>NC_090267.1:448880557-451553057 GCF_040414725.1 Anabrus simplex | reverse complement strand
TCTGTCTTTCTATCTGGATGAATGAGAAAACGTCATAATGAAAAGTTACATACAAACTGAAAAAAACATAAGCAATGTATAAACAGAACACAATACACAATAAAGTAACGGAAATAAAAGTGTGGCAATAAACAGTGATCTATATACATGAGTTAAAGGCTATATATTATGTACATTTACTCTATAACGATGCAAATATAATCTCCCGTATGCAAATATAATCTCCCGTATCAGACTTCTCGTTGATGCGACCCGTGAACAAACTACGAAACTTCAACGAGCACTGAACTCTGGTCTTCGATTTGCTTTCAACTTGAGTTATGATGCTCACATTACCCCTATCTACACAGCTCTTTTCTGGGTGAAACCCGAAAGGTGACGGAAGTTTTACATACGTTAATTTATCGAACTCTGAAGGAAATTATACCCAAATATATTTCTTTAGAATTCCATTTATTATCCTCATTCTATAATTGTAACACTAGATCTGGCATTTCCCTTGCTATTCCCATTAACCACTCTTCAATTTATAATAGATCCATCGTTGCGGCTGGGTCACGACTTTGGAGTTCACTTCCAACTGCTGTCAGGAACTCTAACTCAACAAAAAAAATTAAAATTGTATGCAGAATTTACCTGTTGAATACAGCTGATTGTCTCGTGTGATTGGCGACGTATCATAGTTTGTATGATTGTGGTATGTAGGCTGGTAACAGTGGAATTTTACTATACAGCTTGTTCTTATAATTAATATTAGGTTATTATATTTGTCAAAAACAGATCAGATGTAAGGCTTTTCAGGCGTTTGCTCTATTAACCAGCATTTCGTCTTAGGTGTATGCAGGTGAACTTATCAGAAGCCCTTATAAGTGGTCAGTGGGTAGGGTCTGACACATCCCATTCTGATGAGTCTAGTGTCAGACCTAAGACGAAACGCTGGTTAATAGAGCAAACGCCTGAAAAGCCTTACATCTGATCTGTTTTTGACAAATATAATTATAATTATAATATAATTATTCTTCTACATGTAAGCACATGTACCACAATGTTGACAGTAAACGAAATAAGACTAAAATAGTTCAATTATTAAGGTAACAAAGTATCACAAAAGAAACATAACCAAACTGGAGTTAAACAAAAGGTAAGCTTGAAAAACCGTAGTAGATATTGGACAAAGAAAAAAAAAATCATAAGTTCAGCATTTCAATAATTAATTGAATAAACTAAAACAAAATTAGTTATTTTACTGGTTTCTATGTGTTATTTGTTCATTTGTATTCATCGTTGTACAACTTGGTAGCATTTTTGGCAGTGTTTAAAAGCTCACTTGAAGATTCAAATGTCTGATTTTGTGCGATGAATGTTTGATATTTATAATGGATGACAGAGTGCCATCAATGCTTAAGGTGAATCTGAATTCGATTGAAAACTACAACAAGTAAATGATAACAATGAAATGACAGATCCAGGCAGCTGTGGCGTTCATACGAACCACGTGGAGAAAAGCTCTTCCTCATAATAGCTCTGCTGTGGGCTTGCACGTATCATCTGCAGATGTTTGTTGCCCTTTTCTCCAAATACCTGAGTTTGCAAGTTTATTGCGTGAGAGAGTCTGTTGACGTTTGAATGCGTGCGACTCACGCATTTTGTGTGAGAGTTGACATCTCTGCGTAAGGGCGTCCGAAGACAGGGGACTTTCATTTCACCTCACTTCATGGCTCCCTTTTCTCGTATTCTTAATATCGATATTCGGCGTTCATGGATTTCGTACTCAAAGTCTAAATTCGTGAATATCTCTGTCACCATGGCCCATGCGGTAAACATACATGAGACAGAAATGATCATAATAGTTCCTATCATACATTTCCGGATGTATAAGTAATTCTGTGGAAAATGCAATAATTGTGAATATTCCGTTAGACGACAGCGCGTAAAACATAAAATATCGGACATTATATTAGACAAAACTTTTGTAATGTACATTTTCTTGATACAGTTTTTTTGTTGTTGTTGCTATTTGTTCGGGACATCGGCCTAGAAAGATCTTTTGCCCCTACTTGCACCATATGTTATGAACCTACGTGTATTTGGAAATTGTGAAAGTGAAAAGTGTTGAATGTGAGGAAAGGAACGTTAAGGACGACACAAACACCCAGTCCCCAGGCCAGGGATATTAATCATTACGATACAGTTGATATAACGAAAAATAAGACATTTTTGGTCTTCTTAATGTTGCTACTCCAGCGAATACCAATCAATTAATATACAGGGTCTTTCTTAGTGATGTGCGCGAGTGATGCCTGGAATCGCGGTACTCGATTCTTTCGAGTCCAGGCTCGGACTCGCTTCGCATGCGAAGGCTCGATGATAGCATGACGTCACACGTTCGCTCACTCGCCGGCTCGTAGATGGATGAAGCATGCGTACAAGCGGTCGCTGAGGGTTTATGGGATTGGGACAGCGCGGTACGATATGAAAAAACTGATTGAATGCGCAAAAGGAATAACCTAAATTTGATAATTACTTGAGAACGATAATAATGCCACTTAATACGCATAAGAAGATATGAAAATATCCGTTTACGGCGTCTCGCACACACTTCACTGAATATGCTATCTATTCTAATATTGATAATATAGCTTATCTGGCCTTCATAGCCCAACTTGGCCGGTTCGATACTGGTTTATTCCGGTAGTATTTGAAGGTGCTCAAATACGTCAACCTAGTGTCGGCAGAATTATTGGGACGTAAAAACCTCCCGGGGGACTAAATGCGGTACCTCGGCATCCCCGAAAACCATACAAATGTACGTACTTGGACGTAACAGTTATAACATTATTATTATTATTATTATTATTATTATTATTATTATTATTATTATTTCAAATTCCTGTCACGGTATGTATGTTGTAATTAGTGTATTTTAAACATGTGCTATTTGTAGACTATAGACGGTATTTCTGCACACATTGTATTGCTTCGCTACTGGTAAATTATACCTCATGTAGCCATTATGCATATACACGGGCGTAGATGTGCTAATACGATCGGTAGTATGACAGATTCATTGTAACCATAGCCTATTGCTAACCGCGCCAAAGCCTACAATCGTCCGGGGGAACAGGTAAATTACAGCAGTTTATATGTACATCATACTTTCGGCAGATATAATGTCGGGTATTAAGATGAGGCGTCCAGAATGTGACGTACGTTCACGCAGCAAATCAGCGGACAGAACGTCATTCTGTTCTAGCTAAACATCTGACAGTTTGTTAGTAAGTCACAACCTTTAGTGCCTATGATGATGATAATAATAATCATAACAATCGAATTATTGACGACCGATGACTGAACAACATCAATCATCAGCAGCAAACATATTGCACTCCACACCACAAAAATATTCTGTGGGTGACCCTGAATGCCGTGCACTCCAGTACAGTAGATTTTAGTTCTAAGGCATGTCCACAGATAGCGACACCAGTATGCTTGGACTCGAGTCTGGAGTCGAGTAATACCGATTCTAAGAGCACATTACTCGATTCTACTCGATTCCGTCGCTAGCCCATCACTAGTCTTTCTTATAAACCCAGACCGTCCAGCGGCATTTCTACTCTTGGAGACCTAAGCAGCTAAACGGGAGGCGCGCGCATAGTTCTTGACCTTGCAAGGAGCGTGTAACACCAATAGCCAGTCTGAATCTCAGCTGTTAACGTGGTGAGACAGTTATCATTGCAACACCGTATTTTCGTATGTGAAAGTTGTTTTAAGTGCCAGTCGGCTCGACGGGGACGCGATGCATTTGTTCAGCAATTTCCTGGTGAATTTCCTGAATACAGATTGACATAATTGTAAATAAATTTGAAACTACTGGGTCAGTGATCAATGAAAAACATGCGTGCACATGAACAGTTTTGACAGAGGAAAAGCTAAATGACATTGGTGCGAATCTTGAATAGTCACCGAATAAATCACTCACAAAATTAATGCAATAAGTACGGATTTCGGTTTCTTGTGCACACAGAGCTACAAGGCTGTTACACATCAGTCCGGACAGGTTTACACGGTCCCATTGTTTAGAACCTGCTCATTCAGCCACAAGAGTGAGACATTGTAAGTGGTAACTTAATCATTGAATGATCGTTTAATCGACCCATAGCGTGTGTTCTTTACGGATAAGGCCTGGTTTCATCTTCAGCTTAATAGCCGTGTGAACAGTCATTAACTCTCGTTATTGTCCGGCTCCATGGCTAAGTAGTTAGCGCGCTGGCCTTTGTTTACAGGGGTCCCGGGTCGGGAATTTTAACCATCATTGGTTAATTTTGCTGGCAGGGGCTGGCTGTATGTGTTGTCTTCATCATCATTTCATCCTCATGATGACGCGCAGTCGCCTACGGGTGTCAAATCAAAAGACCTGCACCTGGCGAGCATGTCCTCGGGCACTCCCGGCACTAAAAGCCATACGCCATTTCATTTCACTCTCGTTATTGGCGTGCAGAATGGTGTTTATGAAGTCCCTCATTATGAAAACTGACACTTCGAGTATCCTTTATAAGGCAAGATTTTATATAATATTGTATACATGCTGAAAGCAGGGTGGCCGCGCGACGTAAGTTGGGCTGAGGCAGCTGCTGAAGCGCAGAGTAATGAAATGTCGTATGGCTTTTAGTGCCGGGATATCGCAGGACGGGTTCGGCTCGCCAGGTGCAGGTCTTTCTACTTGACTCCCGTAGACGACCTGCGCGTCGTGATGAGGATGAAATGATGATGAAGACAACATATACACCCAGCCCCCGTGCCACTGGAATTAACCAATTAAGGTTAAAATCCCCGACCCGGCCGGAACTCGAACCCGGTACCCTCTGAACCAAAGGCCAGTACGCTGACCGTTCAGCCATCGAGTCGGTTAGCGCAGAGTACAAACACCGTGTCGCTCGGTCTGGGTTTATAAGAGACCCTGTATAGTCGAGTGTATTCTTCGACTATACCTCAACTTAAATGCCGAGTTGCAAGCAAGTCGGCCGAGCCGTTTATTCGCGATGTTCACACAGAAAGACGAAGATTGAACTGGACCATCTTTTGACTTTTATATACCTAATCTGAGAGAAAAAAAACGAATTCTAAGGAAAACATTTTTGTTGTTATTTTTATTTCTTTAATTCTTCTGACAGCATTTGCAGGCTGCTACAAAGAGAAAAAACACCATACAAATTTTGGTCAGGCATGAACCTAATAAAATCGAATCATTGAAGAAACAAATGATAATTTTTAAGTTATATATTCGTTGTTCCTAGAAATGGACATAGAACCTTTCAATTGCAATGTTAGTGGCGATTTTGAAGGTCCGAACTGTTTACAGAATTTTGCTATTATGTGCTCAATTGTAGGTATTTTCGAATGTCTGTTCTTAGTATAAAATAAAGTCCTCGATCCTTTCTGTCTGTCTGTCTGTCTGTCTGTCTGTCTGTCTGTCTGTCTGTCTGTCTAAAATTTTGATTAGGCATGAACCTAATAAAATCGAATCATCTAAACTCGAGAACCACTGGACGGATTTTGATACGGTTTTAACCATTCTATCGAGCATTTCTCTAGAAAGGTTTATGTATAGAAATATTCATCTATGAACAAAAGAAGCCAAGCAGTAACGATTTCAGTGAAGCAAGTCGAAGAAAACAGGGCCCATTCGTGCACCTTTTCTTTTAGCTTATGCTGGCCTAACCGTTAAAGATACATCTATACTATGAGGGTAAGGATTGTTAAGGATAAAATGTTCTGCAAAAATCTCCACTACAGAATAAATCTCTCTTTAACACATACCTCGCCGTAAGAGTTTTTTTTTTATATTAGAGTAATGATTCAAATTAAGCAAGTCGAAGAGTAAACGGTCATCCATGCGCCTTCTTCGCCTACGCTGGCTAAACCGTTAAAGGTACATTTATACTATGAGGGTAAAAATTGTTCAGCATAAACAGTTCTACAAAATAGTCCGCTACAGTATAATTATACCTATCTTTAACACATAACCCACTATACCTGTTTTTACATTAAAGTTTGCAGGAAGAAAACGTCAAATTTAAAACCAACTTTTTAAATTAGTTGATCCTTAACGAAATGAATGATTTATTCCCCTCAAGTAACTAATGTAGATGATGACGTAATTTACATAATGTTATTTTCGTCTATACTTGCGGAGATATAGTCGTTTATATTTTTTTCTTGCAATTCCATTCTGACCAGCTTCAGAGCGTCTGAGTAGATTAGGAGCCACTGTGCGAGCCAACAAAGACTTCAGCCAGCATCTCTGGAACATGCTACGATACAATAATTAATAGTTTTCCTGTGATTTTTCGTTATCCGTATAAAATCTGTGATAACCCATCGTGCCGAGACGGAAAGCGATATATGTCGTAGTGCATTGCATTCGTTAAAGTGCGTTTATCACGTAACACAGAAACTGACCAACAAAGTGATTCTCTAATATCACAGGATGACCTCACAAAGACAAAGGGAGTAATTTTGCTCCAAATTCGCCGCCCAGGCTCAACTATATCACTCATTATACACAACAGTCGGTAGTGAAGAATCTGTTCATTACCTTCCAGAATTCTCAATTCTTTACATCCTTCCGGCTTGCTATCACACAAGTTGATTTTGGAAGTCGGGGTGACTATTGTATTGTTACGTAATTTACACTCGCCGAAGTTATGGAATGGGACACGATTTGTAGCAAAAGTTGTTTGATTGAAGCTGATATTTTAACTGACTGCGGCAGAGGAGAAGCGGTCTTAATATCGAAATTCCTATGATTCATTCAGATTTGCCTGATGATTTCAGACGAGTCCAATTCGCAGTAAGGGTCTGCTGTGGCATGACAATAAACAACGCACAGGGTCAAACATTTAGCGTAGCTGAAGTTGATCTCAGTGGAGAATGTTTCTCTCATGGACAGCTTTACGTGTCCCTTTAGCGTGTTACATCGAAACGAAATTTTTTCATCTTTATTACTAGATGAAAAACGACTAATGTCGTATACAAGGAAATCTTATAATTCCTCGTTTATCGTCTTAAGTTCATAATTGCTCCCGTGCGAAGCTGGGGTGGGTACCTAGCTTAACATAAAAAGCAAATAAGTTAAGTGTGAAAAATAGAATTTACTGCAGGACGCTCAGCGATATCTGTCTCTTAACAGCCGATATCTTAAACCTAAATAAGCTGCGAGTTTCCATCCGGGAGGTAGTGAGTTCGAACCCCACTGTCGGCAGCCTTGAAGATGGTTTTCCTAGATTTCCCATTTTCACGCCAGGAAAATTCTGGGCCTTTACCCTAATGAAGGCCACGGCCGCTTCTTCCCCACTCCTAGGCTTTTCCTATCCATCGTAGCCATAAGATCTATCTGTGTCGGTGCGACGTAAAGCAAATTGTAAAAAATAAATAATACACACTTACCGCTAAAGAAATTAAAACAAAAAACAGCAGAGCTATGAATATGTAAGGGAATGGATAGTGGACAGCAACGAGTGATGAAGTCAGTGTGGAGCGGGAGGTAAGTGCTCAACACGTGCTCTGGTTTTCAGAGTCGCATATTGTGCATTGTTGCTCTGGAGGAACATCCGAAAAATCGGACCAGCTCATGAAAGTGCTTGATTAAATTCGTTTCAATAACAGAAGGTAATTATATGGGTAAGCACCAAAATCTTACTTAAACATCCCTTAAAAATGTATGCAAAATAATGACTCCACACAATATTTTATATTTCACGTGATGTGTATATTTTACGGTAAAGAAAGAGCATACGTGACTCATGTTTTGGACGAGCGTTCTTGCTGTGCCTTTTGTACCGGAGAATTCTGGAAAACTGACTAGTGCATCTGCCAGTATTGATTCCTCTCCAGATATGAACAAAACAACTTCCTCTGTCCCGTGTATGTTTTATGAGCATTCTCTGTTTCCACTGACACAGTGAAATCTTCATATTACAAGGAATATGACAAGATTCGACCGTGCTATCCATTCAATGAGCTGAAAAGTAACTTTTTTGGGACGTCTTGTGGCTGTCCAGTCCTGCGACTGCACCGTGCAGAAGGTAGAAAACATTCAGTACCGTTGAGAATATGTAACAGGAAGGAACAGGAGCGATTAGGGAATAAAAGAGGGAATGAAGGAAATTAGAACTACCTACCTTACGACCGGAGAAGTATACAATAAAAGAAACATGTCAACCGACGAAAATCTCGAATTAAAAGGCAACAGCGAGGAACGCAGTACTTTACGCGGCAGAGACGATGACACTAGGAGGGCATGGAGAAAGAAAGAAAAATTCTGAGAAAGATACTGGGACCAAAACGAGGAGGGGAAAAATGCGGACGAAGATCAAGGGATGAACTGTACCGAAACATGAGGACGATCTCCGAAGAAATAAGACTCAAAAGACCAAGATTTGTTGGACACGTGACCAGAATGGACGTGAAGAGAATGACTAGAAAAGTACGGGAGACAAAGGGAAGGACGAGAGGAAAGTGAGATGGGGATCATGGTGGAACGGACAGAGAACTGGATGAAAATACACCCACGAATATGCCAGAGCTCAATGACAGAGAAAGTTACAGGAAGGGGATAGAGAAGCACCAATGGGAGAGTAAGAAAAGGAGGATACTGAATAACGGGAGAGAAGAAGAGTGAGAGATGATAAATATGTTCTGGGAGGAGGACAGGAAAGAAACCCAACCCATCACAAAGCTGTCTGAGGTACTAAAGAGGTTGTAACAAAAGGATAAAAAGAAGAAGAAATCTGACAAGCTGCATAATTAAAGGTTACCTGTAAAACAGTCTCCGAATTTTATTATAATCCTTGATAAAACAAAGAACTCGGACAGACTGATATTCATCCAGCTTCTTCGGTTTCAAAATAGCGACGAAATTTGATATTCATCTTTATGTAATATAAAAAAACATGGCCATCATTGTAACCAAATGTAATTATATTGATTGAGAGACCTATCTAACAACCTGTATTGCTGTCGCGACCTAGCGTTGACATGCCTGGTAAGTGAGCCTGTTAGTACAGTATTATCCGTTTCCACTGTTCGTCAAACTGGCTGCTGGCAAAATTTCAGTCAGTGGTAGTGAAATGGAAAGTGTTGTCCCTTGTGAACAGTATTTATACAAACACACCTTAACGCCTTTTTTTTTCTGGGTTCGCGAAAGGGCCTAATATAACGTTGCATCATGGTATCCTTATTATGGAAATTAAATTTGAAACCCGTGGATTGAGTCGAAGTCTGGGGGAGGAGTCGAGGTACTGTTACATCGAAATACTGTTTACAAGGACATTGAATTTCACGGGGATTTACGCTGAAGTTCATTCTAGTAACTAACTCTTCGCCTGAATTACAGATTTCACTACATGTTGCCCCATGGAAGACGACAGTTCCCCAGTGATATTTGCAGCATATTATTGTGCCAACATTGTGCATTGGAGAATCTTGTCACTAGACTAGGCGTAATTTAATCCAGTATATTTACGGTGTACTTTTTAGCCAATTGTTTAACGTCGCACTAACACATCGAAGTTTTTTCGGCGATGGAAGGATGGGAAAAGGCTAGGATTGGGAGGGTAGCGTCCATGGCCTTAATTAAGATACAGTCCCAGCATTTGCCTGGTTTGAAAATAAGAAAACATGGGAAACCATCTTCAGGGCTGTCGACGGTGGGATTCGAACCCACTAACTCTCGGATTCAAGTTAACCGTGCGGCCAACTCGTTCGGAACGGTGTCACTGAATGTGCGGCTATGCTAATAGGTTTGGTGTGATGATGTGATGTGTGTTTTAAGGAACATGGTGATCAGATTATTTGTCCTCAGGGCGTAGTTAATTTTTTAAAAATTCTTTACCATGTAATAGTTAATAGTACCCATTATTATAAATTAGCCGGGCTATGTAGTTCAGAGAGTATAAGCACTGGCCTTCTTAGCCTAAGTTGATGCATTCGATCCCAACTCCGTCCCGTGGTATTTGAAGGTAGGCTACTGAAATTCGCGGGCCTCGTGTCGGTAGATTTACTGTCACGTAAGGAAATATCTGCTGGACTAAATTCCGGCGCTCAGCGTCTAAGAAAACCGTCAAATATATAGCTAATTGGATCTAAAACCAGTAAAATTACTTTTAGCAAACTTGTTTTCGGTGTACATAGGTGACTAAGATATACGTTAAAGTCTTCTTTCTGCTTTCTCCCCTGTGGTTGGGGGCGATAGAATAGCACCCACGGTAACCCGTGCCTGTCGTAAGAGGCGACTAAAATGGGCCCTAGTGGCTGTGAACCTGGCAGCGTGGGATGATGACCACGGGGCTCTTAGCTGAGTCCTGCCATTGCTTCCACTCACTTACTCGTGCCAGGCTTTTCACTTTCATCTATCCTAATCGACCTCCCTTGGTCAACTCTTGTTGTTTTCCGACCCCGACGGTATTACGTATGGATGCCTAGGGAATCTTCCATTTTCACGCCCTTCGTGGCCATTGCCTTTCTTCGGCCGATACCTTCGTTTTTCGACGTTTTGGGCCCTTTTAATTCCCTTCTCTCTCTGATTACTGTAAGGATGGTTGCCTAGTTCTCCTTCCTTTTAAAACAATAATCACCACCACCACTCTTCCTGTTTTTTATGTCACCCGTAGTGAACTTGAACTGTAAGAAGCGTGTCTCGAGTTGAGTATCAAGTGAGCTTTAGCAACTTTGACCTAAGTAAAGGGTATTAGGAGCTTATGGTGATATTTTACAACAAAGTTTAAGGGATTATGAAACCTCTGCTGTGGTCAGTGAGTTAAGCCAGTAGTTTACCGTCCAACTGGTGATGGTTCTGTTATCATCTCTGCCTTCAGTATAAGACTATTGGAGGTTTGTAACGGGGTTCACACAGCCTCACGAGCCCAGTTATGAGTAGTGGACATGCAGCAAGTAATAATTTGTGGGCTTCCACTTCGATTGTAGAAGAATATAAATCCTGAAAGTTCATATACAGCAACTCTATTCCCAATCCTAGCACCTTTTAGGAACAACTACATACGCCAAAATATATACCACTTGGTGGATGGAAAGTCTGTTCGATAATCTGTGTGATAGTGGTGTGAATTTCCACATGTGCTGTTATACCCATTCATTCGTTTCCGGTCGGTGGGCCGGAACCAAAACACAGCATTAGCGTGGGGATGTTTTTTAGAGTTTGGAATCTAAAAAATAAAGAAACACGTATTTTTTGCAATCGGAAAATCCACGTAAAGGTGGGGCCGGAGTTGAAAAAATGAATTAGTTAATTTTTTTTATGATACTTCAGGCGTGAAAATTTTCATTTGGAATCTCCTTTAAAAATAAAGAAACACGCCATTTTTTGTTTTCGGAAAATCCACTTAAGGGGATGATAAGAATTGGAAAAGCGGGTGAATTTTTAAAATGAGTATATCTACAGTATATCGTCGCTGCCAGGACCAAACCTCCTATGTGAAGTATTTTAGCTTAGAACTTTGCCCGGTAAGGTTCTGTCATCTAAAGTGCAATATTGTGTGAATATCATCAATGCGTTCTCGCTCTTCATGAAATATGTGTTGCGGGTCAGTATGTCTCCAAAATTATTATCACATAGGAAGGTTTTGTCCCGGCAACGACGATGTCTCAAACACTTAACATGTTACAGACGTGATTATTGATATTTAGAATCTCTCTTAAAAATTGAAGAAACACGTTTTGTTTGTTTTCGACTTAAGAGAGCACTGATTGTCACACGTACAGTTCTATGTCGCATGTTCCAGAGTTAGCTCTGCCAGTAGTTTGGTCATCTTAGCCCCGAAATGCAATAAGACAAGCGTGGTTTACAAAGAGGTACTGGGGTAAGTGAAACTCAGTTTTTCGGTACGTTTTTAATACTTTATGGATTTTCAGTTAATGTCTTAATGCAGTACCCAGGAACGATTATTTTTATCAAATTACGAAATATATGTGAGTAAGGCCATGGGTAACAGCTAGTAAACATCTAGTAAACATATAATTCCCCCCATAGTAATAAAATATGGAAATGTTTCTCAAAGGACACGAGGCTAATCTTAATAACATTTCACTATAATCAAACCCTAAATAATACAATTATGGCGATATGGTATCTTATCAGTCCTGCATCAGTGTAGATTCCGACGTAGCTTGCTGGTATTTATTGCGAATTTTTTGTCCGTCCGTCTATTCCGTGTCCGAGTAGGGAGGGCATATTCGCAATACCACGTTCAAAAAAATGGAGCCCCACAGAGATCGGTTCTTAGTGTCACTCTGTTTGCGATTGCCATAAACGGCATTGTCGCTGCTGCTGGTTCAGCAGTAATACCGTCACAATATGTGGACAATTTTGCTCTGCATTATAGCTCGCATAATATGGCAGTCGCAGAGCGACAATTACAGCAAGCTGTTAGGAGAGTGGAACAGTGGACTTTAGAACATGGTTTTCGGTTTCCAATCGCAAAGTCCTCTGTTGACCACTTTTACCGGCAGTGCACTCTTCACTCGCATCCTGATCTTTATTTAGGAAATGTCCCTCTTCCCATAGTTGACATCGATTTATTGGGCTCCTTTTAGAGAGCAAATTATCGTAAGAGCCACGTGTGAGGCAGTTAAAAGTGCAATGCACCAAGAAGTTAAATAAATATCTTGAAGTTTCTTAGCAGCAGTAATTGAGGGGATGACCGCACGGTGCTCCTACGATTTTATAGGGCACATATTTTATCCAGGTTAGACTACTGCAGTGGAGCATATGGATCAGCAAGGCAAAGCGTCCTTACGAAACTGAATAGCATCCACCACAGCGGGGTTATGTCTCATTGGGAAATGGAGTGGCAGGTCATTCCACTTCCAAATAAGCTGAGAGCGAAAAAAGGTACAACGAAGGAATGGAGGACTTCTCTTCGGGCTTCTCGGTGGGAAGCAGTGGTATTATGCTATCTTCGGATCGGCCACGGTATAGTAACGCACTCCTATTTACTGAAAATAAAACCCCATCCGATGTGTACTTGCGGCGATCATCTTACCGTGGTACACATCCTAACGGAGTGCGTGGACCTGGTCGATCAGCACCGTAGGCTAAAATTCCCGAGTACCATCTCCCTCATCCTGCGAGATGACGAGCAGTCAGCAGACCTCGTCATCCGTTTTATGAGGGATGGTGGTCTTTTTTTCGTGTGTAATAATGCCCTTGGTCTTAGTATATTTGTGTTAACTGTGCTTTTATCCCATTGACTATTTTAGTTCGTTTTCGCTTCTTTCAATGCTATTTTAACTTCTAACATGAATTATATATATATATCTGTACTTCCAGGTAATGATTTATTCCATTGTCACCTGTATTTTCTATAATTTTAGAAAATAAGGCATTGCGAATTAGATCCACTGATTGTTTCAATCTCATAATCATTTTTCATCACTATTTATTTTAATCTCTACTCAGTGGATACATTTTTTTTTTTGCTAGTGGCTTTACGTCGCACCGACACAGATAGGTCTTATGGCGACGATGTGGATACATTTTAAAATTTTAATTATCATCCATCTTGTACCATTAGGGGCCGATGATCTTAGATTTTAGGTCTCTTTAAACAACAATCATCATCATCATCATGATCATCATCATCATAATCATCATCATCATCATCATCTATAATACAATTATGCATCAATTTCAGCATAGAATTACGTTATAGAAGATATAACTCTTTCCAAAATTATAGGCCTACGTTAGCGATTCCAATATTCCGATTATATTTAGAAGACTTAATTCTGCCCAAAATTATTTTACTGAAATTATCCAGGTGAAACTATCGTCAATTCCAATTATTAGGTCTGATTTAAATTTCGCATAATGATCATGTCATTCTCTATAAGCTTATTTAAAGTATTAAACGTTAATAAACACACTCCAGAAAAAGAGAAAATAAAATATAATATAAACTACAAAAAACTATAAAAATAAAATAAGTGTCATATCGTAATGATGGCTTCACCCTCCTAGGTTGGACGTTGATTAACGGTTGATTATCTAGTTTCCGTCGCACGGTGCCTTAATGCTCCATGATTACTTCAATCATACAAATTCACCCCACTTTTTGTCCGACTCGTTGGCAGAATGGTCAGCGTACTGGCCTTCAGTTCAGAGGGTCCCGGGTTCGATTCCCGGCCGGTCGGAAATTGTAACCTTCATTGGTTAATTCCAATGGCCCGAGGGCTGGGTGTTTGTGCTGTCCCCAACATCCCAACATCCCTACAACTCACACACCACACACAACACTATCCTCCGCCACAACAACATGCAGTTACCTACACATGGCAGATGTCGCCCACCCTCATCGGAGGGTCTACCTCACAAGGGCTGCACCCGGCCAGAAATAGCCACACGAAATTAATTAATTAATTAATTACCCCACTTTTTCTTGAGCCCTAGGTTCCCTTGTGCCAGATCGACACAGCTCCGTAAACTTCGTAATCGGAGCTGACAGTTGCAACTGCGACAGCCACTACAACAGTACAAGCAGCGCAGCGTAAAGTATTGTCTCAGTTCGTATGTAGAATACCACAAGCAGAAATGAAATGACTTTTAGTGCCGGGAGTGTCAGAGGACAAGTTCGGTTCGCTAGATGCAGGTCTTTCGATTTGACGCCCATAGATGCGTCGTGATGAGGATAAAATTATGATGAAGACGACACATACACCCAGCCCCCGTGCCAGCGGAATCAACCATTTATGGTTAAAATGCCTGACCCTGCCGGGGATCGAACCGGAGACCCCTGGGCCAAAGGCTAGCACGCTAACCATTTAGCCATTGAGCTGATACCTCAAGCAGAGAAAGGGACCTGCTACGTGTTTATTAATTTATTAATTAAACAATTAATTTATTTATTCATTCATTCTCGACTTTCCAACTATTTATTATCTTAGTAGGTATTATAGAATTGAATTCAATATCTCATATCACTCGGATAGTAAGATCCCATCTCAGTGGATTAAGATGTGATCTAAACTTCAACACCACAGAAACCAAGTTCATGGTATTTAGCAGAAGCAGCCATCAGACGTTGTATTGAGATTTACAGATCAAGAAGAAGAAGGAGAAGAACAAGATATTTGATTTATAGAATATTACTATTCTGAGCAACAACTCCCATTAAATCAATATTCATTAATATTTTTAGGCTGACCATATTTTCCTGCTTTTTATAGGATACAGCTTTTACATACGAAACGATTCTCATAAAAGCGTAAAATGGCCCAGACTCTTCCAGGCCCATCAGAAGTAGAAACACTCAATCAGTTGGTAATCGCGAACAAACCCTCACAGAAAGTTCATGATGTTGACGTAATGGCAACCGCAGAAAGTCACGCAGTCATTAATCTTCCTCCATATAATTGCGATTTAAACACCATAGGACTATCGCGGGCGAAAATAAAGTGGATTTTTAGAGAACGCAACATTACGGGAAAGATAACAGCTGCCAAAGTACTAAAGCACACTGTCGATGGATTTTCTTCCATCACTCCCATGGATTCGGGGAGGCACTGAAAACACGTCCAAGGACTTGAAGATGATTACTGGAGGGGCGATGCTGTCATGGAAATATCCATGGACGAAATAATTATCAACACATCAGAAAATGCGAATGAAGAGTATTCCTCCGTACACTCGCAATCGGACAACAGTGAGTGATTTGCGGCTTAAATTGTTTCGTAAAACTGCTTGAGGTTCATGAAGAAGTTTACTGTGTGGCAGAAGGTGTAAGTAACCGTCGTATTGATATAAATGCCATCAATCGAAGACGAAACAAATCAGAAATGAGTACATCCGTGCTTCGCTGCGGTATTATACTGAAATTTGTAATTGAATGCTTATTGTTTTAGATATATAATACGCCGAAATTCGCGATCTGACTCGTTTTCTGCGAGAATCCGCCAAAATTCGCGTCCTGACTCGTTTTCTAATAGATTACGGCAAGTTTCCTCCCATTTTTCAATCTTTCTTTTCAGCAATCGATTTCGTACTTCCCGGGCTAGATCCAGGTATTCCACCCGGTCAGTTGGGTCCCTAAATCTTTGCCATCTTTTCCTATAAGCATTTTAAATATGGATCAAATCCTTCAGGAGATCCGGCGTGGTGTCGTCTTGGATGCCTTGGTGGTACTGAACCCGCGGCCGAACTGCATTCTTAGTCATTACCTGTCCAGGACCCGTTTCCAGCGTAGTGCGTTGGTGGTACTGAACCCGCAGCCGAACTGCATTCTTAGTCATTACCTGTCCAGGACCAGTTTCCAGCGTAGTGCGCACATTTGACGACGGTCCAGAACATTATTATTATTATTATTATTATTATTATTATTATTATTATTATTATTATTATTATTATTATTATTATTATTATTATTATTATTATCATAGATGTTCTGGACCCCACAGCAAGATGCAAGACCGCTACTTGGCAGTAAATTACATCTGCTGCCATTGTCATTGTTGACAATGTGACCAGCACCATTGTCGCGCGGAGGCAAGTGTGCGGGATTACTGGCGATGCGATTGACGTACTTCCATGCATTATTGACCTTATTATAGAGGTGAACAATTGGACGGTCAATCTCATTCCTATCGTTTATTTCAAATGTGTTTAAAGTTTCATTTATATGCCAGGAGAATCTACTGTAATCTAAGAACGTTCTCCGAAGGAAAAGATGGCTGTCGAAAACGAACCCAGGAAAGATTAAAAATGATCGGTTTATGATCAGAATAAGTACATCGAAAATCTACAGCCTGTTTCCAGTCATTCGACAGGATCAGGAATGGAATGAATAAAGCCCCATCTATCGGCGACAATAGGAATTGTGTCGGCTGCCGAAGCACTCCTCTGGGGCAATGATCGATAAATGACAAATGAAATGAAATATTGGACAGTGTTGCTGGAATGAATGATGACAGGGAAAACCGAAGTATCCGGCCTCCTGTCCAGCCTCAGTTTTGTCCAGCACGAATGTCACATGGAGTGACCGGGATTTGAACCACGGAACCCAGCTGTGAAAGGCCGGCGCGCTGCCGCCTGAGCAACGGAGGCTCCTTATAAGTACATTATGAACAGTAAAATCAATTGGTCTCACCTCCATTTACACTCCACCGCCGTTAAGTTTATTACCCCCCCCCCCTAAAAAAGAAGGCGTGTTTCTTTACGTTTAGAGATTCCAAACACCAATGTTCGCGTCTATTACCTTCAGTTTTGAGATATAGCCTAAGTATCCCCATAAAAATAATTCATTTTTTTCACTTCCTATCACACTCCCCCCCCCCCCCAGTTTTTGATTTATGTGTCCTCATGAAAGGCATTCAAATCATTTTTACTCCCACCCCCTAGATGATTTCACGCTCCCCCCAAAACGCGTTTTTCTTTGTTTTAAAGGAGATCCAAATACCAGTTTTCACGTCTGTAACAACTTTAGTTTTTATTAGATGTATGTATTCTCATACAATTAAGTCTATTAATTTTTCAATTCTTTCACCCCCCCCCCCCCCTTCATTGGATTTTCCGAGAATACGTGTTTCTTTACTTTTAAAGCAGATTCCAAATATCAAATTTCACGCCTGTAACATCTTCACTTTTGAGATATCAGTAGCCTAATTAATTAATTCAACACCATTTTCAGTCACTTTTAACCCCCCTCCACCCAAGTGGTATTTCCGGAAAGTAAAAATACACGTTTCTTTATTTTTAATAGAGATAAAAAGTACCATTTTTCACATCTGTAACATGTTAAGTTTTTGAGATATACTGTAGAAATTATCATTTTAAATTTTCACCCATTTTTAGTTCCCCTTAAGTGGAGTTTCCAAAAACAAATCACCTATGTTTCTTTACTTTTACAGGAGATTCCAAATACCCACTTTTTACGTCTATAACATTTTACGTTTCTCAGATATTCTGTAGATATGGTCTTTCAAAAAATTCACCCCAATTTGTCACTCCTGTTTAACCGCCATTAATTGGATTTTCCGAAAACAAAAAATGCGTGTTTCTTTATTTTTAAAGTAGATCCCAAATACCAATTTTCAGTTCTGTAATATCTTCAGTTTCTGATATATATGTATCCTCATTAAAGGCATTCAACCCATTATTCACCCTTTTACACCCCTCCTGTTGGGATTTACAGAAAACAAAAAAAATACGTTTTCCTTTATTTTAAAGGAGATTTTAAATACCAATTTTTATATCCGTAAACTTTGAAGGTTTTAAGATGTAAACACACTCATTTTAAAAATTCACCCCTCTTTTCACCCCCCATTATTTGGATTTTTCAAAAATGAAAAAATACCTGTTTCTTTATTTTTAAAGTAGATACCAAATACCAATTTTCAGGTCTGTAATATCTTCACGTTCTGAAATATAAGTAGCCTCATTAAAGGCATTCAACCAGTTTTTCACTCTTTTCCATCCTTCTTATTGGGATTTTCCAAAAACGAAAAATACATGTTTCCTTATTTTTAAAGGAGATTCTAAATACCAATTTATACATTTATAAACTTTGAAGGTTTTGAGATATAGATACTCTCATTTTAAGAATTCACCCCCTTTTCACCCCCCATTAATTGGATTTTCCAAAAACAAAAAATACGTGCTTCTTTATTTTTAAAGGAGATCCCAAACACCAATTTTCAGATCTGTAATATCTTCAGTTTCTGAGATATAAGTATCCTCATTAAAGGCATTCAACCTTTTTTTCACCTCTTTTCACCCCTCCTATTGGGATTTTCCGAAAAAAAATCCGTGTTTCCTTATTTTTAAAGAATATCCTAAAGACCAATTTTTACGCCTGTAAACTTTTAAAGTTTTGAGATATAGATACACTCATTTTAAAATTTCATCCCCCTTTTCACCCCCTTTACGACGGAATATCCAAAAATCCTCTCTTAGCGAGCACCTACATCTTAACATGAATATATCACCAAAATTTCATTTCTTTATGTCCAGTAGTTTTGGCTCGGCGATGATGAATCAGTCAGTCAGTCAGTCAGTCAGTCAGTCAGTCAGTCAGTCAGTCAGGACAAGTTATTTTATATATATAGATATTCACCAACAACACCCTACTTCCAGAGAGCCTACAGCGTCAGGAACATACGAGTAAGTGAACTACTCTGGGTGCTAGAAGGACCATCCCCAGAAATTTTGTCGAATGGCGGCAATCGTACAGACTGGACAGAAATATTCAAGACAAAATTGTTACCACGATTATAGAACTTTCAGTGGCAATAATGCGAAACCATTTGTATGGAAAACATAGTGTTTAATTTCCTTCCGGCAGAAAAAAATATTCATTATTTTTTAGTACAGTACATTGATATTTCTTTTACGAAACTAACAATTCAATTATTTTTTCAAAGAACTTGTGAGCTGCCCGCGATTATGCCTTAGGTCTCCAATGTAGCCCTCGAATCCTTACTAATTGAAAACCCATGTTTTAGATGTTCAAAGTAAATGCCGCCTATTGCTAGGAAAAGTAACATGTTATGTGGATGTAGTACCATATTTCATACTTGCAATTGCCTTCTTCAATTCTTACTGCGTAAATAAAGCCCAAGGCTCAGTTTCTTCTTCAACGCTTGGTAATGGTTGTGTATTTCTTGTGCACAAGGCTCAGTTTCTTCTTCAACGCTTGGTAATGGTTGTGTATTTCTTGTGCACAAGGCTCAGTTTCTTCTTCAACGCTTGGTAATGGTTGTGTATTTCTTGTGCATAATTTCCCCTCCATATGCTCAGTCCATACCTCCAATGGTATATCCGTTGGAAATTGTGTACGGAGTGCCCGGTTCGGGTCCCTTTACATTTCTTCCATTAACTCTTGATTTTGTTTTTCTACATATTCAACCCGTTTTCTCTTCAAGAGATTTTTATATAACGGAGTGATATTCCACATGGTGGCTATTGTTCATACTCTGGCTAGTTTTCCATAATTTCGTCAGTGTTCCCTGCCTTGCTTGATAGCAATCTCTATCGAACCTTATTGGCTCTATGGCTGCGATACTTCCTGAGAGTACGACATAGTTGGCCGTGCGGTTACGGACGCGGAGCTGTGAGCTTACATTCGGGAGATAATGGGGTTCTAATCCCACTGTCGGCAACCGTGAGGATCCATGGTTTTCCATTTTCATACCAGGCAAATTCTGGGGCTGCCCTTAATAAGGTAGCGGCCGCTTCCTCCCCACTCATAGTATTTTCCTATCCCATCGTCGCCATAAGACATATCTACGTCGGTGCGACGTAAAGCAAATTATAAAAATAAAGAAAGTTAATGACATCCGCTTCCAATACATAATCTTCTATGAAGGCTGATGCCTCATCTTTTTTGCCTTCTCTTATTTCTTGAAGTTTGTGTTGAGTCCTCTCTGAATTTTCTTGTAGAATATTTGTGTCTAGAATTATCGTCCATCTCTGCATATCATTTCGGCTTTGTATCTCCATTGTTTTGTTACAGCACAGGTTTGTGGTGACTGGCAAGTGCTTCCTCATTATTGTGCCATCTGTTGTCATGAGCAGCGTTTCGTCTTTCACTTCAAATCCTCGCACAACCATTAGATCAATTGTGCTTCTCCCATTATGGTAGAGCTAGTTTTCCACACAGCGATCATTCACTAGAGTCAGGCCCTCTTCTATCAGGTACCTCAATACTAATTCAGTTTCCATGCTTGTCTTGTCTATTTGACAATTTAGGTCTTCTGCTAGGATTATTATGTGCGTATTGGGTGGGTATTATGTTCAGAGCTTGTTGTAAGCTCTCTGTAGCTTCAATATTGTGCTGCAGTTCGGTGTAGAATACACGCCTATGACCACACCGATTTTCGTTCTTAAAACCAGAACCTGGAAAGGGGCCGGTTGCGACTGATTAAGACAAGCCACCCCCACAGAAAACCTTCCTCTGGCAGCTCATTGGAGGATGGAGTGGAGGACCGTCGTGTTTTCCCATGAAAGTCGGTTCTGCCTTGGTGCCAGTATGTTGGTTAGAAGGAGGCCAGGTGAACGCCTGCATTCCACCTGTCTGCGGTGTCGACACCCTCGACCTACACCAAGAATTCTGGTCAGGGGAACAATTTCCTATGACAGCAGGAGAACTCTCGTGGTTATCCCACGCACCCTGACTGCAGATGTGTAAGACCGTCTGGTGATTTGACCTGTTACGCTGCCATTCGTGAACAGCATTCTCGGGAGTGTTTACGAGCAGGATAATGCACGCCCCCATGCCTCTGTTGCAACCCAACGTGCTCTACAGAGTGTCGACATGTTGCCTTGACCTGCTCGATCTCCAATCTGTCTCCAATCGGGCACGCATGGGACATCATTGGACGACAACTCCAGCGTCATCCACAACCGGCATTAACCGTTCCTGTATTGACAGACCAAGTGCAACAGGCATTGAACTCCATCCCACAAGCTGAGATCCGGCACCTGTACGACACAATGCATGCCGGTATTCAACAGTCAGGCGATTACACCGATTATTAAACGACCAGCATGGTACATTTGCGATGGCTTTTCTTGCGCGGATATTAACCTGTAGTCTTGTACCTTTAATCAATTAAATATGTTACCTCGAAAAATATATTGCCAACATTTCCGTATTCTATATTCCTTATTTCATGGTGTTTGTATATTTTTCCCGCCAGTATGTATCAAAGATCCTTAAGCTGTCACTTGGTGAGTTGGTAATGACTCCTCTCAGACCTCTCCGTTCCATGTCAGGCTACATATCACTTTACTATCTAGGAGCCCGGCATCTCCATCGGCCGCGAAAGGGCCGGCAGAGTATATCAGTGGGCCAAAATGGTTTGGTGAACACCTTTTTCTCACTCAGGGGTAGCCCAATATTGAAGACTCACTCCCCTGTCGCTAACTCTTTTTCACTTGATTCGTCCTTATATACCATTTTACTTCAGATACCCTTCCATGTCCTTAGATGTTGTTTCGGGATTAAGCTTGCCGACGTATGTCCAGGCGTTTCTCCTTGCTGCTTGCAGTTTACTTGTTTCCCCTCTTTTACCTCTAATATCATCCTTCCTCTCTCTTCTGGCGGACCCCGTGTCAATGGCGGCCCTAATTCTGCGTCTCTTTACTAAAGGGTACCATTTTACTATTCACTCTCTTCCCTCAGTCACCTCTTCTGTACGTTACAAGCTACCAGTTGTTTGTACCCTTCTCCCTGGTATCATTCTCGGTTCCAGCTCATTAGCCACCACGTCCTCGACATCCTTTTTGTTTTCAACGGTAGCTCTCTTTCTAATTTTCCAGATATATTTGAGGTTGTGACCACTTCTCCGACGGCTTGTTTACTCGAGATTTGTGAGGAGGAGGAGGTCGGGGTTCTATTTACCTCCTTCTCTTTGGTTTATACCCTCCTGTCCATTTGAGGTCACGTCTGCGACTATTTTCTCCAACGCTTCTCTAATCATTTGCATGTTCCATGATATGATATCTATTAAGTAGGTTAACTTCTGGTCTATATCTTCAATTACCCTGTCTCTCTTGCAATCAAATTCCACTAGGCTGCGTTTACACTCATTACACAGTCAGGTTAGTTTACAGTTCTTTCACTTAATTATATCACACTCTCCACTTATCATACCATTACACTCTTGGCGCGGTTAGGTTAGGGTCGCGCGGCTGTGAGCTCGCATCCGGGAGATAGTGAGTTCGAATCCCACTGTCGGCAGCCCTGAAGATAGTTTTCCGTGGTTTCCCATTTTCACACCAGGCAAATACTGGGGCTGTACCTTAATTAAGGCCACGACAGCTTCCTTCCCACTCCTAGCCTTTACCAATCCCGTCCTCGCCATAAGACCTATCTGTGACGGTCCGACGTAAAGTAAATTAAAAGGAAAGGACTCTTGGTGGTGCCATCTGCTACAACCTTCGCATTCGATGCCAGGGTCTTCGGTTCCCACAATCCTGTGCAGATATCGCACTGGTCGTCATTCATATTTTTTACAATTCTAGCTTCTGTACATTCTGTGATATACGAGTATAAGTATATTCGGCAATATGGTGTCCCCTCCACATATTCCTGAACTCATGAAAATGTAATTATCCACAAAATTGACATCGCAGCTAATCAGCAATATTGTTAATGGTCACAATCACTGGAACCTTCCAAGTAACTAATGACCAGGCACTATTTGCTTACCAAAATTTAGATATCCAATAACTCACACACATCAAACACTATTATTCATTGAATTATGTTACCTGTTAAAACACGCCGATATTCATTAACATTCGAATTCACACTGTCAATAAGCATATAGTCAGGTCTATATGAGACGTGCGTCGGTTACGCTACAGGTAAAAACACACCAGCCGACGACGAAAGAATAAACTAGACTAGAATAGACGAGACGAAAGACAGAATAATCGAGAGCAGACAGGTATCATATCCATGGATGGGCTTTAATATTTCGCCAAGTGTCCCACGAAGACGTCAGGATAGCATTTCTCTTATAATATTTACACATGCGTTGTAACACCATCGCAACAACTATTTCAGACATCAAGTTAGAATTTTGTGCCGTTTCCTTTCTAATAATCACCTACACATGTGATTCCTTATCATTTAGAAACATTATTTTACTTGATAACTCCCTGCACTAATTGCTTGTTTTACTTGTATTTTTCTTTATTTGAGAAAGCAAGAGTCGTATAAAAGTTTCTAAAGAGCTTTTAAATCATGCATGAAGTTGAGTAGATTGTGTCGCCTAAGAATATTCTCATAATAATATTCGACTCTTTGCTCCAGAATCTAATTTTCTTTACAACGTAGCTCTCAGCTGTCAGTCATCTTCCTGGGACTTCTAATGAAATGCGGAATGGTTCATTCTATGTATGTATGTATGTATGTATGTATGTATGTATGTATGTATGTATGTATGTATGTATGTATGTATGTATGTATGAATTTATTTTGTTGGTATAAATCATCATGCAGCACATTCATCCTACCCCACAGTATTCAATGAAAGAGCGCCGACTATTACGAATATTGCAGTCTATTTAGGAAATGGGCAACATGTATAATTTACAGAAGACAAAGTAATCCACGAGATTCCAGATTGAGAACTTCTTTTAACCTCCCCTTCTGTTCCTTCACAAGTTCATTGATGTGCAATCAATCTTCAGCTTTCTAAACGTGAAGTAGTGATAATTTTAGGGAGGTGAAACAAAGAACGCTGGAAATAATTGATCACCTGGACTGTGCTTACACAGTTCAGCTTATCGATCATTTGCAAATGGTAGTCCACAATGTCAAATTTTATCACGTAAAAACAATATATTTCGGACGGACTGCAAGTAAGGCAGACTATCCCCACGTGGATGAGGACGTAAAATACATTTACGTACGTTATGCCCTGTTTGTCACATGAGACGACTAAAAGAGGAACTTACTGGGTCTGTCATCTAAGAAGCATGGGTTAGCAATCATGGGGCCCCTAATTTAGTCTGACATTGCTTGTACTTCTCCTCGCATTTATCTTTCCTATCCGACCTCCATTGATCAATTATTGTTCCACTCCGACTTTTAATTTCCAGACCCTTCGGGCCCCTTCCGTACATATGACTAAGAATATGGCTGTCATTTCGTTCCAGGTCTGCCTCCTTATATGTTTATCCTAATACCGATCGAGTTGATAATGTGTAGTTGTAAAATTATTTCGTAAGGTCGTGGATTCGAAACGCGTGGTTTTCCATTTCCTGCCAGGTAAATATTAGGACTGTACTTAATTTGTTATGTTTAACAGATTATAGTCGTACTGCCTCAACTTCGGGCTGTGGTCCAGACAGAATGGTAGCATATACCACAAGGAAACATTCGAGATTGCATCCTGATCGAATGACAGCTGTAACTGCGTCTATAGGTAGTAATATCCGTTATTAAAGCAATGGAAATGTGTTGAGAACATATGGACAAATGTATTGCATATGAAACGATGCAGAGCTCCAGGTTTCGACATTTCCAAATTCGTTTTGGTGGATTGTTGTGATTGTCACGATCAATAATGTTTCTCAGTTGTTGAGCTGAAACTTTTCAAACGGGCAATTTTATTTAAAATGCATTGGCATATTGTTGTGTTGTCCTAATATTTGATTTTGTACCAGGTTTCAAATGGACTAACTTTTTTCTTCAAATTTATTTATTGGCTGAGGCACCTGAGCCAAAGTTCACTGTGGTGCAGTACATTCTAATATTATCATGGCTACAGAGTATTTATAAAGTAAATTAATACATTCCAGTAATAAAAGTTTGTTACATCAAATCAGTTAATAGTAATTTTGGTTACATGAATAGATCTAAGTACTACATATCACACATAAGTTACGTTAGTTTCATAAAATATTAATATATCTTATAAAAATAATCATATGTATATGTTTTGTTTTATATAATTGAATTGTTTCATAATGATACACTGTAAGAATAAACAAGCAGACACGCCAACTACTAAATATACAAGAAGGAAAATGTAAAAGTCAGTTTCAAAATTCATTAAATCTGCATGTTTTTACTTAAGATAATTATTTAATTTCTTTTTGAACACTTTTATTGAAGAGGCTTTCTTTATATCCTCCGGCAGTTTGTTACAGAGACTAACAGAATCATGCCATATGGAATTTATTTAAATGGATAACAGTGCAGTGGATATTATTAGCATTTCTTGTATTATAAGTGTGAATTACTGAATTTGTTTTACATGATGTATTTGAGTGTGCCAAATTACGAATAATTTTATATATCATAACCAATGAAGATTTCTGTCGTAGGCTATCAAGTGAGAGAACATTACATAGTCTGTACAATTGTTCAATAGGAGTTAATTTAACAGAGGCAATTTGAAAAGTATTTTTGCTCTTTTATGCAGTATAACAACTCTGATGAATAATTCCTTAGTACAACATGCCTATATGTGGATCATATTTGGCTTTAATTAGCGCTTGGAAAACACTTTTCAATAAATCATGAGAAACTTTGTATTTCAGTCTATTTAGAATGCCAATAGCTGGGATCAGTTTGTCACAGATAGATTCAACATGATTCTTCCTCGTTAGTGATTCGTCAATATTATCTTTCCCAGAACTCATTAATTCTGTTTAACCAAATGTAATCAACAAAATAATTTTTACGATATTGGTTCAAAGAATGCGCCATATTTACAGCTAAAATAACAACGTTGATCAATTAATAATTTCAAGACTAACTATAGCTCATTTGAGGAAATTTTACACTCCCTTTGTTTGTGTGAAAACTATTCGTGAATATTTTATTATTAAATCCTGTCTCTTATCACCACAGACGTTATTTGGCTTTCATTACGCATGTGTATATTTTTTTGCTAAGGGCTTTACGTCGCACCGAGACAGATAGGTCTTATGGCGACGATATTGGATAGGAAAGGCCTAGGAGTTGGAAGGAAGCGGCCGTGGCCTTAATTAAGGTACAGCCCCAGCATTTGCCTGGTGTGAAAATGGGAAACCACGGAAAACTATCTTCAGGCCTGCCGACAGTGGGATTCGAACCCACTATATCCCGGATGCGAGCTCACAGCCGAGCGCCTCTACGCGCACGGCCAACTCGCCCGGTCATGTGTATATTTCTGGAAAATATAACTCTTATAAAAGCATTGAAAGGATACATTTGCAGAAAGGCTAGACCAATCCTTTGGCTTTACGGGAGATTTCCAAACTTAAACCTTAGGCTAATAAAACGCCTCACCACTGCTTTCGAGATATGGTAGGATTAAAATGATCATTCTTTATGTTTTGTGCAGGAGTTAATCTCCTCGGCTTTGCACGTATTACCATTTTATACTATCCGTCAGCTGTGTAAACTGTGAAAAGCCTCAAAAAGGAAAACTCTGTCAACTTGTCTTTCTGACTACTAAATGTAACAGTGCTAATCCTATTAGCAATTTTTGCCTTTCCAGAGATAGCTATGGCTGTAAAAGTGGAGTGGTTATGTATAATCTCTTAATAACTCGTAGTATAAACAGAATATTTGATAATGTGGGTGGTAATGTATGGCTAGTATTTTTTAAATCTCTATTGATTATATATATAAAATAAGAGTTTTGTTTGTACATTGCTCAGAATTTTAAAATAATGGTATTTCTATATCGGTCGTGTCCACAGTAACAATGAAATGCACTTTATAATTTTCCATAATGTCTGTCTGTCTGTCTGTCTGTCTGTCTGTCTGTCTGTCTATCTGTCTGTCTGTCTGTCTGTATGTATGTATGTATGTATGTATGTATGTATGTATGTATGTATGTATGTACGCGCATCACGAGAAAACGGCTGAAGGAAACTTAATTAAAATCGGTATGTAAAGTCGCGACAATTTAGGATGCATATGATTTTATTCACGCTGAGTGAAATGGTTGTTTAGGGGTAAGCCTTAAATTTAATTCTCAAATATTTATATTATTGGTGGTCCTTTAAATAAATGCTACATAATTAAAGTTACATAGTATAAAATTTCCGATCATTCATGTCTTATATATTTTTATCGTACCGGCTATGATAACAGAGATATACATGAATTTGGATTTTTATTGCTAAGTCCATATCAATCAATCACCACTGATCAGCATTTAGGGGAGTCGCCCAGTGGCTGATTCCCTGTCTGTTGTTTTCCTAGCCTTTTCTTAAATGATTTCAAAGTAGTTGGAAATTTATTGAACATCTTCCTTGGTAAGTTATTCCAATCCCTACTCCCCTTCCTATAAACGAATATTTGCCCCAATTTGTCCCCTTGAATTCCAACTTTATCTTCATAATGTGATCTTTCCTACTTTTAAAGACACCACTGAAATTTATTCGTCTACTAATATTATTCTACGCCATCTGTCCACTGACAGTTCGGAGCATACCACTTAGTCGAGCAGCTCGTCTTCTTTCTCCCAAGTTTCCGCAGCCCAAACTTTGCAACATTTTTGTAACGCTACTCTTTTGTCGGAAATCACCCAGAACAAATCGAGCTGCTTTTCTTTGGATTTTTTCCAGTTCTTGAATCAAGTAATCCTGGTGAGGGTCCCGTACCCTGGAACCACACTCTATTTTGGGGTCGTACCAGAGACTTGCATGTCCTTTCCTTCACATCCTTACTACAACCCCTAAAACACCCTCATAAATATGTGCAGAGATGTGTACCCTTTATTTACAATGCCATTTATGTGATTACCCCAATGAAGATCTTTCCTTATATTAAGACCTAGTTACTTAACAATGATCCTAAAAAGGAACTTTCACCCCATCAACGCAGTAATTAAAACTGAGAGGACTTTTCCTATTTGTTAAACTCACAACCTGACTTTTAACCCCGTTTATCATCATACCATTGCCTGCTCTTCAGGGTCGGTGCGTCATTAAGGGCTAAAGGGGCTTAGCCCCACCAGAGTTTTGGGCACAAGAGTTTAGAAATATCATATTATTTATAGAGTTTAGAAATATCATGTTATTTATATTTCAGATAATTAATTTAATAAGACCAAATTTATATCTGAGTACTACTGTCCTGAAGTAATTAATGATATGAGAAAATGAAAATAAGATTGTATTACATGTTTCTTACGTTTATCCTGACACAGAGGCTAATTCGCTCTCAGTCCCCACAGTGAGTATTGGTAACTATTTTGAAGGTCAGTGAACCTTTGAGGGATTGACAGTTTCAATGCATTTTAAAATGTCAAGCTAAGGGCTGGCTTTAACATGTCCGCAATAAAAAAGAACAATATAGAAGCTGTAGTGGCAGGTGTTATGGCGATGTTATTGCAAACTCACTTGTATACTTCTAAACTCATGACCCATCACAGAGTGAAGCTTTCGGCACGCCTGGAATGTTACTTTCGCAGTTGCGGAGTGGAGAGCATAAGTTGTGGATAGTTTTGTTTAACATTGATTAGTATGTAGTGTTTATAATAGTGAATATTACGTAGTGAAATTATTAATAACTTGTCTTTTATTATGAATAAGATAGATACACTTGAGAAATTTCCATCTTCATCTTTAAATTTAGAAGAAAAATTAGAAGTAAAAACCATGGAGCGCATCACTCTAGAGGTTTTAAGCTTCATCAGAGTTGCAAGAATCAGAAAAGAACATTTGCGTTATTTTGGTTTGAGAAGAAGAAGTGGCTGACTGTGAGTGAAGAAAAGAAGTCACTTTTCTGTTTCATGTGCTTATTGTTTAGTGGGGAAACTAGTTTGTCTGTGACAGGAATAACTGATCTTAAGCGACTATCAGAATGAGTTAAGAAACACGAAACTTCAGTAAAACATATTTAAAACAACGCTAAATACTGTATAATTTTTTGGTTCTGTAAACATTTTGACTCAATTAAATGCGTCTCAACGAACTTGTAGGTAAGAACAGACACATTTTAAACAGTATAATTACCTGTATTAAGTTTTGAGGAACACATGAACTATCTCTTCGAGGTCATAACGTAGGTGGCAATTCAAACAATTGCGGGGTATTCTTGGATATAGTCGGAACTAGCGGCATTAGACAACATTCTAAGTGATCACCTTCTCAATTCTACAGTATCAAAACGTACCTCAAGGCAATTCAGAATGAATTACTGGATTGTATGTTTACGGTCTATAGAGAGACGATAGTACAGGAAATACAAATAGCTAAATAGCCTATGTAGCCCTTCCGGCAGATGACACTTCAGATATACCATGCATGTCACAATTAGTTATATTGTCGCGATATGTTGTTCGTAGTGGTCCAGTTGAGAGATTAATTTCCTTTTCCCGTATTCAAGATCGAGCTGCAGATGGTTTAACGTCAGTATTAGAACAGTACAAGCTAGAATAGAAGTTAATTGCTCGGTTCTCCAATGGTGCTGTCCTGTTTAGTGTGGAGGGGGGGGGGGGGCGCAGGTAAAGGTAAGAGACATTTCCTAATGCATAATCGTCCACTGTCACGCCCATCAGCTAAACTTTGGTAATAAAGAAAGCGAGCTCGACTGTGAAATCATAGAAGTTGTTTTTCCTTAATATATCGGGCTTTTCATCATTTTCTTCTGTTTCTTCCAAGCGCACTGATTTACTAAGATCTGTCTGTGGCAGTACGGTTCCAAGAACTCTAGAAGCGCGATGAAATTTTCTGAGCAGAGATGTTAATGCTTGTGGACTGTATAGATTGTGAACTGCTGGGCTTCCAAATTGTATCTGAAGTGCTGCACTGCTTCATGAACTGCAAACAACTCTTAGTAGTAGGCTGGCCATTCGGTTTGCTTCGGAGACAGTTTCCTAGAGAAGAAGGCTAGAGGCTGCCAGGCATCATCCACGTATTGCTGGAGGCTAGCTCCAATAGCGCTGTTGGATGCATCTGTGAACAATACCAATGGTGCTTGCGGATCGGGATGCGCTAGGTGGGTAGCTTGAGGGAGGCTTTCTTTACAGGCGGCAAAGATGCGTTCCATTTATGGTATCCAGGGTACGTGTTGAGGGCCGCGTAAACTGTATACAGCTGCGTGGAGTGGAGCCTGGTACTGTGATGCCGAGGGAAGGAACCGGCGATAGAAATTCATCATTTCCAGGAAACGTCTGAGATCACGTGCAGTTTTCGGGGGAGGAAAATTCTGCAGAGCTGTGATGCGCTCCGGCAATGGTCGTGACCCTGCGGTGGAGACTTCGTAACCGTGGAAGGTGACTCTCGGAGATGCTAAGACACAATTCGTAGTATTGATGAGGATGCCATACTCAGAGAGGCGGTGGAGGAGAGCTCACAGGTGGCACCTGTGTTCTTCAGGACTATTAGAGAAGAACAAGATGTCATCAACGTACGCAAACGTGAAATCCAGACCTGATGGTACTCCGTCTATGAATCTCTGAAATGTTTGACCAGCATTGCGTAGTCCGAAGGTCATGAAAGGAAACTCAAAGAGTCCGAAGGGAATTATGATTGCGGTCTTCGGAATGTCACTTCGGTTCATGAGAATCTGTGTGTAACCGGGCGAGTTGGCCGTGCGTGTAGAGGCGCGCGGCTGTGAGCTTGCATCCGGGAGATAGTAGGTTCGAATCCCACTATCGGCAGCCCTGAAAATGGTTTTCCGTGGTTTCCCATTTTCACACCAGGCAAATGCTGGGGCTGTACCTTAATTAAGGCCACGGCCGCTTCCTTCCAACTCCTAAGCCTTTCCTATCTCATCGTCGCCATAAGACCTATCTGTGTCGGTGCGACGTAAAGCCCCTAGCAAAAAAAAAAATCTGTGTGTAGGCCTTCACTAGGTCGATAACGGAGAAAATAGTGCATCCGCCGAGCTGATGGCTGAAATCATAGAGATGCCGAGGTGGATACTTGTCAGGAGTGGTCTGTGAGTTTAAGGCACGGTAATCGCTGCAGGGCCGCCAGCCTTCGTCCTTCTTCGGTACCAAATGGAGCGGTGACGACCAAGGGCCATCAGAACTTCGTACTGTACCTTCCAGAAGCGTGGCATCAAACTCCTTCTTAGCGATCTGGAGACGATCGGGGCGAGACGACGAGCTCGGCATGAGACCGGTGGTCCTGGTGTAGTGCGGATGAAATGTACCTTAGAATGGCGTACTTCTCGCGGGGCTTCAGATGGACGAGTGAGGTCAAGAAATTCATTTAAAATATCGTGAAACGTAGTCGGTACATTGAGAGCCTTCACACTGGACTGTAGGAAGTTAGCAGTTTGGACGTTCACTGATAAGCCTGTGATGCCGTCGACCAAGCGTTTGTTACGACAGTCTGGCAGAAGATGGTAATAGGCGAGGAAGTCTGATCCTATGATGGGAAGTGCGACGTCGGCAACAACAAATTTCCATTAAAGTTCTCGCCGGAGTCCGACGTTCAGTTTCAAGTGCAGAGTCCCGTATGTGTGGACTGTGGAATCATTGGCAGGTGCGAGTTCATAACTGGTCTGTTGCCGACTCCCCTTCAGGAATTTAAGCGGGAAGCAACACAAATCCGACCCAGTGTCGATCAGAAATTGATGTTTACTGGTTTTATCTGTGATAAAGAGGCTGTTTCCATCTGTTGGACAACCATTTACTGCCGTCACTGGTTGCCGTTGGAGTTTCGACGGGAAGCTGCAAGGTGATTCGCATTTCTGTTCCTTTTCACTGTCCAGCTGGGAAACAACATACGCATATTTTGTTGCATCTTGCGTGATACCGGATACATTGAACTGCACTTCTGCCTGAACGAACCATGGCGCCGGCTTGTCTGGCCAGAAAACAGGTAATTTTACTCTAACACGATTTACTACAGTACTAACCTGTGAGGGTGATGATTGCGGCGTTTGTAGCGGACGATTTACCTCTTGTAATTGCTGTAGCTGCTGTTGTAATTGCTCCATAGCGAAGGCGGCAACTAGCGTGTGAATAGCACTGACTTTATGTAGAAAAATGTAACACACGATATCAATCACGTCGAAGTAACCAAATGTGGGGATCATTACACTCACTGACTTGCCAGCTACAGTAAACACAACATAAAATATAACTATTTATTCTGCACGGAACTTTACATTGTTTACAATAACGTCCATAGATAACATTATCTAGAAAGGCACTCGATGTATTTGTTTACTATATCCTAAGTGTCAGCCATCCTGCCATTGATATCATAAAGAAGATGGGCAGTCTACACGCTTTCACCGGTGTTGCCTAGTGCGGCGAGGTCCAGCTGCTGCCCTCTAGGTTTCTGTGGCGGAGGGATGACGTAGTTTCGCCATAGAATGAATGAAGCCCTCATCTAGCTGCGAGATAGGAATTGTGCCGGCTGCCGAAGCCTGTCGCACTCCTCTGGGGCAATGATTAATGAATGATAGATGAAATGAAATGATATTGGTGAGTGTTGCTGGAATGAATTATGACAGGAAAAACCGAAGTACCCGGAGAAAAACCTGTCCCGCCTCCGCTTTGTCCAGCACAAATCTCACATGAAGTGAGGTTCTTTAGGTATGACCACGATATAATCTACAGTTTGTCGTGTTAGACTACGGGTGATATGCATGGTTGCATCACCCCCTGTGGGTGGGGCACGCAGACGAGGAATACACCCATGGTATTCCCTGCCTCTCGTACGAGGCGACTGAAAGGGGAGACCAAGAGATGATTGAATTAGAGCCATGAAACTACTTGTGATTAGTACCATCACGCTGGGAACACCATGGGTTGCCTTTACTTCCGAGTAGTACCACTATGTTAGGTACACAATAGGTTTGTGATTAGTAGCAGCAGAGAGCGGTTCACTATGGGTTTCCAGTACCTGTCATTAGTACCACGATATGCGGAACATCACGCGCTTACGTTGCCTGTGATTTGTACCATTAAGTGAGAAACACCACAGGTCTGAGCATTGCCTGTGATTAGTACCACTCTATGAGGAACACCACGGGATAGTACGAGTCCCTGTGATTAGTACACATATGTGAGGTGCACCATGGGTTTGCGTTGCCTACGAGTGGGGCCATTATGTGAGAAACACCATAGGTCTGCGTTAGCTGTACTTGTGAGTAGTACTATAATGTTTGGAACACCGTGATTTTACGCTACCTTTGATTAGTACCGTAACTTGAGAAATACCATGGTTCTACATTACTAGCGATAAGTGTCATTATGAGGGACCGTTGACCTGGATATTGAACCCCTTTGGACAACGAGCATGTACGTTGGAAGCAGCCCCTTGGTCAGTTATATAGTTTCTGGGAAGGTGAGGCATTGCGGTTCGGTTCCACTGATTGTTTTAAATTCATATTAATTCATTCTTCATCATCATGTTTTATACTTTTAAATTGTCATTGCATTTCGTCTCATTTCGTACCATTAGGGGCCGATGACCTAGATGTTAGATGCATCATCATCATCATCAATTGTTACATCACGGATACATAAAACGTCTGAAATGAATGAAGGGAAAGAAGAACAGCCTCCAGAGGCGGTGTGACTTGAGTCACACTACTCCACCGTCCAGGACAGCTAGAGAACATACTGAATTTCATAAAACTTACCTGGGTTATATATGCCTTTGTAACCCGACCAATTTGAAAGTTAACGACCACATCCATCCAGGTTCTTGGCTGAATGCTCGGCGTTAGTTGTCTTCTGTCTAGAGGGTCCTCGATTTGATTACTTGATTTAGCCGCGTCTGGTTAATTCGACTACCTCGCGGACTACGTCCTCTATGTGGAGTTGTTAATCGGCCGTAAAACAGGGTCAAGTCTACGTATGCTACAGAGTTTGGAACCGCGACCTTACGAAGGGACGGGAAAAGTGATAGAGAAAGAAAAAGAAGCCGGGTACGTTTATAAATTAATTTCTTCCAGTTTCTTCTATCCAACTAAAATTGCTGTTCCAGTGTTTGTTGCCATCCTATAACTGTTTTGACCGAGTCTCTCCATACTTACTTTTCACAGACGTCTTTAAGCCTTCCTCGCGGTCGTTTGACTGGGGTAATCTGATAAGAGAATCTTTTTGCAGTCCTGTCAGAAGCCATTCTTTCCATACGGCTATACCATTTTATTCAGTTCTAACACTGCAAGCAAGCTCCTTTACAGCCCAAGATGTTGGCGAAATTGCTAATTTCTTCTTTTGTCTCTCGTTTTCTGGAGGCAGGAGAAGAGGAACTTCACATCTGAGACTTGAAATTTGCTGTTTATCAGAGCACTAAAAACGCTAAAACATGAACATTCAGGATTTAGTTAAAATTTAGTGAACATAAATAGCCAATATCTCTAGCCTTAACGATGCCGTAGTCACATCACCCTCGTGAAGAGTTATATCATCCCTGCTTCACTTCATGCTGTGGAGATCACGAATGGTGTAACTTATTGACCGTACCCTTCAGAACGAATATGTCGCGAGCGGAAACTAAACTAGTGATCTAATTAAGGAGATTGAAGTTAGAGGCAGATTCTCATATCAGGACAAACAGTTCTGCTAACTGTGTTGGGTTGGAAAGATATTTGATACTCCATTCAACTGAAAGTTCATGTGTCCTGTTACAGCTATTGCAAGGAAGACGAAGTACCTCTACGCAAGTAAATCATGGATTTGCTGTCAGAAAATCATGGCTGTCAGTAACTCGATTCGGCAGTACATACCCAGTTCGACCTTGGCCTTGCTCTGTCTGTCATCAGCAAATGCACAACTTCAGCCGCGAGGGAAATCCAATATATTTAATTTCGTGTTAATCTCTAATAAACAATAACCTGAAAACTACAGAAAACGCAACAAAAAAATGCTCGTTCCAGGGTTACTCATTTCTGTTCCAATTTCAGTTATTGTCTATAGAACTTAATGACTCCAGAAACTGTCAAAAGAACTTAGTGGGACTTTCAGTAAAATCAATAACATTATATGAAATGAACTTTACAGTTGTCAGACATCATGCTTATACTCTGTATACAACAAGAATGTATGATTTATATACAAACAAAAAGTACACATTATGATTTACATTTAATTTCTGGAATACAGGCACCTGTTAATTAAGTGATGTTTTAATGAACATTGAAAATTTTACTATTCATGTCATTTATATAATTTGACAGTTTGTTATAAAGTAACATACCCTTCACACATGGACTCTTGCCCATCTTTTTTGTTGGTGGAAACTCGGGAAACTCGTGTGTTAATTATTCCTGTTTCTTGTGTTATAATTGTGAATCTCACTATTAGTTATAGTCAATGTTTTTATTACTATTTACTTTACGTCGCACCGACACAGATAGGTCTTATGGTGACGATGGGATAGAGCTAGGAGTGGAAAGGAAGCGGCCGTGCCCTTAATTAAGGTACAGTCCCAGCATTTTCCTGGTGTGAAAATGGAAAACCACGGAGAACCATCTTCAGGGCTACCAACAGTGAGGTTCTAACCCACTATCTCACGAATACAAGCTCCCAATTGCGCGCCCCTAACCTCACGGCTAAGTCGCTCGATATTCAATGTTTGATTGTACTTAACAATGAGAATAGATTTATAGGTATTGTATCAGAAACGCTGTTCCAACATCAGTGTTAAAGTATTTCAAACTTAAATTACGCGCCGAGCGCCTGCAGAGCAGCCGGCTACAGCAGGCATGTAGCGAGTGACGTAGGAGGCAGCTCCAACTCGCCAAGGATAAGTTGCGTCATCCAAGGAACCTTCCAAACTTTCTACCATGAATAACTCGTATGTGAATTAGGATACAAATATAAGAATAACATAACCGTATACGCCATTTTAATATCTCCAATACCACCAAGTGTCATTAAAATCCACCTCGGATTAAGGAAGATATTGAGAGAAATGAAACAGCTTCAATCTACGCGGCTGTTTCATCTGATGTTGGTATGCTAGGTCCAATACTTTCGTTCCATCTCCCCTTCATAATCTTAACCAATATTTTCCTGGTTATATCTGCCTGGAAGCTGATATCTTAGCGTAGTCTTCTAGTTGCACTATTTGCTGTGCATTCTAGTAGACCCATTATTATTTTACACAATTTATTACTTATATAATTTTTATTTGTCTACTTCGATACCCCATATCTCCGCTCCATACAGTACCCTTGATATAACAAAAGCGTTTAAAATATTTTTGTGCAACTTGTATTCAATATTTGGCATCTTCCTCCCTAAAGACCTCGTGCTTGATAAGGCGGCCAATCCTTTCATTTTGGCATGTCTTATTTGTTCCTTCCGCATCCCATTCGATGTTATTATAACTCCTAAATAGTATCATTTATTGACAACTTCTAATTCTACACCTTTCGTTTCTCTTTAATTTATTTCCTCTTTTACAAACCATTACTTTTGTTTTCTTGATATTTATTTACAAATTCCATGTTCTGCAATATTCAGCAGTTTTCTTAAGACTGTTTTGCATACCGACTATTGTTATAGAGAGGAGAAGGATGTCGTCTGCGAAAACTAGACCAGGAATTTCTTTGTTATTTAAGCAGGGGCTTGTCCTATCCTCCTTTCTCTGACAGTACATTACATCATTAATAAAATGTAAAAACAATATTGGTGATAACATACATCCCTGCTTAAGTCCGATATTCGAATATATCCTGCCTACCATTAGATCTTCCTTTACTTTAATCGAGCATATCACTTCTGCATATAGTTCTTCTATGGCTTTAATCATTTTATTTGATATCAAATAAAAAAATCAAAATCTCTTTATTTGCAAATGAGCTGTCTACCTCGGTGGCAAATGGTACACTAAAATACATTATTGTCAAGCACTAAATATTAAATTAACAAGAGAAGAAAATTGTCCTATAATACAATATTATACAATTTAAGCTAACAATTTTTTCTATTAAACACACAGCATCCATATCCTAGCCAGCTTCGCAACGGCAGCCCGCCTGCTAACCGAATCAAAAGCTTTTTGAAGGTCTGTTGCTGCAATGTATAATCTAGCTTCTTTCCTCTTTAAATATTTATCTATTATTGTTTTAATTTTACATATATTATCTGTGATTCTCATTCCTTTCCGAAATCCTGACTGGTACACTGAGACTAGTAATTTTCTGCCCATTTCACAATTCTTTTTGCCAAAATACCGGTGTAAATCTTACTGAGTATATCCAACAAGGTGATAACCCTATAGTTATTAGTATTTGGTCTTTTCCCCTTTTATATAACGGGCATATTATTTCTTCTTCTCAACAACATGGAATTTTTTGCCATCAAAGATTTTGTTAAATATTTTAGTTACCATTTGTAGCATCTGGCTGTTATTCCCTAGTTCTTTCCAGAATGCGTACGTAATTCCACTGACAGCACCGTATTTTCCTCCCTTCCATTTTTTAATGTGTCTAATACCTCATCTGTGGTTATTATATCATCTAGTACAGGCAGAGTGAACCCCACATATCTCAATATGCCAGTCTCAGTTTTACTCCTTCCCCATGTGTCTTTACCCCCTAGCAATCCCTTGAAATACATTCACGACTCCTCATCGCTTATGTTTACTTGATTACTGCTTTTATATTCTTTACGTAGTGTACTAATTATTTTCCATACTTCCTTAGTTTCATTATCTTTACAATACTTACATAATTTACCTCCTTGGTATGCCAAATACTTTTATTTTCGCTCATTAAATCTTTGTATTCCTTCCTTTTTTACATAAATCTGTCCGTAAATCCTGAGATCCCTCATTTCTGCGCATTTTTAATGCCTTCATCACTTCATTCTTCTTTTCTTTACACTCATCATTATACCATAAGTTTTGTTTCTTTTCCCTTCTTTTTCTCACAACAATTTTTTTACCAACTACTTCTGTTGATATTTCAATCATTATTATTGCTTCAACTATGTTATTATCCTCTATCATATTTTCAATACGTAGCTTCAAAGTTTCAAAAGTTTTCCCCCTATAACAGTCCCTAAATTCGTCTGCATGTTCCTCACTCAACCTGTACCTTACTAATTTTCTCCGTACATAGTTAAGATGATGTTTTCCTTCCAGTTTACCTCCGTCTCTCAGTACTCGGATAGCAACTGGTAAATGATGAGACGCTGTCCGATTTTTTACCTGAATGTTCTTAACATAGTTTAGAGCCTCCGGATATACCAACACTAAGTCTATAGCACTCCCTCTTGACTCGACTATGTACGTTAAGTTTCCTGATTTATCCCCCAACCAGCCCCCATTCAAAATGTACCATTCTTCTATCGCACATATTTCCAGTAATTTCTCTCCATTTTTGTTACACTGTTTGTCTTTACTTCTCCTTCCTTTTATTAATATTTCATAAATTTCTCTATCGCATAATGGACTCTTTTCGCCCACCCTTGCGTTAAAATCACCCATTGTAATTATTTCTGCTTCTTCATTTGTTTAATTTAATCTGGTTTACAACTTCAGTGAGATCTTGAAAGAAGATTTTTCTCAAACGGGTACCCAGGTGCGTGGTTGTAGCCAAAACCTAAGAAAAATCTCTCTCCCACTCTGATTTCCTTTCTTTATTTTCACCCAAATCATTTCCTCACACTCCGATTCCCAAAGCTCTACCTGATTGCATATTTCATATTTTACGTTCACTGATATCGCTCTCGGGTAACGCCCTTACAGGCTCCTTTTATGTTTCGTTCTACTCCAGACCTTAAAACCCGGTATTTTTATATTTTACCCCCCCCCCCCATGTCTCAACCATCATAGCAATCTCATTATATCGTATTAGATCTCTAACTTCATCATATCTGAGTTTACTCAATATACCCTCGATATTTATTAATCCCACGACCCACTCTAGTCATTTATTCGTGGGAATACTGTATCTTCTGTAGCCAAGGCCTTACTTCTCGTCATTCGTGCTTTTCCTAACAGCATAATGGATCCACGTGGGGAGCTAACTTCTTCCTCTTCCAACCACTGGCTTCCTCAGACCTCGTCGACCTTTTTTTTTTTTTGCCCAAATATCTTTCAGATTTAGCACTGGCTTACGTTTCTTTTCTCCCTGGATTATCTTGCCTCCTATAGACCCCCTCTTCTTCTTGTGTTGCTTTCCTGGATTGAGAATGTCTGGTTTCGAACGCCTAGTCATCCAGTTCACTGGCCATGTTTTGTTCATTAACGCACACTGCTGCTGATTCAGATCTGCTGTTGTCACTCACTAGGCCGCTGGCCTTCTCTATAGCTGACACATCAGGGCAATGTTCCAGACGTAGCGGACTACCAAGTCCATATCCTAGTCCAAGAATCGCCTGCTATTAGAAGTCTGTCTCCACGGATAAATGCTTTCAGACCCGAATGCCGCACCTTCCCTTGATGAAAAGGTAATGTTCTCATATTTTCAATTTCTTCTTGTTCTAAGTCTTTTTTAATCCATATTTTTGTTCCCTTCTAGCTCTTTGCATTGTCCAGAATTTTTCGGGCCTTCAAACTTTATATCACATACTTTCACTGGTCTTCTTTCCATATTTCTCCCTAATCTAAAGGCGCTATCACTCTCATTACATTCGACCTTCGCTTTCTCCCTGATTAAGTAAAGTTCTCTGTCCATCATATCATTAAAGTTCTCTTGTCTCTAGCAGTCCGTGGATTATTATGTTTCTCTTCCTATCTTCGTTCACTCGTGTTCGTTCCTTTTCTTGGAGTTTTCTTAGCCTTGCTTCTGGATCCAGGACTTTATTCCTGATTTCATCCATCTCGTTCTTGTTCTGCAGTAGACTCTCTGTTTGTATGAAGGTCTTCAAATCCTTAAATTCATTTTTTGTTCCATTAACATTTCCTTGGTATTCTCCGCTTTACATTCTTGCATGAACTCCTTAAGTTTCTCTATATCTTCCCAGGACAGCCCAGGGCCTGGGTTTAACTCCATCCCACCGATTACTAGTAGCACCATCACCACAACTGATAATACCATTCTTTCGTGATGCTGAAGCTATTGTTCATCGTTAGAGTAGAATTTGCCCTGCGATCTGCCTATATCACGTCTAAATTGCTCAATTAAAACTCCCATGTTAGCGCACTCGTACACTTATTAGCCGCTTAGCACACTGCGTCCTTTCACCTCGCAAGCTGAATTACAACCGTCATAGTAGTATCAGTTATGAAAGAATGTTTGCACGGAATGGGAAGTAATGATAATACCATTTTTGCTTCCTTTCGTAGAATATAAAGTTGTTCAACATTTTAATTTGCCACACAATCCCAGAAAAAAAGTTCCATTGCTCAAATATTTTTCTCCATAGTCCACTTTTAGTAGTACATTTGTATCTACAATTTTTGATAGCCTACGTAATAAAAATATTCCATATGTTAATTTTTTACAGACATAATTAACATGATTCTTCCAAGATCTGCATTAGAACAATGCGTAAGAATTTAGTACAATCTGTTCTTTCAAGACATTGTCATTTAGCTGAATACTTATGTCATCATTGCAATCCCTTTTAAACTAAAGTGTACCACATAAATTTTGTGACGATTCACCATAAGTAAATTGGAAGTGAAAAATCTGTTGATAAATTTTAAGGGTGCATTAAAATGTTATACCATAGATTCCCTATCGTTCTCCAAGTAATAACATACGTGGCATCTAAATAGGATACAAAGGTGGAGTTTACAAGTTCTGACTTTTCATTAACATATAGGGGGCATAGATAAATGTCCCCATATAGTACCATGTATATTCCGCTGTTTGTGTTTTGAAAGGAAGATCTGACTTTCTTTACCTAGTAATCTGTCTCATAATTTACTTCAACGCACTACCTACGCTGTTGTAAGTAAGAAGTTAGCAGATGTAAAGCGACACCGAGGGCACCATATTTTTCTAGTTTCTTTAGCAATTGGCAATGAACTACATTATCAAAAGTTTTAGATAAGTCTAAAAATACTAAAGTAACAAAATTATTTTCATCAAGATTTTGAGCATTATGAGTAAAAGCTGCTAGAGCAGTACCAGATGACAAATATTTCCTGAATCAATATTGTAAATTTTTAAGTAGAAAATGTTTCTCTAAAATACAAGTAGGGAATTTGAAATAATTTTCGTATGGAGTTTACGTAAAGCAGAAGTTATGGTTATTAGCCTGTAGTTGTTGATATTATCAGGTGCTAATTTCTTATGAACAGTTTCAATGACACTGGTTTTCAGACATTCTGGGAAGATACATTAATGGGACAATAAGCTCATTCCTGCAGTATTTTTGAAGATATTCGATATCACCCACTTGAGAAGGAATTTCTTAGGTATTCAATGGCTGATTCTAATTCTTAGATAGTTACAGGGATTAGTTATCTAATCTAGGGAGGCTGTTAATGTCATGAGAACAGTTTCCTGTATGATTTCCATTTGTGACATTACCAAAGTATTAACTGAAATTAGTGCACACTCCCTGTGGGTGGCTAATTGTGAAATCTTCATTTTAAGGTATCTATTTTTAGGAATTACAAATTTCCCTTGCAGATTTAGTCACATTCTTGAATTTTGTTAGCTTTCTACTAACATTCTCAGCCTTTAATTTAGTAAGAGAGTCTATTTAGTGAGCTCTGAGCAATTTGTATTCGTTTTAATGGTATTCTGAATTGGTTGATTAGAAAATCTCATTTGCTGCTTTCATCTTCTTTTGAATGTAGTTCGGTTCAGATGATTCTACCTACCTACTGAAGTCCTTTTATTCTTAACCTTTATTTTCACATGACAGGCTTTGTTGTAGTGGGTTATGATATCTCATAAAATACATCCCACATGCTGTTTAACATGAGAGACTACGAAGATTCGATTCCACTTTCCTGTCTGAAGACCCTCTTGTAAGTACACTCATGTTCATAAAAACCAGAACAACTTGAAAGACTAGAGATAGGAAGTTCATATTCAAAGGACATGTGCATTTAGTATGTTCTGAAAAAATGATTAGCATTTGAACCATGTCGGCCGTCAAGTCCAAGGTCCACATCGAAATCTCGGCGCACCAACACCGACTGGTAAAATGTGCCTGCGGCTCTCGTTGTCGCTAGAAACCGAAGGTAATGGATCAGTGTGACTTGAGCAGTCGTGCAGGATGCCTTGCAGACGTATGCGAGGACCGTACCGTCAAATGAGTGAGTTTGAAAGAAGGCGCATTATTGGCATGAGATAACGTGATGCATCAATCCGGGAAATTGCTGCTCGTGTGCGACGAAGTGTGTCGGCAGTGCAACGGGTGTGTACAGAATGGTTCACAGAAGGCCGTAGAACACGATGAGATGGGTCTAGTCGCACCACCCAGACCACACCGAGAGAAATCGACACCACATCCATTGCAGGACAGGACAGATCTGCATCCTCCTCGGCTCTGGCGCAACAGTGGAACAGTGTAACACATCGTACACTATCAGGAGTGACAGTCCGTCGCCGTTTATTACGGTCTAGGTTACCGGCTCGTCGTCCACTTCACGGCCTACCTTTGACTAATGTGCATAAACATGCTAGATTGCAGTGGTGTATGGAACGACGTCACTGGGGACAGGAATGGCAGCAGATCGTGTTTTCAGCCGAATTCAGGTTCTATTTGTTTGATAATGATGGCCGCATTTTGGTTCGCCGCAGACAGGGGGAGAGGCATCACATTGAGTGCATTCACACAAGACATACAGGGCAAACTCAAGGCCTCATGGTGTGGGGTGCTGTTGGGTACAACCGCAAATCACAGTTGGTGCGTGTCTAGGGCACTGTGACCAGTTTGACCTACGTGAATGACATCCTGCGACCCGTAGCCATACCGTTTCTGCACGACACCCCAGACGCCATATTTCATCAGGGCAATGCGCTACCACATGTTGCTGCATGAACACGTGGCTTCTTGTTATCACAGGATGTCAGACTGTTGGCCTGGCCCGCCCGATCACCGGACTTGTCCCCAATCGAAAATGTGTGGGATATGGTGAAACGACTGGTGCGGTGCTGTGACCCAGTTCCAACCACGAAAACTGTGAAAGCAGATGAATTCAGCATGGATGACTATACTCCAGGACGCCATTCGCGCTTTATATGCATCGATGCCATCACGCATGGAATAAATTATTAGTGCCCATGGAGGACCCAGTGCCTGATTGGCAACAGGACTCATGCTCTACCTAGGTGACTGAAATGCTAATCGTTTCTGCAAAATATACTAATGAACATGTCCTGTGAATATGAACTTCTGATCTCTAGTCTTTCTAGGTGTTATATTTTTTATGAAGAGTGTAATTAATGTTGAGAACCCGTATACAAATATGTGTGTTTGTTTATGTTCTTGTGCTGGACAGAAGTTTCATATGATATATCTGTTGTCTGACCACTGCGATCAGAAATATGGCAATTTATAACCGTGGCACGGAAAGAATTTGAATCCATATATATATATATATATATATAAAATAACTTGTCCTGACTGACTGACTGACTGACTGACTGACTGACTGACTGACTGACTGACTGACTGACTGACTGACTGACTGACTGACTGACTGATTGATTCATCATCGCCGAGCCAAAACTACTGGACATAAAGAAATTGAAATTTTGGGCATAGATTCATATTAAGATGTAGGTGCTCGCTACGAGAGGATTTTTGGATATTCCTTTGCTAAGGGGGTGAAAAGGGGGGTGAAATTTTAAAATGAGTGTATCTATATCTCAAAACATTGAAAGTTTACAGATGTAAAAATTGGTATTTAGAATCTCCTTTAAAAATAAGGAAACACTTTTTTTTTTGTTTTCAGCAAATCCCAATAGGAGTGGTGAAAAACGGTGAAAAAGGGGTTGAATGCCTTTAATCAGAATACCGGTACTTATATCTCAGAAACTGAAGATATTACAGACCTGAAAATTGGTACTTTTGATCTCTTTTAAAAATAAAGAAACTTTATTTTTGTTTTAGAAAAATCCAATTAATGGGACGGTGAAAAGGGGGCTGAATTTTTAAAAACAGTGCATCTATATCTCAAAACTTTTAAAATTTACAGATGTAAAAATAGGTATTTAGAATCTTCATTAAAAATAAAGAAACACGTATTTTTTTGTTTTCGGAAAATCCCAATAGGAGGGGTGAAAAGGGGTGAAAAATGGGTTGAATGCCTTTAATGAGGATACTTATATATCAGAAACTGACGATATTACAGACCTGAAAACTGGTGTTTGGAATCTCCTTTAAAAATAAAGAAGCACGTATTATTTTGTTTTTGGAAAATCCAATTAATGGGGGGGGGGGTTGAAAAGAGGGTGATTTTTTTAAATGAGTATATCTATATCTCAAAACTTTTAAAGTTTATAGGTGTAAAAATTGGTATTTAGAATCTTCTTTAAAAAAAATATAGAAACACTTATTTTTTGTTTTTGGAAAATTCTAATGGGAAGGGTGGAAAAGGGTGAAAATGGGTTGAATGACTTTAATGAGGCTACTTATATTTCAGAACCTGAAAATTGGTGTTTAGGATCTCCTTTAAAAATAATGAAACACGTATTTTTTGTTTTTGGAAAATCTAATTAATGGGGGGGGGTGAAAAAGGGATGAATTTTTAAAATGAGTGTATCTATGTATGGATAGTCCTTTGCTAAGGGGGTGAAAAGGGGGGTGAAATTTTAAAATGAGTGTATCTATATCTCAAAACATTGAAAGTTTACAGATGTAAAAATTGGTATTTAGAATCTCCTTTAAAAATAAAGAAACACTTTTTTTTTCTGTAAATCCCAATAGGAGGGGTTTTCGGAAATACCACTTAGGTGGAAGGGAGTGTGTGTGTAAAAGTGACTGAAAATGGTGTCGATTTCTTTTAATTAGGCTACTGATGTCTCAAAAATAAAGATGTTATAGACGTGAAATTTGATATTTGGAATCTGCTTTAAAAGTAAAAAAAACACGTATTTTTGGAAAATCCAATGAAGAGGGGGGCGTGAAAGAATTGAAAAAAGAATTGACTTAATTGTATGAGAATACATATATCTAATAAAAACTAAAGTTGTTACAGACGTGAAAATTTGGCTCTCTATAAACAAAGAAAAACGCGTTTTGAAGGGGAAACCATCTTGGGCGGCGGGAGTGAAAAGGAGTTGAATTCCTTTCATGAGGACACACAAATAAAAAACTGAAGAAGTTAAGAGTCGTGATAATTGGTATTTAGAAGATCATTTACTATTAAAGAAACAAGTATTTTTGCCGGAAAATTCACCCGCGCGGGGGGGGGGGGGTGAAAGGAAGTGGAAAAAGGTGAATTATTTTTATGGGGATACTTATATCTCAAAACTGAAGATAATAGACGTGAAAATTGGTGTTTGGAATCTCCTTTAAACATAAAAAAACACGCCTTCTTTTAATTTTTCTTTGGGGGGGGGGGTAAATAAACTTAACGGCGGTGGTGTGTAAAAGGAGGTGAGACCAATTGATTTTACTGTTCATAATGTACTTATAAGGAGCCTCCATTGCTCACTCGGCAGCGCGCCGGCCTCTCACAGCTGGTTTCCGTGGTTCAAATCCCGATCACTCCATGTGATATTCGTGCTGGACAAATCGGAGGCGGGACAGGTTTTTCTCCGGATACTCCGGTTTTCCCTGTCATCATTCATTCCAGCAACACTGTCCAATATTTAATTTCATTTGTTATTCATCGCTCATTGCCCCAGAGGAGTGCTTCGGCAGCCGGCACAATTCCTATTGTCGCCGCTAGATGGGGCTTTATTCATTCCATTCCTGACCCTGTCGAATGACTGGAAACAGGCTGTAGATTTTCGATGTACTTATTCTGGTCATAAACCGATCATTTTTAATCTTTCCTGGGTTCGATTTCAACAGCCATTTTCTCCTTCGGAGAACATTCTTAGATTACAGTAGACTCTCCTGGCATATAAATAAAAATTTAAACACATTTGAAATAAACGATAGGAATGAGATTGACCGTCAAATTATTCACCTCCATAATAAGGTCAATAATGCACGGAAGTATGTCATTCGTATCGCCAGAAATCCCGCACACTTGCCTACGCGCGACAATGGTGCTGGTCACTATGTCAACAATGACAATGGTAGCAGATGTAATTTACCGCCAAGTAGCAGTCTTGCATCTTGCTGTGGGGTCCAGAATATCTAATAATAATAATAATAATAATAATAATAATAATAATAATAATAATAATAATGTTCTGGACCGTCGTCAAATTGTGCGGACCGCGCTGGAAACGGGTCCTGGCCTGGTAATGACTACGAATACAGTCAAGCCGCGGGTTCAGTACCGCCAAGGCACCCAAGACGACACCACGCCGGATCTCCTTCAGGATTTGATCCATACTTAAAATGCTTATAGGAAAAGATGGCAAAGATTTAGGGGCCGAACTGACCGCGTGGAATACCTGGACCTACCTCGGGAAGTACGAAATCGATTGCTGGAAAGAAAGATTGAAAAATGTGAGGAACTTTGCCGTAATCTCTCAGAAAACGAGTCAGATCGCGAATTTTGGCGGATTCTCTCAGAAAACGAGTCAGATCGCGAATTTCGGAGGATTATATATAAAACTTTAAGCATTTAATTATAAATTTCAGTATAATACCGTAGCGAAGCACGGGTATCTTGCTAGTTATGTTATAATGTGATCGAATCTTGTTCTTGTGGTTTATGTATGTCTTATCGGATACTGCAAAATATTTGTAGTGTTGTTTATTCTGAGTACGTCACATAGATCCTGATAAGAGACAGTTTCAGTTAAACGTTCCATTTTAGATTGCCTAGCAGTACACGTTTCTTACTTATGTTCACTACATTGCCCATAAACTCATCAACATTTTCAAGGAAATTGTATACGTCACAGTAAAAAAAACTGCAATTCCCATTTCTACACTTACAGCAATAAATTCTATTTCCATTTTCGCAGATCTACAATATACAGCAACACATCCACTATTTTGGAATATCTCTACAATAACTATGAACTCTTCTGGAAACCTGTAAAATATAAATTCCTCTCTCCTGAGATAGCGTGCTTTTACAGTCAATGTATATGGCCTGTTTACTAGTAGGAACTCCTCTGTAACTTCAGATTTGTTACTGAGATATTTCAAATTTTAATGAACTATCCTTAATGTACCATTTGTTATTTGTTCTGAAACATCATAACTTGATGGACTGTTATTGGTAAGTCTAAAAGAAGTAACCTACGGTTAACATATGGATTGGTGTTTTGATTAACTATGGAAACCTCTTGCTTCATTTACATTATTATTAAGGGAAATATTGTGACTATGGATACTTACATTTTTCCTTTTAAAAAACCTAGTCTCACCTAGTTATTGATAGCCACTTAAAGTCGCTATGCTAAATAGCACAAAATGGAATACCGGTAATGTATTTTTCTCCGTAAACTCTGGTATCATCCCATCCCCATGTAAAAAAATGTCAGTGATTGCCTGAAGACTCGCGTTCTATTAAGTAATTGTAATGTTACTAATTACTTTTTGAAAGAGTAATTGGTAATTATAATTGAGTACATTTCGTCTCAGGTAACTGTAACTGAACCCAATTAATTTTATTTTGTACTTTTCCCATCACTGGAATTAAGCTTTAATTCATGATGTCTGCGTAAAAGAACAAGCTGAAATATATGAAATGACATTGTCGACACGTGTTTCATTAAAAATAATTATCATGTCAGTTTGAATTGCTAGTGTTCCGTGAAATTCACATGAATTTCCACCAAGGAGGTTATTTTAGAGTTCCGTCTCTAATTAACTCAGAGACATTAGATGATACCCTTCAGGTTGAACATACACGGACATAATATTGTGCTCTTCTCTTACAAATGAAAAAAGGATGAATCTGTTCTGCTGGCTTCCGGCAGAGAGACATATAGTTAAGTTGTGTTTTGTAGGTTTTGACGCACTCCTTCTGGATTTAACGATATAAACTCACCTGAAGCTTCAAATGTTAGTGTAAAAATTAATTAATTATTAAATTTAATTAACAAAGTTTTTGAAAGGATTCAGGCCGATGACCTAGGCCACTTTAAAACACAAGCATCATCACCATTATCACCATCACTGGGCGAGTTGGCCGTGTGGTTAGGGGCGCGCAGCTGTGAGCTTGCATCCGGGAGAGAGTGGGTTCGAGCTCCATTGTCGGCAGCCCTGAAGATGGTTTCCCATTTTTATACCAGGTAACTTAATTAAGGCCACGGCCGCTTCCTTCACATTCCTAGGCCTCTCCTCTCCCATCGTCGCCATAAGACCTATCTGTGTCGGTGCGACGTAAAACAAATTGTAAAAAAACTCATCATCATCAACATCATCATCATCATCATGTTTAAAAGCATTGGAGACTGTAACGAGCATGAGATGAAGCTAGACTAGGCAGTACGGTTAATGTGTTTGTTAGCTTGCTTTCGGTACATGGTGGGTTGAACCATATTGTTGAAATTCCTCTAAGTAATTTTCGGTGGTTTTACCGTTTTCACATCAGACAATTGCTGGGGTTGTACCTTAAATAAGACCGCGCCTGCTAGCTTCCTCTCCTAGCCCTTTCCGAATCCATCGTCGCCGAAAACCTGTATGAATTAGTGTCATGGAAGGTTTATAGACAAGGCTGAGCCCCATGTTCCCTAGACCTAAATTAAGATGAGATATTATTTACAATATTTACACAGTTCAGAAAATAAACCCGCCGGATGGCCATGATCGTTAAGGCGTGAAGACTATATGGTCTGACACTGTGGTTAGCTGGTTCGAGTCCCGTTGATGGAAAACATTTTCACCATTAAAATGTTCGTTATACATTTTTAATAGATAGCGTGCCAAAAATCTGAATTCAGTTCCAAAACTCTGCACAGTGTTTATATTGAGTGAAGGTGTATGACGCTATTGATGGTGATTTGTCCGTTGGATGGAGACTTTAAGCATAGAGCAGACCCCTTTGGCGCTATTCGACAGAATTAAGCTACGTGCGTCGCTGGGTTTCACCCTCTCCCTGTCTTCTATCCTATATCACGTCATTCATTTCATCTCAATAACACCTCTGATGATGTTGACATCATGAAGAGCAACCGGTCGTAAAAACTCGCTACGAAGATTCGTATCACTTCTTACCCGAACCCGTAGAAAAGCAGGACAAGGATTGGACACCCATATAATTTACATATTACTTGGGTAATACTGTGCAAGATATAAGGATATACAGGGTAATTCACCCAACATGTTACACAGAAATAACTTCTAAACCATTAAAAATATCGGCATTCTGTTTTCATATTCGTAAATGGTACCCAGGGCCTTGTAAAATAACGTGATACTTAGTCTCATGGCTTAATTAATAACCGAGATATTGATACTAACTCCATACTTTTAAATGGAACGGCACAAATTCATACAGCTGGCCTAAAAGATCAACTGCGTACAAGTTCAAATATGTAAGTATTTTCAAAATCGGACAATTACTTTTTGAGATATAAATAAGAACAGCATGCGTGGTTTTGCTGCCGCATCAGACGGCGTGAGGTCGGGCAAGGACATATTGAGGCACAAGCTGCTTCCTGGCCTTGATTCCAGCCGCAGAACGGATGCCAGGCATGTACTGTAAACATAATGTGATGTACCGTAACATACCCTGGGTGTGCAACGTCGTTGTATGACTGGCGAACACACAACGGGGAAGGGAGATTAAAGTTGTATTGTTTTATTTTGACATGTAATAGATTGCGCTCAGTTTAGCGTTTTTTCTCACGGATGGGAATGGGCAGGATTTCGAAAGGAAGTCGGCCGTGGCCTATCACAAAAGTACCTATCCGGTATTTGCCTGGTGTTGAACATGGGACACCATGAAAATCACTTTCAGGTTGGACGAGGCAGGACTCGAACCTACGCTCTCCCGAATGCACTACAGTCGTGCTGGAGCTCTGCGGAGATTAATGCGTGTAAAATAAGAAATAATAGTGTTGCTGCCATCTCACCACGATCAGCTCTGACCATTTGCATTTCTAGAAGGTGGTCTTCCGGTGTTTTGTGTTATGTTTATTTCTCAACTCTTAGAATAGTATGAACTGTACACTAAAACCAGTGACAATAGCTTTCGTTATGTTCCTTTAAAGGCAAAGTACTTATTTTATTCCTTTTAAACACATTAACCTTTTCTGTCCTGTCATGTGTTCGTCTGTCATACACACTTTGCACACCCATCACATGTGTACGAGGTGCTTACATGCCTTGTATCCATTCCGTGGCTGAACTCACTCCCAGGAAACTGCTTGCTCCTCAATATGCCCTTGCCCGACTTCACGCCGTCTAATGCGGCATGCAAAAGAGCACATGCTGTTCTTACTTATATCTCAAAAAGTAATTGTCCGATTTTAGAAATACTTACATATTTGAACTTGTAAGTAGATGAACGTTTAAATCAGCTGTATGAATTTGTGGCGTTCCATTTAAAAATATGGAGTTAGTATTAATATCTCGGTTGTTAATCACCCCATGAGACTAAGTATCACGTTATTTTACAAGGCCTTGGGTACCATTTACGAATATGAAAACAAAATGCCGATATCTTTAATGGTTTAGAAGTTATATCTGTGTTATTCAGGGTTATTCACCTAACATGTTACACGAAAATAACTTCTAAACCATTGAAGATATCGGAATTCTGTTTTCATATTCGTAAATGGTATCCAGGGTCGTATAAAATAACGTGCTACTTAGTCTCATGGGCTGACTAATAACAGAGATATTGATACTAACTCCATATATTTAAATAGAATGGCACAAATTCATACAGCTGTCCTAAAAGTTCAACGGCGTACAAGTTCAAATATGTAAGTATTTTCAAAATCGGACAGTTACTTTATGAGATATCAATAAAAACCGCATTTGGGCTTTTGCGTGCCGCATCAGGCGGCGTGCAGTCGGCCAAGGACGTACTGGCAAGCAAGCTGCTTCCTGGCATTGATTCCAGCCACAGAACGGATACCAGGCATGTACTGTAAGCATAATGTGATGTACCGTAACATACCCTGGGTGTGCAACGTTATTGTATGACTGGCAAACACACAACGGAGAAGGACAATTAAATTTGTTTTGTTTTGACATCCATGTGTAATAGGTTGCGCTCAGTTGCGGATGGGAACGGGAAGGATTTGGAAAAGACGTCGGCCATGGCTTATACCAAAGGTACCTATCCGGCATTTGCCTGGTGTTGAACATGGGACACTATGAAAATCACTTTCAGGTTGGGCGAGGCAGGACTCGAACCTGCGCTCTCCCGAATGCACGCTACCACTCACCGCTGGGTGCCGTGGTTCAAATCCCGGTCACTCCATGTGAGATTTGTGCTGGACAAAGCGGATTCGGGACAGGTTTTTCTCCGGTTACTCCGGTTTTCCCCGACATATTTCATTCCAGGAACGCTCTCAAATATCATTTCATTTCATCTGTCATTCAGTAATCATTACCCCCAGAGATGAGGGAACGTTAATTTCAGATATCAGATGACCAAATTCCTCAGAAAAGGAGTCCTTCTTTTTGGCACCGAACTGTTTGGCAAACTTGTAATTATGAGTGTTTTAGATATGTTTGTAAGTTTTGTTTCCAATACATTTGGTTGAAATTATGTTTATTAGTATCTAATCCAATTGTATAAAAATATAAAAAGTACAGTTCATAAAAATGAACATGGCTGTAGCTAAGATTAGTGCATAAGAACACATGGCAAAAATCAACAATAAAACAAAAAATAAGCAAAAGAAAAAAGAAAAGAGATACAAAATAACATAATATAAAACAAGACAAAAATAACAGTTAAAAAGGAAAAGCAATAAGGAGAAACGAAAAAATACTAAACAAAAGAGGAAATAAAAATAAATTAAAAATGTAACAAACGATTAAAAATACAAGGAAAAGTAATAACCAAAATGTCAATAACTAAACAAAAACAAAAACACAAAAATAAGAGATAAATAAAAATAAGAAAGGAAAAAGGAGTTTGACAGACTGCGACAGCCGGCACAATTTCAATCCTCGCCGCTAGATGGGGACTTAATTCATTCCATTCCTCACGTGTTCGAATGACTGGAAACATGCTGTGGATTTTCACATGTGCTAACTGGGTTAAGCTACTTATGTATATTTAACAATATTTTACAAAGACATGAGTACGGAAACGCTTAATCTCCATGTTCGAACTTTTTCTCCAACTCTACATAGTATACTAAGCACGGGAAACACACAGGGACAGAACGTACCAGCATACCACATGATACTAACTCTTTCCTTCGTTAGCAATGATACATGCGTCAACTCGCCGTGGCACTGAATACCGGATGCCCTGACGGCACCACAACACACCAGACAACCCAGTAAGGTGTTGGAAATGTTCGACACGTCACGAAATTTTCTTGTAAGAGAGAGCTCTTAAAAATAATAACAATGCGGAAACTAAGTTACAAGTTTCATATTCTGAAAGTTTTGAAAATAATTCTGAGAAATTGTGTTCAATGCACAGATGTGTGATTGATGTTAGTAGAAAGTTCACATTGTTGTTTACTAGCATGGTAAATATCAAGATTCTATGTGCATTAGATTCAAGGATAGATTAAATTGTGTAAAGTGATGTATCACTGAAAAAGTCGGCCATTTTGTATAAAATACACATTTCTTAAGTAGTATAATGGGAGAGTTCGGGCGCCTCCTCCTCCTCCCGCCGCCGCCTCCTCCGCCGCCACCTCCGCCGCCGCCGCCGCCCGCGGGAAATTTGAATTTTGGCGGGAAATTTGAATTTTGGCGCGAGATTTGAATTTGTAAACAAAGCCACGTGCTTTTTGACAGCTGTCATCGACAACAACGCATCGCTAACCTCACTGCTGCCATCTTGACGGACCTAAACCTCACTAGTGCCAACTTAACCTAACTAGCATGAGGTAAACAAAGCCACGTGTTTTTTGACAGCCACGTGCTTTTTGACAGACAACAACGCATCGCTAACCTCAGTACTGCCATCCTGACGGGCCTAAAACTCAGTAGTGCCAACTTAACCTAACTAGCTCGAGGTAAACAAAGCCACGTGCTTTTTGACAGCAACGTGCTTTTTGACAGATTTGTAAACAAAGCCACGTGCTTTTTGACAGCTGTCATCGACAACAACGAATCGCTAACCTCAGTACTGCTATCTTGACGGGTCTAAACCTCAGTAGTGCCAACTTAACCTAACTAGCATGAGGTAAACAAAGCCACGTGTTTTTTGACAGCCACGTGCTTTTTGACAGATTTGTAAACAAAGCCACGTGCTTTTTGACAGACAACAACGCATCGCTAACCTCAGTACTGCCATCTTGACGGACCTAAACCTTAGTGGTACCAACTTAACCTCACTAGCGTGAGGTAAACAAAGCCACGTGCTTTTTGACAGCCACGTGCTTTTTTGACAGCTGTCATCCGCCATCTTTAAACCACAAAGCACTGTGCTGCCCTCTATATCGCAGTAGCTGCAAAATTCGTCACCTGTCATCGGCAGTGCTACCATCTTGACGGGTCTAAACCTTAGTGCTACCAACATAACCTCACTAGCGCGAGATAAACAAAGCCACGTGTTTTTTGACAGCTGTCATCCGCCATCCTTAATCCAGAGAGCACAGTGCTGCCCTCTTTAGCTACTTACCTTTGAAATGTGGTGGCGGATAATTTGCTAGATACCTTTGAAATGTGGTGGCGGCAAATTGAAAAATTTCACGTGCTCTTGTTTGGAAACAAACTGACGTGCTTTTTTGACAGCTACCATCCGCCATCTTTAATCAACAGAGCATAGTGCTGCCCTCTAATTTTGAAATGTAGTGGCGGCAAATTGAAAAATTCCACGTGCTCTTGTTTGGAAACAAACTCACGTGCTTTTTTCTGACAGCTGTCATCCGCCATCTTGCATCACAAACCTCAGTGCTGCGCTCTTTAGCTAGATACCTTTGAAATGTGGTGGCGGCAATTTGCTCTTGTTTAGTAAACAAAGCCACGTGCTTTTTTTGACAGCTGTCATCCACCATCTTTAATCAATAGAGCACTGTGCTGCTATCATGCGGGCAATTTCATCACCTGTCATCCGCCATCTTTAATCTACAGAGCACCGTGCTGCTCTCTGTAGTAGCGGGCAATTTGAAAAGTTCTGTTAGCTGTCATCCGCCATCTTTAATCAAGAGAGCACCGTGCTGCCATCTATGTGGTGGCGGCAAATTCCACGTGCTCTTGTTTAGTAAACAAACTCACGTGCTTTTTGTCAGCTGTCATCCGCCATCTCAGTGCTACACTCTTTAGTTGAAATATGGTGGCGGATAATTTAAAAAGAAAAATTCTACAGCAGCTATCTCTCGGCGCTAATTGCACAAGATGGTGGCTATACATGACTCCTTAAAGGTGCTTATGCAAGATGGCCGCTATACATAGACTCCCTTGGGATGCTTGCGCAAGATGGCGGTTATACATGGCTCCTTATGAGATGCCCTAGGGATGCTTGCGCAAGATGGCGGTTGCTCTTATGAGGCGGCTTAAGGGTCCTTGCACAAGATGACTAGAGACGCCCTAAGGATGCTTGCGCAAGATGGCGAACGCAAGATGGCGGCTATACACGACTCCTTATGAGACGCTTTAAGGGTGCTTGCGCAAGATGGTTGTTACTCTTAGCTTAGAGGCTAACGTGTCGTGATAGTTCGATTCATTAAATTTAGGGCTTAAATGCAAAATGTTAAATATATCGAAAACGGTGCACCGTAGAGCAAAACGGACAAAATTTTTCTGCCTAATACCCAGGTTCGCAGTATGAGGAACAAGAAAATCATAGTCTAATGATGGGATCAACGGTTCGGTTCCTACTTAGGCCCTTTGGCATTTGCTCTGTTTTAGCTTGTATTGAAGCGAGTCTTCGTAACATGACCAGGTCTAGCTATGGTAGAGAGTATAACGTACCGTGCAGGTTCGATTCATTAAATTTGGAGGCTTAAATGCAAAATGTTAAATATCTCGAAAACGATGCATCGTAGAGCAAAACGGAAAAAATTTTTCCGCCTAATACGTAGGTTCGTAGTATCAGGAACAAGAAAAAACATAGTCTAATGATGAGATCAACGGTTCGATTCCTACTTAAGCCCTTTGGCATTCGCAGCTATCTATTTCTACAAGATGGTGGCTGCTCTTATGAGAAACAAGATGCCTTGAGACGTCCTAGGGATGCTTACGCAAGATGGCAGACACAAAATGGTGACTATACATAGCTCCTTATGAGACGGCCTAGGGGTGCTCGCACAAGATGGCGGCTACTCTTATGAAGAAAGCTAGCTTAGAGGCTACTGCGAAAGATAACAGCTGCTGTTATGCATGTGGTGGAGGGCAATTTGAAATTCTATGTGCTTAATCAACAGAGCACCCTACCGCCCTCTTTAGCTGAAATGTGGTGGTGGATAATTTGAAAAATTCTTTTGACAGCTATCATCTTTAAAAACAATGGCGACTATACATAGGCTGTTAAGGCCTTATCATTCTCCTCCTCCTCCTCCCCCTCCTCCTCCTCCTCCTCCTTCTCTACCTCCTCCTCCGCCTCTTATGTCAAGGCATAGCTTTATATCGAACAAGTTTAAACCTGCATCGCGAAGGCAAGCGTGTGCAGCGATAACATTATTGTACATGTTTAGACTTTCGAAACATAAGAAGAGTAGAATCAAACGCTGTACTCGATACGACATGTGATCAGAACATTGATTGATGCGTTCAGAAAACAAAATAAGTGATCAAGACTAGAATCGAACAATGTACTCAATACATCATGTGTTTAGAATATGTCAGGGGATACGCTTGTTCTAAGAAGATCAGATTGAAACATAACAAGACTAGAATAGAACACTGTAATCGATGTTGTTAACTTCAACATGTGATCAGAACATTGATTGATGTGTTCAGAACACAAAATAAGTGATCATGACTAGAATCGAACACTGTACTCGATACAACATGTGATCAGAACATTGATCGATGTGTTCAGAACACGAAATAAGTGATCAAGACTAGAATCGAACACTGTACTCAATACAACATGTGTTTAGAACATGTTAGGGGGTACCCTTGTTCTAAGAAGATCAGAATGAAACATAACAAGACTAGAATCGAACACTGTAATCGATGTTGTTAACCTCAACATATGATCAGAACATTGTTTGATGTGTTCAGAGCAAAAGTACAATTTTGATGATTTGCTTAGTGTAAAATCAAAAACTATGGAAACACACTGTGCACATATCGCGTAGCTAACTCGCTCAGTAAGCAATATTGCAAAACTACAACTTCAATGATTTGCATAGTGTAAAAATCAAAAACACACTGTACCCATACTGCGCAGCTAACTCGCTCGGTAAACGATATAGCCAAAGTATAACTTCAAATTATTTACCTTCCATCATTCGTCTTGTGTCGAACAAGTTATCGCATAAACATGGCTGAAAAAAAATCATGATAGGGTATGGAACCCAGGGGTTACATCTTATCAGAAGGGCAAAAAGGATGAAAGGACTCTTCCTCCTCCTTACCGCACATTCCTTGTAGGGCTAATTGGCTGAAGGGCTAATGGGCTAAAGGGCTAAAGGGCTAAAGGGCTAAAGGAGCAACAACCTCATCGATCGCTATCAGCAAGAACGCTTGTACTTTGTTAAGTGTAGAAAATTAATCTTTATTGGTAAATGGTTTTATGTTCAGAACAAGGAATGGAACCTAGGGGTTACGTCTTACCTAATAAAATCCCTGAGGTGCGATGAGTTACGTTTTTCGAACTAGTGTTTGGAACACTGAACTTTTCAAGATGGCAAGAGTGAGGTTAGCAATGTTCTGTTGTTGGATTTTAAATTCCCCGCTCTAACATGCATAAGGTGGCAGCCTTGAGGTTTACCGCCGTAAAGATGGCAGCAGTGAGGTTAGCAATGTTCCGTTGTTGGATTTTAAATTCCCCGCTCTAACATGCATAAGGTGGCAGCCTTGAGGTTTACCGCCGTAAAGATGGCAGCAGTGAGGTTAGCGACGCTCTATTGTCCTCCAAAGTGAGGTTAGGGTTCGTCAAGAAGACAGCTGTCAAAAAAGCACGTGGATATGTTTACCAAACAAGAGCACGTGGCTGTGACGTCACGGTCACGTAATCAATCCTTAGCTCGACGTCGTTAAGAGCAGCATTAGGATGAGCTATGCTTAAAAGTCTTGGGAACAGAGCAGCAGTATGAATTGCCATGTTTCAAAGCGTGTACACATCACCTATCGATTTTACATGCATCAAATATCGTACTAAATTTCTTCCGCTAGATTGTGGTGCTATCTTAGCATAACCTAAAAGTACAATGAATAGCCATGTTTCAAAGCGGGTACACATTACCTATCGTTTAAGCATGCATCGACTCTCGTACTAAACTTCTTCCGCTAGATTGTGCTGCTATCTTAGCATAACCTATACGCATGACCTTAAGGTACAAAGAATAGTCATATTTCAAAGCGTGTACACATTAACTATCGACTTTGCATGCAACAAATATCGTACTAAACTTCTTCCGCTAGGTTGTGCTGCTATCTTAGCATAACTTATACACATGAACTTAAAGTACAAAGAATAGCTATGTTTCAAAGCGTGTACACATTACTTATTGATTCTGCATTCATCGAATCTCGTACTAAATTTATTCCGCTAGATTGTGCTGCTATCTTAGCATAACCTATACCAATGAACTTAAAGTACAATGAATAGTCATGTTTCAAAGCGTGTACACATCAACTATCGAATTTGCTTGTATCGACTCTCGTACTAAACTTCTGCAGGTAGATTGTGCTGCTATCTTAGCATAACTAAGACGCATGAACTTAAAGTACGAACAATAGCCATGTTTCAAAGTGTGTACACATTACTTATTGATTTTACATTCATCGAATCTCGTACTGAACTTCTTCGCTACATTGTGCTGGCATCTTAGCATAACTTACACACATGAACTTAAAAGTACAAAGAATAGCCATGTTTCAAAGCACGTACACATTACCTATCGATTTTGCATGCATTGACTCTCGTACTAAACTCCTTCCGCTAGATTGTGCTGCTATCTTAGCATAACCTATACGCATGACCTTAAAGTAAAAAGAATAGCCGTGTTTCAAAGTGTGTACACATCACCTATCGATTTTGCATGCAACAAATATCGTACTAAACTTCTTCCGCTAGATTGTGCTGCTATCTTAGCATAACTTATACACATGAACTTAAAGTACGAAGAATAGCCATGTTTCAAAGTGTGTACACATTACTTATTGATTTTGCATACATCAAATATCGTACTAAATTTCTTCCGCTAGACTGTGGTGCTATCGTAGCATAACCTATACCCATGAACTTAAAGTACAATGAATAGTCATGTTTCAAAGCGTGTACGCATCAACTATCGATTTTGCATGTATCGACTCTCGTACAAAACTTCTTCAGGTAAATTGTGCTGCTATCTTAGCATAACTAAGACGCATTAACTTAAAGTACAAAGAATAGCCTTGTTTCAAAGCGTGTACACATTACCTAATGATTTTGCATGAAACGACTATCATACTAAACTTTTTCTACTAGATTGTGCTAAAATCGTGTTAGTGTGCTGCTATCATAGAATAACCTATCGATTTTACATGCATCGACTATCGTACTAGACTTCTTCCGCTAGAGCATGTAGCAATCGCTTTTGTGTATCCCTAACCCATATGCACGAACTTAATGCACAAAGAAGAGCTATGTTCTAAAGCGTGTACACATCACCTATCGATAATGTATGTATCGAATATCGTACTAAACTTCTCCTGCCAGAGCGTACGACTATCGCTTGTGTGTGCACGAACTTAAAGCATAAAGAATAGCAATGTATAAAAATCTTGTAAACAAAGCAGCAGCATTACGTATAGTCAAGTTTAAATGCGTGCACACATCATGTATCCATGATGCACACAGTACTAAACTTATTCCATTAGAATGTACAAAGTTCGCATGTGTTTGTGCTGCTATCTTAGCATAGCCTATGTGAATGAACTTAAAGCATAAAGAATAGTTATGTGTAAAAAATCTTGTGAACATAGCAGAATGTTTACTACGTAGTTGTAGACATTAAACTTTGCATGCTGAGGCAACATACTACGTGACCGTGACGTCACGACCACGTGCTCTTGTTTGGTAAACATAGCCACGTGCTTTTTTGACAGCTGTCTTCTTGACGAACCCTAACCTCACTTTGGAGGACAATAGAGCGTCGCTAACCTCACTGCTGCCATCTTTACGGCGGTAAACTTCAAGGCTGCCACCTTATGCATGTTAGAGCGGGGAATTTAAAATCCAACAACGGAACATTGCTAACCTCACTGCTGCCATCTTTACGGCGGTAAACCTCAAGGCTGCCACCTTATGCATGTTAGAGCGGGGAATTTAAAATCCAACAACAGAACATTGCTAACCTCACTCTTGCCATCTTGAAAAGTTCAGTGTTCCAAACACTAGTTCGAAAAACGTAACTCATCGCACCTCAGGGATTTTATTAGGTAAGACGTAACCCCTAGGTTCCATTCCTTGTTCTGAACATAAAACCATTTACCAATAAAGATTAATTTTCTACACTTAACAAAGTACAAGCGTTCTTGCTGATAGCGATCGATGAGGTTGTTGCTCCTTTAGCCCTTTAGCCCTTTAGCCCTTTAGCCCATTAGCCCTTCAGCCAATTAGCCCTACAAGGAATGTGCGGTAAGGAGGAGGAAGAGTCCTTTCATCCTTTTTGCCCTTCTGATAAGATGTAACCCCTGGGTTCCATACCCTATCATGATTTTTTTCAGCCATGTTTATGCGATAACTTGTTCGACACAAGACGAATGATGGAAGGTAAATAATTTGAAGTTATACTTTGGCTATATCGTTTACCGAGCGAGTTAGCTGCGCAGTATGGGTACAGTGTGTTTTTGATTTTTACACTATGCAAATCATTGAAGTTGTAGTTTTGCAATATTGCTTACTGAGCGAGTTAGCTACGCGATATGTGCACAGTGTGTTTCCATAGTTTTTGATTTTACACTAAGCAAATCATCAAAATTGTACTTTTGCTCTGAACACATCAAACAATGTTCTGATCATATGTTGAGGTTAACAACATCGATTACAGTGTTCGATTCTAGTCTTGTTATGTTTCATTCTGATCTTCTTAGAACAAGGGTACCCCCTAACATGTTCTAAACACATGTTGTATTGAGTACAGTGTTCGATTCTAGTCTTGATCACTTATTTCGTGTTCTGAACACATCGATCAATGTTCTGATCACATGTTGTATCGAGTACAGTGTTCGATTCTAGTCATGATCACTTATTTTGTGTTCTGAACACATCAATCAATGTTCTGATCACATGTTGAAGTTAACAACATCGATTACAGTGTTCTATTCTAGTCTTGTTATGTTTCAATCTGATCTTCTTAGAACAAGCGTATCCCCTGACATATTCTAAACACATGATGTATTGAGTACATTGTTCGATTCTAGTCTTGATCACTTATTTTGTTTTCTGAACGCATCAATCAATGTTCTGATCACATGTCGTATCGAGTACAGCGTTTGATTCTACTCTTCTTATGTTTCGAAAGTCTAAACATGTACAATAATGTTATCGCTGCACACGCTTGCCTTCGCGATGCAGGTTTAAACTTGTTCGATATAAAGCTATGCCTTGACATAAGAGGCGGAGGAGGAGGTAGAGAAGGAGGAGGAGGAGGAGGAGGGGGAGGAGGAGGAGGAGAATGATAAGGCCTTAACAGCCTATGTATAGTCGCCATTGTTTTTAAAGATGATAGCTGTCAAAAGAATTTTTCAAATTATCCACCGCCACATTTCAGCTAAAGAGGGCGGTAGGGTGCTCTGTTGATTAAGCACATAGAATTTCAAATTGCCCTCCACCACATGCATAACAGCAGCTGTTATCTTTCGCAGTAGCCTCTAAGCTAGCTTTCTTCATAAGAGTAGCCGCCATCTTGTGCGAGCACCCCTAGGCCGTCTCATAAGGAGCTATGTATAGTCACCATTTTGTGTCTGCCATCTTGCGTAAGCATCCCTAGGACGTCTCAAGGCATCTTGTTTCTCATAAGAGCAGCCACCATCTTGTAGAAATAGATAGCTGCGAATGCCAAAGGGCTTAAGTAGGAATCGAACCGTTGATCTCATCATTAGACTATGTTTTTTCTTGTTCCTGATACTACGAACCTACGTATTAGGCGGAAAAATTTTGTCCGTTTTGCTCTACGATGCATCGTTTTCGAGATATTTAACATTTTGCATTTAAGCCTCCAAATTTAACGAATCGAACCTGCACGGTACGTTATACTCTCTACCATAGCTAGACCTGATCATGTTACGAAGACTCGCTTCAATACAAGCTAAAACAGAGCAAATGCCAAAGGGCCTAAGTAGGAACCGAACCGTTGATCCCATCATTAGACTATGATTTTCTTGTTCCTCATACTGCGAACCTGGGTATTAGGCAGAAAAATTTTGTCCGTTTTGCTCTACGGTGCACCGTTTTCGATATATTTAACATTTTGCATTTAAGCCCTAAATTTAATGAATCGAACTATCACGACACGTTAGCCTCTAAGCTAAGAGTAACAACCATCTTGCGCAAGCACCCTTAAAGCGTCTCATAAGGAGTCGTGTATAGCCGCCATCTTGCGTCCGCCATCTTGCGCAAGCATCCTTAGGGCGTCTCTAGTCATCTTGTGCAAGGACCCTTAAGCCGCCTCATAAGAGCAACCGCCATCTTGCGCAAGCATCCCTAGGGCATCTCATAAGGAGCCATGTATAACCGCCATCTTGCGCAAGCATCCCAAGGGAGTCTATGTATAGCGGCCATCTTGCATAAGCACCTTTAAGGAGTCATGTATAGCCACCATCTTGTGCAATTAGCGCCGAGAGATAGCTGCTGTAGAATTTTTCTTTTTAAATTATCCGCCACCATATTTCAACTAAAGAGTGTAGCACTGAGATGGCGGATGACAGCTGACAAAAAGCACGTGAGTTTGTTTACTAAACAAGAGCACGTGGAATTTGCCGCCACCACATAGATGGCAGCACGGTGCTCTCTTGATTAAAGATGGCGGATGACAGCTAACAGAACTTTTCAAATTGCCCGCTACTACAGAGAGCAGCACGGTGCTCTGTAGATTAAAGATGGCGGATGACAGGTGATGAAATTGCCCGCATGATAGCAGCACAGTGCTCTATTGATTAAAGATGGTGGATGACAGCTGTCAAAAAAAGCACGTGGCTTTGTTTACTAAACAAGAGCAAATTGCCGCCACCACATTTCAAAGGTATCTAGCTAAAGAGCGCAGCACTGAGGTTTGTGATGCAAGATGGCGGATGACAGCTGTCAGAAAAAAGCACGTGAGTTTGTTTCCAAACAAGAGCACGTGGAATTTTTCAATTTGCCGCCACTACATTTCAAAATTAGAGGGCAGCACTATGCTCTGTTGATTAAAGATGGCGGATGGTAGCTGTCAAAAAAGCACGTCAGTTTGTTTCCAAACAAGAGCACGTGAAATTTTTCAATTTGCCGCCACCACATTTCAAAGGTATCTAGCTAAAGATGGCAGCACGGTTCTCTCTTGATTAAAGATGGTGGATGATAGCTAACAGAACTTTTCAAATTGCCCGCTACTACATGCTTAAGGTAGTAGCCATAAAGAGGGCAGCACGGTGTTCTGTAGATTAAAGATTGCGGATGATAGGTGATGAAATTGCCCGCAGCACGGTGCTCTGTTGATTAAAGATGGCGGATGACAGCTGTCAAAAAAAAGCACATGGCTTTGTTTCCAAACAAGAGCACGTGGAATTTACCGCCACCACATTTCAAACTAAAGAGGGCAGCACTGTGCTCTGTTGATTAAAGATGGCAGATGACAGCTGTCAAAAAAGCACGTGAGTTTGTTTTCAAACAAGAGCACGTGGAATTTGCCGCCACCACATTTCAAAGGTATCTAGCTAAAGATGGCAGCACAGTGCTCTCTTGATTAAAGATGGCTGCTGTCATGTGGAATTGCCTGCCACCACAGGTATCTAGCTAAAGAGGGCAGCACGGTGCACAAAGATGGCTGCTGTCAAAAAGCATCTTTCCAATTATCCGCCACCACATTTCAAAGGTAAGTAGCTAAAGAGGGTAGCACTGTGCTCTATAGATTAAAGATGGCGGATGACAGCTGTCAAAAAACACGTGGCTTTGTTTACCTCGCGCTAGTTAGGTTAAGTTGGTAGCACTAAGGTTTAGACCCGTCAAGATGGCAGCACTGCCGATGACAGGTGACGAATTTTGCAGCTACTGCGATATAGAGGGCAGCACCGTGCTCAAAGATGGCGGATGACAGCTGTCAACACAGCACGTGGCTGTCAAAAGCACGTGGCTTTGTTTACCTCGCGCTAGTTAGGTTAAGTTGGTACCACTAAGGTTTAGGTCCGTTAAGATGGCAGTACTGAGGTTAGCGATGCGTTGTTGTTGATGACAGCTGTCAAAAAGCACGTGGCTTTGTTTACAAATCTGTCGAAAAGCACGTGGCTGTCAAAAAGCACGTGGCTGTCAAAAAGCACGTGGCTTTGTTTACCTCATGCTAGTTAGGTTAAGTTGGTACCACTAAGGTTTAGGCCCGTCAAGATGGCAGTACTGAGGTTAGCGATGCGTTGTTGTCTGTCAAAAAGCACGTGGCTTTGTTTACAAATCTGTCAAAAAGCACGTGGCTGTCAAAAAGCACGTGGCTTTGTTTACTTCGAGCTAGTTAGGTTAAGTTGGCACTACTGAGGTTTAGGCCCGTCAAGATGGCAGTACTGAGGTTAGCGATGCGTTGTTGTCGATGACAGCTGTCAAAAAGCACGTGGCTTTGTTTACAAATTCAAATCTCGCGCCAAAATTCAAATTTCCCGCCAAAATTCAAATTTCCCGCGGGCGGCGGCGGCGGCGGAGGAGGCGGCCTCGGGAGGAGGAGGAGGCGCCCGAACTCTCCCATTATACTACTTTCTTACAGGAGGTGTTCGTCATCTACACTTTCTGATGTGGACAAAGAAACATCATCACTTGAATAACTGTCAAGATTTGCAGTGATATCGTCAGCTAAATGAACTCTCTTCGCCATGTCGCACGCGATAAATAACTAGGCCTAACCTAAATGAACTTCGCACTTCGCTTACAATATGCACCTAATTGCCCAAGAAAACTATTTAATAATGAATTAGCAAGTAAACTAAATATAATGCATATGACACTGCTTAATTTCAGTATATAATCAGTATCGTCAACAAAAACAGAGACAAATGCTCGCATGTTTGCCGCCAACCATGACGTAAACAAGACACGGAGCTCCAGTGAGCACATGTTTTAAACTCTAAGAAATCGATAAATACGGATAGTCGGCAGTTCCCGTGGAGTGTAACGTGAGTTAAAACTGTGCTCTTCTTATTCCATGCAAAATGCTGTTATCTAGCATGTAAATAACGAAATAATAACAACAAAGGCCGGAAACGACGCATCGTTACCGTATCAGTTTTCGCAGGAACCGTAGGTACCGATAGATCATTGCCTTGAGAGCATAAGGGTTAACTCCCCAGTCTGTCATGTATCCGATCTGTCTATATAGGACTGCATTTCTAATACAGTAATGTTATTGTTTTTATGTCCCACTAACTACATTTTCACGGTTTTCGGAGACGCCTAGTTGCCAGAATTGTGTCCCACAAGAGTTCTTTTACGTGCCAGTAAATCTACCGACACGAGGCTGACGTACTTGAGCAACTTCAAATTCCACCGGAATGAGTCAGGATTGAATGTGCTAAGTTGGGTTCAGAAGGCCAGCGCCTCAACCGTCTGAGCCACTCAGCCCGGCGGACTGAGACCACATTTCTGCCTTTGGGTTTGAACTAGACAGCTGTAAGAGAGCTATAAGGATATTGGAGATTGGTTTTTCTCTCTTTGTGTGTAATCGATCGCGTTTGGACGTAATGTTCGATCGCTCGGCATCGCCCGCTCGATCGCTCCCGAGTGTAATAACGGAGCGCTCCGTTTCAAACTCTATGATACTTGTAAACTGTACCGCAAATACACTGTCGTTTGAAGAAGTGTTGTGACTTGTGTGAAAGTATGAAAGTGCAGTACGAGGTAACAGAAACATATGAGCATAAAATATATCATTGTATTTGTTTATTTATTTATTCACTTATTTTCTCATTTGTTCAGTTATCTTTATTTTCAGTTATCAATATTATGTGTTATACAATCAGTAAGGAAGTTGTAATGTCAATACTGTTTGATGTTATTCTTTGCGAAGCGTCGCGTTGCTTTCCGACTGAGTAACCGAAGTTTTCTTTTATTTACCGCTAGCTCTTTCCGTGTATTTTTATTAATTCTATTTCATGGATACAGCAGAAAATATATTTCTATTAGAAAATCATTTATATTGCCTACTGACCGAGCTCGATAGCTGCAATCGCTTAAGTGCGGCCAGTATTCGGGGGATAGTAGGTTCGAACCACACTGTCGGCAGCCCTGAGAATGGTTTTCCGTGGTTTCCCATTTTCACACGAGGCTGTACTTTAATTAAAGCCACGGCCGCTTCCTTCCCACTCCTAGCCCTTCCCTGTCCCATCTGAGTCGGTGCGACGTAAAGCAATTAACTATATAGCCTACTGAACCGTCAGAGTCAAGACTTGGTTTTATGATCATTTTCTGTCCACAAATCAAAAGTAGCAGGAAGAACTCCTTTTTTCTGCCATTTTAAATATTTTTGGCATTTTTCATCCTTAATCGTGACAGCTCGGGCCACACAAGCGCGTGATATTTTTGTAAGGTTGCTTAAAAGATCAATAGCATCAACATTACCATATTTTGCTCAAAAATCAATAGCTTTCTGAATTAGGTTTGTGAACTGTGGTTTATTGATGATATTATCTGGTCGTATATCAGTAGCACGTTCTTCAACGCAAGCATCTCCGAAATTTCTTTCATCTCAAGCGTTACATGTACTTTATTCGCACTAAAGATCGATTGAGAACACAAGTGTCTTGCAAGAACGGAGGGCCAAGCTGTTTTTTAAAAGGTTTATTTGTTTTATACGAGAGGCTACTGCTACTGATACTGTAAACCAGGGCCCCTAAAACCCCCAAAATCTCACGCGTGCAAACTGAGGCGCAGAGTTCCTGTGTACAGTGCATCGGTCCCATTCGGCTCGGCTCGGACGAACGCTTCGTCTCTGGGCTACTCGGCTAATCTCGGCTCATCACTCGGCTCGGATTTGGAGCGCTACGGAGCAAGTGAGGAAGAGAGAGACGGGCGGAGAGAGCGAGACAGGCGTTGGGAAAGAGAGAGACAGCGCTATTGCTCCAAATCGAGGAGTGGGAGTCAGCACTCTGTTCAACCAACCGAAGTCGTCTTTTGCGCCGTGCACAGTGCATGCACCAGGTGCATGTACTCTGAGAGGCCCTGCTGTAAACTCTCATGATTTAATCTTATTTACAAATTTTCTTTCTCTCACCATTATTATCAACAGTGTCAGAGCTGCTTCTTGAGATCGACAGTATTGTACCATCATGAACATTTATCCTGACGCTTACTTACAAGTTAGTATAGCTAGGCCTACTGCTTAGAGATACAGTGAAATGAAATGGCGTATGGCTTTTAGTGCCGGGAGTGTCCAAGGACATGTTCGGCTCGCCAGGTGCAGTTCTTTTGATTTGACACCAGTAGGCGACCTGCGCGTCGTAATGTGAATGAAATTGTGATGAAGGCGACACATAAACCCAGCCCCCGTGCCAGCGAAATTAACCGATGATGGTTAAAATTCCAGACACTGCCGGGAATCGAACCCGGGACCCCTGAGACCAGAGACCTGCACGCTAACCATTTAGCCATGGAGCCGGACAGAGCTACAGTTTTCTTCTGCTACGAGAGGAGCATTTAACCAACACCGATCGCTCCCCTATAACTCGAGCGCTCGTTATGAACGTTACTCCGTTATTCATCGGAAACATTTGGAAGCTCTCGCAAAAATCACATTCCGCTTTGTCAGCGGATACGTGGAGGGAATACGATATGTTGCGCTCGCTCTATTGTAGGTCAATGGTTTGAACCATTTGTGACATGTGACGATGACACCTGGTAAGTCGTCCAGCACGAGAAAGGCTTATCTCATTTGCAAATGCGGTGTTTACTAAATGGTGGTAGGATTGTTGCTGTATGTTTGAGAGCCCTTGACCTTCAAGTAATAGTATGCAAATACGTCCATAGAAATAACACCTCCCGGCAAATGTTACGGGAATGAATATTCACAGCTCATCATGGAGCTAGAGGTGTTCAGGTGAAATTGCTTGTAAAACTTCTTTCGTAAGCATGATGTTATTCACGCACTTGCATGACTTGGTTCTGTCTGCTGTGATTTAGTTTCCTGTTTTTATTACTGTACAAAAATACTTTCTTCTCCTTCTACGTGCCCTGCCCAGACTCCTGGACAATGGCTTTGAAACGGAGAGGGTTCCTTGATCTTCAGGAACACGATGAAGTCCTCCAATGCTTTTTACGACCGTTTCAGAGAAACTTTAGTTCTTCCTCTGCTGAAAATAATAATTGATGTAGTTTTGGTTTTAATATATAGACCCATTCCCCAAATGTAGTAAGTTTGTACCACAACAGTTCAATTCAGTAAAATGAGCACTCGAATTTATAATATTGAAATATTCATATCTGTAGAAATAATACATTGGGGCAAAACCAACCTTTCCGAGACTGACATGGTGTTGGGAAGTAGGAAACACAGAATGAATCAAAATCTACAACCTGTTTTCCAGTCAATTACCGGGCCAGGGATGGGATGAATGAAGCCCCCAACTTGCGGCGAGGATAGGAATTGTGCCGGCTACCGAGGCCTGTCGCACTTCTCTGGGGCAATGATTAATGACTGACAGATGAAATGAAATGATAGTGAAGATTGTTGCTGGAATGATAGATGACAGGGAAAACCGGAGTACGCGGAGAAAAGCCTGTCCCGCCTCTACTTTGTCCAGCACTAACTTCATATGGAGTGCCCGGGATTTGAACCACGGTATCCAACGGTGAGAGGCCGGCGCGCTGCCACCTGAGCCACGGAGGCTCTTCAGGAAACACAGAATACTGGTAAACATTCAAAATTGAAGCACTTGGATAATTTGTAATGATTACGCTGTGTATTTTCTCAGGAAAGTAATGTGGTGAAGGAAATGGAACTGTCCGGCTCAATGGCTCAGAAGGTAGAAGCACTCTACTTCTCGGTCTTAGTTGGCGGGTTCAATTCCGGCTTAGTCTGCTGATTCTTGAAAGTGATGTTCACAAACAAGAACAGGTGGTCATGTAAGGAAAGGAATTGGGGTACTTTGGTAATATGATGAGGAACAATTAGTACTAATTATTGCTAATTAACGCCGAAAGCAAAACTGAAGGAAGAAGAGACGAATATCCTGGATAAAAATACTGCGTGTCTGGTATGGAATCAGAACTTCCACATTGATTTGAGTTGCAGAGAATAAATGGAAAATTATACAGATGGCAGCCGACATCCGATGAGAATATGACAGTAGAAGATTTCCTGCGGGAAACAAAACTGCAGTAATAATAATAATAATTTTGTGTGGTTATTTCTAGCCGAGTGCAGCCCTTGTAAGGCAGACCCTCCGATGAGGGTGGGCGGCTTCTGCCATGTGTAGGTAACAGCGTGTTATTATGGTAGAGGAAAGTGTTATGTGTGGTGTGTGAGTTGTAGGGATGTTGGGGGGACAGCACAAACATCCAATCCCCGGGCCATTGGAATTAACCAATGAAGGTTAAAATCCCCGACTCGGCCGGGAATCGAACCCGGGACTCTCTGAACCGAAGGCCAGTTGGCTGACCATTCAGCCAACGAGTCGGACAAAAAACAAACTCGTGTCCTCATCCTGAGGTGGTGCAGCTCTTTTTGGGCACACCCCCATTGGAGGTGAGCTGCATGTACCAAGTACCAGCCCTCCTGCCAGTTTTAAATTTCTGGCAGTGCCGGGAATCGAACCCGGGCCCCCGAGAACGGCAGCTAATAACACTAACCGTTACGCTACGAAGGCGGACAACTACAGTAAGAACGGTTTTATTAAAAAAACATGTCCCGTGGTGTGGGGTTAGCGTGCCTGCCTACTGCCCGGAGGTCCTGAAGTCGATTCCCGGACAAGTCAGAGATTGTTTATCCCCCCCCCCCCCCGTGGGTGATGGCAATAGAACACATCGACGGTATCCGCTGCTTTTCGTAAGAGGCGACTAAAACGATCCCTTGGGACTCTTAACTTGCGAGCGTGGGTTAGCGACCACGAGTTCCTAACATGGCCCTGCCATTGCTTCCACTTACTTGTGCCAGGTTCCTCCCTTTCATCTATCCTATCCGACCTCTCTTGGTCAACTCTTGTTCTTTTCCGACTGCGACAGTATTATGTATAGAGGCCTAGGGAGTCTTTCATTTCCACGCCCTTGGTGGCCCTTGTCTTCCTTTGGTTGATATCTTCATTTTTTTGAAGTGTTGAACCCCATAAATTTTTCCTCTGTGTTTAAAGAGGATGGTTGCTCAGTTGTAGTTCCTCTTAAAACAATAATCACCGGGCGAGTTGGCTGTGCGGCTAAGGGCGCGCAGCTGTGAGCTTGCATCCGAGAGATAGCGGGTTCGAACCCCACTGTCGGCAGCCCTGAAAATAGTTTTCCGTGGTTTCACATTTTCACACCAGGCAATTGCTGGGGCTGTACCTTTATTAAGGCCGCGGCCGCTTCCTTCCAACTCTTAGCCCTTTCCTCTCCTATGGTCGCCATAAGACAGAAAGCAAATTCTAAATAAACAAAACAATAATCACCACCACCGACACCACAACTCAGAGATTTTTTACCTCGGATCTGAGGGCTGGTTCGAGGTCCAGTCATCCTACGTGATTACAATTGAGGAGCTATCTGACGGTGAGATAGCGGCTCAGGTCTAAGGGCCGAGAGAATTCGTCGTGTCGACCGTACAGCTCCTCGTAATCGTAGGTGGAGCGGACCCTATGTACAACGTAACAAAGCTGCGGCCGTGGCTTCAAGATAGACCCTATGCATATACTGTATTAATGATTTAATGATAAGGGGTGTGGAACTAAACTAGGCCACAGAGCTAGCCGCAAATAGATAATTGTGAAGGTGCTTAGTTAATTCACTGAGTCTTGCAATTTGCGGCATAACTATCTATAGTGAAGATGTACTGTGCGTGTGTATAAATTTACTGCCATAAATATTTTAATAATGGCCCGCCTCTGTGGTGTAGTGGTTAGTGTGATTAGCTGCAATCCCCGGAGGCCCGGGTTCGATTCCCAGCTGTACCACGAAGTTTGAAAAATGGTACGAGGGCTGCAACGGGTTCCACTCAGCCTCGCGAGGTCGAATGAGTAGAGGGGTTTCGATTCCCTCCTCAGCCATCCTTGAAGTGGTTTTCCGTTGTTCCCACTTCTTCTCCAGGGAAATGCTGGGATGTTACATAACTTAAGGCCACGGCCACTTCCTTCCCTCTTCCTTGCCTATCACTTCGAATCATCCCATTCCCCTCAAGGTGCGCCAGGGGCTCTGATCTTTGGAGCGTGGGTTGGCGACCACGGGGCCCTTAGCTGAGTCCTGGCATGGCTTACACTTACTTGTGCCAAGCTCCTCACTTTCATCTATCCTATCTGACCTCTCTGGTCAACTCTTGTTCTTTTCCGACCCCGACGCTATTAGGTTTGCGAGGGCTAGGGAGTCTTTCATTTTCACGCCCTTCGTGGCCCTTGACTCCTTTGGCCGATATCTTCATTTTTGGAAGTGTCGGATCCCTTTCATTTTTTCCCTCTGATTAGTGTTATATAGAGGATGGTTGCCTAGTTTTACTTCCTCTTAAAACAATAATCACCACCACCACCATCACTTCCCCACAAAGCCCCTGTTCGGCATAGCAGATGAGGCCGCCTGGGCGAGGACCTAGCTGTCCTTCCCAGTTGTATCCGCGACCCAAATATCTCGCGCTCCAAGATACTGGCCTTGAGGAGGGTAGAGATGGGACCCGCCACTGAGTCCGAGAGACAAACCAACCCTGGGTGGTAAACCAATTAAGAAAGCGAGAAAGAAATATTTAAATATTTAATGTTATTGACATGCTCCATGAAATCGGTAATATTGGCCGGAAAAGGCATTTTTTATTTTTTACTTAATTATTTACATTCACGTTATACATCTTATAAGAGCAATAAAATTACTGTAAAAATGCAATTAATGGTGCAGTGGTAACGTCAAATATAAAGTAAGAAAGGATGGGTCTATACTGAATGCAGACGAAAGGAAAGATTTGCTACATTTGCACGTCCAGAAAGATGTAATGATAAATTTAGACTTGATGCTGGATGTAACATTATTCAATACTGAAACTTATAGGGATGGTAGGAGAGACCAAAACAAGTATATTTTACCAGATAACCACAGGTCAGAAATGAATAGAGGTACTTCTTGATGTGGTTGAGAATGGAATTATTACATTTCAATTTAATTGTGATCCTTTACAATTACTGTTCCAAACTACGGCCTCCTGCAGCAGTAAAAGCTCTATAACTACATGTCATTGCATATAGTACGCGTTTAAAGACTCCAGACGTGTCACACTTCCTTCCTCCATCACATCTCCCCATCCTGCCCGCATCACTTGGCCGGAGAAGGGGCGTAACCCTCTAAGTGGCCCGCCCAAACTCTTCAGGCTGGGAAATGAAATCAGAGAAAAAAACAGACATGTACTGTAGATAGTAAGCTATTGCAAGCACTCGAAAGACGAGCTCTTCCTCTGCATCAAATGGAGTCTCATACACCAGGCACTTCAAGTGCCCTCCACCGAAGAAAGTCAAGCGGTGTGAGGTCGGGAGAACGAGCTTGTATTGCAGTAGGAGGCTGCGCTAGTGAAAAGATTTTGGAAAGGAAAATTAAACTGAAATATTGCATCCATATCCCGATATGTAAGAGGGTACAATATAATGGTTTCATTCCCAATCACGTCGAAAATTATCTCAATTTTAAGTTTCCGACCTATGGTTATTTGAAATAATAATATCATTGTTTTAATATTCCATTAACTACTTTTTAAGGTTTAGGAGACGCCATGGTGCAGGAATTTTATTCCGCAGGATTTGTTTTTAAGTGCCAGTAAATCTATCGACACGAGGCTGACATATTTCAGCACCTTCAAATACCACCGGACTGAGCCTGAATCGAACCTGCCAAGCTGCGGCTAAGAAACATCTTTGCCGCTAATGCCTACTGTGACAGATTAGTAATAATAATAATAATAATAATAATACGTACCGTGAAGTTTTCGATCGTGTGTAGAATCTTTATAGAACAATCCTATAAATAAAAATTCTGAATGAAAATATTTTTCCTTTGGAGACCTATGCTGGGCACTAAAGGGTTAACTTCAAGGGGAGTGTTAAAGCAAATACAGTAGAGACAATACGCGACACTCTGCGCGATATCGAGGGACAGCGATTAGAGCTCTCTCTAGCGGGTGGACCTGAGAGTTACTGATTCTGTCATAAGAGCACGTGTATTTGTTTGTGAAGTTTTGGCGTTATTTATGCCTTTGCATTAAGTTGACGTAAGTAAATAGTAGTGTGTGTCATTCCTTTATATCTCCTCTCGATATGAGTGGAAAGATATGTGCTGTGTTTGGCTGCAATAACTATGAAGTGCAGAAGGATTCGCGGTCTTTCTTCCGTTTCCCTCGTGAAAAGAAAATGTAAATATTTTGTTTGCACATATATTCTTCCAGTTACAAAGAGATTTTTATAGTACTTCCTAAACTTTTGACCTGCGCGACCCACATTTTAACTGACTTAAAATATAATAAGCTTATTTTATTGTATAGTGCAGCAGTTAACCTTCAGTACCGATGTGTTGTAGGTGTGATCTGTGGGTTTGATTTAATTCCGGAAAATACGTATGCATATGTGTGTGGCTGGTTGTATTCCAAGTTACCCCATTTGGAATGCCGTATGTGTTGTCAAGCACTGAAGAAAATATGGGTGATATAAGAAACGTGCATATTTTGTTGAAACAATATGATGATGCAAATTTTCTTCACACTAATGTAATGGCATTATGGCAAGTATTGCTTATAGGAAAAGTTTGAAAGATTTTGAGGCTAAATTTATAGTTTTTCTTTCTGTTAGAAGGCTTCAAGTTAAAAGGAAAATTGTCCAGCTCTTAAATGTAAATTTATTGAATCATGTGTGTAAGGAATGTGCCGATATTTTTGTTGACAATGCTTTTAAATGAGAAAAAAGACTAATCTAGCCGTGAACGTTCAGACAGGAATGTTAAAGCTAAAAAAAGTAATGCATAAATGAAAGATCAAGCTCTTTCACGGCAGTCCATTTCACATCTTGATTATATGTCTAATTTCAGTCTTTAAATAATAACCTGTAAAATAATTCTTCAGTCATTCATCCAGAATTGTTTTAGCAACTTTGAAGTTAATATCTTAGTAACACTTTCTATCTAGACGTAATTTATTTATCCGTTTCCGTATATGCTTTTCAATTGATATTTGAATTTAGCGCGAATTTTCAGGTCACGCCACTAGGAGCGCCACTTGCGACTTGTCTCCCATTTTAACAAGGCTAAATCCGGAAGTGTCGCGTATTGTTGCTACTGCATTTGGTTAAAGTTTTGTGCTCATGAGATACAAATAATTTCCATCTACAAATATGTCTTAGAAGCAGAGGAAAGGGATGCAATCATTATATGAGTGAAAGTTTGAATTACATTAGTTTTCCCAGTTGACTAAGTATTAAAAAATTATAGTTCAAAAGTTAATCTCCGTTCTAAATTCCATTTATCACAGTTTGTGGGATTGTACTGTATTCTTCGTACACTCAGTAGGCATATGTACGGTCTTTAGCAAAACAAACAGTACTGAAATTGCATATATGCACTAATGATCAAGATGTCATTATCAGGGATGGGCGCGACTGAAGGCTGGAATCGAGAGAGTCGACTCCATCGACTCCGAACACCGGGCTCGGTTCGCATGAAGCCTCGCGACTCCAAGCTAACTTGACTCTCGTTGCGGGGCCGCTAGCATGTCGAAGCGCGGAAAATAACGTGAAATATCATGCATATTTTTGATCAATTTCCCACTGGAGTTGAAATAAAAAGAAACGTTCAAGTCAGAAAGTATCAGCATAGTTGACCATGGGCATTTAATTTCATGCCTTTATTTGTCGTGATCAGGAAATTGATAAACAGATATCAATGGTAAATCATTACGAAGTGCACATGAGAGATGAAAACAAATCTAATATTGGTAAAGTCACCAACATAATTCGAACATAGATGAAACCATTACAAATAAACACTGTGAATGAAGCCTTAATCAAACCCGCAAATGTTGTCTCCCATACATGCTGATGGCTATACTGTACGACAATGTACACTGAACAATATTCGTCCCACAAAAGATGTTTCGCGAATGAACTATACCAATGACACCCATATTATAATTTGCGCATGTATCACAGTCATTACAAAAGCTGATATCATAGGCTACTCTATGTACTCAAGTTTTTTGTTTTTATGTAATCGCAGTTCATATTCGTATTTTCTCAGAATCTATTATTATTATTATTATTATTATTATTATTATTATTATTATTATTATTATTATTATTAAAATAACTGATAGGAAATTGTCTTCATATTATACGTAATACGCTCGCCGGTGTTTTAGTTATTGTGTAATTATTGAAGTTCATGTTGGCGGTTACTTAAGATTCTGTAACAGTGCATTATTAATACTATAAACAATAATTGGTGAAACATTTTTTGCACCGGTAATATTCCATTAGTAAATGAAAGTTGTTTGTATTATGCAGTTCAAGCTGGCGATTATTGAAGATTATTCTGTCAGAATATATTGTAATTATTATTATTATTATTATTATTATTATTGTACCGGGCGGTACACCTCTACACCGTTTAATTAAAAGTTGCGCCAGTTGAAACTCCTCTTCTGGAGGAAGGTTGAACTTTATCTATTCTATTAATTCTCTACTTTCTCAGAAGATGTCACCACGTGGAAAATTTTGAGTTTTTGAACTGTGTCACTTTTGATGTGTTTTTGTTTCGCTTGAAGTAAGAAGTGTGAACTTTCTCTTCTAGAGGACACTACTGAAGAATTACACTAGTGCAACCTAGTGCGAAATCAAAGAACTATTTTGTTGGAGAAATTTTTATTTCAAGAGTTTGTTCTTTGTTAAATTTCTTTCTGTCATGGTTTAAGTTGGCTGTTTACCCCTTTCTTCCCCTTGCTTTGAATGTATCCAATCACGAATTTCTTCAATGAATTTCTGGCCAATCAGGGGTATCTTCCCCCATCTTGTATCTGTTGCGGGGTCCTACCCAATAAAATTTTTTGTGGGAGGGTGTTTTATTTCCCCTAACGCCTAGAATCTTCCGCGAGAGGATATAAACTGCTGATTTTAGGGTCTCCAGGCCACTTCTGTTCCATCTTTCAGTGTATTAAGTACATAGCAGGAGGCGGGAAGCGCCTCTTTCCTCGGCAGTGATCTACTACCAGGTAATGGCCTATTAATATCTTCTTTTCTTGCTAGGTCGGCAGTTTAACTCTCGCGGCGGGTTCGAAGCGTTTTCCATCATGTAACCTTTTCCTAAAATGTAACTACTCTTTTCTTCTATTCTCTTGTAAAGCTACATTATGGGATAGAGAGTGCTAACCCTCTCGAGTTCCCACTCACATCGTCTTGAGGTGAACTTATTTTTCTCAACCAATTCTCCCGTAATGTAATGTAAATTGCCTTTAAGTCACCTCTGTAGTATGGGATTAGCCCTTGTATTAACGGCCTAGTGCCAAGTAGGTCTTAAGCAAAGTGTATTAGGAGTGCAAGTTCGCCTCCTCTCAAGTTGTATTTTAGAGGTCATGTATTAATCTTTTCTCACCTAATAGACCTCAGTAGGTTGGGTATTTTACCCCTGTGTATATGTCCTTTGAGGACAACTTGAAAGTTGAGTTTGGTGTGGCCTGGGAGAGGCTTAACTTTAAGAGCGAGTGGCTCTTTTCTAAAACTGAGAGTTGTATGCCTCGAGGAGGCTTTGCTGTGTAATTTGGAGCAAGGGCTCCAGGGTTTGAGTGGGGTCTTCTGCCCCTTTTGTTGAAATTGGTATATCGTAAAGTTGAGCTAGTTGCTCAAGAATTGTGTTTTCAGGGCTCGAAGCCCAAATTCTTTAATCCCTGTAATTGTACATTTCAAGTTGTATTTCGGCTACTAAGTACCTGTTCTATTTGTTGTTACCTAATTTTGAAAAGAAAATATAACCTTGTTAAATTTTAAAATTTAATTTCTCTTTAGTAGCTTGAGACCTATTCACCACCCAGCACCTTCTTTCATGCTTAACTACCACAAAAACTCGGTAACAAGTGGTAGCAGAGCGTGGTTGAATGGGTCTCAATTTAGCCCCTTTTGACGGCTAAACATTGCTTTGATTCGAACTCTAACAATTTTCTCAGTTGCTGGAATTTTTTGAGTTTTTCAAAATTGTTCTGTCATCATGCCCGGCCCTCGCGATGTTCTCCTCCTTAACTACTTGCGCAAAGAGGAGTTGATATATGAGTTAACTATCAGAAATGTTCAATCTGGAGGCACGGTTGCAATAGATACTAACAAGCTTAGAGAGTCCCTTGATTTGCCCATTTCCATCCCCAATTTGGGAGAGAAAGAAATTGATGACTCTCTTTCCACGATTGTCGAGAATATTACTGGGCTAGCATCGGTAGTCAGCTTTTTTGATGAAAACGATCCATCTCCTAATCAAATTAAGCGTGTGCAAGGCAGGCTGTATCACTTTGCAAATAGAGTTAATGATCTATTGTCTCTAAAGGTGAATGACGTTCAGAGGAAGCAAGCTAATACGCTCCTTGAAACTATTTCTGAATTGTCTAATAAGGTCACTCAATTGCTAACCGGCGAAGCTCCTCCCAAAACTGATCAACCCGCCACGGTGAATGTAGGTAACGAGGAAGAGCCTCCTCAGGGAGAAGTCAATAGGATAACCGTTGCTGCTCAAACTATCTCTGCCCCATCGAACAACGAATCTGAACGCCGTGCGTCATTGAGTAACATCCGCTCTGAATTAACTCCTTTGCCCTTGAAACCTTTAACGACTATGACACCTGGGTTTAGCAGCTTGCCTCATCCATTGGCAATGTTGCTCAGAGGTATATCCAAGTTTTCCGTTAATACCACCAGTGACGTAATTTCATTTTTAAGATTTCTAGTGGAATTTCAGGATCATGCCCTTGTGTTTTCTCTTTCCCCATGTCAAATTTTGCAAATTATCTATCCTTATGCTATTGGGGTTCTCTCAGATAAAATAGTAAGAGCCATAGCTGAACAGTCATCTATCGAAGATTTCCATGCACATCTGCTTGCAAATTTTATTCCTGCCCGCGCGAGGTCATCTCTTATTCAGAAATACTATTATCGAGTACAGAGGTTGGACGAAAACTTGGCTGACTTCATCCAAGATATTAAGTTTTATACTAGGGTGTTTGCTCTTCACTTCCCTGAGGATCAAATTGTACAAGCTATTGTGGAAGGCATTTCACCATCTTATAGATCATACTTGTGTTTTGCGGCGTGCCCGCAAACTTTCTCTGAACTTGAAGCGTTGGCCGTCTCAGCGGAAGGAGTTAGATACGCTGATTCTTTGCGTGTAGCGAAAGAACCCCCGCCTTCCTTTAGTAACACTCGGCCTCCACCTCGCCGACCAGTCACGCCCCGTAAATGTTATGCTTGCGGGTCGCCTGACCATCTTCGCAATAAGTGTCCTCTGATCAAGTCTAGTAGGGCAAATAATGGAGCTGGTTCATCACAAGGCTGTTTTAAGTGTGGGGCCTTCTCACATATCGCCAAAAATTGCCCAAACTCAAATAGCACCCCCTCCTGCTCAACTTCTGGTGCAAATTCCACCTATGCCAATAATAAAAAGTGACTAGTGGCATCGGCTGAGTCGACTAATCCATCTTCCCGAGACTCAGCCCCTAGTAAACAGGTTGTAAATGCAGAGAACAATCAGCCTTCAAATTCATCTTTTGAATGCCCTAAAGAATGTCTTAGGATTGCGGCGGATACCCCCGCACCTGTTCCTTTTCTTAAGATTGAGTTAAATAACGAGCCTATAACAGCTCTCTTAGATTCAGGCAGTGTTTGTTCGATTATTTCGGCTGAATGGTATTCTAAATTGAAATCTGTTTGTAAACTACCTGACCATGTCTCAGCTCTTATTCAATACGTTTCGGCTAATTCATCTCCATTAGAAATTCTAGGTTCCTTACTGGTCAAAATTCGTGTTTTTAAGTTTACATGGAAAGTTAAATTGTTTGTGGCCAAGCAATTGTCTTGCCCCATTATATTGGGAGCTGACTTTATTTCTCACACTGGTCTTGTGCTCGATCTCCGGTCTAGGTCGTGCACATTCAAATTTGCTTCTAGTTATAAAATCCCACTATTAAAGTGTAATTCTGTATCATGTTCATCTATTTCGCCTACCCAGGATGAGATGTTGTTAGACCTTAGACATCTACCTGAGGAGCAGGCTGATAGTATTCGCAAGCTGTGTCAGTCGTTTCCCGAGGTGTTCTCTGATACTCTTGGTGTTACTGACCTTATTGAATACAAAATTGAGGTCACGGACTCGATTCCTGTCCGTTTTCCACCGTATAGGCTATCTCCACCTAAAATGAAGGCTCTGAAAGAAATCATCGATCAGATGTTGAAGGATGGTATTATTAGGCCCTCTAAGTCAGCGTATTCTTCGCCTATTTTTCTAGTCCCGAAACCCCAAGGAGGCTTCAGGCCTGTCATTGATTACAGGGCTCTCAATCGGAAGGTGGTGTTGCAATCTGTGCCCCTTCCCGACCTTCATTCTTGCTTTTCATGGTTTCGTAAGGCCAAGTTCTTCACCATCTTGGACTTGAATCAGGCCTATAATCAAATTCCCCTTGCCGAAGAGTCTAAACATCTTACAGCGTTTGCCACGGACTGGAACTTATACGAATACAACCGCGTGCCTTTCGGGCTCCCCACGGGGGCAGCTGTGCTCACTAGGCTACTAGATAGGGTCTTTTCCGACATCAAATTTGAGTACTTATATCACTACTTGGATGATGTCGTCGTATTTTCAGAGACTTTTGAAGAGCATCTAGATCATCTGCGAGAAGTTCTCGATCGCCTTCGTAAGGCGGGGTTAACTGTTAAGTTGTCCAAGGTTGCCTTCGCTAAGCCCTCTATGTCTTTCCTTGGGCATATTGTGTCACCTGATGGTGTAGCTGTCGATCATTCTAGAACACAGGCCATCCGTGATTTTAAACCTCCCAAGGACATTAAAGGTATCGCCAGATTCATTGGTATGGTGAATTTCTTCAGAAAGTTCATTCCTAACTTTGCTAATAGAGCGGCGCCCTTAAACCTTCTTCGTAGGAAAGGCATCAAATTCGAGTGGGGACCTTCTCAACAAGCCGCTTTCGAAGATCTTAAATTAGCTCTCTGTAATGCCCCTGTACTTGCTATGCCTGATTTCTCGAAGAAATTCATCGTCCAAACGGACGCGTCGTCGTCAGCTGTAGCTGCAGTCCTTCTTCAAGAGACTGAACTAGGGAGGCGTCCCATCGCCTATGCATCTAGGACTCTATCGGTTCAAGAAGCCAAGTATTCCATCTATGAGCTCGAAGGGTTGGCAGTCTTATTCGCCTTAGAAAAGTTCCGTCTCTATCTGGAACATGTCAAATTCGACCTGGAGACAGATAATCAAGCCTTAAGCTGGGTCTTAGGTAGGCCGCGTCGTACTGGTCGTATAGCCCGTTGGGCCATCCGTATTTCTGCCTTCCAATTTGATGTACGACATATCAGAGGTACAGAAAATGTTGTTGCCGATGGACTCAGCCGTATGTTTCATAACGACGTAGAGACCCACGAACCGGTCGACAGTTCATCACCTTCCGAGTCCATACTATCTGGTGTTAATGCCATCTTAACAGATGCTCCCATGCTCTTTAGGGATATCGAGAAATACCAACGTGAAGATCCGACGCTGGCTCCGATAATGGAAACCCTTTCTTCTGGGGAGCATGTCGTCCCTTATGTTCTGAGGAATGGTGTTTTATGTTGCCCTTCGAGGCATGACAAGATGATGAAAGTTGTCGTTCCAGCTGTTCTTGTGCCTATGATCTTCAAGTATTATCATGAGACCCCATTAGGAGGGCATCTTGGAATCTTTAAAACCCGTGAAAAAATTCGTGAAATGTTCATTTGGAAAGGTATGGACGGTGAAATCCGTGAACTTGTAAAAGCTTGTAAATCTTGTTTGCTTAGTAAACCCACCATGTCCACCAAGGTAGGCCTTTTGTCTTCGCATCAAGCGTCGCGCCCCATGGAACGCCTGTATATCGATTATGTAGGACCCTTCCCCCAGTCAAAGGGTAATGCTAACAAGTTCATCTTTGTGTGCGTAGATGGCTTTACTAGATTTTCTTGGTTATTTCCGACTAAGCTGGCTACCGCTCAGTCCACCATTACTTGCCTAAATTCTATTTTTGCTTCTTTTGGTCCGTGCCAATATATTGTATCTGATAATGCTAAGGCGTTCACATCAAATTTATTTCGTAAATTCTGTTTTGACTTGTCCATCTCTCATGTAACTACTTCCGCTTATTACCCTCAACCATCTCTGGCTGAACGGGTTAACCGTAATCTCAGGTCCGCACTTATTGCCTATCATCATGAAGATCATTCCAGGTGGGACACGTCCCTGCATTGGTTAGCTTTTGCTTTGAATTCGGCGGTTCATGAATCACACAAATTTACTCCAGCTTCTTTGATGTTTAAGTTCGTTCCCAACACGCCGCTCTCTAACCTCTGGTCTCTGAATGACATTCTGCCCGAGACAATAGATCCGGACAACATTAAAGATCTTTGGAAGAAGGCTAAAGCCAATCTTAAAGTGTCTCATGAAAAGGTTAGGGAAAGGTATGATCGTGGACGGAGACCCACCACTTTGAAGGTAGGTGACCAGGTTATGGTCAAAAATTTTGTTCCCGCGGGCAAGCTTGCCCCCAGATTTCATGGGCCTTGTATCATTCTCGATTTTCTTACGCCGGTTACCTTATTGCTAAGTAATCCAGCCACCGAGAGGATATTTAGAGTTCACCTGTCCCAGGTGAAACCGGTGTAATTTCTGTGTTAACTTGCTTCATATTATTTTGAAAGGATATGAAGGTTATATTTTTTTTGAGTTTCACTTTTAAGGCATTCTGCCCCTTCTGTAATATTTTGGTTTTAGATGTAAGCCTTGTGTAAAACCTGCCCCGACCCGTTAAACTGCCATCCTGTGCTTGCCACGGCCATTACCACGCTCCCGTCTCCTGCTCCACCTTACACTGTGGCTTCATAATAGTAAATGCCATGGATATCTACACGCCGCTGGCCCCTCAACCTCTCCACAAGCCTGTACCCTCAAAGGAAATGATTGTCCAACACAATTCTGCCGCCTAGCTTTAATGTTTCAGCGCCCCCGCAGCCGCGCAGCGCCGTGCAGCGACTGGGGAGGGGGATGGGCCCCCTCCTCTCCAGCGAGGACGACATGTGCACGGCGAGCCGGAGCTCACCTCCCGGCCAAGGCTGATGTGCGGCGCACGACCTGCTACATGCCCGCAGCCTGTATCTGTTCACCGCGGGCGCGGCGTACTTCAACACCTCTGCTCCCCTCATAGTGCGGGCGAGCGGTATCTCAGGGTACTTGAGGGGTCCGAGCGGCCTCCGTTGGACGCAAGCTGCAACGGCCGGTCCGGCCATTCGACTCAATCTACATCAACTACATGGACAGTCACCATAAGCAATAACTACACTTGGGAATTCAACAACAATAATTGGTGGACATTGCCAAATTTTTCATCACTTTCAAGTATTAAAAGTTTATCTTCAGAAATTCAAATTCTACAAACATAAAGACTTTCATTCACCTGCAACAACAATATTTTGAAACTGAATTAAGAAATCTTGTAAATGCTTCTGCTATCTACCTTCGTATCAACATCATTACTTGGACTTTGTTTCAAACTGATTTCATGTGTCACCCCTGGAGGAACTTTTGGGGGGGGAGGTCTGTACCGGGCGGTACACCTCTACACCGTTTAATTAAAAGTTGCGCCAGTTGAAACTCCTCTTCTGGAGGAAGGTTGAACTTTATCTATTCTATTAATTCTCTACTTTCTCAGAAGATGTCACCACGTGGAAAATTTTGAGTTTTTGAACTGTGTCACTTTTGATGTGTTTTTGTTTCGCTTGAAGTAAGAAGTGTGAACTTTCTCTTCTAGAGGACACTACTGAAGAATTACACTAGTGCAACCTAGTGCGAAATCAAAGAACTATTTTGTTGGAGAAATTTTTATTTCAAGAGTTTGTTCTTTGTTAAATTTCTTTCTGTCATGGTTTAAGTTGGCTGTTTACCCCTTTCTTCCCCTTGCTTTGAATGTATCCAATCACGAATTTCTTCAATGAATTTCTGGCCAATCAGGGGTATCTTCCCCCATCTTGTATCTGTTGCGGGGTCCTACCCAATAAAATTTTTTGTGGGAGGGTGTTTTATTTCCCCTAACGCCTAGAATCTTCCGCGAGAGGATATAAACTGCTGATTTTAGGGTCTCCAGGCCACTTCTGTTCCATCTTTCAGTGTATTAAGTACATAGCAGGAGGCGGGAAGCGCCTCTTTCCTCGGCAGTGATCTACTACCAGGTAATGGCCTATTAATATCTTCTTTTCTTGCTAGGTCGGCAGTTTAACTCTCGCGGCGGGTTCGAAGCGTTTTCCATCATGTAACCTTTTCCTAAAATGTAACTACTCTTTTCTTCTATTCTCTTGTAAAGCTACATTATGGGATAGAGAGTGCTAACCCTCTCGAGTTCCCACTCACATCGTCTTGAGGTGAACTTATTTTTCTCAACCAATTCTCCCGTAATGTAATGTAAATTGCCTTTAAGTCACCTCTGTAGTATGGGATTAGCCCTTGTATTAACGGCCTAGTGCCAAGTAGGTCTTAAGCAAAGTGTATTAGGAGTGCAAGTTCGCCTCCTCTCAAGTTGTATTTTAGAGGTCATGTATTAATCTTTTCTCACCTAATAGACCTCAGTAGGTTGGGTATTTTACCCCTGTGTATATGTCCTTTGAGGACAACTTGAAAGTTGAGTTTGGTGTGGCCTGGGAGAGGCTTAACTTTAAGAGCGAGTGGCTCTTTTCTAAAACTGAGAGTTGTATGCCTCGAGGAGGCTTTGCTGTGTAATTTGGAGCAAGGGCTCCAGGGTTTGAGTGGGGTCTTCTGCCCCTTTTGTTGAAATTGGTATATCGTAAAGTTGAGCTAGTTGCTCAAGAATTGTGTTTTCAGGGCTCGAAGCCCAAATTCTTTAATACCTGTAATTGTACATTTCAAGTTGTATTTCGGCTACTAAGTACCTGTTCTATTTGTTGTTACCTAATTTTGAAAAGAAAATATAACCTTGTTAAATTTTAAAATTTAATTTCTCTTTAGTAGCTTGAGACCTATTCACCACCCAGCACCTTCTTTCATGCTTAACTACCACAAAAACTCGGTAACAATTATTATTATTATTATTATTATTTACAAAATACCCTTTTCGCGAGAGCCCTGGCGGACTTTGACCTGACAATTGACCTCTGCCCAGCTCGAAGGCCGGTAGGTGACTTGTGGTCAGCACGACGAATCCTCCCGACCGTTATTCTTGGCTTTCTAGACTAGGGCCTCTACCTCATCGCCATTACGAAAGCTGAGATATAAGTAAAAATCCCTGACCTGGCCTGAATCGATCCCGGGGCCATCCTAGACTGCGGAGGCGGCTATTATGATGCACAATAATTGGTAACATATTTGTTGTAAAAATCATACTCTAAGCACTCGCCTGTTATTTTTACGTCATTGAAGTTAATATTGGCGATTGTTTAAAAGTATACTGTCAGTTGATTATTATTACCACTACTATTGTCATCATCATCATCATCATCATCATCATCATCATCGTCATCATAATCATCATCATCATCGTCGCCAAAAAAAGACCTACAACATTAACAATAACGATGATAATAACCCCAAACAATATTTAATGTTTGCTGGCTAATAATCATCTTGTATTCATCCTATCACAAGTTATCAAGGAAGGTACGTGGAGCTATAATTCCATGTCGTTCCGAAGAAAGTTGTTAGATGGCGTTAGTGCATCCGTGGAGTCGACACTGGAGTCGAGAGTGTCGGTTCCAGAGGCAGCAGTCTCGATTCTTCGCGACTCCGTTCGCAACCCATCCCTAGTCATTATAACGACGGCCACATATCGATAAAACACGTGTTCAAATTGTGCACCCTTACGTCTCGTGAATTGTACATAACGGTCCCGTAAAGAGATTAAGATGTTTAGGAAAACTAGTGGCCGCAAGGGTTACAGAAAATGACTATATTCTCTCATGATTCGGGTAGCCTACGTTCCTAGGAGGGTCAATAACCATCCTCCAATTTATCAGCTAATCCATTATATATCTGCATTTAGGGCTTTCATCTAGATGGCATTTTCACTATCAATTGTTTAAGTAGCCTTTTCTTATATTATTTCAAAGAACTTTGGAATTTATGGAATATTCCCATTGACGAATTAATTAATTCTCTAAATCCTCTTCATATAAATTAATATTTGCCCCCATTTGTCTACTGGAATTCAAACTTTATCTTCATACTAGCTTTCGTACCCGGCTTTACCCGTTCTACCGACTGCAAACGCTCCTAAAAGTCCCTCGTTTTATAAAATAGCACACATCTTGTCAAATAATATTGCACAGACTTCAAAATCATATGTCACAGGATCATATGGAAATGATTAGACTAGGTATGATCTAACATAGAGAAGATCAAAACAGGCTGAGACAATGAACTGCGACAACACAGAATGATGTTCCTATATGTGCAATAATGTGTATGATGAATAAAATATATTTAAATGGACTCTATGAATCTGTCTGATAGAACACAGATGCACGTCTGATCGTATTGCTGTAAATGAGACATCTGGACGCAAAAGCACTACTTCCTCTCTAAAGGTAATGGACTGCGACAACGCGCAGTAAAGCTCCTGTATATACAATAATGGGTATTATCTTTACAGAAGTTAATATTAATGTATAAATGTATAAGTTAATGTATAACATTTTCTGAAGCTTTTTTGACTGTGATGATGCTCGATAGAGAAAGCTACTTGATTTTACATGAAAAGTGCCATGGCCTAGGCGAATATAATGTTATTGTTCTCCCTTTACCGCCTTGGAAAGGTCCGATGGGTCGGACTCCATCCACTTTCTCCTATGACTGATATTACGAGGGACTGACAAATTCGTTGCTTTTCCCCTTAAGATATCTGTCATCACCAGCAGCAGCAACATCAACGTTAACTACAGATGTTGAATATCTGTCTCTTAAGGGTTTTATTGGACAATAGTTTTGTTGATGACGATAACGACTCCTGCGGTTGAATAACACCCACGGTATCCCCTGTCTGTCGTAAGAGGCGACTAAAGCGGCCTCCAGGGGCTCTTAACTTGGAAGCGTGGGCTGTCGAGGCCCTTAGCTGATTCCTCGCATTGTTTCCAATTTCTTGTGCCAGGCTCTTCACTTTTACCTATCCCATCCAACCTCCCTTGGTCAACTCTTGTTCTTTTCGACCCCGACGCTATTAGAAGATTCGAGGGCAAGGGAGTCTTTAATTTTCACGCCCTTTTTGGCCCTTGTCTTTCTTTGGCCGATATCTTCATTTTTTGAAGTGTCGGACATCTTCTATTTTTGCTCTCTGATTCGTGTTATATAGAGGATGGTTACCTAGTTGTTCTTCTTATTAACAATCAACACCACCACCACCACCACCACCACCACCTTGGAAAAGTCATTAGGAACAAGATCGGGTTTTGTCGAGGACATCCCATCCATTTCTCGCCCTTGTGAATAGCGAAAACTTCACATTGAGGTTATGTTGATAACAGTATGCAAATGTGTATCCGGTAACCATAAGTATCTCGGCAGATTAATGCTAGCTATGAGTTTAAAATACTTAAACAGAATCTCTTGTAAATAGTGAAAGCAACACTTGGGTGCTATTCGCAATAACTGTGCTGATAAGGGTATGGAAATGTGTATCCAGTAATCGTAAGTATCTCGGTAGATTAACGGTAGCTAAGAGTTAAAAATATTTAAACAGAATCTCTTCTTGGCCTTACCTACACCCACGCACGTGCTTACTTCAAACACCAGTCCTATATTCTAGAATACTTGAGCTGACATTGCCATTGTTACGGTCGGTCATTTCTTGACCCGATTCCTAAAGCGGGGATAGTGAGGTGCCAATTTGTTGAAAACAGCTGCTTTTAGGACTTTAAAACTTGATATCCGAGGTCCCTGAAGGCCACTGAAGTTTGTTCCTCCCACTGTGAGGATTAAAAGGCTTTGTCTCAACCCCGTACGACAAATCCGATATTTCGCCTACATTAACTCTTTCTAATGTGCCTGAGGGCCCAAATCTAGGAAATGGAGAGGCCTGTCTAGACAGTGTTACCCTCAGAATTCTATAAGGTAATAATACACAATTTTACTGAGATTGGTGAAAATTTATAGGCTTTCATAAGGAACAGACACACAGAGTGATCTTTTGCCTTTATATTATGATCTTTCCTACCTTTAAAATCTCCACTCAATCTTATTTGTCTACTGGTGTCCTTCCACGCTTTCTCTCCACTGACTGCTTAGAATATACTGTACCTACCGCTTAGTCGAGCAGCTCGTCTCCTTACTTCTTAGTCCTCCCAGCTCAAAGTTTGTAATATTGTAACATTACTCTTTTGTCGGAAATCACCCTGAACAAATCGTGCTGCTTTCCTTTGGCTCTTTTCCAATTTTCCCATTAAGTAATCCGGGATTGTGATCGCGATCTTATCACTTCAGTTTATCTGCAGAGCTCATCTGGTTGTTATCAGCACTACGTCTAGAATATTTTTGCTTTTCATTGTTCTGATTTGGCTGAATGTACCTCCGTTTATATCCTCTAAGGAAATCCCCTAACTTGCACGTACCATTGCGGTTCAAGTGAAGATCCATATGAACGTGGATCCCTATCACCTACCACACATTAGGATTTGCAGATTTAACAACTTTCCACATACCGAGCTCGATAGCTGCAGTCGCTTAAGTGCGGCCAGTGGCCAGTATTCGGGAGATAGTGGGTTCGAACCCCACTGTCGGCAGCCCTGAAGATGATTTTCCGTGGTTTCCCATTTTCACACCAGACAAATGCTGGGGATGTACCTTAATTAAGACCACGGCCGCTTCCTTCCCACTCCTAGCCCCTTCCTGTACCATCGTCGCCATAAGACCTGTCTGTGTTAGTGCGACGTAAAACAGCTTGAAAAAAAAAACTTTCCACACAACCATTCCGTATTATTACAATTTGTTGTACGTCGCACCGACACAGGTAGGTCTCATGGTGACTGTAGGATAGAAAAAGGCTGGGAGTGAAAAGGAATTGACCGTGGCTTTAATTTAGGTCTGATGTGAAAATATGAAACCACGGAAAACCATTTTCAGGGCTACTGACAGTGTCGGAGTTTATAACCGCGTGCGATCAATATTCCTCTAACTCGGAGACTAGGTGTTATGGTTTTTCTCAGTACACACCAGAAACACGTAACAGTCAATACATCCCTCCACAGACGGTTAGCGTCAGGAAGGCCATCCGAAGAACTAGATATTCAATTGTGAAGCACACTTTGTTTCTCATCTGTAAATATGTACATATGTATATAATAGGACGAATAAATATAACAACGCAAGTTATCAGATAACATTCACTCTGATATATAAAACTTGAAAATAATGGCCACTTGACCCCCAGACGGAGTTAGCAGTAACAGATACTAATGAGTTAATTAATAATATACTATGTAATTTGTTGTAGACTTAGCTACACTGACACGATCTACCTAGCTAACTACGCTTTCTCTAATTCCAATTATAACTTCGATGTAGATTAACCATACTCAAAATCGCTTTGAAGTTTGGTCTTCCACTGACATGAATTAAGTTGTGTATGAACACACACAGCACTTTGCGTTAACTGGCAAATTGTGCTAACGAGATCCGACCCTGTCAGTCTTAGCAATGTTACGTCCAGAAACTTTGTTGCACTTTTTCCAAAGAACTAATGGTTCTAGACCGCTGATTTTATTATAGAACGGTATATGAATAGCTCTAACACAGGAATTTTTAATATAGTTTGAAGTACTCATCCACTTTCACCGAAATAAAATTCTTTGGACATTTTCCCAGATTTTAAAGTGTAACTTCGCAGTAAAGCAAGGTAATACAATTTCAAAATTGTAAATTTTAAAAGTTTCATGTTTAAGCCTCTATCACCAATAGTTTCTACTAAAAGGTACAGTGAAATTTAAAATCAATGTTTTGTGAACCTAAGTTAAAAAGAAAGAATTACATTTTAGTGCATCCCTGCTCCACGCGGAAGATTTTTTTTCTATTTTGCTTTACGTCGCACCGACACAGACGATTACCAGGGTATTCCTTTATCTCATCAGTTAGTTTACTTTTGGCACTACTTCTTTTGTTCCTAACAGTTCTCTAATACACACTTTGCCATTTTAGCATCTCGAAGCTTTTCTACGTCAATCATCTGAAATGCTGTAACAATTTGTTTCCAGCTTTAATAACCTGTTTCCTTACAGTTTCACACATGTCTATATGCCCTTGTATGAAGCTGTATAATTTTACACAGCAGTGTGTAGTTATTCACGTTCTCATTGAGGTTTTGAGAATTTCCATGCCTGCATTTTTCTATGAGAGTGGGAAAAGATAGAACTCTGAAAACTTGTTTCAACTTCTCCGTCATAGCAACGGGTTAAACTATATGATATATCTGGTCCGTTCTTTGTTATTAGTTGTACATAAAACTTTTGTTTGGAGATGGACAGAGTCCATGAATTCGATATTCAATTCTTCGATTTTTGAGGATCTTACCAGTATTTCTGCTCATATGTATTTGAATAAGCATAGAAGGTAGATAAATTCAACACCAAATCACGTGTGTAAAAATCAAAATATATTCATACTAATGATATTGGTTTTATGTCTCACTAACGACTTTTGTATAGCTTTGTGAAATGACGAAGAACGGACTTTTGTCCCGCAGGAGTTCTTTTACATTCGGAGAATCTACTCAATGCTAATGGTTTTGAGCACCTGAGAAGGCCACTGTTCTCCCGTCTCACCTTCTCATCCCGGCACACACAAACGAAATTCTGCGTTCTCTCCCTCTTTTCAGTAGAACAAACTGACCTCCACACAAAACTTCGTATTCCTTAACTTTTTTCTGTTACGGAAACGTCAAAATTAAGGTCGTATTTCTTACACTTTTCAAATACATGATTGGCCACTCTCACACATTGGTTACAGTATGCAATTGAAAAAATCATTTCGTACGCTTTCAAAATAATATTCCTGATGAATTTTAGATCAAATTAATCAGGAAGGCTTGCACTAATTTGTAAACAAGCAAGATAAAATACCGGCAATCATTTTATTCAGGCTTTTCTTGGCCATATCCCTTTAAATATTTGAAGAACTAGAATATCATTGTGTTGAATAGATGCAATGTAGGAATGAGATAATGAAAATAAATTTATATGACAGAGTTTCTTGTTCACCAGCGGACTGTGAGCTACTAAATGGCGTTAGGATGGTTTCGAACATTCTAGTGTATTACAGCATATACACAGAAATATGAAGAGGGAGAGAGAGAATGGCAACTTCTACATCCCAAGGTAACTCTTGTGATAGTAAAATTAATCTAATGCAGTATGTTATTGGGCGGAGAAAAGTTTTTAAAAATGGACAGGAGCTGTGTCCGAACCACGACCGCAGGTCTTTTGGGGCGTAGAAAAAAATAACTGGGTTTTAGAAACAATTGAAAATACAAAATTTACGTTTAGAAATTCATTTTTTGCTTGAGCCGTGTACCCATAAAGCATGCACTCCCGAGTTCACTCAGGGTTGGCCTGTCTGACGCTCTTGCACTAGATCTAGTGGCACTTCACTTTTCCTTAAAACAGCCTCAGTAGTTCCTTTCCATATTACCTTTGCCTCTCTTCGATGGTAAGAGCTTTCTGCACTAGATGGTGTTCATCACATCATTGATGCAGCCGCTCCCCCTGTGGGTGGGGGCGGTAGAATAACACCCACGGTATCCCCTGCCTGTCGTAAGAGGCGACTGAAAGGGGCCCCACGGGCTCTGAACTTTGGAGCGTGGGTTGGCGACCACGGGGCCCTCAGCTGAGTCCTGGCATTGCTTCCACTTACTTGTACCAGGCTCCTCACTTTCATCTATCCTATCCGACCTCCCTTGGTCAATTCTTGTTCTTTTCAGACCCCGACGCTATTAGGTTTGCGAGGGCTAGGGAGTCTTTCATTTTCACGCCCTTCGTGGCCCTTGTCTTCCTTTGGCCGATACCTTCATTTTTCGAAGTGTCGGGCCCCTTCCATTTGTTCTCTCTGATTAGTGTTATATAGAGGATGATTGCCTAGTTGTACTTCCTCTTAAAACAATAATCACCACCACCTGATGCAGCCGAACCAGTGGAGCTGCTTTTCCTCCTGTTTATCGCCGATGAGCGCAATTTTGAAAGTTCCTTACACATGCTCAGTGCGCACTTAGTAATGCAGAGTGTCGCCCGCTGACCGTTGCAGCATCCACAACTCTGTGGCATACATTCGCTGGTCATGCTTCTTCTGTCTTGCTCAACATTTACAGCCGTTCATGAGGGCAGGTCGGATAGTCTTTTTGTACACTTTGCTCTTCAGTTTGACTGGCATATGCTTATACCACACAAAACATCAGTAAGAGACCGCCATTTCGTCCAATCAACACGGATTCGGTGCTTGACATCTGCGTCGATATTACCGTCAGTTGTGATGATTGATCCGAGATACTTGGACTTGTCCGTCATCCTATGCGATTCTCCAGCAGGGAATTATCACGAAGTTCACATTTTTTCATGTACAGGTAGACCTCGTTATACGCGATAGTTACGTTCCGCGGAATTGCCGCGCATAGCGAATTCGCGTAAATTGAGATTCATTTTATATGCAAAATACAGGATTAGGTTTCCGTTTACTCACATATTAAGTTTAATATAGCATATATTCTTAATATTTTTGCAAAATATAACCATTATCCTGTCCCTGAAACGCATTTTAATGCAAACTTTATACACTTAAAAATTTAACACTGAAATACACAATAATAAACTAAACTCTGCATACAAGCCCTTGGCTTTAGCTTGAATAGCAGCTCCGGAGAGAGACATGTGTTGTTGGTTGTGATGTTCAATCCAATCCATTCTTTACATCGCTTCCGAGCAGGATTTGGTCACTCCAGTCACTCTTAAGTTAGTTGAAGATTGAGCAGTTTTTTCGAATTGATTCCGCATTATCACGAATAGTTCTCACAGTGGATTCAGTAAGTCCCAAAGCATTCTGAATGCCATCAATGCGCTCACCTTTCTCATAGTGATCCAAAACTTCTAACTTTGTATCTAACAAATACGAATTTGGTACACGCTTCTTTCTTTCGACAGCCTCAATTTATTTCCTTTTGCCAGGCGTTTTAAATACGAAAGTGGAACTTCACAGCTCTACTGACCGAAACTGACGATTCACGTCTCGACACACGATAGAAGACGCGATTCGAGATGCGCTTGCCCCGTTTAACCTTCCCGCGCGATGTAGTGTACGTTACACAGTTCGGCACGCATGTCTGTACCCGTCTCAAGGCATTACAGCTTCCACGCAGTGTTAACAGATGGCAGCACTGGACTTGAAACCAAAATCGCGTATATGCGAAATCGCGGATAACGAATCCGCGTATAACGGGGTTTACCTGTACGTAAACAATATGTTTTTAGAAATATTGTTGCATATATCAATATATATGTATCAATATCTCGGATAGGAAATTTGAGTGGCACCTTGCTGCACGTGCTATTAGTCGCGGTCTGGAGTTATACTAATTTTACTGCACTTTTCAAGCCCCGATTTTACCCACAAAATGGCGTATGCACGTGCCGCTCACCAAAGCACTATCTGACCTTGACAGCCATTTCGGTAGACTCCTAGAGAATTTCTCTTTACATGTCAGTTTGTATAATTTTCATAATGTGTATAGTTTTCAAGTTATAGAAGGAAGTCTAGTGAGCAAGTTTTCAGGCCACGCAGATTTTTATCGACGGACCCAGTACTGGAAAGAACCAATATACATATTCCCCGTCAAGAGGTGGTCTTGTAAAGCGTGCGACGGTACAGTAAATTCTTCTTTAACTGAATTTTTCACAACTGAGCGACGAATCAAAGAAAACTTTCACTCGTTTTCTTAGAGTGATTTAAAGAGAGTCGTTTACAATTATATCTTTGCCTTCTTATTTTCTTTACAGATAAATCTTTCCATACAGTTGTTTCTTTGTTTATCTTTCTAAGCTTTGTAGCAGCCATGCGCCAGTAAATAATTAGGCTGGCTTGTTTGTGAAGATCCCTGGAATACTGAGATGGACTCGCTGAGAGAATTCAATTAAAGTAGACGTACTGTTAAACATGGTAGCTCTGATTTGAGGTGGGTTTAGAACGACAGAAGAAACTCCAGTCAACAATCTAGTAAGTATATTACTTAAAGCGTACAAATGAACGAGGGTAAGACAAAAAGTATGTGTTTCTAAAGTTTTGTAGGTGAACAGGTCAGTACACGTCAAGATAAAGGACACTGCTTCATTCCGACATCGCTTCCGTGTTTTTCAACATATTCGCCAAACTTTTTCAAGCAGTTTTCATAACGTAAAGTTAGAATATGGTGTGCTATTCGTTGAACTCCTCAAACTAATTGAGTGTTACACTTCTGTTCTCCCACGCCATTTCATCAGTGTCGATGGACGGGCACTCCTCCGTTTGTCTTTCATTTGTTTGACCCTCTGCAAATTCACAGCACCACCTCCGCACTTGTTGAAGATATATATTCTATCCGTATACAAAAACAATCCTTCTTTCAATGTAGACAGCTTTCGTGCTTTTGCCAACAGAAAACGGATCAGCTGTAACTTATTTTGATGATAATAATAAATAAAATCATGAATAAAAATATATAAATAAAATTACTCAAAAACTTAATAAAATTAATAAGCATAATTAACCGAAATGTCCGTAGTATGGGCGCCAGAGTTCACCATAATGGATCCCTCGAATTTAGATAAGAGCATGATAAACTGTATATCCCAGGGCGTGTACATAATGCTGCGTACTGGAACATCTGCTGCAGGCCTTACCTAACCTCCTGAAAACAACTAATTAGGTAGGAACTGCACCTAGGTTCATCAATAACACTGATTCTAAAATAGCTAACTATATTCTGAATAAATTCCATGCATGAGCACCTCATCAACATACAACATTATACATATAATACACACATAAAATATTGCTGGAAGACTCCATATTTACAACAACAACAAAAATAATGAAAATCGTGGGAAAACGAAAGCGAGAACTATGTTACCATTTGTAAATAGTCCGATGAACAATGTACATGTATGAAGATAAATACCCTTCACTGTCTCTGTATCAATTCGACTTACCGATTCTCATAATCGGCAGTTATCACATCACACAGATACTGTACCTTGTACTACTGTGTTCACATATTTTAACACTTGTTGTAAAGATATATACACACGTCTGTCGATCCTCAACATATAAATTTATGGAAAGTCTGAGATAGCTTTCACCAACATATAATGCTAGGCCGCCACAAGTGCTACGATACTTAATGCGCAAGCACGCTCCACAATCAGCCACTTTCCACAAACATAACTAGACTACGCTCCACGAACGTTTGAAGTCCAGTCCATTGCTGCCGTGTCACTCCAGTACCGTGTATCAGCACCACTTCCTTCCCGTACAGTGCGTCAGTTGTAGTTGTAGTTGTAGTTATCTTCCTTCTCGTTCCTTTACAATCACCTCTACAATCACCCTTACAATGTTTCTCATAATGTCCTGGTTGCCGCCGTATGATCAACTTTTATAGACATCAACATCCCCCTCCTCTCAGATGATACGTCTGGATTGGTGCTTGCCAGCCAATCATGAGTGGTCCTCTTCTCAAGACATGCCCTGAACTTCTCCTTTCTCCCAAGAGATAAACAAACACTCGGGAGTTTTACATGAATCACCAAACTTTCCTACTACAACAACAAGCTAATCTCATCAGGCTGGGATATATACATGACAAATGGAATTTCCTGACACAAGTACATCACAACAGACACTGGGGTAGCCATATGACTCATTCAAATTACCAGAGTTATTAAAGCAATGTTTTCCCACTCGAGCAAAACAAATTCCTCATACCTACATATGTGGATATCTTCCAGCTTACCAATATAAATGACAAAACATACAAATGAAATACTGATAATAATAATAATAGAAATCGAATACTGACAATAATATCTATAACTTCTACATATAATTCGGGGGTGTGATATATGTACTATCACATAACGCCCCCTTGGTGAATCGATGATATCATATATTATGATTCACCATAAAACAGAACTTCATACATAACCTTATAATGGCATAACTGAACACATTATTTACTGTAATAATGATATATACATTGCGTCTACTGCATTGTATTCGCACACACGAAATACAATTTGTCCAAACAATAATAATAATAATAATATGGCTATATACACACAACTCTGATTGTTTCATATAGCATTGAACACAATCCCTTCTTACTACAGTACACTTAACTCAAAATTGATAATATATACATCCGAGGTGCAGATCCTATCTCTTATATCTGCGAAGGCTATAGATATTAAATGTCCCAAGGACCTTATTTTCAGCGGTTAGGAGCCTATAAGCACACTTGCCTATTCTACTGTCCACAGTATACGGACCCTGATACAACTGAAAAAACTATACATAAACTTAAAATTGGCATCGATAGACGAGGAATGCGTACCGTAAAGATCCGAACTAAATCTAGAATACACTCTATCTCACACACAAACATTCATACCATCCAGTCACACAAGAATCATACAAGCTTTCATTCGGAACATTCATAAACAACAAATCCCTCTTTCTGAAATATTCGGGAATCTCACAACGTTGTCTTTTCCACAAACCCGCAATTAATGCAAGTAAACAGATCACATACTTTTTCACACATTCCACATCGATATCATACAGCACGTCGTTCACATCATTCACACATCTCTCAGCCTTAAATAAAACATTACGCACACGCTTGGATGGACTTTCTTTCATCTCACGCACACTTCCATTCTCACACACGCTCACTCTATTATTGTAATTCTTACCATAATTCACTATAATGTTGCTATCATTACCACTTAATGACCCAACAATTAAACCATCTTCACCACCTTCCATATCAGCTCCTACTTGCACCACTTTCATGCCAACAACGCTGCTACTTTCGACTCTCTTATCAGAAGTTTCATTAATCTCAAAGTCACCATTTTCACACATAATGGACCTAACTTTACTCTCCTCACATACACTTAAATCTACAAAAACATCCTCATGATGTATACTCCGTGAACACTCTTCACTTACTAAACAACCTTCATCAACTTCACAAAAAACTTCACTTTCAATTTCAGAAACTTCCACTAGATTATCGATCGCAACATCGCTATTACCATCACCACTAGTACAAAGTAAGACATCCGACACAGCTTTCTTACCTTCATCACGCCCCCTATTCTCAAAATCTCCCTGAACACAAAACACATGGTCATACAATAATTCCTCTTTCACGTCTACCTCGTAACTTACCTGTTTTATCACGTGAATAGGAATTTCGGTATCGGACTGCCTATCTGACCCAACTAAGAAGTCCGATTCCGGTTTAAATTACTTGACGTGGACTGTTCACTGTTATCATGTCTCGGCACTTGATCTGGAAGTCTTTGATCCGTACGCCCCCTACTTTCTGATTCCCCTTGATTAGGTCTTCTGCCATAATATTCCTGGTGATTAACTCCCTGATTAGACTGTCTGTTTCCCCTTCCGGAATTACCACCCTGATTCCCTTGCCTAGAATGACTGAAATTCTGATTATTCCTATCTCCCCCTAGCTGATTACCTTGTCTCCCATTATCCCCGTAATTCCTACCTTCACTTTGCCTAGTCCTCCCCTGCCCTTCCAAAGCATCAAACCTCTCTAACAGCTGCTCTAATTCCTTGATCGTAACAATATTCTGCATACATGCAGCTAATCCGACCTTCTCAGGAAAATGCCTCAACATCTGGCGGACTGTATCTCTCTCCGATGCTAGACCTTCAATATTCTGGCTGATCAGAACATGCGCTAAGAAATACTCCGTCATAGATACACCTTCCTGAGGTTTATACTTGCCAAATAGCACGCGATCTCTTTCCCTTCCCTGAATAGCTTCACTCCAAAATTTAGAACTAAATTTCTCCCTAAATTCCTCCAAACTCGAAATACCCTGTCTATAAACTTGAAACCAAGATCTCGCTTCTCCAACAAATGCAATATCCAACATCTCATCAACCATACTCCAATCAATCAAACCATCGTCAAGATTCTTGGAAAACCGTTTCTCCACTGTTTTCAAGAATTCCATCGGATTAAACTGCCGACCATTAAACTTGGGTAATTCAGAGTCCTTCGTACAAGATACGTACCTATTACATATGCTGCTACCTACTTGGATTTGACTGATCTCCTGCCTTAATTTCACATGACATGATTTAATTCCTTCTTCCACTACCATTCTGGCATTTCCTTCTATTGACCTGAGGTCATCTTTTACCGACTTAAGGTCTTTCTCCAATTTCTCATTCTTCTCATCTATTCGCTTCGCTAAAATATTCTGATTGGATTTCATTCTATCTATTTCTTCGACTTTATCTTCCACTATTTTTATTCTCTTATCACATTCCTTGCTGTTTTCAACAAATTCTTTCCTAACTACATTAAATCGGCATTCAATTTTCTCAGTCAATTCCAAGCATTGAGCTTCTACCTTATTGTTGACTTCCTGAATTTCCCTGCCTTAATGGTCAAACTTCTGGTTTAATTCATCTATTCTACCATTCACAGCACTGCTTAAACTATCAATTTTACTATACAGTTCAACACTCACTGAATTTAACTCTTTACTCTGATTATCAATCTTACTGGACAGTTCCGTACTAACTGAATTTAATTCACTATTAATACTGTATATTTCATTGCTTAAAAAACTCAGTTCACTTTTCAACTCTTTACTCTGACCATCAATCTTACTGGACAATTCAACACTCACTGAATTTAACTCCTTACTTTGACTATCAATCTTACTGGACAATTCATCACTCTTACTGTTTAATTCAACACTCTGATTATCGATTTTACTAGACAATTCATTAAATAGCGATTTAATCATACTAAAAGTTAAAGCCTCCCCTTGAACCATTTCCTTAACAACCTCTACATTCTGAGTTTGAGACGGGTTACTCGGTTCCTCACCCATCGTTGCCAATAGATCCTTCCTACTATCAGCCATTTTGCTACTCTCACTTAAATTAGATGAACTCAATGTGGTGGAATTCTTTTGACTTCTCTTATCCTGATTCATAGTACCAACAACTTTAACAACCTCTCTGCTTCTCAATTTTATAATACTCGACTCGCTACAACATTTCTTCATACTCCGACATACATATCACGTACATATAAAACACTTCACTGACATAGTTTGTAGAATTCCATCCACACCTGACAAGTGCACCTACGCTTATAAGCCTAACAGATGTACCAATCATTCAGCCCCACGTTGGGCGCCAATTGTAACTTATTTTGATGATAATAATAAACAAAATCATGAATAAAAATATATAAATAAAATTACTCAAAAACTTAATAAAATTAATAAGCATAATTAACCGAAATGTCCGTAGTATGGGCGCCAGAGTTCACCATAATGGATCCCTCGAATTTAGATAAGAGCATGATAAACTGTATATCCCAGGGCGTGTACATAATGCTGCGTACTGGTACATCTGCTGCAGGCCTTACCTAACCTCCTGAAAACGACTAATTAGGTAGGAACTGCACCTAGGTTCATCAATAACACTGATTCTAATATAGCTAACTATATTCTGAATAAATTCCATGCATGAGCACCTCATCAACATACAACATTATACATATAATACACACATAAAATATTGCTGGAAGACTCCATATTTACAACAACAACAACAAAAATAATGAAAATCGTGGGAAAACGAAAGCGAGAACTATGTTACCATTTGTAAATAGTCCGATGAACAATGTACATGTATGAAGATAAATACCCTTCACTGTCTCTGTATCAATTCGACTTACCGATTCTCATAATCGGCAGTTATCACATCACACAGATACTGTACCTTGTACTACTGTGTTCACATATTTTAACACTTGTTGTAAAGATATATACACACGTCTGTCGATCCTCAACATATAAATTTATGGAAAGTCTGAGATAGCTTTCACCAACATATAATGCTAGGCCGCCACAAGTGCTACGATACTTAATGCGCAAGCACTCTCCACAATCAGCCACTTTCCACAAACATAACTAGACTACGCTCCACGAACGTTTGAAGTCCAGTCCATTGCTGCCGTGTCACTCCAGTACCGTGTATCAGCACCACTTCCTTCCCGTACAGTGCATCAGTTGTAGTTGTAGTTGTAGTTATCTTCCTTCTCGTTCCTTTACAATCACCTCTACAATCACCCTTACAATGTTTCTCATAATGTCCTGGTTGCCGCCGTATGATCAACTTTTATAGACATCAACATCCCCCTCCTCTCAGATGATACGTCTGGATTGGTGCTTGCCAGCCAATCATGAGTGGTCCTCTTCTCAAGACATGCCCTGAACTTCTCCTTTCTTCCAAGAGATAAACAAACACTCAGGAGTTTTACATGAATCACCAAACTTTCCCACTACAACAACAAGCTCATCTCATCAGGCTGGGATATATACATGACAAATGGAATTTCCTGACACAAGTACATCACAACAGACACTGGGGTAGCCATATGACTCATTCAAATTACCAGAGTTATTAAAGCAATGTTTTCCCACTCGAGCAAAACAAATTACTCATACCTACATATGTGGATATCTTCCAGCTTACCAATATAAATGACAAAACATACAAATGAAATACTGATAATAATAATAATAGAAATCGAATACTGACAACAATATCTATAACTTCTACATATAATTCGGGGGTGTGATATATGTACTATCACACAGCATACGGACTATCCCGTGACAACTCGTTCAGTATTTTCGCCATGGGCTGTAAATTAATCAATGCCATGGCCGCTATCTTCCCACTCCTAGCCCGTTTCCATCGTTGCATCGCCGAAACTCCTTCGGTTAAATGGCGTGTGGCCTCCGGAGAGACCTGGTGCAGGTCTTTCAATTTGACGCCGTATAGGCGACCTGTGCGTCTATGAAGATGGGATGAGGCCCTACCTGCGATGAATTCTAATACACCCATTCCCTGAGCCACTGGGCTTAACCAATCAAGGTTTAAATCCTCGATTCGGTCGAGAATCGAACCCGGGACCCTCTGGACCAAAAGCCTGCATACTAGCCATTTAGCCATGGATCTAGACACTCCTTCGATGTGTTAGTGCGGCGTTAAACCACTAGGAGAAGAGAAAACTGGCTACACTGTTCGACTTCAACCGGTCAGCCAACATAATGGGACAGTCGTAATCCGCGCCAAACATTTCATACTGAGTATACCTTCGCTTGTCCGGCCCCGTGGTGTAGGGGACAACGCGTCCGCCTGTCAACCGGTGACCCCGGGTTCGATTCCCGGCCGGCTCAGGGTTTTTAAAATGTAATGATTAATATCCCTGGTCTGGGGACTGGGTGTTTGTGACGTCCTTCATCTGCCTTTTCTCACACACAACATTCCACACTACCGCCATTCCAATTACACGCAGGTTCATACAATATGGTGCCAGTAGGGGCAAAGGATACACATGAGTTGACGCCCCGAACAAATAGCCTTTAAAAAAATACCTTTCATAAGAAACACTACCTCGTGGCTAACAGAATACAGACACATGCAGATGTTCAATGCCACATACCTTATGTGAACAAATACGTACAGAAATCATATGTTATCTCTAAAGCCCTTTACAGACGGAAACATTTCCTATGAACATTGACCGTGCTTGCCAACAAATAATGCCCTAAATGTTACTGAATTCGTGCTGCCAGTGTTTATGTGTTATTAATAAAATGGAGTGGAGCGGGCTGGCAGTAGAATAATTAATCGATGCCTAGAAGTAAGAGACTTGTTTACATAATAACAAATAACCAAATTACAGGAGAAAAAGCTTTACGTGGTCAGTGCGATGAACCCTTTCGGCCGTTATTCTTGCATTTCTGGCCCGGACCACTATATCAATGTCAGATAGATCCTCAATTGCAGTCACATAGCCTGAGTGAACTTCGAGCTAGCCCACTGTTCAAGGTAAAAATCCGAACTCGGAGCCTCCTACACGACAGAGCTGGCCCATACGAACTACGAATGAAGAAATGTGCTCTAACTATGTGGCTAAGAAATTTTTTCCCTCCAAAGGTGTCTGCAATGAGGATAAGACTTATAGTTAAGGAGTTACTGTGTGATAAACTGCTGAGAAAAATATCACTTTTTTAAGTGTCCATACCTCCATGATACGCAAATCTTCTTGTATGTAGCATTTAAAAATTGAAATGAAATGCGTTCTTTGAACACTCAATACACTACGTCATTACACAAGGATTTATAAAAAAAGTGGTCCCTGGTGATAATTAAGTTTTCTTATTAAGGATTACTGCCATCTGTTTCATGAATAAAATGTTTGTAACGCCTTTTGATACTTATGATAAAGTGCTGCACGTTCAATTAAGGTAGACGTCGCCACTCTTCCGAAAGGGTGGCTGCAAGGGCCTGTAGTCTTTCGGGTGGTGGTGGTGGTGGAATTCTCTCTCCGATGCGTTGTTTCGGTTGGTTCCACACTTGTTCGATCGGATTCAAGTTTAGATGGATGGCTCTCCATTCGTTGCACGTGGTGATATTGCAGGAGTCTCGAAACGATGTTTGGAATTATGCATTCTATCGTTATCATGAATGAATACTGTGCTTTCTCTATGTTGCCTCACGTCAGGAATCACATATGACACTACGATCTTGTCAATCTACCGTCGAACAGTAAAGGATCCATTGCGAATGATCAAGAGACTGGTTTTCGTGCCAAAAGTCATGACTGCTTACACCATAACGGATCCAGTTCCACAAGTAAGGGTAGATTGTGCAGCTTTCGGATGAAATCACTCTCCTCGTCTTCTTCAGAGTCGCAGACGACCATCGAAAATGCATATTGCGAAACGGGATTTATCTGAGAACAGCACACGACGCCAGTGACTTACCTACTAGTGCAGATGATTATTTACCAAACTGCAGTCTCCTGTGGTCCGATGACCTTCGATGTTAGGCCCCTTAAAACAAGCAACAAGCAAGCAGTCTCCTGTCACTATGCCGTCTGTTCAGTGCACTTACTTGATCAGGTCGTCCGTATCTTAAATTGAATTCTTGATCCTGTTTCCGACTGTTTGGTTACTAATTCGTACTCTAGAAGTCTTCTGTAAGTCCTCCTATAGTGTTCGTGCTGTAACTCTACAGACGGAAACATTCCTTGCACAAGAACACCAGTGTTCGAATGAACATTGACCATAATTGGTTAATTCCCCTTGCACTGGGACTGGGTGCATTTGCCGTCTTCATCATCATCTCATCCTCATTACGACGCGCAGGCCAACACCTTCTAATTCATTAGTTAACACTGAAACGTACTGAACATCTTGATGACAGCGGAGCCCTCTGTTATGTAATCAAGACAGGTTATTTTGAAACGTTCCAATCCTCATCCCACTATACATTCCTACAATGTAATTACAGAAGGAACATATAAAAATATGACCAGATTTCCTTTTGAGCAATGTATAATTAAGGCAAATGTCACTTCAGGAACTGTTCTGATCCCAGAATAAAACTACTTATTCCTTCTGATGCGTGGATGCGAACTGAATTTAGTTTCCAATACTGTTAGTTTTATCAGTGACTATTAATATGTATCAGTGACAAAGTTTTAACATCTGCCTTTATTTTCCGAAACAATTTTTCCACTATAGGGAACTTTACGTAGGTATTTCATTAGTAAGATCATTCTGTTGTATCATATATTGATGAATTAAAAAGTATTGCACTCAGAGAAACGTCCGATGGTGTTCGCCATTAAATAATTTAGGAGAACATTACTTGGATGTGTTTAAGCTTCAAACGTAGTTTGCATCTTCATAGGGGATAAGAAGGCAAACTTTAGATTCTCTTGTAAGAAAATTTACTATCTACATAGGACAATATACGTACATCTTTTACAACTTCATTTTATACCACGCAGGATAGGCTAATCTGTATAAAGTAACATGTCCTGACTGACTGACTGATTCATCATCGCCCAGCCAAAACTACTGGACATAAAGAAATGAAATTTAGGTGCACACTAAGAAAGGAATTTTGTATATTCCCTCGCTAAGGGGGTGGAAAGGGGGGGATGAAATTTTCATATGAGTATATCTAGATCTCAAAAACTGAACAGTTTAAAGATGTGAAAATTGGTATTTGAATCACCTCTAAAAACAAAACAAAGAAACACTTATTCACATAAGGGGGCAAAAATAAGTGAAAAAGGGGCTGAATCCTTTATATGAGAATGTTTATATGCCAAAAACTGAAGATGTTACAGGCGTGAAAACTGGCACATGGAATATCCTTTAAAAATAAATAAACATATATACTTTTTGTTTTCGGAAAATCCACTTAAGGGGTTAAAAAATGTGAAAATGGGATGAATTTTTAAAATGAGTATGTCTCAAAAACTTAACATGTTACAGACGTAAAAATTGGAATCTCCTTTAAAAGTAAAGAAACGCGTATTTTTTATTTTTGGAAAATTCACTTAAGCAAAAATAGTGAAAAAGGGGTTGAATCCTTTATATGAAGATTCTTATATATCGAAATGAAGATGCTACAGACGTGAAAATTGGTACATTGAATCTCCCTTAAAAATAAAAATACACGTATTTTTTGGAAAATCCATTCAAGGGGATAAAAAAGTGAAAAAGGGGTGGATTTTTAAAATTAGTATATCCCAAAATCTTAACATGTTACAGGTGTAAAAATTGGTACATCTTGTTGAAAGATAAAGAAACACGTATCTTTTGTTTCCTGAAAATCCACTTAAAGGTGGGAGGGAGTGAGAAGGTCCTAAAATGGGATTGAATCCTTTGAAACGTGAAAATTGGTATTTGGAATCTCCTTTCAAAGTAAAGAAACACGTACTTTTTGTTTTCGAAAGTGCACAAAAGAGGTTGGGGAGGAAAGAGGTGAAGAAGGAATTGAATTCTTTTTGTGAGAATACTTAAGCCTATATTTCAAAACCTGAAGGTGTTACAGACGTGAAAATCGGCATTTGGAATCTCCTTTGAAAATAAAAAAAAACATTTTCTGACTTGAGAGAGGACTGCTTTTTATATGTCGTAGGCTCACCAGGTGTATGCATAAGTTTTTTCCGGTTTCACTAAGAGATTACGTCAGGGAACAATACGCAGCGTTAGAATTTGACACATATGTCAGTTTGTTCGTCTGACATTAATCTACCAACACACACAAGCTGAGTCCGCCAAACGCTAGCGTCTGTGTTGTATCGTTCAGTGATAATGTCGACGTTTGTGCCTGGAAAAGGACATTTGCGGCGCATTGCATTTCTTATTTAATCAAAAGGAAAAGGCTGTGGAAAGTCACCGTTTGCTGTTAGAAACATACGGTAAACGTGCTCCATCGATTAGAACATGTGAGACATGGTTCCGACAAATGGCTTCGCCAAGAAGACCATTTTTTGTGTCTGGTGGAACCAGAGCGGTATTGTGTATTATACTCTTGAAACCCGGCGAAACCGTTAATGCACAACGCTATCGCCATCAAATGATTAATTTAAATCACGCATTAATTAAAAGACGACCGGAATGAGCTAGAAGACATGGCAAAGTGATTTTGTTACAAGGCAATGCTCCATCTCACATAGCGAAACCAGTGAAAGACACCTTGAAATCGCTTGGATGGTACATCCTTCCGCACCCACCGTACTACCCCGACCTGGCGCCATCTATGACCTCTTCGCATCATTGGTGCACGCGCCCGCAGAGCAGCACTTCAGCAATTTTGAGAAATGTGGAAATGGCTCGACGAAGGGTTTGCCGCAAAAGACAAGCAATTTTTCTGGTATGGTATTCATAACTTACCTGAAAGATGGGCGAAGTGTGTAGAAGGCGGCGGTCAATATTTTGAATAAACAAACAATGAATTTCTTTGTGTAATAATACGTATTTTTTTACAGATGTGTTATAATGTTATATGTGTTGTAATTAGTGTTTCCAACAGACTGAAAAACCTTAATGTTACGTTAAATAAGTCTACACTGGAAAATATGGCTTCCTTCTTAACAAATTGCTAGCATACAATTGTAATACAAACCGGTATTGAAGTGCACTTTACACCTTGACTTTGTTATTATCCTTATCATCTCCCAAATCATCTCCTCGCTTTTTGCCAGAGAGAAGAGACTTGCCCTGTATTAAGGTCTACTAGATAAGACAAAATGAAATGTCGTATGGCTTTTAGTGCCGGGATATCCCAGGACGGGTTCGGCTCGCCAGTTGCAGATCTTTCTATTTGACTCCCGTAGGCGACCTGCGCGTCATGATGAGGGTGAAATGATGATGAAAACAACACATACACCCAGCCCCCGTGCCATTGGAATTAACCAATTAAGGTTAAAATCCCCGACCCGTCCGGGGATCGAACCCGGGACCCTCTGAACCGAAGGCCAATACGCTGACCGTTCAGCCAACGAGTCGGACACTAAATAAGAGATACAATGCCACGCGATACAATAATACACCCGTAAAAACCGCAGTCAATTATCATTTCTTGTCGATAGAGTGGCGCTTATGCCGGCTTGCCTTTCACGTTAGAAGTTAATGGTATAAGTGACGCGAATTCACGAAATATTGACGTTAAAAAAGTTATGTTTCTCTTTTGCAGCGGACCTGATCGTGCCGTGGGTACTGTTCTCGGTTATCTGGAGTGTTGGTGCAACCTGTCACGCCGAATCGCGAGAAAAGTTCTCCGATTGGTTCAGGACACGCATGGAAGAAGGTGGTCATGAACCTAAGTTCCCTCCTGGCCTCGTCTATGATTACAGGTTAGTCAGTACTCATAGCGTACCTATAACGTAAAAATGAAGCGGTATGCTTGGAAATTCTGCACTCTTCATATGATCTTCGACACCCGTAACAAATGTTAAGAAACTTAACCATGGGAAGTTTGAAACTTCAGGATAAACGTACTTTAACTTGATATATTGTTGCTTAGAATTTTGAAGTTTAATTCTCTCGTAATCCCAGATTAATCTTCGGTAAGGCTGTGTTCCTGCAATTTTTTTCTTCGCAGTACAGTTCGTAAATATGACTTATTGGACTTCAGACCGCCATTCAGCGCCTTCGTAATAGATATCACACCATCCAAATACTCATAAAGGCATTTCATCCACTCATGATTTCCGAACTACACATTTTTTAATGACTGTACATTCGTACACATTTCTCTAATAATATATATATAGAATATAGAGTATTATCATGCACAAGTTTTTATTCTGTTAATTCATCACTGACTTTTAAAATAAAGTGAAATGTAATATTTTATGTATCTATATTCTACTTAAAACGTATTGATAACCATTGTTAGTTTAATTATTAGTATTACTCGTTTAGTATATTATTACACGTACTTGTGTTAACATAATATTTAATTATTAGTAGTATTAGTTTAAAATAGTATTTAAAAATAGGAGAGGCTTTTGATTTTCAGCAGCTCCTTCGTACATCATGTAAAGTAATTACATGTGATTCTGAAATTATTTATAATCAATTAAGTTACAGTTAACTGCAAGTACAACCAAATGCCCCTTACGTGTACTCGCTGCCAGTACAACTTATATAAATTCGTATAAGATAACCTAAATATTTGTTTTAAACATTTCCATGATGAAAATCAATTAAAGAATATAATCGAACATTCAGCACTGATAATCTAAACGATTGTTGATTGTTCGGAAACATGATAAGAGTACTTCAGAAAAGTATCACGTCCACGGATAGCAGAATAACGGTAGTTGATAAATCTTTTCTCCGGCTTCACGCTTCCCGTCTGAATTTTACTTCAACCATTGTATAATCGAGTGGATTATTGCACCTGTTTTATATATGTATATATGTCCGTGTGGAATATTTTATGGTCATTATAGAAGTGATAAACAGTGACGCATGAATCTACTGCATTCAGTATTTATTAAAAATTTTGGAACATGTTGATTTCTGTTGATTTGGTAGTTTCTTTTCCTGTTGGGTTCTTTTTTTTTTTTCAATAAACGTACGTCATTATAGTAGAAAGTAATGATGGGAAAGATAATTGGAAATATTTTCTATATTACAACTTTTGCTACGCTAGAACTACTTTATTTTACTATTCAAAGTAAGAATAATGTCACTGTGTGTAATTTTTACTCGTAAACTCGATTCATTTATTTTCGGGACTGAAGATGTGTTTAACAATAAGGTATGGCCAAACGTTCGGAACACATTCCTCCCACGTAGAGGAAGAAATTACGAGGGCTGTAAATAAAGTAGTGGCAATGTTGATAGAACGCAATATTAATGGACGAACAAGTACAATTGCATTACATTCCTTCAACATTATCACCCGCAAGTTCTATCACCTTTTTGCCAAATGTCAGGAAGCCGTGGGAGACCGCTGGCAAGGCGTTTTCTTTTGATGACAGCGACAGAGCGCCCAACTGCGCAGAATACAGATGCCACGCCAGGAAATTGGCGGCCCTGGAAGGGTTCCTTCAACTTCGGAAACAGGTCGAAATCACAAGGACTCATGTCTGGTGAGTACGGAGGGTGTACCAAGACCTTCCAATGCCACCGCTGCAATAAGACCTTGACATTGCTTGCGACATGACAACGCGCGTTTACTCATCGTGCAACCGTCCTGTACGGTAATGCATTCCCGCCATAGGCTTCCCGTAATGCTCGATAACATTCTGATGCATTTTTGCCACGGACAGCCTGGAATGTAATGCATAAACGCTGATCACTCTTTGAAACGATGCTTTAGAGTGGTGAAATCGACACTCTTCACTTCAGTGCCACATAGCAACAACACTCCCAAGTGAATGCCGATCAAATGCACACTACACATCGACAACAGCACCATCTGACCACTCCCATATTCTGTTTGTACATGCTCGATCTCTTGCGAGTGTCTACGTTGCCACTATTTTACTTACGAGGGAAGTACCCCGGCTCGAACGGCTACAACCGACAGTAAGTGGGCTTAAAGTATACAGTTGTACCTATGTCAATAGCTATCAAGGCCATTCATCTGTAAAAGTACGTGTTCGGTCGCCAGCGCCATCTGACAGTCAGCGCACAGGCCGCGCTGCATTGGAGCTGTACACGCAATGTCTGTTAGTCAGTTGCAGTGTGTCATAGTATAGTGCACACACGAACGTCCGACATGAGTAGGTTGAAGCCAATCAAAACTGTGAATGTTGTGAGGTTGCTGCGCGAAAAGGTACGCCGACACTACACACTGGATAGTGAAGATGTAAGTGGAGTGGAGGATGGGCCATTTGCATGCATGTTATATGATATCACAACGCAGAAATACAATGGATCTGTAACAGAACTGCATACCGGCACATTGGAGAGTAATGGTGAATGTGAGGAGGACGACGTAGAAGAAACAGCACATGAGTATGAGGGTTCCAACCATAGCGACAATCCAGCAACGGAAGGAACTACACGTGACAGTGATTTCGCTCCTTCACCCACGAAACGTGTACGAACAAGTGTGTGATACGGAGTATTGATGACCGAACATTGGACAACATTTATGAGGATTATTATAATCGCGATTACAATTCTTATCAGAAACTAATGAAACGTTATAGCTGCATTAGGTCGAAATCATACTGCAAGGTAATTTTAGATTATGTGACGCGCGAAAGGCAAGACCCAGGTCTGTTCAAGGGAAACAAAACATTAAAACTGAAGGCTTTAAAAGAGTCTGTAAAAGCATAATTTGACAGAGCTAGAGATAATGGATCAGTGGTCCAAACTGGCACATTAAAGCGTGGGCTCTGGAGGCCGCTAGAGCAGTTTCTCTGGACAATTTTAAAGCTTCGTTGCATTTCCTCAGGGCCTTCAAAGACGATTATAATATTTCGTCCACACATATAACTATATTCGTGGTTCGTAAAGAGATTGAAGAAAAGCATGATATGATACAGCAGAAACATTTGTGGCAGACGTGAACATGTTCATTCAAAACTGGAATATAATGAAGGAATGCGTGTGGAATAGTGATCAGAGCCAATTTTTTTATGAAATAACGTCTTCTGCAACACTTTCAAACAGAGGGGAAAAATCAATACCTGGTCTGGTACAGTCTGTGTATAGTTCTACGCATAGTTACACAGTTGATGTGGCTGCATCCATGAATGGCAAATTAGCGAACAAGCTTTACATTTGTCTGCAGGAAAAGGATGGAACGTTTGGTCCGCAGCTTGCAAAGAAACTGACAGCAATGTTTCCATGGAACATCCATGTTGAAGCGAGTAAAAGTGGAAAAATTACTAAAGCACATATGAAGAGCTTCTTTAATTCGGTCCTCGCTGAACATGTTGGTGAGAGAGGTCTATTACTTTGCGATTCCTGGTCAGGACACAAATACTACAGCGTCATTGAAGAATGGTTTCCAAATAAAGATATTACATTACAGTAAAGGTATTGCCACCAAAGACAACCAAATACTGTCAACCTCTGGATGTATATTTTTTTTAGGAAATACAAGCTATATGTCAGACGTCTTATTGAGTTTGTACGTTTGCAAATATATACCACGCAGGCCACGTTACATGATCGATACTTCATCATCTGTCTTCACTCCGTCATCTACAACCAACTATCTGCACCGAGATGAAGACCTATGTTAACATACGCATGGCAAAGAGCAGATTATGATGTGGATGTCCTTGTTGCTTCGTTTGATAATGTGATCACCGTAGCATTTGACTGTGGACTAATGCAATGCGGGAACATTGTACATAATGTAGTATAGTATGTCTACATGTTGCCCTCGTTAAGTGTGCATACTGTTCCATTCTGCTGTGTTTTAATCACTTCATTGAAACTCCACATTTACACTTCGACGTCGAATAAAGGACAACACAGTATCTTCTATTCTGAGAAAGATGACTATGTCAACACGGTACTGCATGTGTTACGAGTTATTGTTGCAAGCACGTGTTCAACCTTTTGCCAGATGGTACAGCGCCACATCTGTTTCTTGTTACTATAATGGTCCGAATATCCTGTCGCACGGTAGTTTCTGCTGCGAATTGTGTTTCTGCAATCTTTGTACGCCGTAACTTCCAAACATTGATTGTACACTAATGCGGGGTTTTACAGATAAATTCCCTTGATAGGTAGTAGAAGAGACATATCTTCGTATGTTAAGCGCACTTCCGGTCGCTTTTAGCCGTTCGAGCTGGGGCACTTCCCTTGTTAGAACCCTCGTATGTTATGTGGACATGGGTCCAGAAAAGCTTTATTTCCATGTGAGAACTCATTTTTTACAACTTTACATAGTACATTAACCGTGGGAATCACACAGGAACAGAACCGTACCAGCATACCACATGACACACTCACACAAATTGTTCAAAATGTTAGGATGTTAGCTTTGATACACGCACCCACCCGTCGCCGCATTGAATCTCAATACAAGATGCAGAGAGCAGCAAACATAAAAATACTATATACGTACCGTAAGATAAACGCGGTAGGTACGAATCATACAGACCATTTTTGTTGGAATCGAATTGTACTGAGTCCCGAAAGTTATCACATTTTCAAATCTTTCGTCCAATTATTTAAGAGAAACCATCCTCTGAAGCCTGTTGTAAGATTAGCTTTAGATATTGTCATGTGCGCTATTGAAATATGGACTGCTGCTAGTAAAAGCAACCTATACTTCTCTACAGAATCGTCTTTGTACTTTTTTGAATATTAACCTGATACTTGGCTGCTATGCCGTGCAAAACGAACAAAGGCCTACGTCGGGTTCAGTTAATTTTTGTTAAACTTACCTACCATATATGTCGTTCAAAATATTTCAGCAGGAGGTGCGGTGGGGATGCCTACGACATAAAACTTAATGTAAGCCTCTTATGCTTGATTTTTCAGGAACATTGCTCGTGACTAAATATATTTAGAACATTATTTACATTATTTCCGATGGAGTGAAAAATAAAGGAAATTTCACTGGTGGTCGTTGAACGTTTGTCCAGGAACCAATAACTAACTCTGTGGAGCTTTACCGCGTATGTCATACTGGGAACGTTTAAATTAGAAACTTTTTGCTATTTGTTTTACGTTTCACTGACACAGATAGGTCTTATGGCGACGATGGGATAGGAAAGGCCTAGTAATGGGAAGGAAGCGGCCGTGGCCTTAATTAAGGTACAGCCCCAGCTTTTGCCTGATGTGAAAAATGGAAACCACGGAAAATCATCTTCAAGGCTGCCGACAGCGGGGTTCGAACCCACTATCTCCCGGATGCAAGCTCACAGCTGCGCGCTCCTAACCGCACGGCCAACTCGTCCGGTTTAAATTAGAAAAGATTTGTACTTCTTCCTATATATTCTTTAATATTAACCTTATATCTGCTTTATATACCGGAATTTTGCGATCGATTTAAAACGGAAAGAGGGTAGAAAGGAAAGTCTGAACACAAAGAGAAACAAATGTATTGATATACAATGCACTGTAATCGGTGCCGAGATCCGAAAAATTAAACTGCTGTGGATTTCTAAAAGACGTTTAACACTTAAGTGGATGTAATAATGAGACGGGTTTTATGCTCATTGGATGGAAATATTACTAGGCACTTGGAAGTCATGACAAGGTAACAACTGCATACACCAGAAATATCAAGATAAATACAGCAAGATAAGAACGGTAGGTATGAATCCTATAGAACATTTTTGTTGGAATCTGACTGCAGAGTGAATTTATATCCAGTACTACGTATACCTGTCAGTGCCTTTTTAACCCCCTATAGCTCTGATGATCCTTGGCCTACCAGGCGACCGTTGCTCAGCCCAAATATCTGCACATTACTAGGTAACGCGTGGTCAGCGTGGCGAACCCTCTGGGCCGTTATTGTTGAATTTCTAGGCCGAGAGCGCTATCTCACTCACAGATAGCCCCTCAATTTTAATCAAGTGGGCTGAGTGAATCTTGAAACAGCCTTCAGATCCAGGTAAAAATTTCTGACCTGGACGTGAAACGAGCCGGTGAGAGGCAGGCATGCTATCCCTGGATGGCGGTGCCGACAGTGCCTTTATCTATATATATAAAATTGGATGTTGGTATATTTGACGTCAATAGACTCAAAAACTACCTGACCAATTTCGCTGAAATTTTCACAATTTGTTTTTATTACATCTGAAAGGGATTTTGAAGTGGTTTGAACGAAATCGGTAAGGTAGTTTTATTATTTGAGTAATTTTATTAAATTGCAAAGCCGCACCAAGATTGGATCGACTTGATGGACAGATTGTCGCTAGGCGAAAGCAGCTTGCGCTATATTGAACCCATAATTCTACGATGAGAAAAAAAATTTTTTATCAATATTTATTTCGTATCAACAAGCTACTTTTATTTTTGAGGGCAGCCATGTTGCGCTTCTAAGAGCCCCGATGTCGCGTGGGAAGGATCTCACTCACGGCAAGCTCGTGAAATACCGTGACACCTCGGCGAACCTCGGGTGCCCGATAATTCTTTAAATTCATGGAATTCTATATAACGAGGGATTTTTGGCAATACAGCAAATAAAGAAATAAATAAGTTAAATTATTCGTAAACCCTACGTGAAGACAGAGCCCCCAGGGAAAAACATAAATGCAGTTAAGCTTAAGTACATGTCAGCGTCAGATCAGTGAACTGGCTACACGTGCCAAGGTCAATGGATGAAGAAAACGCGCGAAACGCACGGGCAGAAGTAATTTATTTCCCCTGTAGTGAGTGTGGTAAAATTATAAGATTAACATCTAAAATAATTACAAGCCTGTCCGGAATTCTGGGACAAGTCTCATAAAAATCGGTCTATTGGACGAAAAATTGGCAGATTACGCAATCAAGCTTAATAGTGTGGGTAGCGTCCCTCCTGAGATTATAAAAGGAACCCTCCACCGTATATTTTTCAGTGTCGATCTGGATCTTGAAGCCGCGGGAGCTTCCGCCCGTCGTCAGTGGAAAATTGCGCCAGATTGATCTACAAATAACTAAATACATGTCCGTGGCTGAGGTCCACATACTCGGTTAGGAAGAGAAGGTGATTGAAAAGGTTCTGAACGTTTGCCGACGAACTATGAAAGTGTAGGCGTTTGTTAAATATACACAGCAGATTTTATTATATCATCTCATGTACGTTTGAAAGTGGTAAGAGAGTTGGGGAAGCTGTTCAGAGTAGTTCTGCTCCCTTTATCTGTTGAACACCTGTTTTATTGGAGTAACAGAGAGAGACAACTCTGGGAACGAGCCAGACAGTCGCAGTTGACTGCAGAACGAGGGAAGCTCGTGGTGTAAATTATAGAGAAAAGTGCGTGATTTATGTGGTAATTTTTGTATCGTGTGAAAAAGGCAGTGTTTGTAAGAGTGAGATGTTGGAAATGATAATGTTACTTGTGAAAATGTACGGCTAAAGCACGAGGTCAGCTGGCGACGATGTAGCCAGAATACTGGGAATGACTCCATTGTGCAGGTCTGTCTATATTTGTATTATGTTGTAGTTAGATTTCATTGTTCTGTCCCAACAAATTTTCCAAGATGATTGTCGGGTTGATATTGGTAATTATCAGGCGAAAAGCGTTGTAATGTTTGGTCAGCGTGTGAAATTTTTAGTGTGTAAATTTCACGTCAAGAAACTGTAAAATGCGACGTTTAAAATTTGGTGTTAATGTTCGATGAGATATTGTCCAAAGCGTGAAATTTTGGAAAGTTATAAGTGTAAATTAGTCGTGGCGAATATCTTAATTTCAAATATCAGTTGAATTCGGAAATGTTTGTCGATAATAATAATAATAATAATTAATTATTTACGTATGGACCCTGTTGGATCACGCATTACATTTATGATTCGCCTTTCTAACAGACCATATTGCTTTCATTCTTTCGCTGTGTGCCTGTTTTCTTTCTTCTGACCACTTAGTCCCCGATCTTTTAGGGACTTCATTCTCTGGCTTTACTACCCATCTATGTATCTTGTGACGGTAAATGTTTCTGTCCACTATTTCTGATGGTTCTATCTGGGCCTTTTCCAGATCATTTTTGACATCTTGTATCCATGGTACGTTCTTCAGTTTTTCGGTGTATGTCAAAATCTTGTGGGTTAGCCTTGAAGACGATAGTCTGTGAACGTGTCCATAGAATTTCAGTCTTCGTTTCCTGACGTCTGCGGCAAGGTTAGACAGTCTTTCCGTAGCTTTGCGTGATTTGAGCCTATACCCTTCTTCCTTTTTATCTGGACCCAGAATTTTCCTCAAGATCTTCCTTTCCTCCTTCAAGATGTTTTCCAGATCACCTTTATTATTAAGAACCAAGATTTCACTTGCATACAGCACTTCAGGTTTAATCACCGTATTATAATGTTTGATTTTTGTATGTATGGACATGCACTTCTTGTTGTAGATGTCACGGGTTCTCCAATATGCTCTTTTGAGTTTTTGTAACCGAACTTTCTGTGCTTCCTTTTCCAACCCTGTTGGTTCTAGGATCTCACCGAGATATTTAAAGTATGGAACTCGTTTGATGTGTCCATATTTTGTTTGTAATAATAATAATAATAATAATAATAATAATAATAATAATAATAATAATAATAATAATAATAATAATAATAATAATAATAATAATAATAATAGTCTACCGCGGGATAAAGAAATTTTTCTATGTCAAAAGTGCATTTAACCTGTATATTTTTACAACGATCGCAGGCATCCAAAGAAAATTTCAGTGAAATTCGATAGAGTTACATTTATTCACGGGAAGTAAAATTTTGGGACATCGTGTATATCAATGATACGAAAAATCGCGGTGTGTTCTTGGATTCTCGAGGTCCGAAAGTCATAATAACAGTAAAGTCAGAGATGTGTTTTATAATGGTCGTTGTTTTCACCGGAGGATTGAATGATGAAAAAGGGTCTTGGAAATATAAGAAAAAGGGATTGAGAGCGAAGAGTTTATATGTATGTGGAGATGAGAGGGATAGGAATATTGAAGATGAAATGAAGCCTGGATTTTAAGTGATACCGCTGGGATAAGGCGAGGAGGACGAGTTCGAGACAGGCTGTAGTGTTTTTCCGCTACCAATCCGAAATTTGAGACGACTACTGTGTGAAGCACCGTAGATATCTAGTAAGATCCCAAGTGAAAACGACTCTAGTAAAGGTTAAAAATCATGGTAGTAAACGTCCAGTGATTTGTTACGTAAAGCCCGTATGAATATTAGGATATTGTGACCTCAAGGATAAAAGAGCATTTAGGACACATGGTTGGTGTTGTATTAAATTTCGTTCACTGGATATGTCATTGATATAAATAGTTGGAATTGACGATAGGCGATTTGAGAGTTTTTAATGCGGTAGTGATGATTATTATTTTGAAGGCATCCACTAAATGGTAGACGTGGGTTGGGAATTATCATTTGCTTCCCTAAAACGTCAGTGCACAGGCTGAGATTGTGTTTGAGGTGGAGAATCGTTCGTCACGCATATTTATTTTCGAGTTCACGTATTGTAACGAGGCAGAGACTTACTGTGTTTTTCGACTTGCATTCGTTTAATAGTGAGAGACGTTGTTCCGTTGTGTGTTATTAGTCTGACCAGGTTTAGTATTGAAATGTCAGAGTTTGTTCGAAATTGCTAGTTCGCCTGATATGTTAAGGGATGCGTAGTACGACCCATTTTTGACGCCCGACGATAGATTTAGGACGTCACATGTTGTCCTTGGAGTTACTGATGATCAGACGTCCTAGTTCACGCCCGACGATAGAATTTGGAAGGTATCATGTACATAGAGATTAGTGTTAGGATGTACAGACTTTAAGTGAGCCCGACGATAGGTCTGGGATGTCAGCTGTACACACTCAAGTCTCGGATTAGATGTTTCTTTTGTTTCTGCGAAGTGGCCTGGACGAAGGTAGCACCTACAGTAAAATATAAATTGCGTAGCTCCAACAGCTGTTGGTGTTCCTTAAGATAACGGGGCCGCTATCGGCGAATGAGGGTTGCCCAAATGTTGGATAGCGACCTGATGGAGATTAAATATTTTTACTGTAATTCTCCGTGCGTGTTGAGCTTTAATGACTTCGATATGTTGATTTATTTTACGGACTTAATTGTTTTGTCGTTCTGACGTCCGTTTCGTTTTGATAGTGTGCATATTGACACTCAGTGTATTAGTGTGAGACTTGAGTTGCGAATGCGGTTTCGATTCGTCAGCCGCCAATATTTTATTTTCAATCTTTGTCGTACTTTCATTTTATTCGTAGTTGAATTTAATTAAGTAATCACTTTATAAGTAGTGTGTTGGGACAGACAATAAATAGATAGATCTGTAATGGTAGTCATTGTTTTTCAAGGGAAAGAATTCCTTAAAGTTGTAATGTTTTTCAATGTGGACTGGTAATTTTATTAAACGTAACAAAACCATTTCTAACCTGAAAATCGGTTCAATAATAATACTTTTCAAGTGACTTTCCACTTTTCAATTAACTTCAGTGTTTGGCATTTCTTCTAAATGCATGGTGAATAAGTGTTTCCTGCATTTCGCAGTTTTGTTCCTTTAGAACGACGTAACGTAAGATCCTCACGGATCATGTTGTTGTTGATTCCTTCCGAACAGCTGTTTTGGGTGATGCACATTTAGCATCGGGATGACCTTATCACTTAAGGGTGTCATGAATGAATGAATTTATTGAACTGAACATAACAGGCTTTCGCCCAGTTACAATGTTCCAATAAAATAAACACTCACAGACTGTTTATAGCTAGATACTAACTACTTACTACTTAACTACTTCTAAATCTACTTTGTAGCATCCTGCACATGGGCGGATCGCCAGCTCCACATGCAGCACACCACCTAACTAAACTAACTACTTTACTACATGAATATACTACTTAACTACTTCTAAATCTACTTTGTAGCATCTTGCACATGGGCGGATCGCCAGCTCCACATGCAACACACCACCTAACTAAACTAACTACTTTACTACATGAATATATACTAAATCTATCCTAAATCTGTCTGGCCGCGACATCACCCCTGGTGAGGAACTGCTACCACCCTTCCCTGGGATGTCACGACCAGACATGTCGCATGAGGCTCGGAAACCGATACCTCATAGACCCTTTAAGCTGTCAATGTTATTTCCTCACCACTCCTTCCTGTAACAACCCACATGTGTGCGGATTGCCTAGCTGTACATGTAGGCTGTCACACCTATATTTCACTGCCGAGACGGATTCCATAACTCGGCTCATCTTTCACTGTCTCATTGACAACTTACTTCCTCTAACCTAACACTATTCACTACTTTACTCTACTTTACATGTGCAGACGTACCGAATCAACACTTTAGCTTGAGATAGGTCAGGCCTATCCCCGCCTCTTCCAACTCCACTGTACGTCATCAGCCAAAAGCAATAAACTAACAAAACCAAACTAAAATAAAACCAAAATAAAATAAAATAAAACGGGCAGACAAACAACCAACAATCTCATTAGAAGGTAGCCAAAACAAACTAACTAACAAAACCAAAGAAAATAAAACAGGCAGACAAACAACAATACCTAAGGAACAAGGGAACAAAACTGAACAGATATGAAAAACGAAAATAATACTAAACTTATAATTATTGTCGCCCTTAGTTATTAGTGAGTTAAACTCTATAATGTTCCATATCTGTGAATCAAAGTTGTTTTATGTACATACATGATTACAAAACTTCGTTATTATTAACCCATACAGAGATGATACTTCAGAGATAACTACTCTCCGTATGTTTTCTTCTACTGACTATAATCAATTTTAAACTTCTTATTCAGTGTACGGGTAACTGGTCGATTTGGAGTCTCCCTCTTCCAACTTCGGTCGTCCGAAGTAGGAGAGCCGAGACTTGGTTCATCCTGAAATACTAGCATGCATTCCTGTATGTGTAGCTTAAGTGTCCCATAATATCCTTTTAACCATGTGTACTCGTGCTAATTACGCTGTTTCATCATTTTTTTTCAGCAGCATGTGCCCCTTCCCTCATGCACTAATTTCATTTTTTTCTCCCACAAGCTTTTTATCATTGTGAATAATTTTAATAGTTTCCCTGGCCTTCTCCATTCCCTGTTTATTAATTTGACAAGAGTATAGTACTCAGATTCTCTTTCCATTTTATTTATCTCTTCCGCTTCCAAGTATTTAACCCGTAATACTCTTGTACTTTCACACTGTCTCAAGAAATGTGCATTTCCTAACTCCTTTTCACACAATAAACATGTATTTGCGACTTCTGTAAATGCCTTATTTTTATAAACTCCCATCAACCACCATATCATTCCCCTGTATTCCCTTTTGGTTAATTTATCATGTATTATTTTCATACCTGGGTATATATTCATGAATTCCTCCAGAGTTCTTCTATTATTACCCTCAGCTCTTAGCCTTTGTATTTCTATATCTGCTACCCTCTGTGCCAGTCTCCCACAGACTTTTCTTTCTTCTAAATCGTTGTCCCAATAGTTCCCCATCCCAATTCCTTCTAATATTTTCTTTAAGTTGCCCGCCCAGTACCCATCCTCATACCTCATTTGGGGTCGGTAAGCTATATCTAGAATTTCTCCCCCTCCTCCCCTTTTTAACCTAAACCAATATTTTATTAATCTCTTAATTATATCCACTTTTATATTAATGTCAGTACACATTAATCTTGCTCCACTATTCGCTGTACATATTGGTAAGCTTGTAATTATTTTAATAAATCTACTAGTGACTGAATCGAGCATTACTATTTCCTTTTCTGTGCCCCATACTTCTGAACCGTATATCACTTTAGATTTAATCACAGCGTTGTATACATTTCTTTGTACCCTAAAATCAATATTAGGCATCCTGTTATCTAATATTCTTATACTAGCTAGGGCTGCTGTACCAATCAGTTTTGCTCTCTTGACGTGTTCAGACCAATTTCCATTTCCTGATATGATAATTCCTAAATATTCTAACTTATTAACTACTTCCAGATTTACTCCTTCAAGATACCATTTTTCCTTTTTTGCTAATTTGTTCCCGTTTTTGCACACCATTACTCTAGTTTTCTGTGCGTTAATTTTCATATTCCACTCCTTACAGTACTTCTCGATACCATCAATACTTTTTTGCATTGCAACTGGCGTTAGTGTGAACAGGAGTATGTCGTCAGCAAAGACAAGACCAGGAATATCCTGATTTTCTAAACACGGCAGTGCTAATCTTTCCTCAACTTCAAATTCTAGTATATCGTTAATGAACAATAAAAATAAAATCGGTGACAATTTACATCCCTGTTTCAAACCCATTTTAGAAATAATATCTCCTACTACTACTTCTTTGACTCTCACAGTACACTTTACTTCAGCATATATCTTTTCTATAGCCCTTATCATTTTACATGACACTCCTACTTGTCTCAATCTAGTAACGACTGCCCCCCTGTTCACAGTATCGAATGCTTTTTCTAAATCTGTTGATGTAATATAGAGCTTTCCACGTTTTTTCTTTACATATTTGTCAATAAGAGTTCTCACAATAAAAACATTATCTGGTGTTGTTCTCCCTCTTCTGAAGCCACTTTGAAATTTCGAGAGGATTGAATGTCTCTCTGCCCAGTTCCTTAGTCTATTTGCTAGTATACCCGTATATACTTTCCCCAATGTGTCTAATAAGGTAATTCCCCTATAGTTTCCTGGATTTAATCTATCCCCTTTATGTTTGTATATAGGGCATATAATCCCCTCTTTCCAAGCTTTTGGAAATATCCCTTTCTTGAATATTTTATTGAATATCTTTGTCAAAATTTCCAACATGCCGCTTCGTTCTCCCACCTCTTTCCAAAATTCACATGTGATACCTGAAATTGCTCCTGATTTTCCCTTTTTGGCTCGTTGTAACAGATTCCTTATTTCATGAGTCGAAATAGCCTCATCTAATTCAGGTAGAGTGACACTCAAACCCCTCGAAACAGTAATCCCCTCATGCTGAGCTCTCCATGTGTCTTCTTTATTCAATAATTTCTCGAAATACTGGACCCATGTACTATAACTTATATTGGTCCCCCCAGAACCCGACTTCTTCTTGGTTATTTGATTTATTTTATCCCATACTTTCCTACTGTCATTGTCCTTGCACTTTTTATTTATATCTGCAGCCAACTTTTGTTGCCATTCCAACTTCGTCTTTCTTAACAATTCTCTGTATTCTTTTCTCTTTTTACAAAATTCGTTTCTAGCTACTTGACCACCATCCACCCTGTATATCCTAAGTGCCTTCATAACTTGTGACTTTTTCTTTACACATTCTGTATTATACCATCCACCTCTTATCTGCGTTTTACTTAGATTTTGCCTCATACCTTTTCCTGCCATTCCTATTAAATTTTCTATCCTGGTTAGGGCTTCCTCTACTTTATTCTCTTGTATCAATTTTACAATACCTATTTTCTAAATCTCAAAATTTTCTCCATTGAAGTACTCTCTGAATTCATTTCCTAATTCTTCTCTCCAACGATACCTAGCTATTTTCCTCTCCTGTACGCTATCGTAAACGATCTCTTGCGCTCCTATCTCTTGAATAATTAATTTTATAGATACTGGCATATGATTTGCCTCTGCCCAATCCTTAATGCTTATCTCTTTGATAATTTGCAAACTATCCCTACAGCATACAACTAGGTCAATTGTACTGCCCCCATTTTCTACTATATAGGTTAGTTTTCCACTCTCATCTCCAAACCACCACCCATTCAATATATAAAGATCCTCTACCGCGCATAACTCTAGTAGTTTTTCTCCATTTCTGTTACATTCTTTATCCTGGCTATTTCTATTAACTAGTAATACCCCGTCCTCAAGTTGACTATAAACTGGTTTCTTGTCCCCTATCCTCGCGTTAAGATCGCCCATAATAATAATGCTTGCCTGATCATACGTACTTCTCATTCGTCTAATTTCTGTCGCTAAATTCTCAAAAAAATCATTCTGCGCAAATGGAGAGCTCAAAGGTGGATTATATATAAAAGCTATACATTTTTCATTCCTCCAATTAACCCTACCGTATCTAATATTCTTATCCAGATTAATTCCTTAAACTCAGATTCTAACCGCTGTATTCTATCTTTTAAGTTGTTTTTGATAACCACTGAAATTCCGCCCGATATCCTTCCTCTATTGGATCTCCTTGATGCATATTGACTCCATACGATACACCCTTCTATCTTTAAGTCTTTCTTGTAATCAGCCCAAGTTTCTACAAGCCCAAGGATGTCCATTTCTTCCAGTAGCTCTTTAAAGTCTTCGTTACCTATTTTGCTCCATACTCCTTCAATGTTAACACATGATACCTTTAACTCTAGTTATTTTTTACCTCTATGTTCTAAACTCCCTGACTTACTTCTAGTTATTCTAGATCTTTCCACTTCCATTATACTTCCCTCCGGAGAGCAAATAACGTCCTTCTCAGACAGTTCTTCTGTGAGTTTTAATCTACTACCTGAACCCATCCCCTTCTTCTGAAAAAAGTCTTTTAGACTCACTGACCTACGCCTGGAAGTATCCTCAGCTCCTCCACTCGGCGCCGCTGTTGACATCCGGCTCGCCTCGTCGTTCCTCCCACTGTTATTTAACTCCGCTGGAAGATCTTTCCCAGCCAGAGTCTTGGTTCTGTCATCAGGTGTGGCGCTACTTCCTGGATTCGTGTCGACTCGACAGTCAGCTGTTTGTCCATCCTCCTCCACTAGGTGTTCGTCCCTCTGCCGTCTTCTGTTCCTCTGTAGAGTATGCAGATCGCTGTTGTCATCAGATTGTACGTTATCAGCCACTATGCAGGCAGCTGACTGCCACATTCCTTCCTCTACAGGCCGTTGCACTTCCTGGTGTGATGAACTCAACTGTCTATCCATTTCTCGTAGCTGTGCAATTGACCAGATACGCGACCAGTTACTGTCACCTACTATAAGACGTTTGCCTCTTATGTATGCTTTTAGTCCATAGTTCCTAGCTTTTACTAGGTGAAATCGCAAGACTCTCTGTTCCATAATTGTCTCTTTATCCATATCTCTTCTTACCCAAATCCTTTCTCCTTTCAAGTTCTTCCCATTGAGGATAATTTTGTTCGCCTTCAAAGCAGAAATCAACTTAACCTTAATAGGTCTTTTCCCTTTGACTCTCCCCAGCCTATATATTTCATCAATATCTTCTTCTTTACAATTTATCTTGATATGGTTATTTATAATATCCAACACTTTATTCGTTAGATCATTCGAATCCTCCTTTTCCTTCTCTGGAATGCCGTATATGAAAATATTTTTCCTCTTTGCGTCCTGGATAGTCATTTTCAGTTGCCACTTTAATTTATCAGTTTCTCCTTCAATCTCCTTCATATTCGACTTCAATAATTCTATTTCCCTAGAGTTTTCCACCACCTTTTCTGTCATAATTCTTCTCTCTTCTTTTATGCAGTCTTTCATTTCTGTCATGTCATTTCTCAGCTCGCGAATTAACTCCCTCGTTTGCTCAAACTGGCAAGCATCTCTGACTATTTCCCTAATCTTATCTATGTCCTCCCAGCTCAATGAACCCGTTGGTCCAGGGTTCATTTCTATGCCTCCTATTATCAGAAGAATTGCCACCACTGCTGCTACCATCATAGTTCCCTCAAGCCCAGATTTTCTTAAATGCACCTTATCACTTGGCGTACACACACACTTCACTCGCCCGTGCCATCGACCTGTGGCCGCGCGATATTGCTCTAAAGCAAAATTCATACTTCTCACTCAGCACTCACTGCACAATACAACCTCTCGCTTCGCTAGCTCGATTACAACTGAAGGTGTCATGAATGACAAATACATGGTGGAATTTTATTTCAATTGTGAATGATGCTGTTAACTCGTAGTGAACACCATGCCTTCCCATAACATTTCGCAACCTATCCAAAGCAACTGATAGTCAGTTTGGTTCGATTAAGGGTCCATTCGGCGGGTGTTCCGTATCCGTAAAGGGTATTCGACTGGTGGATAACCTTAATTGAGAGAAAATCAGGCGTTCTACTTGTTGAAAGTCAGATTTTCTACGGATCGTGTGGATTAACTCTCAGTTCTCGTTTGGAATAATAGGTGCCCGGTTTTCAGGTCTTCCCTTTTTCAGTTTTCAGTTCGCTGTCCACTAATGTACTAACTTCTCCGAAGCAACTCTTCGATATTGTAAGAAACAAATCAACGCTATGGAATGTGACTGTGTTTGAAACATTCAAAAAGAAATAATTCATTTTTTTAAAATTTCAAGAATGTATATTAAATTAATAATGTTGTCGTGCTATTTCGATTTAATAAAGGTTAGTAAGCACATTTTGCTCCTCATTTCAAGTAGTTAGGCTCTCTTCTGAACCCCATCGTTTGGTTAAGATCGTGACCGAATTTATTCCCGCAACGACCCATGATTTAAGAGTTCTAGATTGTTCTACTGTAGCAGCCGTGGCCGACCAACGATGGAATGGTAAGTTCAAGGGTTCAATATCATGATAGTCCGCTAAATGAAATGGCGTATGGCTTTTAGTGCCGGGAGTGCCCGAGGACCTGTTCGGCTCGCCACGTGCAGTTCTTGTAGGGTATATATTCACTGACTATTTTGTGATGTCACAATTGCTCTAAGAATCAATTCATTAGACATCTTTGCAATAGTTCGATATATGCTGAGGCAATATGACCAGTCAAACTTAAAATCTGTACTTCCATACGGCGCAATATTGAAGTTCCTTACACTATGTGAAATGGAAGTATTATTCTTTGTTCTGTGTAGAATTCTCAGTAAATTGTCGATAAAAATGCAGTCATGTGCATGTTATGTGACTGTCTCGTCAACGAAGGGTAAACCAAATAGCTGTAGCTACAGCCAAAAGGGAACGCTTTTCAAGCCGAAAGTCAATACGGCTCCTTTCATTTTATCACTCGCCGTTATTTGATGATAATAAAGCCTGGCCCTGACGTGTGTACTTAAAGATTTATCAAAGGCGTGTTCAGAAGGTGTCCACATCCATGCAGATCAAAGTGTAGTAAACGCCAATCAAGTTTTATTACCGAAAATGAGGACACGTTAAAATTTACAGGGCCTGCAGATCTATCCGCTTTAGACATCCTAATGAGGTGGCGACCTTCTCCTACCGTCTCTGTGTAAACATTTTAAATACTACTTCATGAAGTGACTGTACACTCTGTGTACTACAGGATATATTGCAGACTTTGTGCCAGCAGCGCAAATATTAAAGTCGATGAACAGAACTCTCGGTTCATGTATTGACTTTTGTGATATCCAGCAGCGCGAGTACATAGACTGGTTGGGAATGATGGTCTAAATTTACCTTTTAAGAGCTCCTGGACGTGAAAAGTCATCAATTATTCACATTTTGGTTATTTCTCACTTCCTGGACATGAGTAAGGTTCCCTGGACCAAACAAATGTTATTATTATTAATCGATACGACCACCTGTGGGCCACGTTTACACAATCTTCCTTCTGTCACGCAGACTGTTACCGTTCTCTTTACACTCTCGCCAAAGATGCTTAAGTCTTTGACTTCTTCTTGCTCGTTCTTCCACCGAGATGTTCCGTGGCTTCGCATGTTGCTCTTCAGACGCATCCCTCAATCCCGCAACCTTCTTCCTAAATGATGTCCTTTCTTTTATATCCTCCTCCTTGATATCTATTTCTGCCAAGTCATTGTGCACGTGTGTAAGCCATCCCGGTTGTTTTATCCAACTTTCCTGCAGAAGAAGTATCCTGTTGGCCAATCTCTTAGGGTTCATTCTTTTGATATGTCCATATGTCTCATCACAGTCGTGATTCTTTCTACTGTCTTGTAGAGCTCCAAATTCGATCTTAACCGGAATGTGTTTGGGTCACTCGTCGACTTTCTAGGGCCTAAGATTTTTCGCAAGAATCTTCTTTCTCTATTTTCAAGGACTGAGTCAGCCACCCTCGTCAAGGTTTCTGCTCCATAAAGGCACTCTGTTCTAACCACTGTGCAGTAATGTTTTAACTTGGCCTGAATTGAGAGAGACTTGGACTTATAGGCGCCATGACATAGTCTGAATGCCAACTCCATCCTTCTCACCCTCTCGTTTAATCCCTCCTTTCCATCTCCACTGGGGGTGAGTATTTCTCCCAGGTATTTAAATTTTTGCACACGCTGGATATCCCCATACAATGTAACAAGTCTGTCCGTGTCGCCTTTTTTTTATAGAATCCATGAATGCTTTTTTTTCGAAAGAGATTCTTAACCCTGTTTTGACTGCGACATTTTGTAGTTCTTCGACTTGTTTCTTGGCTGTTTGACGGTTGTCTGTAATAAGAACGACATCGTCTGCAAGGCAATCCAACCAACATCATCGCATTTTTTCCACAACCTATCTTTACCCCATTCTTCATTCCATTTTCAGTCATTCTCAGCCTCCATTCCCTAATAACTTTCTCTAAAATGCAATTAAAGAGTAGTGGAGAAAGGCTGTTTCCTTTCCTCAAACCCGTTTTTATCTCAAATGGATTTGAGAGTTCGCCCATAAATTTGACTTGAGAAAAAGTGTTTGTAAGAGATTGCCGAATTATGGCCAGAGATTTCTCATCCACTCCAAACTCCTGCAGAACGTTCATGAGCACTCCACGATCTATGGAATCATATGCCTTTTTGAAATCAACGAAGGTTATGATTGTCCTCTTCTGATTTCTCATTGATCTTATTTTTATAAGTGATTTTAAAATATAAATCTGCTCAGCACATTAACGCCCTTTCCTGAACCCTGCCTGGTATTCACCAATTTGTTTATCTAGATGTGTTTCAAGCCTCCGCTGCAATGCTTTGGATAGAATGTTGTATGCTATAGGAAGAAGAGAGATACCTTTGTAGTTGTTGACGTTAGTTTGGTCCCCTTTTTTGTGTAAAGGATGAATGAGTGCATTTTTCCAATCACTTGGTATTTCTTCTTTTTCCCAAATAAAAGCGAATAATTCCTCTAGTTTTTCCACTATATTTTCACCTGCAAATTTGAATAACTCTGCAGTAATTGAATCTTTCCCAGGAGCTTTGTTGTTTTTTAGTTGCTTAATGATGTCCCTAATTTCTTCCTTATTTGGTGGTAATGAATCCTTCAACTTGAATTGAGGCTCTCCAAACAGCAATCCATCTTCGGGAGGTTCACAGTTCAGAAGATTCTGGAAATAGTTGGCCAGATACTCGCAATTCTTCTTGTCACCAATAATGAGTTTCCCTTGTTCACTTTTAAAACATAGATTACCAGGGGAGAATTTTTGTATTTTGTTTTTAAACCTTCTATAGAAATATCTTGTTTTGTTTCTCTCGAAATCTTCTTCTATATTGTGCAGCTGTTCTTTCTCGTACTTTCTTTTCGTATTCCGAAGAAGTTTTGCTGTGTGTTTCCGTTGTTCCTTGAAGTCTTCGAAATTCTTGTATATAATACAGTAGAACCTCGATTATCCGAGCCTCGATTCACCGAGGCTAATCTATTTCTTCAATCCATAAAAGATTTTCCATAAATACATGATGACAATCCACACTAGATTTCTTATACAGACGTACTGAATACCATCGAATCAGTACTTTTGTAGACACTGTGATGCTGACGCGATAAGAAGCGGGGAACCACTATACAGCGGAAAACTGTAAAGGATTTTTTTAAGTTTAAAATGATAACATGTACGACTTGATTGTTACATTTTGTCATTTTATTTCTAACTTCAGTGAGAGATAAATAACTCCTATTAAAATGTAAGTGCTGTACAGCAATACGCTTACTGTAAATTACTTTATTATTAAATGTACGTACGCATTAAGAGTACCGCACAGTATAAAAGTGCTTTAATAAACATGTGTGAATTTGTAATATTTGTTTGTATAAATCATTAAATGCACTAAGGCAGAGGTGCTCATGCTGGACACTTTGCCCCGCGGGCCACAGCACTTTAAGCGGGCGGGCAGACAGCCGATGAAATGAAATGTCGTATGGCTTTTAGTGCCAGGATATCCCAGGAAGGGTTCGGCTCGCCAGGTGCAGGTCTTTCTATTTGACTCCCGTAGGTGACCCGCGCGTCGTTATGAGGATGAAATGATGATGAAGACAACACATACACACAGACCCCGTGCCATTGGAATTAACCAATTAAGGTTAAAATCCCCGACCCGGCCGGGAATCGAACCCGGGACCCTCTGAACCGAAGGCCAGTACGCTGACCGTTCAGCCAACGAGTCGGACAGACAGCCGATGAGCATATGCTGTTCAGCCACAGTGACGTTGACGTTACGTCACAGGCGTGAAGGTTGGGCGAATTCTCCCAGTCACTCTCGATCATTGCGACGATACCCGAGTTTCAAATGGAAGCAGAAAATAATTAAAGAAAGAAGGCAGAAGTCCACGTCATTTTCAATTTACCTTGAAAGAAATAAGTTATTTCTGTTCAATGAGGTTTATGTGTTTTGGCCGGATACATTTAAGAGTTAGGCCTCCAACCTCATATATTTTTTGTACGGTACGTAATGAATTGTCCGCCTCTGTGGTGTAGTGGTTAGCGTGATTAGCTGCCACCCCCGGAGGTCCGGGTTCGATTCCCGGCTCTGCCACGAAATTTGAAAAGTGGTACGAGGGCTGGAACGGGGTCCACTCAGCCTCGGGAGGTCAACTGAGTAGAGGTGGGTTCGATTCCCACCTCAGCCATCCTCGAAGTGGTTTTCCGTGGTTTCCCACTTCACCTCCAGGCGAATGCCGGGATGGTCCCTAACTTAAGGCCACGGCCGCTTCCTTCCCTCTTCCTTGCCTATCCCTTCCAATCTTCCCATCCCTCCACTAGGCCCCTGTTCACCATAGCAGGTGAGGCCGCCTGGGCGAGGTACTGGTCATACTCCCCAGTTGTATCCCACGACCAAGAGTCTGAAGCTCCAGGACACTGCCCTTGAGGCGGTAGAGGTGGGATCCCTCGCTGAGTCCGAGGGAAAAACCGAACCTGGAGGGTAAAAAGATGATGATGATGATGATGACGTAATGAATTACAATCTTCACTATTATAGTTTAAGATGTACATTAAAAACGTTTCTAATATAATACGAAGTTAACATGGATAAGTTGTGGTTTGTGGTTGCTTGGGTTTAAATTATCTGATAAACTCAACAACAAAATCCAATCATGCTTACCGTGAATAACATAAATTAGGTTATTTATTGGAAGTCATACTGCGTATCTATTTGGTAAACCGAGCTCGATAGCTGCAGTCGCTTAAGTGCGGCCAGTGTCCAGTATTCGGGAGATAGTAGGTTCGAACCCCACTGTCGGCAGCCCTGAAGATGGTTTTCCATGGTTTCCCATTTTCACACCAGGCAAATGCCTGGACTGTACCTTAATTAAGCCGACGGCCGCTGCCTTCCCACTCCTAGTCCTTTCCTATCCCATCGTCGTCATAAGACCTATCTGTGTCGGTGCGACGTAAAGCAACTTGCAAACAAAAACAAAAACACCTATTTGGTAAGTGCATTTACATTGTTGAACTTTAATCTTGAACAGTAAATATCCGTGTCCTCACTTGTGACGAAACTCTCTCGCCATTTAGATTATCATCGGACGCCTGATAAGTTTTAAATACTATTTTCAGGAATTCAGTGAACAGGGAAAGGCACATAACACTACAGCACTGTGAAAAATTGAGCAGTAAACTTGCTGGATTATGTAAAAATATTACGTTTTGCGGAATGAATAACAGGAATTTTACTTTTCGTAATGGAAATACTGTCATCTCCAACCAAGAAGTTGTAAATCGTAGCTTGTACGCTAAAACTCCGTATCATTGTAAATTGTAACATAAAAATTATAACGTGTCACTTTTCCTTGAATGAATAAATATAATAAAATAAAATTGACTGTTATATAGAGCGTAGTATAAATCAAATCAAATGTATACCTTAATGAATATTTTGCTGGGTAGTGAAGGAGAGCTTCGCAGTCACAATTGAACGCCACTGCTCCAGTTCCCCGCTTTACTTCCCTGTCAATTGTGTTCTATCGCTTCACTGTGACGTATGCTTCCTACGTAAGCTGCCCACATTTTCGTCAGGCCAGCCCGGCCACACTGGGCTAGCCTGAACGGGTGCGCAGCTGAACACGTCTGCGCTACGGTATTGAAAGAGTCTTCAAAGTGATATTATATCATATAAATTGATACGAAATTTCATATAAGTATATCCTGTTGCGCCTGATAAAAACCCTATGTGATACATTTCAGCTTAGAACATTTTCCTGATAAGGTTTTATAATGTGCGTGTATTTTCGAAGAATCCTCGCTGTATGCACTGTGGGTCAGTATTTCTCCCACAGTAGTATGTCATAGCGGTTTTCGCAGCCACTACAACGATATATTTTTATCTGAAATGGCCGCGCTATTCTTTTATCCGAGCTTTCAGTTAACCGATATGCCATCGGTCCACTTACCTCAGACAATCGGGTTTCTACTGTAGTAGCTCTCGGCCAGGGCTGCACACGCGTTCAAATTGATTCTGTGGCCATTATGGACCCAATGAACACCAATATCTGTATCAAACTGTGTTCAATATGTTTTTAGTAATACTGGAGTATGTGTAGCCTCCGTGGCTCAGACGGCAGCGCGTCGGTCTCTCACCGCTGGATACCGTGGTTCAAATCCCGGTCACTCCATGTGAGATTTGTGCTGAACAAAGCGGAGGCGGGACAGGTTTTTCTCCGGGTACTCCGGTTTTCCCTGTCATCTTTCATTCCAGCAACACTCTCCATTATCATTTCACAGCATCTATCAGTCATTAATAAATCACCTTGGGAGTGGCGACCCCATTGTAATAACAGCCTATATATGTTTCATTCATTATATCCCTGACCCGGTCAATGACTGGAAAACAGGTTGTAGGTTTTCACTGGAGTATGTCGTCGAAATAAACGTCCACTGTATGACGTCATGTTCAGGATGTATTGGAGAGTTGTAAAATACAGTACATAACCGAAGAGAGCAAATGCGGAAGTGGAAATTAAATATTAATTCGAACGTGTTTATTTGTTGGTTGAAGTTGAATATCATCCGAATAGGAGTGTCTGTTTATTAGGTCATCAGCCCGAAGGCTGGTTGGATCCTCAAACAGCACCTCCAAAGAATATGCGGCTATAAGTAATCCGAAAAAAACAATGGCGGTGGCATAATGAAGCGTAATAGGCAGGGTGAGGTAATTTGTCGTTGCTTTCCTCACTGGACCAAAACTAGCTATTGCAGCACTTAGACGTACAAGTCCTCGTACCTCAGCAGCTTTCAGAGCTGAGACCTCAATGGAAGGTACATTTTACTCTGGCCTGTGAGAGAAGTATGGAAACGTACTGCAGCTAGCAAGAAAAGCAACAGAATGGGAATTAGGGTGTGTAGAATCTTAGAATATTTCCAGACAGCTGTTTATAAATTTGTATTATTAGTTTTATTTCCACAGATCAGTGGTCAGCGCCTTGACTTTGGATCCTTGGAGCTTCGAGTTCAATTTCCGATCGGACCGAAAGGCTTTAGTCTTAACAGTTAATTCCCTTGGCTCGGGGATTGCGGTTTTGTGCTGTTCCAAGCATTCCTCTAACTCATACACTACACTACCCTCCACCACACAAATATGCAGTTTCCTATACTCGGCAGGCGATGCCCATCCTATCAATAGCAATAGCAATACGAAATAATAATTATTAGTTTCATTCTCTAATTAGGGGCGTAATTAGCTCACTGGCTTAGTTGCTGCCTTGAGTTGAGTTTCGAATCCCAGTCGATCTTGGGTTGAGATTTCATCTCAAAAACGTCGTCCTTTCAGGAAGGACATCCAAAACCCCTAATGAGCCTGGCTGGCTCCCGCGACCTCAGAAATTATTGGGATTAGCTGAAGAAAGTTTAGTTGGTTTTATTCTCTTATTACCCTACCTGTAACTATAGAGCTTGTTTATACATGACCTTAGCAGATTGTTATAATTTCCTGTGCAAATGTTAAGTTTTTTATTTGCGCTTAGTCTCGGGACAGAAACTCCAGTCCAAGAAGCCAACAGTGGACATGCGCATGAGGGAAGTCTCTGAATTTATCGCTTGCTTCTCTCTTGCTGAAGGCGCTAATCTCAAGGCTTAAAATGTAATTTCTCAGATCCCTCTCAGATGCCTCTACTTTAATTTTGACAAGTCTCATGAAAAACGAATGAGCAGTTTTGCATTTATTCAGAATGACAGACAGACACCACTTTCAAAAAATGATGGATATTGTCTTCGCATCGTGTATACTATCAATGCTCTCAAAATCGCGAAGAAGCGAATGTACGGAAAGACCGTATATTGTTTCTGCAACAAAAGTATATTTTAAATTGTGGTTTAAATATCGCGGCAGCTCTACCACTTCCCCTCAACTGTTTACTAACCTTACGTTTCCGAAAGTGGCATACCTTAAATTGGGATGCTGTTTGGGTAGGGCGAAAATTTAAGATATGTTCACAAATAATATTATGTGCAGGCTGTATCAGAACTATACCGACAAAACAATCAGGGGTGCTCTTCGTGTTATGTTAAGATCAATGATGTAGTCGGATCGGTGGAGAAAATGTCTTTCTTTGAGGAAATGACGTTACATTTTTGATGTTTACTATGCCAACCACAAGGAAGCATTACAATTGAGCCTAATCACTATTTACACCCAATATCTAAATTGTAGTTTTTGACTTTTTTTTGTCGTACATGTTAATAGTGTTTCATTGTGTAGGACAACATGTATGTTACTCACCCATCTTAAGTTGAATTAGTGCAATTATTTATTCATGTCACAACTCTGTAGAGAGTTATCGTCGAATTACAACATACATTATGAATGCATTGAATGAATAAATGAATGAATGAATGAACGAATGACTGCATGAAGTTAATGAATAAACACTTGTCTCTCCCAGTCACGGATAACCACCAACTGGGGAGAGAGCATTCAGTATTGGAACTCCAGCAGCTGAGGGAGGAACATTCCAGCTACAGTAACCTAAGCAAACTTACACGCAATTTAACAATTATATTAAGTAATAATAACGGCAATTACAACGACAATACAACATATATTACTTAATATTGACTTTGTGCTTGCTTTCTTCTATTCTCTTTTGCCACATATTTTTACTATACCAAACAATTTTGCTGCCCTACCCGGTGGCAATCCATTCTTCGTTTAATAATTTTATAATGTATAAATTCTTTCTTCCTTTCTATTTTTGCTTCGCAATCACGACCCAGACATTTGATCTCAACAGATATGCCTCTTCCATTATTTCTCCCCATAAAAACAACAGTTCTTACTTCTCTATTCGTATGTCTTTCTTCCATTTTTAACAACTTTTTAATGATTTCACATTCTCATAATGTTCTCTTAGTCCTACATTCTGACATAATCATCGTTTCTCAATATCTTTCACTCCACTAGTTACTTTCTTACTCAATTTCTTTTCTTTGTTTTGGATCTCTGTATCGCAGTAATATCCCATTCATATTCTATCTTGCAGGATAATCAATCATGACTTATAATAAAAATCAGATAATTGTAATTGTAGGCCTAATTGTAACTGTACAGTAATTTGAATCAACTATCAATCGAAAGTGTTGCCAAAGAAGAGAGAGGTTGGCTTAAATCTCATCAGCAAATGTATTCTTTATCTACATGTATTTTGTTATCCGTACCAGCAAAAAAATTAGCCTGCCTGGTGACCTGGCGACAAATTTTCGTGGTAAGGTAAGTTTTACAATCAGAGTGCTGAACGGAAGGGTAGGAGAGGTGGAGGTATACAAGATGTAATCACCGGATTTTGTGCAAAATCCCGAGTTCAATATTCCAAACCCTTCTGTCGGTTGGGAACGTTAAGTTTAAAGAAAACTCCTTGGTGTTATCGGACAAGAGTAGGTTATGTGCTGACATCGGGATTCGCTCTATCTGTACCACCACTTCCACCGCCACCGCCGCCACCACCACCACATATCCAGACGCGTAGGTCGCCCATTAGAGTCAACTAGAAAGACCAGGCCTCTCCCCTGACCGCACATCATATTACCGGGAAATATAACTGCAAGTGCAGTTGCTCCAAGTAACGTCGGCAATCTCCTCTGGAATATTTTCTCCTCATATCTGTATGATATCTATCATATTCCGCCTACTGCTATTTCTTGATGGATACTGCAGTACTTTTGCATCTATCTCTTGGCACAGGCCAGTGCAAAATGTAGCTTCCACTGAAGTTCCAGTCTCATCCATAGCTGTGACAACATGCTGGGGTACGGGTGGTACTGAGTAATGACATTCAGAGCACGAATAGTGCGTTTGATTGTTATGGGTCAGTCGTGCTACAATAGAATTTTATGGCCTAGTGAGGAAAGCAATGGAAAACTATCTCACTTCTCATCTTGCTTAGTACGCTTAATTTTAGTGCCGCCACCGGCTTTTGTGGTTTCCCTACAACAGCATAAATTTTGGTGGAGCTATTTGAGGATCCAAGCAGCCTCTGGGCTGATGACCTAACAGACACCTGTCATAGAAGGGATTTGCTCGAAGCTTGATTTCTGAATTCACTTCTTCAATTTCTTTCCCTCTGTTTTGTTTCGAACATATAAAGTTTGAGAGAATCATATATTCTCATGATTTTTCTCTTGAAGAGTCTGCGGATTCCCTCATGTATTGCTGTGGACTCAACTTTTGGAGCTTCTTTCCTAAGGGGTATGAAGTACAAGCTACTACGTCTGATATTACAAGGAATCAGGAGACAACCGACGCGCCTCCAAAATATCAAGGATTGAACCGGCATCTACAACACTGAACAACTCTTCATATTAGCCGAGAAAAGGGGTATTTTCTCTCCAGGGTGATCGTCAGTGTCTGAGGACTGAGCATGGCATTTCAATAATAATAATAATAATAATAATAATAATAATAATTGCATCTGTTTATGCTCCAAGAAAGTTATCGATTTACAAATAGTAAGTGACTACGGGGATACTCAAAGATAGTACGGCTCATTGGCAGAATGGCCTTCGGTTCAAAGCGTTTCAGGCTCGATTCCCGACCGGGCAAGTGGTTTTATCCGCATCTTCTGACTCGGTAATGGGTGTTTTTCTTCAGCTTAATACACAATTCTTCATTTACTTGCACTAAATCCCACTACCAACCACCTCGGAAACACGCAGTAGTGAATACATTCCACCACATAAGATTGGTATCTGGGAATCCTACTGTAAAACTGGGTTCAGTTCACGTGTAGTGTCAAGCAATTGGAGCTGAAGGCCAGACAGAATAATGAACAATACTCTTTTCCTCTGAGTACTTGTCGAGACGCACCCATTTGTTTAGACCACTTCCTGAATAAGTTTATTTTTATCTCGTATAACGCTGTGCATAAAACTTTAACTTTTTGAATGCTAATTCTTATGTAAATTGTACCTAATGAATATGATGGCGAAATTGTTATACCTTAGTATCTCCTTGTCAAACTGATCGTCTGTTTATTATGTCAGGTAAGTTTGTATGTTCACTTAGCATTCTGTCTACTTCGGAGCAATTGATGTATCTCTTTATCTGCTTATATTTCATCGGCGTCTCGTGCAGCGTGATAATCTTGTTCAGTTGGGGATCGATATAATTGTAGCTTTGTGCTATGCGTTCACCTGTCAAGTTCGGATCTAGGAAACGTTGGCTGTGTTTGTCGTTTGAGGTTGTTTTGTTTTTCTGTTCGTCAAGGAAATACAAAAGCGTACTTTAAAAGTATGAAATGAGTGAATTATCCGGCATGGTTACTGTAACAGGAAAAGTAACTTAATTTCGTTGTAGTATTATACTAGATGCAGAATTCTGTGTGAAATGCTTGAGCGGTAAATTCTGTGGTGGAATTAACTTATTATGTTGCAAGTACGGTCCTTCAGTCACGTTACATTTTAATGTTCGCTATAGTTCCATATTTTTATCCTGAAGAGGGGTTCTTTAACGTGTCAGTCGATCTATTCACACAGAGCTTTCGCATTTGATTAGTCTTAAATTCCATCCCACTCCTGATCATAGACCATAAATGGTCTAAAGTACGCATTCAGTCCCTTTTAAAGTGCATTATTAACATTTTTGGTAAAATATTTATTCTTCTACAGTATTTGCTGATGATGTGAGTAGTTATTTGTGCTACAGAGTATTTATTTGGCGTAAGTCACGAATTACAGGAAGCACAATTAAACATTATAGAATAAACATTAGAACAAAATAGTTTTGAATATTTATAAACTAATTCAGAGTCACTGGGTCTTCGAACTACGATATGTCGAAGTTTCTAAACCAGTCGAAGGCAACCGATGGAAATCTTTCAGGTTCCCAAGATATGCTTGTAAGCTGCAGTCCTTCACAATGAGTCTGCCCTTCATGTTCACAATCAATTGGCAGGAGAAGTTCGTCTCCAGACCTGAATGGTCACCGTAGTGTCCTTCGATTCAGAGGGCGGGTTTGATTCCCGACCGGATCGGGGATTTCAACATCGTCGGGTTAAATCCTGTGACTCGGGGCTGGATGTTTTTGTTTGTCCTAATGCTGTCCTTGTCATATACTCACAACAAAAGAAAAGAAAAGAAAAGAAAAGAAAAGAAAAGAAAAGAAAAGAAAAGAAAAGAAAAGAGAAACAAAACAAAACAAAACAAGCCAAGCCAAGCCAAGCCAAGCCAAGCCAAGCCAAGCCAAGCCAAGCCAAGCCAATCTGTGTTAGTGCAACGTAAAGCAAATAGCAAACAAACAAAACAAAACAAAACAAAACCTATCTGTGTCAGTGCAACGTAAAGCAAATAGCAAACAAACAAAACAAAACAAAACCTATCTGTGTCAGTGCAACGTAAAGCAAACAGCAAACAAACAAAACGTATTATGGATGATATCTTTCCGCGTATCAGAAGCAAAATCAATGTTTATGATCAATACTTCCACTCTCAGATTCTAAATCCTAGTCCTCATTTAATGAAACAAAACTTTCCGCATTATCATTCTGTACAACATCATTAATTTTCGAAATCACGATCACAAGAAAACGTTTAGCTGCCGTGATGTCAACAACAAAACTTGTTGCTTTTTCAGGCACGATATATCATACACCAAGTCGTGTCTGCATGCTTTCCAGACACGACAGCAACACGCAATTTTAGTGCATATATCCCTCCACACAGGATTGGGGTCGGGAATGTAATCGGGCAGTAAAACAGGATCAAATACACATCAAAATCAACACCAGTTCCCACACAGGAACATCCTATCGATACACACACACACACACTACAAAGCGGTACTCCTACTTCACAGTAGATGCTGCGCGAGTCATTCACAAACCAGTAGACTATAATACATGTTTACTCTCCATTTAAACTATGAGTGTTATTACTGTTAAATTGTGATTACGACTATTATTATTTATTGTTATTATTATCATAATCATCATCATCATCATCAAATTCATACTACTGTTACCTTTAGGTTATGTGTCAGTTCTTAAAGTTATATCCCAGTTAATTTACTTGTATCACTTTGATGTGGTTGTTAATCTTGGTTTAGTGTAAGAGAAGGATTTATAGCCTTAAGTACGCCAAACAGAACAAGACAAATAAATAAATAAATAAATAAATAAATAAATAAATAAATAAATAAATAAATAAATAAATAAATAAATAAATAAATAAATAAATAAATAAATACAGAGTGTTTCAAAAAGAATATACGTATTTCGAATGCATATATTTATTAAACTGTAAGACATACAAATATGAAACTTTGCACACATATTTATGAACCACTCAAGTTCAGATTACAGATGTTAAATATGTCCCCCATCAGCGACACGAACAACATCACATCGATACTCAAATTTACCGGGCGAGTTGGCGCGCGGCTGTGAGCTTGCATCCGGGAGATAGTAGGTTCGAATCCCACTGTCGGCAACATTTTCTTCAGGAACACGAGGGCGGCCAGGACATTTTGCTTTACATACACAGCCTGTATCTACAAACTGTTGATACCATCTGCGAATGTTCCACCCATTGGAAGGATCAATTTGGTATCTCAACCTGAAACATCTTTGCACTGTAATCACGGAATTGCACCTCGCAAACTCGAGAACACAAAATGATTTCTGCTGCAGAGTGGCCATTTTAAACATATGACGGTTACCAAGCAAAACAGAAGAAAACTGATACCTAGCGGCTATTAATATAAACTAGACCATGTATTCGTTTCTCCAATAGCCGAGCCGAGGCGCAGCGATAGATAGTTTGGAAAAAATAATACTTTGTAATACGTATATTCTTTTTGAAACAGCCTGTATATAAAATACGAGTTTTGTCTATACATTGTTAGAATTTGAAAAGAATGGTATTTCTGTATCGGTCATGTCCATAGTAATAAAGAAATGCACTGTTTATTTTTCCGTGATGTCTGTCTGTCTGTCTGTCTGTCTGTCTGTCTGTCTGTCTGTCTGTCTGTCTGTCTGTCTGTCTGTCTGTCTGTCTGTCTGTCTGTCTGTCTGTCTGTCTGTCTGTCTGTCTGTCTGTCTGTCTGTCTGTCTGTCTGTCTGTCTGTCACACTGACTCCTCCTCGGAGCCCAACTGTCACTCTGAGTCCAAGACTGACTCCGAGTCCAACCCTGACTGACTGTCCGCAGTTAACCTCTCCTTTTATAGCTCGCGTGATTTGATCCAGAAATTTCACGATGTCACTACAGGCAGAACATTCCCGTTAAATCTCCAAGGAACTCACAGGTAAACTTGCGCCAAGAACAATACACGGAAAGGTGGCCCCACCCCACAAGTTGGTTGAGAGATCCCAAGTCGTTTGTGTCACCAGCCCCTTCCTGGAAGTACCGAAAGGAGCTACCACGAGGCTGGCACATAACGATATCAAAGTTTTTGCAAGGAAACATGTATTACTCCGTTCTATGTTTTGGGCATACTAGTGTACCAGGGGTACGCCTTCCCCGGCTATTTAACTTACGCGCCTTCTCTACGGCCAACTATGCCAACTGACTTGAACTTGTAAACTTCCAAAGACTTTCTCCTTTTACGGTTACATGGCTCTACCATCGATTTGTTAGCGCACCCTTCTGACTGAAACAAACTAATTAACAAGGAAATGTTTGCTGTCTTTTGGGAGTTGGTAAACCTTTCTTGTGGACTGTCCTTTTAATGTACTGAAGTTGTCAACACTTCAGCTGGCTCCTCCTCCATTGTAATCTACCTATCAAATGCTTGTACATGTGTTCTCTAGCCAATCAATCCCGGGGGTGTGCATGATAATTCAGCCTATCAGCAAAGTATAGTTCAATGTAATCTGGAAGCTTCCCCTACGGAACGATAAAAGCAGGGCACTTTAGGGCCGTCTTGTCTAAATAGCTCCAGTGCTTGGGAGTGCGACTTGTCGGAGGCCTAGGGAGGCAGGGACGTGACCGCTTGAAGAAGATTCAGTGATACAAAGTAATTGCAGAATTTACGTAAACATGGGATAGCGCCTTCGGGTAGTTTGAGGGAAGGGTTTAGTCCGTTTCCTTTTAATGTAATTTTGTAATCTGGTGGTTTAAATGTAGGATTTTCGGCGAAGTTTTAGGACTCTAGTTCTATTCCCTATCGGGAAAAATGTAATGTGAGGGAAACGCGAGTGGTGACCCTCTGTCTTTTCCCATTCAACTCTTCAATTCGGTGACTAAAGTTTTCAGACTCTAAATTTGGTAAATTTCATCTCGGTTTGAAATGTTCCTCCTTTAGTCACCCTTTGTAGTATAAGATTAGCCTCTGCATCTTTGGGCCTTAAGCCCACTTAGGTGTCCAGAAATGTCTATAAAGAGTGCAGGTGTTTTGCCTCCTTGCCTTCTGTTTATGGCCTGTTATGTGCAACCTTTTCTTTTTACTCTTAAGGCCGTGTAGAGTGGGTAATTATGTGTCTTTTTTTTCTGTACTATTCATAAGGTAACTGTTTCTTCCTTTCAGTTCCCTTTGGAAACAGTGACTACTATTATTGTTGAGACAGGGATAAGCCCACCGTGGGGCAACCGTGAATGAAACCTTTGAAATAGAGTCACCCGATTGTTGCCTAGTGTAATTTTAAGTCTGGCATAAGAAACTGATTGCCTCTTCGAGGCTAGACTTTTGTATTTTGGAGCTCAGACTCCTGTGAAGTATATCTGCTCGTGGCAAATATTCTTTCAAAATAATGACCTGTCAGGAGCAATAATGCTCTTCTCTATGTAATTTAACGACTAGGTAATTATCTCCCGTTATTGTACCTGATATTGTTAGAGCTGACAAGCTCGTTATTAAACTGTTCAATTGTTTTGTTATCGTATTAGATTTTCTGTCTCTCAATTTTAAGGAAGGAAGGAAGGAAAATTTCCAAATTTCTTACGTTAAAGGTTTCTTTAATTAATTCTTCATCCACGACTTCGACTCAAGCGCCTCCTATTCCTCTCTGAACGACGCAATCCCCCTTACAGTAGTATTAAGGGGCTATAATCACGTCAACCTTCAAAATGATTTTCCCAACATTTTTATTTTAGTCACTGACGTTTATCAATTTATCTACTGAAAACGAAAATAATGGACAAATGGTTAGTTTTATCATAAAATAAATAAGAAATTCAGTTTTATGCAAAAATAAAAAGAATAGTGGCATGCAATCTCCTTTGTAGGTGTAATGCTTCTCCAAGAAATACTGCTTTCCATGTCAAAGCACAATTTCCAGAGCAACCGCTGACCGAAACCTGTTTGCCCAAGTTGGCTTCGGAAACTAATTCACGAAGTTATTAACTAAGCTTATTTCGTTACTACTGTCTTAAACATGACAGTTTACACGTTAGTGTTGTGTAGAAGCAGGAGTCAGCTATCGGCCCGACAAAGACGGATATATTCTGCTAGATAAAATTTTATAATGTGTTAAGTATTCTAAATGCATCCGCTTATAATAATAGAATTTTGCAGGCTTCGTTGTGTTATCTCCAGACTTGAAACTGCCTACACAACACTGCCAACATTGAACGATAGTTGGGTATCGATACTGAAGTCACAAAATTATAATTATTGTAATTGCCGGTATGAGTGGCTCAGACGGTTGAGGCAGGTTCGATCCTGGCTCAGTCCAGTGGTATTTGAATGTGCTCAAATACGTCAGCCTCGTGTCGGTCTATTTACAGGCACGTAAAAGAATTCCTGCGGGACTAAATTCCGGCATCTTGGCGTCTCCGAAAGCCTTAAAAGTGGTTAGAGGGACGTAATGCCAATAACATTATTATAAGATCAACTACTTAGCAAATTCAGTTTGCTTTTAAGCCATATCTAGAAAGCCAAAGAATAATGGCCGGGAGGATTCGTCCTGCTGACCCCACGGCACCTCGTAATCTGCAGGCCTTTGTTTTGAGCAGTGATCGCTTGGTAGTCAAGGCCCTTCGGAGCTGTTGTCTCATTCGGTTTGGTTTGATTTATTTGTTTTTAAAGTTCTCACAACATGTCCGCTTTTAATGTCCTCACAACATGGTTCATAGATGACCTTTTTCTCCTCACAGATGTTTCTTGGGCTGGTGTTCATTCTGCTCAGATCTCACAGTTGAGTCGATCACACTAGTCGCTCTTTTAACGCAGCTGATCACTATGATATCATCTCGATGTGTTAATCCGTATTCGGAGAGGATTCCGACTTCTTCACAGACTTGGAGCTGATGTTGTCTTCGAAGACTTCCAGCGAACGTAGAATGTATTGCACTGTAGCAGTTGATTCTCTTTAGCTCTCCCTTTGAACAGTATCCTTCTACATAAGGAAAGCTTTAGAACTCGCCACATCTTCTGCAAGGGGAGAAATGCGGATCTTTCCACGAACAGTTCTAACAGAGACGACATCACAATTAATTTTAATTCCTTTTTGCCATTCCTCACATGGCATTCCCTTCTTATTGCTTACACAGGAATTGCCTTTCCTCCACTGAGAAGTGAACATTACTCCTTTTCCTTAAGATGGCAGCGAGGTCCAATAAATAGTTTATTCGTCTACTTCTACATAAAAGGTTGTTTAATGAAGAAGTCATTAACAAAGGACAGTATATATCAGTCAGTCATGGCGCATGCACTGTGCACGGTGCAAAAGACGACTTCCCTTGGTTGACCAGAGTGCAGACCCCCACTCCTCGATTTGGAGCAATAGCGCTTATCTCTTTCCTCGTGCCTGTCTCGCTCACTCCCCCTGTCTCCCTCTACCACACTTGCTCCGTAGCGCTCTAAATCCGAGCTGACTTGAGCCGAGCTTAGCCAAGCTTAGCCGAGTAGCCCAGAGACGAAGCGTTGGACCGAGCTGAACCGAGCGGGACCGATGCACAGTGCACGGAGCTCTTGCGCCTCGATTTGCACGCGTGAGATTTTGGGCGTTTGAGAGGCCCTGATCTAGACCTCGTTAAAAGTTTTCAAATAACTTGAAAATGTATCGAACATTTCTCAAAATAATTTATTCAAATTCCTTACTCCTCGTCCTATAAATGGTTGTTTGGTCCAATTTCATCTCTTGAATTCCATCTTCATCTTCATATTATGATGTTTCTTACTTTTAAAAGCTACGCTCAAGCGTATTCGTTTATTAATGTCATTCCACGCCATATCTCCACTGACAGCTCGAAACACATCACTTAGTTGAGAATCTTGTCTCCTTACTCACAAGTTTTCCCAGCACAATGCTTGCAACATTTTCGTAACACTACTCCTTTTAAAAAAATATTTTTCATATAGACTTTTTTACTGATATAGTTTCCTATTTTTCTAATTATCCCTTTGTCTTGTATTTTTTGTTTTGAGGACGACACAAACACCCAGTCCCTGGGCCAGTGGAAATAACCAATTAAGGTTATAATCTCCGACCCGGCAGGGAATCGAACCCGGGGCCCCTTGAACCAAAGGCTGGCACGCTAAACATTTAGCAATGGATCCGGACCCACTTGTCGGAAATCACTCAGAACAAATCGTGCTGCTTTCCTTTGAATCTTTTAAAGTTCTCGAATCAAATAGTCCTGTTGTGGGTCCCGTACACTGTAGTCTTACCAGAAACTTCTACGCCTTCTCCTTTAGATCCCTACTACAACCCCTTAATACTCTCATAACCATGTCAAGAGATGTGTAGTTTTTTAAAACAACCTATGTAGTAAGATTGCCCCAATGGAGATCATTCATTATACTGTACAGTATACCATACTCGTCCGTGCGTTAACTTGTAAATCAGTGCAAAGCTCTAGTATTCTTTCTTAAACACTTATTCAGCCTTTGCTTATTTCCAGTGACACAGACTTTGCGGGGCCAAAGCGTTTTCTGCAAGCCCCCAAAGAATATCTTAGGGGAGACAGAGTGCCATTCCCCCCGCCCCAAATTCTTCTCATAGATGTAAAGTCCCCTTAAATCGTGGAGTTTGGTAGTCTTCGGAGGCTGCGAAGGCGTTAAATCTGGATAAGGTGGTAGATGGTTTTATATCCAGAAATGAGATTAGAAAGCAGGCATTCCTTAAGAGAACTGAATTTCCCAATGGAGCCTGTTCAGGCGGTACATCGTACATCCCGTGGCAGAGCTTCTCACATATCGTATCATGAAAAGCATAATATACAGTATGCTAATAGGATATTTATTAAGAAAATGGCCGTGCGGTTAGGGTCGCGCAACTGTGAGCTTGCATCAGGGAGATAGTGGGTTAGAACCACACTGTCGGTAGCCCTGAAGATAGTTTTCATTGTTTCCCTATTTCACACCAAGAAAATGCCGGGGACCTTCATTAAGGCCGCTTCCTTCCCACTCCTAGACCTTTCCTAATCCATCGTTGCCATAAGACTTATCTGTGTCGGTGTGACATAAAGCTAATAGCAAATACATATATTAAGAATATGTATTTATGAAGCAAATTCTTCGCACATATTCAAATTATTTATTTATGTATGCATCGCGTTCTTTTTCTGTTTACTTGTTAATATTATTGAAAACTTCGAACATATATATATATTTTTTTTTGCTAGGGGCTTTACGTCGCGCCGACACAGATAGGTCTTATGGCGACGATGGGATAGGAAAGGCCTAGGAGTTGGAAGGAAGCGGCCGTGGCCTTAATTAAGGTACAGCCCCAGCATTTGCCTGGTGTGAAAATGGGAAACCACGGAAAACCATTTTCAGGGCTGCCGATAGTGGGATTCGAACCTACTATCTCCCGGATGCAAGCTCACAGCCGCGCGCCTCTACGCGCACGGCCAACTCGCCCGGTACTTCGAACATAAAACTCGTATGTATTTGATAAACAAGCTCTATTATTGTTTTCTTTCTGTTTGTGAATATTGTTATTATATAGGAATGTTTGCATTAATAGTTATTCCTCATTTCACATGCCTGGGTTCATGTTAACCATGCCCCCCCCCCCCTCCTCCCAATAATTACCACAAGTCGGTGCGCCAGCATATTCCTCTACCTGTGTAACGGTTCAAATCCCGTTACAAGATGATATCTGTATTTTTATTATTGTATGATTTTATCTGTATTTTATTATTATTATTATTATTATTATTATTATTATTATTATTATTATTATTATTATGTCAGTATTATTATTATGTTATCTGTGATATTGTACTATTATTGTAATTATCCGTTTTATTCAATTTTGCAATTGCCTGTTGCTTGCAAGATTGCAATTAGATGTATACATATATACGTATGTGTAGTATAACACTCAATACCTGTACAGTGAGAATTGTTGTATATATCAGAGATTAGAAGTGACGTTGTTATATTGCGATACCAATGGCGATTCTGCCAAGTCAGCGCCACTCCTTGGCTACGTCATCGTATTTATTTAGCAATGCGCGCACGGACTCGTCGCCGCGGGGCTATTTCACCACTGTATGTAATATCTGTCGCGTAGGTGGGAGTATGTCATTGTTATTTCTGGAGATTACGTAGTTGTGTCAACCAACGTCTATATAAGGTGGGTCCATATTGTAGCGTCAGTCATTACTTATACGGATGCAGTACAGTGAAGTAGTCTACTAGATCAAGAGGCCTTAAGTGGTCAGCCAACCAGTGTGAACGAGAGATGGTGAAGACTCAGTGAGCCATTATTGGTCATTGAGAGAGTGAGACCAAATGGTTGGTCCGTCACTTAGTGGAAGACGCGGACGCAAGGCTTACCAAGGAGTCAGAGAGGGCAACCCTGGACCTACCAAGAGGTCATACCATATTGACTTACAAAGAAGTCAGATGATATGGAGAAGAAGCAGTCTCAAGGATGTATCACCACGTTAGGCGTGACACATCTACAGTAAACACCAGAGCAATGGATTACGTCGTAATTACACTCAAAGTGTTAAAGGTACAGTCAAGTGAATCAGTGAGGGAAATATTTCGTATAAATTGTTAAATGTCCGGTCAAGAAGAATTCAAATTCATGCCTAGTTTCTTTCAGTTGCAATGTCATAATTTCACATTCTCATCTGTTTTATCGCAACAAGACTCACTTTTTTTTGATATATTATTTAAAGAATATATATTGTTCTATCAAACGAATTCATAGTTTTATTTCATTTACAGTAAAATATCTTAACCTCAAAATTAATGGGGAAACCGAACGCCAATCTCCTCTTCCCAGAACTTATATGGTATGTTGTCAAAAGTAAGCTTATTACCCCACACCCTAGAGATGGTCAAGAGTCTCATTCTATTATTGCTGTACTGAGTGACAGCTGGCGCCCTTCAAATAACGTATGTGTAAGTAAGCAGGTAACAAGTAAGTGTGAGTACAGGGTTCGACGAGTGTGTATTTCCATTATAAATGCAGATATTCAGATTTCCCATTTTAAATGCAGTTTAATATGTTTGTAAATTTAGTCAGACAGTTAGGAATAATCACACCTGCTCATAATATAATATTGTTAATTCACTTTTACGGAGACACCAGAATTCTGTGGTGCATGAGTTCCTTTATGGTTCTCGCAATTTCCTCGTTAACACTCGGCTTTCTTTTGAAGTCCACATTGTGGTCCACATGGAGTACCTCACGAGGCAAGCATGCTATTGGTCGAGAGCCATCTGCTATTGATCAACAGTCGAGTCGCACCCTAGATAGTGTTGGCGTGAGGAAAGGTAGCCGGCCATAAAACTGCTCTGAATCCATACATAGTACCCAGGTAGCTGGGAAATGTTCTGGAAGGAGAAGATGTTTACAGATAGTTCCTTCTTTCTTTCTTAATCCGTTTACCCTCCAGGGTTAGTTTTTCCTTCAGACTCTGCGAGGGATCCCACCTCTAGCGCCAAAAGGGCAGTGTTCTGGAGCGTGAGGCTCTGGGTTGGGGATACAACTGGAAAGGAGGACCAGTACATCGCTCAGGCGGCCTCACCTGCTATGCTAAACAGGGGCCTTGTGGGGAGAGGGGAAGTTAGGAAGGGATAAACAAGGAAGAGGTAAGGAAGCGGCCGTACCATACCGGCATTTGTCTGGAGGAGAAGACGGAAACCACGGAAAGCAATCGAAGCTCCCTGTATTCGGTTGCCCTCCCAAGGCTGAGTGGACCCCGTTCCATTCCTCGTACTACTTTTCAAATTTCGTGGCAAAGCCATGGAACCGAACTCGCGCCTCTAGGGTGGCAGCTAATCATACTAACCACTAACCACTACACCATAGAGGCGGACATGTTTACAGATGCCATACGAAAGAAATAGCAGTCACCGGGCGAGTTGGCCGTGCGGTTAGGAGCGCTCAGCTGTGAGCTCGCATCCGGGAGATAGTGGGTTCGAACCCCACTGTCGGCAGCCCTGAAGATGGTTTTCCGTGGTTTCCCATTTTCACACCAGGCAAATTCTGGGGCTGTACCTTAATTAAGGCCACGGCCGCTTCCTTCCCATTCCTAGGCCTTTCCTGCCCTATAGTCGCCATAAGACCTATCTGTGTCGGTGCGACGTAAAACAAATAGCAAAAAAAGTAAACATAGCAGTCAAGAGCAGGTAGAGCCGGGCTAACTTAGGCCCTAAGACTCGCTCCCACCCAGTGGAACCGAATCGAACCGAACAGTCTGTTTCCACTCGATCGCTCATATGTAGCGGAACAGAATCGAACGGGTTTCTACGGGAAACTGGGGAAACTTAAAGCATACAGTGGACGATCTGATAGCGCAGAAGAGACAAAAAATTCAAGAGAGTGAGAGGAAAAGAGATCGGAGAATATTCTGAGAGCATGGAGTTAACTTGAGAAGAGAGACACATGGAGAGTATTCAAACGTATTTCAACATTTGTTGTGCGATGGAGCGAAGTCCCGGCAGTACTACAAAGTTCGTTCGTTTGTAATCTGTTTTCTCTCCAGGGTTGGTTTTTACCTCGGATTCAGCGAGGGATTCCACCTCTACCGCCTCAAGGGCAGTGTCCTGGAGCTTCAGACTCTGGGTCGGGTGATACAACTGGGGAGGATGACCAGTACCTCGCTCAGGCGGCCTCACCTGTTATGCTGTACAGGGGCCTTGTGGGGGGATGGGAAGTTTGGAAGGGATAGATAAGGAAGAGGGAAGGAAGCAGCCGTGGCCTTAAGGTAGGTACTATCCCGCCATTTGCCTGTAGGAGAAGTGGGAAACCACGGAAAACCACTTCCAGGATGGCTGAGGAGGGAATCGAACCCCTCTCTACTCAGTTGACCTCCCGAGGCTGAGTGGACTCCGTTCCAGCCCTCGTACAACTTTTCAAATTTTGTGGCAGAGCCGGGAATCGAACGTGGGCCTCTAGGGGTGGTAGCTAATCACACTAACCACTACACCACAGAGGCGGACACTACAAAGTTAATGAACTTAAATTTCAACAACTATTTCAGATAGTAGAATTTAACAAAACAGTTCTTTTTTTCACATGCAGTGAGAGTCCGAAGTCAATTTAAAATTATTTTGGTGTGGTATGGTACGTACCGTGGTAGGATAAAACATTAATTGCTAGTTGCTTTACGTCGCACCGACACAGATAGGTCTTATGGCGACGATGGGACAGGAAAGGACTAGGAGTGGTAAGGGAGCGGCCGTGGCCTTAATTAAGGTACAGCCCCAGCATTTGCCTGGTGTGAAAATGTGAAACCACGGAAAACCATTTTCAGGGCTGCCGACAGTGAGGTTCGAACCTACTATCTCCCAAATAGTGGATACTGGCCGCACTTAAGCGACTGCAGCTATCGAGCTCGGTAAACATTAATTGAGGTTGCCTTGGCATTAATTAAAAACCATGTACTATATATGTATATATATACTATATATTTTGTCCACAGCAGAACTGTTTCGTATGCAATGGTGTTTGTTAGGAACACACGTACGATAGTTTCAAACGGAGGGAATGCCATTTACGAAATTGTTCACTGTAATAAACACTAGAAGATACATCCCGATTGATGTCAGATATTGTACTGATATACCATATGTGAAGTCCGGCTCCATGCCTAAATGGTTAGCGTGCTGGCCTTTGACCGCAGGGGTCCCGAGTTCGATTCCCGGCAGGGTCGGGAATTTTAACCATAATTGGTTAATTCCGCTGGCACTGGGGCTGGGTGTATGTGTTGTCTTCATCATCATTTCATCCTCATCACGACGCGCGGGTCACCTACGGGCGTCAGATCAAAAGACCTGCATCTGGCGAGCCGAACTTGTCCTCGGACACTCCCGGCACTAAAAGCCATTTCATTTCATTTCACAATATGTGAAATCCAACATGTTATCATGACGTGATGAATTCATCAAATATTTGGATATAGACACAGTAATCTCCCACATAATTAAATATTCTAACCAGTTTGATTTTTGCTTATTTCCTCCCAGGAATTATTTCTTGCGTTGTTGTCGCAATAATACTCGTGGGTCTTGTCGTAGAGGATATTAGGCTGTATTAGTGAACCAAACTGGTAAGTTTTCCGTTTCCTTTAATTAGTAAGTTGAATAATCTGTCACCAAGTAGAAAATTCCGGACGGTATCCAGGAAGCAGCTGACTTCCCAGTTGAAGCTGATACACATTTGCCACCAAATGGCCGTCCGAAATATCCCGATCATCTACGAAGTTGCACAGATGTTGATAATTCTTTTCGATTCCACTCTGCTACTCGAAAAATGTTATTGGCAGGGAATGTTGTTCCATTCGGTTCGATTCCATTCGACTCGTGGCGATCGCCATTTTTATCTTCCATTCAAACACATGTTAAAAAACAAATTCTGATCGGTTCAATTCGATTCGATTCGATTCCATTCCATTCCATTCCATTCCATTCCACATGGTGGGAGCGAGCCTTTAGCTCTGAGCTCAAATCGGCGGATGCTTGAATACGTCTGGCACGTGTAAACAGGTTTGCCGGTAAAAGAACTCATACCGAGCTCGATAGCTGCAGTCTCTTAAGTGCGGCCAGTATCCAGTATTCGGGAGATAGTAGGTTCGAACCCCACTGTCGGCAGCCCTCAAAATGGTTTTCCGTGGTTTCCCATTTTCACACCAGGCAAATGCTGGGGCTGTACCTTAATTAAGGCCACGGCCGCTTCCTTCCTAGCCCTTCCCTGTCCCATCGTCGCCATAAACCTATCTGTGTCGGTGCGACGTAAAGCAACTAGCAAAAAAAAAAAAAAAAAGAAAGAAAGAACTCATGCGCGACACAATTCCGGCGTCTCCTTAAAATTTAATTAGTGGAACAATAAACCAATAACATTATAGACAAACTTTGAATAAGTGTTTAAGGAAGAATACTTCCCTTCCACCTCCTCTTGCTTCTTCTTTTTTAATTCTTATTCTTCCCCTGCTTCTGTTTTATGTACTGTGTGTAATTCTCCTGACATTGGCGATCACTACGGTACACACATTTCGGTCTTGTGCCAGATGGGAAACCTGCTGGGCAATGTAGACGTTTGTCCATTCCTAATGACACGAATGGCTGATTATGTATGTAATGTATGTATGTATGTATGTATGTATGTATGTATGTATGATGGCCTAAGTATCTCTGAAGAGGCGTATTTGAGAAATGAGGAGTAACGTAGTTTCCCGTTGCTTTCCTCATTGGGCCAGACATTGCTATTACATATTAGTCTGCGAAGTCCACCGAAAAGCATGTACCAACCGACCATCTGAGCAATATTTTCACGCAATTCATAGCAGGGACTGGCTGCAAAGGAATGGCATCACTAGCATCGCTCATACCTCAGCCACTGCCATATTGTCAAACCAAGGATAAGACTGAGGCAGATCACTGAAGGTAATAAAATTTCTCTAGCCCATACCAGAAGACAAAATTTACAAAATTTCGTACACAGTTACTTATTCACAAACTATACTTGTATTCCCTACAGTATTTGAGGGGCTCACTGGAAGAACTACCCATCCCAGCTCAAGCACGTTTGGAGATATTTAAGTATTTATAAGCAGTGTACAGCATTAAACTTGTCCGACTCCTTGGCTCAGTTGTCAGCGTTGAGGCCTCCAGTTCAGAGGGCTCCGGCTTCGATTCCCGGCTGGGTCGGGGATTTTAAAAGCGTCTAATTCACACTTCTGGCTCGAGGACTGGGTGTTTGTGTCTGCCCCAATACTTTTCTCTTCATATTCAGACAACATACTACACTACCAACCACCACAGGAACACGCAATAGTGATTACATCTCTCCTTAAACGTTTGGCGTCAGGAAGGGCATCCGGCCATAAAGCAGGTAAAATCCACATTTGGGACACAGTTCGCACCCGCGACGCCACAAGTGTGGGAAAAGTAGGAGAAGAAAAAGAATACGTGTAGACTACAGCATGGAACTTACAAGTAGTAAACAGGTGTATCCGTGATGATGTTACAAATTTTCAAGATTGATGGAGGACGGCAAATGGATCAATTTGAGATAAGGAACCATAGTCCGGAAAAGATCGAGTCAAAAGTTAAGCAAAATTCTACTCATTTAAGTCCGTTTATCTGTGCAAGTTTCACAAGTTGCTCCATTTACAAGAATTGTTCGAAATGGCATGACATAGTCGCACAAAGTTCTGTTGTACCACTTCAAATATCCCCGGTGTCATTTGAACAGCGTCGCAGGCAACTGGAATTCTTGCCTAGAAATCTTCTTCAGTCTTGACAGATATCTCATACACAAGGCTTTCCATATCGCAACAGAAGAAAAAGTGAAGTAGGGTGAGATCAGGTGAACGAGCGGGCCACAAAAGAGGACCTCCTTTTCCTATCCGCTTTGCAGGGGATGTCTGATCTAAGTGTTCACGAACCCTCAGTCCAAAGTGAGGAGGGGCTCCATCACGTTGGAACCACATACGTTACGAAGAGAAAGTGGGATGTTTTCCAGGAACGTGGGGTAGTACATCTCTGAGAACTACTGAGTACACTGCTGCATTTAGGCGGGTAGGAAGAAGAAATGGACCTACTACGTAATCGTTGACTATGCCTGCCCACACGTTGACCGAAAGTTTGTGTTGATGGCTTTTCCTAACTGTAGCGTGGGGATTTTCATCGGCCCAAACATGACTATTGTGATTATTTAGCATTCCGACTCCGGTGAAACAGGCTTCATCTGTAAAAAGCACGTACACAGTCATATGCGAAACATTCAATTCACGGGCAATTGCTCGAGTGCTGACTGCAGGTGCTTCATGCACGCAAGCAAGCACTGCAACTTCTAATTTCGGAGTCCGTGTAATTCGTCGTGCTGCTTGGTCATTTTACTGTGGTACCAATTACCCAGTTTCACTTAATTGTTGGATCGATCGTGGAAACGTGGTGTGAGCCGGATGTCTCCTACGTGGATATTTGGTCCTGTACAAACGTACGTCTTCTCTGCTGCTTCCATTTTTGTTTGCCCATACACGAACACTATATCTGCAAGTTCCGTAACCGGGTACAACTCCATTTAAATAGGGCCGATCAATGTACCACTTCAACCCGAAATCACAGACTGAAGCCTACAGTACAGACATCGCACACCAATCATGTCAGTACCAATCTCGATAGCTGCAGTCGCTTAAGTGCGGCCAGTGTCCAGTATTCGGGAGATAGTGGGTTCTTTTTTATATATATACACAAATTTGTTTACAAAATCATCAAAACAAGTTCATTTTTAACATACTCAGCAAATGAAATGAAATACTCACACATTTATGTGCAAAATCTGGACATGAATTGGTTACAGATACTCTAAACACATTTGTTCACAAACTCCGCAATTTTTGTGTTATTTTTGTTTTCTACATAATGTAATTCAGTTCGAGGATGCGAGATATATTGGAAGTGTATAGAACTTAGGGTAACTACCTGTGTTTTAAGTTGGTCAGTATAATGGCATGTTCGCAACCATCTTCAGTGTCACTCGCACACACGCACTGTGATGGGATATCCTTGGTAACACTAATGCACTTTCACTGAAAACCTGGAACTTACGTTTAGAACTGATTGAGACACCTATCAAAAGCCGGGATTAAACGTTTACTTTGTATTAAGGGCCAGCGTTCCCGCCTGATGTAAGAGAGGAATCCAGTGATTGTTGTCTGTGTATGCTGGTTACTCTGATGAAGGATGTAGTACACACTAGCTGCTGTCATCCACACTATGGTGTTGTTTGTGGTCCTGGGTGTAAGGGAAAATTCCAACGTCAGGATCCGTTCTTGTAAGGTTGGTTGTGGTGTGATGTGTAATAGATGACAGATCCTTAGAAAAGTTCATCTCCACACATCTGCGGCTCTGGTGCAGGATGTGATGCGGTGATAGAGGGTATCCGTTTGTGGATAGTATTCGCAGACGTTGATGTCGGTTCGCCCTTGTCGATATAGTTTGTCCCGAGTGGGGTGTATTTCATTAATTAAGAAATATAGCGTCCGTCTCCTTCCAGTGCAAGGGTAGCACTTGTTATGCACGTTACGCCATATCATATTCCATCGCCGTAAGGGGTACTTAACCTGTATAGCAAGTGACCTTGTGTGTTGGGTCATTATGTATGCGTATAATTCCCTCGTTGTTGTTTCTGATTGGCGAGCCTGGTGATTGCATTGAGGAAGTCCTTCTATGAAGGCGATAATTCGTCTGAGAGGCGCCGTTGTTTGACCGGCATGTTGGAAACTGTCATTATCTCTCAGGATCAAATTCAAGACTGATTTTGCGTAGTTATTGTTGGGTGATGTCTTGCATAGAATTAAGTTGCGTGCCAGTAAGGTAGTGCATTTTTGATTCGATGCAGACAAGACCTAGTCCGCCTTGCGAGGTCTCTCGGTATAGTTGCATTCTTGCTATTCTATAGGGTTGTCCTTTCCACAAATAATACCCAGTACTCAACGTTATTTGCTTCAAAATAACTGTGGGTAATGGAAGAATTTGAGCGAGGTACCACATTTTACTGAGTATGAAGGTGTTAATAACCCATACCTTTTGTGTTACATTTAGATGTCTGAGGTGGTTGGCATTTATCGCTGTCCGCACTATGTGTAACTGTCTGCTCCAATTCTCCGTGATCATGACTTGGAAGTTGTTGCAAAAAGTTATGCCTAGTATTTTGATCCCGTCGACGTTGGGTATCCATGTTGCTACTCGTGGCCAGGCGGCAAATGGCAACAGTGCCGATTTTCCTACATGTAATAGGGCACTAGAGTGTAGTTCATAAGTATGGATGATATTTTTAGTGCGTCGATCTGAGAAGTGTTACTTAGTATAACGGAGACGTCATCTGCATACACTTCTACACTGATCTTTTACTGTCCTAGCTCTATTCCTTGAAGTTGATCCACTGGTTGTCTTATAAAGGGTTCGATGCTTAGTGCAAATAAAATGGTTGACAGCGGACATCCTTGTCGTATGGACTTCTTAATTTGTATCGGTTTGGTTAGGTAACCATTTACTTGTATTCTAGTATTAACTCCTTCATACAGACTTTGCAGTGTTGCTGTTAGTCTGCGGAAGAAGGTGAATTTATGAAGTACTGACCACAAGTATTGATGTGAAACTCTATCAAATGCCTGGGCGAAGTCTAAGTTGAGAAGCGCGGCTTGTGTTGCAGGTTCGATGCTCATGTGTAAGATGAAATTCCGTAGATTGTTAAGCCCTGTGACAATGTTAGATTTTTTCATGACGCTGTGTTGCTCAGGACCCAAAATGTTCGGCAACACTACTTTGATGTGTATGGCTAATATTTTTGTAAGAAGCTTATAGTCTGTATTAATTGGTCTGTAGTCGGGTAGGGATTTAGGGAATTTAGTTTTTGTCACCATGACGACAATTCCCTGTGCTAATTTCAAACAGTGAATATCTCTCTTAAACAGTTCCTGAAAAAGTTACAGCAAATCAGTTTTCAGTAGATCATAGTACTGTTTATAAAATTCAAATGATCCCCCATCTGGACCGGGGGATTTTTTTTCTACTGGCTGCGAATACTACGTGCCGAAATTCTTCTTCTGTGATATCAGCCCCTAAACGCCCGGCTTCTTAGAGGCTAAGGTGTAGCTGGATAACGTTGAGAAAAGGGGAAGTGTCGGCTGGGAGCGACTCGTTATTCTGGGCAAAGATAGTTTATAGTGGGTAGTGGCTACGCGAAGGATTTGTATTGCTCCGCTGACAATCCCACTTGATGTTTGTAACTGAACAATGAATTTATTTTTATGGCGGGTGTCGTCTTTAGTGATGTGGTAGAGAGATGTGCGTTCGTCATCGGTGATCGAAGGGTGATGTGTTCGGATTTTAATACCTTCTAGTATCTGTTGCTGTTTGGTGCAGATGATATGTTTGATTTCAATCAGTCGGTGATGGACAACGTGACCTTGTTGTTGTAGTCGACTGTAATTGTGTAAGGCTTCTTGGTAGAACTGCGATGTGTATCGTTGATCTTCTGACTTGGTGCATGATAAGTTGCGAAAAAACTGGTGTATACCGGGTTTAGCTGCTTGGGTCCACAACTGCAAGAGTGCTGGATAGTAGTTTTTCCGCTTGGTTATTTGGGCCCATTTGTGGGGAAATTCTTCCATTGCTTCTGGCGAGGTAAGAAGTCTGTCATCCAGTTTCCAGTAACCTCCTCCCATTAATTGGACTGACGTGCGAGATTTTAGTGTAAGGACGACCGTGTGATGGTCCGTAACAGGAACAGGAAGAACACTGATATTATGAATACTGGAGGATAATGTTTGAGAAAGGTATACCCTATCCAGTCTGGATGCAGATGTGGGTCTATAGAATGTAAATTCGACGTAGTCTTTGTGTTTGTTTTCCCATGCGTCTACCATTTGCTAGAATTTGACTATTTTGGAGAGTGTTGCAGACAAGTTGGCTGTTTGTCCTCGTTGATGTTTCAAGTGTAACACACCACCACCTAATACTACATCGGTTCCACGAGTAAAATGGATAGTAAGTTCCTCCATAAAATATTTCTCTCTTTCCGTTCGATTTTGTGAGCCTGAAGGACTGTAGACATTGATGTATACTGTGTTATCACATAAGTTTGAAATGACTCGACACTGGGGTTCGCTATGAACTCAGTCATTGTAAATCCTGGTCCGTAAACGATTGCTGTTCCCCTTGGGACATGCCCTATGTTAACAAAATACTCATATGGATGGAGGATATCCAAACCTCTTGTAAGAAAAGTATGTCTATGTCATTCTCGTTTATAAACTGCTTAAGGAGGGTCAACTTGCAAGGACAGGTTATTCCATATATATTAGCTGTAGCAATAGTGAGCAAAGGCATAAGTATGGGCAGTAGTAGATATACTCCCCACTGTAGCAAGAGATGATGATTCCAGATTATCATGATTGGGATATAGCATATGAGGGTAAGGCGTCCCTATGAAAGCATCTGTTAATTCCTGTGAGTGGTTTTCAGAAATTGTAATTTAGTTCCTTCAGTACATATTAACTGTATTTCGAACAGATGTAAGGAGTCTGGTGATTGTGTGTTGTACTTGGCACGCTTGATATTTAGAAATTCAGGAACGTACTCATGCAATTCTGTTCGATGGCACGCCCTCAGGACAGAGAAAATCGGTCCTTGTCTGGGCGCTGTGTTCATGTGGCAGAGATCGTTCATTATCCTACGTACTTCTTCACCATTGGCATCCTGTAGTTGGGCCTGATCACACGTCGCAGTCTTTTTGGGTTTTCGATCTAGAGCCCTTGGTACTGTTTGTGGTCTGGAATGGTTTACGTGTTTTATTGCGTTTCTTGGGGTGTTGTGTCAAACTTTCCGGAGCTGATGACGTATCAGAGTCCTCGGCTGAGGAACTAATCATAATTTTTTGAATGTCTTTTTCAGACAGTTTCGGCTTATTACGGTTAGCAATTTGGCTCGTATCTGTGCTGCTGGTTATGGGCAAGTTCGTTCCTGATGAACTAAGAACCTGTTGTTCACTTGCTACTTCATCTGGTGTAGTGTTTTCCTGCACAGGCATGGAAGCGGCTAGTACACACGTCTGGCCTTGGCCTTCGTCGCTACTAGGGTTTGTCTGCCTTGCTAGGTGCAGGTACTCCGCGTTGTACTGTTATTGTACAACTGGCGTGCTTACGGCTGGCTGTTTGCCTGGCTCTGTGCGGGTATTTTAAATGTGTCGTTGGTCTGTAGCGACGCGGACAGTCAATCCTGAAATGGTCACTAGAATTACAAACAGCGCAAGTTTTTTCTTGACCGTCATATACAACTTGTCCCTTAAACCCTTCTATGACGAGAAAGGATGGAACTGGATTTTGGAAGTCCATGTGCATTTGCCTAATCCCGTTTGCAACTGGTAATTTATAATAACGTGACCGGTATCATTTGTAACCGATTTAACGGTACCATATTTTGCGAAGTATGTCCGAATTCTTTCATTTCGTACTTCTGGGGGAATGTTAAAAAGCCTTACTCTTGTTGCCTCAATGCCAGCTGCGGTAATTTCGACTGGGACGCGTTCGCCAATAAATAGTATGACACTGTTTTGTCCAGAAAAGTTAGTCAATAGCCTATCAAAGATGTTGCGTGAAATTGCCTTTAAGTAGACAGAATTCGTTGAGGCGTCTAGCTGCAAGGCTTCCAATTGATCCACAGTGATCTTCAATATGTCTGCTACCCATGTGTGGATTTCAGCGTCTGAAGGTCGAGTTGTATTTCATTGAAAGGAGCACCTTCAATGTGTTTTTCCTGGTATGTTGCATGTTTCTTTCTTGTGTTTCCTTAATTACTGATACATAAACACAACACTTTAAAAGTGTGCGGTGCACTTAACTGGGTTTACCGTAGGTTAATTCCAATGAACACGTTCTGTAAGCGAGTGAGCTGTATCGGACAGTCTTCTCCGGCCAAGTGCTTGGACGGAACTATGGTTCGAACCCCACTGTCGGCAGCCCTGTAGATGGTTTTCTGCGGTTTCCCATTTTCACACTAGGTAAATGCTGGGGCTGTACCTCAATTAAGGCCACGGCCGATTCCTTCCCAGTCCTAGTCCTTTCCGGTCCTATCGTCGCCATAAGACCTATCTGTGTCGGTGGGACGGAAAGCAACTTGTAAAGAAAAAAGAGGAAAAGATCACGTCAGTACACAGTACGCCATCTGCTTTGGAGTCGTTGAATTATTATCCTAGCCTCTTCTGCTCGTTGTGCTCTTAGCACATGTAGTGTACAGCACAGTCAGATATAATAATTTCGTGTGGCTATTGCTAGCCGGGTGCAGCGCTTGTAAGGCAGACCCTCCGATGAGGGTGGGCGGCATCTGCCATGTGTAGGTAACTGCGTGTTATTGTGGTGGAGGATAGTGTTATGTGTGGTGTGTGAGTTGCAGGGATGTTGGGGACAGCACAGACACCCAGCCCCCGGGCCATTGGAATTAACCAATGGAGGTTAAAATCCCCGACCCGGCCGGTAATCGAACCCGGGACCCTCTGAACAGAAGGCCAGTACGCTGACCATTCAGCCAACGAGTCGGACGGTACAGTCAGATGAATCAGATCGATATTTGCCTTAGCTTTTGACTGCCGCTATAGTGAATACGGCATTGTTCTACTAATCCCAAGTTAACGGGTACAAATCTGAGTTCGGTCGCTTATAAGGGTGTTTAAAAGTGACAACCCCATGTCGTTGGCTTCAGGCACGTTAAAGAACTACTGCGGGGCGAAATTTCGACACCCCGACGTCTGTTAAGAACGGACGTTAAACTACTTGGATTATTAATAACTTTCGACTCGAACGTTTCCGGACTACGGTTCCTTATCGCAAATTGATCCATTTGCCGTTCTCCATCATCCCTGAAAGTTTGTAACACCATCACGGTTACACCATGCAGGCTAATATTGATATTAATAAGGATTCAAGTATATGCCATGGGATTTCTTCCTGCAAATAACGGGTTATGTAATTGTAGTAGCCTACTAATAACAACAATAACAGTAATTTATCAAAAAATAAGTACCAGGTTAATTCCTGGGGGGCAGAGGCGGCCGAGCGTAAAGCTAACCACTCTACCCCATCAAGTGCCGAGGTTACGGATAGTGGAAGACTTTACCTTCCCCCTCCAAGGGCTTTCATGGACTGTACGGAGATGAATTTGAATAGTAATTTATTATTAACCTTTCTTTCTTTCTTTCTTTCTTTCTTTCTTTCTTTCTTTCTTTCTTTCTTTCGTAATCTGTTTACCCTCCAGCGTTTGCTTTATCGTGATACTTTGCAAGGGATCCCACCTGTACCGCCTCAATGGCAGTGTCCCGGAGCGTGAGACTTTCGGTCGGGGGATACAACTGGAAAGGAGGACCAGTACTTTGCCCAGGCGGCCTCACCTGCTATGCTGAAGAGGGGCCCTGTGGAGGAATGGGAAGATTGGAAGGGACATGCAAGGAAGAGGGAAGGAAGCGGCCGTGGCCTTAAGTTGGGTACCATCGCGGCATTTGCCTGGAGGAGATGTGGGAAACCACGTAAATCAACTTCGAGGATGGTTGAAGTGGGAATCAAATCCCCTCTACTCATTTGACCACCCTAGACTCAGTGGACTCCGTTCCAGCACTTGTACCACTTTTCAAATTTCGTGGCAGAGCCGAGAATCGAACCCGGCCTTCGGGGGGTGGCAGCTAATCACGCTAACCACGACACCACAGAGGCGGACTGATCTTATTTTCATCAGAATAAAGCGGTGAACTAAAACAACAAATCCCTAATCCAATTATACACTCTAATACAGTAAATATCCCAAACTGAACCGTACTTGACTCTGTACCTTCAACATATTGACCACGCATTTCATAGACAACTGAGTGAAGGAGACTATAATATGGTTGGCACACATGAGGTACGAGCTTCATTAGAGTTATAATGTCATCATATTTTGCCTTCTTATCGTCCTACGATTAGGATATTTCGTAGGCAACAGTATAATCATGTAGGACAGGACATTTCCCCTGTCTTCTCTGCACTTATGTCACTGAAATGTGTATTTCACTTGCACATTATGATTGACTTTTGTGAATAGAAATTAGAGATGCCTTCCTGATATCCGTTTTGGACATTTCCACGGTCACATTTCGCTTCTTATTTAAGTTCGTCACATCTTTAAAACCTTCCGTCTTCATGAAAATTACTTTGAAAGGCCTATTCACACAACTCTTCCTTATACAATCAGCCCACTCTTTAAACCACTTGTGTTTTCATTTTAGGTTTCTTTATGTTACCAATATGCAGTCTGACAGCACTGTTCAGTGGGAAACAGAATTTTCTTTCGAATAACTTTCAGTGACGTTGAAACATACTCTTTCCTGCTATTGCGTAATGTTTTTTTTTTATTTTGTTTTTCCTCCACTGCTGTACACACTTTTTTTCTTTTTATGTTGGGCTTTGGAACATTACACTCATCGTTACAAAATCCACCTGCGTTTGTCAATACGCAACTACTATACCCGTAGTACTGAAGGAAGCATTCTGACAGTTAGGGCTGGAGGGAGGAGCACTGCACGGTGTTGCCACATTCCTGCATCCCTTTCTCCCTCCCCTCGCCTCTGGCTCACTTCTTTGTTCGTTCGTTCGTTCGTTCAGACCGCTGTGTTCTGTTGTACGTATCTCAGAAGTGAGAGGTTTGGCACCTCCAAGGAACACAAGCCGGCCAACAGGCTTATCTCCTTGGCAACCGCAGTGGGTCCGCCCACATTTCCATGGCAACCAAAGCCCCTACTACTTTATTCCCATCCAGGTAGGTAGTAAACCGATCTCCCTCTGAGAAATGTCAGAATGCTTCTTTCAAGATAACGACCTTAGTCTACTGCTGCCCTACGCTACTTGAGCATGCGGGCGTTGCTGGAGTTCGGATGGGGAGTTCTTCCATTAGCGCACAACATTGAAACGTTCTTTAGTGCTCGGTACCTCCAACTCCGCAAGAAATGAGAAATTTGAATAACTCCCCCTCCCGTTCCCTTCTGTTCTAGTCATTTCAAGACCAATTGTTTTCGAATCTGAACAGGGGAGTGTCTCGCCATAAACCAATCGATGTGAAGATCGGCCAGTGTTGCCGAATAGTGACTGCAGGTGTCTGCTCGCCTAGCTCTCACGTGAGACGTTTCCGTAACGTAAGCATTGAAGTGGCTCCGTACTTCGTCTGTCACAGCGCACGGCTTGGTTAACACCACGGCCTAAATAGCCAGTGCTGCCAGCTCTTGTGCGATGAGTGTCGCAAATGTATTGAGTGGGAGATTTTTACTGACTTCTTTGTTGGAATATGATACTGAATGAATGAATGACAAATGTTTCCATTCCCCGCCCTGAGGTGGTGGGGCGGGCCACCTAGAGGGTTTTTTCCATACGAGCTCATCGTGCCTGTGAGTTTTTTGTTTGGCTGTTTGTTTGAAATTCACAGGAGTACGCCTTGTCAGAATGTCTTCAAACTCGTCATTTAAGTTCAGGGATATCCAGAGAATGAACTAGACTATATACCATGTAAATAATATACAGCGCCGTAGCAACCTTAAGCGGAGGTGGATCCAGGGAGGTGCTAAGGGGGCTTTAGCCTCTTCACCTCTTGTTACATTTAAACGTTTAATTAAACTTTCATTATCTTGGGGCTCGATGTTTGTCTCTGCTTCTGCGAAAAGAATGTCTGCTCTCTAAAGAGTGCTATTAGTGAACCTGTTATCAGTGAGTCCAAAAATACCAAGTTGAAAGCATTTCGTCCTACGCAGTGGGTAGAAAGACATGATAGCTTCATTGTATTTCAAGAACTAATGTTACATGTAAGTCTTTTTGAACAAATAGAAGAAGATCCAGATGGCGAGACGTTAAGTCAATCTGTTGCCATAGGCGCGGCATTGAGAAGAAGTGTATTTATCAGTGGTTTGGAAACAGCTACATTGTCTTGCATTGGTACCATAATAGAAAGGTTGAACACAGTGAGCAAAAATACCGATGAAAAGTAGAAAGGCATTTTTTATTGCAGCGAGTGGCATGGCTGCTTCAATGGATGAAGAAATTCATCTCCCACGTATTTGAGGCAGGCAAATTCGGAGAATGAATGTGTCAACCAAGGATCCTGAGGAATACTTCAGGAAGGTAGTGGGCTATTCTGACTTTTATCGAGCCCTTAATAACATTTCGTGGTAATGTTAACAAAGTGACCCCTAAACTTGTGAAATTTATAAAGTTAGTTGGTTGGGTTCAAATTCAGAAGATTGCACAGCAAACTGTGCTTAATTAAGAGCAGAAATAACATTATGGAGAGATGTTGGACACCGTCTCATCCAGAGGTAAATAGAAGGCAAAAAATGCGCATTATTAGCACTGTGCAATGAAGACTTTTTTCTCAAAATTAGACTATTGCTACAAATAGTTGCTACCTTGCCATTTATGGCAGCTTCTTCAGAGAGAAGTTTCTTGGCCCTACGTAAGCTAAAATCCTACAAGTACAATGGGAGAGAAGCGGCTTAATGGCCTTGCATTAGCAAATAGCCATAAGGAAAGGGCAATAATGTTGAAGATCTCTTAAGTCGAAACCACGAAGCCTGGATATTTCTAACTGGTCAAATGTTCTTCGGTGTGCGCTGCTAATACGTAACCGTACATATTAAACTTGATGTACTTGAAACATTATTTAATGGAATTTTGTGTTGAAATAATATCAATCAAATGTCAATAAATCACCTTAACTAGCGTGTACTATACTGGTAACAATTTCCTTAAAAGAAATGTCATTACTACGGAAGCAAAATATCTCCATTACTCGTTTTTGCTTCGCGGTATGTTTTCTAAGTTCCCAAAAGGGAACCTGGATCCGCCTCTGATCTTAAGGGGACCAAGGAACGTCTTTAACCGCCTGGCCTGGTTTGTGATTCAGTCGAATTATTTCATTTTCTTGAACGGTACTAGTCCTACATTCAACATTTTAACTGCGCTTTATTCGCAATATTTGTTAGTTTAAGACTTGGTGAAGAAAACAGTGTAATTCTATAAAGGAAGACAATATTAGTAAGCCTATCACTATTTTACTTGATAATGACACGCTGAAATTTACTGCAAATTCCGTTATGGGGCATTGGATAACACTACTGAAAGCGAAATCACAATGCTGATATATTTAACCGTTCACGAGTTATTTCAGCAACAGATCTTGACTGAATAATCATGTATATTTTCTGACCTTGTATGTTTTATGCATTTTATAGTAAGTATAACAATAACAACAGAGGTATTCAGATATTTCGCAAACTTCCAAATATATTTGGAAATATTTGTTCCATGTAATACATGAACATGACAGAAGTTATAGAAAGTGAAATTTATATCATTTATGTCTCATATATTTTTATACCGTACAGGTTATGATAACAGATATTTCCACGAATTTAGATTTTGACGTAAGTATGGCTTAGACTTGGGGATCATCCGAAATTTCTGTAACGAAATAGTATCGTGTGACAAAATGTGTGACACGATGTTACCTAGTAGTTTTGCTGGTCACTCACTCTCGATGCTTTCCAATACTAGACAAATGTTTTCAAGTCTATTGTAAAAGACTATTTTGTGTATTTTGGAGAAAAAAAGCCATCTTCATGAACGACAACTTTCACTTTCTTCGTCTAAGAATAGGCCTTTGCTGGCAAGATGTAGTGTTTACAGTGCACTATGTCTTCTGGTATGGGCTAGAATAAAATTATTACTTTCATTGACCTGTCTCAGTCTTATCCTTGGCTTTGACAATATGAAAGTGGCTGAGGTATGAGTGACGCTAGTAATGCCATTCCTTATGCAGCCAGTCCCTGCTATGAATGGTTTGAAAATGTCACTCATAGGATCGGTTGGTGCATGCATTTCAGTGGGCTTCGCAATAGCAACTTCTGGCTCAGTGAGGAAAGCAACGGGAAACTATCTCACTCCTCATTTCCCTAGTACGCCTCTTCAGCGACACCTAGGCCATCTATGGCAGCCAATGGTGAACCTGTTGAGGATCCAACCAGCCTTCGGGTTGAATACCCAACATACATACGTCTAAGAATCTTCGTGTCTTTCCTCGCAATGTTGACGTTACCCTAATACATTGGAGTTCATGTTAACACAATACATAATTTAAGTTTCAATCTTCTGTTGAACACATGTTCATCCATTTGCCTGTTGGTGAGCTATGATTATTAAGATTTTTGCTAATGTTATTGCTTTTTACGTCCCAATAACTATTTTTTATGGTTTTCGGATATGCTGAGGTGCCGGAATGTTTTCCCGCAGAAGTTGTTTTATATGCCAGAAAATCTACCGACACAAGGCTGACGTCTTTGAGTACCTTCAAATACTACCGGCCTGAGCCGGAATCGAACCTGCCGAGTTGGACTCAGAAGCCAGCGCCTCGACCGTGCTTGTGCACTTTCTGTGTACAATGTCATGAACTGCTCAGAGGTTAGGTGGTGCGAAACTATTTTTGACGTCTCTGATTGTAATAATAACCTACAATCTTGGCCTATGTGTGTGAACGTATAGAATTACCGCAAACTGGAAGACTTGTGCTACAATTTCTAAGTTACATTCCAGCTACCAGATCTTATCATCGTAGTAAGCCTTACGGTGAAAGATTATAGAAGCAAATCTGAGAACACTATTTGGTCAGTTTTTAATATTATAGATGGAATTTGCCTTTCTCAGTTATTCGTATACACTGCCTGATAATAAAAAAAATGAAGCACCCAGAATAAATGGTCTGATTTCAAAGTAACTTCGTACACGTACACGTAAATGGTTAGCGTTGCAATTCTCTGTGACTAGTACAACGGCCACCAGAGTGCATTAGTGTTGTTCATGTTTAGTGTTGTTACTAAGCCTGGTAGGGTGTATAAGGGGCGTGAACAGTATCAGATGTTGAGTGATCACTGTGAAAGACACGGAGATAATAATAATAATAATAATAATAATAATAATAATAATAATAATAATAATAATAATACCGAGCTGGATAGCTGCAGTCGCTTAAGTGCGGCCAGTATCCAGTATTCGGGAGATAGTAGGTTCGAATCCCACTGTCGGCAGCCCTGAAAATGGTTTTCCGTGGTTTCCCATTTTCACATCAGGCAAATGCTGGGGCTGTACCTTAATTAAGGCCACGGCCGCTTCCTTCCCACTCCTAGCCGTTTCCTGTCCCATCGTCGCCATAAGACCTATGTGTGTCGGTGCGACGTAAAGCAACTAGCAAATAATAATAATAATAATAATAATAATAATAATAATAATAATAATAATAATAATAATAATAATGTTATAGTTTCTTCGTTCCACTAACTACTTTTACATTTTTTGGAGGACACGGAGATACCACGGGTTCGTGAGAGATAGCGTTATTTTCTCCTGGTAGAGTTTGAAATGGGCCTCAGTGTGGGTCTCCATTTGTCCGGCTGGTCGAATGGTGCATTATCCAGATTTGTGGGCAGTGTTGCCAACACCGTAAGAGTGAAAACCGCTAATTGACAATGCCAATTCCGCTAGAAATCCGCTAGATTCTTCAACATTTAATTTAATAATAAATAAAAAGTGCCATCTTGCATATTTGTTTCTCGAGTTGGAATGAAGCTTAATAGGGCATAGGGCATGGTTGCAATAGCACCACTGAGTTAAAAGAGAGTATGATTTATTAAATATAAGATAATCTAGTGCTTAACTGCTTACCGCTTACTATTAAGCCATACACTTTTAATTAACGCAATATAAATCCGTTACTACAATCACCAGGTATTAGGATGCTACTACACCATACATTTTTCGCGGAATTTTAAGACCCCAACATCTGTTGATTCGTCAATGATGATACTGTAAGGGCTGTCACTTATGCAATTTTTCAACTCATTTATGAAATGAGAGCCAATTCATTATTGCAGTATACTTCGTTCTATGCATCTGCTGGCAACAACCGAGTCTGCAAACATCGTCTTTGCAAACTTCGGCAAAGTGATTAGTGGTATAAACTACAGTGTTCCATATTAAATACCTTCATATTTAAGCACGCACACACAATAAGAACAATGAGTCATTAAGGCATAGGTAATATAAATTGATAAAGTCGCTTAAACATAAAATAACCCACACAGAATGCATGCATAACACACTGATTAAAGTCACTAAAATACTAAATAGCCGGGCTGAGTGGCTCAGACGTTTAAGGCGCTGGCCTTCTGGCCTCAACTTGGCAGGTTCGATCCTGGCTCAGTCCGGTGGTATTTGAAGGTGCTCAAATACGTCAGCCTCGTGTCGGTAGATTTACTGGCACGTAAAAGAACTCCTGCGGGACTAAATTCCGGCACCTCGCCGTCTCCGAAAACCGTGAAAGAGTAGTTAGTGGGACGTAAAACAAATAACATTATTATTAATTAAAGTACAAAATACTTTTAAAAGTGACCCCCATTGTGTTGCAGTAGATTGACGCAGTCCCACATAGGCACCAGTGATGACATGAACTAATATATACACTCACAAAAGAAAACAGATCTCGTCAAGTAATAATACGATACTTCCCAATTACACGAAGGTGATTTACAAGCTCGACCCGACGGAATTGAAAGACAGTTTTAGTGGTACTTCCACCGGGGACTAGGTTCATTCTAATTTTTCCCATTAATTTGATTCAGTAATATTTATGCTATAAATGTGAAGCATCACTTTACATTTTAAAAAGCCACTAGAAAATCCCCTGACACATCAAAATTCCGCCAAAAATTCCGCTAGCCACTAAATGCAGTTTTTCGCTGCTAGAAGGATTTAGAATCCGCCAGATTTACCGGGAAATCCGCTAAGTTGGCAACACTGTTTGTGGGGCATTCGGATGTGACAGTGGCCGGATTTTGGACTGGATGGAGACGTAAGAGCAGGCATACTCGTCGTCATGGTTCCGGTCGATCATGTCTGACACCAACAAGGGAGGATCGCCGTATTGTACACCAAGCACATCGTAATCCCTTCACATCAGCGTCTGCCATCCGAAAACAAGTAATGACTCCCTACAACATTTTGTGTCATCCCGCACCATTGGCCTGAGACTAGCAGCAGCCGGACTAGGGAATTACTATCCAATGCATAGGCCGTTACCGGGAAGCGTGAACTGATGATGAATGACGTCTCATTGTGTTCAGCTGTGAATCATAGTTCTGCACTACCCCGGATGACCATCGTCTGTGAGTACAGTGGCGAGCTGCGGAGAGGTTCCGTTCATCCAATGTTTTAGAGAGGCACAGCGGTGTTACTCCTGGCGTCATGGTGTGGAGAGCCATCAGGTATGACTTCAGATCACGGCTGATAGTGATTGAGGGAGCTCTGACGGCACGTCACGGACATCCTGCGTCCTCATACGTTACCTCTTATGCGACAATATCGTGGTGACAGTTTTCAACAGGATAATGCTCGTCCACACATGGCACGTGTCTCTATGAACTGTCTGCGTAATGTTGAGTTACTCCCATGGTCAGCAAGATCCCCAGATTTGTCCCCGGTAGAACTTGTGTGGGACTAACTCGGACGTCAGCTCCGTCCCAGTGCCCGTATCCAGGATATCAAGGACCAGTTACAACAGTTGTGGACCAGTTTGGCTCAGGAGAGGGTACAACGTCTTTATGACACCCTTCCCAACCGAATCAGTGCATGCATCCAGGCCAGAGGGGGTGCAACGTCATACTGATACGTGGGCTCGGACTGCCAAATTATTTGTAAATTAGACTCGATTTTGTAATCACTGAAATAACATCACATACCCTCTCAACACGTGAAATTTAATTTCGTTTCCTCCTCCCCTTCTGGATGCTTCAGTTATTTTGTCAGGCAGTGTATCTCGTTAACTCGCTAATAACTGGGCCATGGATGCAACTCTCGGTAGAAAACCATTTATGCAAATTCGCATTCGTCAAGGATATCCATTGACTTATACCATTTGAGCGATTCCTCTCGTAGCTACGATATACATATCGTAGTTATGGATTTTATTCTATGACGAGATTCGTTTCCTTGCAACTCCTTTTATTTCCACCGGGCGAGTTGGCCATGTGGTTAGGGCGTGCAGCTGTGAGCTTGCATCTGGGAGATAGTGTGTTCGCGGCAGCCCTGAAGACGGTTTTCCGTGTTTTCCCATTTTCACACCTGGCAAATGCTGGGGCTGTACCTTACTGAAGGCCACGGCTGCTTCCTTCCCATTCCTAGATCTTTCCTATCCCATCGTCGCCATAAGACCTATCTGTGTCGGTGCGACGTTAAGTAAATAGCAAAGAAAAGCTTTTATTTCGATGTTCAATCTATCGATCTTATTTTCAGTTCTCCTTTTATATATAGGCGTAACCTTCTGTGTGAATGAAAAAGGAAATGCACGTTACTAAATTCTTGCCTTTTGTTTATCTACAACTATTCATTACCCATATAAATGGTGCGAGCCACTTAGTGGGTAACATCCATTCTCTGGAGACGTGATGGGCTTGGTTTGGAACTCTAATGGGAGGAGGAGGTGGGTAAGGAAAAAGTTATGAGTTTGGCGGAGAGAGGAAAGATCTGTGGTTAAGGTTCCTAAACACAATTTCATCTTAAATTGCCGTACATGTACAACAAGGAGTATTGATGGAGATATGCATTTAAAATGTGATCCAGTACATTTAAATTGGTGGTTGCAAAATGTCGAGCGAGATTAAATTTCTGACGCTTGGTTTTATTTTCGGGTGAATGAATGAGTGACGGTGCAGTATAAGGGATGAGGTTATGATCAATGGGATTTCGGGAGGGATGTGAAGCAAATTTGGTTATGATGAGGTTAGATAATCGAAGGTCTGCCGTAATTGACTTGGGAATAAGATGGCGTGTAGGTATCTAAATTACGTATGAAGAAGGTGCCGTAGATGCCTGTGATATGGAAGCGAGAGTGAGAGTTTAGACAGAGTGCTTGTCGGAGCTTTCGGCATTCCATGAAAAGGATAGGATTTTACTGGGGCTGGGGTGGTCTACAGCCATCCTAGCTGTGAATTCGTAGGTGTTTTTGGAATGGATAATACTCGTATGAGACCTCCAAGCTGAGTCCTATAGGCGACCCACGCATGTGTGAGGATGGGGCCCTACCTAAGATGAATTATAGTGTTCAAGATGGCACAAACACCCAGCCTAGAGGAATTAACCATTGAAAGTTAAAAACCCGGGCCCAGCCTGGAATCTAACCCATGGCCCGTTGGATCAAGGGCCAGAATACTAATCATTTAGCCATGGAATCGGACTTTGGCATGGATGAATTGTTAGTATGTTAGGCGCATGATTTAACCGTTGAAAGGGGTGAGACTCTATTTATACCACGAATTCCGTCATTACTTGCAATATTATTCTTTCCAGTTTAAGGTCCTCCAGTTCCGTATAAGTGTCTAGTTTACCATGTCCATAAAAGGTCGCAAGCCCAAACACGCACCACTGCTGGGGTAGATCTCCTTCTAGCATGGCTAATTTTATGTTTCTTGCTCCCGAGTCAGTCCTCTAATTCTCTTCTGATACATACGCCAGGCGATGAGACCCAAAATATTCTTGGTACCATTAGAAATTTGTCCCTTCCACTTGGATAACTAATATCTTCCACATAAAGCATTGGTACTTCCTAGTACATCCACAAATCTTGTTTTTAGTTTAATGTTGCTTCAGTGGGGATTGGTTTGTGTTCTTCGTCTTAAAAATATAAATTCCACTGTTGTTTTGCACTTGAAGAAAATTATTTAATTTGTTATATCTCATTGCATTTTATTTGTGATGTTCCTCTGCGTTTGTTTCCAGTTTGACTTATTGACTGCAATGTCAATCATTTGGGCATTCTTTATCTGCATGCATTTGAAAGCAAGTCTTAAGTTGACAGTGCCTACACGTTATATCCATTTTTGCCCAGAACTTGTTCAAGCTTGAGCATAAAGTGACTGTTGCACGATTTAGGGTATACGGGTGGGCAAAATAAAACTGGGCCGGGAAATATTTACAATAGGAACTAACGCGGGATTGGTAATGAACATCACAGAAGATGTTGAAAATGGCCTCATCTGAAAAAATGAAAAAATGAGCATCCAAAAGTGCTGACTCCACTTCAGTCAGAAACCACCGGCAGAACTCAGTACGCGAAGATTCGTCCGGATACTCTAACGCAAGCACAACAGTAAATTTGTAAGAATACAGATGCAGTTCCTTTTCAATAATGTTTCGACACGACGATCTCTTAATTTCCACTCGCACAGATAAATAACGTTGAGATTTCGTTCCACGCTTTCCTTCACTCGAGCAATGCTTTCTGGTGTTCGAACACTTCTAGATAGTTACGGTTTTTATTCGCCACAGAGCCCGTTTTCACGCCATCTTGCCACTACGGTTTGCATTGCAGACTTAAATAGAGGTTTTGCCAAAACATTTCCAGTCTTAAACTCTTGCGAAAACAGTTCCACACATGTTTTAAACGAATCATACTTTGCATAACACTCGACAATGAACACGCCCTGTTTTATCGTGAGCACCATTGTGTGTGTTGCATTCATCTGGTCACTAAACGCTTCTGTTTCTCTCACTCACTAATACATAATGTCACAGCTATGTACTCGGGACATGCGCACGCGCAGACATGTCACTGCAACTAATTGGTGCATCGAAATCATGGTTTCCAGCATTTCCTCTGATGGGCAGTTCTCCTATTCATTAACAAGGGTTAATTCCGCGTCAGTCTTATACATATTTTAATAATAATATTATTGTTTTTACGTCCCACTAACTAGTTTTGACGGTTTTTGGAGACGCCGAGGTGCCGGAATTTTGTCCCGAAGAACCTGCCACTAAATCTACCGACACGAAGCAGACTTACTTGAGCACCTGAAAACATCACCGGACTGAGCCAGGATCGAACCTGCCATTTGGGGGTCAGAAGGCCAGCGCCTGAACCGTCTGAGCCTCTCAGCTTATGAGAAGAACGGAGGTTTTTCAAGGTTTCTTCATGTCTGCGTTCTTAGAAGCTGTACGTTACATTATTAACCAGACAATCTGTAAGTGAAGAATAATTTGCTTCTATAGATTACATCAAATAGAATTTTGTTTTCACAGCCGACTTCCTGAGGCTGTGGTGAGATAGGCAAACATAATGACTAATCCCCTTTTGAGGCTCCTGGCAGATGATAGTTATTCAACGTGCACACTTGGTTTAATTAAACCCGGCTACTGCATGATTTAAGAAACTTACGGAAGAGTTTGTGTTACATGTAGAAAATTTGGCACTTAATAAGTTAATGTTGCTTCTCCCAGAACTGCATGTAAGTTCCACTGTTGCAAGCCAAAATATTATGCCAATATCAAACACAGCGATGTGATGAGTGATATAACTCTTCAGTTAATTAAGGACATTACTGAATAACTCGTCATATAAGGAAGATTAATGTAGTTCTAGCTTATAGGCTGACTGGAACAAGAGACCACGTTGAGACCCTCACTGGCAACACACCACCGCAGTTCCAACTTTCAAAATCAGACCTTCAAACTACCCGTTGCGTTATTCTGACACAGTTATGACAAGTTCAAATGTCACCAGCACGCATTCAGTACAAGCGTAAAAGATTAGGTAGGTTCAGTATGTAGAGACAGTGCATAGCAGAGCAACAGGTACGGCTTACGATAGCGATCACATGGTGAAGTCTAAATTTCAGATTTTACTCTCTTCCAAATCTTTTATTCCATACATGCAATCACATGATAATGAAATAAAGGGAGAAGAATAGTATTTGATGTATCGAAGTATGCGTTGTATTTAAATAATAATAATAATAATAATAATAATAATAATAATAATAATAATAATAATAATAATAATAGGGGCCGATGACTTTCGATGTTAGACCCCTTGAAACAACATGCATCATCATCATCATCATCATCATCATCATCATCATCAATAATAATAATAATAATAATAATAATAATAATAATAATAATAATAATAATAATAATAATCTTTCTCTTTTCTTTCTTTCTTTTTCCCCTTCTTAATCCGTTTACCTGCCAGGGTTCGTTTTTCCCTCGGTCTCAGCGAGGGATCCCGCCTCTACCACTTCAAGGGCAGTCTCCCTGAACGTGAAACTTTGGGTTGGGGATAAAACTGGGGAAGAGAACCAGTACCTGGCTCAGGTAGCCTCACCTGTTATACTGAACAGGCGCCTTGTGGGAGGATGGGAAGATTGGAAGGGATAGACAAGGAAAATGGGAAGGAATCGGTCGTGGCCTTAAGTTAGGTACCATCCCGGCATTTGCGTTGAGGAGAAGTGGGTAACCACGGACAACCACTTCAAGGATGGCTGAGGTGGGAATAGAACCCCCTCTACTCAGCTGACCTCCCAAAACTGAGTGGACCCCGTTGCATTCCTCGTACCACTTTTCTAGTTTCGTAGCAGAGCCGGGAATCCAACCCGGGCCTCCGGGAGGTGGCAGCTAATCACACTAACAACTACACCACAGAGATGTACATATAATAATATTAATAATAATAATAATAATATAGAATGTATTCTTTTAGTGCATGAAACCGAAATATGGAAATACTTACAGATCACTACTGATTTATAGTTGAATCGATAACTGTTAAAGGGTACTAGGATTTTCTGTATCGAGTTAATTAAAAAGAATACTCGCTTAAATATAGAGATTTTTTCTGTACTGTGTAAGCATTACTCACCGTGATAATAATATTCTATAAAGGTGTATTTGGTTGACATCTTCCTTCTTGAAATTGAATAAAATAGGAAACTTCCTGGTCTAGTTCTTTTTACAATGAATAATTAGCTTACTGGCTTACTAATTAGCTTATTAGATTTATTTTTTGTAACAAATGATGACATTTGAGTACACTACTTATACGTTTGCTGGCGAGATGTAGTGTTTACAGTGCACTATGTCTTCTGGAATGGGCTATATAAAATTTGTTACTTTCATTGACCTGTCTCAGTCTCGTCCTTGACTTTGACAATATGAAAGTGACTGAAGTATGAGTGATGCTAGTAATACCATTCTTTATGCAGCCAGTCCCTGTTGTGAATGGTGTGAAAATATCGCTCATAGGGTCAGTTGGTGCATGCCTTTCTGTGGGCTTGGCAGACTGACATGTAATGGCAACGGCTGGCTCGGTGAGGAAAGCAACGGGAAACTACCTCACTGCTTATTTCCCTAGTACGCCTTTTCAGTGATACCTAGGCTATTTATGACAGCTGTTGGCGGAGCTGTAGAGGATCAAACCAGCCTTCGGGCTGAATATCCAACATACATTAATGCAAATCACTGTATTTTTATTGCAAGGTCATACAGCAATGGACATATAATAATATGGAAGGCAATACAATTCTGTGACTAGATTTTCTTTAGCACTGATTCTTAGGTTTAGCTTATTGTTTTATCATTAAAGAAGGGCAAACTTAGTTCCTTACAAAATGATCAGATGTCTCTATCTTCAAACAATTATTGTCATTTAAAATGTCATTTTCGTAAAAGTGACTTGGGTGCTCTCTGATAACCACAGATTCAGTTATTGAAATAATACCAAAAAAGGCACATCTTAGTACATGAAACCCAAACAAAATGGAAAATAATACTGTTTACTCATAGTTTATAACAATGTATAATCATTTATGTTTATTCATTTATACAGTAACATTTATACTGTTTGCTGAAGTTTTCAGAAGGGATGGCCCCGAAAATCATACTCTGTAGAAATACTGCTGTCTTACAACTAGCATGGCGAGACGACTGACCTTCAAGTACTGAGCACGAACTGCTATGGGCGCAGGTTTGTGGTAAAACGAGAGCGAAATCCATCTTGTGGTCGTTCTTGGCGATGCTGCTGTAGCAAGTAAGCCGCTTTCGTAATGGAGAGAATTCATATCTCCTGTGACCTTACACAAGAAGGTAAACAATTTACGAATGGGAATACGTTCATACAATTTTCCTGTTTTACCAGCTTCAGTGGGACCTAATTCGTTAATGTTCCACTACGATGCGGTTACAAGAGATGGTTTATTTATTCCGCCTATATCCACTTCCTTTGCCTTTACCTGATAGGATTAAAAGGTTGCTAGGGAATTCTGAGTGCTTGTCAAAGGCTTTAAAAGATACTCTCATGATATGTAAACTTTCTCTCGTCCGTAATGTATTGTAATCTAATCTGGCAGAGCGTCGCTGAAGTCCTGGCTAACTCTCAGAAGGATATGCTGCTAAAGTACATTGTTATGCCGTAACGCATAACGTTTGACACTAAATAATATTATGGGCTTCTATGAAATGGCACGAAATTGTTGGATAAGCTAATCTCATAACTTTCTTAGGTATTTGATAGACCTAGATGTACCGGGCGAGTTTGCCGTGCGGTTAGGGGCGCGCAGCTGTGAGCTTGCATCCGGGAGATAGTGGGTTCGAACTCCACTGTCGGCAGCTCTGAAATGGTTTTCCGTAGTTTCCCACTTTCACACCAGGCAAATGCCGGGCCTGTACCTTAATTAAAGCCACGGCCGCTTCCTTCCTATTCCTAAAGCCTTTCCTATCCCATCGTCGCAATAAGACCTATCTGTGTCGGTGCGACGTAAAGCAAATAGTGAAAAAAAGACCTTGATGTGGAATAAAAGAGAGCGAAGTATATTCAGTGAACTACGGAGGGTTGCCCCAGTTAAGATCGGACGTTATTTCTCACCTTTTCTGACGGAGAAATTCCCTTTCGCCACCACCGACTATGTTCGATGTGATGTCCACGGACCTGCACTATTTTCCTACATCGGAATCCACCGAGTCTCAGGGCAAGAAGGAGAATGTTAGCCCAAACCTCTTGAGAGGCTTTCCAAAAGCCCTCTGTGTTGATGGGATGTCTAGAAGCAAGGCCTTACTTCAGGACACCAAAGCCGCAGAAATCCATAGGTGAGGCATTTAGTGACATCATGGGGATTGGTTTGAAGATATTACATGCACATTTGTCTCAGCAGTATTCCGTTGGTAGTAGGTGAGGGAGATCTGGCTGTATGCCTTATCCACGCGGTTCCAAAGGAGGAATATCTTCGTCGTAAATATAGTCCATTACATTCTCCTGGAGGTAGGCAGCTTTTACATTAGCATTACTTTCAAGTCTGTAAATCCGGCATAGTAATTTGTATGAATCATGAACCACTAGGATAACTTTTCTTTGTTCTTTCGAATGAAGTTTGAGCGCCCCTTTTGGGCTATTGGACGATAGAAAATAGTGTGAGATCCATTTATGTTATTCAATTACACTAAAGGAGCCTCCCTGAAAATCGCAATTTCAGCAATTACACAAGAAAGCAAGAACCCATTATGTTCCTGGCCTTAATAGAGAGAATATAAAATTATTGGTGGAATACATGAAACACTTCGATGAAAATCCATTCAGTGAGCAAACATTGGATGTTGGCTTGAAACATACCAGCTTTCTGTCAGAAATTAAGAAAGGATGAGACAGACACGTCAATGAAAGTAACACATTTATTCTAGTCCATAACAGAAGACATAGTGCACGGCACTGTAAACACTACATCTCGCCCGCAAAGGCATGATGCCCTCATGTCGGAAAAAATCGCACCCAGTGTTTCCACATCCCTGTTGAACAGTTTCCACTCGTATATCCATCAGTACATCTCACCCAACACGCTCCCCCGTCCCCATCGTCCCCGCAGAAACGTCTCAACGAGGCTTCACTGTATTCGTATATTCAGATTCATCTATGTCGTCCCCCGCAGAAACGTCTCAACGAGGCTTCTCTGTATTCGTATATTCAGTAGTACGCCCTCCCGCTCAACACATCCATCGATGTCGTCCCCGTAGAAACGTCTCAACGAGGTTTTACTCTATCTCAATCCCACTAGACGAAAGCAGTAGTTGCACCTATCTGTAAAACGAGAACAGGAAAAAGTGCTACAAATATCGAGGCATTTAATTAATCAGTATGCCAGGCAAGGTGTTCACTAGCATTTATGAAAGGGAGAGTGCGACCAAATGTTTGAGAGTAAGTTGGATGAAAACCAGTGTGGTTTCAGACTACAGAGGGGCTGTCAGGGTCAGATTTTGAGTTTGCGCCAGGTAAATGAAAAATGCTGCGAGAGCAATAGACAATTATGTTTATGTTTCGTCGATGAGGAGAAGGCATATGACAGAGTACCGACGGAAAATATATCAGTTGTACTGAGGGACTATGAGATTAAATGCAGATTATTAAAAGCAATCAAAGGCATTTTTGCGTAGATATTGCTAGTCTACAGTGATAATTGATGGTAGAATGAGTTCTTGGTTAGACAAGGATGAATATTGCACCTTTGTTGTTCATAGCTTACATGTATTCTCTACTATAATTTCGTGTGACTGTTTCTAGCCAAATGCAGCCCTTGTATCGCAGACCCTCCGATGAATGTGGGCGGCATCTGCCATGTGTAGTTAACTGCGTGTTATTGTGATGGAGGATAGTGTTATGTATGGTGTGTGAGTTGCAGGGATGTTGGGGACAGCACAAACACCCAGCCATCAAGCCAATGGAATTGACCAATAAAGGTTAAAATTTCCCAACCCGGCCGGGAATTGAACCCGGGACCCTCTGAACCGAAGACCAGTACGTTGACCATTCAACCAACGAGTCGGCTATTCTCTACTGAAAGGTATAAATTGACAGGGAGGGATTCAGTTATGAGTAAATACAGTAAACAGTTTATCCTATGTCGACGATTTGGTTATAATGGCTGATTGTGCTGAAAGCTTGCAATGTAATATGTCGGAACTTGAAAATAGGTGCAGTGAGTATGGTACGATAATCAGCATTTTTAAGACTGAAGTGATGTTAGTAGGGAAGAAACCTAAGAAAATTGAATGTCAGGTCGGGAATACAAATGCGGAACGTGTAGATTAATACAAGTATTTAAGATGTGTATTCTCCCAGGATGGTAGCATACTAAGTGAAATTGAATCAAGGTGCAGCAAAGCTAACGCAGTGAGCTCGCAGTTGCAACCAGTATTATTCTGTAAGAAAGAAGCCAGCTTTCAGACGAAACTATCTTCACTTCAGTCTGTTTTCTGACCAAATTCACTGCACGGGAGTGAAAGGTGCATAGGGTCTCATTCATAAGTTAGATGTAACATGCATAAAAGTAGCTACAATGATCGCTGGTACAAATAGGTTGGAAAATAGCAGGATGATACTCGGAATGAGGAGACAAAATATAAGTTAAGAATAAACTGAGTGAATGTAACGGTACGCATAAACCGCCTTTAGTGGTGGTGGTAAGTGAGTCGAATGCTCTTTGCATTACGTTGCACCGACACAGATAGGTCTTATGACGACAATGGGACAGAAAAGGCATAGAAATGGGAAAGAAGCGCTCGTGGCCTTAATTAAGGTACAGCCCCAGCATTTGCCTGGTGTGTAAAATGGGAAACCACGGGAGAGTGCTGCCGACAGTGGGGTTCGAACCCACTATCTCCCAGATGCGAGCTCACAGCTGCGCGCTTCTAACCGCACGGCCAACTCGCCCGGTGTGAGTCGAATGGAGAAGGATGTATTACCTAGGAGAATAATGGACTTGGTCACAGAGAGTACAAGGAGTAGAAAAAGACCAAGACGATGATGGTTAGATTCAGTTTCTAATAATTTAAAGAAAAGGAGTATGGAACTAAACGAGGCCTCAGGAAATGAAATTCCCCAACCTGGTTCCAGTCATTCGACTGGGTCAGAAATGGAATGAATCAAGCCCCGTCTAGCGGCGAGGTTAGGAATTGTGCCGGCTGCCGAAGCCTGTCGCACTCCCCTGGGGCAAGGATTAATGACTGACAGATGAAATGTAATGTTATTGGCGGGTGTTGCTTGAATGAAAGATGACAGGGAAAACCTGAGGCCAACCGCCTGAGCCACGGAGTCTCTCGAACCAGGCCTCAGAGGCGATTAGTAAATTTACAGACGGAGAGCTGAAAGACAACAATCTATAATGAAGATGTATGTATGTATGTATGTACGTATTGTACCAGTAAAAGAGCCCGACTTTAAGATTTATTTTGAACGAAAGCATCGAATAGTTCTCAGGGCTAAACTGGATGAATATTAGCTAGGGCTTGGTACAGGAGGCAGGGTCCTATCTACAAGAAAAGTTTGAATCTGATTTGATAAGAGTTTATTCATGTAATGCATATTAAATTGCACATCACCTCATGGTAGATAGGGGTTGTCTTCCACATTGTCCTTTAAATGGCCCGGGTCTCCAGCTCACCAGGCCGCACCGGCTGAAACACGTTTCAGAAGATGCCCAAGTACTCCGTCAAGATGCGGATGGACCATCCAGGTTGATTGCATGGAATACGCCTCAAATTCCCGTGATGACCTCCGCTGGTTCCTGACGATGTTGAGGGTAATCACATTACCCAAGTACAATGAGGTGGATGCCCACAAAACTCCGAAAATGTGTTCTTAGTCACTCGCAGAATTGATAAGTCAAAGTTCATGAAAACCTTGAATAATTAGTTTTCACACCATTAGTAAAATCACTAGTCAATGTTTATAAAGACTTTCAAGAATTCACTCTTTAACACTCATGGAAATGACAAGTCCGTGTTCATGAAGACTTTCAATGATGTTATAGTTCATCAATGGAAAAATTTACAAGTCTTTAAGTAATCACTGGCAAAAATCACAAGTTTATGCTCATGGAAACTTCGAACAAATTTAGAGTTCATCACTCGTGAATATTCCAAGTCCTTGAATAAACACTGGCGAAAAGTTAGAGTCCAACACTGGTAAATATTACAAGTCTTACTGGCGAAAAATTAGAGTGCAACACTGGTAGTATTATAAGTCTTTGAATAATCACTGGTGAAAATCACAAGTCTACGCTCATGCAAATTTTGAATAATGTTAGAGTTAATCACTCGTAAATATCACAAGTCTTTGAATAATTACTGGCGAAAATTTAAAGTCCATCACTGGTAAATATTACAAGTCTTATTTATAAAGACTTAGAAGAATTCAGAGTTCCTCGACACTCGTAAATATTACAAGTCCCCTTTATAAAGACTTAGAAAAATTCGTTCCTCAACACTCGTAAATAAAGACTTCGAGGAAATTCAGAGTTCCCCAGTGAGACTATAACCACACGGAGATAGCTTCCGACGATTATGGCAGCGAGTAGAGCCACGCTGACTACTTGACTGTCACTGACTGACTGAGATATCAAGCTATATTGAGCCCTCCTTATATTTGGTTTGGGGACATCTACGTCACATATGCTGTGAAGCTGGTTATCTCCTAAATCCCTCGACGGATTTTCTTGAACTTCAAGCATTCCGACGTTTATGTAATTCCCTTTAAAATGACATGTTGATCAGGTCGCTACCACAATTATTATAGGAGTTTTAAATTTTTCTCCATCGAATGTTCCGGAAGGTGTGACGCTTGAATCTGGAACATACGAGTTCAGGCCAGCTGGACGTGGCATGACAGGTGGGTGATCTAACTAGCCCCTGCTGCTACATCACGCATACAGCTGTTCTTAGCTTGCTCGCTCGTCCTGCTGAATGTAAACAAACCAGGCTTGCACGGAGTAATACGCGTGGTGATAAAATACGATCAACTCTCAAAAAATATGCATGTGCAGGTCGTAACCAGTACAGTATGTATGTATGTATGTATGTCCTTTTGCCGGACTGAGTGGCTCAGGCAGTTTAGGCGCTGGCCTTCTGAACCCAACTTGACAGGTTCGATCCTAGCTCAATCCGGTGGTATTTGAAAATGCTCAAATTCATCAGCCTCATGTCGGTAGATTTACTGCTACGTAAAATAACTCCTGTGGGACAAAATCCGGCACTTCGGCGTCTACGAAAATTGTCCAAAAGTAGTTGGTGGAATGTAAAAAACAATAACATTATAATTTTTATGTTCTTTTGTCAAGAGCTGGGATTGAATTTGTCGATCAGAAGTATGACCTTTGATGCCTTGTGTCACATTACAATATCAGGCTGTTTGCGGCTTGTTGTTCGGTCAGTCTGTACTTTCGTGTTCCAGTACCCTTTACACCCCTGATTATTATAAACTAGATGCAGCGTGTATCTATAGTGCGGCATATGATAGGTGAAGGAACATCTTCTTCTTCTTAAGACGTCGTCTCCAAATGGAGGTAGACGATCCACACGGCCAGCTCCGATCTTGACGTTGCAGCCATGCCATGTGGATTTATTGGAATATCTCTCAGGATCTTTAATGCAGTTTTTTCCCGTTGCCTTCTGCATCCTAATGCCGTTGACCAAACTGGTTCTTCCGCCTTTGGGAACAATTTCTTGTCCCCAGGATAATAGAGTGCCCTTACCCTTACCCGCTCATCCACTCTCAAAGAGACTATTGGCACTTGGTATAGGAGATCTCCTTATACCGGGAGATAATCGGTCCCTTCATTCGTTAGCCGCCTGCCTCTACCGCGGGGAGGTGAATGTCAGGATTTCACCGTCATTGAAACAAGGACCAAATGGCATTTCCTTGTTTCTCCGGTTCTTTAGAAAGGAAGGAACATCTGCCCAGACATATTTGCTGACGAATGCTATTCACAATGTTGTCTTACGGGTTGGTGTACTCAGCAGGGCTAAAGCAGCCACTTACGATGTTATCCGTACTTCCACTACCCACGTTTGCTCTTCTGTGTTCAGTCCTTTGAATGTAGTATAGTTAGTGCTTTAGTATCTTAGAAAGTTGTTGATCTTGAAGGGTTCCTGGTTCTACTGTGTATTTCAGTAGGATCGATTTCTGATTGATCTCGATCTTCTTTCACCGCTTCAGTCAATTTAGAATAAAGTGGTCCTTGGAAATTTGTTTCGTGGACTTCATATGTTAGGTATTGTCCAGCTCACCAAAGAAAGTGAGTCTACTCTTCCTCATGGATGTGTTATATTTTCAGTGTGGAATGTTGGCAAGCTTCCTCAGTGTGTCTTCTCCTATGTTCTTGAACTTACACTTATTTTATTATTATTATTATTATTATTATTATTATTATTATTATTAAATACAATTTACACATAATCTGCTGACCTAGTTTCGTCACAAATCTCTGTGTTCTGTATGACAGAGTAATGTACAACAAAAGGTATTGCGTAAAGCGATAAAGATTCCTATAATCGACCGACTTGTTCAACATTAATGATGTGAAGCCCACTTGCTGCTGTTCCATCGAAACGCTAGGTGCTAACGAGCGGTATTTGTTATGTTCAACAATATAGACTCATTCGCTTTACTCGATCTGCAGTTAGAGTTTACTACAGGATAAAACCACATAGTCGGTTCTTACGGCCTTAATCTCTTGGTCCGTTGTTACGCACAAGTAGACGCAAGGAGCTGGTAGCGATATTTGGTGGGTGTTGTGAGGCCTCACTTGCTGCATTATCGACCAGGATACGTCCATGTACCTCAGCTCCGACTTTCTTGAATACCGGTTTTGAATCCCAACGTCAGCTATTGTTGAAATTAATTTTCGTGATATATTTCAGAATCTGTCGAATGCTAGGGCAATGTAAAAGAAATCCCCATTGTAGGACAAGCATCTAATTTCCTGTCTGAGTTATTGGTACATTGGCTACCAATACTGCAACAGCACAGCTTATCAAACCTCTGCCTTAATTAACGGTAGGTACCTACCTAAGTGAGATGTTAAAGGCATGTCCAGCTCATCTTCAAGGACCGAGCTCGATAGCTGCAGTCGCTTAAGTGCGGCCTGTACCCAGTAATCGGGAGATAGTGGATTTGAGCCCCACTGTCGGCAGCCCTGAAGAAGGTTTTCCGTGGTTTCCCATTTTCACACCAGGCAAATGCCGGGGCTGTACCTTAATTAAGGCCACGGCCGCTTCCTTCCAATTCCTAGGCCTTTCCTATCCCATCGTCGCCGTAAGACCTATCTGTGTCGGTGCGACGTAAAGCAAATAGCAACCAAAAAAAGAAGCATCTTCAAGGAAGTAGGGTAAATTCTGCGTCGAATTTGTCGAATTGTAGATATTTTTCCTGAAAAAGGGTTCTGTAACGTAGACTTCTATATCTCCTGGCATTTAAGTATTCATTACTTTCCAAATTTAACTCTCATATTAAAGCATAGGCAAAATTGGACAAAGAGAGATGATTGTTCAGGATATAATGAGAAGTCAGGCATTGTGATTAGATGTCGGCGAAACTCTTGATAGGTGACCTAACGAAGTGTTTCGGAAGATTAAAAACAACTATAGATGGAAATGGACTGAATAATATGCAGTACGATATTGTCCTGTTCGTTAAATACACGAAGGTTTTAAGAGGATTGATGAAGGAAGTCGACCAATAGAAATCAGATAGGCCAACAAATGAACCCCTAAAAGGACTAAATCCATGACAAACAACTGGAAAGGTGACGTAAGCATCAATGGCAATCCCTCTGAATTCGTGAGATAACACAAGTACCATGGTCAGATTATATTATTCAGCAGAAGAGTCAAGAAAAGGTAGTACAACAGTTTATATCAGTAGCATTGTCGAGCCTAAAATTCAAGCTGATGGTCAGGCATTAAAACCTAAAACTGAAACGGGACATTATGCATATTTACAATACATCATTCCACTTATTTTGTACGGCTCACAGACATACGCCTTAAGTTCAAGACATAGAGACTTACTGAAGACGTACCAGAGAAAACTGTAGAGGAATGTCTTAGGCTTCATCTTGAAGGACAGAATAAGGAATGTGTAAGAGTGGAAAAAAAAGAAATTTATGGCGTGGTGACTGTGGAACGTTTGTCATAAATGGTGCTTAGCTAGACTTACAGTGAGGAGGAACTTCTACAGGTGGGGATCAAAGATCTAGGACCCACGGATCGGGCGAAGAAAAGTCATGACAAAACCGAGAAATGACTGGGAAACAAGAATCAAGTAAATTGTAAGAAAGATAGGCTGAAATCACACGAAATTGTTCAAACTAGCCCCTTTCAGCACTTGCCTTAATGAATGTTCTAGGCTAATTCGAACTCTAACCGATTTAGCTGGAATTCGATCCCAGAATTATGCATATTGAAGATGTGCGCTTAATCAGCAATGTTACACAGTCGATCAAGCATTTCTGGACAAGAATCTTACTCTAGGTATTACTCAGTATGCAATAAAATGTATTAACAATTAATTACTGAGGGCAAAGCCTTTACCTTCCACCTTTCACGTACCTTAAGTACCTGCAGGGGGATGATTTCAAAAAAGAAACAACAAAAGCAAAAATCTACGTTGCTGTACAGTGGTGGCCGTTGGATTCTCACGTCGAGGGTAGGGGGGGGGGGGGCGGTGACCACAGTACTTCTTCCCACAACTCTTTCTTTGCTACTGACCAGTAGCACCGCACTCATTCAAGTCTTCTACGCAAAAACAAACAAATTCACTGCTGCCAAACCTCACAAAACGCGGGATGCAAGCCAGAGGCCCGATTTGCGTCAAAATTCCTGGTCTCAAATGTTACATTTCAATATAAGAGTTTATTATTTTTCTTCTTAAAATCTAAATAATACTGCCAACAAGGTCATACAACATTACTTAATTTTATTGTATGCAACCATGGAGATATGGCTGGCGCATGCTCGTGTAGGGGTTTGTGAGGACATCTTTACCGCTACACTGCTACGGACTCTACCCACGTGAAAGCCTCTGTCCGCACCCTTACTCCCCCCGAAACCGTCCACCAGCGCGCTTCCCCTCTTACATCTCAACCCTCTCACCCACACTATATCCTCGTACGGAAGCTCGAGAATTCATGCCATCTTCAACCTGAAAACACTTACCAGTGAACGGCGCGCTGAAAGTCAATCACCTAAGTTTGATAACTTAATGCCGAACAGTTTTCCTTATTGATGAGGATTTACAGCGTTACAATGAAATTTAATTTTCTTAGCATTATTCGAGTCCAATATTTGACTTCAAATGTCGAGAGAAAACACTTCTTTTTTTATTTTTTTTTTAATTTTTTATTTTTGCAATTTGCTCCGACACAGATAGGTCTTATGGCGACGATGGGACAGGAAATGGCTAGGAGAGGGAAGAAAGCAGCCGTGGCATTAAGGTACAGCCCCAGCATTTGCCTGGTATGAAAATGGGAAACCACGGAAAACCATCTTCCGGGCTGCCGACAGTGGGGTTCGAACCCACTATCTCCCGGATGCAAGTTCACAGCCGCGTGCTCCTAACTGCACGGCCAACTCGCCCGGTCGAGAGAAAATAAAGGAACCTTTCGTTCTTTAGGGAGGACACCGTCCGGGAATTCTTAAGGACTGGCCGCTACTGCTGATGTACTCGTCGTCCAGTTCAATCAATCAATCATTCAATCAATCAATCAATCAATCAATCAATCAATCAATCAATCAATCAATCAATCAATCAATCAATCAATTACTGATCTGCATTTAGGGCAGTCGCCCAGGTGACTGATTCCCTATCTGTTGTTTTCCTAGCCATTTCTTAAATGATTGCAAAGAAATTGGATTTAGTGAACATCTCCCTTGGTAAGTTATTCCAATCCCTAACTCCCCTTCCTATAAACGAGTATTTGTCCCAAATTGTCCTCTTCTGTCGTGTTTTGTTATCAAGCACGTTTTCCAGACGAACCTCTTCTAACAGTCTACGTTATTTCCCTCTGTAGCTGATATCTAGCTGTCTTGTACGGGCACCGTACAGGAAATCGACGACACATTGTTTGGGCCTGTTGTAGGCTGCAGGGTACACGCCTCGGCTATCTTGAATTCGTTGGATTCTTCTATTCCCACTATTTCAAGATATAGAAATAGTAACCACCAGCCACATCCTATTAAAATGTCCACGCCAATACGGAAAGTATAAGAAAACTGAATAGATCAGGCTGATTTCATACCTGACATCAACACACAGTGCTGTCGTCTATAATGCATTTAGTCCCTAAATAAGAAAAGAAACAACAGAAAAAATAATTAATCTTTCTCTCCTGTAAGGGAACGCAAAATTCATTTCACAATTTTATTCGGCCTATGAGTAAACAGGCTTCCACTGAAACATAGATATTATTGACCAACATAAATAGCTAACTTCTTGGCTAGCACAATAGCGTACATGGTAGTTTCTCTCGTTGGCAGAAGACAAAACAAGAGAGGAATGTAATGTAATTATTTTGGGGAATATGGAAATGTTCCATTCATAAATACAAATTCTCTTTCAGCCAGAAACCATAAATGTGTTTATGTTGAAAATAGTGGTATATTATTACGTGCTCAGGCGATGCCAGCTCTCCGGAAGCCTCGTTTGCTATTTCTTTGAAGAGATGAGTGAGTTAGGTCGGTAACCTCCCATGACCATGGCCGGCCTCTGCTTGTACTGTGATTTCGTGTTGATTCACCATGGGTCTTCTGGATCGCGAAAAGCAATTTTTCCTTCTCTAGTCGAATCCCGAATATTCCAGTACGTTATCATAACGGAAATAAAGGAGGTTCGCCGCGAACTGTCGGAAGGAGTGTACACCAAAGTGAGTGTTGGCTGTCGTCAGAGTTGTCGTGTACAGTTGTTGGAGCAGAGATATGAGTGTTGAGGGAGTGTCAGTAGTGGAATGTTGTTGTCGTTGTTGTGGAGCTGGACAGCAGTAGTTGTTGCTGGAGTGAGTGAGCAGTAGTGGTGCTCGTTGTCGTTGTCCGATATGCAACGTTTTATCCCTCCAGTTCCTTTTTCATATTAAACTTTTATTCTCGATATCCTGAATTACAGAAATTTTAGGAAGGTTGTCTCTTGATACCACATAGCTGGCGCTAGGTATGTATGTATGTTCAGTCCGTCAGCGATTCCGCTGGTGGGATCCTCAACAGCTCTGCCATCTGCTGTCATAGATGGTCTAGGCATCACTGAAGAGGCGTACTAGGAAAATGAGGAGTGAGGTAGTTTCCCGTTGCTTTCCTCACCGATGTAAAACATGTTATACATAGAAAAGATATACTGGATTTTTTAAAACTTCGTCAGTGGAATGGACGTTATTGCCCGCTCCTTACACTTACTCTCATTGATAAAATAATACAATAGGTCATCATACGTTCCATTTCAACAGAGGCATTATCAAAATGTTCCGCCTCTGAACCTCCTCCTTAGCAAAACAATTAGTCATCTCCATAGAGTTTTTTTTTTTCGTTTTTGGAGGAGTGAGAAGTAGAAACTTCCAATGACCGTAACTTAGCGATAAGTGGGTCAGGGTGGTCAGCTGTACGTCCGGCCGCCGCACAGTGGGACCAAGGTGGAAAACACCGTCTTTCATGGAACTGACCATTTGTCTGATCATATAGACGCTTTCTACATTAAGTTATCCGTAGAATCCAGCTGTAATAATGATCTTACGATTAAGCATTGCTTGTAGTGTGTAAATTGCATTTACAGCGCAAAAAGGTGAATTTCGTGTGAAGCCACTGATTGTTATTGAAAAGTAATGTCGTTTTACATTATTCAATATATTCGACCACCCCATTACGACTGTTGTGACAACCCTCAATTAAACGACAAACAGTTGGTTGGCTAAAAATATTACGTAGGAGGGATAGCTTGATTTAAAATGTGAACTTTTCGTGGAATTGAACACATGCCTAGGTTAATAAAAGTAAAAGGCTCTATGATGTCCGGTGTAATTGAAAAGTTTTAAATAGAAAAAGAATATACTTTCTTTTTTGAAAATATTGTTAATAGAATTATTATTATTTTTAACCCTCTCTTCTTTCCTTTTATCAAATGAAATGTTTACATAAATGCACAGTTATTGTGTTTATAACTAAATAAACTAACAAGATATTGTTTTTGGCATCCATTTCTGTATTTATTATTTATTATTTGATAATAATAATAATAATAATAATAATAATAATAATAATAATAATAATAATCGTATGGCCTCAGCTACCGTTTGCAGACATTTCGATTTGACGCCATCTGGCTGTCTGCTCGTCAATTTCGACGTTTCGTTTTACTCTAGGTCCGCTAGATGGCAGACAGTGTAAACCGGATCTCTCTTGGGCGTCTATGGCTGAGATTTAATTAATTTTGTTGGGTAAATACCAAATGTATCACCAGAGATCTTTTACATGCCGACATCGTACGACATGAAGTGTCGAATGGACTTTTTTCCGCCCGTCAAAAATCCGACCACCTCTGCCGGGTTTGAACCCGCTATCTTGGGATCCGGAGGCCGACACTCTACCACGGATCCACAGAGGCAGCTATTTATTATTTGATTATAAAATAAGAAAGCATTTATCTTCGGGATCTAAGGTCCGAAACAACCAGACAGTTTTTTTTTGGCAATTGGCTTTACGTCGCACCGACACAGATAGGTCTCATGGCGATGATGGGATAGGAAAGGCCTAGGAGTGGGAAGGAAGCGGCCGTGGCCTTAATTAAGGTATAGTTCCAGCATTTGCCTGGTGCGAAAATGGGCAGCCACAGAAAACCATCTTCAGGGTTGCCGACAGTGGGGTTCGAACCCACTATCTCCCGAATGCGAGCTCACAACTGCGCGCCTCTAACCGCACGGCCAACTCGCCCGGTCCAGACACTTGTAAGACCACAAGGTCTTCATAAATACTGAGCTTGAGAAATAAAACCTCAAAACAAAAACTGGAGAAATTAGAGCGAAGGATAGGGAGAAAGGTGTTAAGATCCATTAAATAGGAAGGGGCATGGAAGCTCAGAAAAAATGAGGAAGTGCATAACAAGGTGGGCAAAGTAACGGACGCTATCAGGAAAAGGAGGCTGACTTTCTTCGGTGATGTGTTCCGTATGCCTGACAGCAGACTGACGAAACAGATCCTACCACAAGTAACCCAGATGGCACCTAGGAATGGCTGATGATTTGAGGCTGAGTGGGATAACGCAATAAGATGTCCTAGATAGACGCATCCTTAAACAAAAAATCCAGCATTGGAGGCTACCTGAAGTTGAGATAAAACCAATGGAACCACTTCTCTGATCAGAGGTCAGAAGAAACGCTCACATTAAGAGAATGAAGGACTTGTGGGCAAGAATACGTAAACATGGTTGGAAACCTAAATAATCGTGGTCCAATGAGGCCGTAACGATGTGAATAATATTCTATTAAGCAGAGTCGAAATCTCTAAATTGTAAAGTTTTAGATGTTCCCGGCTAGAATCAACCGATATGTGCATCGTAGGCTCACTCAGTTTAATTTTTACGATTTGCTCATGTATATTGTACCGGGCGGTACACCTCCGCGCCGCTAATTCAAACATTGCGCCAGTGGAAACTCCTCTACTGGAGGAAGCCTGAACTTTAACAACCACGTTAATTCTAAAGTTTCTCAGAAGATGTCTCTACTGTAAATTTTGAAGTGTTCTGAACTATGTCAATTTCGATTCGTGTTTGTCTGCTCCATAGCAAGAACTTTGAACATTCTCTAACAGATGTCTCTACCAAAACTGATAACGCTCTCTGGTGTAAAGGAATGAACTGTCCGGAAGAAATTTAACATTCATAAGTTTTGTTTTTGCTAAATTTTGTTCTGTGGTTTGAGAGTTGGCAATATAATCCTTTCTTTCCGCCTGTTTTGAATGTAGCCAATCAGGAATTTCTGTAATAAATTTTCCACCAATGAGGTGTTTCTTCTTCGTCTGGTGTATTAGTTTTTGCTGTTATCCAATAAAATTTTGTGGGCGGGTTGTAATCATTCATGAAACGTCTCGAATTTTCCGCGAGGGTATATAAACTGCTGATTTTCTGGTCTCCTCGCCACTTCAGTAACATCTCTCATTGTGTAATTATGTAGAAGGGGGCGGGAAGCGCCTCTTTCTTCGGGTAGCAGTTCAACCATCAGGCAATGGCCGTTTTATAACTTATTTTCTTGCTAGCTCAGCAGTTTAACCCTCGGGGCAGGTTCGAAACTTTTATCATGTAACCTTCCTTTAAAATGAGAAAGACACTTGGTATAAAATTCCGTCTCTTTAACTACAAATCGGGATAGAGAGTGCCTAACCCTCTCAAGCTCCCTCACATATTGTTTTTGAGGTGACTACGTTTTTCCTTCGTTTCATAATGTAATAAAGTTTTCCTATCGTGTCACCACCGTAGTATGGGATTAGCCCTTGCATAAGCGGCCTAGAGCCAAATAGGTTTTAAAAAAGGTGTATTAGGAGTGCAAGTTACGCCTCCACTCAAGTTGGTATTTTGAGGCCATGTAATTGTCCTGTTTCCTTATGGAATAGGCCTCAGTAGGTTGGGTATTTTTACCCCTGTTATTGTGTGCCTGGAAGGCAGCTTGAAAGTCGAGTTTGGTGTGGCCTTTGAATTGGCTTGAACTTTCAGAGCGGGTTGCTCTTTCTTAAATTTGGTTTCTGTGTGCCTCGAGCAGGCTTTACTGGATAATTGGGAGCTAGAGCTCCTTGGTATGATCGGGGTTTTCTGCCCCTTTGTTAAACCTTGTGTATAAGTAAAGTTGGGCTCATTGCTCAGGGATTGTGTTTCTGGAACTCGAAGCCCGAAATACATCAATAAACTGTAATTGTACATTCTTATTTTGTTGCTATACAACTAAGTTCCTGTTGTACTTGTTATTTCTTGATCTCGAAAAGAAAATATAACCTTGTTGAATTTTAAATTAACTTTAATTTCGTAAGTTAGGACCTGTTCATCCCAGCACCTTCTTTCACCTCTAACTACCACGGACCGGGCGAGTTGGCCGTGCGCGTAGAGGCGCGCGGCTGTGAGCTTACACCCGGGGGATAGTAGGTTCGAATCCCACTCTCGGCAGCCCTGAAAATGGTTTTCCGTGGTTTCCCATTTTCACACCAGGCAAATGCTGGGGCTGTACCTTAATTAAGGCCACGGCCGCTTTCTTCCAACTCCTAAGCCTTTCCTATCCCATCGTCGCCATAAGAGCTATCTGTGTCGGTGCGACGTAAAGCCCCTAGCAAAAAAGATAACTACCACGGAGAACTCCGTAACAAGTGGTAGAAGAGCGTGGTTGAATGGGTCTCAATTTAGCCCCTTTTGACGGCTAAACATTGCTTTGATTCGAACTCTAACAATTTTCTCAGTTGCTGGAACGTTTTGTTTATTTTTCTTTCTCAAAAATTTTCTGTCATGTCCGGCCCTCGCGAGGTTCTCCATCCTTTCTATTTGCGTAAAGAGGAATTAATTTATGAACTATCTCTCAGAAACGTTCAATCTGGAGGCACGGTTGCAGTCGACTCCAATAAGCTAAAAGATTACCTTGATTTGCCTATTACCATCCCGACTTTGGGAGAAAAAGAGATTGACGACGCCCTCTCCACGATCAATGATAATACTACTGAGCTAGCATCTGTAGTTAGTTTTTTTGAAGTAAGTGATCCATCTCCTAATCAACTCAAAAGAGTACAGGCTAGGCTGTACCACTTTTATAATAGGGTGTGTGATCTATTGTCTCTGAAGTTAAATGATCTTCAGGGTAAGGAAGCTAGTGCCCTTGCCGAAAACTTGTCCCAAATGTCTAGTAAAGTTAGTCAGTTGTTATCTGGATCTGCTATGCCTAAAGTCGACCAACCTACGGTAGTAAATATTGTAAATGTGGAGGATTCCTCTAAAGTACTAAGGCGACTACACAACGAACATCTGCCCCATTAGGAACCGAGTCCGATCGTCGCACGTCCATTCCACCCTTTGTGTTAAATAATGCTCCTTCTGAATCTGCTTCTCCGCCACTTAGGCCCCTTCCTACTACGTCTCCGGGTTTCAGCAGTTTGCCCCATCCTTTAGCAATGTTGCTCAGAGGTATTTCTAAGTTTTCGGTTAACTCTACCAGTGACGTGATTTCATTCTTAAGGTTTTTAGTTGAGTTTCAGGATCATGCTCTTGTTTTTTCTCTTTCTGCTTGTCAGATTTAGCAAATCATCTATCCCTATGCAATGGGTGTTCTCTCCGACAAAATAGTTAGGGCAATTGCGGAACAGTCATCCATAGAAGACTTCCATGCCCACCTGTGGGCAAATTTTATCCCCGCCCGAGCTAGGTCTTCGCTCATTCAAAAGTACTACTACCGAGTACAACGGTTGGATGAAAATTTAGCAGACTTCATCCAAGACATTAAGTTTTACACTAGGGTATTTGCCCTCCATTTTCCCGAAGATCAAATTGTTCAGGCCATAGTGGAGGGTATTTCCCCTTCATACCGCTCATACTTGTGTTTTGCATCGCGTCCGCAAACTTTCGCTGAGTTAGAGGCTATGGCTGTCTCAGCCGAAGGAGTCAGATACGCCGATACCTTGCGTGTAGTGAAAGAACCCCCTCCATCATCTGGTAATTTTCGGCCTCCACCTCGCCGACCCATCACACCCCGTAAATGTTACGCTTGCGGGTCGCCTGACCATCTTCGTAATAAATGTCCATTGATCAAATCTAGTAGGACAAATAATGGAGCAGGTTCATCCCAAGGCTGCTTTAAATGCGGCGCGTTTTCACATATTGCCAATAACTGCCCTAATGCTAACAGCACTCCCTCCTGCTCAACTTCGAACAACAATCATAAGTGACTAGTGGCTTCGGCTGAGTCGGCGAACCCATCTTCCCGAGGCTCAGCCCCAAGTAAACATGTCGAAATTTCAGGGGAAACTCGGTCTTCAAATGTATCTTTTGAAGGCCCTAAAGAATGTCTTAGGATTGCGGCGGATACCCCCGCACCTGTTCCATTTCTTAAGATTGAATTGAATAATGAGCCTGTAACGGCTCGATTAGATTCTGGCAGTGTTTGTTCTATTGTTTCGGCTGAATGGTACTCTAAATTGAAAACAGTTTGCAAATATCCTGATTTTTGTTCGACTTTGGTTCAATATGTTTCGGCTAATTCTTCTCCTTTAGAAATTTTAGGTTCCTTAAATGCCAAAAATCGTATTTCTAAATTTACTTGGAAAGTTAAATTGTTTGTGGCAAAGCACTTGTCTTGTCCCATTATATTGGGAGCCGACTTCATGTCCCATACTGGTCTAGTGCTCGATCTTCAGAGCAAGTCGTGCACATTCAAATTTGCTTCTAATTGTAAAATCCCTTTACTTAAATGTAGTTCTGTGTCATATTCATCTGTTTCGCCTACCCAGGATGAGATGTTAGATCTTAGACATCTACCTGAGGAGCAGGCTGATAGTATTCGTAAGCTGTGTCATTCGTTTCCAGAGGTTTTCTCGGATACTCTTGGTGTTACTGACCTTATTGAATACAAGATTGAAGTTACGGATTCCATCCCCGTCCGATTTCCACCGTATAGGCTATCTCCGCCCAAAATGAAGGCGCTGAAAGAAATCATTGATCAGATGCTGAAGGACGGTATTATTGGGCCCTCTAAGTCGGCGTATTCTTCGCCTATTTTTCTAGTCCCGAAATCCCAAGGTGGCTTCAGGCCTGTCATTGATTATAGGACTCTCAAACAGAAGGTGGTGTTACAATCTGTGCCCCTTCCAGACCTTCACTCGTGTTTTTCATGGTTTCGTAAGGCTAAGTTTTTTACTATCCTAGATCTTAACCAGGCTTATAATCAGATACCGTTAGCAGAGGAATCTAAAAACCTGACAGCGTTTGCCACGGATTGGAATTTGTATGAATACAACCGCGTATACCACTATCTTGATGATGTCGTCGTATTTTCGGAGACCTTCGAAGAACATCTAGATCATCTTAAAGAAGTTCTCAATCGCCTCCGTAAGGCTGGGTTACCTGTGAAGTTGTCCAAGGTTGCCTTCGCTAAGCCCTCCATATCATTCCTAGGGCATATTGTGTCGCCCGATGGTGTCGCCGTCGATCACTCTAGAACACAGGCCATCCGTGATTTCAAGCCTCCCAAGGACATCAAAGGTATTGCTAGGTTCATTGGTATGGTGAATTTTTTCAGGAAAGTTATTCCAAATTTCGCCAATAGAGCGGCGCCCTTGAACTTACTACGTAGGAAAGGCGTCAAATTTGAGTGGGGACCTTCTCAACAAGCCGCTTTTGAAGATCTCAAATTAGATCTGTGTAACGCCCCTGTTCTGGCCATGCCCGATTTCTCCAAGAAATTCATCGTCCAAACCGACGCGTCGTCGTCGGCGGTAGCTGCAGTCCTTCTTCAAGAGACTGAACTAGGGAGGCGCCCCATCGCCTATGCCTCTAGGACTCTATCGGCTCAAGAAGCCAAGTATTCCATCTATGAGCTCGAAGGTTTGGCAGTCTTATTTGCCTTAGAAAAGTTCCGTCTCTATCTGGAACATGTCAAATTTGACTTGGAGACCGATAAGCAAGCCTTAAGTTGAGTCTTAGGTAGGCCGCGTCGTACTGGTCGTATAGCCCGGTGGGCCATCCGAATTTCTGCCTTTCAATTTGATGTTAGGCATATCAGAGGTACTGAAAACGTGGTTGCTGACGGACTAAGCCGTATGTTTTCTAATGATGTAGAGACCCCGGATCTGAACGATAGTTCTTCACCTCCCGAGTCCATACCATCTGAGGTTAATGCCATCTTAACAGATGCTCCCATGCTCTTTAGGGATATTGAGAAATATCAACGTGAAGATCCGACGCTGGCTCCGATCATGGAAACCCTTTCTTCTGGGGAACATGTCGTCCCGTATGTTTTGAGGAATGGTGTTTTATGTTGCCCGTCGAGGCATGATCAAAAAATGAAAGTTGTAGTTCCAGCGGTTCTTGTACCAATGATCTTCAAGTACTACCATGAGACCCCATTGGGGGGGGCATTTAGGCATCTTCAAAACCCGAGAAAAGATTCGTGAAATGTTCATCTGGAAGGGTATGGACGGAGAAATCCGTAAATTGGTAAAATCTTGTAAATCATGCTGGCTTAGTAAACCCACCATGTCAACTAAGCAAGGGCTTTTGTCTTCTCACCAAGCGTCGCGCCCCATTGAACGTCTCTACATCGATTACGTAGGACCCTTTCCCCAGTCAAAGGGGAACGCCAATAAGTTCATCCTTGTATGTGTAGATGTTTTTACTAGATTTTCCTGGTTATTCCCGACTAAGCTGGCTACCGCTCAGTCCACCATTACTTGTTTAAATTCCATTTTTGCTTCTTTCGGTCCGTGTCAATATATTGTATCTGATAATGCTAAAGCTTTCACATCCAATCTCTTTCGTAAATTCTGTTTTGATCTGTCCATATCTCATGTGACTACTTCGGCTTATTATCCCCAACCATCTCTAGCTGAACGGGTCAATCGTAATCTGAGGTCGGCCCTTATTGCCTATCATCACCACGATCATTCTAGGTGGGACACGTCCTTGCATTGGTTAGCTTTTGCTTTGAATTCGGCGGTTCATGAATCTCATAAGTTTACTCCAGCTTCTTTGATGTTCAAATTTGTTGCCAACACGCCGCTCTCTAACCTTTGGTCTCTTAGTGATATTCTACCTGAGACAATAGATCCAGATAATATTAAAGATCTTTGGAAGAAGGCTAAAGCCAGTCTTAAAGTGTCTCATGAAAAGGTTAGGGAAAGATATGATCGTGGACGGAGACCCACCCATTTGAAGGTAGGTGACCAGGTGATGGTCAAGCGGGCAAGCTTGCTCCCAGATGTCATGGGCCGTGCATAATTGTAGATTTTCTCACGCCGGTCACGTTGTTGCTAAGTAATCCAGCCACCGGGAGGATATTTAGGGTTCACCTGTCTCAGGTGAAACCTGTGTAATTTCCGCACTAACTTAGCTTGTTTTATTTCTTGTTACATTTTGAAAGAATTCGGAAGGTTATATTTTTGGTTTCATTTTGAGGCCTTCTGCCCTTGGAATCATGTTCTTTGTTTCCTAATGTTCATTGTACAACCTCCCCCGACCAAGAAGTAAGTATAAATAACCACCTAATCGATACTTTATTAATGCCTCAGGCAAAATTGAATAAAATTAAAACTTACAGGACATGTTTCGACCACTTAGTGGTCCTCTTCAGCTGTATAAATAAAGAACTGAAAAGAAAAACATTATGACAATAAGCACAAATAAAAGTTCTTTGGAGACTCCTTTGATAAAAATTGAGGTCATCAGAATAGGTCATCAGAATAGGTCATCTTGCCTCTCGTTCTTGTTTGGAAAAGATGTTTATTCTGCGCTGTCTAGAGGGTCTGTCTTTGAGCGCGACCTGGTGAAGTAACGATGTGATACAGTTTGACAGTTCATGGAAAGCTCTGGAGAGAAGGGAAGTAGAGTTTTATCGTCATTTAAAATAACATGTGAGGGAGGAGGGAGATTGGCCATTACCACGATCCCGTCTCCTGGTCAAACACACAGTGGCTAATTTAAATGAAATTAATATTTCCACGCCAATGGCCCCTCAGCTCCACCACAAGTACTGTAACCGAAAATCATTATGGTCCAACAAATTCTGCCGCCGAGATCTTAATGTTTCAGTGCCCCCGCAGCCGCGCGGCGCCGTGCCGCTACTGGAGTAGAGCACGGGCCCGATCTACTTCAGTGAGGTCAGCCAGTGTACGGCGAGCCGGAGCCCTCCTACCGGCCAAGGCTGATGTGCGGCGCACCTCCTGTAACTTGCTCGCGGTCTGTAAACATTCGCCGCGTGTGCGGCGTGCTTCAGCACCACTACCCCTCTCATGGTCCGGGTGAGCGGTATCTCAGGGTACTTGAGGGGTCCGAGCGGCCTCATCTGGACACAAGCAGCGGCGGCTGGCCTGGCCGTCAAACTTAATCAACATTTAATGTACTTATTCAGCTACATGGACATTCCATTTCCACTATTACTACATTTTTGGATTCAACTGCTATATTTGGAGGATTAAAAAAAAATTCTCCTCCAAGAATTAAAAGTTTTCCTTCTGAATTCAACTACTACAAGCATAAAGACATTACAACATAAAAAATTACTACCAAGAATTTTGAAACTGGGTCAAACCAATTTAAGAACATTTTTTTGAATCCTTCTGCAAATAATTTCTAAATCTACATCATAACTTGGATCCTGTTCTCAAACAAAATTTGGTGTTCTTCTGTGTTACCCCTTGGAGGGACTTTTGGTGGAGGGAGGTCTGTACCGGGCGGTACACCTCCGCGCCGCTAATTCAAACATTGCGCCAGTGGAAACTCCTCTACTGGAGGAAGCCTGAACTTTAACAACCACGTTAATTCTAAAGTTTCTCAGAAGATGTCTCTACTGTAAATTTTGAAGTGTTCTGAACTATGTCAATTTCGATTCGTGTTTGTCTGCTCCATAGCAAGAACTTTGAACATTCTCTAACAGATGTCTCTACCAAAACTGATAACGCTCTCTGGTGTAAAGGAATGAACTGTCCGGAAGAAATTTAACATTCATAAGTTTTGTTTTTGCTAAATTTTGTTCTGTGGTTTGAGAGTTGGCAATATAATCCTTTCTTTCCGCCTGTTTTGAATGTAGCCAATCAGGAATTTCTGTAATAAATTTTCCACCAATGAGGTGTTTCTTCTTCGTCTGGTGTATTAGTTTTTGCTGTTATCCAATAAAATTTTGTGGGCGGGTTGTAATCATTCATGAAACGTCTCGAATTTTCCGCGAGGGTATATAAACTGCTGATTTTCTGGTCTCCTCGCCACTTCAGTAACATCTCTCATTGTGTAATTATGTAGCAGGGGGCGGGAAGCGCCTCTTTCTTCGGGTAGCAGTTCAACCATCAGGTAATGGCCGTTTTATAACTTATTTTCTTGCTAGCTCAGCAGTTTAACCCTCGGGGCAGGTTCGAAACTTTTATCATGTAACCTTCCTTTAAAATGTAAAAGACACTTGGTATAAAATTCCGTCTCTTTAACTACAAATCGGGATAGAGAGTGCCTAACCCTCTCGAGCTCCCTCTCATATTGTTTTTGAGGTGACTACGTTTTTCCTTCGTTTCATAATGTAATAAAGTTTTCCTATCGTGTCACCTCCGTAGTGTGGGATTAGCCCTTGCATAAGCGGCCTAGAGCCAAATAGGTTTTTAAAAGGTGTATTAGGAGTGCAAGTTACGCCTCCACTCAAGTTGGTATTTTGGGGCCATGTAATTGTCCTGTTTCTTTATGGAATAGGCCTCAGTAGGTTGGGTATTTTTACCCCTGTTATTGTGTGCCTGGAAGGCAGCTTGAAAGTCGAGTTTGGTGTGGCCTTTGAATTGGCTTGAACTTTGAGAGCGGGTTGCTCTTAAATTTGGTTTCTGTGTGCCTCGAGCAGGCTTTACTGGGTAATTGGGAGCTAGAGCTCCTTGGTGTGATCGGGGTTTTCTGCCCCTTTGTTAAACCTTGTGTATAAGTAAAGTTGGGCTCATTGCTCAGGGATTGTGTTTCTGGAACTCGAAGCCCGAAATACATTAATAAACTGTAATTGTACATTCTTATTTTGTTGCTATATAACTAAGTTCCTGTTGTACTTGTTATTTCTTGATCTCGAAAAGAAAATATAACCTTGTCAAATTTTAAATTAACTTTAATTTCGTAAGTTGAGACCTGTTCATCCCAGCACCTTCTTTCACCTCTAACTACCACGGAGAACTCCGTAACACATATAACTCGCGATATTTTGAGTGCAGTTAATCGTAGTGTTCCTATAATGGTTTCATTTGATTCAACATCAAAGAATACAGGGAAATACATTATAGTGTACTTCCTCTAATAATATTATTTTCGCAAAATGTATGCATGATCTCAGTGTGCGCTGTTTAATTACGCTGAAACTTATTTCGTTAGCTGAAAGATTAAGCTCTTGTATCATGTCTTGGTGGTAGCCCACTTTTCAATTTCTTGATGTCTTCATGAGGAAACAAACTTGCATCCTTGAGGTAAACCACCTATCCACCTCGCATAGGTTCCCTCTGACTCCCTATAGGAGCAAGGAATAGAATGACTGTATGTTATATAATGTTCTAAAGCCTATTCTCATTCGCATGTATAAATAGTTGGAAAAAACTGTTTTATGTGTTGAAGTTCGATATGCATTTGAATATTGGTGTAATGAGGACTAGGTTACGTTATTACTTCATATAGCTAATATCAATGTGTATCATTTTGCTTGAACAGTTTCTGCTTATTCATATTCAGTTACGCACTTCTACAAATATTTCAGATTGCATGATGGTGGGTTCAGCAACTACTCAACAGAGAGCGATGTCTCGAAACCAGGCTGGATTGACTGGATGGTGGGAGTGGAAGCATATGTGATCGGTGTAGATACCAAGTTCGCAGGTAAGCGAGAAGCCTCTAAGTTGCTCTTCAACATACGCAACTTTGATGTTCTGTTACTTTACTTCTTACCTCATTAAACCGCATCACATTTCTGTAAGAATTAAAAATACTCCCGTCTCTTGAAACGTAGGTCGGTAGATGCAGTGGCCACGGCTGGTCGGTGGCCCAACAGCTCTGCACTCCGACCGAGCAGAAGAGGGGTGGCCACGGCTCTACCGTGGCTCTACGACTCTGTATTCGGGAGACGCGACAGGGCTGGACCCACTGATCTCTATACATGGATGGCTGGTAGCTTGGGTAGCAGTAAGCCGAATAGAAGATGACTGGTGTAGTAAGATGGCAGCGAGCGCACGGTGCAGTAGACCACGAGGAGCGCGCTTGCTTTGTTTATGCTTAGTTCAGTGACGCCAGGCCTCTTGATTGTAGTTCCACGGGTGTTCTGTGCTGTGTTATTGCAAAGGAAATAGTAGTATATTTTACGAATTTAGGTTCGTTGCTTGGTAGTATGATTTTAAATTAGAAGATTCAATCTCAGTTCATGAGGGAAAGGAGTTTTCAGAGAAAATCCATAGAGATTTGATAAGGAAAGACCTTAGCAGGCACCAATAATGAACTGAACTATCCATCTTCATATATATATTGCGAGTAGGACTGTTGTGTTTATAGACATGAAATTTCCTCATTATTGGTGTAATTTTCTTATTCTCCATCTTTTCTTTATCTGTTTACCCTACAGGGTCGGTTTTTCCCTCGGACTCAGTAAGGGATCCAACGTCTACCCCATCAAGGGAGTGTCCGGGAGCGTGAGACATTGGGTCTGGGTATACAAATGGGAAGAATGACCAGTACCTCGCCCAGGCGGCCTCACCTGATATGCTGAATAGGGGCCTTGTAGAGGGATGGGAAGATTGGAAGGGATAGACAAGGAAGAAGGAAAGAAGTGGCCGTAGCCTTAAGTCAGGTACCATCCCGGCATTTGCCTGGAGGAGAAGTGGGAAATCACGGAAAACCACTTCCAGGATGGCTGAGGTGGGAATCGAACCCACCTCTACTCAGTTGACTTCCCGAGGCTGAGTAGACCCCGTTTCAGCCCTCGTACCACTTTTCACATTTCGTGCCAGAGCCGGGAGTCGAACGCGGGCCTCAGGGAGCGGCCGCTATTCACACTAACTACTACACCACAGAGGCGGACGGTGTAATTTTCACTGTGGTAATTTTAGCTGCAGGTTATGTGATATTTTGGCAAGTTTTGAATACTTGTTGGTTTTATAAATGTGTACATTTGCTTCAGTGATATTTTAATTTGATAAACTGCGCGTTATTTCATTGAAACAGGAATTCATTACCAAGCACCGATTACGGTATGTACGTACAGTGAGCTACGTTTTAGGTAGGTACATCATTTTAAGAATGCATAATTTCGTGGCATACATGTATACAATTTACAGCAATGTTTCCAGAAACGGTTTTTCGCTCGTGTTGTGTTACCGATCGCTAATTGCATGTATTCAACGCCTAAGTTAATATTTGTCGGCCGTTGTTATTTTTATTGCTATCCCGGAGATTTACTGACCTCGGAATGACGTGTCAGTGATCCCTGTGTCCTTATGCTTTGAGTGAACATGTATCTACATTTTTCATTATTCCCATGCGTCATTAATTGCGATTTAAAGTTGATTATAATATCATTGCTTCCCCATAAGGAGAGCTTTAGGGTGCGTACGCCAACATGGCGGACCGCGCGGTCAACTTGGCGTACTTTCTCCTGCAGCGGAGAGCTGCCATCAGCGATCCATGTATAGAGATCAGTGGCTGGACCTCACGGCTGGCATCAACCGTCGGCTGTTCTGAAAATGGTTTTCCGTGGTTTTCCATTCTCCTGCACTAAGCCGAATGCCGGGTCAGTTCCTAGTATAGGCCATGGCCGCCAAACTCCTCACCTTCTCCGAGCATCTCCTTCATCGTAACGAATCCCCCGACCTGGGAGACGGCGTCACCGTCGAAGAGGCCTGCCTCTCCCTTCAGGGGAGGAATGAAAACATTTTTTTTGTAGTTGCTTTACGTCGCACCGACACAGATAGGTCTTATGGCGACGATGGGACAAGGAAGGGTTAGGAGTGGGAAGGAAGCGGCCGTGGCCTTAATTAAGTTACAGCCCCAGCATTTGCCTGGTGTGAAAATGGGAAACCACGGAAAACCATTTTCAGGGCTGCCGACAGTGGGGTTCGAACCTACTATCTCCCGAATACTGGATACTGGCCGCACTTAAGCGACTGCAGCTATCGAGCTTGGTGAAAACATTTTAGTTGTAGGTAGGAGTTGAAAAGCAACGCAGTATCTCATTATCAGTTTAAAGTTCCAGTTTCCTGGTACTGATAGTAATCGTCTGCCACTCGGCTCTATTAATTTACGTCTCGTTCTCCATGACATTTTCAGTGCCCTTCCACTAGAATTGTAATGTCAATCTTGATTGTATTCATGCAGAATTTCTAGAACTTACTACCAGTAAGTGTCCTTCTTCTCTCTTCATTTCTGGTTGTTCTTGTAGGCCCTTTGCTCATCACGTTTCCCAGCCACTCTAGTCTAAATGTGCTGTGTCGCTCTAATGGAGCCCATCTTCTCGTTCCTTGAATCTGTCCCAGACTACTAGGTAGTGGAGCTTAGCAACTTTATCTCTGATGCCTGTAGTCATGAGATATATGTCTTGATCGGGGAAGGGGTGGGGGTAGGTGCAGGTTTTGATACCAGAGATTAAGACAGCGTGAAGTAGCTGTTGTTCGTACGTAGAGGTCATACTGTATGTGAACAAAAACTCGGGGAGGATATTTCGAGAAGAAACGTGCACTAACTGCGCTCTTCTCTGTAGTAACTGTAGGAAGATTACACTAGCCACAGTGTTCTGCTTTGTTTTTTGTCTTTTAATTTACGGTGTCTTATATTTATCGTCCCCTACAGTGTTCTCTCAGAGTAACCACATTGAAAGCTTTAGATAGGGAAGAATGGCGGAGTATGGTTCATCGGCTAGAGGGCTGAATATTATGATAGTCACGACGCCTCAGTCATGAGGCAAAACGAAGAAGAAGAAGAAGAATATTTATCGTTCTAAAAATTATTTCCAGCGTGCAATAACCGAATCCTTTCTTGTCATTTGAGTATTTTCAAGTTGCAATTTTGCAGACAGCTGTTAATTTCTTAATGACATACAGAAAATTGCCATGTACTGTGCGTGATTATTAGTACCCTAATCGGATACTTTTGATTGCAGAAGACATTTTTTTAAATATGCTTTACGTCGCACGGACACAGATCTAATGGCGACAATGAGATAGCAGTTGGAAGGAACTGACTTTGGCCTTTATTAAGGCACAGCCGCAGCATTTTCCTGGTGTGCAAATGGAAAACCACGGAAAACCACTTTCAGGGCTGCCGACAATGGGGTTTCAACGCACTATCTTCTGAATCCAAGATGATAACCGAAGACGTCGTTTTAATTCCCGGAGTATGGGCTTGTCTATCTCACAACCTATTAGATATTGTAGGAAGACATAATTGGTGAAATCAATATAGAATTCAACAAAAAAGTATGTTCTTAAAATGATGCACAATTGTTTACAACGATCCTCTATGCAGAGCGAATTACATAAAACTGTAGCAAATGTAACTTTCTAATAATTATTACTATCTGTGTATTGGCTAAAATTACGAGCTCTTGGTTACTCTTCATTCTTCTGAAAAGAACACATCAATAGCACCTTCCATTTTATATATACTTGGGATGTAAATGCTAGGTTATTCACCTTGTATATTAAATGCTGCCTGTTTTATAAGTGGAGCAGATAGAGGGTTTCGTGGCAGATGTTTTCGATACTACACTACGCAGGAGGTCTATAGGCCTGTATTTAGGCTATCTTCAACCAACATATAACATTTATAAACCTTCTTTTTCTTCTCCTCCTTCCTCTAATCGTCTTCTTCTTCTTCTTCTACTACTACTTCTTCTTCTACTACTACTACTACTACTACTACTACTTCCTTCTCTGTAAGTGGCATATCCAGTCCTTCACACCTTGCAGAAAGTACCCCTTCCCTTGGTTGAATCGAAGAGTTGTTCCGTGTTGTTTATGCCAGTCTAGTCTTTAATGATATCGGTGGTCTCTGAGCCCTCAATTAACCTCTATCTTGCCTTGCAATGTCATGTATAGTAGACCATACTTTCCACCGAGTAAAAAACGGCGTAACTCTGTTGTTTTCCTGGCTTTGATGATGTTTGCCAGATCTCGCTCTGCTCTAGATCATTTCATCATTTGTTACAAATTCTGTCCAGGGTATTCTTACCATTCTCCTATCTAACCACACTTCAAAGACCTCTAATCGGTTCACAGTTCAGGTCTTTATTCTGTGAAGTAGTATTTGCCAGATATGACATTTCAACAGCCTTAGCCTGATTTTGAGGTTTAGATTATCACAAGGAATTGGAAAGATGATCCAGACATCCCAATACGGGGTGCGATCTCTCTTTCAGGGTCAAGATTGCCTCGTATGGTACTCCAGTGGTACATGAATTGACTTACTCATTCCGTGTATTGATTATTTAGCGAAATTGGAGCACCCTCAAGGTTCCTTCTGATAAACATCATGAACTTAGTTTTTGTGGTGTTGATGATTAGACCATATATTAATCCACTGAGATGAATTCTGCTGGGAAGTTCTTGAAGACTTTCAATGGCGTCAAATGTAATTAAGGTATCATCTTCATATATAATATTGTTTATGACGACTCTATTTTATTTCACACCTTCTGTAACTCAGTATCGTGCAATGCTTCTTTGAATATGTGATTGGCATATAGGTTGAATAGGAGCGGTGAATGTATGCACCATAGGCGTACTCTTCTTTTGATACATATCCATGAAGTACTTGTTCGTCCAATCTTGACTGTGGCTCGCTGTTTCCAGTAAAGATTTTGTGTGATACGGATATATTTTATTTCCAATCGTTTCTGCTGGAGAATCTCGATCAGATTTTCGTGTTTGACTCTGTCAGTGAAACATGCAAAGACAAAGAACATTGACACTGAGCAATGCCTCTCGGGTACCAAAGCCAGTTCTGAGCTATATTTGGCTATGTCCATGTCCATTTCGCACTTACATCATAAGTGTACATGTATAATACGCAGAAATGTCTTCAGCGTGTAACTCATTAGACTTAAAAGACGGTAACCATTACATTTCCTTCGGTATGATTTCTTCTACATGGAAATTAATGTCGAATGTCACCTGGAATTTCTCCGGTACTGTATATTGTGTTAAAGAGCTTGTTGGTCTGATCAATATTATTTTCCTTTATCAGTTTTAAAACATTTTTGGGATATTATCAAATTCTGATGCTTTATTATTAGGAGTTAATGCTAGAGCACGTAACAGTTCGTCCTTCGTTATTTCTGGGCAATCGGCAGCACTAAATTTCATACACTCGCATCTGTCACCTCCAAAATATTCATTTACGAATTTCTCCCAAGTGTGTGCGATTTCCTACTCATCCAGAACAGATATGCTGGCATTTTCAAGAAGAGCAATTTATTCTGTGGAAAATGAATCAAAATCCATAAAATATGTGTACTGATTTCAATGAATCGAATAAAACAAACAGGTTATGTCACTCACTGTGTCATATACACTGAAATAGATACCACAGTACAGATGCAATGTCAACAAATTACTGGAAGGAAGTGAACTATGATCTGAGGCACCCCGTGACAAGGTTTGCGAATCACGGCTTTCACTTCAAAGTCCGTTGTACCGACCGATTCCATGGACCATGTGAAGACTGCATAGTGTATGTTCCTTGTGTGGGAGGACATGCAATCGATACAATTTTTGTTAGTACTTCTCTTTTATTGTCGTGCATGTATACCTATTCGATGATGATGATGATGATGTCCCAGAAGTGTTTTCAACAATTTTACACTTCAATTTCACACCTTTTGATGTCTCTAGGTCTTGCAATGCTTCTTATTTATCTTCTGCAACAACTGCCTTTGCGAGTTTCTTAGCGACGTGGCCTATCCTGGCAGTTCGTAGATGTCCACCTCTCCTTGAAAGCAGTTTCCTTCCCCTCCGAACGTCTCATAAACGTTGTCTCTGCACCACTATGTCTCGATGTCAACCTTCGGACTCACATTTGAGAACCCTGTGCTGCTTTGCTTTCTCAGTACAGGAACTCTGGACAATATAGGCCCGATGAACGTCTGAGCTGTGTGTTTCTCTGTCATTTTAGAACTGATTTGCAAGCTAGTTTCGATAAATAGAAGATATCGTACATTTAACTCGCTGTTCGGAAGCATATGCTATGATGAAAGTTTCTCAAGTGGAATGACTTTACAATTAACATACTGTCTAAGATTACGATTGCATCAATATAGGTACATAAAGGTACATTTTCCAATTGGAATTGAACCAGGTATGGTCCTTAACCTTACAGAAGACAAGGTGTTTGTGCTTGTTCTGCAAGTAGATCTTCACTAACAAAAGATCTATGCTGAAATTGAAGTGAATAATGGATCTCCTTTACCTGGTTCTTTATTGTCTGGAAATAGAAGCCTCCATGACATTCAGAATAGTTCGTAGAAGTCTGTTAAACGTGCCATTTCACTTCAAGCAATGTGACGTTGTTCACATCTGGTGGCAACTCTTGCAAAATATATTAATTTTCTTCGCAGGGCCTCTGCTTGATGAACACAATGCAGCTAACTGGAGGATCGTTCTCAGAGAATGCTTTCGGGTAGACATCGTCATCCATTGCAAGCTTCACTGCCATCAGTCGGTCATTTATCAGCTTGGAATGGTCGGCGAGAATAATGCCGTCACCATTTCACACGTCTTTTTTCACTGTTGTATAGATTTTGTATCCACGGCCGATTGTTCTGGCCTTTATTCTACTCCATTACTCCATTACTCCATTGAACGGCTCTGATGTACAGTATGCGCCTGTCCCAAACATCAACTACCTCGGACGTCTTCAAAAAAGTTGTGACCACTTTCAATGTACTGAATTTCAGTTCTGATAAGATACTTACCACGTTCCTGTCTCGTCCAGGATCAGGCACGCTGTTACTGGTAGCCGCTTTTCAACTAGTAACCACCTGACACCCAGCAGAATTGATTCTGGCCTAACTGTGAACCAAATACTGGCGTTGATGTCGCTACCACCTCTATAACTACTGATAGGCCTAATGGCAGTCAGCAGAGTCTGGTGTACCTCCAATTTGAACATTTCAAACGAACTTCATGAAACCACTCAACTCTCGGCTGGGACACTAGATATTTATAACCACTGAGAGAGGGGGGAGTCTCAGCACATTATGAAACCCCTCATGAACTCTGTTACCTGTTGGTCCCTGGATTGTTTTTGAGGGTATTTCAAACAGTCCTAATGATTTGTTAGTTCCCCTTATCCGCAACATTAGGGGTTACAGGTTCCTCTGATAAAGTTACTAATTTGAGTGGTTGAATAATAATAATAATAATAATAATAATAATAATAATAATAATAATAATAATAATAATAATAATAATAATAATAATAATAATAATAATAATGGCGTATGGCTTTTAGAGCCTGGAGTACCCGAGGACATGTTCGGCTCGCCAGGTGCAGGTCTTTTTATACGACGCCCGTAGGCGACCTGCGCGTCGTGATGAAGATGACACATACACCCGGCCCCCGTGCCAGAGAAATTAACCAATGATGGTTAAAATTCCCGACCCTGCCGGGAATCGGACCCGGGACCCCTGTGACCAAAGGCCAGTACGCTAACCATTTAGCCATGGAGCCGGACAACAATAATAATAATAATAATAATAATAATAATAATAATAATAATAATAATAATAATAATAATAATAATAATAATAATAATAATAATAATAATATGCAGTAAGTGAATAAGTAAATTTTTGGTGTTCTATTTTCAAGAATATAATTGAGCCTACTCGTGAAGTATCCCAGTAACTGCTTATAAGCTCTATGTTCAAATACAGTATAAAAAGAAAACAAAGCAAAGTCATCGCCATACAGGCTCTTGGAGGGGAGGAAGGTAAAGGCTTCCACTATCCGTAACCTCGGCACTTGATAGGGTAGAGTGGTTAGCTCTATGCCCGGCCGCCTGTGCCCCCAGGAATTAACATGGTACTCATTTTTGGTGTAGGCTGAGTGAACCTCTGGGCCATGTGCACCTTCGGAAGTGGAAATCTCATTTCTTAAATTTTACGACTTCCTGACGGGGATTCGAACCCACGACCTTCCGGGTGAACCGAGCACGCCTTTACCGCCTCGGCCAGGCAGCCCCTTCAAATACAGCATACTGTATTAATAATTGAGAAGTGCAGTAGTGATTGGGGTCTACCTACTGCTTTCAAGCACTCAGCCTGCATTATTTTGTGAAAACATGAAGTGTGTCCACGTCAATTATTTACCCTACTACCAACATAGCCGCAGTATGTTCAATGGTATTCAGTTTTGTACACATTGTTACACGCCCCAGGGTAGGAAAGAGATCAAATATTGATTGAAACATCAAACAAATCTTTATGTTTCCTGTTGCAGGATCAGATTAATGCGTTGCCCTTCTCTCTGTCTGTGTATAAAGACTCTTTAGTGAGATGTGGTATTTTGGGATCTGGGATTGCGCATGTGTAGGAAGTGATTTGGACATTGGATTGGGATAGAACCTGTTTGATTTTCGAATAAGGTATTGCTTCAAAATTCATCAGGTTAGTTGAATAGGTCCCATGCAGAAATATGGCGTAATATGTCTGCTATCACAGTGACATTCGGATTTTATATTTCCCAATAATGTAGGTTCTCACTGCAATTGTGAATTGGAATATAGAACTGCATCACTACAAAAATTGGTTCTCGAATGATTCCGCTGGAACTCTCTGCACTAACCTGAAATATTAGGTACAAATACTATATGTGCTGTACTATCAACGAGAGGTTATTGAGCACTTAAGGGCACGTGGAAGGGGTGAAATCCAATTTTTTTTGTATTTTTATATACCTATGACTTTATTCTTTCGAATACTTTTTTTCAGACCTCTGCGACGTTTGAAAGGGTGTTAATTTTTATATTATCGGGAGTGCTGTAGATGTCGGGCATGACATGTCATCGAACTGATGTGACATAACGTTACTTTCCATTTGTCAACGGTGACAAAGACTCTGTTGAAGATGTTCATGTTTGAGAACGTGGTCATTTTCCGCGAGAGGATATCTCTGCTGCAGGAAAGTACAATTTTCAATTGTTGGCCAACCTAGACGGCAGAAAGATGGAGAACGTAACTCCGTGTGTTTGTTGTTTGTATTGTCGGCTTCTTTTACAACAGTATTCAGTTGCTTTTTTTTTCGTTTGGTTTCATACATTGAATAAGATGCGTAGATATAGTAATTAGGATTTTCAAGGTGCGCAAGAATGTGCGAAGGAGGAAAATCACTGTTGTTATTCTGAATGTTACACGTGAGTGTGCAAATGTGTGTTCCCCAATTGACTACAAAAAAGATGCAGAATGAACAACCACAGCACGGTTTGTGTTCAAAAGGGGAGGACACGTGGTGCAAATGCCATAAAAATGAAGGAAACTGCGACCACGACCACAAGCACAGTCCCTTGTATGCAGTCGTGGAATTCATAAGGCCAGTCTTCAGAAACTTATCCTATGAAGAACTCCTCCGTAAATGCCTTCTCGGTAAAACCCAAAACCCTAACGAATGCTTGAATAATTTGATCTGGACTCGGATATCCAAGAGCGTATTTGTGAGTATAAAAACACTCCACTTTGGTGTTTTTGATGCCGTGGCAACATACAATGAGGGCAATATCTCGAAGAGCGAAATTCTACAAAGACTATGTATACCGGTACCTCCACGACACAACACTGAAACAAATGTCAATTATAGATATGGAAAGAAAAAGGAAAGCAGATGCAGCAGAAAGGGAGCTGGTAAAATGAAATGGCGTATGGCTTTTAGTGCCGGGAGTGTCCGAAGACAAGTTCGGCTCGCCAGGTGCAGGTCTTTCTATTCGACACCCGTAGGTGACCTGCGCGTCGTGATGAGGATGAAATGATGATGAAGACAGCACATACACCCAGCCCCCGTGCCATTGGAATTAACCAATTAAGGTTAAAATCCCCGACCCGGCCGGGAATCGAACCCGGGACCCTCTGGACCGAAGGCCAGTACGCTGACCGTTCAGCCAACGAGTCGGACAGGGAGCTGGTGAAGCCTGGAAGACAGAATAAAAGAAGTGTAAATAGAAGATTACAAGATGAGATGGAAGAGAACCCACATGATCCTCTATATGAAGGTGGAATGCATAAGGAACTTAGAGGATCGTATCCTGAAAAGTAGTTTTTTGTGTATCTAAGGAACATTTATTCGGATACCATTGAACGTACATTAACCAAACTTGTTGGTGGTATGTAACTATCCATTCTACGTATTTAAACACGAGATTTTTAAAATCAAAGGTACCATTTCTGAATTATGGAACAAAATGTCTCATTTTATAATCTAAAATGATGATGTTCACTTAAAAATGTATATTTTCAAAAACCAGAAGATATTAAATAATGATGTCGTCTATCTACGTGCGAGGGTCGAATAAATATATATATATACAAAAAATAATTTCCTTGGTTCATGACTTTATGAGAAAATGTTCCTTAAAAACGCCCATTTTAACATGGCAGATATAACCCCTTCCTTAACAACTACTGATCTGCTCCTTCCAAACAGAGGGAGAAGGATTAATGTTACAATGGATAACAAATAATGTTCGCTTTGGTGCTATTTGTTTTCAATTGAATTTCCTAAAAGAACTACTGGCTTGAGTAACTTAGTTAATTTACTGCTGGTGCAGAAAACTCGAGTTCATTCATTCAGTTCTGGAGTCCCCTAAATACACTAATGAGCAAGTAAATTAGAGATAGCTACACGTTTGGCGAAATGGCATTGTGATCGGCCTGGAAAATATGTTAGTATGGCGTGGCGCGTAACTGCTAGGTCGTGAAGCCTGATACTGACCGAGTGAGTGGAAGCTGGGCACAGGATGGGTAAGACAGAGATTGAAGTGTCATCGATTGTGGCCTAACAACTAAGAACCTGATAGTTATATCGTATGTTATGTGCGCACTCAAATAGCTCTGAGGCTAAAGATCAAGAATGGTTAATAGTGTGCACCTTATTTATTTTTAGAGCATAGCCTAATCTTGTTTCTGGACTGGCATTATAAAAACAGTAAAATATTCAACGTACCGACTAATGGCCTTGTTTTCTTCACGATACTCCCCTTAGGAATCGCTACCATGCTCACAACTTTTCAAAAATATTTGGGAACAGCCTTAGAATCTTGCTTTGCTTCTGGTATGCTATTCAAGACATCTGTCGCAGCTATCTGAGAAACTGGTATGTCCTAATGTCGCTTATCTTCCATTATTCTTTGCAGTTGGGAAAGAGGGTGAAAAATGAAGGTGCCACATGGGTAGAATGCGGTTTATATATATATATATATATATATATATATATATATATATAATTGCTATTTAACTCTTAAATTAATTATTCGTTGTTATACTTAAACATTAATTCTGAACTCTATAAAAATTGTGTAAAGGGAAGAGAGTGGAGAAGAATTTCATGTCAATTTTTGTATGTTACGTACAGATATTCCATTATCAGCCTAGGTAAAAATACATATGACCTCAATATTCGACCCCCTATAACAACAAAAACAACAACAATCATCATCATCATCAATCGCAGTAAATACACACTTCTAGATGGCTTATGGCCTCTGGAGATCTGGTGAAGGCCTTTCGAATTGACGCCCACAGATTACCTGATGATATAATGCTTGTAGTTTTACCTTCTCTACGAATAAATTTTTGCAATGTAAATGAAATTCCAAAAACTGACCTTAGTTCACAGTTTTTCAGCTTCTTCTCACTCATGACCATATGAAAATCTGTAGAGTAACCAACCAATAGACGATCAGTGTTAGCGATATAGTTTGTGTACCATGTATCCCGGTTGGAACACGCATTGGATTACAAAATTCCTCCCTAAGGCGTGCAGATCACATTTTATTTTATGGTACACCTACGGGTCACCATCCATCTAAAGGTTAATTAGGGAAGAAATTCCTAGATCGACATAGCAGCGTTAAGTCGTGCAAATTCCTTCAATAATAACTATTGTTCAGAAAACCGGAAGTCGCATATAAAAGTCATATCCGGAGCAATGAAAGTTTTCTCTCGGTATAATAATTTCGTGTGGCTATTTCTAGCCGAGTGCAGCCCTTGTAAGGCAGACCCTCCGATGAGGGTGGGCGGTATCTGCCATTTGTAGGTAACTGCGTGTTATTGTGGTGGAGGATAGTGTTATGTGTGATGTGTGAGTTGCAGGGATGTTGGGGACAACACAAACACCCAGCCCCCTGGCCATTGGAATTAACCAATTAAGGTTAAAATCCCCAACCCGGCCGGGAATCGAACTCGGGACCCTCTGAACCGAAGGCCAGAACGCTGACCATTCAGCCAACGAGTCGGACTTCTCTCGGTTACAACTACAATTAACCTGTTTCCAAACTACAGGCTCAGACCTAAACCTATTATAATAAACTTTGTATTTCTCCTCTATACTTTTATTCAATAGATAAACGAGTGGACGTAGAGTTTATATGTTATCAAAATGTTTTAAATTTTGCTCTTTTGACATCGATAGTGATAAGTGTTTCCTAGTCGTGATCGGATGTGCTTCGGTAAGCTTCATTCCAGTATTCATCCTCTGCAAGTAGTATTTACTTATTACAATAGTGGTTTCCGCTATAGTGAACTTCTCTGCCACGTATATTTCCACAGAGACATTTCCGATGGGGAATATGCTCGCAAAATATAACTCTAATACAGCAAAGATAAAGAGAAACTCTCTGCACTTGTATAATTAAAACATTGCGTCTGTAAACCGTTACTAATGATTGCTTCCAATACAACTGGAGTTCTAATATGCATCTAATGGTATTGTGCATCAAATGTTAGAGTTTATAAACAGAAGTGACCTATTCATATTGTCTCATGATAAATTACGCCAGGTTATAATTTGTTATAGCACAAACCTAAAATGATTATATTTCACTTCGAAACACTAAGGCAACTGGCACATGCCCGATCTAAAATTAAATTATAATTATCTATAGGACTTGTACGAGAATAAGTTAGAAATGTTTCTTATTTTATTATTCTCAGAAAGGAAGTAACAGAGATCGTTGTAACTTATGTATTGTGATGGTACCTATTATATCTCCACGGTGGATTTATTATATCATATCATTAATATTATTATCATTATCCATGTTATTATTATTATTATGATTATTATTATCGGCACACTTTACCTTGGTGCATTTGTGTACGGGGGTGAGGAGTAAGGAGGAAGCTGTCCCGGTTCCGATAGTGCTGCCAACGGAATGAAATTGAAATCTGAATTGAATCGAGAATATGATCGATCGATATGAAGTTTCTAAACCGTTACTATCTTAAGCCAACAACTCATACACATTATATAACATTATATAACATTTCTCGATACGAATCTTGTTCCTAGCATGAATTTTATAGTTTGGCTTTGCTGTGTAAACAACAACAGTACTAGTACGTAAAGTGTACGCCAGATGTCACACAACGATGCTTAAGCGATTCATAGTTTGTGTTTCAAAGGTTGCCAGTACGAATCTCGAAGATTGCCGAGGGTGACTGATTCAGCACCAGGATGTAAATGCACCATGATAAAGTGTGCCGATAATATATTATTGGTGTATTATGGTATGCATATTTGATGATGGAAGGTCTCCGTGTAGATATTAGTAATTTGTTTTGTACCGGCAGTCGGGAAACGCACAGTTATTTCCAGGTTTGGGGAAAATATCAGAGGGAATCTTTAGTGAGTCACACGGCGAGTCCAGGCCTCGGCGGGGATGGTAGGGATGTGGCGACGTGTTACCATGGCACTGGATATCTTTCGCTCATGATTGGACAAACGGGCTGGCAGGAACTTGGACTTCGAGAAGGTGGTGGGGAGGAGAAATACGAGACACTTTTAGAGAACGCAATCGCGGGACACTACTGCGATGACTCTGGAACATGACGGTGAACATCGATGAGTGTACGTTTGATTATAGACGAATCGAGCAGTGTTTTCTGCCTGTTAAACTTATACAACTTTTGTGCTAAGGTACCGATCTTGGTATTCATATCTTATGGCAACTTTCGTTAATCTATGGCCCGGTTTCAAGGCATAGACTAACAGCGCAGCGAAAGTGTCTCTAAAACCAAGTGTCGGTATCAGTGAAAAGGATACACAGTGTCAAAGAGATATATCATGTGTTGATGGTGACAGCCGGCAATTTGTGTTTATATACACAGACAGTGAGGGCAGTTATTCATTTATTATATGCTTTGTAACTATTGGTCGTCGGGCTCATTACAAATGGTAGTAGAGTCCTCGCTGTCGTTTTCCCACTGCTTTTCTTTTCATTCTAGGATTGTTGAGTGTATATAGCGAGTCTTCCAGCAGTTGTAAATATATATTGAGTGTGTTGCTATCTTATATGCATTGTGTGGTGAAGAAGTGCTTATGTACAGATAATGGTTAGATCTGAATATAGATGGTTTATTTTCAATTAGTAGGGAAGTTATTGGAGAACCTAGGTGCAATTCCTACCCATTTACTCGTTTTCAGGCGGTTAGGTAAGGCCCAATCAGCAGAATACCAGTTTTTCAGCTGTATGAACACGATCCGAGTGTAATCTTTGGTGTTCTACCATTTATTATTAGTTGTTATTAATATTCTAAATATAAGGATCCTGTGGTGACCTCTGGCACCCATTAACGTGCATTTTCAACTAATTATAAATTATAAATTATAAATTATTATTATTATTATTATTATTATTATTATTATTATTATTATTATTATTATTATTATTATTATTATTATTATTATTATTATTATTATTATTATTATATGGAGCCTCCGTGGCTCAAACGGCAGCGCGTCGGCCTCTCACCGCTGGATACCGTGGTTCAAATCCCGGTCACTCCATGTGAGATTTGTGCTGGACAAAGCGGAGGCGGGACAGGTTTTTCTCCGGGTACTCCGGTTTTCCCTGTCATCTTTCATTCCAGCAACACTCTCCATTATCATTTCATAGCATTTCTCACTCATTAATAAATCACCTTGGGTGTGGCGACCCCATTGTAATAACAGCCTATTTATATGTTTCATTCATCACATCCCTGACCCGGTCAATGACTGGAAGACAGGTTGTAGGTTTTCATTTTTTCATTATTATTATCATCTATATCGTCATTTATTTTTATTCACTAATTTTGAACGTTATTTCATTTGAAGTCGCCAAGTGATATTTACACTCAATTATGGTAAAAAAATTAATATTTTGATAAATTAAATTGTATACACGCATGTTCATAAAAATCAGAACATCTTGAAAGACCGGAGATAGGAAGTTCATATTCACATGACATGTGTTTTAGTATGTTCTGAAGAAATGGTCAGCATTTGGACCATGTCGACCCTCAGGTTCAAGGTCCACATCGATATCTCGGCGCATCACCACCGACTGGTAAAATGTGCCTGCAGCTCCCGTTGTCGCTATAAACCAAAGGTAATGGATCGGTGTGACTTGAGCAGACGTGCAGGATGCCTCACAGATGTACGCGAGACCCGTACTGTCAAATGAGTGAGTTTGAAAGAGAGCGAATTATTGGAATTATTGGCCATCCGGGAAATTGCTGCTCCTGTGGGACGAAGTATGTCGGCAGTGCAACGGGTGTGTACAGAATAATTCACAGGAGGCCGTAGAATACGATTGATCTGGTCGCACCACCCAGACCACCCCGCGAAAAGATCGACATCCCATCCGAATGGCATTGTAGGACAGCCCTGCGTCCTTCTGGGTTCCGGCGCAACAGTGGAACAGTGAAACACATCGTACACTTCAGGAGTGACGGTCCGTCGCCGTTTATCATCTGGGTTACTAGCGTGTCGTCCACTTCTCCGTCTACCTTTGACTAATGTGCATAAACAAGCTAGTTTGCAATGGTGTATGCAACGACGTCACTGGAAACAGAAATGGCACCAGATAGTGTTGTCGGACGAATCCAGGTTCTGCTTGTTTGAAAATGATATCCGCATTTTGGTTCGCCGCAGACAGGGGGAGAGGCATCACATTGACTGCATTCCCATAATACACAGCGCCAACTCAAGGCCTTATGGTGTGGGCTGATATTGGATACAACCACAAATCACAGTTGGTGCGTGTCCAGAGCACTGTGACGAGTTTGACTTATGTGAATGACATCCTACGACCCGTAGCCATACCGTTTCTGCACTACACCACAGACGCCATATTTCAGCAGGACAATGCGCGACCACATGTTGCTGCCTTCTTGTTGTCACAGGATGTTAAACTGTTGCCCTGGCCCGCCCGATCACCGGACTTGTAGCCAATCGAAAATGTGTGGGATATGGTGAAACGACTGGTGTGGCGCTGTGACCCAGTGCCAACCAACAAAGATGAACTGTGGAAGCAGATGAATGCAGCATGGATGACTATACTCCAGGACGCTATTCGCGCCTTATGCGCGTCGATGCCATCACGCTTGAAACAAGTTATCAGTGCCCATGGAGGACCCGGTGCACGACACATGCTGAACCTAAATGACTGAAATGCTAATCATGTCTGCAGAACATACTAATTAACATGTCCTGTGAATATTAACTGCCTATCTCTAGTCTTTCAAGATGTTCAGTTTTTTATAAACATGAGTGTATTTTATGTATATTACAATTAGATATCGACTGTAATGTATTTGCATGCCTCATTGATTATCAAAAGGCGTTTGATCGTGTGAATCATGAACACCTGATAGACGTACTCAAGAAAACAGTAATTGTTGGGAAAGATCTAAGAATAATAGCAAAGTTATACTGGAACCAATCTGCAGTCATGAAAATAGATCAAGACCGATCTAAGCAAGTGAGAATACGCCGAAGGGTCAGGCAAGGATGTATATTATCACCGATACTCTTCAACCTTTATTCTGAGCACATATTCAAAGAAGCCCTATTGATGTGGAAGAACGAATTTCAGAAAACGGTGCCAAACTCAACAATTTGCGTTACGCAGATGACAAAATTGTCTTTGCAGATACGATGGAAGGGCTACAGAAGTTGATGAACAAAATTTCTGAAACAAGCAAGAGATATGGTCTGGACATCAACACTAATAAAACAAAATTGATGATCATCAGTAAGAAGAACATCCAAGGCGTGAATCTGTTCCTCAATGGAGCAAGTATAGAGAGAGTTTTACAGCATCCGTACCTGGGTACCATTATTAACGAAGCATGTAACAGTTCGCAAGAGATAAAGTGTCGCATTGGAAAAGCGAGAAGTGTTTTCAACTCAATGAGCTCAGCCTTCAAGAATCACGACCTTACCATGGATACCAAAATGAAGCTCCTTAGGTATTATGTGTTTTCAGTTCTCTTTTACGGTGTGGAAATATGGACACTTACACAAGCCACCACTGCTAGACTGGAAGCATTTGAACTCGGGCTATATAGAAGAATTTTGAGAATATCATGGACTCAGAAAGTTGCCAACGTTGAGGTTTTACGCCGAGCTAACAAGAGACCAGAGCTGATCAACACCATCAAGTGTCGTAAACTACAATATTTTGGACACATCATGAGGAATCAGAAAAGATATGAGCTGCTTCAACTTAACCTGCAAGGAAAAATAGAAGGAAAGAGATCTTCTGGGCGAAGAAGAATTTCCTGGCTCGACAATCTTAAAACCTGGTTCAGCAAAACATCTGCAGAACTGTTCCGAATTGCAATGGATAAAACCAGAATAGCCATGTTGATCGCCAACGTCCGAGGCGGACAGGCATGCTAAGAAGAAGAAGAAGAAGAAGAAGAAGAAGAAGAAGAAGAAGAAGAAGAAGAAGAAGAAGAAGATTACAATTAGCGCCCAACTGTACGGCGGATATTAATTTTAAGTAGATTACAATTGTCACCCAACAGTCGATCAATAATTAGTGGTCTATTACAGTATCTACAAATTCACAATCCTTTAGAGAGATGATGCAGAAGTGCACAAGTCAGTGGAACAGACATTTTCGAAAATATTGGAGTGGCTATTGGTGGAGATTTGCATAGTGAGTCATTCTATGTGGAGAGAAATTATGGCACTTTTCAACGTGTACAAGAGGATTAATTCAGTAAATAGAAATAATATAATGTGTATCCAATAGGGACGGAAATGTTACCTTGAATGCTCAAACAACCGTTCACTGTTGAGACCGGACTAGGAACTTTCGGACTTCCACCTGTTTTGAGGTATAAATGAAAATCTAGGGTAGACCAAATTTATAGTGGTGGCGAAGTAAAAGAAGAAGTAGCTCTGTGAGCAGGGTACCACTTTCTGTTGTCAAGGAATGAAAACATGAACAAAATAAATAATTTTATGCTATGACATAAATGGCATGAATAACTTTGGTGATGTCAAGAAATAAAGGAAAATGTATAGCCGAAATGTTATTGTAGCTGTCTTCGATGGGTTGACCATGTAGATGGTTCAGGTAAATGGATAATAGCAATCTGATTTTTACAATTTTGTTACAATTTGTTGTACAGCCTCAGCTTTGGCTAGTATTTTGATGTCAAGAAAATTAAATGAACCATTCCACTTCTTTATTATTCTGGCCATGACCTACACAGAAATGCCTATTTCAAAAATTATGGAAAAAGTACAGAATCCGGGCTGAGTGGCTCAGACGGTTGAGGGGCAGGCCTTCTGACTCCAACTTGGCAGGTTCGATCCTGCCTCAGTCCGGTGGTATTTGTAGGTGCTCAAATACGTCAGTCTCGTTTCGGTAGATTAACTAGCACGTAAAATAACTCTTGCAGGACTAAATTCCGGCATCTCGGCGTCTCCGAAAACAGTAAAAGTTGTTAGTATGACGTACAACAATAACATTATTATTATTATTAGAAGTACAGAAAAATTATTATTTTATTTGTATATATATATCGCTAGCCCGCTTTCTGGCCGTCACGTCGTTAAGGCATCAAGTCTATATTCTGACACAGTGGTTAACCGGTTCGAGTCCTCACCTTCAAAATGTTGGCCGGCAGATAGAAGAAATGGTGGTATACAATATTTCTAATTGTTGGACTGAGTGCCAAAAGCCTGGATTTAGCTCCAAACCTCTCTGCAATGTTCATATGGAGTGGGGGCATATGGCGTTGTTGATGGTAACTCGTCCGTCAGATAGAGACGTTAAGCCTTGAACAGACCCTTTGGTACTAATCGACAGAAGTAGGCTATGTGCCGGATCCAGGTTTCACCCTCTCCTTTTCTACTAACATATATCGCGTCACTCATTTCATCTCATTATCTCCTGTGGCGAAAGACGTAAAATCACAGGAGTGGTATTCGTGGACCTTACAGCAGCGTATGACACAGTCCATCATAGAACTTTGCTCACCAAGCTCTATAACTTCACAAGAGTCTATGTTTTCACGAAGATTGTTGAAACTCTCCTGCAAAACCACCTGTTCTTTGTTGAGTTTCATGCAAAGTTCAGTAGGTGGAGGGATCAACGGAATGGACTTCCCCAGGGCAGAGTCATCTCGCCAATCCTCTTTAACATCTACACGAATGACCAGCCATGGCCTTCCTATACAAGAAGTTTCATTTATGCCGATGACCTGGCTTTAGCGGTCCAATGCGACGACTTCCAAACCACTGAAGTGCAGCTCTCAAATGCACTTAAAGAACTGTCAGTGTATTATCAGAAGAACCGGCTACTGCAAAACCCTGCTAAGACCCAGGTGTGTGCATTTCATCTTCGAAATTGAGAAGCTACTGTGCGTGACGTGGGAGGGTAAAGAAACTGGAGCATTGTTTTACACCAAGGTACCTGGGTGTCACCTTAGATCGGACTTTAACACAGGAAACACTATGTTAACTCTGTACAGAAAGTCTCAGCCCGAAATAACATCCCCCAGAAACTTGGCTCGAGCAAATGAAGAACCCATCCAACTGTGTTATGAACCTCAGCTCTTGCTCTCAGTTTTCTCTGTGGTTGAGCATGCATGTCCTGTGTGGTTCACCTCAGCCCATACGAAGCGGGTGGATACAGCCCTTAATGAAACATGCAGAATAGTTATTGGATGTTTGAAATAAAGCCCCTTTGACAAACTTTACTGCTTGGTTGGTATTGCTCCTCCAGACATTCCGCGAGAAATGTTTGCAAGGCAAGAGAGGTCGATGGTGGATCTCACAAACACCCACCAGTTATTTGGGCATCGACCTCCATCCAGAAGACTGAAGTCCAGGAAAAGTTTCCTCAGTGTCTCCAAGGCTCTGGATAAACCAACACGAACAGCTCGTTTTGATATGTGGCGAGCAAGAATGGAGCATTTTTCTGACTGGATGATGCCTTCTGAATCTCCACCCCCTGATCATCATTTGGAATAGACAACCTGGACGGCACTGAATCGATTGAGGACTGGAGTTGGTAAATCCAAGGATAACCCCAAAAAATGGCGTTCTTCTGCGACTGGGGGAGCAACAAACTACCCAACACCTTTATGACTGTCAGTCTTGCCCTATTCGTAGTACACTTCCACTGAAGAGGGAATTGCTGTTGCCCATTTCTGGGCAGATTTTGTGTGAAATATGTTTGTGACATAAGATGTACTTTGTTTTGTTTGTATATAATAAGTTTTTCAACACTCTGACACGAAATAAATAAAATAACTCCTCTGGTGAGTTTGACGTTAGGAAGGGCATTCTGACCTAAAAATTCACTACGAAGATTCATCTCACTTCATACCCGACCCCGTAACCAAATGGGAGAAGGGTTAGAAAATATGTAAAGACTCTCTAACTCTTCGGAGGGTCACTTTTCTTTCTCTTCTTTGCCTTCTTCTTTTTCCTTTAAATAGCATTGAGAGACGCTGGTAATACCTTATTTTAGCTCATAACAACAAAAATCACCACAACCTACTGCAGTAGTAGTAGTATTAACATCAGAAAGAGGGATGGAACATGGTAGTTGAGTAGCATTGTCACTGGCTTTTCATCATAGTGATCGTGGTTCGAGTTCTGGTCTGTACAGTGGAGAATTTTTAAATGATAAGCCTCATTCCTGTGGTTCTGATTCTGCGTAAAACTAACTGTGATTAACAAAATTAAGTGTCGCGTAACAAAGCAAGCCTGCCTTTTTGGAAACAAGATCCCCATGGCGTTGTATTATCAAGCTCAATCTAAATTATTATTATTTTATTATTATTATTATTATTATTATTATTATTATTATTATTATTATTATTATTATTATTATTATTATTATTAGTTCCGTTAACGAAATTATTGCATTACCTACTGACGCCCCAGTCGCAATGATATCCTAGAGGACTTGGAATTTTCCGAGATCAATGGGAGGCTTTCATTCAGCACATACATATTTGCGAAAGGTTGATGTGTGTGGGAATCCCAGAGAGCTCCGTACTGAAGCCGCCCATTGTCTTGAATGCCTGCTGCTTATCAAGGAACAAGTTGAACACCTCGAAAACCCTCTTCCAAAGCTCATCCAGTAAGTACTCAGTGTATATTCCTGTAGAAGTTGGTGCACATTACCATCCAAAGGTAAGGGGGTGATATTTTTCCCATTTGAAGCAATTAAAATGAACTTTAATGTCATCCCAGTTTGATCTCTCCCTAGAAAGGAACCTTGCAGAAGATGTGACGAGTTCGAAACCTTTCCTCGTGTATTAGGGTTCTGTCGTAAGGGAGAGCTGATGAGAATCAATCGGCACAATACAGCCCGCACATTGATTGCTGGAAGCCTCCGTATACAACACCACTTGGAGATCCATGATGAAGTAGGATGTCCTTCCACAAATCGATCCACAAGACGAGCTGCTATTGTTGTCATCAACCGGGAGAAAGGTAGGGTATGGTGATTGATTTCGCTGGAAGATTCGAGGAAAATGAACAGCAGCCTCGATTAGTGTGTGAGGAGAAAAAGGCCACATATGAACCATGCCTTGAGGATCTCGGAAAGAAGTATGAAATTACAAAATGAGAAATCATTGGCTTTATGACTGGTGCTAGAGGGACAGTTCCTAAAGAGACACCGAAGTTCTTAAGAACAAATAAAATTCCGGACACCATTATCCAGACCATAGCAGACTTAGCGTTGAAATATTCATTGACGATTGTTAGACTCCATGAATTTGTCACAGTAATTTGAAGTACCATGTATTGGATTTTATTTATCTGAAAGAGGCAATCTGCCTGATGGTGGCAGTTTCAGTCTTGGATTGAAACCCTGATTAATCCAAAAACATCATACAAAACAAGTTATTGTTCATATGAACTGATTAGGAGGCCAATATTTTAATTCCCTGATAGGGGCGGCTATCAGGTGAATTATCTATATTATTATTATTATTATTATTATTATTATTATTATTATAACTGTAATCTGCTGTTTCTGCCAAGAAGGCTATGGCACAAGATGGAAGTTGTAGGACTAAGGTAGGCCTGCGGCCAAATGTTCGGTGTCTGCACTAACTTTGCTTAGATATACGAAATATTTAACCTACCGTTAATAGGAGTGTCCTTCTGCTGTTATCTCTTTTCTCCTTTTGTCGTATCTCTTTGTTTTTTGTTTTCTGCACAATAGACAATCTTGCAAAAACACAATACTCCCAGATAAATGCGTGAGAATGCTGACACAGTGCCAGGGCAACGTTCCTTGATAGTAAGGCCGCGTGCACACCGAGCGCGCTTCGCATAGTGTGTCGCGTGTTGCTCAACGCTAAGCCTCACGTTAAGCATAACCAGTGCTTTGTTCCTAAGCCAGGTGTTCATACCATCTGCGCTCTGCTGCGCTTAACGCCTACCTTACAGCTAAGCGAAGCGCCAGACAACGCGCAGTGTTGGTTAATTGCTTAGCGTTACCTAGCTGGTTCTGAAGCTATGGAAGAAGAAATTATTCATGCAGTGTTTCAAAGAGAAGAAATATGGAACCCAAGACACAAAAACTATAGAAATGCAACTCTTTTGCAAAATAAGTGGACTTAAGTATCTACAACAGTTTTATCGCATTCCTACAGTAAACATATTTCTTCTATTGTCTCACTTTACTGGGCTTAACATTGTGACAGGATGAAATTGCGTATGGATTTTAGTGTGGAAGTGTCCGAGGAGAAGTTCGGCTTGCCAGGTGCAGGTCTTTCGAATTGACTCCCGTAGGTGACCTGCGTCGTGATGAGAATGAAATGATTATGAATACACACATACATCCAGCCCCCGTGCCAATGAAATTTACTAATTATGATTACAATTCCCGACTCTGCCGGGAATCGAACCCGGGACTTCTGTGACAAAAGGCCAGTACGGTAACCATTTAGCCATGTAGCCGGACACTTTGCGACAAAGTGCATAGAATCTCCCAGACTCTGTCATATCGGTTTATAATTTTGCCAACGAAGGGTGGTAACGTGAAGAATATCACTCTGCAGGCTAGTAGTGGGCTTGGAAGTAAATATTTCTGTTTATGCATTATATTTGTCACACATTTACTCCACTTTTGTTACGATGATAAATTGTGCATGCTAATTGTAATAATATAGCAAATATTTATAATTATTTGTATAAATAAATAAATAAATAAATAAATAAATAAATAAATAAATAAATAAATAAATAAATAAATACAGTAAATAAATAAGTAAACAAATAAATAAATATAAATAAATACTTGTAATTATTATATAAAGAGCGTGATTTAGTCGGAAATTTATTTTTCACGTGTTTGCTGCCCGGTGCTCCTAGACAATTGGGAAAATTGAATTTCTCCCAATACTTCTCTGCTATTAGTCGCCACATTTCAGTAGCAGGGTTTGGAAGGTCAAGGGTATTTTTCGTCATTCTTAAGTAATAAAAAAATTTATCGTGATAAAGTCTTGCATCTCTGCACAAACGATGGAATTCTCCGAAAATAATTCATGAACCCACTTTCGATTCTCTTTTATCATTTTGAATTTTAGGTAACTGCTATCCATCAGTAAACAGTTTCTAGTGTACTTGGATAACGGCATTAGTTTGTGACCACCCTAAAACTCCTCGCGCCGAACTAAGCTGAGAGCACGACGTAGTTTCGGTGTGAACAGCAAGCACGCCTTGCGCTATGCATAGCATTTCACGCTACACGCCACACACTATGCGAGGCGCGGTCGGTGTGCACGCGGCCTAAGACATGCAAAGCCTGTAGATACATGAAAGCTCCTATCTGCTTATCATACTTTCATGATTCGCTAGGCAATATGAAACTCCGCCCGTCGGCTCTTCCATTCGGAAGAGGGCTGCATGTATAATTTCAGTGATTACTCTGCGTCTAGCTACAAGTTAAGTAACTTGTGTGTTAGCCGTAGCGTTACCCAGGCGAGTACTCTGTATTATTATTATTATTATTATTATTATTATTATTATTATTATTATTATTATTATGTGTGTCTGTGATAACTTATCGGCGACTCCGAAAGCAGTAAAAGGTATTGGTAGTACGTAAAACCATTATTATTATGATGATGATGATGATGATGATGATGATTATTATTATTATTATTATTATTATTATGTAGTATTACATCCATTTTGGAAGGCTCAGCATGTTCCGTTAACTATTTGCGTAAATCGTCAGGAAAAGTTCAAAAGCAGCACACACTACTGAATTTGTGTAACATAGACAAGTCATCGGGCTACATTACTAAATCTACTTGAAAAGAGTGAAATATAATAATTACCGTATCAAAACATGTCCGTAAATTTGGGTGCCAGATTTCACTAAAATGTATCCTCGAAATTTAATTCTCATAAAGGGAGATAATTCTCTCTTACCCTAAAGCGCGTACATGGGACTGTGTTCTCTTATATCTGATTCGGGCCTTACCTCATCCCGCTGAATAGGGCCTATGATTAAAAGGGTGGGAACTTCATCTAAGTTATATACCTCAATTAACTCGTCTAAAATTACTTGAAATAAACTAGCGATATTCTATTGTAATATATACACGCATACATGCTTCATCAAAACGTATATACCTAAACAAATGTACTAAATTAACTCTACACGAATAAACAGAAAATTTGAACAAATATAATAGAGCTTAATTTGAAAAAAATAAGTGCATGAGGAAACATGGATCCTCTCCGTTAGCGACTCAAGTGATGGCCACTTACTACTATACTACACCGGCGGAAAATGAAATCCAAACACCGAGGAGTTGTGCTACATAGAAGAAATTTGGGAAGCGTGTTTGCACGTCAGAAATATGACGCCTATTCAAACTTTCGCTCTAGCCGACGAAGAGCGGCGTTACTAGCACCACTATGACCTTGCAAAGCCAGTTTTTAAAATACGCGCTGTACACTTCGTCAGCGTTAGTCACCGTCTGGTGTTGACATTGTGAAGTAGGTGTGAGCCATACATGCCTTTAAGGAGACGAAGAAGGTAGTATCAACAGAGTACGCTTCACCTGTGTGGAGTGCATCCACTCACACCAAGGAGGTTGACATTGCAATCAACGAGACTGTACGTATCTTGTCGGGATGTCTGAAGCCAACCCCAGTTGACAAACTCTACCCGATTGTTGGAATAGCTCCCCCCGCTATCAGAAGGGCTGTTGCTGCTGATGCAGAGAGGACAAAGCAGACTAATGATTCTCACCACCCACTGCATGATCACCACCACTGAAGTCGAGAAAGAGCTTCATCACCAGGACTCAACCACTGGTAGGAACACCTGAGTCTAACCGCATCACCAGGTGGAAGAGCGTGCTGCCGCCTGATACTCCTGCAAAGGAAGAGCTAGCTCCAGGAAATGACCTGCCCTACCCTATTTGGAGATCACTTAATCGTCTTTGGGTGGGCGTACCTTTTTGCAAGACCAACATGCAAAAATGGGCCATACTTCCAGCTGATGGAGACGCATCCTGCGAGTGTGGTGTAACACAAGATCCGAACCACCTGCTCATCTGTCCCCTACTAGAACATCCCTGCACTACACAGGACCTGATCGAGGCGAACAACAAGGCCATCGGAGTCGCTACATTTTGGAAATGCTGACGGGACACGGAATGATGATGACTGAGTTTGAACAAGGCCGTGTAATAGGGCTACGAGAAGGTGGATGTTCTTTCAGCGATATTTCAAAAAGACTTGATGGGGATCTATCTACTATGCATCGATGTTGCAACAATGGTCAGGGGAAGGCACAGTCTCAAGAAGACCGGGGTTCGGTTGCACACGGGCCACTACGGAGAGGCAAGACCGCCGTATTCACCGCAGGGCATATCGATTACTTGAGGGAGAGCTCCGAGCCAGATTCCTGTAGCGTTCATGCCACTAACTCCAAATTACTGTCATTCGCGACGTCAGTGGTGTGAAGCTAGAACTCATTGGAAGGCGGAGTGGAGATATGTTGTGTTCTCAGGTGAGAGCCGTTTCTCTCTTGGTGTCAGAGATGGCCGTAGGTTGGTGTGAAGGAGGAGGGCAAGTGAGCGCTTGGAACCAAGCTGTCTGCCGCGTAGACACACTGGACCTACACGCGGAGTTATGGTCTTTGGCAGCAGGAGCACTCTCGTCGTTATTCCAATGACCTTGTCAGCGAATTTGTACGCCAGACTGGTAATTGAACTGATGGTGCTGCCATTCATTCTCAGTATTCAAGGAGGTGTTTTCCATTAGGATAATACTCGTCAACATACCGCTGCTGTCACACTATGTGCTCTACATAGTGTCGGCCTATTGCCTTGGCCGGCGAGATCACCGGACCTTTCACCCATAGAGCATGTGAGGGACATTATGAGACGACAAACCAAGCGTCATCCAATACCAGCATTAACCGTTGTTGGTTTGACTGACCAAGTGCAACAGGCATTGAATTCTATCCCATAAAATGACATAAGGTGCCTGTACGAGACAGTGCATGAACGTCTGCATGCTTGCATTCAAAATCGTGGCTACTACTGCGGTTATGGAATGTCTTCTCGTGCATACTTGAACCTGTGACCTGGAAACTTTCATCGAATAAATATGATTCCTACAGAATTGCTTAGCCTAAATTGCATTCCTATAAACAAATGTCTTCGCGGTGTTAGGATTTAACTTCCCGCCGATGTATTTGCATACTATTTGTATAAACCGTCAGGCAACGACGGATAGGTTCAAAAGCGACACACTTCCCGGAATGTATGTAATCAGACACAATTCTTCGAGATCGTGCCATGGCTGCTCTATATCCTGAGCCTGTAAAAACTCTCCCTTCCTGCCATACACTAACAATAACACCTTCAGATATGCCTAGTCTCCTTCTCTTCAGAACTCATCCGCGCCCTAAAAGTAGATCGTAGATTTTGAACAAGTATAGTAGAGTAACAACACTTAAGATATCAGATAACAGAGAATTACACCAAGTGCGTCCAAAAACTTCGGTGAACGTTACCATAAGACAAAGAGAACAGAAGTTACAAAACAAAATACCCGTTGCGCCTTCACTGTACTCTCTGTCACCCACAATACACTGTTGGCAACGTGTATACAGTTACTGGAAACTGATAGCGAAAGATTCGTTCGGAATCGATCGAAGCACAGATGTCGCACATCTTTGAATGTCCGGCATTATCAGCACAATGTGTGCCTTTCAGGATTTCCTTGAGGCGGGGAAACTAGAAGAAGCCTCCAGGCCCCAGATCCGGCTAGTACGATGGATTTTCAGCACGAGGCGCATCATCTAGAGATTCCTGTCTATCCCAAAAGGACTTAAACCAGTCCTAAACCTCATTTTCTGCAAACGGGTTCTGTTTCGTACACTTGGACCAACATCGCATGCACTTCCACCGCCGTTCTCTCAATCCATAACAAAACATGATGTTTAAGCGTTGCTCATTGCACTATGGCACGTTCGACTGGCTAACCTGCTTCAGCGCCATGTGTCCGGCGTTCAGTGCCGCTTCTCGAGATGCCACTCTATTCACATGCGCATGCACACAGTGTTACCACTCATTGCTATTGCTATATCGGTCCATTCATCGCACTTCTTCACACCTTGTATATGCATCCAGCTAACTTTCTTCTGGTGTTGTTATAGACGATTCATCAAACGTTCTGCTACCAAACTATGTGTCGTTCGTCATTCTAGCAGAATTCTCACCAAGTTCATGGTATATATATTAACAAGTAATGCGCAATACGGAAACTTCCCAACTTCTACATATAACATCTTAAATAAATTTATAATTAAATTAACGTTATTGTATGTATCGACGGGTTGTGATATCTATAATAGCACAATGCTATATCTGTCAATTTCTTGTTGATGCAGTCCAATCATTTCCTTCCTGGCCTTTCTCGTCCTCCGGTAGCCTTGACGTTTAAATTGCCAGCCTCTGTATTTGCATAATCATCATTCTTTATCCTCAAATGGCCATACTGTCGCAGTCTTCTCTCTTTAATCTCTTTGGAATTTCTATTACCTTAGTACTCGCCCGTATTCTTTCGTTTCTGACCTTGTCCATCCTGATAATACTACTCATCCATCTCTACATTGTCATCTCTTGACACGTCTAGCATCCTCTGCCGCATTCTCTTAATCCCTCGTGCCTCTGCATCACACAACATTACAGGTTTCATGACTGACATATTTCAAATGTATCCTTCCAACACAAAAGCACTCGAGGGATCTTTCTCCAGTTCATCCATCCAACATTTATCCTCTGAGTGACGACGATGGATTTGAGGAGATGATGCAGCATGTAGGAAATATCACTAGATTTCCGAAATAGACATGTAAAATCGAGACGAATGTATTCATTTGACTCTATATACAGCCTACCATATGGATCCAAAATAAAGAACACGTCATTGCAATATTCAAGTTAAGGATCTTAATGAAAATGTTTAAAACTCATTATTTAAACTTAGAAACATATATACACTGATTGACAGAGCAAATGCAACACCAAGGAGGAGTGGTTCGAAAGGGATGAAAGTTGGGGAAAAAACAGAGACGGCACGGACGAATAATTGATGTTTATTTCAAACCGATATGCAGGTTACACAATGCGCACGGCATCGACTCAGTAGGATGTAGGACCACCGCGAGCGGCGATGCACGCAGAAACACGTCGAGGTACAGAGTCAATAAGAGTGCGGATGGTGTCCTGAGGGATGGTTCTCCATTCTCTGTCAACCATTTGCCACAGTTGGTCGTCCGTACGAGGCTGGGGCAGAGTTTGCAAACGGCGTCCAATGAGATCCCACACGTGTTCGATTGGTGAGAGATCCGGAGAGTACGCTGGCCATGGAAGCATCTGTACACCTCGTAGAGCCTGTTGGGAGATGCGAGCAGTGTGGGGGCGGGCATTATCCCGCTGAAACAGAGCATTGGGCAGCCCCTGAAGGTACGGGAGTGCCACCGGCCGCAGCACATGCTGCACGTAGCGGTGGGCATTTAACGTGCCTTGAATACGCACTAGAGGTGACGTGGAATCATACGCAATAGTGCCCCAAACCATGATGCCGCGTTGTCTAGCAGTAGGGGGCTCCGCAGTTACTGCCAGATTTGACCTTTCTCCACGCCGACGCCACACTCGTCTGCGGTGACTATCACTGACAGAACAGAAGCGTGACTCATCGGAGAACACGACGTTCCGCCATTCCCTCATCCAAGTCGCTCTAGCCCGGCACCATGCCAGGCGTGCACGTATATGCTGTGGAGTCAATGGTAGTCTTCTGAGCGGACGCCGGGAGTGCAGGCCTCCTTCAACCAATCGACGGGAAATTAGAACAATTTCGATATTGGAACAGCCAGGGTGTCTTGCACATGCTGAAGAATGGCGGTTGACGTGGCGTGCGGGGCTGCCACCGCTTGGCGGCGGATGCGCCGATCCTCGCGTGCTGACGTCACTCGGGCTGCGCCTGGACCCCTCGCACGTGCCACATGTCCCTGCGCCAACCATCTTCGCCACAGGCGCTGCACCGTGGACACATCCCTATGGGTATCGGCTGCGATTTGACGAAGCGACCAACCTGCCCTTCTCAGCCCGATCACCATACCCCTCGTAAAATCGTCTGTCTGCTGGAAATGCCTCCGTTGACGGCGGCCTGGCATTCTTAGCTAAACACGTGTCCTGTGACACACGACAACACGTTCTACAATGACTGTCGGCTGAGAAATCACGGTACGAAGTGGGCCATTCGCCAACGCCGTGTCCCATTTATCGTTCGCTACGTGCGCAGCACAGCGGCGCATTTCACATCCTGAGCATACCTCAGTGACGTCAGTCTACCCTGCAATTGTCATAAAGTTCTGACCACTCCTTCTTGGTGTTGCATTTGCTCTGTCAGTCAGTGTATGTTGATGATATTATGATGCTGAATGGTTGGAGAATCCTTCACCAAGTTCAGGGAAATATCGTGCAGAACATCCGTTGAAAATCCCAGTTCTAGCAGGATGCGAGGCCGTATCTAGCTCCGAAAATAGACCGTACACTTTCAAATTTTTTAATGGGGTAATATAGCTGAGGAATGGAAGATATTGCTCGTAATATACACTACTAATGGTTTTTGACAGTTTAGAACCAGTACCACCGAAAGAGTTGGCCTTGCGGTTAGAGGTGCGTAGCTGTAGACTTGTATTCAAGAGGTAGTGGGTTCAAATTCGACTGTCAGCAGCCCTGAAGATGGTTTTCCGTAGTTTCCCATTTTCACACAGGGCAAATGTTGGAGCCACTGCAGATTCCTTTCCACTCCTAGCCCTTCACTATACTATCGTCGCCATAAAACTTGCCTGTGCCGGTTCGACGTAAAGAAACTTGTTAATAAAACAGAGAATTAATTTCGAGCTATCGGAATTACAACAAAAAAGAATTTACTCTTCTGGATTTGTGATTAGGAATCATGAGAACAATCTAATATCAAACGGTGTTTAATAGAAAAAAGTAGTGCAATAGTGAGGCATTATTATTCAACGGGTTAAGGTGAATGTTTGGTTAGTAGTTAAAGGTTTTGATTTTGCGGATATTGCAATTTACTGTAGACATGAAAGGATCGCCGTAATACATTGTCGATTGTGGCAACTGCTGATTCTGTGACATTTAATGAAAGCGGGATTCTTCTCTTCTTTGTACATGCGGTAACCACAGGATAAAACTACCAATCAGCCCTGTAGGTGTTTAGTGGGCGATTGGGATGTGACATTCTGTTACTCTTCCACAGCGTGGAGGTTTAGGCCTGAAGCTAATCTCAGCTCTTTCGGAACTCCATAACGGAGCAAAAATGGAGATCATCTGATGGAAAGATAAATGTTAGGTTCTGCATTTACAACGTTAAACCACTAGCAAGAAAGAAAAACGGTAACACTCTTGATATGACATAAATATCTGTATACATAAAATTGTCTTTCTATGGGCACTTGTTGAATACTAAACTGTCCCTTTGCTTTTATACCGGTCAGGACCAGTAATGGCCCATTTCAGATTGTTCTATTTGGTCATAGATATGTCTTATGGCTGGGGGAGTCATCGGAAATTTTGTGTCACGAAATTAGCTGTACAAAATGTGTGACGCAATGTTTCCTAGCAACCGTGCAGGCTGTGATGTGAAGTATTAGTGGATGGCATGACTACACTTGTTGACTCAAAATTTCTTACATATGACTCTCGAAAGCGTTTTGTTAGATGCAAATCAATTTCAGTTTCATTTATTGAAAGAAAGTTCGTGGACTCGCCGTCAAGTGTCACTGTAGTGCGTTATAGCGGAGAATATACACCACAGAAATGGAAACGGCGTATGGCTTTTAGTGCCGGGAGTGTCCGAGGACATGTTCGGCTCAAATACTATTAATAACATTAGAATAAGCAGTAGCAATTATCCAATCATACGTCTTTGCTATTTTAGGCTCGAGTGTCACGTCTATACCTACAGCAAATACATGGTGAGCCCATTAAAATTTTTGTTGGAGAGGTCCTTGGAATATATTTGGGATTTTTAAAATTACGATTGAAGTGAGGAATAAGTAATTTACTTATATTAAAGTGATCAAGTGATTAGGTTTTTTTGTAAAGTTTAATTAAGTGGGGTGTAGCCTCTGTACTTAAGATGCTGGTTATTAGATCAATATATATATTTTTTGTGAAGGTCTTTCGATTTGACGCCGTGGGCGACCTGCTTGTAGTGATGTTAATGAAATGATGAAGACGACACATATACCCAGCCCCAGGCCAGTGAAAATAACCAATGATGGTAAAAATTCCCGACCCTATCGGCAATCGAACCCGAGACACCTGTGACAAAGGCCAGCACGCTAACCATTTACCATGGAGCCGGACTACACCACAGAATGTTGCGTGGCAGTTCTTCGCTAGTCCCAGCAAGAGGCACTTGCATGCATGCAGTATAAACAGAACTACGGCCCCTACTGTGAAGGGCAGTTGAATGTCAGGGGCGGAACAGACATATTTCAACTTGTGCCAAAAGTTTGGCAAATCCGCTAGCGAAACGTTTGAGATTATCAAGTCGAAATCGCGCGGATCACCACGACGGGAAAGAGACCCGAAAAGGCAGGTCAATGGTTGTGATCCTTGAATAGGCTAGTTAGGGACAGTCATTGACTGTAGTACATGAGTGTACGCCGCATTGCCTGCACAGCAGGCGCCAGTCCACGAACTTATTGACTGTACAGTAGTATTTATGACCAAATGATTTATTCGCAGCGAAAATTGACGTCTTCTGTTTATCTGTTTGTCTGTTAGAGCATCACGGGGAAACGGGTTGGTGGATTTTCATGAAACTTGTTATTTTAGATTTAGGGTAAGGGCGAGTAGGATCTTAGCTACAATAACGATATTAGCTGCATACTATTAAAAACATTTAACAGGAGGCGATCTTCAGAGGAAGCTTAAGGGCTTTATAATAGATCCGATGATCAGATTCGAGACATCCGAAACACAACCCCATGAGGTACATGAGGAAAAGAAAACAAAATATGAACCAATCATCCCATTCTATCAACAAGAATACCGGCTGGATGATATCGATTAATGGTTGGCGCTAAAGGAACCATTCCTCTCTTTTCAGTCCAGTTCTGCAAATCATTTAACCTCAATCAGGCATTACAGGTATTTTAGGAAATTGCAGTGATTGCCTTGAAATATATCTCCCAAACTTTTTTATGCAACAACAACGTACAGTATGTCAAATGTGCTAACCAGAACACTTTTATATACTTCATCGTCAGGGATAATCTCCAGTTGTGGAGAGTCGAAATAAATAAATAAATAAATAAATAAATAAATAAATAAATAAATAAATAAATAAATAAATAAATAAATAAATAAATAAATATCTCGTGCGGTTCGTTTCTCAAGGAAATTTCTCAATACACAAATTATTTAGAATATTGCTTTGTTCACAAACTTTTTGCTGTTTACTTTATTCCTAAACGTTGAATATAAGGGAAATACCGCTGGAAGTCGTGTGGAAGTTTAAGTACAAGAACCAATAACTACGGAGAGTTGCTTTGGAGATCTTCTCGGAAACTTTTTAAAGTGGTGATGGTGCTTATTGTTTCAAGAGGAAGTACAACTAGGCAACCATCCTTTATAAACGCTAATCGGAGTAAAAAGTTGGAAGTGATCCTACACTTCGAAAAATGTATCGGTCGAAGAAATAAAAAGGCCACGGAGGGCGTGAAAATGAAAGAATCCCTTAGCCTCGAATCTGTAATACCGTCGGGGTCGGAATAAAACACGAGTTTGCCAAGAGAGCTCGGTTAGGATAGAAAGTAAGTGGTAGCAATTCCAGAACTCGGCTAAGGTCCCCGTGGTTGCTAATCCACGCTCCCAAATTAAGAGCCTCTGAATTCCCTCTAAGTCGCCTCTTACAACAGGCAGGGAATACCGTGGGTGTTATTCTACCACCCCCATCCACAGGAGAAAGCTTGTTAAAGACTTTTTTAAAACAATAGTTGGTTTTTTTATTTATTAACCTGATATTTGGTTTCTACACTAAAATTTTGCGATCCATGTGAAAGGAATGGAGTACAGAGAAGAAGATATAAACACAAAAAGAAGCAAGTGTTCCAGTATCTCCATTTATAATATTAATATAATATATACATCCCTCATAAAGTCGAAAAAGTTATTTATCTCCTGAACGTTAATGATCTTCAAGACATACTGGGGAAAGGAGAGGAGGGAGTGGTGTTTGGCGGATGCGCCTTCCTGTCGATCCAACTTCCTGCGTGAGTCACTCCAGCCTTGGGGTTCCTGGCACACAGCGGTTCTGTCATAGCTGTTCAGCTAAAGGTTTTGATTCTGAGTTACCTGGTTTTCGTATTTTGTTCAATGGCCCAATCTTTCTGAATACTATTTATACTAATAGCTTTTCATTCACGCACTCCAGTAAAGGATATCTGACGTGGATAAATTAGCTCTGTAATGGGGAGACATTTGTAAAAGGATTGAGCATCGAATTGTCGTTGCAATCTTGCTTAGAATGATAAAGGTGTAACCTCAGGTTGGCACGAGGAAATTCAAGTGCTACCTGTAATATTTCATTGTTCGGGTTTTCATTTTGCCAAATTGTATTACACAATTCCCGTATGCATATTCTGATTTTACGTTTGCAGACAGGCAAAGCTATAAACCTATCAGTAGCAACAAACTCAAACCATGGAAACATGAAAACAGTATCCACCGAGCTCGATAGCTGCAGTCGCTTAAGTGCGGCCGGTGTCCAGTATTCGGGAGATAGTAGGTTCGAACCCCACTGTCGGCAGCCCTGAAAATGGTTTTCCGTGGTTTCCCATTTTCACACCAGGCAAATGCTGGGGCTGTACCTTCATTATGGCCACGGCCGCTTCCTTCCCACTCCTAGCCCTTCCCTGTCCCATCGTCGCCATAAGACCTATTTGTGTCGGTGCGACGTAAAGCAATTAGCAATTAGCAAAAAAACCAGTATCTGGATATTTCAAATTCCCACTTGTGTGTATGATGCTCAATTAATGATCAAGAAAATGTAACCATGCGCTTGCAAAGTGACAATTCACTAAACGACAAACCTAAATGTACATAGATATAAAATAAATCGAAGGTGGTTGGCAACGTGGTACAGGTCGTTTAGCTGTAAGGTGAAAAACGGCTTTCCGTGGTTTCCCATTTTCACTCCAAGCATATATACTTAATTAAGGTCATCTAGTACTAGCACACTCCAGCCTCATCCTCATGGAATACCTGTATGAAATAGTGCACCATTAAACACACAGCAAGAACATAACTTACGCACGATGTAAGTCCTGATTAGTTACTGAAAACTGAACTGGTAATATGATCCAAAGTTACTTCATTTCGAATTCTTCCCCATTTTTAAGGCAGTTCTCTTATCTGGGTTTTAAAATGTATTTTCTGATATTATAGTCGTCATCACCATCATAATCGAAAACATCATCATTATCATAACCCTGATATTATCCATGTCCAGTAAACATGTAGCGATGAAGTAATATAATACATGACAGCTATCTTGATGCGGTGTTGAAGATTGGTGACAGGACGTGGTCGGGCGGAAGGGACACACTATCATGGACAAGCAAGGTACGCTTTATATTCTGAATAATGCACCGCTGTTTATTTCACTCGTGTTGGGAATGCTCCTGAAAATAAAAGTCTGTCTCCTTTCGTTTTGGAGACACAAAGTGACTTGATTGTCTAATTGGAATGTTTTACTTGGGATTTAGATGTAAATTCGGGGTTAAAATGTGTACATGTAAAATATCTTCGTATACTAATTACCACGATATCCTTTTCTTGTTAGTGAATGCCTAGCTGAGATGGCAAAGAAGCGCTCAGTTCCTAAGCAAGAACGTGGGATCCATTTTGGAAGTCAGTGTGCAATCAGTGGTTGAGAGTAAGTTGGATGTGGAATAGTGAACTTAAGTGTGAACAAACTTTACTCTCAGTCACGCACGCTGCGCCGTTCGAGATAAAACCTGGAAAAGGGAACAAGGTTCTCCTCCTGACAATTGTGTACCTAACATGCCCTATACATGGTTTCCATAGACCAGTTGAGGAAATACGACAGAATTTTCCCAACGTTAACAGTTTAATATGGAATGTCAAGAAGATATTCCTCAAGGCTCCACTGAGCGTGATAAAATTTAAAGAGTGCGTAACTTCTTCCTTATTACAGCATTTCATCAATTCAGCTTTCTATATGTGTGCTCTTTGCCTGCTGTCATTTCTTGATGGCTGCAGTACTTTTTCATCCATCGCTTGGCACAGGCCAGAGTAAAGTGTAGCTTCCACCGAGGTCCCAGTCTCATCCATGGCTGTGACTATATGAAAGCTGCTGGGGAATGGGTGGTGCTGAGTAATGACATTCAGAGCACGACTAGTGTGTTTGAGTGTTATGAAAGGTGTTGCTCATAGGGTTAGTCGTGCTGCAGTAGCACTTTCTGGCCCAGTGAGGAAAGCAATGGCAAACTACCTCACTCCTCATCTTGCCTAGTACGCCTCATTTTGGTGCTGCCATTGGTTTTTGGGGTTTCCTAATAACCGCATAGCCTTTGGTGGTGCTATTTGCGGATCCAACCAGCCTCTGGGCTGATGACTTAACATACAGACAGATATGTGTGCTCCTCGGTAGATGTCCTCTTTAATGTTAATCGACCTTACTAGCCGTAAGTCCCATATTTACGCTGCTAATGGTTGCTTCAGGAAGGGGACTGCAGTGAAAGTGCATTTAATAATTCATGCTCTGCACTAGAGCATCATAAAAATTCCCTTTCTTCCCGTCGCTGCTTTGCTATTCCGGGGAGAATTCATTTATATCTAGAAGCTGCGCCACAATGTAGTTGACGCTTTGTAGATCTATAAGTTAACTTTCAAGTCATTAATTCATAATATAAGAAGTGCAAGTATTTGTTGGTGTACATTACTTTATATGAACCTCTTGTACGGTAATTAAACCCAACTCAGAGGTTATAGTAACTAATAGTTGTGTATTAACTCATGGACCATAAGGACATTTAGGAGCGAAATCTAAATAATTAGAATTCCTACCATAGTTACTTTCGGTGGATACCGCCGGAATATTTGGTTTTCTCGAAATTATTCCAAACTTATGCCAGAAAAATTCTGGAATTTCCCCATATTGAACATTAAATGCACAACGGTAAAAGGAAATGCCCGAAAACGTTGACTTGAATTCATTATCAGCTGGCATCTCTCTGTTATCTGGTGTCCATACTCTTAATGAAATATTTTTGTTCTTCCGTTATTTGAAACATGAAGAAGCAAGTCGAATATTTATGAAGTACGAGAATATGAATATCATTGAGATGATTGATTCTATGATTACGACTAGTAAACGATGCGGTCATTTTACAGATCATGTGGGTTGCATTTCTACTTGTGAGTACCATGACCATTATGACCAGAGGTGGATTCATATGCTGTAAAACAGCAAAATATGCATGCCACTATGCACTAAAACAAAAATATATGCACTATTTCATATTCTGTACAAGAATTATTTTCCTCTCAATGTATAACGTTGGTTCTCCACATATCCACTGCTGAAGCAGAATACTTTCAGCTGTTTCTTTTTTGTTGGCTTGTTTTATAGTGTTTACTGGTCTTCATACAGCATGGAAGTATAGGTTAAGGATTCAACATGGCGGCGCCTCCGACGAGCTCATAATGTACTGAGCGGGCTTGCCAACGTCGTGGCATTATACACAGCTACTGAATAACACGAAAGATAAATGACAAAAATGAAAGATAGATTAGAGCCAAGGTAACTACGCAAAATATTCGTCTGGATTAGTTGGGCCCGGCTAGTGACAAGACCATATGAACAAAGAAAATGGGTTGATCCCTGGAAAGCATCGAAGAAGGATATATTCTCTCTGCTACTTCAGTCATCGTAAAACATTGTTTTTCTATGATTACAACATCCGAACCGGATATCATAGCACAACCGGAATAAACTTAAATTTTAATATATTCAGTTCTTTGCATTGTTGTACAGACTTGGTTATCAATACACAGTATATCTGTTTTATATACACAATTTTAATAAGAACTTCAATTATGCATATGCAGGAATATGGGCGTATTATACACTGACTGACAGAGCAAATGCAACACCAAGAAGGAATGGTTCGCAAGGGATGAAAGTTGGGGAAGAAACAGAGACGGCACGGACGAATAATTGATGTTTATTTCAAACCGATATGCAGGATACATAATGCGCACGGCATCGACTCAGTATTATGTAGGACCACCGCGAGCGGCGATGCACGCAGAAACACGTCGAGGTACAGAGTCAATAACAGTGCGGATGGTGTCCTGAGGGATGGTTCTCCATTCTCTGTCAACCATTTGCCACAGTTCGTCGTCCGTACGAGGCTGGGGCAGAGTTTGCAAACGGCGTCCAATGAGATCCCACACGTGTTCGATTGGTGAGAGATCCGGAGAGTACGCTGGCCATGGAAGCATCTGTACACCTCGTAGAGCCTGTTGGGAGATGCGAGCAGTGTGTGGGCGGGCATTATCCTGCTGAAACAGAGCATTGGGCAGCCCGTGAAGGTACGAGAGTGCCACCGGCCGCAGCACATGCTGCACGTAGCGGTGGGCATTTAACGTGCCTTGAATACGCACTATAGGTGACGTGGAATCATACGCAATAGCGCCCCAAACCATGATGCCGCGTTGTCTATCTGTAGGGCGCTCCACAGTTACTGCCGGATTTGACTTTTCTCCACGCCGACGCCACACTCGTCTGCGGTGACTATCACTGACAGAACAGAAGCGTTACTCATCGGAGAACACGACGTTCCGCCATTCCCTCATCCAAGTCGCTCTAGCCCGGCACCATGCCAGGCGTGCACGTCTATGCTGTGGAATCAATGGTAGTCTTCTGAGCGGATGCCGGGAGTGCAGACCTCCTTCAACCAATCGACGGGAAATTGTTCTGGTCGATATTGGAACAGCTAGGGTGTCTTGCACATGCTGAAGAATGGCGGTTGACGTGGCGTGCGGGGCTGCCACCGCTTGGCGGCGGATGCGCCGATCCTCGCGTGCTGACGTCACTCGGGCTGCGCCTGGACCCCTCGCACGTGCCACATGTCCCTGCGCCAACCATCTTCGCCACAGGCGCTGCACCGTGGACACATCCCTATGGGTATCGGCTGCGATTTGACGAAGCGACCAACCTGCCCTTCTCAGCCCGATCACCATACCCCTCGTAAAGTCGTCTGTCTGCTGGAAATGCCTCCGTTGACGGCGGCCTGGCATTCTTAGCTATACACGTGTCCTGTGGCACACGACAACACGTTCTACAATGACTGTCGGCTGAGAAATCACGGTACGAAGTGGGCCATTCGCCAACGCCGTGTCCCATTTATCGTTCGCTACGTGCGCAGCACAGCGGCGCATTTCACGTCATGAGCATACCTCAGTGACGTCAGTGTACCCTGCAATTGGCATAAAGTTCTGACCACTCCTTCGTGGTGTTGCATTTGCTCTGTCAGTCAGTGTATATATATATATATATATGCACGTATGTGCACTACAAGAACTAGAACTGAAGAGAACTTCAGCTAGAAAAAACGAGAGACCTATGACTGGGATAATGCTTGGAGGGGAACAACTTAGGAAAGTAGAAAGTTGCAAGTACCTGGGAACTATCGTAAAGAGGAAGCAATGATAAGGAAATAATCGAGCCTGGAAGACAAGAAGACAAGCAGGAGCGTTCCTGAAAAGTAAGCCTGGTTTGGAGCAAGGATGTCCCTCAGAGAATCAAGAGTCATAAGTTATACGGGATGTACTGTGTACTTATTCTGGCGTATCCAGCAGAAACTTGATGACTATGATACAGGCAAGTGAAATGGAATTTTGAGAAGCAAGATAATTACTGCGTTGATGGGGTGAAAGTTCCTTTTGGACATTATTGTTAGTACCTATATATGGAATGATCTTCATTGGGATTGTAGATCTCTGCACATGGTTATGAAGATATTTAGGGGTTGTAGTAAGGATGTAACACTGTCTAGAAAACTAAGAATAACGGCCGAGAGGATCCGTCGTGCTGACCCCACGACACCTCGTAATCTGCAGGCCTCCGGGCTGAGCAGCGGTCGCTTGGTAGGCCAAGGCCCTTCAAGGACTGTAGTGCCATGATGTTTTGGGTTTGGTTAGTAAGGATGTAAAGGATAAGGCATATAAGTCTCTGGTAAGACCGTAACTAGAGTATAGTTCCAGTGTATGGGAACATCACCGGATTACTTGATTCAAGAACTGGAAAAAATCCAAAGAAAAGCAGCTCGATTTGTTCTGGGTGGTTTCCGAAAAAAAAGAGTAGCGTTACAAAAATATTGCAAAGTTTGGGCTGGGAAGACTCGGGAGAAAGGGGAGGAGCTGCTCGACTAAGTGGTATGCTCCTAGCTGTCAGTGGAGAGATGGCGTGGAATGACATTCGTAGACGAATAAGTTTGCATGGTGTTTTTTAAGGGAAGGAAAGGTCACAATATGAAGATAGAGTTGGAGTGCAAGAGGTCAAATTGGGGCAAATATTTTCATAGGAAGGGGAGTTAGGGATTCGAATAACTTACCAAGGGTGATGTTCAATAAATTTCAAATTTCTTTGAAATGATTTAAGAAAAGGCTAGGAAAACAGCAGATAAGGAATCTGGCACCTGGGCGACTGATCTAATTGCAGATCAGGATTGATTGATTGATTGATTGATCGGTTGATTGATTGATTGATTGATTGATTGATTGATTGATTGATTGATTGATTGATTGATTGATTGATTGATTGATTGATTGATTGATTGATTGATTGATTGATTGATTGATTGATTGATTGATTGGTTGATAGGAGTATTTTAATAATAATAATAATAATAATAATAATAATAATAATAATAATAATAATAATAACGGTATGTGGTCCCCATGCTACAGGAATCAACTAATGAAAGTTAAAATCCACGACCTGACCGGGAATCGAATCCGTGGCCGAACCAAAAGCTAGCATGCTAACCATTTAGCCATGGAGCCGGGCAGGATAGAGGTATCTAAGTTAATATGGCTCAATTCGGGTATTCTGTTTCCCAGTTCGTACGTGTGTACAGAATAGGCTCATGTTTGACGAAGATTATTTCAAGAGAAAATCCCTCATATTCAACTTCCAACACAACTTTCGATATACAGAATGGTAAATCAATTTCGTGAAACGGGAAATATTCACGATAAAAGGTGCACACAGCGGGTAAAATAATCACAGAAGGAAAAACAGGCGACGTCTTTCTCAGCAAGCGGGAATTTGCTCTTCCTCTGTCCGACCGCCTTCAAAATTCCCGGAAAGGGTTAGTAAATTTACTTTTTAAGCGTTTTTATTATTATTATTATTATTATTATTATTATTATTATTATTATTGTACCGGGCGGTACACCTCCACGCCGCTAATTTAAAAGGTGCGCCAGTTGAAACTCCTCTGCTGGAGGAAGTCTGAACCTTATGGTCGGTTTAAATTTTCAAGTTTCTCAGAAGATGTCACTACCTGGAAATTTTGGAGTTTTTGAACTGTGTCATTTTCGACGTATTTTGTTTTGCTTGTAGTAAGAAGTGTGAACTTTCTCTTCTAGAGGACACTACTGAAGATCAACAATAGTGCACCCTAGTGCGGAGTGAAAGAACTATTTTTTTGGAGAAGTTCTTATTTCAAAAGTTTGTTTCTTGTTAAATTTCTTTCTGTTATTGTTTAAGTTGGCTGTATACCCCTCTTTTTCCCCTTGTTTTAGATGTATCCATTCCCGAATTTCTTTTAGTAATTTCTGACCAATAGGATGTATCTTCCCCCAACTTGAATATGTTGCTGTATCCTACCCAATAAAGAGTTTGTGGGAGGGTGTTTTCATTCCCATAACGCCTCGAACCTTCCGCGAGAGAATATAAACTGCTGATTTTAGAGTCTCCGGGCCACTTCTGTTCCATCTTTCTGTGTGTAAAGTACATAGCAGGGGGCGGGAAGCGCCTCTTTCTCCGGCAGCGGTCAACTACCAGGTAATGGCCGATTAATTACTTCTTTTCTTGCTTGCTCAGCAGTTTAACTCTCGGGGCGGGTCCGAAGTTTTTCCATCATGTAACCTTCCTTAAAATGTATCTATTCTATCTTTAAAAGGCATATCGGGATAGAGAGTGCTTAACCCTCTCGAGCTCCCAATCATATTGTTTTGAGGTGAACTTACTTCTCACAACCGATTCTTCCTTAACGTAATGTAAATTTGTTTCTTTCTTAAGTCACCTCTTTAGTATGGGATTAGCCCTTGCATTTGCGGCCTAGAGTCAAATTAGGTTTTAAAAACAAAGCGTATTAGGAGCGCAAGTTCGCCTCCTCTCAAATTGTTATTTTAGAGGTCAAGTAATTACCCTTTTTCATTTAATAGACCTCAGTAGGTTGGGTATTTTACCCCTGTGTCTATGTCCAGAGGGGACAACTTGAAGGTGGAGTTTGGTGTGGCCTTTGAGAGGCTTAAAGTTGAGAGCGAGTGACTCTTTCTTGTAAATTATGTGTTGGATGCCTCGTGGAGGCTTTTCGGTGTAATTTGGAGCAAGTGCTCCTGAGCATGAATGGGGTATTCTGCCCCTCTGTTAATACTTATTTTGAAGTAAGGTTGGGCTGACTGCCCAAGCATTGTAAAGTCAGGGCGCGAAGCCCGTATCCTGTAAATATTCTAACTACCTTTGTGACTTGCTACTCTGTACCTGCCATGCTTGTTATTTCTTGATTTTGAAAAGAAAATATAACCTTGTTAAATTTTAAATTCACTTTAATTTCGTAGCTTGAGACCTATTCACCACCCCGCACCTTCTTTCACCTCTAACTACCACGGAAAACTCCGTAACAAGTGGTAGCAGAGCGTGGTTGAATGGGTCTCATTTTTAGCCCCTTTTGACGGCTAAACATTGTTTCGATCCGAACTCTAACCATTTTCTCAGTTGCTGGAATTTTTTGAGTTTTTCAAAATTGTTCTGTCATCATGCCCGGCCCTCGCGATGTTCTCCATCTTAACTACTTGCGCAAGGAGGAGTTGATCTATGAACTGACTATTAGAAATGTGCAATCTGGAGGCACGGTTGCGGTAGACACAAATAAGCTTAGAGAGTCCCTTGAATTGCCCATTTCCATCCCCACCTTGGGAGAGAAAGAAATTGACGACTCTCTTTCCACGATCGTCGAGAATATTACTGGACTAGCATCTGTAGTTAGTTTTTTTGATGAAAATGATCCTTCTCCTAATCAAATTAAGCGTGTGCAAGCCAGGCTATATCATTTCTCAAATAGAGTTAACGATCTGTTGTCTCTAAAGCTGAATGATGTTCAGAAGAAGGAAGCTAGTACGCTGCTTGAAAATATTTCTGAATTATCTAGCAAGGTCACTCAATTGTTAACTGGGGAAGTTCCTCCCAAAAAAGATCTACCCACCACAGTGAACGTAGGTAGCGAGGAAGAGCCTCCTAAGGGAGAAGTAAATACGAAAACCATCGCTGCTCAAACAACCTCTGCCCCATTGGACGAGTCTGAACGCCGTGCATCGTTGAATAATATACGTTCGGAATTAACTTCCTTGCCATTGAAACCTTTACCTACTATGTCACCTGGGTTTAGCAGCTTGCCTCATCCATTGGCAATGTTGCTCAGAGGTATCTCTAAGTTTTCCGTTAATACCACCAGTGACGTAATTTCATTTTTAAGATTTTTAGTCGAATTTCAGGATCATGCCCTTGTTTTTTCTCTTTTCCCATGTCAGATTTTGCAAATCATCTATCCCTATGCAATTGGTATTCTCTCCGACAAAATAGTAAGAGCCATAGCTGAACAGTCATCTATTGAAGATTTTCACGCACACTTGCTTGCAAATTTTATTCCTGCTCGCGCGAGGACATCTCTGATTCAGAAGTACTATTATCGTGTACAGCGTTTGGATGAAAACTTGGCAGACTTTATCCAAGATATTAAATTCTATACTAGGGTGTTTGCTCTTCATTTTCCTGAAGACCAGATTGTACAGGCTATTGTAGAAGGAATTTCACCACCCTATAGGTCATATTTGTGTTTCGCGGCGTGCCCGCAAACTTTCTCTGAACTTGAAGCGTTGGCCGTCTCAGCGGAAGGAGTGAGATACGCCGATTCCTTGCGTGTCGCGAAAGAACCCCGCCTTCTTTTAGTAATACTCGGCCTCCACCTCGCCGATCAGTCACACCTCGTAAATGTTATGCTTGCGGGTCGCCTGACCATCTTCGCAATAAGTGTCCACTGATCAAGTCTAGTAGGGCAAATAATGGAGCTGGTTCATCACAAGGCTGTTTTAAATGTGGGGCTTTCTCACATATCGCCAAGAATTGCCCAAACTCAAATAGCACCCCCTCCTGCTCAACTTCTGGTGCAAATTCCACCAATACCAATAATAAAATGTGACTAGCGGCTTCGGCTGAGTCGACTAATCCCTCTTCCCGAGGCTCAGCCCCTGGTAAACAGGTCGAAAATTCAGGGAATGTTCTATCTTCAAATTCATCTTTCGAATGCCCCAAAGAATGTCTTAGGATTGCGGCGGATACCCCCGCACCTGTTCCTTTTCTTAAGATTGAGTTAAATAATGAACCTGTAACAGCTCTCTTAGATTCAGGCAGTGTTTGTTCGATTATTTCGGCTGAATGGTATTCTAAATTGAAATCTGTTTGTGAACTACCTGACTATGTCTCATCTCCTGTTCAATATGTTTCGGCTAATTCATCTCCATTAGAAATTCTAGTTTCTTTACGTGTCAAAATTCGTATTTTAAAATTTACATGGAAAATTAAATTGTTTTTGGCCAAGCACTTGTCTTGCCCCATTATATTGGGAGCTGACTTCATTTCCTACACTGGTCTTGTGCTCGATCTCCAGAGCAGGTCGTGCACATTCAAATTTGCGTCCAATTGTAAAATTCCCTTGTTAAAGTGTAATTCTGTATCATGTTCATCTATTTCGCCTACCCAGGATGAGATGTTGTTAGACCTTAGACATCTACCTGAGGAGCAGGCTGATAGTATTCGTAAGTTGTGTCAGTCGTTTCCAGAGGTGTTCTCTGATACACTTGGTGTTACTGACCTTATTGAATACAAAATTGAGGTCACGGATTCGATTCCTGTCCGTTTTCCACCTTATAGGCTATCTCCACCTAAAATGAAGGCTCTGAAAGAAATCATCGATCAGATGTTGAAGGATGGTATTATTAGGCCCTCTAAGTCGGCGTATTCGTCGCCTATTTTTCTAGTCCCGAAACCCCAGGGGGGCTTCAGGCCTGTCATTGATTATAGGGCTCTCAATCGGAAGGTGGTGTTGCAATCCGTGCCCCTTCCTGACCTTCATTCTTGTTTTTCATGGTTTCGTAAGGCCAAGTTCTTTACTATCTTGGACTTGAATCAGGCCTATAATCAAATTCCCCTTGCCGAAGAGTCTAAACATCTTACAGCGTTTGCCACGGACTGGAACTTATACGAATACAACCGCGTGCCTTTCGGGCTCCCCACGGGAGCAGCTGTACTCACTAGGCTACTAGATAGGGTCTTCTCCGACATCAAATTTGAGTACTTATATCACTACTTGGATGATGTCGTCGTATTTTCAGAGACTTTTGAAGAACATCTAGATCATCTGCGAGAAGTTCTCGATCGCCTTCGTAAGGCTGGGTTAACTGTCAAGTTGTCCAAGGTTGCCTTTGCTAAGCCTTCTATGTCATTCCTAGGGCATATTGTGTCACCTGATGGTGTAGCAGTCGATCATTCTAGAACACAGGCCATCCGTGATTTTAAACCTCCCAAGGACATTAAAGGTATCGCCAGGTTCATTGGTATGGTGAATTTCTTCAGGAAGTTTATTCCTAACTTCGCTAATAGAGCGGCGCCCTTAAACCTTCTTCGTAGGAAAGGCATCAAATTCGAGTGGGGACCTTCTCAACAAGCCGCTTTTGAAGATCTTAAATTAGCTCTATGTAATGCCCCTGTACTTGCTATGCCTGATTTCTCGAAGAAATTCATCGTTCAAACCGACGCGTCGTCGTCAGCAGTAGCTGCAGTCCTTCTTCAAAAGACTGAACTAGGGAGGCGACCCATCGCCTATGCATCTAGGACTCTATCGGCTCAAGGAGCCAAGTATTCTATCTATGAGCTCGAAGGGTTGGCAGTCTTATTTGCCTTAGAGAAGTTCCGTCTCTATCTGGAACATGTCAAATTCGACCTGGAGACAGATAATCAAGCCTTAAGCTGGGTCTTAGGTAGGCCGCGTCGTACTGGTCGTATAGCCCGTTGGGCCATCCGTATTTCTGCCTTCCAATTCGATGTCCGGCATATCAGAGGTACCGAAAATGTTGTCGCTGATGGACTCAGCCGTATGTTTTCCAACGACGTCGAGACCCACGAACCGGCCGACAGTTCATCACCTCCCGAGTCCATACTATATGGTGTTAATGCCATCTTAACTGATGCTCCCATGCTCTTTAGGGATATCGAGAAATACCAACGTGAAGATCCGACGCTGGCTCCGATAATGGAAACCCTTTCTTCTGGGGAACATGTTGTCCCCTATGTTCTGAGGAATGGTGTTCTATGTTGCCCTTCGAGGCATGATAAGATGATGAAGGTTGTCGTTCCAGCTGTTCTTGTGCCTATGATCTTCAAATACTATCATGAGACCCCATTAGGAGGGCATCTTGGAATCTTTAAAACTCGTGAGAAGATTCGTGAAAGATTCATCTGGAAGGGTATGGACGGTGAAATCCGTGAACTAGTAAAAGCTTGTAAATCTTGTTTGCTCAGTAAACCCACCATGTCCACCAAGGTAGGCTTTTGTCTTCGCATCAAGCGTCGCGCCCCATGGAACGCCTGTATATTGATTATGTAGGACCCTTCCCCCAGTCAAAGGGAAATGCTAACAAGTTCATCTTTGTATGCGTAGATGGCTTTACTAGATTTTCCTGGTTATTTCCGACTAAGCTGGCTACCGCTCAGTCCACCATTACTTGCCTAAATTCTATTTTTGCTTCTTTTGGTCCGTGCCAATATATTGTATCTGATAATGCTAAGGCTTTTACATCTAATTTATTTCATAAATTCTGCTTTGACCTGTCCATCTCTCACGTGACAACTTCTGCTTATTACCCTCAACCATTTCTGGCTGAACGAGTTAATCGTAATCTCAGGTCCGCGCTTATTGCCTATCATCATGAAGATCATTCCAGGTGGGACACGTCCCTGCATTGGTTAGCTTTTGCTTTGAATTCGGCGGTTCATGAATCTCACAAGTTTACTCCAGCTTCTTTGATGTTCAAGTTCGTTCCCAACACGCCGCTCTCTAACCTCTGGTCTCTGAGTGACATTCTACCCGAGACAATAGATCCGGATAATATTAAAGATCTTTGGAAGAAGGCTAAAGCCAATCTTAAAGTGTCTCATGAAAAGGTTAGGGAAAGGTATGATCGTGGACGGAGACCCACCCCTTTGAAGGTAGATGACCAAGTTATGGTCAAGAACTTTGTTCCCGCGGGCAACCTTGCCCTCAGATTTCATGGGCCTTGTATCATTCTCGATTTTCTTACGCCGGTTACGTTGTTATTAAGTAATCCAGCCACCGAGAGGATATTTAGGGTTCACCTGTCACAGGTGAAACCAATGTGAATTTTGTGTTAACTTGCTTCATATAATTTGAAAGGAATATGAAGGTTATATTTTTTTGAGTTTCCACTCTTAAGGCATTCTGCTCCTCCTATTATATTTTGTTTTATATGTAAGCATTTTTGTAAACCCCCCCCCCCCGCACCGTTAAACTGCCATTCTGTCCTTACCACGGCCATTACCACGCTCCCGTCTCCTGCTATACACACTGTGGCTTGCTTATATTAAATGCCGTGGATATCTGCACGCCGCTGGCCCCTCAACCTCTCCACAAAGCCTGTGCCCTCAAAAAAGATGATGGTCCAACAAATTCTGCCGCCTAGTTTTAATGTTGCAGTGCCCCCGCAGCCGCGCGGCGCCGTGCCGCGACTGGGCTAGAGGAAGGGCCCCCTCGACCCCAGCGAGGACGACATGTGCACGGCGAGCCGGAGCTCTCCTCCCGGCCAAGGCTGATGTGCGGCGCACGACCTGCTACTTGCCCGCAGCCTGTATATGTTCACCGCGGGCGCGGCGTGCTTCAACACCACTGCTCCCCTCATAGTGCGGGCGAGCGGTATCTCAGGGTACTTGTGGGGTCCGAGCGGCCTCCTTTGGACGCAAGCTGCAACGGCCGGTCTGGCCATCCAACTTAATCAACATCAACTACATGGACAGTTACTATAAGCAATGACTACACTTGGGAATTCAACAACAAAATCTGGTGGACTTAGAAAATTTTTCCTCAACTTTAAAACTAAAGTTTTCCTTCTCAATCAACCTTCTACGAACATTAAAACAGTACCGCCGCTGTTACTACAAAATTTTTTGAAACTGAATCAAACCAAATTAAGAAAATCTTATAAATGCTTCTGCAATCAATCTTCATATCCACATCACAACTTGGACCTTGTTTCAAACTGATTTCGTGTGTCACCCCTGGAGGAACTTTTGGGGGGGAGGTCTGTACCGGGCGGTACACCTCCACGCCGCTAATTTAAAAGGTGCGCCAGTTGAAACTCCTCTGCTGGAGGAAGTCTGAACCTTATGGTCGGTATAAATTTTCAAGTTTCTCAGAAGATGTCACTACCTGGAAATTTTGGAGTTTTTGAACTGTGTCATTTTCGACGTATTTTGTTTTGCTTGTAGTAAGAAGTGTGAACTTTCTCTTCTAGAGGACACTACTGAAGATCAACAATAGTGCACCCTAGTGCGGAGTGAAAGAACTATTTTTTTGGAGAAGTTCTTATTTCAAAAGTTTGTTTCTTGTTAAATTTCTTTCTGTTATTGTTTAAGTTGGCTGTATACCCCTCTTTTTCCCCTTGTTTTAGATGTATCCAATCCCGAATTTCTTTTAGTAATTTCTGACCAATAGGATGTATCTTCCCCCAACTTGAATATGTTGCTGTATCCTACCCAATAAAGAGTTTGTGGGAGGGTGTTTTCATTCCCCTAACGCCTCGAACCTTCCGCGAGAGAATATAAACTGCTGATTTTAGAGTCTCCGGGCCACTTCTGTTCCATCTTTCTGTGTGTAAAGTACATAGCAGGGGGCGGGAAGCGCCTCTTTCTCCGGCAGCGGTCAACTACCAGGTAATGGCCGATTAATTACTTCTTTTCTTGCTTGCTCAGCAGTTTAACTCTCGGGGCGGGTCCGAAGTTTTTCCATCATGTAACCTTCCTTAAAATGTATCTATTCTATCTTTAAAGGGCATATCGGGATAGAGAGTGCTTAACCCTCTCGAGCTCCCAATCATATTGTTTTGAGGTGAACTTACTTCTCACAACCGATTCTTCCTTAATGTAATGTAAATTTGTTTCTTTCTTAAGTCACCTCTTTAGTATGGGATTAGCCCTTGCATTTGCGGCCTAGAGCCAAATTAGGTTTTAAAAACAAAGCGTATTAGGAGCGCAAGTTCGCCTCCTCTCAAATTGTTATTTTAGAGGTCAAGTAATTACCCTTTTTCATTTAATAGACCTCAGTAGGTTGGGTATTTTACCCCTGTGTCTATGTCCAGAGGGGACAACTTGAAGGTGGAGTTTGGTGTGGCCTTTGAGAGGCTTAAAGTTGAGAGCGAGTGACTCTTTCTTGTAAATTATGTGTTGGATGCTTCGTGGAGGCTTTTCGGTGTAATTTGGAGCAAGTGCTCCTGAGCATGAATGGGGTTTTCTGCCCCTCTGCTAATACTTATTTTGAAGTAAGGTTGGGCTGACTGCCCAAGCATTGTAAAGTCAGGGCGCGAAGCCCGTATCCTGTAAATATTCTAACTACCTTTGTGACTTGCTACTCTGTACCTGCCATGCTTGTTATTTCTTGATTTTGAAAAGAAAATATAACCTTGTTAAATTTTAAATTCACTTTAATTTCGTAGCCTGAGACCTATTCACCACCCCGCACCTTCTTTCACCTCTAACTACCACGGAAAACTCCGTAACAATTATTATTATTATTATTATTATTATTCGAATAACCCGTTTGAGGGTACGATAAATCAACTTTGGTTACTTTCTTTGCATTTAAATTTCTTCGTTTCTAAACTTCCTTTTTGTGAGAATGTTGTTCCTATTCCTCTTGAGTCAATTATCTTCCAGTTGTTAACTTCTCTCTTGAAATCCTGCCTTTCGTGTTACTTCTCTGAAACGCCTTCTGATTTCTTCTCCTTCTTCTTTATCTGTTTACTCTCCAGGGTTGGTTTTTCCCTCGGGTTCAGCGTGGGATCGCACATCTACCGCCTCAAGAGCAGTGTCCTGGAGCTTCAGACTCTGGCTCGGGTATACAACTGGGGAGGATGACCAGTACCTCGCCTAGGAGGCCTCACCTGCTATGCTGAACAGGAGCCTTGCAGGGGATGGGAAGTTTGGAAGGGATAGACAAGGAAGAGGGAAGGAAGCGGCCGTGGCCTTAAGTTAGGTACCATCCCGGCATTTGCCTGGAGGAGAAGTTGGAAACCACGGAAAACCACTTTCAAAATGGCTGAGGTGGGAATCGAAACCAACTCTACTCAGTTGACCTCCCGAGGCTGAGTGAACCCCGTTCCAGTGCTCGTACCACTTTCCAAATTTCATGGCAGTGCTTGGAATCGAACCCGGGTCACCGGGTGTGGCAGGTAATCATACTAACCACTACACCACAGAGGCGGACTTCTGTTTTCTATCGTATCTACTGTATTTTAATTCTAGCCTTTTTCATATCCTTTTCAATTTCAATGAACCACGTTGGCTTGGATTTGTAACTGTTCAATAAGTTGAAGATTTGTTCAGTTAGTCTATTGTTTTTCATTCTATAAATGTGTCCAAAAAACTGGAGCCTTCTTTTCCTCATTACAGTTGTAATTTTTTCATCTTTTAATTATATATCTCTGTTTGATCGTAGTATAAATTCGGCATTGTTCTTTCTTATAGGTCCCAGTATTTTTCTCAAAATTCTTCTTTCAAATTTGTCTAAATTTAAAGATCTCCAATTCTTGTAAGTTTAAGAGTTTCTGCTGCATATACAATTTCTGGCCGGGCCACTGTTTGATAATGTCTTAATTTTATGTTCCAGGGTAGAGATTTCGTATTGTATACATTTTTGTCATATGAAACATACTTTCCATTTTGTTTTCTCTTATATCAATGGCTACCATTTCCTTTGTGTTGTTTGTTATCCACTCTCCCAGGCATTTAAAACAATCCGTCCGAGATATAATGTTATTTTTAATTGTGATATTTAGAGGGTCATTAATTATGTTTGTCATGAACTTTGTCTGTTCAAATGATATTTGCAATCCTGTTTTAGCCGCTTTTTTTCTGTAATTCTCGTATTTGTTCTTGAGCATTCTCTAATGAATCTGTAATTAGCGTTATGTCATCTGCGAAAGCTATACGATATATGCTGATTTTATTTGGATTTCTTCCTAGTTGAACATCTTTAGTATTGTTGGCTTTCCTCCATTCTCGAACTACCTTCTCCAATGCACAGTTGAAGACTAGACGTGACAAACCATCTCCCTGTCGTACATCTAATTACTATTATTATTATTATTATTATTATTATTATTATTATTATTATTATTATTATTATTATTGTAGTAGTATAATGGCGCGTGGCTCCCAGAGAGTCCTGGTGCAGGTCTCTCGAGTTGGCTCCCTATAGGCGACCTGCGCGTCTGCGAGGATGGGGCCCTGCGTAAGATGAATTCTAATACCGAAGACTGCACCAAAACCCAGCCCCCGAAACAGAGGAATTTACTAATGAAAGTAAAAACCCCGCGTCAGAGGTCGGGAATCAAATTTGGGACACCTTGGCCCAAACGACAGCATACTAAACATTTATCCATGGACGTGAGTAGTAGTAGTAGTAGTAGTAGCAGTAGTAGTAGTAGTAGTACCGAGCTCGATAGCTGCAGTCGCTTAATTGCGGCCAGTATCCAGTAATCGGGAGATCGTGGGTTCGAGCCCCACTGTCGGCAGCCCTGAAGATGGTTTTCCGTGGTTTCCCATTTTCACACCAGGTAAATGCCGGGGCTGTACCTTAATTCAGGCCACGGTCGCTTCCTTCCACTTCCTAGGCCTTTCTTATCCCATCGTCGCCGTAAGACATATCTGTGTCGGTGCGACGTAAAGCAAATAGCAAAAAAGTAGTAGTAGTAGTAGTCCGCGGACTTAACGCTTGGAGTGGTCCCACGAAATAAAAATCACGCTGTCCATTGTGAAGAAATTTGCACAATAATTTCCTTGACACCACCGTTATATCATTGATACCCGTGGGCCGATGAACTAGTTGTTAGGCCCCTTTAAACAACAAGCATCATTATTATCATCAATGAACTATATATCCTTATTATTAATGTTCAAATACTCTGATTTCCCTAGTTTAACAAATCACGTTTCCAGGCATATTTTAGGTTTCTATCACCTGGCGGTAGCTCTTTCGACTCTCAATCCAAGAGAATGTTTCATATATGAGTCTCAGAGGTAGTTATAATTCAAAACTAATTTTCTGAATTTGACAGTTATTGAGCATTTAGAGCAATACACTCATTGTCATGTGAATGTACTGCAGCTTTTACAACATGAGATCGAGCGGACAAATGAGTTGACAGTACAGATATACTGCTGTTCATATGTCGGTAGCAGGATGTAGTATTCCGACCAGGCTGCATATATGCACTGATTCCGTTCGGAAAGGTGTCGTAGAACTATTGCATTCTATTCCTGAGCTAAGTCGGCACAAAACTGCTCCACGATATCCTTTATATCTGCACTGGATGGGAGTGGACGCCCGAACTAATCCCTTATATGTTGTATCGGAGACAAATCGAGCAACCGTGGAGGCCACAGGAATACCCCAGTATGATCCAGGCATTCCATAGATACGTGTAGCGTGCAGGGACAAGCGTACTAGGTTTGTACTGTATCATGTGAGGTAATGACATGCAGTGATTCTCTTGCGAATGGGGTAGTAAAATACATACACGGTATCTCTTACGTTTCGTAAGAGGTGACTAAAAGGGAAACGCTAGGGTCTCTCACCTTAGGTGCGTGTTGTGTACCACGGAGATCCTAGCTGAGTCTAGCGTTGGTCCTGACTTACTTGTGACAGATTCCGTAACTTTACTTCCCATTGCATTTGTCAACTCTTGTGTCCTTCCAACTCCACTGGTATTAGGTTCTATGAGGCTTAAGGAATCTTTCATTTTCACGCCCTTCGTGGCCCTTCTCTTTCTTCTGCTGATTCCTTCAATCTGCGAATGGTCGGACCTATTCCCTTTGTTAAGAGCGGATGGTTGCTCCGTTGCACGTTCTCTTAAAACAATAATCACATCTGCGAGGGTCCCACTAATGAACATCAGAAGTGACCTGAAGTTATATCCTATGATTTCTCACACCATGATGGCATAAGTAGTGCTTGTTCCGTCCTCTCAGAAAATTTATACAGAGCGCGCTCTTGTCCGCGTCTCTATTGAGTGTCCAGAATGCATCTGGTTTCCGGCAAGAAAACGAGACAGACTAGTACAAGACAACATGTTGGCGAGAGAAGCATTCACGGCCACATGGCCTCTAACTTAATCAATAGCCATCCAGGCATTTCAGTTATTGTTAATGTGTAAATAATTTCTACGCAGTTTGTTAATCATGTTTAATTGTAATAAATGTTTTATTTACGTGTAATATTGATACATGACTCGGCCCTATGGTCTTATCACGTGCTTAACCAAACTACAGTCCACTACCAGAGTAATCATCGCTGTTTAGTAATACAACATGTGTGCTACAGCATTCAATTCGTCATCCAACATTTTGGTCCATTTCCGGGCCCGATATTACACGGTAAAAGTATGCGTGTGAAATATCCGCAGGATTGGAAACATACAATGCAACGTGGGACTCTTCAGTTTACAAGGTCAGATTCCCTTTAATTACCTTTTCCTTGCATTATTTACATTTGTGTGAGCCAGTGCTTTACGATGGACGAGAACGAAATCGCAAAGCTGATCAAGCAACGGGGTTATCTGAAAGGTAGAATCACAAAAATCAAAACTTTCGTCGAAAAGTACGACACTACTCAAAACCTAGCAGACATTAGGGTTAGATATGATGCACTTATTGATTTAGAAAGCAAATACGATTTAGTTCAATCGCAGCTTGAGGTGGAGGATAGTAAACGAGATCATGGGGTAGATAGAGATGAAGTAGATGACATTGTGTACAGTTTGAAGGCAAAAATGCAGGTATTATTGTCGCCAGACCAACACGAAAATGCTGGTAGTACCAGAAGTAACACTTCCAATTCGTCGCATGAAAATATCAACATCAAATTACCCGCGATTAAACTACCCATGTTTAGTGGTAACTATGAAGATTGGATGTCGTTTGAAGATAATTTCAAACTATTGGTGCATGAAAATTCCAGTCTAGTAACCATTCAGAAATTTCACTACTTACTAGGAGCAGTTCAAGGTTCAGCTAAAGCATTAATTCAAAACCTTCCAACTACTGAAACAAACTATACGGTAGCTTGGAACCTATTATGTGATCGGTTTCAAAACAAGAGATTAATAGCAGCAAAGCATGTTAGAGAAATCTTAAACATTGCAACAGTGGAGAATGAAACCGCTGAAGACCTCAGGCAGTTCATCGGCACATTCTCAAGCAACTTACAAGCACTTAAAGCATTGAAATTAGATACTCCTCTCGAAGAAGTAATATTATCACAACATATTGTTGATCATCTTGATTATGAAACCAGGAGGGGCTGGGAACTAGAAACAAACGCCAACAAACATTCCTCCCTCAAACAATTAACATCTTACATTGAACATCGCTGCCAAGTCCTTGAAAGCATGCAAACATCTGTCAGTCAAGTCAAGGTGCGCGGTAGTAAAGAAAGCTCACACAAGAAAAAACCGTCGTCCTATACACATGTTGCATGCATTAACAATCAGTGCTCTTATTGTAAACAAGGTCATACACCAGGACTTTTTGCATGTGAAGCATTTCTCAAGTTAACTGTGTCAAATCGCATTCAGTATGCTCGTGACAACAAACTCTGTTTAAATTGTCTTCGAGCATCACATAAAACATCAGAGTGTACATCCAGTCACTGTCGCAAATGCAACAAGGCCCACAACACATTACTACATCTTGAAAATCACAAGTCTAGTACAACTAACGAAACTACTTCTAACAACAAGGTGGTATTTGCCAGCGTTCACACAACCACCAAGAATGAACATCCATGTACTCGAAACAAACCATATGTGTTGTTATCCACAGTTATTGTCAAAATCAAGGATCACAGTGGTAAATTTCGCAAGGTTCGAGGACTCTTGGACAGCGGCAGTCAGACTCATCTCATTACTACAGACACTGTCAGCAGACTAAATTTAAAATGTAAAGAAGACACCACTTCTATTGTAGGCATTAACAATTCTTCGTCAACTCTGAAACACAGTGTGGATATTCACCTCCAGTCCACAACATCAGATTTTAACACTAACATAAATTGTTTAGTGGTTCCTGCCATCACAGGAGAAATGCCTTCCATGGAGTTAGACTACAAATCGTGGAACCTACCTAATGACATCACACTAGCAGATCCTAAATTCTGCAGTCCAGGCAAGGTAGATTTAATCATTGGTGCAGAGATGTTCTTTAACATTTTAAAGACAGATGGGAAAAAACGTGCAGGTGATTACCCGGTATTGCAGGACACTCATCTGGGTTGGATAATTTCTGGTAAATGCCCTCAGTCAAACAGCCATCCTGCATGCAACACAGTCACTTCTCTCTTTGTCAAAAAGGAAGATCAACTCGACACGCAACTTCGTAAATTTTGGGAAATAGAAGAATTGCACACTAAACCTAAAACTCAGGATGAACAACAGTGTTTACAGCACTTCAAGGAAAACACCACACGCACTCCTGAAGGAAGATTCGTTGTCAGGTTACCTCGTAAAGAAACTCGATCACCCTTGGGCAATTCTCGTGATATGGCAACCCAACGATTTCAACAACTGGAAGCAAAATTCAAGAAAAATCCAGTATTGCATGAACAGTATGCGAACTTCATGTCAGAGTATGAACAGTTATCTCACATGAGGGAGGTAGGCCTACATGCAACAAATGATTCTGAACATTATTACTTGCCACACCACGCAGTATTTAAACAAAGCACAACTACATCAGTCAGAGTAGTTTTTGACGCATCAGCCAAAACTACTACTGGAGTGTCGCTTAATGATACATTGTTAGTAGGGCCTACTATACAACAAGACCTTTATTCCATTGTGTTGAGATTCAGGACACACAACATTGCATTTACGGGAGACATCACGAAAATGTACAGACAAGTTCGGGTTCATGAAAATGACACGCAGTTGCAAAGAATTATTTGGAGGGAATCGCCACAAACAGCTATCAAGACTTACGAACTATTGACTGTCACGTATGGTACAGCTTCAGCTCCATATTTGGCAACACAGTGCCTCAAACAATTGGCAGAAGATGAAGCAACTTCATTTCCACTGGCATCAACGGTTTTACAAAGGGATTTTTATGTTGATGATGCCCTGTGTGGTGCGTCCAACATCGCTGAAGCATTAAAATTGCAAGGTGAACTCATAGCCTTACTCAATAAAGGTGGTTTTCCCATCAGGAAATGGTGCTCAAATCATCAAGCTATACTTGCCGCTGTTCCACCTGAAGACAGAGAAATTAACTTACCTTTCCAGTTTGATAATGATGACACCATACAAGCTTTAGGATTATCATGGCATCCTACGTCAGACAAATTCTTAGTGGCAAACAGAATCAAACACATTCCAGGGAACAGTAACATTACTAAACGCACCACTACGTCAGTTGTAGCATCTATATTTGACCCATTAGGATTGATCAGCCCATTAGTGATACTATACAAGATATTTTTGCAGGACTTATGGTTACATCAACTTCACTGGGATGACCCACTGCCAGATCCATTAGCATCAGACTGGGCAAAATTACAAATGCAGCTAGCACACATTGACAATATACAAGTAGAACGCCACGTATTAATTGAGGGTGACTTGGCAAATATTCAAGTTCATGGATTTTCAGACGCTTCCGAGCGAGCTTATGGCGCATGCATCTACCTTCGGTCAGTGAATCAGGAGGGTGAAGTATCAGTCAAACTGCTATGCTCTAAATCGCGCGTAGCTCCGGTTAAACGAGTCACTCTTCCTCGTCTAGAACTTCTCGGTGCAGCATTATTAGCTCAGTTGGTACACAAAACCATGCCAGTCTTAAACTTGGCCATTAATGAAACACATTTATGGACAGACTCCACTATCGTACTGTCATGGTTAGCATCACCAGCATCACGTTGGAAGACCTTTGTAGCAAATAGGGTAGCTCACATTCAACAATCAACGAACACTAGTGACTGGCATCATATACCATCACAAGATAATCCAGCGGACTTGATTTCTCGAGGCGTCAGACCAGCAGATCTGCAAAACTCAACCATTTGGTGGTCAGGACCCGCCTGGTTGTCCACTTCTGAGTTAAATTGGCCGCAGAACAACAATGTTGAGGATTCGCTCGCCATAGCAGAGCAGCGACAATCATCCACACTATTAGTAGTGACACAAGCTGAAACTATTATTGAGAAATTCTCATCATTAATAAGACTGCAACGAGTAATAGCTTATTGTTACAGATTTTTGCATAACACTAAGCATGCCAGGGACAAGAAAATTGGACCTTTAAATGTTGAAGAATTGGAACATTCATTAGAAGTCTGCATTCGTATTGCACAAAATGCAGCCTTCTCAGAAGAGATTGGAGACCTGAAAAACGGAGGCGTAGTCTCTAAGAAGAGCCAGACAAGGAACCTATGTCCCTTCTTACACAATAATATTCTAAGGGTCGGAGGCAGGTTGAAGAATGCATCGATTCCGTTTTCATCCAAACATCCAATACTGTTACCATCAAAACATCACCTGACGACTCTAATTGTCAAACATGAACACTTACAACAAGCTCATGCAGGACCAGAATTGTTGTTAGCAACCCTTCGTCAACGTTATTGGATTCTGAATGGCAGAAATGTAGCCAGACAGCAAGTGCACAAATGCGTAACATGTTACAAATTGAAAGGCGTAACTAGTCATCAACTCATGGCTGACTATCCTGAGCATAGAGTTCAACCAGCACGTCCATTCAGTGTTTGTGGCATTGATTATGGAGGTCCTATTCTACTTCGCCCAATTAACAAGAGGAGCAATGTCCGTATCAAGGCATACATCGCACTATTTGTTTGCTTCACGACAAAGGCTGTACATTTGGAAGTAGTCAGCAGTCTTACTACAGATGCCTTCTTAGCCGCACTTCGCCGTTTCATAGCCAGAAGAGGAAAGCCCGCAGATATCTACAGTGACAATGCTACTACGTTTATTGGAGCCGATAGAGAATTAAAGGATCTTCACCAATTCATGGCATCACCGCAGCATCAAGAGGAAGTTGTAAGCAATCTGGCAAACAAGGGTATCAACTGGCATTACATTCCACCTCGTTCACCCCATTTTGGAGGATTATGGGAAGCTGGCATCAAGTCAGTTAAATATCATTTGCATCGAGTTGTTGGAAACTCATCATTAACATTTGAAGAGCTTAATACTGTGCTCACACAAACTGAAGCCTGTTTAAATTCTCGTCCACTTACAGTCCTATCCTCAGATCCGACTGACCCTCAACCCTTGACTCCAGGTCATTTTCTTACTGGTAACAGTTTGAATTCCATCCCTGAATCCAATCTGACACTTGTACCCAGCAATAAACTTTCAGCATGGAAACGGTTGCAGCAAATGGTGCAACACTTTTGGACCAGATGGCATAAGGAATACTTAACCCAACTACAAAACAGGCCAAAGTGGGCCTCCCAGCAACCTTGTATACAACTTGGAGCAGTGGTGGTTATCAAGGAGGACAATTTACCCCCGCTTCAGTGGAGACTAGGTGTGGTTGAGGAACTTCACCCAGGTCTCGATGGACTTGTGCGAGCAGTCACCATAAAAACTGCTCATGGAAATTTCAAGAGACCAGTAGTGAAGTTGTGTCCCCTTCCCATCGAGTAGTGTTTTCTTTTTAATGACAATATGATTCCTTACAGTGTCAGTGAGTTGATTGGTGTATAAAGTTGTATTTGTAGTTATATTGTACAGTCATTTAACAAATGAACAATTCAAAAACTCTCATTGTGCAGCTGTAAACAAAACAATGCATCAGCCTGCACACCAGTGTACAGTTCTGTTTCATTTTATCTATGTTAATTAGTGATTGACGTTCATTTAATTGCAACATTTATTATTATGTATTTGTATTCTGATGACATTTTGTTTTATGTTAGTGTTATTTTCATTGAAAGTGTATTTTGTCTTGATTGAATGCAATCAACAGAGGGGAGAATGTTCCGTCCTCTCAGAAAATTTATACAGAGCGCGCTCTTGTCCGCGTCTCTATTGAGTGTCCAGAATGCATCTGGTTTCCGGCAAGAAAACGAGACAGACTAGTACAAGACAACATGTTGGCGAGAGAAGCATTCACGGCCACATGGCCTCTAACTTAATCAATAGCCATCCAGGCATTTCAGTTATTGTTAATGTGTAAATAATTTCTACGCAGTTTGTTAATCATGTTTAATTGTAATAAATGTTTTATTTACGTGTAATATTGATACTTGACTCGGCCCTATGGTCTTATCACGTGCTTAACCAAACTACAGTCCACTACCAGAGTAATCATCGCTGTTTAGTAATACAACATGTGTGCTACAGCATTCAATTCGTCATCCAACAGTGCTAGTTGGTCTCAAACCTGCCAAGACGACTACTCTCCAGTCACATAGTCTGCAAATATTGGAGTGCCACATGATCACTATAGCAACGTCCGACTCATTGGTTGAATGGTCAGCGTACTGGCCTGGGTCCCAGCTTCGATTCCCGGCAGGGTCGGGGATTTTAAACCTCATTGCTTAATTCCAATGGCCCGGAGGCTAGGTGTTTGTGCTGTACCCAACATCCCTGCAACTCACACACCACACATAACACTATCCTCCACCACAATAACACGCAGTTACTTACACATGACAGATGCCGCCCACCCTCATCGGAGGGTCTGCCTTACAAGGGCTGCACCCGGCTAGAAATAACCACACGAAATTTTTATTAGACTATAGCAACACCTTCATCAGCAGCAGTCCTGATGATCAAGCCTATCTCCTTTCATATCAGAAACCAGTAAGTAGGTATCAGTATCAGTAAGCTAGGTGATCCTCAATCTAGGCGTCAATCCAGGATGAAAATCCTTGTACAAAGTGGGAATCGAATGCCGGGCTTCTAGATAAGAGACAGGCGTACTATCCCTCCACCATGAGTTTGGCACCAGACTTAGATATTGAGATACTCAGAATCAAAACCTGTTGATGTCCCACGTTTAGCTGGGAACCCTGTGGCTTTAATGCACATGGTATAACTACAGGAAAAAGACACAGTCTTGCTCTGTTGTATTATTTGCCTGCACTTTCATCGTCCGGAGTATTAACGTTGAAAGGTAGTTCTAATGGAAAAGGTCATGTTAGAAAATGAAGTATATTTTACACTATGCTACATTTTCTCTGTGGATGGGAACTCTAGAATACATCGACGGTATATCTGTCGTAAGAGGCGGCAAAGGGAACAGAGGGACCTCATCACCTTCTTCATTCCCGTGTGACCTATCTCGCTAACTCTTGCTCGTTTCCGCTCCGACAATATTGGGTTTGTGAGGTCTTGGGAGTGTTTAATTTTTACGCCTTCGTGGCCCTTTCCTTACTAATGACGGTAACGGTACCCTCATTATGCGAAAGTTCTTTCGTCTTTTTCTCTGTTGCAGCATTTACTTCCTCTTGAAACAACAACGTTCACCACCACAACGTGCTATAGCGCTTTCCACGAGAGTTTAATCGTGACGTAAAAAATAGGCGGAGCACCCTGCCTTTGCACGTGGACATAGACCAGTGGCGTATCCTGGAATCTCCACTGAGGCATGCAACTAGTGACCATGCAGTTAACACAATGTATTAAGTAAATTTCAATTCTACTCACCCTAATTACATGTAGGTGAACTCGAGCCAAACAGTTTTACTGTAAGTTTCTGGATTGAACGTGCGTACACAATTCTTGTTTTCTGTTTTTAAATTTACGAGGGTCCGCCTCTGTGGTGTAGTGGTTAGTGTGATTAGCTGCCACCCCCGGAGGCCCGGGTTCGATTCCCGGCTCTGCTGGAACGGGGTCCACTCAGCCTCGGGAGGTCAACTGAGTAGAGGTAAGTTCGATTCCCACCTCAGCCATCCTCGAAGTGGTTTTCCGTGGTTTCCCACTTCTCCTCCAGGCAAATGCCGGGAAGGTAGGCTACATAACTTCAGGCCACGGCCGCTTCCTTCCCTCTTCCTTGTCTATCCCTTCCAATCTTCCCATCCCCCGCAAGGCCCCTGTTCAGCATAGCAGGTGAAGCAGCCTGGGCGAGGTACTGGTCATCCTCCCCAGTTGAATCCCCCGACCCAGAGTCTGAAGCTCCAGTACACTGCCCTTGAGGCGGTAGAGGTGGGATCCCTCGCTGAGTCCGAGGAAAAAGCCAACGCTGGAGGGTAAACAGATTAAGAAGAAGAAGAAGAAGAAATTTACGAGGGAAGGTAGAGGTCTCCCGGCTTTAACTATTTGAATCTTTTCATCAAACGAACGGCCAGTAAATGGCTTTTCAAACTGATTTACAATTATATCCGTTTTAGACTCATCCATCGTTAATACCACATGTGCGCAAAATATAACAAAACACCGTAAACACAATGAATTAACTCACTAGTTAGCCACAACTCAAGCACTGGAGGTAAGTCACCCCAGTGGCATTGGTCAGTTTCGTCACATTGGGTTCTCGCCGGGGGGGGGGGGGGGTAAAGATGCCGACTTTCTCCAAGTTGCTAACAGATGGCAGACGGTAGTACGGGTATGGGGTGACAAATTCTGACCAAGTTTCAATTGCAGCGACATCGTTCGGAGGGTTTCAGAACTACGTCTGCCACTGAATGCAATTTTAAGATTGAATGCCTTTCATCCTTAACTCCTGCATTCGCCGTCTCCTCCTTCCTAGAGTGGAGTAGACGGCGAGACTACACCAGCACCACACGTAGTTAAGCAACGGAACCAATACAGTTGCGCGGACCTTTTGAACTTCTGAGAGATGAAATCGTTAATATTTGACTTGAAACAACCTAAAATCGTACATCAGACAGTTCTTTGTGTTATCATAACGCATGCAATGAATGCCTTGCATTCAAGGAGAATACGCCCCTGACATAGACGTAGTTGATTGAAAAAGCAACCGTCGCATTCACTCGACTGTATGCGAGCATGAAGAAAAGTAGTACGTCGCACTGATTTTATTTTATTTCAGTTTATTACATTTAGGGAGTTTGGAAGAATACGTAATCAAATTAAAATATGGTTGTCATGTATGCCGGTATATATATATATATTGCACCCATAAGGTGACTTTGAAAAGGGCACAATATATATATACTATTTATATAAAATAGTGATTAAATAACGAGAAATGAAGGCACAAGGTGAGGTGTAATACATGAAGTCTCCTCGTAGTGGAGGAAAGTCCCAAGCTGTACAGCGTGGAGATAAGGTGTTGCATCTTACAGCAGCAGTCAGCGAGTATTCATAGTAGAGATGGGGAATCTGATTCATTTAGAAGAACCGATTCATTTGAAACGATTCACTAAAATGATTCGTTCATTTGAGTCGTTCATTTGATTCGTTTATTCGAAAACGAAACAATAGACTCAGATGAACCATTCCTTTTTAGAGGTTATAGTCGAAAAATGCTACACAACTGTCCGACTAATACTTTCTAAACTTAAGTAGCTACCATTCGAAACTATACGACAATCGAATTTGAAATTTATAGTAGATATGAACATTTTTGTGGCTATGTTCCACACGTTAATTCAGAGTAGTTCACGAGAACGGGAACGGTAACCTTGAAGTAAACTTAACCTAACATTTCGCAACGAGCTGGAAATTGAGTGTATAACAGTTCCGTGAACTGTGTGACTTAAAACGACGTGATAATTTCTTATTTTTAAAAAAATATTTTTTCCTGTAAGGTTAGTTTAGGAGTATTTGACTTGTGAACCGGACTTTTAGTTCAGGTTAAATAAAAAATAACAGAGCCGTTCTGCACAAGTTATCATTGATTCAAAAATGGTGGATACCCGATTTGGCGATATGAATCAGAACGAACAAGGAACCAAGGAACGAGTTGCGGCCGCCATCTTTCGATTCACCTTTCGATTCATAATCGAGTCGATTCATTTCGTTCACTGAATCATGATTCAATCGTTCAGTGCAATGATTCGTTCATTATGAATTACTCGTTCAGAATCTCCCCATCTCTAATTCATAGTGAGAAAAATGGAGCAAGAGGTAGTAGGACCATCCGCGTGTAATGCAGCACAAAAGAGGAAAACCGCTCAGAAGTGACATTAGGCAGTTCATTGTGAATGTGTTAAATAAACTAAGTGAACAGATTCCAGTTTTAGTCGTTTATTCAGATCTTCTCACTGTTGTCGTATGCGATGCGCAGCCCTGCACGTCCGAACACAAGACGTTGACGGGGTGGAGGTCGGTACTACACGCTCAGCGAATCACAACTGTTTCTTTGGCGGAGGCGTCTACATACCTTGTTTACATCAGGAAAAGACATATACATTGTCCGCACTCAGCATTTAATAACCCTTTACACTGTTTCTGGAAACTATATTCAAATTATAATTTCTTGTTTAACCTACTGAGATTTATTTTTCAACTTTAATTCGCAACTCCTGGAGTGTCATAGCTGTAACAACTGTTTTCTCGTGTGGTCCATCATGAGGAGATTATGGGACGATGCTGCCTCCGTTGTTGATGGACGGGTCGTAGTATTAGGTCATATTCATTTACACTAGCTATAATGGATGTACGCCATTGTTTTACCTAGTATACCGCAGTGCAGTGATGAAGGCAATTCAACTCTAAAAGTCTGAAGTGGCAGTCATTAAGCCTATATCTGGTATGAACGCTGGTCGTCAGATTACAGACCAAGTTACGGATCAGTGATTTATGCATCCGAGACGAATGCACAAGATTTGCTGGGTATCAGACGGGCATTTATCGTGGCGTGACCTGAAATAGAATAAGGGACCTTCAGCACTAAGAAGAACGGATCAAAAAATAACAAAACCTTTGAGGTCTTCCCCCTACTTTGAATTATTGATAGCTTTTCAAACTAACGTCCCTGCTGCATTAACGAATAAAGTCACTGTTGTTTCGATCTGTCGTTGGATCGGAAAATGGCTCTGTAGTCCATTTGTGTTGTCCAAAACAGTCGTCATGGCTCGTTAATAACGCTGATTTTAGAATACACTCATTGCATCGAATCATATGAACATAAGCTGGATTGGGCGACATAGAGATCACTAACCCGCTTGATGGTGGCGTTAGACGATCCAGAGAAAATCTGAACAAGTGTTTGTGTTTGTGAGTGAAGTCTGTAACAGCGGAGAACTACGAATTATCCCACACATGTGTAAGTGTCGGCTCTGCCCTGGCATTGAACACTTCGAAACTTCAATAAAGCCACTGAACAGGAACTAATTTTGCTCACTTCTGGAAAGATACCGTGTGAACAATGACAGGATTTTTTTTTGAGAATCATCGATGTTCTGACGAGAAATAATGCTATACCTTCAAGTAATGTTATACGTAGGTTATACTAGACGAGACGTGGACAGACTGATACATGTGGTTCTTCCTTCTTATTATTGAAAACCATGTATCACTGAATCGTATATTCACTGTGAAAGAATTGCTAAAGTCGGTAACGTCAACCATATGATGAAAAATATGTAAGTGATTCCTACTGAATTATGTTTACTTCGGGAGCCTATTCTCAGTACTGTAATGTTTCTTAAAGATGACGTAGCTGTAGTTCATGTGCTATTATTATTATTATTATTATTATTATTATTATTATTATTATTATTATTATTATTATTATTTAGGATCGTTTCAACCTCCTATGGGTTACGATTACACAACTTCCTTGACTGTTGACGTTCTTTCTTTTTACGCCAATACTCCTTCATTCTCCGGCTCGCTTTTGCTCGTTCCTCATCCGAGAACACCCTTGTTCTTCTGAATTTCTCTGCGAAGAGATCCCTCACCTCCACATTATTCCTTCTGAACACTGTTCTGTTTGTAATATCTCCCTCCTCAATACCACACTTTTTAAGATCCTGATGAACTTCTTTCAGCCATGTTACTCGGGTCTTTCTTCTTTCCTGAAATATGAGAATCTTACTTGCTAGGTATTATTATTATTATTATTATTATTATTATTATTATTATTATTATTATGATTATTATTGTTGTTGTTGTTGTTGTTGTTGGACACTTGTTTTTCTTTACAATTGGCTTTACGTTGCACCGACACAGATAGATCTTACGGCGACGATGGGATACGAAAGGGCTAGGAGTGGGTAGGAAGCGGCCGTGGCATTAATTAAGGTACAACCTCAGCATTTGCCTGGTGTGAAAATTGGAAACCACGGAAAATCATCTTCAGGGCAGCCGACAGTGGGGTTCGAACCCATTATCTCCCGGATGCAAGCTCACAGCTGCGCGCCCCTAACCGCACGGCCACCTCGCCCGGCTAACACTTGTTTGTTAGATCTTTTAATTCAGTTCATATTATCATTACTATTATCTATTATAACTATTTTGAATTTATTTATGTAATCAACTGGCATTCCCTTCTGAACTTCTTATATTGCACTCGTACATTATTAACATTTTATAACATTAGGAATTATATTATTACATTTGATGCCCGCCTGGTGGCCATGATCGTTAAGGCACTGAAGTCTAAACGGTATGATACTGTGGTTAGCCAGTTCTGGTCCCGTTGGTCAAAAATTTTTCACCATCAGAATGTTGGCCGGCAGGGTAGGGGAGGTGGTGGTATACAATTTCTAATCACTAGATTGCGTGCCAAACCTCTCCGCATAAAGAGTGAGGGCATATGACGCTGTTGATGGCGATTCGTCCGTCTGATGGGGACGTTAAGCCTTGAGCAGACCACTTGGTGCTATTCGACAGGTGTAGGCTATGTACCGGCACCGGGTTTCACCCTCTCCCTGCTATCATATATCACGTCATCCATTTCATCTCATTAACTGCTCTAATGAGGTTGACGTCAGGAAGGGCATGCGTTCATAAAAACCCGCCACGACAGATTCATCTCACGTCATACCCGACCCCGTAGAGAAAACGGAAAAGGGTTGGACAAGCAAACAAAACAAACAAGTTGTTAATGCTCTTTTTATCATCTTGAAACTCATGAAGTTCCAGCGCACATCTTTGATATAATACGATGCTATCTAGTAGTGAAGCACCTTCACATGAAATGTTGTCCAAAATATTTTTAATGAAAACTAGTAACAAGAGTAATGCTACTTTATATTTGTAAGAGTATTCCAACTCGTATTAATGATAAGGAAATTGAAATCTAACACATCTGATGGTGTATTTCTCGGCCAGTTAATTTCCCAAGAGACTCCCTTGTACAGATGACACTGTTAATCTGTGACGCTTCTGCGCCTGAAAAACAAGTCTACAAGGCTGCTGGTAGCTTGCGAAGTGAGGGACGTAGTGTTAAATTCGTATCGGAGAGCTCATCGTGAGCAGTTCCCTCGAGTGCGGAGGTGGATGTACGTATTGTCCATAATCATATATCTGTTTCATTATGTATACATACATAGCCGAATGTCCATTGTAGTGCAAAAGCCTCCTGTATAGGGAGTGACCAAATGAACCCCTATTGCGGGATGGCTCAGATACACATTTATGCTAATACTACTCAATATTTCCTGTATTGGGAGTGGCCAAAGGGACCCCTGTTGCGGGATGGCTCAGATACATATTGTTAAATACATTACCTGCACATTTATGCTAATACTATTCAATATTTCAGAGAGAAATTCCCTTATTTGCACAGATATTTTCGGAGTTCTTTCCACAGTTGCCTGCCTTTCGCTTTCTTGACTACTGTTTGCCTGTTTCTTTCAGAAGCATGGCTGACCACCTAAGTCGTAGTCTTCCTAGGTCCTTCTTGCCTGAGTGAGGGTCCCACATGGAAACTGCGTGTGCCCATCCTGATTGGTGAAGTCTTGTCACGTGTCCCCACGTTTCCACTTCGCCGTATACATGCATACATACATACTGTCCCTGTGTTGAGGTCAGCGGTGAGCAAGAGTCACCTCAAGGGTGCTCGGTAAGGATTTGGATTCAAGTATAATTTCACATAAATCTCAGTGAAATATGACGAAGGTTTTGGCAAATTAAATGGCGCATAAGAATTTTAAAATATCCACATGATTTTATTCAGAAATGTTAAATGAAAATGCCACCTTGACTCACTCTGATTATGAGGACGATTGTTACGTTAATTTCAACTTAACTGGGCTCTTGAGGTAACAACATTATGCAAGCAAACGGGATGGTAGGGTAATTTTCCCTATCCATTCTAATCGAATTGATTCATAAATTATAATTTGATCCTGTGTGACATGAATTAATTAGCAAAATTTTAAGTTATCTTGCGAGAAGGGCTTGCGAGGCAAAAATTTCTCGAGCAAATATGAGAAAATATCCAGTGATCGATGATAGGAGTTATTGACGCTAAATTTTAATTGGATCAAAACAAAGAGCACAACTAAATGAATTTTATGCCAAAAATCGGCTTAAGGTTGCATTCCTTTAGATTTTACATCGTAATTAGTATTTATAAACATGGGTTGTGCTTTTGTGTAATGTGGCCCAATTTAACTCGACACGCGAGCTACATACCTGTTCAAGAATGTTTATTCCATTAATTAATTAATTAATTAATACCATGTGGTTACCTCAACTAACTGGAAATATCTCTAACTCTCATACTAAAATAACCACTAATGAACGACGCGGATAAACAACTGTGGAAACAACCAGCAACGTAAATCATTTCAACACGGAGAAATAAATATAGATTTTCTCATATGGCACACAAATGGCTGAAATAGAGTAACATTGCTATCTACAACTCTGTAATAAATCTAAATGTCTACGAAAATTGCCATGCCACACATTCTACAGACTAACTACCAGAAAATGTCCACAGAAAAAAATATACAAGTATTAGAATATGATGACAGGCACGAATCTAACACTCAGCAAATAACTTAATTCACGTATAGAATGTCATGGTGAAGATCACGTGGTCACAAGTGTACCCTGTCTGCGTCCAGGTCGACATAAAGGATTCCCAGCCAGCTTCTCAAGGAAAGTCATACTTTGGTTCAATTTAACGTGGGATCTGAAAAAGAACGACTTCCTGACGTATCGAATACTACATCATTCAATCTCAATCTTGTCGATGGACGTTCCCATCCGACACACCTTGGCAATGATAACAAAACTCGTATATGCGAAACCTTATTTCTAGCTGTCTCATTCTGTCATAATCCTTATAAATAATACACCAAATTAATCGTTACTTCTACTTATTTATTAAACATAATGATTCGAAAGAAAAAGTATGGAAGAGAAAATGTGGATCTGTATACATCATTTTCTTTGATTAAACCAGCAACCGCTGAAACGCTGACTCTTCATTTGTACAACTACCCTACGTACCTTACATTATACTTGTTTTATATTAATAATTGAATAGGTTCATTTATTCTTTAATATGCGTTCATATGAGTTAAACTAGTCAGTTATCGTCTGAACCTGACAATTCTAAACATTTTAAACCTACTTTTCTTATTCAATCTTGGTCTACTCCTCTAACTGAAAATTGGATTTTAGCATCATATTTAACTAGTATTACGTCTTTTAATATCATTAGTACAACGTCCTACCTTAGGTATCATCTGCTTAGATTGACCAATCTGAACCTGATCTGGTCTACATTATTTAGACATGAAGTTTCTATCTGAAATTTTATATTTGACATCTTTATTATCTGAAATTTTATTACTTGGCGTCTTATTATCTGGAGTCTTATTATGACCTCCGTTGATTTCTTGGGTTTCGGAATGCTCAATAAGTTTCTCGTATACAGCCACTATTTGCTATTATCAAGTTATCATTGCTGAATGAAGATATTTCTACACCTATCATTCATATGTTAAATTCATGTCACATTAGCAAACTTCAATATGCCAAACCTTTCTTACATTAACCATAAATTAACATTAGAATTTAAATATGTGGCAATATGTATTGTGCTTTCTTCCTTGGTAATATTATAAACTGGCCTCTATGTATTCTGTTGTGCCATCTTACTGAATTACTTCATGACCCCAGTCTTAACTTGATTTGGGAGGGAGAATATCTAAATGTGTCGAATAATCCTATTACAATCCCTTATATCAACATCTATTTCAAGCCCTTCCGTATTATTTGGGATCTTATATCTATACGTAACACACTCTCTTATGGCATTAACAAACGCTGTGATCATACTTGTATACTTTCTTCTGGACATAAATCTTGCCATACTATGATTATTCAGTACGATCCTACTCTCATGAGCCATTTAATTTCACAATACCTTCTTCTTTCTTCGCAATTTCCGACGCATGCACCTTCGTATCTTTTACATTTCCATATATATATTTAATTCAACTCTATCACTTCGTAGTCACTGCTTTTCTCTTTTCAAATTTTCTTAATAACCTCGTTATCCGTCATAACATCAAACTTCCCTCGACGATATTGCTTCTGCATTTGCCCATAATTCACTTCGAATCTATTTCTTCTTTTCGTTATATAGCCGTCGTACCATCTATCAATATTATTACCTCCTAGAATCCATCTAAATTTCACACAGCATGTATTCTTCCTGATACTCTTTGAATTACAATAACATAGCCCTTCCATATGATTTGGGATCTAATATCTATACGTAACACACTCCCTTTTGTCATTAGCAAAACTATGTCTGAGATTAGAATTCACTTATAACGATGTCACTTCCTACACCAATATACATATTGACTAGCACAAATATCATTCGTCAGTTCACATGAAATAGGTTAGTTTTGTCGGTCATGTTTGACACATGGGTTATATGTGACTTGCAATTGAGCTATACTAATCATTCTCTACCTACTGATACATAGAATTTTGAAAACAAGAATTTTATCTCGCTTCCTTCGCCTCTCTGAGTTGGTCTCTTCTTCTCAGCTGCAACATGCGATCCTTTCGGCCGGTAACTGGTCCTACCTAAGTCATCCTTGGTTACGATGAGTCATCTTGAGCCAAACTATGTAATCTCTCACAATCCACTCCCATGTCTTAGAAAGACTCCATAGTGTCAAGCTCGTTCATGACATCATAAGATACAATTCGAATGACATGTTCATGTTGTTCATTTAGTTTTAGTGTACATATTTCTCCACCTATTTCTGACGAATATTCTGATTATTGATTCTAATCTCTCTCGGCTAATATAAATATTAAGTAGTTGGTTCAGTTCTTTCTCTTCTTATAGCGGATTTCCTAAAGGTGCGAATTGTTTCTTCCCGACGTCACGGTTCAGTTAGTTCCTTTTATTATTATTATTATTTCTTTTTGAAATATTGGATTTTCTTCCCGTATTTCTCACTGTTTATATGCTATTCGGAATAGAATTCCTATTAAATCTTCTTTTAAATGTGTCTCTTTGATTTACCGCGATGATTTGATGTGATATGTTTTCCTCTCAACATTTTTGCGTGCTAAATATTTTCTCGGCCAAAGAATGATTCAGAATTTATTTATTTTTAAAACAATCCAGATTCCGTTTCGAGGTTTTTTACATGGCCCTCGCGATTCCATGCCTTCTACTATGATGTCAATCTGGGTTTCGGTGACATTTTACGTTTATTTACTCCGTTTGAAGTCGCCGCCGGCCGTTTTATCTGTCCCGATCTCCTTCATATTTTCACTTTAAGTATAGCGTAATGGTACACAAGTACTGGCAGAATGATGATATTGAAAGTTGCTTTATGATAATTACAATTCACAGACTGATTAATTTGAAGGTCTGCAGAATAATTTTGATAATGCTCGGTAAATAAAATCAGAAATCACTCGGATATAATCTGATATTTATACATTTCAACGGGTGGTTTATCCTGCACGATGATTCAAATTCGCACTCAACAATTCAACATAAGAGTTTAATAATCTTCAAAGACTTCGTAATTTACCACGTTAACTTGACATAAGAAGACATAAGTACCTCCCATCACACAAGATATCAATGGCTACATCATCACATAGTATTTTTTTTTAATTTTTTTTTTTAGCTATTTCCTTTACGTCGCACCGACACAGATAGGTCTTTGCGACGACAGCATAGTATTAATTAATCTCCACGAACGTCTAAGGAATGTGTCAAACGCGTGCGGCTTCCAACACATAATTCATGTAATAACTTTCCACAAATAATTATTTTTCTGAAAACTCTACATATTTAACTGCACTCCATTACAGTATCCCACAAAAACACGCAGTCTAAAATTCGAAGTATAACACAATAAGTACATGCCCTATCTCATTGAATTAAATGATACATATCCTACCTAACGCTTAATCATCACCATTACTATATGAAAATTTGCAGAAACGTACAACTATCTGCCGCCTGATTAAATACTGAGATGACAATAACCTCTATTACCACGAAGCAAAGGAAAACTCCTAATATTAAAAAAATATCGCTCGCAGACCAAAATTATTTCCGTAGAAAATCCAGGAGAATACTGTTAGTTCTCTGATGACTTAATATTCATTAAAGATTCATCGATGGCAAAAATACCACACGGATAGAAAATTGGATGATTCGTCACTGTCACTGATGCTTAACACTCGGTTACATAATTCCAAATTACATTTTCCTGCATGTGCCTCTTATCAGCACGTGTAAACAGAAAGAGGCATGAGGACAGGTGCATACATATCTTGTAATTCAAATCAAGCGGCAATGTAGGCAGTGTTGTATACGGAGAGGAACAAAAAGACAAACTAACTAAAGGCGGGTTTAAGAGACGTGTTTGCCAAGCGACATACCAGTCCCGCAATATCAAAGAGGTGTACGGACCTTCCTGGGGCTCGACAAAGACGATTCATAGGCCTAAGCCATTTACTTCCACCGCCTTACTCAATTTCATTCACAACCATTCATTTCATCTTATTTAGATTCTCAGCTGAGGTTGGAGTTAGAAAAGGTTTCCGGCCTAACAGCTAGGTCATAGGCCCGCATGAAGAGGAAGTACAGATAACTGCCTGCTAGCGAAGAAGGTACTGCTTGCCATGGTTATTTTTTATGGTGATTGGAAGCGCAATCTTAAAATTACTATATTTCAGTACGGTTCTATCAAAAAGCGTGGTAATCCCTCAGACCTGGTGAGAATGAGATGGCCGGGCTGAATGGCTCAGACGGTTGAGGCGCTGGTCGTGTGACTCCAATTTGGTAGGTTCTATCCGGGCTCAGTCCGGTGGTATCTGAAGGTGTTCAAATACGACAGCCTTGTGTTGGTAGATTTACTGGCACGTAAAAGAACTCCAGCTAGACTAAATTCCGGCGCTTCGGCGTCTCTGAAAACCGTCAAAGTAGTTAGTGGAACGTAAAGCCAGTAGCATTAATTAATTACTTGAGAACGAGATGTAATGCGATGGACACCAGGACGTCTTGTTGTACTCCCTCTTAAAACAATAATCACCACCACATATCACACCATCACGTCGATGATTGCGTACAATAAAATACGCACCATGGGAAGTCAAAAGAAATAAAGCTGAAAGTCGAATATTCTAATCTTATCGAAGGTCAGGTGATCAAAGCGACTTACAAGAGAACTGTTTGGGTGGGACCATACTGATTACAATGAAACTTTGTAGGATGATTAACTTAATGATAATAGTATTTCTACTCTAGTAGTTATTTACGCAACAGCCACAGAAAGATATATTTTGCGTCAAGAGTAAGATGTAAAACGGAATTTAGAAGTGAGTAACGTAAACTTATCACTATAATGGCTGTGTCATACAATATTTTGTTTCATACGATGATGAATTTGCTTATTTTAAATTAAATTAAATGAACTGGAAATAATTTTGATTCGTCACGACGCAAATCGTCCATATTTGATCCATGTATTGATGTTTCCTTGTTCGTGTCTTGCTATGAGAGATAAAAATGGATGTACATGTAACATAAAAATTAATGTTATTTGAAGCAGCAAACAGTCCATTAACCTACCAGAAACGTAAAATTGGTCCTCTAGTCCTGGATTAATGAAAATAATATGAACTTTATGATAATACTGTGATATATGCGATATTTATGGATTATTGACTTTTTTGCTAATGGTTTTACGTCGTACCGACACAGATAGGTCTTATGGCGACGATGGGATAGGAAAGGGCTAGGAGTTGGAAGGATGCGGCCGTGGCCTTAATTAAGGTACAGTCCAGGCATTTGCCTGGTGTGAAGATGGAAATCCACCGAAAACCATCTTCAGGGCTGCCGACATTAGGGCTCGAACCCTCTATCTCCCGGATGCAAGCTCACAGCTGTGCGCCCCTAACCGCATGGCCAACTCGCCCGGTATTTATGGATTAACCTATACAAAATTTGTCAGCATGATGATGGCGGCAGATTATTTGAGCTGGGAATGCAGATTCCATTTTCTGTGACGGTTCTGCAATGTGGCGGAGAAACAACTCAAACAATCTTTCTGACTGTCCATGTTTACGTTACTTTGAAGCGGAGTTCAACCAGTCAAAGACGATTTGCAATACATTACAACACTGCGGAAAGTAATTATAGTACGTAAAGTGTCATTTTCCATACTCTTTTTAATACAGGAAGAAAACAATTTTATTGTGGCACAGTATGAAATAAAAGAGCCTCCGTGGCTCAGACGGCAGCGCGTCGGCCTCTCACCGCTGGATACCGTGGTTCAAATCCCGGTCACTCCATGTGAGATTTGTGCTGGACAAAGCGGAGGCGGGACAGGTTTTTCTCCGGGTACTCCGGTTTTCCCTGTCATCTTTCATTCCAGCAACACTCTCCATTCTCATTTCATAGCATCTATCAGTCATTAATAAATCACTTTGGGAGTGGCGACCCCATCGTACTAATAGCCTACATCTGCTTCATTCATTCCATCCCTGACCCGGTCAATGACTGGAAAACAGGTTGTAGGTTATCATTTTCAGTATGAAATAAAATAATATTTAAAAAACATAAAATAAGTACTTTTCGACTTAAGTTTCATGGAACGTGGTGAATCGAGGGCATTAAATGGCAATGGAACTTTGTAGGATGATGGAATTAGACATCAAACATCGCTGCGCACCTGTCTTTGTGAAATACGCTGTCTACAGCATGACCAAATGAGTGATTTTGACCGGGGAGAGCCTAAGTTCCGTTGTTTGTGCTGATATCGCATTAAGAACATGCACGTTTATTTTCGTAGCCTTACAAGCAAAGAATGTTGAGTCAAAAATATTACTTATGAGATAAAAAGAAGTTTGGAAGTTTTCTGTGTTTCATTGTCAGTATCGGCTCTCAGAATAAGAATATATATCTTTAAAATGATGCAACGTGTTGATTCGGCTACCTAGAATAGTAATTGAAGGAAAATGTCTAAATAAAAACTGACAAAATGTGTTTAGCGTGAAAACCCACGATATACTGATGACCAAGATTCCATACAAAATAACATTCTAGCTCCTTTTATAAACGACACAGAAATATTTAAACCCTGATATTTTAATATATTCATAAATGATCGTGTTAGTAAAATAGGTTTCTAGTGCGTGAAATTCTGTTCGTGTTGTCAAAATAGAATTTTCGCTATAAAATATTTATATAATTTTGATATTATTACGAATAAAACACGCTTTGTTTTGTGGATCTAAATTATTTAATGTTTACCCAATTAGCACACGAACTCGCACACAATTATATTCAACCATGAGCGACTACTCTTCACTACCTAGTGTCTACTTACAAAGTTTATGCCCGTCATTTTGGCTCACAAGTCCAGTCACCCCATACAGTACTGCAGGCGGACAGATACAAACACAGGGCTACTGGCCACCGCAACACACGGTGTTCCTTGGCTCGACTCCAGAGAAAGTCTTCCACTGTACTCAACACTGACAATTGAACAGCGACCACACAACAGCAACAACTCAACAAAACAATTCTCCTCACAACAACGATAATTAACACTGCTCCAGTTCTACTCACGCCAGCTATTTCACTCACAGATTCGGAGTTGGTCTACAGTCCACCACGTTAGTACACACATAGTACTCCAAGATAGCACACAGGCAGTACGCCGCTCAGTACTCTGACTCTGGTGGGACACTGAGGACAACCAGCACTACTGCCGTGCAGCTCCAATAACTCACTCCAGCCGGTACGCATAGAGTATTCCAGTCAGTATTCCAAGGCACTACACACACTCGTACTCCTCTCAGGACACGACGATATTCTGACTCCGGTGGGACACTGACGACAGTCAGCATTGCTGCCACCCCGGTCCAGTCATTGAACTGGCTGTTTGCGCCGAGCCTCCTTTCTGTATCACGATGGGAGTTCTACAGTATCAGTATATTTCTATAGTTCATACACAAAGTCGTTGTACGCCTGTTCTGAGCCACACAGCTATTGTTCACCGTTATAATACTGCTGTTGATTTTACAGCAAAATGAAATGTCTTGAAATATGTTTGGCCAAACCCAAGAAGTTCCCTTGTCAGTGTTAGCAAATGGAAGGAGATTACTTACTTACTGAGTTTGAAATACTTCTCGGTTTCTTCTGGAATCCCGCAGGCCCAACACCCACATTACTAGTCATATTCTGAGCGTGACAGGTTTTTAATTATAATGAAAAAAGGTTAAACATTTTTACTAGATTATAAATGAATTCTAGTTAAACCAGATCGTCTGTTTCGATTTTCTACTGAAATTGAAACGTAATCTCCCGTCTCTCAATTGATATTTTTTGTCGAGTTTCGTAACCACATATGATTGTGTTCTGTCATATCAGCAATCCACCGGTACGAACAGAGAGATTTATCATAAAATATTCAGTAACTGATATTTCCGATACCTTTGTGCGTATTGTATTTTTTAATGAAATTATGAGCTACATTGATGTTATGTTCACGAATCATCATTTTTCTCTTCAAACCAGTTTTCCCCGAATGTGGCTTTGCCTTTATTTCATTCGACTGTATTCTGAGCAGGAAAGTACGCCGTACAGTAGATTGTTGCTGCATTCCAACTTTCTTTAGACATGCATCAGAATCACCTGCAACTCACTCGTTCCTGGTCGGTACAGAATACTCGTCCATAATTGAGGCTCAAAGTGCTATGATCAATCGCCACCGCAATGGAACGCCCTTCATTTCCATTAAATCACAATGTGGATGTGGGTGGTATAGTGTTTAAAGCATTGCCCTTTCATAAAAGTACCGAAGATTACTGTATTTTCTCTCCATGGCAGCTCCTTAATTTTTTTTTGGACATTCACGGCCATTAGAGACCCAAATAAGCAACATGTACACATATTTAGAAGCTTTCTTTGCAGCTTCTTTAGAAGCTTTCTTTCCTTTCGGGGCATTCTCTCTCTGCCAGTCTGTCTTCTTTCTGTTGTCCACCCGCTGTTCTGCTGTTCTTCACGAAAGCCCTTGAAGTTGCTGATCTGGTGTCGGTACAAACAACATAATACGGAACACTTGCAAAAAGTGTCGATTTAACTGGATACTGATTTCGCTAAAAACATCGCTCATCACTAAGTGGCAAAAACGGAAACAAGATTTCTCATATCGCAACACGGTATAAACCGAGCTCGGTAGCTGCAGTCGCTTAAGTGCGGCCAGTATCCAGTAGTCGGGAGATAGTGGGTTCGAGCCCCACTGTCGGCAGCCCTGAAGATGGTTTTCCGTTGTTTCCCATTTTTACACCAGGCAAATTAATTAAGGCCACGGCCGCTTCCTTCCACTTCGTAGGCCTTTCCTATCCCATCGTCGCCATAAGACATATCTGTGTCGGTGCGACGTAAAGCAAATAGCAAAAAAAATAAAACACGGTATAAGGACGTAAACCAACAATCAATAAATTACTGCCTTTCACTGTCACTCTTAGTGAAGAGCCAATAGCTTGTAAATATTGAAAATCCTGTTCGGTAGTTCCAAATTCTTGGTCGTCAATGGCAAACTGGCAACCGGAAGTTTTGCGCCCTCAGCTAATTTATTTATTTAACACTTGAAGTGTCAACGAGCACAATATCGCTCCTTCAAACTCTCGCTAAAATTAACAGGAGCGTGTTCGTACTCTTGTTGCAGTTACGTATATATTGTATATTGAATAACGTTTTGTTGATGGCAATCAAAGCTCATTGTTCTAGGACAAGGAAGATAAGCGGTTTCTAGTACTGACCACAGTTTGTCTATACAAGGTGTATCCGTGATGATGTTGTAATCTTTCATGGGTGATGGAATACGGCAAATGGGTCAATTTGTGAAAAGGCGAAAACGTTCGAATCAAAAGTTATTAATAATCCAAGTTGTTTTTAACGTCCGTTCTTAACAGACGCTGGGGTGTCGTAATTTCAACCCACAGTAGTTATTTAAAGTGCCGGAAGCCAACGGCATGGGGTTGTCACCTTTAAACACCCTTAAAAGCTACCGATCTCAGTCGGATTTAAACCCGTTAACTTGGGATTATTAGACCAACGCCGTATCCACTACACCACTGCAACCAGCAGACAAAAGTAAAAGCAAAAATCGGCCTGATTCCTCCGACCAGTGTTGCCAGCTTATATTTTCAAAATCCGCTAAATACTACTAAAAATCCGATAAAATTCCGCCAGGAAATCCGATCTCAAATAATGAGCAATCAAAATGAATAATAATAATAATAATAATAATAATAATAATAATAATAATAATAATAATAATAATAATAATAATAATAATAATTTTAAAAAGTAAATATCTGCACTCACCTGATCTGTGAGTTTCACTGGGATTAACCCGTGCCTGCGAGCCGGCGAGCTAAAACTTGTAGACGTTTTACTGCCGAGTGAAAACTAGGAATCCCCTAGCTCAAGGGCCACACACAGAAAAGGCCACTTCATAAAACGGTCTTCCTTCATACCATAAATATAAATGCTATTCTTTCAGAGTTTCATTATCTGTCGTCATTCGTCAAGTAAGAGATAAGTACCCATTCCCCACGCATTACAAATTTATGATACCATGATCTCATAACATCAGATCCAAATAACATGTTTTCATCATGTGACTGTTAGCTCCTGACAAGAAATACGGAATAGCTCGGAGACAGACTGGAATACAAATTTAAAAAAAAGAGCGTAAAATGTATAAAACACTAAATTCCGCTATAATAAATATATAATTCCGCCAAAAATTCCGCTGTCCGCTAAATGATATATTTCTCCGCTGACAGTCTTCTAATTCCGCCAAATTTAGCGCAAAATACGCTAAGTTGGCAACACTGCCTCCGACTGTACTGTACACTACATGTGCTAAGAGTACAATAGAGGAGACAATCCTGACGAGCAGAAGAGGCTAGGATAATAATTCAAAGACTCCAATACAGATGGCGTACTGTGTACTGACGTGATCGGTGTGCGATGTCTGTAGTGTAGGCTTCAGTCTCTGTTTACGGGGTGAAGTGATACGTTGATCAGCCCTATCCAAATTGAGTTTTACCCGGTTACGGAACTTGCAGATATGGTGCTTATGTGTGGGTGAGTGAATGTAAGTTACAGGGAAGCCGAACGGTTGTACAGGACCAAATATCCAAGTAGGGGACATCCGGCTCACACGATATGTCTACGACTGTTCCAACGATTGAGTGAAACAGGGCAATTGGTACCACAGTACAATGACCAAGGAGGACGACGAATTACACGGACTCTCGCCTTAGAAGATGCAGTGCTTGCACGCGCGTGGACGAGACGCCTGCAATCAGCACTCGAGCAGTTGCAAGTGAAATGAATGTTTCGCATAGGTCTATGACTGTGTGCCGAGTATTACGTGAAATGCAGCTACAACCCTACCATCCACAGAAAATGCAGGCTTTGATTCCTGCTGAATTTTGCACCTCGAGTCGTGTTCAGCCAATGGGTGTTGCAGCGCCTTATAGTCGATCCTCATTTTCCTGCGTATGTACTTTTCACAGATGAAGCCTGTTTCACCAGAGACGGAATGCTAAATGGTCACAATAGTCATCTTTGGACCGATGAGAATATGCATGCGACATTTGTGAAGAGCTATCAGAACAAACTTTCAGTCAACGTGTGGGCAGGCATAGTCAATGATTACGTCGTATGCCCGTTTCTTCTTCCTCCCCGTGCAGCTCCATGGCAAAATGGTTAGTGTACTGGCCTTTGGTCAGACGGGTCCCGGATTTGATTCTAGGGTCGGTAATTTTAACCATCATTGGTTCATTTCGCTGGCATGGGGGCTGGGTGTATATATCGTCTTCATCATCATCTCACCCTCATCACGACGCGCAGGTCGCCTAATGGCATAAAATCGAAAGACCTGCACTTGGCGAGTCGAACCTGTCCTCGGACACTTCCGGCACTAAAAGCCATACGACATTTCATTTCTGCTACCCTCGTTCCTGGAACACATCCCACTTGCCTTTCGTTAACAGATGCAGTTCCAACATGATGGAGCCCCTCCTCACTTTGGACTAAGAGTTTGTGAACACCTGGATCAGACATTCCCTGCAAAGTGGATAGGAAGAGGAGGTCCTGTTTCGTGGCCCACTCGTTCACCTGATCTCACCCCACTTGATTTCTTTTCGTGGAGCCATGTGGAAAGCCTTGTGTATGAGACACTTGTCGAGACTGAAGAGGATCTCTTGGCAAAAATGATCGCTGTCTGCTATGCTGTTCAGACGACACCGGGGATATTCGAACGGGTATGACGGAACATGTCCGCCTCTGTGGTGTAGTGGTTAGCGTGATTAGCTGCCACCCCCGGAGGCCCGGGTTCGATTCCCGGCTCTGCCACGAAATTTGAAAAGTGGTACGAGGGCTGGAACGGGGTCCACTCAGCCTCGGGAGGTCAACTGAGTAGAGGTGGGTTCGATTCCCATCTCAGCCATCCTGGAAGTGGTTTTCCGTGGTTTCCCACTTCTCCTCCAGGCGAATGCCGGGATGGTACCTAACTTAAGGCCACGGCCGCTTCCTTCCCTCTTCCTTGCCTATCCCTTCCAATCTTCCCATCCCTCCACAAGGCCCCTGTTCAGCATAGCAGGTGAGGCCGCCTGGGCGAGGTACTGGTCATACTCCCCAGTTGTATCCCCCGACCAAGAGTCTGAAGCTCCAGGACACTGCCCTTGAGGCGGTAGAGGTGGGATCCCTCGCTAAGTCCGAGGGAAAAACCGAACCTGGAGGGTAAACAGATGATGATGATGATGATGATGACAGAACATTATGCGACGATACCATGCCTTCATTAATTCAGGGAACGCCATTTCGAACATCTGTTTTAAATGGAGCAGGTTGTGAAACTTGTACAGATAAACGGACTTAAATAAGTAGAATTTTGCTTAACCTTTGACTCGGTCGTTTCCGGAGCAGCCTATGGCTCCTTTGATCCATTTGCCGTCCTCCACCATTCCTGAAAGTTTGTAACATTATCACGGATACACCCTGTATACTTTGTTCCCCTGACTTTATCAGTGGTGTAACAGGGTACTTACTCCTATTTAGGAATTATGTTTGGCTAGTTGTGAATTTGGCAGCAATACAAGGCGTAAAATTCCAGGGCTATTTACTTCCTGCAACATTTGCATCTTGTGAGTCATTCTGCAACTTAGATAATATTTATAGGTCTGAAAGTAATACATTATGATCTACTTCACGTGAGCTTCCGTTTAAAAGAAATTTCTTCCTCAGATCGAATTTTTGTTGATGCAATTTATTATCAGTATAGAGAGCAGGTTTGGAGGAATATTTAATTAGCATTTAGAATTTGCGATTGTTTCGCTTTTCCCAATTAAGCTTTATGAATTCAGCTGCAAGGCGTGTGACATTCTCATCAAAACCACTGTAAATATAGTAGGTGTGGCATAATGTGGTTTGGAGGAAAAATACACAAACTGAAATGATTAGCTGTCATCATGGTAGACTGGATTCGGAAGGGCAGGCAGGCGACGGACATTTACATTGTTTTCCTTAATAGAGATAATTGCATTTCCAGCCCTGAGGGCATTCACAATTAGTAAGGTATTAGAGATTATTTCAATTGCTTTACTGATTCAACGCTTGTATGAACGAGAAGTTGTAGCTGCTTAAAATAAAAACCGGTATATATCTATATATATAAAATAAGAGTTTTGTCTGTACATTGCTCAGAATTTGAAAAGAATGGTATTTCTGTATCGATCATGTCCACAGTAACAAGAAAATGCAGTTTTTACTTTTCCGTATTTCTGTCTGCCTGTATGTATGTACGTATGTATGTACACGCATCACGAGAAAACGGCTGAAGAGAATTTAATAAAAATCGGTATGTGAAGTCTGGGGGTGAGCCGCACAATCTAGGCTATAAATAATTTTATTCACGCTGAGTGAACTGGTAGTTTAGGGGAAGGCCTAAAATTCAATTCCCAAATATTTGTATTATTAGTGGTCATATCGATAAATACTACATAACTAAAGATTTATAGAATTAAATTTCTGATCATTTACGGCCCATGCATTTTTACCGTACCGGCTATGATAACACAGATATTCATGAATTTGGATTTTTGATGCTAAGTCCATATCAACGCCGAGCCCCGACAAAATGGGTAAACAGAATGAAAATCGGTATATGGAGTCGGGGAATAAGGAATTACAGTTTAAGCTATAAACAATGTTATTCATCCTGGGTGAAATGGTAGTTTAGGGGAAGGCACCTAAAATTTAATTTTTAAATATCTATGTTCTTGGTCCTATGGAAAAGTACTATATAACAAAAGTTATAGAGAATACAATTTCCGACCATTTATGTTTTATTCAGTTTTACCGTACCGACTATGATAAGTGGTATTTCAGAACCTGAAGACAATTAATAATGTGAAGGCCTACAATATCGAAAGCGCGTAACATTGATCAACAAGAACATTACACTGACCGTTGTTTGTTGTAATGTTCTATGTCTCTTATGCTGACATTCAACTCAGATAGATGGGATTACTGCTGCGTACCGAGTATAATAGCCTAACTGAATACTGGCGGGAAACAGCTGAGGAGTTAGATAACTTTCTTCTCCAGCATGCTATTCCTTTGGTTCATGCATTTTCTGACACTGCTGTTACGTAACACACTGGTTCATCATAGTATGCCAGCTATTCGATACCTACTCTGACGCGCTGTTTTGAATGAGCAGTGTGCGCACTTAAGTCAGAGGCTCAGTTAGTAGTAGTAGGAGTAGTAGTATGAACTGGTCTAGAATTACAATTTAGGCCTATTCCAAATTATAGTACCACAATTCACTAAATAACTCAAAATTCAACCCTGAGAAGAGCCGTTTCTTAAGAAATGCTTCTTCAGTAGTATAATTGGATGGTTCGGCGGCCACCGCCACCTCCGGCTCCCAGTGGCCACCTCCACCTCAGCCAGTGGCCTCTTCCAGTACTGCCAACTTAACCTAACTAGCGCGACAGTACTGCCAACTTAACCTAACTAGCGCGAAATTTGAATTTGTAAACAAAGCCACGTGCTTTTTGACAGCTGTCATCGACAACAACGCATCGCTAACCTCAGTACTGCCATCTTGACGGGCCTGAACCTCACTAGTGCCAACTTAACCTAACTAGCTCGAGATAAACAAAGCCACGTGCTTTTTGACAACCACGTGCTTTTTGACAGATTTGTAAACAAAGCCACGTGCTTTTTGACAGACAACAACGCATCGCAAACCTCAGTACTGCCATCATGACGGGCCTAAACCTCAGTAGTGCCAACTTAACCTAACTAGCATGAGGTAAACAAAGCCACGTGTTTTTTGACAGCCACGTGCTTTTTGACAGATTTGTAAACAAAGCCACGTGCAGACAACAACGCATCGCTAACCTCAGTACTGCCATCTTGACGGGAATAAACCTCGGTGGTACCAACTTAACCTAACTAGCTCGAGATAAACAAAGCCACGTGCTTTTGACAGCCGCGTGCTTTTTGACAGCTGTCATCCGCCATCTTTGAGCACCGTGCTGCCCTCTTTCGTCACCTGTCATCGGCAGTGCTGCCATCTTGACGGGTCTAAACCTTAGTGCTACCAACTTAACCTAACTAGCGCGAGGTAAACAAAGCCACGTGTTTTTTGACAGCCGTCATCCGCCATCTTTAATCCATAGAGCACAGTGCTGCCCTCTTTAGCTACTTACCTTTGAAATGTGGTGGCGGATAATTTGAAAAATGCTTTTTGACAGCAGCCATATTGCATCGCAAACCTCAGTGCTGCCCTCTTTAGCTAGATACCTGTGGTAGCAGACAATTCCACGTGACAGCAGCCATCTTTAATCAAGAGAGCACCGTGCTGCCCTCTATGTGGTGGCGGCAAATTGAAAAATTCCACGTGCTCTTGTTTGGAAACAAACTCACGTGCTTTTTTGACAGCTACCATCCACCATCTTTAATCAACAGAGCACAGTGCTGTACTCTTTAGCTAGATACCTTTGAAATGTGGTGGCGGCAATTTGAAAAATTCTATGTGCTCTTGTTGGGAAACAAAGCCACGTGCTTTTTTTTTGACAGCTATCATCCACCATCTTTAATCAATAGAGCACTGTGCTGCGGGCAATTTCGTTAGCTGTCATCCGCCATCTTTAATCCAGAGAGAACAGTGCTGCACTCTATGTGGTGGCGGTAAATTCCATGTGCTTTACAAACCTATGTGCTTTTCTGACAGCTGTCATCCGCCATCTTTAATCTAGAGAGAACAGTGCTGCACTCTATGTGGTGGCGGCAAATTCCACGTGCTTTACAAACCTATGCGCTTTTCTGTCATCCACCATCTTTAATCTAGAGAGAACAGTGCTGCACTCTATGCGGTGGCGGTAAATTCTACGTGCTTTACAAACCTGTGCGCTTTTCTGTCATCCACCATCTTTAATCTAGAGAGAACAGTGCTGCACTCTATGTGGTGGCGGCAAATTCTACGTGCTCTTAGTTGGAAACAAATTCTACTCGCTCTTCAGCTGTCATCCACCATCTTTAATCAAGAGAGCACCGTGCTGCCCTCTTTGTGGTGGCGGATAATTTGAAAAATTCTTTTCGACAAGCAGCCATCTTTAATCCAGAGAGAACAGTGCTGCCCTCTTTAGCTACTTACCTTTGAGGCGGTTAATTTGAAAAATTCTTTTCGACAAGCTGCCATCTTTAATCCAGAGAGAACAGTGCTGCCCTCTTTAGCTACTTACCTTTGAGGCGGTTAATTTGAAAAATTCTAGCTGCCATCTTTAATGAAAAGGGCATCGTGGTGCTATCTTGCGGGTAATATTTTACGTCACAGCTGTCATCCACCATCCTGCATTGCTAACCTTAGTGCTGCCCTCTTTAGCTACTTACCTTTGACAAGCTGTCACCCGCCATATTGCATCGCAAACCTCAGTGCTGCACTCTATGTGGTGGCGGATAACTTGAAAAAATCTTTTTGACAAGCAGCCATCTTTAATCAACAGAGCACCGTGCTGCCATCTTTAGCTAGTTACCTTTGAAATGTGGTGGCGGATAATTTAAAAAGAAAAATTCTACAGCAGCCCTCTCTCGACGCTAATTGCATAAGATGGTGGCTATACATGACTCCTTAAGGGTGCTTACGCAAGATGGCTGCTATACACAGGTTCTTATGAGACGCCCTTGGGATGCTTGCGCAAGATGGCGGTTATACATGGCTCCTTATGAGGGATGCTTGCGCAAGATAGCGACTGCTCTTATGGGACGGCTTAAGGATCCATGACTAGAGACGCCCTAAGGATGCTTGCGCAAGATGGCGGATGCAAGATGGCGGCTATACATAGCTCCTTATGAGACAGCCAGTACAACATGTGATCAGAACATTGATTGATGTGTTCAGAACACAAAATAAGTAGAATCGAACACTGTACTCGATACAACATGTGATTAAAACATTGTGTGGTGTGTTCAGAACACTAATCGAACGCTGTATTAGGGGATACCTTTGTTTAGATTGAAACATAACAAGACTAGAATTGAACACTGCACATTGATTGATGTGTTCAGAACACAAAATAAGTAGAATCGAACACTGTACTCGATGTCGTTAACTTCAACATGTGATTAAAACATTGGCTGGTGTGTTCAGAACACTACATAAGTAGAATCGAACGCTGTATTAGGGGGGGATACCTTTGTTTAGATTGAAACATAACAAGACTAGAATTGAACACTGCACTCGATGTCGGAAGATCAGATTGAAAACATAACAAGACTAGAATTGAACACTGTACATTGATTGATGTGTTCAGAACACAAAATAAGTAGAATCGAACACTGTACTCGATGTCGTTAACTTCAACATGTGATTAAAACATTGTCTGGTGTGTTCAGAACACTACATAAGTAGAATCGAACGCTGTACTCGATGTCGTTACATGTGACCCGATACAACATGTTAGGGGATACCTTTATCCTAAGAACCGAACACTGTACAACATGTTAGGGGATACCTTTGTTTAGATTGAAACTAACAAGACTAGAATCGAACACTGCACTCGATGTCGTTACATGTGATCCGATACAACATGTTAGGGGATACCTTTGTTTAGATTGAAACATAGCAAGCCTAGAATCGAACATTGTTTGATGTGTTCAGTACAACTTCAATGATTAACATACACACTGTGCACATATCGCATAGCTAAAAACACACTGTGCACATATCGCATACCTAACACTTCAAATGATTTGCTTAGTACGAAAATAAAAATAAAAAATCTATACCGCGTAGCTAACTCGTTCATCACACTGCTAAGACGCTTAGTAATTGTGAATACACTCATACGAAAATCAAGAAAGCACACTGCGTAGCCAACTCGCTCGGCACGAAAAAATCTATACCGCGTAGCTAACTCGTTCATCACACTGCTAAGACGCTTAGTAATTGTGAATACACTCATACGAAAATCAAGAAAGCACACTGCGTAGCCAACTCGCTCGGCTCACTCGCTTAGTAATTGCAACACACACGGATAAGAATGTTCCGAGATACTTACATGTTTTTTAAGGGGGGTGAAAGATCATAAATTATATGTACACACATGTTGTCTCCTCCAAGTTGTAAGATGAAATAGACGCAGTACTGCGAGTTTCCACTCTAGCTGGCGAACGGAAGTAGCATGATATCTCAGCAAAAAATAAAAATACGCGTGAGCTTGCAAGTCAGACACAATGATGGATACCGCGATTCAAATCCTGGTAACTTATGCCGTCGGGAAGGGCATCCGGCTAGATCATGTAATGATGATCGCACAGGTCCCACGCCTAGCATTTACAGCTTCCAGTTCGAACTCGCTATCATCCGAAGTAGCGAGAATGATTGAAGAGTGTTTTAGTGTGATTCATTTGTTGGATGGAGGCGTTAAGCTGCCTTCTTCGGTAGGAGTAGGCTATGTCGGGATATCGATTTAAAATCCTAGTCAGGAAGGGCAGCCGGTCGTATGGTGTGAGGCGGGGTGTGCAAAAAAGCTAGCAATAAGTAAGGGCTGTTGATGGGGACGTTAAACCTTGTGCAGACTCCTTCGAAAATGATTTTTTGAGTACAAGTGTGTTGATGCTGATTTATTTGTCGGATGGAGGCAATAAGCCTTGTGCAGGCTTCTTCAGTCGAGTAGGCTATGTATCGATACCGGGATATCTAGTTATAAAACCCGCTACAACAAATTTATCACGTATACTGCGATTTAAAATCCTAGTCAGGAAGGGCAGCCGGTCGTATAAAACTATGGTGTGAGGCGGGGTGTGCAAAAAAGCTAGCAATAAGTAAGGGCTGTTGATGGGGACGTTAAACCTTGTGCAGACTCCTTCGAAAATGATTTTTTGAGTACAAGAGTGTTGATGCTGATTTATTTGTCGGATGGAGGCAATAAGCCTTGTGCAGGCTTCTTCAGTCGAGTAGGCTATGTATCGGTACCGGGATATCTAGTTATAAAACCCGCTACAACAAATTTATCACGTATACTGCGATTTAAAATCCTAGTCAGGAAGGGCAGCCGGTCGTATAAAACTATGGTGTGAGGCGGGGTGTGCAAAAAAGCTAGCAATAAGTAAGGGCTGTTGATGGGGACGTTAAACCTTGTGCAGACTCCTTCGAAAATGATTTTTTGAGTACAAGAGTGTTGATGCTGATTCATTTGTCGGATGGAGGCAATAAGCCTTGTGCAGGCTTCTTCAGTCGAGTAGGCTATGTATCGGTACCGGGATATCTAGTTATAAAACCCGCTACAACAAATTTATCACGTATACTGCGATTTAAAATCCTAGTCAGGAAGGGCAGCCGGTCGTATAAAACTATGGTGTGAGGCGGGGTGTGCAAAAAAGCTAGCAATAAGTAAGGGCTGTTGATGGGGACGTTAAACCTTGTGCAGACTCCTTCGAAAATGATTTTTTGAGTACAAGAGTGTTGATGCTGATTCATTTGTCGGATGGAGGCAATAAGCCTTGTGCAGGCTTCTTCAGTGGAGTAGGCTATGTATCGGTACCGGGATATCTAGTTATAAAACCCGCTACAACAAATTTATCACGTATACTGCGATTTAAAATCCTAGTCAGGAAGGGCAGCCGGTCGTATAAAACTATGGTGTGAGGCGGGGTGTGCAAAAAAGCCAGCATTAAGTAAGGGCTGTTGATAGGAGGCGTTAAACTATGTGCAGGCTCCTTCACCAGGAGAAGCCTACATGCCGGTACCGTGCAGGTTCTTTCGATAGGAGTAGGCACTGTGTGTGTTTTAACCTCTCCGTACAATCATGATATTTTACGTTAGGAACTTACATAGGCTAAATGCTACACATTCCGTGGCAGAGCCGGGAATCGAACTCGGACCTCCGGGGGTAGCAGCTAATCACACCACAGAGGAGGACATTTTCAGAATATTTTACAACCTTAATTGGTACTGTGTTTTAAGAGCTTACACTCAGCTAAGAAGACGTTCGCGAGTTACAAGTCGCTTATCAGTGTCCTCGCTCAAGGTTGAGCCGGAAGATACGTGTACAATTTCAGCTAACACATGCATTCCACACAACTCGCTCAGAATGACTGTGCCGATACTTCGAGGACTGTAGAACAAATCTATAGCCTACAGTATGCATGCCTCTCACCCGGTAGTCTCGGGTTCGATTCTCTTGGGAATAAAAATGTGTTTAAATCACATGAATGTGTTGAGTTGTCCTTCCTGATGCAAAACTAGCAGTATCTAACCTCATACACCATAGTTTTACGACCGGTTGCCCTTCCTGACAACTCGGATTAAGAATCTGTTTTGTTTTAAGACTAGTTGTCCTTCCTGACGCAAAACTGGTAGTATCTAAGCTCTTACATCATACGCTATTGTTGTTAACCGGCTGCCCTTCCTGACGTCAAAGAACTCGGATTAAGAATCTGTCGAGAATCGGGGGGTTTTTCAGCTAGATGCTCTTCTTAGATTTTAAATCACGAACTATTGTTTTACTGCCGGATGCCCTTCCCGACTAAGATTTTAAATCGCAAGAATTTGTTTTAAGACTCAAGTCTTGTTATGTTTCTTTCATAATCTGCAAGTCTAAACATGCATATCGCTGCACACTCCTGCCTTCGCGATGCGTGTTCGATAATTGTTGTTAACCGGCTGCCCTTCTTGACGTCAAAGAACTCGGATTAAGAATCTGTCGAGAATCGGGGGGTTTTTCAGCTAGATGCTCTTCTTAGATTTTAAATCACGAACTATTGTTTTACTGCCGGATGCCCTTCCCGACTAAGATTTTAAATCGCAAGAATTTTGTTTTAAGACTCAAGTCTTGTTATGTTTCTTTCGTAATCTGCAAGTCTAAACATGCATATCACTGCACACTCCTGCCTTCGCGATGCGTGTTCGATAATTGTTGTTAACCGGCTGCCCTTCCTGACGTCAAAGAACTCGGATTAAGGATCTGTCGAGAATCGGGGGGTTTTTCAGCTAGATGCTCTTCTTAGATTTTAAATCACGAACTATTGTTTTACTGCCGGATGCCCTTCCCGACTAAGATTTTAAATCGCAAGAATTTTGTTTTAAGACTCAAGTCTTGTTATGTTTCTTTCGTAATCTGCAAGTCCAAACATGCATATCGCTGCACACTCCTGCCTTCGCGATGCGTGTTTGATAATTGTTGTTAACCGGCTGCCCTTCCTGACGTCAAAGAACTCGGATTAAGAATCTGTCGAGAATCGGGGGGTTTTTCAGCTAGATGCTCTTCTTAGATTTTAAATCACGAACTATTGTTTTACTGCCGGATGCCCTTCCCGACTAAGATTTTAAATCGCAAGAATTTTGTTTTAAGACTCAAGTCTTGTTATGTTTCTTTCGTAATCTGCAAGTCTAAACATGCATATCGCTGCACACTCCTGCCTTCGCGATGCGTTTCGATAATTGTTGTTAACCGGCTGCCCTTCCTGACGTCAAAGAACTCGGATTAAGAATCTGTCGAGAATCGGGGGGTTTTTCAGCTAGATGCTCTTCTTAGATTTTAAATCACGAACTATTGTTTTACTGCTGGATGCCCTTCCCGACTAAGATTTTAAATCGCAAGAATTTTGTTTTAAGACTCAAGTCTTGTTATGTTTCTTTCGTAATCTGCAAGTCTAAACATGCATATCACTGCACACTCCTGCCTTCGCGATGCGTGTTCGATAATTGTTGTTAACCGGCTGCCCTTCCTGACGTCAAAGAACTCGGATTAAGAATCTGTCGAGAATCGGGGGGTTTTCAGCTAGATGCTCTTCTTAGATTTTAAATCACGAACTATTGTTTTACTGCCGGATGCCCTTCCCGACTAAGATTTTAAATCGCAAGAATTTTGTTTTAAGACTCAAGTCTTGTTATGTTTCTTTCGTAATCTGCAAGTCTAAACATGCATATCGCTGCACACTCCTGCCTTCGCGATGCGTGTTTGATAATTGTTGTTAACCGGCTGCCCTTCCTGACGTCAAAGAACTCGGATTAAGAATCTGTCGAGAATCGGGGGGTTTTTCAGCTAGATGCTCTTCTTAGATTTTAAATCACGAACTATTGTTTTACTGCCGGATGCCCTTCCCGACTAAGATTTTAAATCGCAAGAATTTTGTTTTAAGACTCAAGTCTTGTTATGTTTCTTTCGTAATCTGAAAGTCTAAACATGCATATCGCTGCACACTCCTGCCTTCGCGATGCGTGTTCGATAATTGTTGTTAACCGGCTGCCCTTCCTGACGTCAAAGAACTCGGATTAAGAATCTGTCGAGAATCGGGGGGTTTTTCAGCTAGATGCTCTTCTTAGATTTTAAATCACGAACTATTGTTTTACTGCCGGATGCCCTTCCCGACTAAGATTTTAAATCGCAAGAATTTTGTTTTAAGACTCAAGTCTTGTTATGTTTCTTTCATAATCTGCAAGTCTAAACATGCATATCGCTGCACACTCCTGCCTTCGCGATGCGTGTTTGATAATTGTTGTTAACCGGCTGCCCTTCCTGACGTCAAAGAACTCGGATTAAGAATCTGTCGAGAATCGGGGGGTTTTTCAGCTAGATGCTCTTCTTAGATTTTAAATCACGAACTATTGTTTTACTGCCGGATGCCCTTCCCGACTAAGATTTTAAATCGCAAGAATTTTGTTTTATGACTCAAGTCTTGTTATGTTTCTTTCGTAATCTGCAAGTCTAAACATGCATATCGCTGCACACTCCTGCCTTCGCGATGCGTGTTTGATAATTGTTGTTAACCGGCTGCCCTTCCTGACGTCAAAGAACTCGGATTAAGAATCTGTCGAGAATCGGGGGGTTTTTCAGCTAGATGCTCTTCTTAGATTTTAAATCACGAACTATTGTTTTACTGCCGGATGCCCTTCCCGACTAAGATTTTAAATCGCAAGAATTTTGTTTTAAGACTCAAGTCTTGTTATGTTTCTTTCGTAATCTGCAAGTCTAAACATGCATATCGCTGCACACTCCTGCCTTCGCGATGCGTTTCGATAATTGTTGTTAACCGGCTGCCCTTCCTGACGTCAAAGAACTCGGATTAAGAATCTGTCGAGAATCGGGGGGTTTTTCAGCTAGATGCTCTTCTTAGATTTTAAATCACGAACTATTGTTTTACTGCTGGATGCCCTTCCCGACTAAGATTTTAAATCGCAAGAATTTTGTTTTAAGACTCAAGTCTTGTTATGTTTCTTTCGTAATCTGCAAGTCTAAACATGCATATCACTGCACACTCCTGCCTTCGCGATGCGTGTTCGATAATTGTTGTTAACCGGCTGCCCTTCCTGACGTCAAAGAACTCGGATTAAGAATCTGTCGAGAATCGGGGGGTTTTCAGCTAGATGCTCTTCTTAGATTTTAAATCACGAACTATTGTTTTACTGCCGGATGCCCTTCCCGACTAAGATTTTAAATCGCAAGAATTTTGTTTTAAGACTCAAGTCTTGTTATGTTTCTTTCGTAATCTGCAAGTCTAAACATGCATATCGCTGCACACTCCTGCCTTCGCGATGCGTGTTTGATAATTGTTGTTAACCGGCTGCCCTTCCTGACGTCAAAGAACTCGGATTAAGAATCTGTCGAGAATCGGGGGGTTTTTCAGCTAGATGCTCTTCTTAGATTTTAAATCACGAACTATTGTTTTACTGCCGGATGCCCTTCCCGACTAAGATTTTAAATCGCAAGAATTTTGTTTTAAGACTCAAGTCTTGTTATGTTTCTTTCGTAATCTGCAAGTCTAAACATGCATATCGCTGCACACTCCTGCCTTCGCGATGCGTGTTCGATAATTGTTGTTAACCGGCTGCCCTTCCTGACGTCAAAGAACTGGGATTAAGAATCTGTCGAGAATCGGGGGGTTTTTCAGCTAGATGCTCTTCTTAGATTTTAAATCACGAACTATTGTTTTACTGCCGGATGCCCTTCCCGACTAAGATTTTAAATCGCAAGAATTTTGTTTTAAGACTCAAGTCTTGTTATGTTTCTTTCATAATCTGCAAGTCTAAACATGCATATCGCTGCACACTCCTGCCTTCGCGATGCGTGTTTGATAATTGTTGTTAACCGGCTGCCCTTCCTGACGTCAAAGAACTCGGATTAAGAATCTGTCGAGAATCGGGGATTTACAGCTAGATGCTCACCGGATGCCCTTCCCGACGGCATAAGTTACCAGGATTTGAATCGCGGTATCCATCATTGTGTCTGACTTGCAACCTCACGCGTATTTTTATTTTTTGCTGAGATATCATGCTACTTCCGTTCGCCAGCTAGAGTGGAAACTCGCAGTACTGCGTCTATTTCATCTTACAACTTGGAGGAGACAACATGTGTGTACATATAATTTATGATCTTTCACCCCCCTTAAAAAACATGTAAGTATCTCGGAACATTCTTATCCGTGTGTGTTGCAATTACTAAGCGAGTGAGCCGAGCGAGTTGGCTACGCAGTGTGCTTTCTTGATTTTCGTATGAGTGTATTCACAATTACTAAGCGTCTTAGCAGTGTGATGAACGAGTTAGCTACGCGGTATAGATTTTTTTTCGTGCCGAGCGAGTTGGCTACGCAGTGTGCTTTCTTGATTTTCGTATGAGTGTATTCACAATTACTAAGCGTCTTAGCAGTGTGATGAACGAGTTAGCTACGCGGTATAGATTTTTTATTTTTATTTTCGTACTAAGCAAATCATTTGAAGTGTTAGGTATGCGATATGTGCACAGTGTGTTTTTAGCTATGCGATATGTGCACAGTGTGTATGTTAATCATTGAAGTTGTACTGAACACATCAAACAATGTTCGATTCTAGGCTTGCTATGTTTCAATCTAAACAAAGGTATCCCCTAACATGTTGTATCGGATCACATGTAACGACATCGAGTGCAGTGTTCGATTCTAGTCTTGTTAGTTTCAATCTAAACAAAGGTATCCCCTAACATGTTGTACAGTGTTCGGTTCTTAGGATAAAGGTATCCCCTAACATGTTGTATCGGGTCACATGTAACGACATCGAGTACAGCGTTCGATTCTACTTATGTAGTGTTCTGAACACACCAGACAATGTTTTAATCACATGTTGAAGTTAACGACATCGAGTACAGTGTTCGATTCTACTTATTTTGTGTTCTGAACACATCAATCAATGTACAGTGTTCAATTCTAGTCTTGTTATGTTTTCAATCTGATCTTCCGACATCGAGTGCAGTGTTCAATTCTAGTCTTGTTATGTTTCAATCTAAACAAAGGTATCCCCCCCTAATACAGCGTTCGATTCTACTTATGTAGTGTTCTGAACACACCAGCCAATGTTTTAATCACATGTTGAAGTTAACGACATCGAGTACAGTGTTCGATTCTACTTATTTTGTGTTCTGAACACATCAATCAATGTGCAGTGTTCAATTCTAGTCTTGTTATGTTTCAATCTAAACAAAGGTATCCCCTAATACAGCGTTCGATTAGTGTTCTGAACACACCACACAATGTTTTAATCACATGTTGTATCGAGTACAGTGTTCGATTCTACTTATTTTGTGTTCTGAACACATCAATCAATGTTCTGATCACATGTTGTACTGGCTGTCTCATAAGGAGCTATGTATAGCCGCCATCTTGCATCCGCCATCTTGCGCAAGCATCCTTAGGGCGTCTCTAGTCATGGATCCTTAAGCCGTCCCATAAGAGCAGTCGCTATCTTGCGCAAGCATCCCTCATAAGGAGCCATGTATAACCGCCATCTTGCGCAAGCATCCCAAGGGCGTCTCATAAGAACCTGTGTATAGCAGCCATCTTGCGTAAGCACCCTTAAGGAGTCATGTATAGCCACCATCTTATGCAATTAGCGTCGAGAGAGGGCTGCTGTAGAATTTTTCTTTTTAAATTATCCGCCACCACATTTCAAAGGTAACTAGCTAAAGATGGCAGCACGGTGCTCTGTTGATTAAAGATGGCTGCTTGTCAAAAAGATTTTTTCAAGTTATCCGCCACCACATAGAGTGCAGCACTGAGGTTTGCGATGCAATATGGCGGGTGACAGCTTGTCAAAGGTAAGTAGCTAAAGAGGGCAGCACTAAGGTTAGCAATGCAGGATGGTGGATGACAGCTGTGACGTAAAATATTACCCGCAAGATAGCACCACGATGCCCTTTTCATTAAAGATGGCAGCTAGAATTTTTCAAATTAACCGCCTCAAAGGTAAGTAGCTAAAGAGGGCAGCACTGTTCTCTCTGGATTAAAGATGGCAGCTTGTCGAAAAGAATTTTTCAAATTAACCGCCTCAAAGGTAAGTAGCTAAAGAGGGCAGCACTGTTCTCTCTGGATTAAAGATGGCTGCTTGTCGAAAAGAATTTTTTCAAATTATCCGCCACCACAAAGAGGGCAGCACGGTGCTCTCTTGATTAAAGATGGTGGATGACAGCTGAAGAGCGAGTAGAATTTGTTTCCAAATAAGAGCACGTAGAATTTGCCGCCACCACATAGAGTGCAGCACTGTTCTCTCTAGATTAAAGATGGTGGATGACAGAAAAGCGCACAGGTTTGTAATGCACGTAGAATTTACCGCCACCGCATAGAGTGCAGCACTGTTCTCTCTAGATTAAAGATGGTGGATGACAGAAAAGCGCATAGGTTTGTAAAGCACGTGGAATTTGCCGCCACCACATAGAGTGCAGCACTGTTCTCTCTAGATTAAAGATGGCGGATGACAGCTGTCAGAAAAGCACATAGGTTTGTAAAGCACATGGAATTTACCGCCACCACATAGAGTGCAGCACTGTTCTCTCTGGATTAAAGATGGCGGATGACAGCTAACGAAATTGCCCGCAGCACAGTGCTCTATTGATTAAAGATGGTGGATGATAGCTGTCAAAAAAAAGCACGTGGCTTTGTTTCCCAACAAGAGCACATAGAATTTTTCAAATTGCCGCCACCACATTTCAAAGGTATCTAGCTAAAGAGTACAGCACTGTGCTCTGTTGATTAAAGATGGTGGATGGTAGCTGTCAAAAAAGCACGTGAGTTTGTTTCCAAACAAGAGCACGTGGAATTTTTCAATTTGCCGCCACCACATAGAGGGCAGCACGGTGCTCTCTTGATTAAAGATGGCTGCTGTCACGTGGAATTGTCTGCTACCACAGGTATCTAGCTAAAGAGGGCAGCACTGAGGTTTGCGATGCAATATGGCTGCTGTCAAAAAGCATTTTTCAAATTATCCGCCACCACATTTCAAAGGTAAGTAGCTAAAGAGGGCAGCACTGTGCTCTATGGATTAAAGATGGCGGATGACGGCTGTCAAAAAACACGTGGCTTTGTTTACCTCGCGCTAGTTAGGTTAAGTTGGTAGCACTAAGGTTTAGACCCGTCAAGATGGCAGCACTGCCGATGACAGGTGACGAAAGAGGGCAGCACGGTGCTCAAAGATGGCGGATGACAGCTGTCAAAAAGCACGCGGCTGTCAAAAGCACGTGGCTTTGTTTATCTCGAGCTAGTTAGGTTAAGTTGGTACCACCGAGGTTTATTCCCGTCAAGATGGCAGTACTGAGGTTAGCGATGCGTTGTTGTCTGCACGTGGCTTTGTTTACAAATCTGTCAAAAAGCACGTGGCTGTCAAAAAACACGTGGCTTTGTTTACCTCATGCTAGTTAGGTTAAGTTGGCACTACTGAGGTTTAGGCCCGTCATGATGGCAGTACTGAGGTTTGCGATGCGTTGTTGTCTGTCAAAAAGCACGTGGCTTTGTTTACAAATCTGTCAAAAAGCACGTGGTTGTCAAAAAGCACGTGGCTTTGTTTATCTCGAGCTAGTTAAGTTAAGTTGGCACTAGTGAGGTTTAGGCCCGTCAAGATGGCAGTACTGAGGTTAGCGATGCGTTGTTGTCGATGACAGCTGTCAAAAAGCACGTGGCTTTGTTTACAAATTCAAATTTCGCGCTAGTTAGGTTAAGTTGGCAGTACTGTCGCGCTAGTTAGGTTAAGTTGGCAGTACTGGAAGAGGCCACTGGCTGAGGTGGAGGTGGCCACTGGGAGCCGGAGGTGGCGGTGGCCGCCGAACCATCCAATTATACTACTTTCTTCCGCTTCACTTTTATTAAATCTACTTTAATTTTATTCCAAATTAGCAGCGAAGATGTGGTTTCTTCTCTGGCTTGGAGGAAAAACTGCCTCCACGTCAGATAGTTCATTCTCCCGCCAGTGTAGTGAATTGAGATTTTCCGACTCATCGGGTACTCCCAGGAAACAGATAAGTAAACGGGATAGTTTTTGCCCTGGGACTATCCATTATTCGAACCCCCCACCGCAAAAAGGATGAAGATTGTTCACAGATCACGGATGTCTGCGTCTTGGTCATTCCACCTCTGTAGCTTTGGACTGTTAGTTCGACAGCATAGTACTGTTGGTTAAAAGTGAGAAAATGTGTGGTTTCTCATTTAATCGAGTATTTCATATGAAAACATTGCTTTTAATCGCGCCATTCCTACTGACATCATTGTAATGACCCATGTTCATTTCAGTTGGGAATTCCACTAAGACAGTCATTCTGAGAATCTATAAAGGCAGGCGGAGAGTGAGTGTCAGCCATTATAATGAGAACTCCCCAACCTGATCGTGACTGACGGTAGGCAAGCTGGCCTACCATTACAATGAAAATTCCCCAACCCAGTCTTCATATGAGAAAAGACGTCGGTGACTTCCCCGTCGTGTTTCTAGGGCAACGTTAAGAGTTATGCAACTTAATACAATCTTGCTCACAATCCAACCTAGAATTCTGTATAAAATTTAGAATTCCGTAGCAAAGCACGGGTACATCAGCTAGTTCTAAATATGCAGCATACGGGTACGTAGTTTGATAAGACAAGAATACAGTTTCTAACAATCATTTTACTACATATTCAAAGTCCTCTTGCAGATCCAATTGGAGTAGCAGATACTATGAGCATTTATTAGTTGTTATTGTGAGGGCATACTGCAGATTTTTTAAGTATGTCTAGAATTGCTACTGAACCCACTTTAGCAGAGTTTGTATAAACGGCAAATAATTGGGGGAGGTCTATTACTCGAAGACTCGGGAGTTTGCTAGTTGCTTTACGTCGCACCGACACAGATAGGTCTTATGGCGACGATGGGTCAGGGAAGGGCTAGGAATGGGAAGGAAGCGGCCGTGGCCTTAATTAAGGTACAGCCCCAGCATTTGCCTGGTGTGAAAATAGGAAACTACGGAAAACCATCTTCAGGGCTGCCGACAGTGGGGTTCGAAGCTACTATCTCCCGAATACTGGATACTGGCCGCACTTAGCGACTGCAGCTATCGAGCTCGGTCCGGGAGTTTGAATACTAATATCAACATAAATATTTAAATAGAGATATCCTCGGAAATTTCACCTTCAATAAAAACAAAAAACTGGAGTGATATCATTTTTGAGAACGAGGAGGATTTTGTCATTATTCAATCTTAATATATGGCGAAGGGTATGCCAAATTACGTTTACCATAATTTTAATTTTACTCCCTTATTTCAGAGAAGTTTTGGGATAACTAAGTATTACCTAGTATTACGGCTTCTATCCAATTTGATGTCAGTGATACATGTATCTCAGATGTGAGTTTATCCGACAGATTTTTGTCACTAGTGCCTAGCACTGATGCATAAGGATGTTTGAAGTTGCTAACAGGAATCCAAAGCAGCAATGACATCCCCTTGACTGTTCTTCTACGAGAAATATAATTCTGTTAATGTATTAATCGCTCATATATGATGGTATAGTAAACCTTCATTTCCTTCTGAACATCATTAGCTACGCGATCAAGGAGTTCGGACTTTCGAAATCAACATTTATGGTAATCAGCAAACAGGAAACTACAAACGCTGACAGAAATGAAAAAGTGTCACATTGCAAGTATCTAGGATGCTGGTTAGAACAAGAATGGGATCCTAATGTAGGGATTTGAGTGAGGATTGGAATCGCAAGATATGAGTTATTGAAATGAAAGCATCTTGTGTGTAACCGTGACCTGCGATTCGAAGTGAAGTCATTAAGAGTTATGCGTTAACTGTACTGCTTTATGGTGTCGAAGGAGGTACACCAAAGGCTTCAACAACGATCTGACTGCACGCTCTTGGAATGTTGAAGGCCACGTCATCAACGTCCTGTCAGTCGGAAATCATGTGAATTCGTAGATCTCTCAAAACGCAAGAAAACAGCCTGACCCATAGAGGGCAAGGTACAAGGGGAACGTGGACGCAGGCATCCACGATACGGCAACTCGGTTACGGGAAACTTAAAAATGGAAAAATACTATGTAAAATGTCCTTTTAGGAAAATAAAATATAAATATGTCTTTCAATAAATAAAATTCAAATTGATAACGATTAATGTATTTGCATTTAACTATATGTTTTCGAGAGATATTTATATGGAATTTGTAGTCGACAAGTGTAGGTTTCAGTGCATCGGAAGAGGGAGACTGACTCAGAACCTTTGAAACTGCCACGAATGAAATAATCAATTCTCTGGAGATGCGGCCTATTTGATGTTTCTTTAGTCATGGTCATCCATCACTGTTTCACATCACAGCCTGCACGGTTGCAAGGTAACATCGCGTAACACATTTTGTATCGCTAATTTCGTAATGCACAATTTCAGATGACCTCCAGTCATACGACATATTTTATATCAAAATACTTCATGATGGTTGCCAACCTTTTGTGAGGAAACAGTACTAGAAGAAGAAGAAGAAAAAGAAGAAGGTATATATGGACGTGGGTCGACGTATCTCAAGTAGAATGGTGCTCTGTGTGTCTCAGTAACGTTCTCCAGTTTCTATACACTGTTGTAAATAATGTAACGTCCTGGAGTAAACAGTCAACTTAACGCTTGCTTATTGTATATGTATGCTTTCTGGAAGTAGATATTTTGGTTCACTATTTGGGAACCACTCTTCCCATCGATCCTCTTCCTTTGCATGAGTCTGAAACTAAGACATGTGTTTCAGTAAGACACAGTGAAGGATAACAGACGAGTGCAAGTAGATACTATGCCACGGAGACAAGAATTTGCTTGATTTGTGCAATTTGATGGCTTGGTGGATGGTCTCACTGAAGAACTAACTGCATGTATTGGGGGCCACATGTTGATGGTACATTGATGTCGACTGAATTTTGCCCCATTTGTAGATCAGATTTGAGATGACCACTCTAGTCGAGTTTGATGCACTGTGAGGTCAGTAACTACAGACCGTACGGCTCTACACCCCTGCATGTCATCCGTTTTCTTTCAATATTTCGAACATAATATATGTTAGTAGAAAGTTCTTGCTAATCTAAACCATGCATTTCCACCTTGTATCCATATCCTGAATTATTTCTTTAATTGGCCATCATGCAGATCTCAATCACTGACCATACATCTAATACAGCCAACTAGTACAATCCTGCAAGTATGTCCCTTTTATCTCGACTCTGCATCTTCCCCGCACTTGCCTGTTACCTTCTCATACCTTCTGTTCTATTTTTCATCATTACATCCAAATTAACCATTAGATCTATATTGCCATTGTGATTAAAACGTTTACATCCGTACATACTTCATAGGATTTTTCTGCATCATCCTTGACCTGTCAAATTTGTTGGACATAGAGATTCCTTGTGTCCAAAGCTTGCTGAAACAACGCGAACATACTCGATTAATATTTGTGGAGCAAGTTTCTGATATCGTTGCATATAGATTCCCAGAAAATATTTAGGAATAATCGATGGATTTTGCTCATGGTGCACTGTAACGTTTTCCAAGATACTTGTTCTTATACCATTATGACTTTTTTTTTTTTTTTTTTTTTTGCTAGGGGCTTTACGTCGCACCGACACAGATAGGTCTTATGGCGACGATGGGATAGGAAAGGCCTAGGAGTTGGAAGGAAGCGGCCGTGGCCTTAATTAAGGTACAGCCCCAGCATTTGCCTGGTGTGAAAATGGGAAACCACGGAAAACCACTTTCAGGGCTGCCGATAGTGGGATTCGAACCTACTATCTCCCGGATGCAAGCTCACAGCCGCGCGCCTCTACACGCACGGCCAACTCGCCCGGTACCATTATGACTAGTATCCTGACTCTCAAGTAAGCCACTCAGCCGTCGACCAAGTCAGGTACGACGTGACTACGAGAGACCGCACCACGAATCATATAATGACATTCATCTGATTGCGATATAAGAACTTCCTCTGCGGACATATATCTAGCTAGTAGTTTGTTTCAAGACATCCTCTTTACCTGACTCACTTCGTCTTTAAAATCAGGAACTCGTCGATATTTAAGTCGCGCTGAGAGTCAGGTAAGCTCTGCACTCAAGCACCTTTCCGAACAACTTTATTATTACGCCTAGCTGATTCAAAATTTTAGTTCACTTTGAGCTGTAAGCTTAATAAAACGATAAACTGCGATTAATTAACAGCAAAGTAGATAGTTCGTCTCGTACATTTCTCATGTATTAAATATTTCTTGCTGTAAATAAAATGCAGAAATAATTCGTTTTTTTAGCAATTGTGGCCAACAATCGTGTATTTAGTAACACTAAAGCCATATTTGTGGAGGTCATGAAGACCCAAGTAAGAGTGAATGTAAAGGATTCCAATATTCGTAACCAGGGAATCCCCTAGTATATTTAGTACGCGTGAATTATGTTTGATAATTTGTATGATTCGTGTGTCTGTAATAAAGAGGAGCTAACAGAGCGAAAGGCGTAGTAAGACAAACGATAAGAACAGAATGTATAGCAAGCGAACACTAATAAAAGTTTGTAAAATATGACGATAAGGACTCAAATGTTGACAAAAACGGAAATGAGATGGATAATTTGGTGATTGATGGGAGTATATAGGAGAAAAACAAAAAAAAAATACATTTTAACCAATAAATATTTAGGCAAAGTTTCGCGAAGTTGCCAGTGCGTTTGGGAATTTTTAAATGAATAGTCACGCAAAACTACTCACGGTATCAAGTGTCCAGTAAAAGTAAAAAGGTCCCTTCTTTAACTACGCGTCGCATTCCTTTCGAACTGTACACAAACAGAGCGCGCTGGTTATGACATGGACATGCATGGGTTTTCTTTGTATAATTGGTTTATAATGGTAACCAGCCCCGTGATATAGGGGTAGCATGTTTGTCTTTTACCCAAGGACCCGGGTTCGACTCCCAATCCAGCCAAAGGGTTTAATCCTGAATTGAATGGTGGAATGCAGTTATATCAACCAAGTGAGCTCCATTTCGCTGAGTGATACGTGTAAACAACTGGAATCAGAGATGAGGATTTTTACGGATATTTTTATACAGTATAGAGTAATAAATAAGTTAAGACTGTGGGTGACTGAAAAAGGACCTTGACAATGTTGTGAGATGGGCAGCAGGCAATGGTATGATGATAAACGGGGTGAAAAGTCAGGTTGTGAGTTTCACAACGTGTGGGATCACTGTAAGTATCCAGGTGTTAATGTAAGGAATGACGATCACTGGGGTAATCATATTAACGAATTTGTTAAAAATTATTACAGATATCTTCACATAGGTATGAGGATATTTAGGGATTGTAGTAAGGATTCAAAGGAGAGGTCATTTAAGTCGCTGGTAAGACCACAATCAGAGTATAGTTCTAATATATGGGACCCTCATCAGGATTACTTGATTCGAGAACTGGAAAAAATCCAAACAAATGCAGCTTGACTTTTTCTGGGTGATTTCCAACAAAAGAGTAGCGTGGAATGACATTTGTAGACGAGTAAGTTCGAGTGGTTTTCTAAAACAGGAAATATCACGATATGAGGATAAAGTTTGAATATAAGAGGGCAAATTGGTGCAAATATTCGTGTGTGGAAAGAAGAGTTAAGGATTGGAATAAATGACCAAGAGAGATGTTTGATAAATTTCACGTTCTTTGAAATTATTTAAGAAAGGACTATGTAAACAACAGATAGGGAATCTGTCATCTGAGCAACTGCCCTAAACACAGATCAATGGTGACTGATATGAGAGGCGGTGGATCTGTTCAACAAATCCAAACAAAACGACTAAGCCAATTAGCACTCCAATAAATTGATGCTATTTGGATGGGTAGTCGTATTTTTAATATCCAAATACTCTAATTGAGCTGCATGTGCCATTGGTTTACTTAAAAATATATATAACAGAATTTCTGTCTGTCTGTCTGTCTGTCCGTTCCTTACACAAATCTATACCGTTCCGCCAATCTCAATCATATTTTGTATACTTACCTTATAGAACTCTGAAGGTAGCCCTGTTTGCAAGAAATTTGGACAGCCCTCTCCATTTCCTAGATGTAGGACCTTTGGCACTTTATAATAGTCTAATATAAGCGAAATGTAGAATTTGTCGTACAATGTCCAGACAATGCTGATTTTAAGCCTCACGACGCGAATAACAAAACTCCGTGCGTCCGTATGGGACATCGAAAACCATGTTTCGAGACCCTAAAACTAACCGTTTTTGAGATATTTGTAACACGCTGTATCAATCGGATGAAGAAATGACCGGCCGTAACCATGGCAACGTCAGTTCAAGGGCTTTACAGTAGAATACAAGCCTCGTGATCGAAGTAGGCACGTGCGTGAGTGTAAGCATTGCCAAGGATACATTCTGTAATCAATTTGAATTCATAGCGAGCATTAATCTGCAGAGATAACCTACTTATTGTTTCTGGAATCACATTTCCATACTTATTGTGAATAGCACCAAAATGCTTTTGCTATTTACAAGGCCGATTTCTAACTAGCGTCAATCTGCCGAGATACGTACGGCTACTGGATCCATATTTCCATACTCTTATCAGTATAATGATGGTAAATAGCGCCAAAAAATACCGTAAAACTCATAGACAGCATTAATCTGCCGAGATGCTCATATGGTTACCCGATCCACATTCCCATAGGTGGTGGTGGTGATTATTGTTTTAAGAGGATGTACAACTAGGCAACCGTCCTCTATGTAATACTAATCAGAGAGAAACATTGGAAGGGATCCGACACTTCCAAAAATGAAGGTATCGGCCAAAGGAAGACAAGGGCCACGAAGGGCATGAAAATGAAAGACTCCCTAGGCCTCCATACGTAATACCGTCGGGATCGAAAATAACAAGAGTTGACCAAGGGAGGTCGTATAGTACAGATGAAAGAGAGTAGTCTGACACAAATAAGTGAAAGCTATGCCAGAACTCAGCTAGGAGTCCCGTGGTCGCCAACCCACCCTCCCAAGTGCAGAGCCCCTGGGGACCCACATTCGCATACCCTTATCACGATAATGTTCGGCTCCATGGCTAAATGGTTAGTGTGCTGGCCTTTGGTCCAGAGAGCCCCGGGTTCGATTCCCGGCCGGGTTGCAGACTTTTGCCTTAAATGGTAAATTCCCTTGGATCAGGGACTGGGTGTTTGTGCTGTCCCCAACAACCCCTGCAACTCACGCACTACCTTCCACCACAATAATACTCAGTTACCTATATATTGCAGATGCCGTCCACGCTCATCGGAGGGTCAGCCTTACAAGGGCTGCACCCAGCTAGAAATAGCCACACGAAATTATTATCACGATAACGATTGTGAATAGCACCAAAGTGTTAATTTAGCTTTTTAAAAGACATTATGTTTAAAAAAATACAAGAGACTCTGTTTAAATATATACTTTAACTAGATACGTTATGGTTGTGCATTTCCCTGTTTTCGAGAAATAGAAGGAATTCATTCGTTATACAGTCATGTATGAATAGCAGGTTTACTCTGTGTTGTCGCAGTTCATTGTCTCAGTGTCCGGTTCCATGGTTAAATGGTTAGCGTGCTGGCCTTTGCTCACAGGGGTCCCGGGTTCGATTCCCGGCAGGGTCGAGAATTTTAACCATCATTGGTTAATTTCCCTGGTACGTGGGCCTGGGTGTATGTGTTGTCTTCATCATCATTTCATCCTCATCACGACGTGTAGGTCTCATACGGGCGTCAAATCAAAAGACCTGCATCTGGCGAGCCGAAGCCGTCCTGGGATCTCCGGGCACTAAAAGCCATACGCCATTTCATTTCATTGCCTCAGTCTGTTTTGATCTTCTTCTCTTTGTAAGAGATCTGTACAACATAATTTGACAAGATATAGCCTATGCTCTGTTATAAGGCGAGCCTTAAAAAATCTTTAGACCGACCAAAGCCGCGTACGACAGCAAATGCATTATAAAGTGCCCATGCTTTGAGGGTGTATCATCATCATCATCATCATCATCATCATCATCATCATCTGTTTACCCTCCAGGGTCGGCTTTTTCCCTCGAACACAGCGAGGGATCCCACCTCTACCGCCTCAAGGGCAGTGTCCTGGAGCTTCAGACTCTTGGTCGGGGATACAACTGGGGAGAATGACCAGTACCTCGTCCAGGCGGCCTCACCTGCTAATCTGAACAGGGGCCTTGTGGAGGGATGGGAAGATTGGAAGGGATAGGCAAGGAAGAGGGAAGGAAGCGGCCGTGGCCTTAAGTTAGGTACCATCCCGGCATTCGCCTGGAGGAGAAGTGGGAAACCACAGAAAACCACTTCCAGGATGGCTGAGGTGGGAATCGAACCCACCTCTACTCAGTTGACCTCCAGAGGCTGAGTGGACCCCGTTCCAGCCCTCGTACCACTTTTCAAATTTTCGTGGCAGAGCCGGGAATCGAACCCGGACCTCCGGGGGTGGCAGCTAATCACGCTAACCACTACACCACAGAAGCGGACTTTGAGGGTGTATACAGGGTGAAACAATAAGGTACATCCAAACATTCAGGGCGCATTCCTCACACGTAGAACAAAATATGTTATATGGACACGGGTTCCCATGTTAGAACTCGTTTTCTACAACTCTACATAGTACATCAGTCATGGAAAACACGCAGACACAGGACGTACTATGGTAGTCTGACTAGAAGTCGCGTAGTTGCGGGATAAGAGATGCGAGGGGTGAGCATGGCTGTGCGCATGCGCGTATCTCAAGTCTCAAGGCCTGACAATAAACATCGGTTCCGCCCGCGGTGACTCTTGCGAACTGAGGTGGTGTCGTGAAGTTTCAAAGTGGTGTGCTTTAGTTACACATTTACTAGAATTAATAAGTACTTCATAATGAACAGTTTAATAAGAAATATTGCTTGTCACGACTTATGTTTGTAGCTGGTATAGTATCTGTTACGTGTGCCGTACCCACAAGCTGCCGTGAATTCTCGTCAGACGCAGATAGTACCAATATACCGCTTGAAATGTTCAAGATACCCTCCTTTAGCACTGATAGATGCGTCAACCCGCCGTCGCAGGGATACATCAGCGTTTGGAAATATCTGTAAAGAACCGAGCAAGTGGCTGTACGGTTTGCGTCACGTAGCTATCAGCTTGCATTCGGGATATAGTGGGTTCGAACCCCACTGTCGGCAGCCCTGAAGACGGTTTTCCGTGGTTTGCCATTTCACACCAGGCATAATGGTCGCTTCTTTCCCTCTTCTAGCCCTTTCCTATACCATCGTTGCCGTAAAACCTATATTTGTCGGTGCAACGTAAAGCAGATTGTAAAAATAAAAAATAAAATAAAATTGACTGCTCAGTTTCAGCTTAGGTGTTGTTTGTACTGCACTACAGTACCGGTCAAAAGTTTAGAACCACATAAAAAATCATGGAATGTCATCTAGAATCTAAAATTGTGCTACTAGTCATTGGTACTTTTTTCCTGAGCTCTCGCATCTAATATGATATACGTCACCTGATTTCATTGAGTGACACCAAGTATTGTGTCCGATTCGTTGGCTGAATGGTCAGCATACTGACCTTCGGTTCAGAGAGTCCCGGGTTCGATTCCCGGCCGGGTCGGGAATTTTAACCTTCATTGGTTAATTCCAATGGCCCGGGGGCTGGGTGTTTGTGCTGTCCCCCAACATCCCTGCAACTCACACACTGCACATAATAGTATCCTCCAACACAACACGCATTTACCTGCATATGGCAGATGACGCCCACCCTCATCTGAGGGTCTGCCTTACATGGGCTGCACTCGGCAAGAAATAGCCAGACGAAATAAAAAGTATTGTGGAAGTTGTGCACTTTAAACTGTTGGAAGGTCACATCAGAAATATTTTGGAAATATTGTTTTCCGCATATTCTAATTGGTTACAAGTATCACAAGCAAGATTATTTTGTGGACATAGCAATAGGTCAGGGTTATTTTAGTATAAATATCAAAATTCCGGGAAAATGTGGCACCGATTGTTGTGTGTGTATTTTATTTTTTTTTACCAGCGCTAAGATGGTCAATATTTCCTTGTCCTTGTTATAGGTCTCATTGTGAGCTATCGGCATTGGAAATGTGTTCTTGGATGCCATCTGCAGAGTGCAAATGAAACTATCAGGGCAAATAAATCTGACACCGATAGCTCGCCCCGAGACCTTGAGCCACACATGACAAAGTTAATGAACAACCATCTTGGCGCTGCTTTGAAAAAATAAAACACGCAAACAAATTGGTGTCGCATATTTTGAGAATTTTTTGTTCATACTCAAATGGCCTCCACTTATTGTGGAGTCTACAAAAAATCTTGCTGGTGATACTTGCAACTAATTAGATTATGCAGTACATTATATTGCCAAAATATTTGAATTTTTTGTGCGACCTTCGGAGTGTTAAAAATTCATAACTTCTACAGTACTTGGACTAACTAAATGAAATTAGGCGACGTATTTCCTATTAAATGTGAGGGCCTAGAAAGAAACTTACAGAGGTATCGTGGCATAATTTTAGCTACTACATGACATTTCGTGATTTCTTTATGTGATCGTAAACTTTTGACCGGTGCTGTATCTACACCATAAAGCTGTTCTGTCGATAATATTCTTGTTACACACATCAAAGGGACGAAATACAATATGTGTTCGCATTCTCCAGTTGTGCTGGCAGTGGTCCCACACCTGTAGCTTACATCTTTTCCAACACAACAAATATAACCGAGGCCATCATAGCTCAATTGGTAAGAGTATCTGACCCGAAATTGGAAAGTTGTGGGTTCTGATCACACTAGTGCCCGAGTGACTATTTTTGTTCTGTAATCTTACTATACGTACTATGCGTACCGAACACTACTTAAAACGTTCACAATTTATCTTTCTTTCTTAATCTGCTTACCCTCCAGGGTTGGTTTTTCCCTCGGACTCAGCGAGGGATCCCACCTCTACCGTCTCAAGGGCAGTGTCCGGGAGCGTGAGACATTGGGTCGAGGGATACAACTGGGGTGAATGACCAGTACCTCGCCCAGGCGGCCTCACCTGCTATGCTGAACAGGGGCCTTGCGGGGGGTGGGATGATTGGAAAGGACAGGCAAGGTAGAGGGAAGGAAGCGGCCGTGGCCTTAAGTTAGGTACCATCCCAGCATTTGCTTGGGGAGAAGTGGGAAACCACGGAAAAAACACTTCCAGGATGGCTGAGATGGGAATCGAACCCACCTCTACTCAGTTGACGTCCCGAGGCTGAGTGGACCCCGTTCCAGCCCTCGTACCACTTTTCAAATTTCGTGGCAGAGTCGCGAATCGAACCCGGACCTCCGGGGGTTGCAGCTAATCACACTGACCACTACAACACAGAGGCGGACGTTGACAATTTATTTCGAGTACAATGCGGTCGTGGAAATCGAATGGTTTGAAGCTGTAAATAGTGAGATTTGACAGCAATCATAAAAGGAGAACTCAGACAAGAAAGGAAATTTAACCTGAACTACGTGCATTCACGTCTTTCTATCACAATCTCAACAACCACGCGACATATTCAACACCTAAAAGGCCTGCGGCTGTTGCTCGGATAAGAGCACGCGCATTATTCTCTTTTAAATGTTCAGTGTCGCACAGACACTTGTGACCCTGAGTAGGATAGGGCTAAGACAGGCGAGGTAGCGTTCATAGTCTTTATTAAGGTACAGTCGTAGCGTTTGCCTCTTGAGGAAATCGGAAATCCACGGGCTGAGGGCTTAGATTAGATCGCTGATGGGGTCTGTTCCTGCTCAGACTAATGATACATATTTGATTTTGCTCGCAAGTGCCAGCCTCCTCTCTCTATATTTACCGGCAGGAAATAGCATTTGTGCAGGACAACATTCCAGAACCTCGCCGTGGTTAATGAGGTGTAAAACCAATAGCATTATCTATTGTTAAGATCATAAATTACGGAAAGCTCTCTTCATAACTGCCGACGTTTGGTTCGAGCCCTTTATCTTTCAAATACATGCTTACAACTAACACTACTGTTCAGCTAACTCGCTCCGCAGATGGGCATTATATATTATGTACACAGTAAGTGAACATATGAAAATACAGAGAAGTTATAACTTGTGTTTAAGGAGGTCAACGAGAAGATATAATAAAAGGGATGTGTTCCATATTCAATTCCAAATCAATATTGCGCCATTGGTTCCATCTGAGCTTCGAGTCCGTCACTTTTTCCTCTCACACTGACATTTTGAAGTATGCCAAACGATTCATGTTACTTCCAAGGAACTTCCCAAAAAGTGTGAAATATATCATTTCTTTCTTCATTCAAAATATTGCAATGGCAAACTTTGGATTTTGCCTATTTTTCATAGGAACCTGTTGGTCCGAATTTTCTTTCTGCTCACTCTGCACAAAGTAGAAACTTATTTTCTGTTTTTCTGTAACCTATGTATGGCTTACCTTCCATCCATAGTTGTTCATTTCTTTCTCTTTCTCTACGTATTATCTCAGAAGTTCGCTTCTTACTATTATTATTAAACTGTCCCCCTTCATCTACAGTTCCACCTCCTTCTTCAGTAATGAGAGAGATATCATTGAGCGAAATAACACCTTCTTCCATTTGAGGAGTGGAATTATCATATTTAGTCTACAAAAATATTAAGAATTCACTAATTTTCTGCATTCTGCATCTGCTTTCGTACTACTACTACTACTACTAATATTTATGATAAAATTGTTGATAATATTATTATTGCACTTTTATGGCCGCATTGGACCTCTGTAATCAATTTCTTTTCGGTGTTCTATGATGTTTTATGTTTTTTTTCTTTTCTGCTTCTTAAAATAGCCTTTCAGTTGTTTCTCTTTTATCACATTAATTGCTGTACTGATATGTAGGCCTAACTTACCGGTAGTCTTAGAATTATCTGTTTGTAGTATTATTTCTTTTTAGAATTTCTATGTCTTACTTTTATGTTTACATTTTAAAATTCTGTATATAGTGGTTAAGTGTAAGAGAGGGCCGTGAGCCCTAACTTCGCCACAAATGTAAGTCAGGAATAAATAAATAAATAAATAAATTTTTGGTAGGAATCTAATGTTACTATTCTTCAATTTATGTACTTTGTTTGATTTGTTCTATAAATCCTCCAGTGTTATGTGTAATTCTTTCATGTCTTCTTTTATTTCTTTTATCCAGACAGGTTGTTGTGTTTGTTTCCAAAGCTTCCCCAAAATTCTGCATATTAACCTGTCTTGATGTGTTCTCAACAGATGACCAAATAATGATATTCTCTTCTTCCTTATGGCATTTTTTATAGGTTCTATTTCCAGATATACTCCTGCATTTGGGATGATAAGCCTTACTCCTCCCTTTCGGTACTTTTTATTAATCCATGTTCTTACTATTATTCTTTCTATTTTTAAAATTACGTCTATATTATTCTTTTGCCTTAGTTTAAATAATGTTTCACTTCCACAAGTTGGACTACAGTTTTATGATGTTTCAATTTTGATGATAATAATAACAATAAAATAATAAAAAATAAAATAATAATAATAATAAATTATGATAAAATCCTTGCCATTTTTTCCAAGTTCTGAAGGATCTTGAGTGATGTAGTTTTGAATAATCTGATAGTTTTCTTTTTGATTTTCATAACTGGACACAACACCACGGGCATTGGCGTACAATTCAACACACTTGGAGCTTAAGTGTATTAATATACTGTAGATCCTCTATTGGGAAACACTTGCTTGCACTGTTCACAAAACATGATGCTTTTATTCTTACATCGACACAAGTTATGGGAATTGGGAACATGCATCATTTTCAAAAATATTTTTTTGAAAAGTACACCAATGAAATAGTACGTAAACGTATTACATTGTGGTATGTTGCCTTGTTTTCTACCATTAAAAAAATATTTAATAGTGCCTTTCCGCAAGGCGAGTGAAACGGCCTCTGACGTAAGCGGCGCGCTGTGACGTCACGATCCAGTACCGCATGGAGCTCTACCAGCCGTTGTGCATCAGCCGTTGCTAAAAGCCGATTGTTTATTATTCACGATCGCGAATAACTTCGAAATGACAGAAGAAAGGTTCGAAACAGCACAGTCAGACAATCTACCATGTGTAGATGTCATCATTCTTGAAAAATGTGACTTTTGTGGCCGCAGAAATTCGCGGATAACAAGCAAGTTTGTAAGTGGCGTCTTTCATATATACGTGCAATGTACTGTAACCCATAGTATTAGGATAACAACGAACCTGGATAGATATCACATCACTTTCAACATTTCCTTCTAGAATGATTCCCCTATTAAAGAATAACATTACATTTTCTGGCTTTCAGCATTAGTAAAGTAAGAAATCGGATTTCAGCACTAACATAAACATATAGGTAGCATTATAGTACTAGTCCGCTTCTGTGGTGTAGTGGTTAATGTGTGCCACTCCCGGAGGCCCGGTTTCGATTCCCGGCTCTGCCATGAAAGTTGAAAACAAATAGTACGAGGACTGGAACGGGGTCTACTCAGCCTCGGGAGGTCAACTGAGTAGAAGGGTTTCGAATCCCACCTCAGCCATCCTCGAAGTGGTTTTTCGTATTTTCCTACTTCTCCTCCAGGCACCTAAGGCCACGGCCGTTTCCTTCCCTCTTCCTTGTCTATCCCTTCCGATCCTCCCATCCTCCAACAAGGCCCCTGTTGAGCATAACAGGTGAGGCCGCCTGGGCGAGGTAATGGCCCTCCTCACCAGTTTCATCCCATACTCGAAGTCTCACGTTCCAGGACACTGCCCTTGAAGTGGTAGAGGTGAAATCCCTCGCTGAGTCCGAGAGAAAACCAACCCTGAAGGATACACTGATTGAGAAAGAAAGAAAGAAAGAAAGAAAGAAAGAAAGAAAGAAAGAAAGAAAGAAAGAAAGAAAGAAAGAAAGAAAGAAGGAAAGAAAGACCATAGTACTATAGGGCTATAATCTATCATTCCCAAAAAGTATATATTTATGGTTGGGACAACTGGCCTACCCACTTCCAGGGCCCATGAAAGAGAATTAAATATCTTTGTGGAGGGAAAAAGTTAAACATGATAAAGATAAATATGACTTCATCTAGTTTTCACAAGTCGGGCTGAGTGGTTCAGACTGTTGAGGTGCTGGCCTTCTGACCCCAACTTGGCAGGTTCGATCCTGGTTCAGTCCGGTGGTAGTTGAAGGTGCTCAAATACGTCAGCCTCGTGTCGGTAGATTTACTGGCACGTAAAAGAACTCCTGCAGGACTAAATTCCTGCACATCGGCGTCTCCGAAAATCGTAGAAGTAGTTAGCGGGCCGTGAAGCCAATAACGTTAATTACATTTGGCTTTTAACAAGCTGAGCATGTCAGGAAAGAAAAGTGTCCCGGTGACATTTTAGTCGCTCAATACAGGAATGTCTTTGGGTGCTGTGACTTTTACTTTTTTTTTCTTTACGTCACACCGTCACATATAGATCTTATGGCGACGATGGGACAGGAAAGGCCTAGGAATGGGAACAAAGCGGCCGTGGCCTTAGGTACAGCCTCAGCACTTGCCTGGTGTGAAAATGGGAAACCACGGAAAACCATCTTCAGGGCTGCCGGCAGTGGGGTTCAAAACCCACTATCTCCCGGATGCGAGCTCACAGCTGCGCGCTCCTAACCGCACGGCCAACTCGCGCGGTATTTTTACCCTTCGGTTTATTGACTTGGCTTGTATAACCTAAAACTTAGGCTAAGTTGGATAATATTTTAAACACCTACATCACTATTTTCACCTGTGTGCAATTATGTTATTTATTTCATTAATATTATGATAATTATTATAATTGAGCATTGTTAACTTATAAGACCCCAACAGACAAGCATTGTTTTTGTGTAGAGTTATACATTTGTTAAATTCACGTTGTTTCCTTTCATGATGTACACGCCTATTCTTTGTTACATTATAGAGTATTTAGATATAGCCTAAATTTCTTTACCAATTAAGCTCTTCAATAAAGACATACATAACTGTCCCATGCCAAGATATATTGGTAGAATTAGAGCTGTCAAAATGGTTCATAACCCCTTTGATTTATTATCTTGACATGGATCACCCAAAACATAGGTTAGGTTTGGAGAATACTTTAATAATCAGCATTATTTAATGCACTGTTTTTTACTTTCATATTCCAAGATGTAATTGAAGCATTTAAATAAAGCATCATACATTAAAATTTAAAGTTTTACCACTAGAACAGCTGACATGGAAAAGTGATTTGAAAATTCAAACAAATTCATCTTACGTTAAAATCTTCAAAAATAAAAAATAAACTGTAGACTTTTCCGATATATCACCAGCATTTCTCCGGCCTGCCAAAATCCATTTCTCCCTAGTTTTAGCGTCTTTGGAACATTTATAAACAATTTGTTTGGTATGGTATGCGATGTGCTATTGCACATAGGAACTCTACACCATTTATAAGTTTTCTGCCTCACTGTCTGCGCAGGATTCATTTTAAGTCTAAAATATACCACTCAGATTATTATCCAATGTATAGACCTCGAATTTAACCATACTAGACACTAATGTAAAGTAGAAATACGCGAAGTGTATCCTGCTTCTCACAGCACACTATGTGTTACTTCGTCTGCTAATTCAGTCAACCTGTACGATGACGTCAGACCAATGAGATCGCGTGCTTGCGTGACGTGACATTTTCGTAGATTTTTATCACGCTTGGAGTTATTATTTGTACATTCTGATTACATTTTTGAATTCTGCATGAAAGTTTGAATCAGATTAGCATATTTTTAATTAACACCCCGGATCATGCATGTTCCCTATTGTTCAGATGCGTTGATGGAGAGCAATAATTGGAGGGAAACATCCAAAACAAAAGACTGCTGACTGTTTCACTCTCTTAGAGACGAATGTCCAGCTCTTCCAGCCAAGAGAGTGCCTCAGGGGTTACTCGGTGAATGTCCCCGATGGAACCAGCAAAAGCTCGCAGAGGGAAATCCTTTAGAATGTGCAGGATGGTTTGCACTTCAGCACGACAGTCACAAGCTGGAGAGTCTTTCCAGCCCCACTGATGCAGAGCAGAAGCACTTCTTCCTACTCCGCAGCATATCCTGTTGAGTGTCGTCCAGGTGGAGGGAGGAAGGTTGAACCCAGGCAACTTTGTAGTTGGATCCCTGATATTGACAATGTCATGAGGGCGTAATCGAGACCATTCATGTTTCCATATTTCATCAGGCTTGAAATGTGAATTAACTCATTCCTTTGCCGTCTTCCAGGCAGGTTTCCGTGACTTGAGTCTCATTACGGCATTTTCGTCTGTATCCTGATGTATTGAGAGGTAACTGTTCTTCGCTATCCTGGTCCACAATCTAATAAGGGCGCTATGCCGTCTGATGTGAGGAGGCTGAATGTTGCTCAATAATTGCAGCCATTGAACAGGAGTAGAGCGCAATGTACCAGATATAATTCTCATTGTGCGGTGCAGTTGGACATCAGCCAGACGATTGTGGGAGCTATGGAGCCATACAGAGGAGCAATATTCTGCTGGTGAATATACTATAACTAGAGCAGTTGTTCGCAGTGTGCATGCATCTGCGCCCCATGCAGTACCAGCTACTCTAGCCAGCAAGTTGTTACGGCTTTTAAGCTTAGCAGTCAGTTTCTCAAGATGCCACCGTACCTGCCCTACGGTTATGCCAATCGAGAAACCAACTGTGGTAATGAAATAATATGATACCATTGTTAAATAATCAGTTTACTCTCTTCTGTTTCTAACCACGTATCGAGTAGACAGGAAGTTAAGGGTCATGTGTCAAAACCTCGTATTACCGGAGCTGATAGTTTACGAGGTTTTTCACATTGTCTGCACGTGTTAAAATCTCGTATCATATTGGCCTTTGGGATAGGGATTTTTTCCTTGCGCATTTAAATAATGCGTGTAATACTAGGTTATGAAATATTGAATTTTCGGGCCCATGAAATATTTTGCATTTTCCAAGATTTTTCACATTGACAGTGTTAGATACGAGAGATTAAACAGTGTAAAAGTCTAAAAATGTGAAAAAAGTAGAGATCCGAGTTTTTGCAATTTAGCCATCGAAATATTACGGGATTATCGTTAAATATTAAAATGAGTTTATTAGACGGTTGTATAAAGGAAGATAAACAAAGAAAAAATACAACAGTAAAGATAGTAGACCTGTTTGAAAATATCTGATTCATATCTCCAATGTATGCAGGTTATTCATAATCGAATCCATTCTGTTATTTCTTAATACATATATATGGGCAGGAGATCTATTTCACAACAATACGACCTTGTTATTTATCTTGACATCTCCTCATGTATCAAATTGTGAAAATTTAGATTTTATAATTCCACCTTTACAATACAATTACAGGGAAAACGTAAGTATCATTGAAATATTTTGTGTTTTTTAACATTGTTATGGCTTCATTGCACCACGTTTATTTATGTTTCGAATCTAAATTTTCACAAGTTGATACTTTGACAATACGGGTTCTAATATGAAATTTATAACTTGCAATCTCCTCATGTACAAAAAGCTGTTATGTTAATCTTCGTTATGGTACATTTTGACAATCACGTTAAGATTTAAAAGTGGACAAATGATATAAGAGTAATTGAATGCATCTTTGTGGTCTGCTAAAAAATGTGAAATTTACTTTAAAATATGGAACGTATTTTTCCGCAATACCGAATAAGAGCGAAAATGGATTTTTGTGAGACATTCTCGTGTATAAAAATAATACCCACGATGTGTATGCGCTGCGTGTATTTATACTTTGAATTCACTTTAAATCATAATGCTGGCAATGTTGTTTTTTAAACTTCAGTGAGTGTTTAAGTTCACGTATTAACTTGAATAGTGACATTTTTACTGAATGTTAGGCCAAAAGGGAAAACGTAAGTATCATTTTGTGTTTTTTAACATTGTTATGGCTTCATTGCACCACGTTTATTTATGTTTCCAACCATGTTTACGGATCTTTGCCCTCATGTCCTTCATTCTCCTATTGTGGGCGTTTCCTCTGCCCTCTGACCAAGGAAGTCGTTTCGCTGGTTTGACCTAATCTTCAGGTACCCTCCAATCGTGGACTATTTTTGTTTAAGGTTGCGTCTATATAGGACATCTTGCTCCGTTATCCCGCTCAGCCTCAAATGATCAACTACTCCTTGGTTCCATCTGGGTTTTCCTTTGAGATTCCAAACTTGTTTTAGGAACTGTTTTGTCAGTCTGCTGTCAGACATAGGGAACACATGACCGACGAAAGTGAGCCTCCTTTTCGTGATGATGCCCGTTGCTATGCCCTTCTTATGCACTTCCTCATTTCATCTGAGCTTCCTTCCTTTTTAATGGGTCCTAAGATCTTTCTCCCTATCCTTCGATCTAGTCTCTCCAGTTCTCGTTTTGAAGATTTATTTCTCAAGTTCAGTGTTTCTGATGCATATAAAACTTGTCTTACAACTGTCTGGTAGTGTCGGAGTTTAGCTCCCCATGATAATGCTCTCAAGAGTCTTCAGGTATGTTGCCTTCATTTCCATTAATTTCGCCTCCACATCCTGCTTTTCATTGTTCTTCATGTTGTGTTATTCAGTATTTGTGTACAAATGATAAAATAATGTATTGCCTTGAATACTGTTCATTAGATGCATGTCTGTAGGCTATACTTTATGAGTAAGCTGATCCACTTCAATTTACCTGTTTGTTATTGTTCACAATTGCACGTTAGTTCTTTATATTCCTTTAATTATTTTCTTGAATTTAAATTGGAAAGTGTAAACAATCCAGCAGTTGGTCCGTTGATATTTGAACAACCAATTATCCATTAGAAAACATCACTTCCATCGTAAAACGCGAACAAATGTTATATTTAATACATAAAATAAATTCTTAGACTAAATATTTTAAATCTACCATCTCTAATTATGCGATATCGATGGTACGGGATGTAATCATCCTATGCAAAGTTTTGATATTTTAGCAACTTTTCACAGTATCTCATGAACCAGTATCCCCTATACAATTTAGAATGTTTAATATAAATATGCCGTATGACTGGCGGTCATCTGAAATTACCCAAGATCCTAAAAATATAAAATAGCACTGACTGACTGACTGACTGACTGACTGACTGACTGACTGACTGATGTTATTTGAAGTGTCCTCTGTTTCTCGTGGTGCCACACATCTCCACTAGCCGACATTACTGCAGCAGTTGTACAAAAACTCATCTAGCATCTAGTCATAGAAAATCTGAGTTTCCTATTTCTTCCTCTTACAGATATCGAGGTTCCAACAATTGATAATGTTCGCAATGCAGAGATCCTGGGAATGCTTGTGTCCACAGAACATCAAGTGCTATGTATTGGGCCCACAGGAACTTGTAAAACCGTTACAATCTCCTCCAAACTTAGTCGCGGTATGCACAAAAAGTTCATCTGCGACTTCATTTCCTTCTCTGCGCGAACAACAGCCAACCAAACACAGGTGAGTGGCTTATATAGTACAACCTTCCTTAAACGATTAGTGGTAAAACTTGCAAAGTAGTATTGTTCGTGTTTTCTTTCTTCTCTGTTTTGCTATTGTCTTACGTTACGCCAACTCAGACAGATCTTGTGGGGACGATAAGACACGGCTGGAGCCGGGAAGAAAGCAACTATGTGCTTAAATAAATGGGAAACTATGGAAAACCATCTTTATCGGCACCCGAAATTGGGGTTCGAACCCATCATCTCCTTATTGCAAGCTCACAGGTACGTGACCCAACCACGCAGCCAGCTGCCTCGGTAACGTAGTATTCCAGGATCTGCTTAGACACTCAACTGGGCCCACAGAATGCTATGTCAGAAAAGGCAATTGTACCCGTTCTTCGCAAGGGAATTTACAGTGGATTAGTCCGACTCCTTGGCTGAATGGTCAGCGAACTGGCCTTCGGTTCAGAGGGTCCCGGGTTCGATTCCCGGCCGGGTCGGCGATTTTAACCTCCATTGGTTAATTCCAATGGCCCGGGGGCTGGGTGTTTGTGCTGTCCCCAACATCCCTGCAACTCACACACCACACATAACACTATCCTCCACCACAGTAACACGCAGTTCCCTATACATGGCAGATGCCGCCCACCCTCATCGGAGGGTCCGCCTTACAAGGGCTGAACTCGGCTAGAAATAGCCACACGAAATTATTATACAGTGGATTACATGTTACCTTCAGGAATTTATGCGAAGTAACATGGCTCTATTTACACGTTTAATGCGAAATGTTAAAACTATTTTTTCGTATGAAAGCGGGAGACAGTAACGTGATGAAGCTGAACAGAGTCGGGAGAGAGTAATGACGATTTCCGAATTTATTGTACGGTACAGTTTCTGGTCCGAAGTTGTACGAAATTCTCCATAGTTCTCAGGTTGCATATTATATCTCTGACCACTGGCGTGGTGCTCTGATTTTGATGCTCCCTCCCTTAATCAGCGCAAGTAATTATGGATTACCGAATTATGGCGGCAGAGTGAGTAGCACGCGAAAGTCGAGCTCCTGATAATTTGGGTATATAGCTAGTGTAAAAGGAAGTTGGGCTGTATAACAAACAGTAACGTGTTTTAAATCTAGTTGTGTGTTCTAAAAATCAAGTGGACTGTTCTGAAGCGGGATAAACTGATAATAATCTTCCAAAATAAATACAGGGGCTCTCATTTCAACATAAATACGCGGAGTGCAAGAAAGAGCTTGGGAAAGCAGAAAGAGTACAGTGTGGTGAATGTAAAAACTGGTATCACGTAAAGTGCGCCGGTGCTGATGGAAAGAACATTGGCTGGAACTGTAAAGATTGCGACTCTAAAAAACTAAGGTATTCGGTAAGTGATGTGATTGAACTTTTAAATAAGTTACGGGAAGAAGTACAAGCCAATAAATTAGAACAGCGCCAGAGAGAAACTGACCTGCGGAATTCACTGAATGCATGCAATGATAAACTGGATGACAATGTGCGTCTACTAAAAAATCAGCAGAATGACATAGCTCAATGTTTGGCTCAGACTGAGTCTCTTACACAGGAAAATGCTCGATTGCGCTCTAGGGTGAAGGATTTAGAGAATCGCGTAACGGAGTCAGAACAGTATTCAAGACGGAACACCCTTGAAATACAAGGTGTTCCGGAGTGTAGGAATGAGAATGTGCTCGAGACTGTGAAACAGGTAGGAAAGGCTCTTGACATGGAAGTGACGGACAGTATGATGGATGCATGCCAGGTCTACCAAAGCAACCGAATCAAGAGCACAGTGCAATTATTGTGAAGTTTGTGAGGAGTTTTGATAAAGACAGCTTCATAGAACGTCGTAGAGTGAAGAGGAATCTAAACACAAGACACCTTGGGCTACCTGGAGACAACACGGTATATGTCAACGAGAGTCTGGCTCCGGAGAGGAGGAAATTGCTGGCAGCTGCACGTCAGAAGAGAAGAGAAAAGGATTATGCTTTCTTATGGGTAAAAAAAATGGAACAATAAAAATGTGTAAAAATCAGGGTTCTCGTATTGTTGCTATTAATAATGTTGATGATCTGGAAAAAGATTTAGCGGGCGACGATAAAAAAAGAACTAATAATTTATTATCAAAATGTTCGTGGACTGAAAACAAAATTAGATATATTCAATGAGAACCTATTATGTAGTAATATAGACATTTTTATCTTAAGTGAAAGCTGGCTTGACTCTAGTGTGTATGACAGAGAGGTCAACAGTGGGCAGTACAGAGTGTACAGAGCCGATAGAACCAGGGTACGGGACGGGGAGAGAAAGTGGTATCCTCACGGCAGTCAAGAGCGGATTATCTGTCTTGAAAGTTGAGCAAGTAACGAGAGGTTTCGAAGGATTGCTTCTAAAATTACTCGTTCAAGGGATAGGCTGGTATGTTTGCGGTGTTTACGTGCCACCTTCTTCAAAGTTAGAGATATATTCGGAGGTATTTGGATGTTTGGAATCTCACTATGAGATCCACGACAGCAATATAATAAATGCCGGAGATTTTAACATACGATCAATATATAATAACAAAACAGATCTAAATTTAAATAGATAAACACAGGAGCTTAGAAATTTCATGAACGTATACAATTTGGCTTCCAAATTGTAATGATAGAACTTTGGATTTAGTGTTAATTAGTCGGTCGGTAACAAATGTAGCATGCATAAAGAGAGATGATCCCATGCTGTCTGAGGACGCTCACCACCCCGCCCTTTAAATAGAACTCCAGGTCACGTCAGATCGTAGAAAAGGCCATGGAGTCTCCCAAACAGCTTACAATTTCAGGAGAGCTGACTTTGAACGTCTGTACACTGAGCTAGGAAGTATAAATTGGGGAGCATTATACGAATGCAGGCCGGCCCTGTGGTGTAGGGGTAGGGTGCCTGCCTCTTACCCGGAGGCCCCGGGTTCGATTCCCGGCCAGGTCAGGGATTTTTACCTGGACCTGAGGGCTGGTTCGAGGTCCCCTCAGCCTACGTGATTAGAATTGAGGAGCTATCTGATGGTGAGATAGCGGGCCCGGTCTAGAAAGCCAAGAATAACGGGCGAGAGGATTCGCCGTGCTGACCACATGACAGCTCGTAATCTGCAGGCCTTCGGGCTGAGCAGTGGTCGCTTGGTAGACCAAGGCCCCTCTAGGGCTCTAGTGCCATGGGGTTTGGTTTGGTTATATGACTGCACTGTTGTCGATAATGCAGTAGACTGCTTTTACACGAATGTATACGTATCGGTCCTCGAACATGCAAGGCAAAGTCTAGGAAGTATCCGGTTTGGTTTACGGATGACATAACAAAAACAATATAAGAAAAAAAAACTTCGGAAAACGAAAGCACACTTCAGAATATTGGAATAGACAATTTAAAATATTAAGGTCGGAAGTAAAGTCGGCGATAAGATCAGCTTATAAACGGTATATAGCATCAGTAGAACAAGATATATCAGGTAATACAAAATATTTTGGGGCTTATGTTAAAAATAAAGGAAAATATAATTGTAATTACAATGCATTCAAGTACGAGGATAAAATATTAGATAACGATCAGAATATAGCAGAAGGATTTGCAAATTTCTTCTATTCTGTATGTGCTCCAGACACGGCGCAATATATTTGTCCAAACAATTAATGTGTTAATACAAACTGTTTAAATATCAGCGCTATAAACATAAAAGAGGTTGAAATGGCGATGAAGAAATTTAAACCAAAGTCATCCGCGGGACCAGATCACATTCCACCTTATGTAATTTACGGTTGCATGGATCATTTACAATTTAATTTTCAAAACGTCGAAATTTCCATCCTTATGGAAAGTGTCGAGAGTATCCCCAATATTTAAATCAGGAGACCCCACGCTGATTTTAGAATTTGTACTATATCTTAGAATATCGAATCACATAAGGTCTTTAATATCAGAAAAACAGCATGGGTTCCTTTCAAAACGATCTGCAGTTACAAATTTGGTTAATTTCACGCAATCGTTATCCACAGCTCTCGAGAGCGGCGATCAGATGGATGTCATATTTATGGATTTTGAGAAAGCTTTCGACAAAATTAATCAAGAAATACTTTTAAATAAATTAAATAATTTAGGGTTCTCTCATTCATTGTTATGTTTCTTCTCTTCCTACCTGAGTGGAAGGAAACAATATGTGTCGTATAGAAGATTTAATTTTAAAGAATACGCGGTAAAATCAGGAGTAATTCAAGGGTCTAATTTGGGAACGTTAATATTTCTCGCATTTACAAATGATCTACCTGATCGAGTTATTTATTCTGATTGCCTACTATAAGGTGACGACTTCAAAGTTTTCAAAGCCATTTCAAAAATTAGCGACAATGAACATCTCCAGTTAGACCTGAATAACATAACGGACTAGGCGATAAAAAATAAATTATATTTAAACATTCCAAAATGTGTGTCCATGTCGTTCACCCGAAGTAAAGCGCCCTCCCTCTACACTTACAAGTTAGGGTGCGATGACCTGAGAGCCGTAACAGAATGGAAAGACCTCGGAGTATTATTAGACCGGTGATCTTCACTCCTCAGGTACGGAAAGTGGTCACTGAAGCATGTAGAACTTTAGGATTTGTGATAAGAAATGTGAAACCATTTAAAAACATAAGAACGTGTATTAAGTTGTACTGTACAACACCTTCGTCAGGTCAAAACAGGAATACGCGAGCGTGCTTTGGAGCCCTAGGTGCAAAATACATGTGTATCAACTTGAAAGGGTGCAAAAGAAATAATTGAAATATTTACATTTTAAAAGAACATCTCAATATCCTCAAATGGTTTCGAACAACGAGCTTTTGTTAAATTTAGAAATGGAGAGTTTAGAAGATCGAAGGCAGAAAGATGCGGCAAAGTTCATATATAAAATAATAAATTCGCAAATTGATAATCCTGAATTCCTTTCCCTCCTGGATTTCCATGTGCCACGCACAAATTCAAGATTTCATTTAACATTTTCAAATAAAAAAGCTAGAACATCTACCCATTAACACTCACCACTTTACAGACTATGTAGTAGGCTATTTATAACGGCGCATCTCGGAAAAATAATGCCCTTGATTTCACTACAAAGATAACAATATTTTTAAAAGAACTCATGACAGCAAGAAAGGCCCACAGTCAGAATGGAGCATCACACCGGCCAGCCTTTATATTCCCGTTAATGTCACAATAAGCAATGTATTGTTCTTTGATCTTTTTGGTGTTTCCAAATGTTAATGCTGTAGACTGTATACTGTGTAATTGTTATGAATTGTGATACTTTCATTTATGTAGTTAAAATTTGTTCTTATGGCAATGTAGAATGTCTAGAAAGCAGTTCAGTTTTCAGTAAAACAGGATTAGATTAAGATTAGTTTAGAATAGATTTAAGTTAGGGTATGTAATATTAAGTAATAATTATTTGTAAGTTCTCTGTGTACCACAAAGAATGCTGCTATAATTGGGATGAAAATCCTCTAGCAATCAAAAAATTAAATTAAATTAAAATATCTGTCCTATCGAAAAGACTAAAACGGCTCTTTAGTTTTTCCCGTTGCCCACCTGGAAGTGACATGCACGACATGTCCCACTGGACTTGGACAAAAAATCAAATTTTTCGTAATCACCTGCGTTATTATCCGTCGTACGATAAATACATATATGGCATAAAGGAACGGAAATAACTTATTCTAAGACGTTTGTTATATACAGTCTTTTGATAGATCTAATGTTAACGAAAATATTTGAGAATAATCTTCCTATAAATACATACTCCATGTGATTACCATGACAGCATATGCACCTGAAAACACAATCCTGAATGAGTATAATCCAAATACGTAGTTTCGATTGAATGAGACCAGCAGTTTTCCACATTTAGGAAAATGCAAACAGACAGACAGACAGACAGACAGACAGACAGACAGACAGACAGACAGACAGACAGACAGACAGACAGACAGACAGACAGACAGACAGACAGACAGACAGACACCAAAGGTAAAAGCTCTACCTCATATTACCTGGGTGTTCAGTTACATAAGGTGGGGGTAATTTTAAAGCAGAGAGAAATATGATGCATCCTCTGATTTTCTTCTGTTGTGTAGCCTTCAAATAACTATACGTTTGCGAGGGTGTCTGTCACTGGCTGCAGGCAATGAAACCCGTTTAAAATAGTCATTTTCTCCGTCATTTGAAGAGTAAGCGAAATTAGGCTATGCACCTAACAAAGTTATTTAAAATGAAGGGGTTTTTCACATAGATTTTACGGATTTTACATATAATCAAAAGTGTAATAAAAAATTGAAAAAATCCTCTTCTGGTCTTCTTATAATGCTCCAATTTATGTATTCAGTGATTTGTAAATGATATGCATATAAAAATCTGCTACTGTATGAGTAGACGCTAGATATGAAGTTTTGCCGAGATATAACCAATAATGTAAGATAAAATTGAAAAAAAATGTCTTCTTGTCTTCCCGAAAACCCCCAGTCTGTTTAGTGATTTTTAAACGATTCTCATATGGAAACTTGCTTCTGGATGAATAGACTTTAAATATGAAGTTCGTTGGAGATATGATCAATAGAGTAAGAGAAAATGGGAAAAATCTCCTCTGGTCTTCGTATAAACCCGCAGTCTATTCAGTGATTTTTAAATGGTATGCATTTCGAAACCTGCGCTTGGATGAGTAGACTCTAAATATGTAGTTTGGTCGAGATATAATCAATAGGGTGAAAGAAAAATTGGAAAATACTCTTTTTGTCTTTCTATAAACCCCCAGTATATTAAGGGATTTTTAAACGATATCCATATCGAAAGTAGATCCTGGATGAATTGACTCCAGATATGAAGTTTGGTCAATAGTGTCAGATAAAATCGAAAGAAAACTTTTCTAGACTTCCTATAAACCCTCAGTTTATTCAGTGATTTTTTAAATGATATGCATATCAAAACCTGATCCTGGATGAGTATACTCTAAATATGAGGTTTGGTCGAGATCTATTAGCAGTTTGACCGTGATGGTGGAACAAACAACCAACCAACCAAACAAACAAACAGACACGAAAGCTAAAAACTACCGAGACGATCTTGAATTGACCTGAAACGGATAAATATATCACAATTTGGGGAAATAAAAAATATTACAGACGACGGACCCCTAAAATTGTATTTATAATATTATTACGAAATTATTATTATTATTATTATTATTATTATTATTATTATTATTATTATTATTATTATTATTATTATTATTATACGTACCCTAGCTAGTCCCGCGTAAGTTTCTCACGCCTAGTTTTCATGTCCTTCTCAGTCTCTGTCAGCCGGGTGGTACGGACTTCATTGCTTTGCTTGATGTTGAACAGGTGGACAAACTTGCCGTATGACCATAGAAAGCTACCCGGCTTTTCCTGGCACAGTAAGAGAGCGTCTGTTCCTGAGAGTAGAGTTCTGAATTATGACGACTCCATTATTCCATTTCCCACTGCCAGGCATAGGATCTTTCTGAAAACTCTTTCTCTTTGACTTCCGGTTTTCAAGAAACTCCATTGCATACACAGCTTGCAGGCGGATGACTGTAGAGTAGTGTTTTAGCTTCAGATGTCGTGACAGTCATCGCTTGTTGTAGGTGTTTGGAGACAGTTCAATTCGCCATAAAACCTTTCTGTGACGCTGCGACGTAAAGCAAATTGTATATATATATATATATATATATATATATATATATATATTGATCAGGTACTAGGTCTTGTACAGTCACACTTCGAGTCTTACTTTTGTTGCTTGTCTTCTAAGACAATTAAACTGGATCGCCGAATCGTCGCTATTTTCAGAGATTCAACGACCAATGTCATGCCATCTACAAAGACGAGACAATCTACTCGCATTCTCTGTTGTGACCCTGATTGACCCCCCTCTGGATGTCCAAACTGACCAATTCCTTGCGCCATTCTCTCACAATGACGCAGTTGAAGAGGGGTGGGGAAGCCCATCCCTTGCCTGATCCCTATTTAATCTCGAACATTTCCGAGACTTCACCTCTGAATTTAATCCTGGAGTGTGTGTCAGTCAGGGTTTGCAGAATGATTCTTCGGGTTTTGTCTAGTCCTAGCTCCTGGAGAAATTTACTAAGGGTCTGTCTGTCCACGGAGTCGTAGACCTTCCTAAAATAAACAAAGGTGACTATCACCTTGCGGCTTCTAATCCTGGAGTAGTTTAGTTCTCTTTAAGTTTGAGGATTTGCTCAGCACAGGATCGGCTCTTCCTGAAGCTTTCCTGGTATTCCCCTCAGGTGACTGTCGATTTCATTCCCTGTCCTTGTTAATGTGACCGTAGACAAGATCTTGTACGTTATTGGGAGGACAGAGATCTGTTAATATTGTTCGCATCTTTAACATCTGCTTTCTTGTGAAAAGGGTGTGTCAAAGTTGAGGTCTAGTCAGATGGAAATCAGACTTCCAGATGAAATGAAATGGCGTATGGATTTTTTGTGCCAGGAGTGTCCAAGGACATGATGGGCTCGCCAAGTGCAGGTCTTTCAATTTGACTCCCGTAGGCGACCTGCGCGTCATGATTAGAATGAATTGATGATGAAGACGACACAAACAGCCAGCCCTCGTGCCAGCGAAATTAACCAATGATGGTTAAATTTCCCGACCCTGCCGGGAATCGAACCCGAGACCCCTGTGACCAAAGGCCAGCATGCTAACCATTTAGCCATGGAGCCGGACAGATTTCCAGATGATCTGAGTTATCTCAGCGAGCTTGTTCACTGTCTTGCAACCAGAACACTGCCAGAGTTCCACCACGATGGAGTCTTGTCCAGGTTCCTTGTCCTTGTAAACCAACCTGCTCTGCGATGCTCTGAAGTGAAGGCTCGATGGAAGTTATTCACTGAATTCTCTTTGAAGGTTCTGTAAAAGTCTCTGGAGATACTTTTAGTGAATCTCTCTTCAATCTGGGCCACCTGGTTATATGTGAAGGATTATTTCATTCCTAGGATTATCTTGGGAATAAGCTTCCTTTGTTCCAAGAATTTCTTCCAGTTTTCCTTGGTTTTCTTGGAGTTCCATCTCAGTCATGCTGTTTGTCTTTGGTCTGTTGTATAGTCTCAGTCTTCAGTTCTCCACACGCATTTCCTTATACCTATTAGGGGAACGATTCCATTGGCCGTCTAGACTTGAACTTCTTTCAGTTGGTCCCAGTTATTCATCAGATCTTCGTTGTTCAATCTCTGATGGTGGTGGTTGTGATTACTGTTTTAAGGGGAAATGCAACTAGGCAACCATCCTTATTAACATTAATCATAGGGAAAAATTCGAAGAGATCCAACACTTCGAAAAATTAAGCTATCGGCCAAGAAAAGGGGATGGCCACGAAGGGCGTGAAAATGAAGTCCTCCCTAGACCTCGAAAATACAGTACCTTCGCGGCCGTAAAAGAACGAATATTGATGAAGGGGGGGCAGATAACGCAGATAGAAGTGAGGACCCTGTGACAAGTAAATAGAAGAAATTCAACCTCTGGCTTACTTCTTGGTTGTCGTTGGTGTTTTGGAGCAAGAATTTCAGTTTGATCCTTGAGAGGTAGGCGATCCGAATTCTGGTTTGAACCTCGCAGTACTTTCACGTTTTGCATTCCCGTTTTGTACTTTTCTGAGATAGCCATGCAGTCATCCAGGTTAGTGTTGGGAGAGATACAGCTCTTATGTTTACTAGGTAGGTATCTGAAGGCTGTGGACTTCGTGACCAAGCGGAAATTCCTTCACAGTTCCACCAATCGTTCTCCGTTGCGATTAGCTCGCTTGTGCGCCGGATGTTTGCCAACTATATTTCTTTATTATCTCTCTCTCTTTCTAACTATGCACTGAAGTCGTCTAGCCCGAGGCGTTACTACAGCTGTGCATAGAGGCATGCGCAGATCGTGTCTACATTGGAACAGAGTTAAGAGAACTTTCCGTTTAGTGAAATGACTAAGTTCAACCGTGGCATCTCACAATACTCGCCATTCAAAACACAGGAATTCCAAGAAAAAGTCCAGTTTCAAAACACACGAGCCGGGCCAACACACTTTCGAATGTGTAAATGTTTACCCTAACCCCTTTACTTAAAATATGAGTTTAAGGTTAAATGCATTGATCACTATCCATATGATTTAAAATGCAGGTTTGAGGTGATACATATTGGCTGCAAGAATTTTTCAAATAACTGTCAAAACTTAAATATTAACCCTGAATAGTCCGAAAAGACGCATTGTTTTTTTCCTGCCCAAAATGCTCGCCTTCTTTTAAATGGCACCTCTTATCATGGAGAGGTGGGCCTGTCGTGTAGTCTCGCACAGATCATGCACGACAGGGGGTTGAAAATCCCATGGACACCATGGCACAATGGGTTTTGTCAAAAGCCAAGGACTGCGCAAACCAATATCAAGTTCATGTACTAGTTCTAATTGTATGCGGCCGAGCGCGTTGGCCGTGTGGTTAGGGTCGCGCAGCTGTGAACTTGCATTCGGGAGATGGTGGGTTTGAATCCCACCGTCGGCATTTCACACCAGGCAAATGCTGGGGCTTTGCCTTTAATTAAGGCCACGGCCGCTATCTTCTCAATCCCAGCCCTTTCCCATCCCTCCGTCGCCGAAAGCCTTCGATGGATTAGTACGACGTTAAAACAAGTAGAAAAGGAAGGTATGGGCACATCCTAGTGAGCAAGGTCTCTTTTCGTGTCAGACCATTGAACTAACAACACGTATAATAATAATAATAATAATAATAATAATAATAATAATAATAATAATAATTGATCCGGGGTATTTGTAAGCCGCAGATGTGAAAGAAGGTGCCGGGATGCATGGGTCTAACTACAATGTCAAGAATAGAATTTAAAACTTAAAGTGAAGGTTATATTTTCAGACATCAAAATTGGCAAGTTTTACAAGTAGCAAACGTTAAATAAGGTTGGTAAAAAATCCAAGATTCAGAATCTTAACACCTTAGACTTTAAGCCCCTAGCTTTACATTTCCTGAGTTACACGCTCAAGTTTACAAAAAGTCACAAACTTACTCAAGGGCAGAAATCCCACTAATTCATGGAGCACTTGCTCCCATAATACAATATCTAGCCTTCCAGAGGCACTCGTTACAATCACAAAATTGAAAAAAAAAAAGCTAACAGGATCTCAGTTTTCCAAGCCTACTCAAGGCAACATTGCATGAAAATATAAAAATCTCTGGCCTTGCAAGGCACTCTTTACAAATAGAAATCATATTACACAGAGGTAGCTAGTACCCAACCTACAGGGCCTTCGTGAAAAAGAACAGGTTAAATAAACGGCCCGAGTACAATTTCAATAGAGTCGAAGATCCGCTCCAAAAAAGAAACCTATAGGGCGCTCAGCCGACGAAACAGGGGCTATTGCCAAACTACTGAGGTAGCACGAATGGAAATAACTTTAATACATTGCAGAAACGAAATGTTACAAAAATGTGGCACCTCAAACCAAAATGAAGGGGAACTCGAGAGGGTACATCACTCTCTATCGCCGATTCACAGTTAAAGTTTTATGAAGTTTTTACATTAACCGGCTGCAAGTTACATTTTTAGGAAAACTAGGTTACATAGTTAATGATTCGGACCTTTCCCTCAGGTTAAACTGAGCATCTAGCAAGAAATAAAGATGTTATGTGGCCATTACCTTGTCGATGTACTGCTGCCTGATGAAAGAGGCCTCCCGCCTCCTGCTTTGACACATACACTTAATAAGATGACGATCAGTTGGCCAAGAAACGTGAAAATCCGCAGTTTGTAAACCCTCGGAGAAAGTTCGAGACCATTCCAGATAAAACTAGCCACACCCTCACAATTTTATTGGTTAACTTAAAAGTTACACTCAAAATCGAAGAAGAAGAAGACTGTGATTGGTAGAAAATCAATTAAAAAATTATGGATTTGCTGGATTCAAAACTGGCGGAAAGAAAAGATAAATATTGCCAACCCAAAAATAAATGGACATCAATTAGTAAAAGAAAACTTATGAACACCAAACCTCTTTAAATCAAAAGTTCTTTCACTTCAGACCAGGGTGCATATCATAGTTTTTAGCAGTGACATCTAAGGAAAAATATCCAAACTTCTTGATGAATGACAAACAAAACAAGTAGAAATACAGTCAGTTCAGGAGACTCCACAATAACAAAATTACATCATATTTTAGTGGTGACAACTTCTGAGTAAATTTATAAGTTAGCCTACTTTAAATTTCACTGTTTCACCAGTAGAGGAGTTTTAGGCGCTAGATTTAAATGCGCGGCGTTGGGGTGTACCTCCCGGTACAATAATAATAATAATAATAATAATAATAATAATAATAATAATAATAATAATAATAATAATAATAATCCCGTGTGGGGATTTACCGGTTACCTCCATCGGGCGCGTCCCATTGGAATTGAGGAAGCTCGCTGGCTCTGCCTCCAGCAGAGTCAGAGGGTAGTAGGGAAATAAAATACCACCGTGAAAAAAAAACTGGTCCCTTGCCAGGGTTACGGCGAAGACTCGTAAATGACCAGAAGCCAGAAAACATCTTAAGGCAACCTCTAGGGCTAACAACCCTAGTTGTAAAAGGATGGGTACCCGTGCAAAGCAAAGTCAAGTCAAAAAGCATGATGGCACAATATTTCAAGAAACATAACCCAGGGGATAAATCTTCGGATAAATCCCTCGTCGTGAACGCCACGGCGCACGAGTCTCGTTCGGATTCTGGGGGAGACTCGACATCATGCAAGAGACGAGTCGGAGCGTCTCGGTATACCCCGAAGAGTAAAAAACTCAGGCCAAAATACAAAACCTTTCTAGCAACTTTCAACATAAATTCACTTACACAAACTGGCAAGCTGAAAACCCTCACCAAAGCTCTTCACAAAAATCAGATATCCGTAATGGCCCTGCAGGAAACAAGGTACCCAGATGAAGAGATTTTTGAATCCGAAGGCTACCGATTTTTCAAGAGCAAAGCGCAGAGAGGAATCCTCAATAGAGCTGTGATGCTTGGAACCGCGTTTGCTGTTATAACCAAGATCCTTAAATCGGTTGCAAATTTCGAACCTGTGAATGACAGATTGTCTATACTCACAATTAAATGCGCGAACAAAACCTACGCCCTAGTTAACGCACATGCTCCTACAAACGATAAGAACAAGTCTGATCCAGACGAAGTTGATAATTTCTGGGACCTACTGGATGAAAAATTAAACAAAATCCCCAAACACCATGTCAAGCTACTTTTGGGTGACTCCAATGCCCAAATAGGTCGTGAAAAGAAGTACAAGAAAATTATAGGAAATTACCCTGCTCACAAAAGAATCAATCCCAACGGCAAAAGACTGGTGTCCATTTGCGAAAATCACAACCTGCAGGTCATGTCGACCCACTTTCGCTATCTACCCAGAAAGCAAATGACTTGGCGTTCTCCCGTCCAAGCTCTCGGAGAGTTCCAAATTGATCATGTTGCAATCTCCAGGAGAAACAGCCCTGAGATTATGAATGTCAAGGTAAAGAAAGGCATCAATGTGGCCTCAGATCATTATATGTCTCTTATCAAATTCAAACCAATTCTCGCAAACACAAGGAAGACAACCAAACAGATCACACGCTTCGACAATGATAAACTTCGGCAAAGGGTCGAGGAGTTCCAGGAGAAGGCTAGACCAAATGACTGTGACTTTAACAACGCCAAAAGTCTCCTTGTTGAGGCCGCCAAAGACGTTGCAGAAATCAACAGAAGCAAAAAGCATGCCTGGAGGAATGGTACCTGCGAATCAGTCCTCCAAGAAAGACTCAATGCGTGGAAACAGTACTACTCTACGAAATCAGAAAATGATCGGGAAACCTACAAAACCCAACGTGCCCAAGCAGGTAGGGTGTTCAGAACTGAGAAACGTAAATACGAAAAATCTCTCATTGAAAAGATAGAACAAAACTTTAGGAAGAATGAAAGCAGAGAGTACTACAGAGCCTTCAAACGCAAACTCACTGGCTATAAACCACCATCTCTATGTTTTGAGCGAACGGACGGCTCACTGGCGACGTCAGATGAAGAAAATTGCAGCATTCTGGCAGATTACTTCAAGAATTTACTTAATTGCTCTAAACCGTAAAGCGCCATTGAGACCAAGGAACCCTTACTCAGGTACCCAGATTCCAGACCACCCGACAGAGATGAAATCAAGCGCCACATTGCCCGTCTCAAAAATAACAAAGCGCCGGGGGAAGACTCAGTAGTAGCAGAACTATGGAAATATGCCCCAGAGGAATCACTTGATATCTTGCAAAAGCAAATAGAAGAAATTTGGAACAAGGAGACCCTACCCGAAGATTGGAATATAGCTTTGATCCATCCATTACACAAAAAAGGCAGCATGAAGAACATCAACAACTACAGAGGAATATCTTTGCTACCCGTGACTTACAAAATTCTATCACTTGCCATCCTGGAGCGTTTGGAAGCACAACTCGAACATCAAATAGGTGAATACCAAGGAGGGTTCAGAAAAGGTCGCTCAACAGCTGAACAGATCCAAAATCTCAAAACGATCATCAGATATTGTACACTAAGGTTCAAGCAGTATGTGTCTGTCTTTGTGGACTTTAGGAAAGCGTACGACTCCATTGACCGGGAAGTCCTGCTAAACATCTTAAATGAATTTGGAGTTGATTTCAAACTGCTGGCATTAATTAGAGACACTCTGACCGATACAAAATCCAAGGTGAAGTTCCACGGATGTCTCTCGCATTCCTTTGACATCAAAACAGGAGTCCGACAAGGTGATGGGCTATCCCCGATACTCTTCAACTGTGTTCTTGAAAAGATCATCAGAATCTGGCGGGTGAGATTACAGGAATCCAACTACAGTCCATTGAGAATAGGAACCAAATCCAAGGGGATCGCAACAGACTGCTTAGCATTTGCCGATGATATTGCTGTTCTCTCAAACGACATAGAAACCGCTAGAACTCAAGTTTGAAATTTTAAAGGAAATTGCCGAACAAACTGGTTTGCAGATATCGTTTGAGAAAACAGAAGTACAGAAATGACTAACATCAAAGAGGCTCAAATACCTGGGTGAGATCATCATGAAAAATGGACTGGACAAAGAAGCACTTCAGGAGCGAGTACGCAAACTGGAAATAGCCTACCAAACATCCCGCACAATCTACAACAAAAAATGCCTTTCCCAAAACACCAAGATACGTCACTATGAAACAGTTCTGAAGCCAGTAGTTCTATATGCAGCCGAAACCCTGTCTCTAAATGCCAACAAAGGACTCCTTGAAGAACTGGAGAAAAGAGAACGCAAAATTGTGAGAGGAATCTTGGGATCAAAGTACTGAAATGGAATCCATCAAAAGAGATCCAACAAGGAAGTCTACAGCAAAATAGAGAAAATTACCGACACAATCAGAAAAAGACGGGCACGATTTTACGGTCATCTGAAAAGAATGGGCGGAAAAAAGTTAACTAAAGAAATATTTCACTTTTTTCATTCGAACCCCAAAACCACATTTCCCTTGTTTAGAAATACCAAAGACGACCTGCAAATGCTACATATCCCAGCAGAGGACGCCCTTAACAGAGATCTCTTCCGCAAGAAAATATTGACGGACGGGCTAAACCGAGACGAGCAACCTTGGACAGAGGAGCGTAAGCAGGCCCACTCACAAAGAATGAGAGAAATTTGGGCTCTAAAGAAGGCCAAGTTCAGTGTCAAATGCAACAAGACTTAACGTGGTCCTTGATGGCCCCAGCGAATTATGTATAATAATAATAATAATAATAATAATAATAATAATAATAATAATAATAATTGTTCCGGGTTATTTGTGGAACGCAGAGAGAGATAAAAGAAGGTGCGGGCTTGAATGGGTCTAACTGCAACATGAAGAATTGAATTAATACTTTAATTAAGGTTAGATTTCTTGAGAATTTCAAAAAATAATAAATAACAACAAGACAGGTACAATTAGCAATCTTGAAACAAGATTTGGAAAAGCCCAAGGTTTAGGACTTTAACAATTATGGGCTTCAAGCCCCTAGTTTTAACATTCCTGAGCTACCAGCTCAAGTTTACAATTCAAAATGAGAAGTAATTTAGTCAAGGGCAGAAATCCCCTCATTCAAGAGCACTTGCTCCCTAAATTACAATGTCTAGCCTTCCAGAGGCACTCCTTACTGTTACAAAACTTTGAAGAAGAGCTAACAGGCTCTCAGCCTACTCAAGGCAACATTACATCAAAATCTTACAATCTCTGGCATTCAAGGCACGAGTTACAAATGTGCATAATTTTACACAGGGGTATCTAGTACCCAACCTACTGGGCCTTTGCGAAAAAAGAACAGGATAAATAAACGGCCCGAACACAAACTGAATGGAGGCGAACACTGCGCTCCAGATAATGAAAAATTAAAACCTACAGGGCTCTCGGCCGATGAAACTGGGGCTAGTCCGAAACTACTGAGGTGGCTCGGATGGAAATAACTTTAATACATTTCTACAGAAACCAGTTATCAAAACGTAGTCATCTCAAACCAAGATGAAGCCGAGAGGTTAACTCACTCTCTATCCCCGATGTACAGTTAAAACTTCATGAAATATTAACATTAGCCGAAAGAAGATTTACATTTTAGAAAAGTTTGTTACATAATTAAAGATTCGGATTACTTGGCGGGTACAGCAAGAAAGATAGAATTTATGTGGCCATTACCTTGTAGATGTTCTGCTGGCCGAAGAAAGAAGCGCCTCGCCTCCTGCTTTAACACACACACTCAGAAAGATGACGATCAATTGGCAACAAAACTCGAAAAGCCGCAACTTATATACCCTCAGGAAAAGTTCTAGGGAATTCAAGACTAATACAGACTCACCCTCTCAAATTTTATTGGTAAATTCAAAATGAACAAGAAATGCGGGATTGGTTGAAAATTAATTACAAAAATTTATGATTGGCTAGATTCAAACCTGGCGGAAAGAAAAGGAAGTGTCGCCAACTCATAAATAAATGAACATAGATTCAGTTATAAAAACCTAGAAATACAAAACTTCTTTAAGTTATAAATTCTTTCACCTTGCACCAGAGTGCATGATCAGAGTTTTTGGTAGTGTCATCTGTGGAAGAATGTCCAAATTTCTTGATGAATGGCAAACAAGGAGAAATTCAATCAGTTTAGGGAACTTCATCATTACACTATTCCTTAATTTTTCAGTGGTGACATCTTCCGAATAACGTTCCAACTTCAGGTATTATCAGTTTCACTTTTTCGTCGATAGAGGAGTTTTTTACGGCGCTTATTTTGAATGAACGGAGTTGAGGTGTACCTCCCGGTACAGTAATAATAATAATAACAACTTAAAGAATTCAAAAAAGAAGAGAGAAAGATCATTAGGAAAATCTTAGGAGCAAGACCGAAGACAGTTACAGGTTACAATCAATTAAAATAATAGAAAAGTTCTCAAACATAGAAATTGACATTAGGGAAAGATGAATGAAATTCTTCAGTCATCTCAGTAGATTACCAGAAAATCATTTGCCAAAAGTCATAATAGATTATGTAACCTCACTTAAGAATTCAACACCCTGGCGTAACGAACTTCGAAAGGACCTCAAGAAACGCAAACCTACGTTCAACAAACATTCTAGAAAGTGACATCTTTAGACACAAATTAAGTGACATGTTTAGTGTAATATATTCTGATACAATTTTCAGATTTATTTCTAGAACTTACGATTGTAACCCATGTGCTTATAATCAGTTGAATTACATTGTCACTACGTCAGGAGTGGACGATGTGTACGTCATTGGGTTATGTGGCCGTTCAAATAAAGCTCTCTCATTGGCTGCTCCTATCTCGCCTATCCACAGCCTAAGCTTTCCCCTGACCTCCAGTCAGTCGTCATGTAGCCTGCACATCATTCATTCCGACTCCTTAGCTGATGTGGTATTTTAAAAATAACGTGTTTTATTACTGGTTATATACCTCAAGATGTTTCATACGTAAAAATTGGCGACGAGGTAAAAGCCATCACATCGCAGTGAGTGTCAGTGCTTCCTCATGGCAACAAAACGTCCTCATGTGTTTTCACAGTCAATAACGCAATATAGTAAAGTCCGTTGTAGCGAGCCTCCTGAAGCAACGTAATATCGGGTGTGCCTTTCGCTCCATGCCCTTAGACAACAGTTTTTTCGCCGCATTTGCAACTCTAGCTCAATTATTTCACGCGATGTCTTTAATTGGTAATATTGTACCATTTGACAGTTCGGAAGACACTTGGTCAACCAACGTGGATCGCTTTGAACTTTACGTACAGTGCAATGACATTCCGAATGCTAAAAAGTGATCGGTGTTAAAACCTACAATTTACTGAAAGATTTAATCACCCCTGATAAACCTTCTGACAAACCCTTTGATACCGGGCGAGTTGGTCGTGCGCGTAGAGGCGTGCGGCTGTGAGCTTGCATCCGGGAGATAGTAGGTTCGAATCCCACTATCGGCAGCCCTGAAAATGGTTTTCCGTGGTTTCCCATTTTCACACCAGGCAAATGCTGGAGCTGTACCTTAATTAAGGCCACGGCCGCTTCCTTCCTACTCCTAGGCCTTTCCTATCCCATCGTCGCCATAAGACCTATCTGTGTCGGTGCAACGTAAAGCCCCTAGCGAAAAAAGTGTCCACCGGGCGAGTTGGCCGTGCGTGTAGAGGCGCACGGCTGTGAGCTTGCATCCGGGAGATAGTAGGTTCGAATCCCACTATCGTCAGCCCTGAAAATGGTTTTCCGTGGTTTCCCATTTTCACACCAGGCAAATGCTGGGGCTGTACCTTAATTAAGGCCACGGCCGCTTCCTTCCAACTCCTAGGCATTTCCTATCCCATCGTCGCCATAAGACCTATCTGTGTCGGTGCGACGTAAAGCCCCTAGCAAAAAAAAAAAAAAAAAAAAAAAAAAGTGTCCTTTGATACCATCATTAAAATTGTCGAAGACCATCTCCATCCCAAACCTTCATTTATAGTTGAACGATACAAATTCAGCAGGCGAGATCAATTGGAACATGAGATGTGTCAGATTATATTGTTCAACTAAAGCAGTTATCCAAGTACTGCGAGTTTGAGGACAAACTTCTTGATTATTTACGGGATAGATTAGTCAGTGGCAACCGTGGTGAATCCATCAAGAAACGACAGCTGTCGGCGGAGAACCTCACCTTCCAGAAGACGGAACAGCTGGCGATGTCGTCGGAAGCAAAGGATGCAGGGTCCTAGGCCTACCACACCACACCAAGACTCCAGAAGTTTACAGCACGGGATCCTCCACGCAGCAATGCACCTAGTGTGTTATCACGTGTTGTGAAAGTGCTTCAGTGTTTTTGTTGTGGTCATAAAGGTGGGCATTCTACTGCTAAGTGCCGTTATCGCGAATATATTTGCAATTTTTTGTCGGAAGAAGGGTCATTTAGAGTGGGGTTGCAAGTCAAAAAATAAGAGCAAGTCTCAGTTTCACATAAAACCAAACATGTTTGCAAACAATCCTTCATTTTCTAAGGGAATTAAGAACCAGCAGGGAAGCAGACTTAGACCCAACTAGCACTATGTGTGAACCCAGTGTGTGTCAAGAAACATTCTGTGATGAAGTTTGATATTTCTAACATTTTTCAGTGTGATGAAGATAAGCAAATCATTCAGCCTAAGTTAGGTAAAATAACAAAAATTGAGCCTATTAGAGTAAATGTAATTGTTGAAGAAAAGCCACTTAATTTTGAAGTAGACTCTGATGCTTGTGAGTCCGATGTTTCTGAATTTTTTTATAAGGCTAACTTAAGTCATGTAACATTGATTCCCACAGACTTAGTTTTAAATTCTTACACCAACGAGAAAATCGAGCCTGTGGGGAAGTTAGAAGTAAATGTTAAATATCAGTCCCTGGAAAAGAGTTTAGATTTGTATGTTATTAGCAATGGATCTAATCCTCTCATGAGGCGTGATTGAATGAAAGAGCTCCAAGTTGTTATAAGCATTCCCAGCAGTGTAAACAACGTAAACTTAACGAATGCAAAATTAATGCAGAGTCTAAATTAGTGCAAGACTTATTTAATGAATTTCCAGAGGTATTCACTAGTAAATTAGGTTGTTTAAAGGGAGACCCAGTAAAACTAAACCTTAATACAAATGCAGAACCTAAGTACCATAAACCTAGGTCAGTACCATATTCTTTAAGAGAAAAGGTTGAAATAGAATTGAAAAGTTTAGTGGATGAGGAAATTATTTCCCCAGTATCTTCAAGTGAATGGCGCACTCCGATTGTTCCAGTATTAAAAAAGAATGGTAAAATCCGTATTTGTGGAGATTGAAAGGTCACTTTAAACTCCTTTCTAGAAGTCGATACACACCCAATACCTAGAATTGAAGACATCTTTGTTGTCTTACAAAAGGGAATTCACTTTCCTAAAATAGATTTGTGATCAGCTTACATGCAGTTGAGGTTAGAGGAAGAAAGTAAAGAACTATGTACTATAAGTACACATAAAGGGTTATTTGCTTACAACCGTCTTTGTTATGGAATCTTGTCAGCACCGGGTACTTTTCAAAGAGTTATTGAACAAATACTACAAGGTATACCAGGGATGGCCTCATTCCTTGATGATATTATTGTGACTGGAGAAAATACAGCAGAACATTTGCCAAGATTACGAGAAGTTTGTAAACGCCTAAGTAGTAATGGGTTGACTGTTGGTAAAGATAAGTGCAAGTTTTTCTGTGACAGTCTAGAATATTTAGGCTATGTCTCAAGTAAAGATGGTTTAGCTACAGCCAAAGTTAAGGTCAAACCAGTTATTTAGGATCCAGTTCCTGAAGATGTTACACAGCTTAAAGGATTTCTCGGTCTTGTGAACTACTATGCTAAATTTATCCCCAATGTAGCCACTGTTCTTACACCCTTGTACCAGCTTCTTAGAAAAGATGCAGATTTTCGCTGGAATTTAGCTTGTCAAAAATCTTATGAATTAGTCAAAGAAAAATTAGTTTCGGCTAAGGTACTAGCACATTACAACCCTAACTTACCAATCAAGTTGTTATGTGACGCGTCACCTTGCTGCATTGCGAGTGTTTTAAGTATTAAAAAAATATGGTACTGAGAGACCAATTTCTTTCGCAAGGAGAGTCTTAAACTCAGCTGAAAAAACTACTCTCAAATTGATAAAGAAGCCATGAGCATTGTGTATGGTGTAAAGAAGTTCTATCAGTATCTATGAGGAAGACATTTTACTCTGTGTAAAGATCACAAGCCGCTTCTAACCATTTTGGGTCCAAAAAAGGGTTTACCAGCCTTTGCAGCAGGTAGATTGCAACGCTACGCGTTGTTTCAGTCAGGTTATGACTATGACATTCAGTATGTTATATTTCAATGTCATGGCAATGCACATGGCTTATTTAGGCTACCTTTATCAGCCAATCATTTTTAGTACATTCACGTTAGTTTAGAGTACGTAGGTAGTTACTTACAATGCATAATGGAATCTGATGTTCCCATAAACTTTAACGATATGTGTATTGAGATCCAAAAAGACCAGGAGTTAAACAAAATCCTAGGTTATATGTTGTACGGATGGCCTACTACGCCAGATTCAACTTTAAGCAACTTTGTAAAAAGGCAAGCTGAGCTAACTGTAGAACAAGGAATTCTGATGTGGGGCTACAGAGTCGTAATTCCAAGGTCCTTAAGAAAGTCCTTGTTAAATGAATTACACAGTGGACACCTTGGGGTAGTTAAAATGATATCATTAGCTAGATCGTACTTATGGTGGCCTTCAATTGATAAGGACATCGAGACAGTAGCCAGCAGTTGTTCAGCGTGTCTTGCCCAGCAAGAAAGTCCTAATAGAAGTACATTTCATGTATGGGAATTTCCACCCAATGTATGGCAAAGAATTCACGTAGATTTTTTAGGATCTTTTAAAGGAAAACTGTAATTAATTGTAATGGACGCTCATAGCAAATGGTTGGAAATTGAAACAGTTAACTCAGCTTCAGCTAAGCAAGTCATTGATAAATTGCGTCCTATGTTTTGTATATTTGGTCTTCCCGAACTCATTGTTAGTGATAATGGCCCTCCCTTTTCCTCTGAAGAAGTTTCTCGATTTTTGAAACAAAACGGGATAAGGCAAACGTTGATAGCACCATACCATCCTGCTTCAAACGGGCAGGCTGAGAATGCAGTTAAAATTGTTAAAAAACGTTTAAAATGTGCAATTTTTGAAAATGAAGATGTAAATTTAAATTTGAGTAGATTTTCAATAGCTTATCTTTACATTGTACTACTAATGAAACTCCTGCTAAGCTAATGTTCAATCGTCCTTTGAGAACTAAGTTGGATATGATCAGACCTAATTTGCAGAAAGCTGTAGCAAATAAACAGGGCGAACAAATAACTAATATAGAAGGTAGTTACAATAGACAATTGACTATAGGACAACCGGTATTAGCTAAAGACTACAGAGGAAGAGATAAGTGGGTAGAAGGTAGGGTTATAAATAGACTAGGCCCAGTTACGTATTTAATTAAACTCGAGCTTGGGTTGACTTGGAAAAGACATATAGACCAGCTAATAGGGTTACAGTCAGGGCCAGTTGTTTTTAGCACTGACCATTGTAGGGCTAATCCTTTACAGCGAGGGATGTCACAGTTAGATGACTCTCCCTCACTGACCACTCCTCTGCTGACACCAGCCTCTGAGTGCCAACATAGTTCTCCTACTTCTCGCTCCCCGCCTCCTCCCTCACAACCTGCATCACCACCACGTCGTAGTCCAGTTCAGGCTAGCAGACGATCTCTGCAACCCGCACAGCTGACTGGTACGTCACCTTTCGCAACTAGACGCTATCCAAATCGAGACAGGAAACCTATTGCAAGGTTCGATTCAGAGTAGGTCACTCTTTTGTATTGTATAGTATCGTAAGATAGTATGTTAATTTGATTTGATTTTTCAAATTGTATGGTTGTTTATGAATCATACACATACATTTAGTTACATAATCACTTATTGTATTTAGTACATATTGGTGTGTTTTCTGTTTTTTCTAATGAATGCGTATGATACTACATTGGCCTGATCTGTTGTCAAGATCTTAAGGAGGAAGGAATGTAATATATTCTGTTACAATTTTCGGATTTATTTTTAGAACTTACGGTTGTAAACTATGTGATTATGATCAGTTGTATTAGATTGTCACTTCGTCAGGAGTGGACGATGTGTACTTCATTGGGTCATGTGGCGGTTCAAATAAAGCTCTCTCATTGGCTACTCTTATCTTGCCTATCCACAGCCTATTAAGGCCGCTACACACGACCCAATCTGCTGGGCCCGATCTGTAGGGTCCCTGCAGACTGGGTGGTGTGTAGGTTTGTTGGGACCAGATTGGCCGACAAAACTCATGTTGGGTGGTTGGTCGAGCCGACCACACAATCTCCCAACTTACACTCCGGAAGTCGGCCGATAAGCTATCAGTTGCTTCGTCGCCACCTAGTACATGTGAAGTGTGCCAGATGGCAGTGAGCAGATTCAGTCAGATTATTAGTTCACTGTATACAATAATATAGTTTAGATTAATTTAGTTTATAATTTTAGGTTAGTTTCTTCTCGTATTCTCTACGCATACGTAATTTCAGAAATAAATACTCTTACATTAAAGAAATATATATCTTAATCACTTTTATGTATCCCTTCAGACTATTGAAAATAGCGCAAAATATTTATGGAATGATTTTAGACAAAAGCTGTGGTAAAATCAAATGAAATGGCGTATGGCGTTTAGTGCCGGGAGATTCCAGGAAGGGTTCAGCTCGCCAGGTGCAGGTCTTTTGATTTGACTCCCGTGGGCGACCTGCGCGTCGTGATAAGGATGAAATGATGATGAACACAACACATACACCCAGCCCCCGTGCCAGGGAAATTAACCAATGGTGGTTAAAATTCAAGTCTCTTCCGCGAATCGAACCCCTGTGACGAAAGGCCACCACGCTAACCATTTAGCCAGGGAGCCGGGCAAAAGCTGTGGTGACACGGCTGCACTAAATTGCAAATCTCTGTAACTCGCTCAAGTAGCTAAAAATCTTAGTCACGTGTAATCGCTCTTGAACACTCACACTTTCCCCCATTATAGTGTCTTGTTTCTTTATTAAAGGCGCCACCAGGTAGAGCAGATCATTGAAAGTGTCGATATCCATTCGCAGAAAATTTCTAAAATCGAATGTTTCTAGTTCTTTCATAATATTTGTATGACAATTTCTTTCTCTGTAATAACCACCTTTTAGCCCAATATTTTCTCTTTCGTATCGACTTCAATGATAAGGGAACAGGGAACAGGAAATCAAGTAGGGATGACATAAAATTGTTAGTGTTGAACTGTAGAAGTATTGTAAAGAAAGGAATAGAATTAAGTAATTTAATAGGTATATACACTGACTGACAGAGCAAATGCAACACCAAGAAGGAGTGGTCAGAACTTTATGCCAATTGCAGGGTAGACTGACGTCACTGAGGTATGCTCATGATGTGAAATGCGCCGCTGTGCTGCGCACGTAGCGAACGATAAATGGGACACGGCGTTGGCGAATAGCCCACTTCGTACCGTGATTTCTCAACCGACAGTCATTGTAGAACGTGTTGTCGTGTGCCACAGGACACGTGTATAGCTAAAAATGCCAGGCCGCCGTCAACGGAGGCATTTCCAGCAGGCAGACGACTTTACGAGGGGAATGGTGATCGGGCTGAGAAGGGCAGGTTGGTCGCTTCGTCAAATCGCAGCCGATACCCATAGGGATGTGGCCACGGTGCAGCGCCTGTGGCGAAGATGGTTGGCGCAGGGACATGTGGCACGTGCGAGGGGTCCAGGCGCAGCCCGAGTGACGTCAGCACGCGAAGATCGGCGCATCCGCCGCCAAGCGGTGGCAGCCCCGCACGCCACGTCAACCGCCATTCTTCAGCATGTGCAAGACACCCTGGCTGTTCCAATATCGACCAGAACAATTTCCCGTCGATTGGTTGAAGGAGGCCTGCACTCCCGGCGTCCGCTCAGAAGACTACCATTGACTCTACAGCATAGACGTGCACGCCTGGCATGGTGCCGGGCTAGAGCGACTTGGATGAGGGAATGGCGGAACGTCGTGTTCTCCGATGAGTCACGCTTCTGTTCTATCAGTGATAGTCACCGCAGACGAGTGTGGCGTCGGCGTGGAGAAAGGTCAAATCCGGCAGTAACTGTGGAGCGCCCTACCGCTAGACAACGCGGCATCATGGTTTGGGGCGCTATTGCGTATGATTCCACGTCACCTCTAGTGCGTATTCAAGGCACGTTAAATGCCCACCGCTACGTGCAGCATGTGCTGCGGCCGGTGGCACTCCCGTACCTTCAGGGGCTGCCCAATGCTCTGTTTCAGCAGGATAATGCCCGCCCACACACTGCTCGCATCTCCCAACAGGCTCTACGAGGTGTACAGATGCTTCCGTGGCCAGCGTACTCTCCGGATCTCTCACCAATCGAACACGTGTGGGATCTCATTGGACGCCGTTTGCAAACTCTGCCCCAGCCTCGTACGGACGACCAACTGTGGCAAATGGTTGACAGAGAATGGAGAAGCATCCCTCAGGACACCATCCGCACTCTTATTGACTCTGTACCTCGACGTGTTTCTGCGTGCATCGCCGCTCGCGGTGGTCCTACATCCTACTGAGTCGATGCCGTGCGCATTGTGTAACCTGCATATCGGTTTGAAATAAAAATCAATTATTTGTCCGTGCCGTCTCAGTTTTTTTCCCAACTTTCATCCCTTTCGAACCACTCCTTCTTGGTGTTGCATTTGCTCTGTCAGTCAGTGTATTTACCAGATATTGTAATAGGAGTTGAATCATGGCTGAGAAATGATATAATGGATGCTGAAATTTTCTCACGGCACTGGAGTGTGTATCGTAGAGATAGGATAGGAATGGTGGGAGGGGGAGTATTCATTCTGGTGAAAGAAGAATTTGTAAGCTACGAAAATGTTAAAGATGAGACACATGAAATTCTAGGTGTAAGGCTCATTTCTAAAGATAATAGGCAACTTGATATATTTGGAGTGTACATACCGGGAAAGCGTAGCACTGACGCGGATTCGGAATTATTTGATAGGATAGTCGGCTATGTGGGAAAGCGACATGGAAAGAAATGTGATTGTAGCAGGAGATCTGAATTTGCCAGATGTCAATTGGGAAGGAAATGCGAACGACAGGAAGCATGATCAACAAATGGCAAATAAGTTAACATGGGAAGGACAGCTGATTCAGAAAGTGATGGAACCTACCAGAGGGAAAAATATCCTGGATGAGGTGCTGATAAAACCAAATGAGGTCTATAGGAAAACTGAAGTAATATATGGTATTAGTGATCATGAAGCTGTTTTTGTCGTAGTTAAAAATAAATGTGATAGAAAGGAAGGTCTTAAAAGTAGAACTATTAGGCAGTACCATATGGCTGATAAAGCAGGCATGAGGCAGTTTCTAAAAAGTAACTATGATCGGTGGAAAGCGGTAAATAAAAATGTAAACAGACTCTGGGATGGGTTTAAAGAAATTGTTGAGGAATGCGAAAACAGGTCTGTACCTTTAAGGATGGTAAGGAATGGTAAGGACTCACCTTATTATAATAGAGAAATAGAGAGACTACGGAGGTGCAGACTGGAAATAAATAGAGTTAGAAATGGCTGGGGAAGTAAGGAGAAATTGAAGGAACTTACTAGAAAATTGAATCTAGCAAAGAAGGCAGCTTAACCCTTTCAGACCTGAAAGAAAACTGGAGGTGTGAATTGTTGTTTGTACGTCAAGAACTGACTAAAATGCTCCTCAATACACATATTAATAGTTTATTTTACAAAATAAAAACTAACATCCGAAAAACAGGACCCACACAATTGTGCGTATCAAAATTCAAAACCTCGTTGTATCACGTACGATGGTGTAGCTTCAAAATTTACGTTCACTAACCAATGTACACTTTTCATTGAATATATTCCGGTATTCAGTAAAGCTTCTAGATTAATATAAACGCAGTAAATAAATACTTACTTTCGGCACTACTGCTTCCTGCCATCTCGCCGATCAACTGTGCTTTTTAAACTCTTCTTCCTTCGCCCTGGCGGTCAAGCGCATACTAAAATCAATTGAAATACACGCCACGTGTCCTGCACAATCACTGCAGTCCGGTGTAGCGCCGAAAAAACATCAAATACGGTCAGGGATAACTAAAATACGAACCCGCACAATTGTGCGTACTCGGTCTGAAAGGGCTAACATGATGGCAAGGATAATTAGCAGTCATACAAATTTTAGTGAAAAATGGAAGGGTATGTATAGGTATTTTAAGGCAGAAACAGGTTTCAAGAAGGACTTTCCAGGAATAATTAATGAACAAGGAGAGTGTGTATGTGAGGATCTTCAAAAGGCAGAAGTATTCAGTCAGCAGTATGTAAAGATTGTTGGTATCAAGGATAATGTCCAGATAGAGGAGGAGATTAAGGCCAAAGAAGTATTAAAATTTACATATGATAACAATGGCATTTACAATAAGATACAAAAGTTGAAAACTAGAAAAGCGGCTGGAATTGATCAGATTTCTGGGGATATACTGAAGACAATGGGTTGGGATATAGTACCATATCTGAAGTACTTATTTGATTTTTGCTTATCAGAGGAGCTATACCAGGTGAATGGAGAGTTGCTATAGTAAGCACTGTGTATAAAGGAAAGGGTGATAGACATAAAGCTGAAAATTACAGGCCAGTTTGACGTGCATTGTATGTAAGCTTTGGGAAGGCATTCTTTCTGATTATATTAGACAAGTTTGTGAAATTAATAACTGGTTCGATAGAAGGCAGTTCGGTTTTAGGAAAGGTTATTCCACTGAAGCTCAACTTGTATGTTTCCAGCAAGATATAGCAGATGTCTTGGATTCTGGAGGTCAAGTGGACTGTATCGCGATTGACCTGTCTAAAGCATTTGATAGGGTGGATCATGGGAGACTACTGGCAAAAATGAGTGCAGTTGGACTATACAAAAGAGTGACTGAATGGGTTGCTATATTTCTAGAAAATAGATCTCAGAGAATTAGAGTAGGTGAAGCTTTATCTGACCCTGTAATAATTAAGACGGGAATTCCTCAAGGCAGTATTATCGGACCTTTTATGTTTTCTTATATATATAATTCGCTGGGGCCATCAAGGACCACGTTAAGTCTTGTTGCATTTGACACTGAACTTGGCCTTCTTTAAAGCCCAAATTTCCCTCATTCTTTGCGAGTGGGCCTGCTTACGCTCCTCTGTCCAAGGGGCACCGTGTCTTCTCTTCGGTTGCTCGTCTCGGTTTAGCCCGTTCGTCAATACTATCTTGCGGAAGAGATCTCTGTTAAGGGCGCCTTCAGCTGAGATATGTAGTATTTGAAGGTCTCCTTTGGTATTTCTAAACCAGGGAATTGTGGTTTTGGGGTTTGAATCAAAAAAGTGAAAGATTTCTTTAGCTAACTTTCTTCCGTCCATTCTTTTCAGATGACCGTAAAATCGTGCCCGTCTTTTTCTGATTGTGTCGGAAATTTTCTCTATTTTGCTGTAGACTTCCTTGTTAGATCTCTTTTGATGGATTCCATTTCTGTACTTTGATCCCAAGATTCAATTTTGCGTTCTCTTTTCTCCAGTTCTTCAAGGAGTCCTTTGTTGGCATTTAGAGACAGGGTTTCGGCTGCATATAGAACTACTGGCTTCAGAACTGTTTCATAGTGACGTATCTTGGTGTTTTGGGAAAGGCATTTTTTGTTGTAGATTGTGCGGGATGTTTGGTTGGCTATTTCCAGTTTGCATACTCGCTCCTGAAGTGCTTCTTTGTCCAGTCCATTTTTCATGATGATCTCACCCAGGTATTTGAATTTGTCTACTCGGGTGATGTCCCCGTATTTTGTATGGAGTTTTGGTGGAGCCTCTTTGATGTTAGTCATTACTGTACTTCTGTTTTCTCAAACGATATCTGCAAACCAGTTTGTTCGGCAATTTCCTTTAAAATTTCAAGTTGAGCTCTAGCGGTTTCTATGTCGTTTGAGAGAACAGCAACATCATCGGCAAATGCTAAGCAGTCTGTTGCGATCCCCTTGGATTTGGTTCCTATTCTCAATGGACTGTAGTTGGTTTCCTGTAATCTCACCCGCCAGGTTCTGATGATCTTCTCAGGAACACAGTTGAAGAGTATCGGGGATAGCCAATCACCTTGTCGGACTCCTGTTTTGATGTCAAAGGAATGCGAGAGACATCAGTGGAAATTCACCTTGGATTTTGTATCGGTCAGGGTGGCTCTAATTAATGCCAGCAGTTTCAAATCAACTCAAAATTCATTTAAGATGTTTAGCAGGACTTCCCGGTCAATGGAGTCGTACGCTTTCTTAAAGTCCATAAAGACAGACACATACTGCTTGGACCTTAGTGTACAATATCTGATGATCGTTTTGAGGTTTTGGATCTGTTCAGCTGTTGAGCGACCTTTTCTGAACCCTCCTTGGTATTCACCTATTTGATGTTCGACTTGTGCCTCCAAATGCTCCAGGATGACAAGTGATAGAATTTTGTAAGTCACGGGTAGCAAAGATATTTCTCTGTACTTGTTGATGTTCTTCATGCTGCCTTTTGGTGTAATGGATGGATAAAAGCTACTTTCCAATCTTCGGGTAGGGTCTCTTTGTTCCAAATTTCTTCTATTTGCTTTTGCAAGATATCAAGTGATTCCTCTGGGGCATATTTCCATAGTTCTGCTACTACGGAGTCTTCCCCCGGCGCTTTGTTATTTTTGAGACGGGCAATGTAGCGCTTGATTTCATCTCTGTCGGGTGGTCTGGAATCTGGGTACCTGGGTAAGGGTTCCTTGGTCTCAATGGCGCTTTGAGGTTTAGAGCAATTAAGTAAATTCTTGAAGTAATCTGCCAGAATGCTGCAATTTTTTCCATTTTTTCCATTTGATGTCGCCAGTGTGCCGTCCGTTCGCTCAAAGCATAGAGATGGTGGTTTATAGCCACTGAGTTTGCGTTTGAAGGCTCTGTAGTACTCTCTGCTTTCATTCTTCCTAAAGTTTTGTTCTATCTTTTCAATGAGAGATTTTTCGTATTTACGTTTCTCAGTTCTGAACACCCCAGCTGCTTGGGCACGTTGGGTTTTGTAGGTTTCCCGATCATTTTCTGATTTCGTAGAGTAGTACTGTTTCCACGCAGTGAGTCTTTCCTGGAGGACTGATTCGCAGGTACCATTCCACCAGGCATGCTTTTTGCCTCTCTTGATTTCTGCAACGTCTTTGGCGGCCTCAACAAGGAGATTTTTGGCGTTGTTAAAGTCAGTGTCATTTGGTCTAGCCTTCTCCTGGAACTCCTCGACCCTTTGCCGAAGTTTATCATTATCGAAGCGTGTAATCTGTGTGGTTGTCTTCCTTGTGTTTGCGGGAATTGGTTTGAATTTGATAAGAGACATATAATGATCTGAGGCTACATTGATGCCTTTCTTTACCTTGACATTCATAATATCAGGGCTGTTTCTCCTGAAGATTGCAATATGATCAATTTGGAACTCTCCAAGAGCTTGGACGGGAGAACGCCAAGTCATTTGCTTTCTGGGTAGATGGCGAAAGTGGGTCGACATGACCTGCAGGTTGTGATTTTCGCAAATGGACACCAGTATTTTGCCGTTGGGATTGGTTCTTTTGTTAGCAGGGTAATTTCCTATAACTCTCTTGTACTTCTGTTCACGACCTAGTTGGGCATTGAAGTCACCCAAAAGAAGCTTGACATGGTGTTTGGGGATTTTGTTTAATTTTTCATCCAGTAGGTCCCAGAAATTATCACCTTCGACTGGATCAGACTTGTTCTTATCGTTTGTAGGAGCATGTGTGTTAACTAGGGCGTAGGTTTTGTTCGCGCATTTAATTGTGAGTATAGACAATCTGTCATTCACAGGTTCGAAATTTGCAACCGATTTAAGGATCTTGGTTCTAACAGCAAACGTGGTTCCAAGCATCACAGCTCCATTGAGGATTCCTCTTTGCGCTTTGCTCTTGAAAAATCGGTAGCCTTCGGATTCAAAAATCTCTTCATCTGGGTACCTGGTTTCCTGTAGGGCCATTATGGATATCTGATTTTTGTGAAGAGCTTTGGTGAGGGTTTTCAGCTTGCCAGTTTGTGTAAGTGAATTTATGTTGAAAGTTGCTAGAAAGGTTTTAGACTTTGGCCTGAGTTTTTGACTCTTCGGGGTACACCGAGACGCTCCGACTCGTCTCTTGCATGATGTCGAGTCTCCCCTAGAATCCGAACGAGACTCGTGCGCCGTGGCGTTCACGACGAGGGATTTATCCGAAGATTTACCCCCTGGGGTATGTTTCTTCAAATGTTGTGCCATCATGCTTTTTGACTTGACTTTGCTTTGGACGGGTACGCATCCTTTTACAACTAGGCTTGTTAGCCCTAGAGGTTGCCTCAGGATGTTTTCTGGCTTCTGGTCACTTACGAATCTTCGCCGTAACCCTGGCAAGGGACCAGTTTTTTTCACGGTGGTATTTTATTTCCCTACTACCCTCTGACTCTGCTGGCGTCGGAGCCAGCGAGCTTCCCCAATTCCAATGGGACGCGCCCGATGGAGGTAACCGGTAAATCACCACAGGGTGTTTTCTTATATATATAAATGATTTGAGTAAAAGAGTGGAATCGGAGGTAAGGCTTTTTGCGGACCATGTTATTCTCTATAGAGTAATAAATAAGTTACAAGATTGTGAGCAACTGCAGCGTGACCTCGAAAATGTTGTGAGATGGACAGCAGGCAATTGTATGTTGATAAACGGGGTTAAAAGTCAGGTTGTGAATTTCACAAATAGGGAAAGTCCTCTCAGTTTTAATTACTGCGTTGATGGGGTGAAAGTTCCTTTTGGGGATCATTGTAAGTATCTAGGTGTTAATATAAGGAAAGATCTTCATTGGGGTAATCACATAAATGGGATTGTAAATAAAGGGTACAGATCTCTGCACATGGTTATGAGGGTGTTTAGGGGTTGTAGTAAGGATGTAAAGGAAAGGGCATGCAAGTCTCTGGTAAGACCCCAACTAGAGTACGGTTCCAGTGTATGGGACCCTTACCAGGATTAACTGATTCAAGAACTGAAAAAAATCCAAAGAGAAGCAGCTCGATTTGTTCTGGGTCATTTCCGACAAAAGAGTAGCGTTACAAAAATGTTGCTAAGTTTGGGTTGGGAGGAATTGGGATAAAGAAGAAGAGCTGCTCGACTAAGTGGTATGTTCCGAGCTGTCACCGGAGAGATAGTGTGGAATGACATTAGTAGACGAATACGTTTGAATGGCGTTTATAAAAGTAGGAAAGATCACAATATGAAGGTAAAGTTGGAATTCAAGAGGACAAATTGGGGCAAATATTCATTTATAGGAAGGGGAGTTAGGGATTGGAATAACTTATCAAGGGAGACGTTCAATAAATTTCCAATTTCTTTGAAATCATTTAGGAAAAGGCTAGGGAAACAACAGATAGGGAATCTGCCACCTGGGCGGCTGCCCTAAATGCAGATCATTATTGATTGATTGATTGAACAAAGTCATTGCAATTCCTATTTTTTGAAATTTAGAAAATGAAGGAGCCATGATCACGCGTTTCCAGGCCAGAGCGAGCCAGCCTACTGCAGATTGTGCCGTGTGGAGAACAGCACCCGATTTTTACCACGCCAACTGCCTGCAGATCGGGCTCAGCAGATTGGGTCGTGTGTAGAACAGCACCCGATTTACCGCTCCAACTAGCCTGCAGATCGGGCCCAGCAGATTGGGTCGTGTGTAGAGGCCTTAAGCTTTCCTCAGACCTCGAGTCAGTCGTCATGAAGGCTGCACCTGATTCATTCCGACTCCTTAGCTGATGTGCTACTTCAAAAATAACGTGTGTTATTACTGGTTATCTAGCTCAAGATGTTTCATACGTAAAATTTAGACACAAAGTAAACAATAGGGAAGCTACATCAGATCAACCACAACAAAGACAGTACAGACCCAAGTGGTCAGAAGAACGTAAACAATCCTTCTGGGAAAGAAAGCCTATTGGAACAACAATAAGAACCCACAAAATTAATTAATTAATTAATTAATTAATGTTATTTTCTTTACGTCCCACCAACTACTTTTACGGTTTTCGAAGACGCCGAGGTGCCGAAATTTCGTCCCGCAGGTGATCTTTTACGTGCCAGTAAATCTACCGACACGAGGTTGACGTATCTGAGCACCTTCAAATACCACCGGACTGAGCCAGGATCGAACCTGCCAAGTTGGGGTCAGAAGGCCAGCGCCTCAACCGTCTGATCCACTCAGCCCGGCGAACCCACAGAAGAACGGATTGAATTATTTGCTTAACGTCTCTCAATATTGGGATAATTCGTTAATAATAATAATAATAATAATAATAATAATAATAATAATAATAATAATAATAATAATAATAATAATAATAATTGAATGCAAGGAAAACAGTTGAAATGACGGGGTCAGTAGAAGGCCGAATCAAAATAAGAAATATTTATTGTTAAACTCTATATTTTGACTCATTATTCAGTATAATATATCTATTACACTAATATCTCAACCCTCCCACGATCACGCTATAAAGCAGGTACTTGCTCTCCGGAATCGTGTGTTTTGCAACTCATTGAAAGGTTTCTTTAGGGACTAGTTTCTAGTAGTGTGTTTTGAAACGATTTTCTAGGAATTTTGCTGTATATTTTGGGACTCGCGTGTCTTGGAACGTAACTAGTTCAACTTCTGCGTGTACATTATGAGTGTGAGGGACAATATGAGCACGAAAGTGAAACTCTTTTCTGCGAATAAATCTTCAAAATCACTTCAAGGCTAAGTCTGTTGCATCACCATTAGCATGACAGTGGCGTGCTACACCTCCTTCACCCCTCTTTATACACTCTGACTTGCCGCAAACCCAAAATTCTAATGTCGTTATATCAGTGTCGAGATGTAGGTAAACCATCCTCGAAATCCGGGAGGATTTAACAAACGAAAATGGAAATGCAAAACTGCCACTATGCAAAATCCCTTGACAGTTCCTACTGTGACCTATTTGAAAACACTGTTCTCTCTATGATTTATGGCATGGACTAGAATAAGTTCACTGCGTTCGGTGATCTATCTCTGTATCTCTGTTTATTTTGACAATATGAGAGATATGAGTGACACTAGTAATACCATTCCCTGCAGAGCAAGTCCCTGTGATGGATGGTGTAAAGATGCCACTTGTAGGGTTACTTGGTTGGTTGGTGTGATATTTCACTGGATTTGGCAGTCTGATATGCAATATTACGTGGTGTCTCGGTGGGAAATGCAACGAGAAACTAACCTTATTCCGTATTATTTCCTCACTAGCGAATGTACCCGTGCTTCGCTACGGTATTGTACATTGTATTCGAATATCGAAGTAAATAGTGTGCATGTAGTAAATAAGATTGTTTTAAAATTGCATGTCTCTTAGCGTTATCCGAGAAAGAGCATGGGGAGGTCCCCGTACGTTGTTTCCAATGTAAAGTGTTTGTTATGGATTTGTGATATAACGACAGGCTCACTTGCCTACTGCCATTCACAATCGAGTTGGGAAGTTTACATTATAATTGCAGGCCCCATTGCCTACTATGCGCACAGAATCGATTTGGGGAGTTTTCGTTAAAATGGCTGCCCCCCTTTCCTACTTCCAGACAGATTACAGTTTTTATTATAATGGCAGGCAATTACCCTATTATCACTCGAAACTGAGTTGTGCAGTTATCATTATAATGCCAGGCCCATTTTCCTACTTCCAGCCAGCTTACTGCCAGTCACACCAAGTTGGTGAGTTTCCATCAAAATAGCAGGCCACTATGCCTAATGCCAGTCACATTTTACATGAGGACATTTCTTTATAATGGCGGGCACCCTTGCCTACTGCCAAACACAATCGGGTAGGGGAGTTTTAAACAAAACTGCATGCTCACTTGCCTTCTGCAAGTCAAATCGAGAAGTGAACTATTCATTACAATTGTAGACCTTCCTTACTAATGACAGTTACACAGGAGTTGGAGAAGGAACCCTTTCATACTGCCAGTCAAAGTATGACACACAAAGTCGGTGTGGGGAGTACTGATTACAATAGCAGACCAACCCTTTCTCGATCACTACAAATCGACATACGAAAGTATATGCGTGTTTACAATATTGAAGACCTTCATTTACAGATTAACTGCTACTAAACGTACGTCATATCGACAAAGGATTATACCATAAGACACGCCGGATTTAGTGGCCTAAATGCCTGGTCCTATGATATGTCATCTATTCTTGGGTCAGATTGAGTTAGAAACGTGGAACAGGGTAACGTTCTTGTAAGATTATCTCACATTACATTACTTTTCGGATAATTATGTGACAGCTACATACATAGCATTTGGCTGATATATGGCTACTGGGTGGGCCAATTTTCGTGAAGAGTTTGATGATTCTGTATTTCATATAAGTAATCGAAGGTATGAATTATGCATGTGAAAATTCCAAATTGACTTAACATCCATTAATAGAGAAAAATCAAACGTAAAAGGGATATAGATACGGCAAAAAGTCATAAGACCAAGGTTGTAGATCATTCCAAATTGAACGAATATTGTGCAATCAGTTATGTGATAGGAATTTCCGAAGGTCTGCACCATCATTAAAATTGCCTGCATATTTCTATATTCTTCGCGGATAAAAAGTGAAAAATTTAATGATCTAGGATGTTTTCCGTTCGTTACAGGCTAAAACGTATAATTTTGTCAAATTTCAATTATCTTCTTTTTCTTCTGGCAGATTATGCCGCAATCTGGATTTTGGGCGAGGCGGGTAAAAATTAGGACTTTCAGGAAACTAAACCAAAAATTATGCAGATGGTCAATATTACCCCTTAAACGGAAAGCTGTACGAAAATTTCGCCAAAATAGTCAGTGTAGAGGCACACAGTCGTTACGATTTGATTCATGTAGATAAGGAATCTGCTCCATGTAAAACACCTTTTTGGCTATGTCCGCTGGACTTAACCTGCAAAACTGACCATTCATGATATCTCCCTTATTAATCCTCCTGACGAAAAAATGCACATGAAAAAAAGGTTTAGAGGTAGAATTCCATCACGTTTGGTCGATTTCCAGTCAGGTTGGTCTTGTTCTGTATATATTGTGGAAGAGTAAAATCACCATTTCGATTCCCTATAAACCGCCAGTCCATTCCGGAACATGAAATGTTATTTACGTTTAAAACCTACCTTTGGACAGGTGGATGCTAAATATGAATTTTGGTTCGAATGTCTTCAGTAGTTTTCAAGTTGTAAGGAATACGCTTTACACGCACCCGCTCGAGAGTTAAGTCCGTTGGGACTTGTACAGAAAAACGGTCCGTTAATGATATCTCCCTTATTAATCCTCATATCGAAATGATGCACATGAGAAAAAAGGTTTAGAAAAAAATTTCTACCAAGGCAGGTAGATTTAAATTAACGTTGGTTGTGTATATTTTGTGGAAGTGCAAAATCACTGTTTCGGTTTCGTATAAACCCCCAGTCAGTTCAGGGATTTAGAAACAATATTTGCCCTAAAACCTATCAAGGACAGGTGTATTCTAAATATGAGTATTGGTGGGAATACATCCAGTAGTTTGTAGCATTCGCGTACATACGGCGTAATTAAGGAAGAAAATAGTACAGTTAAGAGAGTTGAAAGTAATAGAAAATGGATTATAACTGAGGACAGCCGGAAAACGACAAATATGTAAATGCCTAGTTAATGTATTGGAAAATCAAATGACCCTCAATAAATTATGCTAGTGTGAGTTATGGATATAATAAAGCGGTAACAGAGGAGAAATTTAGGTCCAGTGATTCCTAGGTAAACAAAAAATAAGAAGATGACTAATGGTGTTATTACTTAATCTATTCGAAGGCGGTTATAACATCCAACGATATTCCGCCAATATCCCGCAGATAGGCCAATTGATGCCTCTCCTGCCTTCTACCTAAGGAACAACCACGAATTTAAAAGCATGGTGAGGAAAATGGCAAAACGTTACTTCCCTGCTGGCATGCAGTCAGAGACGTTGCCATGGTAACCTGTAGGTTCGTTGTCGGTCTGTCGGTTACTCAATGCAGAGCATGGTACCAGCAGAAAATTGTAAATTTCTCCGTCATGTAAAGAGTAAGGTAAACTATGAACATAACGAAAGTTGTTTATAATGAAGAGACGTTTCACGTACGGTAAACGAAGCTTACAGAAAATCAATAGTATAAGAGAAAATGGAGGAAAACCATTCTGGTTTCCCTATAAACCCCCCGTCTATTGAAAGATTTTAAAATGATATGCATATTGAAACCTTCCATGGGATGAATACACTCTAAATATGAAGTTTAGTTGAGATCTATCGAGCCGTTTCGACGTGATGGTGGAAAGACCATTCTGGTCTTCCTATAAACCCCCGTCTATTCAAAGATTTTAAAATGATATGCATATCGAAACCTTCCCCGGGATGAGTATACTCTAAATATGAAATTTCGTTGAGATCTATCCAGCCGTTTCGACGTGATGGTGGAAAAACCATTCTGGTTTTCCTATAAACCCCCCGTGTATTCAAAGATTTTAAAATGATATGCATATCGAAACCTTCCCCGGGATGAGTATACTCTAAATGTGAAATTTGTTTGAGATCTATCGAGCCGTTTCGACGTGATGGTGGAAAAACCATTCTGGTTTTCCTATAAACCCCCGTCTATTCAAAGATTTTAAAATGATATGCATATCGAAACCTTCCCCGGGATGAGTATACTCTAAATATGAAGTTTGGTTGAGATCTATCCAGCCGTTTCGACGTGATGGTGGTAAAACCATTCTGGTTTTCCTATAAACCCCCGTGTATTCAAAGATTTTAAAATGATATGCATATCGAAACCTTCCCCGGGATGAGTATACTCTAAATTTGAAATTTGGTTGAGATCTATCCAGCCGTTTCGACGTGATGGTGGAAAAACCATTCTGGTTTTCCTATAAACCCCCGTGTATTCAAAGATTTTAAAATGATATACGTATCGAAACCTTCCCCGGGAAGAGTATACTCTAAATATGAAGTTTGGTTGAGATCTATCCAGCCGTTTCGACGTGATGGTGGAAAAACCATACTGGTTTCCGTATAAACCCCCGTGTATTCAAAGATTTTAAAATGATATGCATATCGAAACCTTCCCCGGGATGAGTATACTCTAAATATGAAATTTGGTTGAGATCTATCCAGCCGTTTCGACGTGATGGTGGAAAAACCATTCTGGTTTTCCTATAAACCCCCCGTGTATTGAAAGATTTTAAAATGATATGCATATCGAAACCTTCCCCGGGATGAGTATACTCTAAATATGAAGTTTGGTTGAGATCTATCCACCCGTTTCGACGTGATGGTGGAAAAACCATTCTGGTTTTCCTATAAACCCCCCGTGTATTCAAAGATTTTAAAATGACATGCATATCGAAACCTTCCCCGGGATGAGTATACTGTATATATGAAATTTGGTTGAGATCTATCGAGCCGTTTCGACGTGATGGTGGAAAAACCATTCTGGTTTTCCGATAAACCCCCCGTGTATTCAAAGATTTTAAAATGATATGCATATCGAAACCTTCCCCGGGAGGAGTATACTCTAAATATGATATTTGGTTGAGATCTATCCAGCCGTTTCGACGTGATGGTGGAAAAACCATTTTGGTTTTCCTATAACCCCAACGTGTTTTCAAGGAGTTTAAAATGATATGCACATCAAAACCTTCCCCGGGAGGAGTATACTCTAAATATGAAGTTTGGTTGAGATCTATCCAGCCGTTTCGACGTGATGGTGGGAAAACCATTGTGGTTTTCCTATAAACCCCCGTCTATTCAAAGATTTTAAAATGATATGCATATCGAAACTTTTCCCGGGATGAGTATACTCTAAATATGAAATTTGGTTGAGATCTATCCAGCCGTTTCGACGTGATGGTGGAAAAATCATTCTGGTTTTCCGATAAACCCCCCGTGTATTCAAAGATTTTAAAATGATTTGCATATCGAAACCTTCCCCGGGAGGAGTATACTCTAAATACGAAGTTTGGTTGAGATCTATCCAGCCGTTTCGACGTGATGGTGGAAAAACCATTCTGGTTTTCCTATAAACCCCCGTGTATTCAAAGATTTTAAAATGATATGCATATCGAAACCTTCCCCGGGAGGAGTATACTCTAAATATGAAGTTTGGTTGAGATCTATCCAGCCGTTTCGACGTGATGGTGGAAAAACCATTCAGGTTTTCCTATAAACCCCCCGTGTATTCAAAGATTTTAAAATGATATGCATATCGAAACCTTCCCCGGGATGAGTATACTCTAAATATGAAGTTTGGTTGAGATCTATCCAGCCGTTTCGACGTGATGGTGGAACAGACAAACAGACAGACAAACAGAAGCAATTTTATTTATATAGATTTTTACACTCGTTCTTCACCCCCTTTCCATCCCCGCCCAAAGGAGTCCTATGAGTGCCTTACACAACAGTATATTTTTTTCCCAGATATTAAGTCTTATTTGTACCTATTTTGGTTGACAGCTATGCCCAAACGTACATGCATAATCTCACTGCTCTAGAATCCTGGAGCTGACGTTGCCATGGTTACGGCAGTTCATTTCTTTATCCGATTCCTAGAGCAGGGGTAGTGTGGTGCCAATATCTCCGTAACGGTTGGTTTTAGGGCCTTAAAACATGGTTTGCGGGCCCGTAGGGCTTACCGAGTTTTGTTCTTTGCGTCAAGAGGATTAAATTGAGCTTTGTCTCGTCCTTATACGACAAATTCGATATTTTGCCTATAATAGTATAAGAGAAAATGGAGGAAAACCGTTTTTCCTATAAAACCCCCGTCTTTTCAAAGATTTTAAAATGATATGCATATCGAAACCTTCCCCGGGGTCAGTATACTCTAAATATGAAGTTTGGTTGAGATCTATCCAGCCGTTTCGACGTGATGGTGGAACAGACAAACAGACAGACAAACAGACAAACAGAAACAATTTTATTTATATAGATAAAAGCTTCTTCAGTGAATACTTTTCTCAACAATTCACGGTAGAACAGCCTTCAGGCTGACTAGTCTACGTATAGAGCTATTTATAATAATTTCATTAATGATAATTCCTAACATAAATGATGCATTTTGATACTACTACTATAATAATAATAATAATAATAATAATAATAATAATAATAATAATAATAATAATAATAATATGATGGAATTATATATTACAATAGAAGATTTAAAAACAAAACAAACACAATCAAGGAACTCGCAAACAAACCAGACTACAAACCAAGATTAACAGACGGCCAATGGGGCGGGTGATTTCAGACGATGAAAGAAAGCTTAACCCTGCTCGAGAAACATGGAAAGAGGTTGCAGGTTAGTGAGATGAGATTTCTGAGGCGAGCATATTATGGAGGAACTAAGAAAGATCGAATCAGGAATACGACAGTCAGGAAACGTTTTCTACGGGGATCAGTAGTGGAGACAGTGGAGAAGAAAGGTTTGGCCACCAAATATGGAGGGTGACCAAAACTGGGATGGAAATTATATATTTCAGAAGCAGCACTTTATCAGAATGGGAGACACATACAAATACCTACCGAAAATGACTGAAGGACCTCGACTCTTGACGGTAAAAGGGAATTATTAAGTAAAATAAGAAATGCCATTAGAATGATTGCTTTCAACGTTTTTCGCCAATAACTTTGCTGCAGTACCAGTTCAGGTAATTGTAAGTAAGTGAACTATTATTATTTGTGCTCTACATTATTCATTAGTCCATTTAATGCTTGATAATATCTAATTCGATAGACCGGTTTATTTTGCAGTTCTGACTTTCTAAGGCGAGTTCCAAAGATTATAATGTGTAAAACAAAAATTAAAATATTCGCAGTTTGGTCTTAACATAAAATATTTACAGTTTGGTCTCAACATAAAACCTGAAATTCTGACGTTTAAATTGTTATATATTCGTAATATTTGATACATAATAACAATAATAGGTATCCTGGAAGAAGGTGTATTTTATCTGCCAAAAGCATTGCTGGTGTATTTCAAATATTTTAAATAATAATAATAATGATAATAATAATGAAAATATGGAAAATTTTCCCTGTATGTGTTGTACTCGTTTGTATACCTAATACAGCACCCACCAGCACCTTTAATACCGCTTAACACGTTCCCTGTCCGCCTCTGCGGTATAGTGGTTAGTGTGATTAGCTGCCACCTCCTGAGGCCCGGGTTCGATTCCCGGCTCAGCCACGAAATTTGAAAAGTAATACGAGGGCTGGAACGGGGTCCACTCAGAGTAGAGGGGGTTTCGATCCCCACCTAAGCCATCCTAGAAGTGACTATCCGTGGTTTCCCACTTCTCCTCCAGCAAATGCCAGGATCGTGGCTAACTTAAGCCCACGACTGTTTCCTTTCCTCTTCCTCGTCTATCCCTTTCAATCTTCCCATCCCCCTAGGACCCCTGTTCAGCATAGCAAGTGAGGCCGTCTGGGCGAGGAACTGGTTTTCCTCCCCAGTTGTATTCATCGACCCTGGATGGTAAACGGATTAAGAAAGAAAGAAAGAAAGAAAGAAAGAAAGAAAGAAAGAAAGAAAGAAAGAACTCGCTCCCTTGCGCTGGTGTATGCCTGAGTCCGTCTTTGCATACAGTCAGCTAGTTCATCAGGTAATGTTTGACCAAATTGTCCTACTCCTCAATTAAGTGGTGGATCGCGAACATGAAGCGCCTTATTTAATGTATGCTAAACATGTTCATTATGGTTCATGTCAGGAATCATGGCGGCCACTCTAGTCGAGCGATATTGTTATCACGAAACAAGTCATTTAACGAGAACCGCGGGTGATGCGCCCATTATATCGTCTACGAAGACAAAATGCTAGCGATACGGTGTCACTATGGGTGGAAGGATATTGTCCCTATACCGTCCAGACTTAACATTGCCCTGCATGACTAGGAGTGGTGTACGGTGGTCCCACATAATGCCACCCCTAAATACTAGGAAACCACCACGTCACTGCACGTGCTGGACAGTGTGTTTGAGACATGGAAGCTGACCATACAGGTTGCCGACGATGGTCAGGAACAAGGCTTATGCGACACTCACCGGTGAAAACGATTTTATGCCAATTCGGAACAGACCCAGCATAATGTTGGGTCCATCTGTAACGCGAACCCATGATGTCTAGGTTTGATAGCTACATCTGGCAATTGGCGTCGAGGGTGTATTTTGTGCCTCTTGTAACCTTTTTCTCACAGTTTGAATTGAAATGCGGTGAAATGGCGTATGGCTTTTAGTGCCGGGTGTGTGCGAGGACATGTTCGGCTCGATAGGTGCAGGTCTTTCGATTTGACTCCCGTAGGCGACCTGTGCGTCGTGATGAGGATGAAATGATGATTAAGACGACACATATACCCAGTCCCCTTGCCAGCGAAATTAACCAATGATGGTTAAAATTCCTGACCCTGCCGAGAATCGAACTAGAAACCCCTGTGACCAAAGGCCAGCACGCTAACCATTTAGCCATGGAGCCGGACTGAAACGCGGTGACCTGTTGCTATCCAAAGATCATTTTTGAGCATGGTGGCATTGCATTCATGGTTCCTCCGAGCTGCAATTCAAAGGCAACAGTCGTAGCCCTTGTACGACCTGTAGCAACGCAGGTTATCAACAATTCTTGTCTCTCTGTACCGTTTTCATGTTCGAACCACATCACTTTGATTACGGCCTACACATCGAGCAACTGCTCTTGTTGACCGCCCTTCTTGACATAGTGTGATTATGCGTCTAATTCACATGTCAACATTGCACATTGTGCCATCCTAGATGCTTACTACACTGCTTAGATAACAGCTCTAAAACTTCCACACTAATGCTACAACTTCAACTGAAATACTGCCTCCCATTTGGGCGTAGCGTTCCGCCTGTGGGTCGGTGTACATCCAGTTGTACTGTATGTCTACAAACATCCTAAGGGTCGTCTTTCCGGTCTGCATAGGATAGGCCAAGATAAAAACGCAGCTAAATGACACCAAGCGGTGATGCAACACTAATTTGTATGTATGTACCTGTATTTGTGTGTGTATGTATGGATTTTTTATCTCGGAAAGCAGAGGACTGTCCGGTATAGCACTACCTGTCTAATGCATTAACTAAGCACTACCGAGCTCGATAGCTGCAGCCGCTTAAGTGCGGCCAGTATCCAGTAATCGGGAGATAGTGGGTTCGAACCCCACTGTCGGCAGCCCTGAAGATGATTTTCCGTGGTTTCCCATCTTCACACCAGGAAAATGCTGGGGCTGTACCTTAATTAAGGCCACGGCCGCTTCTTTCCAATTCCTAGGTCTTTCCTATCCTATCGTCGCCATAAGACATATCTGTGTCAGTGCGACGTAAAGCAAATGGCAACTAAGCACTTGGGCCCCTGGAGAGTGTACAGAGGAAAAATATGCAATATGAATACAATTCAGTTTTCAGGTTATTATGGATCATGACAGCTGCGTATTTACAAAGCAGTGAAGAGACAAATTTACAAAATGCACGGGCAATATAAAAATTAATCTCTGAGCAGGCAAAAGTTTGATGTCCAGCAACTGTTCTTGGCGTGGCATTCATCAGTTCATTCCGGCTATCTTCCTGCATTCCTCAAAAATGTGAGTCACAGTCTGTTGTGAAAATCCACAGTCACACACTGGCATGTCTGCCATTCGCCATTTGTGCAGTGTTATCTTATTTCGGGCATGACCAGTCCTATCTCCAATTTCTTCCACGCAATTCTAGTCCTGGTAGGTATGTGGGGTCATCAAGCTCATGAAGTTTGATGTTCGGGTTGTGAGGTCAAATGATGTGAATGAGGGGATATAATTACTGAGGACAACATCATATTCAGTCTTATAATCTAAAACGGCAGATAGAGAGAACAGGTACTTGATGTATTGACTTTATGTTTACTCTATACTTCCAAATAGGAGGTGTGGGAACAAAGACAAAACAGTGAGTTGGGTGAATTTTTAAAGTGCATAGTTCAATTACTCAGACTTGAAGACTGAGCTTTTCAATGCGCAGCAATGCATAATGTGCAGAAATCTGGATTTTATCACTCTAGGATATTTATTATTGTAATTAAAACATAAAAATTCCCATCGGTTGATAATTACTTTTTCTGCGATTGTATTCTTTCCCTCAAAAAGTCCATGATACATTCTTTGCCTTTTAATAGTGACAAGTACTCGACAGTCTAATACAGTAGTTATGAATTAGATGACATCGAGGTGACTGCTTTAAAAAATGTCCATGTTACCATTATATAGAAGAAAATATTATGATTTTCAAGATGAGATTTGTATATATTCCGAAACCTAGTGAAATTATACCTTTAAGGTGTGAAATCCTTGGTATCATCTGGTTATTTCACAGACCTACTAATACAACTGAATGTATTTTTTGACGAACTTCCTATACCACGAAACTACAGGCCGAACTTAACGTAAGATCATTGCTTTTGCTAATTATAATTATAATTAACAGTCTTACCTGAATTTATCGTCTGCTATGAGAAAAGTACAGGATGAGACTCTGTTTTAATAGATAAATTACTGGCAAGAGTTGCATATTCTAGTTTTATTTATATTATTTGTATTACTTCCTAGGTAATCAGTTTTTCATTCAAAGCTTAGAGTGTACTTTTATATGATTTGCATTTGAACTTGTGGATGCAATCTACATCTCTCTCTCTCTGTGTTTATTTGTCTTCGCCATGTGACATCTTCTATGCACGAAACAGTTGAAGTTGACGTTTGTCCACATGAAATTTCAATTTACTTAGTTGACAGTAGTATTTTATTTACACGAGCTTTGCTGTCTTTTTTTTCAAACTTCATATTCCACAATCATCGTTACAAGTTACTCATTACGGTACAGCTGCACTGTTGGGACCTATTTTGCTAGGAAGCTTATCGAATGTTCCAAACGAATATTTCTATTTTGTCAACCTGTTACTACAACTAAATGCATTTCTCGACGAAAATTCTGTACCACGACACCATAGGTCGTAAACGTGGGATCATTATTTTTACTCATCAGAATGAGCAACGTTGCCTGATTTCGTCTAGTTGGAGGTCGTCTGAGCTGTCTGGAAAGTGTAAGTAAAGGCTCTTAACCCCGGAATGGACCTTCAGGAAAGGGCACACTGTTGATCACATAAGTGCAAATTAACATAAACAAAGAACAAAATGCAATAATTTTCACACGATTGATACAGTATTCAAGATTCATAAGAGAAAATGTGTAAAGAGGAATAACAGTTATTATGCAGTTACAATACTGATAATAAACTTTAATCAATAGTAATAAAGAAGACCTATACAAGAAAAATTTGACGTGTTGTAAATGAACGTAAACATAGAACAAAATGCAATAATTTTCTCACATACCTTGAAAGTAATGCAAATTAACAAAGCAGAGAACAGGTGGAATAATTTCCACACAATTTCATAATTAACTTTCACTAGTATCACGCAGCATAAGAACAAATAAAATAGGGAAATAAATTATGGGAAAAGAAAAAACTAGAGATGGGCGATTACAATACTGACAATATAATGCAATCAGTAGCAGTAAATTAGACCTATACAAGAAGAACTGAGGATAACGTAAGCCAGAAATTGACAAAAAAGAAAACATGCATGTTTGGTCGCGTGACGAGAGAATCCCTCACTGGAGTGTAGAAAAAAGCATAGTTGGCGTGTCGGCGGTGAATCCCTCACAGGTAATGCAGGGGCTTAACGAGACCGCAATTGCAGGGTCGATAAACACGTCTCTCTCTCTCTCCCTCTCTCTGTCGCTCTCATGGATTCCACAACAAGCATCCAAATCCCATCAAACCATCTCGCAGGTTTTGGTCCTTGGGTTTCCCCTGGCACCTTTACTTCTACTTCCAGCATTTCCGTGACTTCCGTTCTTCTTGTAATATGGCCGAAGTATTTCAGGAAGACTGGATTGATCTTTCTTATGTTGTTGTCATTCAATCCTAGCTCCTCGAGAACCGAATTGTTGGGCGGGTGTTCTTTCCAAGATATTCATAGAAATCGGTGATAGACCCATAGTTCAAGTGCTTCTACCTTCTACTTGTCAGCTATCTTAACGATCGAGATAAACACTGAGTTCCTTAGCTAATAATAACTGCCAGTGACTATAGGTCAAACACTCAACTAGAAGGAAATATAGAATTCAGAATCAAAATAGATATACGTATTTTTGAAGAATATTTGAGGTAAATTCGCATGTAGGGACAGCGATGGATTCATATATTCTTTTTTCCCACTGATAGTGGAACTACAGACTTTCTTGCATGCAGAAAATTTTCCCAAATGTCTTCTTGATTTTCATTAGTCATGATCTATACACTGCGTAGCTTTCTTTCTTTTTGCTATTTGCTTTACGTCGCACCGACACAGATATGTCTTACGGCGACGATGGGATAGGAAAGGCCTAGGAATTGAAAGGAAGCGGCCGTGGCCTTAATTAAGGTACAGCCCCGGCATTACCTGGTATGAAAATGGGAAACCACCGAAAACCATCTTCATGGCTGCCAACAGTGGGGCTCGAACACACTATCTCCCGATTACTGGATACTGGCCGCACTTAAGAGACTGCAGCTATAGAGCTCGGTAGACTGCGTAGTTACTGGTCGTTAATACAAACGAGGCCTTAAGGCGTAAATGGGACATATCCACAATAACTATTGCTAATATAGTGGCAAATGAACATATGTCTCTAATAATTGTTCCTAAGTTTGTTCTACGCAAGTCAACACTTTTAATAATCCCTCCCTTGTGGTGATACAACCTTCTTTGATTCCTCATATGGTGTCAGTATTACGTAAGCTCTTGCGTAGGCCTTGCAGACTCTTGACGTGGAAGGTGTGTACAAACGATATAGTTTTAATCCATTCCTAGAATACAATATTCAGTAGAGTTCATATCCGGCCAACATGGAGGCCGCTTACACAACGCTGTATCGACTTCACAAAGAAGGCATTGACGATGTTTGGGTGATGTATATGCGAATTCTTCGTCTATGACAATGAATTCCTTTCCGAAATACCAGTGATACGATTCTACAATTTGGCTCTAAGCTTTACAAGTATAGGCCGATGACCTTCGATGTTAGGCCCCTTAAAACAACAAGCATCATCATCATCATCTTTACAAGTATAGAGGGTCCCTGAAAGAAGGGGCAATTGGGAACATTGATGAGCGTCTATCTTGCTGCCCTCGCTATTCATACTGTATGAGACGTGCATTGTTGCTAGATGATCTCAGAACACATTGCCAGGAACACACAATTTTAATAAATAAAGTAACTTCTCTGGAACACGACCTGCTGATTGTTCATTGCTAAAGAAAATGCAGTAAAACCTGTCCTCAGCGGAAACCCAAGGGACCGAAATTTTTCTGCGTTATGCAGGATTCCGTTTCATAAAGGTGGTCGAAAAATACACTATAAATAAGAAGTACATACCTCCGTTGAATAATACATCAGTAGATTTGTATGATTTTGTGCAATGAAAGATGCAATAACGACACCAATTACAAACTCATATTCACTAGTTCATCAGCACTAACACAAATCTGTTCTTCCCCACAGTGCACAGTAGCAGTAGCGGTGATTAGGAATAAGAAGTTTGGAGGGGGGGGCACAAAAATGTATAGATAACAAAAAAATACCCAGGTCGGGTGTATATAGTGGAGGGGGGAGAAGGTGGCATTAAAACTGAAAAAAAAGGGCCATAAAATGGTAAGTTTTTGATGCGCTCTAAGGAAATTTCGACAGAGAAATAAAGATTGACACTCTACCAGTTATGTGCGGTAACAATAGTACTATAAAATAAAGAAACAATAATTACGTATGTATTGCAATTAAATAGAATTACTGCGTGATTATACAATTAAACAGTCATTTAGTGTTTGACTACACCAGGGCCTCTCAGGGTGCATGCGCGTGGTGCATGCACTGTGCACGGTGCAAGAGACGACGTGGCTTGGTTGACCAGAGTGCAGACCCCCCCCCCCCACTCCTCGATTTGGAGCAATAGCGCTTACTCTCTCTTTCCTCACGCATGTCTCGCTCGCTCCGCCTGTCTCCCTCTGCCTCCCTTGCGCCGTAGCGCTCCAAATCCAAGCTGACTCGAGCCGAGCATAGGCGAGTTGAGCCGAGCTTAGCCGAGTAGCCCAGAGACGAGCCATGCCGAGCGGCAGCGATGCACAGTGCACGGAGCTCTTGCGCCTCTATCTGCACGCGTGAGATTTTGGGCGTTTGAGAGGCCCTGGACTACACACTAGATAGAACTGAACAGACATACCGACTGAGTGAGATTGCCAGACTGACCATTTCGAACGCAAGCGGGTGACCTTGGAAAAATATACCCCTGCTACCCTTCGTCGCAGAACATGGTACACATTGTTCCGCGGGTCTCCACTACTTGCTGTGGCGCTGTACAATTCGGATAGCGGCGACGAACGACATTTTGTACGTATTTCCGCTGAGTATTTTTCTTAATCAAATAAATTTAAAAAAAAGAATTAGGTGAAAAACAACAGGGTTTGCACATTTTAAAAATAATTCCTAATTTCAGGTGGCTAAAATAGAATTATATATTTTTTCTTCACAAAGTGGTGGGATGCCCTCCCCCTCGTCCCCCCTAGTTGCCACTACTGCACAGTAGTGCAGTACATACATTTATTTAAAACACATTACATGCTTTTTAGAAATAAGACCAATAATAATATTGTACAATACTGTCATTTACTTATTCCAGCAATCCAGAATCGTACGCTGGACACAAGCATCACTGGTAGCACGGTTCTCAGTATTAAAATGCGGGCTTGGCAAATAGTGTCTAACATTTTCTCGTCATCTTTTACTAGCGAAAAAGACTAAATGTCCTTTACGGCTGCTAGGGCATGTCGGTAGGGGATGCCGGAAAAGTGCGAACACGGAGATTTGCGAACACATCATTAAAGTGAAAATTCGCGCACACTAGGGATTATTGTTACATGACTAGATTTTCCCAGGTCTGGGTAAATATTTCGTTGCCGGAAATATGCGAAGACTATCCTGAGAATCCCATCTACTCTGGATTAGCTTTCCGATTTTAACATTGACATTGTATTTGTAACCTCCCATACCATGTCACAAACATCTACAGTACCAGGTATTTTTGTAAACTAATGCGAACAATAGTAGGGATTTCCGCTGCGGCCACTTCCACCGCCAATTGTTACCACGATCAGGGTAGGCCATCCGCTCATTATAATGGTTACGCGTACCGTAAGTATAGATAAACAAAGGCAGGTGTTGTTATGTATGTATACATGACGAAGCCTATAAAAACGATCTTAAACGACAAATGTATGAAAAACGACGAAGCCTACTGTATGAAGGCCGATTTTAAACACGCCAAAAATCGTAATATGATAATTGCCATTTTGACAGTCCAAAGCCTGTGTAAAGTGTGATGGAAATCAGTTTTAATAACTTGTGAGGATTAAAGATTTTTTTAAAAAAAAAATTTTAATACAGGGATCGCCTACATTACATGCCATGTTTGTTATTTTCGAAGATAGTGTTCGCAAATTTCCGGCAACGATATATTTACCAAGACTTGGGAAACCCTAGTCAGGTAGAAATAATCCCTAGTGTGCGCGAATTTCCGCTTTAATGATATGTTCGCAAATTTCCGTGTTCGCCCCTTTTCCTCACACCGTCGGTAGGACCTCAAATTCCATAAACCACATTCTTCGTCTTCGTTCTCGTCATTTCTGTTTTCTTTTCTTGGAGGTGACGAACTCTTCAGTGTATTCTAACGCCGCCTCTGTCTCAATCTCTAGATCAATGGCCACGTTATCTTCTGCATTGACATTACCATAATTACACTGTTCGAGAGTTTGTTGTACCACGTCGGTGTATTATGGCCGCTTTATCAGGGTGTGAGACAAACTTGGCTTTGTGAAAGCATTGACGTGACGTATTTTGGTGACAGTCCTCTCATTGCTTCTGCGATCCAAATTACAGCATCGAGCACGCAGACAGACATTTCCTAGCAGAATACTATCTTCGCCATTTTAGATCCATTCGGAATACACATGAACTGAAAAGAGCTAGGAGGGAAATTTACACATTTGCTTTTCCGTTATAGTAGCAGAATTTTCTTCCGTTTCTGGGACAGACAGATTCCGCTAAATACAGGTAAACATGCATGAATATTAAACCAAAATTCACGGGACCGGAAAAGTTTGTCCGATATGGACAGTTTTTTGGTTCATAAATGTTCCGCTAAAGGCAGGTTTTACTATATATTTTGATAGAGCTGAATAGTCCATCCTGTACGATGATGTCGTATCCTTCTCTCGAGCGTGTCCTTTCGTGCCACTTATCCCTGTAAGGGGTAGGCCTCACCATAGCCATTAAGAGTAAATATAAGCGTTATCTAACCCATTTCTTACACTTTAGGTCGATAGGTTTGATAGCAGTAGATAAAATGTTTGGCATCAGTTTTGTTTTACTCCACACCGAAGGGACAGTCAAACTTGTAAATTAATCTTGAAGGATGCATATAGAATCACTATGCTAAACATATATGACCGTCCTAAATAGTTACCCATCCGAAAGAAGTTTACTTTTTATTTACATACAGTGAACTTTCGTGATCATTTAAGTGACTGGTTCTTCTTTCATTGTTCATGGTGCAAATTAAGCGTTGGATTTGATTAATTTGCAGACTCCGGCGAAAAGTAACTTCTATCTCTACAGAAAATCTTCTTAATCAGGGGAAGATACTCAATCAATCAGTTCTTTAACACACCAAGCTAGTTGGCTATTTAATTTGGTCATGTACCTGTGAGCTTGAATTTTGAATACAATGGGTTCGAACCCCACTAACAGCAGCCCTGAAGGTGGCTTTCCACAGTTTCCCATTTTCGTACCAGTAACTAAACTTGTGTCCTCGTTCTGAGGGGTTGCAGCTCTTTTCAAGCGCACCCCAAATGGAGGTGAGCTGTATGAGCAATTTTAACCACATACCAGCCCTCCTGTCATTCTTAAATTTCTGAGAGTACCGGTCATCGAACCTGGGCTCCGTAGGTTGGCAGCTAATAATGCTAACCTTTACGCTGCGGAGGTGGTTTTCATACCCGTCAAAAACCGGGACTATACCTTAATAAATTATAACCATAGAGTTAGTAAACAATACACTAGAGGTAGCAATGGCGGTGCAGTCGCGTGCGAAATTGAACGAGCGCGCTGTTTGGCAAAAGCTGGATTGTTTGGCACTGTCACTATTGGAGTTTCTCGATAAATTGAAGTCTTATACTTCTCTTAAAGAAAATATCAGTCTCCTGGGCAGCTTATGACTGCACAGGGAGGTTCATAAAACGCAGTGGCGTATCATTTCACAGGTATGTTTATTTGAAATTCATTTTCTTGCGAATAAAATAATAATTTGTGTGACACTTATCGCCATGTGGATTGGCCTACTTGCGCTGACTTCACGGTTTCTTTCCCAGTAGGTGTGAATGTGATTCTTTGGACTTTACCATGAAGACTGAAATTAATGTTTTCGGGAGTAAAAGGGAAGACATTTTTCTTTCACTGAATGGCCATGTCTTTGAAAGCGAATATCAAGAAAATCCAGTGTAAGAGTATATCTATACATCGTGTTGGCAAATCATACATGCACGATCCCAGTGTTAGAAGTAGGTTAACAAAGACAATTTGTTTCATAACCAATAGGTTGATACACTGTTACTCTTCATTATAATCAGAAAGTAATGTTGATTTCTCAACATATTTCTTACAGCTCTGATTATATTGATGTGTATAATTGGCTCCTCATGGCCATGATTACTCATTATCAGTGTTTAGAGGTTAAACTGATGTATTTGTTTTCCTTTCTTGTAATGCCACGGATGTGAATGATACCCAGCGAGTGGTTGCAGATTTTGGGTCGCGTGACTGTGAACATGCATTGGGAATAGACAGCGGGTTCGAACTCCACTGTCGGCAGCGCTGAAGATAGTTTTCCGTGGTTTCCCAATTTTACACCAGGTAAATGCTGGGGAGATGTACCTTAATTAAGGCCATGGCCGCTTCCTTCACACTCCTAACCCTTTCCGATCACATCGTCTCCGTAAGACCTATCTATGCTGACGACGTACAATTGTACATCCATGCAAAACCAACAGACGTTTCGACAGCAATCGAGAAAATTAACATGGATCTAGAGGCCATAAGTAAATGGTCTTCCCAGCATGGATTTATTTTGAACCCAAAAAAGTCCCAAACTATAGTAATTGCCCACTCAAGACTTATTTCAAGTAATTACCGCATGTCCATCCCTGACGTACAACTTCAAAATCAAGCTTTGCCCTTTTGCAAGAGCGTAAAAAATCTCGGAGTAACCATTGATCAGCACCTCTCGTGGACGGATCAGATAATATTTGTGAGTAGACGAGTTTTTGCTACGTTGCACACATTAAATAATTTCAAATTTACTTTTCCGTTCGGTTTAAAGAAGAAACTAGTTGAAACCCTCGTTCTTCCAATATTCGATTATTGTGACGTAGTTTACAAAGATGTGAAAACCGAGCTTCGAGATAAACTACAACGTGCACAGAATGCCTGTGTAAGATTTGTATGTAATCTGAAATTTTCAGATCATGTTACCCAGTCTTACGTCAACCTCGGATGGCTACGCCTTGAAGACAGACGCAAGCTGCATACCCTCACTTCATTGCACCGAATCCTTACCTTACAATCCCCATCTTACCTGTATGAACGATTTCATAGCCTTTCTGAACACCATGATAAAAACACCAGAGCGCTGAGCTCGACATTGTTCGCTATTCCTAAGCATAAATCCTCAACCTACAACAATTCCTTCACTGTTGTGGCCAGCCGTGAATGGAACTTCCTTCCGCAGGAGGTCAGAGGGATATCAAACCACGGAAGATTTAAAAGTATGTGTTCAAAATATCTCTCTGAAACGAGCTCGTAGTGCGACACTCTTCTTCTTCTTCTTCTCCTTCTTCTTTGTTTTCTTCTCCTCATGGTTCTATTATTATTATTATGATTATTATTATTATTATTATTATCATTATTCAATAGTGTTAGAAAGTACTCAGCTGTGGTTTCCCGCATAGTTATCCTTATCCCTATCCCCATTTTGCAATGTTTTTCACCCACAGTAAACACACGATAACTGTAACATTCGTCAATGTGATATATTTCTGGAATTGGACAAATCAATTGTAAATATTAATAGGTTTATCTATATCATTATTATTATTATTATTATTATTATTATTATTATTATTATTATTATTAAAATTGCAATTCGTTGTATGTTGTATGTTAATTTCTTCGCAGGAAGCAAAATGTTAATTTATATTGTGTATTATAATAGTTATTTTTATGTACAGCAGGATAGCATAGTACCATAGTAAATTGTTTCAGTCTCTTTTTTTCATTTATTCAGTATTTTATATATTTTTATGTTATTTATGTATTTCACTGGTTAAGTGTAAGACAGGGACACGTGTCCCTAACTTTGCCAGTTAAAATAAACCATATCTGTCTATCTAACTGTGACGGTGTGATGTAAAGCAAATTGTAAACAAATAAAATATCGTTGTAAATAATTTTTCAGTTCTCTTCAATCATATCATTTACCACTCTCTCTTTCCATTAAATTAAGTCATTTTACAACTTAAAATCTTAAAGCAAATCAAACATTTCACGAAAAGCTAAATAAAAACTCCATAATAGACTGAAACCACAACTGAGTGTCATATTTCCATTTGTAATCACGTTCAGGAGACAGTAATGACAATGATGATGATGATGATAGTAATAATAATGTTATTGACTTTACGTCCCACTAATTACTTTTACGGTTTTCGGAGACACCGAGGTGCCAAAATTTTGTCCCACGGGAGTTCTTTTACATGCCGACAAATTTCCGACATGAGGCTGACATATTTGAGCACCAAATATCACCGGACTGAGTTAGGATCGAACCTGCCACCTTGGGTTCAGAAAGCCGGCGATAACAATATTTTGTCCACTTTGCTCCAAAATTTCGCCAACGCTAAAAACTCGCTTATTTGCTTCGTACGAGAGAGAATGCTTTCGGTTATTGAGCAGAATTATGCCGAAGTCCTGTCCATTTATTACATACGTACCTATCCTGATTCTAAAAGTATGTTATTAGAAGACCAAACATGAACAGTAAATTGATTTTGTTTTCGTAACTGCAATTGAACCCCGTCCTCTTTTATCAAGCATTTGTCCTGTATATCTTTTTTGGGCTTTCTTTCTACTGGAGAGAAACGTCGCCAGTATACTGCAGTCTCTGAGATTGATTACATGTAAGAATTTTAAACCATATCAATATCCACACAGTTTTCAAAGTCCCCTGTTTGCATTCATGAGCGAGCTTTTTGCCAAACAGCTGAGATGTCAACTTGCTCCGCTCGCTACAATGATTCTCTCGCAGACGGTGGCGCCGCTACTACCTCTAGTGTATTATTTACTGACTCTATAACCACGGCCGCTTCCTTTGCAGTTCTAGCCCTATCCTATCCTATCCTATCCTATCCTATCCTATCCTATCCTATCCTATCCTATCCTATCCTATCCTTTCGTCTCCACGAATCTGAGTTGGTGCGACGTTAATCCACAAGTGGTATCATACATTTTTATAACTAACTGGAATCATCGGAGTCTGTCACACTCCAGATATTTACTATTAAAGTAAACAATCAGTTTTACTATTTGTTAAATGTTTTCAATCGAGCCTCATCAAAACTTAAAATAAAATATTTCAAACCCAAAATTAAGTACAAAAAAAAAAAGCTCCGAATAAGTGAAACTTATTCAAAAATCTAGAAAAATAATATTTATATGATAGAGTCCAGAAAAAAATATAATTACTGGAAAGCTCCGAAATAAATTTGCATTTTGATGTCCAAATCAATGTTGTTTTGAGTACACAATTTTCTTTACTACAGGGTACGCTACTAAATATTTTATGTAAATAACTATAAATTTATAGAAGGAGAGATGTCCGTGGGGTTGATTGATAACCATATCATAGACGTTAAAAAGGTTAAAATACTTGCAAAAATTACTTTCCACGCCACCTACGAATACAAATTCTTGATTGCCCAGTTGTATCTCATCTTACAATAATAATCACCACCAGCACCCACCACCTCGCACGTTGGAGTGCAGAGCTTCATTAGTTATTAACCGTATGGTACGGAAAATTTAGCACCACAATATGGCGCTCCATTCGATGACTCATACCGAGGTGAGATTCTTGTTACAAGTACAGTGATCCTTCTTATTTAAAATGCCATACTGAACACTGTCACCCCACGAGTTGACTGGAAATCACTTCGATTCTAAAATGTTCATAGTTTTTTTTCAATTTTACGTCGCACCAACACAGACTTCAAGCGGAATGGGTTTCTCTTTGTTAATATAAATTTTCTTTTACAGTTGTACTGTAACCTGAGATGGAGTATAGGCGTTGAATGGCTCTTTAATTCATGCAAACTTATGCAGGGTGTTTCAGTGAGATATCCCTTGTTTTAAATCAGTTTATTGTTTGAATGAATAACAAAATATCATAGTAAGTAAGTGGAAATGAGAGATTAATTCTGGGAAAATAACTTACAGTCACAAGACGAACTGGATGTCACACCAATCCTGTTAGTCACATTCTAGCCCGTTTCACCACATTGTCAGATACACGCCTCAAAATGTCTACTTCGATATCGTTTATTTCGGCTGTGATGTTTATGCGGAGATCCTGGATGGTTCGCGCTCTGTTTCTGCAGATCCCACAGAAAATAATCCGCCGACGTCAAGTCTGGTGACCTTGCAGGCCTCAAATGTTTAGAGATAACATGATCTTTGAATAAGTAGATGCTGTATGCCATGGATTAATTTCAGGTGTGGCATCATCCCTGCATAAGTTCGATGTCATGTACCTTTTGAACGAAGTCTGTCCGTCAAATATTCTTATCCGTAATCAGTACTTCTATCCTCTTCAAATAAAAATGATCTCATGACCCTGTGACCGGAAATTGCACCCCACAATGCAATATTTTCCGGATTAATTGATGCCTCGTGGTACACGCGAGGCTATTTTGACGCCCATATTATTGAGTTTGAGAGTGTACAGTATGTAACGTGAGAGATGAAACCAAGCTTCATCGGTAAACCAAGTTATTTTCAATATCTCTGAATCTCTTTTCACCGTTAAAAAAACCATTGCAATATCACAAACGCTCCACTCTTTCATCCCGAATACTGCAGTCACTTTGTTGAGCCTGTTGCTGCTTTTGGCTAGAGTTGGGTCGGAGTCGTTCAAAGGAAGGAGCGCGCTCTTTCGCTCCGCTCTCCAGATGGAGTCAGCTCCGGGGAGTCGTTCGAAGGAGCGGTTTGCTCCAAGCATCGCACGGCTCGAAGAGCCTAGCCTCTTCCACACCCCCACCCCACACACCACATTCACTCGCTCCTTCGACACGCTCCAAGCGTTGTATCGCTCTTCCTTCGCTCATTTAAAGAAGTGTGCGTCTTTGCCACAGCTGCCAACCACATTGTGAGAAGGAAAGGAAGGAAATGGTTGAAAATCTATATTATTAAAAATACATTCCGATGTAAGTCCTTGCAAGGAATATTAGAATGATATAATTCCGAGAAGAAGATATTTTTTCCCTGTTAAATATTTTAAAAATAACGACGACAAACAATCTGTGTTGGTAAGCTGTACCCTTGTTCACCTCCACCCCTTACTACAAACTGTGTTTAGGACGTAATTCATCAAATAGCCAATAGATAGCATTGTAATACGGTTCTTCTCGAAGAATATCTTTCTTGGAAACCCGACAAATTGTGAGAAATACATACACAGAAAGAGACAGGCTATCAGCATCTGTTAACCAGACGTGTCAGTCTCAGTATACCTGCCCCTGCATAAAGACATTATACTACCGAGCTCGATAGCTGCAGTCGCTTAAGTGCGGCCAGTAGGCTATCCAGTATTCGGGAGATAGTAGGTTCGAACCCCACTGTCGGCAGCCCTGAAAATGGTTTTCCGTGGTTTCCCATTTTCACACCAGGCAAATGCTGGGCCTTAATTAAGGCCACGGCCGCTTCCTTCCCATTCCTAGCCCTTTCCTGTCCCATCGTCGCCATAAGACCTATCTGTGTCGGTGCGACGTAAAGCAACTAGCAAATAAAGACATTATGACCTACTCAACCCGTAATAAACAAATTCTCATAATTCCAGTGTAGATTGAGAAAATTCGTCATTTCTCTTACGCAGAATGTGATCACTTCCATAACGCGACAAATCCCTACGTCTTTCTTTAATTATTTTATACGAAAACGAATGCGTTAAAATTTCGAGTTGGCAACATTATCTGCTTTTTCCTTTTTATTCATTGGCACCAATGTTCCATTGTGAACTGGAGTTTGTCGAATATCGGTCTATGGTCAGTTTTGTCTACAGTGTTCAGTGGGAATCATGGCTTTAAGGCAAAAGAAAAAGAGTGACATTTTAAACTTTTTTAAAGATTTAGGCGATGGGAAAGCAAAGTGCAATTTTTGCTCAAAACAGATTTCGTATAAAAGTGGCAGTATGTTTAATCTCGAGCGCCACGTTCGAAATTTACATCCTACTATGTCGTTGTCTACAGAACGGCTAACGCCCGCTCTTCCCTCTTCAGAAGAAATTTCGGATGATCGTAGGTTAGCCGTGGCTTCGATTGCAACTTCTATTGAAGATGATTGTAGAGTCACACCAGCATCAGCCTGTGTTACACTTGAGTAAAGCGGAACGCCCCACCGGAATTCGGGTCAGACGTCCATTAGTTCCTATAGATGCACCGACCTCTTTCCAACAAAAGCAGTAGAGAAATTGACATTTTAGTTTTGGAGTCAATTGTGGAAAATTACTTGCCATTCCGCATCGTTGAAAGTAAAAAAATTAGGACACTGATTCATAAACTCAATAAAGCTTATAATTTGCCTAAAAGAAAAACTCTATCGCAAGTAATTCTTCCACAATTGTATAAAGGCGGGATTCCACTGAGGCAACATTTGGGCGACATGGGGCATGCGACAGTGAAGCATGCTGCAGTCGACTTTCAATTGAAGAAACACGGCACGATATGTAGCGTGCGGCTGTGTGGCATGAGACATGTTGCCATCTGTCGAACACTCTCTGGTGCCGCATGCCTCAAAAATATGCTTGTCGCACAGTGTCGCCCGGGATCCAACAGTGTGTGGATCGGTGCTACAATTTCCGTGCGACAAGATGAAGTGAGCTATTGAAAACACTGCGAATTTAATTGGGGATTATCACAATGCTCCGGAATTGCGGAATGTAACATTGAGTGATTATAAAAACAGTATAAAAGAAAGCATATGTCAAAACGGCCCCAGAAAAATATGACTGCAGTGTCCACGAACTGAAGAAAATTTTAAAAATGCGTTCAGCTTTCCACCGAGAGCATAAAAAATTCAGAAAATGAAAACTGGTGTTGCTTCTCCATTGAGAGGAAATCTGTGGTTCGCGTATAATCTACTTACCTTTCTTCTTGACATCGATGCTCCAAACGTCAGGTTACAATGAGAAACGTGAGATGAATTGATTTTATGCTACTGTTTTCCCCTAATAAATGAAATAAGTTAACTGCTTATGAACTTTTGTAAATAAAATTGTGATTTATTCAATGCCCAGCGGGCTGAGTGGCTCAGACGGTTCAGGCGCTGGTCTTCTGACCCCAACTTGGCAGGTTCGATCCTGGCTCAGTCCGGTGGTATTTGAAGGTGCTCAAATACGTTAGCCTCGTGTCGGTGGCACTTAAAGGAATTCCTGCGGGCCTAAATTTCGGCACCTCGGCATCTTCGAAAACCGTAAAAGTAGATAGTAGGACGTAAAGTCATTATTATTATTATTATTATTATTATTATTATTATTATTATTATTATTATTATTATTATTATTATTATTCAGTTCCTGGTTTTATCCTTATTAGTACTGGCAATAGTTTGCACTAGAAATAAATAAATTAGAGATAACTATTAAAATAGAATTTAATGACATCATAGTACTAACTACAGCAATAATAAACTTGGCAGGTTCGATTCTAACTCAGTCCGGTGGTATTTGAAGGTGTTCTAGTAGACCTACGTCAGCCTCGTGTCGGTAGATTTACTGGCACGTAAAATAACGCCTGCTGCACTAAATTCCGGCACCTCGGCGACTCAGAAAACCGTAAAACCGGGACTTGAAGCCAATAACATTATTGTACAATAATAATAATAATAATAATAATAATAATAATAATAATAATAATAATAATAATAATAATAATAATAATAATAATAATAAATTCTACAAATCAGTATATTATGGCATTTCCATACCTATGGATTTCTCGTCAACACGTCGTTTAATAGCATAACAACAAATGGTTCTCTTTTCTACACTGTTAACACACAACAATTAATCTACTTTTTATTCGGATATTCTTCGCCGCTACTCTAATTACGCAGTCTTCTAACACTGTTTCATCATAGTCTTTTTCTTCCTCACTATGTCTACTTATTGCCGGCCCCGTGGTGTAGGGGTAGCGTGCCTGCCTCTTACCCGGAGGCCCCGGGCTCGATTCCCGGCCAGGTCAGGGATTTTTACTTGGGCCTGAGGGCTGGTTCGAGGTCCACTCAGCCTACGTGATTAGAATTGAGGAGCTATCTGACGGTGAGATTGCGTCTAGAAATCCAAGAATAACGACCGAGAGGATTCGTCGTGCTGACCACACGACACCTCGTAATCGGCAGGCCATCGGGCTGAGCAGCGGTCGCTTGGGAGGCCAAGGTCCTTCAAGGGGTGTAGTGCCATGGTATTTTTGTCTACTTATTGTCATAGTTGCCAAGAGTTATCTTTCATTAGCCTAGTATAACTGTATTAGAAATGTGAACTATAAGGGGGTAAAATAATCAAAATAGGGTTAGGATATTCTGCTTAAAACTAATAGGCCTACATTTTAAATTTTAAAATGTCATTAAATTCCAGTGAACAAGAAGTTTCTAAATCTTCCCGTACCTCGAGGCATACAGATTCTGGTACACGACCTTCATCTGACAAAGTATTCAAAAAAAATCATCACTAATGGCTTTCGCCTCTTGAAAATTCCGACGTGGTTTGTTTGCCAAGGGCTCCATGCCTTATCAGCTTGGATCACTCCGCGCCATGCACATTTCCGGGATGATTCGTGAGATGATAGGTTGAGAAATTCGAAACAAGGAAGTATAGCCGTCACCAGCCGGTCAAAGTCGAGTGAGGAACTGTTGTCTTGGTTGCCTTGATGGAATAACGTTTGTAGTTGGCGACAAGTCTCCACAAGTGACGCATGCTACACCCGGCAACGCATGTAGCATACCACATCTTTTGTGCCCGACTGACAACAAGCCGCATGCTACAAAGAGCAACATTTGTTGCCAGCCGCATGCTCCATGTCGCCCAAATGTTGCCTTAGTGGAATCCCGCCTTAATATGATGAAAGAATTTGTCAAAGAACAATTGGAGTCTGCAGTCTACTGTATGTGACATTACCTACTGACTTGGACTTCTATGAACAACGATTCCTACTTGTCCGTGACGGCTCATTTCATCGAGGGAGTCGAGTTGGTATCTGTTCTACTGGAATGTTTCATTACGAGAAGCACACGGCTCGAAACTTGGCTGAAGAACTCATAAGAGTTGCTCGTGAGTGGATAGTGGAGACTAAAATCGTGTGAATTGTTAGTGATAACGCTGAAAATATTGTGGCTGCAATACATCAGACAGCCTGGAGGCAAATCCCATGTTTTGCCCATAATTTAAATTTAGTTGTGAAGTCGAACTCCACTGTGTTAAAGACATCACTGCGAAAGTGAAAAAAAAAAGTGGACTTTTTCAAACGCAGCTCACAAGCTGAAGGCAAACTGCGAAAAATGCAGGAGCAGATGGGTGAACCAGTCTTGAGTATTAAACAAGATGTGGTAACGAGGTGGAATTCCACCTTCGTTATGCTCGAGAGGATTATTGAGGTCCAACGAGCTCTAATTTCAACAATTGCCTTGAACTACCCTGATCTGCCGCAGCTAAATAGCGATGACATCCAAAAGATCAAGCAGTTTGTGAAGTACTCAGAGCTTTCAAACTGGTCACTGAAGAGATGAACAGTGAGAAACAAGTGACAGCCTCTAAAGTGATTCTGCTGAGCCAGTCACTTAGACAATGGTGTGCCCAGTTTGTAAATAACTTTGAAATGTGTACGGAAGTGCAGGAGATGGCTCAAAAGATACTGGAAGCTCCTACAGTAAGGTTTACAAATATCAAAAAGAGTGCCATATTTTCAGAGGCAACAGCAGTAGATCCGCGCTTTAAATTACATGGTTTCGCGGATAGGAGTTGTTATAACTCCTGCAAACAAAGACTTATCCGTTTCTGTGAAAGTCACCAACTTCCCGTCAGCTCAGATGATGTTTCTCCTACTGCCCTCTCTGAAAGGAGTCCATTCACAGCTAAAGTTTCGAGTTTTGTCCGGAGTCCACACGAAAAATCAGCTGCGATAATTGAAGTGGATAACTTTCAAGAGCCATTGTTGCCTCTGAAAGGAAATCCACTTGTTTGGTGGTCAGAAAGACAACATGTGTACCCTTCTCTCCACAAACTGGCACTGAAGCGTTTGTGTGTAGTCGCTACTTCAGCGCCTTAGGAGAGATTTTTTTTTTCAAAAGCAGGACAGACTATAATTGAGAGAAGGAGCCGACTCACAGGAAAGCGAGTGTCCCAGATTTTATTTTTAAATTCTAATTTAAGTGAGTGGTGTATTTCGGGCGATGTACTTTGTGTAAATAGTTTGTACATAAACTTTAGCTTCTAGTTTTATATGCCTGAGAATATTAATATAAGAGTGCAGCCGAATGAGTTTACCATATTAAACACTACGTCATTCCATTTAAAGTGATAATTTTCTGGCACGAAACAAATGTTGAATAGCGAATTTGGACAGGCGCTGTGTGTTGCCAAAGGAGGTCGTTTTAAACGTGGCGGTAAACACAGACTGGTTACGTGTACGTGTCGAAGGAGCGGGAGTTGGAGAGGGAAGAGCGGAATGGCGAGGAGCGGAGCGAGCTCGGGGGATGAGCTGGTTGAAATTCAAGGTAAGTTCTCTTCACTCTCTCTCTTGACGCTCTCAGTATGAGCGAGTGTTATGTTTGAACGGTACGCTCTTTTGAAAGGAGCGAGCGGGGAGTCGCTCCACAAAAAGAGTCGTTCACCAGGAACGACTCGCTCCTGAGCGACCCAACATTACTTTTGGCTCATTGTCATCGAGTAGCCGGTCTCTTGTGAAAGTCGGCGTAACTACTCTCTTGAGAAACAAAGCAATCGTTGAAGAACATCTACTCTACAGCATGCTGAGGCTCTAATAAAAGTGAAATTATGGTTGTGTTTCTCTCTGATTAAAGGACCAGTTTAATCCGACTTCTTCACTAAATTATCACCCACTCAGGGCCATCAGATACACCGTACTCACGTCCGTAAGCTCTTTGGGTCGGGGTAACGTAATTCTTAAGCAAATAATTCCTAAACATAAATACACGTTGCTGAATTGAGTTCTCCATGTTAAAGGGAATATGACAACAGTGCACACTATAATGATAAGTGTGGAAATTGAAGGAAATTTGCCACATGCTGGTATTCAGTGAAACTCCTGATATAATGCATCGTTTAATTTTTACAATTTGCTTTACATCGCACCGATACAGATAGGTCTTATGTATGTTGGGTATAAAGCCCGAAGGCTGGTTGGATCCTCAACAGTTTCACCATTAGCTGTCATAGATGGCCTAGGTGTCACTGAAGAGGCGTACTAGGGAAATGAGGAGTGAGGTAGTTTCTCGTTGCTTTCCTCACTGAGCCAGAAGTTGCTATTGCACATCAGTCTGCCAAGCCCACTGAAATGCGTGCACCAATCGACCCTATGAGCGAAATTTTCACACCATTCATAGCAGGGACTGGCTGCATGAGGAATGGCATTACTAGCGTCACTCATACCTCAGCCACTTTCATATTGTCAAAGCCAAGGAAGAGACTGAGACAGGTCAATGAAAGTAACAATTTTATTCTAGCCAATACCAGAAGACATAGTGCACTGTAAACACTACATCTTGCCAGTAAAGGCATAGATAGGTCTTACGGCGACGAAAGATAGGTAAGGGCTAGAAGTGGGAAGGAAGCAACCGGCCTTAAAGAAAGGCAGCGTCCCGGCAAAAAACTCACCGATATAACTAATTATGAATTTTGAATTCACACCGAAACACCCAGAATGATAATTTTGCGAGTACAGAGCAAGTGGCTGCATAGTTCGGGTCACGTAGCTAACAGCTTGCATTCGGGAGATGGTGGGTTCGAACTCCACTGTCGGCAGCCCTGAAGATGATTTTCCGTGGTTTCCCACACACCATTCAAATGCCGGGGCTGTACCTTATTAAAGCCACAGTCGCTTCATTCCCACTCCTAGTCCTTCTCTATCCGTCGTCGCTATAAAACCGGTGCGACGTAAAGCAAATAGAATAAAATAATATTTTTGCGAGTATATATCAAAATACTTACTTGTGGTGAGTTGCATCTAAAATTTGTTTCATATACCGAGAGAAATAACTCACTTGTAGGTAAAGAATATGATAAAATGTGCCATGATAAGAAGCAGCTTTCCATAGTCACTCTTTTTTTTTTTTCCTCTCCTTCATAGCTTAAGTTGTATTTATAAAAGCTACATCTTTCTCAAGTGACGTCGTGTTGCTTAGCTCCACCGAGAGATTTCAATTATTTGTGGTATCTTTATCTGTGCTTGAATGATAATCCTATGTCTTCTCTCTCCTCTTTAAGTCAGTTGCCACTCTTGCAAGGCGCTTACCAAGTTCCTTTCAGAACCATTGCACATTATTCAAATACTACAATCTGTGAGTGGGAAGTTAAATTATTCATGCATAGTAACCCCTGCCTGCGACTGAAAGATAATGAGATTTGCATAATAGACGGCTTAATCGAAGTCATTACGAATATAGCAAGTGACACTGAGTGACTTTTTAATTAATGACTCCAGCGTGCAGTCACATTAAAGTAAGTGGCCTGTGGGTTTTTTACGTCGCACCGATACAGAGAAGTCTTCTGGTGACGATGGGATAGGAAAGTGTTAGGAGTGGGAAGGAAACAGTCGTGGCTTTAATTAAGGTACAGCCCCAGCATTTGCCTGGTGTGAAGTTGGGAAACCACAGAAAACCATCTTCAGGGCTGTTGACAGCGGGGTTCGAACCTACTGTCTCCCGAATACTGAATACTGGCCGCATTTAAGCGACTGCAGCTATTGAGCTTGGTGTGGAAAGGTTAAAGCGTTAGACTTTTCTAACAGATCATAAAATTATGACAGTTTTACTGAAAGTTCTGAATTCACAAAGTTTTCTGATAATTGTGTTGCTTCCCATTTATAAAGTAGACATTTCCTGCCACAATATAAATGGTATGATGTATGTATGTTTAGTCCTCAGCCCGAAGGCTGGTTGGATCCTCAACAGCTCTGCCATCAGCTGTCATAGATGGCCTAGGCATCACTGAAGAGGCGTACTAGGGAAATGAGGAGTGGCGTAGTTTCCCGTTGCTTTCCTCACCGAGCTAGAAGTTGCTATTACAAATCAGTCTGCCAAGCCCACTGAAATGCATGCACCAACCGACCCTATGAGCAATATTTTCACACCATTCATAGCAGGGACTGGCTGCAGAAAGAAATGGCATTACTAGCATCACTCATACCTCAGTCACTTTCATTTTGTCAAAGCCAAGGATAAAACTGAGACACCGGGCGAGTTGGCCATGCGCGTAGCGGCGCGTGGCTGTGAGCTTGCATCTGGGAGATAGTAGGTTCGAATCCCACTATCGGCAGCCCTGAAGATGGTTTTCCGTGGTTTCCCATTTTCACACCAGGCAAATGCTGGGGCTGTACCTTAATTAAGGCCACGGCCGCTTCCTTCCAACTCCTAGGCCTTTCCTATCCCATCGTCGCCATAAGACCTATCTGTGTCGGTGCGACGTAAAGCCCCTAGCAAAAAAAAAAGAAAACCTGAGACAGATCAATGAAAGTAACAGAATTGCTCTAGCCCATAACAGAAGACACAGTGCACTGTAAACACTAGGTCCCGCCAGCAAAGGCATAAAACGTTATTACGAGAAGGTCTTCAGAAACTGTAGTTGTACAACAAAGACGTGTGGCAGGTTCCTTCATAGTTTTTCAAGTTTATTATTTACTTTATAGGACTTGGATACTTTGACGTTAGAGCTTCTCCTTTTGTCAAGAAACGTGTAAGCGGTGGCCAAATATCCTAACTTCTAGACTCTCACACCTTGACTCACCGGGTATTGTGTCCATTTCTTTCATGAATGAGAACAAGAATCTCTCACTCCCTACATCTTAACCACATTCCCATATGGTTGTTGAACTTTTTATGTCCACCGCAATGCAAGAATACTAAATAACATATCATTCATACTGATAATAATATAAACATTCCGTAAGAATTCGAGCAACCCAAGCACGACACCACTACACGCGAAGTATGAAGCGGGCTAAATAATAGCCGGCGTAAAGTCCACGGCACACAAATATTCTCGAGGGCGAGACAGAATGTTGTGAGAGCATGCGGTGGGATTCACAGAACAGAGCGAAATAGAACAAAACAGTTCAGACCAAAATAAAAACAAACAGAGATTCTGTTTTGTAGTTGATACTCTGTCTACACTAACCGGAGCCCTCCCTGGTTCCAGTCTTTCGCCATAGTCATGTCTGCATGCCATTTCCACATTCCGTCCACTGACTATTACCAGATTGGTGGCAATTTATTTATTTATTTATTTATTTATTTATTTATTTATTTATTTATTTATTTATTTATTTATTTATTTATTTGGGAAACCAAAACAGCGACATGCCGAATTACAAATATTCACAATGAAAAAAAAATTACAATGGAGTAGCATAATGCAAACTTAAAAAATAAATGAAATAGAAATGAAGAAAAATCATCTAATGACAAAAGTAGCAGGGAGAAAATTAAAAACTAACCAGTTAATTGTAGGGACAAAACAATTAACAATAAAAAAGGCAAAAGAAAAGAACGAGTAAAATAAAAGATTGAAAGTAAAATAAAAGGGACAAAACAATTAACAATAAAAAAGGCAAAAGAAAAGAACGAGTAAAATAAAAGATTGAAAGTAAAATAAAGAGAAGCACTTATAGTTAGGCACAGTAAGATAAATACGGATATAACATATAAGTAACGGTAGAGTACAGTAAAAAATAAATATTACATTATGTACAGTACAATAGAGGAGACAGCAATGAGAAGAGAAAAAAGGAATACGAAGGAAATTATCTGGGTTAAGTTAAGGAAGAATCGATTAAAGGAGGCATACGATGAAAAAAGTCCAAGATCCTGTCAGAAAGATAAAGAGTTAAGGAGGGTTAGAATGCGGATAAATAAACATACAAGGCGGAATACGGAATATGATGGGGTGGATTTGTCCTGGCTTTGCGGAGTTGGAACATGTAGGTAAAAGGAGTTAATGTTTCAACGTCTCCTTGAAGACGATGAGAGAAGAAAGGGCTAGGACTGAAAAAGACGCAGCAGTAGTCTTCATTTAGACTTAGACCATTATTTGCCTGATTTGAAAAATGGGAAACCGCAGAAAACTATCTCCAGGACTACCGATAATGGAGTTCGAACACACTATCTACCGAATGCAAGCTCACTGATACTCTGTCGTTAGTCGAATTTGTCTTCCAGATATTGTTTGTAGTCTACGACCTTCGATATACACTCTGATTCTGCTTCACAATATAAAAGTGCGAAAGGAGAGGCCATATGTGTACCATATTAGATTCAATGTTTATGCTGTGCAATATATGGTACAATCATTTACAGATCTTAGTGATGAAACTGTACTCTAAATGAGATTGTAATTGATGATTTTCCATTCAGAGTAGATGTTTTATGTCCGCCACTGTAGAAGAAGGCTATAAGGAAAACTATAAATACTTTCTACTTCTCAGGGTATGAATTGTTCATTTCGAATCCATCTAGGATGACACATAAACTTTGGGAAAAGGAGTCAGGTATCTCCAGCGAGACTGTCATTTGACTGTGGGAGTTAACCAGGTGCACTTCTCAAAGAAACTTTACACTTCTTCATGTTTCACCGGAGAAGTTTGGAAGCTAAATGTATAATGTGTCACAGCAGTGGTAGAATTAAGTCTAGTCTGGAAACTCAGGGGAATAACCGTTACGATACCCAGGGAGATCATCAATGTTGAAGAGGATATTAACATTCCCTCGATTTTTGAAAAAAGTATTAGGTTTATTTTACGTGTAAATACGAGGGCTATTTTTCAATTAAGGACCGTTTGCCAATAAAATAATAACTATTAGATATTGCTGACTAATTAAATTTTATGCCTCTTTCCATACCTTAAGCTACTTTTCCACATAATTTTATGTTTGCTGAAACATTAATCGTAGCGTCTAACAAGTTTTTGTAAAACCTCGTCGTAGAAATCTGCCACCTACGTGGTAAGCCTCTTCTGAATCGTCGTTTTATTTCGTCGTCGTCGGTGTGTAAATGCTTGCCACCGAGGAACTTAATCAGACACAGAAAGAGTTGGTAGTCAATATACGGAAGATCAAAGTTATTTGTTTAGAGAGGATGATTACCTCGTTGTACTTCCTCTTAAAACAAAAATCACCACCACCGCAACTGTACGGAGAGTTGTTCAACTGCTGCCAGCCAAAAGACTTGGTGAGTGATTGCGTTTGAACAGTACCTAGTGACTACCGTGTCTTTCTTCATCCGAAGAAGTTTCTAGGAGGCGAGCGTCTTCATACCAACGGCGAAGTAAAACAACGATTCCTCTCGGACGGCAGACTACTGTGACGAGGGTCTACAGAAACGTGTCCCACGCAGCTGCAAATGCTTCAATAAGCATAGAATTATGTGGAAACTTAGCTGAAGGTATAAATAGAGGCATAAATAGGAAATTAGCCAAAAATATAATTATTGTGTTTCATATTTTATTGACAAACGGCCCTTAATTAAAAATAGCCATCGTATAATGAGTAAATAATCCATGAGAGCCTCTTTTATTCACTCATTTCCGGGAAGATAATTGCAATCACAATTTGAAAATACGTTTCCTGATTGATTACTGTATGATACCTTTGCACTAAATTATCGCGATGTAAAAATGTTGATTTATTATTGATTTTCTAATTCATTGCCTAGAGACTTAATCTATTTTGAATTGCCTCATAGTAAATAAATAAATATCCGAGAAATTATTTGGGAAAGATTGAGTTGCACGGTGCTCGGGAGAAACAATTTCATTGTATTTTAGTGATATCTGTGTTCATTTCATTGGCTGAATGGTCAGGGTTGAGGCCTTCGGTTCAGAGGGTCCCGGCTTCGATTCCAGGTCGGATCTGGGATTTTAATCGCGTCTGGGTAATTCTTCTGGGTCGGGGACTGGGTGATCGTGTTTATTCCAAAATTTTCCTCTTCATATTCAGACATCACACTACACTACCAACCACCACAGAAACACGCAGTAGTAATTACTTCCCTCCATATAGTGTTGGCGTCAGGAAGGGCATCCGGGCGTGAAACAGGAACAAATCCACATGTGTGACACAATTCGCACCCGTGACCCCACGTATTCGGGAAAAGCGGTGGAATAAGAAGAATATAGGACCTTTAATGTACGAATTTTCCGCTTCATACAACAAATCTGTTCATCCATATTGGATTCCAATTTAAGCTCATTAAGTCTTTAGACTTTTTCAATCGTGAAATTACCAGCGTTTCGCCCCAGTGTAGCAGTGGGCTCATCAGTTGGAATGCTACACCTTTCCAAGACTCTGGAGCTAGTGGGCCTTTGAGACACCACTGCAAGCCTCCTATGTAGGACAATGCAGTGACGGTGCACTAGGGGAAGTATATGCCTCCACTTATGTAAATGCCTGCCTTTGGCCTATATCAAAAAATAAGGTTCCTAGAAGAAAACCATAATTTAATTTCATCAATTGCGTAATGTTAAAAACATTTAAGCTCAGTAAGTCTTTAGGCTTTTTCAATCGTGAAATTACCAGCGTTTCTCCCCAGTGTAGCAGTGGGCTCGTCAGTTGGAATGCTACACCTTTCCAAGACGCTGATGTTAGTGCGCCTTTGAGACAGTTGGATTCCAATTTGTTCATTGAATGTTAGGACTGCATTAAATAACCCTATACCGTTAGAATTTTTAGCCGTGGACAGTATGATCATTTGAGCGAAATGAAACTGGGCATGGATGCCATAAATGAATTCAGGCTTAGAAAATCTTCCATAGGACTGCCGTCAGCATTGTCAGTGATAATGAAACGTGGTCATGTAGGGCCTACTTATTCTACCCAGAAATATATACATACAATAGAACCTCGTTAGTCCGGACTTCGCTTAATCCGGACATCCGTTTAATAATAATAATAATAATAATAATAATAATAATAATAATAATAATAATACATAAATGCAATTACAGTACAAAGCTGAGTTATGAGTGCAATGTTGTGGCGAGAAGCAGATGAAGATGATCCAGATTATCACATTTTAACAGAGGAGGAGATCGCTAAAAGTGTGATCGCTTCAAAAACCTCTGAAACATAGGAATATGACCAGGGTGAAGCATGTGATATTATTAATCCTAAGCCAAAACTTTGTGAAATTGAAGACCATCTAAACATTGTCATTAAATACGTTGAAGATAATAACGATGAAAACATATCTGCATATTACGAACATTTGAGACATCTGCGTGAGTTAATTACTATATTAAAGAAATTAATGTCAAAGGACGATAAAAGATCAGCAGTTTCTACAAACCAGTAAGCGTGCCAAGTGTGGCCAATGAAGGTGTGCCTTGATTAGCACGTTCTAATTCTGTACTGCACTAGTTATTCTGTATTTTGTAGGGCTTAATACTGTATCGTGTATACTAAATAAAAACCTCTGTACTTCTTAAATTTAAAATCCTGCACTGTGCTACCTCTTCCGAAAAGTCAAACGCCTTCGAATGAGGGAGACTATCGTCCAATCTGTATTTTATCAGCTTTATCAAAAATCTTAGAATATGTAGTCCATACACAAATGTCTGAGTACCTTCGAACGCACAATCTCCTTAATCCTCTCCAGTCCGGTTTCCGACAAGGACATAGTACAACTACAGCCTTACTTAAAGTGACTGAGGATGTTGGACAAGCAATAGACAGAGGACGATTCACAGTTCTGGTACTACTAGATTACAGTAAAGCTTTCGACAGCGTAGACATTAACATTTTACTTGTAAATCTGAGGGCTTTACATTTTTCTCAGAGTACGATTGCTTGGATGCATTCTTATCTTCACGGACGTCAACAATGTGTGAAAGGTAATAATGGAATCGTTTCCTCGTGGCGCCACGTGAAGAGAGGAGTCCCTCAAGGCTCTGTACTTGGTCCTCTTCTTTTCGCACTCTTTGTGAATGACATATCATCCAATTTAAGACACTGGAAATACCATATGTACGCTGACGATCTTCAACTATACACCGACTCTACAGCACGAGACCTCCAGGAAAATATCGACTTACTAAATATTGACTTACAGTCTGTTAGTGATTGGTCTGCTACGCACGGCCTGAAATTGAACCCCAAAAAGTAGCAAGTAATCGTTCTTGGCCAACAAAGTCAAATAACAAGTATAACTAAACGTCCGTTGCCAAGAGTAATCCTGCAGAATGTTCCAATTCCTTTTGTATCACAAGTGAAGAATCTCGGTGTTATCATGGACGAACGCATGACTTGGTCTGCACATGTCTTACATATCTGTCAAAAAGCTTACTCATCTTTACATTCTTTATATAAATATAAACATATATTTCCAATAAAGCTTAAAAAGAAATTAACTGAAGCCCTTTAATGCCACATTTTGACTATTGTGATGTTGTTTTCAATGACGTCAGGCCACAATTTTCCCTAAGGCTACAGCGCGCTCAAAATGCATGTGTGAGATATATATGCAATTTAAGAAAATATGACCACGTGTCACCATCTTTCCTAAAATTAGAGTGGTCGCGACTCCATGTTCGTCGTAACCATCATACTTTGTCTCTCCTCCATCGAGTTCTTACTACATCTTCCCCATCTTACCTTTCTTCACGTTTCCATTACTTCTCAAATGTTCATGACAGACATACAAGGGCTCAAACATCCAACCTGCTCATCATCCCTCACCATCGAACTGCCGCACATAACAGCTCATTCTCGGTGTTTGCCGCACGAGAATGGAATCGTTTACCGGACGACGTCAGAGGAATACCAACTACAGTGTCATTTAAAAGAGCGTTAAGAGGTATAGCAGGATGCGAGTGACCTGTGAATTTCTGGCCTTTCAGTGATCGTGCTCCTACAATATCATTACTAGCTATTATTATTATTATTATTATTATTATTATTATTATTATTATTATTATTATTATTGTATGTCCTACTGTGGTGGAATTTTATTTCAGTTGTATTTTGATTGTGTTTTAATTGTGTCTTCTAGTATTAATTACAGTATAATTACTTATGACTTTAATGTATACTAATTGGTTTAGTGTAAGAGAAGGCCCAATGGCCTTAACTACGCCAATAAAGACATTCATCTATCTATCTACAGTTCTTTTTACTGAACAGAGTGTTTAAATATGTACCTGAGCTCATATCATAAGTTATTTTGTTTAAACCGGACTGCCATTAATTCGGACAACCTAGATCCTCAATTAGTCCGGATTAATGAGGTTCTACTGTACTTAGATTTGATTCCCCGTCAGGAAGTCTAAAAATTTGAGAAACGAGATTTCCACTTTCGGGGGTGCACATGGCTCTGAGGTTCACTCAGCCTACACCAAAAATGAGTACCAGGTTAATCCCTGGGGGCAAAGGCGGCCGGGTGTAGAGCTAACAACTCTACCCCATGAAGTGCCGAGGTTACGTATAGTGAAAGCTTTTATCTCCCCCCCCCCCCCCTCCAAAGGCCTTCAAGGTCTGTACGGAGATAACTTTGCTCTGATTTACTGACTTAGATGCATAGGCTACGTATATTCAAATCATGTACACTACTGTCACTCGTGGAGTGCTCAGTTTCCCAACATCCGTGAACTAAATAATTGACTCTATGAATAATTCGCTGTTAGAATGCTAACATCATCTACGCTTATCTCACTTACCGACCATTCCTTAAATACTAACTTAAAAAAGTTCAAAAGATAAAGCAATTTATAGAAAATTATCTTCCTTGCAAATTATATCAGATATTGTGATACTTTGGATGTCTCGTTATGGCGTGACAAGGCAGCGTGTCATGATGACTTACTAATTTCGTAATAAATGACTGAATTAATCGAGAAAACAAAAATGCTTCTAGTGTACGGGAATAAAGAGAATAGAATCAACTCCGGAAATTCTGAAACAGCATTACTATTCTCATTATAAGCATTCACTCGCTGACGGTTATAACGATTATCTTCTGAGTGTATCAGTGTTTCCGATTGTGAATAATGAAGAAATCATTAGTACCACAAACTCGATCGCAGTGCTGGCACATCAAATTTACCAAAGCTGGTAATTGTAGAACCTGATTTTATGTTACTTTTCCACGGTCTCCTTTTATTGGACTCGTGATTTTCAAAATTCTGTGGGCTCTGGAGGACAGTGTGTGGTAACTTTGACCGATCGGACGCTACATCCTCTCAACTAGTAGTATCAGTTTTACTATTCTTCGTTTTAGACTTTAAAACGTCTTTGTAACGTTTTTAATGTCCTCCCAGATTACTTTGCCCGTCCTTTAGTTGACAACACATTTTTGGAAGGTGTGTGTAAGGCATAAGGGCAACAGTACCAGCCCATTGAAGTTGATGTTTGAAAATCATTGTCTCAATTATTGGTCACTGAGTGATTTTCTAGATAACAGATTAAACCAAACACTGTTTCTTCAACAACAAACAAACTGCAGGAGGATGTTGAAAATGTCTAGTGGATCATGTTTGAGAAAATCTTCGTCCTGCTACTTATAGTAACTTTTAACAAGGTCTGATGATGGAAAGTATTAGTAGATAAATAAAGAGGTGTGTTTGTTCAAAATGTTCTATCTCCACTTCAAATTAAGGATTATTATTTATTCCATATGCATTGGAGTATTTGAATACTATTGAATGTCATGGGCAATCCAGACCAAAACGATATAATGCCTTAAAATTTGTTCCATGTTCCTTTGTATTCATTGATCTCTCCTGTAATAAGCAAAGTATTATATACCAAAATGAACATAAAAACATGAATTTTCTTGTTAATTTAATGTATCCAAATTAGTGATATTTTAAATACATAAACCTGAGATAATGGCGCTTGGTAATTTGATGCTTTGTTGCGGTTCCTTTAGTTCTTTTGTGTGTCACTGGTGTATCTGTGTAGAATATAGTAATTTTAAACAATGCAATTTTATTGTTCTTCTTATTGTTCATTTAAGTGCAGGATTATATTGTCAAATACCACATTGTGCGTTATATTGATCATATTCGTGTACAGACCTTTCTCATAAATGTTGCAATTTTATGACTAAACAGAACACAAGCTTTTAAACATTAGAATTACACCATAAATTGCTCGTATAAAATGTTAGAAAAACAATTTTCTAACATAGTAACGGCATACAACATGAAGCAGCGTAATTTATTTAGCCTTGGAGATGGTGCTTATTCACTTTTATGCAAAACTTGAATTTAATGATCCGGGGTTTAGCGTTTGAAATAGGCCACATGATCGGCCCGAGAAACGCTGGCTTAATCTCCTTCAAGAAGGCATATGCTATGTTCATCTTGTTCCAAACGATGCTCTTCATAGAACCAAGTGGAGATTGGCTTGCAAAACAGTGGACCCTGCTCCATTGTGAGACAAACGATAAGAAGAAGAAGAAGAAGAAGAAGAAGAAGAAGAAGAAGAAGATGATGATGATGATGATGATGATGATGATGATGACGATGATGATGGTGATGAGGGGTTGGTGTTTTGTCAAAATTCATTTTTCTTGAAACCATATTGAGAACTGGTCCGAACAATAAAATATATAAAGTTTACACCTTTATCTACCAGTTGGAGCTGTCATCTTAAAAAGAAAATCAATTTTGGCACTTGGTCAAGTGATGCACAACACCATCCAATTACGTTACAGCCCCAGGATTTTTCTGGTGCGAACCCAGGAAACCCAGAGCTGTACCTTAATTAAGCCCACGTTCGCTTCCTCAACAGTCCTAGCTTATCCTACCTGATCGTCTTCATAAGACCTGTCTGTGTTGGTGCGACGTAAAATAGTTTTAAAAAATATATCAAATTTTTAGAGTGGAAATAATTTCGTGCGACAACGGTGTTCAACATGGCATTCTACATAAAAAGGAACACTGTACCTTGTAACAAGAGTCTGACATCGGTATGACGTCATCGAATAGAGCCGCCATATTGAGGTGCTTAATTCGCCGTGCCATACGGTTAATAACTAATGTAGCACTACACTCCGACGTGTGGCATGATGTTTGATTGGCCTTAGTGCGTTCTAAAAGCATGCGTCAAAAAACTCACATAGTCAATATATTAGAGGAAATTATAGTGCGAATAAGTGCAAAAAGGTCTTTCTTTCGTGATCGAGTATGGAACACATTTTAAGGCATTATATCTTTTTGGTCTGGATTGCTCATGACATTCAATAGCATTCAACTACTGCAATGCATATGAAAGAAATACCAATCTTTATTTTGAAGTGGAGATAGAACATTTTGAAAAAACACTCCTTTTTATGCAAACAATAAAAGGCTTCAAAATTATCGAAAACTCATTCGCAGTAAAGCGGTTTGGTAAAACTTCAAAAAGTCCAAAATCACCAATGCGGAGCGTCAAAAGACTTATTGGTAAAAGCTCAAATTTAGGATGGCCGAGCGTCGTCACCCTGCTCCTAATTTGTATGTAACTTCAAGGAATGGCGCCCATCAACGATGAAAGTGTTTATCAAAGTAAATGTAAAGGGCTGAAGAAAACCAATTTAAGGCAGCCACATTTGTGGAGATAGGATGGTGAAGAGCACCTCATCTCAATGTTTAAAGCACATCCAACAAATATGAGGTGAAGAATCGTATCTGTGTAACAACATCAATTTTTACATCATATCGACCGTGGATCGAATTCTTTATCAATGCCTGCAAGAATTTTGAAATGTAAAATCGTTTCGTACCGTATCATTCCACCCAAGTAGACCTCATGTCTTCTAATCGCTAGAGAACACTAAGTTTACGTTAAGTAGTTAGTCAGCAAGTCCGCCTCTGTGGTGTAGTGGTTAGCGTGATTAGCTGCCACCCCCGGAGGCCCGGGTTCGATTCCCGGCTCTGCCACGAAATTTGAAAAGTGGTACGAGGGCTGGAACGGGGTCCACTCAGCCTCGGGAGGTCAACTGAGTAGAGGTGGGTTCGATTCCCACCTCAGCCATCCTGGAAGTGGTTTTCCGTGGTTTCCCACTTCTCCTCCAGGCGAATGCCGGGATGGTACCTAACTTAAGGCCACGGCCGCTTCCTTCCCTCTTCCTTGCCTATCCCTTCCAATCTTCCCATCCCTCCACAAGGCCCCTGTTCAGCATAGCAGGTGAGGCCGCCTGGGCGAGGTACTGGTCATACTCCCCAGTTGTATCCCCCGACCAAGAGTCTGAAGCTACTGCCCTTGCGGCGGTAGAGGTGGGATCCCTCGCTAAGTCCGAGGGAAAAACCGAACCTGCAGGGTAAACAGACAGTTAGTCAGCAAACAAATTGTAAATTAACTATTAAATATTAAGAATGAAAGTTGATTTCCATTCTTCTAGAGAGTTTATGATCTATGTGTTGCAATGTATATCTAACTTTCTTTCACTAGCTTATTTTCATCAGGTAACTGTATAGTGCTTTGCATTGTTACGTTTCTCCCCTTTTCGTTCGAGCAAAAGTTAAAAATATTTTGTATTTTAAATTAATAATGTATTATATGTCGGCCTGGGGACCAGCCCCGTCGTGTTGGCGTAGCGTGCTTGATCCTTACCCCAAGGCCCTGAGTTCGATTTTAATTCCAGGCTGAGAGTGCGAACGGGATTCACTCAGTGTCGAGAAATCAACTGAGAAGCTGCCTCATACGAGATACTCGGTCGGGAAAGCCTAGCAACACAGTAGAGAACGAAGTCACATCGACCACGTAGCATTCCGTATCCACAGGCCATTTGACTGAGCAGCATATTGATATTATTGGTGTAATAATATTACTAATGTATTCCCCCTCATATTTATAAAATTACGCACTATTTATAAAAAGGATTAAAATGTTCCTTTTTATGGAATGAAGTTTTTTCAGGATATGTGCATGCATGTGCACTTAGGTGTACTTCCTTCCTACAAACAACTTGTCCAATCTATTCTAGCCTAATTTGCAATCAGCTAGTTCATCATACTGTAACCCGCTGGCCTTCTGACTCTCAGTCTCGTGTCGGTTGATCTACAGGCACGTAAAAGAACTCCTGCGGGACTAAATTCTGGCACCGGGGCATCCTCTGAAACAGTGGAAGTAGTTAATGGAACGTAAAAACAAAACTACTCTTATTCTTCTTTCTTCGTTATGTCCATTGAAAGAGCGCGTTGGAACTTCTTCGTTGGCCAGATGGTTTTCGCCTTATTATGTTCCCAATGCACTCTATTGCATCTTGCGTTCTGTAGACCACTTTCATTATTATTATTATTATTATTATCATCATTATTATAGATCATATTCACTCATATCGTGTGATGTCCGACTCGTTGGCTGAACAGTCCGCGTACTGGCCTTCGGTTCAGAGGGTCCCAGGTTCGATTCCCGGCCGGGTCGGAGATTTTAATCTTCATTGGTTAATTCCAATGGCCCGGGGGTTGCGTGTTTGAGCTGTCCCCAACATCCCTGCAACTCACACACCACACATAACACTATCCTCCACCACAATAACACGCAGTTATCTACACATGGCAGATGCCGCTCACCTTCATCGGAGGGTCTGCCTTACAAGGGCTGCACTCGGCTAGAAATAGCCACACGAAATTTTAAAAAAATGTCGTGTGATTATACCAATGCTGTATTCTGTTAATACACAAAGAACGGATGTAGTTTTCCAACCGTAGTACTCATTCATCTCAGCCAGGACACTAAGATTTAAAACACACGAATGAACTCAAAATGTCCCCACTTTGTAAGAATACATTTAGCTGAATATGAACAGTAATATTTGCAACAGAGCTCAGGACTGTCACAAGAAAACCATGTCTCTACACCATACACAAACATTTTTAGCTTATGAATAAGATTACTTTCAAGGAAGCACTGTAATATACGCATTCGACACTTAATCTCAGCTCAGAGCACATTTCGTTAATGTACCCGGCGGTCTCTTGATTTTTAGATATCCCACATAGAAATATGGGATTTCTCCAGATTAGCTTTCTCAATACGTTCTACTTTTCTAATGAAGCTGCGAAGGAGAAGCGAATTGGCTGATGCTGAGAAAAACAGATCTGGAATAACTGGAAATTATGAGAGGAGATCCCATTTATGAGGGCGAAAGACATAGAATTTGACCCAATTCGTTTCTTTTTCCATACTTCTTTTTATCGCTTTCCATTCCTCCCTCTTTCCCTATCAACGTGCTATTGTATCCTTGTATCGTTGCATTTAATCGTATTTTCATCTCCAGCTTCTTACTTTTACTGAATTATATGTGTGCACTTGTTCGTATCCATTTCATTTTAGGCTAATGTACATATAAATCTTAAAACTGTACTCTTTGTTGTGACTGCTTTAAATAGTTTGCAACCGAGCTCGATAGCTGCAGTCGCTTAAGTGCGGCTAGTATCCAGTATTCGGGAGATAGTAGGTTCGAACCCCACTGTCGGCAGCTCTGAAAATGGTTTTCCGTGGTTTCCCATTTTCACACCAGGCAAATGCTGGGGCTGTACCTTAATTAAGGCCACGGCCGCTTCCTTCCGACTTCTAGCCCTTTCCTGTCCCATCGTCACCATAAGACCTATCTGTGTCGGTGCGACGTAAAGCCAATAGCAAAAAAAGATAGCGCAAGCCTGGAGGGGTGTACATTACATGTTCATAACTACGGGATTCCAGCAATACATGTATATATATATATATATATATATATATATGTGTGTGTGTGTGTGTGTGTGTGTGCCTCCCCTGCGAACCATGTGACCTTGCCGTGGTGGGGAGGCTTGCGTGTCCCAATGATGCAGATAGCCGAGCCGCAGGTGCAACCATATCGGATGGGTATCTGTTGAGAGACCAAACTAACGAATGGTTCATCGAAAGGGGGGGTGGCAGCCTTCCGGAAGTTGCAAGGGCGGCAGTCTAGATGATTGACGGATATGGCCTTGTAATAATACTCAACATGGCGTCGCTGTGTTGATACTGCTACACGGCTGAAAGCAACGGGAAACTACAGCCGTAACTAACTCCCGAGGACATGCAGTTTTCTCTGTGTGAATGATGTACTGATGATGTCCTCCTCCTGGGTAAAATATTCCGGAGGTAAACTAGTACCCCATTCGGATCTCCGGGTGGCGACTACACGAAAGGGGGCGATCATCAGGAAGATGGATACTGACATTCTGCGGGTCGGAGCGTGGAATGTTAGAAGTTTGAATCGTTGTGGTATATTAGAGAATCTGAAAATGGAGATAGATAGACTAAAGTTAGTTGTAGTTGGTATAAGTGAAGTACGTTGGCAGGAAGAACAGGATTTTTGGTCAGGCGACTACCGAATTATCAACACAAAATCAAATAGGGGAAATGCAGGAGTTGGTTTAATAATGAATAAGAAAATAGGGCAGCACGTAAGCTACTACGACCAGCATAGTGAAAGGATTATTGTCATCAAGATAGACACCAAACCAATGCCCACCACAATAGCGCAGGTTTATATGCCTACTAGCTCAGCGGATGATAAGGAAATCGAAAGAACATATGAAGAGATAGAAGATTTAATACAATATGTAAAAGGTGACTAGAATCCAATTGTGATGGGAGACTGGAATGCAGTGTTAGGCCAAGAAAGAGAAGGAAATACAGTAGGAGAATTCGGATTGGGGAAAAGGAACGAAAGGGGAAGTCGGCTGGTTGAATTCTGCACTGATCATAATTTAGTCCTAGCCAATCCTTGGTGCAAACACCACAAACGAAGGCTTTATAAGTGGACGAGACCTGAAGACTATGGAAGGTATAAATAACTAATAATGAACAAGTTCGCATAAAACATCTCGTATTTATTTTAAAACTGCATTTTCACAAAAAAATGACTGATAAACTTTACTGCTATTTATTGTCAATCAGACACAGTTTAAACGGACATAGAATAGCATTACACTTCGTGACAGATATTCAACGATCTGCATTACTCAACACGACAGCGTGCTTACACCCGATTTAAAATGGGTAACCACGGATATCTTGCGCCAATTCCATCAAATTCATCAAAAATTTACGTCAAATAAAGCATCCTGACATGACAAAATATAGGCAATAAATTCACGGACATTACGATCTACTTTGGACGTGATATCACTTCGTAACCCTCACTAATAACTTTTTACATTTGACACGGCAGTCATAGTACTTTTAAATTTTATCCAAGCAGAAAATAAAACAAATGTCCTTTCGTCATATTTCTGACATTCACGAAAACATATGGGTGATCAACTGCGTCGTAAATCCCCATTTCAAATACATATAGTTTGACATCATGAAACAAGATACAATAGGCGGTAAATGGCATTTCTGCACGTCAGCTTCCTTTTTAGGCTCACCAATGACCCTCTGTTATTTTATTTAGCCATTTTTACATGTATGGCTTCACATTGGTTTTTATTTATGTTTCCTGAAAAATAAATCCTAAAGAAAAGAAATGCCCTTCACTCGGTGTCTTCGTTGATCACACTCGACTGATTGTATTTTTTTACACGAAACGTATTAAGTCAGATATCAGTACTTTTCAGGGATACTACTTCGGTATCTTGACCGTCTTTTTATCAGATTACCTTTGCCATGAGCAACTATCTCCACACGGAGTCAAGACCCCGGCCACATCGGCCAAAATCTGTTTGCTGGACTTAGTCTACTTCTTGACGATCGATTTACTGAACAGTTCAACCCTCTCTCTCAAGCCTCAATGTTACAAATGCAGGGGGTTTCAATATGGCGTCCCCTCTTATTTTATAGACGCTATCCCTCTCTCTCCAGGCATTTTTCCTTTGCCGCCAAGAAAATTTGCGTAATTTTTCCGACTTAGTGGAAGTGTATCAAAAAGAGTTTTTGCTGTAACCGCGTACTTGCTAACTTGCTAGCTGCAGTGATCACGAACATTTAAAATTTATTCTTACCAAATTAACCGGTTAAATGACCTCATTTGCTAGGCACTATTTTCTGACAACTTGGCCTGGGTAAAATAGACACGCGCGTCTCTCATTGACATATCCACAGAAATGGCTTAGCAGTCTCAAATCTGTATTACTAAAGACAGGACCCCCATTATACTGCGTTCACTGCTAATTCTTTCATTTAAATATACTTATTCAACCTAAACTTTCTTCTGTACCCATCCACTTTCGACACGTGCGGATGACGTCACATCTCATAGCGTGGGAAGGAAGGTAGCCACTTCCTTGCCACGTGTCGCCTCTGCGATATGAACATATATTCGAGCTGCTCATCACAATTGGCATGGGGCCTCATGTGGTAGCTTTAAGATTTAAATTCCTGAGGGCACAAAGGTCATGGATTCAGTATAGAATTTAGGTGCGTTTAATGTTGCAAATATATTTTCAGTCAAATATCATATGAAATATCCATTATGGATGGCTGCATGCTATATTAAATTGACCACGGAGCTGAAATGTTTTAAGCCACTTCTTTAAACTTGATTTCTGAAATTGTTTATTAAAAAAATGGCTTCCCACTAACACAAATACAACCTGAGCACCTGCCCCACAATATAGAACATTAATATAGGGTTTTTGTAATGTTCTGTTTGGGTAATAACTTTTTCCTCTCTCCTGAAAAGTACTGATATCTGACATAATACGTTTCAGCTCCGGCCGATTCAGTTTTTCCTTCACATAGTTTCCAATAAAGTTATCAGAATCTGCACGAAGTCTCAGTGCGGCGTTGAACGAGTTGCAAGACAGAAGCGGTTAATAGACAGTAGTGCTGTCTCTACATTACATGAGAGGGATGCAGTACTGTAATACACGTGTCTGTGAGTTCATTAAGCCTGTATTGTGCCAAATGTTTCGAAGTTTATCCGTTTGACATGTGCTTTCTTTTTACTTTTTGTAGTGCGTTGTCAGCATATTTTATTCACGTTTCGCCTTATTCCTTACCAGTTCTTAGTTTCCAACTTTTCAAACGCATTACATCAAATTAATGTTACCAACATATTACATTGAATTCCGTTACCTTTTTGTGATTGATATTTCAAACTCTAGAGATGTATAATGGACTGATGGTCGAAAATGAACTTTGCTAGTTTGAGTACAGTTGATAAAAATCGACACAATAATACTAGCCAGGCAGTGTCCCGGGGCCCAACACAATCTTTGCTAGGAATGTACTATTAAGGGATATTTCGTGCCAACTAAATCGCGTTAGAGCATGTTTTGGCAATCTGAACTACGTACATAAGTGGGGAATTTCGGACTCATACGAGTGCGAATGTGGACCTGCTAAATAGACAGTGTACCACATTCTAAAATATCATGCATGTACATACATGATTCTCCAGGAATGCCAATTCTACAGCTTCTGATTGGATTGAAAACCACCCCGTGGATCTGTGAATACCTGGATTTATCCCTGTAAATAAGTATGTAAGCCGTACGATATATAAAAATTAACTATCCTGGCATGAATAAGTTTAAAATGAAATTTCATTTAATAATAATAATAATAATAATAATAATAATAATATAGTGACGAACAACCGAAAAGAAGACACAGTATCCCTTGGACAGAGCAACGCAATCAGGCCCACTCAGAAAGAATGAGGAAATTAAAGACTCAAAAGACAGCAAAGTTCACTGCAAATGTAATAACACTCAACGTGGTCCTCGATGACCTTAGCGAATAAATAATAATAATAATAATAATAATAATAATAATAATAATAATAATAATAATAATAATAATAATAATAATAATTTTCCTTCAAAAAATACTTCATTACCTGATTTCTCTTTCCATGAATGAATATTTCCCCCAGTTTGTCCCCTAGAATTCCAAATTGATCTCCCTATTTTGATATTTCCTACCTTTAAAAGCTCCAGTAAAGTTTATTCGTTTACTAACGTAATTCCACGCCATTTCTCCACTGACAGCTCGGAACATCCCGCTGAGTCGAGCAACTCGTCTCCTTAGTCCAAAGTCTTCCCAGCCCAAAGTTTGCAACATTTTTGTAACACTATTCTTTTGTCGGAAATAACCCATAACAAATCGAGCTGCCTTTTTTGTGGACTTATTACAGTTTTCGAATCAAGTAGTCCTGGTGAGAGTCCCATACACTACAACCATACTCCAATTGGGGTCTTACCAGAAACCTATCTGCTCTCTCCTTTACATCCTTACTAAAACCCCTAAATACCCTCAAATTCCTTTGCAGAGATCTGTACCCTTTATCACTGCCTTCGTAATATACAGGCCGTACTGTAGAAAGCGCGCCAAACCAATCAGCTGATCAATTGAGGCGAGCTAAGCGAATGTTACAAATCGTACTTGTGAATGTAATCCATAAGGATTGGGGGCATTCTTTGGATAATTGTGACCGTTGACAGAGATAAATTTATATTTAAGTATATTGCATATTTTTTCTTTAAATTTATCACACCAGGATTTACGTAAACAGCTGTTATTATGATAATGAGACCTCATAGTTTAGGTTAGGTATGATATCTTCACGTGGTGAGTAATGTAAATTCAAGGGACGTAATACTTCTCGTGCAATTTATTCATTGTTATCGTATAAGACGTTTTTGTGGAAATATAACGCGCTACAAATTTAAAAACAGTGTGTGAAAGTTCGCATTTGCCACAATGCTAAGAACTCGTGCGTACCACGGCGAAAATACAACAATACAAGTAAATATACATTAATATTTTCATTTTCTTCGTATGGGGGCAAGTTACCTTTATGAAATCAGAAAATCCCAACCGAAAAAAAATACCTGTTAAGAAGAATAAATGTGTATGTTTCACTCATTTTCCAGAGCTGATGATGAGTTCTGCTTTTGACTTGCTTGTTACACAGATTTACAGCAGGGGGTTTTATTGTTGATACAGAACAAGTATAAAAGTGGACAGTAACCAATGGAACCTACATATCGTTATTTCGGGGTTCGTAATGTTGAGGACGCGCTGCCTTTTTTCCCCAAAATTAATGCGAGTAAAAACTATTCCTCGGCAGTTTCCGTGAATGTGGGAAGTAACTAATAGATCTGGTTGATCAGTGCATTCATATTTGGGAAAACATGGGCTACTCCTAAACAAAAAGTGATCAAGAACGTCTTCGAAGAATAGTGCAAGAAGTGTCAACAACAAAAGAACAAAATAAACAAGGAAGCTACTGTATTTATGGCCATCTAGATGTATGGGAGTTAAGTTTGTTGTCTCCATATTTGTATTAATGCATAATAATTATTTGTTGGGTATATTGACGAGTAAAACACTGAAGCTTTGACCGCGTAGATCGCACATCAAGCCTACTTCTCATAAAATTACATAGACCTGACTTACGAGTTATGATGGCGATTACAGGATCTTACCTGTAATATTAATACGACATTTGTAAATATTTCATCATTACAAAAGGTACAGACGCATCATGTCCTTGCAATACACGGGTCGGACGGAGAAAACAGTTCGCCTCTTTGTGTAACATCATCGGAGCTACACTACGGCCTGTACGTCACGAAGGGCCAGTGCCTTGAGTTACAAACCCAGTTATGCAATTGCCCCAATGAAGATCTATTCTTATATTAACACGTAGGTACTGTCGGTCTGAAGAGCAATTCCCTATGACAGCAGAGCACTCTCGTGGTTATCCCACGCACTCTGACTGCAGATGTTTACGTCCGTCTAGTGATTCGATCTGTTGTTCTGCCATTCATGAAGAGCACCCGCGGGGGTGTTTTCCAAAAGGATAATGCACGCCCCCATGCCGCTGTTGTAACCCAACGTTCTGAAGAGAGTGTCGGCATATTGCTTTGGCCTGCTCGATCCCCTTATCTGTCCTCAATCTATCACGTATGGGACATAATTGGACGACAACTCCAGCGTCATCCACAACCGGCGTTAACCGCCCCTGTATTGACCGAACAAGTGCAACAGGTATGGAACTCCATCCCACAAGCTGACACCCGGCACCTGTGCGTTACAATGCATGCATGTCTACATGCCTGCATTCAACAGTCAGACGATTGTTATTTATTGACCTTTGACGATGAAGTCGAAGAAACACACGACATTTTAACATCACTAACAACGAACTCAGTCTTGTCCTAAAATAATAACAATAATAATGCTGATGAGAGATACTGCCTTTGGAGATCGTAACTGCCTGAGGGGCATCCTTACTAGAAACCACTGTCTTAAGTTAAGATTGAAATAAAGAAAGTCTGAAGATCGCTAAGATCGGCTTCCGTGTGAGACTGCATCTACCATCATAATGATGCGTGGTGATCCAGCCCCCGTAGCACGAGCTCTGGTCTATTGGTATAATTAAGGCAGTCCAATCGGTATGCGCCACACCGTGGTTGTGCGGCATGGACACTTAATTGCATCGATGTGACCTGCGACTATGGCATGGACCGACATCTAACCTGGTGATTTACGTTAAAGTCATTGTGGATGATGACCGCAAGGAAAAATGATGCTATAATGGCAATGGCCCTAATCTAAGTCACTGAGGTTGATGACTCCATGACCATCCAAATTTCAAGCTGAAGGCTGAACACAATTAAGTTACAGTAGTCAATGACCAAGGTTTCCACATTAATAAATCCCCTGCACATCTGATGCTCAATAAATGAAAATCAAAAATGATAACAACAGCAAACGCTCACTACACTTGTGGGAGTACAGTCCTCTGCCATCGGACATGTCCCCTTAATCGTTACGTTAATGAGTTAAGATTTCCCAGCTTATAAGACTAAGATTTCCAGAATACATTTTCAAGTTAGTCAATTGGTTTTAAGCTAATTCTCAAAATACGATTTCACTGAATTTAATAATTTAATAAAATGAAGTAATCTCATAATCCTAATTAAAAGCAAATTTTATCTGTCCGTGCGAGTGGTTTCTTTAAAATCCCTAATTATTTAATCACACAATTGTCCTATTACCCATACTTTCTTCATTGTTGCTGAAAATCGATTACCTTTTATAATCACCAGTACTATTTATTTATATCATGACGTAACTCAGCAAGCTTACATTATACCACTAACAATTATTAAGAAACTATCTTTGATAATCCTAGCATTAAATCCTACAGTCTGCATAAATTAACACAACGCAAAATAACCATCCATGTCACATCACTTCGTGATATCCAAAATAAGACTTTGTACAACCCTCGAATGATATCAAACAGCATCACTTCCGATTCTCAAATTTTGACATCCCTGAAAATGGTTATCTCCAACCTTTCCGCCGCTTCAAAAATGAATTCAAATCTCTCCTAAAACGAGTCTATTCTAAAGAACAATATATAATTCCAAACATTTTACTACAAACGACAAATCTCAGTTACAGTTAGTTTCCTTCTACTAGCGAGCTATATCGACTACGTGACAGATGGTTGGAGCAACAGCAACGAGTCTCCCCACGTTATCTTGAGATGAAACACATGTTATTCGTATTTTAACCTCCGTCAAATGAAAGGGAAAGAAACTTGCCTCGCTGGCAATTTACATGTTATATAATACTTGACCCACATAGATTATGCGAAGAGATTTACTTTAAGACGTCACTCAAATATTCTTATCCATCACGGTCCTACGGTTTCACGTGGAATCCTAATTATGGACTGACTCTACTCCCATCTCAATAAATTACACGAAATAACTGCTTGGGTTTCCTACACTGAACATCCCGGCACCAACACTACAGGATTTCAACAACCTGATCCACAATCCTTTATTCCTGCCCATTTCGCTGGACTTGAAACACTCGCTTAACACAAATTCTTGACACGACAATAATATGGAATATCTCTCTTGGTGACCCATAATGCCGTTACACAAACACTTCGTGACAACTAACCATCTCTCCCCGCATATCTGATCTATTATTTCAAAAACCGAAACTCACAACTTAACTTACAAAACATTTACTGTTATTTTCCTCTCATCAACTCTACCCAGATTTAAACAGACCTTGCAATAGCAATCCCTGTCGCAAAATTTTATCAATCTCGCCTCGTAACTTCCCTTGAATAAAATTGGCATCGCTTAACAGAACGGTGTGCCTTCACGCCAGCTTTAATTGAATAACCACGGACTACGCATATATGAATTACATATTTACATCAAACAGAATTTTCCGATAAATTATTATCTTAACTTTGCCAAACCATAAATATAGAAAATAAGCGTACAGAAATGATACTTTGCTTTAAACATTATATTCGTTTCTCAACCATCAAAATCTACTACTCAGCAACACTTCACACGCCAGTTTCGTGACTTTCCCGATTATCCAAGAAACATCAAACAAATGACCTTTAGTCACATTTCTCTGACATTTTCACGAAATAAAAGGGTGACCAAACTGCGTCACAGATACACACACAAGAAAAACAGTGACATCATGAAATAAATAAAAGCATTTTATAACGATGACAATTTACATACCTGTATTCGTACGTCGTCTCCCATCTTTACAGATTCACCAGACTCTCAATCTTTTATTTAGCCATCTCGACAGATAGTGGCTTTACAAACATATTTCTCCTTATGTTTTAATTCACCTGAAAATGACATAAACCAAAAATATGCCCTTCACACGTTCTCTTCCTTGCACGGACCGAACACGCCTGTCGAACACCAACTCACACGGAATATTTTAGGATAATACAATTATATTTACAAATCCACTTGCAGGAATTGCAGGACCGCAGCATTAGAATGACCGTCTGTTACCTGTCCCTGAAAAATGACGTGATGATTCCTCACTTGGAATACTGTCGATTACTTTTATCGGAAGAATACTTTGACTGACTGATTTTATGTTATACAACATTTTCGGCAATTGCCGACTTCAACCCTATAACGCAACAGTTTAAATCATAGTTCGTAGAATGTTTACGATGCAATATTTTTAAAACCTATCTCCACTTGGAGATAATATTAAAGCCACGTTCGTCCAAAACCTATCTTCGCTTGGGACTGATTTATAAAGTTACTCTGAAATACGTGGACTCGCCTCGAATTCAATGGACACAATGCGAGATTGCAAATGGCGCATCACACTCTTATACACTTTACTCCCAATTTCATGCCATTTGCACTTACCCCCAATGATTTTAGAGACACTTTTCCTATCCCATAAAATGTATTGAAGACAGGTCTCAATGTAACACGTAGATGTTTAGTTTAGTATCAGTGTTACTGATAAGCTTTTAAGAATTTCTCTTTATCCACTAAATTGTTAAATTACCTCATAAGGTAGGCACTGTATTTGGTCGATGTATCAGAGTTTGAACGAACAGGAGCATATTTTGATAAATTTCCTTCTGGAGCTATTTAGTGGTCCAAAAATATCACTAATGATCCAGTTGTTTCACTTACAATTTTCTAACATTTTCTATAGCAGTTTCGTCGCCAATTCTCCTTAAATGTACTTTTTATTAGAACAAATAGTCCAACATATCCATGCTCCTTTTAAACGTGCGAGTGACGTAATTTCTTTAGCGCGAGAATGAGAACTACCACCTGTTTCTCCACGTAGGAAGAGCTCCTGACTTGTAATTTATATGGAACCTCATGTAATGACTTTAGGACTTTGGTTCCTTATGACACAAAGGCCATGGGTTCAGTATGTTTGTATGTTTTGTCATCAGCTCGAAGGCTGGTTGGATCCTCAACAGCTCCGCCATCAGCTGTCATAGATGGCCTAGGCATCACTGAAGAGGCGTACTAGGGAAATGAGGAGTGATATAGTTTCCCGTTGCTTTCCTCACTGAGTCAGAAGTTGATATTTCATATCAGTCTGCCAAGTCCACTGAAATGCATGCACCAACCGACCCTATGAGCAACAGTTTCACAACATTCATAGCAGGGACTGGCTGTATAAGAAATTACATTGCTAGCATCGTTAATACCTCAGTCACTTTCATATTGTCAAAGCCAAGTATAAGACACGGATCATTGAAAGTAACAAAATTGTTCTAGCCTATACCAGAAGACATAGTGCAGTGTAAACACTAGGTCCCACCAGCAAAGGCACGACTAATCAATTAAATATGTTGCCTCGACAAATATACTGCCAACATTTCCATATTCTACGTTCATTATTTCATGGTGTTTGGATACTTTGTCCGCCAGTGTATTTGCATATTCACCGTTATTAGAACAGTAGACTGCGTCAAGGATGGACTGTTCAGATTGTAGGTCTAATCCAACTTGAGGATGTAAGACATATTCCTTAAAAAATGTCTTTATGTTGCCACTTTCTAAATACATCTCTATTGCTCTCATGATTCTCTCAAGTTTTTACCTCCATTTTCCCTTAAGATTGTGTTCATTCCTGAAGCTCTTCAAATTTGAATTATCGAATCCGACTTCAGATAGAGAATGAGGTTTCTCACTCTTAGATTGGGGGGGAGGGAGGGGGAGGGGTCTCCTTAAGAGATTCTTACCAGGCGAGTGGCTGCGCGGTATCGGGCACGTAGCTGTCAGCTTGCATTCGGGAGATAGTGCGTTCGAACCCCACTGTCAGCAGCCCTGAAGATGCTTTTCCGTGGTTTCCCATTTCCACACCAGTCTGTACCTTAATTAAGGCCACGGCCTCTTCCTTCCCAATCCTAGCCATTTCCTATCCCATCGTTGCCATAAGACCTATCTATGTCGCTGCGACGTAAAATAAATAGCAAGAAATTAAAGCATTTATAATCCCTACCTTCCCTTTACATCCTTTGCCCTTTGTTTCGGGTAGCAAAAACCCTCGAAAACTAAACTGATTTAGCCCTTTGTTGTCTTAATGAATTCCATCACTCTCACCAAGCAGACGAGACACAACCACCACTGTCAAGATCCAGACACAAAATAGAGAACATTTTTGTTTGCGCGTGGGATGAGAGAAAGAAGGATTAAGAGAGGGAGACAATAGCGTGGCATGAAAAGCCGTCGGTCCAAAGTTTAGTGCTTTGTAGCCGCCACATGTCCGGCCAACGCCCCGAGTTTAAATGTTAGGGTTAACACTATCTGCTTTAAGTTCGTTAAATACACTGGTGAAAAATAAACTATTTTTCTAATAAGATTGCTCACATTTCATTATTAAACAACTTGGGAGAAAAATAATAGTGATAATTGATTATATAAAAAAAATGAAAAAACATCAGTAGAGAGCAAGTGAAATGAAATGGCGTATGGCTTTTAGTGCCGGGAAGTAGGCGACCTGCACGTCGTGATCAGGATGAAATGATGATGAAGAGTTTAAAAAATACTTTTAAAGCATAATTTAAGAATACGACGATAGTAATAATAGTAATATTATTATTTTAACGTCCCACTAATTACTTTTAAGATTTTCGGACATGCCGAGGTGCCAGAATGTTTGTCCGGAGGAGTTCTTTTACATGCCTGTAAATGTACCGACAGGAGGGTGGCGTATTTTTTACAGTGGCTTAACGACGCACCGACACAGATAGGTCTTATGGCGACGACAGGAGAGGAAAGGGGTAGGAGTGAGAAGGAAGCATCCGTGACCTTAATTAAGGTATAGCCCCAGCATTTGCCTGGTGTAAAAATGGGAACCCACGGAAAACCATCTTCAGGGCTGCCGATAGTGGGGTTCTAAGCCACTATCTCCCGAATGCAAGCTCACAGCTGCGTGCCCCTAACCGCACGACCAACTCGCTCGGTGCTGGCGTTTTTGAGCACCATCAAATACCATCAGCCTGAGCTAGGATCGAACCTGCCAACCTGAATTCAGAAAGGCAGCGCTCTACCACCTACTCAGCTACTCAGCCCGGCTAGGGATACGTAGGCCTATAGTCGTAATCAATAGCATACAGATTACTATTTAATAACAATATCATTACTAGTGAATGTTTAACCGACTCACTACAATACGTACAAACTGACACAAAGAGAATAAATGGAGAAAAGGTATTTTAATATTTAAAAATTATAGATATTACGAGGGGTAATTTATTTTTTAATAGCGAAGGCCAGGAAAAATCGCCCCACTGTATCAATTGATACATTTCCTCGACTTAATAAAAACTGGGTAAAAACCACGTAACCCATGGGCGTATCCTAAAGATATCGGGATATAAACCCTTTACATTAGATTGAAGTTTCCTTATAGATTGGCAATACATGTGTTGAAACGCGGCGTACGTAACACTCATCTGTTCTGACTCCGTAATCAGGCCGTAGAATAATTTCTGTCCTCGAAGGAAGCACCACTGATTCTAAAACGGCGCAAGTACACTCGGCGCACTTCACTCGACTTCGTTATCGACTCCATTATCCCACATCATCATCATCAGTACGTTGTGAATCATACCTTCCCTCCACGAACTTCTGCTGCTGAATAACATCCAACATACGCACTATGTTTTAAAGGGTGTAGTTTGGAACACTGATTTTCTCAAAGAAGCATACCTATGTGTTAAAACCAAACGCACTGCTGAATTTACCTTATTTAACTCGGGCAAATGCTGCATAGTTCTACTTTAAACAATTAAGTTGGTATAAATACTCTGTTATTAGTTATTCGACGTTCACCGGGCGAATTGGCCGTGCGGTTAGGAGCGCGCAACTCTGAACTCGCATCCGGGAGATAGTGGGTTCGAATCCCACTGTCGGCAACCCTGAAAATGGTTTTCCGTGGTTTCCCATTTTCACACCAGGCAAATGGTGGGGCTGTGCCTTAATTAAGTCCACGGTCGGTTCCTTCCCATTCCTAGGCCTTTCCTGTCCCATCGTCTGTGACGGTGCGACGTAAAGCAAATAGCATTCTACGTGAAAATCTAGCATAATATTTCACAAACACTTTATTTATTTATTTATTTATTTATTTATTTATTTATTTATTTATTTATTTATTGCCGGACTGAATGGTTCAGACGGTTGAGGCACTGGCCTTCCAACCCCAACTTCGCAAGTTCGATCGTGGCTCAGTCCGGTGGTATTTGAAGGTGCTCAAATAAGTCGGCTTCGTGTCAGTAGATTTACTGGCACGTAAAAGAATTCCTGCGTGACTAAATTCTGGCATCTTAGCGTCTCCTAAAACGGTAAAAGTAGTTGGTAGGATTATTTTTATTATTATTTGATTTAGTTAGTTATTTAGTCTTGACATTTTGTGGCGAAGATAGGGCTTCACGGCTTACTGTTACTCTTAACCACCTTCAATAACAACTTTTGAAACATTTAAACGTAAAAATAAAAGCAAGACGCAGTCATTATATTAGTAATTTAATGCCCTTTAAGACGATGAAATCAGAATACTAGTATCTTAAACGAACCTGAATGCATTTCAGGTTCTTATTAGGAGTTCTTAGTTACTCACACTGTATACACAAGCAGTGTCACTGACTGAAATATCCAATGGCTTTAAAATAATATTTCATCATATTTCTGTCCGTAGGATTTGATAGACTCGAAGTTAGATAAGCGACGAAAGAATACATTCGGCCCGCCAGCAATGAAGAAGCAAGTTTTCTTCATTGACGATCTCAACATGCCAGCTCTGGAAGTTTACGGTGCCCAACCTCCTATCGAACTTCTTCGGCAGTGGATGGACTTCCGGGGTGAGTGAGTCAACATTTTGCCAACTGGGAGTGGGAGAAATGTGATCGATAGCCTCTCCATCTGTCTTAAGCTGTCGTCACGTACGATGCACATGACACTTCCATGAGAGCCTTCATTCTTTTAACTCTCGAGAATTTTTCTCTGGTGAAAGACATCATATGGCGTTGACATTCAATATTAGCATACTCGATCTCTTGTTCAAACATACGTCTCTGTAATATTGATCTGTGGTTACTGTCAAACATGTTTACCCTTTATGGACCGAATGTGCTTATCTAGGTCAGTGATTTTATCAACGCATGTGCCGTGAAAGTTCCGAGCCTTTGTGATGTTGCTGGAAACAGTAATTATAATACCCTCACTCAGTATTTAACGGCCGTAGCCGTGTTGAAACACCGGATCCCGTGAGATCTCCGAAGTTAAGCAACATTGGGCGTGGTCAGGAGTTGGATGGGTTGCCACGCGCTGTTGGCGGGGGGTAAGGGAATGAAGGAGCGGAAAGGAACTGGCCACCCTACCGTACGTAAACTCCGGCTCAGGAACACCTCTGCGGAGGTTCGGACCTGCCTTCGGGCAGAATAACCCTTACCTTACCTACTCAGTATTTGTTCTCGAAACTGAGACAGATAAAACAATATTAAAGATCTGGATTTAGAATTTTAAACTAGTAGTATTTCTTGTAATATTTTCTACCCATGGAATTCCTTGTTGTACTCTTGTTCTAGTAGTCGTAGTAGTAGTTGTTGATGGGTATTTATGTTTTAACTTAACTTTATTATAACTTGTAATTCTAAGCTAGTAGTAAGCTCAACCTACAGTACTGTAAGCCGCAATGTTAAACACTGGAAACACTTAAGTTGTGTGTGGAATTGGAAACACTTATGTTGTGTGTGAAATTGTACATGATGATGCTGGATTTAGGATGTTTCAAACCAGTAGTATTTCTTGCAATATTTTATTTCCATGGAATTGCTTCTTGTTGTTGTTGGGTAATTATGTTTTAACGTTATTATCGCACTGCTGTAAGTGACCATTGCCACCCTGATATTTCCCAATTGCGAAATATTTGCTAATAATGCATATATTTTAAAAGGAAATTTTGGCTTACGTCTTAACAATAAAAATTTGATGTATCGATAGAAACTTAAGCTTGTCGTTTTTACATAAAACCGTAATTCGTGGCGGATTGAAGACAAACACGCGTATATTTTCTGTTCAAATGACAGAAGTCTCTCACCTTTTTTTCTGTCTTTCTTGTCTGCCTCTCCTCTGCTTTCACGACACTTCCACTACGAATGGGTCAGTTTTCACTTTTATTACTGTTAGATTCTGTCACTGGCTCACTTTTATTTTTCTTTCTTACACTCAGAGACTTCTCCATACTGAACTTAAAATCTCACAAAATGAACACCATAATGCACATAATTCATACGTGTCAAATTAAAGACCTCAAACATGCCAGAACCAGACCTAGTGATTTCCGGGTACCCGTTAACTCAAAGACTGGTACGCGTATTACCCGGTGACTCGTTCGTTACAATTTTGCATTCTATAATCTTATGATAATAAGAAGCTCGCCTGCTGGCCAGGGTCGTTAAGCGTGTCACGTCTATACGGTCTGACACCGTGGCTAATACGTTCGAGTCCCGTTGGTCGAAAAAATGTTCAGGATCGGAATGTTGACCGGCAGGGTAGAGGAGGTGGTGGTATACAATTTATAATCACTACATTGCGTGCCAACAGCCTGGATTCAATTCCAAACCTCTCCGCAGTACTCATATGGAGTGAGGGCATATGACGTTGTTGATGGCGATTCCTTCCTACTATCATATATCACGTCATTCATTTCAACTCATCAACTCCTCTGATGTGGTCGACATCAGGAAGAACATCCGGTCATAAAAAACTCTACGAAGATTCATCTGACTACATGCCCGTCCCCGTAGAGCAGGCCCTCTCAAACGCCCAAAATTTCACGCGTGCAAATCGAGGCGTAAGAGCTCCGTGCACTATGCATCGCTCCCGCTCGGCACGGCTCGGACCAACGCTTCGTCTCTGAGCTACTCGGCTAAGCTCGGCTCAACTCGGCTCAATTCGGCTCAATTTGACTCGGATTTGGAGCGCTACGCAGCAAGTGAGGAAGAGGGAGACAGGGAGAGCGAGCGAGACAGGCGTGGGGAAAGAAAGAGACAGCGCTGTTACTCCAAATCGAGGAGTGGGGGGTCTGCACTCTGGTCAACCAAGCGAAGTCGTCTTTTGCACCGTGCACAGTGCATGCACCAAGCACATGCACCCTGAGAGGCCCTGCCGTAGAGTAATGGGACAACGGTTAGACATGCATGCAGTTCTTTTACGTGCCAGTAAATCTACCGACACGGGGCTGACGTATCTGAGTACCTTCAAAATATCACCGGACTGAGCCAGAATCGAGGCTGACAACTTGGGCTCAGAAAGCAAGTTCCATAACCGTTTGAACTACTGAGCAGAAATAAATGTCTCTCTCTTTCCCTGTATGTATTTACGCGTCGCGTATTCGCGTTATTGATATGATGTACACGACTCCAGCTGTCACTGGGGCTGTCACCCATTAGCCTAGGGACCCCTAAAACTATGGAATCAACACTCCTCTCGATCATTATTCATCTCAGCGACCCCGAAACCATGGATTCGACACTAATATCGGTCGTTTTTGATTATTTTTACAGGTCATCCCCTCCCTTATGGTTGCTAGGGATGTATTATCCTTACAGTATTTTGTCCAGGTAGTAAGTCATATATGTACCATGTTTGCTTCAGAGTTATGCTGGAACATACACGCATAACATTAACAATCTTGGTCATTTTGGATATTTTCTTCCTCACCCCCTTCCCACCCCTCATGCTGATGGGGCAGAACTTGGGCTTGAACAGCATCCGGAGGGTCACTGTTCACTTCAGCGACCCCAAAAGTTATGGCTTGCACATTAAAATAGGTCGTTTTCTATTATTTTTTATACTTCACTCACATACTCAAAGAGAACAAAATTCCTACACAATTTAAACTGTCAAAAGTTATAGACATTCTCAAACCTAGAAAATATGAAAACAGTTGTGAAAGCTATCGCCCAATGGCACTGCTGACTTGTGTATTCAAACTCTGGAACGAGTTCTCGTAAATCATAGTAGCTCCGTATATCGAGGCTGTCAGCCCCCTCTGAACAAGCTGGCTTCAGACATGGACGCACTTGCACCGATCATATTCTTGCCCTAACTACACATATTGAAGCAGGCTTTCAAGGCCATCTGAAATTTACAACCGTTCTTATCGAACTCCAAACTGCGTATGATACTGTTTCGAGACAGCGGCTGATCTACAAACTTCTGCAAGTTATACCGAGCCTTGAAATTGTGGACCGAATATCGAACATGTTTAGTGAAAGGCAATTTGAAGTGTTCTTGGACGATTCTAAAAGCCATAAAAGAAAATTAAATATTGGCCTGCCGCAGGGATCTGTTTTAGCTCCATTTCTGTTTAATTTATGCATCCATGACCTGCCTACCACAAAATAAACCAAGTACATCTATGCTAATGATATCGCACTGGTTCCGCAAAGTAATAACTTCGAAGACGGTGAACGCATTCTGACGGAAGATCTGGAGAAATTGTCGGCATTTTTCAAGACCTGAAGATTAATCCTAAGCACAACAAAAACTGAAGTCTCTTGTTTCCACCTAGCACATCGTGTTGCGAACTATAAACCAAGAATTTCGTTTAAGGGTCAAATGCTGATATACAGTCCTTGCCCAAAATATCTTGGAGTCACTTTAGACAGAACCTTGAACTGTAAATAACATCTCACCAAGCTCTCTCATTAAACTGCAGGAAGAAAGGACATACTGCATAAGCTAAGTGGCACCTGCACCTCCTGGGGAGCCTCTGTTGACTGCCTACGTCTAACTAGCATTAGTCTACTCGGCTGCACCTGCTTGGTTAGAAATTATACAAGAACATAAAATAGGCACAGAACTAAATGACACAATGCGTTGCATCACTGGGACTGTGAAATCGACTCCATGTCACTGATCACATCCCTCCACCACACCTAAGGCGAAAACAAGCTCTTCTGAGGGACGCTAAGAAAATCTTCGCATCACTTTCTTTACCGCTGCATCAGGAATTCGGCCATCCGCCACAGCAACGATTGCGATCAAGAAGACCAACAAGTATCATCACAGGGAACTTATTGCGGATAGATTTAATTTAAATGATAATTGGAAGATGGAGTGGTGCGTTAAAAACATAGGGAACAAATGCCCACCGTCTTGATCCCACTAAGAAACCGAAAGGTTTCGACCTACCAAAGTACCTTTGGTGTCGTCTCAACAGACTAAGGACTAAACATTCCTCCTGTAACTACTTACTGCACAAATTGAGTTGGATCAGCTCACCAATGAGCGAATGCAATGTAGAAGAACGAACGATTGAACATCTCGTCCAACGCTGCCCTCTTCATTCATACTCTGGATTTACTGATGACTTGCTATTTGTTTTACGTCGCACCCACACAGACAGGTCTCATAGCGACGACGGGACAGGAAAGGACTAGGAGTGGGAAGGAAGTGGCCGTCGCCTTAATTAAGGTACAGCCCCGGCATTTGCCTGGTGTGAAAATGGGAAACCACGGAAAACCATCTTCAGGGCTGCCGACAGTGGGGTTCGAACCTACTATCTCCCGAATACTGGATACTGGCCACACTTAAGCGACTGCACCTATCGAGCTCGGTTCTGATGACTTGTTCAATGTCTCTCCAAATGTAATTGAGTGGCTGGAAAGCTCGGACTTCAAAGTGTAATTTTGTCTTTTGTCAATTGTATATGGTTTGTAACCACCATACGACTAAATAAATAAATAAATAAATAAATAAATAAAACTTTCCACCCCCGCCCCTAGGGTTGCTAGTGGTGTCTAACTCCTACAGCATTTTCTTTTTTACATAATAAGTCATATGTGTATCAAGTTTGGTTGAGAGCTATGCTGGAACATACACACGTACATCCATAATCTCGGCCATTTTGGACATACTACTGTATTTTCATCTCTTATCAATCGCAATGCCGATGGAGGCTGAACTTGGACTTAACGGCATTCAGTGTGACACAATTCATTTCAGCAACACAGAAAATTACAAATTCAATACAAATATTGGTCGCTTTCGATTAATTTTACATCTCAACCCTGCCCCAGTCCGGCTTCATGGCTAAATGGTTAGCGTGCTGGCCTTTAGTTCAGTGGTTCCCGGATTCGCTTCCCGGTGGGGTCGGGGATTTTAACCTTAATAGGTTAATTCGGATGGCTCAGGGGCTGGATGTATATGTTATCTTAAGCATTAGAAATCATCTTAGATAGGGTTCCATCCCCACAGACGCGCAGTTCGCCTATACGGCGTCAAGTAGAAAGACCTGCATCAGGCTTCTCCGGAGGTAGAGCCCTGCAGGGATGCGGATATCCGCGGAAGTCAGTGTTTTGGCGGATACAAACTGTATGGCAGTGCGAATAATTTTGCTGGTAATTTCTAAATAATGACATTTATTGATTTTCACTCCGATGTGCTCTTTATTTTTGTTTGTGGTTAGGCGACCCTTGACAGTGGTGTGGGAGGATGGTGATATATAAAGAGCCTTGAGAGCACAAAGCCGTAAATCTGACCTAAGCTTAACTAGCGGATGCGGATGCGAAGCTGATGCGGATCTAATTTTGTATATCCGCGCAGGTCCCTATCCGTATTCCACACGCCATTATTATTATTATTATTATTATTATTATTATTATTATTATTATTATTATTATTATTATTAACTCCGATCCAAGGAATGCTAGGGGTTCATTGCCTTTGAGTTTTCTTTTTAGAGATGTTAAGCCACATGTGTACCAAGTTCGCTTATGAGGTTTACTGCAAGATACATCCATTATCTCGGTCATTTTGAACATACTTTTTCACCCCTTTTCAACCTCCATTCCGACTGGGGTTGAAGTATGACTTAAACTATGGCTTCAACACTAAAATCGATCGTTTTCGATTTTTTTTTTTTTTTTTTTTTAATTTTTTACATTTAAAGCCTTCTCATAGGGGAGCTAGAGGTCGTTTTTCTTGATTTTAAGTCATACGTGTACCAAGTTTGGTTGAGAGCTGTGCTCGAACATACACACATTCATCCATAATTTCCGACATTTTGGACATTTTGTTTTTCACCCCTTCTTACCTCCATGAACTTCATCATAAACGACATCTGGAGGTCACTATTCATTTCAGTGACCAGGCTTTATAGTCAAATCATGATATTAGACTGCAATTCTAAAGGAATAGAAAAACTACTAAGGGTTCTTAGTTTAACCATCGTCGTTCTGGTTTCCCTCTATTTCTCTCTCCATCCATGACCGAGTCCATTATTCTCTTAGATAACCTATCCTAAGCCATTTGCCTCACATGACCCCTTATTTCCTCATTTCATGGTTCCCTTCTGTTTGTACCAGCGACCATTCTCTTCACTTTTACTCCCGTATAGCAGAGTTGGTCTGAAAACAGAGTGGTGTAAAGACAATTTGGAAGTTTCGTCCGGGAGATGACTTCTTTAAGGAATGCAGGGTGCGCACAAAGTCCATATACCCCGATATTCAATTAAATTATACTCAAACTGACATGATATAAAAGTACATACCTAACCTCTAACACCATGGCACTACAGCCCTGAAGGGCCTTGGCCTACCAAACGACCACTACTCAGCCCGAAGGCCTGCAGATTACGAGGTGTTGTGTGGTCAGCATTATGAATCCTTTCGGCCGTTATTCTTGGCTTTCTAGATCTGATAAAATTACATATTCTCATTACTTATTTATATATTTCTAGTTACACCTTACATCTTAGGAATCTAAAACATCCGTATGTGTCCCTCCGTGGTCTCTGAAAAGCTGAATACGTCGCCATTTTCTAATGCTCATATTAAGCTACAAACTTGGGGTCACTGTCTGGAAAGCTTCGCGCACGTCATTTTTTAGATCATCACTTCCAACGTACCGCTGCTTCCTCACTTGTTCCTTGATGTAACCCCAGAGAGCGTTATCGGGTGTTGTTAGATCAGGACTCTTTGATGGCCACGGAAGAGGAGCTGGATCATTGTCCGATCGTCGACTGATCCAGCGATTCCCCCAAAGACTGCGTTCAGACGTTGTCGAACTGCCAGTGCGAAGAGAGCCGGCGCTCCATCGTGTTGAAAGCAAACAACGTCTAAGATTCCCGCATTTTACAGGTGCGGGATGAGCCAGTCATTAATCATCTGGAGGTAACTGTCCTGACTAACAGAACGATAAAATATATGGGCCAAATAGATGCGTTTGTGTCATTCCGACGCAGATCATGATGTTAGGTGGGTTTCGCTCGATTTCTTGAAAGAAAAAAAAATGTAGATTTTCTTTTCCCTAAAAGTAAACATTGCGACTACAAGAGCTGAAATAAATCGCACGTTCGTCAGTGAACATGACTTCTGCCTTCTGAGTCATTGTTTGGAATTGTTGCAGCATCTGACCACAAGCATCAACACGTCTCTCCAATTCATCATCTGATAATTCACTGACACTCAATGGCCGCAATACCTCATTTTCAGATCCACTTTGATGTGTTTCCTCATGTTTGATTCCGATATTCCCAGATCTGACTCACGTTTCCGTATGTATTTGACCTGGAATTGTTCGATAGATTTTACCACGTCAGACAAAGTTCAAGTTTGGTGGATGGTCTTCCATTTCTCGGCGCGTCGCGAACACTGCCCGTTAAAAACGTTTCCTTTTTCCACGGCAATGTCTTCTTTGTCGGTGCTGCTTTCACAATCCGCGCAAAGAAATCATCCCTCAAATTTTTTATTTATTTGCCACTAATTTTATGCTCATGAATCCACACAGCGGCAAGGAAACATCCCGCAGGAGTTCTTTTATATGCCAGTAAATCTACCGACACGAGGCTGACGTATTTGAGCACCTTCAAATACCACCGGAGTGAGCTAGGATAGAAACCTTCCAAGTTGGGGTCAGAAGGCCAGCACCTCACCCGTCTGAGCCACTCAGCGTGGCTTTAATTATTTCAGAAGACCTGACATGTGTACCTACAGTTTCTTCTTAAAATTCAAAGTTAAACATTTTCTCCTTTTCTACCCCTTCACGTTCATGAACAACGTCATTTATCAGTTTTATTTACAAAAAAAAAAATTACATAAATTATTTCACCAGAGTAATCTTCTCTCTATTCATACAAAGGAAAATGGTCTATAAATTATTTTGACACCAGCTCCTAACGTAGGTGGCCGCGTTTCGAAAACTCATGTAATTATTATTATTTTTTTTGAAATAAAAGGTCAGATACCTGCCGTTTGTATTCCATTTACAAAACAAGCTGGAAGATGTTGAAGATGTCGAAATACAGCTGACCAGGAAAACGTCGTGACCAAAGAGGATAGAATAGAATAGAGATGAAACTCAATGATAAATTTCGGTTCCAAGCCACTTGGCGCTAGTAGTTTTAGTCTCTTTTCCGAGATAGCGCCACAGTGTGCATTCTGGTCCAATACCTTAGTATTACTATCAACAGATAGCGCGGAGAATTAACATCCGGCGCAGTGACGCACATCCGGTTATGCTTAAAGCCCCCCTCCCTTCCCCTGCCACCACCATCCCTACATCCTCCCGCCACCCCCCACCATTCGTCGATTAGAATGCAGTTCTACTATTTCCATGCCCAATACATTGTAATTCATATATTTTTATTTTCAAGTACTTACTATGTTGTAAATAATGATCTGATACCCCTAGTTTGTATGGCATACTATGTTACTGAGAACATAACCTCACGCCTCAAAGCAGCTTTAACTTTAAATCAATGATTGACACATTAACACAAAGCTGATATAACAAATAAGAAATCCCTTCGAAAGCAAGACAACAGAGGACACCATATGCAAGACAATGGGGTATCACATCAATATCCAAGTACCACATGAAAATAAAAATAACAGAATTAAATGCAGTAAGACAGGAAATATATAGAACTACATTAATAGAACCATTCAGCTTTCAGCCCCTGATGTGTACTCAAACAGGAAATACAGGATTTCAGGAGAACTGGCGAAGATATATTTCAAATAAACAAGCACAAGGAACTAAGATTTACAGCACAAGCACATGAGCACTTGGAATTCAAACGACACAAATACTGTAGCATCATGGGAACTATCGATTAAAATCGTTGTAAGTTCGAACAAGGTTAATCGATTGGGTAAAGTCGAATTCGATGCAATTCAGCAATATTATCTCCACAATGCTTGACGTTTTATGAGTAATTAATTTGTGAGAAGTGCCCACTGATTGAGGTTCGACTTGAAATACTTTAAATACTTCACTTCGAGACAAACTGCCTTTAAATTATTAACATCGCTCATTTCATGCTTACTTGCGTGCCATCTACAGAACGTGTATATAACTATTTACACGGTGTGAATGACCTCCAGCGCCATCTAGAAAAAGAGACTGAAACTACCTGAAGCTAGCAACAGATTGGAACCAAAAGCCCTATTAGAGTTTCACCCCCCTGGTCGTGACTGCCTCTATCGTGCTACATGCGTCAGGGCTGTCTCGATTCGAGTGACCTTGAAATACTTGCGAGCGCTTTAGCCAATCAGAATGCTACATTTTTCTTCAATCATATAAAAATATGCGACAAAGGTTTTTATACTTTCAAAGACACTCTGCAAATCTAAATGACAAGAGCTTCAGTCAGGCTGCTTTACGATGTCAATCGGTTCAGCCGTTCTCTCAAACTCGCAGTCACAAAAATTAGCCTACCGTTTTAAATAGTTGCAGTAGACATTTTGATCTGAGAAAAAGAACATAATTACACATAAAATAATGTACAGGTGGTTAATCTCAAGTAGAGTCGATGACATGGATTGTCAAACAACAATCAGCAGCATCAACATTAATATCAAGTAGTACAATAATTACGTAGATTCGTATTGATAAACTTGTTTCCAATGAAAAACTATAAAGGACGAGGAGGAGTTAGTTTGATTTTTTAACTTCTGTTAAAGGTAAGAAACCTGCTTTATGGACAGCTAGATATAAACCCTAGTGCGCATGTGTGTATAATATATCCAGACAAAACCTAACTACGAATGTGGAGCTGAATAAAACTTCTAACTGCATTAATAAATACAGCATATGACTGTATCACCGCTGATGATGATATAATACTCTTGAGCTAATTCTAAACGGATTTAGCATGTTAATTAGCACCCAGCATTCACGTAATTAATAGCTGTAGGCTATCACATTTTAACCCTTTTTTTTTGAATCACTACTCATGGATGAAACTTCGATCCCAAAACAATACCCTATGAAAAGAAATGATATTCACTGGTATTTATCAGCTCTCAATAGTTGTTTTGTTCATGAATAAACATTTGCTCTATACAGAAGTATCCATTTGATATTCCCTTTTAATTCGCTTAGATATTGCTTGGATGTTCATTTCGTTAATAATGCAGTGAAATTTAAAATGTTCACGTGTAATTATATTCGACACAATCAGTGAGTCACGTCAATTTATCAAAGAATGCGGGTGAGATGCCTCCAGTGGTGCGCAAGAAACTATGGCCGGTACATCATCAAATTTTAAAATTAATGGTTGGATAAAATTAACCCTTTGAACAGAAGGGAACAGTAAGTTTGAAAAGTTGTGACCAGACCCTCCTGAGTGAGTACTTTTCATAAAAAAAGAAAATATATTCCAAGTACTTTAATGGTTTGTAAGTATTAATCGAAACATTTTGAGCCTGCCATCGATTTTAAGGGACGTTATTACATTACGCAATTTTTCAAAATGAATATATTCGGGAGATGGTGGGTTAGAATCTTAATGAAACCTGTCAGCCGTTCTCTATCGTGCTACATGCCTCAGCGCTCTCTCGATTCCTTAATTTTTTTTTTTTTTTTTTTTTTTTTTTTTGCTATTTTGCTTTACGTCGCACCGACACAGATAGGTCTTACGGCGACGATGGGACGGGAAAAGCCTAGCAATGAGAAGGAAGCGGCCGTGGCCTTAATAAAGGCACAGCCCCACCATTTGCCTGGTGTGAAAATGGGAAACCATGGAAAACCATCTTCAGGGCTGCCGACATTGCGGCTCGAACCCACTATCTCCCGGATGCAAGCTCACAGCTGCACGTTCCTAACCGCACGGCCAAATCGCCCGGTGTGTACCTTAATTAAGGCCACGGCCGCTTCCTCTCCATTCCTAGACCTTTCCTTTCCCATCGTCGCCATAAGACCTGTCTGTGTCGGTGCGACGTAAAACAGATTCTAAAAAAAAAAAAAAACTTAATGTGAGTACCGGGAATGGTTTCGTGAGTCATGAGCTGAAGGTCATTCAAAGCTTCGACACGCCCGTTCCTGTCTCTGTGCTCGTCATTGTTTACTTTCGGTGGGTAGTGCCAATAGGCTTCCATAAAATCGTTCGACAAAGAAGGGATCATATACAGTACGTAGCAAAATGCCTATCAAACATTTTAACAGCGAGTGAAGAAACACGTTAACACAAGCAACTGAAGTAAGCGTCCCGAGCTGCACCATCTCCACAGAGAAAATGATGAACAAGGTTCGTGTCCTGTACACACAGGCGAACACCCTGAGCCAAGGTGACGACCGAACGAATATTTTCCAACCCGATGGAAGACCAAGTTCGTCACGTCGTTCGTTAGCCACTACACACAGGTAAAAACGGGAAACTTTGGTTCGCGTGAACCGAGATCGGTGAACCAGGTTCCCATGTGTGTAATGCTCTTTAAGGTAAAGGAATTTGCAATGTTCTGGAGACTCGACTTCGCTCTTTTGTTCTTCCTCAAAAGGCAGGGTATTTGATCTGGAGAGAAGTATTGAGGCAAGGCACATTTTGTTCACACCTTTCTAAAAATGTATAGCATACTTTAAAGCTAGGGACTTTCCAATGACCTTATTACATTTTCTTAACGACAAATTGTTCAGGTGACTGATTTATTCTTTGCTGCAGTCAACAGACTCGAGAATCGTGTCTATACTCGTTGACGGGGGTAAAGTTTTAGTTTCTTGCGAGATAGCTCTACTATTGTAGACAATGCTCTTTTCAGGGCGGTTTTATTCTGACATCTTCGAAAAATAAGAATAATTTAATAACTTATATATACAAGTAAGAAACAATAGGCCTAACCGTATTTGAAAAGCATGCAAATATGGGAACAGGAATGACCTATTGACAATCATTTCAAAAGACATTATCGTCCAGAATATCAATAGGGTAATTATTTGAATAATAATTAATTAATTAATTAATTAATTAATGGCATGTGGCCTCAGAAGAGGCCTGGTGCAGGTCTTTCGAGTTAATGCCATGCAGGCAATCTGCGCGTTTGTAAGGATGGGGCCTTTTCTAAAATAAATTATAATGGTGAAGATGGTACAAACACCCAGATAAATTAACTAATGAAGGTCCAAATCCCCGACCAGGTCGCGAATCGAACCCGAGACCCGTTAGACTAAAGATCAGCATGCTAACCACTTAGCCATGGAGCCTCATAATAATAATAATAATAATAATAATAATAATAATAATAATAATAATAATAATAATAATATTTTTTTTTAAATCGTATGGCCTCAGCTACCGTGTGCAGACATTTCAATTTGACGCCATCTGGCTGTCTGCTCGTCAATTTCGACGTTCCGTTTTACTCTAGGCCCCCACTAGATGGCAGACCGAGTAAACCGAAACTATCTTGGGCGTCTATGGCTGAGATTTAATGAATTTTGTCGGGTAAACACCAAATGTGTCACCAGAGATCTTTTACATGCCGACATCGCACGACATGGAGTGTCGAATGGACTTTTTTCCGCCCTTCAAAAATCCGACTACCTCTGCCGGGTTTGAACCCGCTATCTTGGGATCCGGAGGCCGACACCCTACCGCTGATCCACAGAGGCAGCATAATAGTAATAATAATAATAATAATAATAATAATAATAATAATAATAATAATAATAATAATAATAATAATAATAATAATAATAATACGAGTCAGAAGAGAACACCTTGGGGCAGAAGTCACAGAAATGGATGAAAACTTCAAGAAAAACAATACCAGATTATTCCGGAATTTTGTCCTGCAGGAGTTCTTTTACGTGCTAATAAATCTAGTGATACGAGGCTGACGTATTTGAGCACCTTCAACTGCCACCGTACAGGACAACTAACCAGAGACCACTTACTCATGGTGCTGTTTGGGACACGCGTGTATTCTCGTTGACGTCACAAGCCGTAGTTCACTATGAGAGCAGTTAACACGGGAAGGTTAATTTGGCACCCGCTTATGAAATCAATTGTCAGTCAACCACCGTGTAGAATGGATGTGACCCGACTTAAGCAGTGTTCTAATATAAAAATAGCCGTTATCTATGAGGAATGTGCCAAAAAAATGCCGTAGATAATTGGCAGAAGCTGACGGGAATAATGCTCTTGAATATCAAACTGCCGCTAGGTGGGTAGCGAATAAGCAAGGATGCGAAGCAACTACGACGGACAACGTCAGGTTAATGTCCGCCTACGTTTCATTGAGGTAAAACACTGGCCTCCCGTCTCGCCTGAACTGTCGCTTTTATATTACATTTTTAATAATGCCGCGTGTCTCTGCTGATACCTTGATCTTACCCCTGTGTGGTGGGGGGAGGTATCCGCTGCCTGTCGTAAGAGGCGACTAAAACGGGAGCGTGGGTTGGCGACCAGGGAGCTTTTAGCTGAGTTCTGGCATTGCTTCCACTTACCTGTTCCAGGCTCCTCACTTTCATCTATCCTATCTGATCTCCCTTCGTCAGCTGTTGTTGTTTCCCGAACCCGACGCTATTAGGCTCCAAGGGCTAGGGAGTCTTTCCTTTTCACATCCTTCGTGGCACTTGTCTTTCTGTAGCTGCTATCTTAAGTTTTCGAAGTGTCGGACCATTTCCATTTTTTCCTCCGATTAGTGTTAGACGATGGTTGCCCAGTTGTACTTCCTATTAAAACAGTAATCAACACCACCATTACCTGATACCTTCCTCTGGCTCACTGAACGTTTCCAAACGAATCCCAGGTCTGATAATTCATTCCTGAGAACACCCTTGTACCAAAGAAATCGGATTTTTTTCCTTGATCGCAGACAGTAACGTTCTAACACTTGGTACGACTTTCTGGTTGATGTAAAATTCCTCCACAACTCAGCTAATCACACCTCTATCAAACCCATCTACTTCCGCGTTCTTTTAACTTGGTTGCTTCTTCTTCACAGATGGGATGGTAAAATACCTTCGGGCTTGTCCAGTCACTCGTTTCGTATGCGTTCAATTGTTCTGACTTGTACCTATGTAAATGCATGCCCTTTTGTTAGGGCATGTTATAGGTGCTAACTGTCTCCATTGCATTCACACACACAACTCTGAATCACATTGTTAATAACTATTCTTTCCTCCTGCTTCAAATTAAATGACGTGAACATTCGGCAACTTCATCCTTTATGACAACGTAAAGCTAATACAGATGGACTCTGGATAACGGCGGATACCCATTTAACGTTCAATAAAATGATAATCATAACTTCTCCATACGTTAGCTTGACTCTCAAACGACACTGTCGTACTGACTACATGGTTATAATAAGTTCGCCACGTCCGTAGTACTATCGCACTTCCTCTCCCTATTGTTATCTTCCCACACCAACTGAGCAACTCGACCTTTGCTACGCCGTCGACCGGGCGAGTTGGCCGTGCGCGTAGAGGCGCGCGGCTGTGAGCTTGCATCCGGGAGATAGTAGGTTCGAATCCCACTATCGGCAGCCCTGAAAATGGTTTCCCGTGGTTTCCCATTTTCACACCAGGCAAATGCTGGGGCTGTACCTTAATTAAGGCCACGGCCGCTTCCTTCCAACTCCTAGGCCTTTCCTATCCCATCGTCGCCATAAGACCTATCTGTGTCGGTGCGACGTAAAGCCCCTAGCTACGCCGTCGGGCCGTACCCAAGATCGTGTACAGCGGCTACTGGAGTTCTGCGAATGAGAACTGTTGGATGGCACTCACCATATTCTCCAGACCTAATACCAAAAGTAAAGGAACCATTACTCAGAGGACGGTTTGGGACATGGAAGGCCGTTACAAACGGTGTGCAATAGATGATCCTATTCAGGCAGGATGGAGCAGATGGCGCCTGCCATATCGATGACAGTGTGTTGTGGATTACACTGTGAGGGATTACTTTGAGGGTCTTTAGGCCAGCCAGGTATGTGTGCTGTAATGTTACTGAAATACGATTTAATGTTAGTCCAACTAACAATAAGCATTAGCAGCCAGAAGCTTTGGCTGGTGGCACTGAGTAGCGGGAAATTTTGGCTAATACTGATTTTGATAGGCATTCGGGAGATGGGGTGTTAGAATCCCACCGTCGGTAGCCCTGAAGATGGTTTTCCATGGTTTCCCATTTTCACACCAGGCAAATGTTGGGGCTGTACCTTAATTATAGCCACGGCCACTACCTTCCCAATCGTAGCCCTTTCTCATCCTTACGTCGCTGTAGGAACGTATTGTTGTTAATACCTACAGTAATACTTTTGTTTTCCCCCTGTGGGTGGGGGCGGTAGAATAACACCCACGGTATCCCCTGCCTGTCGTAGGAGGCGACTAAAAGGGGCCCCAGGGGCTCTGAACTTTGGAGCGTGGGTTGGCGACCACGGGGCCCTTGGCTGAGTCCTGGCATTGCTTCCACTTACTTGTGCCAGTCTCCTCACTTTCATCTATCCTATCCGACCTCCCTTGGTCAACTCTTGTTCTTTTCCGACCCTGGCGCTATTAGGTTTGCGAGGGCTAGGGAGTCTTTCATTTTCATGCCCTTCGTGGCCCTTGTCTTCCTTTGGCCGATATCTTCATTTTTCGAAGTGTCGGACCCCTTCCATATTTTCACTCTGATTAGTGTTATATAGAGGATGGTTGCCTAGTTGTACTTCCTCTTAAAACAATAATCACCACCACCACCACTAATACTTTTGTAAGCTGTGAATAAATACAATTAGAAGTTACTGCCATCGTTTGGTCAAAGAATAATACAAATTAATTTTCTAACATCTAAGAAATATACATATAATATCTGCCATTCTCAACCCCTTTCACCTTTCATTATGGCAGTTTTGCTTTCCGAGTCATCGCAACTTGCTAACGGTACGGTGTCCTCTTTCTTGTTAACCATGGTTTCTAAAGAGTATCGGCTTTCTGACATCCACTAGCAAACGAAAAACGACAACTAAGCCTTTGAAGATTTTGATTGATGATTTGGTTACCGTCAGAGTGAGCGAAGACCTCTATGACTGGTGAGTTCTTTTTCATGTTTAAAAGTTATCATCTTCTGAATACTCTATCCTATTTGTAATTTTAAATATTACTTCTACGGTGTATTATATTCTGTAATAATTTTAAGTACTTCAGTATTGTTCTTATTTAGAGGGCTCGTTCTATAATTTTACATAGGGGCTGTTAGTAACTTTTATGACTGATAACTACCCATTGTCCACATATGTTTATTTCTGTATTTCAATTTTCCTTCCACGCTCACATTGTCACTAAAAGAAAATAGTTCCTGTGGAAAATGCCGCAACCTTCTTAATTTCTGTTACATGTTTTCAGGTATGTCTTGTATTTCTAGTTTATTATGATGGGACATGTGCAAGATATTTGAGGACACATTAGACGCTGTAGGAGAAACAACCATACCTGACAAATAACGAAATGAATTGGTATAAAGATTGGTAAATAGGTGTATAGTCCGCCTCTGTGGTGTGGTGGTTAGTGTGATTAGCTGCCAGCCCCGGAGGCCCGGGTTCGATTCCTGGCTCTGCCACGAAATTTGAAAAGTGGGACGAGGGCTGGAACGGGGTCCACTCAGCCTCGGGAGGTCAACTGAATAGAGGTGGGTTTCGATTCCCTCCTCAGCCATTCTAGAAGTGGTTTTCCGTGGTTCCCCACTTCTCCTCCAGGCAAATGCCGGGATGGTACCTAACTTAAGGCCACAGCCGCTTCCTTCTCACTTCCTTGTCTATCACTTCCAATATTCCCATCCCCCACAAGGCTCCTGTTCAGCATAGCAGGTGAAGCCGCCTGGGCGATATACTGGTTATCCTCCCCAGTTGTATACCCGACCCAGAGAATGAAGCTCCAGGACACTGCCCTTGAGGCGGTAGAAGTGGGATCCCTCGCTGAGTCCGAGGGAAAACCCGACTATGGAGGGTAACCAGATTAAGTAGTAGTAGAAGAAGAAGAAGAAGAATTGTGTTATTAGTTTGATATTTTCTATCCCATTTTTAGATGGTATTCAAGTTTTTAGAATATTTAAAGTAATTTAAATCAATGTTTACAGAAATATGTATCACAATTGCCACGAAAACCGTCTGATTCATGGCAGTTCTTTGAAATTACTGACGATAAACATCAGAAATATGCTAATTTTTGGATCGCATTTACGCGACGGGTGGTGGCTTATCAAATTTGTGGGATCATATCAAGAGGCATCACAAGGATGAAATGGCCACGTCGGCTTCCCCAGCAGAAAACAACATTGCTGTCTTCAACAAAACAGTTGTGCTTTGAGGAAAGGGCATTGAATAGACGGATGAAATACCTTTACGCTGTCATACCAATAACGTGTTTAAACGTGCCGCTATAGTACATTCACTCGATAGTTCACTGGGTACAACGGGTGATGACGTCAGAACAACCGCTCTGCTCCGCCTTCTGCTAGATTCAAGACCACTCGGATATCCCCGTCACGTGACACTCTAAGCTCACTCGCTACGAGCTAGGCTTTGCCCTGGTTGCTGGTGTGTTGGAATTTCGTGTGGTGGACATCTACCTCCGGCCCTGCCGTGGTGAGTTTTTCTACTATTTTACACACTTCATCACTCGTAGTTGAGATGTAATCTGCTAGCCTTTGGCTATCGGTCACTTAAAGTTAGCATCCTACTTACACATTTTATACAGTGTCTAAAGCTTTGCCTTAAAGTTGATTCTGAGTCACCTGTTACGACTGTCGAACTCACTACTGGTGAAAATTTACTCAACATATAATGACCGTTGTTACTCTGCTGTATGCAGAAAATTTCTGGTTAAGTGCCTCAGCAATTTCACCCAGTCGTTTGACCTATGGACTTTGTACTACTGAAAATGTTGAAATAGGTACATGCTCAAAACTTCGAAACAATTTATATGAGAGGTTAGGTTAGCCTACGCCAGGGATGACAAACCTATGACACTCGAACACGACCTCTGTGGCACGTCAGATAATACACTAACGTATATGAATGTTTTTAACGTGTAATAAATAGGTCGAAATTCTAGCAACACAGGATATTTTAATATTACCCTTTCCCTGGGCCAGGCGTTAACTCGACAGCTGTGTGTTCTGACCGTGAGGGACTGACAGTTCTGCTCAATTAATTGTGTGGTTATATATTTTTTTAATTTTATAAGGTTAAAGTGAAAATATACCTTATTCATAAAATTTGTCTGTTTGTAATGTAATTTTCAGTGATGTTAGCAAAATAAAATCATGAAATATTCTGTTGATTGGATTAGTCATTCAAATCAAGGCCTGAATGAAATCAGATGATGGATTTCATGATGATTTTAAAGTAAAATAACCGAAAAGTAATAAAGAAGACCTTAAGTGATACGCTCGTCGGTAAAGTTTGGCCATCCCTGCCCTAGGCGCTGCGTGTGGACTCGTACAAACTGCCGATGATGAACTATTTCATTAGTAGTGAATAATTTTTTCTTTAATACACGCTGCTTAATTCTTGTGACGAGAAGATTCCTTTACTCAAAAGATTGAGAGGAAATGGTTTGTATCGTATGGAATTATGACGAAACTGTTATCACTTCCCAGTTTCTACTCTCTGTGTAAATCATTCTTGCGGAATATGATTCTCCGTAATTCATTGTGTGAGTGGAATTGTTCTGTGGAAATTCTGTATAGCAGATCTTCCTTTTTACTGACATATTGTAGGCCCATGTATCCTCCTCAATTTTTTCTCCTTTTGGATGCTCTTCTCTACCATATCCAGCAGGACCTAGTGTTGTACTTAACTTAAGAGACTTTCGTTATTTCTCACTCACTCCGGGCTGGCTTGATACTAAACACTGAAGGGTATTTGTTAAGTCTGGTGTTCTATTTATACGGTTATTTATATAGCATCCTACCAGCACGTTTTAACGATTTAATTTGTCCTTTCCCCCCCCCCCCATGTTATCTACAGTATGCGCTATTTTACACTATGTCGTTCCCGACAGAACTCTGCACTACGATTCACGTCCCTCGCCTCGATTCTTTTCCTGGGCCCAGCGTTAACTCGACAGCTGTGTGTTCTGACCTTGAGGGCCTGATAGTTCCACTTCCACGTGTTTTGAAGTAAACTCTGCTGATACTGCTTGTTATGCTGAATCACGTTGCCCTGCACCATATGATTTGACTAAGCTACAAATTGTCCGGCCCCGCGGTGTAGGGGTCAACGCGTCCGCCTGTCACCGGGCGGCCCCGGGTTCGATTCCCAGCCCGTTCAGGGGCTTTTAATTGTGAATGATTGATATCCCTGGCTTGGGGACAGGGTGTTTGTGTCGTCCTTAAAGTTCCTTTCCTCATATTCAACACACTACACTTCCGCAATTACAATTACACGCAGGTATATGGTGCAAGTATTGGCAAAAGATCTTCAGAGGTCGACGCCACGAACAAATATCAGTTTTTTAAGGCTACAAATTGATTATTGTGCTTTGATGCATATTAGGTCAATGCTAGTATATTTACTCCCAAGCAGGCGTACCGGCCAGAATTGTTGACTGCGACCGTTTACACTAAGGAAGCGGACCGTTGCCAGTTCAATTAGAGGCACTTAGAGCGGACTGATCCGCTGGTCATAGACGGTACTAGTCCAATGGCGAGGAAAACCAAAAAACGCCTGTTGAAGAGAGACGACTTATTCTACGCCTTCACCACCAAGGAAAATCGTATTCCTACATCGGAAACACCATTGGAAGAAGTAAACCAACTGTGCAAAGCATCATACAAAGGTTAAAAGGACAGGCTGTTCTTATAAGCAAGAAAAGAAGTGGACGTCCGAAGAAAACTGAGCGCACGAGAAGAAAAGTTCACCGGGCGAGTTGGCCGTGCGCGTAGAGGCGCGCGGCTGTGAGCTTGCATCCGAGAGATAGTAGGTTCGAATCCCGCTATCGGCAGCCCTGAAGATGGTTTTCCGTGGTTTCCCATTTTCACACCAGGCAAATGCTGGGGATGTACCTTAATTAAAAACTAACCACACACTACCTCTTCGGCAATAGCATGGCGGCTGGCAAAATATTTCCATCATGCAGTGTCACACAAAACAGTAAGGAGGGTCTTTCATCGTGCTGGGTATCGATCTAGGGTCCCGAGAAAGAAACCGCACGTAACGAAAGTGAATCGACGGAAGAGACTACAATTTGCAAAAAGAATATGTGGCGAAAGATAATGCGATTTGATCGACAGTGATGTTTACAGATGAGACTAAATTTAATATTTTCCGAAGTGATGGACGCATTTTAGTGTGGAGACCCCCTAACACAAAGCTCGATGAGCAGAACCTCGTTACCACAGTGAAGTACGGCGGGGGTGGGGTTATGGTGTGGGGCTCAATGACCGCTTCAGGTGTCGGGGAGATGGTATTTATGGACAGATTTCAATATTTGAACAGCCTGAAAGAAAACTTTCGCAAAAGTGCCGAAGAGCTTGGGATTGCTAATGAGTTTTACTTCCAACACGACAATGACCCCAAACATACGACGGAAATTGTTCGTTTGTGGGTACACTACAACGCCACACACATTAAAAACGCCTCCCCAATCGCCGGAAACCAACCCCATCGAACATCTATGGAGTGAATTGGAGTCCAGACTAAGAAAACACCTCATAACAAGTAAAACACTTGAAACAGTTACTACAACAAGAATGGGGGAACATTTCATCTGAACTAACACGAAAACTGGTGTTCTCAATGTCCAGCAGGTTCAAAGAAATAATATACAGGAAAGACAAACAAACGCGCTTCTGATCGAGTTGGTAATATCTGTCTTTTCATTGAGTTGTGAACTCTTCTGGAATACGGTATGAATACTTATGTCCAGATAAGTAGTGTCATAGAGTACGAATTTGTTGCTTTGTTATGTACTGTTAATTACTTCCAGTTTATTTTGTGCTTTTTAATGTACACTGCTGTATGAGGTATACGTTTGGGTTTGTAATTTTGACCTGTACTCCGTATTGGTCCAGCAATAAAGCATTTTGTTTTGGATGGGTTGGGGTATGAATACTTTTGTCCATGTCTGTATATAAGCTTTCAAACGTCCAGTGTATTGTGGGTATACCCTTGCTCTTCTATTTCCCATCGTACTGGATAAACTGCTGTTTTATATCCCGAAGGGCGTGACTAGCAGAGCAACCTCACCACAAACGAATAAGGAGCGAGGTCATTCAGCATTAACAAATGTTTTATTGTTGCCATTCCACTACGTATAAGACAATCAACGCAGCACACAATATTCAGTTTGCAGTTTGACCAGAGCAAACATTATAGAGCGCACGTGGGGCTGCTCCCATCGCTGTAAGTGCGCAGCTCCTTCTCTCTCTATCCCTCGCGTGGAGGTAGCGCGGACAGCATAAGATTATAGTGGATTTGCAACGCTTTACGAATTCTTATCCATTTTCTCCCAGAAATCTCTTCTCGTGTTTGTAGCTTTCCTGTTCTGACAGTTTTGCAGTTTTCTTCCATTTTGTGATGTGGCGATAGAAGTGGACATTTTTAAGTATCATGCCTTTGATTTAAGCCCTGCTGTAAAATTGGCTGCACCATCAGGTCTTGTGACGTTCATATAGACGATTGGATTTGAGGATGTGTACCCCAACATAACGACAGCGTTGAAAATTTTCCTCACAACGCCAGTTTCAGTCGCCTCAAATAAAAGGCGTTTTAGTAAACTAAATACCGTAAAAATTTCTTCAGAAACTTAACAGGATGACAACTAGCCAACCTAAACATCATATCCGTAAAGCACAAGTTAGGTTCAAAGCTATCTTTCGAAGACATTGTAAAAACGTTTGTAGCCAAGGAAAGAAGGAAGTGTTTTAGTTCAAGCTTTCTGTGTTCTAGTGTTTCTTTACATTTCGTCAGTAGATAAAGATCGTGTTAAATGTCTAATTTCTCTCTCAGCTGCGACATTTGGGTATGTCCCATTGGGAGGTGGAGTGGCAGGCCATTCCCCTTCCCAATAAGCTGAGAGCAATAAAAAGAACAACGAAGGTATGGAAGACTTTTCGTGCTTCGCGGAGGGAAGCCGTGGTATTATGTCGCCTTCGGATCGGCCATGGTATCGTGACTCACTCGCATCTTTTGAAAGGAGAACCTCCTCCGGTGTGTACCTGCGGTGGCCATCTTACCGTGGTATACATCCTCACGGAGTGTACGGACCTGGTCGATCTTCGCCGTAGTCTTAACCTCCCCAGTACCATCTCCCTTATCCTGCGTGATGGCGAGCAGTCAGCAGACCTCGTCATCCGCTTTATGAAGGATAGTGGTCTGTTTTATCATGTGTAATGTTGTGTTTTGTGCTAGTATTTTTGTGTCAATTGCGCTTTTATCCTATTGACTTAATTTTAGTTTGTGTTGCGCATTTTAATGTGTTATTTTAATGTCTAACGTAAAATATGTATCTACATTTGTACTACCAGGCAATGCCTTATTACTTTGTCTTCTATATTTTCTCTTATTTTATTCCAAAATAAGGCATTGCGAATTAGATCCACTGATTGTTTTAATATACTCATTTTTCATCACCATTTTTTAAACTCTAGTCAGTGGATATGTTTTAAAATGTTAACTGTCACATATCATGTCGTCCATCTCGTTTCATTAGGGGCCGATGACCTTCAATGTTAGGCCCCTCTAAACAACAAGCATCATCATCAAAATGTCTAATACTCAACATAACTTGAGTAAGATCTGTTATTCCTAATATTAGTACTATTTATGATATTAAATATCCTATTCCTCCTCCGAAAACCGTCAAACCTAGTCAGTGGGACATGATTATGTCTATAATAACTTCATTACTGTACATCCTATAGCTCATTTCACGTTAAGAGAACAGTATTGCTCTTGTGGATCTACAAGGAGTGAACACATCCCCTCTGAGACCCCCATAATTACTCGTGATTAATGGATATTATACTGTTCTCTGTAATGTGTTTACCGAGCTCGATAGCTGCAGGCGCTTAAGTGCGGCCAGTATCCAGTATTCGGGAGATAGTAGGTTCGAACCCCACTGTCGGCAGCCCTGAAAATGGTTTTCCGTGGTTTCCCATTTTCACACCAGGCAAATGCTGGGGCTGTACCTTAATTAAGACCACGGCCGCTTCCTTCCCACTCCTAGCCCTTTCCTGTCCCATCGTCGCTGTAAGACCTATCTGTGTCGGTACGACGTAAAACAACTAGCAAGAAAAATGTAATGTGTTATGAAAGACAGATAAAAAGGATGAGGCATTTTTGCCCGTGAGTTATTAAAATAACTACATAACATTTTCTTTTTAATAAATATATTCGTAGAGAGGAAGCACAATGGCAGAAACAGCCATCACTTCGTTGTTTCCTTCATTATCCCTCTTCTGTGTGCTCTGGTACAAGCCTCGCGTACTCCCTCACTCTGTGAACCGCCCTCAGCTCACTTCTGTACTAAAGTCATCTACAGTATTTGTTCGTTGCGTGTGTGTTTTTAGGCTTTAAATTAGTGAGTGCTTGTCTTGTGTTGAGTGAGAGATAGTTGTATATTGCATAGTATTTGTGTGTGTTCTGTTACTTTCGTACTGTACAGAAGTTGTTACTGAAGATTTTGGTAAAAATGAAATGGTGTATGGCTTTTAGTGCCGGGAGTGTCCGAGGACAAGTTCGGTTCGCCAGATGCAGGTCTTTTGATTTGACACCCGTAGGCGACCTGCGCGTCGTGATGAGGATGGAATGATGATGAATACGACACATACGCCCAGCCCCCGTGCCAGTGAAAATAACCAATTAAGGTTAAAATTCTCGACCCTGTCGAGAATCGAGCCCGGGACCCCTGTGACCAAAGGCCAGCACGCTAACTATTTAGGCAGGGAGCCGCACGAAGATTTCGGAGTTGTGTTTTTAATGATCGATGGTGGAATACGTTACTTTTTTCTCGACCGCATTTAATTTTTACTATTGTTATTGTGAGCGATATGACAGCACAGTAGTACCCTGCGTTGCCTGGGGAAATTTATTAAATGCAATTAAATGCATCCCTCATCACTTGAGCCCATAAAAACTATTATTTTCTACCCCAATTTACCTTACACTTTAATGCTGAGGTTTTCTATGTGCCGTAGTGTACCTCTGATTCCGAACAAACAAGAAATAGACCCAGTAAATCCCCCGTCCGCTGTAGTTCATGAAAGTATTTTACAGCTTATTTTCTTCCACTTTTTATTTTGAACTTAAATACTGATTTTCACAAATTTATTTGCCGCCATTTTCCCATGATGACGTTGAGCACAGCCGTTCGATACGACAACCCTATTGTCATAAGAGTAATACTGTTTTCTTAATTTGGAATGAAGTATAGTCTAAAGCAACAGTCTCGTGATTCATTCCACACATATATACACATCCAGATACCATTTGATAAACCTTTTTATTTGCAACGATACTGATTGAAATATATTCAAATTAATTAGGTAGTTTACGTTGTACTAAACATTAAATTACTGAAAATTTTAAATCAAGCATTCACCATCTAATATGATGATGATGATGATGATGCTTGTTGTTTAAAAGAGTGTAACATCTCGGTCGTCGACCCATACATTCACCATCTATGTTGATGAGAAGGAAGTGGAATGGGGGAATTATTGTGTGATGGTGTTGTAGGGGAAGGTTTTGGTTTGATTGTTCTATGGGGGAGGCGAGGAGCTAAGCTGAGTTCTTTCCTGGGAGGAAGCAGGCGTCAAGATGGGCATCCGGCCATAAAACAGATGTGCAGCACAGATCGCACCCCTGCCCAATCCAGGGTATGGGAACAATTGTAGAAGAAGAGTATTACAATTTAACACGCTATGTAGGCATATCACGGTACTCAAACGGCACACAGTATGTATGCAAGTGACTATCACTGCTTGTGTTGGACTGAGTCAGAGTGATGCCTCCAGAGTTTGGAAAAAGTTCAGGGAGACACACAAACGGTTGCTGGTCGACAACGGATGGGACGCGTACATGCAAAATAACGCAGGGAGAATTGGCTTTCAGCACGTCGTAGGCCCACTGCTACTGCTACCTTGTGCTGCGAGGATATTCAGGGGGCCACCACGGTTAATGTATCAGATCAAACACGCGAAATTGGCTGCACAACGGAGCACTGATATCCAGGGCATGTCATAGGGCAGCTCATGTGAGGCGGTCAACGACTGATAGTCCATGGCATCAGGAAGAGTGGAACCGTACGTTTTTTTCTGATGAGGTCACAATAAGCTTGCTCCCATACAACAGGAGCATTGCAGTCTGGAGATGATCCGCTGAGAGATCTTGGAACGCCATCAGCAGCAAAAGGGGTCTCGGCATGTTTTTGTGTGAGATGTTGTTTGGTCAACGTACACCTCTAATTCCTACCCAGGTTGACGTGACTGGTGTGGCATATAGAGACAACATCCTCCAGCCTGTAGTTACGTTATCTGCCGCCATAGTGGATGGGGTCTTGACGCCAGTGGACGATAATGGTCGTGCCCCTTCGAGCCAGAGTGGTCAGTTCCTTGAGAAACATGGCATACAGCGAAGAGTGTGGCTATCATGTTGTATGTTTACCTCCTAAGGAGAGAAGGCACCTAATGTGTTCTTGTGGTGTCAACTTCACCTTGGCCCACATCCTCACAGAATGCGCAGATCTCTCTGGACTGAGACGGAACCTCGGCCTACAGGAGACACTCGAACTCATACTAGCCGATGATCTCTTCATCCGCCTTATGTGTGTGAGTGTATTAATCAGAGGTATGTAAATTTCAAATTTTCTGTTACTTGCGTTCCCTTTTGATCCGTTTGAGACTTTTTCCGCTTAATACAATATTTTTTGTTTTGTTTTTTCATTCAGTTTGAAATTTCTTCGTTGAATAAATAATTGTGATTCATGCTAATTTTTCTCCACTTAATTTGTTCATAGAGAGTTATTACCTAGATGTACTTCCTCCTAAAACAAAAATAACCAACACCACCACCACATATATGGTAATAAACTGCGTTCGATATGCATGGTGTGAATTGTAGAACGAATATTGCCCACCGTCGTAATCCTCCTGCTAACATTCAGCAAATTTAAAGAAGCTGCTATCGAAGGGAGGGATAATCTGCCGCCAAAACTAGTTGGATTGTTTGATAGTGATTGTGTCTCGTCGTGTTCTAGCGTTGCTCAAGAGCCAAGGTTGCTATACAGCAGATGTGCTCACGCTGGGCATTCCGTCCCGCGTGTGCCGAGCGCTGTAAGTGGGCGGAATGGCAGGCGATGAGCGCAGCGTATGCTATTCAACCACAGTGACGTGACTATGGCACAGGCCATGAAGGATGGGTGAAGTTCACTGTTTGAAATGTAGGCAGAACATAACGAAAGAAAGAAGGCAGAAATCCACGTCATTTTCAATTTGCGCTGTAAGAAACACTGTAACTTTTGACCAGATATAATAAAGAGTTAGGCCTACAATCTCAAATATTTTTATAATTGTTACGATGTTTTGTGGACCGTCAGAGGTGAAAGAAGGTGCTGGGATGAATAGGTCTCAACTTACGAAATTAAAGTTAATTTAAAATTTAACAAAGGTTATATTTTCTTTTCAAGATCAAGAAATAATAAGTATAACAGGTACTCAGTAGCATATCAACAAATTAAGAATGTACAATTGCAATGTGTTAATGGATTTGGGCTTCGAGCCCCCAGACACGCAATCCTTGAGCAATGAGCCCAACTTTACCTATGTACAAAGTTCAACAAAGGGGCAGAAAACCCCAATCATGCCAAGGAGCACTAGCTCCCAATTACCCAGTTAAGCCTGCTCGAGGCACACAGAAACCAAATTTAAGAAAGAGCAACCCGCTCTAAAAGTTCAAGCCTATTCAAAGGCCACACAAAACTCCACCTTCAAGCTGCCCTCCAGGCACACAAGAACAGGGGTAAAAATACCCAACCTACTGAGGCCTATTCAGTAAAGAAACAGGACAATTTCATGGCCCCAAAATACCAACTTGAGTGGAGGTGTAACTTGCACTCCTAATACACCTTTTTAAAACTTATTTGGCCCTAGGCCGCTTATGCAAGGGCTAATCCCATACTACGGAGGTGACACGATAGGAAAACTTTATTACATTACGAAGAGAAGGAAAACGGTTATGAAAACGTAGTCACCTCAAAACAAAGTGATTGGGAGCTCGAGAGGGTTAGGCACTCTCTATCCCAATTTGTAGTTAAAGAGACGGGATTAGACCAAGTGTCTTTTACATTTTACAGGAAAGTTACACTATAAAAGTTTCGAACCTGCCTCGAGGGTTAAACTGCTCAACTAGCAAGAAATGACGTTATAAAATGGCCATTACCTGATGGAAGAACTGCTGCCCGAAGGAAGAGGCGCTTCCCGCCCCCTGCTTCATAATCACACACGGATAGATGTTACTGAAGTGGCCCGGAGACCAGAAAATCAGCGGTTTAAATACCCTCGTGGAACATTCGAGACCTTTCAAGAATGAGAACCCACACTCCCCTCAATTTTTGGGTAGCATAAAGCAACATCTCCATATCGGAGAAGACATACGTTATTGGTCAAAAATTAATTAGAGAAATTCGGGATTGGCTAAATTCAAAACAAGCGGAAAGAGAAGGGTTATACTGCCAACCCAAAAAATAACTGAAAGAAATTTAACAAAGAACAAACTTATGACTACAAAATTTCTTCAAAAAAAGTTCCTTCACTTCGCACTAGGGTGCACAATAATGTAGTTCTTAAGTAGTGCCATCTAGAGGATAATGTTCGCACTTCTTACTACAGAGGAAACAAAAACGAATCGAAACTGACATAGTTCAGAACACTTCAAAATTTACAGTAGGGACATCTTCTGAGAAATCTTAGAATTAATGTGGTTGTTAAAAGTTCAGGCTTCCTCCAGTAGAGGAGTTTCAACTGGCGCAATGTTTGAATTAGGGGCGTGGAGGTGTACCGCCCGGTACAGACCTCCCCCCCCCCTCCCAAAAGTCCTTCCAAGGAGTGACACAGAAGAACACCAAATTTTGTTTTAAAACAAGTTCCAAGTTATGATGTTGATATAGAAATTAATTACAGAAGGATTCACAAAAAAGTTTCCTTAAGGTGATTTGATCGACTTTCAAAATTCTTTGTAGTAACTTTTGATTAAATGTCTTAATGCTGTAGTAGTTGAATTCAGAAAGCAAAACTTTTAATTCTTGAAAGGAAAAAAAAATATTTCTAAGTCCACCAGATGTTGCAGTTGAATCCAAAAATGTAGTAATTGTAGATATGGAATGTCCATATAGCTGGATAAGTACATTAGTTGCCTATTACTTGATGGTGAGACCAGCCGCAGCAGCTTGTGTCCAGATGAGGCCGCTCGGACCCCTCAAGTACCCTGAGATACCGCTCTCCCGCACTATGAGAGGGGTAGTGGTGGTGAAGCACGCCGCACACGCGACGGTTGTTTACAGTCCGCGGGCAGTTTGCCGGAGGAGCGCCGCACATCAGCCTTGGCCGGGAGGAGGGCTCCGGCTCGCCGTACACTGGTTGTCCTCACTGGAGTAGATCGGGCCCGTTCTCTACTACAGGAGCGGTACGGCGCCGCACGGCTGCGGGAGCACTGAAACATTAAGATCTCGGCGGCAGAATTTTGTTGGACCATAATGATTTTAGGGTACAGTCTTTGTGGTGAGGCTGAGGGGCCAGCGGCGTGGAAGTTTTATTTCATTTCAATTAGCCACTGGTGTGTTTGTGCAGGAGACGGGAGCATGGTAATGGCCATGGCGAGGACAGGATAGCAGTTTAACTGGTCGGGGGAGGTTGTACAAAGAATATCTTAATACAAGAGACCTAATTCAAGGGGAAGAAGGCTTAAAAATGAAACCAAAAAATATAACCTTCCGAATTCTTTCAAAATGTAACAAAAAAACAAAAACCAGCTAAGTTGGCGCGGAAGTTACACAGGTTTCACCTGCGACAGGTGAACCCTAAATATCCTCTCGGTGGCTGGATTGCTTAATAATAAAGTAACGGGTGTAAGGAAATCAAGAATAATACATGGCCCATGAAATCTGGGGGCATGCTTGCCCGCGGGAAATAAATTATTGACCATAACCTGGTCGCCTACCTTCAAATTGGTGGGTCTCCGTCCACTATCATAACTTTCCCTAACCTTTTCATGAGACACTTTAAGATTGGCTTTAGCCTTCTTCCAAAGATCTTTAATATTATCAGGATCTATTGTCTCAGGTAGAATGTCACTCAGAGATCAAAGGTTAGAGAGCGGCGTGTTGGGAACAAACTTGAACATCAAAGAAGCTGGAGTAAATTTATGGGATTCATGAACCGCCGAATTCAAAGCATAAGCTAACCAATGCAGGGATGTGTCCCACCTAGAATGATCGTCGTAATGATAGGCAATAAGGGCCGATCTCAGATTACGGTTGACCAGGTCTGCTAGAGATGGTTGAGGATAGTAAGCAGATGTTGTTACATGCGATATGGACAGATCAAAACAATTTACGAAAGAGATTGGATGTGAAAGCTTTAGCATTATCAGACACAATATATTGACACGGACCGAAAGAAGCAAAAATGGAATTTAAACAAGTAATGGTGGACTGGGCGGTAGCCAGCTTAGTTAGAAATAACCAAAATCTTGTAAAACCATCTACACATACAAGGATGAACTTGTTGGCATTCCCCTTTGACTGGGGGAAGGGTCCTACGTAATCGATGTAGAGACGTTCCATGGGGCGCGACGCTTGATGAGAAGACAAAAGCCCTTGCTTAGTTGACATGGTAGGTTTACTAAGCCAACATGATTTACAAGATTTTACCAATTCACGGATTTCTCCGTCCATACCCTTCCAGATGAACATTTCACGAATCTTTTGTCGGATTTTGAAGATGCCTAAATGCCCCCCTAATGGGGTCTCATGATAGTACTTGAAGATCATTGGTACAAGAACAGCTGGAACTACAACTTTCATTTTTTGATCATGCCTCGACGGGCAACATAAAACACCATTCCTCAATACATAAGGGACGACATATTCCCCAGAAGAAAGGGTTTCCATAATGGGAGCCAGCACTGGATCTTCACGTTGATATTTTTCAATACTCCTAAACAACGTGGGAGCATCAGTCAGAATGGCATAAACCTCGGGGCGTATGGATTCGGGAGGTGACGAACTATCGACCAGTTCATGGGTCTCTACATCATTGGAAAACATACGGCTTAGTCCGTCTGCCACAACATTTTCAGTACCTCTGGTATGACTAACATCAAATTGGAAGGCCGAAATTCGGATGGCCCACCGGGCTATACGACCAGTACGACGCGGCCTACCTAAGACCCAGCTTAAGGCTTCGTTATCAGTTTCCAAGTCGAACTTGACATGTTCCAGGTAGAGACGGAACGTTTCTAAAGCAAATAAGACTGCCAAACCTTCGAGCTCATAGATGGAATACTTGGCTTCTTGAGCCGATAGAGTCCTAGAGGCATAGGCGATGGGTCGCCTCCCTAGTTCAGTCTCTTGAAGAAGGACTGCAGCTACCGCCGACGACGACGCGTCGGATTGGACGATGAATTTCTTGGAGAAATCGGGTATAGCCAGAACAGGAGCATTATACAGAGCTAATTTGAGATCCTCAAAAGCGGCTTGTTGAGAAGGTCCCCACTCAAAGTTGACGCCTTTCCTACGTAGTAAGTTCAAGGGCGCCGCTCTATTGGCGAAATTTGGAATAAATTTCCTGAAGAAATTCACCATACCAATGAATCTGGCAATACCTATGATGTCCTCGGGAGGCTTGAAATCACGGATGGCCTGTGTTCTAGAGTGTTCGACTGCAACAGCATCGGGCGACACAATATGCCCTAGGAATGACATGGAAGGCTTAGCGAAGGCGACCTTGGACAACTTCACAGTTAACCCAGCCTTACGAAGGCGATTGAGAACTTCTTTCAGATGATCTAGATGTTCTTCGAAAGTCTCCGAAAATACGACATCATCAAGATAGTGGTACAAGTACTCAAATTTGATGTCGGAGAAGACCCTATCTAGCAGTCTCGTAAGTACAGCTGCTCCCGTGGGGAGCCCGAAAGGTACGCGGTTGTATTCATACAAATTCCAATCCGTGTCAAACGCTGTAAGATGTTTAGATTCTTCAGCCAGGGGAATTTGATTATAGGCCTGATTCAGATCCAAGATGGTAAAGAACTTAGCCTTCCGAAACCATGAAAAACAAGAGTGAAGGTCTGGAAGGGACACAGATTGTAACACCACCTTCCGATTGAGAGCCCTATAATCAATCACAGGCCTGAAGCCACCTTGGGGTTTCGGGACTAGAAAAATAGACGAAGAATACGCCGACTTAGAGGGCCGAATAATACCATCCTTTAACATTTGATCAATGATTTCTTTCAATGCCTTCATTTTAGGTGGAGATAGCCTATAAGGTGGAAAACGGACAGGAATCGAATCCATGACCTCAATTTTGTATTCAATAAGGTCAGTAACACCAAGAGTATCCGAGAACACCTCTGAACACGACTGACACAGCTTGCGAATACTATCAGCCTGCCCCTCAGGTAGATGTCTACGATCTAACAACATCTCATCCTGGGTAGGCGAAATAGATGAACATGATACAGAACTACACTTTAACAAAGGGGTTTTACCATTAGAAGCAAATTTGAATGTGCACGACCTACTCTGAAGGTCGAGCACCAGACCAGTGTGGGACATGAAATCTGCTCCCAATATAATGGGGCAGGACAAGTGCTTTGCCACAAACAATTTAACTTTCCAAGTAAATTTAGAAATCCGAATTTTGGCATATAAAAAACCTAAAATTTCTAATGGAGAAGAATTAGCCGAAACATATTGAACTGAAGATGAGCAATAGTCAGGAAGTTTACAAACTGTTTTCAATTTGGAGTACCATTCAGCCGAAATAATAGAACACACACTGCCTGAATCTAATAAAGCTGTTACAGGTTCATTATTTAATTCAATTTTGAGAAAAGGAACAGGTGCGGGGGTATCCGCCGCAATCCTAAGACATTCTTTGGGACCTTCAAAAGATAAATTTGAAGACAGAGTTTTCCCTGAAATTTCGACATGATTACTTAGGGTTTAGCATCGAGAAGAAGGGTTCGCCGACTCAGCCGAAGCCCCTAGTCACTTATTATTATTGGCCTTGGTGGAAGTTGCTCCAGAAGTTGAGCAGGAGGGAGTGCTGTTAGCATTAGGGCAGTTCTTGGAAATATGTGAAAACGCGCCGCATTTAAAGCAACCTTGGGATGAACTTGCTCCATTATTTGTCCTACTAGATTTGATCAATGGACATTTATTGCGAAGATGGTCAGGCGACCCGCAAGCGTAACATTTACGGGGTGTGATGGGTCGGCGAGGTGGAGGCCGAAAACTACTAGAGGATGGAGGGGTTTCTTTCGCGACACGCAAGGTATCGGCGTATCTGACTCCTTCGGCTGAGACAGCCATAGCCTCTAACTCAGCGAAAGTTTGCGGACGCGACGCAAAACACAAGTATGATCTGTAAGGTGGTGAAATACCTTCTACAATAGCCTGAACAATTTGATCTTCAGGGAAATGTAGGGCAAACACCCCAGTGTAAAACTTGATGTCTTGGATGAAGGCTGCCAAATTCTCATCCAACCATTGTACTCGGTAGTAGTACTTTTGAATGAGCGATGACCTAGCTCGAGCGGGGATAAAATTTGCCAACAGATGGGCATGGAAGTCTTCTATGGATGACTGTTCAGCGATTGCCCTAACTATCTTGTCGGAGAGAACACCAATGGAATAAGGGTAAATTATCTGAAGGATTTGACACGGAGACAGAGAAAAAACAAGGGCATGATCTTGGAATTCAACTAAAAACCTTAAGAAAGCAATGACATCAGTAGTGGAGTTAACAGAAAACTTGGAAATACCTCTAAGTAACATAGCTAATGGATGGGGTAAACTGCTGAAACCAGGTGACATAGTAAGAAGGGGCCTAAGTGGCGGAGAAGCCGATTCCTAAAGTGCCCTATTTAACACAAAGGGTGGAATGGACGTGCGACGATCGGACTCAGTTTCTAATGGAGGAGTGTTGTTTTGAGTAACTGTTGATGTTCCATTTTCTTCCCCTTTGGAAGAAGTTTCCTCTCTAACAGTGTTTACCGCCAGGGGCGGGTCAGTTTTGGGAGGCGTTACCCCCGATAACAAGTGACCAACAGTACTGGACAATTTAGAAATGTTTTCAATGAGGGCACTAGCCTCCTTTCCCTGAATGTCACTCAACTTGAGAGACAATAGATCATTAAGCCTATTATAGAAATGAAATAGTCGAGCTTGCACACGTTTAAGTTGGTTTGGGGATGGGTTCCCTTCTTCAAAAAAACTAACTACAGATGCTAGCTCAGTAGTATTGTCATTGATCGTGGAGAGAGCATCGTCAATTTCTTTCTCTCCCAACGTTGGGGTGGTATTAGGCAACTCAAGGGAATCTTTAAGTTTATTAGCATCCAACGCAACCGTGCCTCCAGATTGAACGTTTCGGAGAGATAGTTCATAAATTAATTCTTCTTTGCGCAAATAGAAAGGATGGAGAACCTCGCGAGGGCCGGACATGATTACAGAATTTTTTTTAGAAAAAATAAAAAAAATCCAGCAACTGAGAAAATTGTTAGAGTTCGAATTAAAAACAATGTTTAGCCGTCAAAGGGGCTAAATTGAGACCCATTCAACCACGCTCTGCTACCACTTGTTACGATGTTTTGTGGACCGGTAGAGGTGAAAGAAGGTGCTGGGATGAATAGGTCTCAACTTACGAAATTAAAGTTAATTTAAAATTTAACAAAGGTTATGTTTTCTTTTCAAGATCAAGAAATAACAAGTATAACAGGTACTCAGTAGCATATCAACAAATTAAGGATGTACAATTGCAATTTGTTAATGGATTTGGGCTTCGAGCCCCCAGACACGCAATCCTTGAGCAATGAGCCCAACTTTACCTATGTACAAAGTTCAAGAAAAGGGGCGGAAAACTCCAATCATGCCAGGAGCACTAGCTCCCAATTACCCAGTTAAGCCTGCTCGAGGTACACAGAAACCAAATTTAAGAAAGAGCAACCCGCTCTCAAAGTTCAAGCCTATTCAAAGGCCACACCAAACTCCACTTCCAAGCTGCCCTCCAGGCACACAAGAACAGGGGTAAAAATACCCAACCTACTGAGGCCTATTCAGTAAAGAAACAGGACAATTACATGGCTCCAAAATGCCAACTTGAGTGGAGGCGTAACTTGTACTCCTAATACACTTTTTTAAAACTTATTTGACCCTAGGCCGCTTATGCAAGGGCTAATCCCATACTACGGAGGTGACACGATAGGAAAACTTCATTACATTACGAAGAGAAGGAAAACGGTTATGAAAACGTAGTCATCTCAAAACAAAGTGATTGGGAGCTCGAGAGGGTTGGGCCCTCTCTATCCCAATTTGTAGTTAAAGAGACGGGATTTAGACCAAGTGTCTTTTACATTTTACAGGAAAGTTACATTATAAAAGTTTCGAACCTGCCTCGAGGGTTAAACTGCTCAGCTAACAAGAAATGAAGTTATAAAATGGCCATTACCTGATGGAAGAACTGCTGCCCGAAGGATGAGGCGCTTCCCGCCCCCTGCTTCATAATCACACACGGATAGATGTTACTGAAGTGGCCCGGAGACCAGAAAATCAGCGGTTTAAATACCCTCGTGGAACATTCGAGACCTTTCAAGAATGAGAACCCACACCCCCCTCAATTTTATTGGGTAGCATAAAGCAACATCTCCATATCGGAGAAGACATACGTTATTGGTCAAAAATTAATTAGAGAAATTCGGGATTGGCTAAATTCAATACAAGCGGAAAGAGAAGGGTTATACTGCCAACCCAAAAAATAACTGAAAGAAATTTAACAAAGAACAAACTTATGACTACAAAATTTCTTCAAAAAAAGTTCCTTCACTTCGCACTAGGGTGCACAATTGTAGTTCTTAAGTAGTGCCATCTAGAAGAGAATGTTCACACTTCTTACTACAGAGAAAACAAAAACGAATCGAAACTGACATAGTTCAGAACACTTCAAAATTTACAGTAGGGACATCTTCTGAGAAATCTTAGAATTAATGTGGTTGTTAAAGTTCAGGCTTCCTCCAGTAGAGGAGTTTCAACTGGCGCAGTGTTTGAATTAGCGGCGTGGAGGTGTACCGCCCGGTACAATAATATTCGTAATGAATTACAATTTTCACTTACATTTTAAGAGGTACTTTAGAAACAGTTCTAATATAATACGGAGTTAAGGTGGATAAGGCCGGCCCCGTGGTGTAGAGGTAGCGTGCCTGCCTCTCGCCCGGAGGCCCCGAGTTCGAGGGCTGGTTCGAGGTCCACTCAGCCTACGTGATTAAAATTGAGGAGCTATCTGTCGGTGAGATGGCGGCCCCGGTCTCGAAAGCCCAGAATAACGACGGAGAGGATGCGTCGTGTTGACTACATGGCCCCTCGCAATCTGCAGGCCTTCGGGCTGAACAGCGGTCGCTGGGCAGGCCAAAGCCCTTTCAAGAGCGTTAAGTGCCGTGGGGTTAATTTTTTTAAGGTGGATAAGCTCTGTCTTGTGGTTGTTTGGGTTTAAATTATCTGATAAACTCATCAACAATCCAATTACGCTTACCGGGAATAAAATCAGTTACTTTTGAATGTTTACTGTACGCCTATCTGGTAGATACATTTACATTGTTGGTGTACTTTAATCTTGGATAGTAAATATCCATATCCTCAATCGTGATGAAACTCCGTAGCCATTTAGAGGCTAGCTATTATCACCAAATGCCTGTTAAATTTTAAATACTATTTTTAAAAATTCAGTGAACATGGAATGTCACACAACATTACAGCACCATGCAAAATTATGGTTACCTTATATAATTATATTAGCCTACATTTTGCTTAATGAATTTTATTTTTTTAAATAGAAATACTGTCATTCGCATCCAAGGAATTTTAAATCATAGCTTGCACGCTTAAACCCTTTATTTTTGTAGATTTTAACACAAAAATACGTGTCAGTTTTCTTTGAATGAATAAATATAAAACTGACTGTTTATATCGAGCACAGTATAAATCAAACCGGAATATCTTGAAGAGGTCAGTTTTTGTTCTTGCGATTATGGAGTTTCATTTCAAATAATATAGGTATCCCAATCAGCACTTCGCTGAGAAGTGGAGGGGAGTTTCGTAATCGAAATCGAACGTCAATGCTCCCTCGGTTCCCTGCAAACTGCGGTCGCTCTATCGCTTCACTGCGACGTATGCTTGCTACGTAAGCTGCCTGCATTTATGTCACGCCAGCTCGACCGAACTGGGCTAGCCTCAACAGGCGCTCGGCTGAGCGCCTCTGCTATACACGGTACTGATCTGCCACACAATGGGTTCAAAATCCTGCATTGTCAACTTTGTGCTTATGCTGTCGTTCCGTTACATTTCCATATCTGACTGTATGTTTGACGGTTTTTTTTTTTTTTTGCTTTACGTCGCACTGACACAGATAGGTCTTATAGCGACGATGGGATAGGAAAGATCTAGGTGTTGGAAGGAAGCGATTGTGGCCTTAATTGAGGTACAACCCCAGCATTTGTCTGGTATGAGAATGGGAAACCACGGAAAACCATCTTTAGGGCTGCCAACAGTGGGATTCGACCCACTATCTCCCGGATGCAAGTTCACAGCCGCGTACCCCTGACCGCACGGCCAACTCGCCCGGTGATTTTCTTTACTATATACTCTTCGTAATGTATATTGAATGTATAGTCGCTTAAAAATGTAATTCAGGTATGATGCGGTTTGTTCCTCACATTTTTTGTATAAATTTAATTTTGAATATCATCAAATAAATTCCCCTGTCATGTAGATATAGTACAAACCCTGTAGTCATTCGCCGGGCTGAGTAGTTCAGGCAGTAGAACAATGGCCTTGTGAGCCCAGTTTGGCAGGTTCGATCGTGGCTCAGTCAGGTGATATTTGAAGGTGCTCAAGTACGTTAGCCTCGTGTCGGTAGATTTACTGGTACGTAAAAGAACTCTTGCGGGACAAGAACCATGCACCTCGGCGTCTCTAAGGACCATACATATGTAGTTAGTGGAACGTAAAGCTTATGAAATGAAAATCCACAGCCTGTTTTCAGTCATCTGACCGGGTCAGGAATGGAATGAATGAATGAAGCCGCCATCTAGCGGCGAGGACAGGAAACATGCCGGCTGCCGAAGTCTGTCGCACTCCTCTGGGGCAATGATAAATGACTGACAGATGAAATTAAATGTTTATTGAGAGTGTTGCTGGAATGAAAGATGACAGGAGTACCCGGAGAAAAACCTGTCCTACCTCTGCTTTGTCCAGCACAAATCTCACATGGAGTCATCGGGAATTGAACCACGGTATCTAGTGGTGAGAGACCGGCGCGCTGCCGCCTGAGCCTCGGAGGCTTCACTAAAGCCAAAAACACTAAAAATTATTATTATTATTATTATTATTATTATTATTATCATCTGTGGACATCAACAATAAACATATCTATAGATTCAGTAGTCTCTGAGCAAAGTGTACGTGCGATGAACGTGCGCAATTCCATGCGCCCATTCATTTTCCTTTTTTTTTCTTTTTTTGTCTTTCTTTTACCGAGCTCGATAGCTGCAGTCGCTTAAGTGCGGCCAGTATCCAGTATTCGGGAGATAGATGGTTCGAACCCCACTGTCGGCAGCCCTGAAAATGGTTTTCCGTGGTTTCCCATTTTCACACCAGGCAAATGCTGCGGCTGTACCTTACTTGAGGCCACGGCCGCTTCCTTCCCACTCCTAGCCGTTTCCTGTCCCATCGTCGCCATAAGATCAATCTGTGTCGGCGCGACATGAAGCAACTAGCAAAAAAAAAAAAAAAAAATTTCTTTCTCTCTTCGAGTGACTGTATATGCACAGCTTCTTCTACCACCTTTTCCACACTGGCGGGGTCGTGGGTACTTACTACGTTACATATGTGGATCAGGTCCGATTTTACGACCAGACGTCCCTCCTGACGCCAACCCTGTGTGGAGGTATTTATTCACTATTACATGTTTCTGCGGTGGTTAATATTGTGACGTGTTGTGTGAATACGAAGAAGAATGTGTTGGGACAAACACAAAAACACAGTCGTCGATCCATACACAGATAAAATCTCCGGCCCGGCCGGGAGTCGAATCTGGAACGCTCTGAACCAAAGATCATTCAGCCAAGGAGCCAGACTTGGCTGTATATGCGTATAATAAAAATAAAACAGTGCACCAAATTAGAATAAACAACGTTTCTTTGTGCAATGTTCATTTGCAGCTAACTGTCAGTTTTACATTGCTAGCACTGTCAGTGAGTTCTTTTTGATGTATCAATGTTTTTACTTCCCTTCGTAACTAAGGCAATTCTCCTCATTCACACTGCACAACATGGATATCCAAAGATGAACCGATAGCCTTGTGTAGGCCTACACATCGCAGGGAAGGGCGCGTGAGAGTCTGCTCGCAAGTGCTAAGACTGACCTAGACTATTCTCACAGTAAAAACTGAGATATTTAATAACTAATGGGATCTTTTCATCGTTGTAAAACCGCTGTGGGACTGTACGCTACATTGTGGCCCGATTACCGGTTTAAGGCGATAAGCTATTTTTTAACCAACATTTTTATAATTGTTATAATATTTCCTTGTATACGTCATTAGTGGTTTTCTTCCTGTAGTGAACATGAAAAGATTTCGTTTTGATGTAATACACACTAAGCTACCAGGAGAAAATCATTCTCTACTGAGTTCAACTCCAACCACGCTAAGTGTCTGACCGTACGCTTTGTTTATTTCCATACCAAAGCAAACTCTTGCCGGGAATTGGACTTGTTTGAGATCAAAAGACAAATCTGAAGTAATCATAGAGATTCTCGGTATTAACAAAGTTTCTACTGTGCCACATCTAGTTAAAATATTAGCTTCAATCAAACAGTTTTTCTCAGTTTTCAGATCAAGTCCTAAGCGGTCCCTTTGATGTTAACCAGGCTGTTGGTCAGTGAAAAGGCTTCCGTACCGGTAAATAGTTCCTAAGTTTGTTGCTTATTTTTGAAGTCAGGAGCTTCCCTCAGTTTGGTTAGATTTTCTGGTGAACTGACTTGACCAACTGAAAATATTCCCATGTACAAATGTGGAAAATATTGCACACATTGCGTGTTAATCGGGTTCGTTACCAACTCGTATCTTTCATACGTAGTTGAATGTAAATGGTTATTCTCAGTGGTATCTGTAGTAAAATATAACATTAATGAATATGAGTTTGATATCTAATTGCATTGTGTACTTTGTAATCTTTGTTCGAGTTCATGCCCTTGTTACAAATTACTGATTAGTTTGCACAAATTTTACGACGTTGAAGACGAATCGAGGAGAACACTTGGACAATACTGGCCGTAGCCTATCAGTATTCATAATGACTGCCAGCTGTGCTGTGTGTAAAGTTTGAGTTAGCTGTAAAATACATTAAATCCAATAAAAGAGGGGTTAAATTACGTACGAAGACGTAGCAAATAGTTTTGAACCAATACGGTAGCTTGCGGGATGAGAATACGGAGTGGACGGTGGAAGAAGTGGTGAAAATGACCGCGCGCCTGACGGATGTTTCTACGTACTTACACGGCTCGTCTTAGCACGGTATGGCTTCAGAATGCACCTGTCTGACAAAATCTTTAGCGTACTCGAAAAGTACATTAGCCTAATAATAATAATAATAATAATAATAATAATAATAATAATAATAATAATAATAATAATAATAATAATAATCTCTATACAGTATTTAAAATGCTTAACTATGTTTGTCATTCACAGCGATATTGAGAAAACTAGAAGGTTTCAATAGCTGAACTAGGTACCAGTTATAGATTTCTTTCTCTTCTTCTTCTTCTTGATCTGTTTATTCTCCACGGTCGGTTTTTCCCTCGGACTCAGCGAGGGATCCCACCTCTATCGCCTCATGGACAGTGTCCTGCAGCCTCTGACTCTTGGTCGGGGATACAACTTGGAGGATGACCAGTACCTCGCCCAGGCAGCCTCACCTGCTATGCTGAATAGGAACCTTGTGGGGGGATGGGAAGATTGGAAGGGATAGACAAGGAAGAGGGAAGGAAGCGGCCGTGGCCTTCAGTTAGGTATCATCGCGGCATTTGCCCGGAGGAAAGGTGGGAAACCACGGAAAACCACTTCCAGGATGGCTGAGGTGGAAATCGAACCCACCTCTACTCAGTTGACCTCCCGAAGCTGAATGGTCCCCGTTCCAGCCCTCGTAACACTTCAAATTTCGTGGCAGAGCCGGGAATCGAACCCGAGCCTCCGGGGGGTGGCAGCTAATCACACTAACCACTACACTACAGATGCGGACTACTTCTTCTTTACGAGAAAAATACAAGGAACATCTCACGACCATGACTTTTGTACCTCTTTAAAGAAAAATTGGTTTCTGTCAGTGAAGATATTGTCCCATCGTAATGATGACGTATGCACACAGCTATATACATCGGCAAGATTTGGAACTACGTGCATCCAGACTTCAGTCGCCTTCTTACTGGTACAAAATATTGGTTATAAGAATAACGCAACGTTAACAATCATACTGTTTAGTGAAGACTGCTGTCTTTCAGTAAAATAAATAGATCATTCCTTCCGTTCTGGGTTATGAAAACACACTATCTCCATCAATAAGCATGGAACCGAAACGCCTGTCAGTGGTCATCCTCGTTAAGGCGCTAAATTTTTGGTGTTACACCGTGGTTATCCTGTTCGAATCCCATTGGTTGAAAATGTTTTAACTAAGAAAATATTATCCGGAAAGGTACGGGAGGTGGTGGTATACAATTTCTAAACAGTTGATTGCGTGTCAAAAGCCTGGATTAAATTCCAAACCTCTCCGCAGTGCTCATACGGAGTGAGGGTATCTCTCTCATTTATCTATATAGTGTACCAGCATTGACCGTACACAAAGTATTTCTTAAATACTATACACCATGAAGAACTGATAAAGTATTGGCGACACTGTTCTTCGAGCGCTCACAAAAGAAGGCCTCACAGGAGCAAGTAGTCGACCCGCACAACACCGCTTGCGTCATCGTCTAGCCAGCGCTTGTCAAGGACAGGCCGCGTCATACATTCTCGAAAATTCTCTAAATCCTAAACCAATTGAGATATCGATTCGGAAATAACGGCATTTTATAGAGCACATTACGAACGTCTCCTCATGTTAAATTCTCCAATACCGAGCTCGACAGCTGCAGTCGCTTAAGTGCGGCCAGTATCCAGTATTCGGGAGATAGTGGGTTCGAACCCCACTGTCGGCAGCCCTGAAGATGGTTTTCCGTGGTTTCCCATTTTCACACCAGGCAAATGCCGGAGCTGTACCCTAATTAAGGCCACAGCCGCTTCCTTCCCATTCCTAGCCCTTTCCTCTCCCATTGTCGCCGTAACACCTTTCTGTGTCGGTGCGACGTAAAGCAACTTGCAAAAAAAAAAAAAAAATCTCTAATGTTTTGCGAAACATTACGTCAGAGGCTACCACTCTGGGTACTACAATCAGTTCAGTTAACCAACAGCCGTGTGTTACGAAGCCGTACCTATAAGACGAGACTACGTCTTGGACATAGAATAATTCCGGTGTTACTGAATTTATACATTTTCAGTGAGTAGAACATTATTAAGGAACTTGTAAATATTCGAGTCGTGTAATTGGAAATTGCGGAAGTGTAAAGTGCTGATTGTGAGGAAAGGAACGTTAACGACGACACAAGCACTCAGTCCCCAGGCCAGGGATATTAATCATTTACAATGAAAATCCCCTCACCCAGCCGGGAATCGAACTCGGGGCCGCCGGGTGACAGGCGGACGCGTTTCCCCCTACACCGCGGAGCCGGATTGCTTAACTTACAGTGACAAAAAATACATTAAAGGAAAAAAAATGAAACATATAAAATACTCCAGAATCAAGAAAGTTGTCCTAATTTGTAAATAAAAAGGATGATAGGATGAAACTTAATAACACACGGAATGAAATAAAACAAAATTAATATACCTTTTTACATTCAATTTAATCGATCCAAGTACCGCTGCCAGCATTTCTTTTAAAATACCGATTTACATATGGTGTTCCTTAGATGTTTGGTTTTATGTTTTGAACCCGGCATATTGTTTGAATGATCAGCGTAGTAGCCTTCGTTTCAGAGGGTCCTGGGTTCGATTCTTGGATGGGCCGTGGATTTTAACGGAGTATAGTTAATTCACCTGGCTCATGAGCTGGGTCTTTGTGTTCCTCTCAGCATGTAGACTAACTCTTCATCTACGCACAACACCACATTACCAACTGCCACAGAGACACACAGTAGTGATTACACGTCTCAAAACAGAGTTCACGTCAAGAAGAACATCGACTGTAAAACGGAGCCACATCATTACGACGTGCCGTCCCCGTTAAACTGAGAAAAGGACCAAAAAGGAGAAGAAGAAGAAGAAGAAATATGTTTTGAAGTCATTAGAATCATGCAGAATGTCGGAAGGGAATAAAAATAAACTACAGCATGCTGTCTTTAGATGAATACTACTTTCAGAGTATTGTTCAGTAGTCTCCTTTAGAAGAGAGACCAGACAGAGATAATGACTATAGCTGAAATATTCAAGATGTACTAAATATTGTCTTCCTGAAATTCTACGCTTGGCATCAAGATGTAACACCAGGGAAAGAAGATGAAGTTGAGCTGCCAGTGAATTATAATAAATGAAGGAGGCTGTAAAGAACGTTACTCCGCCACATCATTAGGAGCACGTTGAAAGCAATCTGAAGAGAGGAGATGCATCAATCATATTTAAGGAGAAGGGTAATTACACATTCCTTAAGTTACTAACCTTGACACACGTATAATATTTACAGGGTAGGCAAATTAAAACTGCCCCGGTAAATGTTTATAAGACTGACGCGCAATTGATCCTTGTTAATGAACAAGAGAACTGCTCATCACAGGAAATGCTGGAAACTGTGATTTCGATGCGCCAAACGGTTGCTGTTACATGTCAGCGAGTGCGCATCCCCCGAGTACACCACTGTGTCATCAGGGTTGCCACCGCTTGTACTTTAGTACTAGATCTAGTAGTTCATGTACATTTTTACTACGTTAGTTCTTTTTATGGAAACCTACTACCTTTTACGGATTCTACTGTAGCAGAACAAGAAAGAAGTTGATAAGAAGTTTCAGTTTTCATGTAGAATTCTGTGAACAAGTTTTCCTATTTTATGAAATCTCTCCATGTCGAACTAGAAAATTGCAAAAGAGATGGCAATTTCATCAGTATAATCCCATTAGCTATATATTTCCCTAAAGTAATTACAGAAAGTGCTTACGAAGTTAGATAGGAAATGGTGGGTAGCAAAGTCCACAGAAACTTAAAAGCTTTTCAGTCTGCCAAACATACTCCATACGGTATAAATACTACACTATAACATACCTTCAAAAAACCACCCTATTAAACAATAGGCCCTATTTATATTGAACTTGTGTGTTCGACAGACTGAACGGTTCTTAAGTTACATTTAGCTGAGTCGACACTGGAAAGTGTAGCTTCCTTCTTAACAAATAAGTCCACAGAATCGCTGAAAGGGTACTAAGAATTTATGGAAATTTGGAACTCTTTAATCGAACTGAAAAATCTTGTAGGAGACTACATCTTTTCAAATATGACGAATTTTGTGAAGGCATTGCTCTGTTTACCACATTCTCCTGCTGAAACAGAACATGGTTTTCCCTGCTTTTTATGTCAATAAGGCCAGATTGAGAAACAAACTACTATTCTGAAGCGTGTGTGAATGGGCTCCTTCTAAAGCACTCGTTTCCCCAACATTTTCCTTGCTTTGGCAATATTTTCCAAGGATTAAGAGAGCAAAATGTGAAATGCATGTTAATATGTATGAAGGCAATATATATATATATATATATATATATATGTATATGTGTGTGTGTGTGTGTGTGTGTGTGTGTGTGTGTGTGTGTGTGTGTGTGTGTGTGTGTGTAAATGTTGAATAGGAATGCTTGAGAATATGCATAGTGTTCACATTCTAAACATAAATAAATAACTCATCTCGTAGTCAGCTTGGACTGAAAGTGTTAGGATGGTGGGTATGAAACTGCAACATTCCTGCATCCCATCATAGATATCAAAACCGATAACTTCTGATAATTACGATTTTCTCATTTAATAAAGGTGTATTTTTCATAAGTATACTTTTTTCTATACTGCCTTTATGAATAATCCTACTCCATTGTAACAAAATGATTTAGTACTTTGTTTCCATAATCTAGTAAATTTTCACAGGACAATTTAGTATGAAATCTTTTTGCCCGGTGGTAACCCTGGTGTCATTACGTGTGAGTGGGTGAGAGGAGCAGACGTGTTTAGTGACTAGTTGAATGCAATACACAATAGTGTTCACGATAAAACACCGCGTGCTCATTATCGAATGTTATACGAGGCACGATTCATGGAAAACATGTTCAAAACTGATTGCGCAAGACTTTAAGACTGAATGTGAGGGCTGATACGAGGTCCGCTCCGTCTACGTGATTACAGTTGAGGAGCTATCTGACGATGAGGTAGCGGCCCCGGTCTAGAAAGCCAAGAATAACGCCCGAGAAGATTCGTCGTGCCGACCACATGACACCTCGTAATCTGCTGACCTACGGACTGAGCAGTGGTCGCTTGGTATGTCAAGTGCCCTTTGTGGCTGTTGCACCATTGTGCTATATTTGGTACAAATTATTAATTAACTGGTAGTACAACAATTTGGTGATCACCCTGGAGAAAGCACCCCTTTCCTCAGCTACTAACTTGAAGAGTTTTATATTGTTGTTTACGTAAGTCCCGTCTGTGATATTTTGGAGCCATGGCATCGGTGCTCTACCAGGTCCTCGCTTACCTTCTGTCTTTCTATGTAATATGAGGTGTAGAGGCCTGTTCGTAGAACGTGGCCTGAATAAGCTGTTTTCCTGGCTTTGATGATGTTTGCCAGCTCTAGCTCTCCTTAACAATTCATTATTGGTTATACTCCGTGGTTAAATGGTTAGCGTACTGGCCTTTGGTCACGGGGGTCCCGGGTTCGATTCCCGGCAGGTCGGGAATTTTAATCATCATTGGTTAATTTCGCTGGCACGGGGGCTGAGTGTATGTGTCGTCTTCATCATAATTTCATCCTCATCATGACGCGCAGGTCGCCTACAGACGTCAGATCAAAGGACCTGCACCTGGTGAGCCGAACATATCCTCGAACGCTCCCGGCACTAAAAGCCATACGCCATTCTTTTTTTATTGGTTATAAAATCTGCCCACCGGGCGAGTTGGCCGTGCGTGTAGAGGCGTGCGGCTGTGAGCTTGCATCCGGGAGATAGTAGGTTCGAATCCCACTATCGGCAGCCCTGAAAATGGTTTTCCGTGGTTTCCCATTTTCACACCAGGCAAATGCTGGGGCTGTACCTTAATTAAGGCCACGGCCGCTTCCTTCCAACTCCTAGGCCTTTCCTATCCCATCGTCGCCATAAGACCTATCTGTGTCGGTGCGACGTAAAGCCCCTAGCAAAAAAAAAAAAAAAAAAAAAAAAAATCTGCCCAAGCTGTTCTGAGCATTCTCGTATGTAATCACTAGAGCCCGGAAGTTAGGCAAAATGCCTTTTCATTCGGAGTATATATATATGGGAGTGTCACATACAGACAAACATGTTTCCGTACGTTTGGGAACGGTAGGACGAGTTATTATTTTGCTTTTTTTGCCTGTTTTAGCTTCCGTGGCCTACTTGATAGTTTAATGCCTTTTCTGCGGTCATTTATGTATTAAAATGAATCACTGGAAAGACAGACATATATCATTCCAATATACTTACTGTATTAACAATAAAGAAAAAAATTAATTTTGACTTAATAACTAAAAAATAACATTTATACAAATTATATTTACATTTTACACAAATCTCTGCTGAAAACTCCACAAGTCAAATGGTCGAAAAGGGTTGCCAGGTCCCGTCATTGCTACGTAAAATTTAAGTGATTGTGGTGATTGTTGTTTTCAGAGGAAGAACGACTTGGTAACTATCCTTTATGAACACTAATCAGAAGGGAAATGGAAGAGGTCCGATACTTCGAAAAATGAAGATATCGGCAAGATAAAGGAAAGAACCACGAAGAGTTGAAATTGAAAGACCTCGAAAATCTACTACCGTCGGGGTCAGAAAAGAACAAGAGTTGACCAAGGACGATCAGACAGGAAAGGTAAGAGCCAGGAATCTGACACAAGTGGAAGCAAAGCCAGACTCAGCTGGGGGAACCGTGGTCAGCAACCTACACTCCAAGTTGGGGCCCTGGTCCCCCTTTTAGTCGCCGCCTCATACGACAGACAGGGGTACCGTTGACGTTATTCTATCATCCCCACTCACAGGGGGATGTAAGTACTAAAATGTGATGCAGATGTGTGTTACGTAGCTTACTTTAAAGCATCTTCATTATTTAGTGCCCATTTTTGTCATTATAAATGTGTATTTTAATGATTTTACTGCCCATTTGCTAAATGTTAAGTGCTTATTTCCTGCTTATTTTAGCAAAAATGAATGCGAGAAATTCCGGGCTCTAGTAATCACATGTCAAAGGCCTCTAATTTGGTCACGGAGGAAGCTTTGTCATTCCAGGTCTCTATTTCATAAATCAGCGTTGACCAGACGTAACATCTCAACAGCTTTTATCTGAGTTTGAGGCTTGGATTATCATCTCAAAAGAATGACCTTTATCTTTTGCAAAAATGATGTGGAAATCTTTATATGGCATCTGATCTCCTTTTCAGGGTATTACTTTTGTGAAAATAAGACACTCATAGTTATTTACGTGCTCTAGATTGCTTACATTACTATGGGCAAGCTTATCTGCAGTACATCAGGAAGAATGCTATTCGTTCATAGACGTGAGGTTCACATAAGACGATCGTCTCTTGGAGGCCTAATCTGTGTGCGCGTATTGTTCCTAATCTGGTTCAGTTTTGAAAGAAATTCTTCCCAGACGTAAGTAGTAAAATATAAGCCTAATATTTGCTATAAAATCACGATACCTGTGAAATTATTATTTAAATACTAATTCGTACATCGTATCTTCGATTTGACCATATTGATAGCCGTTTTGAATGCCAGAAATCATTAGACTCATAGTCAACACACTATTGTTCCTGTACACGCCACAACTCGCAACGGAATACTTCATGTGCGAAAGCAAGGCTCATGTAAAAAAAAAAAGAAAGACCCTGATAGGAGACATTGCTTAAGTCTGCTACATCCAGAAAACCTCCGGGAAATGTCATTTTATGACAAACATTCCGCCTCTGCTGTGAATGTTTTATGTTTACATTTTTCGTAATGCTCCAGATAGCAAAGACCACATCCATACATCAGCCTTGCGATAGTTTTAAAGGCTGCTTTTCCAGGAACAGCTCTTCATTCTATGAAAAGGTTTGCGTTTAGGTCATGAACTTACCTCTACTCTAGTTACTTGTCAGAAGGAGAGCAAAAAGCTCTGCCATAAATTCCTCCCACGCTAGTTCACTTGGTACGAAGTGTTTGCCTTCAAAGCGAACCGTACGTAATTTGTAACATTTGCACACTTTTAACGGAGCTTTGCAAGCATGCATAACATAGTCGTAGACAGTTCACAGCTAGGTTCGGCTCCTTGGCTGAACAGTCAGCGTTGAGGGATTCGGTTCTGAGGGACCCGGGTTCGATTCCCAGGCAGGTAGGGGTTATTTCATCGTGTGTGATTAATTTTCTGATTCGGAGACTGGGTGTTTGTGACTGCTTCAACACACTCCTCTTCATATTCAGACAATACACCACACTAGCAGCTACCACTGAAACACGCAACAGTGAATACTTCCCTCCACATAGGTTTGGTGTCAGGAAGGGTATCTGGCCGTAAAACAGGACGAAGTCAACATTTGTCACACAGTATGCTGAGGTGCGGGAAAAGCGGTAGAAAGGCTATCTATAGCTGCTATATAATCCTTATGAATGTTTCTGGCATTGTTTCTACTTTTCCAAGTCCGGCTCCGTGGCTAAATGTTGGCTTTTGGTCCAGAGGGTCCCTGGTTCGATTCCCGGCTGGGTCGTGGATTTTAACTTTAATTCCAATGGCTCGATGGCTGGGTGTGTGTGGCGTATTCAGCATTAAAATCATCCTAGGTAGGGCAGTCACCTTCACAGACATGCAGGTCGCCTAACAGGCCGTCTACGAGGAAAAGACCCGCACCAGGCCTCTCCGGAGGCCATTACTATTGTAATACCTTTTCTAAATTTCCTACCCGAAGTCATTTTGTCAACTTATCTTCGGAGGAAACCAAAAATGTCCATCCCTCAGTCACTGCCATCTTGGAATTCTGCGGATGGTGGCATAAAATACATCCTTGTCCATAGTTAGAAGCGACCAAGAGAGGGTACGGGGTTGACGGATTGACGACCACAAATCTCGTAGCATAGCCTGGCATTGTTTCCAGTTTCTTGTTCCAGGCTCCGTAAATTTCAATTTTCGTACGCGATCTCCCTTGTTCAACTACTGTTCACCCGCGAGCTTGAGAATATTTCACGCCGTCCGTGGCCTTTCTCTTTATTTTGCCGGTAACTTAATTCTGTGAAGGGCTCGCTCCTCTGATTAAGGCTCAGTTGTATTTCCTCTTAAACCAATCACTATCATCACGTGCACAACTTACTCCTCACACACACACACACACACACACACACACACACACACTCTTCCAGCCCAGTCTATGAATGACATTCAGATTCACTCCTTCTGATTACAGTAATCTGATAATATAATACAGTCATAATTTGGTCCGCCTCTGTGGTGTAATGGTTCGTGAGATTAGCTGCCATCCCCGGTGGCCCGGGTTCGATTCCCGGCTCTGCCACGAAATTTGAAAAGTGGTGCGAGCGCTGGAACTGGGTCGACTCAGCCTCGGGAGGTCAACTGAGTAGAGGGGGATTCGATTCCCCCCTCAATCATCCTCGAAGTGGTTTTCCGTTGTTTTTCACTTCTCCTGTAGGCAAATACCGGGATGATACCTTAATTAAGGCCACGGCCCTTCCTTTCCATTCCTAGGCCTTTCCCATCCCATCGTCGCCATTAGGCCTATCTGTGTCAGTGCGACGTAAAGCAAATAGAAAAAAAAACTTCCTTTCCTCTTCCTTCTCCGTACCTTCCCATTCCTCCGACAAGACTCCTGTTTTGCACAGCAGGTGAGGCCACCTGAGCAAGGTACTGGTCATCCTCCCCAGTTGTATCCTCCGACTCAAAGTCTCACTCTCCTTGATACTGCCCTTGAGGCGATAGAGATATGATCCCTTTCTGATTCCGAGAGAAAAACCAACAGTGGACGGTAAACAGAAGTAGAAAAACAAAAAGAAAATGAAGAAGACGAGGAAGAAGAAGAATTTGGAGTGAGTGGGGGAGCGTGATTAATGTAGTGGTTTACCAACACCCAGACAGGTGGAGTTCGAATCCTGTTCGATTTCGGGCCAGAATTTTCACCTGATAGTAAATACATAACATTTTCTGTTTTGCGTTCCAACTATATTTTTATGGTTTTCGATGATGCCGAGGTGCCGGAATTTTTTCCCGCAGGATTTATTTTACGTTCCAGTAAATCTACCGACACGAGGATACGAGCGAAGGACCCTGACTAACATGATAACTCCACCTTGGAGTATCTACGAGTCATAGCGACCATATTATAGTTCGCTTGCCAGACTCGAAATTGGTTGAAGGTAGAAAATAGCCACGTGTGGGTGACAACGACACCTCTCGATGTCAGTGCACGCGCGCGCACGCGCGCGCACACACGCGCACACACGCACACACACACACACACACACACACACACACACACACACACACACACACACATATCCGAAGATTGGGGCAAAAGTCATGGCAACTATTTTTGCTTGTAGTTATGTGAACGGATTACAAACGTATATGTGTCGTGTGAGAGTTCTGTAGGCATAGTGTGTATGCAGAACAACAGATGGCTCTGTGATAGTTGGTAGTAGCGCAGCGAGGGCTGTGAAGTCAGTCAGTTGGTGAGTGTCGTGCGAGATGGAAGTAACCCGTGATGAGCAGCGCGCTTACATCAGAACAGCTATTCTCCGAGGGAGAAATGCGTTGGAATGTCACAGTGAATTAGTGGAAGCCCTTGGGAATACTGACCTACCATACCGTACAGTACCACGGTGGGTAGGAAAGTTTCAGCAAGGACGTGTGTCAACCAGTGATGAGCAACGTTCGGGACGACCTGTCATTGTGCGAACCGCCGTGGCACGTGCCGTCATCGAGCAGCTCCTAGATGAAGACAGACGATGGACGCTACTGCAGTTAGAGAGGGCAAGTGGCATCAAGAAACGCACCATCCACAGGAAATTGCATAATGAGCTGCAACTGCGCAAAACCGCTTCGCGGTGGGTACCTCATGCACTGACGGTAGTTAAAAGGTGGGTGCGCTTTGCAATATGCTCCGACCACCTTGCACGCTGGCAACAGGACGGCGATCAATTCTTGTCACGAATAATCGTCATCGATGAATTTTGGGCCAGGGCATACGAACCAGAACTGAAACGTCAGTCCGCGGAGTGGCGACATGCTGGATCACCAAGGGGGCAGAAGGTCCGTCAGAATCCTTCCCCAGTCAAATTGATGGTGATCGTCGCGTATGACGTCAGGGGTGTCATTGTTTGCCACTTTGTTCCACATGGCAGAAGAGTGACCGCACAGTACTACAGGGACTTCCTGGTGCGACAGGTAGGACGTGGCGTTCGGGAGAAACGTCCGGATCTTGTGGACAGTGCAATAATCCTGCATGACAATGCAAAACCACATAAAGCAGAGTGTGTAGGGCAGCTACTACAACGTTGGGGATGGGAAGAATTGGAGCACCCACCGTACTCTCCCGACATTTCGCCCTGTGACTTTGATCTCATTCGAAAGATTAAGGAACTACTACATGGTAGGCGGATTACAACACGAGAGGACATTGCTGATGCTGTGCGCCAATATGTGAACCGATTCACACATGGTACGGCAAATGCTGAGGCAGATGGTATTCAGCGCCTCCCACATCGTTGGCAGCGTGTGGTGTCAGTAGCAGGAGACTACTTTGAGGGTCTTTATGCCCATGTTTGTCATGTCAACTTTATGTGTACTGTGTTGTCATTCTTTTGCACCGGGAAGGCCGCATTGCCCTGTATACTACGGTAATAAATTAGTGCGTTACGATATTTCAGTGCTATTCATTGTCCACACATGTAGTTAACACCTTGTCCTTCCGTCTGTATATGTCACATTTTCCAACCGGACTGGTATTTTCAAGAAAAAAGTAGTTGCCATGACTTTTGCCCCAACCCTCGCACATACACACACACACACGCGCGCGCGCGCGCGCGCGCGTCATAATAACTAACCTTAACCTTTATTAATGGGCCGCCTTCGTAATTATTATGCACTGCGACCAAGAGGGGGTACAGGGGTCTCCAGGGCTCTCAACTAAGGAGACAGATTGACGACCACAAATCTCGTAGCATAGCCTGGCATTGTTTCCAGTTTCTTGTTCCAGGCTCCGTAAATTTCAATTTTCCTACTTGATCTCCCTTAATCGCTTTATTTGCATCCTTATTTCCCTTCAGATTTACCTACCACAAACCTGAAGCCCAATGAACGGTGGCGTATGAGATTTTATCATTCATAAGATTGCACAGGCTCAAGAAAGGGAATTTTACTCCAAAGGTTCATCTTTCTACACAGATATACAAGTGTTCTGATATTCATCATTAATTAGGTCTATACTGTAAGAAATTTTGATGTAGGTGTAATAAGCGCCTGAATTTACCATGCCAGTTTTGCTATTGCGTCATTGGTTTTACGTTCTAATTGGTACAGGAATAGTGGTTTTAGCCCCATTAATGTTGTATGAATGGATGATAACTGGTGAAGTATATCATGATTTCACCCTCAAAGGACAGCACATTACCGAGCGAGTTGGCGTTGCGATTAGGGTCGCATAGCTGCGAGCTTGCATTCGGGGGATAGTGGGTTCGAATCCCATTGTCGGAAGTCCATAACATCGTTTTCCGTGGTTTCCTATTTTCACAGCAAGCGACAATTTATCCATATAATGAAAAAAGAGTTCTGCCTTCAATTTGTGTAGCTCACTCATCACGGAAAAACGTCTGCATATAATTTAGTGAAAACAGGTATTTTAGGTCAAGGGAGAAAGTATTACAGTATAGTATCTTAATTAAAGTGACAGCCACTTCTTTCACACTCCTAGCTCTTTGCTATCCCTTCGTCGCCGTAAGACCTCTCTGTGACCGTGCGTCGTGTAGAGTGCACGAGGTAACGGTGCGGCACGGACCTGCGAGCAACGAGCGAGGTACGTCACCAGCTGCAAGTATGCGGATGACGCAACTATCACGTGAACTTCACCTGAAGGAGTTCACTAACTTCTAAACCCTTTTAGATATTGAGAAATGACATAAATCATTGTGTAGCTCATGATCTGAATGTTAACATGTCATAATGTCATGAAAATCGGTCCAGGGATTATCAAGTTATTCAGCTACAATCAAAAGCCAACTATGTACCTCAAGTCGAATTCAAAGACAAAAAACTTAAGTATAACCCATATTCAAAGTATCAGGGCGTCACAATGGATCGGACACTTTCATACAAGCAACACCTCTCTAACACTGCAGCCAAGATAAAAACAAGGAACAACATATTACACAAGCTCAGTGGAACAGGATGGGGAGCAAACGCGACGGTACTACAGCTCTTGCCTTGATCTATCCAGTTGCAGAATACTGCTGCCCTGTGTGGCTTAACAGTGTATATACTTCAAAAGTTGATACACAACTGAATGATACCATGAGGACAATATCAGGCACCATCAAATCGATACCCCTAAAATGGTTACCTATTTTATCCAACATCCATCCCCCTCACATACGAAGAGAACTGGCTCTTGTAAGAGAATGGCAGAAATGTCGCAGTAATCATCAACTGCCCTTACATCAGGACTGCAACCCTTTGAAACCGAAGAGATTAAAGTCCAGAAACCCATCATGGAAGTTAGGCGAGAAGCTCCTGGAAACACATTTTGATGCTGATGATATCTGTCATGATGAATGGACCTCCTCAAATCCTGACCACCTGGGTTTAATCCACCATCCTTGTAGAGCTCCTCCTGGTTTCAATTTACCGAGAAGGGAATGGACATCTCTAAACAGAATCAGGACAAACCATGGAAGGTGTAAGTTCTGGCTTCACAAGTGGGGAAAATCTGAAGACCCATTCTGCGACTGTGATAATGTGCCCCAGACCATCCAGCACGTTGTTATGGTCTGTCCAAAAAGAAGATTCAATGAATCTGTTCAAGAATTACATAGTGCCTCTACAGAAGCAGTGGACTGGCTGAAAAGTCTGGGCATTAAGTTTTGAATGCTGGCCTGTAAATTACATATTTAAGAAATATGTATTTATATGTATTTACAGTGTATCCTTGTTTTACCATACGAAATAATAATAATAATAATACAAAGAAAGTGAATATCTTCACGAGGAGAAACAACTGACCTCGACAATCCGTATAAAAGGACAGGGTCTGGCAATGCATATTCAGTTACAACTTGCAACTCACAGCTGACAGACTGTCATGCTGGCCTCCGCGTAAGGGTCTGCAAGAGTCGAACCCCGTAATCTTGTCGCGTAATATCTTCGATACAATCTTCGTCGTACTTGTAAAATTTGTACAATATTTTGGAACTTAGAAAATTTCCAGTGCGTCGAGACGAACTTAAACATTTTACGGTGCTATTTCAGAACTTATAATATTTCTGCGATTCACAAACTTAGTACTTTTTTCTTGTGCTAGGAAGTGAACAACTTCACTTAACTTAGTCTTGTGCTAACATTCAAACGTGACTGACTTTGAGCTGTTGTAGTGAATAACTGAGTGAGCATTAAGGCTATTATATGACAATTTAGCGGAATACTAAATTTATTCAGTGGAAATAATCCATAATATCTCTTTAATTCGTGTGCGACGGAATATTTAGAAAAGTTTGAACTAAACCAGACTTGTGTCGCGAGTGAACTACATTTTACACTTCGTAGCATGATAGTCATTTGAACTCGTCTTCAATTAGAATCCAAACATTTTTTATCCATTGAACAAACTTTGAATTATGGGGTATATAGTGTAAACTGTATACGATAAACTGTGTTTCGAACTGTGCTTCCAATTAGTCAAGCAATAATTACTTTCTGCTAGTGACTTAACATTTTAAAATCGCACTTAGTAAAATCCTGCCAATTTGACACTCGTAACCCACACCGTCAGTTGAACTTTCTCGTGTTCACGAAATTTATTAGTGAACCAGAAACCCTGATACAGTGCCTTTTTCACCGTATCAACCTGATGTTCAAGTCGACGTGGGACTTAACGTGGTACATCGCTGGAGATGGTACGTGGTACTATGGTGGACATCACGACATCTGTTGCAAAGGAGTTCCAAATGTTGTTCGCTGAACCGCATTTTCCAGTTCCAGTTTCAAGACTAATCAGGTGATATAAGTGCCTTTACTAACAATCTTACAACAGCATCAACTTTTTCCCCAACGTTGAACTTTAAGTCAGTGATTTCTTTATTTTTGACGAACTGTCATTGCTGATTGGAAGTAATATAATTCACAAAATATTTCCAAGTGCTGGACAGTACTTATAAAATAGAACACAGCACTAGACTTTAATAATAATAATAATAATAATAATAATAATAATAATAATAATAATAATAATAATAATAATAATAATAATAATAATAATAATTGTTACCGTGTATTGGTGGTAGTTATGCATGAAAGAAGGTGCTGGGTGGTGAATAGGTCTCAAGCTACTAAAGTGAAATTAATTTTAAAATTTAACAAGGTTATATTTTCTTTGCAAAATTAGGTAACAACAAATAGAACAGGTACTTAGTAGCCGAAACACTATTAAAAAAAATACATTTACATAGGTACCCCATTTGGGGCTTCAAAAGTCAGAAACATAATTCTTGGGCAATCAGCTCAGTTTTACCCCAAACACAATTTTAACAGAGGGGCAGAAAACCCCATTCATACCTAGGAGCCCTTGCTCCAAATTACACTGAAAAGCCTCCTCGAGGCATACAATATACCATTTTCAAAAGAGCCACTCGCTCTCAATTTTAAGCCTCTCCCAGGCCACACCAAACTCCACCTTTAAGCTGTCCTCAAAGGACATATACACAGGGGTAAAATACCCAACCTACTGAGGTCTATTAAATGACAAGAAGGTTAATTAAATGACCTCTAAAACAATTTGAGAGGAGGCGAACTTGCACTCCTAATACACTTTGATTAAGACCTACTTGGCGCTAGGCCGTTAATACAAGGGCTAATCCCATACTAAAGAAGAGAACAATTTGTTTTACATTATCGAAGAATAGGTTGAGAAAAATAAGTTCACCTCAAAACAATATGAGTGGGAGCTCGAGAGGGTTAGCACTCTCTATCCCAGAATGTAGCTTTACAAGAGAATCGAAGAAAAGAGTAGTTACATTTTAGGAAAAGGTTACATGGTAGAACGCTTCGCACCCGCCCCGAGAGTTAAACTGCTGAGCAAGAAAAGAAAGAATTTATTAATCGGCCATTACCTTATTGTTGACCGCTGCAGAAGAAAGAGGCGCTACCCGCCTCCTGCGATGTACTTAATACACTGAAAGATGGAACAGAAGTGGCCGAGAGACCCAAAAATCAGCAGTTTAAATACTCTCGCGGAAGTTTCTAGGCGTTAGGGGAAAGAAAATACCCTCCCACAAACTCTTTATTGGATAGGACCCCGCAACAGATTCAAGTTGGGGGAAGATACATCTGATTGGATAGAAATTAATTTAAGAAATTCGGGATTGGCTACATGCAAAACAAGGGGAAAGAGAGGGGTATACAGCCAACTTAAACAATAACAGAAAGAAATTTAGCAAAGAACAAACATTTGAAATAAAAATTTCTTCAACAAAATAGTTCTTTGACTCCGCACTAGGTTGCACTATTGTTGATCTTCAGTAGTGTCCTCTAGAAGAGAAAGTTCACACTTCTTACTTCAAGCTAAACAAAAACACATCAAAAGTGACACAGTTCAAAAACTCAAAATTTTCCACGGGGTGACATCTTCTGAGAAAGTAGAGAATTAATAGAGTAGATAAAGTTCAACCTTCCTCCAGAAGAGTTTCATCAGGCGCAACTTTTAAATAAACGGTGTAGAGGTGTACCGCCCGGTACAATAATAATAATAATAATAATAATAATAATAATAATAATAATAATAATAATAATAATAATAATAATAATAATAATGTCATTTGCTTTACGTCCCACTAACTACTTTTTAAGGTCTTCGGAGACGCTGAGGTGCCGGAATTTAGTCCCGCAGGAGTTCTTTTATGTGCCAGTAAATCTACCGACACGGGGCTGTCGTATTTGAGCACCTTTAAATATCACCGGACTGAGCCAGGTTCGAACCTGCCAAGTTGGGGTTAGAAGGCCAGCGCCTTAACCGTCTGAGCCACTCCGCCCGGCGCACTAGACTTCGCAAGAAGATTAACTTTACGTCCTTATACGTTCTCAAGTGTTAACTTTATAAAGAGACTGTAGGAATTTTGAAATGATAACATTTTGGAGAGACTATAGGATTATTCCTTCTCAAGTGATAATTATTTTCACATAATATGTTGCAGTTTCTTAAGAACTCTATGAAATTTATGAAGGGAATTATTCATTTTTAATTTCATTTATTACAAACATTCATAGAAAATTTATGATATTGCTAGAGTCGGGCAACATTAAATTCAACGGAAGATATTTAAATTTGATTTTATGTCGAAATAATAGAGGAATTATTCGTTCTATTTACAAGTTGAATAAAATTGAAATTTTAAAAGTACCATCTATTACTTTGCACTGCGAATACCATTCTCTGTACCTGCTCCTAAGGACCAAACACCCCTTAGTTAAGTCTCATGCCCTTTTTCCTTTGACTTTTCTGGTACAACATATATATCTTTATGGTATACTTCAGTTGTGTTCTTATTACCTCATCTAATTGTTATTACTTTCTGGTCTTGCCGTAGGTTGGTACGACCGCAAGAATGTCGGAGAGTTTCGAAATATCATTGATGTGATATTTGTTGGTGCCATGGGTCCTCCTGGAGGTGGACGAAATCCTGTCACAATGCGTCTCTTACGTCATTTCCACTACTTGTCGTTCACTGACCTCGCAGAGTCTAGCAAGGTAGGGAGCGACAATTTATCCATATAAATAAATTAAGAGTTTTGCCCATAATTTGATTAACATGTATAAAAGTTGACATTTATGACCATCATGTCCAGAATCAGAAGGAAATGCAATTATTACATTTCCATCATATTTGTCTGTGTGGTCCACGCATCATGGGAAAACGGCTGAATCTAATTTAGTTAAGATCGGTATTTAAGGTCGAGGGAGAAAGTGTTACATTTTAGAATGTAAATGATGATATTCACAGAGTATGAAACAGGAGTTCAGGGAGGTATAATATTTTCAGGTATTTTCGCTAATACTTGTCCTGTCGATAAATATTAAATAAACGAATTTGTAGAAAATGAAATTTTTGATCATATGCGCAACAAAAATTGGTCCTACGACGAATAATAGGGGGCAAATTTACGAATACTTTTATTTATATTCTGTGTCCCATCGTTGTTAACGTTCGTTAGCTTCTCAACTAATTTTTTTCTTAGTATAAAGGTTACCGATCCTGATACTTGAATGTATTATCTGTCGCGATGTGGGCCGTAAATGAGATGTGCGATTACAGTACCGATCGAAAGTTTAGGACCATATTAAAAAATCATGTTCCATCTAGAACCTAAAATTGTGCTACTAGAACTCTGTAATATTTTTTCCTGAGCTCTCGCATCTAAAATGATATACGTCGCCTGATATCTGTGATTTACGCCACGTATTGCAAAAGTCGTACTTTTTTAACTGCTGGAACGTCATATCAGAAAGTCAACATTTTTGGAAATATTATGTACTCTAATTGGATTCAAGTATCACCACCAACTTATTTTGTGGACTTAACATTAGTTGGGGTCATTTTAGTATAAGTAAAATAATATTCCGAAAAAACGTGGCACCGAATTTTGTCCCTTTATATTTTTAAACCAGCACTAAAATGGTCAAATTTTCCTTGTTCTTGTCATAGGTCTCAGTGTGAGCTATTGGCATCGGAAATTTGTTCTTGGATGCAAAGTGCAAATGAAACTATCAGGGCAGATAAGCCTGACGCTGATAGCTCGTCCTGGGAGCTCGGGCCGTACATTACAAAGGCAAAGAAAAATCTACCGGTTTGGTCCTAGATCGAAAAAGAAACACGTTAAGACAGTGGCGCAGATTTTCGGAATTTTTATGTTTATACTAAAATGGCCCCCACCTATTGCTAAGTGTACAAACAATCTTGGTGGTTATACTTGCAACCAATTAGAGTATATAGTACATTATATTACCAACATTTTTATTTTTTTGGTGTGACCTGCCAAGAGTAAAAAATTCATAATTTCTACAGTTTTAGGACTAACTCAATGAAATCAGGCGACATATATCCTATTAGATGTGAGAGCGTAAGGACAAGCGCGGCTCCATAATACGATCTGCAGAGCTGCAGAACCACCACAATGAAAGATATATAGTAATATATCGCGATTAGCGATCCCATCCTTCATATTGATTGTTTATCGAGCCAAAGATCGATACCCATACAGTTGCTGCTGATCTGGCAACCCTGTTTAGAACTGTGAACGACAGAACCGACAGAACATTAGGCGAGCTCACTTAACTACAGCTTTCTTCCGATAGGTGGCTAAGGGTCGCCCATAAGGTTCTGTATGAACTGCACGCTTTGCAGTACGTCTGACCGATTCCCGTGACCATAGAGTTAGTAAACAATATACTAGACAGCGCCAACATCCGTGAGAGAATCTCTGCAGCGAGCGAGCATGTTATAATCTCAGCTGTTTGGGAAAAGCTCACTCCAGTGTACTCCTCAGTGTAAATAGAGAACTTATAAAACTGTGTGGATACTGATATGGTTTAAAATTCTTACATGTCAACATCCTCAGATACTACAGTATAGTTGTGATGCTTCTGTTCAGTAGAAAGAAAGAAATGCGTGATAAAAGAGGATGGTTGTGATTAAGTAACACAAAATCAATTTACTGTCCATGTTAAGTCTTCAAACAACGTACCTTATGAATGGGGGTATGTATATTTTTCTGTCTTTGGTGTAAATGACCAGGACTTCAGCAAAATTCTATCCAACGACCGAAAACATTCTCTCGTACGAAGCGAATGAGCGAGTTCTTAGGCCTCCAAGTATATACAGTAATCATGACTATGTTTCTCCGTAATGGTAGTGAATTCTTCCGAGTTAGGTAGTCATGAAGATGAAAACAGAAACGCTAGTACCATTAGATGATGTTCCACCTCCATTAAAAAAGCCGGTTGCCAAAGATGTATGCAGGTCCGGAAACCTTTGTAAATATGAATGAGTCGATAGGTCAACATTTTTTTCCGATAAGCGGAAGAGGGTATTTATTTTTTGTAACTTTTTAATTGTTGTTTTTTGTACAAGTCAGTTATTTATATTGTCGATGTCCCTCGAAATCGGAGTCTTACAAATTGAGATGAACGTCTACCTGTATTATTTCGGTGCATTTTCGAGAACTTCACACTGATAGGACATGCAGTAAAGCGTTTCCGCGGGGTTGGAGGAAGGATTCACACGAGCTCAGCTGACATTTTCCGTGTGCAATACGAATTTTGATTTGTCTAATGCACTTACTGCAATGGACTGGGCGTCACAGAGCAGAACCACCAACATTATTCAGCACGAGCCGCCACAGGCTTAGGAAGAAAATTACAGAGGTCTAGTGGCACAATTTTAGGTTCTGGATGGCATTTCGTGATTTCTTTGTGATCCTAAACTTTTTACCGGGACAGTAGTCTTCCTTCTAACTCGTTGCGCGCGATCTGGGGAGAGATTCTTCTCGGGTGGAACAGCCTCTTGCTGAATACTGTCGAGAAGGAGCTGGGGAGTTAAATAGTTTTATTACACCGAAGAAAATGGAAATTTCAACACCCAGAAGGAGTGGTGCTACATTGCTGCAATTGAACATGCAGGACAAGTGTTCGGTTGTGATTCTATTATTACACTTTCAGGTCCCTCTGACCGCAAGTTTGGGCAACAATCAATACAGGATGTGCCCACCACGAGCTGCAATACAATGATGCATTCGTTGAGGCATGGAGTCAATAAGGCCCTGGATCGTTTCCTGAGGAATTGTGGCCCATACTTGCTGCACTGCACGGGCCAGTTGTTCCAGAGTTGTGGGTGGCTGAGGACGGTTGGCCAATTGTCGACTCATCATGTCCCACGCATGCTCAATAGGGCTGAGGTCCGGGGATCTGGCGAGCTATTCTAAGGTTGTGATGTCGTGGAGAGCTTCTCTGGAGATGCGTGCAGTGTGAACCCGGGCATTGTCCCGCTGAAACTTACCATTAGCAATGTTCGCCATCGTAGGGACAACCACTGGATTGAGTACACTATCAACGTACTGTCGAGCAGTCATAGTGCCCTCGACAAGCACTAATTGTGATTTCATATTAAAGCCAATAGCTCCCCAGACCATAATGCTTGGTGTTGGCCCTGTGTGTCTCTCGACAATAAGATCTGGGCGACCCCCTCCCCGGCACGTCGGCGCACACGATTCCGGCGATCACTGCGGTCAAGACAGAAGCGCGTTTCATCACTAAAGACGACTCTATGCCATTCGTCGACCCACGTCGATCTTTCTCGACACCAGGCCAGCCTTACACGTCGCTATTGTGGGGTCAATGGAACACCTTCTGCAGGGATACGTACTCGTAAGCCAGCTACACGCAGGCGATTACCAACTGTTTGTTGTGTAACGTGGGGTGCCACAGCTGCTCGAATTTGCGCTGATGCTGCATGGGGTTCCATCCGGGCCATCCGAATGATGCGGCGATCCTCTCTCACAGTTGTCTGTCGCGCTGGGCCTGTGCCAAGTCTACGAGTGTGGGTACCTTCATTTCACCACTGCTGCCATACACGTTGTACCGCAGATGCCTGTCGGCCAACACGTGCAGCGACAGTCCTTAGCGATAATCCAGCCTCACACAGCCCAATTATCCGAGCCCTCTCAAACGGCGACAGTTGTTGATAGCGTGCTCTTCTCTGTCGTCGAGGCATGTTTGTCGGGGAACACGTCACTGCACAGACTGCAAGTCAAATACGCTGCACCAGAGTCCGTATACTGGAGTTGATTCCTCTGCGACCAGTCACATACGGAAACCTGTAGCACCAATGCAATGGGTCTGAAACTTTGATAGTTTACATACATACATGGCATCGTTACATATCTTGAAAATCAACACAAACGAGCAATGCCTTCATGGTGTTGCAATTTCCATTTTCTTAAGTGTATCTTGCCGTTCCTTGGATCATAAATATTCTGGTAACTACTGGTTCTTGGCACACTGGTCCATCATTGTATTCGAGTAACTTGATCGGTACTATGGTGGCGCTGATGGCAATGAATACAGTGGAACCTCGATATCTCGAATCACTTCACGAGCTAAATTTTATTTCTTGTTATCGAAATTTCGAGATATAAAGAATACCGTTTCTGAGCATGTATTTTTAACAGTATTTAAAAATATACAAACTCGTGTTTGACGGCATCACTTTAATTACAACACTTATTAGAGAAACGTTTTAGAATACAGGATACAGTAGGCCTACATAGAGTGGTGAAACAAGAAACATGCCTCGTTAACACCTTTGGAAAAAATCCGAAAGTCTCTTCTGTTTGTTAGTGTTAACCTTTCCTCCCTTCACATTGAAACTTCTCGTCAATATCACGCAGCCGAGATTCGTAAATGGCACTTGTCAACCACGACTTCGATGGTTGCTTTCGTACGTGACCGGTGATCAATTCACAGCCGAGAAACAACGAGGGTTCGCCGATTTTCCGATCACTAGAAGTTTTAGTTTTTTGGTCCCTGTCATATTAGCTCCCAGCATCCCTTCAGACCTTTCGACTCGTTAACTGTTCCTCACCAACCACAAATACCGTATTGCACAGTTAATGTTGTACAAAATTCGAGTTATAGAGTATTTTTATTGTCTCGAGGAAAGAAATATTTGTTTCGAGAAATAGTGTAACCGAATTTCGAGTAACATAGAAATAATTACACGTGAAAAATAGGACAAACGGCCGGGAAATTTAAGTTACTTCGAGATATTGAAAATTTTAGTAATGGAGTTTCGAGATATCGATGTTCGCCTGCAGTTTACAGCCAGAAATTTCTTTTCTCCATTTACCTAAACCTCCTACATGGTCGATCTGTGGAAGATAGGTACAATGCATAGTTATTCAATGAAGAGTTTGTTAGAAGAGAGCACATTAACATCCTACTTTTTATAAGTGTATTATTAGAAAGTCATATTTGGAAAGTGTCATAAATTGGTGAACTGTTTTTTATAATTTCATTTCTAGGATCTTGTGAACTGGAAAAGAGTACTTCCTAACATGAAATATACAATTATTTTTTCCATCAACTTTGAAGTGAATTATAATTTCATGATAAATACGAAATCTGTTGTAGTGTTTATAATAAAAATGAATGTATTATAGTTGTCGTGTCACCTGACAAGAAACGTTTTAAGGTTACAGATATTTAATGATGTTTAATATGGAAAGCTCTTCTTAATCTCATATGGTGATGGCAATCAATGTTTTAAGGTTAGATAATCATGAATAGGGCCAAAATTTATAATTTTCTTTCTTATTCTTACTTTGAAAAGATTTTGAAAAACACACCTCCTTGAAGAAGGAGAATATATAATTTATATGTATTTTTTGGAAGTATGTTCAGTGAAAGTAGAATGGCTCTGAACAATTGGAAATTAAGAAAAATATTGCAATGATGAAATGATGTTTCAGCACGAGATGGAAATTACTATGTTAACCATTGAATAAAGATTTGAGAATGAGGGTTGCGAAGTTTAATATCTGGAGTGTTGCACTCTAAGTGCGGGAATTTGAACGTTAAGAAAAGATGAGGAGAAAATGTTGGAAGGGCTAGAAATTAGGAGAAGAATAAAAGAAGTTAAATGGGAATATAAGGTAAGGAATGGAGGAGTTATGCGAAAAGTGGGGGAAAAATTACCGCACGATATCAATTATCAGAAATGAACAGTCAGTCAACGTCCCAAGAATTGTGAAGCCTTGCGGTCCATCGTTCTCCTCAGACACTCGACCGTAAATCTTCGAGGCATATTCAGCTGCCACTTTCACTAAACTTAACGGTAATCCGTACTGTCCCTTTTCAACTCTCTTAAGGAAGGATATATCTCTTCCCTGAGCCGCCTTGACATTAAATTCGGCTTAATGCAGCCTCTCATAGTGCATCTCTAACATACTTTATTCCCATATGGTTTTATTCAACCTCATTTCATCGTGATTAGTATGCCATAATTCCTCACACTTCATGTAAATTGGGCCGATGACCTTCGATGTTAGGCCCCTTAAAACAACAAGCATCACTTTATATAAATTATCTGTGAACATTCACATTTCCATTTCGCTTCAAACTATCAAATAGTGTTGTATTATCTGACCATCGTTCTCACTTCGACTTTCCAAACACACACATATTTGCAGAAGAATCTATTCTTTGGGTCATTTTAAAAATTTACATATTATATTCGCGATCTAAAAATCATATCATAACGTCTCATCTCATGATAATAACTGAAATTATTTAAATGAATACTACTCCCATTCATTATCATACTCCACACAAAACAAATATCAGTACTATAATCTTATAATTATCATGCATTAATCTTCCCAGGGGGTTAAAAAATGCTGGTTTCCATACCAGTAAAGAAATTCCTTACTGTGCTAACCTAGGAAACTATAATCCCTTTGAAATAGCTTGCAATCATTATTTATATTTTACCTAATTAATATGCAAAATTGACTTATTTACAGGTGGAACATGACTTTCAAACATAAAAATTTTTGAAATGTACTTATCTATTGTGATCATTCTTCTTCCGGATGGGCACATCCATATGGACTTAAACTATTATCTCGACATCTTCGATGTCGTTGGAGTCTTGGGTTCGTCTCTATGATGAAGTCATCCATGTTGTAGATTTCAACCAGGGGTTGGATGGTGTTGAAACACCTGATGCACAAGGACGAAGAATAGGTAGACAACTCGTAGATTCTCCCCTCAAGATCGACGATCACCCGTTCACATATGCAATCAGGAAACACTGTGATTATAGTAGCGTTAATTATATGATACGCACTACAATTGAATACGGTTATATTACTCATGTACTTAAGTATGCCAACCCGGTAACGATAATGTTCTGCTGTTTCGTTACCCTGATCCTCTCATTTGCATATACAGTTATTAACACTCAAATGTTGTTGAAGTATCGCATACACACACTAGCACTGTGACTTGATGTTAAGGATCTGAATTTTGCCTAGTTTACAACACCTCAACATGAAAGACAACTCAATCATTACGTTTATATATTCGGCAGACGTTGCCCGGTTATTATTATTACTATGGGTAAACCATCACTTTTCTTATTAAATTATCCTTTCAACTCTATAGTCGTAATATTGACTACGTTTTCATGTCATTTCGCTTTATTTGACCAATAGTACTTTAATTGCGCCACGCACACATTTATTTACACATACATAAAAGTTGCTGAGATGCCACGCAGCTCACTGTAGGTAGATTATTCCTGATTCACTCACTTCGATGGTTACAACATAGTACGGAATATCGCGAATAGATAAACTCTTCACAATCTGTGTTATGAGTAACTCAAACTCAAACTAACAATTTACACGGTATTTCACCACTTATGTGGTACAAGCGTAGCACTGCATCACAAATGAAAACGTTGCACAACTTCACTGACCGTGCGAACAACGACACGTCTGAATGGTCCGAGAACACAGTAGATAATAGATGGATAGTCCTCAGTCCAACTTCTTTTACGCTGAAGAGTGTTAAAATCGAGGGTGTGGGGAGGGGGGTAAACACGCCCACTTCCCGAACATCGTTCCGCTAATAATCATTTGTCGAAATTAATTATCACATCAAAAGGTAGCTCTGACCTTCTATATCCCACTGATCGAATCTGATCCTTTTCGAATCATGGGTTTGATCATAATCATCACAGCGTCTCCTAGCACTTTTCCGATAGTTGACACTACGCCTTCGAAAAATCCAACTTAGGCTCGCCTGGTCAGACTCATGACGTCTTTTCGTAATTCGCCGCACCCATACACATCGCGTAATTGATGATATGTTAAGCAAGTGGTAAATGTTTGCTGTCATTATTAACTAGAAAATTCTCTGATTATAAAGAGCTCTTACTTATAAATATTCGTTGCGTATGTCAGGATTGATGTGATTTATGTCATTATTCTCACCGTAGAAATTTTCGAAACAAGTGATGGTTTTTGGCTGGTATCACTGAATACACTAACAATTACTTAGGGAATTACGTTTCTCTAGGTTAACCCGACTTAATTAAGTACAGCCCACTGGCTGTCACGTGGTATTTGCCTCTTCTTACTCACTCCCACAAGAGAGAGAAACTTTCTAATTGCTGGCTAGCGTATGACTTACTTTGGTCATTACGCGCAATGAGGCTTTCGTCCGTTGAAACAGCGGCAAATCGTTCGTGTCCCGTATAGTGCTAGAATCTGCTAGTCATGCAAATATTCATCATAGAATGACGCGAAAAACGGCATATTATTGTTACAGGGTGTCCCGATATGCTATTTACAGTATCGTGAACGGCCACATCATGTATGTCTAACACTTAGTCCCGTTTCCTGATACGAGGTCAGGGATGAGGTGAGATGAAATTATGTTCGATGCTTTATGGCTGGGCGCCCTTCCTGACGGCAACCTTACTCTAGGAGCTAATGAAGATGAAATGAATGACAGTAAGATGAAATTGGCTAAGGAGATGGAAACAACAACACATGTTCAGGACAGCCGACGGTGGAGTTCGAACTCACTCGCCTCCCGAATGCAGAGCTTGGCTCCATAGCCGTAGCACGTTAACACGCGCGGCTGCTCCGCTCGGTGATGAAATATAATGAATGTAAAATTGGAAGAGAAAGAAAAAATATTTCATGTGCTGGATAACATCAAGGAAAACAACTACACTGAGATGAAAAGCAATAATAAGAATAGAAAAAAATGGGGATGAAGTTTTATCCCATGATAAACCTGGTTTATTATTGCGCTGTGAAGAGAAATGTGTTTCTCTTATAATTATTAAGTAAAGAAAAGAATTACGTTGTATTACTGGGATAACAATTATGAGTTATGGTCAAGTTAGTTGATTTTTATTAGTTTTGTAATCATTAATTTAGTTTTTAGTTATGGAAGTATTATATAGGAATGAAGGTAAAGAATGAATTTTTGTTTCAGATACAAAATGTGATATTAATAATTTAATTAATTATTAAGCTTGTATTGGACACAAGAATAATATGACACGAATATGCGTCTGGACTTCATGATTTAAAGTATTATACCACAAAAATGATCTGTGTTTCCAATTACTTTAAAACAAGAACAGCTTTCATTCTAAACTAATATACTAATAATAAAGTACTAGTATTCTAGTAGTTCTAGTTACTTTTCCTTTGAAATATATTTATTATTCATTCTCCAAATAAGGTAGCACTGTTTTGCTTCAAAGTATGTTAGGGGTATCGTTTATAACGATACAATATTAAATGATCTTAATGCATTACCTAGTAGAAAAATATGGAAATAATATTACAATGAGTTAAAACACTTTCTAAGAAATAGTTAATTGCTGAAGTGCAACACAATTTCACAAAACTCTACATTGCAGTGACTCAGGTGTCCTAACAAATTATTCCTCTTGATAGCGCGTAGTGGAAAATAGGAGATTAAATGAGCTGCTGTTTGTTCTGATTAACATTTTTTTTTTTTACAATTGGCTTTACGTCGCAGTGGCACAGATAGGTCTTATGACGACGATTGGAGAAGAAAGGGCTAGGAGTGGGAAGGAAACGGACTTGGCCTTAATTAAGGTACATGCCCAGCATTCGCCTGCTGTGAAAACGGGGAAACCAAGGAAAACCATCTTCAGGGCTGCCGACTGTGGGCATATTTCATTTACAATAAACTATATTTGCTTTTAACCTATGTGTTCAAATGAGACTACCGATTCAGTGATTGACTGACTACATGAAGGTTATCGGTGTCCCAGCACCTAGAATTCTGAGAATTCACATACCTTTATAAGTATAAATAAGTTTCATCCGCCATAATTTTAAAAAAATCGACAGTACCGCAATAGACAGATTGCAGCGTGAATATTTCCTCGGGATGTTACGCAATATTTCTTGAATATCTGCCAGCATCTTCCGTGCCATAATCTCCCTTCTTTGTTTAAAACTGACTGTGTTTTGCCGTTTCCTGAATAACTTGGTTATGTGTTTTCAATAGAGCATTGCAGCGCCACGGAAACGACGTAGAAATTTGTGAACGGTTCTGGCATACCATTTCTTCTTTAGGAAAATCATCTCACCTGGAAATATCCACTGTCCATTATTACACGTCACCCTACTGAGAGACGACACAAATAACGTTCAACAACAAGTGTAGGAACGCAGCAATAACAGCTGAACAAGAACTCCACTCGTAATGCACTCCGTACTCTTACCGCTAACCATACTTGCTTCAGTAATCACAGATAAACAGGGCTTTACTATCAGTATTGACACTCTAACTGCTTCATATATAGGAAAATAAATTAAACATTTGGAAAAAGGTAAAATAGGTGTATGAATATTAAGAGCTCAAAAATAAAAAATAAAAACACTTCTAGGGAACAACAGGGCAGAAAGATGACAGGAACATATTCAGCAATTGTATCAAGGGAAAGAGGTACCGTATACGATAATGTTCTGGAACAAGAAGAGGCTGTTGCTGCTGATGAAGTGGGAAATCCAATTTTGAGGTCTGAATTTGATAGAGATTTCAGAGACCTAAATACACTAGTGTACAAAAGTTAACCATAATCACTAAACGAGGCCATACCGCCTGATATGAATGTCAGACGGATTGCTGAACAAACGGAATCTTACTCACACACCATATGTCACACAACATGGCCAAAAAAAAAAAAACAGTATCAGAAAGGTTCTGATAGCTAAGGTACACCTTTGATTACAACCAACAAAACTTGCTAATGTCTTCCATGCTGTTAATAGGGTGTACGCTTACCCCTAACGGCCACACATACTTCGCAGCGACGGACGTGGCATGCTCCCTCTCGGATGGTCCAAGAGCTCTTGTGGCAGTCGATCCCATTCCTCCAAAGGGGCAATGCGAAGGTCTTGGAGGGTCCTTGGTGGAGGCTGATGGGATGCAATTCGCCTCCCCAGTGTATCCCAGGCATGTTATATAGGATTCAGATCCGCAGACATCTCTGGCCAATCCATGCGATTAATGTCTTCCCCAGCAAGAAATTCATCCACCAGAGCAGTACGGTGCGGCCGCGTATTATCGTCCATTAAGAGGAATTCTGGACCAACCGCACCTCCGAAGAGTCGAGAATGTGGTCTCAGTACCTTATCCCTGTATCTCCGAGCGTTAACAGTGTTCCTCGGACCATCCGTGAAGATGTGCAGGTCCGTACGACCATTCAACATGATGCCGCTCACACCATGACGCCACCACCACCATATTGGTCCCGTTCCACGATGTTCCTGTGGTTGTATCGGCTACCCGGTTCTCTCCAGGTTAATGTACGACGGAAATCTTTCTGCAAACTGAAGCGGGATTCATCTGTGAAGTGCACATGCCTCCATTCATTCATGGTCCAGTTTCTATGTTGAACCAAACCCAAACCCCATGGCACTACAGCCCTTGAAGGGCCTTCGCCTACCAAGCGACCGCTGCTCAGCCCGAAGGCCTGCAGATTACGAGATGTCGTGTGGTCAGCACGACGAATCCTCTCGGCCGTTATTCTTGGCTTTCTAGACCAGGGCCGCTATCTCACCGTCAGATAGCTCCTCAGTTCTAATCACGTAGGCTGAGTAGACCTCGAACCAGCCCTCAGGTCAAGGTTAAAATTCCATACCTGGCCGGGAATCGAACCCGGGGCCTCCGGGTAAGAGGCAGGCACGCTACCCCTACATCACGGGGCCGGCGTTTCTATGTTGACGGCTCCACAGTAAACGGGCTCGTCTCTGTGCTGGAGTGAGCGGGACGCACACCGCTTGACGTCGGGCAAACAGCACTGCTGTTATGAGCCTCCGGTACACAGTTTGCCGGGAAACGGCAACCCCTGAGACGGCTGCAAGCTCCGCCGACAATTGTCGTCTTGCAGGTGCACTCCGATTTCGTCCGGCGGTTAAGACCAGATATCGGTCCTGCTGTGGGGTGGTTATCCTTGGTCGACTTGGTACTGGCCTACGAATAACATCTCCTGTGTCTCGAAATCGTCTTCAAAGCCTGAAAATGACCCTTTGTGGCACATTCAAGGATTCGGCGACTTCGGTCTATGTCTGGCCTGCTTCCAGGTAGCCGAGTATTCTATCCTGCAAAACGGGGTCCAAATGGCGTCGTTGTGCCATTATGTTGCCACGTTCACCACGAAGCTACACTCCGCACACTATAATCGGGCAAACACTGAGGGAATAGTGGGCGCAGGCACTGGCTGTGTTTACCTGGCGGTTACGCCGCTAGTCAAAGCAAGGAGCACTCCTTTCCTATACAAAGCGAACACGTAAGGTTGGGAGGTGCATATGTCGTGCGATTTGCGATCTATTTCCTGTTGCCCTTCTTACTCGTAACTTATGCTTTACTTTTGGACACTAGTGTAGAAACAAGGCACTTAGAATAGATGACATACCCTCAGAATTACGGACCGCCTTAGGAGAAGCCGGCATTCCGATGTTCTTTCGTTTAGTGTGTAAGATATATGATACAGGAGAACTGCCATCCGATTTTAGTCAGAATGTTATTTTACGTCTGGGGAACTGGATATGGCACTTGAAGAGGAAGAAGAAGAAGAAGAAGAATCTAATACTTTTTAATACTTATTATTAACTCGGTAGATTGGAAAGGCGAGTGATGTTAATACAGGACGACCTGCACAAGAAAGAGAACAGAGAAATCTATCTTCGTAGGTTTGCGTTGGATATCAAGCACTCCTGCAGAAAGCGCTTCTGGGCTCATCATTCTCCTACAAGGGTTCGACCACTGCTTGACAGTCGGTGTTGAGTGGCTGGCTGTATGGTCCATTCCTTTGGCCGTGCCGAGGAGACTTTTTCCATAATATACGTGTTGAAAGCGCTCACTTAATGAGGATGTTTGCTTTATGCACTAACTGTAAGAGGTTTCTCAAAACATCTGCAACAAAAAAATTAATGCACTATTGACTTTAAGACGAAATTATTTGGTTACTCGCCTTCTCGAACGCCTTAGTAACTGATTTATGTATATACTCAATTATGATGCGTCAATATTTTATCAATTAAGCCATTGAAAGGTCTCACAAAACACTGTAAAATGACTTTCATCTTCGATGATGTTCTTAGATATCATATATCAAACTACAAATTAAATAATTACGTAAAATTTTAAAAATGCAGAGTTTTGAGTTAAGCAATGGTACTAGACTACATTTAAAATAATTTTCAGGTGGTTAATATCGAGTACTGCAATGATTACGAGAAATAATTCAATGCTAACATTCTTCAGAGTAGATATCTTAGGCTGATTTGATGCCAGTTTTGTTCCTCCTTGTACCGAGCTATATGATCCAAATGCTTGATGATTCACGCTTATGATTTTCAGGGTTTCTGACTATCCACTCGTATTTTTCTAATAAATGTGTTGGCAAGGTATTTGTGGTTAACATTGGCTTGCAAGCCATTAAATTACATTTTACATGTAAATAGTACTAATGAGTAACTGATACGCAATCGTCAGTATTGGAAGACCTGGTATTGAATACGTAACAATAGCTGTTTCTAATTAGAAGTGCAATAAATCACAGCTAGTGGTAACAGGGAGAGGCTTTATTAAATCGACATATATCGGATTATTTAAAAATTACGTAGCAAACCGTTGTACGATTAGATTAATTTTCCGTTTAGTTAATCACACAGGCATGTTTATGCATTTACTTTAAAAATTTAAACATCATTCATATTTGAATTCCCCGCTTCTTAATTATTCCATTAAAGGCCATAATAATAATGTTAATAATAATGTTATTCTGCTTTACGTCCCACTAACTACTTTTACGATTTTCCATTAAAGGACAAAGCGGTCATGATCTTATTTTTCTAGCCCAGAATCAGTGATGTTCGTCAATTGTCTCAGAGTTGTATAAGTCTATAATTTCACTGAAGGTCCAAAGTGAATGTTGGAATGTTATTTTATTTCTAAACCCGGTGTGCAAACTATGAGCCTAAATTTTTGTATCAGCGATTTTGTGCGCTACGCGTGTAGTTGAAACTGGTATTTGGATAATAACAGCGTCTGCACCCCTGAGGACCACTTGAGGATCCAACCAGCCTATGGGAAACCGCTAGGACTAAAAGAGGAGTAGGCGTGTCCCAATTAAAATACAACCTCAAAATTTGCCTGGCATTAAAATGGTAAACCATTCAGTACTGCCGATTGCGAGGCTCAAACCCACCACCTCATGAATCCAAGATAATAGTTACACGGCCTATGCCATGCTCCTAACTCGCACTATGGGCTCTTCGTCATTCCAAATGCGAGTTCCACATCCTTTCTCTAAGGCAGTGGTTCTTAATGGATGTGTGATATCGCTGGTAAAAGTACTCAAAAATGCACTTAATACTTAAGAAAAATAAAGAACACACCGAGCAAATGGCTGTGCAGTTTGGGTCACGTAGCTATCAGCTTGCTTTCGGGAGATAGAGGGTTCGAACTCCATTGTCGACAGCCCTGAATATGGTTTTCCGTGGTTTCCTATTTTCATACCAGGAAGGAAGTGCTGCGGCTGTACCTTCATTAAGGTCATTTCCTTCCCACTCCTAGCCCTTTCCTATCTGATCATCGCCATAAGACATATCTGTGTCGATGCAACATAAAGCAGACTGTAAAAAAAGAATTAAAAATAAAGAAAGAATAAAGAAAGAAATCTATTCAAGAGTTTAAGCATATTCATTTTACGGAGAATTTGTTGGCTCACACTTTATAATCAAATATCTGAGTTATTGATGAGAAACTTTAGCGTGTCTTTCCGCACACGGAAGTTCAAGTTCGTGGTGTAACAGAAGACAAACACATTTCCTGCTCAACTGACAGAAATCCCTCACGTTTCTTCTTCCTCACGTTTCTCTTTGTGCTCAATTCATAACTTTTACAATGATTGGAATCGATTCGTTCCCTCTCCTTTTTATTTATTTGTTACCGCTAGGTTCAGTCACTGACTCATTTTAATCAGAAATTTATCCATACGGAACTTAGATTAAAAAAACACAATAATGCATACAACTTGTCACATTAACAACCTCACAACATGCCAGGAAATGAACGAAAATCGCCGGACTGAGAAGCTCAACCGATCGAGTGCCGATACTCCCAGTTTTCATTCCCCACACTGAGGTGTTGGAGGGGGCACCCTGTCTCTGGCTAAGTTCGAACACAAAGCTGTGTACCTCGCATTGTTGCCATCTCAGACGCCAGTGTGCAGCGGGAACTCGTTACAAAGGAGAATGTTTCTTAAACAATGGAAGGTTGAGAACTAATGTTCGAAGTTCTTTCTTTCTTTCTTCGTAATTAATCTGTTCATTTATGAGTATATTTTTGTCGATATCTTATTGATTTTTATCTCATAAATAGGACACAATGTAATTGAAAATGAAAATATTGCAAGAAAGCACAACAAAACTAATGGCTAATAATAATAATAATAATAATAATAGAATTAACCAATGATGGTTAAAATTTCCGACCCTGCCGGGAATCGAACCCCGGATCCCTGTGACCAAAGGACAGCATGCTACCCATTTAACCATGGAGCCGAACATTTTAGACAGATGATCAAATACTGCATTTCTATGTGTTTTAAATTAATTTATAAGAGCGCTGTTTCCTGTGATGGCGAACACGTATTTTAGCAATCACTATTCCTCAACGTTGGAATACAAGGTAATTAAGAAGATTTGCACGATACTTCAGGACATAAATGTTTGCTAAATTGGGAATATTTGAATGCGACTATGTCTGTTGAAATTTAATTTATACAACTGTTCCACATGCCATATACATGGATTTCGTTGTGACTGATATGGAGGATATGGGCAAAAGGTAGCCCGTAGTTTGGAGTAAAACTAATCACCGGAATGTTGTATGATCCAGTAATGAACAAGGGAATATTGTTTACCAAACCACCTCTGTATGAACTGGGAACGGTTGGCTTAAAAATAGCTGTCTACAGGGAAAATCCAGATGGCATAAAATTATTTTTTAAGGGGCGTAGGTAGAGAGACAGAAACGATCAGATTGACTAACACGTAAGAAGAGGAGTTGGCTAAAAAAAGGTAAAACTGTAAGTGAATACAAATCGAAGTACTGTATAGACTAGAGGTTCTCAAAGGTGTGCCCTAGAATTTACCTGGCTGTGCCAAGAAATAAAATAACATATTGAGATTAAAACAACACATAAAACAGAGTTGTGTATTAAATATTTTAGTATTATTTATTAACCTTAGAGAGTTGCAAAGATGTTATATAAAGTGAAACATTAGAAATGGTCTGTGAGTAATTACATTACTATTGCAATCCAGTGGGAAAGTGGGGTAGCTAATTTTTGCTCAATTAATTGTTCAATACGGGGTAGAATCTCAGACAAATACGCCTACAATTCTTAATTCTTAATATACAGAAAGAATTCTCGTTCGTTTCTTGTTTTAATATTGACCAATACCGAAAGTACCTGGTTACACAGGTACAATGTTAAAAATTCGAAGTAGTGTAGATTGAACATGAGAGGTCAACGTGTTTTTAGAGCGTTCCACTTTCGCTAGTGATATATCGTGACTACTCCGTAGCGTGTGCAGTTCTTCTAAAGGAAGCCAGATGTGTCGCAATATTCCACTAGCCAGAACAGTTTGCCACGAACAAAAAATATTTGAGAACCCGTACTATAGAACAAGGTGAACCAGGTAGTAAGACGTTATTACAAAAGATAAATGGAGGAAAAGATAGAGTTATTGCGTGGAAATATACTCTTGGAAGAAAATTGGAATCATCAAAAGGCCTGGTAGATAAATAGCTGGAAGAAGCAGAGAGAAGAACCGAACAGAGGATCATCTAAAACACCGACCTTGAGAAGTGTGGGAATAAGGTAATGATATGTGAAAATATATTTACTTCATTTACACGCAATTTTGAATTTATAGTGGCTGACCTTTTAAGATATCCTTCTAGACATTAACTGTTCTCCTTTTGACGATTTTCTTAGGTAGCTCAGTGCAAAGATTTTCGAAGGCCCTTCCAGCTGCCTCCCTGCTACCTGCCTGCTAGCTTGCTCTTTTCTATCCATGCGATATTTTATTTTAATAAGTAAATCTATAGCTCCAGGACACTGCCCTTGAGGCGGTAAGAGGTGGGATCCCTCGCTGAGGCCGAGGGAAAAACCAAACCTGGAGGGTAAACAGATTAAGTAGAAGAAGAATTAAATCTCTATATATATTACGTTTTGTCTTTACATTGCTCAGAATTCAAAAATAACGCTATTTATGTATCGGCCGAGTTCATAATAGGAAGGAAATGCAATATTTAATTTTCCGTCATCTGTCCGTCTGTCTGACTGCCTGTATGTTTGAACGCGCATCACGAGAAAATGAAAATCAGTAGGTAAAGTTGGGCAAAAGGCGCTATACTTTAGGCATTAAATACATTCATGCTAAATGAAATGGTAGTTAGGGAAAGGCCTAAAATTTAATTCTCAAAAAAATCATGTTATTAGTCTTCCTGTCGATAAATGCTACAAAACAAAAGTTATGTAGAACAAAATTTCCGATCATTTATGCATTGCACTGTGCACGGTGCAAAAGACGACTTCGCTTGGTTGACCAGAGTACAGACCCCTACTCCTCGATTTGGAGCAATAGCGCTGTCTTCCTCTTTCCCCAAGCCTGTCTCCCTCTTTCTCACTTGCTCCGTAGCGCTCCAAATCCTAGCCGAGTTGAGCCGAGCTTAGCCGAGTCGCCCCTAGACGACGCGCTGGTCCGAGCGGAGCCGAGTGGGACCGATGCACTATGCACATGACCTCTGCGCCTCAGTTTGCACGCGTGAGATTTTGGGCGTTTGAGATGTTCATGATTTTAGACTTTTGTTGCTCAGTCCATATCATTGCCGTTCGTCGCTAACATAGAAATATCATTCAATCGTGTTAACTGGCGATGGTGGCGGCTTTGGTACTGATTTTCTTAAGGTCAAAATGGCGTGGCCATCGGCCCATATCGGCCAGAGAAATTGTAAAGACGACTATTAAAATGAGAAAGAAATCATGAAGGAACAAACGCTTACAAAATAGCTCATACTGAATTTTGTTGCTGTATCGTTAATCCAATACAGTGAAAATTAAGGGAAATATCAGTGGGACCATGTGAAAGTTTAAATTCAAGAGCCGGTAACTAGCTCTATAGATTGTAAAGAGATTTGCTATGGAGATCGTTCCGGAAACTTTTTAAAGGCTTTGTACAATCGCGATCACAAGAATTCTGGGTAGAAAAGGAAACGGGTAACGTTTGGGCGAAGATTTTTGGCAAACCTGAGGATAAAGGAGAAGTAATCAAGACAGCGTCACATGTGCTCGTCTTCCAGGAGGTGTAGTTTGCGACGTTGCACACTCGGAGGTCACTCCCAACTCCATTTTTTGGGGAACTGATAATGATGTTTCTGTGGTTAAACATTCTGGCTATACTAGCTTTTCCTAATCAAGGAAAACAAAAAAAATATTAACTGTAATTTAATTGCTATGAAGTGTGTACGATGTATCGCACCCCAATATATCGCATTTAATTGTTGATCAGCGCTGACAATAACTTCATAGGAACGGTTTTCCAAACGCCCTTGGGTCTCTGATAATCATAATTATTTAATGTCAGGTTTGTTTTTACTTTGGTTTTTGAGGATAATAATAATAATAATAATAATAATAATAATAATAATAATATTATAAGTAGTAGTAGTAGTAGTATTTAACAGGGCCTATGTTGACGAAAATAAGGGACATTCTTTCTTACAGTGATTGAGCGCGATGCCATTTGATGTTGAAGTCATAGTCGAGACCGGTAAAATTTAAGCCAGACTTCGCACACAAGAATTACAAAGAAACTGGAGAATTTGTCCCTCAATAAGTTGACATACACATTATGCCTGTTGCCGTGGAGGAGGCGTGTGGTTCCTCCCTTCATTTCCCTCTCCCTTCATTGTCGAGCCAGTGGGACGTGTGTGTAGGCGGGGAAGCAAGTACCTGCTCCTCCGCGTGTGTTTTGTTCATGCTAGATATTATCCTCGTACTTCCGTTTTCTCCACCTCCCCTCACTCTTCAGATGTGTGCTTGTGTTAATGCGGCTGATGGATGTGACCAATGAGAGAGAGTGTGTAAGTAGGCACTGCGTGGTTCTGAGGGCTGTACTTATTTCTTGCCTTATTTCTGGCCACGTGATACTAAAGATTTCGAATATACATCTGTCAGTATTTTTTTTTATATTTACCCGATACTAGAGGCCCTTTTACATCGAAAGCAAGATATCAAATCAAGATCAGCAATAATGAAAAATTAAACTGTAAAGGGCTACGTCGAGCGAGGAAGCGAGTACGTCATGCCTCGAATCTGGGGAACAATATGAGGGGTGGACAAATGTGTCATCATGCACATGCTAAGTGATTGTACTACAGATAATTAACAATTTAGCCTATTTGGATAAACATTACGTTATTAATTTCAAAATATGGTTTCAAATTTTAAGGTTGATCTTTTACTACAAACTAAAATATATAAACGCTTATTGAGGCTTACCTTTCACTGATAGTTACATACAATCTTGGCCATTTTGTAGAACTTTATATGCTCAACAATTTTCTTCCTCGCATACTTACGGCGATTTAGGCAGCGTAAGCCGTGACGTGCTTCACTGGTCAACTCCCATCTGTTGTAGATTAATGTTTCATTCACAAAATCGTTTCTCAATAAATGCTCTTTATACTGTAAAAGCTACATCAAGATCTGTTCTGTGATTCTCGAGACTAGCCCGCACAAACACAGCCAGATATCTACCGGGTACTTGTCCAGTTCCGTAGCGCAAAAGTTAACGCTATTGGCTTTTTGCTTATCATAAAACTACTAAGTGAAAAATGTTTTGCAGAGGCCATATTCAAAATGCATAATTCTATTAATATAGATCCATTCTTGCATCTTTCTTACAATATTATACCAGGAACGCCGGTACAGCAAATATTACTTTAAAATTACGAAGTTAAGCAACCCGTTCCATCCTGGATGACGCAAGCCCTACTGCTAGCGGCCAAGGTTAAGCCACGTTAGTGCATGTCACCTAATATCTTGCCGATTTTGACAAACCCTAAACTAATTGAGATATCGACGAGTGAATAGCACCTTCCTGTGCGCCGTCTCATGAATCTTAACATATTGAAATCTCACTGAAATCCCTTCACGGAAACAGAAGTGATTCAACATAATATAAATTGACGAAATAGTGTGAAGTGGCACATCTAGCGGTATATAAGGGAGCCAGGCAGAGCATCGAGAGATCTGCTTAGCAGGCTCGCTAGTGAACGCTGTGAGAACATTCCGTTTTAGGACGAAGTTATACTGCGCTACGAACTTAGAATTTCTCTTGGTGAGTTGGTCTTATATTTCTAACAGCCGTGTGAACGAACTTTAAATATTTCTTTCTCACTGAACTGACTTCGACTTCGTTCGAACTATGAATATATCACCTGAGATTATATTTAAATCCATTTATTTTCTTCAGGCAAAGAACTTTGAATATTTCTCGTAAAAAGTAACTTAACTTCATTCTTGATGTGTAGAACTTTAAAAGAATAAACTTTTTCTATTCAACAAGTGATCATTTGCGAGCATAAGGGGGCATATAATGGATTCCCATTACAGTGAGTGAAATCATAGACTCTTAATAATAGAAACAGTGCCTCCCATTCATTAGGATACTCAACCCAAGTGCCGTTGTGTATTAGAACTTTGTTGTAGAACAACTTCGTGTGCATCCTTATTGTTAGCTAGCAGTGTTCGTTTCTACGAATAAACTCTTTCATTCAATCCTGTACATTAGTTAAATTTATTTCCTGTGTGGCAAGTAACCACGAGTTCGATTCAGATGAATATTCAAACTGAACTCAGTTTTATACGTTTCCTACGGGATTAGTAATTTTGTGTTCGATTCTAGCTGACATTCGGACCCAACTCAATCTAGTATTCGCATTACCAATAACAGTCAAAGACTTCCTTTAAACAAGTGCAAGTCGTATTCGAGTGGTACAGAACACGCTATTTTTTGTGAAATTTGGGTGACTTTTTAATTCTGGACGCTCGTGCAAAGTAACCAACGAGTGAGGTGAACCGCGCGACGAGACCGTCAAGACTACCCAGACCATCTAGAACTTCCATCGAGTGAGCGTGGTTCCATGGTGTCGATAGGGGTTCTAAAGTGAGGACAGCTCAGCGGACGTGGTTCCATGGGGACGATATCGCCTGGCGAACGACGAGGAAGACAACACCCCAGAACAGTATCACTTGTGAAAGGTGACATACTCTTGCATTACTTAATAAACTCAGTTCCTTGAAAAGACACTTTCTTGAACTAATCCCCTCTCTCTGTACCAGCTCCAAAGTGTGCCGTACATGCTCTGCGACCTCTCATGCTCAATCGAATGAATTAATAAAGTACAGGCATTTCCCGGTACAATAAGTTATATAGTCATTGTTGCTTATTATAACGATTGGCTTCAATCTTTGCACGAACATTCATATAATTATATGCTGACTATTATCTGTAATATTCATTTAGAAAATTGTCGAACAATTCCAAAAACACCGTGGTTCAGCGCACGAAAAATCAACTGCTTTTAAGGTACGATGCCATATATTAACAAAAAATGCTGTAAAAGGTATGTTTCTAATCTATATAAATAAAATCGTAACGATCGTGTGTCTGTACATGGACTATTTCGTTCAGTTTTCCGTTTCAGGTGTAATAATGACCATCTGCATACTTTTTAGCTTTGGTGTATGTCTTTTTGAGTTCTTACAACTTGAAAAGTACTGGCTATATTTCAAACAAAACTTCTTATTTAGTATCCACCTGTCCTTGGGTCAGTTTTAGGGCCAATATTGTTTCGAAGTTTTTTAATTTACTGAGGGTTTATACAAGAAGCGAAACCATAATTTTGCACTCCCACAAAATATTCACAACCAAACCTAATGGAAATCTATCTGCCTTAATGGAAATTCAATTTCTAATTTTCTTTTTCATGTGCATCATTTCGATACGAGAATTAATAATGGAGATATCATCAACGGACTGTTTTACAAGCTGTCATGTCATTTCAAGGTGGGTTGAAGTGTTTAACTAAAGAACCATTTTACTCTGCTGGATATATTTTTACCAAACTTTATATTTAAAATCCAATTGTCTTTGGGTAGAGTTCAGGGCTAATATTATTTCTAATTTCCGAATTTGTTTAGGGGTTTATAGGAAGTAGAAACAGTGATTTCACCCTCTCATCATCATCATCATCATCTGTTAACCTCCAGGTTCGGTTTTTCCCTCGGACTCTGCGAGGGATCCCACCTCTACCGCCCCAAGGGCAGTGTCCCGGAGCTTCACACTCTTGGTCGGGGGATACAACTGGGGAGAATGACCAGTACCTCGCCCAGGCGGCCTCACCTGCTATGCTGAACAGGGGCCTTGTAGAGGGATGGGAAGATTGGAAGGGATAGACAAGGAAGAGGGAAGGAAGCGGCCGTGGCCTTAAGTTAGGTACCATCCCGGCATTCGCCTGGAGTAGAAGTGGGAAACCACGGAAAACCACTTCGAGGATGGCTGAGGTGGGAATCGAACCCACCTCTACTCAGTTGACCTCCCGAGGCTGAGTGGACCCCGTTCCAGCCCTCGTACCACTTTTCAAATTTTCGTGGTAGTGCCGGGAATCGAACCCGGACCTCCGGGGTTGGCAGCTAATCACGCTAACCACTACACCACAGAGGCGGACGATTTCACCCTCTCATAAAATATAAATGACCGACCTTAATGTAAAAGTACCAGCCTTAATTGAAATAAATTTCTAAAACCTTTCTTGTCATGTACACATTTCCGATAGCAGGATAGCAAAGGAGATGTCATTAACGGACGGTTTAACAGGCTGTCATGGCATTTCAAGTAGGGTTAAAGGGTTTTTAACTAAAGAATATTTTACTGATAATAAGAGAGGTTATCGTCAACGATTGGTTTCATGAGTCTTCAGCCACACCGCCACTCCTGGTTTCAGATTAACCGTATACATCCGTGAAATAGGGAGAATTACGCAAACTTCGGGCCAGGAACTGAACTGTTCAATAAATTCTGTTATCGTCCTCATTCTGTCTCTAAATTGTTCAGCTTTATCTTACTTCGCGTTATTCATTTCGTAGAAGAATATCCGTTTAACGTGCCTTATTTAACTCTTGAATACAAGCGTGTAACTTCGCATACATTCATGAAGGAGTCGTGAAATCGATTACCAATTCCCATGCGAAGAACGGGTACATATGCTAGGTAAGAATAAACGTAAAGCTACAAATCATTTCTTGGCTATTTATAAGCTTAATAATAAAGTTTAAAGCCAGAAAGCGAGAAACACATGTATCTGGATCATTTTGAGGAGAGACCAACTTTTGTAAAAAAAATAACTTTAATCCGAAAACACTAAAAACAAATTTTATTTTTTCTTAAGTTGAACTTTATTCTTCTTTTCTTTTTCTACCGCTTTTCCCACACCTGTGGGGTCACTGGTGCGAACTGCGTCAAACATGTGGATTTGGCCCTGTTGTACGGCCGGATGCCTTTCCTGACTCCAAGCCTATATGGAGGAATATAATCACTATTGCGTGTTTCTGTGGTGGTTGGTAGTGTAGTGTGTTGTGTGAATATGAAGAGGAGAGTGTTGGAATGGACACAAACACCCAGTCCCCGTGTCATAAGAATTAATCAGAAGCGATTAAAATCCCCGACTCGACCGGGAATCGAACCCGGGACCCTCTGAACCGAATTCCAGTACGCTAACCATTCAGCCAACGAGTCGAACGTAAGTTGGACTTTATTAACTGTGTTGAATATGTGGAATGTCACGATGAAATTGACAAAGAAAATTCAGTAAAGTGTCCTCTTAAACCCATACTACTTTCATTCGCAATTATTCATTCTTCTCGAATCGTAGTATTGGCTTATTATTGTTTCCTACAGCCAGTGCATGTGAAATGTTATGTCCTACAAGTATCACAGAACAATTTATGCCTGCTATTCTCGATGACAAGAGCATCGTCTAGATGTGCTATACATTGTTCTCAGGTGAGTTAGCGTTATTGCATAGCTGCACATCAAACAGGCTTTGGATAACACGAATTCTGGTCCACCAGTCGCATTTATCATCTCCAGTTATCGTCCACATGACACACTTGAACACGTGATTGACCTAGATAGAGGATAATAAAGAGACTATGTTCGGAATGTCATAATGAGGTTCTCTAGCTAATAGCCTGATTTATGAAAAAGTTGGATGGGCGTTGTAGTTTGATAGTTGTAGCGTGTGTGATTTAAGTAGTCCGTCTTCTTGGATGAATGGTCAGAGAAGTTAGTGTCCCTGCTTCGATTCCTCGTCGGACCAGGGATTTTAATTGTATGTGGTTAATACCTGTAGCTCGGTGACTGGGCGTTCGTTTTCGCCGTAATACACACCTCCATTTACATACAACGCATCATACTACAAACCACCACAGAAACACCAAATCAAACCAAACCAAACCAAACACCATGGCGCAGCACTCCCGAAGGGCTATGGCGTACCAAGTGACCGCTGCTCATGTCGAAGGCCTGCAGATTACAAGGTGTCGTGTGGTCAGCACGACGAATTCTCTCGACCGTTATTCTTGGCTTTCTAGACCGGGCGCACCATCTTACATTCAGATAGCTCTTCAATTGTAATCACGTAGGCTGAGTGGACCTCGAACCAGCCCTTACATCCAGGTAAAAATCCCTGAGCTAGCCGGAAACTGAACGTGGGCCTCCGGGTAAGAGGCAGACACGCTATCCCTACACCGCGGGGCCGACTACCACAGAAACACACAACAGTGAATACATCCTTTCCACACGTTTGGCCTCAGGAAAAGCACTAGACCGTAAAACTGGGCTTCATCCATAGAAAAGTGCTGAGCCCTAGTAACCAAGGGCGCCCATACTCGGGGGCAAGTGGGGGGTCGCGGCCACCCTAGCTCTCAGGGAAAGGATAAAATCTAATATAGTGAGGCGTTTTTCTTTCAAGAAAATGATTTAAAAGTCGGTATTACGTAGAAGTGGTAGCGGATACCGTGGGTGGTATTCTACCGTGGAATACAACTCGCCATTCATCTTCCAAAATATTAAACATACTACATACCCAAAGTTCTAGCCCCCCCTCCTACAAGCTATCCTATGGGCGCACTTGCTAGTAACTGGGAGGTCTAGAAGAAGAAGAAGAAGAAGAAGAAGAAGAAGAAGAAGAAGAAGCGTGTAACTTTGACGTTTCAATTTTTGTGCATGTATTTGTAATCATTTGGGCAAGGATTGAAATGGAGGTGGCCGTAGGCTGAAGGAACTGCCATCTCTATATTTCTATATTTCCCGAGCTCGAACGTACACGCGGCATTGATTAGCGTGCTTCCACTTATTTGTGACAAGCTCCTCACTGCACCCTTTACCGGTAGAGCTCGCGGTCACTTGTACTGGTTCTTGCCTCGGCTGCTGTAAAAAAAAATATACTTACCGCTACTGGAGATCCCATCTCATTGGTGATCGGCTCTTCGTCGGCTCTCGGGTGCTGGTAAGGATTATCTAACTATGGGCAATCTATACTATAGAATAAAAGAAAATCTTTCTCGACTCAGACTGATGTTTAAATATAGCAAATCATCATTAACCATAAAAAAACATAATTACAACATCCTGTCGACTAATATAAAATAACATAGAATATCAAGCTGCTAACGTGTTGAAATCTTGTTCTAATGTCAGTTTAGAAGCTTTCATGAATTTATTAGCATCGCGAATGATTTGGACAATTAATGATTTATCAAATTATTTTTTTATTTAATTTACTTCCACATAACTGATTTATCTTATATTTGACAATGCCTTAATTATTTTATTATCATTGATCTGTATTATACAATCATAGTTTAATAACCACCAGTTAAATACTGTGACTGACACTCAACATCATTAATTATTGCATTATAATAAATCTTAATTTTACATCATGTGGGTTACTAACATTTCATTTACTTAGAACATTCCAATATAAACGGCTGGAGCCATTTCTCCCTTTCTTAACCATTTTTCTCTATTATTAAAAATATGACAAACATTCCTTACAAATAATAAATAAAATATTTTAAAAAATTTAAAAATGTGTAACTTTCCATTATTTACATAGAGTTGATGAAGTTATTATTTAAAATATTGGAAATTGCTGAACTTTGTTGCTTAATATTTCTGGATTAACATCAGTTTTACTGTTTTCATCACAACGTGGGATCTATGAAATCCTATTTGAGTATCCCAAATACACTGACTGACAGAGCAAATGCAACACCAAGAAGGAGTGGTCAGAACTGTATGCCAATTTCAGGGTAGACTGACGTCACTGAGGTATGCTCATGATGTGAAATGCGCCGCTGTGCTGCGCACGTAGCGAACGATAAATGGGACACGGCGTTGGCGAATGGCCCACTCCGTACCATGATTTCTCAGCCGACAGTCATTGTAGAACGTGTTGTCGTGTGCCACAGGACACATGTATAGCTAAGAATGCCAGGCCGCCGTCAACGGAGGCATTTCCAGCAGACAGGCGACTTTACGAGGGGTATGGTGATCGGGCTGAGAAGGGCAGGTTGGTCGCTTCGTCAAATCGCAGCCGATACCCATAGGGATGTGTCCACGGTGCAGCGCCTGTGGCGAAGATGGTTGGCGCAGGGACATGTGGCACGTGCGAGGGGTCCAGGCGCAGCCCGAGTGACGTCAGCACGCGAGGATCGGCGCATCCGCCGCCAAGCGGTGGCAGCCCCGCACGCCACGTCAACCGCCATTCTTCAGCATGTGCAAGACACCCTGGCTGTTCCAATATCGACTAGAACAATTTCCCGTCGATTGGTTGAAGGAGGCCTGCACTCCCGGCGTCCGCTCAGAAGACTACCATTGACTCCACAGCATAGACGTGCACGCCTGGCATGGTGCCGGGCTAGAGCGACTTGGATGAGGGAATGGCGGAACGTCGTGTTCTCCGATGAGTCACGCTTATGTTCTGTCAGTAATAGTCACCGCAGACGAGTGTGGCGTCGGCGTGGAGAAAGGTCAAGTGGAGAGCCCTACCGCTAGACAACGCGGCATCATGGTTTGGGGCGCTATTGCGTATGATTCCACGTCACCTCTAGTGCGTATTCAAGGCACGTTAAATGCCCACCGCTACTTGCAGCATGTGCTGCGGCCGGTGGCACTCCCGTACCTTCAGGGGCTGCCCAATGCTCTGTTTCAGCAGGATAATGCCCGCCCACACACTGCTCGCATCTCCCAACAGGCTCTACGAGGTGTACAGATGCTTCCGTGGCCAGCGTACTCTCCGGATCTCTCACCAATCGAACACGTGTTGGATCTCATTGCACGCCGTTTGCAAACTCTGCCCCAGCCTCGTACGGACGACCAACTGTGGCAAATGCTTGACAGAGAATGGAGAACCATCCCTCAGGACACCATCCGCACTCTTATTGACTCTGTACCTCGACGTGTTTCTGCGTGCATTGCCGCTCGCGGTGGTCCTACATCCTACTGAGTCGATGCCGTGCGCATTGTGTAACCTGCATATCGGTTTGAAATAAACATCAATTATTCGTCCGTGCCGTCTCTGTTTTTTCCCCAACTTTCATCCCTTTCGAACCACTCCTTCTTGGTGTTGCATTTGCTCTGTCAGTCAGTGTATTTATTGTTACAAATTTCAATTTATTCGTTATTCATGAGTAACACATGTAATTAGTGTAAAAAACATTATTTGTTTTTCAAATTTCTAGTTCAGTAACTCCTATAACCTGTTGTTGGTTGTTGCGTGAGGTACATCAGTAGATCTAGAACGGCGCTTACTTAATTTTTACGCAAGCCCTTATTTCCCTATCTAAATATAAACATACAAGCACAAAAATCAAAGAAATTTACTACATTACACTGAAGTCACAGAGCAATATCACTTAACTATGCTGGTAAACTTAAAAAAAGTATAAAACCCACCTAAAAAGAAATGACATCCTAAATCCTGCCTATTATTCAAATTTATTTACATGTTCTACACACACACGCACGCGCGCGCGCGCGCGCGCGCGACATTACAAAATGATAAACAAATACCTCGGCCTCAGATTGCATAACTACAGAGTTAAAATAAGGTTATCCTTCTCGGTGTCCATTGATTAAAACTCATTGAGGGTTGACGTTTTCCCATGGCCTCAGGTGTCTTTCATGGATTGATTAAGGATTTACAGTGATAAATAGAATATGTAATTATCAGGAATAAAGCAATCAATAATCCATCCTCATGATAAAACGGAATTTTGCAAACATATGGTAGTACCAAGTTACCTAGTATCGATCTTGAATGCTAATTCGTGAGTAGAGTTACTTCAATACGATCCTTGCAAGACAATCGGGTGTTTAAGACTACTTCAACAAAATATCAACCATGATAAATTCATATGGCTTAAGTGTAATTACCTTACTTAGCGATGGTGTGTCACGTTGGTTCATGTTATTCTGTCGTGCTATCCATTCACTATTTGCAAATCAACTCATAATGTTCTACTAAGGCACTTGTCCTTACACTCAAGTTTCACTAATTCCTCGGCTCACAACGCTGGCATTTATCTTCCTCAGCTTTATGGCTAGAATATAAATTAAATTCCGTCAGCTATATGGCTGAAATACGCTCATGCTCAGAAATTAAGGATAATGCTGATACATGGTGAAACAACTCTATCGTGCGCGGTTTGCGGTTTTAAAACACCTCAGGGTATGACCATGTGGTGTTTTTGACCTGCGGTCGTCGCACGGCGGCGTTGGCAGCAGTCCAATACGCAGAGGTGTGTTGGTGCATGTCAGAGTACGGTGCAGCGAGTAAGTATGCAGATGTTTTCAGACGTGCTAATGGTGAGTGTGTGGTTAAAATGGCTCAACCAACACATATTGATGGCGTTATAAGGGGTAGAATAATAGGGCGACTGGAGGCTGGTCAAACACAGCAGGTTGTAGCACGGGCCCTCCGTGTTCCACAAAGTGTGATCTCAAGATTATGGCAACGATTCCAGCAGACAGGAAACGTGTCCAGGCGCTACAGTACGGGACGTCCGCAGTGTACAACACCACAAGAAGACCGATATCTCACCATAAGTGCCCGCAGACGGCCACGGAGTACTGAAGGTAGCCTTGCTCGGGACCTTGCCACAGCCACTGGAACACTTGTCTCCAGACACACACTCTACAGACGACTGAACAGACTGGTTTAATCGCCCGGAGACCTGCAAGGTTCATTCCACTGACCCCTGTTCACAGGAGAGTCCGTAAAGCCTGGTGTCAAGAACACAATACATAATCGTTGGAACAGTGGTCCCAGGTTATGTTCACGGACGAGTCCAGTTATAGTCTGAATAGTGATTCTCGCCGGGTTCTCATCTGGCGTGAACCAGGAACCAGATACCAACCCCGTAATGTCCTTGAAAGGGACCTGTATGGAGGTAGCGGTTTGATGGTGTGAGGTGGGATTACGATTGGTGCACGTACACCCCTGCATGTCTTTGACAGAGGAACTGTAACAGGTCAGGTGTATAGGGACGTGATTTTGCATCAGTATGTCCGCCTTCTCAGCGGTACAGTAGGTCCCACCTTCCTCCTGATGGATGATAACGCACGGCCCCGCCGAACTGCCATCGTGGAGGAGTACCGTGAAACAGAAGACATCCGGCGAATGGAGTGGCCTGCCTGTTCTGCAGACCTAAACCCCATCGAGCACGTCTGGGATGCTCTTGGTCGACGTATCGCTGCACGTCTTCAAACCCCTAGGGCACTTCAGGAGCTCCGACAGGCACTGGTGAAAGAATGGAAGGCTATACTCCATCAGCTGCTCGACCACCTGATCCAGAGTATGCCAACCCGTTGTGCGGCCTGTGTACGTGAGCATGGTGATCATATCCCATATTGATGTCGTGTTACATGCGCAGGAAACAGTGGCGTTTTGTAGCACATATGTTTTGGGACGATTTTCTCAACTTATCACCAATACCGTGGATTTACAGATGTTTCGTTTGTGTTCACTATGTGCCTATGCTATTAGCGCCAGTTTTGTGTAGTGCCACGTTGTGTGCAATTATCCTTAATTTATGAGCATGAGTGTACGATATATTAATCCCATCCCATTATCCTTGAGAATTTTACCTACAGTGCTCATCGACTGATCACTTGTACCTCTCTTTCATTATATCATAGACCTAGTCCCACAACCTCGCTTTTATATAAACAAATTCAACATTTCCTCTTTACTCCCTGGTTGGTTGCAATATATAACACCTCTGACCTATTCGTTACAATTCACCTGAATGTAATGGGTGATCAAGTATCTCCTGTTTAAATCCGAATTACCTTCACCTGCCCATATTTCTAATACTCAGGTGAAGCATATTTCGATTTACGAAATAGGGTTCGAAATTAACTCAACCAAATATTGATACAATAATGAAATGAAATGGCGTATGGCTTTTAGTGCCGGGAGTGTCCGAGGACATGTTCGGCTCGCCAGGTGTAGGTCTTTTGATTTGACTCCCGTAGGCGACCTGCTCATCGTGATGAGGATGAAATAATGATGAAGACGACACATACACCCAGCCACTGTGCCAGCGGAATTAACCAATGATGGTTAAAATTCCTGACCCTGTCGGGAATCGAACCCGGGACTCCTGTGGCCAAAGGCCAGAACGCTAACCATTTAGCCATGGAGCCGGACGATACAATAATTAAACCGTGGCACAGTCACCACTAATTAGGATCTCATGAATACCACTATAACTGCAAATGTAACTTTTATAATATGCAATCACATCAAAACTCATCCTGACGGCCCCTACTTTAGGTTCAATGCAGGCCCTTACATCATCACCCAAATTATTATCAAAGGAAAAGAGAACTGACATTAATAATAATAATAATAATAATAATAATAATAATAATAATAATAATAATAATAATAATAATAATAATAAGGAGTGGACCACGGCATAACACCCCGGAGGATTTTTATTATATTGACACCGGCCATGAAAGCCTTCATACTTTAATAATAATAATAATAATAATAATAATAATAATAATAATAATAATAATAATAATAATAATAAACTTGTGCGTGAATAAAGCAACCTATATAAATATATCCTCTGCGCTTTACGTTATACTAAACAAACAGTGACTAATCATTAAACTGACAACTCGCGTAACTAGACTGTTACATATGGTAAACTATGTCTTAGATCTACAATTATAATCCATGTACTCACATTGTTGCAATGAGGTTCCGCCCATGCCCCGCGCGTCCATCGCTGTTGAACTAGAATATTTCGGCGGTGATCTTGCACATTTTCACAATATTGCTGTATCCAGTCATGCCTGAATTAACCTTACTTCACACGTTTACATATCTTGCTGCCTTAATTCTAACACACACACTTTATGTCATAAATTTAACACTTTCACCTTAAAATGATACACGCACACCTCCCTCCTAGCGCCTTTCATGTGTTTCAGCACGTATGAAACTTGACTGCGTGATGAATTTGTGTCAGCTGGCATACTGTCCGTCCACATAGATCTGGCAATTTTGCGTTCCTCAACTACCTGTTCTAGGCAAGGTCGTCCCGTTAATCCTATTGCGAAATGGTCATTCACCTGTCTTGTACTCCCATTCTTCTGCTCTTGCGTTCCTCCACCTGAATCGTAGTACACTTGTTTGTTTACCATCCCTAGGCTAATTATGTACTCCCAGTGTCAAGAAACTGCAAGTGCTTCCGACCTAATTTGCCGGCTGGTTACCATTGAAATAAAAGTTCCACTTTCCCTGATCTACCTTCCACTGTTAAAGACATCGAAGTGTTGTAACAGAAACATGGGATTAATAACATTCTTATTATATTAAAAATGAATAATTGTTCCTTGACGTCTGCTTATTATTTGCTTCATAACACTTTTAATTCGGCAATGCCGTTTTAAAAGCACAATTCGTAACAATATTCTGTGCTTACTCACTGCACAATAATCTCCTAGTATCCCGTACCTACAATATAATACAGAGCAATCACAGTTCACGACTACATCCAGTGACCCCCCGAATACGGGTGTGTTCAGTAGCGTGCCGTATCGTCTCGGGTCCTGTCACTTGCGCGGATTGATATCCCATGATTTTTTCTGAGATTAATGGTTGCCACAGCGTCTATTTTTTACACTACCACTCCTATCATTCCACTACCATCTCCTGTAAGAAATACATTTATAACGGTTCAATTATTATATCTGGGTTGTAAAGTCGATCGCTGAATTTTAAATAATAATTGGGTTGGAATATTTCATCTAGCAGACTATGTGATGTGGCTGCAATACTTATCGTCCCTTTTAGTACGACGCACTTACACTTTATTAATTGTTGGCCACACATCTAATAAATTTCTTTCCTCCAATATCTATGCTATATAAATCGGGAGTATTATTCACACATAATCATATGTAACTCCTGTCCGAAATGAAATGTCGTATGGCTTCTTTTATTGCCGGGATATCCCAGAACGGGTTCGGCTCGCCACGTGCAGGTCTTCCTATTTGACGCCGTAGGCGAACTGCGCGTCATGATGAGGATGAAATGATGATGAAGACAACACATACACCCCGCCCCCGTGCCATTGGAATTAACCAATTAAGGTTAAAATCGCCGAACCGGCCGGGAATCGAACCCGGGACCCTCTGAACCGAAGGCCAGTACGCTGACCGTTCAGCCAACGAGTCACTCCTGTCAGATATCCTATAATGATTAAATATTCCAGAGCGCTAACTTTGAAACACTTATAATGGCGAATTTCCATTGGCTGAAGTATTTTGATGCTCCTCATCTGGACGATTCTACTTCATTTATAGGGGTTTCAGGTAGGTATTTATTACCTTCTGTCTTTGTTGCTCCGCGATTCCTTGCCTTGTAAGCAGCGGAAAATTCCCATACTTCTGGGTGGTTTGTGCTACTTTCTTCGAGATCTGCTACGGATTGGTGAGCTGTTGTTCGCCGAGATAATTGTTTTATTGCCCCCGAACTTATTATTATAGTCAAATGAGGCACGATGTGATGGGTGCATCACTTTCATTTCTCCTATCCGACCTTGGTCAACTCTTGCTCTTTTCCGACTCTTAATTAAGGCCACGGTCACTTTCTTCCCACTCCTAGCCCTTTCCTCTCCTATCGTCGTCCATAAGACCTATCTGTGTCGGTGCGACGCAAAGCCAATTGTAAAAAAAAAAAGAATCCTGTAATACCGGTGCAGCATATTCGTGACCTAAAGATTGATTGAATGCCACTATGCTAGAAGTCGCACTAGAATCACTTTCTTGCCATTGGCAAAAAAAAATTACAATTTGGCTAGTGCGAAAATGTCTCTCAAGATCTATGAAGACTACGCAGCATAGCAAGCCGTTAAAACAGCACTTTTTGTGATTTTCATCGAAATTCGCTCATTATTATCAATACTGTAGAAGTTTTAAAGGATTTTACCCACCTGCATTATGTGATAATGTAATAAACTACTGTAACCACACAATGGGCTTTTAATGGAATTTCGCACTAATTCACCCAACAATAACCACTGATTAATATATTTTTGTACGCATTCGTTATCAAGTATCCCGAAATATCAGGCTGTGAAATTCCTGAAAACAGACAAACTTTAAATTATATATATCTAAACGTAATTAAATGAACATACGGTCTCTTTGATTCAAAAATTTTGGTAAAAAATTATAATATTTTCTATTTCAATTGTTCTGGTTACAAGAGCAGCATCAAATACCCCTTTTTTGCAAGGGTCAGATAATGTCATTCTTCGTCCCTTTATTCAAAACTCAGTCGTCTAAAATAACAGCCTTAGTGTCCAATATGAATTGTACCTTGACGATCTACCTCAGCCCACAAAATAGGCTATTAGTTACGACATTGTGTGGTCGATCTCTTCCTATTAATTCCTCATCTCTAAGCAAGACTGAAAGGATAAACGGATCGGTAGTTTGCACAATAAACCGTCGGCAAATTTATTCGGAGGTGGGTGTTGGGAGGCTATAAGACCCTGATCATACTGAAGATAATAAAGCCTCAAACACAATTCACGAGTATTCTCCATACGGTAGTGTGAGATGTGCCAAATGATGGGCCAGTTCTTCTTATTTCTACATATAGTTCTTAATTCTTCGTTAATTTACTCACTAACTAATTGAAATTCTCCATCATGACTTTTATTGCAACATTTTCTTTTTTCCCCTTCTGTTTCATTACCACAATCCACGCTAATTCACATAGCTATTGTGGTTAGGACTGGGAAGGAAGCGACCATGGCCTTAAGGTTCAGCCGCTACATTTGCCTGGTGTGAAAATGGGAAACCATGGAGAACCATCTTCAGCGTTGCTGACAGTGCAAGTTCACAGGTGTGTGAACTATACCGCGTAGTCAATTCAGTCGGTCACGCTAATATCTCATCTCCCATTCTTCAAATGTACTGTATCAGGTTGTTTTTTCACTTCTATCCTTTCCCCAATTCGCAGTGTCATAATAAATAATACTTCCTTAATTTTCTTTTATGATTTTATGATTTTATTTAATTATATCATTTTGATCTCACATACTCGCAACTATTGCTATATCCCTACTGGTTGATCTCATTTTGGGCGTTCAGAGGAGGATCACGTAAGTACGGAGTGGAACGCAACTGAATTTATTCCATAAAGAAATACTCCTTCATGGAAAATCAAGACAAATTCTACGAACGCAAAAACTCTGGTAGCTACAACGTGTACTGAATTGGCCAGTAAATGGTTAAAAAGTGAAAATAGATCAAAGACAAAGTAAAAAGACGTTGAAAACATGTGATATTAGAAAATACAGCTTAGTGCATGGAAAATCTGTAGTTAGAGAAGAAGGAAGTACTCAAAGTGGAAATGCCTGATAAAGTAAAATTTGATTGTCAGTTTTTAAGAGCGATGAGAGGAATACACTATTTCACCCTTTAAATAACTAGCATTCTATTTTTAGAAAGAAAAACATTATATTTTACAAACAACAGCCTACTCCAGGCAACTGTATCTAATTGGTTTCTACTTCCCGTGCTTCAAATGAGAAAACAATGCATACAGGTGATTAAAAGACTGTTAGTTAATGGAATGAATCTCTGGTATTGACAAGGATTTCAAATAACCGATACGTTACTTTGCTGAGCTGCAGGATTTCCATTAGAGTCAGAAAATGTCTTACCAAGCGAGTTGGCGTGCACCTAGAGGCGCGCATCTGTGAGCTTGCATTCGGGAGATAGTGGGTTCGAACCCCGCTGTCGACAGCCCTGAAGATGGTTTAGAGTGATCTCCCATTTTCACACCAAACAAATGTTGTACTTTAATGAAGGCTACGGCCGCTTCCTTCCTACTCAAGCCCTTTCCCATCCCATCGTCGCAGTAAGACGTACCTGCGTCGGTGTGACGTAAAGCATTTTTTTAAATACTTCTACTTTTTCTCACTTCACGGTGGGGTCGCGGTAGGACTTGGCCCAGTTTTAGGCTGGATCTCCTTCTTCACACCAACTGTATGTGGAGGGATGTGTTCCAGTGGTACGGTGTGTTGTCGGTATGTACGAGAGTGTGTTTGGACAATGACAGACACCTGGGCCCCGTGTGAGAGGAATTAACCAGACACGATTGGAATCTCCATTTCGGACGAAGTTGAATACGGGACCCTCTTACCCGAAATCTGTACGCTGATCATTCAGCGAAGAAAACTGACCCCTATTTCGTGTAAGAAATGAAACTTAGAAATGAACTCGGAAGAAGCAAGTAACTAGATTGTACACTGAAGAAAATGGAAATTGCAACACCCAGAAGGAGTGGTGCTACATTGCTGCACTTGAACAAGCAGGTCGAGTGTTCAGTTGTGCTTCGATGATTACACTTTCAGGTCCCTCTGGCCGCAAGTTTGGACAATAATCAATACAGGATGTGCCCACCACGAGCTGCAATACATTGATGAATTCAACAAGGCATGGAGTCAACAAGGCCCTGGATCGCTACCTGAGGAATTGTGGCCCATGCTTGCTGCACTGCACGGGTCTGTTGTTCCAGAATTGTGGGTGGCTGAGGACGGTTGGCCAGTTGTCGACCCATCATGTCCCACACATGCTAAATAGACCTGAGGTCCGGGGATCTGGCGCGCCATTCTAAGGTTGTGATGTCGTAGAGAGATTCTCTCGAGATGCGTGCAGTGTGAACCTGCTGAAACATCCCATTAGCAATGTTCGCCATCATAGGGACAACCACTGGATTTAGTACCCTATCAACGTACTGTCGAGCAGTCATAGTGCCCTCAACAAGCACTAATTGTGATTTCACATTAAAGCCAATAGCTCCCCAGACCTAATGCTTGGTGTTGGCCCTGTGTGCCTCTCGACAATAAGATCTGGGCGGCCCCTCTCCCCGGTACGTCGGAGCACGCGATTCCGGCGGTCACTGCGGGCAAGACAGAAGCGCGATTCATCACTAAAGACGACCCTATGCCATTCGTCGACCCACGCCGATCTTTCTCGACACCAGGCCAGCCTTACACGTCGCTGTTGTGGGGTTAATGGAACACCTTCTGCAGGGACACGGGCTCGTAAGCCAGCTGCACGCAGGCGATTACCAACTGTTTATTGTGTAACGTGGGGTGCCATAGCTGCTCGAATTTGCGCTGCTGTTGCATGGGGTTCCATCCGGGCCATCCGAATGATGCGGCGATCCTCTCTCACAGTTATCTGTCGCGCTGGGCCTGTGCCAGGTCTACGAGTTTGGGTACCTTCATTTGAACTCCTCTGCCATACACGTTGTACCGTAGATACCTGTCGGTCAACACGTGCAGCGACAGATCTTAGCGATAATCCAGCCTCACACAGCCCAATTACCCGAGCCCTTTCAAATGGCGACAGTTGTTGATAGCGTGCTCTTCTCTGTCGTCGAGGCATGTTTGACGGGGAACACTTCACTGCACAGACTGCAAGTCAAGTACGCTACACCAGAGTTTGTATACTGGAGTTGATTCCTCCGCGATCAATCACATGGGGAGACCTGTAGCGACAATCCAATGGGTCTGAAACTTTGATCGTTTACATACCTACATGACATCGTTCCATATCTTGAAAATCAACACAAACAACTAATGCCTTCATGGTGTTGCAATATCCATTTTCTTAAGTGTATCATATCATCATAACCATCGCCGTCAGACAATTCTATGAAAATGCCCGCTGTTCCTACGTGTCGCACAGATTTTCAATGGGATTAAAGTCAGGTGATTTTGCAAACCAATGGAGATGTAATAAGATCGGGGAGTGTTCATGAAACCAGTCATATATGTGTCCAGCCCGATGAACTTTGCTACTGTCATCTTGAAAAATCGGGGTATCAGTAGCTTACTCATCATGCAGATGTTCATTGAAAGAAACACCTGAACGTCTAGAATGATTAAATAAACATGCTGGTTCATGTTAGTGATCAGCTCAGTGATCGGGCCCAATCCATGATACAAAAAGCACTCCCAAAACATCACAGACCCACCTCCGGCTTGAACCTAACCTTGCACACATCCAGGATGAAATGCTTCACTTGGCCTTCGGTGCACTCGACGACGTGAATCATTCGAATAAAGGCGAAAACGTGATTCGTCAGACCACATTACGTTCCGCCAATCAACTACTGTGCACGTTCGATGGATTTCTAGCCCATTGAAGACGAGCAGATTTATGTCCCTGTGCAAGCAATGGCCTCTTGTGAGGTGACCGATTCCAAATGGTCATTGCATGCAGTTCCCGTCGCAATGTTGGGATGGACCTTCAATCACTGACTGCAGCAATTCCTATCGGGTTTGGAAGTGAGTTTGATTCACAAGCCGTGAAACGCATCTCTGGCCCCTCTCAGTTAGGATCTATTCCCGACCATAATTCTGACGTCGTGTTTCATGGCCACGTGTAGTACACCACTGCTTGTAGATACGTTCAACAGTCCGCTGCGAAACGCCAACAAATCCAGCAACTTCACGCAAGGTATTGCCATGGGCACGGCCAAACACTTTGTCGCATCCTTATGTCTACCTATGTTGACATACATTGTCCGCTTGAAATATCAATGTCTCACTGATCGCTGCTGCCTTATGCTCACATAGAGGCGGTGCTCGTGTGGTTGAGCACGGGACTCGTTCGCTGCGCCATCTGCAGTCTGAACTATCCATCTGTACGCGCGCACTGGGACGAGTGACTTTTGTTCAGTGAGCTTATTAAAAGTAATTCTGTATTTTATTGTCAGTTGAATATTACCTTCATATATTTGTTCCCAAAATAACACAAAATTAGTTTAGTTTATACATTTAATACCTGACTGCAAAACCCAGAGTTATTATTAAGTATATGAGAACTGTAGACAATTCCGTCAAATTATAACCCCAAAATAACGAAAACTGCGCCAAATGGAGCATTTTCCATGCAACATAAAAAATAAATTTTAATTGGTAATAACTTTGCAACAAATAAACTTCAAATTTTGTGTGATACTGGATATTATTACTATATGTCTATGTTTTAGATTTGGTTGTGATAAGTGGTATATTGTAGAAGTTCCAAAGTTCCCTTAAAATTTCAAGTCAAAGATGGGACGGTTTTGAGAGTTCCTCTGCCGGTAACCTACAGCGATCGTCCGAATAACTTTTATCTTATCACTTTAGTGCTCTTTCATTACCGGGTTCATTGCTCTCATATCGAACAGCTCCTCAGTTGACTTCACGAGGCTGAGTAACCCATAACTTAGCATTTAAATCCATGGATTAGTTACACCTACACTACGGGGTCGACAGTACTATAACGTTAAAATAATTTGCCCGCCTGGTGGCCATGATGGTTAAGGCGTGAAATAAGTGTTATGATCTGACACCGTGGTTAGCCGGTTCGAGTCCCGTTCATCGAAATTGTTCACCATCAGAATGTTGGCCGGCAGCCTAGGACAGGTGGCGGTATAAAATCTCTAATCATTAGATTGCGCAAAAGATTGCATTAAATTCCAAACCTCTCTGCAGTGCTCATGTGGATTGAGGGCATATGACGCTGTTGGTAGTGATTCGTCCGTAAAGCTTTGAGCAGGCCCCGTGGTGCTAATCGACGGGAGTAGGCTGTATGCCAGTACCGGCTTTCACCTTCTCCCTTCCAGCTATCATATATCACGTCATTAACTCCTCCAATGAGGTTGACGTCAGGAAGGGCATGCGGCATACCAGACCGCGTAGAGAATCGGGACAAAGGTTGGACATACATACATTAACGTTAAAATAATGGAACGACTGGGTCCTCGCCTTATCATATAAGCCATTACAAATGGCATTATAGTCTCAAAAACAGAAATCTGTACAGCTAGGCAGTCATTTCAACTATACTATGGAGAATCTAACACTGCTATCTCAGTAAAATACACATCGTTCAGCATGGAGTGGCTAATGAATAAAATGGATTTACATCCACTTTATAGTAATTGCCACGTAAGGAAATACCCCAGAAAGTAAATATCGCCGCCCGATGCTCTTCTTTTCTCTTTTTTGTAATGGCTGATCACTGCTGCCAACCTGCCTGGTTACATATTAAAATCATCAGACATAACCATAACAAACTAACCTCAATATAAACACCGATAATGAATGTTTCCCTACCCTAGTAAATGATAAAAGATAAGATGAAATAAATCAAGATAATTATGAATACCTCCTCAATGAGGAATTAAGGAAATAAACACACTTTCTCACTTAAATTATCTGTCTTTATTTTGATATACAGTAGGCGTACTATAACCATATTCTTGAAAAGAGGGGCGTGTTAAACGATGCAATTTATTTAATAAGTCTTTGCAGTGTGATTTTCGAAAGTTCCAGACATCCAATGACTTCCCTTTCTTTTGCGCGAATATTTCCTTCTCTCTTCAATACCGGTAACCAGTAAGGAGAGAGATTATTGGGCATATTTTCAGCCTGCAGGCTGGTTATATCCTCAAGCTTATCAGGAAACATATAGGAATACTAATGTGCCAAGCTCCGTGAACGGAATTTAGGTCAGCTTTCAAGTTCACTGTGGATTTGAAAATAATAATGTTATAAGTTCTACTGCCAATATTTCGTCCCGCAAGAGTTATTTCATGTACCGGTAGATCTAGACATGAGACTGACGTATTTGAGCACTTTCATCATTTCACACAAACTATGTTATTAAATGCATTATCCGAATATGCCACAATCCTACTTACCTGGTATTAGCCAAATAGATTTACAATCCCACAGAAAAAGAAAATATGCTTTAAATATTCTCGCAAATGTATCACTAGTGACTTTAAAGCGATGCGGTGGCAACACGCACTTCACGCTAGAGCAGTGATTGAACGTTGCCAACGTGCCAGATTAACGGTAAATGTAAGACGTCGTATCGGCAAGTAGGGTCCCTAAACTGTATGGTTACCGACACTGAAAAAGACCCAACAGCAAGAAAAGTAACCATAAATCAATATCTTAATATTACAGGGGAGAAAGGGCAAGGTTGCACCCTTAGGGTACGTCCTTACACGGAGAGGACTATACCTCCTGCCTGTCGTAATGGGTGACTTAAAGGGTCCCCCGTGGCTCTAACTTGGAAGCGTGGGTTGGTGACCACGTGGCCCTTATCTCAGGCTTGGCATTGCTTCCACTTACTTGTGCCATGCTCGTTACTTTTATCTATCCTATCCTACCTCCCTTGGTCAACTCTTGTACTTTTTGGCCAATACCTTCATTTTTTGAAGTGTCGGACAACTTCCATTGTTTCCCTCTGATTATTGTTAATACTGTAGGGGATGATTGCCCAGTGTACTTCATCTTAAAACAATAATCACCACCACCACCACGACTTCGAATATCCTACTACCTCTGCCAGGTTTGAACCCGCTTTCTTGGAAACCCATAGCCGACTAGAGTCGTGCATGACCGAGTACATCTGTATGTAGTCTACGTTTTGAATATGAATCTGATATTTAGGTTTTATACAAAAGGGAAGGGATCAAATCAAGAGCAGCAGCAATATGAAAAATATGAAACTGCGAAGAGCCACAGAGAGCCAGGAAGCGACAAGCCACTGACAGCCACATGTCCAGTGCCCCAGAATCTCAAGAACAATTTGAGGGGTCAACAAAAACGTAATCATGTACATGCGAAGTGATTGTCCCTTCAAGGACAGTTACAATGGGGTAGTTAATATAATTATGTTTCTTCAAAGAATAAGAGGACAGTGACAATACAATACGTGCAATATAAGTAGGTTAGAACAAGAATTGAACTCTCCGCTTATAGCATAGTCTTACAGTGTTATGAATTGCTAATGCCTATGGATATAGCCTACATTTTCACTAAAGAACCTGTACCACGTAAGGACGAAATGTAAAGTTTATCCCAAAAGGAAGAGCACGCATAAAACTGTAAAAAGTTTAGTCCAAAAGTCTTAAGAATGAGTCTCTTACGTTGAAATAGCTCAGCTAATTAAGAGGAAAAACATCCTTTCTATATACATTTGTCCATGTTACGCGATAGTTAGTTACCTGTGTGGTGGTGTTTCGCAAGCTACGGTAGGCGCAGTGGGCAAGATCGGTCAACTATGAAATGTTCGTGCGAGTATAATCATCGTATCATGTTCGCCGGTCAGTGGAAGTCGAACCGAGTGTAAACAATTTTCTGCAAGACTCTAAGAACAACATTATACCACAGACTTTGCTCTGCTGCCATGTCCTTCAATAATTGCTTTATACATCCTGTCTGTTAGGTAATCAGCCCAGAGGCTGGTTGCATCCTCAAATAGCACCACCAAATGTTACGCGGTTAAAGGGAAACCGCGAAAACCGATGGCGGTGTTAAAATGGGGCGTGGTAGGTAAGATGAGGAGTGAGGTAGTTTGCCATTGCTTTCCTCACTGGACCAGACAGTGCTATTGCAGCACGACTGGCCCTATGCGCAACACCTTCGATAACTCTCAGACGCAGTAGTTGTGCTCTCAATGTCATTACTCAGCATCACCCATAGCCCAGTAGCTTCCACATTGTCACAGCCATGGCTGAGACTGCGACTTCAGTGGAAAGTACACTTTACTCTGGCGTGTGCCACGAGACAGATGCAAAAGTACTGCAGAATCCACCGAGAAATGTCAGTAGGCAGTTTATACATCCAGACATGCTATGAATGATATGAAATATTAAGTAATTACTAGGTTCCTCCTTGACCTCATTATTATGTAACAAGCTTTGGCTTTTCTTGAACTATTTACTTTACGTCGCACAGACACATTTATTTTTATTACTATTTACTTCAAGTCGTACCGGCACAGATGGGCCATATGGTGACGATGGATTTAGGAAAGACCTAGGAATAGGAAGGAAGCGACCATGGCCTTAAGGTACATTTGCCTGGTGTGAAATTTGGAAACCGCGGAAAACCATCTTCAGGGCTGCCGACAGTGGGGTTTGAACCTATTGTCTTCGGGATGCAAGCTCACAGCTGCGCGTCTTTAACTGCACGGCCAACTCACCCGGTCGCACAGACACAGACAGGTCTTATAGCGACGATGGAATAGGAAAGGTCTAGGACTGAGAAGAAAGCGACCGTGGACTTAATTAAGGCACAGCCTGGTGAGAAAATGAGAAACCACGGAAAGTAACCTCCTTCGGGGTTGCCAACATTGCGGTTGAAACTCCATTATCTTCCAAATGCTAGTTACTGGCTCGGTACGTAGGCCTATTATAATGTAGTACTACAGTACATAACTTTGTCTCCCACATTCGAAATTACTATCTGTAAAGTGAATGGGCATTCTAAATGGACTATTAATATATATTATGAATAAAAGTTACTCTTTCCAGGTTCTATACGGCATGCGAATGGAATCAAAACAGGTGTTGTAGTATTTCCTTACAAACCATACGTAGTGTAGAATTAGCTTGAATTTGTACTTTGGCGTCTAAGGATCTATGTATATTTCTGGAAGCTACATGCAACTATCCAAAACACTGGAGTGAAGAGATTTATCCCAACGTTAAAGTTTGGCCTGGTGACTAATTCACTGTGACGGAGAAGGTTACATTTAGAGGAAATTGCCTCCATTTAAAAACGAATGGTATACCCGCATTCACAGGTGCTAAATATATTCTTGGAATAAAACATTTTTTTTTCTGAAGCTGAGCTTGTCTAAATTTCTGCATGAATGATATTTTTGGGTGGCTCCCGTAGGTTCATTCTTGTTCCATTTCACAAACCAGTTTGTCAACTTCATTAACAGCATCGCACACTATGGAGTCAATGCTAATGTACGTTATTTGATCACCTATCAAACAATTCAGAACCTATTGGTTGATGAAATTAACTTGTTCTATCTTGGACATTATATACATACAGTATGTATAGTGCTACTATCGAAAACATTGTGCTCTCACTGGGATGGATAGAAGAACCGAGTGAATCTCGTACAATATTTTTTGAAATCCGGTTTTGTTGAATCTCAATAGTGTCATCTGTCCTAATTCTCCGATTTTTCCGTTTCCGAACTTTAGAAGCCATTTAGTGAAGTTATATCTCAATTTAGGGCCATAAAGTAGACTATTTAAACCTTGACTAGATAACAGCTGTTCTCTAACAGTAAAGAACTACTGCCAGGCACTGTCGGAAGCCTGTACCAAGCAAGACCACTTTTCTACCGAGAAGTGATTTGTTGTTCATTATAAGAAGCTGATCTACTGCTGAAAAAGCGTAACGGGGAGCCAACCATTTCTCAACCAATGGGACTCGACCCATATACAGTGCGTGACGTAATCAATGATTTGGCATTTCTTGGAAATATTTTATGAGTAAGTGTTGATAGCCGGTTAAACAAAGTCCAAAGCTCCAAGGTCCAATGAAAAGAAAAAGCATATACTGAAACAAATAATTAACATAATCTCCCGATAAATAACCACTAGATTATAATCCTCTCGTTAAATCTTCCATTATAACGATTAACGATTGTCTTCTGTCTGTTATCCCATTCAATTGGCGAAAACTTAAAAACAGTGAGTGCAACTTTGTTCAGTGTTATACCAATTATGTGAATCAAAATGACACCATCACGTCGTTGAATGAGAGGTATTTTATCAAGAAAGAACCAAGCATACGAAATTCCATACCAGCCGAATCATATCTTTACCATAGAAATATCCATTACGAAGCATCCAAGAAAAACATTTGTTAAGATGTCATTCCTCAAACTCAGCGGAAAGCGTTTTATCTTGTGCTTGAACGTTTTATCGTTGTCCCGTTTCTCTTCTTAACAACCATGGCCACAGACGAACCATGTATAGCCTAAACGTGCTTATCGATGGAGATAACGATTTTTCATATCCCAGCTAGAAAAAAAGTTATTCATTTATTTTACTGAAAGATAGCATTTTTCACTAAACTAATAGTCAGCATTGCATTGTTTGTGTAACTCATATCTGGTACTATTTGCAAGGCAACAGAAGTCAAGATATACATAGTTTGAAGTCATGCCAATAGATATAGCTGTGTTCTTACGCCATCATGGCGATGAGATAATAACTTCGCTGACAGAAAAATATTTATCTTTTAAAAAGTACAAAAGTCATGGTCGTGAGAAATTCATTGTATTTTTCTTGTAAAGAAAACATGTCAGTCTATAACCGGTACGAATCTCAGCTCTTGAAATATTCTCGTTTTCTCAATATCACTTTGAATGACAGAGTAGGCATTTTATATATATACAATAGATTGATGTGCTCCATAATCGTACGAGAATGTAGCCTCTGGCTATGGAGTGTAGGCGACTGAGCGTCGGAATAACACGGAGGTACGGCCCTCCAGTGATCTCTAACATAAAAAGGCTGGCTGTGTGTGGAGCCTCAACTGAAGCTCGTTTGAAGTATTATAATACTGCAAGTTCAATAAGCACTGACCTGCAGTCATGAAAGAGTTCCTATCCACTGTGATATCCAAAAGTTAAAATTATCTGATGGGACAAATATAGCATAGAACATTATCTCGCCATGGTATCAGTGGGGAAAATTATAAAAGAGTAGTATGTAAAACTGCCTTCGACAAACAAAATTAGCATGTAAAATGTAATTGCAAAATTGAAACGAACATGTAAATGTTTTTATCTTACGGTAAAAGTTACATTTCCTATGTTACATACACATCCATTGTACAGAATTATAATAGGTATTATGAAATGTCCTTTATACGGGGACCGGGCGAGTTGGCCGTGCGGTTAGGAGCGCGCGGCTGTGAGCTTGCATCCTGAAGATAGTGGGTTCGAATCCCAGTGTCGGCAGCCCTGAAGATGGTTTTCTGTGGTTTCCCATTTTCACACCAGGCAAGTGCTGGGGCTATACCTTGAGGGCACGGCTGCTTCCTTCCAACTCTGAGGCCTTTCCTATCCCATTGTCGCCATAAGACCTATCTGTGTCGGTGCGACGTAAAGTCGCTAGCAAATATAGCTTTATACGGAGTCCGAAACACCGTGAACAGGGTATGTGAGCATTAGAGGGTTGGTCATGCTGATAAATAATTTGAAAAAAGTAATTCGATGTCTCGCACCCTTGGCAGCTGCTACTGAATTTAGCCAAATCAGATCACTTCGCGGGCGAATTCAAATGGGCTTTGCGCGGCACTGTTGCTAAGCCTGTATATGCCTTAAGACCGGCTTGATGGCACCAGTCGAAGAACGCAATTTCGTCAGGGGAGGGGTATGAATACAGACCTCCGAGCGGACAGGATCGCGCCTTAGCAAGTACGTTACGGTGACAGCGGCTGAAACCAACGATGTGTTTGTGTTTGATCCTGATTTATCGGCATTACAAATCAAAATACTGAATTCTTGTCTTTGCTTTAAACCTAGTAAATTTATCAATTATGCACAACTCGTCCGCTTATGTGGTGTAGTGGTTAGTGTGATTAGCTGCCACTCCCGGAGGCCCGGGTTCGATTTCCGGCTCTGCTACGAAATTAGAAAAATGGTCCGAAGGCTGGAATGGGGTCCACTCAGCCTCTGGAATTAAAGTGAGTAGAGGTGGGTTCGATTCCCACCTCATCCATCCTGAAGTGGTTGTCCGTGGTTTCCCACTTATCCTCCAGGCAAATGCCGGGGTGGTACCTAACTTAAGGCCACGGCCGTTTCCTTCCCTCTTCCTTGTCTATCACTTCCAATCTTCGTATCCCCCACAAGGCCCCTGTTCAGCATAGCAAGTGAGGCCAGCTGGGCGAAGCACTGGTCATTCTCCCCAGTTGTATCCCCGACCCAATGCCTCACGCTCCAGGACACTGCCGTTGAGGTGGTAGAGGTGGGATCCCTCGCTGAGTCCGAGAGAAAACCAACCCTGGAGGGTAAACAGATTAAGAAAGAAAGATAGAAAGAAAGAATAGACAACTCAGAGTTATAATGTTTTGGCTCAAGTAATATGGCGGTCATGCGTGTCCGTTTGCTTTAAATCTGACAGCTCATTGGTGATGTATTGTATTTTATTATATTTCCGTTGGCTGGCACTGATGGTATTGCTGATACGGTGCCGGGAAAAATAAATGGCTTCAGCGAGCGAATTCATTGCTGTACGCATCGTCATCTCTCCTTGCCCGCTTGATTGAAGTCCGCGAGAACTAAATAGAAAGCCATGTATCTCCCATGTAATATCAGCTGTGGTTGGACACAGTTCGACCTCGTGCCAACGGGTGAGGATGTGCGCATCAGACGTAATTTTCTTCAGAAAGTACAGAATTTATTGTTGTGAGAGTTTCATTGTATTTTTCATGTACAGAAGTGATAATAAGGGGCTGCCTGGCCGAGGTGTTACAGGCGTGCTCGGTTCACCCGGAAGGACGTGAGTTCGATTCCCCGTCAAAAAGTCATGAATATTTAAGATACGAGTTTTCCACTTCCGGAGGTCCATATGATCTTGATCTTGAGGTTCACTCAGCCTACACAAAAAATGATTACCCCAAAGGCGGCCGGGAGTAGAGCTAACCACTCTACCCCATTAAGTGCCGAGGTTACGGACAGTGGAAGCCTTTGCATTCCACACCTCCTAGGGCCTTCATGGCCTGCACGGAGATGACTTGTGGTATGAATTACAGGTCCAAAACCGTTGTCGTTTCCTCAGTGTCGCTTGGAATGGCAGACAGAACAGGGATTTTATATAAATGTAATATTTAGTTTATGGTATTTACTAGCTCTCGAATCCCGCTGTGGGTGGGGACGGTAGAACAATACCCACGCTATTCTCTGCCCGTCGTAAGAGGGGACTAAAAGGGCCGCAGGGGCCTTCAACTTGGGAGCGTGAGTTGGTGACGAGGGGCCCTTAGCTGAGTCCTGGCATTCCTTCAACTTACTTGTGCCAGGCTCCTCACTTTCATCTATCCTATCCGACCTCCCTTGGTCAACCCTTGTTCGTTCCCGACCCTGACACTATTAGAGCATTCGAGTGCTAGAGAGTCTTTCATTTTCACGCCCTTTGTGGCCCTTGTCTTTCTTTGACCGATCTTTTCATTTTTCGGAGTGGCCAGATCCCTTCCATTTTTCTCTCTGATAAGTGCTAATAGAGGATGGTTACCTAGTTGTGACTTGACGTAATACCTTAAACTCCTGTTGAAGAGCATAGGGCCGAGACAAAGTTTCGCCATCTGATTCTGTGATGTGCCATGTGTTTCAGCATTCCCCATGTATGCCCTAGCTGTTCACTCTCTATCTCCACTGATCTCCTCCATGTCATCTTAGGTCTTCCTCTCCACCTCTGCCTATGGCTACCTAGTTGCACTTCCTCTTAAAACAATAATCACCGGGCGAGTTGGCCATGCGGTTAGAGGCGCGCGGCTGTGAGCTTGCATCCGGGAGATAGTGGGTTCGAATCCCACTGTCGGCAGCCCTGAAGATGGTTTTTCGTGGTTTCCCATTTTCACACCAGGCAAATGCTGGAGCTGTACCTTAATTAAGACCACGGTCGCTTCCTTTCAACTCCTAGGCCTTTCCTATCCCATCGTCGCCATAAGACCTGTCTGTGTCGGTACGACGTAAAGCCACTAGCAAAAAAAAAAAAACATATTCAGCACTACCACCACCGGTTGCTTACGAGATAATCACTTTTTCATGTACTACTACTACTACTACTACTAGGTTCTACTACTACTACTATAGCCGACCTGCTCGTGTGTGAGAATGGGGCCCTACCTGAAATGAGATGTAATGCTGAAGATGACACAAATACACCGTCCCCGAGCCAGTGAAAGCTAAAATCCCCTACCCGGCCGGGAAATGATTCGGCACTCCTTGGCCGAAAAGCCAGCATGCTAACCATTTAGCTATAGAGACAGACTTTATCGTGTTCGTATTTACATTTTTGTCGACCATCTATTGATCATTCTGCACGGAACTGGCACCTGCACTTTCAAATATTCGAATATTCTTATTTCGAGGTTTGTTTATGTATCCGAGTCCAAAAACACTGCAACACAATACAACACGAAACATTACTCTTTGCGCGTCCAAAATTCAGTAGCCGGAATGGCACGGTCATTCAACATACTGCAAACCAACAGGTTTCTGCCTTTCTCCACACCTGTAGCCCCACTTCTTCAAATTTATTTACCGGGCTGAGTGGCTCGGACGGTTGAGGCGCTGGCCTTCTGTCCCCTGCTTGGCAAGTTCTATCCTGGCTCAGTCCGGTGGCATTTGAAGGTGCTCCAATACGGCAGTCTCGTGTCGGTAGATTTACTGGCACGTAAAAACTCCTGCGGGACAATATTCCGGCTCCTCGGCGTCTCTGAAAACCGTAAAAGTAGTCAGCGGGACGTAAAGCCAATAACATTATTGTACCGGGAGGTACATCTCAACCCCGCATATTTAAAAGAAGCGCCTTAAGGAACTCTATCTATCAAACAAAACGTGAAACAGCTACTGCGTGAAGTTGGGACATTAATCAGAAGATGTCACTCATAAATAAGAGAGTATTGTGTTATTTTAAAGTTCCCTAAACTGGCTGGATTTGTTTGTTTTGTTTTGGTGTACAGCAAGTAGTCTGAACATTTCTCCACAGATGTCCTTACAAGAAAAAAATAATAATAATAAAAAAAACTGAAGTCATGCACTCTGATGCAGGATGGAAAAACTAGTGGTTTAAAGAAGTTTTGTGATCTTATGTTTCTTCAACTAAATCAACTTTCATTTATTTTCATATTTCAAGGTTTGCTACACTTCCTCATCGTCCCGCCAGCTTTTGAATCTGGCCAATTAGAAATATTGTATTCATTTTTCAGCCTATCACAGGCTTCTTGTAGATTTTTATTCGGCCAATAAAAGTGAGAGGGTGTGTCCGGATTTAGTCCAGAACCTTCTCGAACCATCCCCTCGGGTATATAAGCTGCGGGTTTTTCAAGCTAACTTGTCTTGTAGATCGCCGAATTTCTGAGAGTGTGTGCGTTAAGACAGGAGGCGGGGCGCCTCATTCTTCGGCAGGCAGTATACCAGCCCAGGTAATGACCACCAGTTTTCTATCTCTGTAGCTATCTTCGCCAACTTATCCGAGGGGCCTATGTAACCGAGTGATTTCTAAAATTAAATTTACTTCTTAATAATGTAAAACTTCATAAAGTCTTTAACTCTAAATCGGGGATGGAGAGCGCGTTACCCTCTTGAGTTCCCCTTCAATTTGTCTCGAGGTGACTACGATTTTGTAACTGTTTCTCTTTCTGTAAAGCATTAAATTAACCTTTCGTTCTAGTCACCTCAGTAGCTTGGGATTAGCCTCTGTATCATCGGGCCGCGAGCCCAATTAGGGTTTTATACTTGGTTTTCTAGGAGCGCAAGTGTACGCCTCCATACATTTTGTGTTTGGGTCAGTAATTTAACCTGTTCTTCTTTCTACGAAGGCCCAGTAGTTTGGGTATCAGATACCCATGTGCATAAGAATTGTATATTGTAGGTTGGGCCTAGAGAGACCAGAAATTGTAAATTTTTTGTGTAATGTTGCCTTGAGTAGGCTGTAAGAAATCGGAAGCCAGTCTCCTTTGTTGGATTCGGAGAGCTTGTAAACTCTTTCTGGTTTTTGTGTGATACTATTAGTGCCTTTGTAAGGCCGTATATTTGTAACGGTTGGAACAAAGTGCTCTGGAATTGGGATATTTCTGTCCTTGTCTAAATAACACAACATTTGCGAGGTTGTAAAGTTGTAAAGTAGGTCCTGAAGCCCAAAGTGTTAAATTCCCTATTCTGGGGTTTTCTATTTTTATATCAAAATTGTCATTGTACCTGATACACTGTTGTTAAGTTTGATTTTCTGAAAAGAAATATAACCTTTATTTAAAGTTTTAAATTAATTTTTGATATCGTAGTTAGACCCACTCAAGCCCACACCTTCTTTCACCTCTCTGTGTACCACGGAAACCCCGGTAATTGTTATTATTATTATTATTATTATTATTATTATTATTATTATTATTATTATTATTTATTAATCAAATGTATTTTTGCACCGTGTCGCTCCAATTCTCAGCGTACTGGGGATCGTCCAAGTGCCGTATTGAAGATGACAGCCTGCTGATATCTTCTTTCTTGCTGTCCGCAACCATCCAGAGGACTTTGTTCTCCACAGCTCAATTCAACGAGCTTCGGCTTGAAAATGGAATTGGTGTCGTGCTAAGAAAGAAGCTTTCCCTCGACCTCCACCTGGACGGATGAGCGTGAAGACCAAATATTGAGTGCCTCGGGTCTGTTTCTTGCTTCTTCTTTTCAACCTCTGGTGCTACCTGTCCTCTTACATCTGGATGTGCTTCTCCCATGAGTGCAAAGGCCACCCTGTGACTTTGCGGCCTGTCTCATGAAGGGGCATGTCAATTTGATTAGTGTGAACAGAATTCCTCCAGACTGGAGCAGCATACTCTGCAGCAGAGAATTACAGGGCAAGGGCAGATGTTCGGAGGACTCTAGACTGCGCTCTCCTTTTGGTGTCTGTGAGTTTGTGGATAACAACCAAGTATCAGGTCAATGCTCTAAAGTACACGTTATATGTACGAAGCCTTTCAAACGTTGCCGAAATGATCTCCATAGCAACGCTCTTGGACTGAAACTTTCACACGACCGCCACAGGTATTTTCTTTATTTTTTGCTGTAGTCGAAGAAACATAGATAACAATGCTGCTTTTATGTTATAAGTTCAATTTTAACCTCAGATATTTGTGGTAAAATGAAATGTCGTATGGCTTTTTTTTTTAGTGCCGGGATATCCCAGGACGGGTTCGGCTCGCCAGGTGCAGGTCTTTCTGCTTGACTCCCGTAGGCGACCTGCGTGTCGTGATGAGGATGAAATGATGATGAAGACAACACATACACCCAGCCTCCGTGCCAATGGAATTAACCAATTAAGGTTAAAATCCCCGACCCGGCCGGGAATCGAACCCGGGACCCTCTGAACCGAAGGCCAGTACGCTGACCGTTCAGCCAACGAGTCGGACATATTTGTGGTGATCACGAACGTTGTTCAGCTTCTTTCCTGCCTCCCGATTACGCTGGTGGAATGCATATACTTGGATATTTTGTGGATTGAGTTTCAGATGGTTGTCATAATAGACGTAGTAATATCACTAAATAAGAAAGTACTCCCCACTGTCGGCAGCTCTGAAGATGGTTTTGTGCGGTTTCTAATTTTTATACCAGTCTCTTCGGCGTCTCCTAAAACCGCAAAAGTAGCCAGTGCGACCTAAAACCAACGATATCATTCTGTTGAATTTATTTTTCATTTTTCAGACTCAAATCTTAAGGAAGTTATTCCATATTAAATTTCAACCAGAACAGTATACATTTGTCATTTTATAGTGATACTGATAAAATAGTATACGGTATGTGAACTTTCTACTAGTTAGTGGAACTTAAAGCAAATATTATTATTATTATTATTATTATTATTATTATTATTATTATTATTATTATTATTATTATTATTATTATTATTATTATTATTATTATTATTATCATTCGCTTCTCAGAAATGTGTATTTCAATGTAATGTAGCGATATTATAGGCTAAGCTTCTCGTCGTTAAATCGACTGTGGACCTACTGTAAGTGTTAAACGTTTCTCAAGCCGGACTGAGTGGCTCAGACGGTAGAGGCGCTGGCCTTCTGACCCCAACTTGGCAGGTTCGATCCTGGCTCAGTCCGGTGGTATTTGAAAGTGCTCAAATACGTCAGCCTCGTGTCAGTAGATTTACTGGCATGTAAAAAAGGAACTCGTCCGGGACAAAATTCCGGCACGTTGGTGTCTCCGAAAATCGTAAAAGTCGTTAGTGGGACGTAAAGCAAGTAACATTATTATTATTATCATCATCATCATCATCTGTTTACCCTCCAGGTTCGGTTTTTCCCTCGGACTTAGCGAGGGATCCCACCTCTACCGCCTCAAGGGCAGTGTCCTGGAGCTTCAGACTCTTGGTCGGGGGATACAACTGGGGAGTATGACCAGTACCTCGCCTAGGCGGCCTCACCTGCTATGCTGAACAGGGGCCTTGTGGAGGGATGGGAAGATTGGAAGGGATAGGCAAGGAAGAGGGAAGGAAGCGGCCGTGGCCTTAAGTTAGGTACCATCCCGGCATTCGCCTGGAGGAGAAGTGGGAAACCACGGAAAACCACTTCCAGGATGGCTGAGGTGGGAATCGAACCCACCTCTACTCAGTTGACCTCCCGAGGCTGAGTGGACCCCGTTCCAGCCCTCGTACCACTTTTCAAATTTTCGTGGCAGAGCCGGGAATCGAACCCGGACCTCCGGGGGTGGCAGCTAATCACGCTAACCACTACACCACAGAGGCGGACTATTATTATTATTATTATTATTATTATTATTATTATTATTATTATTATTATTATTATTATTATTATTATTATTATTATTTTTCCTTGTTGCTTTTACGTCGCACCGACACAGATAGGTCTTATGGCGACGATGGGATAGGAACGGCCTAGGAATTGGAAGGAAGCGGCCGTGGCCTTAATTAAAGTACAGCCCCAGCATTTGCCTGATGTGAAAATGGGAAACCACGCAAAACCATCTTCAGGGCTGCCGACAGTGGGACTCGAACCCACTATCTGCCGATTACTGGATACTGGCCGCACTTAAGCGACTGCAGGTATCGAGCTCGGTATTATTATTATTATTATTATTATTATTATTATTATTATTGTTACCGAGTTTTTGTGGTAGTTAAGCATGAAAGAAGGTGCTGGGTGGTGAATAGGTCTCAAGCTACTAAAGAGAAATTAAATTTTAAAATTTAACAAGGTTATATTTTCTTTTCAAAATTAGGTAACAACAAATAGAACAGGTACTTAGTAGCCGAAATACAACTTGAAATGTACAATTACAGGGATTAAAAAATTTGGGCTTCGAGCCCTGAAAACACAATTCTTGAGCAACTAGCTCAACTTTACGATATACCAATTTCAACAAAAGGGGCAGAAGACCCCACTCAAACCTCTGGAGCCCTTGCTCCAAATTACACAGCAAAGCCTCCTCGAGGCATACAACTCTCAGTTTTAGAAAAGAGCCACTCGCTCTTAAAGTTAAGCCTCTCCCAGGCCACACCAAACTCAACTTTCAAGTTGTCCTCAAAGGACATATACACAGGGGTAAAATACCAAACCTACTGAGGTCTATTAGGTGAGAAAAGATTAATACATGACCTCTAAAATACAACTTGAGAGGAGGCGAACTTGCACTCCTAATACACTTTGCTTTTAAAACCTAATCTGGCTCTGGGCCACTAACGCAAGGGCTAATCCCATACTACAGAGGTGACTTAGAGAAGAACACTTTACATTACATAAACGAAGAAAAGTTTGAGAAAATAAGTTCACCTCAAAACAAATGTGAGTGGGAGCTCGAGAGGGTTAGCACTCTCTATCCCAATATGTAGCCTTACAAGAAAAAGATGAAAAGAGTAATTACATTTTAGGAAAAGGTTACATGATGGAAATGCTTCGAACCCGCCGCGAGTGTTAAACTGCCGACCTAGCAAGAAAAGAAGTTATTAATAGGCCATTACCTGGTGTTGAACGGCTGAAGAAGAAAGAGGCGCTTCCCGCCTCCTGCTATGTACTTAATACACTGAAAGATGGAACAGAAATGGCCCGGAGACCCCAAAATCAGCAGTTTATATCCTCTCGCGGAAGATTCTAGGCGTTAGGGGAAAGAAAACACCCTCCCACAAAATCTTTATTGGTTCGGGAAAAGAAACCCCTACATAGAGGAAAAAGAAACACATTATTGGTGGAAAATTAATTAAAGAAATTCGGGATTGGCTAGATCCAAAATAAGGGGAAAAAGAGGGGTATACAGCCAACTTAAACCATGACAGAAAGAAATTTAACAAAGAACAAACTCTTGAAATAAAAATTTCTCCAACAAAATAGTTCTTTAACTCCGCACTAGGTCGCACTATTGTAATTCTTCAGTAGTGTCCTCTAGAAGAGAAAGTTCACACTTCTTACTTCAAGCGAAACAAAAACACATCAAAAGTGACACAGTTCAAAAACTCAAAATTTCCCACGTGGTGACATCTTCTGAGAAAGTAGAGAATTAATAGAATAGATAAAGTTCAACCTTCCTCCAGAAGAGGAGTTTCAACTGGCGCAACTTTTAAATAAACAGAGTAGAGGTGTACCGCCCGGTACAGACCTCCCCCCCCAAAAGTTCCTTCAAGGGGTAACACAGAAGAACATAAGCTTTGTTTCCAAAATAAGGTCCAAGTTTTGATGTTGATATTAAGATTAATTGCGGAAGCATTTATAAGATTTTAGTAATTTGGTTGGTTGCAATTTCAAAATTTTGTTGTTGCCGGTGCAGTAAAGTTTTTATGTTTGTAGAATTTGTATTTCTGAAGATAAACTTTTAATACTTAAAGGTGAAGAAAAATTTTGCAATGTCCACCAAATATTGTTGTTAAATTCCCAAATGTAATTATTGCTTATGGTGACTGTCCATGTAGTAGATGTAGATTGAGTCGGATGGCCAGACCGGCCGTTGCAGCTTGCGTCCAACGGAGGCCGCTCGGACCCCTCAAGTACCCTGAGATACCGCTCGCCCGCACTATGAGGGGAGCAGAGGTGTTGAAGTACGCCGCGCCCGCGGTGAACAGATACAGGCTGCGGGCATGTAGCAGGTCGTGCGCCGCACATCAGCCTTGGCCGGGAGGTGAGCTCCGGCTCGCCGTGCACATGTCGTCCTCGCTGGAGAGGAGGGGGCCCATCCCCCTCCCCAGTCGCTGCACGGCGCTGCGCGGCTGCGGGGGCGCTGAAACATTAAAGCTAGGCGGCAGAATTGTGTTGGACAATCATTTTCTTAGAGGGTACAGGCTTGTGGAGAGGTTGAGGGGCCAGCGGCGTGTAGATATCCATGGCATTTACTATTATGAAGCCACAGTGTAAGGTGGAGCAGGAGACGGGAGCGTGGTAATGGCCGTGGCAAGAACAGGATGGCAGTTTAACGGGTCGGGGCAGGTTTTACATAAGGCTTACATCTAAAACCAAAATATTACAGAAGGGGCAGAATGCCTTAAAAGTGAAACTCAAAAAAAAAAAATATAACCTTCATATCCTTTCAAAATAATATGGAGCAAGTTAACACAGAAATTACACCGGTTTCACCTGGGACAGGTGAACTCTAAATATCCTCTCGGTGGCTGGATTACTTAGCAATAAGGTAACCGGCGTAAGAAAATCGAGAATGATACAAGGCCCATGAAATCTGGGGGCAAGCTTGCCCGCGGGAACAAAATTTTTGACCATAACCTGGTCACCTACCTTCAAAGTGGTGGGTCTCCGTCCACGATCATACCTTTCCCTAACCTTTTCATGAGACACTTTAAGATTGGCTTTAGCCTTCTTCCAAAGATCTTTAATGTTGTCCGGATCTATTGTCTCGGGCAGAATGTCATTCAGAGACCAGAGGTTAGAGAGCGGCGTGTTGGGAACGAACTTAAACATCAAAGAAGCTGGAGTAAATTTGTGAGATTCATGAACCGCCGAATTCAAAGCAAAAGCTATCCAATGCAGGGACGTGTCCCACCTGGAAGGATCTTCATGATGATAGGCAATGAGTGCGGACCTGAGATTACGGTTAACCCGTTCAGCCAGAGATGGTTGAGGATAATAAGCAGATGTAGTTACATGAGAGATGGACAAGTCAAAACAGAATTTACGAAATAAATTTGATGTAAAAGCCTTAGCATTATCAGATACAATATATTGACACGGACCAAAAGAAGCAAAAATAGAATTTAGGCAAGTAATGGTGGACTGAGCGGTAGCCAGCTTAGTCGGAAATAACCAGGAAAATCTTGTAAAACCATCTACACACACAAAGATGAACTTGTTGGCATTACCCTTTGACTGGGGGAAGGGTCCCACATAATCGATATACAGGCGTTCCATGGGGCGCGACGCTTGATGAGAAGACAAAAGGCCTACTTTAGTGGACATGGTGGGTTTACTGATCAAACAAGATTTACAAGCTTTTACAAGTTCACGAATTTCACCGTCCATACCTTTCCATATGAACATTTCACGAATCTTTTCACGAGTTTTAAAGATTCCAAGATGCCCCCCCAATGGGGTCTCATGATAGTATTTGAAGATCATAGGTACAAGAACCGCTGGGACAACAACTTTCATCAACTTATCATGCCTCGAAGGGCAACATAGAACACCATTCCTCAGAACATAAGGGACAACATGTTCCCCAGAAGAAAGGGTTTCCATTATAGGAGCCAGCGTCGGATCTTCACGTTGGTATTTCTCAATATCCCTAAAAAGCATGGGAGCATCTGTTAAGATGGCATTAACACCAGATAGTATGGACTCGGAAGGTGATGAACTGTCGACCGGTTCGTGGGTCTCTACGTCGTTATGAAACATACGGCTGAGTCCATCGGCAACAACATTTTCAGTACCTCTGATATGCCGTACATCGAATTGGAAGGCAGAAATACGGATGGCCCAACGGGCTATACGACCAGTACGACGCGGCCTACCTAAGACCCAGCTTAAGGCTTGATTATCTGTCTCCAGGTCGAATTTGACATGTTCCAGATAGAGACGGAACTTTTCTAAGGCGAATAAGACTGCCAACCCTTCGAGCTCATAGATGGAATACTTGGCTTCTTGAACCGATAGAGTCCTAGATGCATAGGCGATGGGACGCCTCCCTAGTTCAGTCTCTTGAAGAAGGACTGCAGCTACAGCTGACGACGACGCGTCCGTTTGGACGATGAATTTCTTCGAGAAATCAGGCATAGCAAGTACAGGGGCATTACAGAGAGCTAATTTAAGATCTTCGAAAGCGGCTTGTTGAGAAGGTCCCCACTCGAATTTGATGCCTTTCCTACGAAGAAGGTTTAAGGGCGCCGCTCTATTAGCGAAGTTAGGAATAAACTTCCTGAAGTAATTCACCATACCAATGAATCTAGCGATACCTTTGATGTCCTTAGGAGGTTTAAAATCACGGATGGCCTGTGTTCTAGAATGATCGACAGCTACACCATCAGGTGACACAATATGCCCTAGGAATGACATAGAGGGCTTAGCAAAGGCAACCTTGGACAACTTGACAGTTAACCCAGCCTTACGAAGGCGATTCAGAACTTCTCGCAGGTGATCTAGATGTTCTTCAAAAGTCTCGGAAAATACGACGACATCATCCAAGTAGTGATATAAGTACTCAAATTTGATGTCGGAGAAGACCCTATCTAGTAGCCTAGTGAGCACAGCTGCCCCCGTGGGGAGCCCGAAAGGCACGCGGTTGTATTCATATAAATTCCAGTCCGTGGCAAACGCTGTAAGATGTTTAGACTCTTCGGCAAGGGGAATTTGATTATAGGCCTGATTCAAGTCCAAGATGGTGAAGAACTTGGCCTTACGAAACCATGAAAAGCAAGAATGAAGGTCGGGAAGGGGCACAGATTGCAACACCACCTTCCGATTGAGAGCCCTGTAATCAATGACAGGCCTGAAGCCTCCTTGGGGTTTCGGGACTAGAAAAATAGGCGAAGAATACGCTGACTTAGAGGGCCTAATAATACCATCCTTCAACATCTGATCGATGATTTCTTTCAGAGCCTTCATTTTAGGTGGAGATAGTCTATACGGTGGAAAGCGAACAGGAATCGAATCCGTGACCTCAATTTTGTATTCAATAAGGTCAGTAACACCAAGAGTATCAGAGAACACCTCGGGAAACGACTGACACAGTTTCCGAATACTATCAGCCTGCTCCTCAGGTAGATGTCTAAGGTCTAACAACATCTCATCCTGGGTAGGCGAAATAGATGAACATGATACAGAATTACACTTTAACAAGGGAATTCTACAATTGGACGCAAATTTGAATATGCACGACCTACTCTGGAGATCGAGCACAAGACCAGTGTGAGAAATGAAGTCCGCTCCCAATATGATGGGGCAAGACAAACGCTTGGCCACAAACAATTTGATCTTCCATGTAAACTTAAAAACCCGAATTTTGACATGTATGGAACCTAGAATTTCTAATGGAGATGAATTAGCCGAAACATATTTAACAGGAGATGAGTCATAGTCAGGGAGTTTACAAACCGATTTCAATTTAGAATACCAATCAGCCGAAATAATGGAACAAACACTGCCTGAATCTAAGAGAGCTGTTATAGGCTCGTTATTTAACTCAATCTTAAGAAAAGGAACAGGTGCGGGGGTATCCGCCGCAATCCTAAGACACTCTTTAGGGCATTCAAAAGATGAATTTGAAGGCTGGTCGTTCTCTGCATTTACAACCTGTTTACTAGGGGCTAAGTCTCGGGAATATGGATTAGTCGGCTCAGCCGACGCCACTAGTCACTTTTTATTATTGGCATAGCTGGAATTTGCACCAGAAGTTGAGCAGGAGGGGGTGCTATTTGAGTTTGGGCAATTCTTGGCGATATGTGAGAAGGCCCCACACTTAAAACAGCCTTGTGATGACCCTGCTCCATTCCTTGTCCCACTTGATTTGATCAGAGGACACTTATTCTGCAGATGGTCAGGCGACCCACAAGCATAACATTTACGGGGATTGACTGGTCGGCGAGGTGGAGGCCGAGTGTTACTAAAGGAAGGCGGGGGTTCTTTCGCCACACGCAAGGAATCGGCATACCTAACTCCTTCCGCAGAGACGGCTAATGCTTCCAGTTCAGAGAAGGTTTGCGGGCATGCCGCGAAACACAAATATGACCTGTAGGGTGGTGAAATCCCTTCAACAATAGCTTGCACGATCTGATCCTCAGGGAAGTGGAGAGCAAACACCCTAGTATAAAACTTAATATCTTGGATGAAGTCTGCCAGGTTTTCATCCAAGCGCTGTACCCGATAATAGTATTTCTGAATAAGGGAGGACCTGGCCCTAGCCGGGATGAAGTTAGCTAGCAAATGGGCGTGGAAATCCTCAATAGAAGATTGCTCGGCAATGGCTCTAACTATTTTGTCAGATAGAACACCAATAGCATAAGGATAGATAATTTGCAAAATTTGACATGGGGAAAGAGAAAACACAAGGGCATGATCCTGAAATTCCACTAGAAATCTTAAAAATGAAATTACGTCACTGGTGGTGTTGACGGAAAACTTAGAGATACCTCTAAGCAACATTGCCAACGGATGAGGCAAGCTGCTGAACCCAGGTGACATAGTCGTTAAAGGTTTCAATGGTAAAGAAGTTAATTCAGAGCGGATGTTACTCAATGACGCACGGCGTTCAGATTCGTTGTTCGATGGGGCAGAGATAGTTTGAGCAGCAACGGTTATCCTATTGACTTCTCCCTGAGGAGGCTCTTCCTCGTTACCTACATTCACCGTGGCGGGTTGATCAGTTTTGGGAGGAGCTTCGCCGGTTAGCAATTGAGTGACCTTATTAGACAATTCAGAAATAGTTTCAAGGAGCGTATTAGCTTGCTTCCTCTGAACGTCATTCACCTTTAGAGACAATAGATCATTAACTCTATTTGCAAAGTGATACAGCCTGCCTTGCACACGCTTAATTTGATTAGGAGATGGATCGTTTTCATCAAAAAAGCTGACTACCGATGCTAGCCCAGTAATATTCTCGACAATCGTGGAAAGAGAGTCGTCAATTTCTTTCTCTCCCAAATTGGGGATGGAAATGGGCAAATCAAGGGACTCTCTAAGCTTGTTAGTGTCTATTGCAACCGTGCCTCCAGATTGAACGTTTCTGATAGTTAACTCATATATCAACTCCTCTTTGCGCAAGTAGTTAAGGAGGAGAACATCGCGAGGGCCGGGCATGATGACAGAACAATTTTGAAAAACTCAAAAAATTCCAGCAACTGAGAAACTTGTTAGAGTTCGAATCAAAGCAATGTTTAGCCGTCAAAAGGGGCTAAATTGAGACCCATTCAACCACGCTCTGCTACCACTTGTTACCGAGTTTTTGTGGTAGTTAAGCATGAAAGAAGGTGCTGGGTGGTGAATAGGTCTCAAGCTACTAAAGAGAAATTAAATTTTAAAATTTAACAAGGTTATATTTTCTTTTCAAAATTAGGTAACAACAAATAGAACAGGTACTTAGTAGCCGAAATACAACTTGAAATGTACAATTACAGGGATTAAAAAATTTGGGCTTCGAGCCCTGAAAACACAATTCTTGAGCAACTAGCTCAACTTTACGATATACCAATTTCAACAAAAGGGGCAGAAGACCCCACTCAAACCTCTGGAGCCCTTGCTCCAAATTACACAGCAAAGCCTCCTCGAGGCATACAACTCTCAGTTTTAGAAAAGAGCCACTCGCTCTTAAAGTTAAGCCTCTCCCAGGCCACACCAAACTCAACTTTCAAGTTGTCCTCAAAGGACATATACACAGGGGTAAAATACCAAACCTACTGAGGTCTATTAGGTGAGAAAAGATTAATACATGACCTCTAAAATACAACTTGAGAGGAGGCGAACTTGCACTCCTAATACACTTTGCTTTTAAAACCTAATCTGGCTCTGGGCCACTAACGCAAGGGCTAATCCCATACTACAGAGGTGACTTAGAGAAGAACACTTTACATTACATAAACGAAGAAAAGTTTGAGAAAATAAGTTCACCTCAAAACAAATGTGAGTGGGAGCTCGAGAGGGTTAGCACTCTCTATCCCAATATGTAGCCTTACAAGAAAAAGATGAAAAGAGTAATTACATTTTAGGAAAAGGTTACATGATGGAAATGCTTCGAACCCGCCGCGAGTGTTAAACTGCCGACCTAGCAAGAAAAGAAGTTATTAATAGGCCATTACCTGGTGTTGAACGGCTGAAGAAGAAAGAGGCGCTTCCCGCCTCCTGCTATGTACTTAATACACTGAAAGATGGAACAGAAATGGCCCGGAGACCCCAAAATCAGCAGTTTATATCCTCTCGCGGAAGATTCTAGGCGTTAGGGGAAAGAAAACACCCTCCCACAAAATCTTTATTGGTTCGGGAAAAGAAACCCCTACATAGAGGAAAAAGAAACACATTATTGGTGGAAAATTAATTAAAGAAATTCGGGATTGGCTAGATCCAAAATAAGGGGAAAAAGAGGGGTATACAGCCAACTTAAACCATGACAGAAAGAAATTTAACAAAGAACAAACTCTTGAAATAAAAATTTCTCCAACAAAATAGTTCTTTAACTCCGCACTAGGTCGCACTATTGTAATTCTTCAGTAGTGTCCTCTAGAAGAGAAAGTTCACACTTCTTACTTCAAGCGAAACAAAAACACATCAAAAGTGACACAGTTCAAAAACTCAAAATTTCCCACGTGGTGACATCTTCTGAGAAAGTAGAGAATTAATAGAATAGATAAAGTTCAACCTTCCTCCAGAAGAGGAGTTTCAACTGGCGCAACTTTTAAATAAACAGAGTAGAGGTGTACCGCCCGGTACAATTATTATTATTATTATTATTATTATTATTATTATTATTATTCGTTTCTCAGACATGTGTATTTAAAAATAATGTAGGATAGTGATATTATAGGCTAAGCAGAGATATTATCGCATTTAGTTGCCTTTGTGTTCAGTTTTCCAACCATAACTCCCTTACTTTTCACATAGATCGCGAAATTCTGGCGTAATAACCAACAGTACTGTATATTGAACTCAGATTACAAAGGTGGCCATAGCGTATGCGTTTATAAGGGATTAAAGGATTCTGGTAGACGAAGGTGCACAAATACGTCAGCCCCATGTTCGTAGACTTACCGGCACGTAAAATAATTCTTATGGGAACAAAATCCCGGCTCCTCGGGGTCTCCTAAAACCTTAAAAGTAGCCAGTGCGACATGAAACCAACTATATTATTTTGTTGAATTTATTTCTCATTTTCTAGACTGAAATCTTCAAGAAAATCACTCCAAATTTAATTTCAACCAGGAAAGTTTACACGTGTTATTTTATCATGGGACTGATAAAATAGTGTACGGTACGTGAACTTTCTACTGGGTCGTCAGCCCGAAGCCTGGTTGAATCCTCAAATAAGACGTATAGGCAGGATGAGGATTGACATAGTCTGCCATAGCTCTCCTCACTGAGCCAGAAGGTGCTACTGCAGGACGACTGACCCCCATTAGTAGTACTTTTCGTAATACTCAGACGCTCCAAATGTTATTACTCAGCAGCTTGCATATTGTCACAGCCATAGCACCTACATGGAACTGGGATTTCAGGAGAGGCTATATTTTACTCTGGGCGCGGCTGGAGATAGATGCAAGAATACTGCATTCGCCAACAAATAGCAACAGGAAATACATGTGAAAAGTGATCCCAATTTTGTTTCCTCAGGTGTTGTTCTCAAAGTCAAAAAAAATATATTCTTCGAGTTAGTATAGGATACTTAAGCGAAAAATGAGGTCAGAACGTAACAAGTGACCTTGCTCATCAAGAATGAGAGAGCTACCGTCTAATTACTTCCTGTGTAACGATCCCAGACTCCATGGAAGAATGTTATCTCGTGGGTGGGGCTCTCTATATACTATGATGACCTACAGTGTGTTGGAAACTTCTAAGATAGGGTGACGGGCGTGTGGGCACAAAATACAATTACATGGCCAAGAAAGATGGGAAAATCGGCGCTTACTGGGTGCTATATCTCGATAAATGGGAGTTGCGTCACTGACACCTACATGGCAATTTAATGCTAAAGGTCAAGTTCCGGAGAGGATAACACTTGACAGGAATGTGAAGAAGGGATTTCGAGGTCAATGCCACAAGTAACAAGTATTGACTAGGGAAATGTTTGCGTTGGACCAGACCAATTGCAATGACATTTAGTAGGTCGATCAATTAGGATATCATGAACTTAATAATTGCCAACCTCTCGTAAAATAATACTGGCATTTACTTACTTTAAGCATAATTGATTTTCGCTGTAAAATGGAACGTGGTGTATCAAGATAATAGTTCCAATGAAATTTAGCAGAGTATATTTGTAAAATAGAAATGCAGAGACACAAATGAACCATATCATAATACGCTTCAATTTATTACAACACTGTGGCATAATTTTATTCAAGCGCTCAATATACAGTAGTCGCGGGGAGTGAAGGAAAGAACCCTGGATGGCCATGCCATAGGCTATGAGAACCCCGTAGCGCTCTGGTAGGAACGAATTCCTCTAGTTGGACCTGAACCGCAAGCCGTGATTTCAATCTTCTAGGCCCCAATAGTTATGTACCCACGCGTGCAGCAAACTTTGAAGGGGGTGAGATTTAAACGAGGGGATGTACCGAACATTTGTCACAGGTTGACAAACTTCTCTTTTCCAGGGCTGGAATCACCTGAATTCTAATCAATTAATCCGGCACTAAGCTAAATTCCACAAATCTGACACCCCAGGTAATCAAGATGATAATCGTAGAGTAACTGGAGCTGATAAAACTATTTACAAACTGAGATATTTGCGCATTAACGGGAGCAGCCGTTAGTATCTGGCGAGCTCTTACAAAGGAAGAGTGCTTGTTTGCTGGTTACTTTCCCTTGGAGCCAGCGACTTGTGAGACTATGAAGTTTGCGCTGTGAAGGGAAGCGTTCTCCTATTTCTTTCTGAACGCCGAGTGTGACATATCGTGATCCCAATCCGACAAGACAGTAACTTTGTGAAGTTTCGGTTAGACATGAAATAGAATCGCTGTGATCACAAGAGCTAGTGACGGTAGAGCCCTGCACGGATGCGGATATCCGCGGTTTTATCCGTACAGCTTGCGCTGTTGCGACGTAAAGATGGCCGCGCCACTTTCTGTTTGCACTAAGGAAGAACAGCAGGACCAAGACTAATGTGCATATGGTTTGCCACGTCATCAGCAGTAACTCGTCGATTATTCAGGATCATATCCCGCACTTGTTCAATATTGGCATCAGTTACGGCTGCAGATGGACGCCCGGATCTTTCCTCATCCTTCAAGCTCGTGCGACCGCTTTTGAGCTGTTTAGTCCGATGGAACAACACTTCGCTGTGACAAAACTTTGTTCCCGTGAAAGTCTTCTATGAATGTCCGCTCCTGATACATCCTCAGACCAGAGAAAAAAGGGTTACAGAACGCTGTTCTTCCTTGGTGCAAACAGAGAGTGGTGCGGCCATTTTTACGTCGGAACAGCGCAAGATGAACTGATCTGATAACGCTGAAACCTGCCATAGACGTAGACAACGGTGCTATCTAGCTGCTGGTGAACACATAACGCCATAGAGCCATGCAGATATGTATTTACTTGCCTAATGGCTAAAAGAAGGGACAAATTTAACCTGGAAGGGGTTCGTGATAAGGAATAAAGTAAGGAAAAGCGGGGATAGAAGGGGAGAACTTCGGGCGGAATATTAGTTAAAGAAGAACTAAGTGATCAAGTCATAGATATAGAAAATGAGCTTGAAGAGGTATTGTGGGTTAGGTTTAAAATGCGGGGGGGGGGGGGGTGGAAAGAAAGAATGTGTGTTTGGGTTTTATATACAACACTCCAAGGGAATCAATATATGCGAATGATTACTTCTTCCATGGCCTGATAGAGGAAATTAATATTATTAGTGGAAAGTACGAAGAGGATGGACTGATTTTGATAGGGGACTTAAATGCAAGAATAGGAAGTTCTTGTTCAGAGTATGGTAAAGAAGTAAGGAGAGTAAAGATGAGAGATAGGAAAAGTGAAGATAAAGTGAGAAATGTTTACGGTCAAAAGTTGTTAGAAGTATGCGGGGCGTGTGAATTGTATATTCTAAATGGGTGGTGGCAGGGTGATAAGGAAGGAAAAATGACTTATATTTCATACGAAGGAGGTAGTTTTATTGTTCCGATTGAGTTCGGATGATATGTTGGACAGAATTAGCAGGATGGGAGTGGTGGATTGGCTGGAATCCCACCACTCTCCGGTATATATAATCGTAAATAGGGATGGGGTGCAGAAGAGAAGAGTTCAGGAAGAGAATGGAGTGTGGGAGGTCGCAGAGTTCCTAAGTATATCTGGTCAGAGGAGGGGAGAGCGAAGTTATGCAAATATCTGGAGGAGGATGAATTCCAGATCATCAGGGTGGGGATTGAGGCAGCAGTGAAAGGTAATAATATTCACAGAGCTGTAGAGCTTTTGGAGTATCCGGGGAGGAAAATAGCTGAGGAGAAATCATACAGGAATAAGAATAGAGAGGTGGGATAGGGTTGGTTCGATAAGGAATGTAAGGAAAAAAGGAAGGCAGTGCTGATAGCGTTGGCTGAGTTCAGGAAGCATGGTGAGAGGGGGTTAAGGGAAAAAATTTGCAGGATGAGGAAAGACTTCAAGAATATGATAGGAGAGAAGAAAAAGGTTTGGCAGGAGGCTCAAACGGAAGCTTTAAATAGGGAGTGCAAGAACAGGGAAGAGAAAAGGTGTGGGCGAGGGTTAAAAAAATAAACAGGGGGACGAGTAGAGTGACGAAACCGAAAATCGGTATGGAACATGGGCAGATTACTTCCAGGAATTATTAGGAGAACAGGAAATTTGGGTTAAGGTCGACGGAGGTGATAACGTAGATAGTGGGATAGAGAGGGCTGCCAAGAGCTGGAAAAGAGAATGGTAGTGATAAAAATGTGAAGACCAGGACTGCGGGTGGGGAAAGTGGGATAACTAATGTGTATTGGAAGGAAGTAGCAAAAAATAAACAGATGATAGTGTCTGGTAATATTCTTCAACAAGTTATTTGAGGGGGCGAAATTCCCTAAAGAATGGCAGAAGGGGATTATACGTCCTATTTACAAAAATAAAGGGGACAGGACTAAACCCCGTAATTATAGGGGTGTAACCCTACTGGACTCCCTGAGCAAGGTGTACACAGGTATTCTAGCAAATAGATTGAGGAAGTGGACAGAGGATTACTCAGTTATAGGGCCTATCGTGTTTTCAAAATGGATTTAGGAAGGGGAGGATGACGGCTTATAATTTAATGATCGTGAGAACCATAATTGATAAATATGTAAGAAAATCAGGAGCCAAAGTATTTATTGCCACAATTGACTTCCAGAAGGCGTTTGATACAGTGAGCAGGGAGGCCCTGTTTGAAAGATTGGGGAGGGTTGGGGTGGGAAAGAAGATAAGAGCGATCAGAAATATATATAAGAAAGTCTATTGTAGCATCAGGGTGGAAGAAGGGGTGGTGAGTGGAGTGATTGAGTCGAAAGTTGGGTTGAAACAGGGATGTAAATTGTCGCCAATCCTTTTTCTATTGTTTATAAACGACCTACTAGATGGCCATGTAGAGAGAAAATGGGCTTACCCAGTACTAGGCAAACAAGAAATTCCAGGACTTATCTTTGCCGATGATGTGTTGTTGCTGTCGTTAACAGCTGGGGGTTTGCCAAAAAGTTTGAATAAAGTAGGGAGAAATGGTCATTGAAGATCAACAGTAAGAAATCTAAGGTGATGGTTTGCAGGAAAGGGAATAAAAGGAAACCGGGAGTTAAGTGGGCAATAAACGGGGAAAAGATTGAGCTGGTGGAAAAGATGGAGTATCTGGGGGTGATGCTGAGAAGAAATGTTAGTTGGATGGAGCAGATTAGGCGTATTAAATGGAAAGCCCAAGCAGCACTCTCAGTAAATAGGATATTGGAAAATAAATTTAGGGGAGCAAGCTATGCTATACAAAGTATGGTATTCAACACGGTAGTTAAGGGTAAAATGCTATATGCTTCGGAGGTTTGGGGAGTAGAAAAAGAGTGTGTGATATTAGAGCAGATAGAGAGTAGGTTCTGCAAGATTGTAACAGACCCACCCTTGTGCACAGCGAGTGCAGGTGTGAAGATGCTGTGTAAGGAGTATATTAAGATCGATATTTTAAAAAGAGTTCTTGGTTACTGGTGTAGATTAAGAGAAGGGGTAAGGGGCCGGATCCTACAGTCGGCCTACCAAAGTCAAATAGAGGATAATTATTGTGACCACTGGGTGAACAAGGTGAAGAACACCTTAGATATACTGGGGTTGGGCGAGTTTTATAACGTTAAATGGGGTGGGAGAAAGGGCACGCATTGGAAACACGTGATTAAGAGGGCGATAGATATTGCTGAAGAAGAATTGGTGGCCGAATGCCGGGAGAAGGCTACCCTAGAAATGTTTCTGAGAGCAAATCAGATGCTAAATCTGAGAGTGGCAAATGTAAATAGGGGGGTGAGAAGAGGGTTAATCTGGTGGTTGTTAGGTGTATATGTTAACAGAGGTTGGACTAAGTTAAAAGTAAATATGTTGTGCGTATTATGTGGTGAAGAAAGGAGACAGTGTAAAGGAATGCTGGAAGAGAGACGGATGTTTAACAAACGTCAGTTGGAGTGGATTTCTCATCCGTGCAATGAAGATAAGCTTTTGAGGTGGATAGTGGCGGAATGGAAGAGTGCTGGGATTTTGTGTAGGTTTTTGTCTAAAAACAAAAACAAACAAAAAAAAGAGATGTTCAGTAGCCTTAAAGGCGAAGTCTCAGTTGTACCAAGAGAAGGAAGATAGTGTAGTGGCATGTCATGACACAAGCAATGTACTGAATCAGCACTGTGGAGTGGTCGACCTTCCTAGCTGCTGACCAGTAGCGATGAAGGGGGGAGGAGAGATTCTGACATGCGCCACCACAGAGAGACTTACTAGCATATGCAATAGTTGCTAGTTCAGGCGGGTGACACATGCCATCACGTATTCAGGAAGTGAGGTGGTTTTAACATGGGGTTGCCGTAATTTGTCCTTTTAAATTTATTTTTAATTGCCCTTTTAATTTTATTTTTAATTGCCCCTTTAATAATTTTAATTTTATTTTTAAATTCAGCTGGCAGAGAGGCCAGTGGAATAATTTTCCCTTGTGTTCTTATTTCATGCTGCTATGCCCACCAATGGGAGATATCATTGTACTCTTAACAATGTATTGTATATGACATCTAGGTTTCCTGGTTTTTTTGTCCTTGCTGTAATTGTCGTTGTTTCGCATGTTTTTCTTCTTTTTTCAATTGAGGATTGTTATTTTTCTCCGTTAAGATCGATTGGCTTGTGTAAACTGTAAGATCGGGAGAAAAATAAAGGTGTACTGCTACTACTACTACTACTACTACTACTACTACGTACTGTGGAGTGACAGTTGTCACTAGATCTTTATTATTGCTCTGAAGAGGAACCTGGTTGCAGGTTCGAGTCTGTTTATTACAAAAATTACACGACCTGACATCCCCAAAATTACATACTATAATTTCATTAACATGATACAGAGAAACCTGTACCCAACGGAATCTCATGGTACTACGTTTCTTTTCCGCTGTGCACAGGTTTCCGTTTAGAACATGTTATGTAAGACTATTGTTTGCTGTAACACTGTCTACTTTACACAAGATACACTACAATGAATTTCGTTTTCACAGCTTTTCATGTTCTCAAGGAAGTTAAATTTCTCGTAATAATTAAAATTTTGTTAAATATACAAGAATTGATTTCTGAACATAACCTGTACGATTATCAACATTATTTTTTCCTTAAAGATTCCATTTTTAATGCCTGGCTGCATAACTCAGAAGGTAGACCGCTGGCCTTCTGACTAGAAGTTGGCAGGTTCGATCCTGGTGGTATTTGAAGGTACTCCTATACACCAGCTTCGAGTCGTTAGATTTACCGGTACGTAAAAGAACTCCGGCACCTCGGCGTGTCCGAAAAACATAAAAATATATGGTTAGTGCGACGTACAAACAATAACATTATAATGAATTCAGAACCTTGTAAACAATTCAGCTCTCATCAGGAATGAACAATTTCACAGTAAAAATGGAATTTTCCACTGTATACTGAGAAACTGTTTCCGTTTCCGCGTTCGACAGGTTTCGCTAAATACAGGTACTTTTGTACATATTTTAGTGTTAATCGAATGGGGCCATAGAATATTTCCGTTAATACCAGGTTTCCGCTATGTACAGGTTCCGTTGAATTTACTGGTCATATTCGCGAATATATGAAAAGACTGATACAAAATTAGGCAGAAACAGAAAATTGCTCCTAAAGGAAAGACAGAAGTATACCAGACAGTATGGTGACCATGTTCATGAGAGTCAAAGCAGGGACCAAGAAGCTATGTACCACAAGACGCTAACCCCATCCCTACCCATTTTCTACGTATGGAGTCCAACAATGCCGAATAATTATAGTGCATTATATTATTGAAGCTAAAGACAGAATGAATTAACATAAATCATTACTACCAGACATTCAAAGGCGCACATCTGGTATATAGTTCCGGTCCTCGTACAGAGCTAGAACATGGACAGTCGTAGTAATACAGTCTACGGTGGCTATACAAGCTACTATCGTTCACTTCATACACATTTGCACAACTATTCTAATATACCTTGCAATTAAACGATGTATTTTTCTACTTCATTTGAAAATTGTATGTAGTTTTTGTTATTTACAGTCAGTCAGTCCTCAGTACTTTTGTGAAGATGTTGTTTTTAGAAGTGATTTGTACCCTTTTTTAAATCATAAAACTCCAAATAACTGTGTTTTAAATTCTTTTTAACCGTCATAATTGCTTTCTGAATAGTCATCTATATTCATTTGATTTTCCTCATATGCGCATACCTGATTTATTCTAAAAATATACGCACCGGATTTGTACGAAGAAAGCTTATAACAAATTCAACGACCGTAGAAATATTATAATATGGTATTTGCTTGGATGAGATTGGTCATTTAATTTGATTTGGGAAAACCGGAACATCCAAGCGTCCCAGCCGTAACTGAAAATGAAAACCTACAACCTGTTTTCCAGTCATTGACGGGGCAGGGATGTAATGAATGAAACATATATAGGCTGTTATTACAATGGGGTCGCCACTCCCAAGGTGATTCATTAATGAGTGCTAAATGCTATGAAATGATAATGGAGAGTGTTGCTGGAATGAAAGATGACAGGGAAAACCGGAGCACCCGGAGAAAAACCTGTCCCGCCTTCGCTTTGTCCAGCACAAGCCTCACATGGAGTCACCGGGATTTGAACCACGGCATACAGCGGTGAGAGGCCGACGCGCTGCCGTCTGAGCCACGGAGGCTCCCCAGCCGTACCTGACGGTGACAAATTAAATAAAATGGCCTACAGCTTTTAGTGTTGGGAGTGTCCGAGGACATGTTCGGCTCGCCACGTGCAGGTCTTTTAATTTGACTCCCGTAGGTGACCTGCGCGTCGTGATGAGAATGAAATGATGGTGAAGACGACAGACACACCCAGTTCCCCTGCCAGGGGAATTAACCAATTATAGTTAAAATTCCCTACCCTGCCGGTAATCGAACCCAGAACCCCTGTGACCAAAGGCCAGGACGCTAATCATTTAGCCATGGAGCCGGACACTGACGGCGACAATGGGACATGTCTCAGAAAACTGGAATTGCCTCGGACAAGTCGGGAAGTTTGGTCACCTTACCAAAGGGAGAAAACGTAACCCGTAGAATTAAAAAAATAAGTACAACTATCTCAAAAATCGAACTTCCCTAGAGCATAGAAATTTTTAAAAAATAACATTACCACCAGGTATCTTAATTTTGCTACCCATGTTTCAAACCGCTGTAGTCGCAACAGCACAAAGAATATACGTTTTAAAGAGCAATAGTAATTATAAAATTTCCAGAAAAGATTTTTTTAAAATCAGTTATTTGTTAAAGACATCGGATTACAAAAATGTACATTAGAATAGCAACAATAAAAACACAGTCCAGTTATTAAAAATCAGAACATCTAACACGAAGTTTACTTTCACATATTGGGCAATACTGAAAAATGATTGGTAGGCCTATAGGATTATGGTTTGTCCATGCGTATGTATTCCAGGTCAATTAGACAGTGCAACGTCACGGACCTATCACTTCTCGTCCTTGATAAAGATATGTCTTAGTGGATACATCAGTTCATGGTCACCAAGCCACTCAGTTCGGAGGAGACAATTCCACGGAACATAATTGACTCTGTCGCAAGACATTATGTGGGCATCATTTGATTTAATTTCTCACACAGAACAGCGTGTGCATATACACTTTAAGGACTCTAAATTATTATTTTTAACCCAAATATCCCAAACTTCTACAGCAGAGGTGCTCACCTGGGGATATCGTCCCACGGGTGCCCAGCATTGGAAGCGGGCGGCGTATGTTATTCAATCACAGTGATGAAGATACGTCACAGGCCGTGAGGTTGGGCGAAGTTCTCGCAGTCAGTATCGATCACTGCGGCGATATCCGAGTTTGAAATGGATGAAAAATAGTACATTATGCAACAAGCCTATCATGGTAATAATTAATTCACGGGGATGTTTATAAAACGAGCGAAGCTCGTCGATAATTATAACTCAATTTTTAAAATATTCATAAATTTCTGTCGAGATGTCACTTGATAGTTGAGTTTACTGAACCGAGCGCATAGCGCACGCGCTGCCTTAAAATTTAATACTGAATATTGTAATTCATTACGCACATTACAAAAATATTTGAGGTTGTAGGCCTAACTCTTTATTGTATCAGATCAAAATACATAAACTGCAATGAACAAAAATAACTTATTTATTACAACGTAAATTGAAAATGATGTGGATTTCAGCCCTCTTTATTTCAATATTTTCTGGTTCGAGAGTGTCTGGGAGAACTTCGCCCAACCTTCATGGCCTGTGACGTCACCGGCTGAACACCACAAGCTCAGCCTGCCAGCCCGCCCGCTTACAGTGCTGGGCACCCGCGCGTCGAAATGCCCAGCATGGGCACCAATGCTATAAGCGAATATTTTGCCCAAATTTGTCCTCTTGAATTCCAACTTTATCTTCATATTGTGATCTTTCCTACTTTTAAAGACACTACTCAATTTTTTTCATCTACTAATGTCATGCCACGCCATCTCTCAACTGGCAGCTCGGAACATACCACTTAGTCGAGCAGCTCGTCTCCTTTCTCAAAAGTCTTCCCAACTCAAACTTTGTAATATTTTTGTAACGCTGCTCTTTTGTCGGAAATCAACCAGAATAAATCGAGCTATTACTTACAATTACAAGTATTATTTAAAGTAAATTGTATTATGTTCCTTGTAAATGATCAATTTTGAATACATTTAGGCAGCCTTATATATTGTTTTATTGAAATAGTGACGGGATTTGGTACTTCTCAATTGTAAAATACTTAAAGTTGACTCTAAAGGAGGTTGTAAGTCTCATCCACTGTGTATAAAAGATGGTAGGTTGAAAAGTATGAAAAGGAAGGAGCACACTATCATATTGTTTTTTGAAATCGTTAATACAGGTCACTTATCCAAAAAATATTCATTTAGAACGATTTGAAATATTTTAGCTTCAAATTTTTCTTCTTAACACTGTTCTAACATAATAGATCTACACAAGAGTGTTTTGAGCATAAACTGTGTATTGGAAAAATGTGGGTTAAAACAGGGCCTCTCAGACGCCCAATATCTCACGCGTGCAAACCGAGGCGTAGAGGTTCTGTTCACCGTGCATCGGTCCAACTCGGCTCCGTTCGGACTAGCGTTTTGTCACGGAGCGACTTGGCTAAGTTCGGCTTGGATGTTGGAGCCTTGCAGAGCGAGTGAGGAAGGGGGAGACAGGCGTAGGGAAAAAGAGAGACAGCGTTATTGCTCAAAATCGAGGAGTGGGGGTCTGCACTCCGGTTAACCTAGCGAAGTCGTCTTATGCACCTTGCGTCGTGCACCGGTGCATGCACCCCGAGAGGCCCTGGGTTAAAGAGACAGGAAATATCTGTTTTACGAAAGACCAGAACACGGCGCGAGGTATAAAATTGTTACGCTGTATTTTCCGTACAAGAGTTCACTCAAGTGTACACTGTCATAATTCTTGTATTAAATCGGTAGAAAACATCCCATTCCCATGGGTTATTTTCTCCCTAATTGCTGACTGACCCACTGATCTTAGTTCCGACCTGAAACATACAGATAACTACCTCATAATCAGTATTCTTTGCAGCCTACTTGATGGAGAAAAATTAATTCGCTCTACGTTTGTAAGAAGTGGTAGTGGACGGCGGTCCGGCGTTGGTGATGAGGGTGGAGTTACAGAGTAAACAAGCACTCAGCCTCATAATGAGTGTACTAAGAGCTAGGTCACGCCACCTTAAACAAACACTTCCTTCAGCGCTCTTGGAGTTGCCTTCCTATTGCAATGATACGGTATAGGAACTTAACGACGAATTTTAAATGCAATGAATTCTTTACTGCCATCCACTATTAGAATTATTATGTAACTAGATGTTACCTGCGGCTTCGCTCGCGCGGATTTCGTAATTTGATAAATGTATTCGTTTCTCGTGCCGGCCGCGTGGTGTAGGGGTAGCGTGCCTGCCTTTTACCCGGAGGCCCCAGGTTCGATTCCCGGCCAGGTCAGGGATTTTTACCTGGACCTGAGGGCTGGTTCGAGGTCCACTCAGCCTACGTGATTAGGATTGCGGAGCTATCTGACGGTGAGATGGCGGCCCCGGTATAGATAGCCAAGAATAACGGCCGAGAGGATTCGTTGTGCTGACCACACAACACCACGTAATCTGCAGGCCTTCGGGCTGAGCAGCGGTCGCTTGGTAGGCCAAGGCCCTTCAAGGGCTGTAGTGCCATGGGATTTGGTTTGGTTTTTAATCGTTCCTCAGCACTACGCGAAGACATTATCTGAAAATTCCCAAAGTAAAAACTCACCGAAAATTTGAGTTTCATTTATCCCAGAACCTCTTTTTATACCACGTTTGTGGTGTTGCATTTTGACGCTAAGATGACCAGGCTACTGGAAGAGTTTATTCTGGAGCATGCGACATAGAACTGTACAAGTTAGAAACAGTCCTCTCTCAAGTCGAAAAAGAAAACGTGTTTATTTTCTTTTAAAGGAGATTCCAAATACCAGCCGGTAAGTTTTTGGGATATAGATATACTCATCTTAAAAATTCACCTCTCTTTTCAGCACTTTAGTGACGGAATATCCAAAAATCCTCCCTTAGTGAGCACTTACACTGTACTATGAATGTGTCTCCAAAATTTAATTTCTTTATGTCCAGTAGTTTTGGCTCGGCGATGATGAATTATTCAGTCAGTTAGTCAGTGAGTCAGAACATGTTGTTTTATATATAGAGAGTGGTCCATTTTAATCTATCGGAGCAAATATCTCGAAAACTACACATCGGATCAAAAAAAAAAAATGGGTAATGAAAGTTGTTTGTTTCGGGAGGGGATATCCAATGATACCAAAATCCATCCCGTACCCACGCCCCCTGGGGGTGGGGGAGGGACGAGAAGGAAATCTTAAATAGGAACCCCCAATTTTTATTGCAGATTTGAATTCCCCAGAAAAAAAAAATACCCCAGTTTGACCTATGATTTAAGCATTTTGGCTGACAGATGGCGCTGTAATTGAAAAAAGTTAAATTGGTTAAAAATCATAAAAATGGAGATATTTCGAAAAAACTCTAATATCAGAAAAATGAAAGTAAATGTAAATTATATTTTCAAAATTGGTATCCTGGGGCACCATTATTCACCGACGAACCCCATCTTCACTTATGGGAGTGGAAATTATTTCAAAATCTTCAATGCGAAACCAATTTTTAAAATCAAATCTTGGTTTTCCAGTACCGAATCGAATGTTTTGATTTTATTGTTGATGCAAATTAATTTTTATTTTTAGGCTGGTGTTCACCTGTTGTTCATCGCCCTTGAACTGATGTGTGTAGATTATTAAGAGCTGCCTCCAGAACGGCCTCTTCTGTTTCATCCGATGTAACGGGTCTATCGCGGACTGGTGACTGCTTGGACATCACGCCTGTTGTCCTTAGACGTCTTTCAACACGGCGGAATGTCGTAGCAGCCGGGTGTCGCGTGTCGGGATGCCATTCCTCGTACAGACGTAGTGCCCCGCAGGCGCTTTGTCTTCCTTACCCATAACTGAGGAACATGTCAACGTTTTCCTCTGTGTAAATCATGCTGAATTACAGCAAAGATTACATTCAGGCCCTAACCAGCAGAGAATGCACATGGCCCAAGGTGAATAACAGTGCCGTTCTATTGTTTGAATATGGCAAACATGAGCCTGTGTTTATGTATTCAAACATCATACAGAAGCAAAAATAATTCATCGATGTAGGATTCGAACCGCTGATGCCACATTCCATCGATTGCTGTGCGAACGCCTAACCACATCCGCTACGCTACACCGCTAGGAATATGCTGGTAGTACAACGAGAGTAGAGAACGTACGGCATCTAGTTCAGTGTTTAAGGCATTAATTACCTAGTTTTATGCATTGATTCCCCTCTTCATTACACCCGGTCACGAGGCACGCCACATTAACATAGTTACAATGTCAAAGGAGGTCGGATTATATAACCTGTCGGTAGGGTTCAGAATCGTGTGCAAAATGTACTCACTGGACATCAGTACCATACAGTATGCCCACAGGGCACGTTAGTTTGAAAAAATGAAATGGCGTATGGCTTTAAGTGCCGGCCCCGTGGTGTAGGGGTAGCATGCCTGCCTCTTACCCGGAGGCCCCGGGTTCGATTCCCGGCCAGGTCAGGGATTTTTACCTGGACCTGAGGGCTGGTTCGAGGTCCACTCAGCCTACGTGATTAGAATTGAGGAGCTATCTGACGGTGAGATAGCGGCCCCGGTCTAGAAAGCCAAGAATAACGGCCGAGAGGATTCGTTGTGCTGACCACACAATACCTCGTAATCTGCAGGCCTTCGGGCTGAGCAGCGGTCGCTTGGTAGGCCAAAGCCCTTCAAGGGCTGTAGTGCCATGAGGTTTGTTTTGGTTTTATGGCTTTAAGTGCCGGGATGTGTCCGAGGACTTCGGCTCGCCAGGTGCAGGTTTTTAATTAAACTCCCGTAGGCGACCTGCGCGTCGTGATGAGGATGAAATGATGATGAAGACGACACATAAAACCAGTCCCCGTGCCAGGGGAATTAACCAATTATGGTTAAAATTCCCGACTCTACCGGGAATCGAATCCAGGACCCCTGTGACCAGCACTCTAGCCATTTAGCCATGGAGCCGGACGCACGTTAGTTCGGTTTGGTGATTAGCTGCCATCCCCGGAGGCCCGGGTTCGATTCCCGGCTCTGCCACGAAATGTAATAAGTGTCACGATGGCTGTAACGGGGTACACTCAGCCTCTAGAGGTCAACTGAGTAGAGGAGGGTTCGATTCCCACCTTAGCCATCCTGATTTTCCGTGGTTTCTCACTTCTCCTCCAGGTAAATGCCGGGTTGGTACCTAACTTAAGGCCACGGCCCTTTTCCTTGACTATCCTTACCAAACTTCCCATCCCCCTACAAGGCCCCTGTTCAGCATAGCAGGTGAGGCCCCCTGGGCGAGGTACTGGTCCTCCTCTCCAGCTGTATCCCCGATGCAAAAGTCTCATGCTCCAGGACACTGCCCTTGAGGCGGTAGAGGTGGGATCCCTAGTTGCGTCCGAGGGAAAACCCGACCCTGGAGGTTAAACAGATAAGGAAGTAGAAGAAGAAGAAATACTTTCCCATCTAGCGAGAGATTGCACACAGTCGTTAAAGTGATCGCCAACGTCAGAGGTACTTGATGTGGTGCTTAGAAGAAGAAGAAGAAGAAGAAGAAGAAGAAGAAGAAGAAGAAGAAGAAGAAGAAGAAGGAGACGAAAGGGTTATGTCCAAATTTTTTTTTTTGTTAGGGGCTTTACGTCGCTCCGACACAGATAGGTCTTATGGCGACGATGGAATAGGAAAGGCCTAGGAGTTGGAAGGAAGCGGCCGTGGCCTTAATTAAGGTACAGCCCCAGCATTTGCCTGGTGTGAAAATGGGAAACCACGGAAAACCATCTTCAGGGCTGCCGATAGTGGGATTCGAACCTACTATCTCCCGGATGCAAGCTCACAGCCGCGTGCCTCAACGCGCACGGCCAACTCGCCCGGTCCAAATTTTTATACTCTAGGCTTTTGTGATATTATTTTGTTTGTAAGCTATAGAAACAAATGTATTTGGAATGTAACTAATACAGTACATATAGTCTATATCAAGCATCCCTACAATTCTAACAAGGAGAGGCCCGACCCAGCGTCCAACCGATTTCAACGAGCTTCGATGTAGGGCCTACCTGTTGGCGAACACTCAACAGTAACTCAAGTAGAAGAATTCAGGTCAATACGCTTTAGTTTTCGAAAACATTGAGGTCAGTGACATTGTCTTAAGTTAGGTACTATCCCGGCATTTTCCTGGGTGAGAAGTTGGAAACCACGGGAAACCACGTCGAGGATGGCTGAGGGGGGAGGCGAAACCCCCTATACTCAGTTGACCTCCCAAGGCTGAGTGGACTCCGTTCCAGCCCCCGTACCACTTTTCAAATCGAACCCGGGCCTTCGAGGTTGGCAGCTAATCACACTAACCTCTATACCACAGAAGCGGGCATTATTATTATTATTATTATTATTATTATTATTATTATTATTATTATTATTATTATATAATTACCATCTTTATACTGAACGTTGTTCTCTTCTCTAAGCGCTGTTCTTGAACTATTGAGGAAATCATGACTGAACCAGAACTTTCGAAAGAGTTGTTAAGAATATTGCGGAAACGGAAGATATTTTTCTTCTAAAAGTACAGAAAGAAGAGACAGTTCACCTAAAGTAACTGAACACATGTGTCATTCATCCCATTGAAGTTTTTCAGTTTTTCTGAGATCCTGAGTTTATGAAGCAAATTAGGATAAGAGTTAAAAGAGTTAAACAGATAACAAGCATAAAGTACTAAAAGAGTTGTAATTCTCTTGTCCCTCTTATAGGAATTTACACCTTCTATGCAACATTCTTTTTAAAAAAATATAGTTGAACAATAAAATACTGTACGGGAATATCTCGTAGTAATTATAATAATACACACCGTTTTATTTGATACATAAGTATAGCATTTACATTAATGAAAACAAAACCAAAAAAAGCAACCGTCAAATCCACGTAAAAATCAGTGACCTGGCCGAGAATCGAATACGGGGTGTCAGGGTAAGCGGCAGGAAAGCTATCCCTATACCATAGGACCGGCCGATATGTACAAATCTAATGCATTTGAACGCTTAATGTGTGAATGTTTAGATTGCTCGAAAATCTATCTTTCCATGCAGCTAGACTATATGAAGGGCTAGCGTATTCATTTTTAGACGCTTCAAAAAGCCAACTTCCTATGCAGTAAATAACTGATTGGGTACAAACTCTCCTTAAACATTGCCCTTTGAACAAAACTGACTAATTACAGGTTTCTACGTTTCATTCCAAGGACAAGTTAAAGCGATGGGAGCATACATTGTGCGCGATCTCTTCGACACCATATTATGCACACCGTAGACGCACAGTATGAACATCCAACATTTTCCATGTTACGCCGTATGGTCTTTTCAGCCGATTCCGAGCAAACAAGAAAAATTCATCATTGTGGCACTTTCAGCCTCTCCTATTTCCACTCAATTGTTTTTCAAGAGTACGTAAACAAGGAAGCTATTCACTATTTAAGATTAAGACAGGTTTCCTCTCGACCACTCCCACTTAATTCCATTCTAACTGAAGACGAGTTAATTAACTCAGAAGAGAATGTAATTACATTTAACGCCATAGCCCGTTTACAAGGCTCCGCGCACTAAGCAATCGATCGCAGGATTTTATGCTTGCCGAATCGTGACCAGCTTCAAGGAGTGAACATCAACCAGTGATGAAAGATATTCCACTCCATACCATCTTAGGTCAAAGCCTGTGATATGACACAGATTTGTAAATGGTATTGATTATTTATATTGTCTCCTGAGCAATTCAGTGGAGGGCAATATTCTCGTTGCTTGCCTCCTCAAAAATGCAATAATCATCTTCAAATCCTTGAAATTATCCAAAATCCTTTCGTTGATTGAAAGAGCTCACTTACAATTTTAAAACGATGGGCTTCAGAAATCAGTGAAAAGTAAAGTTAGTCTTAAAATAATTCCTCCTATGTTGAATAGATTCGGTTGTTCTGCTACTAGCTATTATCGATCATTTGAAGTCCCTAAGCACAATTGAAAGAAAGGAGCATATCTACACTAATACAGTATAACGATAGCTCCAGAATTTATCTTCACCGAATTTGAAGCCCAAGTTACATTTATTTTGACCAACAACATATATAAAAGTCCAAAGCTTCATACGCCGGCCCCGCCGTCTAGGGGTAGTGTGCCTGCTTCTCACCCTGTGGTCCCGGCCAGGTCGGGGATTTATACCTGGACCTGAGGGCTGCCACGATGTCCACTCAGCCTACGCAATTACAATCTTGAATTGGAATCTTGAATATTTTGCAGTTAGCACATTGACGTAGCCTTTAACCCTTAATACTAACACGTCTTAATTTTTACAAGGCAGTTTGTCAACGTAGCTTGCTGTTCCAAAACCGGAAGTTCCTGTGGACTGAACGCCTCACTACCTTCAGTTGGAAGCAAGCTGTAGTTTTGGACGTGCTTATCCGTAATCCTAGTTGTTTTGAACGTAGTGTTTTATCAGTGTAGTCGTAACATTTACGACACGTTGATACTACTACAAGTTTTTGTTGCACCGGGCATGTTGGCCGTGCGGTTAGGGGAGCGCGGCTGTGAGCTTGCATCCGGGAGATAGTGGGTTCGAATCCCACTGTCGGCAGCCCTCAAGATGGTTTTCCGCGGTTTCCTATTTTCACACCGGGCAAATGCTCGGGTTGTACCTTAATTAAGGCCACGGCCGCTTCCTTCCAACTCCTAGGCCTTTCCTATCCCACCGTCACCATAAGACCTATCTGTGTCGGTGTGACGTAAAGCCACTAGCAGAAAAACAAAGTCTTTGTTGCTTGCGTTTGAAATGAGGTTTCCTTCGCTTTTCTGTGTAGCGTCGAGAATAGAAGAGAGTTTTCTCGAAAACAGTGCTAAATCAACTCCACGCGCTTCCCAAATATGCTCACCGCGTTTGAGAAGAATGACGACCAATTTCTGTGGACACTGTTACCGCGTATGCGTGCTCAACATCCTGCAATGTGCTGTGTTTTTTGTGTCTAACTGACAGTCAAATCAGACCTAATGTTAAATTTTAACTGTACCGGGCGAGTTGGCCGTGCGCGTAGAGGCGCGCGGTTGTGAGCTTGCATCCGGGAGATAGTAGGTTCGAATCCCACTATCGGCAGCCCTGAAAATGGTTTTCCGTGGTTTCCCATTTTCACACCAGGCAAATGCTGGGGCTGTACCTTAATTAAGGTCACGGCCGCTTCCTTCCAACTCCTAGGCCTTTCCTATCCCATCGTCGCCATAAGACCTATCTGTGTCGGCGCGACGTAAAGCCCCTAGCAAAAAAAAAATTTACTGGGTACTTCTTGAGACTGCTTACATTACATTAAGATATAAAGGTTCTTAATTTGTAGCATCTTCTCTTCCTGCGGCTTTCTTCCACACCTGTGGGGTTGGGGGTGAGAAGTGCATAGCACAGGTGGATTTGGCCCTGTTTTACGACCGGATGCCCTTCTTGACGCCAATCCTATATGAGCGATGTAATCACTATTAAGTGTTTTTGTGGTGGTTGGTAGTGTGGTATTTTGTCTGAATATGAATAGGAGAGTGTTGGAACGAACACAAAAACCCAGTCCCAGAGCCAGAATTAATCAGAAGCGATTAAAACCTCCGACCCGGCCGGATATCGATCTCGGGACCCTCTGAACCGAAGGCCCGTACGCTGTCCATTCAGACATCGAGTCGGACAATTTGTAGCATCATAAAATTTTAATAAAAAGAATCATAATTTTTACGAGTGGTTGGTATTGACGTGACTTCTAGGTAACGTTACTTTTTCTGTTTACTTAGTAACCATTGATCTGACGTCTAAAAAAAAAAAGAACCAGAATAATGGCCTTTGTCATTACTGTTCTTTTTTTATTGTTGTTTTATAGTTATGTTATCGTTTATTTCTTTTCATTGCCTTATTTCTAGCATTTAAATCAGTCTATACTATGAATTAAAATAAGATGGTGACTGTTTTTTAGCATGCTCCGAATAGATCGAAATCTACAGGACCGATTGAGCAAAAATCTGGTAAGGATATAGCTTAAAATCCCGAGTCACGCCAGGAAGTCTATTGATTTTGATATATTTCACAGTTTCGAACTAGTGGGGGTATTTTACAGAGGTATGTCTCAAATTCGGGCAATTCCTCAATTTCTGCCCTACATGAACTAAAATAGCAGTTAAAAGGTTGAACAAGAAAAGTAGAACCAAGTGTATGAAAATCCACAGCCTGTTTCCAGTCATTCGACCGGGTCAGGAATGGAATGAATGAAGCCCCCGTCTAGCGACGAGGTTAGGAAATATGCCGGGTGCCGAAGCTTATCGCACCCTTCTGGGGAAATGATAAATGACTGACAGATGAAATGAAAAAAATAGAGTGTGTTGCTGGAATGGAAGATGACAGGGAAAACCGGAGTACCCGGAGAAAAACCTGTTCCCCCTCCGCTTTGTCCAGCACAAATCTCACATGGAGTGACCGGATTTGAACCACGGTATCCACCGGTGAAAGGCCGGCGCGCTGCCGCCTGAGCCACGAAGGCTCCCCAGGTTAAAAGGTTGATCCTATAGAAAAATTATGCGTACCGTGTGACCTTGAAATTAAATTTGTATACAAGAAACGTCATATGAATTTTCTTCGAACCTCCAACGGCTTTCGAGAAAATTTATTATTTTTGTGTGTGTTTTTTAAAGCTGCGGTTGCCTTCGATATTGAATAGGGGTCAAGTGAAGCCATTTTCGTCATCATTCGTGTGAGGTCGATGTTGATTGTTGACAGGCCAGCTGAAGAATGAGTGCTCCATTCTGCGGAAAGTTGCATTGTTGAGAGTGTTAAGCGTGCTTATCCATATTCGAGAACTGCTGTGGGCTGTCGTTTATTTATTCAGCCATTCGCCAGAGAGTTTATAATTCACACTAGCTAAATCCGGCCATGCTTCGCTGTGGCTCAGTCGGGTATGAAATTAATCAGTAAGTAAATAAATATATCCTAGCGATTAAAGATTCACCTAGAAAACGCATCATTCAATACCCTGTCTTGCGTTACTGAGGCTATGCTGTGGAATAAACGGAAAGGAAGAAAAAATAATTATGTTTTTACAGACAATCTTTTTTTAAAGTTATGTTAGTAGAATGACTACATTTTATGTTTGTCCGTTTTTTGCATAAACATAAAGATCAGACGGTTTACAGACTCTGGAGCACGCGACGTATAATTGCCTATGAGAGAAGCAATCGCTTCTAAGTTCAAACCGCACACTTGCAAACATTGCCCTTGCGCTTTATCAATAGCCAAAGGGAACTCAAGGCGCATTGGAAATTGAAGTCGATTGAACTCGAACGCTATGTCGGGCCGAATGTGTGGTATTCGTGGAAGTAGTACGCCTTCAACTTCATGAAGTCCAATCATAACTGTTGGTTAAATTATATTGTTCAACACTTTTAACTACTAATTGTGTGCCATTGCAAAACTTTGGCTGATTTACGTTTCGGAGTAATATAATTGGCACTCCAATTTTCAAATTCAGAATGTTTGACGGTAATCCGGGAACATCGAGAGAATAATAAATTCCGTTCAAAAATTCACGACTTCACTTTGGTTCATCACGGAGTAAATGTATTTGTATGTCACTGTTTCACGTGCGATGCTGTTTAGAATGATACTGTTGATATCGTGTACGTCGACACTTTTAGCCGCTAGATTGGCGCTTCCGCTAACCAGGCGTGATTTCGATCATTTGTTTCGATGCTTTGGTAAACCGTGTCTACTAATTCTTACTTTGAATTCACAATGTTGCAGAAATTAGATGGGAAGGTGACTTTTCCTGTTTCTGGAGTAATTGTCTTGAAAATATGTTAGCTGTTGGATCGGTTTGAAGCTGAACTCTCATATTTGTTGTTAAATGCATACTTTGTTTCTGCTCCAAAAAGTTGAATATTTCTAGGGTTCATAATTATCAGCTGGTGTTGATCGAGGTATAACTGGAAGCATTTGCCTGAAGTCACCGGATATCACACCAATGCTTCGCCAAATGGAACCTGATTATTTCGCAAGTCTTTCAATGTGGCCTATGGTCTAATGCTTCCAGTGACCCCTTGTGAGCCGTTGTACACTCATCCCGTACAACGCTTTTGCACGCCATAAAAACTTTTCCCATTCCTGATGTTTTGAAATTTTTGGGGGGGATTTCTGTGAATTGCATGTTTAGTGACAGTTCCAGAGCTAAATGCGCTGTTCTCCCTCCTTCCATCAACGTGGCAGCACTGCCTGAAGAACGAAGAGCTAACTCAATGTGGCCGTTTGAACGGAATTTAACCAGGATCTAGGAAATTAACACCGTTTTTCCTGTTCCATCCGGAGCGTCCAGAAAGTACAGTCCACCAGATTGTTTGTCCACAGCTTGTATAATGGTATCAAATGCTATGCTATATTTTGTTTTGGAAGGAGATTCGGTGTATTTTCTTGGACGAACAACTGCAAGTCATTTCTGTTGTATGTTTGCTCTTCGACTTCGAAGTGTTGTTTAGTGCTGTCTTTCCCAATTGTGCCAACAACTTGCAGCAAATTGCAAGGCAAAGATCCTCAATGAAGATTAGCGCTTAAATGTATATTTCTTCTGTGAAATCCAAGCCATGATTTTTTGTTCCTTGACGCATTCTGTGCAGAATATCTTCGGCCATGTGGTTTTTATATTCCTTACTCAGTTGTACTGGGTGGGACGGGGAACATGTAGACAAAATTTGCAAACAGCGTACGTATTCGAAATGCTCTTCTCTGTTGATCAAACGCAGTGAGTTTGTATTGATTGCTCCATGTGGTCTGTGTATCATTTCCTTGGTCACAACTTCAAACAAGTCATTATCAATTGTGAGATCTGGTATTTCGACAGATATTACTTCATCGATTTCATCTGGCATTATCTCCACAGTAAGCCATATTAGAATGTGCGCATGTGGCAATCCTCTTTTTTGCGATTCCACAGAGTACATCCAACATCGTGTTTCTCCGAAAACATGCAGCGAAGAGATTAAATCTATTAATGTCTGTAGCTGTTGTTTGAAAACGCATGCTGTTAGGTTGTGGCGATCAATAGGAGTTTGTCCTGGAAGTAGTAACTATTTTATTTCATCTCATGCTGGATTTAATGTAAATGCAATGAAAAGGTCAGGTTGAACATATTTCCGCACATACGTAATAGCGTCTTGCGCATATTTGTGTATATTTCGCGCACTAAAAGTATATATGAGAGGCAAAATTGTGATCTTTCCAATATTGCTTATATCACCTTCATTACTTAACGCGTCTCTCAAATGTGTATAATCTTCTGATCTCAGTTTATTTTGATTGAGCCTAATGAACAGTAGTCGTTCCGGCTCTATTTTCTTGTACATATTGACGATGTACTGCTGGAAGAGCTGAGGGCATTTCAGAATATGGTTACGTACCATAATCCGATAGGAATAATAATTCATTGAACTATTTTGTCTGTGTGTTCACCTGTGACTGTGTTTATCATTTTGATGTTAAAATGATAACCATCTTGACCATCTCAAAACATTATTGGATATTGCAATGGATCGTAGCATTTATGAGTGTCAGCAATTCTTTGTGGTTTCTCATTTCTGCGCTGTAAGACGATTTTGGGAGGATGAAATCCTTCTCTAACTATGACAGTTGCTACCTCTTCAACTGCTGGCGCGATATACAGTCTGACATGCTGATCAGCACGAATAGAAATTCTATGGCTGTCTTATGGCATGAGATCAATCGCACTTTTGAAAATCCGAATTAAATTATTGTTGTCATGTAACATTATTTGCAACGACTCAACAACATGCCTCCTGATTCCAGTAGAGGTTTGGCACCGTGCATTCAATTGGTCATTTTCATCTCCGGTGAAACAGATTTGGAGAAATGTATGGTTGTTTATGGGAAACGGAAGCAAATTTGCAAATTTGTCCCCGAATTTTAAATGGTGGATAAAAATACTCCGGGGACCGGTGACCTTAGATGTTCGGCCCCTTTAAACAACAAGCATCATCAAAAATACTCCGCTATAACGTAAGCACCGAATGAAATCATCTGAAAACAGGAATGGTAATTTATATTTTGAATAATCAGTAATTCCATTTAACAAACATTTCAGTGGTTATTTTGTTTGCTCAAGTTCGGGTAGCTTCACTTTTTCGCTGGCGCAGCACATTCCCGGGCTTTCTCCTTTACATTTCATTACTGTGCAATGCGGACAAACTTTGCCCATTTTTCTGATTTGAACGAATTTGCATGAGGTATTGTATTAAATATCCAGTTCGTATGGAAAAGCAGTTCAGTGGTATGAAGCTCATACCGGGCGAGCTGGCCGTGCGGTTAGGGGCACGCAGCTGTGAGCTTGCATCCAGGAGATAGTGGGTTCGAACTCCACTGTCGGCAGCCCTGAAGTTGTTTTTCTGTGGCTTCCCATTTTCACATGAAGCTCAATTCTACAGATATTCCAACTGCAGACGTCTTCGCTGTTGATCTAATTTTTCTTGGCGTTTTTGAGAGGATTGTTCTGCTCTTCTTCTCGATTCAACTTGGTGTGACTTCAAGTCTTTCTTCCTGCTGATCTGCCGATTCTTCTGTTCGCTTTCGAGAAGTTCTGACTGACACGTTCATTGTCGTCTAAAATGTTCTTGATCTGTGCGGTTTGATATCCATTGGCGTTCTGTGATTGCGTGTCGAGAACATGAGCAAGACATTAGAGATGTTCCAAATTATGACTAAGACTGTTTTATTATTACTTAAGGGTATGCAGCTCGATCATTCAGATATTGCAAAGGTATACGTTTTAGCTGTTCATCTAATTCAGCGGTTCCTAACCTTTTCAGTCTTGTTACCCCTATGACCTATCAGGGAAACTAATTTTACCCCGCTTTAAAATGTTATCGATGAAAACAACACATGCATACCAATAGCCTTTATTAATCATAAATATGCACCAAAATATACGTAATTACACTTCTAATGTACTTTCTTAATGAATTAATGACAGTTAATGTGAAGGTTGGAATTGTTTTGCATTCGCAAGTTTTTTTAATGTTAGGTTTAGTTTCACTTAACGTGCAATTCAAGTCATGTTCCACATTAAGACGGTTTCTTGCCTTACTTGCCTTTACTGTTAGTAAAATTAAAGAACCACTCTCACATCTATAAGTGGTAGCAAAAGGTATTATTATCATTCGTAGAGATCTGCCAGCTATAATAGGATATTCATCACCTTCTGTCTGGCTCCGTGGCTAAATGGTTAGCGTGCTGGCCTTTGGTCACAGGGGTGCCGGGTTCGATTCCCGGCAGGGTCGGGAATTTTAACCATCATTGGTTAATTTCGTCGGCACGGGGACTGGGTATATGTGTGACCTTCATCATCGTTTCATCCTCATCAGGATGTGCAGGTCGCCTACGGGAGTCAAATCAAAAGACCTGCACCTGGCGAGCCGAACATGTCCTCGGACACTCCCGGCACTAAAAGCCATACGCCATTTCATTTCATCACCTACTTTTCGCTAGAATGTACCGAGGTCATAATTTTGAAATTCCACTTTGCTATCCTCGCGTAGTCCGAGAAATTCTACTTTAGCTGACACATCTTCGTCTCTACAAATCTCATTAGTAGAAAGCGGTCTTAACATCCAAGAATTGGACTGACGATTGTACATGTCCGGGAAATATTGCTTCATGAGTCTATTACTGCAGATAAATGGTGAATCACGGAATTTTCAAACGTGATTTTTTTCAGATTCGCCATTTACCAATTGCTCACACAGTTGTGTAAACATCGAGATATCGCCGACTTGAACTCTGCGTTGGTAAAGTTCCAATTTATGCAGCAACTTTATCCTGTGTTGTCAAGATATTTGTCATGTGTTCTTGTAATGAGACACCCAGACTGAAAAAATCAGCAAAATACGCCAGTGTTTCAAGAAATGTTTAATATTTTATTCTTGAGTACAACTCTATATCTTTTGGTGTTGTATGGTTTCCAAGAAACAAGTATATTTCTACATGGAACCCTGTTTAAAACTTTCCCTCTCGACAACCAGCGTACCTATGTGTGGTACAAAAGACCATTAAATTTGGCACCCACTTCATTGCACTAAACTTTGAATAATCTGGAATTCGTAGCGCTGCCACTAATATGATTCACAGTTTTAACTACGTCACTCAACGCGCTTAGTGAATCCGAAGGAAGCGTCTTAACAGCCAAAGCGTAACTGTGTATCATGCAGTGATAAGGTAAAACTTGAGGGGGAACTTGTTTCACGAGTGCTTCAAATCCAGAACGAATACCCATCGTGGAAGCGCTCCCTCTGTACAAACGCGTACTAGCTTCGGCTAGTCCAGTCCTTTTCCCTGAATAAACTGTTTTAGTGTTTTGAATACGTCTTCGCTACGACTAACGATGGGCAAAGGCTTGCCGAACAAGTATTCCTCTTTTACACGGTCATCTTTAATGTACCGAGTAAATACCAGTAATTGCGAACACAAAGCTACATCGGTTGACTCGTTCAATTGCAACTCCAAAATGCTGTTACTCAACTATAGAATACGACTTTGAATTGTTGTATTGGAGAGCGATATTTGATTAACCTTCGCCAGGTGTTGCTCACCACTAACGAGCTACACTGCATCACACAAACAAGATTTTATGAGTTCCTCTCCTATAGTGTGCAGGTTTTTGTTCATAGCAATGTGATGAACAACTTTATACGAAGCTTGAGGACACGATTCAGCTGCTGTTTGTACATTTCCTGTGGAATCTAATTGCGAAGACTTCAGAACACTCTCTTTTTTCTTAAACAAATCAATGTCTTTACTTGCGAACTCCTTGCGAACGTTCTCGAAAAATCCTTATAGTCTGCTCGGTTTCATACGCTCTGCACTAGGCTTTTCTATATTCCTGTCAACAAGATTCTGAAACCCCACTGTAGAAAGGCTTCATTACACGAGCGCATTTTTCCGGATGTAGAAGCCATGCCACCTAAAACAATCGTTAAACACTGTTACGAAATGAACGGACAATAGAAAAATACACGAACTTCTTAATACTGGCTAATGTCTTTTATTCCATCACGCGGGCGTAGCAGGGGGAGAGGCGATACTCCCACGTGGCGCGTCCCAGGTGGCGGATAGAGGGGTCCTAACCGGCTTGCCGGCGGACTTGAGGGAAATAAAATACCGCTACACATGGGAGGCTAGGGGTACCAGACCCTTAATAGACTATATCTTAACAGACTTTGAATTCAGGAAATCTGTTAGGAATGTACGAGTTTATCGCGGATATTTCGATGATACAGACCACTATCTGATCTGTAGTGAACTAAGTATCTCTAGGCCTAGGGTAGAGAAACTGAAATCTGTCTGCAAACGAATAAGGGTAGAAAATCTCCAGGACGAGGAAATTAGACAGAAGTACATGGATATGATTAGTGAGAAGTTTCGACCAGTAGACAGTAAGCAGGTTCAGGATATAGAAAGTGAATGGGTGGCATACAGGGATGCTGTAGTAGAAACAGCAAGGGAATGCCTAGGAACAACTGTGTGTAAAGATGGGAAAAGGCGAACATTTTGGTGGAATGATGAAGTGAGAGCAGCCTGTAAACGTAAAAAGAAGGCTTATCAAAAATGGCTACAAACAAGGGCCGAGGCTGACAGGGATTGGTACGTAGATGAAAGAAACAGAGCGAAACAAATAGTTGTTGAATCCAAAAAGAAGTCATGGGAAGATTTTGGTAATAACCTGGAAAGGCTAGGTCAAGCAGCAGGGAAACCTTTCTGGACAGTAATAAAGAATCTTAGGAAGGGAGGGAAAAAGGTAATGAACAGTGTTTTGAGTAATTCAGGTGAACTCATAATAGATCCCAGGGAATCACTGGAGAGGTGGAGGGAATATTTTGAACATCTTCTCAATGTAAAAGGAAATCATCATGGTGGTGTTGCAAACAGCCAAGCTTATGGGGAGGAGGAAAATGATGTTGGTGAAATTATGCTTGAGGAAGTGGAAAGGATAGTAAATAAACTCCATTGCCATAAAGCAGCAGGAATAGATGAAATTAGACCTGAAATGGTGAAGTATAGTGGGAAGGCAGGGATGAAATGGCTTCATAGAGTAGTAAAATTAGCGTGAAGTGTTGGTAAGGTACCTTCAGATTGGACAAAAGCAGTAATTGCACCTATCTATAAGCAAGGGAACAGGAAGGATTGCAACAACTATCGAGGCATCTCATTGATTATTATACCAGGCAAAGTATTCACTGGCGTCTTGGAAGGGAGGGTGCGATCAGTCGTTGAGAGGAAGTTGGATGAAAACCAGTGTGGTTTCAGACCACAGAGAGGCTGTCAGGATCAGATTTTCAGTATGCACCAGGTAATTGAAAAATGCTACGAGAGGAATAGGCAGTTGTGTTAATGTTTCGTAGATCTAGAGAAAGCATATGACGGGGTACCGTGGGAAAAGATGTTTGCCATACTGGGGGACTATGGGATTAAAGGTAGATTATTAAAATCAATCAAAGGCATTTATGTTGACAATTGGGCTTCAGTGAGAATTGATGGTAGAATGAGTTCTTGGTTCAGGGTACTTACAGGAGTTAGACAAGGCTGTAATCTTTCACCTTTGCTGTTCGTAGTTTACATGGATCATCTGCTGAACGGTATAAAATGGCAGGGAGGGATTCAGTTAGGTGGAAATGTAGTAAGCAGTTTGGCCTATGCTGACGACTTGGTCTTAATGGCAGACTGTGCCGGAAACCTGCAGTCTAATATCTCGGAACTTGAAAAGAGGTGCAATGAGTATGGTATGAAAATTAACCTCTCGAAGACTAAATTGATGTCAGTAGGTAAGAAATTCAACAGAACTGAATGTCAGATTGGTGATATAAAGCTAGAACAGGTCGATAATTTCAAGTATTTAGGTTGTGTGTTCTCCCAGGATGGTAATAGAGTAAGTGAGATTGTATCAAGGTGTAATAAAGCTAATGCAGTGAGCTCGCAGTTGCGATCAGCAGTATTCTGTAAGAAGGAAGTGAGCTCCCAGACGAAACTATCTTTACATCGATCTGTTTTCAGACCAACTTTGCTTTACGGGAGCGAAAGCTGGGTGGACTCAGGATATCTTATTCATAAGTTAGAAGTAACAGACATGAAAGTAGCAAGAATGATTGTTGGTACCAACAGGTGGGAACAATGGCAGGAGGATACTCGGAATGAGGAGATAAAGGCTAATTTAGGAATGAACTCGACGGATGAAGCTGTACGCATAAACCGGCTTCGGTGGTGGGGTCATGTGAGGCGAATGGAGGAGGATAGGTTACCTAGGAGAATAATGGAGTCTGTTATGGAGGGTAAGAGAAGTAGAGGGAGACCAAGACGACGATGGTTAGACTCGGTTTCTAACGATTTAAAGATAAGACGTATAGAACTAAAAGAGGCCACAACACTAGTTGCAAATCGAGGATTGTGGCGACGTTTAGTAAATTCTCAGAGCCTTGCAGACTGAACGCTGAAAGGCATAACAGTCTATAATGATAATGTATGTATGTATGTATGTATGTATGTATGTATGTATGTATGTATTTATTATTATTATTATTATTATTATTATTATTATTATTATTATTATTATTATTATTATTATTATTATTATTATTATTATATATTTATATATTTTGCGAATGAGCCCATTAGGACTACGCAAAGTACTTAGAGACAGGCATTTGCCTTTCTTTGTGCCCACACTTCCTTCATTCGTTTGCTGTGTGCTTCTTTTCTCTCTTGAGACCATGTTGTTCCGGTCTTCTTCTTTGGTTTTTCCTTTTGGTCAACTTGCCACTTATGAACTTTGGTTCTGAAGATAACTCGGCTTTGGATGTCTTCAAGGTGTAATTCCTGCCAGTTTGAGATCTGTTTTAATTTCGCCAATCCATTTTATTGTGTCCGTTTTGGCTTTTCTTCGGTTTTCATAAAATTCAACTATTTGCTTGGTAAGTCTATCTGGGTTCATCCTTTTTATATGTCCAAAGAATCTTAATCTGCGTTTTCTGATGTCGCTGTGAATGTTAGAAAATTGTTTGATTTCCTGTTTCCCTCTAAGGCGGTAGTGTTCATCTACGAGTTTTGGGCCTAAAATTTTTCTAATGATCTTGCGTTCCTTTTTCTGAATATTTTCTAGATCAGTTTTCCTGTTCAAAATTAGTGTCTCTGATCCATAGAGGCATTCTGGTTTTATAACTGTATTATAGTGTCTTAATTTTGCATTTTTGGAGAGACTCTTTTTGTTATAGATATTTTGGGTGAGTCTATACGCAGTTTCCACTTTCTGGCATCTAACTTCATTGGCTTTTGTTTCCATTCCATTCTCCTGAATTATTTCACCGAGATATTTGAATTGCCGGACCCGTTTTATTTTGCCATATTTTGTCTCCATTAATTTAGGGGCTTCTTTGTTGCAGGTCATGTATTCAGTTTTTTCAAACGATTTTTGGAGGCCGACTTGTTCCGCTGTTTCTTTCAGGAGTTCGATCTGGTTTATGGCTGTTGAAACGTCACGAGTTAAGATTGCCAGATCGTCCGCAAATGCCAGGCAGTCTACTGCTAATTTTCCCCTACCAAGAGTGATTGGTTGGTCAATCTTGAGGACAGACTTCTGTTTGCGGCATTCCTGTATTACCTTTTCAAGGACGCAGTTGAAGATTAGTGGAGAGAGCCCATCTCCCTGCCTTACTCCTGTTTTGATCGGAAAAGGGTCTGAGATTTCCCCCAAGAATTTAACCTTAGATTTTGTGTCTGTCAATGTCTCTTTTACAATTGCGAGTGTTTTCCGGTCTAGACCCTGTTCTTTTAATATCTGAAACAGTGATTGACGATCAACTGAATCATAGGCCTTTTTGAAATCAACAAAAGTACAAACTACATTTTTGCTACAAATTCTCTGATGCCTTAGGATTAACTTTTGGTTCAAAATTTGCTCTGGACATGAACGGCCTGGTCTGAAACCTGCTTGATATTCTCCAATTTTGGGTTCTAGTTGCTGTTGGGCTCTATCAAGAAGGCACTGAGATAAAATTTTGTAGGCAACACATACCAATGAGATTCCCCTGTAGTTATTTACGTCTGTTCTGTCTCCTTTCTTATGTAAAGGATGAATTAGTGCACTTTTCCAATCTTCTGGAATTTGTTCTGTTTCCCAAATCTCTTGGATGATACCGGTGAATTCTTTTATAGTATTTGGGCCTGCTGATTTGAGAATTTCTGCTATGATCCCATCCTCACCTGCAGCTTTATTCATTTTAAGTCGTTTTATCTGTCTGGTAATTTCTTCTTCATCCGGTGGTACTGAATTTGGGTTTGTGAAGTCAGGTTCCTGCGGTGGAAATCTTTGTGTTGTCTCTAGGCAGTTTAGCAGTTCTTCAAAATACCTTGCAAGTTCAGTGCAGTTTTCTTGATTGTTCAGTGCAAATTGCCCATTTACTTTCTTAAAGCAAAGGTTTGGTGGCTGATACCCTGTTAGCTTTGTTTTGAAGTTCTTGTAGAAATTTCGTGTGTGGTCTTTTTCGAAGTCCTTTTCAATTTCTAGTAGTTGATCTTTCTCGAATTTCCTTTTGGTCTGTCGGATTAATTTCGCTGCCTCTTTCCTGACTCCCAAAAACATTTTGTGATTCTTACCGGTCTTTTTGTTGTTCCACTTATTGTATGCATTCTGCCGGAATTGGATGGCTTGTTCACAGTCTGCGTTCCACCAAGGGTGTTTCTTTCTTTTCTGCAGAGGAATCAGTGTTTGTGCTGTATCAATTAGTTCGGTCTTGAGTTGCTGCCAATTGTTGGACTGCTTTTTCTCTAATTATTCAGTGAGAGATGGCTGGATCCGACCGGTATCAAATTTTGGAATTATTTGCTTCCTTCTTCTGAACCTTTGGGGTATCAACTGTAGTTTGACTCTTGTCAGATAGTGGTCTGAGTCTATGTTTGCACCCTTCCTTACTTGGACATTCATAATTTCTCTGTGGTTTGGGTACGAAATTGCCACGTGGTCAATTTGAAACTCGCCCAAGAGGGAGTTGGGTGATCTCCATGTCATTTGTTTAGAAGGTTTCTTCCTGAAGTGAGTCGACATGACTTTAAGGTTGAATGCCCTGCAGAATTCGACTAATCTCCGTCCATTTTGGTTCGTCCATTTATGTGCTGGGAATTTTCCAACTGTTTTCCTGTATGTCCTTTCCTTGCCTAGCTGAGCGTTGAAATCTCCTAACAGAATTTTGACGTGGTTTTGAGGAATTTTTGATGCTATTTCTTCTATTTCCCACGATTTGTCTACCTTCTCGCGATCTGTTTTATTGTCTTCATTGACTGGCATATGTGCATTGATCAGTGTGTATGATTTGTTTGCACACTTTAGGGTGATTGTCATTAGCCTATTGTTTACACATTTCACACCCGTTACTGAGTTAAGTATGCTCTTCTTGACTGCAAAAGCAACTCCTAAATGGGGTGTGTTTTTGAGAATCCGTTTGTCTGTTTTACTTTTGAAGAGTCTGTAGTTCCCGAAATCCATTGCGTATTCGTCAGTCAGCCTCGTTTCTTGGAGTGCCAGTATTTCTATTTTTTGATCATTTAGGGTTTGCCCTAGTTCGTACAACTTCCCTGCCCTCAAGAGAGAATTTATGGTCAGTGTTCCGAAAAATGTTTTGCTGTTTGGGCGAAGTTGGCCAGAGGTCTCCGACTCCCTCTGTTTGCGTGTCCAGCCAGACTCCCCAGAATCCGATAGTCTGGTTGTGCTGCTAATGTCAGCAGTGGATTGGTTACCACCTGGGGTACAAATTTGTTTTCTGCCACGCCTCATGGTACTTGATTATCCAAGTATTGGACCGTAGTCCAGTTTCATAGGACTGGAGTGGATAGTTCCAGAACATACATTTCCAGCCGCACCTCTGGTGAACAGATGCTGACCACTTTGCCGCTTGCTGCAAGTCAGACGCGAAGTGGATTTCAGTCAGTTCTTCCGCCCTCTCCGCCATCGGGATGAATCCTCTTATGCCGTCGAGGCCGTTGACCATTTTCCTTGTTCCCTCAGTTGATCCGCGGGTGGTTATTTGGCTACGCCTTATTCGCACCTGTCCTGCATATCTACAGGAACTTTCCCTATCAGCCATTGGGACGCGCCGTGTCGGGGTTGAGGGCCCCCACCCCAGTGTCTTACATAGAGTTATGCCTAACTACTACTCAGTTCAGAGCTAGACCCCCACGCAAGCTGACCGGGTTATTATTATTATTATTATTATTATTATTATTATTATTATTATTATTATTATTATTATATCGGGATACAGTATCTCTCTTTTAGTATATCGTGAGCTTTTCTCTACAGTGTTCATCTTTTCATCTCTGCTGAAGACTCAGAACTTTGAGATAGTGTAATAGTTTTTTCTTCAATAGTAAGATGGCTCTGCCGTCCATATATGAAATCTCTTGAGGGCAAAGCGTTAATTAATCCTGAATGTCTGTATCTCTATATTGGTAAACCTATCGGCAGGCTGTAGTTATTATTTTTATTTCCGAAATTACACATACTTCCTCTACCACCTTCTCCAATTATATCAGCTTAACTTAAGCTAGAATGTAATATATCTGAACAATCAGGGTCTTTCTTGGTTAATGGAGGCCTCCTAATCCGATCCTTGGGTTGTAAGCTTCCAGATCTTTTGGGCTCTCTCTCTCTCTCTCTATATATATATAAGCTGAGAAAGTTTTGCCCTCAATGTTATGCATTGCTGCTGTGATTGTGTGTGTTGTGACGGTGGAGAGTGAGGGATATCTGGATGCGGGGTTTTACCCTGAAGGAACTCCCAACTAATAAGGTGTGGCGGAAGTGTGCTTAATTGCGTGCGAAGTGTAGGTTCGCAGCTTTCATTTGAATATAAGAGCTTTCTTTTTGTAATGTAGGGTGGTCTTCGGACTTAAATAATTATTTCTCTTATGGGAAGTGGATTCAATTTAAGGGAGAAAGAGTGGTTACCCTCGTAATTCTCCCATTCAAATTGAATTGGGTGACTAAGTTTATGTAACTCTAAAAGTGACTCGCGTTTTCGGCCTTAAATGTTTCTCCTAGTTACACACCCCGTAGAATGAGATTAGCCTCTGATTTATTGGGCCATCACCCCACTTAGGGGTCGAATTTTCCATTTTGGCGTGCTAGATTTCCACCTCCTTTCATATTTGTTATCGGCTTGGTGTAAACATATCCTATTTTAAATTTGTTTCGCTGTACCCAAGTAGTATAGGCCTTTGGCCTCTATATGTAAGATTGTTGAAGGGTAACTTTCGTAAGTAAGCTACACCAGTGAGCTTCAACCCAATAGGCGAATTTGGTATCACCAATGTAACTTGAGACACTTTATCAATAGCCTCATTATGGGACTGATCCTTTAAAGGAATTGTGTAATGGGTTGTGACTCATGTTTGGAAGTGTAATAATAAAGACGTGGTCTCTTTCTCAAATGTTAAGGCTAGCCTTATTTGATTTGAGAATGTATCAAATCGACCTTATTAAGAGTGATCAGACCATTGTCATGTTAATGTAAATGGGAGTTTAATCCCTTGATAATTGTACCTATTAGAAACTAGTAGGCTTATGTTGTACCGGTGTCAGAGCTTCTTAGCTCTTATTTCGTTTTCTCGAGCTGACAAGCTCCAGTGTTGTTGCAAAGTTGTAAAGGTTTATCGAGCAACCTTGCTCTTCTGAGTGTTCTTTACTTGATGCGGTTAAATTGGAGTTTATTACAGGAGAAATAAATAAAATTTCTTGGATTTTGTTAGTTTAACTCACACTTTAAATATTGCTTGTCTGCCCATCAACCTAGGCGCTTCCTATTCCTCTGTGAGCCTCGGAACCAAGGAAACAATTATTATTATTATTATTATTATTATTATTATTATTATTATTATTATTATTATTATTATTATTATTATTATTATTATTATTATTATTCGTTGAGCTATACTTAAAACATTGTCCGACTCGTTGGCTGAACGGTCAGCGTACTGGCCTTCGGTTCAGAGGGCTCTGGGTTCGATTCCCGGCCGGGTCGGGGATTTTAACCTTAATTGTTTAATTCCAATGGCACGGGGTCTGGGTGTATGTATTGTCTTCATCATCATTTCATCCTCATCATTGAGCTTGCATCCGGGAGATAGTGGGTTCGAATCCCACTATCGGCAGCCCTGAAAATGGTTTTCCGTGGTTTCCCATTTTCACACCAGGCAAATGCTGGGGCTGTACCTTAATTAAGGCCACGGCCGGTTCCTTCCAACTCCTAGGCCTTTCCTATCCCATCGTCGCCATAAGACCTATCTGTGTCGGTGCGACGTAAAGCCCCTAGCAAAAAAAAAAAAGCATCCTCATCATGACGCGCAGGTCGCCTCCGGGAGTCAAATAGAAATACCTGCACCTGGCGAGCTGAACCCGTCCTGGGATATCCCGGCACTAAAAGCCATACGACATTTCATTTACTTAAAACCTTGGCTCTTGTTTTGACACTTTACACGGTTCTTCTTGGCACACAAAGCTTTCGTTTTATATTTGTGTGCCAGCTTACTCTCCTCTGTCCACTTAAGAAGTCTGGTGGTTCCTGTGTTCTTCTTGCTGGCGACGGACACTGGGACACTGCATAGTGAATTTTCGGAATTGGAATCGGTCCTGTATAGTGTTCAGTGTAATTTCTATTTTCTCTAGGTCATATATCACTGCGGTAATCTATTTGTTTTTGGAGGTTTTCCCTCTACTTGTGCTGAAGGTCTTATTGGTGATCCTGCAGGAGTCCATGTGGGTCAATAAACCGTAGAAAGCTAAACGCCTTTCCTCATAGATATGATTATGTCTTCCTGATGTTCATAGAGCTCATTGTTATGCCTTATCCTACAGGTGCCATCCTATTCTCTTATCGGTGTATAATATCGTCCTTAAGAGTTTCTTGTTATTGAGCTCTATTTTCGTGACTGGGCCTTCCAGTTCATCACGAGACATTCAGAGACGTAGAGCACAGAGGTTCTTATTACTGACTTGTAATGTTAAGATTCTTGAAAAGGTTATTATTATTATTATTATTATTATTATTATTATTATTATTATTATTATTATTATTATTATTATTGTTACCGTGTTTTGTGGTAGTTATGCGTGAAAGAAGGTGCGGGGTGGTGAACAGGTCTCAAGCTACGAAAGTAAAATTAATTTAAAATTTAACAAGGTTATATTTTCTTTTCAAAATAAAGAAATAACAAGCATGGCAGGTACAGAGTAGCAAGTCAAAAAAGGTAGTTACAATATTTACAGGATTTGGGCTTCGCGCCCCGACTTCACAATGCTTGGGCAATCAGCCCAACTTTACTTCAAAATAAGTATTAACAGAGGGGCAGAAAACCCCATTCATGCTCAGGAGCACTTGCTCCAAGCCTCCACGAGGCATACAACACTCAATTTTCGAAAAAGAGCCACTCGCTCTCAACTTTAAGCCTCTCAAAGGCCACACCAAACTCCACCTTCAAGTTGTCCTCTCTGGACATAGACACAGGGGTAAAATACCCAACCTACTGAGGTCTATTAAATGAAAAAAAGGGGTAATTACTTGACCTCTAAAATAACAATTTGAGAGGAGGCGATCTGCACTCCTAATGTATTTGTTTCAAAACCTAATTTGGCTCTAGGCCACTGATGCAAGGGCTAATCCCATACTACGGAGGTGACTTTAGAAAAGAAACAAATTTACATAATGTTAAGGAAGAATAGGTTGAGAAAATAAGTTCACCTCAAAACAATATGAGGGGGAGCTCGAGAGGGTTAAGCACTCTCTATCCCAATATGTAGTTTAAAAGATAGAATAGATACAAGTTTCTTTACATTTTAAGGAAGGTTACATAATGGAAAAACTTCGGACCCGCCCCGAGAGTTAAACTGCTGAGCAAGCAAGAAAAGAAGTAATTAATCGGCCATTACCTGGTTGTTGACCGCTGCCGGAGAAAGAGGCGCTTCCCGCCCCCTGCTATGTACTTTACACACTGAAAGATGGAACAGAAGTGGCACAGAGACCCAAAAATCAGCAGTTTATATACTCTCGCGGAAAGTTCGAGGCGTTTTAGGGAAGAAAACACCCGCCCACAATCACTTTATTGGGTAGGGTACAGCAACATATCCCAGTTGGGGGAAGATACATCGGATTGGTCAGAAATTAATAAAAGAAATTCGGGATTGGCTAAATACAAAACAAGGGGAAAAGAGAGGGGTATACAGCCAACTTAAACAATAACAGAAAGAAATTTAACAAGAAACAAACTTTTGAAATAAAAATTTTTCCAAAAAAAAAAAACAGTTCTTTCACTCCGCACTAGGGTGCACTATTGTTGATCTTCAGTAGTGTCCTCTAGAAGAGAAAGTTCACACTTCTTACTACAAGCAAAACAAAAATACGTCGAAAATGACACAGTTCAAAAACTCCAAAATTTCCAGGTAGTGACATCTTCTGAGAAACTTGAAAATTAATACCGTCAATAAAGTTCAGACTTCCTCCAGCAGAGGAGTTTCAACTGGCGCACATTTTAAATTAGCGGCGTGGAGGTGTACCGCCCGGTACAATTATTATTATTGTTATTATTATTATTATTATTATTATTATTATTATTATTATTATTATGTGTATGTAGATAAAGCTAACAATCGGAATTATATCTCCCAATTATCCGATACAGCGTGAGATCCAAGAACTCAATTGTAACTTTTGTACATTTTACATTTATATTTCTGTGAAGTTTCATTCCCCTTGTGCCAATAGTTATTTTGTATTTCGTGTGTTCACGCCATAAAATCACTTTATTCAGAATCTGCAACTTTTGTGCGATGGAGAGAATTTTAAATTTTATTTCGTTGCACACAATAGGAATTCATCAACCACAAAACCTGTTACTGGAAAATGTTTACAAAAGTTATAGCCGATTTCAGCCTGATAAATGAATTTACCTAGTAAGGTATTTGTTCTCAGTTGCGTGGTTCAATGTCTATCAATCGCCGTAACAAACTGCAGGCAATAAACTAGCAAACATGAGTTTAGCAGTCCCTTTTACGATTTTCACAGGTATTAATATCGAGCTGAAAAGGAATATATAAAGAACGATTCAGATACATTTTCTAATTGAAAACTGAATGTGTTTTATTTGTACCTGTGAAAATTATTATTTTCTGATCTACGAGTGTACCTTGTTCTATTCCAAATGCTCCCATACTGATAATTAATATACTCCCATTTTCCTGTAATATAAGAATGCTGTTGATTTTACTCGCAATAACTACTTATACGATTTCTGGGGACGCCGAAGTACTAGAAGTTTTGTCTCTCGGACTGCACCGAAGTCGAACCTGTCGGCTTAACAACAGAAGGCCAGCCTTCTGCCATCTGTGGCACTCAGTCCCGCTCCATATCCAGCTAATGTTACATTATATTATTTAAAATAAGAAATCCATACATAAACATTTATCTTTCCATATTTACACTGGTACCGATCTTGGAGCTGCTAGCGTGCTTGCGTCTTGTACATAAGACTGTGGGCTTGATCCCGATCGAGGTCTTTGATGTTATTATTATCATTATTATTATATAATACTTTAAACTAACCAGGCTACATCTCTAAGTGGAAACTAATTAAGTACTCTCACAAAGGCTCTTAACTGACACTATTGTATTAATAAAGTGAACCACTGATATTTGGATTACGATGTAGCGTTCTTCGGCAGACCATACATACTCTATTAGAAATTTAAGTAGCTGTTTAAGGAACTTTTTTTCTTCTAGTTTGCTTTGCGTCTCACCGACACAGAGAAGTCTTATGGTGGCGACGTTAGGATAGAAAAGAGCTAGGGGTGGGAAGGAAACGGCCATGGCCTTAATTAAGACACAGTCCCAGAATTTGCCTTGGGAAACCACGGAAAACCATCGTCAAGACTACCGACGGTGGGATTTAAACCCACTATCTCCCGAATCAACTCAAAGCTGCGCGATCCTTACCGCACGGTCGACTCGCTTGGTCGAACAATTCTCTTTGGAAACATGATGAGTGGGATGATTCGAACATTCCCAAGAGGCGTATTTTAGTTTTCTTTCTTGGAATGCTTTGAGAACGTTACTGTGTTATTTGTACTACTGAATCGACCTTGGCATACCATCCACAAGGTTGTCAAGACATTCTTGGTCCAGCTTATTCTATTTATCCTTGGTGATTCTACGCACGTCTTTCAGATTTTGTGGTTCTCTTTTGTTTGTCCCAGACGTTTTCAGTGGAGTTCATCTGACCCTGGTCCACAAACTTTCCTATAAAATGCATCTAGAAACGTAGCCTCTAAGCTGAAGATCCGAAATAACATATGCATAAACGTTGTTGAACCTCACGGGTTGTTTCAATAATAAATAATGTTATTAGATTTACGTCTCGCTAACTACTTTCTTCGGTTTTAGGAGACATCGAGGTGCTGGGGGCTTGGGACCGACTTGGCATCGGATTTAGCACCCTAAGTATGAATAAGGACGTAGAACTGGGATTATGAGAGTTGGGAATTTTATAGAGCTTTGAAACGTTATAGCTACTCAATATACCACTAGGCATAGCTTAAACCAACACGACTTGCTGACTGATTGAAAAGGTTATGCAACATGTGTAACGCCTGTTCTGGATGAATTTTAAGAGGAATAACTGGAAGAGGAGGAGAATATGGTGCCCCCTCATCCTTTTTGAACCAGGCTTGGGTCCGGCTTGGCAGCGGATTTAGCATGGGTGCTAAAACTAATAGGTCATAAGTTACTAGTTGTGAGCTCCTGAGGCAGCTCTCCAATTAGGACTATACGAATAGAGCATAGCAGTTATCTTGAATAGCAGCCCTTGCCTCAGTTCTCGAATGTCAGGCTGATAAAATTAATAGGTCATAAGTTACAAGTTGTGAGTCCCTGAAGTAGCTCTGTAGATTTAGGCCTAGGAAATCGTCATAGTAGCGAGACCTATAGTAACGTCAGCGCTAACAAGCTTTGACCTGTAGCTATGGCCCCTGCAGCTTTCTCAAGTTAGGCGTCTTGTATCATAACACTTTGTCAGCATTCCTTTACTACACCAGATGGGGAAAATACAGCTTAGCTTACAAAGTCAGTTTTTCTGGTGACATGTACATGTCTTCACATTTATTGTAGTCGGTACACCTTCATCATGCACACATTTCAGTCAGGGTGAGGATATTTGAATTGCACTTAAGCTCTTTGGTTTTGAGTTTATGTCAGCTCCACGTTCGAATCCTTAGAAGCGGCATTTACTCTGATCCCCTAGGGCTGACGTGCCCATTACAAGAGTTGGCCAAGGGGGTTAAATAGAAGATAGCTTAGCACACAACATGCCTAGACTCAGCTAAAAAAACAGAGTTCGCCAATGCAGACACAACAACAGCACAGGTTACTCGGATCTTACCTAAAGCAAGGGTGCCCCTGGAGGAGCTTTACTCTGGTTTTTTTTGCTAGTTGCTTTACGTCGCACCGACACAGATAGGTCTTATGGCGACGATGGGACAGGAAAGGGCTAGGAGTGGGAAGGAAGCGGCCGTGGCCTTAATTAAGGTACAGCCCCAGCATTTGCCTGGTGTGAAAATGGGAAACCACGGAAAACCATTTTCAGGCCTGCCGACAGTGGGGTTCGAACCTACTATCTCCCGAATACTGGACACTGGCCGCACTTAAGCGACTGCAGCTATCGAGCTCGGTTTTTACTCTGTTAGAACCCCACCAAATCAGAATGAAGTGTCCTACAAGAGTTGGCCAAGGAGGTTAAATAGCCGACAGCTTAGCATTCAACATGTCTACACTCAGCTAAAGACCCCTAGTTCACCAATGCAGACACAATAACAGCACCGGTTGCTTGACTCCTACCTAAGGCAAGGGTGCACCCTGGAGGAGCTTTACTCTGCTCGACCCCACCACCTCAGAATGAAGTGTCCTACAAGAGTTCGTCAAGAAGGTTAGATAGATAACAGCTTAACATGCCTAGACTCAGCTAAAAAACCCGCGTTGGCTAACCCATGCTCTCTCAAGTCAGGTACCCATTTTAGTCGCCTCTTACAACAGTATTCCATAAGATGAAAACATCCTATTGTCTGAAGGTGTCAGAGGTTGTAGCACGTAGCTAGAGGTAGATTGCGCGTGGCGGCCACCTTGCACCTTGCACCTGGCTCAGCTTCCAGCAGTTAGTCCTATAGGAACCCATATACAGCCGCCATCTTGCACATTAGCCCCTGGGCCAGCTCAGGCATTTTTTCCCTGCTTATGTCAGGTAATGGTACAAAAACCTAGTATTTTCGCACCTCTACTCCTTCCTTGTACCCTAATGAACATATCTAATAGCAAATGACGGCGCCTACAAGTGAACTGGAGATAGCGTGAATGTGTACCGTAACCCATACATGTCGTTCATAGATCTTGGAAAGGCATTCGTTGATGTTGATTGGACCAAGCTATTTGAAATTCTGAATGTGATCGGGATCAGATACCGAGAACGAAAAAGTATTTACTATCTGTATAAAAATTAGTCTGCAGTGATAGTAATCGAGGGCTTTGAAAAGGAAGCAGCAACCCAGAAAGGAGTGAGGCAAGGTTGCAATGTTCCGCTCCTACTTTTCAGTGTTTATATAGAACAGGCAGTAAATGAAATCAAAGAGGAATTTGGGGAGGGAATCACAATCTAAGGAGAGGAAACTCAAACCCTGAGATTTTTATGATATTTTTTTTATCTGAGACTGCAGAAGTTCTGGAGGAATTGCTGAGTGGTATGGACAGAGTCTTGGGTAAGGAGTACAAGATGAAAATGGATAAGTCCAAAACAAAAGTAATAGAGTGCAGTCGAACAATTTGAGGTAATGCAGGAAATATTAAATTAGGAAATGAAGTCTTAAAGGAATTAGATGAATATTGTTATAACTAAGGATGGCAGAAGTATGGAGGACACCAAACGCAGACTAGCACAAGCAAAGAAGGCCTTTCTTAAGAAAAGAAATTTGGTCACTTCTAACATTGATATGTGAATTCGGAAGACGTTTATGAAGACTTTCATCTGGAGCGTGGCACTGTATGGAAGTGAAACATGGACGATAACTAGCTCAGAAAGAGAATGGAAGCTTTCGAAATGTGGTGTTAGAGAAGAATACTAAAGGTGAGATGGATTGATCGAATAACGAATGAAGAGATAATGAATCGAATTAGTGATAGGAGATCGATTTGAGTAAATTTTGGACAGAAGAAGGGATGGAATGATGGGATACATCTTAAGACACCGAGGAATTGTGCAGTTGGTTTTTGAAGGAAATATTGGCGGTAAGAACGGTGGTGATAGGCCAAGGTATGAATATGACAAGCAGATTAGGGCAGATGTAGGACGTAGAAATGAAAAGTTGAAGGTAGCAGCCGTAGATGTAATGAAGTTAAAACACGGCATTTGCTGGATATGAACAGGAGAAACCGCGCTTCACGTTTGCTGACGGAAACGCTTGAAAGCATCGTCTTCTGAGTGGAAGCCTACAGATACATAACGCGCACCTTATAACCAACTCTGTCGGTTTGTATTCCTCACTGTCTATGCTTGATGTAGGGTAAAAACAGAACTTACTTGCCTGTAGGAACTCTAGATGGAAGGGGGTATTGATTAACTCGGTTGCTTGTACAATTTTCACTGGAAAAATCATATGACCTTAGAAAGGCCATGAAAGCCTTAAACACCGGGCTCGATAGCTGCAGTCGCTTAAGTGCGGCCAGTATCCAGTATTCGGGAGATAGTAGGTTCGAACCCCACTGTCGGCAGCTCTGAAAATGGTTTTCCGTGGTTTCCCATTTTCGCACCAGGCAAATGCTGGGGCTGTACCTTAATTAAGGCCACGGCCGCTTCCTTCCCACTCCTAGCCCTTTCCTGTACCATCGTCGCCATAAGACCTATCTGTGTCGGTGCGACGTAAAGCAACTAGCAAAAAAAAAAAAAAAAAAAAAAAAAAGCCTTAAACCACGTACAGATATTCAGTCATCTGTAATGATTCCGGTGAATCTAGAAGGAGCTGTGATAAGCTGAAGGGAAAAAGAAATTAAAAGTGACGCAAACAAATAAACAAAGGCAGAAAGAAAGAAAGAAAGGAAACAAGTTTACAAGTAGTGAAAGTATATATTTTACTTTTACACCGGTTTTATCATTTACGAATATTCTGTTGTATTCTTCCACAGCAATCTTATCTCTAAACCCAGCAGCTCCTCAATATTTTCGTGGAGTGACTCATCTGTGAATTTTCGAGTTTTTTTTTTTTTTTTTGCTAGGGGCTTTACGTCGCACCGACACAGATAGGTCTTATGGCGACGATGGGATAGGAAAGGCCTAGGAGTTGGAAGGAAGCGGCCGTGGCCTTAATTAAGGTACAGCCCCAGCATTTTCGTGGTGTGAAAATGGGAAACCACGGAAAACCATCTTCAGGGCTGCCGATAGTGGGATTTGAACCTACTATCTCCCGGATGCAAGCTCACAGCAGCGCGCCTCTACGCGCACGGCCAACTCGCCCGGTCGAGGAATTTTGGTGATGACCTACTTGACATACAGGGGTGGGGGAATGGAGGCTTCATGTGTATATAGAACATGTAAACGTGTCTCTTGGGAACGCCTTGAGGTGTATAAGGAGATCCCATCTAAACTCTCCGTCAGAGTGATTAACGATTTCCTGCAGCGATCCGTGATAATCTAGTGAACTGAAAACGGAAAGGATAGGCTCTATATTGCTCTATATTGCTAATATTCTGTTGGATACACAATTGAACGAAGTAATATTCCTAATTTCATTACTTCGAGAATACCTATTCCTGCATAGAACAAAGAAGCCAGAATTATGTGGGTTTTTTTTCAAAGAATTCTCCTGAAAATAGCTGTTGATAGTCCCCTTTTTCTTGCTAGTGGCTTTATGCCGCACCGACACAGATAGGTCTTATGGCGGCGATGGGAGAGGAGAGGCCTAGGAGTTGGAAGGAAGCGGCCTGGCCGTGGCCTGGTGTTAAAATGGGAAACCACGGAAAAACAACTTCAAGGCAAGTGGGATTCGAACGCACTATCTCCCGGATGCAAGCTCACAGCCGCGCCTCTAACCGCACGGCCAACTCGCCCGGTGTTTTGAAAGTGCAAGCAAGTCCACTGATATGAATTCCTTACATTAACATTTAAAGGAGGTGACTTTATTTGAAAGTAAATTACAACTACATAACCTTTCCCGGTCAGGGATTTTCACCTGGATCTGAGGGCTGGTTCGAGGTCCCCGCAGCCAGCGATGTTTGGAGCTATGTGACGGTGAGATAATAGCGACGGTCGTGGTAGCCAAGATTGACGGTTGAGACGATTCAAGGTTCACGCGTCATCTTATGATGTACAGACAGGCTTGTAGTGAACTGAATAGTGTTTGTTAATTCTTTCCTTCCACTAATCAGAAGATGAAAGGGGTCTGACCCTTCGAAGAATTGAAGTATCAGCAAAAGAAAAGGTACGGCGACGGAAAGCGTGAAAATGAAAATGAGTTCTTCCGGGGCATGAAAATAAAATTCAATAATAATAATTTCGTGTGGCTATTTCTAGCAGAGTGCAGCCCTTGTAAGGTAGACCCTCCGATGAGGGTGGGCGGCATCTCCCATGTGTAGGTAACTGCGTTTTATTGTGGTGGAGGATAGTGTTGTGTGTGGTGTGTGAGTTGCAGGGATTTTGGGGACAGCACAAACACCCAGCCCCCGGGCCATTGTAATTAACCAATGAAGTTTAAAATCCCCGACCCGGCCGGGAATCGAACCCGGGACACTCTGAACCGAAGGCAGTACGCTGACCATTCAGCCAACGAGTCGGGCATAAAATTCAATAGTCTGGCATAAGTACAGTAAGTGGGAGCAAAGTCCAGCCCCGCGGTCTAGGGGGCAGCGCGTCCGCCTGTCACCCGCGGCCCCGGGTTCGATTCCCAGCCTGGTCAGGGGTTTTTAGTTGTAAATGATTAATATCCCTGGACTGGGTGTTTGTGTCGCCCTTAACGTTCCTTTCCTCACATTCATCACTCTACATTTCCGCAATTCCAATTACACGCAGCTTCATGTCATATGGTGCAAGTAGGGGCAAAAGATCTTTATAGGTCGACGCCCCGAAAAAATAGCATTAAAAACTGCAGAATTAATGTAATTTGAAAGTAGACTGGAGATGTATAAAAAATTAAATATAAGATATATAGCTTTGTAGCTATGAGCTTGCATTCGGGAGATAGCAGGTTCGAATCGCACTGTCGCCAGCCCTGAAGATGGTTTTCCATGGTTTCCCATTTCCACACTAGACAAATGCTGGGGCTGTACCTTAGTTAAAGCCCCGTTCACTACCTTCCCAAGCCTAGCTCTTTCCTATACCATCATCGCCATAATACCTCTCTGTGTCGGTGCGACGTAAAGCAAAGTGCAAAAAATGTAAGTAGTTTTGTAGCCTATATATCGATATTACTTACCATCAGTCCTGAAACTCAGTTTGAATCCGTTGGGAGGATGCTAAATGGTGGAAAGGGGGGAGGGTAGCTCAGCATCTAACAGAAAAAAACGAGCGATCATTATTACTATTTAGCAGCCGAGTGTTGTTGATGACTTATAAGGATGCAGGTTTCTTCTGCAACACACGGCTTTCAGACGAAAGTCATATTCACCTTGATGACTACATCAATCGACAAATATCCTTTTTTTAATTTCGTTTTTAAGTTTTCAACGCCCGATATCATTATACGGAAATCACTGCACAGCGCGCGATTTGGTGAGACTTGTCCGGTCATGGAATATTGGACACTTATTTCGTCGAGGATTCTGCACGGAATCAAAAAACAGTGGACCACGTAGTCTACAGAGACCTTACTATTAATCCTACTCATTCGCACGGGATTTGCGCCTTTTTTTTTTTTTTCGCGGCAGAGACTTACACCTCCAGCGGCAATGAATGCTGCAAGATTGAGTTACCCACGCCTAGAGGAGTTACTGGACCTTCTTCAGCAATACTTGGTATAGTCAGGGCCTGAACCGTGAGAAATTATAGCCCATCGGCCTATTGAGTCCTTGAGTGCTATTACTCGATATTGTTGTAATCTAGCGATTGGACTGTTTTATTTTTTGGTGGTCTATTGTCATAGGATCATAGATGGTCAGAATATGACCTGGTGCCTTACGGCTGTGTGGGGGTGTGGGTGCGTACGGCAGGGACAACTGAAAGGGGCCTCAGGGGCTCTGGACTTTGGAGTCTGGGTTGGTGATCACGTGGCTCTTAGATGAGTCTTGACATTGCTTCCACTTACTTGTGCCAGGCTCCTCACTTTCAACTATCCTATCCGACCTCAGCTGGTCAATTCTTGTTCTTTTGACCCCGACGGTATTAGGTTTGCGAATTCTAGGGAGTATTTCATTTTCACGCCCTTCGTGGCCCCTATCGTCCTTTGGCCCATATCTTCATTTTTAGAAGCATCGGATCCCTTACATTTCTTCTCTCTGATTAGTGTTAATAGAGGATAACTGCCCGGTTCTACTTCCTCCTAAAACAATAATCGCCACCACCACCGCCACCACCTCATAACGTCCAAGCTCCCTGGTGGAGGGGTTCTGGGTATTACCGAGTCTAGCACAGAACTTCCTGGCTTGCTTCGTAATGCGCTCGATGATGGGAGCTATGTTATTGTTTCTTTGGAGGCCAGAGTTACGTGTGAACCATAGCGCCCCTGAGATAAAATGCAGCGCCCTATCCTGAATGCGCTGCACCCTCGCCAGTGGAGTTGCTGCACTGACCCTGATAGGACTGGCATACTCTAGCGTCTGTTTTCACGGGTGAACTCATTCTTGGTTATTGCCGCTGTAGAACTGATGTGTTGACGGTAGGTAAGTCCTTTGTCGAATGTATCCCTTAGGTACTTGGCAGAGTCTAACCACCTGATGACCTCCCCAAAGTAGTTCAGGGGGGTTCTAGTTCTCTTAGAGAAGAGAGTGGAAGAACTATTGTTAAAAATAATTTTGATTCTCCACTTCACGAGCCAAGGCTCGAGGGTAGGGAGCGCGTCCAGAATGTTGGACTGTACTTTAGCGGGCTGCCATGAGACAGAGGAGATTGCCGTATCGTCCGGGTAAAGAAAGAATTTCGCATGTGCCGGTTTAGGCATATATGTCATGAGCAGATTAAACAGGGTGGGGAATAATATCCCACTATGGGGACACAGCAGCTGCGAGGGGGCAGGGATCGGAAAGGGTCCCATTAACTTCGACCTGGAAGGTGCTGTTTGACAGATAACTTGTTATGAGCCTAATGATAAGAGTGTGGGAAGCCAAGGAGGTGAAGCGTATAAATCAATCCCTCGTGCCACCCCTTATCAAAGGCGCGCGCAGTATCTAAGAAACAGACTCCTGGGTGATGCCAATGGTTGAAATTTTTTGTTATTTCTTCAATCAATCTTAACAGTTGGTGGATCATGGAACGGCTTTTTTCTGAAACCGAACTGCTCGTCAATAATAAGATTATTTTCATCTATTAATTGGTATAGTCTGGAGTGGAGGAGGGGCTCGATTAATTTAGAGACTGTTGAAAGTAGTCAAAATGGTCTATAATTTTTCAGGAAATCAGGGTCGGCCAGAGGTTTAAGGATCATGATCATTTTGGCATTTTTTCCAGGAGATGGGAAAATGCCTTAGTCTGACGATCGTATTAAACATCTTGGTCAGACATGTCAGCGCCTTTATGGGGGAGGTTCTGAAGGGAAGCCGCTGACACATTGTCTAAACCAGCGGTCTTCCTGTTCTTAAGTCTCTTAATATTGGACGGTCTAAAGAACTGTAGATTGGGAGGGAGACCAGGACGCTGATCACACCCCCACCCCTTACATACCCTACAATGCCTGGTAATAACAGTAAACACGAACAACACTAATGCACTCTGGTGGCAGTTCAACTTCTCACGGAGAATTGAAACTCTAATCATTTACACATGCGCCGATAATGTGTACGTGTGCGAAGTTACATTGGCATCCAATCATTTATTCTGGGTGCTTCAAATATTTTGTCAGGTAATCTACATTATTTTGCTTTGTATATGTAATTTATGTACTTACATTATAAACCATCCCCTCGTTGAAATATTCTGACAGAAATAATTTATATTCCTTTGCCTTTTTCTTTCTAATATTTTCAGGAGATGAAAATATTCTCCTTATTACCCCTCAAAATTACAATTGCACCCCAATATCATAAATGCTCTTAAAATATAAAGTTATATTTTATTATATTTCAGAGGCAGATTTTTGGTACCATCCTCCGGTCGTGGCTGGATAGAGCACCCAGAGTCTCTGCACTGCTCGAGCCCCTGGTTACCGCTACCCTTGTGGTCTATTCTACGATTCTTCGTGAGCTGCTGCCAACACCAGCTAAGACACATTACACCTTCAATTTGCGAGATCTTAGCAAAGTATTTCAAGGCATCCTCATGTTGGACCCTGAGTCAGTCAATGTAAGTATGAACACCAGCAAGTACGTAGCAAGAATAATGAAAAATTCATCAAGGGGATCCAAGAGAGTTTGTACCCACTCAGTATTTTTTCTGTTCTACTTAAAGGATTAGAAACGAGTATCACCAGTTCACTTCGTTTTTAAATTCTCATTCTTTTATTTAACATGTTTAATTCAGTTTCTGTAACGACTATGGTAGCCTACTATGACGGACCTTCTTGAAGTCACCACTGACATCAAGTTTGCAATGGATAGAGAAGTGACACTTCTGCTATTCGGTTTAAACAAGGCATTAGGTAGAGTTCATCACGACCGCCTGACAAAATTAAGCGCAGTAACTACCCGGTACAGTTCTATCTCTCTAGGGTCGAGAACTTGTTGAAATGAAGGTCTCACCATGTAGTATTTAACACACGAAATATATATATCAAAATAATGCACAGTTGAGTTTTCCACCTATTCAATACTAAGTTGTATATACAATATTTACATATTATATGGGACTAGTTTCAACCCTACTCGGGGTCATCATCAGCCAAATTAAAACATACACAATATTTGGCGAAATCCTAAAACATGTTTTCTAGCAGTTACCGTCTTATAAAAATATAATTTTACAATATGAAGTGTGATTGAAATGTTGCAAATGAAAATGAAATATGAAATATTACGTGTGATGTAGGTGAGTAATAATTAATACAAGTACATTATACATGCTAAGAGTTCTGGAACAAAAGTACAAATAAGGTGCTCTGTGTTGTTAACATTTATAGACTCATTAGGCTACTCAGCTGTTCCATATTTTACAAATTAGGAAGCGACTATATTTATCCACACCACCAACTATTTGTATGCAGTTTAAATTTCAATATCTAGCCATAATTAAAAGTCGCTTTGCAACTTAGATAAAGAACTTACTCTTGAAAGGGTGACGCCTTGTTTTATATAAAGTCTCCTCACTACACAGTACTCTTGTTAAGAAGATTGAATTACGACGTGTGTGCCTTGCGGCTATAAACATGCCTTTAACTCTTCCTAAATGAAGGAAGCATTGTGTTGCGAAAAAAAAAAAGGTGCTTACGGAACTTCATTTCTCTAATGGTGACGGTGGCGTCGCGTGATCAAAGATTGTATTGGTGTGGCTGTTTCGTCACTATTTGATGCACGCTCAAAAGAAGAAGGGCGAGTCCTATACAGCCTTATACCTCTCAATAAGGTACGGAAATTCGATTAATTGGACGGAACGGAGTGGTAAAATTCAATACAAGATGAAGGTTCGTCTTAGTTTTAGTGGAATGTGAACTAACAAGCACTCTGGTAAGGCATTCTATTTACTTTGCGTTAGATCTCCTGGTGTGAACTAAAATAAGTTCGTTCCTTTCTTCGATTTGTCTCGGCAATCCTTGGCAATATGAAAGTAACTGAGGTTTTAGCCATACCACCAGCACCACTCCGTATACAGCCAGTACCTGTGATGAATCGTGGAAGAGTGAAGCTTGTAGTGTCATGTATTTCAATGATTTTGGGAGACAGATTTTTTAATAGAAATTTCTGGTTCAGCGAGGGAAGGTACGGGAGAATACCTTGTTCTTAATTCCTCTGGTTCGCCTCCGCAGTGACACTGGTCCCTAGTGGTGGATCTGTGAGGCGGGGGAATCCAACCAGTCTTCGTGCTAAGGATCTCACATCCACATAACATAAACCGTGTTGATACCAAGCCATACACTTTAGGTAGCATTTACAACAGGATTACTTCAACTCATTTAATGTTCTAGGCTCATTAAGAGGAATCCCCAGTATCCCGGGCATAACTGATTTGGGGATGAGATAAGCTCTCATTAAGTGTTGACCCTCTTAGTAGTATTGACAGGCATTGCCGTGGAAGGGATTGTACAAAGTGTTAAGAAAATTCACTGCACTGGGATTTGTGCCAACAATTTTGGACGAAGATCAAAAACATCAAAACATCTGCTTTAGTATGTACCAAATGTTTTCTCTTGTGGAGTACGTCAAATTTCTGGATGTTGATGGTGCAGGGTTATCCGCGGCAAGAATAAGTATTGTCATTGATAATACAACATAATAGCGTGGGAGAAACATCTGACACAGTAGATACCATTTTAAACAGATGATGGATCACACTAAAGAAGTATGGAATATCAGTGGTATTGGACGTGGAAGATTACGAATGAAAATAACCTTATTGTTATCTTAATTCTATTTCCGTTGGTGTTGTGAACAATTATTGTAAAAATTTCAAATTTTTAGGCGTAAGATCTTGTTATCCACAAGAACGCTTTTAAATGAGGAAAAACTCCCTTTGGACATCACAAGACGTCTGATGCCCCATTACATGAAATCTGGTATCCATTCTTCCCTTCATTTTTAGCCCCTACTTTCCTAATTTTATTATTTTGCTGGTACAATATTCCTGAGAAATTAATTATACAGCTGTAATGTTGTGAATAGTGATAAATATCGTTGATGGCAGTTTTCTGAAGTGAATATTGGTATAAGCTAATATTCCTCGGATACCTACTACCTCACTTGTCCTGACTGTAGCAGGGACACTGCTAGCTTTCACTTTAACAATCATTTATACCTGTTTTTACTTCTTACAAACACCCCCATTGTTTCAATCTACGTGCCTCATTCACTAGATACAGGTTCAAGACGGAGATATACCTCAGGAAATGTATTTCTGGAAAGTTCAACTCCAGAAAGTGCTATCACGAAAACTTACCTCACACTTGCAACAAGAATATTAACTTTTGAAAACGGGAGACATATTTATTCTTCCAGACTCTGCTGGCCGTGTGCCAAACAGACTGATAGCACAAACTTAGAATGAAACACATTCAAAACTTCAGCTGCCTTCGTCATATAATTTGCAGCATTTTTAACGTTTGTCATCGAACGAGTTGGCCATGTAGTTTGGGACACACAACTGTTGTATTCGGAAGATGGCGGGTTCTAATTCCACCGTCAGCAGCTTTTCCGCGATTTCCCATTTGCATACAAGGCGAATGCTGGACTGTATATACATTAAAGCTACGGCTACTTTCTACCCAGACCTAGCCATTCCCATACTGGCATTGCCGAAAAACTTCTGTGTGTTAGTCCGACGTTCAACACCAATAGGGAAAAGAGAAAAACCCTTTGTTGTCTCTTTCTTCTGAAAGCCGTAGCAGTCGTAGTGCATCCTCAATACCTGGGAAACCTTATCGTTGAGTTGTATGATTACAACAACTCCTTGGACAAAATGAAATATGGAGTGAGGGGTTCAAATTCATCTAATTTTCCAAGAATCACATTGTGTGCTAGACCATCCATATGAATCGATAGTTCCATTGACTGTTAATCAACTATATGGATCTTAAATATTTATACCAAGGACGTAAGGAGTGTTTAAGTAAACTTTCCTTTAGATTCATGAAGAAATTTTCTTTTGTAATACTTCTCTAGAAAATATCGAAATTTCTTGTATTTTATTTCTGTTGCTATGCTGGAAGATAAGAACACGTAGAATATATGCAATATGTTCAAACACCAAGGTCTTAAAACAGCCTTCACAAAGAACAAAACGTCAGCAGGGGCCGATGACCTGAGATGTTAGGCTCCTTTAAACAACAATCATCATCATCATCATCAAAATATCAGGAAATGCAATTTGAACACAAAAAGTAATTTTTCTCAAAATCAGGAATTGATGAACTAAATCAAACGAAAAGTAATTTCCACACCAAATGCAAAGAACACAAGAAACGCCATTAGATAAATGGACATTGAGCATTCGGGGAGCATGTGTATGACAGTTCATACAACTGTACAAACGTCATCTAGAAACTGTACACATCGACAATAAAAGCAGCTCGTTAAGGAGGCGATAGAAATTCAGTTCGCAAAAAGTCTTACCGAACCGTTAACGACCACTCACATCTGAAAAACTCCACCTCTTCGTGTACTCCTCACTAATTTACATTAGCTCTTAATGAATCGCACTGGATGTTACTATGATGAATAGTACGTCTGGAATGTGGGTCAGAATATTTTTACTTGCACTAAATCCTATGAATTTAGGCAGTGGTTTGCCACCCAAGATAGTTATGTAGGTTATTTACTGTATCACTAAGGAAAGTCATACAAGGTACTATTTAATTTATAATCGCACATTTATTCCTTCCAATGTTTTTGTCATGCATTCGTTCTATGACAAATAGGCCTAAGCCACGGCTATGTAGAGAGCGTTTGCTATCTGATGACATAAAGCGTTAATTGCCGACTAAAGATGTTTTAATACGGACGATTCAATGAACTGCAGCGTTAGTGAGAAGGGAGGAACTTTCACTTCACTAGTTGCTATGACCGAGCTCGATAGCTGCAGTCGCTTAAGTGCGGCCAGTATCCAGTATTCGGGAGATAGTAGATTCGAACTCCACTGTCGGCAGCCCTGAAGATGGTTTTCCGTGGTTTACCATTTTCACACCAGGAAAATGCTGGGGCTGTACTTCAATTAAGAACACGGCCGCTTCCTTCCGACTCCCAGCCCTTCCCTGTCCCATCGTCGCCATAAGACCTATCTGTATCGGTGCAACGTAAAGCAACTAGCAAAAAAAGAAAGTAATTGCTACGAAAGTGTTCACATCGGTTTCTCATCATACGTTAGTGTAATAAGGCTTTACTTCTCTCCCAGTAGCACAGTAGTTGGCCCTGAGGTTCACTCAGCCTACACCAAAAATGAGTACCAGGTTAACTCCTAGGGGCAAAGGTGGCCGGGCGTAAAGCTAACCACTCTACCCCATCAAGTGCCGAGGTTACGGATAGTGGAAGCCTTTACCTTCCACCCTTCAAAGGGTCTTCATAGACTGTACGGAGATGACTTTGCTTTGCTTTGCTTTTTAGCACAGCAGTAGATACCCCCTCCGCTGTCTCTCTTTCCCTCCACTGCAGCACTTCCCATAACGCCATCGAACAAAGAGATTACCCTCCCGCCTACCAGGCGAGTGGATTAGCAAATTATCTTCATTGGGGTAATCATATTAACGAGTTTGTCAAGAAAGGTTACAGATGTCTTCGTATGGTTATGGGAGTATTTAAGAGTTGTAGTAAGGACGTACAAGACAGGGCACATAAGTCTGTGGTAGGACCCTAATTAGAGTATGGTTTTAATTTATAGAACCCACACCAGGACAGCTACATACGAGAACTGAAAAAGATCCAAAGGAAAGCAGCACGCTTTGTTTTGGGTGACTTCCGACAAAGGAGTACTGTTACGAAATTGTTCCAAACATTGGGTTGGGAAGATTTGGGAGTAAGGAGAGGAGATGCTCGACTGTGTAGTATGTTCCGAGCGTTCAGTGGAGAGATGGCCTGGAATGTCATTAGTAGGCAAATAAACTTGAGCGGACCATTTAAAAGTAGGAAAGATTATAACATGAAGATAAAGTACCAGTAGGAATTCAAGAGGACACATTGGGGCAAATATTCATTTATAGGACGAGGAGTAAGGGGCTGGAATAAATCATCAAAGGGAATGTTCGATAAATTTCCAAGTTATTTTAAAACGTTTAAGGCTAGGTAAACAACTGATAGGGTGACAGCCCCAAATGCAGACCGATTGATTGATTGATTGATTGATTGATTGATTGATTGATTGATTGATTGATTGATTGATTGATTGATTGATTGATTGATTGATTGATTGATTGATTGATTGATTGATTGATTGATTGATCAGTGGCTTATGCTGGGATCAAGACATGGGCTACCAGTAGACTTAGGTTACCCCTTTTCGATGATAGGTTTAGTGAACGCCAAGCATTCAGCGTTTTGAGCTGCAGCTATTCATTTTATCCTCCTTAGGACACCACCAACCCTACACAGATGCCATGCACTATTATTATTATTATTATTATTATTATTATTATTATTATTATTATTATTATTATTATTATTAGTAACGCATGATTGATAGCAGTGGCGATCTGACGGACCGAAGCCTAGCACACCTATACCCCGTCCCCCCGGCCCGCTCCTATCCGATATATAGCAAGTCGCTATGGCTGAGTAGCGGGGAGAGGGACGAGGGGTCTGGGCTGCGATATCAGTCTCCGATGCTTAGCTCTCAGAAATAGGTGCGACGTTTTTCTCCATGCTTTCAAGTTTTGAAAATGGAACAATGTGTCAGATGCTTTTTATTATAATGTGCTTTAGACTTCCATCGTTCTCAGTTGAGGTTTGGGTTTCAACGATAGCCTTGATAGCCCTCAGTATACGCCACTGATAACGATCCTGTACAAGCTTGTTTTAAATTCACTTCTGTCCCCAATGTTGTAGAAAAGAATGTCATTATAGGTGGTCGTGGTTGAGATCCTGGAGAATGTATGTGGTCTTTTTCAAATTCAAACTTACGTTCCTGTGGGTGGATTCCACTTCCAGCTCGAGGTCCTCTGGCTAGGATCACGATGTCAGGAGTCACGTGAAACTATAAACTTTCATCAGAATCTCAGTTCGTCCGCATATCAGATTGTCTCAGCAGAACTTCCTACAGGGCAACTTCCCAACAGTTCATCTAATAAAGTTGTTCTTTTCATGAATGTTAAAGTACGATTATACACATGGGGCCTTCAGTTATATGTGAAATCCGAGCTGCAGGGATGTGACTTTCACTTTAAAATGTTCCATATTCAGGGCCTGGATTTGAGCCGCAATTGCCTTGGTGAAATGTTAATGACAATATTTATCAGTACCTCACAAAACCGCGTAAATAAATTGTACTGGGAGGAACACCTCAACGCCGCGTATTCAAAATTAGCGCCTAATGAACTCCTCTATTGAACAAAAGTGAAAACTACTACAACAGGTACTTAGAGCTTTAATCAGAAGATGTCACCACCGAAATATTATGTAATTTTGTTATTGTGCAGTTTCCTAAACTGAGTGAATTTCTCCTTGTTTTGTTTTGATATACATCAAGAAGTTTGAACATTTTTCTACAGATGACACCACCAAAAATTATGATAATGCATTCTGGTGCAAAGTGAAAGAACTTATAATTTAAAGAAGTTTTGTATTTCTAGGTTGTCCTTAACTGATCTATGTTCATTTATTTTTGGGTTGGAAATACTTCCTTTTTCTTTCCGCCAGTTTTGAATCTGGCCAATGAAAAATTTCTGTAATTAATTTTCAACCTACCACAGGCTTTTTGGTCGATTCTGAGTGTAACTTTGAGATTAACCAATTAAATTGAGAGGGTGTGGCTGGTTTAGTCTTGAATGATCTCGAACCTTCCATGAGGGTTTATAAACTGCGGCTTTTCACGTTTCTTGGCCAATTGATCGTCGTCTATCTGAGTGTGTGTATTTAAACAGGAGGCGGGTGGCCTCTTTTGTCGGCAGCCAGAACATCTACAAGGAAATGGCCACATAATTCCATCCTTCTTGCTGTAGCCGCAAATTATTCCGAGGGGAAGGTCCGAACCTTTACTATGTAACCTTTTCTAAAATGTAACTTTTCTTTTGGCTAATGTAAAAACTTCATAAAATCTTTAATTGTAAATTTGGGATAGAGAGTGAATTACCCTCTCGAGCTCCCCTGCATCTTGGTTTGAAATAACTACGTTTTGTAACTGTTTAATGCATTAATTCAATCTTTATTCGTGTCACCTCAGTAGTTTGGGAATAGCCCCTGCTTCATCGGCCGAGAGCCCTATAGGTTTTAATATTTCATTATCTGGAGCGCAGTGTTCGCTTCCATTCAGTGTGTGTTTCGGGCCGTTTGCTTAACCTGTTCTTTTTCACAAAGGCCCTATAGGTTGGGTACGAGATACCCCTGTTTCAGTTTGTAAGTTGAGCCATGGAAGGCCAGAGAGTGTAAGATTTTGATGTTGCCTCGAGTAGGCTGGAGGAAACGGAGAGCCTGTTAGCTCTTTTCAAGTTTTGTAATTGTGACGGGTGCCTCTGGAAGGCTTGATATTTGTAATTGAGGGAGCAAGTGCTCTTGATTTGGGGGATTTCTGCGCTTGACTTGATGGTTCCCAGTTTTTAACTTAAATTTTGTAAACTGGATCCGGTATCTCTGGAATTGTAAAACTAGGGGCTTGAAGCCCAGAATCTGTAAATATCAATAATCTTGGATTTCCCAGCCTTGTTTAATGATTGCTATTTGTACCTGTAATGTTGTTATGAAAAATATTGTTAAGTTTGTTTTCGGAAAAGAAATATATCCTTTTAAAGTTTTAACTTAATTTTGATATTGTAGATAGACCCATTCACCCTGGCACCTTCTTTAACCTCTTTCTGCTCCATGGGTATCCCCGTAACATAAATAATAATGTAATTAAGGAATTCGTACAATATGCATACTTATACAAGACTCGTTGACTCCGTTCTGTCAGGGATTTGTCTAAGAACACGCGTCGGAGCATGGCATCTCTCACACAGATTATCTCGGCGTCTACAGACACTGCGGACCCGGCTCGCGGAATCCCATAGTTCTGCATACTTCATGATATAATTCATGTACGGCAAATGTAGTTAGTGACCATGTGTCTTAAATCATATCTTCCGCATATCCACTTCAAATTTACCATAGCATCAGTTGAATTTACATGCCAAAAACTACTTTTGCACCTTTTGGGGATGCTGAAGTGCCAGAATTTTGTTCTTCAAGATTTATTGTAGATGCTGGTAAATGTACAGACACTAAGATGGCGTAATCACACTTAAATACCACCAAACCAGCCCGTATACGACGTATATTTGCCCACAATTAAATACCAGCATGCGTCTTATATATGGCACTCTCAGATCAACTCCAGTCTACTGGATCCCACTGTTGTCTGTAATAATGCCACCTGACTAACGAAGATCCAGTGATCTTGTTCGAGAGTACAACAAGATCTGCAAGAATCCTCTGCTGCCTGATCTAGACGACATAACAGCTCTTGGTCTCCAAAGACTGAATCAAGACATCCATCCCTTTGTGATGATGTTCTGAAGACGCCCACCAAGTTCAATGCTTTAGAGGAGAGGAAAGGCCTCTGGAATAACTCTGCTGACTTGCCCCTGCATAACATCTTCAGAGGGGAAAAATTTGCTAGCGGATTCCAACTGCTGTGTGCAACTTGGTCCAGACTGAACAGGATCAGAACAGGTCATGGACGGTGCAGGGATTCTCTCTACAGTGGAACTTTATACCATCTCCAGAATGTGATTGTGGAGTCCCTCGCCAGACCATTCCCCACATTGTAAGCAAGTGTCAACATCGGGCTTATACAAGTAGATTGGAAGACTTCCTATCACCAATAGCGGAAGCACTACAGTGGATTTAAAAGTTGGACATTCAGATATGATAAGATAACACTAATGCCTGAAGTGAACCGATGCTTTTGTTATTGTGTACATATTGTATATTATGTACATACTTTCCTTGCCATACGCTAATAATAATCACCAAACTAAGCAGGAGTTGAACCCGCCAATCTGAGCTCGAAAGGCCAGCGCTCGCCAGTTTGAGCCACCCAATTAAACACCATTATTGACCATGGTTAGTGCAGTTACTTTAAACTCATATTATTGTAAATTTATGCAACATCGCGTTCCTTCCCATTGTAATCCAGTTATCAACAAACTGAACTCATCTCTAATGGGATCACCTTTGACTCTAGCTCTGATATCAGGCTTCTTGGAATAGATTGCATTGCCAACTAACCTACGGCTGTTCCAGTAATTATCTGAAGCAATTAGTCGCTGTAGATTGTTATTCAGAGAACTGAATCCCAAAATTAGCAAGAAATCCTAACGTAGGTATACATAGAATGTTACCATTTATTACACTAGGTTATAATGATACATTTGCAGAGAAATATTAATTAATAAATGTATCAAACTTGCATTGGGACAATATTACACGAAAGACAGTTTGTCAGAAGAAAATTGCACAATAATTTTCCAACAAAGTAGCATGAGGTGAATTTTAGATAAATTAAAAAGTAATAGGATGTACTAATATCACTACAAAGTATACTTCTTCCTCCTGGCCTTTTTCCAGTTTATTGCGGTCGGTATTTGAAGTAAATTTGGCCCTGTTTTACATCCAGATGCCTTTCTTGATACCATCCCTATGTGGAGGGATGTTTTATGTAATTTTCTGGTAGTTGGTAGTGTTGCGATAATATGTAGATGAATAGAAGTGTATTAAAACGAACACGAACACCTAGTCCCCGAACCGGAGTAATAAACTTACGAAGTTTAAATCTCTCACCGGATATGGGATCGAAACTAGGACCTTCCGAATCAAAAACTACTTCGTTGGCTATTAAGCCAAATAGCCAGAATTTAGGAAGTATAGGAACATTTTAAAAAATGGGTTTTATATTGTGAAGTTTGTTATTACGGAAGCAGCTCACGCAATCCTACGTTGCTTTTTTCCATCACCGACTATTTAAATGAAAAAAGAAAGGAATATCAAATTACAATTAATTAGCTATTTACATTCACTGTTTAGCAGGAACGAAAGTATGGTTAAGCGAATCGTTTTCGTTAATAAGAAAGCTAAAATATACAGTATTTCTCTCTCAACAATTATTTCACAAATCGGGAAATATACCTGCATTTCGTAGAGATGATCACAGGTCTACATCTCCTGAAATGCCCGAATTAATTTCACATTCACTCTGTAAAACTAAATTTCAAGACCAAACAAACCATTTTCATAAAAACCACTAGAAAATAATAATTTCAGTGTGCACATCGATGTCTAGGAGATGAGTGGCCTCCCATTCTGCGTTAAGTGTTAGCAGATTGTCTGTTGCATGCTGTTCAAACACAGAAACACATTTTTTTAAAGGCTGGGTAGTTCAAGTGGTATAGGAGCTCACATTTGCGGGTTCTCTTCTGGCTCAGTCCGATGGTATTTGAAGGTGCTCAAATACATCAGCTTCGTATTGGTCGATTCAATGGCGGGAGGAAATTTCGGCCTCTCGGTGTCTCCGAAAACCGTAAAAGTAGACATCGAGACGTAAAAATCCAATAATATTAACTGTAGAAACCAATTTAAATTGGCTGTAAAAGTACACATATTCACCATCAAAAGTAAACAGCCATGCTTTAAATAACAGGAACCGAGCGAGTTGTCCGTGGAGAAATAAAGCATCCCGTTCCGAAATTACGATGTGATTGGATGCTGTTCGGCGCTCGAAGAGCAGTAATGTGCCTAAATTCTACGGGAGCTTCTTTTGGAGTTTCGGCATCAGTATTTTGAAACTATATACTTATATAAAGGTATGAGATGAAAATAGACGTGAATTAATGAGGCACTTGCAGGCATCTTTGAAACTTTGTACCAGAGAAGCTGATGACCTCACAATCCCTGGAAAAATCGAAAATTCCCTGAGGGAGACACGCTGGGGGTTTCAAATTTTGGGCTCAGCATAAGAACGCAGTCGTATATATTTTTTCCAAAGCGATAATATTTAGGTTTTGTGGGCTTAAAATTTCCTAAAAGTCTTCATATTTACCCCGTCCCCCGAATCAAAATGGCGGCACAATCTGCCAGACGAGATAGAAAATTGAAATTTGGCAAAATTATAGTTTTCAGCCCGTAACAGATGGCCTAACCGGTAAGTAGTATAACAAAATGGATGGCACAATCGAACTCAGCATGAAGAGATCTACAACATTGGTCATCTGACATTTTATCGTATCTCCGTCCCTTACACGTTAGATTTGCCTGTATTTCTCGATTGTACGTATTTTTTTGTTTACTTTTTACACGTATATTTCATAGTTTGACACACTTATAGTAAAGATGGAATCATCAAATTCGGCACCAATATTGGACCGCCCAGTGGAAATACGTGTGCCAAATGTTATGTTCCTACCTGCCATATAGGTATCCGAAAATTAATTCAGTGTGTGAAAACTTTACCCAAATTACACCCTCTTTAATGTTTTTAACTCAATTTAACCCATAAATACATGAAATACGAGAAAATGTCATAGGATTGAGGATGTAGATCACTAAGAGAGGCGTCTTAAGGTGCAATCCGTTTGTCGATATGACGTACCTTTAAACATAACTTAATCCGTAATGAAAGTTCTGAAATATTCTAAACGTGCATATATGTAGTTTCATATATCCATGTACAACGTATATATATTTGTTGAAGTCGATTTGTAGCGATCTAGAAAGTGGGTGTCTGCCACTATAAATAATCCTTTACAAATGGATCGTAACGGTCATTAGGACAGTAGGAGGGGCGTCTGCAACTGTAATCAGTTCTCTCCACATCAACTTTGACTGGCAGTAGGAATGGGGTCCTTCTGCAACTCCTGTGTATCTGGCGTTAGTTAGGAGAGCCTTCTGTTGTAATGAATAATTCTCGTTTCAATTTGACTGACAGAAGGCAAGGGAGCATGCAGTTTTGTTCAAAACTCCACTAACCGATTGTGTTTGGCAATAAGCAAATGTGACCACCATTATAAACAAATTTACCCATCTACATTGTGACTGGCATTAGGCAAATTGGCCTGCTATATCATACATCTATTTCTCAGCGATGACTAAACATGGATGATTATAACATAAAAGTTAATTGGATGACTTGAAGAGTTTTTGAGACTGTCTGACCGAGCTCGATAGCTGCAGTCGCTTAATTGCGGCCAGTATCCAGTATTCGGGAGATAGTAGGTTCGAACCCCACTATCGGTGGCCCTGAAAATGGTTTTCCGTGGTTTCCCATTTTCACACCAGGCAAATGCTGGGGCTGTACCTTAAGGCCACGGCCGCTCCCTTCCCACTCCTAGCCATTCCCTGTCCCATCGTCGCCATAAGACCTATCTGTATCGGTGTGACGTAAAGCAACTAGCAAAAAAAAATGAGACTGTCTGAGTCCCTATTCACATAAACGCTAGCTAGGGGCTTTACGTCGCACCGACACAGATGGGTCTTATGGCGACGATGGGAAGGAAAGGCCTAGGAGTTGGAAGGAAGCGGCCGTGGCCTTAATTAAGGTACAGCCCCAGCATTTGCCTGGTGTGAAAATGGGAAACCACGGAAAACCATTTTCAGGGCTGCCGATAGTGGGATTCGAACCTACTATCTCCCAGATGCAAGCTCACAGCCGCGAGCCTCTACGCGCACGGCCAACTCGCCCGGTCACATAAACGAGCACAGTAATATCAGTGCTACCAAGTCCAATAGCGAAGAAATCTTAAAAGTGACATGGGTTGGCTAAGAGCTAATAGAGATAGAGAATTGAATATATTTGATACTTTGATACTTTATTATTTTTCTCTAGATATACAGTAATAATGCCCATTTGATCCTTTAAATGAGAAAAATAACATGTTCAGCCCATGCCAAAATTCACTCTTTCAAACTCTACATACTGTACAGAAAAAAGAAAAGAAAAATAAAACACGCAGAGAACAAAAATGAGCAAACAAAACAATATTAATAAGAAAGAAAAAAATCAAACGTACTCCATGGACATGCCATGAAATTCCTCAGATACTCCGGAAACGTAACCCCCAAAATGAGGGTCACCACGGTAGTCATCCTCGACCCTTTCATGCCACGTCCAACGTCTTTGCTGAATATTCCTGTTGTCTTCCCAGAATGTGAAGTTTAAATAAACATAATTAAAGGACATAATAAAGTTGAAATAAAATCAGCAGTATTAAGAATGTCAAAGACCTTCATGCCTCTCTTAACTAGACACGCAAACTCTTGCACATTCCATTCCTCCTACCTTATTTTACTTGACCCACTCTAGGTTGCTGAGTCCAGACTTACGTTACATTCTGCCATTGCGTATTCATGCTCACGTATGCTCACGTTGCAATTTTATCCTTGTCAACCATGCTTAATCAATTTAAATACCAGCCATACTCCACCTGAAATTTGTCATCACGTCCACCAAACCAAAGTTTACAAACAAACACCAATTCTCAATTCTCATCCCTCTCAACACTTAAATTCTGCCATTACATATACCACCCTTTCTCCATCTCCACATTTCAGCAATAAATTACCGTCTCTACTGCAATTTAATACCAATACATCATCACTTAACACTCACATAATATAGCAATAATTAAACGTCCACCATCCATTTGTCATCACGTCCACCAAACCAAAGTTTACAAACAAACACCAATTCTCTATTCACATCCCTCTCAACACTTAAAATCTGCCATTGAAAAGTACCACCACTTCTCCATCTCCAAATTTCATATCACATTGAATACCAAACCACCTTTATTTACAACTTACTCATGAGTGCACCACTACTTCTCATACCTTTCCAGCAACACATTTCAACATATACCACCTCTATTTCCAACACCACCTTTCATCTCTAGCACACACTCATCTACCATACTCAATTTACCATACACTCATACTCATCCTATTACCCATCATAACAAACCATAAACACACTTAATTGCCTACCGAAAACTCCATCTTCCACCAAACCAAAATTTACAAATAGCCAAATTACATTACTACATCTTCATACATTTCCAACACCACATTTCAACATCTACAAATACCACCCACTCATATACCATCACATTAAATACAACTTACTCATGAGTGCACCACCACTTCTCCATACCTTTCCAACACCACATTTCAACATATACCACCTCTACTTCCAACACCACATTTCAGCCCTAGCACACACTCGTCTACCATCAAATAAATCTCCATCTACAAATACCACACACTCATACACCATCACAACCTTCAAAATATCACTTCATCTTCACCTACAAATACCGAACACTCATTCCTCAACACTACATTCTTACATCTAACAATCTTTATTTTCACTACTCCCTATACTATTGTTCTTTTTACTTCTAGTGACTACACCCTTCTCATTTCTCCCTGAATGCCACATGTCTGTCAGTTTTCTATACCTTCCTGTTTCTCTGCCACCTCTTTTGGCCGCCACTTCATCACCATCTTCACTCTGTTGTGTTCTTTTGCCTCCACCTTCAGCTCCCATCATCTCCGTTAATCTTCTGCCCTTGCCTCTTTCCCAACTCCTATTGAGACATCCTCCGGTTGCCTCTGACGTCACCTTTTTACCCGTCACTTCCCTTACTTCACTGCATTCACTCCCCTGCCTTTCTTCTTCACTGATTATGGTCACCCTTTCACATGTCGCCTCTTCCTGAACTTCTTCACTGTTAATGGTTACATTTTCACTTGGCGCCTCTCTCTGACCCTCTTCACACAGTACACTGTTACTGTTATCTCTCCTCACTTCCCCACCTCTCGTTGCACTGCTCATTTTTTCTTCGTCTTTTTTAATCTTCATTTCTAAGTCCAGCAGTCTATTCACAGACCAGTTCCTCTTCCAATTTCTGCCTGATACCACTAGCTCTTGTCCTTTAATAATAGCTCTCAGTCCTTGATTTATCGCACGTATCTTGTGTTTTCTGAGTATTTTCTCATTCCTAATAGCCTCCCATCCCACGTCTCTCTTGATCCATATTTTTTCTCTCTGCATGTTACTCGCATTGCCTATCACAGCATCAGCCATCAACGTAGAAAACAGTTCTACTTTGATAGGCCTGTTGCCCCTAGTTCTTCCCACTCTCTGTACGTCATCTATGTCCACTTCGCTAAAGTTAAGTTTCAATTTCCCCTGTATTAAGTCGACTACTTTGTAAATTGTACGTACTTTGTCTTCTCTCACCTCCTCAGGCACCCCATAAATAAATAAGCACTTCTTCCTGCGATTCAATGTATTGGCATTCACTTCCGCTTTCAATTTCAACGTCTCCTCTTCCAGTCGTCCTATTCTTTCTCTTAATATTGCCACTTCCTCGTCGTTCTTTCTCACTTGTGATGTTATATCGTCCGTCATTTCTCGCAGCCATAACTTCATTTTTCCAAACTCCCTGGTTTGTTCTTGGATCATATTCTTAATTTGCTCAAAGGGGCACACTTCTACCACCGTCTCTTTTACCCATTTTTTGAATTCTTCTATGTCTTCCCATCCCTCATTTCCACTAGATGTCGGGCCTGGGTTCGGCTCTACACCTCCAATCAGTAACAACATTATAACCACCGCCGCTGTTAACACTACTTCTCCTTTGATTACCAAATCCACTTTACACCCACCTGATTTTACTTCTTCTTTCTTGATTCTCCTCTGCCATCCTCCAATAGCTGCCCTGTATTGATCTACTCCAATCATTGTTGTCAAACTCCTCACAAGCTTCCTGCACTCAGTACTCACTCCTTACTCCCACTCCCGAGCTCTCTACTCATGCGTCCGCTCTCCTTCGTGGCTTAAGCTGAACTGAATTGAATATATTGCAAATATACATGCCAATGAGGCTGAAAAGTTCCTTTGTGTAACGTCTTCACATAATAATGGTGAATCCAGTGTCAGTCCTGTTGTAAATATTTTCCGTGCCAGTTATATTCTACCCACTCACCCTGTATAATAAGTTTGAAAATAAAACATTAGCCTATTAATTATTTTGGACTACAATAGTCTAAAACAAAAGTTGTGAGTACTACAGTTGTCTAAGAAATACACAACTTTCTGATTGATACACTATAATGCAGGAAGAGATAGACAGACAGACAGATAGAGAGAGAGAGAGAGAATCCAAGGAGTACAGCTAGCCTTAGCAAAAGATACAGTCACATAATTAACGCAGATTAAAAAAAATATATATATATTTAAATTTAAATGCCTATTATTTGCTGATTCATCTTCTCCAAGCCGGGCTGAGTGGCTCAGACGGTTAAGGCGCTGGCCTTCTAACCCCAACTTGGCAGGTTCGATCCTGGCTCAGTCCGGTGGTATTTGAAGGTGCTCAAGTACGACAGCCTCGTGTTGGTAAATTTACTGGCACGTAAAATAACTCCTGCGGGACTAAATTCCGGCACCTGAGCGTCTCTGAAGACCGTAAAAGTAGTTAGTGGGACGTAAAGCAAATAACATTATTATTATTCATCTTCTCCAATATTCCCGTAAGAGGCAACTATTTTCGAACGGAAATATTTAGCTTATTTGTAATATTTATCTTACTATAAAAATGATGGGTGCTGGCCCGGCAGTCTGGGGCTAGCGTGCCTGCCTCTTACCCGGAGGCGCCGGGTTCGATTCCCAGCCAGGCCAAGGGTTTTACCCAGACCTGAGGGTTGGTTCGAGATCCACTCGGTCAACGTGATTCCATCTGAGGCGCTTTCTGACTATGAGATGACGACCTCTGTCTAGAGCGCCAAGAATAACGGCCGAGACGATTCGTCGCACTGACCATGTGTCACCTCATAATCTGCAGGCCTTCGAGCTGAGCAGCGGTCGCTTGGTAGGCCAAGGCCCATTACTGTGCTATTTTGGTTCGTTTGAATAAAAATGATCGACAGTTGTAAGGGAGTCCCTATGAATATTGCCGTGAATTTCTATAGTTCTAAAATACTGATGCCAAAACTCCAAGGAAGCTCCCGTAGAATTTAGGCATTACTGCTCCTCGAGCGCCGAACAGCATCCATCCACATTGTAATTTCGAAACGCGATGCTTTATTTATATATATAAATATCGCTTCAGACCGACTCGCATTTATTAATATAGATGATGATGATTTTAATAATAATAGTTTTACGTCGCTTTAACGATTACGGTTTTCGGAGACGCCGAGGTCCCAGAATTTTGTCCCGTCTGATTTCTTTTACATGTCGGCAACCCTGAAGCTGGTTTTCCGTTGTTTCCCACTTTCATACCAGACCAATGCTAAGGCTGTACCTTAAGGCCACGGCCGCTTCCTTCCCACTCCTATCCCATTGTCGCCATAAGACCTTCTGTGACGGTTTGTCGCAAAACAACTTGTGAAAAAATAAAATTAAAAAAGCCACGTGTGAAGGAGCTTCATGTGTACTAGTCTTTATAGTAACTAGAGGCTGTCTTCACAGATCCTATTCAGCGGTGGGAAACTCATTTTGTCGCGGTCCCACAGTTCATAGGCAATGCGAAGAAGGTGATTTGCAAATTAGCTATGTTCGATTTAGATACTTGTGATTTTAATAATGTTATAAATGTCAGTGAACTGATGGTGTGAAACTGGTTTAAGGGGATATGATAAGGTAAATGGAAATGTCGTTTATTTTAATTTCCGTCGGTGACCATGGACTCTCGAGATTACTTCTTCTTCCTCGTGGCCTTTTTCGGCATTTAACAGTGATTTCATCCAGTTTTACGACAGGAGTGAATCGAGGAAGCTACGATTTACAATTTTTTGCATGGTAATGATAGAATTCGCACTAAGAAAAGTAAAACGTAATACCTAATTTAAAAACTTTTATGCTTGATTTTGCGCAGTGTTCTGGTGTTGTGTGATATTCCCAGTTCGTTCAGTTTCTGAAAGTAGTATTTCAAATCTAATCATGTTTATTCGATCATCCCCTACAACAGTCACATGCGAATGGGCATATTTCACTTTGTAGTGGCATTCTACATTGCACATCTTCGATATAATAAACTGGCTCATGGTAGGTATTTTGCACGGTCCACTGCTAGCACAAACAACTGTTCATCCCACTGGATCTGTGTAGTAAGATTCGGCAAGGGCCTTTCTTCTTCATTAGTTTCTGCCTCCATTTCGAGCTCGTGTATAGTGTGATTATCAGGCCTTCGCCTGGCATTGACCTTCACGGCCTGTGACGTAACTACAATGTTACTTTGCCTGAACCTACTACCCTCTTACTTACAATATTGTGTGCCCGCGGGACGAAATGCCAAGCCTGAGCACCTCTTTGTTACATGTAGATGAAGGGAAGTGTACTAAGACGAAGCGTGAGGAATTTACTATGTATGGTTAAAATCTTGACCCGAACGGAAATACAAACCGAGGCCTTGAACTGAAGGCCAGTACGTTGACCATTCAGCTAAGGAAAAGGACAAGTTAAATATATGCTACTTGTCTTAGAATTGCATGATTTATAGCAGAAATATTATTATACTAGCTGTATTACCCGGCGCTGCCCGGGCACTTTGATTGTATACTTTTAGATATTTCATTACCTGTTACTTGTGTATGAAGTGAATTTTTGTAGAGTTCTATATTGTGACGTTGACTGATATTTTATGATTTTGTAGTTTAAGAGTTATTATTATGCGTTTAAGTTTTTATGGATTTTTTGTTTGTCGTTAATTAAACTAAAATCACCACTTCTCGCCTTGCCTATACAGCTGCACTGGTACTTAAGCATCATCCAGAGTGTCACAATAATTCTCAGCGGCCGCGGAAAGTATGAATTCGACGCTAATATTGGCCGTTTTGTATTATTCTTGTATGTCATTCCCTCCCCTAGAATTGCTACAATCTACAATCTCGGCCATTTTGGTCATTTTCTTTCCAACATCTTTTACTTTTAGGATTTGTATTACCTGTTTGAAGTGATTATTGGTTATGTTTTCTCAATTGTGACGTTGATTGATAGTTTATGAACTCTTTTGTAGATTTAGAAATATTTTTATGCGTATAATTTTACGTTTTAGTTTGACACTATTTAGTTTATCATTAATTTACACGATTCCAAATGTCACTGGGATAATCACCAACCAGCCGAGGAACCCCGAAAACTGTATAATCAACACTTAATTTTGGTCAATTTGGACATTTCATTTTTCATCCCTTTCGAATCACCATGCCGATGGGTGCTGAACTTCGACTTAAACGACATCCGGAATGACACTATTGATCTCAGTGACCCCGAAAACTATGATCTTCAACTTAAAGGCATCCGGAGTGTCCCCTCGACGCCCCTCGGACCTTGCAAATTATAGGATTGGAACGTGGTTCACTGTGCCTCTTAGGACCTGTCTAATCCCAGAAGCAGTAATGCTGGTCATGAAATCCGAACTCAGTCAGATCTCGGTATCCCAAATTGAAGTAACAAATTAAGAAAAGTCATAGGGTAAGTTAATCAACGTCCAAACTGTTGAAACTTGACTTCTATGATGTGATATAGCCAAAATATTACAATTTTTGTTGATATGACTGAACAAGAAAATCACGGTCACTTGTAGTTCTGTAGTGTAAGTGGCATATGCGCTCGTATTTCAAAACAATTTGTATTCTTGTTAATAATAATAATAATAATAATAATAATAATAATAATAATAATAATAATAATAATAATATACATGCTTTATAGGAAAATATTCCCGGGTAGACTTGGTTTATAAGGAATCAACCACAAAACTATTGCTTTTTTTATGGAAATGGTTAACGTTCTCATTCTATTAGTTATTTTCATCCAGATAATTGGTATAATACGGAATACTCAGAAATTTTTGAACGCATGTGCTATCTTTACTTAAGTTTCAGACCCGTCATTTTTCTTTTATCTCTTAGCAGCGTGCACATGTCGCTCCAGGCCTGCACGGCGAAATAAGTAATTTCCAGTTTAATAATCTATCACGTACAGGGCGGAGGTTACGCTCAGAATACTTGTTAATATATTTGAGATGTAGTGTCAAAAGTTTGGTGAAGTCCTTATTACGAAAATATCAACAGGAAGTTAGCACACTTTTGTATCTTTAATCTCATAAACAGAGTTTCTAGAATGTAAGTTAAGAATATCGTCTTAAATGTTATGTTCTACCTCTTAAAATTTGAAGGTAGATACGTTAAACAAATGCCATGCTCTTATTATTATTATTATTATTATTATTATTATTATTATTATTATTATTCATGAACAAGAGATTTCCTGTAAAACGAAATAACAAAATTCCATAAACATTACTTATTTTATTGTATGTTATACAACTTATATGCTGTGCGTTCATTTAACGAATGATTAAACATTTATATCAAACAACCTATATACATAACATCATGCTTCAACTTTATAATGGATCCTGTCGTTTGTCCTCCAATTCATCGTAGAAGTATATTTGCATCGTTAGAAACAGGGTTGTTGTTGCTGTTGACTTCGATTCGTTGCAAGGAACCGAGACATTGTGAGTACCAGCCCTATGTACTTAAGTTTATATACTTTTTCTTCTGTTACTGTAGAACATATTAAAAGAAGGGATGAAATATTTGAAATGTGAAATAAAGTACCACGGAAAAAATACTGGAATTATTGTGAACACATCAGTACGAAGTTGCATAAATTATTTCTCCGGGTTATTTCCAAGGGGTCCCTGGTCTGTCAAATGAATATGGGACTACATCTCTTCGATTGGTTAGAGGCTTGTTCAAAACATTGATTATGATTTTAATGAACACAACGTGAATTATATTTGCAAACATAAGTTATCACTAGCATAACGTGGTGAAGAGAGTTTCCTTGCTAAACAGTCTAGTTTATGGTATTTTCCACATTGATCTTCTCAGAGCTTACATTAATGTTCCTAGTTTGGTTCATGTTAACCTTTTTGGTTGCATATTTGGAGATGGAATTCATGTAATCTACTGCTAGTCTTGTGCAGACCTGTCTTTGAGCCTAATTTGACGCCTTCCATTCTTCCGAATCTGTTGTATTTGTTTCAAAGAAGTCCGGTACTATTTCTGCTGCTTTCTGATATCTTTCTTGTAATACAGCAGCGAGGGCCGGCGTTCTTCTAAAATTGTGCACAGTCTCAAGACCTCTAATCTGGTAGTCAGTTTTCACCGAATGGTACCCAAGGCGAGATGGTGCGAATTTTGATAGGTCACACAGATCCTTTTAAGAAATTAGCTTTTAAACTCTCCAACTATTACAGGTTTGTAATACTTAGAATTTTCCATTACTGAGTGCAGGGCCTCTCAGGGTACATACACCGGAGCATTGCGCGCGGAAAGGTACAAAATACAACTTCGCTGGGTTGACCAGAATGCAAACCTGGTCATTTGCTTCTCAGCTTTCCACCATCCGAGCAGATTTGAGGGGAGCTTAGCCGAGTCGCCCCGAGACAAAACACTGGTCCGAACCGAGCCGAGTCGGACCGATGCACAGTGCACAGAACTTCTGCGCCTCGATTTGCACGCGTGAGATTTTGGGCGTTTGAGAGGCCCTGACTTAGCGCATGGTATTGATTTCAGAAAAATTAGCTGTAATGCTGTGTCGATTGAGAGTTTATTCAGAATCTTGATTTCAAAGATTAGTTTAACAGCCACATCAATTGAGAAAGTATTCTGAATGATTTGGGATGCACTTAGTGTGAGAAGTTGTTATTGACTACGCAAAGGCATCTGATATAGTGAAAAGGAATGTGCTCCTACAGAAGCTTAGTCATAGTGACACAATGAAACAATTTCCTATCAACATTAAGCTGTATTCTACAATACAACCTCCTAATTATCAATGAGTGAGGAGCTCTGAAGCTATCTTACAAAGATCATCGTGAATGTGAACGGTAAAAAATATCTGTGAGTAGGATGCTGGCCTCATTTACACATACTTTCATGGGACCGTAGAACTCTGGGCTGCTGATTATAAGTTGGTGGATTCGATGCCAACTAAGTCTGGTTGTATTTGTAGCTGCTCAAATACACCGACGACTTATCGATAGATTTACTGGTAGGTACAAGAACTCCCGCGGGGCTAAATTCTGGCTGCCCGGCACCTCCAAAAGCCGTAATAGTATTTAGTGAGATATGAAACCAATAACATTAATATTAGGCCCACCGGGATGAGTGGCTCAGTCGGTTAAGGCGCTGGCCTTCTGACCCCAACTCGACAGGTTCCTTCCTGGCCCATTCCAGTGGTATTTGACGGTGCTCAAATACGTCAGCCTCGTATCGGTAGATTTACTGGTATGTGAGACTAAATTCCGGCACCTCGGCGTCTCCGAAAACCGTTCATGCATTTATTTAGAGTGTTAAAGTGATATACGCATATAATAATTTCGTGTGATTATTGCTAACCTGGTGCAGTCTCTGTGAGGTAGACCCTCCAGTGAGGGTGGCCAGGATCTACCTTCATGGGAAAATGCGTGTCATTGTGTTAGAGGATTTTATTGTGTATGGTGGGTGTTGCAGGGATGATGGGGGCAACACAAACCCCCAGGCTCCGAGCTAAGGGCACTTACCATTTGAGATTAACATCACTCGATGCGGCCGGGAAACAAACCCAGTCCCGAAGACGAAAGGCCAAGACGCTGATCATCCAGCCATGTAGCCGGATAATTTAGAAATGAAATACTTATGGTGTTACTTCAAATCTGAAAAGGTTTAAGCAGTTTCAGCATATTGATACCTGACTTTTAAATTATTGTAAAATTCTTGAACTGAAGAATTTGTAGCTGTTCTGTTATTCTTAATTATGCCATGTTGGATCGAGCTTCACTATTCGGTCGCTAGGCGGACTATTTTACGCCAGTAGAACATTCACATTTATGAGACGGGAATATGACCATTATTCCTTCTGCATGAGATGACGTCTGAGAAATTTATAGCCTTTAAAAGAGAACTGTTAACCCTCTCGGCGCTCCTTGGAGCATGCAGATCAGATATAAAATTCAAGTGATTTTATTCTTCACTGCCTTTCAACTACTGTGTTGTAGCCATTGGCTGTTCTCCTCATTTTCCATTTTTATCAGTCTCGTGATGATATCCATATCTATTAATAAAGAACACAAAAACTGATGCAATGAAGGGTGAGCATACAAAATAGTTCACTATGATTTTTAGGTATGTTGTGATAGTCGAGATTTTTAAGTCTTTAAGTTATCCGACACGTAGGAAGACATCATTTTCACAGGCGCTGCAGTAGATTCAACAGTCACTAATAGAAATCCATTTTATTAAAGTACTGCCCTGAACACCATATTCTGATATATTGTATTTCGAGTGTTAGCCACTCATATCAGGGGCGTAACGTTAGGGCAATTAAGGGACCCCGCAGACTCATCGCAATAATAATAATAATAATAATAATAATAATAATAATAATAATAATAATAATAATAATAATAATAATTTTAAAAAATGGCATTTCTCTATCGTTCGTGTCCACAGTAACAAGGAAATGCACTTTATAATTTTCCGTAATTTCTGTCTGTCTGTGTCTGTATGTACGCGCATCACGAGAAAACGGCTGAAGAGAATGTAATGAAAATCGGTATGTAAAATCGGGGAATAAGTCACTACAATTTAGGCCATAAATAATTTTATTCTCGCTGAGTGAAATGGTAGTTTAGGGGAAGGCATAAAATTTAATTCTCAAATATTTATATTATTAGTGATCCTATCGATAAATGCTACATAACCAAAGTTATATAGAATTACATTTACGATAATTTATCTCATACATTGTTAACGTACCGGCTTTGAAAACACAGATATTAATGAATTTGTATTTTTGTTGCCAAGTCCATATCAACGCCGAGTCACGAGAAAATAGGTAAAGATATTTTAATAAAAAAATTGGTATGTAAAGTCGGGGAATAAGGAACTACAGTCTATGCTATAAAGCATTTTGTAAGATGCCCTAATATCGCAGAGTCGGAAGAAAACTAAATATGAAGGCTTACAATTTACAAAGCTCATAAAATTTATCAACAATAACATTACATCGACCATTGTTTTTGTGATGTGCTTTGTATCTTCTGCTGCCACTCATCTCTGACAGATGGGATTATTGCTGCGTACAGAGTATAGCAGCCTGTCTGAATATTGGCGGGAAGTAGTTCGGCAGTTAGATATCTCTCTCTCTCTCTCTCTCTCTCTCTCTCTCTTGCTTAGCATGCCACTCCTTTCCTCTGGTTCATAAATTTTCTGATACTGCTGGTACTTAACACACTGGTTATCCTGGGTTCGATTCCTGGCAGGGTCGGAAATTTTCACCATCATTGGTTAATTTCGCTGGCACGCGCAGGTCGCCTACGGATGTCAAATCAAAAGACATGCACCTGGTGAGCCGAACATGTCCCCGGGCACTCCCGGAACTAAAAGCCATACGCCATTTCATTTCATCATAGCACTTCAGCCATATAATCCCTCTGTGAGGCACTGATTAGAATGAGCAGTGTGCACATTTAGCGTAATAATGGCAGAGGGGTGTTCTGCGGCCTGGTCATTTTAGCACTGAAGCTTTGGACAGTTAGATTGACAGCGTAGTACTGCTCGTTAAAATTGAGACAATGTGCGGTTTGTCATTCGATCGATTATTTCATATAGCATTGCTTTTAATCGCTACATTCCTACTGACGTCATTATAATTATCTATGTTAACTTCGGTTGGGAAAACCACAAAGACAGTCTTTCTGAGTATTCCGTAGCGAAGCACGCGTACATCAGCCAGTAATAATAATATATCTAGCCTAATGTCACTCTGCACGGGAATGGTCAGGGCAGTTTTCTACAGTCAGTCTAAATAGTTTGTTTTACAATTTGTACGTAGAGGAATTGCCATCTAGAAGCAGTTGTTATAGCACAGCTGTAAGCAATGCTTCCCCTTGCCGTTTCTCGCAACACCGTGACACCTGCACCAAACTATTTAAAAATAATTACAGCCATGAAAATTGATAACAAAATATCATATTTTAGTTATAAAATAATGTTTTCTTTGTGTGTAGTACATCAGAAATGCACAAATTATGCACAAATTTTGCTGTACGCTTAACTTTATCTCTAATTTATTCGACAACAATATATATCGCTAATAAGAAGTTCTCAGCAAGTTCAGCTTCGAACGAGCTTTCTTTGCGCGAGGGATTATGAGTTGTGCTGTTTGATATTTTTCAAACGTAATTTGAACAGCTTTTGATTTAATTTTGTTAGTATATTTTTCTGTTTCCTAATTGAATAAATTATTGTATCTGAAAATTTTGGTTGTTGCTGTAAAATGAAACAAATTTTAAGTACGAACAACTAAGTGATGAAATGGTTTAGCAGCTTAACCGTTAAACCATGGAAGCACTCAGATAAAACGTCCGACTCGTTGTTTGAATGGCCAGCGTGCTGGCCTTCGGTTCAGAGGGTCCCGGGTTCGACTCGCGCCCGGGTCGGGGATTTTAACCTTCATTGGTTAATTCCAGTGGCCCGGGGGCTGGGTGTTTGTGCTACCCAAACATACGTGCAACTCACACACCACACCTCCATCTCCTCCACCACAATAACACGCAGTTACTTACACATGGCAGATGCCGCCCACCCTCATCGGAGGATCTGCCTTACAAGGGCTGCACTCGGCTAGAAATAGCCACACGAAAAAAATACTCAAATAAAACATAAGCTCATGAAAGAATTGTCTCATAGAAGTCCATCTTTCCAATACAATTTGTGATTTATTAAAAATCAAGATCGAAGTTACATGTTAAAATATCGTGACATGTTTCGCCTATAATATAATAGGCATCTTCAGTCTCTTATCCTTAACATTAAAAGTAAAATTAAAGTGGTAGACTGGACTCAAAGATAAAATGATACAAAAAGTGGCTTATAACATTAAAAGAACTATTACAAGAATACACGTATTTAGATAAAATGAGCACTTGAGTGAGACTGACATTTGTGTTGTGTCATTGAAACATCATGATGGGTAAAATAAAGCGTATTAAACTTATGTTTTAATAACCTTACAGTAGTGAATAATCCCTTTTTTATATAATTTGATAATATATTGCATATTATCTACCTGCTGTAATTACATTTATATTAGTTTTTCTTAGGTTTTATATTTTATTTGAGGGGGCCCGAATTTTTATATTAGCAGGCGGGTCCGTATCACATTCGTTACCTCCCTGGCTCACATGTAATCTAACATCAGAATAGATACTATTTTGAAATCGAATACGAAAAGAGAAAATTATAACGAACTTTGTTTAAATATGATCTATGGATAGTGAATAGTTGCTAAGAGCGCAAGATATAAATGGACGGTGTAATACTCGAATTGTCTAGGCATCAAAAATGTTGATCCGTAGGTTGGCTAAAGAGGAAATCCGTGGTATTTGCTCAGGATTTGTTAGGAATAAAGTAATTTTCTGTAACAGTGAAAGCAAGTTAAAGTAATAACTTAGAACAGTATCAATTATTTTTCCTATATTTTTCATGTATTGCTTTTATTTGAAGAAATGCCAATCCAGTGATCAGGATGACTTGCTTGAAATAAATCCTGGCATATGGCGTTCCAGCTAACGATACACGTGAATCTGATGTCTCAGAAATTACAAATTTTTGTACTGATGTTTACTGGATAATAATAATAATAATAATAATAATAATAATAATAATAATAATAATAATAATAATAATAATAATAATCGGTATATTATTGAGACATATTCTTCTTGAACATTTTCAGAACGTTGGTGAGGTATTACGACTCTGGTATCACGAATGCTGTCGAGTCTTCCAGGATAGATTGGTGAACGATGCAGATCGCAACTGGTTCGATCAACTGTTGCGCACTAAGATTCGGGAAGACTTTGAATGCAATCCCGATGCTGTCCTGTCAGGGGAATTTATATTGTACGGAGACTTCATGGATCCCAATGCTGGAGTACGCCTTTATCAGAGTATAACAGAAATGCAGAAGGTAAGACCAGTTCTTCAATCTATATTTGATCCTTTATGAAATGTAATGAATGTGTATGTTATGTATCAAATACTGTGACAAATACCAGATAACTCGCTACGAAATAAGGAAAATATCACTTGTGGTTTAGAGAAAAGTTTAGTTTTGGACAGGAATTAATGCATCGGTCCAACGTTATATAAAACTTCCGTGTGCTATTATGTATTAGTAAGATTATAATTTATGAATTTGTTATGCATGTACCTTTTAAGGTCATTTGGCTTCAGTAAATTCTTATTATTAATCCATTCTTTATACTTAGTGTAATATTCGTTTTCAAATGACGCAATTTTTCATCCTGAAGTGGGTTGCCTTTTGGTGAAATGCTGCTTAGTGTGCAGTCCCGCACAGCTGCACGCCTGTCTTAACAGTGTGCAAACTTCGCTGGCTACGGACATGGAGTGACGAAGTGAGGGCGAGAAAGACGAAAGAGAGAGGAGAATATTCGTGAAAATACCTGTAAAAATACACACTGTGTATGTTTTAGTTTAACATATTATTCTGTTTGAACTTGTGTGTATGACAGACTGAGAAGCTTTTAAGTTACATTTGACTATCTCGACACTGGAAAGTACGGCGTTCTTCTTAAGTAAACGTATAATGTTGTTCTGGTCAACATAAACTGTACCGGCTGTAGCACCCGGAGTTGCCCCAACAGTTTTTGAATGTTTACCTTTAAGATTTACATTATCAGTTTGTTATGTGTGAAGTGAATTATTATAGAATTATTTTTTGTGATGTTGGTTTTACGTTACATTATGTAGTTCTAGAGTTACTTATGTGTTTGATTTCATGTTTTAGATGATTTAATTTTCAAATAAACCGTTGTCCTTGTGGAAGCTCGAATTGACTGGAAAGTATTTGACCCTTTCTAATAATAATAATAATAATAATAATAATAATAATAATAATAATAATAATAATAATAATAATATGTATTTACTAGTCGCGCATATACACGATTTCAAATGGCATTGAGACTGTCACCAATCATCCTTGCAACCCCAAAAGGAGTGGATTCAACACTCATCTCGGTCAATTTAAAAGTAGCGTAAATGAAGCCCTTCTCTACACCCCCGTCATAACAGAGGCTGAACGTGGACTTAAACTATATCCAGAGTTTCGTCTCAGCGACATATAAACAATGGATTTGACATTAATATCTATTATTTTCCATTATATTTACATTCCATCCCCTCCCGTTCCCCAACCACAGCGAGGGTTGTGATGATTCATCTCATAATATTACTTTTCCAGTTGGTAAGTCATATGTGCTCTAAGTTTCGTTCAGAGCTATTCTGGAACATACCCACATGCATCCATAATCTGTTATTTTCCATTCATTTTCACCCCTTCTCAACCTCCAAACTGATTGCGGCTAAAGTGTGACTTAACCATCTAAGCGACGTCGTAAACAATGAATTCGACATTAATGTCAGCCATTTTCATTTATTTTTATATTTCGCCACCTCCCCTAGGATTGCTAGAGGTGTTTTACCCCCAAAAGTATTTTTTTCCAGATAGTAAATCGTATGTGTAGGCTCCTACCAGTTTTGTATGAGGGCTATGCTGGAAGGAATACTTCAAAAATCCGGAGTGTCATTATTCATCTCAGTGAATTCAACTCTATTTTCGATTATTTTTGTATATTACTCTCGCCTCACTCCCCTCCCCAACCACAAAGGGGGCTGAACTAGGACTTGAAAAAAATCCGATTGTCACTATTCATCTCAGCGACCCCGAAAAGTATGGGTTCGACGCTATTTTCGATTATTTGTATATCTTACCCCCTCGACGCCCCTCCCCCTACGGGATAAAAATCCAGAGTGTCAATATTTATCTCAGCGATCCCGAAAACAACGGATTCAACACTATTTTAATTATTTTGTATCTCACCCTCCCCCTTGCTCCTCCCCCAACAGTAAGGGGGTTGAAATTGGACTTATAAAATTTGGAAAGACTCTATTCATCTCAGCGACCCCGAAAACTATGGATTCAACACTATTTTCTATTATTTGTATGTCTTACCCCCTCGCCCCTACCCCTAAGGAGGCTTGGGATGTCTTTTCCCCACGCGATTTGTCTCCTGATACTAAGTCATGCCAAGTTTGGTTGAAATCACTTCAGTGGTTTAGGAGGAGATAACCGTAACTCGTTTATACGCCCGGCCACACTCCGTTCGGCCAGTATCATTCCCGTCTTAAACTCAGATAATTTTAGCCAGTCCCATTGAGTGCAGCCTTGGTTGAATGGCTACAACATAATGCTGGCAATGGTGTTCACAATGCGTTTTTAAGTGGTGATATTTACTATGTCTCTTTTTTTAATTATAACTTTGTTATAAAATCATTGAGGATTGTCAAATGTTCGTAAACGATACCTACCCGAGTACTAAATGAAAATGAGAAAGGTATGAATGAAAGAGAATTTGAGCCGTCACTATTCTGTGAAGTTGCATTATTCTACACAGCAACATGAAACGTGCAGTTTAGCGCACTTTATCTCTGTACACGGAAACCCAGGTTCTCAATTGTAAATACTGTGTTAAAGGAATTTGACCCAGTTGCAAGTCTATATTGAACGCTCAAACAGCAGTAATTACATGGCGGATAACATAACATCCACTGTATACCATAATACCATATACCATAATATACCATAATGCGCTAAACTGCACTTTTCATGTTGCTGTGTAGAATAATGCAGGTATAGATAGCTTCACAGAATAGTGACGGTTCAAATTCTCCTTCATTCATACCTTTCTCATTTTCATTTAGTACTCGGGTAGGTATTATGCTGTATACTATAATTTAAAACATACTTTCAAAAAACAAACATATTTCTGTCATTATCGATGTGACGAGACTGCACAGTGTGGCAGTGAACATGCATATGTCTTGAAGAGTCGCAGCTTATCAACTCTTCTGTGACTCCGCTTCGCCATTTCCTCTCAAAAATATGGCTACTTGGACCAATCAGACATGTAATTCTCCTAGTTTGTACAGTACAATAACATTTCATAAACATGGTCAGAAATGTAAAATCCGCTGTATAGAAAATGCTACCTTGTTTTTAAGCCGGGCGTCACGATGTAAACAAAGCATGATATTCCCACACCTCCTCGCTTAACGCATTGCTGCGGGTACACAGCCTGCTACAAGACTTTGTTGTAAGAGTGGGGTAGTGTTGAGCGTTTATATCGGGATACCATTTCTGTGCATATGTGCACAGTTCTTGCATTCTATGAGGAAGCCTATTCCAGGCTACATGTACATAAAATTACTATAAGATGCCACGTAAATACGGCTAAGGGTGATTTCATTCCTATCAGGTTACCGATGTTCGAAAAAAATAGGCACCCACACTCACCTTCTTCTGAATGTTGTTGAATGGCACTATATCCAATCTTCATCGGCTCAATTACTTCTTCCTCAGTGTCCTCGATCGTATGTACTCCCATAAGCTACAGGCGAGCAGTGGTCGTAGCATACACCGCTGCAGCTTTCGGCGTTCGGATGTCTCAGCTTTCTTCTGAAGTATGTAGTCTCAGGAACGCTCAGCCTGGTATATTTTGGGCTTCTTCGATTCCCATTGATACATTCCCTTTCTTCTTATTTCCGTTTGCACTTGCTTGGAAGATATTGGGACATTTAGGAAATTCTCACGAAGTTCACAAGTAATTCACGCCGCGATGAGTAGCTCGGACGGGAGAGCGCCGGCCTTCTGAGCTCAACTTGGCAGGTTCGATCCTGGCTCAGTCCGTTGTTATTTGAAGGTGAACGAACACGTCAGTCTCGTGTCGATAGATTTACTGGTACATAAAAGAACTTATGCCGGACGAAATTCCGGCACATCGGCGTTTCCGAAAACTGTAAACGAAGTTAGTGAGACGTGAAACCAATATTATTACCGTTACCGCGTTCTTGTGGAACAGAGAGGTGAAATAATTTGCAGGCATGAATGGGTGGATAGAGAAAAGATTAAATAGCAATTTACAACTTTAAAATTAGTAATTTAATTTTTTGCCTTTTCCTTTTCAAATTTGAACTTTGCTAAGTAATAACAAATAATCAGGTATAAAAGTGAGATCGAGAAACAATGTTTAAAAGGTCTAGAACAATTAGAAAACATGATTTAACAACATGAGCTTGAAGCTCCCCCCCCCCCTCCCCGTTACAAATTTAACAACAGCACCACTGCTCCCTTCAATACATCCACAAGGAAACTGAGCTCCAAAATTACATTTACAAGGAGCGTCTTTGTTCCACCCACTTAGTCTCTAGGAGACTATTCTCCAAATTTTACAAGTTCGGGCCTATTAATGGCACGATCTAAATTTTACCAAAACCAAACAGTATTCACTCTCTCATCTCGCCCAACAGTTACATTTAAAAGGAAATGAATAATGGAAGTTAACTTTAACAGGGTAACAAGTACCCATTCTCGTGGTCTTAGTTAAAAAAGAAAAGGTTAAGGTTACTGGCCGAAAACCAAAATGTTAGGAGGCGACCACTTGCACTCCTCTGAAATACGCTTGACAATTATCTAAAACCCTATTTGGGCTGATAGCCCTAAGTAACAGAGGCTAAGCTTATACTACAGGAGTGACTAGATGGAGAGAAAGTTTAAATTACAAGGAAAAGATAAATTTAGAGTTTACGAAAACAGAGTCACCTCAAGACCAAGTAGAAGGGGAATATAAGATGGTTCCCACTCCTTATTCCCTGAGTTAAATTAAGATCTTAAACCAGATGTATAATTTACATGGCCGGATTACATTTAAAAATGAATTGAAACCTTCCCACCGAGTTAACTTTCTGAGGCTATTACATGCTTAATGTATGTCTGCCATTACCTTGAGCTGGTGGACCGTCCGGAGATGGACGAAGCAAGCCCTCCCCTGCCTCCTCTTCTAACACACTCTACTGCTGGACTGGAGCAGTCGAAAGACAACATGGCCCGAAAGGTCTCAGCTTTTATAGCGGCGAGGAAGGTTGCGGATTTCTCTGGGCCGAAGCCCTGACACACGCCAAATTTCCATTGGACAGTCAAATAAATATCAAAAACCCTCACTGGTTACTTAAATAAATGTACAAAATTTGCTATTGGCTACAACTTTAAAGTGGTGGGAAGAGATAGAAGTGCTGATAACCTTAGAACACCAAAAACAATCTACAAACAACACAGTTTAGGAAATCAATGTTTACAAAATTTCTCTTGAAAAATAATTGTCCATCCTGTCATCAGAGGGAGCACATAAATTGATAGTAGAGACATCTGTCGGTGAATGTTCAAACTTCTTCCGAAATGAGTTTCAGTTTTCCTGTTATAGATGGCCTTCTAAAAGGCGCTTAATTCTCTTGCACGGAGCGGGTGTACCTCCGATACAATTGCGATTCACAATAATTTACGTATCTAATCAAGTTTCGTCACAAATATTAATGCAGGTATCGATAGATTTCGCTTAGATGAAATGGACAACACATCGCGGTCGTCAAAAATCAACATTTTTTGCTATTAATGCCATCTGAAACTCTCTTTTTAAGACAACATGCATCCTAGAGTGATCCACCTCCCCAAGCTACAGTATTTTATCTTTTACGCTGAACAAGTTCACTAGCTCAGCTAGTTATCAAAATAAACTCCATTATTAAAATACAAATCTGAACTTTTTTTAAAACAGAATCTTCGTCAAAATCATACAAGATGTCGAGGAATCCGCGTATATTGCCCCAGGAACAGATATTTTTTTGTGATTCAGGACGTCGGAAAAAGCAAATGTAATTTCTAATATCGCCATTCAATGTGAGGGCAGTTGGGACACCGAGTATGTTGAGGAAAACAAGAACTACGAGGGTCGAGTCAAAAGTCATGGCAACTATTTTTTTTTTCTTGCGAACAGGAGAGAATACGGAAAATCTCAGATATGCATTTGGAAATATAGGGCATGTATTTGTGCATAGTGCCTGAAGACAAATTCTGACTTCAAGAGATTCTCGTAGGAAAGTGACACAACACAGGCCATTAGTAAACATAGTTTTATTATGGTATATACAACAAATACACAAGACTACGCACAAAGGACAGGTCTCCACTGGTTACAGACCTACGAAATAATCACACAAGATTTCCACTATGCGTTACCAGCGGTGGGGCAGGCACTGAATACTATTCGCTGCATGTGTATCGCTAACGTGTGACACCTCTCTCCGAAATGATGTTACGATGTCCTCTTTGTTAGCAAACCGTTGTCCACGTAATGGCTTCTTGACTTTGGGCGTTAGATCATAGTCACATGGGCGCAGATGAGGTGAATAACGCAGGTGTGGAAGAACCTCCCATCCCCACCGTTGTTAGCGACGCTGAACGATGACTGCTGTGTGAGCTGTCGCGTTATCGTGTAGGATTATGGCGTTGTCCAAAAGATCTGGACGTTTGGTTCGCACTGCACGGCGCAATTGGTACAACAAAAAGTATTGTAATAAACTGCATTGGCAGTGTGTCCCTCACGCACTGGATGACACACAAGAACACCTTGAACATCGTATGCCAGGATTAACATAACCTTATTGGGCGACTGATATTGTCGAACCTTGTGTCTCCGTGGTGACTCCTGACGACGCCATTCACTTGACTGTCTCTTCAGTTCAGGTTCATAAGCACGTGCCCATGTTCCATCAACTGCAATAATGCTATACAACATGGCTTGTCCTTCTTGCGGAAACCTCTACAGATTGATGCGACATGTTTCGTAACGAGTCCACTCTGTACCTCAGTTAAGTGACGTGGCACCCACTTTGCACAAAGTTTACGCATCTGTAGGTCCTTGTGTAAAGTGCGCCGTATTGTTGCCGCTGGTATTGCTGTATGTTCTTGCAATTTCGCTAGAGTACAGCGCCTGTCCTCATGTAAACACTGATCGATCACCATTATCCGCACATTTTTGTCCATGGACACTGGACTGCCTGGGCGAGGCAAATCGGCAGTCTCCACACACGTCGCCACTGTTCTATAGGGCATGGTATGCACACCTAACGCTTCCCGCAGCTCTGCATGGCATTGGCGTGCAAAACTGCCGTGGAGAACTGCTATTTGAATATACGATCGTTGCTCCTACTTGTTGACTTAAATTTTATGGCGCTCTCATTCACGCACTGAAATTGGGGGCATGCTTAGACCCACACTGTTGTTTACATACACCATTTAGTGGCATCATACGCAAGTACACACCGTACGTTTCCAAATGCATATCTTAGACATTCCGTGTTGTCTCTTGTTCGCGAGAAGAAACATAGTTGTCATGACTTATGACTCGACCTGCGTAGTGTTTACAAATGGCAATGTTATTAGACGTCATTGGAGGGAATATTTCTTTATATGGTCATCACTTCCTGCGGGAGGCAGCAAAGCATCGAAAACGAATAAAAGAAAGTTTATCTGAGGTAAATTCTGCTGATCTTTGGGTGACCATATCGTCGTTTTCGTCGGTCGCCACTCGTTTTCGGGAACACGTATTTCTCCTGCAATTCTTCTTAAAGTCTGTTGGCTCTGTGGAGATGTCTCTGATGACTAATTAAGCCAATCTTCGCATGAAACATGCGGCCACACAGGTCACATCTAAAGGTGGGTGGAGGACGCGGTTGGATCTGACGTATTTTCCGCTTTTCATGGGTTTCAATTTCTTATCTGCGACGTGCCTGCTCAAATAGTGAGACGCCTTCTGCCGTAACTTTTGCCATGAACAATCTCACCGTGGAGAAATTGTTTAGGCAGTCCGCTATCATTCATACATTTTACGTGACCAATTCATATAAGCCCGATGGCTGATAATGACGACTTCCATGCTGTTCATATGCGCCTCGTCAAGAACTGCCACATTGCTTATATAGTCATCCCAATTGATGTTCATGATGGATCTAAGTTTCTGCTGATGGAAGCATTCCAGTTTCATTATGCCACGACGATAAAGTGTCCAGGTATCACATCCATATTGTAATGTTGTTATGACTACAGCTCGGTACACCATTAGTTTCGTACATATTTTGATATCCTTATTCAAGAAAACTCTGTAAGCTGCATGGGCTATTTTCCACATCCTTTACTGAGTTGTAGCGTGTAGTTAGAAATACTGCCACGGTAGGCGAATTGGTCTACTTCTTCAAGAGGTGTTCCTGCTATGGTGATATTTAGTTTAGGGACAGTACCACCTGGTGCCAGCTGTGCAAGTACTTTAGCCTTCCGGGTGTTGATGGTCAGAACAAATCGTTCATAAGCTACCTTAAAATAGTTTATGGATGATTGAAGCTCCTCAGGTGTATGGGGAGGTGTGCATTTTCATCAGCATATTGAAGCTTCATTAGATCTATTTTAATTGAATGCGGCAACGTCGATGTTTAACCTTGCTATCTCATGAGTGACAAGAGCCGTTCGACTTTCAGGTCTGGTATTACTGTCTAGTAAAGTCCTCATATTCCATGATCCTATAAGCAAAGTTCTGTCATCTTTACGGCCGCAAAATTGGGATGTCTCACTGGGTGCGGTTTCCCAGCTGGGATCTGAGTGTGGCTACCGATGTTTAGCTCACATTTTCGAAAACCTTCTCCATTCGGAGTAGGCAGCGGTGATCCTAAATAGGCCTGTCCGGACAGAGATCCAGGACCGGATCTATGAGTAGCCACTAATTCTCAGGAAAGGTGAACATCACACATCTGCCGCCAACGTGCAGGTCCAGACTAGAAGCTTCCGATTTTACCCTAAATAAGCTTCCACCACCCTTATCCCATCGCCGTTGGACTTTGTCGGAGTAGCAGGAGAAAATGTCACAAGCGTGACTTTGTTTAAGGTGGACCACAACTTGCCTTTCACCGCGGCACATGTAGTATGAAACAGATAGTAGCAAGCTCCAAAACTGCAACGGACTGCTTCACACTCCAAATTACCTACAAAATTTACCCATTGATTTCAGTGAATCTGTCAAAGATCTCGGTGTTATTATAGACGAACATCTTTCCTGGAAGCAGCAGGTTAACAGCATCTCCAGGAAAGTATTTGCGACACTTAACTCACTTAGAAGATTCCGCAACATATTTTCACGAGTATTAAAAGAACGCCTCATTTGCACTCTTGTATTACCTCATTTCGACTACTGTGACACCGTGTACAACGACCTGACTGCTACTCTTAACGACAAACTACAACGCGCGCAAAACGCCTGTATTCGCTACATATGTGACCTACGTTACTTTGACAATGTTACACCTGCCTACGATGAACTCGGTTGGCTAAAACTCAAAATACTCTCCTCGTGCTCACCTCCCTACTTGTACAGTAAATTTCACCACCTCTCATCCAATCACAGTTTCGGAACACGGTCAAAATCTGATACACTCTTATCTATTCCACCTCACCGCACCATACAATACACAAACTCATTTGTTATTTCTTCGGCACGACAGTGGAATACACTACCCGTCTCTGTTAGAGGAGCCTCACCCGCTAGTTTTAGGCAACTTTGTCACCAGTACCTAGTAAGTAATAGATGAAGTCCTATATTGTTATTTGTATACTAGCAAGATACCCGTGCTTCGCTACGGTAATATACTGAAATTTATAATTGAATGCTTATCGTTTTATATACAACCCGCCGATATTCGTGATCTGACTCGTTAATTTGGTTTTCCAAAAACAAAAACGACTTGTTCCTTAATTTTTAAAGGAGATCCCAAACACCAATTTTTAAGTCGGTAATATCTTCAGTTTCTGAGATATAAGTATCCTCATTAAAGGCATCCACCATATTTTCACCCCTTTTCACCCCTCCTATTGGGATTTTCCGAAAACAAAAAAATACGTGTTTCTTTATTTTTAATGAAGATTCTCAGTACTAATTTTTAGATCTGTAAACTTTCAAAGTTTTGAGATATAGATACAGTCACTTTAAAAATACACCCCCCCTTCTCACCCTCCCAGTAATTGGATTTTCCAAAAACAAAAAAGTACGTGTTTCTTTATTTTTAAAAGAGATCAAAAGTACCAATTTTCATGCCTGTAATATCTTCAGTTTCTGAGATATAAGTACCGGTATTCTGATTAAAGGCATTCAACCCCTTTTTCACCCTTTTCCCCCCCTCCTATTGGGATTTTCTGAAAACAAAAAAATACGTGTTTATTCATTTTTAGAGAAGACTTTAAATGCCAATTTTTACGTTTTTACAATTTTTGCAAGTTTTGAGATATAGATACACTCATTTTAAAATTTCACCCCCCTTTTCACCCCCTTAGCGACGGAATATCCAAAAATCCTCTCTTAGCGAGCACCTACATCTTAATATGAATGTATCCCCAAAATTTCATTTCTTTATGTCCAGTAGTTTTGGCTCGGTGATGATGAATCAGTCAGTCAGTCAGTCAGTCAGTCAGTCAGTCAGTCAGTCAGGACAAGTTATTTTATATATATAGATTATGGAAATTTTGTAGATTTAGCCTTCCTCAAACTATAGACTTTATATAATCTCACTGTTATTATCAAGGTTAATTAAAATTAGGTAATCATGTCATAATTGTGTAAATAATAATAATCATCATCATCATCATCATCATCACTTTCCTATTTTTCCTATTTTTAATTTTTGCTTTTCATCGTAATATTGCATTGTTTAGTAGTTGCAAGATGTTTCAATTGTAGGCCTAAGTCTATTTATTTTAATTTGCACATGTAGATACTGTATTTTCTGGTTTGATGGAAGAGAGGGCCTAATAGCCTTAATCTTGCCAGACAAAATAAATCCATTATATTGTATTGTATTGTGTAATCAGTCCATCTGGCTTAAACTTCTTCCGCCTCCACAGCCGCTGGGAAACCATAACGTTGGAAATAGATCCTCTTCCGCCTGTTTTTCCATTGGGCAAATTACGCTGCGTTAGGGGCCTCCATATTTATGTCCCCTGGATAAAGAGTGTCCCAGTATTTTAAAGCCCCCAGGAATTTGGCTACCCGTTGTTCCCCAGATACGAAGATCATCCGTATGATAACCCCCTATCCGCCACCCGGGGACGCGCTCTCAAGGGGGCAGGTTCCCCAGATTACTCATTGGGAGTTAAACCCAGCCACAATGGTTGAGGTTGTTTGTAGAGTGGGTAGCCATATAATATGAAAAACTGCAAAGCAGTTGGCTCCGAAATTTTCGTGTAGAACTTTGGAAAGAAGCGGTTGAAATACATGTTTGGCAGTCTTACTTAACAATATTTTATGTAGTGCTTAAATGCTGCAATATTTTCATTGATTGTGCCGATCTACAACCCAAGTGTCAAAAGACCTGGCACAAAAGAGGAGGGAATACAATCGAAGATTAGATGAAGCGATCCCGGGTGATAATTAGTAAACATAACCCTGTTTATTAAAGAAGGCTTCGTCCGTGACTCTGAATTAATTCTTTATGAAATAATATAAACTGTTACCTTTCATACAAGTTTTATTAAATTTATTTCACAACGTGTTTCAGGGACTCTGCTCCATCGTCAGGAGATGAAAATAGTGACTGCCTGGCAATGGAGCAAAGTCTCTAAAACGCGGTGTGAAATGTATCATTTAATAAAATTTCTGACTGGTTATTTCTTGAAGGAAATGATAATATTGATGTGCGTATATGACCCAGCATTTATTTATTTATTTATTTATTTATTTATTTATTTATTTATTTATTTATTTATTTATTTATTTATTTATTTATTTATTTAATTTATTATTTATTTATTTTCAAGAGTGAACTGTCCTACGCCCCTTCGTTCTTTTCAATACTTCTTCATTCTCTCCCGTATAGGACCATCTGTAAACTGTGAGCAGTAATCATTGATACTGACTCAGATGCTATATATAAAGAAGGCTGGGGTGCATAAACACATTGAAAATAACATGCAAACACGCTGGCTATTCCTTGTGCAGTTACCAAATGGTTTCCAACATATGTCATACAGTGTTGAAACAAACTACTATTTCGTTTACTTTTTATGAAATCCCAAAATGTTTTCGGATTCTTTTTTTTTTATTATTCGGTGTCTGTAATATATACAATTTATATGCCCTTACAATACGCATCTTAGATTGTTTTCTTAATTGTTTGTACATGTGAGAACTGTATTCACAATGCTTCAGGTACATCCTGTAAGTCTCCTTTGATTTCAACATTTTAATTATATCTAATATAACCAACAAGGGTACATTCTTTTCTTATTCACTGTTTTTTAAGGAACACATTTTGTGAAAATATTATTAAGGACTTTATAAAAATATCTTACTGCATTATTAGGGTCTTCACTCATTAGTAACTGATTCCAGTCATATTTGTGTAACGATGCATACAATTCACAAAAATCAGCCTTCAGGAAAAAGTAAATGGTGACAGGTAATATTTTGACTCGCTCAATATTAATAACCAGTTGAAAATATAAAGCAGGATGATTAGAATTTTCAGGCACAAGGGGGTAATCTCTTCTGAATACATTAATATTTCCTACATGGTTAGACAGGGCCGAGTCAAGTGTTTCACCATTGTAATTTTTACATTATTAAACAAACTCAGACTGAATAAACCCATAAAATTAGCCAGAGCAAGGTATTTTGGCCCACAGTTAAGTAAATTAAAGTTACTATCAATGATCAAAGGTAAGTACTGCAAAATAGTTATTGTAAGTTCCTAAATCAGAGTTTGGTGGGAAGTAAACAGTTACCAGGAGATATAACTTTCCACCTAAAATAAATTTAACATAGACACATTTCATGTTCTCTACATCAATTTCTACAAGAACAGATTTAAAAGTATTAGCAACAGCTATCAAGACACCTCCACCCTTCTTATGAATACGATCACGTCGAAAAACAGTCTATCTTGTATCAAATATTTCCCCATCATATACGCTCCTCGTCAACCATGACTCTGTCACCATGATCACGACACAATTACTAGCAAGGACACCTGTGTATATGTCGCTTATTTTGGTGTTCAACCCTCTAACATTCTGATACTAAAATGATAAGAATTTATCCCTTACAAACATCTAAATCATACCAAAATCTTAACATCATCTTTTTGTAATTGGCTTTACGTCGCACCGACACAGGTAGATCTTATGGCGACGGTGGGACAGGAAAGGGCTAGGACTGGGAAGGAAGCGGCAGTGGCCTTAATTAAGGTACAGACCCAGCATTTGCCTGGTGTGAAAGTGGGGAAACCACGGAAAACCATCTTCAGGGCTGTCGACAGTGGGATTCGAACCTACTATCTCTCGAATACTGGGTACTGCCCGCACTTAACCCGTTAGATGGGTGATGCGGCGAGATCCGCGGCTACAATTCGCTCGCTTGGCGGGGAACGCGGATATATCCGCCGATTCAAATTACATTTATTTTCTCAGTTGCCTGCCAGCAGAAGTTTATTTCCTCTCCAGCAGCGTATTCTGAATGAGTCTGCCCTCTGATGTGAATTTTTCAACTATGTTCTCACAATACCAATGTGTCATCCACGAGTTGCATCATAAAGAACGCAGCTTACGTCCGAGCAATTACGACCTAAGGCCTAATAGCTTCGCGCTGAAGCTTTAGCTCATCGCCTAACCGTCCCTTGATGTAATAATATTGCTGTAGAAGGGATTTTTAGTGATTATGATACTGAACAGACCTCTCTCTGATGACATCTTAGAACTGTGAAATGATTTATTATTCCCAGTCTTGTCTTCTCCTTCACGTCTGGAGTGTATGTTTACCGCGACTTACACAACACTTATTACCGTACGCATCCGTAATACAGGCACAATTTATGATTTCCGTCCAAACTGTAGAGATAAGTGTTCTGTTCGATCCGTTTTCTTGCATTTTTCCGCTAAAATGTCTAAAAGGAATTACCGGCACCCACCGTTGGCGGGAGACGATTTGCGGGTCATGATAAACGAAGTGTTGGGATTTTCTGGAGAGAAAAGTGATATTAATGAAGTAAGTTCTGCCGAAGGGGAATTCGTAAGTGACAGGATCATACCTGGAATAAGTACTGCAGGCTCGGATTTACAGGGTTCGGGCCCAGCTGATGCGAATGTTTAGCAGTCGCAAAAGAGACAGCACGAGTTCGATTTCAGTTCAAGTAGCGACTATGTCAGTGACAGTGGTGACGTTAATACTGATTACAGTTCAACCAGTGCAAGTTCTTCGTCAACTTATACTGAAAATGGACAAAAAGGTCCCGCTTTGATCCAAAATTCCATCGTGATGTAAAGGGAGAGATTTTACGGAAAACAAACAGAACAAATAAGGACGAAATAATGCTTCTTATCGCCATACTGTTGCCGCAGGGGTTTGTACAGAAACCTAAATTAGAACACCATATTTCTCGCATTCGCTTGTTCACTACGCTTATTTTCTATGAGCTGAAGACACAGAAGAGATTTTTTCACGCTGAACCATGTGGCCTAGACGGTTGAGGCGCTGGTCAGCTTTCTGACCGTAACTTGGCAGGTTCGATTCTTGCTCAGACCGGTGGTATTTGAAGTTGCTCAAATACGTCGGTCTTTTGTCAGTAGATTTACTGGCATGTAAATGAACTCTTGCGGGACTAAATTCCTGCACCTCACCGTCTCCGGAAACCCTAAAAGTAGATAGTGGGACGTAAAGCCAATCACATTATTATTATTATTATTATTATTATTATTATTATTATTATTATTATTATTATTATTATTATTATTATTATTATTATTATTATATAATTCGCTGGGGCCATCAAGGACCACGTTAAGTCTTGTTGCATTTGACACTGAACTTGGCCTTCTTTAGAGCCCAAATTTCCCTCATTCTTTGTGAGTGTGCCTGCTTACGCTCCTCTGTCCAAGGGGCACCGTGTCTTCTCTTCGGTTGCTCGTCTTGGTTTAACCCGTTCGTCAATATTTTCTTGCAGAAGAGATCTCTGTTAAGGGCGTCTTCAGCTGAGATATGAAGCATTTGCAGGTCTTCTTTGGTATTTCTAAACCAGAGAATTGTGGTTTTGGGGTTTGAATAAAAAAAGTGAAAGATTTCTTTAGTTAACTTTCTTCCGTCCATTCTTTTCAGATGACCGTAAAATCGTGCCCGTCTTTTTCTGATTGTGTCGGTAATTTTCTCTATTTTGCTGTAGACTTCCTTGTTGGATCTCTTTTGATGGATTCCATTTCTGTACTTTGATCCCAAGATTCCTCTCACAATTTTGCGTTCTCTTTTCTCCAGTTCTTCAAGGAGTCCTTTGTTGGCATTTAGAGACAGGGTTTCGGCTGCATATAGAACTACTGGCTTCATAACTGTTTCATAGTGACGTATCTTGGTGTTTTGGGAAAGGCATTTTTTGTTGTAGATTGTGCGGGATGTTTGGTAGGCTATTTCCAGTTTGCGTACTCGCTCCAGAAGTGCTTCTTTGTCCAGTCCATTTTTCATGATGATCTCACCCAGGTATTTGAATTTGTCTACTCGGGTGATGTCCCCGTATTTTGTATAGGGTTTTGGTGGAGCCTCTTTGATGTTAGTCATTACTTCTGTTTTCTCAAACGATATCTGCAAACCAGTTTGTTCGGCAATTTAAAGTTTCAACTTGAGCTCTAGCGGTTTCTATGTCGTTTGAGAGAACAGCAATATCATCGGCAAATGCTAAGCAGTCTGTTGCGATCCCCTTGGATTTGGTTCCTATTCTCAATGGACAGTAGTTGGTTTCCTGTAATCTCACCCGCCAGGTTCTGATGATCTTTTTAAGAACACAGTTGAAGAGTATCGGGGATAGCCCATCACCTTGTCGGACTCCTGTTTTGATGTCAAAGGAATGCGAGAGACATCCGTGGAACTTCGCCTTGGATTTTGTATCGGTCAGGGTGTCTCTAATTAATGCCAGCAGTTTCATATCAACTCCAAATTCATTTAAGATGTTTAGCAGGACTTCCCGGTCAACGGAGTCGTACGCTTTCTTAAAGTCCACAAAGACAGACACATACTGCTTGGAACTTAGTGTACAATATCTGATGATCGTTTTGAGATTTTGGATCTGTTCAGCTGTTGAGCGACCTTTTCTGAACCCTCCTTGGTATTCACCTATTTGATGTTCGACTTGTGCTTCCAAACGCTCCAGGATGGCAAGTGATAGAATTTTGTAAGTCACGGGTAGCAAAGATATTCCTCTGTATTTGTTGATGTTCTTCATGCTGCCTTTTTTGTGTAGTGGATGGATCAAAGCTATTTTCCAATCTTCGGGTAGGGTCTCCTTGTTCCAAATTTCTTTTATTTGCTTTTGCAAGATATCAAGTGATTCATCTGGGGCATATTTCCATAGTTCTGCTACTACTGAGCCTTCACCCGGCGCTTTGTTATTTTTGAGACGTGCAATGTGGCGCTTGATTTCATCTCTGTCGGGTGGTCTGGAATCTGGGTACCCGAGTAAGGGTTCCTTGGTCTCAATGGCGAGTAGTATAATTGGACAGTTCGGCCGCCTCCTCCCGCGGGAAATTTGAATTCTGGCGAGAAATTTGAATTTTTGGCGGGAAATTTGAATTTTGGTGGGAGATTTGAATTTGTAAGCAAAGCCACGTGCTTTTTTTGACAGCTGTCATCGACAACAACGCATCGCTAACCTCACTGCTGCCATCTTGACGGGCCTAAACCTCAGTGGTACCAACTTAACCTAACTAGAGCGAGGTAAACAAAGCCACGAGTTTTTTGACAGCCACGTGCTTTTTGACAGACAACAACGCATCGCTAACCTCAGTACTGCCATCTTGACGGGCCTAAACCTCAGTGGTACCAACTTAACCTAACTAGAGCGAGATAAACAAAGCCACGTGTTTTTTGACAGCCACCTGCTTTTTGACAGACAACAACGCATCGCTAACCTCAGTACTGCCATCTTGACGGGCCTAAACCTCAGTGGTACCAACTTAACCTAACTAGCGCGAGATAAACAAAGCCACGTGTTTTTTGACAGCCACGTGCATTTTGACAGACAACAACGCATCGCTAACCTCAGTAGTGCCATCTTGACGGGCTTAAACCTCAGTGGTACCAACTTAACCTAACTAGCGCGAGATAAACAAAGCCACGTGCTTTTTGACAGACACGTGCTTTTTTGACAGCTGTCATCCGCCATCTTTAAATTACAGAGCACCGTGCTGCCCTCTTTATCGCAGTAGCTGCAAATTCGTCACCTGTCATCGGCAGTGCTGCCATCTTGGCGGGCCTAAACCTTAGTGCTACCAACTTAACCTCACTAGCGCGAGATAAACAAAACCACGTGCAGCTGTCATCCGCCATCTTTAAACTACAGAGCACCGTGCTGCCCTCTTTATCGCAGTAGCTGTAAATTCGCCACCTGTCATCCGCAGTGCTGCCATCTTGGCGGACCTAAACCTTAGTGCTACCAACTTAACCTCACTAGCGCGAGATAAACAAATCCACACGCAGCTGTCATCCGCCATCTTTAATCTATAGAACACAGTGCTGCCCTCTTTAGCTACTTACCTTTGAAATGTGGTGGCGGATAATTTGAAAAATGCTTTTTGACAGCAGCCATCTTTGAGCACCGTGCTGCCCTCTTTAGCTAGATACCTGTGGTGGCAGACAATTCTACGTGACAGCAGCCATCTTTGAGCACATTGCTGCCCTCCTCGTGGTGGCGGGAAATTCCACGTGCTCTTGTTTGGAAACAAACTCTCGCGCTTTTTTCTGACAGCTGTCATCCGCCATCTTGCGTCACAAACCTCAGTGCTGCACTTGAAATGTGGTGGCGGCAATTTGAAAAATTCTATGTGCTCTTGTTTGGAAACAAAGCCACGTGCTTTTTGGACAGTTGTCATCCGCCATCTTTAATCAATAGAGCACTGTGCTGCTATCATGCGGGCAATTACGTCAGCTGTCATCCGCCATCTTTAATCCACAGAGCACCGTGCTGCCCTCTTTATGACATGTAGCAGCGGGCAATTTGAAAAGTTCTGTTAGCTGTCATTCGCCATCTTTAATCAAGAGAGCACCGTGCTGCCATCTTTAGCTAGATACCTTTGAAATGTGGTGGCGGCAAATTGAGAAATTCCACGTGCGCTTGTTTAGTAAACAAACTCACGCGCTTTTTGTCAGCTGTCATCCGCCATCTTACATCGCAAACCTCAGTGCTACACTCTTTAGGTACATACCTTTGAAATATGGTTGCGGATAATTTAAAAAGAAAAATTCTACGGCAGCCATCTCTCGACGCTAATTGCACAAGATGGTGGCTATACATGACTCCTTAAGGGTGCTTACGCAAGATGGCCGCTATACATAGGTTCTTATGAGACTCCCTTGGGATGGTTGCGCAAGATGGCGGTTGCTCTTATGAGGTGGCTTAAGGGTCCTTGCACAAGATGACTAGAGACGCCCTAAGGATGCTTGCGCAAGATGGCGGACGCAAGATGGCGGCTATACACGCCTCCTTATGAGACACCTTAAGGGTGCTTGCCCAAGATGGCTGCTGCTCTTATGAAGAAAGCTAGCTTAGAGGCTAACGTGTCATGCTAGTTCGATTCATTAAATTTGTGGGCTTAAATACAAAATGTTAAATATCTCGAAAACGGTGCATCGTAGAGCAAAACGGACAAAAAATTTTCTGCCCAATACCTCGGTTCGCAGTACGAGGAACAAGAAAAACATAGTCTAATGATGAGATCAACGGTTCGGTTCCTACTTAGGCCCTTTGGCATTTGCTCTGTTTTAGTTTGTATTGAAGCAAGTCTACGTAACATGATCAGGTCTAGCTATGGTAGATAGTATAACGTGCCGTGCAGGTTCGATTCATTAAATTTGGGGCTTAAATGCAAAATGTTAAATATCTCGAAAACGGTGCATCGTAGAGCAAAACGGATAAAATTTTTCCACCTGATACCTAGGTTTGCAGTATCAGGAACATGATAGCATAAGAAAAACATAGTCTAATGATGAGATCGGCGGTTCGATCCCTACTTAGGCCCTTTGGCATTGGCAGCTATCTAATTCTACAAGATGGCGGCTATACATAGCTTCTTATGAGGCAGCTTAAGAGCGCTTGCACAAGATGGCAGCTGATCTTATGAGACGCCCTAAGGGTGCTTGCGCAAGGTAGCAGCGACAAGACGGCGACCATACACAGCTCCTTATGATACGGCCTAGAGGTGCTCACACAAGATGGTGGCTGCTCTGATGAAGAAAGCTAGCTTTGCAACGTGCAGGTATCTTTACAGCACTAAACCTCATACCTTTGAATGTGGTTGCGGGTAATTTGAAAAATTCTACGTGCTTTTTCTTAACAGCAGCTATCTTTAAACAATAGCGGCTATACATAAACTGTTAAGGCCTCCTCTTATGTCAAGGCATAGCTCTATCGAACAAGTTTAAACCTGCATCGGGATAGCTAGAGTAAGCATGTGCTGCAGTGATGACGTCATTATGCATGCTTAGACTTGCAAATCACTAAGGAAACATAACAAGACTAGAATCGAACACTGCACTCTATACCGTTAACTTTATCATGTGATCGGAACATTGATTGAAGTGTTTAGAACACTAAATAAGTGATCAAGACTAAAATAGAACACTGTACTCGATACAACATGTGTTTAGAACATGTCAGGGGATACCTTTGTTCTAAGAAGATTAGATTACCGCACATTCCTTGTAGGGCTAATAGGCTAAAGGGCTAATGGGCAAAAGGGCTAATGAGCTAATGGGCAAAAAGGGCTAAACGGCTAAAGGGCTAATGGGCTAAAGGGCTAAAGGGCTAGGGTGCCTCTCCTCTCTTTATCCGGGCTTGAGACCGGCTCTACAACTAGAGGCGGAGTTAACACCCTAAGGAAGGGAGAATGTTGGGAAATAATCTATACGAATATAGCTACTCGATCGACTATATACTACAGATGGATGACTTAGGTGAGGGTAAGCGCTTACTTAATAATACGTACACGACGTAATTCATGCTCTATTTCAAAAATATCTTCTTTGTACTGTGTGTAACCAGCATCATGATAGGCTCTTAGCAGCTGTAAACGTTTTACCAGTACGTTGGGGTCTTTACAGTAGCTTATATCTACATAGGGTAACAGAGGCTCGTTGTGAACTTTGAGTCTATATGCAGACAGTTGATGTGTAGGGACTTGTTTTGATGTAATACGTGCTTCAGCAGTAGCGTTTCTAGGTACAAACTTAACTTGTTTAGATAGCGATGAAGCGTTGAAATTTCCTTCTTCCTTACCTTGCATCTCTTCTTGAGATGTTTGCACTGCGACAGAACGTGTAGTAGGCTTAGGAAATGAAGTAAAATCATCAAGCTGTAATGGCAATGAAACATTAAGATTTTCTTCTTCTTCTACCTTCCCTTTACTACTGTTTTGATCAACATCATTATCCTTATTATCATAATCATGATCTCGCCTCTCTTTATCTTGAAGTTTGTGCTTAGTAACAGAACTTGCAGCAGGCCTAGATAACAAGGGAGAATTAAAAATCTCTCGCAGAGGTGTACTTTATAAACAAAAATCAGTGTTCGCTGGAATATGGTTGAGCTCTTTGTATTTTGTTCCCGATGAAGCTACATTACACGTGGCTTCATGACGTTGAGCGTTGTATGCGTTCTTGAACTCTCTTCTACAATGTTTGCATTGAAAAATTGTCCTACATGATATCTCATAACGTCTCCTGTGATAGCTTCGGGAAAATGCTTTTCCACACTCTTCGCGAATATACCTAGAAATAGGTTTTTCCATGACGGACTTTTATCTTCTGCTAACAGATTCTTCTTTGAATCTACTTGACATTTGTTACTCTCTACTTCGATGATGCGAACAGCTTAGCGATTAACAGTAAACTAACACAAAAGCGTATAACCAAGGTAGCAACAGTAAGGCTGAAGCCCATCAAGATGGCAAGACTGAGGTTAGCGACGTTCTGTTGTTGGATTTTAAATTCCGCGCTATAACATGCATAAGGTGGCAGCCTTGAGGTTTACCGCCGTAAAGATGGCAGCAGTGAGGTTAGCGACGCTCTATTGTCCTTCAATGTGAGGTTAGGGTCCGTCAAGAAGACAGCTGTCAAAAAAGCACGTGGCTTGGTTTACTAAACAAGAGCACGTGGCTGTGACGTCACGGTCACTTAGTATGCTGCTTCAGCGTGCAAAGTTCAATGTCTACACCTACGTAGTTAACACTCTGCTATGTTCACAAGATTTTTACACATAACTATTCTTTATGTTTTAAGTTCGTGCACATAGGTTATGTTAAGATAGCAGCACACGTACAAGCGATGGTCGCACGCTCGCGTAGAAGTTGTTTAGTACGATAATTGATGTATGCATTATCAAAAGGTGATACGTACACGCTTTTAAACCTTGCTATTCTTACTGCTACTATGTTCGCAAGATTTTTAAACATCGCTATTCTTTGTGCTTTAAGTTCGTGCGCATAGGTCATGCTAAGGTAGCAGCGCAAACACATGTGAACGTTGTACATTCTAGCGGGATATGTTAATATAGTTGATACATGCAAAATCGATAGGTGTTGTGTACACGCTTTGAAACTTAACTATTCTTCGTGCTTTAAATCCATGCACATAGGTTATGCTAAGATAGCAGTACACTCTAGCGGGAGAAGTTTAGTACTCTAGTTGATGCATATACAATCGATAGGCAATGCGTACACGCTTTTAAAACATTGCTATTCTTACTGCTGCTGCTATGTTCACAAGATTTTTATACATCGCTATTCTTTATGCTTTACGTTCATGCGTATAAGTTATACTAAGTTAGCAGGATACTTATAAGGTTGTCGCACGCTCTAGTGGAAGAAGTTTAATACGAAAGTCGATACATGTAAAATCGATAGGTGATGTGTACACGCTTTGAACTTGGGTATTCTTTGTGCTTTAAGTTCGTGCACATAGGTTATGTTAGGATTGCAGCACACACAAACGATGATTGCACGCTGTTGTAGAAGAAGTTTAGTACGATAGTCGATGCATACATCATCGATAGGTGATGTGTACACGCTTTGAAACATAGCTCTTCCTTGTGCTTTAAGTTCGTGCACATGGGTTAGGGATACACAAAAGCGATTGCTACATGCTCTAGCGGAAGAAGCCTAGTACGATAGTCGACGCATGCATCATCGATACGTGATGTGTACACGCTATTCCTTATGCTTTAAATTCACGCACATAGGTAGCAGCACACAATTGCGATCGTTGTACACTCTAGCGGGAGAAGTTTATTACGATAGTCGATGTATGCAAAATCGATAGGTGATGTGTACGCGCTTTGGAATATAGCTATTCTTTGTGCTTTAGCTTTATACACATACGTTAGCAATACACATATGCGATCGTTGTACACTCTGGCAGTAAAAATAGTCGATGCATGCAAAATCAATAGGTGATGTGTACACGCTGTTAAACATCGTTATTTGTTGTGCTTTAAGTTCGCCGGTATAGGTTATGCTAAGATAGCAGTACAATCTAGCGGAAGAAGTTCAGGGTGATGTGTACACGCTTTGAAACATAGTTATTCTTTGCATTTTAAGTTCATGCTCATAGGGTATGCTAAGATAGCAGCATAATCTAGCGGAAGAAGTTTTAGTACGAGAGTCGATGCATGCGAAATCGATAGGTGATTTGTACACGCTTTGAAACATGGCTATTCTTTGCACTTTAAATTTATGGGTACAGGTTATGCTAAGATAGCAGCACAATCTAGCGGAAGAAGTTTAGTACGAGATTCGATGCATGCAAAATCAATAAGTAATATGTACACGCTTTGAAACATGGCTATTCTTTGTACTTTAAGTTCATGCGTATAAGTTATGCTAAGATAGCAGCAGAATCTAGTGGATGAAGTTTAGTGCGATATTTGATGCATGTGAAATCGATAGGTAATGTGTACACGCTTTGAAACATGGCTATTCTTTGCACTGTAAGTTCATGTGTATAAAATTATGCAAAGATAGCAGCACAATCTAAAGGTAGAAGTTTAGTACGAGAATCGATGCATGCAAAATCGATAGGTAATGTGTACATGCTTTGAAACATGGCTATTCTTTGTACTTAAGGTCATGCGTATAGGTTATGCTAAGATAGCAACACGATCTAGCGGAAGAAGTTTAGTACGAGGGTCGATGCATGTAAAATCGGTAGGTGATGTGTACACGCTTTGAAACATGGCTATTCTTTGTACTGTAAGTTCATACGTATAGGTTATGCTAAGATAGCAGCACGATCTAGCGGAAGAAGTTTAGTACGAGAGTCGATGCATGTAAAATCGATAGGTGATGTGTACACGCTTTGAAACATGGCTATTCATACTGCTGCCCTGTTCCCAAGATTCTTAAACATAGCTAATCCTAATGCTGCTCTTAACGACGTAGAGCTAAGGATTGATTATATGACAGTGACGTCACTGCCACGTGCTCTTGTTTAGTAAACCAAGCCACGTGCTTTTTTGACAGCTGTCTTCTTGACGGACCCTAACCTCACATTGAAGGACAATAGAGCGTCGCTAACCTCACTGCTGCCATCTTTACGGCGGTAAACCTCAAGGCTGCCACCTTATGCATGTTATAGCGCGGAATTTAAAATCCAACAACAGAACGTCGCTAACCTCAATCTTGCCATCTTGATGGGCTTCAACCTTACTGTTGCTACCTTGGTTATACGCTTTTGTGTTAGTTTACTGTTAATCGCTAAGCTGTTCGCATCATCGAAGTAGAGAGTAACAAATGTCAAGTAGATTCAAAGAAGAATCTGTTAGCAGAAGATAAAAGTCCGTCATGGAAAAACCTATTTCTAGGTATATTCGCGAAGAGTGTGGAAAAGCATTTTCCCGAAGCTATCACAGGAGACGTTATGAGATATCATGTAGGACAGTTTTTCAGTGCAAACATTGTAGAAGAGAGTTCAAGAACGCATACAACGCTCAACGTCATGAAGCCGCGTGCAATGTAGCTTCATCGGGAACAAAATACAAAGAGCTCAACCATATTCCAGCGAACACTGATTTATGTTTAAAAAGTACACCTCTGCGAGAGATTTTTAATTCTCCCTTGTTGTCTAGACCTGCTGCAAGTTCTGTTACTAAGCACAAACTTCAAGATAAAGAGAGGCAAGATCATGATTATGATAATAAGGATAATGATGTTGATCAAAACAGTAGTAAAGGGAAGGTAGAAGAAGAAGAAAATCTTAATGTTTCATTGCCATTACAGCTTGATGATTTTACTTCATTTCCTAAGCCTACTACACGTTCTGTCGCAATGCAAACATCTCAAGAAGAGATGCAAGGTAAAGAAGAAGGAAATTTCAACGCTTCATCGCTATCGAAACAAGTTAAGTTTGTACCTAGAAACGCTACTGCTGAAGCACGTATTACATCAAAACAAGTCCCTACACATCAACTGTCTGCATATAGACTCAAAGTTCACAACGAGCCTCTGTTACCCTATGTAGATATAAGCTACTGTAAAGACCCCAACGTACTGGTAAAACGTTTACAGCTGCTAAGAGCCTATCATGATGCTGGTTACACACAGTACAAAGAAGATATTTTTGAAATAGAGCATGAATTACGTCGTGTACGTATTATTAAGTAAGCGCTTACCCTCACCTAAGTCATCCATCTGTAGTATATAGTCGATCGAGTAGCTATATTCGTATAGATTATTTCCCAACATTCTCCCTTCCTTAGGGTGTTAACTCCGCCTCTAGTTGTAGAGCCGGTCTCAAGCCCGGATAAAGAGAGGAGAGGCACCCTGGCCCTTTAGCCCTTTAGCCCATTACTCTTTAGCCCTTTAGCCCTTTTTGCCCATTAGCCCATTAGCCCTTTTGCCCATTAGCCCTTTAGCCTATTAGCCCTACAAGGAATGTGCGGTAATCTAATCTTCTTAGAACAAAGGTATCCCCTGACATGTTCTAAACACATGTTGTATCGAGTACAGTGTTCTATTTTAGTCTTGATCACTTATTTAGTGTTCTAAACACTTCAATCAATGTTCCGATCACATGATAAAGTTAACGGTATAGAGTGCAGTGTTCGATTCTAGTCTTGTTATGTTTCCTTAGTGATTTGCAAGTCTAAGCATGCATAATGACGTCATCACTGCAGCACATGCTTACTCTAGCTATCCCGATGCAGGTTTAAACTTGTTCGATAGAGCTATGCCTTGACATAAGAGGAGGCCTTAACAGTTTATGTATAGCCGCTATTGTTTAAAGATAGCTGCTGTTAAGAAAAAGCACGTAGAATTTTTCAAATTACCCGCAACCACATTCAAAGGTATGAGGTTTAGTGCTGTAAAGATACCTGCACGTTGCAAAGCTAGCTTTCTTCATCAGAGCAGCCACCATCTTGTGTGAGCACCTCTAGGCCGTATCATAAGGAGCTGTGTATGGTCGCCGTCTTGTCGCTGCTACCTTGCGCAAGCACCCTTAGGGCGTCTCATAAGATCAGCTGCCATCTTGTGCAAGCGCTCTTAAGCTGCCTCATAAGAAGCTATGTATAGCCGCCATCTTGTAGAATTAGATAGCTGCCAATGCCAAAGGGCCTAAGTAGGGATCGAACCGCCGATCTCATCATTAGACTATGTTTTTCTTATGCTATCATGTTCCTGATACTGCAAACCTAGGTATCAGGTGGAAAAATTTTATCCGTTTTGCTCTACGATGCACCGTTTCCGAGATATTTAACATTTTGCATTTAAGCCCCAAATTTAATGAATCGAACCTGCACGGCACGTTATACTATCTACCATAGCTAGACCTGATCATGTTACGAAGACTTGCTTCAATACAAACTAAAACAGAGCGAATGCCAAAGGGCCTAAGTAGGAACCGAACCGTTGATCTCATCATTAGACTATGTTTTTCTTGTTCCTCGTACTGCGAACCGAGGTATTGGGCAGAAAATTTTTTGTCCGTTTTGCTCTACGATGCACCGTTTTCGAGATATTTAACATTTTGTATTTAAGCCCACAAATTTAATGAATCGAACTAGCATGACACGTTAGCCTCTAAGCTAGCTTTCTTCATAAGAGCAGCAGCCATCTTGGGCAAGCACCCTTAAGGTGTCTCATAAGGAGGCGTGTATAGCCGCCATCTTGCGTCCGCCATCTTGCGCAAGCATCCTTAGGGCGTCTCTAGTCATCTTGTGCAAGGACCCTTAAGCCACCTCATAAGAGCAACCGCCATCTTGCGCAACCATCCCAAGGGAGTCTCATAAGAACCTATGTATAGCGGCCATCTTGCGTAAGCACCCTTAAGGAGTCATGTATAGCCACCATCTTGTGCAATTAGCGTCGAGAGATGGCTGCCGTAGAATTTTTCTTTTTAAATTATCCGCAACCATATTTCAAATGTATGTACCTAAAGAGTGTAGCACTGAGGTTTGCGATGTAAGATGGCGGATGACAGCTGACAAAAAGCGCGTGAGTTTGTTTACTAAACAAGCGCACGTGGAATTTCTCAATTTGCCGCCACCACATTTCAAAGGTATCTAGCTAAAGATGGCAGCACGGTGCTCTCTTGATTAAAGATGGCGAATGACAGCTAACAGAACTTTTCAAATTGCCCGCTGCTACATGTCATAAAGAGGGCAGCACGGTGCTCTGTGGATTAAAGATGGCGGATGACAGCTGACGTAATTGCCCGCATGATAGCAGCACAGTGCTCTATTGATTAAAGATGGCGGATGACAACTGTCCAAAAAGCACGTGGCTTTGTTTCCAAACAAGAGCACATAGAATTTTTCAAATTGCCGCCACCACATTTCAAGTGCAGCACTGAGGTTTGTGACGCAAGATGGCGGATGACAGCTGTCAGAAAAAAGCGCGAGAGTTTGTTTCCAAACAAGAGCACGTGGAATTTCCCGCCACCACGAGGAGGGCAGCACTGTGCTCAAAGATGGCTGCTGTCACGTAGAATTGTCTGCCACCACAGGTATCTAGCTAAAGAGGGCAGCACGGTGCTCAAAGATGGCTGCTGTCAAAAAGCATTTTTCAAATTATCCGCCACCACATTTCAAAGGTAAGTAGCTTAAGAGGGCAGCACTGTGTTCTATAGATTAAAGATGGCGGATGACAGCTGCACGTGGATTTGTTTATCTCGCGCTAGTGAGGTTAAGTTGGTAGCACTAAGGTTTAAGTCCGCCAAGATGGCAGCACTGCGGATGACAGGTGGCGAATTTACAGCTACTGCGATAAAGAGGGCAGCACGGTGCTCTGTAGTTTAAAGATGGCGGATGACAGCTGCACGTGGATTTGTTTATCTCGCGCTAGTGAGGTTAAGTTGGTAGCACTAAGGTTTAGGCCCGCCAAGATGGCAGCACTGCCGATGACAGGTGACGAATTTGCAGCTACTGCGATAAAGAGGGCAGCACGGTGCTCTGTAATTTAAAGATGGCGGATGACAGCTGTCAAAAAAGCACGTGTCTGTCAAAAAGCACGTGGCTTTGTTTATCTCGCGCTAGTTAGGTTAAGTTGGTACCACTGAGGTTTAAGCCCGTCAAGATGGCACTACTGAGGTTAGCGATGCGTTGTTGTCTGTCAAAAAGCACGTGGCTGTCAAAAAACACGTGGCTTTGTTTATCTCGCGCTAGTTAGGTTAAGTTGGTACCACTGAGGTTTAGGCCTGTCAAGATGGCAGTACTGAGGTTAGCGATGCGTTGTTGTCTGTCAAAAAGCACGTGGCTGTCAAAACACACGTGGCTTTGTTTACCTCGCGCTAGTTATGTTATGTTGGTACCACTGAGGTTTAGGCCCGTCAAGATGGCAGCAGTGAGGTTAGCGATGCGTTGTTGTCGATGACAGCTGTCAAGAAAGCACGTGGCTTTGTTTACACATTCAAATCTCCCGCCAAAAATTCAAATTTCCCGCCAGAATTCAAATTTCCCGCGGGAGGAGGCGGCCGAACTGTCCAATTATATTACTATGGCGCTTTGCGGTTTAGAGCAATTAAGTAGATTCTTGAAGTAATCTGCCAGAATGCTGCAATTTTCTTCATTTGACGTCGCCAGTGTGCCGCCCTTTCGCTCAAAGCATAGAGATGGTGGTTTATAGCCAGTGAGTTTGCGTTTGAAGGCTCTGTAGTACTCTCTGCTTTCATTCTTCCTAAAGTTTTCTTCTATCTTTTCAATGAGAGATTTTTCGTATTTACGTTTCTCAGTTCTGAACACCCTAGCTGCTTGGGCACGTTGGGTTTTGTAGGTTTCCCAATCATTTTCTGATTTCGTAGAGTGGTACTGTTTCCATGCATTGAGTCTTTCTTGGAGGACTGATTCGCAGGTACCATTCCACCAGGCATGCTTTTTGCTTCTCTTGATTTCTGCAACGTCTTTGGCGGCCTCAACAAGGAGACTTTTGGCGTTGTTAAAGTCACAGTCATTTGTTCTAGCCTTCTCCTGGAACTCCTCGACCCTTTGCCGAAGTTTATCATTGTCGAAGCGTGTGATCTGTTTGGTTGTCTTCCTTGTGTTTGCGGGAATTGGTTTGAATTTGATAAGAGACATATAATGATCTGAGGCCACATTGATGCCTTTCTTTACCTTCACATTCATAATCTCAGGGCTGTTTCTCCTGGAGATTGCAACGTGATCAATTTGGAACTCTCCGAGAGCTTGGACGGGAGAACGCCAAGTCATTTTCTTTTATAATTATATTTTCCTCCACAGATTTTTACATACGTCTCACAATGAGGTGAATAATGGACAAATTCCTCCCAATATATACAAAATAAATCCAGTATCTGACCACCTGTTAGCAACATTTTCGGAAGATTATACCTAGGGTAGAAAGTTTACATACCAAGAAAACGATCGCGTTTCGGAATGGAATCATATAAATTATGCGACGCCGAGACAGGTTATATAACATGATCTGCTTCCGTGGGTATCATAATAAATAGCTGTAAAATACGTAACACTGCGAAGATTGTAAATACTGCAAAATTACCTGTATTGTAGTGTAATATAGTCAGTGTTATGTCATGAGTTGTAGGTAGGCTATATAAACTTGATCCCTCGAAAGCGCTACCAACATAACAGAAAAATTCGTGAGTGTTATAATTTATTGTGTTGCAAATATTTTAAGTACACGTGAACTTTTAAATCTACAATTCACATGTACAGAATATTTATTTCCAGGCAGAGATTGTTAGTAAACTACCTAAAATATTCAGGCAAAAGTTACTGTATAAACAAGAACTTGAGCTTTGCTATTAGGACGAAGTAACCTCTGTATCACAGTGTGAAAGCACTTAGTACGTTCTTTCACAAAGCATTGAAAAATTAAAATAATAGAATTTTCCAACTGTTAAAGATATTACGTTCAAATAAATATTCCTCTTTGTGTCCTTCAGTAGTTAATTATAGTCTATGATAGTTTTTAATAAAGTAATTACATATTTTCTTCAACCCCACCTGGGCGTGAGCCGGTATATACAGTTCTCCACGCTTAAGGTGTTAAGTGAGTAAGGAATTATGAATACCTTGCAAATCGGTGAAAATGTCTTCCTTAAAAGCGTCGCTGTGGCCAGGATTCGAACCTGTGCGGGTAGAACCAATTGGATTTCAAGTCCAACGCATTAACCACTCGGACACCGCAGCTGCTATGCAGTAAGAGAGTAAGGAATCATGAATACCTTGCAAATCGGTGGAAATGTCTTCCATAAAAAAGACGCTACGGACAGGATTCGAACCTGTGCGGGTAGAACCCATTGGATTTCAAGTCCACCTCCTTAACCGCTCGGACACCCCCGCTGTTGTGCATTAGGTGAGTAAGGAATTATGAATCAATAGTAACTTATATCGGTGGAAATGTCTTCCTTGAAAAATTCGCTGCGGTTAGGATTCGAACCTGTGCGGGTAGAACCCATTGGATTTCAAGTCCAACTCCTTAACCACTCGGACACCGCAGCTGCTGTGCGGTAAGTGAGTAAGGAATTATGAATAACTAGTATATCGGTGGACACTTTGGGAGTGGCGAACCCATCGTACTAATAGCCTATAACTGTTTCATTCATTACATCCCTGACCCGGTCAAAGACTGGAAAACAGGATGTAGGTTTTCATTTTCAGCATATCAGTGTAAATGCCTTCCTAAAAAAAGTCGCTGCGAACAGGATTCGAACCTGTGCGTATAAAAACCATCGATTTCAAGTCCAACTCTTTAACAACTCGGACACAGCAGCAGCTGAGCTTTTAGTGAGTAACGAATTATGAATATCCGGCATTTCCGTGAAAATGTCTTCCTTAAAAAGTCGCTGCGGACAGGATTCGAACCTGTGCGGGTAGAACCCCTTGGATTTCAAGTCCAACTCCTTAACCACTCGGACACACCCGCTGTTGTGCATTAGGTGAGTAAGGAATTAGGAATCAATAGTAACTTATATCGGTGGAAATGTCTTCCTTGAAAAATTCGCTGCGGTTAGGATTCGAACCTGTGCGGGTAGAACCCATTGGATTTCAAGTCCAACTCCTTAACCGCTCGGACACCGCAGCTGATATGCATTAAGTGAGTAAGGAGTTATGAATATCTAGCATTTCCGTGGAAATGTCTTCCTTAAAAATTCGCTGCGGACTGGATTCGAACCTGTGCGGATAAAAACCAATGGATTTCTAGGCCAACTCTTTAACCACTCGGACACAGCAGCAGCTGGGCATTTATTGAGTAACGAATTATGAATATCTGGCATTTCCGTGGAAACGTCTTCCTTAAAAAGTCGCTGCGGACAGGATTCGAACCTGTGCGGGTAGAACCCATTGGATTTCAAGTCCAACTCCTTAACCACTCGGACACCGCAGCTGCTGTGCGGTAAGTGAGTAAGGAATTATGAATAACTAGTATATCGGTGGACACTTTGGGAGTGGCGACCCCATCGTAAGAATAGCCTATATCTGTTTCATTCATTACGTCCCTTACCCGGTCAAAGACTGGAAAACACGATGTAGGTTTTCATTTTCAGCTTATCGATGGAAATGCCTTCCTTAAAAAAGTCGCTGCGGACAGGATTCGAACCTGTGCGGATAAAAACCCTGGGTTTCAAGTCCAACTCTTTAACCACTCGGACACAGCAGCAGCGGGGCATTTAGTGAGCGACGAATTATGAATATCTGGCATTTCCGTGGAAATGACATCCTTAAACAGTCGCTGCGGACAGGTTTCGAACCTGTGCGGGAAGAACCCATTGGATTTCAAGACCAACTCCTTAACAGCTCGGACACCGCAGCTGATATGCAATAAGTGAGTAAGGAATTATGAATATCTGGCATTTCCTTTGGAAATGTCTTCCTCAAAAAGTCTTCATTAAAAAAGTCGCTGCGGACAGGATTCGAACCTGTGCGGATAAAAACAAATGAATTTCTAGTCCAACAACTTAACCACGCGGACACAGCAGCAGCTGGGCATTTAGTGAGTAACGAATTATGAATATCTGGCATTTCCGTGGAAACGTCTTCCTTAAAAGTCGCTGCGGACAGGATTCGAACCGGTGCTGGTAGAACCCATTGGATTTCATGTCCAACTTCTTAACCGCTCGACACCGCAGCTGATATGCATTAAGTGAGTAAGGAGTTATGAATATCTAGCATTTCCGTGGAAATGTCTTCCTTAAAATGTCACTGCGGGCAGGATTCGAACCTGTGCGGATAAAAACCAATGGATTTATAGTCCAACTCTTTATCAACTCGGAAACAGCAGCAGCTGGGCATTTAGTGAGTAACGAATTATGAATATCTGGCAGTTCCGTGGAAATGTCTTCCTTAAAAAGTCCCTGCGGACAGGATTCGAACCTGTGCGGGTAGAACCCATTGGATTTCAAGTCCAACTCCTTAACCACTCGGACAGCCCAGCTGTTGTGCATTAGGTGAGTAAGGAATTATGAATCAATAGTAACTTATATCGGTGGAAATGTCTTCATTTAAAAAGTCGGTAAGGACAGGATTCGAACATGTGCGGGTAGAACCCATTGGAATTCGAGTCCAACTCCTTATCCGCTCGGACACCGCAGCTGATATGCAATAAGTGAGTAAGGAATTATGAATAGCTAGCATATCCGTGGAAATATCTTCCTTTAAAAAAGTCGCTGCGGACAGGATTCGAACCTGTGCGGGTAGAACCCATTGGATTTCAAGTCCAACTCCTTAACCGCTCGGACACCGCAGCTGATATGCAATAAGTGAGTAAGGAATTATGAATATCAGGCATTTCCGTGGAAATGTCTTCCTCAAAAAGCCGCTGCGGACAGGATTCGAACCTGTGCGGGTAGAACCCATTGGATTTCAAGTCCAACTCCTTAACCACTCGGACAGCCCAGCTGTTGTGCATTCGGTGAGTAAGGAATTATGAATCAATAGTAACTTATATCGGTGGAAATGTCTTCATTAAAAAAGTCGCTGCGGACAGGATTCGAACCTGTGCAGATAAAAACAAATGGATTTCTAGCCCAACAACTTAACCACGCGGACACAGCAGCAGCTGGGCATTTTGTGAGTAACGAATTATGAATATCTGGCATTTCCGTGGAAACGTCTTCCTTAAAAGTCGCTGCGGACAGGATTCGAACCGGTGCGGGTAGAACCCATTGGATTTCATGTCCAACTTCTTAACCGCTCGGACACCGCAGCTGATATGCATTAAGTGAGTGAGGAGTTATGAATATTTAGCATTTCCGTGGAAATGCCTTCCTTAAAATGTCACTGCGGACAGGATTCGAACCTGTGCGGATAAAAACCAATGGATTTCTAGTCCAACTCTTTATCAACTCGGAAACAGCAGCAGCTGGGCATTTAGTGAGTAACGAATTATGAATATCTGACATTTCCGTGGAAATGTCTTCCTTAAAAAGTCGCTGCGGACAGGTTTTGAACCTGTGCGGGTAGAACCCATTGGATATCAAGTCCAACTCCTTAACCACTCGGACACCGCAGCTGCTGTGCGGTAAGTGAGTAAGGAATTATGAATAACTAGTATATCGGTGGACACTTTGGGAGTGGCGACACCATCGTACTAATAGCCTATATCTGTTTCATTCATTACATGCCTGACCCGGTCAAAGACTGGAAAACAGGCTGTAGGTTTTCATTTTCAGCATATCGGTGAAAATGCCTTCCTTAAAAAAGTCGCTGCGGACAGGATTCGAACCTGTGCGGATAAAAACCATGGATTCAAGTCTAACTCTCTAACCACTCGGACACAGCAGCAGCTGGGCATTTCGTGAGCAACGAATTATGAATATCTGGCATTTCCGTGGAAATGTCTTCCTTAAAAAGTCCCTGCGGACAGGATTCGAACCTGTGCGGGTAGAACCCATTGGATTTCAAGTCCAACTCCTTAACCACTCGGACACCCCCGCTGTTGTGCATTAGGTGAGTAAGGAATTATGAATCAATAGTAACTTATATCGGTGGAAATATCTTCATTTAAAAAGTCGGTAAGGACAGGATTCGAACCTGTGCGGGTAGAACCCATTGGATTTCAAGTCCAACTCCCTAACCACTCGGACACCCCCGCTGTTGTGCATTAGGTGAGTAAGGAATTATGAAACAATAGTAACTTATATCGGTGGAAATATCTTCATTTAAAAAGTCGCTGCTGACAGGATTCGAACCAGTGCGGGTAGAACCCATTGGATTTCAAGTCCAACACCTTATCACCCGTACGAATAACCCGAGCTGTTGTGCATTAGCTGAGTAAGGAATTATGAATCAATAGTAACTTATGTCGGTGGAAATGTCTTCATTAAAAAAGTCGCTGCGGACAGGATTCGAACATGTGCGGACAAAAACCAATGGATTTCCAGTCCAACTTTTTAACCACTCGGACACCGCAGCTGATATGCATTAAGTGAGTGAGGAGTTATGAATATCGAGCATTTCCGTGGAAATGTCTTCCTTAAAAAGTCGCTGCGGACAGGATTCGAACCTGTGTGGATAACAACCAACGGATTTCTAGTCCAACTCTTTAACCACTCGGTCACAGCAGCAACTGGGCGTTTAGTGAGTAACGACATATGAATATCTGCATTTCCGTGGAAATGTCTTCCTTAAAAAGTCGCTGCGGACAGGATTCGAATCTGTGCGGGTAGAACCCACTGGATTTCAAGTCCAACGCCTTAACCACTCGGACTCCGCAGCTGCTGTGCGGTGAGTGAGTAAGGAATTATGAATAACTAGTATATCGGTGGACACTTTGGGAGTGGCGACCCCATCGTACTAATAGCCTATATCTGTTTCATTCATTACATCCCTGACACGGTCAAAGACTGGAAAACAGGATGTAGGTTTTCATTTTCAGCACATCGGTGGAAATGCCTTCCTTAAAAAAGTCGCTGCGAACAGGATTCGAACCTGTGCGGAAAAAAACCATGGATTTCAAGTCCAACTCTTTAACCACTCGGACGCAGCAGCAGCTGGGCATTTAGTGAGTGATGAATTACGAATATCTGGCATTTCCGTGGAAATCACTTCCTGAAACAGTCGCTGCGGTCAGGATTCGAACCTGTGCGGGAAGAACCCATTGGATTTCAAGTCCAACTCCTTAACCACTCGGACACCCCAGCTGTTGTGCATTAGGTGAGTAAGGAATTATGAATCGATAGTAACTTATATCGGTGGAAATGTCTTCATTTAAAAAGTCGCTGCGGACAGGATTCGAACCTGTGTGGGTACAACCCATTGGATTTCAAGCCCAACTCCTTAACCACTCGGACACCCCAGCTGCTCTGCGGTAAGTGAGTAAGGAATTATGAATAACTAGTATATCGGTGGACACTTTGGGAGTGGCGACCCCATGGTACTAATAGCCTATATCTGTTTCATTCATTACATCCCCGACCCGGTCAAAGACTGGAAACAGGATGTAGGATTTCATTTTCAGCATATCGGTGGAAATGCCGTCCTTAAAAAAGTCGCTGCGGACAGGATTCGATCGTGTGCGGATAAAAACCATGGATTTGAAGTCCAAATCTTTAACCACTCGGACACAGCAGCAGCTGGGCATTTAGTGAGTAACGAATTATGAATATCTGGCATTTCCGTGGAAATGTCTTCCTTAAAAAGTCGCTGCGGACAGTATTCGAACCTGTGCGGGTAGAACCCATTGGAGTTCGAGTCCAACTCCTTAACCACTCGGACACCGCAGCTGTTGTGCGTTAGGTGTGTAAGGAATTATGAATCAATAGTAACTTATATCGGTGGAAATGTCTTCATTGAAGAAGTCGCTGTGGACAGGATTCGAACCTGTGCGGGTAGAACCCATTGGATTTCAAGTCCAACTCGTTAACCGCTCGGACACCGCAGCTGATGCGTATTAAGTGAGTAGGGAGTTATGAATATCGAGCATTTCCGTGGAAATGTCTTCCTTAAAAAGTCGCTGCGGACAGGATTCGAACCTGTGCGGATAAAAACCAATGGATTTCTAGTCCAACTCTTTAACGACTCGGTCCCAGCAGCAACTGGGCATTTAGTGTGTAACGACTTATGAATATCTGGCATTTCCGTGGAAATGTCTTCCTTAAAAAGTCGCTGCGTACAGGATTCGAACCTGTGCGGGTAGAACCCATTGGATTTCTAGTCCAACTCCTTAACCACTCGGACACCGCAGCTGCTGTGCAGTGAGTAAGGAATTATGAATAACTAGTATATCGGTGGACACTTTGGGAGTGGCGACACCATCGTACTAATAGCCTTTATCTGTTTCATTCATTACATCCCTGACCCGGTCAAAGACTGGAAAACATGATGTAGGTTTTCATTTTCAGCATATCGGTGGAAATGCCTTCCTTAAAAAAGTCGCTGCGGACAGGATTCGAACCTGTGCGTATAAAAACCATGGATTTCAAGTCCAACCCTTTAACCACTCGGACACAGCAGCAGCTGGGCGTTTAGTGAGTAACGAATAATGAATATCTGGCATTTCCGTTGATATGTCTTCCTTAAAAATTCGCTGCGGACAGGATTCGAACATGTGCGGGTAGAACCCATTGGATTTCATGTCCAACTTCTTAACCGCTCGGACACCGCAGCTGATATGCACTAAGTGAGTAAGGAGTTATGAATATCTAGCATTTCCGTGGAAATGTCTTCCTTAAAATATCACTGCGGTCAGGATTCGAACGTGTGCGGATAAAAACCAATGGATTTCTAGTCCAACTCTTTAACCACTCGGAAACAGCAGCAGCTGGGCATTTAGTGAGTTACGAATTATGAAAATCTGGCATTTCCGTGGAAATGTCATCATCATCATCATCTGTTTACCCTCCAGGCTCGGTTTTTCCCTCGGACTTAGCGAGGGATCCCACCTCTACCGCCTCAAGGGCAGTGTCCTGGAGCTTCAGACTCTTGGTCGAGGGATACAACTGGGGAGTATGACCAGCACCTCGCCCAGGCGGCCTCACCTGCTATGCTGAACAGGGGCCTTGTGGAGGGATGGGGAGATTGGAAGGGATAGGCAAGGAAGAGGGAAGGAAGCGGCCGCGGCCTTAAGTTAGTTACCATCCCGGCATTCGCCTGGAGGAGAAGTGGGAAACCACGGAAAACCACTTCCAGGATGGTTGAGGTGGGAATCGAACCCACCTCTAATCAGTTGACCTCCCGAGGCTGAGTGGACCCCGTTCCAGCCCTCGTACCACTTTTCAAATTTCGTGGCAGAGCCGGGAATCGAACCCGGACCTCCGGGGGTGGCAGCTAATCACGCTAACCACTACACCACAGAGGCGGCTTCCGTGGAAATGTCTTCCTTAAAAAGTCGCTGCGGACAGGATGCGAACCTGTGCGGGTAGTACCCATTGGATTTCTAGTCCAACTCCTTAAAAACTCGGACACCGCAGCTGCTGTGCGGTAAGTGAGTAAGGAATTATGAATAACTAGTATATCGGTCGACACGTTGGGAGTGGCGACCCCATCGCACTAATAGCTTATATCTGTTTCATTCATTACATCCATGACTGGGTCAAAGCCTGGAAAACAGGATGTAGGTTTTCATTTTCAGCATATCGGTGGAAATGCCTTCCTTAAGAAAGTTGCTGCGGACAGGATTGGAACCTGTGCGTGTAGAACCCATTGGATTTCCAGTCTAACTCCTTAACCGCTCGGACACCGCAGCTGATATGCATCAAGTGAGTAAGGAGTTATGAATATCTAGCATTTCCGTGGAAATGTCTTCCTTAAAAAGTCACAGCGGACAGGATTCGAACCCGTGTGGATAAAAACCAATGGATTTCTAGTCCAACCACTTAACCACGCGGACGCAGCAGCAGCTGGGCAGTTAGTGAGTAACGAATTATGAATATCTGGCATTTCCGTGGAAATGACTTCCTTAAAAAGTCGCTGCGGACAGGATTCGAACCTGTGCGGGAAGAACCCATTGAATTTCAAGTCCAACTCCTTAACCACTCGGACACCGCAGCTGCTCTGCGGTAAGTGAGTAAGGAATTATGAATAACTAGTATATCGGTGGACACTTTGGGAGTGGCGACCCCATCGTACTAATAGCCTATATCTGTTTCATTCATAACATCCCTGACCCGGTCAAAGACTGGAAAACAGGATGTAGGTATTCATTTTCAGCATATCGGTGGAAATGCCTTCCTTAAAAAAGTCGCTGCGGACAGGATTCGTACCTGTGCGGAAAAGAACCATGGATTTCAAGTCCAACTCTTTCACCACTCGGACACAGCAGCAGCCGGGCATTTAGTGAGTAACGAATTATGAATATCTGGCATTTCTGTGGAAATGTCTTCCTTAAACAGTCGCTTCGGACAGGATTCGAACCTGTGCGGGTAGAACCGATTGGATTTCAAGTCCAACTCCTTAACAGCTCGGACACCGCAGCTGATATGCAATAAGTGAGTAAGGAATTATGAATATCTGGCATTTCCTTTGGAAATGTCTTCCTCAAAAAGTCGCTGCGGACAGGATTCGAACCTGTGCGGGTAGAACCCATTGGATTTCAAGTCCAACTCCTTAAACACTCGGACACCACAGCTGTTGTGCATTAGGTGAGTAAGGAATTATGAATCAATAGTAACTTGTATCGGTGGAAATGTCTTCATTAAAAAAGTCGCTGCGGACAGGATTCGAACCTGTGCGGATAAAAACCAATGGATTTCTAGTCCAACTCTTTAACCACTCGGACAGAGCAGCAGCTGGGCATTTAGTGAGTAACGAATTATGATTATCTGGCATTTCCGTGGAAATATCTTCCTTAAAAAGTCGCTGCGGACAGGATTCGAACCTGTGCGGGTAGAACCCATTGGATTTCAAGTCCAACTCCTTAACCACTCGGACACCCCCGCTGTTGTGCATTAGGAGAGTAAGGAATTATGAATCAATAGTAACTTATATCGGTGGAAATGCTTCATTAAAAAAGTCGCTGCGGACATGATTCGAACCTGTGCGGGTAGAACCCACTGGATTTCGAGTCCAACTCCTTAACCACTCGGACACCGCAGCTGTTGTGCATTAGGTGAGTAAGGAATTATGAATCAATAGTAACTTATATCGGTGGAAATGTCTTCATTGAAATAGTCGCTGCGGACAGGATTCGAACCTGTGCGGGTAGAACCCATTGGATTTCAAGTCCAACTCCTTAACCGCTCGGACACCGCAGCTGATACGTGTTAACTGAGTAACGAGTTATGCATATCGAGCATTTCCGTGGAAATATCTTCCTTAAAAAGTCGCTGCGGACAGGATTCGAAACTGTGCGGATAAAAACCAATGGATTTCTAGTCCAACTCTTTAACCACTCGTTCACAGCAGCAACTGGGCATGTAGTGTGTAACGACTTATGAATATCTGGCATTTCCGTGGAAATGTCTTCCTCAAAAAGTCGCTGCGGACAGGATTCGAACCTGTGCGGGTAGAACCCATTGGATTTCAAGTCCAACTCCTTAACCACTCGGACACCACAGCTGTTGAGCATTAGGTGAGTAAGGAATTATGAATCAATAGTAACTTGTATCGGTGGAAATGTCTTCATTTAAAAAGTCGCTGCGGACAGGATTCGAACCTGTGCGGGTAGATCCCATTGGATTTCGAGTCCAACTCCTTAACCACTCGGACACCGCAGCTGTTGTGCGTTAGGTGGGTAAGGAATTATGAATCAATAGTAACATATATCGGTGGAAATGTCTTCATTGAAAAATCCGCTGCGGACAGGATTCGAACATGTGCGGGTAGAACCCATTGGATTTCATGTCCAACTTCTTAACCGCTCGGACACCGCAGCTGTTATGCATTAAGTGAGTAAGGAGTTATGAATATCTAGCATTTCCGTGGAAATGTATTCCTTAAAATGTCACTGCGGTCAGGATTCGAACCCATGCGGATAAATGCCAATGGTTTTCTAGTCCAACTCTTTAACCATTCGGAAACAGCAGCAGCTGGGCATTTAGTGAGTAACGAATTATGAATATCTGGCATTTCCGTGGAAATGTCTTCCTTAAAAAGTCGCAGCGGACAGGACTCGAACACGTGCGGGTAGAACCCATTGGATTTCAAGTCCAAATCCTTAACCACTCGGACACCGCAGCTGCTGTGCGGTAAGAGAGTAAGGAATTATGAATAATTAGTATATCGGTCGACACTTTGGGAGTGGCGACCCCATCGCACTAATAGCTTATATCTGTTTCATTCATTACAACCCTGACTGGGTCAAAGCCTGGAAAACAGGATGTAGGTTTTCATTTTCAGCATATCCGTGGAAATGCCTTCCTTAAAAATGTCGCTGCGGACAGGATTGGAACCTGTGCGGGTAGAACCCATTGGATTTCAAGTCCAACTCCTTAACCGCTCGGACACCGCAGCTGATATGCATTAAATGAGTAAGCAGTTATGAATATCGAGCATTTCCGTGGAAATGTCCTCCTTAAAAAGTCGCGTCGTACAGGATTCGAACCTGTGTGGATAAAAACCAATGGATTTCTAGTCCAACTCTTTAACCACTCGGTAACAGCAGCAACTGGGCATTTAGTGAGTAACGACTTGTGAATATCTTGCATTTCCGTGGAAATGTCTTCCTTAAAAAGTCGCTGCGGACAGGATTCGAACCTGTGCGGGTAGAACCCTCTGGATTTCAAGTCCATCTCCTTAACCACTCGGACACCGCACCTGCTGGGCGGTGAGTGAGTAAGGAATTATGAATAACTAGTATATCGGTGGAAACTTTGGGTGTGGCGACCCCATCGTACTAATAGCCTATATCGGTTTCATTCATTACATCCCTGACCCGGTCAAAGACTGGAAAGCAGGATGTAGGTTATCATTTTCAGCATATCGGTGGAAATGCCTACCTTAAAAAAGTCGCTGCCCGACAGGATTCGAACCTGTGCGGATAAAAACCATGGATTTCAAGTCCAACTCTTTAACCACTCGGACGCAGCAGCAGCTGGGCATTTAGTGAGTGACGAATTATGAATATCTGGCATTTCCGTGGAAATGACTTCCTTAAACAGTCGCTGCGGACAGGATTCGAACCTGTGCGGTAGAACCCATTGGATTTCTAGTCCAACTCCTTAACCGCTCGGACACCGCAGCTGATATGCATTAAGTGAGTAAGGAGTTATGAATATCGAGCATTTCCGTGGAAATGTCTTCCTTAGAAAGTCGCTGCGGACAGGATTTGAAACTGTGTGGATAAAAACCAATGGATTTCTAGTCCAACTCTTTAACCACTCGGTCACAGCAGCAACTGGGCATTTAGTGAGCGACGAATTATGAATATCTGGCATTTCCGTGGAAATGACATCCTTAAACAGTCGCTGCGGACAGGTTTCGAACCTTTGCGGGAAGAACCCATTGGATTTCTAGTCCAACTCCTTAACCACTCGGACACCGCAGCTGCTGTGCGGTGAGTGAGTAAGGAATTATGAATAACTAGTATATCGGTCGACACTTTGGGAGTGGCGACCCCATCGCACTAATAGCTTATATCTGTTTCATTCATTACATCCCTGACTGGGTCAAAGCCTGGAAAACAGGATGTAGGTTTTCATTTTCAGCATATCGGTGGAAATGCCTTCCTTAAGAAAGTTGCTGCGGACAGGATTGGAACCTGTGCGTGTAGAACCCATTGGATTTCCAGTCTAACTCCTTAACCACTCGGACCCCGCAGCTGTTGTGCATTAGGTGAGTAAGGAATTATGAATCAATAGTAGCTTATATCGGTGGAAATGTCTTCGTTGAGAAAGTCGCTGCGGACAGGATTCGAACCTGTGCGGGGAGAACCCATTGGATTTCAAGTCGAACTCCTTAACCGCTCGGACACCGCAGCTGATATGCATCAAGTGAGTAAGGAGTTATTAATATCTAGCATTTCCGTGGAAATGTCTTCCTTAAAAAGTCACAGCGGACAGGATTCGAACCCGTGTGGATGAAAACCAATGGATTTCTAGTCCAACCACTTAACCACGCGGACGCAGCAGCAGCTGGGCAGTTAGTGAGTAACGAATTATGAATATCTGGCATTTCCAAGGAAATGACTTCCTTAAAAAGTCGCTGCGGACAGGATTCGAACCTGTGCGGGTAGAACCCATTGAATTTCAAGTCCAACTCCTTAACCACTCGGACACCGCAGCTGCTCTGCGGTAAGTGAGTAAGGAATTATGAATAACTAGTATATCAGTGGACACTTTGGGAGTGGCGACCCCATCGCACTAATAGCCTATATCTGTTTCATTCATAACATCCCTGACCCGGTCAAAGACTGGAAAACAGGATGTAGGTTTTCATTTTCAGCATATCGGTGGAAATGCCTTCCTTAAAAAAGTCGCTGCGGACTGGATTCGTTCCTGTGCGGAAAAGAACCATGGATTTCAAGTCCAACTCTTTCACCACTCGGACACAGCAGCAGCCGGGCATTTAGTGAGTAACGAATTATGAATATCTGGCATTACTGTGGAAATGTCTTCCTTAAACAGTCGCTTCGGACAGGATTCGAACCTGTGCGGGTAGAACCGATTGGATTTCAAGTTCAACTCCTTAACAGCTCGGACACCGCAGCTGATATGCAATAAGTGAGTAAGGAATTATGAATATCTGGCATTTCCTTTGGAAATGTCTTCCTCAAAAAGTCGCTGCGGACAGGATTCGAACCTGTGCGGATAAAAACCAATGGATTTCTAGTCCAACTCTTTAACCACTCGGACAGAGCAGCAGCTGGGCATTTAGTGAGTAACGAATTATGATTATCTGGCATTTCCGTGGAAATATCTTCCTTAAAAAGTCGCTGCGGACAGGATTCGCACCTGTGCGGGTAGAACCCATTGGATTTCAAGTCCAACTCCTTAACCACTCGGACACCCCCGCTGTTGTGCATTAGGAGAGTAAGGAATTATGAATCAATAGTAACTTGTATCGGTGGAAATGCTTCATTAAAAAAGTCGCTGCGGACAGGATTCGAACCTGTGCGGGTAGAACCCACTGGATTTCGAGTCCAACTCCTTAACCACTCGGACACCGCAGCCGTTGAGCATTAGGTGAGTAAGGAATTATGAATCAATAGTAACTTGTATCGGTGGAAATGTCTTCATTTAAAAAGTCGCTGCGGACAGGATTCGAACCTGTGCCGGTAGATCCCATTGGATTTCGAGTCCAACTCCTTAACCACTCGGACACCGCAGCTGTTGTGCGTTACGTGGGTAAGGAATTATGAATCAATAGTAACATATATCGGTGGAAATGTCTTCATTGAAAAATCCGCTGCGGACAGGATTCGAACATGTGCGGGTAGAACCCATTGGATTTCAAGTCAACTCCTTAACCACTCGGACACCGCAGCTGCTATGCGGTAAGTGAGTAAGGAATTATGAATAACTAGTATATCGGTGGACACTTTGGGAGTGGCGACCCCATCGTACTAATAGCCTATATCTGTTTCATTCATAACATCCCTGACCGGTCAAAGACTGGAAAACAGGATGTAGGTTTTCATTTTCAGCATATGGGTGGAAATGCCTTCCTTAAAAAAGTCGCTGCGGACAGGATTCGAACCTGTGCGGATAAAAACCATGGATTTCTAGTCTAACTCTTTAGCCACTCGGTAACAGCAGCAACTGGGCATTTAGTGAGTAACGACTTATGAATATCTTGCATTTCCGTGGAAATGTCTTCCTTAAAAAGTCGCTGCGGACAGGATTCGAACCTGTGCGGGTAGAACCCTCGGGATTTCAAGTCCAACTCCTTAACCACTCGGACACCGCACCTACTGGGCGGTGCGTGAGTAAGGATTTATGAATAACTAGTATATCGGTGGAAACTTTGGGTGTGGCGACCCCATCGTACTAATAGCCTATATCGGTTTCATTCATTACATCCCTGACCCGGTCAAAGACTGGAAAACAGGATGTAGGTTATCATTTTCAGCATATCGGTGGAAATGCCTACCTTAAAAAAGTCGCTGCGGACAGGATTCGAACCTGTGCGGATAAAAACCATGGATTTCAAGTCCAACTCTTTAACCACTCGGACGCAGCAGCAGCTGGGCATTTAGTGAGTGACGAATTATGAATATCTGGCATTTCCTTGGAAATGACTTCCTTAAACAGTCGCTGCGGACAGGATTCGAACCTGTGCGGGTAGAACCCATTGGATTTCAAGTCCAACTCCTTAACCGCTCGGACACCGCAGCTGATATGCATTAAGTGAGTAAGGAGTTATGAATATCGAGCATTTCCTTGGAAATGTCTTCCTTAAAAAGTCGCTGCGGACAGGATTTGAACCTGTGTGGATAAAAACCAATGGATTTCTAGTCCAACTCTTTAACCACTCGGTCACAGCAGCAACTGGGCATTTAGTGAGTAACGACTTATGAATATCTGGCATTTCCGTGGAAATGTCTTCCTTAAAACGTCGCTGCGGACAGGATTCGAACCTGTGCGGTAGAAACCACTGGATTTCAAGTCCAACTCCTTAACCACTCGGACACCCCAGCTGTTGTGCATTAGGTGTGTAAGGAATTATGAATCAATAGTAACTTATCGGTGGAAATGTCTTCATTTAAAAAGTCGCTGCGGACAGGATTCGAACCTGTGCGGATAAAACCCAATGGATTTCTAGTCCAGCTCTTTAACCACTCGGTCACAGCAGCAACTGGGCATTTTGTGTGTAACGACTTATGAATATCTGGCATATCCGTTGAAATGTCTTCCTTAAAAAGTCGCTGCGGACAGGATTCGAACCTGTGCGGGTAGAACCCATTGGATTTCAAGTCCAACTCCTTAACCACTCGGACACCGCAGCTGCTGTGCGGTGAGTGAGTAAGGGATTATGAATAACTAGTATATCGGTGGACACTTTGGGAGTGGCGACCCCATCGTACTAATAGCCTATATCTGTTTCATTCATTACATCCCTGACCCGGTCAAAGACTGGAAAACAGGATGTAGGTTTTCATTTTCAGCATATCGGTGGAAATGCCTTCTTTAAAAAAGTCGCTGCGGACGGGATTCGAACCTGTGCGGATAAAAACCATGGATTTCAAGTCCAACTCTTTAACCACTCGGACGCAGCAGCAGCTGGGCATTTAGTGAGTGACGAATTATGAATATCTGGCATTTCCGTGGAAATGACCTCCTTAAACCGTCGCTGCGGACAGGATTCGAACCTGTGCGGGTACAACCCACTGGATTTCAAGTCCAACTCCATAACCGCTCGGACACCGCAGCTGATATGCAATAAGTGAGTAAGGAATTATGAATATCTGGCATTTCCGTGGAAATGTCTTCCTCAAAAAGTCGCTGCGGACAGGATTCGAACCTGTGCGGGTAGAACCCATTGGATTTCAAGTCCAACTCCTTAACCACTCGGACACCGCAGCTGTTGTGCATTAGGTGAGTAAGGAATTATGAATCAATAGTAACTTATATCGGTGGAAACGTCTTCATTTAAAAAGTCGCTGCGGACAGGATTCGAACCTGTGCGGGTAGAACCCATTGGATTTCAAGTCCAACTCCTTAACCACTCCGACACCCCAGCTGTTGTGCATTACGTGAGTAAGGAATTATGAATCAATAGTAACTTATATCGGTGGAAACGTCTTCATTTAAAAAGTCGCTGCGGACAGGATTCGAACCTGTGCGGGTAGAACCCATTGGATTTCACGTCCAACTCCTTAACCACTCGGACACCACAGCTGTTGTGCATTACGTGAGTAAGGAATTATGAATCAATAGTAACTTATATCGGTGGAAACGTCTTCATTTAAAAAGTCGCTGCGGACAGGATTCGAACCTGTGCGGATAAAAACAAATGGATTTCTAGTCCAACCACTTAACCACGCGGACGCAGCAGCAGCTGGGCAGTTAGTGAGTAACGAATTATGAATATCTGGCATTTCCGTGGAAATGTCTTCCTTAAAAAGTCGCTGCGGAGAGGATTCGAAACTGTGCGGATAAAAACCAATGGATTTCTAGTCCAACTCTTTAACCACTCGGACGCAGCAGCAACTGGGCATTTAGTGAGTAACGAATTATGAATATCTGGCATTTCCGTGGAAATGTCTTCCTTAAAAGTCGCTGCGGACAGGATTCGAACCTGTGCGTGTAGAACCCATTGGATTTCAAGTCAACTCCTTAACCACTCGGACACCGCAGCTGCTCTGCGGTAAGTGAGTAAGGAATTATGAATAACTAGTATATCGGTGGACACTTTGGGAGTGGCGACCCCATCGTACTAATAGCCTATATCTGTTTCATTCATAACATCCCTGACCGGTCAAAGACTGGAAAACAGGATGTAGGTTTTCATTTTCAGCATATGGGTGGAAATGCCTTCCTTAAAAAAGTCGCTGCGGACAGGATTCGTACCTGTGCGGAAAAGAACCATGGATTTCAAGTCCAACTTTGCACCACTCGGACACAGCAGCAGCCGGGCATTTAGTGAGTAACGAATTATGAATATCTGGCATTTCTGTGGAAATGCCTTCCTTACACAGTCGCATCGGACAGGATTCGAACCTGTGCGGGTAGAACCGATTGGATTTCAAGTCCAACTCCTTAACAGCTCGGACACCGCAGCTGATATGCAATAAGTGAGTAAGGAATTATGAATATCTGGCATTTCCTTTGGAAATGTCTTCCTCAAAAAGTCGTTGCGGACAGGATTCGAACCTGTGCGGGTAGAACCCATTGGATTTCAAGTCCAACACCTTAACCGCTCGGACACCGCAGCTGATACGTGTTAAGTGAGTAAGTAGTTATGCATATCGAGCATTTCCGTGGAAATATCTTCCTTAAAAAGTCGCTGCGGACAGGATTCGAAACTGTGCGGATAAAAACCAATGGATTTCTAGTCCAACTCTTTAACCACTCGGTCACAGCAGCAACTGGGCATTTAGTGTGTAACGACTTATGAGTATCTGGCATTTCCGTGGAAATGTCTTCCTTAAAAAGTCGCTGCGGACAGGATTCGAACCTGTGCGGGTACAACCCATTGGATTTCAAGACCAACTCCTTAACAGCTCGGACACCGCAGCTGATACGTATTAAGAGAGTAAGGAATTATGAATATCTGGCATTTCCGTGGAAAAGACCTCCTTAAACCGTCGCTGCGGACAGGATTCGAACCTGTGCGGGTACAACCCATTGGATTTCAAGTCCAACTCCTTAACCACTCGGACACCCCAGCTGTTGTGCATTAGGTGAGTAAGGAATTATGAATCAATAGTAACTTATATCGGTGGAAATGTCTTCGTTAAAAAAGTCGCTGCGGACAGGATTCGAAACTGTGCGGATAAAAACCAATGGATTTCTAGTCCAACAACTTAACCACGCGGACGCAGCAGCAGCTGGGCAGTTTGTGAGTAACGAATTATGAATATCTGGCATTTCCGTGGAAATGCCTTCCTTAAAAAGTCGCTGCGGACAGGATTCGAACCTGTGCGGATAAAAACCAATGGATTTCTAGTCCAACTCTTTAACCACTCGGTAACAGCAGCAACTGGGCAATTAGTGAGTAACGACTTATGAATATCTTGCATTTCCGTGGAAATGTCTTCCTTAAAAAGTGGCTGCGGACAGGATTCGAACCTGTGCAGGTAGAACCCTCTGGATTTTAAGTCCAACTCCTTAACCACTCGGACACCGCAACTGCTGGGCGGTGAGTGAGTAAGGAATTATGAATAACTAGTATATCGGTGGAAGCTTTGGGTGTGGCGACCCCATCGTACTAATAGCCTATATCGGTTTCATTCATTACATCCCTGACCCGGTCAAAGACTGGAAAACAGGATGTAGGTTATCATTTTCAGCATATCGGTGGAAATGCCTACCTTAAAAAAGTCGCTGCGGACAGGATTCGAACCTGTGCGGATAAAAACCATGGATTTCAAGTCCATCTCTTTAACCACTCGGACGCAGCAGCAGCTGGGCATTTAGTGAGTCACGAATTATGAATATCTGGCATTTCCGTGGAAATGACTTCCTTAAACCATCGCTGCGGACAGGATTCGAACCTGTGCGGGTAGAACCCATTGGATTTCAAGTCCAACTCCTTAACCGCTCGGACACCGCAGCTGATATGCGTTAAGTGAGTAAGGAGTTATGAATATCGAGCATTTCCGTGGAAATGTCTTCCTTAAAAATTCGCTGCGGACAGGATTTGAACCTGTGTGGATAAAAACCAATGGATTTCTAGTCCAACTCTTTAACCACTCGGTCACAGCAGCAACTGGGCATTTAGTGAGTAACGACTTATGAATATCTGGCATTTCCGTGGAAATGTCTTCCTTAAAACGTCGCTGCGGACAGGAATCGAACCTGTGCGGGTAGAACCCATTGGATTTCAAGTCCAACTCCTTAACCGCTCGGACACCGCAGCTGATATGCATTAAGTGAGTAAGGAGTTATGAATATCGAGCATTTCCGTGGAAAAATCTTCCTTAAAAATTCGCTGCGGACAGTATTTGAACCTGTGTGGATAAGAACCAATGGATTTCTAGTCCAACTCTTTAACCACTCGGACACCCCAGCTGTTGTGCGTTAGGTGAGTAAGGAATTATGAATCAATAGTAACTTATATCGGTGGAAATGTCTTCATTAAAAAAGTCGCTGCGGACAGGATTCGAACCTGTGCGGATAAAAACCAATGGATTTCTAGTCCAACTCTTTAACCACTCGGACAGAGCAGCAGGTGGGCATTTAGTGAGTAAAGAATTATGATTATCTGGCATTTCCGTGGAAATATCTTCCTTAAAACGTCGCTGCGGACAGGAATCGAACCTGTGCGGGTAGAACCCGTTGGATTTCAAGTCCAACTCCTTAACCACTCGGACACCGCAGCTGATACGTATTAAGAGAGTAAGGAATTATGAATATCTGGCATTTCCGTGGAAAAGACCTCCTTAAACCGTCGCTGCGGACAGGATTCGAACCTGTGCGGGTACAACCCATTGGATTTCAAGTCCAACTCCTTAACCACTCGGACACCCCAGCTGTTGTGCATTAGGTGAGTAAGGAATTATGAATCAATAGTAACTTATATCGGTGGAAATGTCTTCGTTAAAAAAGTCGCTGCGGACAGGATTCGAAACTGTGCGTAAAAAACCAATGGATTTCTAGTCCAACTCTTTAACCACTCGGACGCAGCAGCAACTGGGCATTTAGTGAGTAACGAATTATGAATATCTGGCATTTCCGTGGAAATGTCTTCCTTAAAAGTCGCTGCGGACAGGATTCGAACCTGTGCGTGTAGAACCCATTGGATTTCAAGTCAACTCCTTAACCACTCGGACACCGCAGCTGCTCTGCGGTAAGTGAGTAAGGAATTATGAATAACTAGTATATCGGTGGACACTTTGGGAGTGGCGACCCCATCGTACTAATAGCCTATATCTGTTTCATTCATAACATCCCTGACCGGTCAAAGACTGGAAAACAGGATGTAGGTTTTCATTTTCAGCATATGGGTGGAAATGCCTTCCTTAAAAAAGTCGCTGCGGACAGGATTCGTACCTGTGCGGAAAAGAACCATGGATTTCAAGTCCAACTTTGCACCACTCGGACACAGCAGCAGCCGGGCATTTAGTGAGTAACGAATTATGAATATCTGGCATTTCTGTGGAAATGCCTTCCTTACACAGTCGCATCGGACAGGATTCGAACCTGTGCGGGTAGAACCGATTGGATTTCAAGTCCAACTCCTTAACAGCTCGGACACCGCAGCTGATATGCAATAAGTGAGTAAGGAATTATGAATATCTGGCATTTCCTTTGGAAATGTCTTCCTCAAAAAGTCGTTGCGGACAGGATTCGAACCTGTGCGGGTAGAACCCATTGGATTTCAAGTCCAACACCTTAACCGCTCGGACACCGCAGCTGATACGTGTTAAGTGAGTAAGTAGTTATGCATATCGAGCATTTCCGTGGAAATATCTTCCTTAAAAAGTCGCTGCGGACAGGATTCGAAACTGTGCGGATAAAAACCAATGGATTTCTAGTCCAACTCTTTAACCACTCGGTCACAGCAGCAACTGGGCATTTAGTGTGTAACGACTTATGAATATCTGGCATTTCCGTGGAAATGTCTTCCTTAAAAAGTCGCTGCGGACAGGATTCGAACCTGTGCGGGTACAACCCATTGGATTTCAAGACCAACTCCTTAACAGCTCGGACACCGCAGCTGATACGTATTAAGAGAGTAAGGAATTATGAATATCTGGCATTTCCGTGGAAAAGACCTCCTTAAACCGTCGCTGCGGACAGGATTCGAACCTGTGCGGGTACAACCCATTGGATTTCAAGTCCAACTCCTTAACCACTCGGACACCCCAGCTGTTGTGCATTAGGTGAGTAAGGAATTATGAATCAATAGTAACTTATATCGGTGAAAATGTCTTCGTTAAAAAAGTCGCTGCGGACAGGATTCGAAACTGTGCGGATAAAAACCAATGGATTTCTAGTCCAACAACTTAACCACGCGGACGCAGCAGCAGCTGGGCAGTTTGTGAGTAACGAATTATGAATATCTGGCATTTCCGTGGAAATGCCTTCCTTAAAAAGTCGCTGCGGACAGGATTCGAACCTGTGCGGATAAAAACCAATGGATTTCTAGTCCAACTCTTTAACCACTCGGTAACAGCAGCAACTGGGCAATTAGTGAGTAACGACTTATGAATATCTTGCATTTCCGTGGAAATGTCTTCCTTAAAAAGTGGCTGCGGACAGGATTCGAACCTGTGCAGGTAGAACCCTCTGGATTTTAAGTCCAACTCCTTAACCACTCGGACACCGCAACTGCTGGGCGGTGAGTGAGTAAGGAATTATGAATAACTAGTATATCGGTGGAAGCTTTGGGTGTGGCGACCCCATCGTACTAATAGCCTATATCGGTTTCATTCATTACATCCCTGACCCGGTCAAAGACTGGAAAACAGGATGTAGGTTATCATTTTCAGCATATCGGTGGAAATGCCTACCTTAAAAAAGTCGCTGCGGACAGGATTCGAACCTGTGCGGATAAAAACCATGGATTTCAAGTCCATCTCTTTAACCACTCGGACGCAGCAGCAGCTGGGCATTTAGTGAGTCACGAATTATGAATATCTGGCATTTCCGTGGAAATGACTTCCTTAAACCGTCGCTGCGAACAGGATTCGAACCTGTGCGGGTAGAACCCATTGGATTTCAAGTCCAACTCCTTAACCGCTCGGACACCGCAGCTGATATGCGTTAAGTGAGTAAGGAGTTATGAATATCGAGCATTTCCGTGGAAATGTCTTCCTTAAAAATTCGCTGCGGACAGGATTTGAACCTGTGTGCATAAAAACCAATGGATTTCTAGTCCAACTCTTTAACCACTCGGTCACAGCAGCAACTGGGCATTTAGTGAGTAACGACTTATGAATATCTGGCATTTCCGTGGAAATGTCTTCCTTAAAACGTCGCTGCGGTCAGGAATCGAACCTGTGCGGGTAGAACCCATTGGATTTCAAGTCCAACTCCTTAACCGCTCGGACACCGCAGCTGATATGCATTAAGTGAGTAAGGAGTTATGAATATCGAGCATTTCCGTGGAAAAATCTTCCTTAAAAATTCGCTGCGGACAGGATTTGAACCTGTGTGGATAAGAACCAATGGATTTCTAGTCCAACTCTTTAACCACTCGGACACCCCAGCTGTTGTGCGTTAGGTGAGTAAGGAATTATGAATCAATAGTAACTTATATCGGTGGAAATGTCTTCATTAAAAAAGTCGCTGCGGACACGATTCGAACCTGTGCGGATAAAAACCAATGGATTTCTAGTCCAACACTTTAACCACTCGGACAGAGCAGCAGGTGGGCATTTAGTGAGTAAAGAATTATGATTATCTGGCATTTCCGTGGAAATATCTTCCTTAAAACGTCGCTGCGGACAGGAATCGAACCTGTGCGGGTAGAACCCGTTGGATTTCAAGTCCAACTCCTTAACCACTCGGACACCGCAGCTGCTCTGCGGTAAGTGAGCAAGGAATTATGAATAACTGTTATATCGTTGGACACTTTGGGTATGGCGACCCCATCGTACTAATAGAATATATCTGTTTCATTCATAACATCCCTGACCCAGTCAAAGACTGGAAAACAGGATGTAGGTTTTCATTTTCAGCATATCGGTGGAAATGCCTTCCTTAAAAAAGCTGCTGCGGACAGGATTCGTACCTGTGCGGAAAAGGACCATGGATTTCAAGTCGAACTCTTTCACCACTCGGACACAGCAGCAGCCGGGCATTTAGTGAGTAACGAATTATGTATATCTGGCATTTCTGTGGAAATGTCTTCCTTAAACAGTCGCTTCGGACAGGATTCGAACCTGTGCGGGTAGAACCCATTGGATTTCAAGTCCAACTCCTTAACAACTCGGACACCGCAGCTGATATGCAATAAGTGAGTAAGGAATTATGCATATCTGGCATTTCCTTTGGAAATGTCTTCCTCAAAAAGTCGCTGCGGACAGGATTCGAACCTGTGCGGGTAGAACCCATTGGATTTCAAGTCCAACTCCTTAACCACTCGGACACCACAGCTGTTGTGCATTAGGTGAGTAAGGAATTATGAATCAATAGTAACTTGTATCGGTGGAAATGTCTTCATTAAAAAAGTCGCTGCGGACAGGATTCGAACCTGTGCGGATAAAAACCAATGGATTTCTAGTCCAACTCTTTAACCACTCGGACAGAGCAGCAGGTGAGCATTTAGTGAGTAAAGAATTATGATTATCTGGCATTTCCGTGGAAATATCTTCCTTAAAAAGTCGCTGCGGACAGGATTCGAACCTGTGCGGGTAGAACCCATTGGATTTCACGTCCAACTCCTTAACCACTCGGACACCCCCGCTGTTGTGCATTAGGAGTGTAAGGAATTATGAATCAATAGTAACTTATATCGGTGGAAATGCTTCATTAAAATAGTCGCTGCGGACAGGATTCGAACCTGTGCGGGTACAACCCATTGGATTTCAAGTCCAACTCCCTAACCGCTCAGACACCGCAGCTGATATGCAATAAGTGAGTAAGGAATTATGAATATCTGGCATTTCCGTGGAAATGTCTTCCTTAAAAAGTCGCTGCGGACAGGATTCGAACCTATGCGGGTAGAACCCATTGGATTTCAAGTCCAACTCCTTAACCACTCGGACACCCCCGCTGTTGTGCATTAGGAGAGTAAGGAATTATGAATCAATAGTAACTTATATCGGTGGAAATGCTTCATTAAAAAAGTCGCTGCGGACAGGATTCGAACCTGTGCGGGTAGAACCCATTGGATTCGAGTCCAACTCCTTAACCACACGGACACCCCCGCTGTTGTGCATTGGGAGAGTAAGGAATTATGAATCAATAGTAACTTATATCGGTGGAAATGCTACATTAAAAAAGTCGCTGCGGACAGGATTCGAACCTGTGCGGGTAGAACACATTGGATTTCGAGTCCAACTCCTTAACAGCTCGGACACCGCAGCTGATATTCAATAAGTGAGTAAGGAATTATGAATATCTGGCATTTCCTTTGGAAATGTCTTCCTCAAAAAGTCGCTGCGGACAGGATTCGAACCTGTGCGGGTAGAACCCATTGGATTTCAAGTCCAACTCCTTAACCACTCGGTCACAGCAGCAACTGGACATTCAGTGTGTAACGACTTATGAATATCTGGCATCTCCGTGGAAATGTCTTCCTTAAAAAGTCGCTGCGGACAGGATTCGAACCTGTGCGGGTAGAACCCATTGGATTTCAAGTCCAACTCCTTAGCCACTCGGACACCGCAGCTGCTGTGCGGTGAGTGAGTAAGGAATTATGAATAACTAGTATATCGGTGGACACTTTGGGAGTGGCGACCCCATCGTACTAATACCCTATATCTGTTTCATTTATTACATCCCTGACCCGGTCAAAGACTGGAAAACAGGATGTAGGTTTTCATTTTCAGCATATCGGTGGAAATGCCTTCTTTAAAAAAGTCGCTGCGGACAGGATTCGAACCTGTGCGGATAAAAACCATGGATTTCAAGTCCAACTCTTTAACTACTCGGACGCAGTAGCAGCTGGGCATTTAGTGAGTGACGAATTATGAATATCTGGCATTTCCGTGGAAATGTCTTCCTCAAAAAGTCGCTGCGGAGAGGATTCGAACCTGTGCGGGTAGAACCGAATGGATTTCAAGTCCAACTCCTTAACCACTCGGACACCCCAGCTGCTCTGCGGTAAGTGAGTAAGGAATTATGAATAACTAGTATATCGGTGGACACTTTGGGAGTGGCGACCCCATCGTACTAATAGCCTATATCTGTTTCATTCATAATATCCCTGACCCGGTCAAAGACTGGAAAACAGGATGTAGGTTCTCATTTTCAGCATATCGGTGGAAATGCCTTCCTTAAAAAAGTCGCTGCGGACAGGATTCGTACCTGTGCGGAAAAGAACCATGGATTTCAAGTCCAACTCTTTCACCACTCGGACACAGCAGCAGCCGGGCATTTAGTGAGTAACGAATTATGAATATCTCTCATTTCTGTGGAAATGTCTTCCTTAAACAGTCGCTTCGGACAGGATTCGAACCTGTGCGGGTAGAACCCATTGGATTTCATGTCCAGCTCCTTAACAGCTCGGACACCGCAGCTGATATTCAATAAGTGAGTAAGGAATTATGAATATCTGGCATTTCCTTTGGAAATGTCTTCCTCAAAAAGTCGCTGCGGACAGGATTCGAACCTGTGCGGGTAGAACCCATTGGATTTCAAGTCCAACTCCTTAACCACTCGGACACCACAGCTGTTGTGCATTAGGTGAGTAAGGAATTATGAATCAATAGTAACTTGTATCGGTGGAAATGTCTTCATTAAGAAAGTCGCTGCGGACAGGATTCGAACCTGTGCGGATAAAAACCAATGGATTTCTAGTCCAACTCTTTAACCACTCGGACAAAGCAGCAGCTGGGCATTTAGTGAGTAACGAATTATGATTATCTGGCATTTCCGTGGAAATATCTTCCTTAAAAAGTCGCTGCTGACAGGATTCGTACCTGTGCGGGTAGAACCCATTGGATTTCGAGTACAACTCCTTAACCACTCGAACACCGCAGCTGTTGTGCATCAGGTGAGTAAGGAATTATGAATAACTAGTATATCGGTCGACACTTTGGGAGTGGCGACCCCATCGTACTAATATCTTATATCTGTTTCATTCATTACATCACTGACTGGGTCAAAGCCTGGAAAACAGGATATAGGTTTTCATTTTCAGCATATCCGTGGAAATGCCTTCCTTAAAAAAGTCGCTGCGGACAGGACTCGAACCTGTGCGGGTAGAACCCATTGGATTTCGAGTACAACTCCTTAACCACTCGAACACCGCAGCTGTTGTGCATCAGGTGAGTAAGGAATTATGAATAACTAGTATATCGGTCGACACTTTGGGAGTGGCGACCCCATCGTACTAATATCTTATATCTGTTTCATTCATTACATCACTGACTGGGTCAAAGCCTGGAGAACAGGATATAGGTTTTCATTTTCAGCATATCCGTGTAAATGCCTTCCTTAAAAAAGTCGCTGCGGACAGGACTCGAACTTGTGCGGGTAGAACCCATTGGATTTCTAGTCCAACTCCTTAATCACTCGGACACCGCAGCTGCTGTGCGGTAAGTGAGTAAGGAATTATGAATAACTAGTATATCGGTCGACACTTTGGGAGTGGCGACCCCATCGTACTAATAGCTTATATCTGTTTCACTCATTACATCCCTGACTGGGTCAAAGCCTGGAAAACAGGATATAGGTTTTCCTTTTCAGCATATCGGTGGAAATGCCTTCCTTAAAAAAGTCGCTGCGGACAGGATTCGAACCTGTGCGGGTAGAACCCATTGGATTTCAAGTCCAACTCCTTAACCACTCGGACACCCCAGCTGTTGCGCATTAGGTGAGTAAGGAATTATGAATCAATAGTAACTTATATCGGTGGAAACGTCTTCATTAAAAAAGTCGCTGCGGACAGGATTCGAACCTGTGCGGATAAAAACCAATGGATTTCTAGTCCAACTCTTTAACCACTCGGACGCAGCAGCAACTGGGCATTTAGTGAGTAACGAATTATGAATATCTGGCATTTCCGTGGAAATGTCTTCCTTAAAAGTCGCTGCGGACAGGATTCTAACCTGTGCGGGTAGAACCCATTGGATTTCAAGTCCAACTCCTTAACCACTCGGACACCGCAGCTGCTGTGCGGTGAGTGAGTAAGGAATTATGAATAACTAGTATATCGGTGGACACTTTGGGAGTGGCGACCCCATCGTACTAATAGCTTATATCTGTTTCATTCATTACATCCCTGACCCGGTCAAAGACTGGAAAACAGGATGTAGGTTTTCATATTCAGCATATCGGTGGAAATGCCTTCCTTAAAAAAGTCGCTGCGGACAGGATTCGAACCTGTGCGGGTAGAACCCTTTGGATTTCAAGTCCAACTCCTTAACCACTCGGACACCGCAGCTGTTGTGCGTTAGGTGAGTAAGGAATTATGAATCAATAGTAACTTGTATCGGTGGAAATGTCTTCGTTGAAAAATTCGCTGCGGACAGGATTCGAACATGTGCTGGTAGAACCCATTGGATTTCATGTCGAACTTCTTAACCGCTCGGACACCGCAGCTGATATGCATTAAGTGAGTAAGGAGTTATGAATATCTAGCATTTCCGTGGAAATGTCTTCCTTAAAATGTCACTGCGGTCAGGATTCGAACCTGTGCGGATAAAAACCAGTGGTTTTCTAGTCCAACTCTTTAACCACTCGAAAACAGCAGCAGCTGGGCATTTAGTGAGTAACGAATTATGAATATCTGGCATTTCCGAGGAAATGTCTTCCTTAAAAAGTCGCTGCGGACAGGACTCGAACCTGTGCGGGTAGAACCCATTGGATTTCTAGTCCAACTCCTTAACCACTCGGATACCGCAGCTGCTGTGCGGTAAGTGAGTAAGGAATTATGAATAACTAGTATATCGGTCGACACTTTGGGAGTGGTGACCCCATCGCACTAATAGCTTATATCTGTTTCATTCATTACATCCCTGACTGGGTCAAAGCCTGGAAAACAGGATGTAGGTTTTCATTTTCAGCATATCCGTGGAAATGCCTTCCTTAAAAAAGTCGCTGCGGACAGGATTCGAAGCTGTGCGGGTAGAACCCATTGGATTTCAAGTCTAACTCCTTAACCGCTCGGACACCACAGCTGATATGCATTAAGTGAGTAAGGAGTTATGAATATCGAGCAATTCCGTGGAAATGTCTTCCTTAAAAAGACGCTGCGGACAGGATTCGAACCTGTGTGGATAAAAACCAATGGATTTCTAGTCCAACTCCTTAACCACTCGGACACCGCAGCTGCTCTGCGGTAAGTGAGTAAGGAATTATGAATACTTAGTATATCGGTGGACACTTTGGGTGTGGCGACCCCATCGTACTAATAGCCTATATCTGTTTCATTCATAACATCCCTGACCCGGTCAAAGACTGGAAAACAGGATGTAGGTTTTCATTTTCAGCATATCGGTGGAAATGCCTTCCTTAAAAAAGTCGCTGCGGACAGGATTCGTACCTGTGCGGAAAAGAACCATGGATTTCAAGTCCAACTCTTTCACCACTCGGACACAGCAGCAGCCGGGCATTTAGTGAGTAACGAGTTATGAATATCTGGCATTTCTGTGGAAATGTCTTCCTTAAACAGTCGCTTCGGACAGGATTCGGACCTGTGCGGGTAGAACCCATTGGATTTCAAGTCCAACTCCTTAACAGCTCGGACACCGCAGCTGATATGCAATAAGTGAGTAAGGAGTTATGAATATCTGGCATTTCCTTTTTAAATGTCTTCCTCAAAAAGTTGCTGCGGTCAGGATTCGAACCTGTGCGGGTAGAACCCATTGGATTTCAAGTCCAACCCCTTAACCACTCGGACACCACAGCTGTTGTGCATTAGGTGAGTAAGGAAATATGAATCAATAGTAACTTGTATCGGTGGAAATGTCTTCATTAAAGAAGTAGCTGCGGACAGGATTCGAACCTGTGCGGATAAAAACCAATGGATTTCTAGTCCAACTCTTTAACCACTCGGACAGAGCAGCAGCTGGGCATTTAGTGAGTAACGAATTATGATTATCTGGCATTTCCGTGGAAATATCTTCCTTAAAAAGTCGCTGCGGACAGGATTCGAACCTGTGCGGGTAGAACCCATTGGATTTCGAGTACAACTCCTTAACCACTCGGACACCGCAGCTGATGTGCATCAGGTGAGTAAGGAATTATGAATAACTAGTATATCGGTCGACACTTTGGGAGTGGCGACCCCATCGTACTAATATCTTATATCTGTTTCATTCATTACATCACTGACTGGGTCAGAGCCTGGAGAACAGGATATAGGTTTTCATTTTCAGCATATCCGTGTAAATGCCTTCCTTAAAAAAGTCGCTGCGGACAGGACTCGAACCTGTGCGGGTAGAACCCATTGGATTTCTAGTCCAACTCCTTAACCACTCGCACACCGCAGCTGCTGTGCGGTAAGTGAGTAAGGAATTATGAATAACTAGTATATCGGTCGACACTTTGGGAGTGGCGACCCCATCGTACTAATAGCTTATATCTGTTTCATTCATTACATCCCTGACTGGGTCAACGCCTGGAAAACAGGATATAGGTTTTCATTTTCAGCATATCGGTGGAAATGCCTTCCTTAAAAAAGTCGCTGCGGACAGGATTCGAACCTGTGCGGGTAGAACCCATTGGATTTCAAGTCCAACTCCTTAACCACTCGGACACCCCAGCTGTTGCGCATTAGGTGAGTAAGGAATTATGAATCAATAGTAACTTATGTCGGTGGAAACGTCTTCATTAAAAAAGTCGCTGCGGACAGGATTCGAACCTGTGCGGATAAATACCAATGGATTTCTAGTCCAACTCTTTAACCACTCGGACGCAGCAGCAACTGGACATTTAGTGAGTAACGAATTATGAATATCTGGCATTTCCGTGGAAATGTCTTCCTTAAAAGTCGCTGCGGACAGGATTCGAACCTGTGCGGGTAGAACCCATTGGATTTCAAGTCCAACTCCTTAACCACTCGGACACCGCAGCTGCTCTGCGGTAAGTGAGTAAGGAATTATGAATAACTAGTATATCGGTGGACACTTTGGGAGTGGCGACCCCATCGTACTAATAGCCTATATCTGTTTCATTCATAATATCCCTGACCCGGTCAAACACTGGAAAACAGGATGTAGTTTTTCATTTTCAGCATATCGGTGGAAATGCCTTCCTTAAAAAAGTCGCTGCGGACAGGATTCGTACCTGTGCGGAAAAGAACCATGGATTTCAAGTCCAACTCTTTCACCACTCGGACACGGCAGCAGCCGGGCATTCAGTGAGTAACGAATTATGAATATCTGGCATTTCTGTGGAAATGTCTTCCTTAAACAGTCGCTTCGGACAGGATTCGTACCTGTGCGGGTAGAACCCATTGGATTTCAAGTCCAACTCCTTAACCACTCGGACACCCCCGCTGTTGTGCATTAGGAGAGTAAGGAATTATGAATCAATAGTAACTTATATCGGTGGAAATGCTTCATTAAAAAAGTCGCTGCGGACAGGATTCGAACCTGTGCGGGTAGAACCCATTGGATTCGAGTCCAACTCCTTAACCACACGGACACCCCCGCTGTTGTGCATTGGGAGAGTAAGGAATTATGAATCAATAGTAACTTATATCGGTGGAAATGCTACATTAAAAAAGTCGCTGCGGACAGGATTCGAACCTGTGCGGGTAGAACCCATTGGATTTCGAGTCCAACTCCTTAACAGCTCGGACACCGCAGCTGATATTCAATAAGTGAGTAAGGAATTATGAATATCTGGCATTTCCTTTGGAAATGTCTTCCTCAAAAAGTCGCTGCGGACAGGATTCGAACCTGTGCGGGTAGAACCCATTGGATTTCAAGTCCAACTCCTTAACCACTCGGTCACAGCAGCAACTGGACATTCAGTGTGTAACGACTTATGAATATCTGGCATCTCCGTGGAAATGTCTTCCTTAAAAAGTCGCTGCGGACAGGATTCGAACCTGTGCGGGTAGAACCCATTGGATTTCAAGTCCAACTCCTTAGCCACTCGGACACCGCAGCTGCTGTGCGGTGAGTGAGTAAGGAATTATGAATAACTAGTATATCGGTGGACACTTTGGGAGTGGCGACCCCATCGTACTAATACCCTATATCTGTTTCATTTATTACATCCCTGACCCGGTCAAAGACTGGAAAACAGGATGTAGGTTTTCATTTTCAGCATATCGGTGGAAATGCCTTCTTTAAAAAAGTCGCTGCGGACAGGATTCGAACCTGTGCGGATAAAAACCATGGATTTCAAGTCCAACTCTTTAACTACTCGGACGCAGTAGCAGCTGGGCATTTAGTGAGTGACGAATTATGAATTCTGGCATTTCCGTGGAAATGACCTCCTTTAACCGTCGCTGCGGACAGGATTCGAACCTGTGCGGGTACAACCCATTGGATTTCAAGTCCAACTCCTTAACCGCTCGGACAACGCAGCTGATACGCAATAAGTGAGTAAGGATTTATGAATATCTGGCATTTCCGTGGAAATGTCTTCCTCAAAAAGTCGCTGCGGAGAGGATTCGAACCTGTGCGGGTAGAACCGATTGGATTTCAAGTCCAACTCCTTAACCACTCGGACACCCCAGCTGCTCTGCGGTAAGTGAGTAAGGAATTATGAATAACTAGTATATCGGTGGACACTTTGGGAGTGGCGACCCCATCGTACTAATAGCCTATATCTGTTTCATTCATAATATCCCTGACCCGGTCAAAGACTGGAAAACAGGATGTAGGTTCTCATTTTCAGCATATCGGTGGAAATGCCTTCCTTAAAAAAGTCGCTGCGGACAGGATTCGTACCTGTGCGGAAAAGAACCATGGATTTCAAGTCCAACTCTTTCACCACTCGGACACAGCAGCAGCCGGGCATTTAGTGAGTAACGAATTATGAATATCTCTCATTTCTGTGGAAATGTCTTCCTTAAACAGTCGCTTCGGACAGGATTCGAACCTGTGCGGGTAGAACCCATTGGATTTCATGTCCAGCTCCTTAACAGCTCGGACACCGCAGCTGATATTCAATAAGTGAGTAAGGAATTATGAATATCTGGCATTTCCTTTGGAAATGTCTTCCTCAAAAAGTCGCTGCGGACAGGATTCGAACCTGTGCGGGTAGAACCCATTGGATTTCAAGTCCAACTCCTTAACCACTCGGACACCACAGCTGTTGTGCATTAGGTGAGTAAGGAATTATGAATCAATAGTAACTTGTATCGGTGGAAATGTCTTCATTAAGAAAGTCGCTGAGGACAGGATTCGAACCTGTGCGGATAAAAACCAATGGATTTCTAGTCCAACTCTTTAACCACTCGGACAAAGCAGCAGCTGAGCATTTAGTGAGTAACGAATTATGATTATCTGGCATTTCCGTGGAAATATCTTCCTTAAAAAGTCGCTGCTGACAGGATTCGTACCTGTGCGGGTAGAACCCATTGGATTTCGAGTACAACTCCTTAACCACTCGAACACCGCAGCTGTTGTGCATCAGGTGAGTAAGGAATTATGAATAACTAGTATATCGGTCGACACTTTGGGAGTGGCGACCCCATCGTACTAATATCTTATATCTGTTTCATTCATTACATCACTGACTGGGTCAAAGCCTGGAAAACAGGATATAGGTTTTCATTTTCAGCATATCCGTGGAAATGCCTTCCTTAAAAAAGTCGCTGCGGACAGGATTCGAACCTGTGCGGGTAGAACCCATTGGATTTCGAGTACAACTCCTTAACCACTCGAACACCGCAGCTGTTGTGCATCAGGTGAGTAAGGAATTATGAATAACTAGTATATCGGTCGACACTTTGGGAGTGGCGACCCCATCGTACTAATATCTTATATCTGTTTCATTCATTACATCACTGACTGGGTCAAAGCCTGGAGAACAGGATATAGGTTTTCATTTTCAGCATATCCGTGTAAATGCCTTCCTTAAAAAAGTCGCTGCGGACAGGACTCGAACCTGTGCGGGTAGAACCCATTGGATTTCTAGTCCAACTCCTTAATCACTCGGACACCGCAGCTGCTGTGCGGTAAGTGAGTAAGGAATTATGAATAACTAGTATATCGGTCGACACTTTGGGAGTGGCGACCCCATCGTACTAATAGCTTATATCTGTTTCACTCATTACATCCCTGACTGGGTCAAAGCCTGGAAAACAGGATATAGGTTTTCCTTTTCAGCATATCGGTGGAAATGCCTTCCTTAAAAAAGTCGCTGCGGACAGGATTCGAACCTGTGCGGGTAGAACCCATTGGATTTCAAGTCCAACTATTTCACCACTCGGACACAGCAGCAGCCGGGCATTCAGTGAGTAACGAATTATGAATATCTGGCATTTCTGTGGAAATGTCTTCCTTAAACAGTCGCTTCGGACAGGATTCGTACCTGTGCGGGTAGAACCCATTGGATTTCAAGTCCAACTCCTTAACCACTCGGACACCCCCGCTGTTGTGCATTAGGAGAGTAAGGAATTATGAATCAATAGTAACTTATATCGGTGGAAATGCTTCATTAAAAAAGTCTCTGCGGACAGGATTCGAACCTGTGCGGGTAGAACCCATTGGATTCGAGTCCAACTCCTTAACCACTCGGACACCCCCGCTGTTGTGCATTGGGAGAGTAAGGAATTATGAATCAATAGTAACTTATATCGGTGGAAATGCTTCATTAAAAAAGTCGCTGCGGACAGGATTCGAACCTGTGCGGGTAGAACCCATTGGATTTCGAGTCCAACTCCTTAACCACTCGGACACCCCCGCTGTTGTGCATTAGGAGAGTAAGGAATTATGAATCAATAGTAACTTATATCGGTGGAAATGCTTCATTAAAAAAGTCGCTGCGGACAGGATTCGAACCTGTGCGGATAAAAACCATGGATTTCAAGTCCAACTCTTTAACCACTCGGACTCAGCAGCTGCTGGGCATTTAGTGAGTAACGAATTATGAATATCTGGCATTTCCGTGGAAATGTCTTCCTTAAAAAGTCGCTGCGGACAGGATTCGAACCTGTGCGGGTAGATCCCATTGGATTTCGAGTCCAACTCCTTAACCACTCGGACACCGCAGCTGTTGTGCGTTAGGTGAGTATGGAATTATGAATCAATAGTAACTTATATCCGTGGAAATGTCTTCATTGAAAAATTCGCTGCGGTCAGGATTCGAACCTGTGCGGATAAAAACCAATGGATTTCTAGTCCAACTCTTTAACCACTCGGAAACAGCAGCAGCTGGGCATTTAGTGAGTAACGAATTATGAATATCTGGCATTTCCGTGGAAATGTCTTCCTTAAAAAGTCGCTGCGGACAGGACTCGAACCTGTGCGGGTAGAAACCATTGGATTTCTAGTCCAACTCCTTAACCACTCGGACAGCGCAGCTGCTGTGCGGTAAGTGAGTAAGGAATTATGAATAACTAGTATATCGGTCGACACTTTGGGAGTGGCGAACCCATCGTACTAATAGCTTATATCTGTTTCATTCATTACATCACTGACTGGGTCAAAGCCTGGAAAACAGGATATAGTTTTCATTTTCAGCATATCCGCGGAAATGCCTTCCTTAAAAAAGTCGCTGCGGACAGGATTCGAACCTGTGCGGGTAGAACCCATTGGATTTCGAGTACAACTCCTTAACCACTCGGACACCGCAGCTGATGTGCATCAGGTGAGTAAGGAATTATGAATAACTAGTATATCGGTCGACACTTTGGGAGTGGCGACCCCATCGTACTAATATCTTATATCTGTTTCATTCATTACATCACTGACTGGGTCAGAGCCTGGAGAACAGGATATAGGTTTTCATTTTCAGCACATCCGTGTAAATGCCTTCCTTAAAAAAGTCGCTGCGGACAGGACTCGAACCTGTGCGGGTAGAACCCATTGGATTTCTAGTCCAACTCCTTAACCACTCGGACACCGCAGCTGCTGTGCGGTAAGTGAGTAAGGAATTATGAATAACTAGTATATCGGTCGACACTTTGGGAGTGGCGACCCCATCGTACTAATAGCTTATATCTGTTTCATTCATTACATCCCTGACTGGGTCAACGCCTGGAAAACAGGATATAGGTTTTCATTTTCAGCATATCGGTGGAAATGCCTTCCTTAAAAAAGTCGCTGCGGACAGGATTCGAACCTGTGCGGGTAGAACCCATTGGATTTCAAGTCCAACTCCTTAACCACTCGGACACCCCAGCTGTTGCGCATTAGGTGAGTAAGGAATTATGAATCAATAGTAACTTATGTCGGTGGAAACGTCTTCATTAAAAAAGTCGCTGCGGACAGGATTCGAACCTGTGCGGATAAATACCAATGGATTTCTAGTCCAACTCTTTAACCACTCGGACGCAGCAGCAACTGGGCATTTAGTGAGTAACGAATTATGAATATCTGGCATTTCCGTGGAAATATCTTCCTTAAAAGTCGCTGCGGACAGGATTCGAACCTGTGCGGGTAGAACCCATTGGATTTCAAGTCCAACTCCTTAACCACTCGGTCACAGCAGCAACTGGACATTCAGTGTGTAACGACTTATGAATATCTGGCATCTCCGTGGAAATGTCTTCCTTAAAAAGTCGCTGCTGACAGGATTCGAACCTGTGCGGGTAGAACCCATTGGATTTCAAGTCCAACTCCTTAGCCACTCGGACACCGCAGCTGCTGTGCGGTGAGTGAGTAAGGAATTATGAATAACTAGTATATCGGTGGACACTTTGGGAGTGGCGACCCCATCGTACTAATACCCTATATCTGTTTCATTCATTACATCCCTGACCCGGTCAAAGACTGGAAAACAGGATGTAGGTTTTCATTTTCAGCATATCGGTGGAAATGCCTTCTTAAAAAAAGTCGCTGCGGACAGGATTCCAACGTGTGCGGATAAAAACCAATGGATTTCTGTTCCAACTCTTTAACCACTCGGTCACAGCAGCAACTGGACATTCAGTGTGTAACGACTTATGAATATCTGGCATCTCCGTGGAAATGTCTTCCTTAAAAAGTCGCTGCGGACAGGATTCGAACCTGTGCGGGTACAACCCATTGGATTTCAAGTCCAACTCCTTAACCGCTCGGACAACGCAGGTGACACGCAATAAGTGAGTAAGGATTTATGAATATCTGGCATTTCCGTGGAAATGTCTTCCTCAAAAAGTCGCTGCGGAGAGGATTCGAACCTGTGCGGGTAGAACCCATTGGATTTCAAGTCCAACTCCTTAACCACTCGGACACCCCAGCTGCTCTGCGGTAAGTGAGTAAGGAATTATGAATAACTAGTATATCGGTGGACACTTTGGGAGTGGCGACCCCATCGTACTAATAGCCTATATCTGTTTCATTCATAATATCCCTGACCCGGTCAAAGACTGGAAAACAGGATGTAGGTTCTCATTTTCATCATATCGGTGGAAATGCCTTCCTTAAAAAAGTCGCTGCGGACAGGATTCGTACCTGTGCGGAAAAGAACCATGGACTTCAAGTCCAACTCTTTCACCACTCGGACACAGCAGCAGCCGGGCATTTAGTGAGTAACGAATTATGAATATCTCTCATTTCTGTGGAAATGTCTTCCTTAAACAGTCGCTTCGGACAGGATTCGAACCTGTGCGGGTAGAACCCATTGGATTTCATGTCCAGCTCCTTAACAGCTCGGACACCGCAGCTGACATTCAATAAGTGAGTAAGGAATTATGAATATCTGGCATTTCCTTTGGAAATGTCTTCCTCAAAAAGTCGCTGCGGACAGGATTCGAACCTGTGCGGGTAGAACCCATTGGATTTCAAGTCCAACTCCTTAACCACTCGGACACCACAGCTGTTGTGCATTAGGTGAGTAAGGAATTATGAATCAATAGTAACTTGTATCGGTGGAAATGTCTTCATTAAGAAAGTCGCTGCGGACAGGATTCGAACCTGTGCGGATAAAAACCAATGGATTTCTAGTCCAACTCTTTAACCACTCGGACAAAGCAGCAGCTGGGCATTTAGTGAGTAACGAATTATGATTATCTGGCATTTCCGTGGAAATATCTTCCTTAAAAAGTCGCTGCTGACAGGATTCGTACCTGTGCGGGTAGAACCCATTGGATTTCAAGTCCAACTCCTTAACCACTCGGACACCCCCGCTGTTGTGCATTAGGAGAGTAAGGAATTATGAATCAATAGTAACTTATATCGGTGGAAATGCTTCATTAAAAAAGTCGCTGCGGACAGTATTCGAACCTGTGCGGGTAGAACCCATTGGATTTCGAGTCCAAGTCCTTAACCACTCGCACACCCCCGCTGTTGTGCAATAGAAGAGTAAGGAATTATGAATCAATAGTAACTTATATCGGTGGAAATGCTTCATTAAAAAAGTCGCTGCGGACAGGATTCGAACCTGTGCGGGTAGAACCCATTGGATTTCGAGTCCAACTCCTTAACCACTCGGACGCCCCCGCTGTTGTGCATTAGGAGAGTAAGGAATTATGAATCAATAGTAACTTATATCGGTAGAAATGCTTCATTAAAAAAGTCGCTGCGGACAGGATTTGAACCTGTGCGGATAAAAACCATGGATTTCAAGTCCAACTCTTTAACCACTCGGACTCAGCAGCTGCTGGGCGTTTAGTGAGTAACGAATTATGAATATCTGGCATTTCCGTGGAAATGTCTTCCTTAAAGGTCGCTGCGGACAGGATTCGAACCTGTGCGGGTAGATCCCATTGGATTTCGAGTCCAACTCCTTAACCACTCGGACACCGCAGCTGTTGTGCGTTAGGTGAATATGGAATTATGAATCAATTGTAACTTATATCGGTGGAAATGTCTTCATTGAAAAATTCGCTGCGGTCAGGATTCGAACCTGTGCGGATAAAAACCAATGTATTTCTAGTCCAACTCTTTAACCACTCGGTAACAGCAGCAGCTGGGCATTTAGTGAGTAACGAATTATGAATATCTGGCATTTCCGTGGAAATGTCTTCCTTAAAAAGTCGCTGCGGACAGGACTCGAACCTGTGCGGGTAGAACCCATTGGATTTCTAGTCCAACTCCTTAATCACTCGGACACCGCAGCTGCTGTGCGGTAAGTGAGTAAGGAATTATGAATAACTAGTATATCGGTCGACACTTTGGGAGTGGCGACCCCATCGTACTAATAGCTTATATCTGTTTCACTCATTACATCCCTGACTGGGTCAAAGCCTGGAAAACAGGATATAGGTTTTCCTTTTCAGCATATCGGTGGAAATGCCTTCCTTAAAAAAGTCGCTGCGGACAGGATTCGAACCTGTGCGGGTAGAACCCATTGGATTTCAAGTCCAACTATTTCACCACTCGGACACAGCAGCAGCCGGGCATTCAGTGAGTAACGAATTATGAATATCTGGCATTTCTGTGGAAATGTCTTCCTTAAACAGTCGCTTCGGACAGGATTCGTACCTGTGCGGGTAGAACCCATTGGATTTCAAGTCCAACTCCTTAACCACTCGGACACCCCCGCTGTTGTGCATTAGGAGAGTAAGGAATTATGAATCAATAGTAACTTATATCGGTGGAAATGCTTCATTAAAAAAGTCTCTGCGGACAGGATTCGAACCTGTGCGGGTAGAACCCATTGGATTCGAGTCCAACTCCTTAACCACTCGGACACCCCCGCTGTTGTGCATTGGGAGAGTAAGGAATTATGAATCAATAGTAACTTATATCGGTGGAAATGCTTCATTAAAAAAGTCGCTGCGGACAGGATTCGAACCTGTGCGGGTAGAACCCATTGGATTTCGAGTCCAACTCCTTAACCACTCGGACACCCCCGCTGTTGTGCATTAGGAGAGTAAGGAATTATGAATCAATAGTAACTTATATCGGTGGAAATGCTTCATTAAAAAAGTCGCTGCGGACAGGATTCGAACCTGTGCGGATAAAAACCATGGATTTCAAGTCCAACTCTTTAACCACTCGGACTCAGCAGCTGCTGGGCATTTAGTGAGTAACGAATTATGAATATCTGGCATTTCCGTGGAAATGTCTTCCTTAAAAAGTCGCTGCGGACAGGATTCGAACCTGTGCGGGTAGATCCCATTGGATTTCGAGTCCAACTCCTTAACCACTCGGACACCACAGCTGTTGTGCATTAGGTGAGTAAGGAATTATGAATCAATAGTAACTTGTATCGGTGGAAATGTCTTCATTAAGAAAGTCGCTGCGGACAGGATTCGAACCTGTGCGGATAAAAACCAATGGATTTCTAGTCCAACTCTTTAACCACTCGGACAAAGCAGCAGCTGGGCATTTAGTGAGTAACGAATTATGATTATCTGGCATTTCCGTGGAAATATCTTCCTTAAAAAGTCGCTGCTGACAGGATTCGTACCTGTGCGGGTAGAACCCATTGGATTTCAAGTCCAACTCCTTAACCACTCGGACACCCCCGCTGTTGTGCATTAGGAGAGTAAGGAATTATGAATCAATAGTAACTTATATCGGTGGAAATGCTTCATTAAAAAAGTCGCTGCGGACAGTATTCGAACCTGTGCGGGTAGAACCCATTGGATTTCGAGTCCAACTCCTTAACCACTCGCACACCCCCGCTGTTGTGCAATAGAAGAGTAAGGAATTATGAATCAATAGTAACTTATATCGGTGGAAATGCTTCATTAAAAAAGTCGCTGCGGACAGGATTCGAACCTGTGCGGGTAGAACCCATTGGATTTCGAGTCCAACTCCTTAACCACTCGGACGCCCCCGCTGTTGTGCATTAGGAGAGTAAGGAATTATGAATCAATAGTAACTTATATCGGTAGAAATGCTTCATTAAAAAAGTCGCTGCGGACAGGATTTGAACCTGTGCGGATAAAAACCATGGATTTCAAGTCCAACTCTTTAACCACTCGGACTCAGCAGCTGCTGGGCGTTTAGTGAGTAACGAATTATGAATATCTGGCATTTCCGTGGAAATGTCTTCCTTAAAGGTCGCTGCGGACAGGATTCGAACCTGTGCGGGTAGATCCCATTGGATTTCGAGTCCAACTCCTTAACCACTCGGACACCGCAGCTGTTGTGCGTTAGGTGAATATGGAATTATGAATCAATTGTAACTTATATCGGTGGAAATGTCTTCATTGAAAAATTCGCTGCGGTCAGGATTCGAACCTGTGCGGATAAAAACCAATGTATTTCTAGTCCAACTCTTTAACCACTCGGTAACAGCAGCAGCTGGGCATTTAGTGAGTAACGAATTATGAATATCTGGCATTTCCGTGGAAATGTCTTCCTTAAAAAGTCGCTGCGGACAGGACTCGAACCTGTGCGGGTAGAACCCATTGGATTTCTAGTCCAACTCCTTAATCACTCGGACACCGCAGCTGCTGTGCGGTAAGTGAGTAAGGAATTATGAATAACTAGTATATCGGTCGACACTTTGGGAGTGGCGACCCCATCGTACTAATAGCTTATATCTGTTTCACTCATTACATCCCTGACTGGGTCAAAGCCTGGAAAACAGGATATAGGTTTTCCTTTTCAGCATATCGGTGGAAATGCCTTCCTTAAAAAAGTCGCTGCGGACAGGATTCGAACCTGTGCGGGTAGAACCCATTGGATTTCAAGTCCAACTATTTCACCACTCGGACACAGCAGCAGCCGGGCATTCAGTGAGTAACGAATTATGAATATCTGGCATTTCTGTGGAAATGTCTTCCTTAAACAGTCGCTTCGGACAGGATTCGTACCTGTGCGGGTAGAACCCATTGGATTTCAAGTCCAACTCCTTAACCACTCGGACACCCCCGCTGTTGTGCATTAGGAGAGTAAGGAATTATGAATCAATAGTAACTTATATCGGTGGAAATGCTTCATTAAAAAAGTCTCTGCGGACAGGATTCGAACCTGTGCGGGTAGAACCCATTGGATTCGAGTCCAACTCCTTAACCACTCGGACACCCCCGCTGTTGTGCATTGGGAGAGTAAGGAATTATGAATCAATAGTAACTTATATCGGTGGAAATGCTTCATTAAAAAAGTCGCTGCGGACAGGATTCGAACCTGTGCGGGTAGAACCCATTGGATTTCGAGTCCAACTCCTTAACCACTCGGACACCCCCGCTGTTGTGCATTAGGAGAGTAAGGAATTATGAATCAATAGTAACTTATATCGGTGGAAATGCTTCATTAAAAAAGTCGCTGCGGACAGGATTCGAACCTGTGCGGATAAAAACCATGGATTTCAAGTCCAACTCTTTAACCACTCGGACTCAGCAGCTGCTGGGCATTTAGTGAGTAACGAATTATGAATATCTGGCATTTCCGTGGAAATGTCTTCCTTAAAAAGTCGCTGCGGACAGGATTCGAACCTGTGCGGGTAGATCCCATTGGATTTCGAGTCCAACTCCTTAACCACTCGGACACCGCAGCTGTTGTGCGTTAGGTGAGTATGGAATTATGAATCAATAGTAACTTATATCCGTGGAAATGTCTTCATTGAAAAATTCGCTGCGGTCAGGATTCGAACCTGTGCGGATAAAAACCAATGGATTTCTAGTCCAACTCTTTAACCACTCGGAAACAGCAGCAGCTGGGCATTTAGTGAGTAACGAATTATGAATATCTGGCATTTCCGTGGAAATGTCTTCCTTAAAAAGTCGCTGCGGACAGGACTCGAACCTGTGCGGGTAGAAACCATTGGATTTCTAGTCCAACTCCTTAACCACTCGGACAGCGCAGCTGCTGTGCGGTAAGTGAGTAAGGAATTATGAATAACTAGTATATCGGTCGACACTTTGGGAGTGGCGAACCCATCGTACTAATAGCTTATATCTGTTTCATTCATTACATCACTGACTGGGTCAAAGCCTGGAAAACAGGATATAGTTTTCATTTTCAGCATATCCGCGGAAATGCCTTCCTTAAAAAAGTCGCTGCGGACAGGATTCGAACCTGTGCGGGTAGAACCCATTGGATTTCGAGTACAACTCCTTAACCACTCGGACACCGCAGCTGATGTGCATCAGGTGAGTAAGGAATTATGAATAACTAGTATATCGGTCGACACTTTGGGAGTGGCGACCCCATCGTACTAATATCTTATATCTGTTTCATTCATTACATCACTGACTGGGTCAGAGCCTGGAGAACAGGATATAGGTTTTCATTTTCAGCACATCCGTGTAAATGCCTTCCTTAAAAAAGTCGCTGCGGACAGGACTCGAACCTGTGCGGGTAGAACCCATTGGATTTCTAGTCCAACTCCTTAACCACTCGGACACCGCAGCTGCTGTGCGGTAAGTGAGTAAGGAATTATGAATAACTAGTATATCGGTCGACACTTTGGGAGTGGCGACCCCATCGTACTAATAGCTTATATCTGTTTCATTCATTACATCCCTGACTGGGTCAACGCCTGGAAAACAGGATATAGGTTTTCATTTTCAGCATATCGGTGGAAATGCCTTCCTTAAAAAAGTCGCTGCGGACAGGATTCGAACCTGTGCGGGTAGAACCCATTGGATTTCAAGTCCAACTCCTTAACCACTCGGACACCCCAGCTGTTGCGCATTAGGTGAGTAAGGAATTATGAATCAATAGTAACTTATGTCGGTGGAAACGTCTTCATTAAAAAAGTCGCTGCGGACAGGATTCGAACCTGTGCGGATAAATACCAATGGATTTCTAGTCCAACTCTTTAACCACTCGGACGCAGCAGCAACTGGGCATTTAGTGAGTAACGAATTATGAATATCTGGCATTTCCGTGGAAATATCTTCCTTAAAAGTCGCTGCGGACAGGATTCGAACCTGTGCGGGTAGAACCCATTGGATTTCAAGTCCAACTCCTTAACCACTCGGTCACAGCAGCAACTGGACATTCAGTGTGTAACGACTTATGAATATCTGGCATCTCCGTGGAAATGTCTTCCTTAAAAAGTCGCTGCTGACAGGATTCGAACCTGTGCGGGTAGAACCCATTGGATTTCAAGTCCAACTCCTTAGCCACTCGGACACCGCAGCTGCTGTGCGGTGAGTGAGTAAGGAATTATGAATAACTAGTATATCGGTGGACACTTTGGGAGTGGCGACCCCATCGTACTAATACCCTATATCTGTTTCATTCATTACATCCCTGACCCGGTCAAAGACTGGAAAACAGGATGTAGGTTTTCATTTTCAGCATATCGGTGGAAATGCCTTCTTAAAAAAAGTCGCTGCGGACAGGATTCCAACGTGTGCGGATAAAAACCAATGGATTTCTGTTCCAACTCTTTAACCACTCGGTCACAGCAGCAACTGGACATTCAGTGTGTAACGACTTATGAATATCTGGCATCTCCGTGGAAATGTCTTCCTTAAAAAGTCGCTGCGGACAGGATTCGAACCTGTGCGGGTACAACCCATTGGATTTCAAGTCCAACTCCTTAACCGCTCGGACAACGCAGGTGACACGCAATAAGTGAGTAAGGATTTATGAATATCTGGCATTTCCGTGGAAATGTCTTCCTCAAAAAGTCGCTGCGGAGAGGATTCGAACCTGTGCGGGTAGAACCCATTGGATTTCAAGTCCAACTCCTTAACCACTCGGACACCCCAGCTGCTCTGCGGTAAGTGAGTAAGGAATTATGAATAACTAGTATATCGGTGGACACTTTGGGAGTGGCGACCCCATCGTACTAATAGCCTATATCTGTTTCATTCATAATATCCCTGACCCGGTCAAAGACTGGAAAACAGGATGTAGGTTCTCATTTTCATCATATCGGTGGAAATGCCTTCCTTAAAAAAGTCGCTGCGGACAGGATTCGTACCTGTGCGGAAAAGAACCATGGACTTCAAGTCCAACTCTTTCACCACTCGGACACAGCAGCAGCCGGGCATTTAGTGAGTAACGAATTATGAATATCTCTCATTTCTGTGGAAATGTCTTCCTTAAACAGTCGCTTCGGACAGGATTCGAACCTGTGCGGGTAGAACCCATTGGATTTCATGTCCAGCTCCTTAACAGCTCGGACACCGCAGCTGACATTCAATAAGTGAGTAAGGAATTATGAATATCTGGCATTTCCTTTGGAAATGTCTTCCTCAAAAAGTCGCTGCGGACAGGATTCGAACCTGTGCGGGTAGAACCCATTGGATTTCAAGTCCAACTCCTTAACCACTCGGACACCACAGCTGTTGTGCATTAGGTGAGTAAGGAATTATGAATCAATAGTAACTTGTATCGGTGGAAATGTCTTCATTAAGAAAGTCGCTGCGGACAGGATTCGAACCTGTGCGGATAAAAACCAATGGATTTCTAGTCCAACTCTTTAACCACTCGGACAAAGCAGCAGCTGGGCATTTAGTGAGTAACGAATTATGATTATCTGGCATTTCCGTGGAAATATCTTCCTTAAAAAGTCGCTGCTGACAGGATTCGTACCTGTGCGGGTAGAACCCATTGGATTTCAAGTCCAACTCCTTAACCACTCGGACACCCCCGCTGTTGTGCATTAGGAGAGTAAGGAATTATGAATCAATAGTAACTTATATCGGTGGAAATGCTTCATTAAAAAAGTCGCTGCGGACAGTATTCGAACCTGTGCGGGTAGAACCCATTGGATTTCGAGTCCAACTCCTTAACCACTCGCACACCCCCGCTGTTGTGCAATAGAAGAGTAAGGAATTATGAATCAATAGTAACTTATATCGGTGGAAATGCTTCATTAAAAAAGTCGCTGCGGACAGGATTCGAACCTGTGCGGGTAGAACCCATTGGATTTCGAGTCCAACTCCTTAACCACTCGGACGCCCCCGCTGTTGTGCATTAGGAGAGTAAGGAATTATGAATCAATAGTAACTTATATAGGTAGAAATGCTTCATTAAAAAAGTCGCTGCGGACAGGATTTGAACCTGTGCGGATAAAAACCATGGATTTCAAGTCCAACTCTTTAACCACTCGGACTCAGCAGCTGCTGGGCGTTTAGTGAGTAACGAATTATGAATATCTGGCATTTCCGTGGAAATGTCTTCCTTAAAGGTCGCTGCGGACAGGATTCGAACCTGTGCGGGTAGATCCCATTGGATTTCGAGTCCAACTCCTTAACCACTCGGACACCGCAGCTGTTGTGCGTTAGGTGAATATGGAATTATGAATCAATTGTAACTTATATCGGTGGAAATGTCTTCATTGAAAAATTCGCTGCGGTCAGGATTCGAACCTGTGCGGATAAAAACCAATGTATTTCTAGTCCAACTCTTTAACCACTCGGTAACAGCAGCAGCTGGGCATTTAGTGAGTAACGAATTATGAATATCTGGCATTTCCGTGGAAATGTCTTCCTTAAAAAGTCGCTGCGGACAGGACTCGAACCTGTGCGGGTAGAACCCATTGGATTTCTAGTCCAACTCCTTAACCACTCGGACACCGCAGCTGCTGTGCGGTAAGTGAGTAAGGAATTATGAGTAACTAGTATATCGGTCGACACTTTGGGAGTGGCGACCCCATCGTACTAATAGCTTATATCTGTTTCATTCATTACATCACTGACTGGGTCAAAGCCTGGAAAACAGGATATAGGTTTTCATTTTCAGCATATCCGTGGAAATGCCTTCCTTAAAAAAGTCGCTGCGGACAGGAATCGAACATGTGCGGGTAGAACCCATTGGATTTCGAGTACAACTCCTTAACCACTCGAACACCGCAGCTGTTGTGCATCAGGTGAGTAAGGAATTATGAATAACTAGTATATCGGTCGACACTTTGGGAGTGGCGACCCCATCGTACTAATATCTTATATCTGTTTCATTCATTACATCACTGACTGGGTCAAAGCCTGGAGAACAGGATATAGGTTTTCATTTTCAGCATATCCGTGTAAATGCCTTCCTTAAAAAAGTCGCTGCGGACAGGACTCGAACCTGTGCGGGTAGAACCCATTGGATTTCTAGTCCAACTCCTTAATCACTCGGACACCGCAGCTGCTGTTCGGTAAGTGAGTAAGGTATTATGAATAACTAGTATATCGGTCGACACTTTGGGAGTGGCGACCCCATCGTACTAATAGCTTATATCTGTTTCATTCATTACATCCCTGACTGGGTCAAAGCCTGGAAAACAGGATATAGGTTTTCATTTTCAGCATATCGGTGGAAATGCCTTCCTTAAAAAAGTCGCTGCGGACAGGATTCGAACCTGTGCGGGTAGAACCCATTGGATTTCAAGTCCAACTCCTTAACCACTCGGACACCCCAGCTGTTGCGCATTAGGTGAGTAAGGAATTATGAATCAATAGTAACTTATATCGGTGGAAACGTCTTCATTAAAAAAGTCGCTGCGGACAGGATTCGAACCTGTGCGGATAAAAACCAATGGATTTCTAGTCCAACTCTTTAACCACTCGGACGCAGCAGCAACTGGGCATTTAGTGAGTAACGAATTATGAATATCTGGCATTTCCGTGGAAATGTCTTCCTTAAAAGTCGCTGCGGACAGGATTCGAACCTGTGCGGGTAGAACCCATTGGATTTCAAGTCCAACTCCTTAACCACTCGGACACCGCAGCTGCTCTGCGGTAAGTGAGTAAGGAATTATGAATAACTAGTATATCGGTGGACACTTTGGGAGTGGCGACCCCATCGTACTAATAGCCTATATCTGTTTCATTCATAATACCCCTGACCCGGTCAAAGACTGGAAAACAGGATGTAGGTTTTCATTTTCAGCATATCGGTGGAAATGCCTTCCTTAAAAAAGTCGCTGCGGACAGGATTCGTACCTGTGCGGAAAAGAACCATGGATTTCAAGTCCAACTCTTTCACCACTCGGACACAGCAGCAGCCGGGCATTCAGTGAGTAACGAATTATGAATATCTGGCATTTCTGTGGAAATGTCTTCCTTAAACAGTCGCTTCGGACAGGATTCGTACCTGTGCGGGTAGAACCCATTGGATTTCAAGTCCAACTCCTTAACCACTCGGACACCCCCGCTGTTGTGCATTAGGAGAGTAAGGAATTATGAATCAATAGTAACTTATATCGGTGGAAATGCTTCATTAAAAAAGTCGCTGCGGACAGGATTCGAACCTGTGCGGGTAGAACCCATTGGATTCGAGTCCAACTCCTTAACCACACGGACACCCCCGCTGTTGTGCATTGGGAGAGTAAGGAATTATGAATCAATAGTAACTTATATCGGTGGAAATGCTACATTAAAAAAGTCGCTGCGGACTGGATTCGAACCTGTGCGGGTAGAACCCATTGGATTTCGAGTCCAACTCCTTAACCACTCGGACACCCCCGCTGTTGTGCATTAGGAGAGTAAGGAATTATGAATCAATAGTAACTTATATCGGTGGAAATGCTTCATTAAAAAAGTCGCTGCGGACAGGATTCGAACCTGTGCGGATAAAAACCATGGATTTCAAGTCCAACTCTTTAACCACTCGGACTCAGCAGCTGCTGAGCATTTAGTGAGTAACGAATTATGAATATCTGGCATTTCCGTGGAAATGTCTTCCTTAAAAAGTCGCTGCGGAAAGATTCGAACCTGTGCGGGCAGATCCCATTGGATTTCGAGTCCAACTCCTTAACCACTCGGACACCGCAGCTGTTGTGCGTTAGGTGAGTATGGAATTATGAATCAATAGTAACTTATATCCGTGGAAATGTCTTCATTGAAAAATTCGCTGCGGTCAGGATTCGAACCTGTGCGGATAAAAACCAATGGATTTCTAGTCCAACTCTTTAACCACTCGGAAACAGCAGCAGCTGGGCATTTAGTGAGTAACGAATTATGAATATCTGGCATTTCCGTGGAAATGTCTTCCTTAAAAAGTCGCTGCGGACAGGACTCGAACCTGTGCGGGTAGAAACCATTGGATTTCCAGTCCAACTCCTTAACCACTCGGACAGCGCAGCTGCTGTGCGGTAAGTGAGTAAGGAATTATGAATAACTAGTATATCGGTCGACACTTTGGGAGTGGCGACCCCATCGTACTAATAGCTTATATCTGTTTCATTCATTACATCAGTGACTGGGTCAAAGCCTGGAAAACAGGATATAGGTTTTCATTTTCAGCATATCCGCGGAAATGCCTTCCTTAAAAAAGTCGCTGCGGACAGGATTCGAACCTGTGCGGGTAGAACCCATTGGATTTCGAGTACAACTCCTTAACCACTCGGACACCGCAGCTGTTGTGCATCCGGTGAGTAAGGAATTATGAATAACTAGTATATCGGTTGACACTTTGCGAGTGGCGACCTCATCGTACTAATAGCTTATATCTGTTTCATTCATTACATCACTGACTGGGTCAAAGCCTGGAAAACAGGATATAGGTTTTCATTTTCAGCATATCCGTGTAAATGCCTTCCTTAAAAAAGTCGCTGCGGACAGGACTCGAACCTGTGCGGGTAGAACCCATTGGATTTCAAGTCCAACTCCTTAACCGCTCGGACACCGCAGCTGATATGCAATAAGTGAGTAAGGAATTATGAATATCAGGCATTTCCGTGGAAATGTCTTCCTCAAAAAGCCGCTGCGGCCAGGATTCGAACCTGTGCGGGTAGAACCCATTGGATTTCAAGTCCAACTACTTAACCACTCGGACAGCCCAGCTGTTGTGCATTAGGTGAGTAAGGAATTATGAATCAATAGTAACTTATATCGGTGGAAATGTCTTCATTAAAAAAGTCGCTGCGGACAGGATTCGAACCTGTGCAGATAAAAACAAATGGATTTCTAGTCCAACAACTTAACCACGCGGACACAGCAGCAGCTGGGCATTTAGTGAGTAACGAATTATGAATATCTGGCATTTCCGTGGAAACGTCTTCCTTAAAAGTCGCTGCGGACAGGATTCGAACCGGTGCGGGTAGAACCCATTGGATTTCATGTCCAACTTCTTAACCGCTCGGACACCGCAGCTGATATGCATTAAGTGAGTGAGGAGTTATGAATATTTAGCATTTCCGTGGAAATGTCTTCCTTAAAATGTCACTGCGGACAGGATTCGAACCTGTGCGGATAAAAACCAATGGATTTCTAGTCCAACTCTTTATCAACTCGGAAACAGCAGCAGCTGGGCGTTTAGTGAGTAACGAATTATGAATATCTGACATTTCCGTGGAAATGTCTTCCTTAAAAAGTCGCTGCGGACAGGTTTTGAACCTGTGCGGGTAGAACCCATTGGATATCAAGTCCAACTCCTTAACCACTCGGACACCGCAGCTGCTGTGCGGTAAGTGAGTAAGGAATTATGAATAACTAGTATATCGGTGGACACTTTGGGAGTGGCGACACCATCGTACTAATAGCCTATATCTGTTTCATTCATTACATGCCTGACCCGGTCAAAGACTGGAAGACAGGCTGTAGGTTTTCATTTTCAGCATATCGGTGAAAATGCCTTCCTTAAAAAAGTCGCTGCGGACAGGATTCGAACCTGTGCGGATAAAAACCATGGATTCAAGTCTAACTCTCTAACCACTCGGACACAGCAGCAGCTGGGCATTTAGTGAGCAACGAATTATGAATATCTGGCATTTCCGTGGAAATGTCTTCCTTAAAAAGTCCCTGCGGACAGGATTCGAACCTGTGCGGGTAGAACCCATTGGATTTCAAGTCCAACTCCTTAACCACTCGGACACCCCCGCTGTTGTGCATTAGGTGAGTAAGGAATTATGAATCAATAGTAACTTATATCGGTGGAAATATCTTCATTTAAAAAGTCGGTAAGGACAGGATTCGAACCTGTGCGGGTAGAACCCATTGGATTTCAAGTCCAACTCCCTAACCACTCGGACACCCCCGCTGTTGTGCATTAGGTGAGTAAGGAATTATGAAACAATAGTAACTTATATCGGTGGAAATATCTTCATTTAAAAAGTCGCTGCTGACAGGATTCGAACCAGTGCGGGTAGAACCCATTGGATTTCAAGTCCAACACCTTATCACCCGTACGAATAACCCGAGCTGTTGTGCATTAGCTGAGTAAGGAATTATGAATCAATAGTAACTTATGTCGGTGGAAATGTCTTCATTAAAAAAGTCGCTGCGGACAGGATTCGAACATGTGCGGATAAAAACCAATGGATTTCCAGTCCAACTTTTTAACCACTCGGACACCGCAGCTGATATGCATTAAGTGAGTGAGGAGTGATGAATATCGAGCATTTCCGTGGAAATGTCTTCCTTAAAAAGTCGCTGCGGACAGGATTCGAACCTGTGTGGATAACAACCAACGGATTTCTAGTCCAACTCTTTAACCACTCGGTCACAGCAGCAACTGGGCGTTTAGTGAGTAACGACATATGAATATCTGCATTTCCGTGGAAATGTCTTCCTTAAAAAGTCGCTGCGGACAGGATTCGAATCTGTGCGGGTAGAACCCACTGGATTTCAAGTCCAACGCCTTAACCACTCGGACACCGCAGCTGCTGTGCGGTGAGTGAGTAAGGAATTATGAATAACTAGTATATCGGTGGACACTTTGGGAGTGGCGACCCCATCGTACTAATAGCCTATATCTGTTTCATTCATTACATCCCTGACACGGTCAAAGACTGGAAAACAGGATGTAGGTTTTCATTTTCAGCACATCGGTGGAAATGCCTTCCTTAAAAAAGTCGCTGCGAACAGGATTCGAACCTGTGCGGAAAAAAACCATGGATTTCAAGTCCAACTCTTTAACCACTCGGACGCAGCAGCAGCTGGGCATTTAGTGAGTGATGAATTACGAATATCTGGCATTTCCGTGGAAATCACTTCCTGAAACAGTCGCTGCGGTCAGGATTCGAACCTGTGCGGGAAGAACCCATTGGATTTCAAGTCCAACTCCTTAACCACTCGGACACCCCAGCTGTTGTGCATTAGGTGAGTAAGGAATTATGAATCGATAGTAACTTATATCGGTGGAAATGTCTTCATTTAAAAAGTCGCTGCGGACAGGATTCGAATTCGTGTGGGTACAACCCATTGGATTTCAAGCCCAACTCCTTAACCACTCGGACACCCCAGCTGCTGTGCGGTAAGTGAGTAAGGAATTATGAATAACTAGTATATCGGTTGACACTTTGGGAGTGGCGACCCCATGGTACTAATAGCCTATATCTGTTTCATTCATTACATCCCCGACCCGGTCAAAGACTGGAAACAGGATGTAGGATTTCATTTTCAGCATATCGGTGGAAATGCCGTCCTTAAAAAGGTCGCTGCGGACAGGATTCGATCGTGTGCGGATAAAAACCATGGATTTCAAGTCCAAATCTTTAACCACTCGGACACAGCAGCAGCTGGGCATTTAGTGAGTAACGAATTATGAATATCTGGCATTTCCGTGGAAATGTCTTCCTTAAAAAGTCGCTGCGGACAGTATTCGAACCTGTGCGGGTAGAACCCATTGGAGTTCGAGTCCAACTCCTTAACCACTCGGACACCGCAGCTGTTGTGCATTAGGTGTGTAAGGAATTATGAATCAATAGTAACTTTTATCGGTGGAAATGTCTTCATTGAAGAAGTCGCTGCGGACAGGATTCGAACCTGTGCGGGTAGAACCCATTGGATTTCAAGTCCAACTCGTTAACCGCTCGGACACCGCAGCTGATGCGTATTAAGTGAGTAGGGAGTTATGAATATCGAGCATTTCCGTGGAAATGTCTTCCTTAAAAAGTCGCTGCGGACAGGATTCGAACCTGTGCGGATAAAAACCAATGGATTTCTAGTCCAACTCTTTAACGACTCGGTCCCAGCAGCAACTGGGCATTTAGTGTGTAACGACTTATGAATATCTGGCATTTCCGTGGAAATGTCTTCCTTAAAAAGTCGCTGCGTACAGGATTCGAACCTGTGCGGGTAGAACCCATTGGATTTCTAGTCCAACTCCTTAACCACTCGGACACCGCAGCTGCTGTGCGGTGAGTGAGTAAGGAATTATGAATAACTAGTATATCGGTGGACACTTTGGGAGTGGCGACACCATCGTACTAATAGCCTTTATCTGTTTCATTCATTACATCCCTGACCCGGTCAAAGACTGGAAAACATGATGTAGGTTTTCATTTTCAGCATATCGGTGGAAATGCCTTCCTTAAAAAAGTCGCTGCGGACAGGATTCGAACCTGTGCGTATAAAAACCATGGATTTCAAGTCCAACCCTTTAACCACTCGGACACAGCAGCAGCTGGGCGTTTAGTGAGTAACGAATAATGAATATCTGGCATTTCCGTTGATATGTCTTCCTTAAAAATTCGCTGCGGACAGGATTCGAACATGTGCGGGTAGAACCCATTGGATTTCATGTCCAACTTCTTAACCGCTCGGACACCGCAGCTGATATGCATTAAGTGAGTAAGGAGTTATGAATATCTAGCATTTCCGTGGAAATGTCTTCCTTAAAATATCACTGCGGTCAGGATTCGAACCTGTGCGGATAAAAACCAATGGATTTCTAGTCCAACTCTTTAACCACTCGGAAACAGCAGCAGCTGGGCATTTAGTGAGTTACGAATTATGAAAATCTGGCATTTCCGTGGAAATGTCATCATCATCATCATCTGTTTACCCTCCAGGCTCGGTTTTTCCCTCGGACTTAGCGAGGGATCCCACCTCTACCGCCTCAAGGGCAGTGTCCTGGAGCTTCAGACTCTTGGTCGAGGGATACAACTGGGGAGTATGACCAGCACCTCGCCCAGGCGGCCTCACCTGCTATGCTGAACAGGGGCCTTGTGGAGGGATGGGGAGATTGGAAGGGATAGGCAAGGAAGAGGGAAGGAAGCGGCCGCGGCCTTAAGTTAGTTACCATCCCGGCATTCGCCTGGAGGAGAAGTGGGAAACCACGGAAAACCACTTCCAGGATGGTTGAGGTGGGAATCGAACCCACCTCTACTCAGTTGACCTCCCGAGGCTGAGTGGACCCCGTTCCAGCCCTCGTACCACTTTTCAAATTTCGTGGCAGAGCCGGGAATCGAACCCGGACCTCCGGGGGTGGCAGCTAATCACGCTAACCACTACACCACAGAGGCGGCTTCCGTGGAAATGTCTTCCTTAAAAAGTCGCTGCGGACAGGATGCGAACCTGTGCGGGTAGTACCCATTGGATTTCTAGTCCAACTCCTTAAAAACTCGGACACCGCAGCTGCTGTGCGGTAAGTGAGTAAGGAATTATGAATAACTAGTATATCGGTCGACACGTTGGGAGTGGCGACCCCATCGCACTAATAGCTTATATCTGTTTCATTCATTACATCCATGACTGGGTCAAAGCCTGGAAAACAGGATGTAGGTTTTCATTTTCAGCATATCGGTGGAAATGCCTTCCTTAAGAAAGTTGCTGCGGACAGGATTGGAACCTGTGCGTGTAGAACCCATTGGATTTCCAGTCTAACTCCTTAACCGCTCGGACACCGCAGCTGATATGCATCAAGTGAGTAAGGAGTTATGAATATCTAGCATTTCCGTGGAAATGTCTTCCTTAAAAAGTCACAGCGGACAGGATTCGAACCCGTGTGGATAAAAACCAATGGATTTCTAGTCCAACCACTTAACCACGCGGACGCAGCAGCAGCTGGGCAGTTAGTGAGTAACGAATTATGATTATCTGGCATTTCCGTGGAAATATCTTCCTTAAAAAGTCGCTGCGGACAGGATTCGAACCTGTGCGGGTAGAACCCAACGGATTTCAAGTCCAACTCCTTAACCACTCGGACACCCCCGCTGTTGTGCATTAGGAGAGTAAGGAATTATGAATCAATAGTAACTTATATCGGTGGAAATGCTTCATTAATAAAGTCGCTGCGGACAGGATTCGAACCTGTGCGGGTAGAACCCACTGGATTTCGAGTCCAACTCCTTAACCACTCGGACACCGCAGCTGTTGTGCATTAGGTGAGTACGGAATTATGAATCAATAGTAACTTATATCGGTGGAAATGTCTTCATTGAAATAGTCGCTGCGGACAAGATTCGAACCTGTGCGGGTAGAACCCATTGGATTTCAAGTCCAACTCCTTAACCGCTCGGACACCGCAGCTGATACGTGTTAACTGAGTAACGAGTTATGCATATCGAGCATTTCCGTGGAAATATCTTCCTTAAAAAGTCGCTGCGGACAGGATTCGAAACTGTGCGGATAAAAACCAATGGATTTCTAGTCCAACTCTTTAACCACTCGGTCACAGCAGCAACTGGGCATTTAGTGTGTAACGACTTATGAATATCTGGCATTTCCGTGGAAATGTCTTCCTCAAAAAGTCGCTGCGGACAGGATTCGAACCTGTGCGGGTAGAACCCATTGGATTTCAAGTCCAACTCCTTAACCACTCGGACACCACAGCTGTTGAGCATTAGGTGAGTAAGGAATTATGAATCAATAGTAACTTGTATCGGTGGAAATGTCTTCATTTAAAAAGTCGCCGCGGACAGGATTCGAACCTGTGCGGGTAGATCCCATTGGATTTCGAGTCCAACTCCTTAACCACTCGGACACCGCAGCTGTTGTGCGTTAGGTGGGTAAGGAATTATGAATCAATAGTAACATATATCGGTGGAAATGTCTTCATTGAAAAATCCGCTGCGGACAGGATTCGAACATGTGCGGGTAGAACCCATTGGATTTCATGTCCAACTTCTTAACCGCTCGGACACCGCAGCTGTTATGCATTAAGTGAGTAAGGAGTTATGAATATCTAGCATTTCCGTGGAAATGTATTCCTTAAAATGTCACTGCGGTCAGGATTCGAACCTGTGCGGATAAATGCCAATGGTTTTCTAGTCCAACTCTTTAACCATTCGGAAACAGCAGCAGCTGGGCATTTAGTGAGTAACGAATTATGAATATCTGGCATTTCCGTGGAAATGTCTTCCTTAAAAAGTCGCTGCGGACAGGACTCGAACACGTGCGGGTAGAACCCATTGGATTTCAAGTCCAACTCCTTAACCACTCGGACACCGCAGCTGCTGTGCGGCAAGAGAGTAAGGATTTATGAATAATTAGTATATCGGTCGACACTTTGGGAGTGGCGACCTCATCGCACTAATAGCTTATATCTGTTTCATTCATTACATCCCTGACTGGGTCAAAGCCTGGAAAACAGGATGCAGGTTTTCATTTTCAGCATATCCGTGGAAATGCCTTCCTTAAAAATGTCGCTGCGGACAGGATTGGAACCTGTGCGGGTAGAACCCATTGGATTTCAAGTCCAACTCCTTAACCGCTCGGACACCGCAGCTGATATGCATTAAATGAGTAAGGAGTTATGAATATCGAGCATTTCCGTGGAAATGTCCTCCTTAAAAAGTCGCGTCGTACAGGATTCGAACCTGTGTGGATAAAAACCAATGGATTTCTAGTCCAACTCTTTAACCACTCGGTAACAGCAGCAACTGGGCATTTAGTGAGTAACGACTTATGAATATCTTGCATTTCCGTGGAAATGTCTTCCTTAAAAAGTCGCTGCGGACAGGATTCGAACCTGTGCGGGTAGAACCCTCTGGATTTCAAGTCCATCTCCTTAAGCACTCGGACACCGCACCTGCTGGGCGGTGAGTGAGTAAGGAATTATGAATAACTAGTAAATCGGTGGAAACTTTGGGTGTGGCGACCCCATCGTACTAATAGCCTATATCGGTTTCATTCATTACATCCCTGACCCGGTCAAAGACTGGAAAACAGGATGTAGGTTATAATTTTCAGCATATCGGTGGAAATGCCTACCTTAAAAAAGTCGCTGCCCTACAGGATTCGAACCTGTGCGGATAAAAACCATGGATTTCAAGTCCAACTCTTTAACCACTCGGACGCAGCAGCAGCTGGGCATTTAGTGAGTGACGAATTATGAATATCTGGCATTTCCGTGGAAATGACTTCCTTAAACAGTCGCTGCGGACAGGATTCGAACCTGTGCGGGTAGAACCCATTGGATTTCAAGTCCAACTCCTTAACCGCTCGGACACCGCAGCCGATATGCATTAAGTGAGTAAGGAGTTATGAATATCGAGCATTTCCGTGGAAATGTCTTCCTTAAAAAGTCGCTGCGGACAGGATTTGAACCTGTGTGGATAAAAACCAATGGATTTCTAGTCCAACTCTTTAACCACTCGGTCACAGCAGCAACTGGGCATTTAGTGAGCGACGAATTATGAATATCTGGCATTTCCGTGGAAATGACATCCTTAAACAGTCGCTGCGGACAGGTTTCGAACCTTTGCGGGAAGAACCCATTGGATTTCTAGTCCAACTCCTTAACCACTCGGACACCGCAGCTGCTGTGCGGTGAGTGAGTAAGGAATTATGAATAACTAGTATATCGGTCGACACTTTGGGAGTGGCGACCCCATCGCACTAATAGCTTATATCTGTTTCATTCATTACATCCCTGACTGGGTCAAAGCCTGGAAAACAGGATGTAGGTTTTCATTTTCAGCATATCGGTGGAAATGCCTTCCTTAAGAAAGTTGCTGCGGACAGGATTGGAACCTGTGCGTGTAGAACCCATTGGATTTCCAGTCTAACTCCTTAACCACTCGGACCCCGCAGCTGTTGTGCATTAGGTGAGTAAGGAATTATGAATCAATAGTAGCTTATATCGGTGGAAATGTCTTCGTTGAGAAAGTCGCTGCGGACAGGATTCGAACCTGTGCGGGGAGAACCCATTGGATTTCAAGTCCAACTCCTTAACCACTCGGACACCCCCGCTGTTGTGCATTAGGAGAGTAAGGAATTATGAATCAATAGTAACTTGTATCGGTGGAAATGCTTCATTAAAAAAGTCGCTGCGGACAGGATTCGAACCTGTGCGGGTAGAACCCACTGGATTTCGATTCCAACTCCTTAACCACTCGGACACCGCAGCTGTTGAGCATTAGGTGAGTAAGGAATTATGAATCAATAGTAACTTGTATCGGTGGAAATGTCTTCATTTAAAAAGTCGCTGCGGACAGGATTCGAACCTGTGCCGGTAGATCCCATTGGATTTCGAGTCCAACTCCTTAACCACTCGGACACCGCAGCTGTTGTGCGTTACGTGGGTAAGGAATTATGAATCAATAGTAACATATATCGGTGGAAATGTCTTCATTGAAAAATCCCCTGCGGACAGGATTCGAACATGTGCGGGTAGAACCCATTGGATTTCATGTCCAACTTCTTAACCGCTCGGACACCGCAGCTGATATGCATTAAGTGAGTAAGGAGTTATGAATATCGAGCATTTCCTTGGAAATGTCTTCCTTAAAAAGTCGCTGCGGACAGGATTTGAACCTGTGTGGATAAAAACCAATGGATTTCTAGTCCAACTCTTTAACCACTCGGTCACAGCAGCAACTGGGCATTTAGTGAGTAACGACTTATGAATATCTGGCATTTCCGTGGAAATGTCTTCCTTAAAACGTCGGTGCGGACAGGATTCGAACCTGTGCGGTAGAAAGCACTGGATTTCAAGTCCAACTCCTTAACCACTCGGACACCCCAGCTGTTGTGCATTAGGTGTGTAAGGAATTATGAATCAATAGTAACTTATATCGGTGGAAATGTCTTCATTTAAAAAGTCGCTGCGGACAGGATTCGAACCTGTGCGGATAAAACCCAATGGATTTCTAGTCCAGCTCTTTAACCACTCGGTCACAGCAGCAACTGGGCATTTTGTGTGTAACGACTTATGAATATCTGGCATATCCGTTGAAATGTCTTCCTTAAAAAGTCGCTGCGGACAGGATTCGAACCTGTGCGGGTAGAACCCATTGGATTTCAAGTCCAACTCCTTAACCACTCGGACACCGCAGCTGCTGTGCGGTGAGTGAGTAAGGGATTATGAATAACTAGTATATCGGTGGACACTTTGGGAGTGGCGACCCCATCGTACTAATAGCCTATATCTGTTTCATTCATTACATCCCTGACCCGGTCAAAGACTGGAAAACAGGATGTAGGTTTTCATTTTCAGCATATCGGTGGAAATGCCTTCTTTAAAAAAGTCGCTGCGGACGGGATTCGAACCTGTGCGGATAAAAACCATGGATTTCAAGTCCAACTCTTTAACCACTCGGACGCAGCAGCAGCTGGGCATTTAGTGAGTGACGAATTATGAATATCTGGCATTTCCGTGGAAATGACCTCCTTAAACCGTCGCTGCGGACAGGATTCGAACCTGTGCGGGTACATCCCACTGGATTTCAAGTCCAACTCCATAACCGCTCGGACACCGCAGCTGATATGCAATAAGTCAGTAAGGAATTATGAATATCTGGCATTTCCGTGGAAATGTCTTCCTCAAAGAGTCGCTGCGGACAGGATTCGAACCTGTGCGGGTAGAACCTATTGGATTTCAAGTCCAACTCCTTAACCACTCGGACACCGCAGCTGTTGTGCATTAGCTGAGTAAGGAATTATGAATCAATAGTAACTTATATCGGTGGAAACGTCTTCATTTAAAAAGTCGCTGCGGACAGGATTCGAACCTGTGCGGGTAGAACCCATTGGATTTCAAGTCCAACTCCTTAACCACTCGGACAGCCCAGCTGTTGTGCATTACGTGAGTAAGGAATTATGAATCAATAGTAAATTATATCGGTGGAAACGTCTTCATTTAAAAAGTCGCTGCGGACAGGATTCGAACCTGTGCGGATAAAAACCAATGGATTTCTAGTCCAACCACTTAACCGCGCGGACGCAGCAGCAGCTGGGCAGTTAGTGAGTAACGAATTATGAATATCTGGCATTTCCGTGGAAATGTCTTCCTTAAAAAGTCGCTGCGGAGAGGATTCGAGACTGTGCGGATAAAAACCAATGGATTTCTAGTCCAACTCTTTAACCACTCGGACGCAGCAGCAACTGGGCATTTAGTGAGTGACGAATTATGAAAATCTGGCATTTCGGTGGAAATGACCTCCTTAAACCGTCGCTGCGGACAGGATTCGAACCTGTGCGGATAGAACCCATTGGATTTCAAGTCCAACTCCTTAACCACTCGGACACCGCAGCTGCTCTGCGGTACGTGAGTAAGGAATTATGAATAACTAGTATATCGGTGGACACTTTGGGAGTGGCGAACCCGTCGTACTAATAGCCTATATCTGTTTCATTCATAACATCCCTGACCCGGTCAAAGACTGGAAAACAGGATGTAGGTTTTCATTTTCAGCATATCGGTGGAAATGCCTACCTTAAAAAAGTTGCTGCGGACAGGATTCGTACCTGTGCGGAAAAGAACCATGGATTTCAAGTCCAACTCTTTCACCACTCGGACACAGCAGCAGCCGCGCATTTAGTGAGTAACGAATTATGTATATCTGGCATTTCTGTGGAAATGTCTTCCTTAAACAGTCGCTTCGGACAGGATTCGAACCTGTGCGGGTAGAACCCATTGGATTTCAAGTCCATCTCCTTAACAGCTCGGACACCGCAGCTGATATGCAATAAGTGAGTAAGGAATTATGAATATCTGGCATTTCCTTTGGAAATGTCTTCCTCAAAAAGTCGCTGCGGACAGGATTCGTACCTGTGCGGAAAAGAACCATGGATTTCAAGTCCAACTCTTTCACCACTCGGACACATCAGCAGCCGGGCATTTAGTGAGTGACGAATTATGAATATCTGGCATTTCCGTGGAAATGACCTCCTTGAACCATCGCTGCGGACAGGATTCGAACCTGTGCGGGTACAACCCATTGGATTTCAAGTCCAACTCCTTAACCGCTCGGACACCGCAGCTGATATGCAATAAGTGAGTAAGGAATTATGAATATCTGGCATTTCCGTGGAAATGTCTTCCTCAAAGGTCGCTGCGGACAGGATTCGAACCTGTGCGGGTAGAACCCATTGGATTTCAAGTCCAACTCCTTAACCACTCGGACACCCCAGCTGTTGTGCATTAGGTGAGTAAGGAATTATGAATCAATACTAACTTATATCGGTGGAAACGTCTTCATTATAAAACTCGCTGCGGACAGGATTCGAACCTGTGCGGATAAAAACCAATGGATTTCTAGTACAACCACTTAACCACGCGGACGCAGCAGCAGCTGGGCAGTTAGTGAGTAACGAATTATGAATATCTGGCATTTCCGGGGAAATGCCTTCCTTAAAAAGTCGCTGCGGACAGGATTCGAACCTGTGCGGATAAAAACCAATGTATTTCTAGACCAACTCTTTAACCACTCGGACGCAACAGCAACTGGGCATTTAGTGAGTAACGAATTATGATTATCTGGCATTTCCGTGGAAATGTCTTCCTTAAAAAGTCGCTGCGGACAGGATTCGAACCTGTGCGGGTAGAACCCATTGGATTTCAAGTCCAACTCCTTAACCACTCGGACACCCCAGCTGTTGTGCATTAGGTGAGTAAGGAATTATGAATCAATAGAAACTTATATCGGTGGAAACGCCTTCATTAAAAAAGTCGCTGCGGACAGGATTCGACCTGTGCGGATAAAAACCATTGGATTTCTAGTCCAACCACTTAACCACGCGGACGCAGCAGCAGCTGGGCATTTAGTGAGTGACGAATTATGAAAATCTGGCATTTCGGTGGAAATGACCTCCTTAAACCGTCGCTGCGGACAGGATTCGAACCTGTGCGGATAGAAACCATGGATTTCAAGTCCAACTCTTTAACCACTCGGACGCAGCAGCAGCTGGGCATTTAGTGAGTGACGAATTATGAATATCTGGCATTTCCGTGGAAATGACCTCCTTAAACCGTCGCTGCGGACAGGATTCGAACCTGTGCGGGTAGAACCCATTGGATTTCAAGTCCAACTCCTTAACCACGCGGACACCCCAGCTGTTGTGCATTACGTGAGTAAGGAATTATGAATCAATAGTAACTTATATCGTGGAAACGTCTTCATTAAAAAAGTTGCTGCGGACAGGATTCGAACCTGTGCGGATAAAAACCAATGGATTTCTAATCCAACTCTTTAACCACTCGGACGCAGCAGCAACTGGGCATTTAGTGAGTAACGAATTATGAATATCTGGCATTTCCGTGGAAATGTCTTCCTTAAAAAGTCGCTGCGGACAGGATTCGAACCTGTGCGGGTGGAACCCGTTGGATTTCAAGTCCAACTCCTTAACCACTCGGACACCGCAGCTGCTCTGCGGTAAGTGAGTAAGGAATTATGAATAAGTAGTATATCTGTGGGCACTTTGGGTGTGGCGACCCCATCGTACTAATAGCCTATATCTGTTTCATTCATAACATCCCTGACCCGGTCAAAGACTGGGAAACAGGATGTAGGTTTTCATTTTCAGCATATCGGTGGAAATGCCTTCCTTAAAAAAGTTGCTGCGGACAGGATTCGTACCTGTGCGGAAAAGAACCATGGATTTCAAGTCCAACTCTTTCACCACTCGGACACAGCAGCAGCCGGGCATTTAGTGAGTAACGAATTATGTATATCTGGCATTTCTGTGGAAATGTCTTCCTTAAACAGTCGCTTCGGACAGGATTCGAACCTGTGCGGGTAGAACCCATTGGATTTCAAGTCCAACTCCTTAACAGCTCGGACACCGCAGCTGATATGCAATAAGTGAGTAAGGAATTATGAATATCTGGCATTTCCTTTGGAAATGTCTTCCTTAAAAAGTCGCTGCGAACAGGATTCGAACCTGTGCGGGGAGAACCCATTGGATTTCAAGTCCAACTCCTTAACCACTCGGACACCACAGCTGTTGTGCATTAGGTGAGTAAGGAATTATGAATCAATAGTAACTTGTATCGGTGGAAATGTCTTCATTAAGAAAGTCGCTGCGGACAGGATTCGAACCTGTGCGGGTAGAACCCATTGGATTTCAAGTCCAACTCCTTAACCACTCGGACACCACAGCTGTTGTGCATTAGGTGAGTAAGGAATTATGAATCAATAGTAACTTGTATCGGTGGAAATGTCTTCATTAAGAAAGTCGCTGCGGACATAATTCGAACCTGTGCGGGTAGGACCCATTGGATTTCAAGTCCAACTCCTTAACCACTGGGACACCACAGCTGTTGTGCATTAGGTGAGTAAGGAATTATGAATCAATAGTAAGTTGTATCGGTGGAAATGTCTTCATTAAGAAAGTCGCTGCGGACAGGATTCGAACCTGTGCGGGTAGACCCCATTGGATTTCGAGTCCAACTCCTTAACCACTCGGACACCGCACCTGTTGTGCATTACGTGAGTAAGGAATTATGAATCAATAGTAACTTATATCGGTGGAAATGTCTCCATTGAAAAAGTCGCTGCGGACAGGATTCGTACCTGTGCGGGTAGAAGCCATTGGATTTCACGTCCAACTCCTTAACCACTCGGACACCCCAGCTGTTTTGCATTAGGTGAGTAAGGAATTATAAATCAATAATAAATTATCGGTGGAAACGTCTTCATTAAAAAAGTCGCTGCGGACAGGATTCGAACCTGTGCGGATATAAACCATTGGATTTCTAGTCCAACCACTTAACCACGCGAACGCAGCAGCAGCTGGGCAGTTAGTGAGTAACGAATTATGATTATCTGGGATTTCCGTAGAAATATCTTCCTTAAAAAGTCGCTGCGGACAGGATTCGAACCTGTGCGGGTAGAACCCATTGGATTTCAAGTCCAACACCTTAACCACTCGGACATCCCAGCTGTTGTGCATTACGTGAGTTAGGAATTATGAATCAATAGTAACTTATATCGGTGGAAACGTCTTCATTAAAAAAGTCGCTGCGGACTGGATTCGAACCTGTGCGGATAAAAGCCAATGGATTTCTATTCCAACCACTTAACCACGCGGACGCAGCAGCAGCTGGGCAGTTAGTGAGTAACGAATTATGAATATCTGGCATTTCCGTGGAAATGTCTTCCTTAAAAGTCGCTGCGGACAGGATTCGAACCTGTGCGGGTAGAACCCATTGGATTTCAAGTCCAACTCCTTAACCACTCGGACACCGCAGCTGCTCTGCGGTAAGTGAGTAAGGAATTATGAATAACTAGTATATCGGTGGACACTTTGGGAGTGGCGACCCCATCGTACTAATAGCCTATATCTGTTTCATTCATAACATCCCTGACCCGGTCAAAGACTGGAAAACAGGATGTAGGTTTTCATTTTCAGCATATCGGTGGAAATGCCTTCCTTAAAAAAATCGCTGCGGACAGGATTCGTACCTGTGCGGAAAAGAACCATGGATTTCAAGTCCAACTCTTTCACCACTCAGACACAGCAGCAGCCGGGCATTTAGTGAGTAACGAATTATGAATATCTGGCATTTCTGTGGAAATGCCTTCCTTAAACAGTCGCTTCGGACAGGATTCGAACCAGTGCGGGTAGAACCGATTGGATTTCAAGTCCAACTCCTTAACCACTCGGACACCACAGCTGTTGTGCATTAGGTGAGTAAGGAATTATGAATCAATAGTAACTTGTATCGGTGGAAATGTATTCATTAAAAAAGTCGCTGCGGACAGGATTCGAACCTGTGCGGATAAAAACCAATGGATTTCTAGTCCAACTCTTTAACCACTCGGACAGAGCAGCAGCTGGGCATTTAGTGAGTAACGAATTATGATTATCTGGCATTTCCGTGGAAATATCTTCCTTAAAATGTCGCTGCGGACAGGATTCGAACCTGTGCGGGTAGAACCCATTGGATTTCAAGTCCAACTCCTTAACCACTCGGACACCCCCGCTGTTGTGCATTAGGAGAGTAAGGAATTATGAATCAATAGTAACTTATATCGGTGGAAATGCTTCATTAAAAAAGTCGCTGCGGACAGGATTCGAACCTGTGCGGGTAGAACCCATTGGATATCGAGTCCAACTCCTTAACCCCTCGGACACCGCAGCTGTTGTGCATTAGGTGAGTAAGGAATTATGAATCAATAGTAACTTATATCGGTGGAAATGTCTTCATTGAAAAAGTCGCTGCGGACAGGATTCGAACCTGTGCGGGTAGAACCCATTGGATTTCAAGTCCAACTCCTTAACCGCTCGGACACCGCAGCCGATACGTGTTAAGTGAGTAAGGAGTTATGCATATCGAGCATTTCCGTGGAAATATCTGCCTTAAAAAGTCGCTGCGGACAGGATTCGAAACTGTGCGGATAAAAACCAATGGGTTTCTAGTCCAACTCTTTAACCACTCGGTCACAGCAGCAACTGGGCATTTAGTGTGTAACGACTTATGAATATCTGGCATTTCCGTGGAAATGTCTTCCTTAAAAAGTCGCTGCGGACAGGATTCGAACCTGTTCGGGTAGAACCCATTGGATTTCAAGTCCAACTCCTTAACCACTCGGACACCGCAGCTGCTGTGCGGTGAGCGAGTAAGGAATTATGAATAACTAGTATATCGGTGGACACTTTGGGAGTGGCGACCCCATCGTACTAATAGCCTATATCTGTTTCATTCATTACATCCCTGACCCGGTCAAAGACTGGAAAACAGGATGTAGGTTTTCATATTCAGCATATCGGTGGAAATGCCTTCTTTAAAAAAGTCGCTGCGGACAGGATTGGAACCTGTGCGGTTAAAAACCATGGTTTTCAAGTCCAACTCTTTAACCACTCGGACGCAGCAGCAGCTGGGCATTTAGTGAGTGACGAATTATGAATATCTGGCATTTCCGTGGAAATGACCTCCTTAAAACGTCGCCACGGACAGGATTCGAACCTGTGCGGGTACAACCCATTGTATTTCAAGTCCAACTCCTTAACCGCTCGGACACCGCAGCTGATATGCAATAAGTTAGTAAGGAGTTATGAATATCTGGCATTTCCGTGGAAATGTCTTCCTCAAAAAGTCGCTGCGGACAGGATTCGAACCTGTGCGGGTAGAACCCATTGGATTTCAAGTCCAACTCCTTAACCACTCGGACACCCCTTCTGTTGTGCATTAGGTGAGTAAGGAATTATGAATCAATAGTAACTTTTATCGGTGGAAACGTCTTCATTAAAAAAGTCGCTGCGGACAGGATTCGAACCTGTGCGGATAAAAACCAATGGATTTCTAGTCCAACCATTTAACCACGCGGACGCAGCAGCAGCTGGGCAGTTTGTGAGTAACGAATTATGAATATCTGGCATTTCCGTGGAAATGTCTTCCTTAAAAGTCGCTGCGGACAGGATTCGAACCTGTGCGGGTAGAACCCATTGGATTTCAAGTCCAACTCCTTAACCGCTCGGACACCGCAGCTGCTGTGCGGTGAGTGAGTGAGAAATTATGAATAACTAGTATATCGGTGGACACTTTGGGAGTGGCGACCCCATCGTACTAATAGCTTATATCTGTTTCATTCATAACATCCCTGACCCGGTCAAAGACTGGAAAACAGGATGTAGGTTTTCATTTTCAGCATATCGGTGGAAATGCCTTCCTTAAAAAAGTCGCTGCGGACAGGATTCGAACCTGTGCGGGTAGAACCCATTGGATTTCAAGGCCAACTCCTTAACCACTCGGACACCGCAGCTGTTCTGCATTAGGTGAGTAAGGAATTATGAATCAATAGTAACTTATATCGGTGGAAATGTCTTCATTGAAAAAGTCGCTGCGGACAGGATTCGAACCTGTGCGGGTAGAACCCATTGGATTTCAAGTCCAACTCCTTAACCGCTCGGACACCGCAGCTGATACGTGTTAAGTGAGTAAGGAGTTATGCATATCGAGCATTTCCGTGGAAATATCTGCCTTAAAAAGTCGCTGCGGACAGGATTCGAAACTGTGCGGATAAAAACCAATGGATTTCTAGTCCAACTCTTTAACCACTCGGTCACAGCAGCAACTGGTCATTTAGTGTGTAACGACTTATGAATATCTGGCATGTCTTCCTTAAAAAGTCGCTGCGGACAGGATTCGAACCTGTTCGGGTAGAACCCATTGGATTTCAAGTCCAACTCCTTAACCACTCGGACACCGCAACTGCTGTGCGGTGAGCGAGTAAGGAATTATGAATAACTAGTAATCGGTGGACACTTTGGGAGTGGCGACCCCATCGTACTAATAGCTTATATCTGTTTCATTCATTACATCCCTGACCCGGTCAAAGACTGGAAAACAGGATGTAGGTTTTCATATTCAGCATATCGGTGGAAATGCCTTCCTTAAAAAAGTCGCTGCGGACAGGATTCGAACCTGTGCGGGTAGAACCCATTGGATTTCAAGTCCAACTCCTTAACCACTCGGACACCGCAGCTGTTGAGCGTTAGGTGAGTAAGGAATTATGAATCAATAGTAACTTGTATCGGTGGAAATGTCTTCGTTGAAAAATTCGCTGCGGACAGGATTCGAACCTGTGCGGGTAGAACCCATTGGATTTCGAGTCCAACTCCTTAACCGCTCGGACACCACAGCTGATATGCATTAAGTGAGTAAGGAGTTATGAATATCGAGCATTTCCGTGGAAATGTCTTCCTTAAAAAGACGCTGCGGACAGGATTCGAACCTGTGTGGATAAAAACCAATGGATTTCTAGTCCAACTCCTTAACCACTCGGACACCGCAGCTGCTCTGCGGTAAGTGAGTAAGGAATTATGAATACTTAGTATATCGGTGGACACTTTGGGTGTGGCGACCCCATCGTACTAATAGCCTATATCTGTTTCATTCATAACATCCCTGACCCGTTCAAAGACTGGAAAACAGGATGTAGGTTTTCATTTTCAGCATATCGGTGGAAATGCCTTCCTTAAAAAAGTCGCTGCGGACAGGATTCGTACCTGTGCGGAAAAGAACCATGGATTTCAAGTCCAACTCTTTCACCACTCGGACACAGCAGCAGCCGGGCATTTAGTGAGTAACGAGTTATGAATATCTGGCATTTCTGTGGAAATGTCTTCCTTAAACAGTCGCTTCGGACAGGATTCGGACCTGTGCCTGTAGAACCCATTGGATTTCAAGTCCAACACCTTAACAGCTCGGACACCGCAGCTGATATGCAATAAGTGAGTAAAGAGTTATGAATATCTGGCATTTCCTTTTTAAATGTCTTCCTCAAAAAGTTGCTGCGGTCAGGATTCGAACCTGTGCGGGTAGAACCCATTGGATTTCAAGTCCAACCCCTTAACCACTCGGACACCACAGCTGTTGTGCATTAGGTGAGTAAGGAAATATGAATCAATAGTAACTTGTATCGGTGGAAATGTCTTCATTAAAGAAGTAGCTGCGGACAGGATTCGAACCTGTGCGGATAAAAACCAATGGATTTCTAGTCCAACTCTTTAACCACTCGGACAGAGCAGCAGCTGGGCATTTAGTGAGTAACGAATTATGATTATCTGGCATTTCCGTGGAAATATCTTCCTTAAAAAGTCGCTGCGGACAGGATTCGAACCTGTGCGGGTAGAACCCATTGGATTTCAAGTCCAACTCCTTAACCACTCGGACACCCCCTCTGTTGTGCGTTAGCAGAGTAAGAAATTATGAATCAATAGTAACTTATATCGGTGGAAAAGCTTCATTAAAAAAGTCGCTGCGGACAGGATTCGAACCTGTGCGGGTAGAACCCATTGGATTTCGAGTCCAACTCCTTAACCACTCGGACACCGCAGCTGTTGTGCATTCGGTGAGTAAGGAATTATGAATCAATAGTAACTTATATCGGTGGAAATGTCTTCATTGAAGAAGTCGCTGCGGACAGGATTCGAACCTGTGCGGGTAGTACCCATTGGATTTCAAGTCCAACTCCCTAACCGCTCAGACACCGCAGCTGATATGCAATAAGTGAGTAAGGAATTATGAATATCTGGCATTTCCGTGGAAATGTCTTCCTCAAAAAGTCGCTGCGGACAGGATTCGAACCTGTGCGGATAAAAACCAATGGATTTCTAGTCCAACTCTTTAACCACTCGGTCACAGCAGCAACTGGGCATTCAGTGTGTAACGACTTATGAATATCTGGCATCTCCGTGGAAATGTCTTCCTTAAAAAGTCGCTGCGGACAGGATTCGAACCTGTGCGGGTAGAACCCATTGGATTTCAAGTCCAACTCCTTAGCCACTCGGACACCGCAGCTGCTGTGCGGCGAGTAAGGAATTATGAATAACTAGTATATCGGTGGACACTTTGGGAGTGGCGAACCCATCGTACTAATACCCTATATCTGTTTCATTCATTACATCCCTGACCCGGTCAAAGACTGGAAAACAGGATGTAGGTTTTCATTTTCAGCATATCGGTGGAAATGCCTTCTTTAAAAAAGCCGCTGCGGACAGGATTCGAACCTGTGCGGATAAAAAACATGGATTTCAAGTCCAACTCTTTAACTACTCGGACGCAGTAGCAGCTGGGCATTTAGTGAGTGACGAATTATGAATATCTGGTATTTCCGTGGAAATGACCTCCTTTAACCGTCGCTGCGGACAGGATTCGAACCTGCGCGGGTACAACCCATTGGATTTCAAGTCAAACTCCTTAACCGCTCGGACAACGCAGCTGATACGGAATAAGTGAGTAAGGATTTATGAATATCTGGCATTTCCGTGGAAATGTCTTCCTCGAAAAGTCGCTGCGGGCAGGATTCGAACCTGTGCGGGTAGAACCCATTGGATTTCAAGTCCAACTCCTTAACCACTCGGACACCCCAGCTGTTGCGCATTAGGTGAGTAAGGAATTATGAATCAATAGTAACTTATATCGGTGGAAACGTCTTCATTAAAAAAGTCGCTGCGGACAGGATTCGAACCTGTGCGGATAAAAACCAATGGATTTCCAGTCCAACTCTTTAACCACTCGGACGCAGCAGCAACTGGGCATTTAGTGAGTAACGAATTATGAATATCTGGCATTTCCCTGGAAATGTCTTCCTTAAAAGTCGCTGCGGACAGGATTCGAACCTGTGCGGGTAGAACCCATTGGATTTCTAGTCCAACTCCTTAACCACTCGGACACCGCAGCTGCTCTGCGGTAAGTGAGTAAGGAATTATGAATAACTAGTATATCGGTGAACACTTTGGGAGTGGCGACCCCATCGTACTAATAGCCTATATCTGTTTCATTCATAATATCCCTGACCCGGTCAAAGACTGGAAAACAGGATGTAGGTTTTCATTTTCAGCATATCGGTGGAAATGCCTTCCTTAAAAAGTCGCTGCGGACAGGATTCGTACCTGTGCGGAAAAGAACCATGGTTTTCAAGTCCAACTCTTTCACCACTCGGACACAGCAGCAGCCGGGCATTTAGTGAGTAACGAATTATGAATATCTGGCATTTCTGTGGAAATGTCTTCCTTAAACGGTCGCTTCGGACAGGATTCGTACCTGTGCGGGTAGAACCCATTGGATTTCAAGTCCAACTCCTTAACCACTCGGACACCCCCGCTGTTGTGCATTAGGAGAGTAAGGAATTATGAATCAATAGTAACTTATATCGGTGGAAATGCTTCATTAAAAAAGTCGCTGCGGACAGGATTCGAACCTGTGCGGGTAGAACCTATTGGATTTCGAGTCCAACTCCTTAACCACTCGGACACCACCGCTGTTGTGCATTAGGAGAGTAAGGAATTATGAATCAATAGTAACTTATATCGGTGGAAATGCTTCATTAAAAAAGTCGCTGCGGACAGGATTTGAACCTGTGCGGATAAAAACCATGGATTTCAAGTCCAACTCTTTAACCACTCGGACTCAGCAGCTGCTGGTCATTTAGTGAGTAACGAATTATGAATATCTGGCATTTCCGTGGAAATGTCTTCCTTAAAAAGTCGCTGCGGACAGGACTCGAACCTGTGCGGGTAGAACCCATTGGATTTCTAGTCCAACTCCTTAACCACTCGGACAGCGCAGCTGCTGTGCGGTAAGTGAGTAAGGAATTATGAATAACTAGTATATCGGTCGACACTTTGGGAGTGGCGACCCCATCGTACTAATAGCTTATATCTGTTTCATTCATTACATCACTGACTGGGTCAAAGCCTGGAAAACAGGATATAGGTTTTCATTTTCAGCATATCCGTGGAAATGCCTTCCTTAAAAAAGTCGCTGCGGACAGGATTCGAACCTGTGCGGGTAGAACCCATTGGATTTCGAGTACAACTCCTTAACCACTCGGACACCGCAGCTGTTGTGCATCAGGTGAGTAAGGAATTATGAATAACTAGTATATCGGTCGACACTTTGGGAGTGGCGACCCCATCGTACTAATAGCTTATATCTGTTTCATTCATTACATCACTGACTGGGTCAAAGCCTGGAAAACAGGATATAGGTTTTCATTTTCAGCATATCCGTGTAAATTCCTTCCTTAAAAAAGTCGCTGCGGACAGGACTCGAACCTGTGCGGGTAGAACCCATTGGATTTCTAGTCCAACTCCTTAACCACTCGGACACCGCAGCTGCTGCTCGGTAAGTGAGTAAGGAATTATTAATAACTAGTATATCGGTCGACACTTTGGGAGTGGCGACCCCATCGTACTAACAGCTTATATCTGTTTCATTCATTACATCACTGACTGGGTCAAAGCCTGGAAAACAGGATATAGGTTTTCATTTTCAGCATATCGGTGGAAATGCCTTCCTTAAAAGAGTCGCTGCGGACAGGATTCGTACCTGTGCGGATAAAAAACATGGATTTCAAGTCCAACTCTTTAACCACACGGACACAGCAGCTGGCATTTAGCGAGTAACAAAATATGAATATCTGGTATTTCTGTGGAAATGTCTTCCTTAACAAGTCGCTGCGGACAGGATTCGTACCTGTGCGGATAAAAACCATGGATTTCAAGTCCAACTCTTTAACCACTCGGACGCAGCAGCAGCTGGGCATTCAGTGAGTGACGAATTATGAATATCTGGCATTTCCGTGGAAATGACCTCCTTAAACCGTCGCTACGGACAGGATTCGAACCTGTGCGGGTACAACCCATTGGATTTCAAGTCCAACTCCTTAACCGCTCGGACACCGCAGCTGATACGCATTAAGTGAGTAAGGAGTTATGAATATCGAGCATTTCCGTGGAAATGTCTTCCTTAAAAAGTCGCTGCGGACAGGATTCGAACCTGTGCGGGTAGAACCCACTGGATTTCAAGTCCAACTCCTTAACCACTCGGGCACCACAACTGCTCTGCGGTGAGTGAGTAAGGAATTATGAATAACTAGTATATCGGTGGACACTTTGGGAGTTGCGACCCCATCGTACTAATAGCCTATATCTGTTTCATTCATTACATCCCTTACCCGGTCAAAGACTGGAAAACAGGATGTAGGTTATCATTTTCAGCATATCGGTGGAAATGCCTTCATTAAAAAAGGCGCTGCGGACAGGATTCGAACCTGTGCGGATAAAAACCATGGATTTCAAGTCCAACTCTTTGACCACTCGGACGCAGCAGCAGCTGGGCATTTAGTGAGTGACGAATTATGAATATCCGGCATTTCCGTGGAAATGACTTCCTTAAACAGTCGCTGCGGACAGGATTCGAACCTGTGCGGGTAGAACCCATTGGATTTCAAGTCCAACTCCTTAACCGCTCGGACACCGTAGCTGATATGCAATAAGTGAGTAAGGAATTATGAATATCTGGCATTTCCGTGGAACTGTCTTCCTTAAAAAGTCGCTGCGGGCAGGATTCGAACCTGTGCGGGTAGATCCCATTGGATTTCAAGTCCAACTCTTTAACCACTCGGACGCAGCAGCAACTGGGCATTTAGTGAGTAACGAATTATGAATATCTGGCATTTCCGTGGAAATGTCTTCCTTAAAAAGTCGCTGCGGGCAGGTTTCGAACCTGTGCGGGTAGAACCCATTGGATTTCAAGTCCAACTCCTTAACCACTCGGACCCCGCAGCTGCTCTGCGGTGAGTGAGTAAGGAATTATGAATGTCTAGTAACTTATATCGGTGGACACTTTGGGAGTGGCGACCCCATCGTACTAATAGCTTATATCTGTTTCATTCATAACATCCCTGACCCGGTCAAAGACTGGAAAACAGGATGTAGGTTTTCATTTTCAGCATATCGGTGGAAATGCCTTCCTTAAAAAAGTCGCTGCGGACAGGATTCGAACCTGTGCGGGTAGAACCCATTGGATTTCAAGTCCAACTCCTTAACCACTCGGACACCGCAGCTGTTGTGCGTTAGGTGAGTAAGGAATTATGAATCAATAGTAACTTGTATCGGTGGAAATGTCTTCATTGAAAAATTCGCTGCGGACAGGATTCGAACATGTGCTGGTAGAACCCATTCGATTTCATGTCCAACTTCTTAACCGCTCGGACACCGCAGCTGATATGCATTAAGTGAGTAAGGAGTTATGAATATCTAGCAATTCCGTGGAAATGTCTTCGTTGAAATGTCACTGCGGTCAGGATTCGAACCTGTGCGGATAAAAACCAATGGTTTTCTAGTCCAACTCTTTAACCACTCGGAAACAGCAGCAGCTGGGCATTTAGTGAGTAACGAATTATGAATATCTGGCATTTCCGTGGAAATGTCTTCCTTAAAGAGTCGCTGCGGACAGGACTCGAACCTGTGCGGGTAGAACCCATTGCATTTCTAGTCCAACTCCTTAACCACTGGGACACCGTAGCTGCTGTGCGGTAAGTGAGTAATGAATTATGAATAACTAGTATATTGGTCGACACTTTGGGAGTGGCGACCCCATCGCACTAATAGCTTATATCTGTTTCATTCATTACATCCCTGACTGGGTCAAAGCCTGGAAAACAGGATGTAGGTTTTCATTTTCAGCATATCCGTGCAAATGCCTTCCTTAAAAAAGTCGCTGCGGACAGGATTCGAACCTGTGCGGGTAGAACCCATTGGATTTCAAGTCCAACTCCTTAACCGCTCGGACACCGCAGCTGATATGCGTTAAGTGAGTAAGGAGTTATGAATATCGAGCATTTCCGTGGAAATGTCTTCCTTAAAAAGTCGCTGCGGACAGGATTCGAACCTGTGTAGATAAAAACCAATGGATTTCTAGTCCAACTCCTTAACCACTCGAACACCGCAGCTGCTGTGCGGTAAGTGAGTAAGGAATTATGAATAACTAGTATATCGGTCGACACTTTGGGAGTGGCGACCCCATCGTACTAATAGCTTATAACTGTTTCATTCATTACATCCCTGACCCGGTCAAAGACTGGAAAACAGGATGTAGGTTTTCATTTTCAGCATATCGGTGGAAATGCCTTCCTTAAAAAAGTCGCTGCGGACAGGATTCGTACCTGTGCGGGTAGAACCCATTGGATTTCAAGTCCAACTCCTTAACAGCTCGGACACCGCAGCTGATATGCAATAAGTGAGTAAGGAGTTATGAATATCTGGCATTTCCTTTTTAAATGTGTTCCTCAAAAAGTCGCTGCGGTCAGGATTCGAACCTGTGCGGGTAGAACCCATTGGATTTCAAGTCCAACCCCTTAACCACTCGGACACCACAGCTGTTGTGCATTAGGTGAGAAAGGAAATATGAATCAATAGTAACTTGTATCGGTGGAAATGTCTTCATTAAAAAAGTAGCTGCGGACAGGATTCGAACCTGTGCGGATAAAAACCAACGGATTTCTAGTCCAACTCTTTAACCACTCGGACAGAGCAGCAGCTGGGCATTTAGTGACTAACGAATTATGATTATCTGGCATTTCCGTGGAAATATCTTCCTTACAAAGTCGCTGCGGACAGGATTCGAACCTGTGCGGGTAGAACCCATTGGATTTCAAGTCCAACTCCTTAACCACTCGGACACTCCCTCTGTTGTGCGTTAGGAGAGTAAGGAATTATGAATCAATAGTAACGTATATCGGTGGAAATGCTTCATTAAAAAAGTCGCTGCGGACAGGATTCGAACCTGTGCGGGTAGAACCCATTGGATTTCGAGTCCAACTCCTTAACCACTCGGACACCGCAGCTGTTGTGCATTCGGTGAGTAAGGAATTATGAATCAATAGTAACTTATATCGGTGGAAATGTCTTCATTGAAAAAGTCGCTGCGGACAGGATTCGAACCTGTGCGGGTAGAACCCATTGGATTTCAAGTCCAACTCCCCAACCGCTCAGACACCCCAGCTGATATGCAATAAGTGAGTAAGGAATTATGTATATCTGGCATTTCCGTGGAAATGTCTTCCTCAAAAAGTCGCTGCGGACAGGATTCCAACCTGTGCGGGTAGAACCCATTGGATTTCGAGTCCAACTCCTTAACCACTCGGACACCGCAGCTGTTGGATTTCTGTTCCAACTCTTTAACCACTCGGTCACAGCAGCAACTGGACATTCAGTGTGTAACGACTTATGAATATCTGGCATCTCCGTGGAAATGTCTTCCTTAAAAAGTCGCTGCGGACAGGATTCGAACCTGTGCGGGTAGAACCCATTGGATTTCAAGTCCAACTCCTTAGCCACTCGGACACCGCAGCTGCTGTGCGGTGAGTGAGTAAGGAATTATGAATAACTAGTATATCGGTGGACACTTTGGGAGTGGCGACCCCATCGTACTAATACCCTATATCTGTTTCATTCATTACATCCCTGACCCGGTCAAAGACTGGAAAACAGGATGTAGGTTTTCATTTTCAGCATATCGGTGGAAATGCCTTCTTTAAAAAAGTCGCTGCGGACAGGATTCGAACCTGTGCGGATAGAAACCATGGATTTCAAGTCCAACTCTTTAACTACTCGGACGCAGTAGCAGCTGGGCATTTAGTGAGTGACGAATTATGAATATCTGGCATTTCCGTGGAAATGACCTCCTTTAACCGTCGCTGCGGACAGGATTCGAACCTGTGCGGGTACAACCCATTGGATTTCAAGTCCAACTCCTTAACCGCTCGGACAACGCAGCTGATACGCAATAAGTGAGTAAGGATTTATGAATATCTGGCATTTCCGTGGAAATGTCTTCCTCAAAAAGTCGCTGCGGAGAGGATTCCAACCTGTGCGGGTAGAACCCATTGGATTTCAAGTCCAACTCCTTAACCACTCGGACACCCCAGCTGCTCTGCGGTAAGTGAGTAAGGAATTATGAATAACTAGTATATCGGTGGACACTTTGGGAGTGGCGACCCCATCGTACTAATAGCCTATATCTGTTTCATTCATAATATCCCTGACCCGGTCAAAGACTGGAAAACAGGATGTAGGTTTTCATTTTCAGCATATCGGTGGAAATGCCTTCCTTAAAAAAGTCGCTGCGGACAGGATTCGTACCTGTGCGGAAAAGAACCATGGATTTCAAGTCCAACTGTTTCACCACTCGGACACAGCAGCAGCCGGGCATTTAGTGAGTAACGAATTATGAATATCTCTCATTTCTGTGGAAATGTCTTCCTTAAACAGTCGCTTCGGACAGGATTCGAACCTGTGCGGGTAGAACCCATTGGATTTCATGTCCAGCTCCTTAACAGCTCGGACACCGCAGCTGATATTCAATAAGTGAGTAAGGAATTATGAATATCTGGCATTTCCTTTGGAAATGTCTTCCTCAAAAAGTCGCTGCGGACAGGATTCGAACCTGTGCGGGTAGAACCCATTGGATTTCAAGTCCAACTCCTTAACCACTCGGACACCACAGCTGTTGTGCATTAGGTGAGTAAGGAATTATGAATCAATAGTAACTTGTATCGGTGGAAATGTCTTCATTAAGAAAGTCGCTGCGGACAGGATTCGAACCTGTGCGGATAAAAACCAATGGATTTCTAGTCCAACTCTTTAACCACTCGGACAAAGCAGCAGCTGGTCATTTAGTGAGTAACGAATTATGATTATCTGGCATTTCCGTGGAAATATCTTCCTTAAAAAGTCGCTGCTGACAGGATTCGTACCTGTGCGGGTAGAACCCATTGGATTTCAAGTCCAACTCCTTAACCACTCGGACGCCCCCGCTGTTGTGCATTAGGAGAGTAAGGAATTATGAATCAATTGTAACTTATATCGGTAGAAATGCTTCATTAAAAAAGTCGCTGCGGACAGGATTTTAACCTGTGCGGATAAAAACCATGGATTTCAAGTCCAACTCTTTAACCACTCGGACTCAGCAGCTGCTGGGCATTTAGTTAGTAACGAATTATGAATATCTGGCATTTCCGTGGAAATGTCTTCCTTAAAAAGTCGCTGCGGACAGGATTCGAACCTGTGCGGGTAGATCCCATTGGATTTCGAGTCCAACTCCTTAACCACTCGGACACCGCAGCTGTTGTGCGTTAGGTGAATATGGAATTATGAATCAATTGTAACTTATATCGGTGGAAATGTCTTCATTGAAAAATTCGCTGCGGTCAGGATTCGAACCTGTGCGGATAAAAACCAATGTATTTCTAGTCCAACTCTTTAACCACTCGGTAACAGCAGCAGCTGGGCATTTAGTGAGTAACGAATTATGAATATTTGGCATTTCCGTGGAAATGTCTTCCTTAAAAAGTCGCTGCGAACAGGACTCGATCCTGTGCGGGTAGAACCCATTGGATTTCTAGTCCAACTCCTTAACCACTCGGACACCGCAGCTGCTGTGCGGTAAGTGAGTAAGGAATTATGAGTAACTAGTATATCGGTCGACACTTTGGGAGTGGCGACCCCATCGTACTAATAGCTTATATCTGTTTCATTCATTACATCACTGACTGGGTCAAAGCCTGGAAAACAGGATATAGGTTTTCATTTTCAGCATATCCGTGGAAATGCCTTCCTTAAAAAAGTCGCTGCGGACAGGATTCGAACGTGTGCGGGTAGAACCCATTGGATTTCGAGTACAACTCCTTAACCACTCGGACACCGCAGCTGTTGTGCATCAGGTGAGTAAGGAATTATGAATAACTAGTATATCGGTCGACACTTTGGGAGTGGCGACCCCATCGTACTAATATCTTATATCTGTTTCATTCATTACATCACTGACTGGGTCAAAGCCTGGAGAACAGGATATAGGTTTTCATTTTCAGCATATCCGTGTAAATGCCTTCCTTAAAAAAGTCGCTGCGGACAGGACTCGAACCTGTGCGGGTAGAACCCATTGGATTTCTAGTCCAATTCCTTAATCACTCGGACACCGCAGCTGCTGTGCGGTAAGTGAGTAAGGAATTATGAATAACTAGTATATCGGTCGACACTTTGGGAGTGGCGACCCCATCGTACTAATAGCTTATATCTGTTTCATTCATTACATCCCTGACTGGGTCAACGCCTGGAAAACAGGATATAGGTTTTCATCGTACTAATAGCCTATATCTGTTTCATTCATAATATCCCTGACCCGGTCAAAGACTGGAAAACAGGATATAGGTTTTCATTTTCAGCATATCGGTGGATTCGTACCTGTGCGGAAAAGAACCATGGATTTCAAGTCCAACTCTTTCACCACTCGGACACAGCAGCAGCCGGGCATTCAGTGAGTAACGAATTATGAATATCTGGCATTTCTGTGGAAATGTCTTCCTTAAACAGTCGCTTCGGACAGGATTCGTACCTGTGCGGGTAGAACCCATTGGATTTCAAGTCCAACTCCTTAACCACTCGGACACCCCCGCTGTTGTGCATTAGGAGAGTAAGGAATTATGAATCAATAGTAACTTATATCGGTGGTAATGCTTCATTAAAAAAGTCTCTGCGGACAGGATTCGAACCTGTGCGGGTAGAACCCATTGGATTCGAGTCCAACTCCTTAACCACTCGGACACCCCCGCTGTTGTGCATTGGGAGAGTAAGGAATTATGAATCAATAGTAACTTATATCGGTGGAAATGCTTCATTAAAAAAGTCGCTGCGGACAGGATTCGAACCTGTGCGGGTAGAACCCATTGGATTTCGAGTCCAACTCCTTAACCACTCGGACACCCCCGCTGTTGTGCATTAGGAGAGTAAGGAATTATGAATCAATAGTAACTTATATCGGAGGAAATGCTTCATTAAAAGAGTCGCTGCGGACAGGATTCGAACCTGTGCGGATAAAAACCATGGATTTCAAGTCCAACTCTTTAACCACTCGGACTCAGCAGCTGCTGGGCATTTAGTGAGTAACGAATTATGAATATCTGGCATTTCCGTGGAAATGTCTTCCTTAAAAAGTCGCTGCGGACAGGATTCGAACCTGTGCGGGTAGATCCCATTGGATTTCGAGTCCAACTCCTTAACCACTCGGACACCGCAGGTGTTGTGCGTTAGGTGAGTATGGAATTATGAATCAATAGTAACTTATATCCGTGGAAATGTCTTCATTGAAAAATTCGCTGCGGTCAGGATTCGAACCTGTGCGGATAAAAACCAATGGATTTCTAGTCCAACTCTTTAACCACTCGGAAACAGCAGCAGCTGGGCATTTAGTGAGTAACGAATTATGAATATCTGGCATTTCCGTGGAAATGTCTTCCTTAAAAAGTCGCTGCGGACAGGACTCGAACCTGTGCGGGTAGAAACCATTGGATTTCTAGTCCAACTCCTTAACCACTCGGACAGCGCAGCTGCTGTGCGGTAAGTGAGTAAGGAATTATGAATAACTAGTATATCGGTCGACACTTTGGGAGTGGCGACCCCATCGTACTAATAGCTTATATCTGTTTCATTCATTACATCACTGACTGGGTCAAAGCCTGGAAAACAGGATATAGGTTTTCATTTTCAGCATATCCGCGGAAATGCCTTCCTTAAAAAAGTCGCTGCGGACAGGATTCGAACCTGTGCGGGTAGAACCCATTGGATTTCGAGTACAACTCCTTAACCACTCGGACACCGCAGCTGCTGTGCGGTATGTGAGTAAGGAATTATGAATAACTAGTATATCGGTCGACACTTTGGGAGTGGCGACCCCATCGTACTAATATCTTATATCTGTTTCATTCATTACATCACTGACTGGGTCAGAGCCTGGAGAACAGGATATAGGTTTTCATTTTCAGCATATCCGTGTAAATGCCTTCCTTGAAAAAGTCGCTGCGGACAGGACTCGAACCTGTGCGGGTAGAACCCATTGGATTTCTAGTCCAACACCTTAACCACTCGGACACCGCAGCTGCTGTGCGGTATGTGAGTAAGGAATTATGAATAACTAGTATATCGGTCGACACTTTGGGAGTGGCGACCCCATCGTACTAATAGCTTATATCTGTTTCATTCATTACATCCCTGACTGGGTCAACGCCTGGAAAACAGGATATAGGTTTTCATTTTCAGCATATCGGTGGAAATGCCTTCCTTAAAAAAGTCGCTGCGGACAGGATTCGAACCTGTGCGGGTAGAACCCATTGGATTTCAAGTCCAACTCCTTAACCACTCGGACACCCCAGCTGTTGCGCATTAGGTGAGTAAGGAATTATGAATCAATAGTAACTTATATCGGTGGAAACGTCTTCATTAAAAAAGTCGCTGCGGACAGGATTCGAACCTGTGCGGATAAAAACCAATGGATTTCTAGTCCAACTCTTTAACCACTCGGACGCAGCAGCAACTGGGCATTTAGTGAGTAACGAATTAGGAATATCTGGCATTTCCGTGGAAATGTCTTCCTTAAAAGTCGCTGCGGACATGATTCGAACCTGTGCGGATAAAAACCAATGGATTTCTAGTCCAACTCTTTAACCACTCGGACGCAGCAGCAACTGGGCATTTAGTGAGTAACGAATTAGGAATATCTGGCATTTCCGTGGAAATGTCTTCCTTAAAAGTCGCTGCGGACAGGATTCGATCCCGTGCGGGTAGAACCCATTGGATTTCAAGTCCAACTCCTTAACCACTCGGACACCGCAGCTGCTCTGCGGTACGTGAGTAAGGAATTATGAATAACTAGTATATCGGTGGACACTTTGGGAGTGGCGACCCCGTCGTACTAATAGCCTATATCTGTTTCATTCATAACATCCCTGACCCGGTCAAAGACTGGAAAACAGGATGTAGGTTTTCATTTTCAGCATATCGGTGAAAATGCCTTCCTTAAAAAAATCGCTGCGGACAGGATTCGTACCTGTGCGGAAAAGAACCATGGATTTCAAGTCCAACTCTTTCACCACTCGGACACAGCAGCAGCCGGGCATTTAGTGAGTGACGAATTATGAATATCTGGCATTTCTGTGGAAATGTCTTCCTTAGACAGTCGCTTCGGACAGGATTCGAACCTGTGCGGGTAGAACCCATTGGATTTCAAGTCCAACTCCTTAACAGCTCGGACACCGCAGCTGATATGCAATAAGTGAGTAAGGAATTATGAATATCTGGCATTTCCTTTGGAAATGTCTTCCTCAAAAAGTCGCTGCGGACAGGATTCGAACCTGTGCGGGTTGAACCCATTGGATTTCAAGTCCAACTCCTTAAGCACTCGGACACCACAGCTGTTGTGCATTAGGTGAGTAAGGAATTATGAATCAATAGTAACTTGTATCGGTGGAAATGTCTTCATTAAGAAAGTCGCTGCGGACAGGATTCGAACCTGTGCGGGTAGAACCCATTGGATTTCAAGTCCAATTCCTTAACCACTCGGACACCACAGCTGTTGTGCATTAGGTGAGTAAGGAATTATGAATCAATAGTAACTTGTATCGGTGGAAATGTCTTCATGAAGAAAGTCGCTGCGGACATAATTCGAACCTGTGCGGGTAGAACCCATTGGATTTCAAGTCCAACTCCTTAACCACTGGGACACCACAGCTGTTGTGCATTAGGTGAGTAAGGAATTATGAATCAACAGTAACTTGTATCGGTGGAAATGTCTTCATTAAGAAAGTCGCTGCGGACAGGATTCGAACCTGTGCGGGTAGAACCCATTGGATTTCGAGTCCAACTCCTTAACCACACGGACACCGCAGCTGTTGTGCATTACGTGAGTAAGGAATTATGAATCAATAGTAACTTATATCGGTGGAAATGTCTCCATTGAAAAAGTCGCTGCGGACAGGATTCGAACCTGTGCGGGTAGAAGCCATTGGATTTCACGTCCAACTCCTTAACCACTCGGACAACCCGGCTGTTTTGCATTAGGTGAGTAAGGAATTATAAATCAATAATAACTTATATCGGTGGATACGTCTTCATTAAAAAAGTCGCTGCGGACAGGATTCGAACCTGTGCGGATAAAAACCATTGGATTTCTAGTCCAACCACTTAACCACGCGAACGCAGCAGCAGCTGGGCAGTTAGTGAGTAACGAATTATGAATATCTGGCATTTCTGTGGAAATGCCTTCCTTAAACAGTCGCTTCGGACAGGATTCGAACCAGTGCGGGTAGAACCGATTGGATTTCAAGTCCAACTCCTTAACCACTCGGACACCACAGCTGTTGTGCATTAGGTGAGTAAGGAATTATGAATCAATAGTAACTTGTATCGGTGGAAATGTATTCATTAAAAAAGTCGCTGCGGACAGGATTCGAACCTGTGCGGATAAAAACCAATGGATTTCTAGTCCAACTCTTTAACCACTCGGTCACAGCAGCAACTGGGCTTTTAGTGTGTAACGACTTATGAATATCTGGCATTTCCGTGGAAATGTCTTCCTTAAAAAGTCGCTGCGGACAGGATTCGAACCTGTGCGGGTAGAACCCATTGGATTTCAAGTCCAGCTCCTTAACCACTCGGACACCCCCGCTGTTGTGCATTAGGAGAGTAAGGAATTATGAATCAATAGTAACTTATATCGGTGGAAATGCTTCATTAAAAAAGTCGCTGCGGACAGGATTCGAACCTGTGCGGGTAGAACCCATTGGATATCGAGTCCAACTCCTTAACCACTCGGACACCGGAGCTGTTGTGCATTAGGTGAGTAAGGAATTATGAATCAATAGTAACTTATATCGGTGGAAATGTCTTCATTGTAAAAGTCGCTGCGGACAGGATTCGAACCTGTGCGGGTAGAACCCATTGGATTTCAAGTCCAACTCCTTAACCGCTCGGACACCGCAGCTGATACGTGTTAAGTGAGTAAGGAGTTATGCATATCGAGCATTTCCGTGGAAATATCTGCCTTAAAAAGTCGCTGCGGACAGGATTCGAAACTGTGCGGATAAAAACCAATGGATTTCTAGTCCAACTCTTTAACCAGTCGGTCACAGCAGCAACTGGGCATTTAGTGTGTAACGACTTATGAATATCTGGCATTTCCGTGGAAATGTCTTCCTTAAAAAGTCGCTGCGGACAGGATTCGAAGGTTTTCATATTCAGCATATCGGTGGAAATGCCTTCTTTAAAAAAGTCGCTGCGGACAGGATTGGAACCTGTGCGGTTAAAAACCATGGATTTCAAGTCCAACTCTTTAACCACTCGGACGCAGCAGCAGCTGGGCATTTAGTGAGTGACGAATTATGAATATCTGGCATTTCCGTGGAAATGACCTCCTTAAACCGTCGCCACGGACAGGATTCGAACCTGTGCGGGTACAACCCATTGGATTTCAAGTCCAACTCCTTAACCGCTCGGCCTCCGCAGCTGATATGCAATAAGTGAGTAAGGAGTTATGAATATCTGGCATTTCCGTGGAAATGTCTTCCTCAAAAAGTCGCTGCGGACAGGATTCGAACCTGTGCGGGTAGAACCCATTGGATTTCAAGTCCAACTCCTTAACCACTCGGACACCCCTTCTGTTGTGCATTAGGTGAGTAAGGAATTATGAATGAATAGTAACTTATATCGGTGGAAACGTCTTCATTAAAAAAGTCGCTTCTCGTAGGATTCGAAACTGTGCGGATAAAAACCAATGGATTTCTAGTCCAACCACTTAACCACGCGGACGCAGCAGCAGCTGGGCAGTTTGTGAGTAACGAATTATGAATATCTGGCATTTCCGTGGAAATGTCTTCCTTAAAAGTCGCTGCGGACAGGATTCGAACCCGTGCGGGTAGAACCCATTGGATTTCAAGTCCAACTCCTTAACCGCTCGGACACCGCAGCTGCTGTGCGGTGAGTGAGTGAGGAATTATGAATAACTAGTATATCGGTGGACACTTTGGGAGTGGCGACCCCATCGTACTAATAGCTTATATCTGTTTCATTCATAACATCCCTGACCCGGTCAAAGACTGGAAAACAGGATGTAGGTTTTCATTTTCAGCATATCGGTGGAAATGCCTTCCTTAAAAATGTCGCTGCGGACAGGATTCGAACCTGTGCGGGTAGAACCCATTGGATTTCAAGTCCAACTCCTTAACCACTCGGACACCGCAGCTGTTGTGCGTTAGGTGAGTAAGGAATTATGAATCAATAGTAACTTGTATCGGTGGAAATGTCTTCATTGAAAAATTCGCTGCGGACAGGATTCGAACATGTGCTGGTAGAACCCATTGGATTTCATGTCCAACTTTTTAACCGCTCGGACACCGCAGCCGATATGCATTAAGTGAGTAAGGAGTTATGAATATCTAGCATTTCCGTGGAAATGTCTTCCTTAAAATGTCACTGCGGTCAGGATTCGAACCTGTGCGGATAAAAACCAGTGGTTTTCTAGTCCAACTCTTTAACCACTCGGAAACAGCAGCAGCTGGGCATTTAGTGAGTAACGAATTATGAATATCTGGCATTTCCGAGGAAATGTCTTCCTTAAAAAGTCGCTGCGGACAGGACTCGAACCTGTGCGGGTATAACCCATTGGATTTCTAGTCCAACTCCTTAACCACTCGGACACCGCAGCTGCTGTGCGGTAAGTGAGTAAGGAATTATGAATAACTAGTATATCGGTCGACACTTTGGGAGTGGCGACCCCATCGCACTAATAGCTTATATCTGTTTCATTCATTACATCCCTGACTGGGTCAAAGCCTGGAAAACAGGATGTAGGTTTTCATTTTCAGCATATCCGTGGAAATGCCTTCCTTAAAAAAGTCGCTGCGGACAGGATTCGAAGCTGTGCGAGTAGAACCCATTGGATTTCAAGTCCAACTCCTTAACCGCTCGGACACCACAGCTGATATGCATTAAGCGAGTAAGGAGTTATGAATATCGAGCATTTCCGTGGAAATGTCTTCCTTAAAGAGACGCTGCGGACAGGATTCGAACCTGTGTGGATAAAAACCAATGGATTTCTAGTCCAACTCCTTAACCACTCGGACACCGCAGCTGCTCTGCGGTAAGTGAGTAAGGAATTATGAATACTTAGTATATCGGTGGACACTTTGGGTGTGGCGACCCCATCGTATTAATAGCCTATATCTGTTTCATTCATAACATCCCTGACCCGGTCAAAGACTGGAAAACAGGATGTAGGTTTTCATTTTCAGCATATCGGTGGAAATGCCTTCCTTAAAAAAGTCGCTGCGGACAGGATTCGTACCTGTGCGGAAAAGAACCATGGATTTCAAGTCCAACTCTTTCACCACTCGGACACAGCAGCAGCCGGGCATTCAGTGAGTAACGAATTATGAATATCTGGCATTTCTGTGGAAATGTCTTCCTTAAACAGTCGCTTCGGACAGGATTCGTACCTGTGCGGGTAGAACCCATTGGATTTCAAGTCCAACTCCTTAACCACTCGGACACCCCCGCTGTTGCGCATTAGGAGAGTAAGGAATTATGAATCAATAGTAACTTATATCGGTGGAAATGCTTCATTAAAAAAGTCGCTGCGGACAGGATTCGAACCTGTGCGGGTAGAACCCATTGGATTTCGAGTCCAACTACTTATCCACTCGGACACCCCCGCTGTTGTGCATTAGGAGAGTAAGGAATTATGAATCAATAGTAACTAATATCGGTGGAAATGCTTCATTAAAAAAGTCGCTGCGGACAGGATTCGAACCTGTGCGGATAAAAACCATGGATTTCAAGTCCAACTCTTCAACCACTCGGACTCAGCATCTGCTGGGCATTTAGTGAGTAACGAATTATGAATATCTGGCATTTCCGTGGAAATGTCTTCCTTAAAAAGTCGCTGCGGACAGGATTCGAACCTGTGCGGGTAGATCCCATTGGATTTCGAGTCCAACTCCTTAACCACTCGGGCACCGCAGCTGTTGTGCGTTAGGTGAGTATGGAATTATGAATCAATAGTAACTTATATCGGTGGAAAAGTCTTCATTGAAAAATTCGCTGCGGTCAGGATTCGAACCTGTGCGGATAAAAACCAATGGATTTCTAGTCCAACTCTTTAACCACTCGGAAACAGCAGCAGCTGGGCATTTAGTGAGTAACGAATTATGAATATCTGGCATTTCCGTGGAAACGTCTTCATTAAAGAAGTAGCTGCGGACAGGATTCGAACCTGTGCGGATAAAAACCATTGGATTTCAAGTCCAACTCCTTAACAGCTCGGACACCGCAGCTGATATGCAATAAGTGAGTAAGGAGTTATGAATATCTGGCATTTCCTTTTTAAATGTCTTCCTCAAAAAGTCGCTGCGGTCAGGATTCGAACCTGTGCGGGTAGAACCCATTGGATTTCGAGTCCTACTCCTTAACCACTCGGACACCGCAGCTGTTGTGCATTCGGTGAGTAAGGAATTATGAATCAATAGTAACTTATATCGGTGGAAATGTCTTCATTGAAGAAGTCGCTGCGGACAGGATTCGAACCTGTGCGGGTAGAACCCATTGGATTTCAAGTCCAACTCCCTAACCGCTCAGACACCGCAGCTGATATGCAATAAGTGAGTAAGGAATTATGAATATCTGGCATTTCCGTGGAAATATCTTCCTCAAAAAGTCGCTGCGGACAGGATTCGAACCTGTGCGGATAAAAACCAATGGATTTCTAGTCCAACTCTTTAACCACTCGGTCACAGCAGCAACTGGGCATTTAGTGTGTAACGACTTATGAATATCTGGCATCTCCGTGGAAATGTCTTCCTTAAAAAGTCGCTGCGGACAGGATTCGAACCTGTGCGGGTAGATCCCATTGGATTTCAAGTCCAAATCCTTAGCCACTCGGACACCGCAGCTGCTGTGCGGCGAGTGAGTAAGGAATTATGAATAACTAGTATATCGGTGGACACTTTGGGAGTGGCGAACCCATCGTACTAATACCCTATATCTGTTTCATTCATTACATCCCTGACCCGGTCAAAGACTGGAAAACAGGATGTAGGTTTTCATTTTCAGCATATCGGTGGAAATGCCTTCTTTAAAAAAGCCGCTGCGGACAGGATTCGAACCTGTGCGGATAAAAAACATGGATTTCAAGTCCAACTCTTTAACTACTCGGACGCAGTAGCAGCTGGGCATTTAGTGAGTGACGAATTATGAATATCTGGCATTTCCGTGGAAATGACCTCCTTTAACCGTCGCTGCGGACAGGTTTCGAACCTGTGCGGGTACAACCCATTGGATTTCAAGTCCAACTCCTTAACCGCTCGGACAACGCAGCTGATACGGAATAAGTGAGTAAGGATTTATGAATATCTGGCATTTCCGTGGAAATGTCTTCCTCGAAAAGTCGCTGCGGACAGGATTCGAACCTGTGCGGGTAGAACCCATTGGATTTCGAGTCCAACTCCTTAAGCACTCGGACACCCCCGCTGTTGTGCATTAGGAGAGTAAGGAATTATGAATCAATAGTAACTTATATCGGTGGAAATGCTTCATTAAAAAAGTCGCTGCGGACAGGATTCGAACCTGTGCGGATAAAAACCATGGATTTCAAGTCCAACTCTTTAACCACTCGGACTCAGCAGCTGCTGGGCATTTAGTGAGTAACGAATTATGAATATCTGGCATTTCCGTGGAAATGTCTTCCTTAAAAAGTCGCTGCGGACAGGATTCGAACCTGTGCGGGTAGATCCCATTGGATTTCGAGTCCAACTCCTTAACCACTCGGACACCGCAGCTGTTGTGCGTTAGGTGAGTATGGAATTATGAATCAATAGTAACTTATATCCGTGGAAATGTCTTCATTGAAAAATTCGCTGCGGTCAGGATTCGAACCTGTGCGGATAAAAACCAATGGATTTATAGTCCAACTCTTTAACCACTCGGAAACAGCAGCAGCTGGGCATTTAGTGAGTAACGAATTATGAATATCTGGCATTTCCGTGGAAATGTCTTCTTTAAAAAGTCGCTGCGGACAGGACTCGAACCTGTGCGGGTAGAAACCATTGGATTTCTAGTCCAACTCCTTAACCACTCGGACAGCGCAGCTGCTGTGCGGTAAGTGAGTAAGGAATTATGAATAACTAGTATATCGGTCGACACTTTGGGAGTGGCGACCCCATCGTACTAATAGCTTATATCTGTTTCATTCATTACATCACTGACTGGGTCAAAGCCTGGAAAACAGGATATAGGTTTTCATTTTCAGCATATCCGCGGAAATGCCTTCCTTAAAAAAGTCGCTGCGGACAGGATACGAAAATGTGCGGGTAGAACCCATTGGATTTCGAGTACAACTCCTTAACCACTCGGACACCGCAGCTGTTGTTCAACAGGTGAGTAAGGAATTATGAATAACTAGTATATCGGTCGACACTTTGCGAGTGGCGACCTCATCGTACTAATAGCTTATATCTGTTTCATTCTTTACATCACTGACTGGGTCAAAGCCTGGAAAACAGGATATAGGTTTTCATTTTCAGCATATCCGTGTAAATGCCTTCCTTAAAAAAGTCGCTGCGGACAGGACTCGAACCTGTGCGGGTAGGACCCATTGGATTTCTAGTCCAACTCCTTAACCACTCGGACACCCCAGCTGTTGTGCATTAGGTGAGTAAGGAATTATGAATCAATAGTAACTTATATCGGTGGAAATGTCTTCATTTAAAAAGTCGCTGCGGACAGGATTCGAACATGCGCGGGTACAACCCATTGGATTTCAAGCCCAACTCCTTAACCACTCGGACACCGCAGCTGCTGTGCGGTGAGTGAGTAAGGAATTATGAATAACTAGTATATCGGTGGACACTTGGGGAGTGGCGACCCCATCGTACTAATAGCCTATATCTGTTTCATTCATAACATCCCTCACCCGGTCAAAGACTGGAAAACAGGATGTAGGTTTTCATTTTCAGCATATCGGTGGAAATGCCTTCCTTAAAAGAGTCGCTGCGGACAGCATTCGTACCTGTGCGGATAAAAACCATGGATTTCAAGTCCAACTCTTTAACCACACGGACACAGCAGCTGGCATTTAGTGAGTAACAAATTATGAATATCTGGTATTTCCGTGGAAATGTCTTCCTTAAAAAGTCGCTGCGGACAGGATTCGAACCTGTGCGGATAAAAACCATGGATTTCAAGTCCAACTCTTTAACCACTCGGACGCAGCAGCAGCTGGGCAATTAGTGAGTGACGAATTATGAATATCTGGCATTTCCGTGGAAATGACCTCCTTAAACCGTCGCTACGGACAGGATTCGAACCTGTGCGAGTACAACCCATTGGATTTCAAGTCCAACTCCTTAACGCTCGGACACCGCAGCTGATATGCAATAAGTGAGTAAGGAGTTATGAATATCTGGCATTTCCGTGGAAATGTCTTCCTCAAAAAGTCGCTGCGGACAGGATTCGAACCTGTGCGGGTAGAACCCATTGGATTTCAAGTCCAACTCCTTAACCACTCGGACACCCCAGCTGTTGTGCATTAGGTGAGTAAGGAATTATGAATCAATAGTAACTTATATCGGTGGAAACGTCTTCATTAAAAAAGTCGCTGCGGACAGGATTCGAACCTGTGCGGATAAAAACCAATGGATTTCTAGTCCAACCACTTAACCACGCGGACGCAGCAGCAGCTGGGCAGTTTGTGAGTAACGAATTATGAATATCTGGCATTTCCGTGGAAATGTCTTCCTTAAAAAGTCGCTGCGGACAGGATTCGAACCTGTGCGGGTAGAACCCACTGGATTTCAAGTCCAACTCCTTAACCGCTCGGACACCGTAGCTGACATGCAATAAGTGAGTAAGGAGTTATGAATATCGAGCATTTCCGTGGAAATGTCTTCCTTAAAAAGTCGCTGCGGACAGGATTCGAACCTGTGTGGATAAAAACCAATGGATTTCTAGTCCAACTCTTTAACCACTCGGTCACAGCAGCAACTGGGCATTTAGTGAGTAACGACTTATGAATATCTTGCATTTCCGTGGAAATGTCTTCCTTAAAAAGTCGCTGCGGACAGGATTCGAACCTGTGCGGGTAGAACCCACTGGATTTCAAGTCCAACTCCTTAACCGCTCGGACACCGTAGCTGATATGCAATAAGTGAGTAAGGAGTTATGAATATCTGGCATTTCCGTGGAACTGTCTTCCTCAAAAAGTCGCTGCGGACAGGATTCGAACCTGTGCGGGTTGAACCCATTGGATTTCAAGTCCAACTCCTTAACCACACGGACACCCCAGCTGTTGTGCATTAGGTGAGTAAGGAATTATGAATCAATAGTAACTTATATCGGTGGAAATGTCTTCATTTAAAAAGTCGCTGCGGACAGGATTCGAACCTGCGCGGGTACAACCCATTGGATTTCAAGCCCAACTCCTTAACCACTCGGACACCGCAGCTGCTGTGCGGTGAGTGAGTAAGGAATTATGAATAACTAGTATATCGGTGGACACTTTGGGAGTGGCGACCCCATCGTACTAATAGCCTATATCTGTTTCATTCATAATATCCCTGACCCGGTCAAAGACTGGAAAACAGGATGTAGGTTTTCATTTTCAGCATATCGGTGGAAATGCCTTCCTTAAAAGAGTCGCTGCTGACAGGATTCGTACCTGTGCGGATAAAAACCATGGATTTCAAGTCCAACTCTTTAACCACACGGACACAGCAGCTGGCATTTAGTGAGTAACAAATTACGAATATCTGGTATTTCCGTGGAAATGTCTTCCTTAAAAAGTCGCTGCGGACAGGATTCGAACCTGTGCGGATAAAAACCAATGGATTTCTAGTCCAAATCTTTAACCACTCGGTCACAGCAACAACTGGGCATTTCGTGTGTAACGACTTATGAATATCTGGCATTTCCGTGGAAATGTCTTCCTTAACAAGTCGCTGCGGACAGGATTCGTACCTGCGCGGATAAAAACCATGGATTTCAAGTCCAAATCTTTAACCACTCGGACGCAGCAGCAGCTGGGCATTTAGTGAGTGACGAATTATGAATATCTGGCATTTCCGTGGAAATGACCTCCTTAAACCGTCGCTACGGACAGGATTCGAACCTGTGCGGGTACAACCCATTGGATTTCAAGTCCAACTCCTTAACCGCTCGGACACCGCAGCTGATATGCAATAAGTGAGTAAGGAGTTATGAATATCTGGCATTTCCGTGGAAATGTCTTCCTCAAAAAGTCGCTGCGGACAGGATTCGAACCTGTGCGGGTAGAACCCATTGGATTTCAAGTCCAACTCCTTAACCACTCGGACACCCCAGCTGTTGTGCATTAGGTGAGTAAGGAATTATGAATCAATAGTAACTTATATCGGTGGAAACGTCTTCATTAAAAAAGTCGCTGCGGACAGGATTCGAACCTGTGCGGATAAAAACCAATGGAATTCTAGTCCAACCACTTAACCACGCGGACGCAGCAGCAGCAGGGCAGTTTGTGAGTAACGAATTATGAATATCTGGCATTTCCGTGGAAATGTCTTCCTTAAAAAGTCGCTGCGGACAGGATTCGAACCTGTGCGGATAAAAACCAATGGATTTCTAGTCCAACTCTTTAACCACTCGGACGCAGCAGCAACTGGGCATTTAGTGAGTAACGAATTATGAATATCTGGCATTTCCGTGGAAATGTCTTCCTTAAAAAGTCGCTGCGGGCAGGATTCGAACCTGTGCGGGTAGAACCCATTGGATTTCAAGTCCAACCCCTTAACCACTCGGACCCCGCAGCTGCTCTGCGGTAAGTGAGTAAGGAATTATGAATAACTAGTATATCGGTGGACACTTTGGGAGTGGCGACCCCATCGTACTAATAGCTTATATCTGTTTCATTCATAACATCCCTGACCCGGTCAAAGACAGGAAAACAGGATGTAGGTTTTCATTTTCAGCATATCGGTGGAAATGCCTTCCTTAAAACAGTCGCTGCGGACAGGATTCGAACCTGTGCGGGTAGAACCCATTGGATTTCAAGTCCAACTCCTTAACCACTCGGACACCGCAGCTGTTGTGCGTTAGGTGAGTAAGGAATTATGAGTCAATAGTAACTTGTATCGGTGGAAATGTCTTCATTGAAAAATTCCCTGCGGACAGGATTCGAACATGTGCGGGTAGAACCCATTGGATTTCAAGTCCAACTCCTTAACCGCTCGGACACCGCAGCTGATATGCATTAAGTGAGTAAGGAGTTATGAATATCGAGCATTTCCGTGGAAATGTCTTCCTTAAAAAGTCGCTGCGGACAGGATTCGAACCTGTGTAGATAAAAACCAATGGATTTCTAGTCCAACTCCTTAACCACTCGGACACCGCAGCTGCTCTGCGGTAAGTGAGTAAGGAATTATGAATAACTAGTATATCGGTCGACACTTTGGGAGTGGCGACCCCAGCGCACTAATATCTTATATCTGTTTCATTCATTACATCCCTGACTGGGTCAAAGCCTGGAAAACAGGATGTAGGTTTTCATTTTCAGCATATCCGTGGAAATGCCTTCCTTAAAAAAGTCGCTGCGGACAGGATTCGAACCAGTGCGGGTAGAACCCATTGGATTTCAAGTCCAACTCCTTAACCGCTCGGACACCGCAGCTGATATGCATTAAGTGAGTAAGGAGTTATGAATATCGAGCATATCCGTGGAAATGCCTTCCTTAAAAAAGTCGCTGCGGACAGGATTCGAACCTGTGCGGGTAGAACCCATTGGATTTCAAGTCCAACTCCTTCACCACTCGGACACAGCAGCAGCCGGGCATTTAGTGAGTAACGAATTATGAATATCTGGCATTTCTGTGGAAATGTCTTCCTTAAACAGTCGCTTCGGACAGGATTCGAACCTGTGCGGTAGAACCCATTGGATTTCAAGTCCAACTCCTTAACAGCTCGGACACCGCAGCTGGTATGCAATAAGTGAGTAAGGAGTTATGAATATCTGGCATTTCCTTTTTAAATGTGTTCCTCAAAAAGTCGCTGCGGTCAGGATTCGAACCTGTGCGGGTAGAACCCATTGGATTTCAAGTCCAACCCCTTCACCACTCGGACACCACAGCTGTTGTGCATTATGTGAGAAAGGAAATATCAATCAATAGTAACTTGTATCGGTGGAAATGTCTTCATTAAAAAAGTAGCTGCGGACAGGATTCGAACCTGTGCGGATAAAAACCAACGGATTTCTAGTCCAACTCTTTAACCACTCGGACAGAGCAGCAGCTGGGCATTTACTGAGTAACGAATTATGATTATCTGGCATTTCCGTGGAAATATCTTCCTTAAAAAGTCGCTGCGGACAGGATTCGAACCTGTGCGGGTAGAACCCATTGGATTTCAAGTCCAACTCCTTAACCACTCGGACACTCCCTCTGTTGTGCGTTAGGAGAGTAAGGAATTATGAATCAATAGTAACTTATATCGGTGGAAATGCTTCATTAAAAAAGTCGCTGCGAACAGGATTCGAACCTGTGCGGGTAGAACCCATTGGATTTCGGGTCCAACTCCTTAACCACTCGGACACCGCAGCTGTTGTACATTCGGTGAGTAAGGAATTATGAATCAATAGTAACTAATATCGGTGGAAATGTCTTCATTGAAGAAGTCGCTGCGGACAGGATTCGAACCTGTGCGGGTAGAACCCATTGGATTTCAAGTCCAACTCTCTAACCGCTCAGACACCGCAGCTGATATGCAATAAGTGAGTAAGGAATTATGAATATCTGGCATTTCCGTGGAAATGTCTTCCTCAAAAAGTCGCTGCGGACAGGATTCCAACCTGTGCGGATAAAAACCAATTGATTTCTAGTCCAACTCTTTAACCACTCGGTCACAGCAGCAACTGGACATTCAGTGTGTAACGACTTATGAATATCTGGCATCTCCGTGGAAATGTCTTCCTTAAAAAGTCGCTGCGGACAGGATTCGAACCTGTGCGGGTAGAACCCACTGGATTTCAAGTCCAACTCCTTAGCCACTCGGACACCGCAGCTGCTGTGCGGTGAGTGAGTAAGGAATTATGAATAACTAGTATATCGGTGGACACTTTGGGAGTGGCGACCCCATCGTACTAATACCCTATATCTGTTTCATTCATTACATCCCTGACCCGGTCAAAGACTGGAAAACTGGATGTAGGTTTTCATTTTCAGCATATCGGTGGAAATGCCTTCTTTAAAAAAGTCGCTGCGGACAGGATTCGAACCTGTGCGGATAAAAACCATGGATTTCAAGTCCAACTCTTTAACTACTCGGACGCAGTAGCAGCTGGGCATTTAGTGAGTGACGAATTATGAATATCTGGCATTTCCGTGGAAATGACCTCCTTTAACCGTCGCTGCGGACAGGATTCGAACCTGTGCGGGTACAACCCATTGGATTTCAAGTCCAACTCCTTAACCGCTCGGACAACGCAGCTGATACGCAATAAGTGAGTAAGGATTTATGAATATCTGGCATTTCCGTGGAAATGTCTTCCTCAAAAAGTCGCTGCGGACAGGATTCGAACCTGTGCGGATAGAACCCATTGGATTTCAAGTCCAACTCCTTAACCACTCGGACACCCCAGCTGCTCTGCGGTAAGTGAGTAAGGAATTATGAATAACTAGTATATCGGTGGACACTTTGGGAGTGGCGACCCCATCGTACTAATAGCCTATATCTGTTTCATTCATAATATCCCTGACCCGGTCAAAGACTGGAAAACAGGATGTAGGTTTTCATTTTCAGCATATCGGTGGAAATGCCTTCCTTAAAAAAGTCGCTGCGGACAGGATTCGTACCTGTGCGGAAAAGAACCATGGATTTCAAGTCCAACTCTTTCACCACTCGGACACAGCAGCAGCCGGGCATTTAGTGAGTAACGAATTATGAATATCTCTCATTTCTGTGGAAATGTCTTCCTTTAACAGTCGCTTCGGACAGGATTCGAACCTGTGCGTGTAGAACCCATTGGATTTCATGTCCAGCTCCTTAACAGCTCGGACACCGCAGCTGATATTCAATAAGTGAGTAAGGATTTATGAATATCTGGCATTTCCGTGGAAATGTCTTCCTCAAAAAGTCGCTGCGGACAGGATTCGAACCTGTGCGGGTAGAACCCATTGGATTTCAAGTCCAACTCCTTAACCACTCGGACACCACAGCTGTTGTGCATTAGGTGAGTAAGGAATTATGAATCAATAGTAACTTGTATCGGTGGAAAAGTCTTCATTAAGAAGGTCGCTGCGGACAGGATTCGAACCTGTGCGGAAAAAAACCAATGGATTTCTAGTCCAACTCTTTAACCACTCGGACAGAGCAGCAGCTGGGCATTTAGTGAGTAACGAATTATGATTATCTGGCATTTCCGTGGAAATATCTTCCTTAAAAAGTCGCTGCGGACAGGATTCGTACCTGTGCATGTAGATCCCATTGGATTTCAAGTCCAACTCTTTAACCACTCGGACACCCCCGCTGTTGTGCATTAGGTGAGTAAGGAATTATGAATCAATAGTAACTTATATCGGTGGAAATGCTTCATTAAAAAAGTCGCTGCGGTCAGTATTCGAACCTGTGCGGGTAGAACCCATTGGATTTCGAGTCCAACTCCTTAACCACTCGGACACCCCCGCTGTTGTGCATTAGAAGAGTAAGGAATTATGAATCAATAGTAACTGATATCGGTGGAAATGCTTCATTAAAAAAGTCGCTGCGGACAGGATTCGAACCTGTGCGGGTAGAACCCATTGGATTTCTAGTCCAACTCCTTAACCACTCGGACACCCCCGCTGTTGTGCATTAGGAGGGTAAGGAATTATGAATCAATAGTAACTTATATCGGTGGAAATGCTTCATTTAAAAAGTCGCTGCGGACAGGATTCGAACCTGTGCGGATAAAAACCATGGATTTCAAGTCCAACTCTTTAACCACTCGGACTCAGCAGCTGCTGGGCATTTAGTGAGTAACGAATTATGAATATCTGGCATTTCCGTGGAAATGTCTTCCTTAAAAAGTCGCTGCGGACAGGATTCGAACCTGTGCGGGTAGATCCCATTGGATTTCGAGTCCAACTCCTTAACCACTCGGACACCGCAGCTGTTGTGCCTTAGGTGAGTATGGAATTATGAATCAATAGTAACTTATATCGGTGGAAATGTCTTCATTAAAAAAGTCGCTTCTCACAGGATTCGAACCTGTGCGGATAAAAACCAATGGATTTCTAGTCCAACCACTTAACCACGCGGACGCAGCAGCAGCTGGGCAGTTTGTGAGTAACGAATTATGAATATCTGGCATTTCCGTGGAAATGTCTTCCTTAAAAGTCGCTGCGGACAGGATTCGAACCCGTGCGGGTAGAACCCATTGGATTTCAAGTCCAACTCCTTAACCGCTCGGACACCGCAGCTGCTGTGCGGTGAGTGAGTGAGGAATTATGAATAACTAGTATATCGGTGGACACTTTGGGAGTGGCGACCCCATCGTACTAATAGCTTATATCTGTTTCATTCATAACATCCCTGACCCGGTCAAAGACTGGAAAACAGGATGTAGGTTTTCATTTTCAGCATATCGGTGGAAATGCCTTCCTTAAAAATGTCGCTGCGGACAGGATTCGAACCTGTGCGGGTAGAACCCATTGGATTTCAAGTCCAACTCCTTAACCACTCGGACACCGCAGCTGTTGTGCGTTAGGTGAGTAAGGAATTATGAATCAATAGTAACTTGTATCGGTGGAAATGTCTTCATTGAAAAATTCGCTGCGGACAGGATTCGAACATGTGCTGGTAGAACCCATTGGATTTCATGTCCAACTTTTTAACCGCTCGGACACCGCAGCTGATATGCATTAAGTGAGTAAGGAGTTATGAATATCTAGCATTTCCGTGGAAATGTCTTCCTTAAAATGTCACTGCGGTCAGGATTCGAACCTGTGCGGATAAAAACCAGTGGTTTTCTAGTCCAACTCTTTAACCACTCGGAAACAGCAGCAGCTGGGCATTTAGTGAGTAACGAATTATGAATATCTGGCATTTCCGAGGAAATGTCTTCCTTAAAAAGTCGCTGCGGACAGGACTCGAACCTGTGCGGGTATAACCCATTGGATTTCTAGTCCAACTCCTTAACCACTCGGACACCGCAGCTGCTGTGCGGTAAGTGAGTAAGGAATTATGAATAACTAGTATATCGGTCGACACTTTGGGAGTGGCGACCCCATCGCACTAATAGCTTATATCTGTTTCATTCATTACATCCCTGACTGGGTCAAAGCCTGGAAAACAGGATGTAGGTTTTCATTTTCAGCATATCCGTGGAAATGCCTTCCTTAAAAAAGTCGCTGCGGACAGGATTCGAAGCTGTGCGAGTAGAACCCATTGGATTTCAAGTCCAACTCCTTAACCGCTCGGACACCACAGCTGATATGCATTAAGCGAGTAAGGAGTTATGAATATCGAGCATTTCCGTGGAAATGTCTTCCTTAAAGAGACGCTGCGGACAGGATTCGAACCTGTGTGGATAAAAACCAATGGATTTCTAGTCCAACTCCTTAACCACTCGGACACCGCAGCTGCTCTGCGGTAAGTGAGTAAGGAATTATGAATACTTAGTATATCGGTGGACACTTTGGGTGTGGCGACCCCATCGTATTAATAGCCTATATCTGTTTCATTCATAACATCCCTGACCCGGTCAAAGACTGGAAAACAGGATGTAGGTTTTCATTTTCAGCATATCGGTGGAAATGCCTTCCTTAAAAAAGTCGCTGCGGACAGGATTCGTACCTGTGCGGAAAAGAACCATGGATTTCAAGTCCAACTCTTTCACCACTCGGACACAGCAGCAGCCGGGCATTCAGTGAGTAACGAATTATGAATATCTGGCATTTCTGTGGAAATGTCTTCCTTAAACAGTCGCTTCGGACAGGATTCGTACCTGTGCGGGTAGAACCCATTGGATTTCAAGTCCAACTCCTTAACCACTCGGACACCCCCGCTGTTGCGCATTAGGAGAGTAAGGAATTATGAATCAATAGTAACTTAAATCGGTGGAAATGCTTCATTAAAAAAGTCGCTGCGGACAGGATTCGAACCTGTGCGGGTAGAACCCATTGGATTTCGAGTCCAACTACTTAACCACTCGGACACCCCCGCTGTTGTGCATTAGGAGAGTAAGGAATTATGAATCAATAGTAACTAATATCGGTGGAAATGCTTCATTAAAAAAGTCGCTGCGGACAGGATTCGAACCTGTGCGGATAAAAACCATGGATTTCAAGTCCAACTCTTCAACCACTCGGACTCAGCATCTGCTGGGCATTTAGTGAGTAACGAATTATGAATATCTGGCATTTCCGTGGAAATGTCTTCCTTAAAAAGTCGCTGCGGACAGGATTCGAACCTGTGCGGGTAGATCCCATTGGATTTCGAGTCCAACTCCTTAACCACTCGGGCACCGCAGCTGTTGTGCGTTAGGTGAGTATGGAATTATGAATCAATAGTAACTTATATCGGTGGAAAAGTCTTCATTGAAAAATTCGCTGCGGTCAGGATTCGAACCTGTGCGGATAAAAACCAATGGATTTCTAGTCCAACTCTTTAACCACTCGGAAACAGCAGCAGCTGGGCATTTAGTGAGTAACGAATTATGAATATCTGGCATTTCCGTGGAAACGTCTTCATTAAAGAAGTAGCTGCGGACAGGATTCGAACCTGTGCGGATAAAAACCATTGGATTTCAAGTCCAACTCCTTAACAGCTCGGACACCGCAGCTGATATGCAATAAGTGAGTAAGGAGTTATGAATATCTGGCATTTCCTTTTTAAATGTCTTCCTCAAAAAGTCGCTGCGGTCAGGATTCGAACCTGTGCGGGTAGAACCCATTGGATTTCGAGTCCTACTCCTTAACCACTCGGACACCGCAGCAGTTGTGCATTCGGTGAGTAAGGAATTATGAATCAATAGTAACTTATATCGGTGGAAATGTCTTCATTGAAGAAGTCGCTGCGGACAGGATTCGAACCTGTGCGGGTAGAACCCATTGGATTTCAAGTCCAACTCCCTAACCGCTCAGACACCGCAGCTGATATGCAATAAGTGAGTAAGGAATTATGAATATCTGGCATTTCCGTGGAAATATCTTCCTCAAAAAGTCGCTGCGGACAGGATTCGAACCTGTGCGGATAAAAACCAATGGATTTCTAGTCCAACTCTTTAACCACTCGGTCACAGCAGCAACTGGGCATTTAGTGTGTAACGACTTATGAATATCTGGCATCTCCGTGGAAATGTCTTCCTTAAAAAGTCGCTGCGGACAGGATTCGAACCTGTGCGGGTAGATCCCATTGGATTTCAAGTCCAAATCCTTAGCCACTCGGACACCGCAGCTGCTGTGCGGCGAGTGAGTAAGGAATTATGAATAACTAGTATATCGGTGGACACTTTGGGAGTGGCGAACCCATCGTACTAATACCCTATATCTGTTTCATTCATTACATCCCTGACCCGGTCAAAGACTGGAAAACAGGATGTAGGTTTTCATTTTCAGCATATCGGTGGAAATGCCTTCTTTAAAAAAGCCGCTGCGGACAGGATTCGAACCTGTGCGGATAAAAAACATGGATTTCAAGTCCAACTCTTTAACTACTCGGACGCAGTAGCAGCTGGGCATTTAGTGAGTGACGAATTATGAATATCTGGCATTTCCGTGGAAATGACCTCCTTTAACCGTCGCTGCGGACAGGTTTCGAACCTGTGCGGGAACAACCCATTGGATTTCAAGTCCAACTCCTTAACCGCTCGGACAACGCAGCTGATACGGAATAAGTGAGTAAGGATTTATGAACATCTGGCATTTCCGTGGAAATGTCTTCCTCGAAAAGTCGCTGCGGACAGGATTCGAACCTGTGCGGGTAGAACCCATTGGATTTCGAGTCCAACTCCTTAAGCACTCGGACACCCCCGCTGTTGTGCATTAGGAGAGTAAGGAATTATGAATCAATAGTAACTTATATCGGTGGAAATGCTTCATTAAAAAAGTCGCTGCGGACAGGATTCGAACCTGTGCGGATAAAAACCATGGATTTCAAGTCCAACTCTTTAACCACTCGGACTCAGCAGCTGCTGGGCATTTAGTGAGTAACGAATTATGAATATCTGGCATTTCCGTGGAAATGTCTTCCTTAAAAAGTCGCTGCGGACAGGATTCGAACCTGTGCGGGTAGATCCCATTGGATTTCGAGTCCAACTCCTTAACCACTCGGACACCGCAGCTGTTGTGCGTTAGGTGAGTATGGAATTATGAATCAATAGTAACTTATATCCGTGGAAATGTCTTCATTGAAAAATTCGCTGCGGTCAGGATTCGAACCTGTGCGGATAAAAACCAATGGATTTATAGTCCAACTCTTTAACCACTCGGAAACAGCAGCAGCTGGGCATTTAGTGAGTAACGAATTATGAATATCTGGCATTTCCGTGGAAATGTCTTCCTTAAAAAGTCGCTGCGGACAGGACTCGAACCTGTGCGGGTAGAAACCATTGGATTTCTAGACCAACTCCTTAAACACTCGGACAGCGCAGCTGCTGTGCGGTAAGTGAGTAAGGAATTATGAATAACTAGTATATCGGTCGACACTTTGGGAGTGGCGACCCCATCGTACTAATAGCTTATATCTGTTTCATTCATTACATCACTGACTGGGTCAAAGCCTGGAAAACAGGATATAGGTTTTCATTTTCAGCATATCCGCGGAAATGCCTTCCTTAAAAAAGTCGCTGCGGACAGGATACGAAAATGTGCGGGTAGAACCCATTGGATTTCGAGTACAACTCCTTAACCACTCGGACACCGCAGCTGTTGTTCAACAGGTGAGTAAGGAATTATGAATAACTAGTATATCGGTCGACACTTTGCGAGTGGCGACCTCATCGTACTAATAGCTTATATCTGTTTCATTCCTTACATCACTGACTGGGTCAAAGCCTGGAAAACAGGATATAGGTTTTCATTTTCAGCATATCCGTGTAAATGCCTTCCTTAAAAAAGTCGCTGCGGACAGGACTCGAACCTGTGCGGGTAGGACCCATTGGATTTCTAGTCCAACTCCTTAACCACTCGGACACCCCAGCTGTTGTGCATTAGGTGAGTAAGGAATTATGAATCAATAGTAACTTATATCGGTGGAAATGTCTTCATTTAAAAAGTCGCTGCGGACAGGATTCGAACATGCGCGGGTACAACCCATTGGATTTCAAGCCCAACTCCTTAACCACTCGGACACCGCAGCTGCTGTGCGGTGAGTGAGTAAGGAATTATGAATAACTAGTATATCGGTGGACACTTGGGGAGTGGCGACCCCATCGTACTAATAGCCTATATCTGTTTCATTCATAACATCCCTCACCCGGTCAAAGACTGGAAAACAGGATGTAGGTTTTCATTTTCAGCATATCGGTGGAAATGCCTTCCTTAAAAGAGTCGCTGCGGACAGCATTCGTACCTGTGCGGATAAAAACCATGGATTTCAAGTCCAACTCTTTAACCACACGGACACAGCAGCTGGCATTTAGTGAGTAACAAATTATGAATATCTGGTATTTCCGTGGAAATGTCTTCCTTAAAAAGTCGCTGCGGACAGGATTCGAACCTGTGCGGATAAAAACCATGGATTTCAAGTCCAACTCTTTAACCACTCGGACGCAGCAGCAGCTGGGCAATTAGTGAGTGACGAATTATGAATATCTGGCATTTCCGTGGAAATGACCTTCTTAAACCGTCGCTACGGACAGGATTCGAACCTGTGCGGGTACAACCCATTGGATTTCAAGTCCAACTCCTTAACGCTCGGACACCGCAGCTGATATGCAATAAGTGAGTAAGGAGTTATGAATATCTGGCATTTCCGTGGAAATGTCTTCCTCAAAAAGTCGCTGCGGACAGGATTCGAACCTGTGCGGGTAGAACCCATTGGATTTCAAGTCCAACTCCTTAACCACTCGGACACCCCAGCTGTTGTGCATTAGGTGAGTAAGGAATTATGAATCAATAGTAACTTATATCGGTGGAAACGTCTTCATTAAAAAAGTCGCTGCGGACAGGATTCGAACCTGTGCGGATAAAAACCAATGGATTTCTAGTCCAACCACTTAACCACGCGGACGCAGCAGCAGCTGGGCAGTTTGTGAGTAACGAATTATGAATATCTGGCATTTCCGTGGAAATGTCTTCCTTAAAAAGTCGCTGCGGACAGGATTCGAACCTGTGCGGGTAGAACCCACTGGATTTCAAGTCCAACTCCTTAACCGCTCGGACACCGTAGCTGACATGCAATAAGTGAGTAAGGAGTTATGAATATCGAGCATTTCCGTGGAAATGTCTTCCTTAAAAAGTCGCTGCGGACAGGATTCGAACCTGTGTGGATAAAAACCAATGGATTTCTAGTCCAACTCTTTAACCACTCGGTCACAGCAGCAACTGGGCATTTAGTGAGTAACGACTTATGAATATCTTGCATTTCCGTGGAAATGTCTTCCTTAAAAAGTCGCTGCGGACAGGATTCGAACCTGTGCGGGTAGAACCCACTGGATTTCAAGTCCAACTCCTTAACCGCTCGGACACCGTAGCTGATATGCAATAAGTGAGTAAGGAGTTATGAATATCTGGCATTTCCGTGGAACTGTCTTCCTCAAAAAGTCGCTGCGGACAGGATTCGAACCTGTGCGGGTTGAACCCATTGGATTTCAAGTCCAACTCCTTAACCACACGGACACCCCAGCTGTTGTGCATTAGGTGAGTAAGGAATTATGAATCAATAGTAACTTATATCGGTGGAAATGTCTTCATTTAAAAAGTCGCTGCGGACAGGATTCGAACCTGCGCGGGTACAACCCATTGGATTTCAAGCCCAACTCCTTAACCACTCGGACACCGCAGCTGCTGTGCGGTGAGTGAGTAAGGAATTATGAATAACTAGTATATCGGTGGACACTTTGGGAGTGGCGACCCCATCGTACTAATAGCCTATATCTGTTTCATTCATAATATCCCTGACCCGGTCAAAGACTGGAAAACAGGATGTAGGTTTTCATTTTCAGCATATCGGTGGAAATGCCTTCCTTAAAAGAGTCGCTGCTGACAGGATTCGTACCTGTGCGGATAAAAACCATGGATTTCAAGTCCAACTCTTTAACCACACGGACACAGCAGCTGGCATTTAGTGAGTAACAAATTACGAATATCTGGTATTTCCGTGGAAATGTCTTCCTTAAAAAGTCGCTGCGGACAGGATTCGAACCTGTGCGGATAAAAACCAATGGATTTCTAGTCCAAATCTTTAACCACTCGGTCACAGCAACAACTGGGCATTTCGTGTGTAACGACTTATGAATATCTGGCATTTCCGTGGAAATGACCTCCTTAAACCGTCGCTACGGACAGGATTCGAACCTGTGCGGGTACAACCCATTGGATTTCAAGTCCAACTCCTTAACCGCTCGGACACCGCAGCTGATATGCAATAAGTGAGTAAGGAGTTATGAATATCTGGCATTTCCGTGGAAATGTCTTCCTCAAAAAGTCGCTGCGGACAGGATTCGAACCTGTGCGGGTAGAACCCATTGGATTTCAAGTCCAACTCCTTAACCACTCGGACACCCCAGCTGTTGTGCATTAGGTGAGTAAGGAATTATGAATCAATAGTAACTTATATCGGTGGAAACGTCTTCATTAAAAAAGTCGCTGCGGACAGGATTCGAACCTGTGCGGATAAAAACCAATGGAATTCTAGTCCAACCACTTAACCACGCGGACGCAGCAGCAGCAGGGCAGTTTGTGAGTAACGAATTATGAAAATCTGGCATTTCCGTGGAAATGTCTTCCTTAAAAAGTCGCTGCGGACAGGATTCGAACCTGTGCGGATAAAAACCAATGGATTTCTAGTCCAACTCTTTAACCACTCGGACGCAGCAGCAACTGGGCATTTAGTGAGTAACGAATTATGAATATCTGGCATTTCCGTGGAAATGTCTTCCTTAAAAAGTCGCTGCGGGCAGGATTCGAACCTGTGCGGGTAGAACCCATTGGATTTCAAGTCCAACTCCTTAACCACTCGGACCCCGCAGCTGCTCTGCGGTAAGTGAGTAAGGAATTATGAATAACTAGTATATCGGTGGACACTTTGGGAGTGGCGACCCCATCGTACTAATAGCTTATATCTGTTTCATTCATAACATCCCTGACCCGGTCAAAGACAGGAAAACAGGATGTAGGTTTTCATTTTCAGCATATCGGTGGAAATGCCTTCCTTAAAACAGTCGCTGCGGACAGGATTCGAACCTGTGCGGGTAGAACCCATTGGATTTCAAGTCCAACTCCTTAACCACTCGGACACCGCAGCTGTTGTGCGTTAGGTGAGTAAGGAATTATGAGTCAATAGTAACTTGTATCGGTGGAAATGTCTTCATTGAAAAATTCGCTGCGGACAGGATTCGAACATGTGCTGGTAGAACCCATTGGATTTCATGTCCAACTTCTTAACCGCTCGGACACCGCAGCTGATATGCATTAAGTGAGTAAGGAGTTATGAATATCTAGCAATTCCGTGGAAATGTTTTCGTTAAAATGTCACTGCGGTCAGGATTCGAACCTGTGCGGATAAAAACCAATGGATTTCTAGTCCAACTCTTTAACCACTCGGACGCAGCAGCAACTGGGCATTTAGTGAGTAACGAATTATGAATATCTGGCATTTCCGTGGAAATGTCTTCCTTAAAAAGTCGCTGCGGACGGGACTCGAACCTGTGCGGGTAGAACCCATTGTATTTCTAGTCCAACTCCTTAACCACTCGGACACCGCAGCAGCTGTGCGGTAAGTGAGTAAGGAATTATGAATAACTAGTATATCGGTCGACACTTTGGGAGTGGCGACCCCATCGCACTAATAGCTTATATCTGTTTCATTCATTACATCCCTGACTGGGTCAAAGCCTGGAAAACAGGATGTAGGTTTTCATTTTCAGCATATCCGTGGAAATGCCTTCCTTAAAAAAGTCGCTGCGGACAGGATTCGAACCTGTGCGGGTAGAACCCATTGGATTTCAAGTCCAACTCCTTAACCGCTCGGACACCGCAGCTGATATGCATTAAGTGAGTAAGGAGTTATGAATATCGAGCATTTCCGTGGAAATGTCTTCCTTAAAAAGTCGCTGCGGACAGGATTCGAACCTGTGTAGATAAAAACCAATGGATTTCTAGTCCAACTCCTTAACCACTCGGACACCGCAGCTGCTCTGCGGTAAGTGAGTAAGGAATTATGAATAACTAGTATATCGGTCGACACTTTGGGAGTGGCGACCCCATCGCACTAATATCTTATATCTGTTTCATTCATTACATCCCTGACTGGGTCAAAGCCTGGAAAACAGGATGTAGGTTTTCATTTTCAGCATATCCGTGGAAATGCCTTCCTTAAAAAAGTCGCTGCGGACAGGATTCGAACCAGTGCGGGTAGAACCCATTGGATTTCAAGTCCAACTCCTTAACCGCTCGGACACCGCAGCTGATATGCATTAAGTGAGTAAGGAGTTATGAATATCGAGCATATCCGTGGAAATGCCTTCCTTAAAAAAGTCGCTGCGGACAGGATTCGAACCTGTGCGGGTAGAACCCATTGGATTTCAAGTCCAACTCCTTCACCACTCGGACACAGCAGCAGCCGGGCATTTAGTGAGTAACGAATTATGAATATCTGGCATTTCTGTGGAAATGTCTTCCTTAAACAGTCGCTTCGGACAGGATTCGAACCTGTGCGGGTAGAACCCATTGGATTTCAAGTCCAACTCCTTAACAGCTCGGACACCGCAGCTGGTATGCAATAAGTGAGTAAGGAGTTATGAATATCTGGCATTTCCTTTTTAAATGTGTTCCTCAAAAAGTCGCTGCGGTCAGGATTCGAACCTGTGCGGGTAGAACCCATTGGATTTCAAGTCCAACCCCTTCACCACTCGGACACCACAGCTGTTGTGCATTATGTGAGAAAGGAAATATCAATCAATAGTAACTTGTATCGGTGGAAATGTCTTCATTAAAAAAGTAGCTGCGGACAGGATTCGAACCTGTGCGGATAAAAACCAACGGATTTCTAGTCCAACTCTTTAACCACTCGGACAGAGCAGCAGCTGGGCATTTACTGAGTAACGAATTATGATTATCTGGCATTTCCGTGGAAATATCTTCCTTAAAAAGTCGCTGCGGACAGGATTCGAACCTGTGCGGGTAGAACCCATTGGATTTCAAGTCCAACTCCTTAACCACTCGGACACTCCCTCTGTTGTGCGTTAGGAGAGTAAGGAATTATGAATCAATAGTAACTTATATCGGTGGAAAAACTTCATTAAAAAAGTCGCTGCGAACAGGATTCGAACCTGTGCGGGTAGAACCCATTGGATTTCGAGTCCAACTCCTTAACCACTCGGACACCGCAGCTGTTGTACATTCGGTGAGTAAGGAATTATGAATCAATAGTAACTTATATCGGTGGAAATGTCTTCATTGAAAAAGTCGCTGCGGACAGGATTCGAACCTGTGCGGGTAGAACCCATTGGATTTCAAGTCCAACTCCCTAACCGCTCAGACACCGCAGCTGATATGCAATAAGTGAGTAAGGAATTATGAATATCTGGCATTTCCGTGGAAATGTCTTCCTCAAAAAGTCGCTGCGGACAGGATTCCAACCTGTGCGGATAAAAACCAATTGATTTCTAGTCCAACTCTTTAACCACTCGGTCACAGCAGCAACTGGACATTCAGTGTGTAACGACTTATGAATATCTGGCATCTCCGTGGAAATGTCTTCCTTAAAAAGTCGCTGCGGACAGGATTCGAACCTGTGCGGGTAGAACCCACTGGATTTCAAGTCCAACTCCTTAGCCACTCGGACACCGCAGCTGCTGTGCGGTGAGTGAGTAAGGAATTATGAATAACTAGTATATCGGTGGACACTTTGGGAGTGGCGACCCCATCGTACTAATACCCTATATCTGTTTCATTCATTACATCCCTGACCCGGTCAAAGACTGGAAAACAGGATGTAGGTTTTCATTTTCAGCATATCGGTGGAAATGCCTTCTTTAAAAAAGTCGCTGCGGACAGGATTCGAACCTGTGCGGATAAAAACCATGGATTTCAAGTCCAACTCTTTAACTACTCGGACGCAGTAGCAGCTGGGCATTTAGTGAGTGACGAATTATGAATATCTGGCATTTCCGTGGAAATGACCTCCTTTAACCGTCGCTGCGGACAGGATTCGAACCTGTGCGGGTACAACCCATTGGATTTCAAGTCCAACTCCTTAACCGCTCGGACAACGCAGCTGATACGCAATAAGTGAGTAAGGATTTATGAATATCTGGCATTTCCGTGGAAATGTCTTCCTCAAAAAGTCGCTGCGGACAGGATTCGAACCTGTGCGGGTAGAACCCATTGGATTTCAAGTCCAACTCCTTAACTACTCGGACACCCCAGCTGCTCTGCGGTAAGTGAGTAAGGAATTATGAATAACTAGTATATCGGTGGACACTTTGGGAGTGGCGACCCCATCGTACTAATAGCCTATATCTGTTTCATTCATAATATCCCTGACCCGGTCAAAGACTGGAAAACAGGATGTAGGTTTTCATTTTCAGCATATCGGTGGAAATGCCTTCCTTAAAAAAGTCGCTGCGGACAGGATTCGTACCTGTGCGGAAAAGAACCATGGATTTCAAGTCCAACTCTTTCACCACTCGGACACAGCAGCAGCCGGGCATTTAGTGAGTAACGAATTATGAATATCTCTTATTTCTGTGGAAATGTCTTCCTTTAACAGTCGCTTCGGACAGGATTCGAACCTGTGCGTGTAGAACCCATTGGATTTCATGTCCAGCTCCTTAACAGCTCGGACACCGCAGCTGATATTCAATAAGTGAGTAAGGAATTATGAATATCTGGCATTTCTTTGGAAATGTCTTCCTCGAAAAGTCGCTGCGGACAGGATTCGAACCTGTGCGGGTAGAACCCATTGGATTTCAAGTCCAACTCCTTAACCACTCGGACACCACAGCTGTTGTGCATTAGGTGAGTAAGGAATTATGAATCAATAGTAACTTGTATCGGTGGAAAAGTCTTCATTAAGAAGGTCGCTGCGGACAGGATTCGAACCTGTGCGGAAAAAAACCAATGGATTTCTAGTCCAACTCTTTAACCACTCGGACAGAGCAGCAGCTGGGCATTTAGTGAGTAACGAATTATGATTATCTGGCATTTCCGTGGAAATATCTTCCTTAAAAAGTCGCTGCGGACAGGATTCGTACCTGTGCATGTAGATCCCATTGGATTTCAAGTCCAACTCTTTAACCACTCGGACACCCCCGCTGTTGTGCATTAGGTGAGTAAGGAATTATGAATCAATAGTAACTTATATCGGTGGAAATGCTTCATTAAAGAAGTCGCTGCGGTCAGTATTCGAACCTGTGCGGGTAGAACCCATTGGATTTCGAGTCCAACTCCTTAACCACTCGGACACCCCCGCTGTTGTGCATTAGAAGAGTAAGGAATTATGAATCAATAGTAACTTATATCGGTGGAAATGCTTCATTAAAAAAGTCGCTGCGGACAGGATTCGAACCTGTGCGGGTAGAACCCATTGGATTTCTAGTCCAACTCCTTAACCACTCGGACACCCCCGCTGTTGTGCATTAGGAGGGTAAGGAATTATGAATCAATAGTAACTTATATCGGTGGAAATGCTTCATTTAAAAAGTCGCTGCGGACAGGATTCGAACCTGTGCGGATAAAAACCATGGATTTCAAGTCCAACTCTTTAACCACTCGGACTCAGCAGCTGCTGGGCATTTAGTGAGTAACGAATTATGAATATCTGGCATTTCCGTGGAAATGTCTTCCTTAAAAAGTCGCTGCGGACAGGATTCGAACCTGTGCGGGTCGATCCCATTGGATTTCGAGTCCAACTCCTTAACCACTCGGACACCGCAGCTGTTGTGCCTTAGGTGAGTATGGAATTATGAATCAATAGTAACTTATATCGGTGGAAATGTCTTCATTGAAAAATTCGCTGCGGTCAGGATTCGAACCTGTGCGGATAAAAACCAATGGATTTCTAGTCCAACTCTTTAACCACTCGGAAACAGCAGCAGCTGGGCATTTAGTGAGTAACGAATTATGAATATCTGGCATTTCCGTGGAAATGTCTTCCTTAAAAAGTCGCTGCGGACAGGACTCGAACCTGTGCGGGTAGAACCCATTGGATTTCTAGTCCAACTCCTTAACTACTCGGACACCGCAGCTGCTGTGCGGTAAGTGAGTAAGGAATTATGAATAACTAGTATATCGGTCGACACTTTGGGAGTGGCGACCCCATCGTACTAATAGCTTATATCTGTTTCATTCATTACATCACTGACTGGGTCAAAGCCTGGAAAACAGGATATAGGTTTTCATTTTCAGCATATCCGTGAAAATGCCTTCCTTAAAAAAGTCGCTGCGGACAGGATTCGAACCTGTGCGGGTAGAACCCATTGGATTTCGAGTACAACTCCTTAACCACTCGGACACCGCAGCTGTTGTGCATCAGGTGAGTAAGGAATTATGAATAACTAGTATATCGGTCGACACTTTGGTAGTGGCGACCCCATCGTACTAATATCTTATATCTGTTTCATTCATTACATCACTGACTGGGTCAAAGCCTGGAGAACAGGATATAGGTTTTCATTTTCAGCATATCCGTGTAAATGCCTTCCTTAAAAAAGTCCCTGCGGACAGGACTCGAACCTGTGCGGGTAGAACCCATTGGATTTCTAGCCCAACTCCTTTACCACTCGGACACCGCAGCTGCTGTGCGGTACGTGAGTAAGGAATTATGAATAACTAGTATATCGGTGGACACTTTGGGAGTTGCGACCCCATCGTACTAATAGCCTATATCTGTTTCATTCATTACATCCCTTACCCGGTCAAAGACTGGAAAACAGGATGTAGGTTATCATTTTCAGCATATCGGTGGAAATGCCTTCCTTAAAAAAGGCGCTGCGGACAGGATTCGAACCCGTGCGGATAAAAACCATGTATTTCAAGTCCAACTTTTTAACCACTCGGACGCAGCAGCAGCTGGGCATTTAGTGAGTGACGAATTATGAATATCTGGCATTTCCGTGGAAATGACTTCCTTAAACAGTCGCTGCGGACAGGATTCGTACCTGTGCGGGTAGAACCCATTGGATTTCAAGTCCAACTCCTTAACCGCTCGGACACCGTAGCTGATATGCAATAAGTGAGTAAGGAATTATGAATCAATAGTAACTTATATCGGTGGAAACGTCTTCATTAAAAAAGTCGCTGCGGACAGGATTCGAACCTGTGCGGATAAAAACCAATGGATTTCTAGTCCAACCACTTAACCACGCGGACGCAGCAGCAGCTGGGCAGTTAGTGAGTAACGAATTATGAATATCTGGCATTTCCGTGGAAATGTCTTCCTTAAAAAGTCGCTGCGGACAGGATTCGAACCTGTGCGGATAAAAACCAATGGATTTCGAGTCCAACTCTTTAACCACTCGGACGCAGCAGCAACTGAGCATTTAGTGAGTAACGAATTATGAATATCTGGCATTTCCGTGGAAATGTCTTCCTTAAAATGTCGCTGCGGACAGGATTCGAACCTGTGCGGGTAGAACCCATTGGATTTCAAGTCCAACTCCTTAACTACTCGGACACCGCAGCTGCTGTGTGGTAAGTGAGTAAGGAATTATGAATAACTAGTATATCGGTGGACACTTTGGGAGTGGCGACCCCATCGTACTAATAGCCTATATCTGTTTCATTCATAACATCCCTGACCCGGTCAAAGACTGGAAAACAGGATTTAGGTTTTCATTTTCAGCATATCGGTGGAAATGCCTTCCTTAAAAAAGTCGCTGCGGACAGGATTCGTACCTGTGCGGATAAAAACCATGGATTTCATGTCCAACTCTTTAACCACTCGGACACAGCAGCAACTGGGCATTTAGTGAGTAACGAATTATGAATATCTGGTATTTCCGTGGAAATGTCTTCCTTAAACAGTCGCTTCGGACAGGATTTGAACCTGTGCGGGTAGATGCCATTGGATTTCAAGTCCATTTCTTTAACCGCTCGGACACCGCAGCTGATATGCAATAAGTGAGTAAGGAATTATGAATATCTGGCATTTCCGTTGGAAATGTCTTCCTCAAAAAGTCGCTGCGGACAGGATTCGAACCTGTGCGTGTAGAACCCATTGGATTTCGAGTCCAACTCCTTAACCACTCGGACACCGCAGCTGTTGTGCATTAGGTGAGTAAGGAATTATGAATCAATAGTAACTTATATCGGTGGAAATGTCTTCATTGAAAAAGTCGCTGCGGACAGGATTCGAACCTGCGCGGGTAGAACCCATTGGATTTCATGTCCAACTTCTTAACCGCTCGGACACCGCCGCTGATATGCATTAAGTGAGTAAGTAGTTATGAATATCTAGCATTTCCGTGGAAATGTCTTCCTTAAAATGTCACTGCGGACAGGATTCGGACCTGTGCGGATAAAAACCAATGGATTTCTAGTCCAACTCTTTAACCACTCGGACACAGCAGCAGCTGGGCATTTAGTGAGTAACGAATTATGAATAGCTGGCATTTCCGTGGAAATGTCTTCCTTAAAATGTCGCTGCGGACAGGATTCGGACCTGTGCGGGTAGTACCCATTGGTTTTCTAGTCCAGCTCCTTAACCACTCGGACACCGCAGCTGCTGTGCGGTAAGTGAGTAAGGAATTATGAATAACTAGTATATCGGTCGACACTCATCATCATCATCATCATCTTCTGTTACCCTCCAGGGTCGGCTTTTCCCTCGGACACAGCGAGGGATCCCTCCTCTACCGCCGCAGTGTCCCGGAGCTTCAGACTCGTGGTCGGGTATACAACTGGGGAGAATGACCAGTACCTCGCCCAGGCGGCCTCCCCTGCTATGCTGAACAGGGGCCTTGTGGAGGGATGGGAAGATTGGAAGGGATGGGCAAGGAAGAGGGTAGGAAGCGGCCGTGGCCTTATGTTAGGTACCATCCCGGCATTCGCCTGGAGGAGAAGTGGGAAACCACGGAAAACCACTTCCAGGATGGCTGAGGTGAGAATCGAACCCACCTCTACTCAGTTGACCTCCCGAGGCTGAGTGGACCCCGTTCCAGCCCTCGTACCACTTTTCAAATTTCGTGGCAGAGCCGGGAATCGAACCCGGGCCTCCGGTGGTGGCAGCTAATCACGCTAACCACTACACCACAGAGGCGGGCCCCCATCGTACTAATAGCCTATATCTGTTTCATTCATTACATCACTGACCCGGTCAAAGACTGGAAAACAGGATGTAGGTTTTCATTTTCAGCATATGGGTGGAAATGCCTTCCTTAAAAAAGTCGCTGCGGACAGGATTCGTACCTGTGCGGATAAAACCTAATGGATTTCTAGTCCAACTCTTTAACCACTCGGAGACAGCAGCAGCTGGGCATTTAGTGAGTAACGAATTATGAATATCTGGCATTTCCGTGGAAATGTCTTCCTTAAACAGTCGCTTCGGACAGGATTCGAACCTGTGCGGGTAGAACCCATTGGATTTCAAGTCCAACTCCTTAACAGCTCGGACACCGCAGCTGATGTGCCATAAGTGAGTAAGGAATTATGAATATCTGGCATTTCCTTTGGAAATGTCTTCCTCAAAAAGTCGCTGCGGACAGGATTCGAACCTGTGCGGATAGAACCCATTGGATTTCAAGTCCAACTCCTTAACCACTCGGACACCACAGCTGTTGTGCATTAGGTGAGTAAGGAATTATGAATCAATAGTAACTTGTATCGGTGGAAATGTCTTCATTAAAAAAGTCGCTGCGGACAGGATTCAAACCTGTGCGGATAAAAACCAATGGATTTCTAGTCCAACTCTTTAACCACTCGGACAGAGCAGCAGCTGGGCATTTAGTGAGTAACGAATTATGATTATCTGGCATTTCCGTGGAAATATCTTCCTTAAAAGGTCGCTGCGGACAGGATTCGAACCTGTGGGGGTAGAACCCATTTAATTACTGCTGGGCAGTGTGTGAGTAAGGAATTATGAATAACTAGTATATCGGTCGAAATGTCTTCCTTAAAAAAATCGCTGCGGACAGGATTCGAACATGTGCGGGTAGAACCCATTGGATTTCAAGTCCAACTCCTTAACCACTCGGATACCGCACCTGCTATGCAGTAAGTGAGTAAGGAATTATGAATAACTAGTATATCGGTGGAAATGTCTTCCTTAAAAAAAAATCGCTGCGGACACGATTCGAACCTGTGTGGGTAGAACCCATTGGATTTCGAGTCCAACTCCTTAACCACTCGGACACCGCAGCTGTTGTGCATTGGGTGAGTAAGGAATTATGAATAACTAGTATATCGGTGGACACTTGGGGAGTGGCGACCCCATCGTACTAATAGCCTATATCTGTTTCATTCATAACATCCCTCACCCGGTCAAAGACTGGAAAACAGGATGTAGGTTTTCATTTTCAGCATATCGGTGGAAATGCCTTCCTTAAAAGAGTCGCTGCGGACAGCATTCGTACCTGTGCGGATAAAAACCATGGATTTCAAGTCCAACTCTTTAACCACACGGACACAGCAGCTGGCATTTAGTGAGTAACAAATTATGAATATCTGGTATTTCCGTGGAAATGTCTTCCTTAAAAAGTCGCTGCGGACAGGATTCGAACCTGTGCGGATAAAAACCATGGATTTCAAGTCCAACTCTTTAACCACTCGGACGCAGCAGCAGCTGGGCAATTAGTGAGTGACGAATTATGAATATCTGGCATTTCCGTGGAAATGACCTTCTTAAACCGTCGCTACGGACAGGATTCGAACCTGTGCGGGTACAACCCATTGGATTTCAAGTCCAACTCCTTAACGCTCGGACACCGCAGCTGATATGCAATAAGTGAGTAAGGAGTTATGAATATCTGGCATTTCCGTGGAAATGTCTTCCTCAAAAAGTCGCTGCGGACAGGATTCGAACCTGTGCGGGTAGAACCCATTGGATTTCAAGTCCAACTCCTTAACCACTCGGACACCCCAGCTGTTGTGCATTAGGTGAGTAAGGAATTATGAATCAATAGTAACTTATATCGGTGGAAACGTCTTCATTAAAAAAGTCGCTGCGGACAGGATTCGAACCTGTGCGGATAAAAACCAATGGATTTCTAGTCCAACCACTTAACCACGCGGACGCAGCAGCAGCTGGGCAGTTTGTGAGTAACGAATTATGAATATCTGGCATTTCCGTGGAAATGTCTTCCTTAAAAAGTCGCTGCGGACAGGATTCGAACCTGTGCGGGTAGAACCCACTGGATTTCAAGTCCAACTCCTTAACCGCTCGGACACCGTAGCTGACATGCAATAAGTGAGTAAGGAGTTATGAATATCGAGCATTTCCGTGGAAATGTCTTCCTTAAAAAGTCGCTGCGGACAGGATTCGAACCTGTGTGGATAAAAACCAATGGATTTCTAGTCCAACTCTTTAACCACTCGGTCACAGCAGCAACTGGGCATTTAGTGAGTAACGACTTATGAATATCTTGCATTTCCGTGGAAATGTCTTCCTTAAAAAGTCGCTGCGGACAGGATTCGAACCTGTGCGGGTAGAACCCACTGGATTTCAAGTCCAACTCCTTAACCGCTCGGACACCGTAGCTGATATGCAATAAGTGAGTAAGGAGTTATGAATATCTGGCATTTCCGTGGAACTGTCTTCCTCAAAAAGTCGCTGCGGACAGGATTCGAACCTGTGCGGGTTGAACCCATTGGATTTCAAGTCCAACTCCTTAACCACACGGACACCCCAGCTGTTGTGCATTAGGTGAGTAAGGAATTATGAATCAATAGTAACTTATATCGGTGGAAATGTCTTCATTTAAAAAGTCGCTGCGGACAGGATTCGAACCTGCGCGGGTACAACCCATTGGATTTCAAGCCCAACTCCTTAACCACTCGGACACCGCAGCTGCTGTGCGGTGAGTGAGTAAGGAATTATGAATAACTAGTATATCGGTGGACACTTTGGGAGTGGCGACCCCATCGTACTAATAGCCTATATCTGTTTCATTCATAATATCCCTGACCCGGTCAAAGACTGGAAAACAGGATGTAGGTTTTCATTTTCAGCATATCGGTGGAAATGCCTTCCTTAAAAGAGTCGCTGCTGACAGGATTCGTACCTGTGCGGATAAAAACCATGGATTTCAAGTCCAACTCTTTAACCACACGGACACAGCAGCTGGCATTTAGTGAGTAACAAATTACGAATATCTGGTATTTCCGTGGAAATGTCTTCCTTAAAAAGTCGCTGCGGACAGGATTCGAACCTGTGCGGATAAAAACCAATGGATTTCTAGTCCAAATCTTTAACCACTCGGTCACAGCAACAACTGGGCATTTCGTGTGTAACGACTTATGAATATCTGGCATTTCCGTGGAAATGTCTTCCTTAACAAGTCGCTGCGGACAGGATTCGTACCTGCGCGGATAAAAACCATGGATTTCAAGTCCAAATCTTTAACCACTCGGACGCAGCAGCAGCTGGGCATTTAGTGAGTGACGAATTATGAATATCTGGCATTTCCGTGGAAATGACCTCCTTAAACCGTCGCTACGGACAGGATTCGAACCTGTGCGGGTACAACCCATTGGATTTCAAGTCCAACTCCTTAACCGCTCGGACACCGCAGCTGATATGCAATAAGTGAGTAAGGAGTTATGAATATCTGGCATTTCCGTGGAAATGTCTTCCTCAAAAAGTCGCTGCGGACAGGATTCGAACCTGTGCGGGTAGAACCCATTGGATTTCAAGTCCAACTCCTTAACCACTCGGACACCCCAGCTGTTGTGCATTAGGTGAGTAAGGAATTATGAATCAATAGTAACTTATATCGGTGGAAACGTCTTCATTAAAAAAGTCGCTGCGGACAGGATTCGAACCTGTGCGGATAAAAACCAATGGAATTCTAGTCCAACCACTTAACCACGCGGACGCAGCAGCAGCAGGGCAGTTTGTGAGTAACGAATTATGAATATCTGGCATTTCCGTGGAAATGTCTTCCTTAAAAAGTCGCTGCGGACAGGATTCGAACCTGTGCGGATAAAAACCAATGGATTTCTAGTCCAACTCTTTAACCACTCGGACGCAGCAGCAACTGGGCATTTAGTGAGTAACGAATTATGAATATCTGGCATTTCCGTGGAAATGTCTTCCTTAAAAAGTCGCTGCGGGCAGGATTCGAACCTGTGCGGGTAGAACCCATTGGATTTCAAGTCCAACTCCTTAACCACTCGGACCCCGCAGCTGCTCTGCGGTAAGTGAGTAAGGAATTATGAATAACTAGTATATCGGTGGACACTTTGGGAGTGGCGACCCCATCGTACTAGTAGCTTATATCTGTTTCATTCATAACATCCCTGACCCGGTCAAAGACAGGAAAACAGGATGTAGGTTTTCATTTTCAGCATATCGGTGGAAATGCCTTCCTTAAAACAGTCGCTGCGGACAGGATTCGAACCTGTGCGGGTAGAACCCATTGGATTTCAAGTCCAACTCCTTAACCACTCGGACACCGCAGCTGTTGTGCGTTAGGTGAGTAAGGAATTATGAGTCAATAGTAACTTGTATCGGTGGAAATGTCTTCATTGAAAAATTCGCTGCGGACAGGATTCGAACATGTGCTGGTAGAACCAATTGGATTTCATGTCCAACTTCTTAACCGCTCGGACACCGCAGCTGATATGCATTAAGTGAGTAAGGAGTTATGAATATCTAGCAATTCCGTGGAAATGTTTTCGTTAAAATGTCACTGCGGTCAGGATTCGAACCTGTGCGGATAAAAACCAATGGATTTCTAGTCCAACTCTTTAACCACTCGGACGCAGCAGCAACTGGGCATTTAGTGAGTAACGAATTATGAATATCTGGCATTTCCGTGGAAATGTCTTCCTTAAAAAGTCGCTGCGGACGGGACTCGAACCTGTGCGGGTAGAACCCATTGTATTTCTAGTCCAACTCCTTAACCACTCGGACACCGCAGCAGCTGTGCGGTAAGTGAGTAAGGAATTATGAATAACTAGTATATCGGTCGACACTTTGGGAGTGGCGACCCCATCGCACTAATAGCTTATATCTGTTTCATTCATTACATCCCTGACTGGGTCAAAGCCTGGAAAACAGGATGTAGGTTTTCATTTTCAGCATATCCGTGGAAATGCCTTCCTTAAAAAAGTCGCTGCGGACAGGATTCGAACCTGTGCGGGTAGAACCCATTGGATTTCAAGTCCAACTCCTTAACCGCTCGGACACCGCAGCTGATATGCATTAAGTGAGTAAGGAGTTATGAATATCGAGCATTTCCGTGGAAATGTCTTCCTTAAAAAGTCGCTGCGGACAGGATTCGAACCTGTGTAGATAAAAACCAATGGATTTCTAGTCCAACTCCTTAACCACTCGGACACCGCAGCTGCTCTGCGGTAAGTGAGTAAGGAATTATGAATAACTAGTATATCGGTCGACACTTTGGGAGTGGCGACCCCATCGCACTAATATCTTATATCTGTTTCATTCATTACATCCCTGACTGGGTCAAAGCCTGGAAAACAGGATGTAGGTTTTCATTTTCAGCATATCCGTGGAAATGCCTTCCTTAAAAAAGTCGCTGCGGACAGGATTCGAACCAGTGCGGGTAGAACCCATTGGATTTCAAGTCCAACTCCTTAACCGCTCGGACACCGCAGCTGATATGCATTAAGTGAGTAAGGAGTTATGAATATCGAGCATATCCGTGGAAATGCCTTCCTTAAAAAAGTCGCTGCGGACAGGATTCGAACCTGTGCGGGTAGAACCCATTGGATTTCAAGTCCAACTCCTTCACCACTCGGACACAGCAGCAGCCGGGCATTTAGTGAGTAACGAATTATGAATATCTGGCATTTCTGTGGAAATGTCTTCCTTAAACAGTCGCTTCGGACAGGATTCGAACCTGTGCGGGTAGAACCCATTGGATTTCAAGTCCAACTCCTTAACAGCTCGGACACCGCAGCTGGTATGCAATAAGTGAGTAAGGAGTTATGAATATCTGGCATTTCCTTTTTAAATGTGTTCCTCAAAAACTCGCTGCGGTCAGGATTCGAACCTGTGCGGGTAGAACCCATTGGATTTCAAGTCCAACCCCTTCACCACTCGGACACCACAGCTGTTGTGCATTATGTGAGAAAGGAAATATCAATCAATAGTAACTTGTATCGGTGGAAATGTCTTCATTAAAAAAGTAGCTGCGGACAGGATTCGAACCTGTGCGGATAAAAACCAACGGATTTCTAGTCCAACTCTTTAACCACTCGGACAGAGCAGCAGCTGGGCATTTACTGAGTAACGAATTATGATTATCTGGCATTTCCGTGGAAATATCTTCCTTAAAAAGTCGCTGCGGACAGGATTCGAACCTGTGCGGGTAGAACCCATTGGATTTCAAGTCCAACTCCTTAACCACTCGGACACTCCCTCTGTTGTGCGTTAGGAGAGTAAGGAATTATGAATCAATAGTAACTTATATCGGTGGAAATGCTTCATTAAAAAAGTCGCTGCGAACAGGATTCGAACCTGTGCGGGTAGAACCCATTGGATTTCGAGTCCAACTCCTTAACCACTCGGACACCGCAGCTGTTGTACATTCGGTGAGTAAGGAATTATGAATCAATAGTAACTTATATCGGTGGAAATGTCTTCATTGAAAAAGTCGCTGCGGACAGGATTCGAACCTGTGCGGGTAGAACCCATTGGATTTCAAGTCCAACTCCCTAACCGCTCAGACACCGCAGCTGATATGCAATAAGTGAGTAAGGAATTATGAATATCTGGCATTTCCGTGGAAATGTCTTCCTCAAAAAGTCGCTGCGGACAGGATTCCAACCTGTGCGGATAAAAACCAATTGATTTCTAGTCCAACTCTTTAACCACTCGGTCACAGCAGCAACTGGACATTCAGTGTGTAACGACTTATGAATATCTGGCATCTCCGTGGAAATGTCTTCCTTAAAAAGTCGCTGCGGACAGGATTCGAACCTGTGCGGGTAGAACCCACTGGATTTCAAGTCCAACTCCTTAGCCACTCGGACACCGCAGCTGCTGTGCGGTGAGTGAGTAAGGAATTATGAATAACTAGTATATCGGTGGACACTTTGGGAGTGGCGACCCCATCGTACTAATACCCTATATCTGTTTCATTCATTACATCCCTGACCCGGTCAAAGACTGGAAAACAGGATGTAGGTTTTCATTTTCAGCATATCGGTGGAAATGCCTTCTTTAAAAAAGTCGCTGCGGACAGGATTCGAACCTGTGCGGATAAAAACCATGGATTTCAAGTCCAACTCTTTAACTACTCGGACGCAGTAGCAGCTGGGCATTTAGTGAGTGACGAATTATGAATATCTGGCATTTCCGTGGAAATGACCTCCTTTAACCGTCGCTGCGGACAGGATTCGAACCTGTGCGGGTACAACCCATTGGATTTCAAGTCCAACTCCTTAACCGCTCGGACAACGCAGCTGATACGCAATAAGTGAGTAAGGATTTATGAATATCTGGCATTTCCGTGGAAATGTCTTCCTCAAAAAGTCGCTGCGGACAGGATTCGAACCTGTGCGGGTAGAACCCATTGGATTTCAAGTCCAACTCCTTAACTACTCGGACACCCCAGCTGCTCTGCGGTAAGTGAGTAAGGAATTATGAATAACTAGTATATCGGTGGACACTTTGGGAGTGGCGACCCCATCGTACTAATAGCCTATATCTGTTTCATTCATAATATCCCTGACCCGGTCAAAGACTGGAAAACAGGATGTAGGTTTTCATTTTCAGCATATCGGTGGAAATGCCTTCCTTAAAAAAGTCGCTGCGGACAGGATTCGTACCTGTGCGGAAAAGAACCATGGATTTCAAGTCCAACTCTTTCACCACTCGGACACAGCAGCAGCCGGGCATTTAGTGAGTAACGAATTATGAATATCTCTCATTTCTGTGGAAATGTCTTCCTTTAACAGTCGCTTCGGACAGGATTCGAACCTGTGCGTGTAGAACCCATTGGATTTCATGTCCAGCTCCTTAACAGCTCGGACACCGCAGCTGATATTCAATAAGTGAGTAAGGAATTATGAATATCTGGCATTTCCTTTGGAAATGTCTTCCTCGAAAAGTCGCTGCGGACAGGATTCGAACCTGTGCGGGTAGAACCCATTGGATTTCAAGTCCAACTCCTTAACCACTCGGACACCACAGCTGTTGTGCATTAGGTGAGTAAGGAATTATGAATCAATAGTAACTTGTATCGGTGGAAAAGTCTTCATTAAGAAGGTCGCTGCGGACAGGATTCGAACCTGTGCGGAAAAAAACCAATGGATTTCTAGTCCAACTCTTTAACCACTCGGACAGAGCAGCAGCTGGGCATTTAGTGAGTAACGAATTATGATTATCTGGCATTTCCGTGGAAATATCTTCCTTAAAAAGTCGCTGCGGACAGGATTCGTACCTGTGCATGTAGATCCCATTGGATTTCAAGTCCAACTCTTTAACCACTCGGACACCCCCGCTGTTGTGCATTAGGTGAGTAAGGAATTATGAATCAATAGTAACTTATATCGGTGGAAATGCTTCATTAAAAAAGTCGCTGCGGTCAGTATTCGAACCTGTGCGGGTAGAACCCATTGGATTTCGAGTCCAACTCCTTAACCACTCGGACACCCCCGCTGTTGTGCATTAGAAGAGTAAGGAATTATGAATCAATAGTAACTTATATCGGTGGAAATGCTTCATTAAAAAAGTCGCTGCGGACAGGATTCGAACCTGTGCGGGTAGAACCCATTGGATTTCTAGTCCAACTCCTTAACCACTCGGACACCCCCGCTGTTGTGCATTAGGAGGGTAAGGAATTATGAATCAATAGTAACTTATATCGGTGGAAATGCTTCATTTAAAAAGTCGCTGCGGACAGGATTCGAACCTGTGCGGATAAAAACCATGGATTTCAAGTCCAACTCTTTAACCACTCGGACTCAGCAGCTGCTGGGCATTTAGTGAGTAACGAATTATGAATATCTGGCATTTCCGTGGAAATGTCTTCCTTAAAAAGTCGCTGCGGACAGGATTCGAACCTGTGCGGGTAGATCCCATTGGATTTCGAGTCCAACTCCTTAACCACTCGGACACCGCAGCTGTTGTGCCTTAGGTGAGTATGGAATTATGAATCAATAGTAACTTATATCGGTGGAAATGTCTTCATTGAAAAATTCGCTGCGGTCAGGATTCGAACCTGTGCGGATAAAAACCAATGGATTTCTAGTCCAACTCTTTAACCACTCGGAAACAGCAGCAGCTGGGCATTTAGTGAGTAACGAATTATGAATATCTGGCATTTCCGTGGAAATGTCTTCCTTAAAAAGTCGCTGCGGACAGGACTCGAACCTGTGCGGGTAGAACCCATTGGATTTCTAGTCCAACTCCTTAACTACTCGGACACCGCAGCTGCTGTGCGGTAAGTGAGTAAGGAATTATGAATAACTAGTATATCGGTCGACACTTTGGGAGTGGCGACCCCATCGTACTAATAGCTTATATCTGTTTCATTCATTACATCACTGACTGGGTCAAAGCCTGGAAAACAGGATATAGGTTTTCATTTTCAGCATATCCGTGAAAATGCCTTCCTTAAAAAAGTCGCTGCGGACAGGATTCGAACCTGTGCGGGTAGAACCCATTGGATTTCGAGTACAACTCCTTAACCACTCGGACACCGCAGCTGTTGTGCATCAGGTGAGTAAGGAATTATGAATAACTAGTATATCGGTCGACACTTTGGTAGTGGCGACCCCATCGTACTAATATCTTATATCTGTTTCATTCATTACATCACTGACTGGGTCAAAGCCTGGAGAACAGGATATAGGTTTTCATTTTCAGCATATCCGTGTAAATGCCTTCCTTAAAAAAGTCCCTGCGGACAGGACTCGAACCTGTGCGGGTAGAACCCATTGGATTTCTAGCCCAACTCCTTTACCACTCGGACACCGCAGCTGCTGTGCGGTACGTGAGTAAGGAATTATGAATAACTAGTATATCGGTGGACACTTTGGGAGTTGCGACCCCATCGTACTAATAGCCTATATCTGTTTCATTCATTACATCCCTTACCCGGTCAAAGACTGGAAAACAGGATGTAGGTTATCATTTTCAGCATATCGGTGGAAATGCCTTCCTTAAAAAAGGCGCTGCGGACAGGATTCGAACCCGTGCGGATAAAAACCATGTATTTCAAGTCCAACTTTTTAACCACTCGGACGCAGCAGCAGCTGGGCATTTAGTGAGTGACGAATTATGAATATCTGGCATTTCCGTGGAAATGACTTCCTTAAACAGTCGCTGCGGACAGGATTCGTACCTGTGCGGGTAGAACCCATTGGATTTCAAGTCCAACTCCTTAACCGCTCGGACACCGTAGCTGATATGCAATAAGTGAGTAAGGAATTATGAATCAATAGTAACTTATATCGGTGGAAACGTCTTCATTAAAAAAGTCGCTGCGGACAGGATTCGAACCTGTGCGGATAAAAACCAATGGATTTCTAGTCCAACCACTTAACCACGCGGACGCAGCAGCAGCTGGGCAGTTAGTGAGTAACGAATTATGAATATCTGGCATTTCCGTGGAAATGTCTTCCTTAAAAAGTCGCTGCGGACAGGATTCGAACCTGTGCGGATAAAAACCAATGGATTTCGAGTCCAACTCTTTAACCACTCGGACGCAGCAGCAACTGAGCATTTAGTGAGTAACGAATTATGAATATCTGGCATTTCCGTGGAAATGTCTTCCTTAAAATGTCGCTGCGGACAGGATTCGAACCTGTGCGGGTAGAACCCATTGGATTTCAAGTCCAACTCCTTAACTACTCGGACACCGCAGCTGCTGTGTGGTAAGTGAGTAAGGAATTATGAATAACTAGTATATCGGTGGACACTTTGGGAGTGGCGACCCCATCGTACTAATAGCCTATATCTGTTTCATTCATAACATCCCTGACCCGGTCAAAGACTGGAAAACAGGATTTAGGTTTTCATTTTCAGCATATCGGTGGAAATGCCTTCCTTAAAAAAGTCGCTGCGGACAGGATTCGTACCTGTGCGGATAAAAACCATGGATTTCATGTCCAACTCTTTAACCACTCGGACACAGCAGCAACTGGGCATTTAGTGAGTAACGAATTATGAATATCTGGTATTTCCGTGGAAATGTCTTCCTTAAACAGTCGCTTCGGACAGGATTTGAACCTGTGCGGGTAGATGCCATTGGATTTCAAGTCCATTTCTTTAACCGCTCGGACACCGCAGCTGATATGCAATAAGTGAGTAAGGAATTATGAATATCTGGCATTTCCGTTGGAAATGTCTTCCTCAAAAAGTCGCTGCGGACAGGATTCGAACCTGTGCGTGTAGAACCCATTGGATTTCGAGTCCAACTCCTTAACCACTCGGACACCGCAGCTGTTGTGCATTAGGTGAGTAAGGAATTATGAATCAATAGTAACTTATATCGGTGGAAATGTCTTCATTGAAAAAGTCGCTGCGGACAGGATTCGAACCTGCGCGGGTAGAACCCATTGGATTTCATGTCCAACTTCTTAACCGCTCGGACACCGCCGCTGATATGCATTAAGTGAGTAAGTAGTTATGAATATCTAGCATTTCCGTGGAAATGTCTTCCTTAAAATGTCACTGCGGACAGGATTCGGACCTGTGCGGATAAAAACCAATGGATTTCTAGTCCAACTCTTTAACCACTCGGACACAGCAGCAGCTGGGCATTTAGTGAGTAACGAATTATGAATAGCTGGCATTTCCGTGGAAATGTCTTCCTTAAAATGTCGCTGCGGACAGGATTCGGACCTGTGCGGGTAGTACCCATTGGTTTTCTAGTCCAGCTCCTTAACCACTCGGACACCGCAGCTGCTGTGCGGTAAGTGAGTAAGGAATTATGAATAACTAGTATATCGGTCGACACTCATCATCATCATCATCATCTTCTGTTACCCTCCAGGGTCGGCTTTTCCCTCGGACACAGCGAGGGATCCCTCCTCTACCGCCGCAGTGTCCCGGAGCTTCAGACTCGTGGTCGGGTATACAACTGGGGAGAATGACCAGTACCTCGCCCAGGCGGCCTCCCCTGCTATGCTGAACAGGGGCCTTGTGGAGGGATGGGAAGATTGGAAGGGATGGGCAAGGAAGAGGGTAGGAAGCGGCCGTGGCCTTATGTTAGGTACCATCCCGGCATTCGCCTGGAGGAGAAGTGGGAAACCACGGAAAACCACTTCCAGGATGGCTGAGGTGAGAATCGAACCCACCTCTACTCAGTTGACCTCCCGAGGCTGAGTGGACCCCGTTCCAGCCCTCGTACCACTTTTCAAATTTCGTGGCAGAGCCGGGAATCGAACCCGGGCCTCCGGTGGTGGCAGCTAATCACGCTAACCACTACACCACAGAGGCGGGCCCCCATCGTACTAATAGCCTATATCTGTTTCATTCATTACATCACTGACCCGGTCAAAGACTGGAAAACAGGATGTAGGTTTTCATTTTCAGCATATGGGTGGAAATGCCTTCCTTAAAAAAGTCGCTGCGGACAGGATTCGTACCTGTGCGGATAAAACCTAATGGATTTCTAGTCCAACTCTTTAACCACTCGGAGACAGCAGCAGCTGGGCATTTAGTGAGTAACGAATTATGAATATCTGGCATTTCCGTGGAAATGTCTTCCTTAAACAGTCGCTTCGGACAGGATTCGAACCTGTGCGGGTAGAACCCATTGGATTTCAAGTCCAACTCCTTAACAGCTCGGACACCGCAGCTGATGTGCCATAAGTGAGTAAGGAATTATGAATATCTGGCATTTCCTTTGGAAATGTCTTCCTCAAAAAGTCGCTGCGGACAGGATTCGAACCTGTGCGGATAGAACCCATTGGATTTCAAGTCCAACTCCTTAACCACTCGGACACCACACCTGTTGTGCATTAGGTGAGTAAGGAATTATGAATCAATAGTAACTTGTATCGGTGGAAATGTCTTCATTAAAAAAGTCGCTGCGGACAGGATTCAAACCTGTGCGGATAAAAACCAATGGATTTCTAGTCCAACTCTTTAACCACTCGGACAGAGCAGCAGCTGGGCATTTAGTGAGTAACGAATTATGATTATCTGGCATTTCCGTGGAAATATCTTCCTTAAAAGGTCGCTGCGGACAGGATTCGAACCTGTGGGGGTAGAACCCATTTAATTACTGCTGGGCAGTGTGTGAGTAAGGAATTATGAATAACTAGTATATCGGTCGAAATGTCTTCCTTAAAAAAATCGCTGCGGACAGGATTCGAACATGTGCGGGTAGAACCCATTGGATTTCAAGTCCAACTCCTTAACCACTCGGATACCGCACCTGCTATGCAGTAAGTGAGTAAGGAATTATGAATAACTAGTATATCGGTGGAAATGTCTTCCTTAAAAAAAAATCGCTGCGGACACGATTCGAACCTGTGTGGGTAGAACCCATTGGATTTCGAGTCCAACTCCTTAACCACTCGGACACCGCAGCTGTTGTGCATTGGGTGAGTAAGGAATTATGAATAACTAGTATATCGGTGGACACTTGGGGAGTGGCGACCCCATCGTACTAATAGCCTATATCTGTTTCATTCATAACATCCCTCACCCGGTCAAAGACTGGAAAACAGGATGTAGGTTTTCATTTTCAGCATATCGGTGGAAATGCCTTCCTTAAAAGAGTCGCTGCGGACAGCATTCGTACCTGTGCGGATAAAAACCATGGATTTCAAGTCCAACTCTTTAACCACACGGACACAGCAGCTGGCATTTAGTGAGTAACAAATTATGAATATCTGGTATTTCCGTGGAAATGTCTTCCTTAAAAAGTCGCTGCGGACAGGATTCGAACCTGTGCGGATAAAAACCATGGATTTCAAGTCCAACTCTTTAACCACTCGGACGCAGCAGCAGCTGGGCAATTAGTGAGTGACGAATTATGAATATCTGGCATTTCCGTGGAAATGACCTTCTTAAACCGTCGCTACGGACAGGATTCGAACCTGTGCGGGTACAACCCATTGGATTTCAAGTCCAACTCCTTAACGCTCGGACACCGCAGCTGATATGCAATAAGTGAGTAAGGAGTTATGAATATCTGGCATTTCCGTGGAAATGTCTTCCTCAAAAAGTCGCTGCGGACAGGATTCGAACCTGTGCGGGTAGAACCCATTGGATTTCAAGTCCAACTCCTTAACCACTCGGACACCCCAGCTGTTGTGCATTAGGTGAGTAAGGAATTATGAATCAATAGTAACTTATATCGGTGGAAACGTCTTCATTAAAAAAGTCGCTGCGGACAGGATTCGAACCTGTGCGGATAAAAACCAATGGATTTCTAGTCCAACCACTTAATCACGCGGACGCAGCAGCAGCTGGGCAGTTTGTGAGTAACGAATTATGAATATCTGGCATTTCCGTGGAAATGTCTTCCTTAAAAAGTCGCTGCGGACAGGATTCGAACCTGTGCGGGTAGAACCCACTGGATTTCAAGTCCAACTCCTTAACCGCTCGGACACCGTAGCTGACATACAATAAGTGAGTAAGGAGTTATGAATATCGAGCATTTCCGTGGAAATGTCTTCCTTAAAAAGTCGCTGCGGACAGGATTCGAACCTGTGTGGATAAAAACCAATGGATTTCTAGTCCAACTCTTTAACCACTCGGTCACAGCAGCAACTGGGCATTTAGTGAGTAACGACTTATGAATATCTTGCATTTCCGTGGAAATGTCTTCCTTAAAAAGTCGCTGCGGACAGGATTCGAACCTGTGCGGGTAGAACCCACTGGATTTCAAGTCCAACTCCTTAACCGCTCGGACACCGTAGCTGATATGCAATAAGTGAGTAAGGAGTTATGAATATCTGGCATTTCCGTGGAACTGTCTTCCTCAAAAAGTCGCTGCGGACAGGATTCGAACCTGTGCGGGTTGAACCCATTGGATTTCAAGTCCAACTCCTTAACCACACGGACACCCCAGCTGTTGTGCATTAGGTGAGTAAGGAATTATGAATCAATAGTAACTTATATCGGTGGAAATGTCTTCATTTAAAAAGTCGCTGCGGACAGGATTCGAACCTGCGCGGGTACAACCCATTGGATTTCAAGCCCAACTCCTTAACCACTCGGACACCGCAGCTGCTGTGCGGTGAGTGAGTAAGGAATTATGAATAACTAGTATATCGGTGGACACTTTGGGAGTGGCGACCCCATCGTACTAATAGCCTATATCTGTTTCATTCATAATATCCCTGACCCGGTCAAAGACTGGAAAACAGGATGTAGGTTTTCATTTTCAGCATATCGGTGGAAATGCCTTCCTTAAAAGAGTCGCTGCTGACAGGATTCGTACCTGTGCGGTTAAAAACCATGGATTTCAAGTCCAACTCTTTAACCACACGGACACAGCAGCTGGCATTTAGTGAGTAACAAATTACGAATATCTGGTATTTCCGTGGAAATGTCTTCCTTAAAAAGTCGCTGCGGACAGGATTCGAACCTGTGCGGATAAAAACCAATGGATTTCTAGTCCAAATCTTTAACCACTCGGTCACAGCAACAACTGGGCATTTCGTGTGTAACGACTTATGAATATCTGGCATTTCCGTGGAAATGTCTTCCTTAACAAGTCGCTGCGGACAGGATTCGTACCTGCGCGGATAAAAACCATGGATTTCAAGTCCAAATCTTTAACCACTCGGACGCAGCAGCAGCTGGGCATTTAGTGAGTGACGAATTATGAATATCTGGCATTTCCGTGGAAATGACCTCCTTAAACCGTCGCTACGGACAGGATTCGAACCTGTGCGGGTACAACCCATTGGATTTCAAGTCCAACTCCTTAACCGCTCGGACACCGCAGCTGATATGCAATAAGTGAGTAAGGAGTTATGAATATCTGGCATTTCCGTGGAAATGTCTTCCTCAAAAAGTCGCTGCGGACAGGATTCGAACCTGTGCGGGTAGAACCCATTGGATTTCAAGTCCAACTCCTTAACCACTCGGACACCCCAGCTGTTGTGCATTAGGTGAGTAAGGAATTATGAATCAATAGTAACTTATATCGGTGGAAACGTCTTCATTAAAAAAGTCGCTGCGGACAGGATTCGAACCTGTGCGGATAAAAACCAATGGAATTCTAGTCCAACCACTTAACCACGCGGACGCAGCAGCAGCAGGGCAGTTTGTGAGTAACGAATTATGAATATCTGGCATTTCCGTGGAAATGTCTTCCTTAAAAAGTCGCTGCGGACAGGATTCGAACCTGTGCGGATAAAAACCAATGGATTTCTAGTCCAACTCTTTAACCACTCGGACGCAGCAGCAACTGGGCATTTAGTGAGTAACGAATTATGAATATCTGGCATTTCCGTGGAAATGTCTTCCTTAAAAAGTCGCTGCGGGCAGGATTGGAACCTGTGCGGGTAGAACCCATTGGATTTCAAGTCCAACTCCTTAACCACTCGGACCCCGCAGCTGCTCTGCTGTAAGTGAGTAAGGAATTATGAATAACTAGTATATCGGTGGACACTTTGGGAGTGGCGACCCCATCGTACTAATAGCTTATATCTGTTTCATTCATAACATCCCTGACCCGGTCAAAGACAGGAAAACAGGATGTAGGTTTTCATTTTCAGCATATCGGTGGAAATGCCTTCCTTAAAACAGTCGCTGCGGACAGGATTCGAACCTGTGCGGGTAGAACCCATTGGATTTCAAGTCCAACTCCTTAACTACTCGGACACCGCAGCTGTTGTGCGTTAGGTGAGTAAGGAATTATGAGTCAATAGTAACTTGTATCGGTGGAAATGTCTTCATTGAAAAATTCGCTGCGGACAGGATTCGAACATGTGCTGGTAGAACCCATTGGATTTCATGTCCAACTTCTTAACCGCTCGGACACCGCAGCTGATATGCATTAAGTGAGTAAGGAGTTATGAATATCTAGCAATTCCGTGGAAATGTTTTCGTTAAAATGTCACTGCGGTCAGGATTCGAACCTGTGCGGATAAAAACCAATGGATTTCTAGTCCAACTCTTTAACCACTCGGACGCAGCAGCAACTGGGCATTTAGTGAGTAACGAATTATGAATATCTGGCATTTCCGTGGAAATGTCTTCCTTAAAAAGTCGCTGCGGACGGGACTCGAACCTGTGCGGGTAGAACCCATTGTATTTCTAGTCCAACTCCTTAACCACTCGGACACCGCAGCAGCTGTGCGGTAAGTGAGTAAGGAATTATGAATAACTAGTATATCGGTCGACACTTTGGGAGTGGCGACCCCATCGCACTAATAGCTTATATCTGTTTCATTCATTACATCCCTGACTGGGTCAAAGCCTGGAAAACAGGATGTAGGTTTTCATTTTCAGCATATCCGTGGAAATGCCTTCCTTAAAAAAGTCGCTGCGGACAGGATTCGAACCTGTGCGGGTAGAACCCATTGGATTTCAAGTCCAACTCCTTAACCGCTCGGACACCGCAGCTGATATGCATTAAGTGAGTAAGGAGTTATGAATATCGAGCATTTCCGTGGAAATGTCTTCCTTAAAAAGTCGCTGCGGACAGGATTCGAACCTGTGTAGATAAAAACCAATGGATTTCTAGTCCAACTCCTTAACCACTCGGACACCGCAGCTGCTCTGCGGTAAGTGAGTAAGGAATTATGAATAACTAGTATATCGGTCGACACTTTGGGAGTGGCGACCCCATCGCACTAATATCTTATATCTGTTTCATTCATTACATCCCTGACTGGGTCAAAGCCTGGAAAACAGGATGTAGGTTTTCATTTTCAGCATATCCGTGGAAATGCCTTCCTTAAAAAAGTCGCTGCGGACAGGATTCGAACCAGTGCGGGTAGAACCCATTGGATTTCAAGTCCAACTCCTTAACCGCTCGGACACCGCAGCTGATATGCATTAAGTGAGTAAGGAGTTATGAATATCGAGCATATCCGTGGAAATGCCTTCCTTAAAAAAGTCGCTGCGGACAGGATTCGAACCTGTGCGGGTAGAACCCATTGGATTTCAAGTCCAACTCCTTCACCACTCGGACACAGCAGCAGCCGGGCATTTAGTGAGTAACGAATTATGAATATCTGGCATTTCTGTGGAAATGTCTTCCTTAAACAGTCGCTTCGGACAGGATTCGAACCTGTGCGGGTAGAACCCATTGGATTTCAAGTCCAACTCCTTAACAGCTCGGACACCGCAGCTGGTATGCAATAAGTGAGTAAGGAGTTATGAATATCTGGCATTTCCTTTTTAAATGTGTTCCTCAAAAAGTCGCTGCGGTCAGGATTCGAACCTGTGCGGGTAGAACCCATTGGATTTCAAGTCCAACCCCTTCACCACTCGGACACCACAGCTGTTGTGCATTATGTGAGAAAGGAAATATCAATCAATAGTAACTTGTATCGGTGGAAATGTCTTCATTAAAAAAGTAGCTGCGGACAGGATTCGAACCTGTGCGGATAAAAACCAACGGATTTCTAGTCCAACTCTTTAACCACTCGGACAGAGCAGCAGCTGGGCATTTACTGAGTAACGAATTATGATTATCTGGCATTTCCGTGGAAATATCTTCCTTAAAAAGTCGCTGCGGACAGGATTCGAACCTGTGCGGGTAGAACCCATTGGATTTCAAGTCCAACTCCTTAACCACTCGGACACTCCCTCTGTTGTGCGTTAGGAGAGTAAGGAATTATGAATCAATAGTAACTTATATCGGTGGAAATGCTTCATTAAAAAAGTCGCTGCGAACAGGATTCGAACCTGTGCGGGTAGAACCCATTGGATTTCGAGTCCAACTCCTTAACCACTCGGACACCGCAGCTGTTGTACATTCGGTGAGTAAGGAATTATGAATCAATAGTAACTTATATCGGTGGAAATGTCTTCATTGAAAAAGTCGCTGCGGACAGGATTCGAACCTGTGCGGGTAGAACCCATTGGATTTCAAGTCCAACTCCCTAACCGCTCAGACACCGCAGCTGATACGCAATAAGTGAGTAAGGAATTATGAATATCTGGCATTTCCGTGGAAATGTCTTCCTCAAAAAGTCGCTGCGGACAGGATTCCAACCTGTGCGGATAAAAACCAATTGATTTCTAGTCCAACTCTTTAACCACTCGGTCACAGCAGCAACTGGACATTCAGTGTGTAACGACTTATGAATATCTGGCATCTCCGTGGAAATGTCTTCCTTAAAAAGTCGCTGCGGACAGGATTCGAACCTGTGCGGGTAGAACCCACTGGATTTCAAGTCCAACTCCTTAGCCACTCGGACACCGCAGCTGCTGTGCGGTGAGTGAGTAAGGAATTATGAATAACTAGTATATCGGTGGACACTTTGGGAGTGGCGACCCCATCGTACTAATACCCTATATCTGTTTCATTCATTACATCCCTGACCCGGTCAAAGACTGGAAAACAGGATGTAGGTTTTCATTTTCAGCATATCGGTGGAAATGCCTTCTTTAAAAAAGTCGCTGCGGACAGGATTCGAACCTGTGCGGATAAAAACCATGGATTTCAAGTCCAACTCTTTAACTACTCGGACGCAGTAGCAGCTGGGCATTTAGTGAGTGACGAATTATGAATATCTGGCATTTCCGTGGAAATGACCTCCTTTAACCGTCGCTGCGGACAGGATTCGAACCTGTGCGGGTACAACCCATTGGATTTCAAGTCCAACTCCTTAACCGCTCGGACAACGCAGCTGATACGCAATAAGTGAGTAAGGATTTATGAATATCTGGCATTTCCGTGGAAATGTCTTCCTCAAAAAGTCGCTGCGGACAGGATTCGAACCTGTGCGGGTAGAACCCATTGGATTTCAAGTCCAACTCCTTAACTACTCGGACACCCCAGCTGCTCTGCGGTAAGTGAGTAAGGAATTATGAATAACTAGTATATCGGTGGACACTTTGGGAGTGGCGACCCCATCGTACTAATAGCCTATATCTGTTTCATTCATAATATCCCTGACCCGGTCAAAGACTGGAAAACAGGATGTAGGTTTTCATTTTCAGCATATCGGTGGAAATGCCTTCCTTAAAAAAGTCGCTGCGGACAGGATTCGTACCTGTGCGGAAAAGAACCATGGATTTCAAGTCCAACTCTTTCACCACTCGGACACAGCAGCAGCCGGGCATTTAGTGAGTAACGAATTATGAATATCTCTCATTTCTGTGGAAATGTCTTCCTTTAACAGTCGCTTCGGACAGGATTCGAACCTGTGCGTGTAGAACCCATTGGATTTCATGTCCAGCTCCTTAACAGCTCGGACACCGCAGCTGATATTCAATAAGTGAGTAAGGAATTATGAATATCTGGCATTTCCTTTGGAAATGTCTTCCTCGAAAAGTCGCTGCGGACAGGATTCGAACCTGTGCGGGTAGAACCCATTGGATTTCAAGTCCAACTCCTTAACCACTCGGACACCACAGCTGTTGTGCATTAGGTGAGTAAGGAATTATGAATCAATAGTAACTTGTATCGGTGGAAAAGTCTTCATTAAGAAGGTCGCTGCGGACAGGATTCGAACCTGTGCGGAAAAAAACCAATGGATTTCTAGTCCAACTCTTTAACCACTCGGACAGAGCAGCAGCTGGGCATTTAGTGAGTAACGAATTATGATTATCTGGCATTTCCGTGGAAATATCTTCCTTAAAAAGTCGCTGCGGACAGGATTCGTACCTGTGCATGTAGATCCCATTGGATTTCAAGTCCAACTCTTTAACCACTCGGACACCCCCGCTGTTGTGCATTAGGTGAGTAAGGAATTATGAATCAATAGTAACTTATATCGGTGGAAATGCTTCATTAAAAAAGTCGCTGCGGTCAGTATTCGAACCTGTGCGGGTAGAACCCATTGGATTTCGAGTCCAACTCCTTAACCACTCGGACACCCCCGCTGTTGTGCATTAGAAGAGTAAGGAATTATGAATCAATAGTAACTTATATCGGTGGAAATGCTTCATTAAAAAAGTCGCTGCGGACAGGATTCGAACCTGTGCGGGTAGAACCCATTGGATTTCTAGTCCAACTCCTTAACCACTCGGACACCCCCGCTGTTGTGCATTAGGAGGGTAAGGAATTATGAATCAATAGTAACTTATATCGGTGGAAATGCTTCATTTAAAAAGTCGCTGCGGACAGGATTCGAACCTGTGCGGATAAAAACCATGGATTTCAAGTCCAACTCTTTAACCACTCGGACTCAGCAGCTGCTGGGCATTTAGTGAGTAACGAATTATGAATATCTGGCATTTCCGTGGAAATGTCTTCCTTAAAAAGTCGCTGCGGACAGGATTCGAACCTGTGCGGGTAGATCCCATTGGATTTCGAGTCCAACTCCTTAACCACTCGGACACCGCAGCTGTTGTGCCTTAGGTGAGTATGGAATTATGAATCAATAGTAACTTATATCGGTGGAAATGTCTTCATTGAAAAATTCGCTGCGGTCAGGATTCGAACCTGTGCGGATAAAAACCAATGGATTTCTAGTCCAACTCTTTAACCACTCGGAAACAGCAGCAGCTGGGCATTTAGTGAGTAACGAATTATGAATATCTGGCATTTCCGTGGAAATGTCTTCCTTAAAAAGTCGCTGCGGACAGGACTCGAACCTGTGCGGGTAGAACCCATTGGATTTCTAGTCCAACTCCTTAACTACTCGGACACCGCAGCTGCTGTGCGGTAAGTGAGTAAGGAATTATGAATAACTAGTATATCGGTCGACACTTTGGGAGTGGCGACCCCATCGTACTAATAGCTTATATCTGTTTCATTCATTACATCACTGACTGGGTCAAAGCCTGGAAAACAGGATATAGGTTTTCATTTTCAGCATATCCGTGAAAATGCCTTCCTTAAAAAAGTCGCTGCGGACAGGATTCGAACCTGTGCGGGTAGAACCCATTGGATTTCGAGTACAACTCCTTAACCACTCGGACACCGCAGCTGTTGTGCATCAGGTGAGTAAGGAATTATGAATAACTAGTATATCGGTCGACACTTTGGTAGTGGCGACCCCATCGTACTAATATCTTATATCTGTTTCATTCATTACATCACTGACTGGGTCAAAGCCTGGAGAACAGGATATAGGTTTTCATTTTCAGCATATCCGTGTAAATGCCTTCCTTAAAAAAGTCCCTGCGGACAGGACTCGAACCTGTGCGGGTAGAACCCATTGGATTTCTAGCCCAACTCCTTTACCACTCGGACACCGCAGCTGCTGTGCGGTACGTGAGTAAGGAATTATGAATAACTAGTATATCGGTGGACACTTTGGGAGTTGCGACCCCATCGTACTAATAGCCTATATCTGTTTCATTCATTACATCCCTTACCCGGTCAAAGACTGGAAAACAGGATGTAGGTTATCATTTTCAGCATATCGGTGGAAATGCCTTCCTTAAAAAAGGCGCTGCGGACAGGATTCGAACCCGTGCGGATAAAAACCATGTATTTCAAGTCCAACTTTTTAACCACTCGGACGCAGCAGCAGCTGGGCATTTAGTGAGTGACGAATTATGAATATCTGGCATTTCCGTGGAAATGACTTCCTTAAACAGTCGCTGCGGACAGGATTCGTACCTGTGCGGGTAGAACCCATTGGATTTCAAGTCCAACTCCTTAACCGCTCGGACACCGTAGCTGATATGCAATAAGTGAGTAAGGAATTATGAATCAATAGTAACTTATATCGGTGGAAACGTCTTCATTAAAAAAGTCGCTGCGGACAGGATTCGAACCTGTGCGGATAAAAACCAATGGATTTCTAGTCCAACCACTTAACCACGCGGACGCAGCAGCAGCTGGGCAGTTAGTGAGTAACGAATTATGAATATCTGGCATTTCCGTGGAAATGTCTTCCTTAAAAAGTCGCTGCGGACAGGATTCGAACCTGTGCGGATAAAAACCAATGGATTTCGAGTCCAACTCTTTAACCACTCGGACGCAGCAGCAACTGAGCATTTAGTGAGTAACGAATTATGAATATCTGGCATTTCCGTGGAAATGTCTTCCTTAAAATGTCGCTGCGGACAGGATTCGAACCTGTGCGGGTAGAACCCATTGGATTTCAAGTCCAACTCCTTAACTACTCGGACACCGCAGCTGCTGTGTGGTAAGTGAGTAAGGAATTATGAATAACTAGTATATCGGTGGACACTTTGGGAGTGGCGACCCCATCGTACTAATAGCCTATATCTGTTTCATTCATAACATCCCTGACCCGGTCAAAGACTGGAAAACAGGATTTAGGTTTTCATTTTCAGCATATCGGTGGAAATGCCTTCCTTAAAAAAGTCGCTGCGGACAGGATTCGTACCTGTGCGGATAAAAACCATGGATTTCATGTCCAACTCTTTAACCACTCGGACACAGCAGCAACTGGGCATTTAGTGAGTAACGAATTATGAATATCTGGTATTTCCGTGGAAATGTCTTCCTTAAACAGTCGCTTCGGACAGGATTTGAACCTGTGCGGGTAGATGCCATTGGATTTCAAGTCCATTTCTTTAACCGCTCGGACACCGCAGCTGATATGCAATAAGTGAGTAAGGAATTATGAATATCTGGCATTTCCGTTGGAAATGTCTTCCTCAAAAAGTCGCTGCGGACAGGATTCGAACCTGTGCGTGTAGAACCCATTGGATTTCGAGTCCAACTCCTTAACCACTCGGACACCGCAGCTGTTGTGCATTAGGTGAGTAAGGAATTATGAATCAATAGTAACTTATATCGGTGGAAATGTCTTCATTGAAAAAGTCGCTGCGGACAGGATTCGAACCTGCGCGGGTAGAACCCATTGGATTTCATGTCCAACTTCTTAACCGCTCGGACACCGCCGCTGATATGCATTAAGTGAGTAAGTAGTTATGAATATCTAGCATTTCCGTGGAAATGTCTTCCTTAAAATGTCACTGCGGACAGGATTCGGACCTGTGCGGATAAAAACCAATGGATTTCTAGTCCAACTCTTTAACCACTCGGACACAGCAGCAGCTGGGCATTTAGTGAGTAACGAATTATGAATAGCTGGCATTTCCGTGGAAATGTCTTCCTTAAAATGTCGCTGCGGACAGGATTCGGACCTGTGCGGGTAGTACCCATTGGTTTTCTAGTCCAGCTCCTTAACCACTCGGACACCGCAGCTGCTGTGCGGTAAGTGAGTAAGGAATTATGAATAACTAGTATATCGGTCGACACTCATCATCATCATCATCATCTTCTGTTACCCTCCAGGGTCGGCTTTTCCCTCGGACACAGCGAGGGATCCCTCCTCTACCGCCGCAGTGTCCCGGAGCTTCAGACTCGTGGTCGGGTATACAACTGGGGAGAATGACCAGTACCTCGCCCAGGCGGCCTCCCCTGCTATGCTGAACAGGGGCCTTGTGGAGGGATGGGAAGATTGGAAGGGATGGGCAAGGAAGAGGGTAGGAAGCGGCCGTGGCCTTATGTTAGGTACCATCCCGGCATTCGCCTGGAGGAGAAGTGGGAAACCACGGAAAACCACTTCCAGGATGGCTGAGGTGAGAATCGAACCCACCTCTACTCAGTTGACCTCCCGAGGCTGAGTGGACCCCGTTCCAGCCCTCGTACCACTTTTCAAATTTCGTGGCAGAGCCGGGAATCGAACCCGGGCCTCCGGTGGTGGCAGCTAATCACGCTAACCACTACACCACAGAGGCGGGCCCCCATCGTACTAATAGCCTATATCTGTTTCATTCATTACATCACTGACCCGGTCAAAGACTGGAAAACAGGATGTAGGTTTTCATTTTCAGCATATGGGTGGAAATGCCTTCCTTAAAAAAGTCGCTGCGGACAGGATTCGTACCTGTGCGGATAAAACCTAATGGATTTCTAGTCCAACTCTTTAACCACTCGGAGACAGCAGCAGCTGGGCATTTAGTGAGTAACGAATTATGAATATCTGGCATTTCCGTGGAAATGTCTTCCTTAAACAGTCGCTTCGGACAGGATTCGAACCTGTGCGGGTAGAACCCATTGGATTTCAAGTCCAACTCCTTAACAGCTCGGACACCGCAGCTGATGTGCCATAAGTGAGTAAGGAATTATGAATATCTGGCATTTCCTTTGGAAATGTCTTCCTCAAAAAGTCGCTGCGGACAGGATTCGAACCTGTGCGGATAGAACCCATTGGATTTCAAGTCCAACTCCTTAACCACTCGGACACCACAGCTGTTGTGCATTAGGTGAGTAAGGAATTATGAATCAATAGTAACTTGTATCGGTGGAAATGTCTTCATTAAAAAAGTCGCTGCGGACAGGATTCAAACCTGTGCGGATAAAAACCAATGGATTTCTAGTCCAACTCTTTAACCACTCGGACAGAGCAGCAGCTGGGCATTTAGTGAGTAACGAATTATGATTATCTGGCATTTCCGTGGAAATATCTTCCTTAAAAGGTCGCTGCGGACAGGATTCGAACCTGTGGGGGTAGAACCCATTTAATTACTGCTGGGCAGTGTGTGAGTAAGGAATTATGAATAACTAGTATATCGGTCGAAATGTCTTCCTTAAAAAAATCGCTGCGGACAGGATTCGAACATGTGCGGGTAGAACCCATTGGATTTCAAGTCCAACTCCTTAACCACTCGGATACCGCACCTGCTATGCAGTAAGTGAGTAAGGAATTATGAATAACTAGTATATCGGTGGAAATGTCTTCCTTAAAAAAAAATCGCTGCGGACACGATTCGAACCTGTGTGGGTAGAACCCATTGGATTTCGAGTCCAACTCCTTAACCACTCGGACACCGCAGCTGTTGTGCATTGGGTGAGTAAGGAATTATGAATCAATTGTAGCTTATATCGGTGGAAATGTCTTCATTAAAGAAGTCTCTGCTTACAGGATTCGAACCTGTGCGGGTAGAACCCATTGGATTTCGAGTCCTACTCCTTAACCACTCGGACACCGCAGCTGCTGTGCGTTAAGCGACTGCTGCTATCGAGCTCGGTCTTAACATCATCAATCGTTTTAAGATTATATACGTAAGTGTCACTTTCTTCCTAAGTTTAATATTCCTGCATTATCCACCAACAAGTATGCAAAATCTTTCTCCCTTTTTACCTTTCTGGCTTCACTGAAAATAATATTTCTGTTTAAAGTGAGATATTGTTTGACACAGAGTGCCCCCCCCCCCCCCCCCCAGTGTTAAGTCCAGTGTCAACACAGATCAAGTTACGTTTACTCTCACGCCTCTAAAGAAACATATCCCTGTCAACTTTCCAACAAATTTCAAAATAACTCCTGCGTTAGGTTGACTTACTGGCATTTTTAACCTATGACATGTGTCAATCATATTTTCAGTCACAGTATCATCTAATGCCCGACCTACATTTTTCACTAAGGAGATCACGTCTTCAGTTGGCGTTTCAGGAATACCTTGTATTTCCAGTGTATTCCGCCTTCCATATTGGTCTATAACTCTAGATCATCTGTTTGTTGCTGCAAGTTGCTGATCTTGTTATTTGATGTACTGTTCTCTGATTTAAGGGTCTCAATAACTTCCTTACTTGATTTCAGTTCTTCTCCATGACTCTTGAGTAGAATGAAGTTTTCCTCCAGTTTTTCATGAACCGAGTTCAGTTTTTTACCAAAGTCTACCTCAAGATTCTTACACGATTCCTTAACTTCTTTACTAATTGAAAGCAGAAGTCGATATATCTCGCTTACATTCTGTACATATTCTACAACTTTACTGTCCTCCTGATCACTCATATTACCACGGGGATTTTTCTCACAATTACTACAAAACCACATCTCATCATTGGATCACAAGTTTTTCACATACTCTTCCGTAAGATTTGCACATGCACTGCATAACTTGCACTGAATATTTCCATTTACATCCTGACATCCCATTTCACAAGAGGAAATACTTGTGCTCTCTACAGTTAAACTTTCGTAATGTTGGCTGTACTCATTATAATAGGTTCAATACAATACACTTTTCATCATCATCATCATCATCATCATCATCTGTTTACCCTCCAGGTTCGGATCCCACCTCTACCGCCTCAAGGGCAGTGTCCTGGAGCTTCAGACTCTTGGTCGGGGGATACAACTGGGGAGTATGACCAGTACCTCGCCCAGGCGTCCTCACCTGCTATGCTGAACAGGGGCCTTGTGGAGGGATGGCAAGATTGGAAGGGATAGACAAGGAAGAGGGAAGGAAGCGGCCGTGGCCTTAAGTTAGGTACCATCCCGGCATTCGCCTGGAGGAGAAGTGGGAAACCACTGAAAACCACTTCGAGGATGGCTGAGGTGGGAATTGAACCCACCTCTACTCAGTTGACCTCCCGAGGCTGAGTGGACCCCGTTTCAGCCCTCGTACCACTTTTCAAATTTCGTGGCAGAGCCGGGAATCGAACCCGGGCCTCCGGGGGTGGCAGCTAATCACGCTAACCACTACACCACAGAGGCGGACACAATACACTTTTACTCTTTGAAAACATTGAACATTGAAGTTGGTAGTGGTTTGTCACAATCGAGAGTTCACTTGACTCCACACAAATGTTAACACTCTATGTTGGTAGCAACTTTGTAAACACTGTTCTAAATTGCACTGAATCTCCCTACAGTTTAAAACTGATTTACAGCACTTAGCTGAGCTACAGCTGAAATGGGTTTACGTCAGTGTAAACAAGGGTACTTACAGTTTGAAATAATTGCGTCATTTTCAGCCATTAGCAACTTATATATGGTTAGTAAGAGAAAAACTATAACATTATTATTTATGACATCTAGTAAAAGAGGTATTCACAGCGATTCCAGTGTTGAGCAGATTTCTCTCTAGTCTCTAATGACCAGCGAACATATCATTTGTCCGCTCGTGTGTGTGTGTGTGTGTGTGTGTGTGTGTGTGTGTGTGTGTGCAATGCTTGTACAGTTTCTCTACGGGGTCGGGTATGAAGTGGCACAAATCTTCGTTGTGAGATTTTCACTGATCTGATGCCCTTCCTGACGTCAAACTCATTAGAGAAAAAGTTCCTTTGCTCATGTAAAATATTTTACTATCCCCACTTTAAAGTGGCTGTATTATGTGAGCTTTTTTGTGCTTGCATCCTTCAGTTTACATCCAATATTTCATGGCTATTCATTTAATTAATTTCCTTAGGTGTGAGACCCAGCTTAACACGGGGATAATAGACCGATATTTATTCGATTGTTAAATATGCTACAAATGTTATTGAAAATTGCTGCACATATCCCAGTATTGGCATGCTTCCTAAGAATCAGAAGCAAGTTCTACAATGTCAACATTCTAATTATAAAATTTTAAAATATAATGTTCAAATTTTCCCGCCTTTTTAACAATATATCACTCTTTCCTTCATAACTCTCTTACTGCTTCACGGATAATTATGACTTTTTCAGGGTTTCCTCCCATAGTGTTTTACTACAATTTGTACCTCATTGAAGTCAAAAGGATTTATATTAGATTTTATGTAATATATTTATTTACATAAATATTAATATTTTCAGGTTCTCGGAGTAAAAACTCGACAAAAATATCTAAATCACAGTGCATTTTAAAATGTTATAATTACAATTTTGACATTATTGAAGTTGATTCTGGTTGCCAGGAATCATGCCAATACTGGATATATGCAGCAATTGTCAACAACAATTGTAGCATATTTAACAATCGAATGAATATTACCCTTTTTTCCTCTGATAAGCTTGGTCTCCCCCCTTATACTGGTCCATAGAATAGTCCAAACACAGGCTGAGGTCGTGTAAACTCTCTTCGGGCAACCTATCTGCCCTTTCATTGCTCTGAGTTTCCTCAAATCTCTGTATCACAGTCTTAACTGAATCATGTTTCGCCAGTATCATAAGAGTGTCTAAGTGTTCTACGATTGGCCTGGTCTCTATCTTTTAACATATCGGTATCATACATCACGTCATTTATTTAATCTCATGAACTACTCTGAGAAGATTGATGTCAAAATGTGTGCCCCGTTGTAAAAACTGGCTACGAAGGTTCATTGCACTTCATACAAGTACGCGACTGCGCAGAAAAACGGGACATACATGGTTATGTTTAAAATTTAATTAGCGAAAGTCAAAGTTTGCAGGTCAGTAATCCACCTTCAAGTCTACAGCTAGGTCTGCGTTCTTTTTCCTCGCGTGTACGAATGTATACAACTTACCATTGAGGCTCGATGACATGGGTATGCTTACCCGCCATTTTGGTTCGTATGTGCGTGAGGATCATGTGATGAAACTTCAGTTACCCCTCAAGTGCCAACTTCCCCACATTGAACGTACTGCGTTTTTATTTGAAGTTAATTTGTAACTGTGAGTCCTTATAAGAGCATAAAAGGCAATGTATAACATGCGTATTTCCTAATAAAGGAAATTGTGATTTTGAAATGTAACATATTATGTGCTGTAATTTTAAAGAAAATAAGGAAAATGAAAATCTACAGTCTGTTTCCATTCATTCGAACAGGTCGAGAATGGAATGAATGAAGCCCCATCTAGCGACGAGGATAGGTATTGTGCCGGTTGCCGAAGCCTGTCGCGCTCCTCTGGGGCAATGATTAATGAAAGGCAGATGAAATGATAATGAAGTGTGTTGCTGGAATGAAAGATGAGAGGAAAACCCGGAGTACGCGGAGGAAAACCTGTCACGCCTCCGCTTTGTCCAGCACAAATCTCACATGGAATGACCGGGATTTGAACCACGGAACCCATCGGTGAGAGGCCGGTGCCCGGCCGCCCCAGCCACGGAACTACTAAAAGAAAACAATATTGAACACGTTTTTACAGTTTGATCACTATGTATGCTGTAGTGGATTCAAACAGCAATAAACGGAAATGAGCTAAACTGTATGTGACTCCATCAGCAATGGGGAGGAAAACGTGAGTGAGGAATTATACATACAAACATACATATATACAATATCATTAAAGACTGTTATGCCTTTCAGCGTTCAGTCTGCAAGTCTCTGTGAATTTATTAAACGTCGCCACAATCCTCTATTTGCAACTAGTGCTGTGGTCTTATTTAGTTCTATACCTCTTATCTTTAAATCGTTAAAATCTGAGTCTAACCATCGTCGTTTGGTCTCCCTCTACTCCTCTTGCCCTCCGTAACAGTGTCCATTATATTCCTAGGTAACCTATCCTCCTCCATCCGCCTCACATGACCCCACCACCGAAGCCGGTTTATGCGTACAGCTTCATCCATCGAGTTCATTCCTAACTTAGCCTTTATCTCCTCATTCCGAGTACCCTCCTGCCATTGTTCCCACCTGTTTGTATCAGCAATCATTCTCGCAACTTTCATGGCTGTTACTTCTAACTTATGATTAAGATATCCTGAGTCCACCCAGCTTTCGTTCCCGTAAAGCAAAGTCGGTCTGAAAACAGACTGATGTAAAGATAGTTTCGTCTGGGAGCTGACTTCCTTCTTACTGAATACTGTTGATCGCAACTGCGAGCTCACTGCATTAGTTTTACTACGCCTTGATTCAATCTCACTTACTATATTACCATCCTGGGAGTACACACAACCTAAATACTTGAAATTATCTCCTGTTCCATCTCTGTATCACCAGTCAGTCATTCAATTCTGTTGAATTTCTTACCTACTGACATCAATTTAGTTTCCAAAAGGCTAATTTTCATACCATACTCATTGCACCTATTTTCAAGTTCCAAGATATTAGACTGCAGGCTTTCGGCACAATCTGCCATTAAAACCAAGTCGTCAGCATAGGCCAGACTGCTTACTACATCTCCACCTAACTGAATCCCTCCCTGACATTTTATACCTTTCAGGATATGATCCATGTAAACTACGAACAGCAAAGGTGAAAGATTACAGCCTTGTCTAACCCCTGCAAGTACCCTGATCAAAACACATTCTACCATCAATTCTCAGTATGGCGAACGTCTTTTCCCTCGGAACGCTATCATATGCTTTCTCTATATCTACGAAACATAAACCCTGTCTATTCCTCTCGTAGCATTTTTCAATTATCTGGCGCATACTGAAAATCTGATCCTGACAGCCCCTCTGTGGTCTGAAACCACATTGGTTTTCATCGAACTACTCAACTACTGATCGCATCCTCCCTTCCAAGATGCCAGTGAATACTTTGCCTGGTACACTAATCAATGAAATACCTCGATAGTTGTTGCAATCCTTCCTGTTCCCTTGCTTATAGCTGGGTGCAATTACTGTTTTTGTCCAATCTGAAGGTACCTTACCAACACCCATGCTAATTTTACTACTCTATGAAGCCATTTCATCCCTGCCTTCTCACTATACTTCACCATTTCAGGTCTAATTTCATTTTTTTCCTGCTGATTTATGACAATGGAGTTTATTTACCATCCCTTCCACTTCCTCAAGAGTAATTTCACCAACACCATTTTCCTCCTCCCCATGAGCTTGGCTGTTCTTAACCACCAGGATGATTTTCTTTTACGTTGAGAAGCTGTTCAAAATATTCCTTCCACTTCTCCAGTGATGCCCTGGGATCTATTATGACTTCACCTGAATTACTCAAAACACTGTGCATTTCCTTTTTCCCTCCCTTCCTAAGATTCTTTATTACTGTCCAGAAAGGTTTCCCTGCTGCTTGACCTAGCCTTTCCAGGTTGTTACCAAAATCTTCCCACGACTTCTTTTTAGGTTCATCAACTGTTTGTTTCGTTCCGTTTCTTTCTTCTACGTACAGATCCCTGTCTGCCTCGGCCCTTGATTGGAGCCATTTCCGATAAACCTTCTTTTTACGTTTACAAGCTGCTCTCACTTCATCATTCCACCAACATGTTCGCCTTTTCCCATCTTTACACACAGTTGTTCCTATGCATTCGCTTGCTGTTTCTACTACAGCATCCCTATATGCCACCCATTCTCTTTCTATATCCTCAACCTGCTTACTGTCTACTGTTCGAAACTTCTCACAATCATATTCATGTACTTCTGTCTAATTTCCTCGTCCTGGAGATTTTCTACCCTTGTTCGTTCGCAGACATATTTCACTTTCTCTACCGTAGTCCTAGAGATACTTAGTTCACTACAGATCAGATAGTGGTCTGTATAATCGAAAAATCCCAGGAAACCTGTACTTTCCTGACATATTTCCTGAATTTGAAGTCTGTTAAGATATAGTCTATTATGGATCTGGTACCCCTAGCCTGCCACGTGTAGCGGTGAATAGCCTTATGCTTGAAGAATGTATTCGTAACAGCTAAACCCATACTAGCACAGAAGTCCAGCAAACGCTTCCCATTCCTATTAGCTTCCATATCTTCCCCACATTTACCAATCACCCTTTCGTATCCTTCAGTTCTATTTACAACTCTCGCATTGAAATCGCCCATTAGTACTATTCTATCCTTGCTGTTGACCCTGACCACGATGTCACAAAATGCTTCATGAAACTTGTCAACTTAATCCTCATCTGCACCCTCACATGGTGAATACACGGAGACAATTCTCGTCCTAATTCCTCCAACTGACAAATCTACCCACATCATTCGCTCATTTACGTGCCTAACAGAAACGATGTTGCGTGCAAAGGTTTTCCTGATAAACAGCCCTATCCCATACTCTGCCCTTCACTTTCTAACAGCCGTCCAGTACACTTTATATTCTCCTATCTCTTCCTCGTTATCTCCCCTTACCCGTATATCACTTACTCCTAGCACTTACAGATGCACCCTCTTTGTTGACTCAGCCAGTTCTACCTTCTTTCTTCCATAAGCCCCATTAATATTGATAGCTCCCCATCGAATTCCACGTCGTTCTCAAAGTTGTTTCCAAGGAGTCCCTCGCCTGTCAAATGGGAGTGGGACTCCGTTACTCCCACAGGTCCGAGGCTTGCTTAAAATGTTCAGAGCTCGGTAAATTCATGAAGCAGGATGCTACCCTACTTACACATAGTCCAAGTGAGGATCTCTCCTCTAACGGGTTATAGACCACCTGTGGATTGTATTGTCCTAGCCGCCTGAGCACAAGGAGGGCCATGACTCAGAATATGTCCGAGATGCCCACTCCCATTCCATAGCAACTGGTATCCCGACTCTCAGGACCACTTACTAGGCCACTCAGCCGTTGCCTATGGTTCACGAACTAGGACGTGACTACTGTAACCCACACTATGAACCATAAGCAACTTGCAAAACATATCTTTATAACAGCAGCCCAGTCTGCCAGAGACCCCAATCGCATAAACTTTCAAAGCCATAGCACAGGATATTTTATCATAGATGCGTGATTTAAAACAATGAAAAATAGATATTCATGAACTTACAGGCTTCAAAAACATTCCAAGGAATTATTAATATTATTATTATTATACTCTAGTCCAAAACATAAAAATTTACAGTTAATTTACATGTCATATTGAAGTACACGAAACATAACATGTGAAGTCATGTAGTAGATCATCCCCTGTGCAAGATATTGGGCACAGAGGGCACTGAAGCATGCTGCTCGTAGTTGTTTTCTTGTGCACATTCATACATTGTGTCACTTGTATTGAACCCCCATATCTTCAAGTTATCCCTGGAGCTTCCTACTCCTGATCGTAGCCTGTAGCTTTCATTATGACCAGCTGGAAACTGTTCAGCTGCTGGCATGCATCCGCGGAAGTGAGTGGCCTTTTCTCCCACAGCTCCAGCCTTGCTTTCTCTGATGAGACGGTAAGTATCTCGGATGTCGTCAGGAAGCTGTTCTGGGATCTCAACCGTTACTGAGGAGGACTATGCCCATGCAGCGGTGTTCCACTATAAGCCTCTCCCTGTTGGCAATTACTTCTCTACGTACTCAAGATGACGCTATTCCAACCATGTTTTAGAGCTTATCTGTCGGAGTAGGCTTTAAACAACCTGTAATCAATCTGCAGGTTTCATTGATAGCCGTATCTACGTGTATGGCATGAAATGAACCGTACCAGACTGGGGAAGCATATTCAGCGGAAGAAAAACACAGTGCCATTGCTGAAGTTCAGATTGTTTGATGACGAGGGCGCCACTGTGACCCTGCCTATTTGCGAATAAGTTGGTTTCGTGTGGAGATTTTCATCTTATTACTCTTATAACGAGTTTTGAACGTATGAGCTCTATCAAGGGCCACTCCGAGGCACTTTGGAGTGTAGCAGTGCTGCAATTGGATACCTGACCAAGCTTACGATGAGCTTCCCTATTCCTTAAAGGCACATACTTGTGTCTGAGAACGATTGGGTCTGAGTTGAATCTGACTGTAGTAACTTGACAGATTTCTAAGGGCAGCTTTCAGATTTTTCTCCCCGGATTCAGATCTAGAGCCTTGTGCACTAAGGACTAGATCATCTGCATATAAGAAGCTTTTTGTGGTGGGGGCCAACGGCTGGTCGTTGGTATAGATGTTGAAGAGAACTGGAGCCAAAACGCTCCTCTGAGGTAGTCCATTTTTTCTGTGGTCACAAACGACTGCGATGGCCTTGTAAGTCAACAAATAATCCTTCGGTTTTGAAAGAAAGTTCTGCTAAGTCTAGTTACTGTAGATGGGAGTCTTTGATTAGATTGAAAAACTTGACATGGAATAACCGTTAATTGACAGTATCATACCTCTGCTGTTAGATCTATAACGCCCACCCCTGTCACCTGGCGAGTTTCACACCCATCCTCTATAAACTGAGTGAGATTGAAGAGTTGGCCTGTGCAGATTTTCTTAGGCCGAAATTCTCCTTGCTCGGTTATGAGCAGATGGTCAATTGCAGGCATTATTATGTTCAGAACCATACGCTCAAACAGTTTATAGAGGTAGTTAAGAATACTAATTAGCCTGTTGTTATCGGGATGTTTTGCTTCCCTGCCATGCTTCAGGAGAGCTATCACTCCGCTCTTTCGCCGGATCTTCGGTATTTGGCACTTGCCCATGCAGGTATTAAAAAGTTGCAAGATCTTTACTGTTGTTGTTGAACCAAAATTCTTAATTTGCTCTTATCGGATGTCGTCTAAACCGGTTGCTTTCCGAGCTTTACTCTCCTTGATAGCCTTGTTAACTTGATGGGATATTAAGTTCACTCCTTTTCTCCTGGAACTCATGATGACTTTTAGGTACTTAGACTTTGTAACTGACTTTCTCACTCATGAGCAGCTCATGAGCTATCTGGTCTGCAGTGATACTGGAATGTGCAGTAGATCTGTTTTGGTGGTTATTAAGACGCCTCAGTAGTCTTCATGCTTTGCGGCTGTTTCCAATTAGATCAAGATTTTCTATAGTTTTAATCCAGCAATCCCATTTTTTATACTGCCAGCAATGTGACGAGTTTATTCTCAGCCCTTAATGTTGCCTCGTCCAGTGGTTTTTGTTCAAGTAGCGTCTTATACTGCGTAAATTAAGCAGCAATTATTGAAGTAAGACCAGCGATATATGATGTAAGACAACAACGAGATATAGCCCTTCTGGAGCATCTCTTCGCAGCCTCAACAAAAGCATCGTACTATTCAGGTGTGGGTTCTATGGTGGATACTATAGCATCCAGCATGTCTGTAAACTTTGTCCAGTAGTATTTCCTGAAATTGAACTTCCTTCGAAATGACAGGCTCTGTTGCCTGACTGCTGTGTATACTTCGCACATGGTAGGCCTGTTTTGCGTATTTGGGATAGGGTTACATACTGTTTTTTTCACTATTGAGGGATGTATTCATTGCTGAATATCAGATCTGCGTTGTAGCAATGTTTTCATCTGCCGCTGTTAAATGATGCAGGTCGCTTAGGATCATGGATAAGGCTCATATGATTGCCTTCTGCCCATTCTTACAATGCTATTCCATCCTCAACATCATGTTCATATTCCCTCGTGGCTCTGTGGCAGTTAGTCTCCCAATCACTAATTGTATGCGTGGATTGTAAAAGTTAGCAGGTACCTTGGCTTTGATTTGAGTGTCCGGTGGCTTGAATTTGGATGTGATTGTACAGCCTTTGATTTCCGGAGTTAGAACTTGTCGGTCATTTCCATCAGTGAAGGCTGTTGATATACCCTGTATACCAGATTGGACAAATATAACACTTGCATATTTGTGATGAGGTATTTCGATAGCCAGTCGTATTCTATTTATTCTCCGTCTACGCATTTCGTAGCTCCTTTGAGTCTACTGTATGCATAGCATATCACACTTGGTTTTCCTGCACAGATCTTGTAGCAGTTCCTCTTTAGATTTGTGATATACCTTCTATATTCACTGAGATTGCGGTTAACTGTGATCCTGAAAAGGACTAATATGATGTTTCCGTTATGAATGGATTAGCCGGCGATTTCGCTGTTGCTCAGGGAGCGTCCGATTCCATCATAACTCTTAAGTGGATCGCAATCTTTGGAGAGCCACCTTTTTTGTTCCTCAGTGAGGAATGGAATGTTGTGTTATTACTGCAGTAAAAGATGTAAATTAATGAAACATTACTTAAATGTGATATTTAAAAATTAGCATACTGCCTGAGCAGGTTAACGGATGTTGCAAACTTTGAAGTTTAATAGGATGAGTTCTGTTTAAAAAATCAGACTACTTCTATTACTCATTCCAGAGGAACTATTGATATCATTACCGAAGTCAAAGGTTTTCAATATTCAGTTCTTTTTGACAGACCTAGAGTGGAGATGAAATGTTCGACGCTGTTATATTATTGTGACGCTGTAGCGGGAACTCTTAAAGCGTAGTCTCTCTATACCTGTTGTTCGGCCTTTATAATTTCTATTATTTAAATCCTATCCATCAACCTGAAGTTTGTTTGGCCCTTTCAATTAAACTTTTTTAATGAACTTGCAGAAACGACCTGTAAATCTGCAGAGCAAGGCTTCATACGTTGGACAAGTACATATCCTCTCATAAAGAATGGTGGGTAAATCGTGAAACTTGCATGGCTTGAACAGAATAAATGAGTACGTAAATGTTTTACAGAAATCAGTAAGTAAAAGTACGCAACACTAACAGCCTGCACTTGATTTACGGAAACCTTCATCCCAGTGACCTATGTCCTTTAAACGAATAGGGCTTTCTAATCTACAGGTTCGAACCTCACTGTCAGCAGCCGTAAAGATGGTTTTCTGTGGTTTCCCATTTTCGCACCAGGAAAATGCTGGGACTGTAGTTTTTTTTAAGGCCACGGGCGCTTTCCCCAGATTCCTAGCCCTTTCCTATCCCATCATCGCCATAAGATGTCGATGCGACTAAAAACAAATTAAAAACAACAACAACAACAACAACAACACATAATTCAAGTAAAATAAAAAGTTTTACATTGAGATACTTACTTTACAGGCATACTTATTATTTGCATTATTTGTTGTAGAAAATTAGGAAAAGAGATTTGTGATATGAAAACGTGAGTACTCACAATGCACATCAGGCCTTCGATTTACAAAAGATGTTCAATGTGGCTCCCTATTAGCCGGAAGGGAGGACTCGGTGTGACGACGCAGACTTTCCCGTACACATTCATACACTGCGACTTCGTTTCCTATCATAACTATAGCATAAAATATACACCTTCGGAAGTCTTTACCAGTTCCTTCATGTGGCCCAGATATAGAAACCCGAGGGATCTAAATTAGGCCTTCGAGCTGGCCACTGTACTGGATCATTTCGATCAATCCATTAGCGCGGGAGAATTGTGTCTAGGTACTTCCGCACCGGCCGTGATATTCGAGGGGATGCACGGTCATGCACGAACTAAATATCCCTGCGAGTATGTAGAGGAACGTTATCCATAGCTTCCAGTAACATGTGCGTGAGAAACTGCAGGTAACATTGGCTTGTCAACGTAGGTGTTAGTACAGAAGGATCAATTAATGCGTCCGCAAGTATTCTCTTCTCCACATCTGATTTCATTGTGTCTATCCAGCGTTTCCTTGGCCTTCCCCTTGGTCTCTTTGTTTGGAAAGTAAGGAAGAAGTATTGTCTGGCAGGTCTCTCGCTCTTCATTCTCATAATATGCCCATGCCACTGTAGTCTACACTTCTTTATTACACTGGTAATAGAGGCCTCAGTGCCACCGCGCATATCCTGAAGAAAATGTGTAGACGTCCTGCACGGGAAGCAAGAGCACGTATTACGAGGACATAGAGCTGACTAGAGTGGTGTTTACAAATTGTTCGCGTTTCACTACAAAATTCTCAAAAACCTTGGGTGAAATTTAGTGGTTCCTATTCTCCTACAACAGTAAGGATCAGAGACTACGATATTTACTTACAGTTGCTGCTGCCATCACCAGTTCAGTAGACTACAATTATTTCAACATCATTTTGTATAACTAATGCACGTGTATACAATATATAATTGCATCATTTAATATTTACGTCACAGTTATTTTCACATTACATGGTGGTAAAGCACGAAGTTACATAGTTTAGTGACTACAAATATGTGGTGGAAATATACATCGTTCATTTATCATAATTATTTCCTTTCTTCTGAATACAGATGCAGTTATATTTTGTGGGTTCTGGTTTATTCAACAGTTTGTTTTATTCAGTGCTATAAATTACTAGTGTTTGACGAATATGATCAAGCACTGTATCGTTAATATTCCAATTAATTGCGTGAAATGAGGGGGGGGGGGCTATCCAGACGAATATTAGAGGAAGCTAATTTAGAGTGTTTCAAAGTTTGTGATGTAGTGAAATAACCGCATTTGATGTATTTAAATTTAAATAACACAGTTTGTTGAAAAATGGCGACAGCGGATATGCAGTAATCACTCGCTGTCGGAAAGAAGAATGCTATACGCAAAACTCGTGCGAATATATTGTGAATTCAGTGTTCACACAGACATTTACACTAAAATATAATAATTAAGGCAACCTTCGTGGAATCCAGTCACTTTCGTGATCGGTACGTGTGACCCTTCCATAGCCTAATGTTTCACTCGTACGGATTTAAGTGTTCGTGTGGGAATTTATTTTCCTTGAACTGCAGGTATATCAATTGGACTATGAATGATCCGCCCGACACGGGACAGATTATTAATTCTGCCCTACAGACTTATTACGCAGATCCAGCTACAATACCTTTACGAATAAATCCGGTTGATTTTCAATCAGATCTTCAAGATGAACAGCAACAAGCCCTAACAATGGAGCAACATCGCTCTTTACGAACTAGACATCATGAAAAGAGCTACGCTAGCACCGGAAACTTATCAACAGAACTATAATCAAGTAAAGGTACACATAGTAATAACAGTTCTAATATGAAGTACAATTTAGACCTTAAAACTAAACGTTTCCGTGCCGATCCCAATTTCAATATGGAACATCCAATAGATATGGATACTGAGAACGAAAATGACTCTTCCGACAACACTAATGACACAAATGCATCAAAACAACTTCCTGTTAAAACCCCATTAGCTGCCCCAAGATCTTCTACCGGGGGTACACCGCCGTCATCCCGTTTCAGTCAAAATAATACGTACAATGATACTGATAATGGACCGTTCCAGAGAATCAGTAGCGATGAAGTGAATGCTTTAGTACTTGCAGATGATGTGGTGATTTGGGGAAAGGGAGGAAAGGAAGTACAAAGGAGACTAGACATTTGAAATGAAAATCTGAAGGACTTTGGAATGGTAATTAGTAAAAACAAAACTGTAGTCATGCCCTGTGGAAAAGAGAAAAAGAGAAGCCAAGTGAACATAGACGGAGAACGGTTAGAGAATGTGGAAGAGTTTACTCGTACATATCTGGGTAGCATTACTAATGGAAGTAATGAAATCAACCCTGAAATTAATAACAAAGTAATGGTACAGCATTTTATCATCAAGTCAGAGAGCTTTTATGGGATGACAAAGTACCCAAGAGAACGAAATTAACATTATATAAACAGTATTTCATACCACACGGACTAGAAACACTGGTAACTAATAAGAGACAAGATAGTAAGATCCAAGCAGTAGAAATGAAATGTTTAAGAACATCGGTTGGAAAGATAAGAAGAGATAGAATTCAAAATATTAAAACCAGAGGAGCTAAATATAGAACCGTTAGTACAGGAGATACAGAAAGCAAGACCTAGAGAAGCTGAATTGGATGTGACGGAAGTAATGGAGCAGGAAAAGTGGAAGGACAGAAAGGAGTGGAGGAGGCTTGTTAACCACACCCGGGCGACTGGGTGGGACATTGATGATGATGCTGATAATGAATGGGCCGTTCCTTGTTTTTGTTGAGTGGACTAAGGATAATATTGGGAACTTACATCCGATGCCAATAGGACGATTGATCTTTACTGAAAATAGTATTCCCCGTCAACAAGTTCTGGACATTAAACCTTCTGTTATGAATTGACTTCGTATTGAGACCTTATCCGAAACAGCAGCAAGCAAGTTAGTTGAATCAAACTTTTTGTAGGAAAAACACCTTGATGTGTATATTCCAAGTAGTGTTGTGCACACTAGAGATTATCAGAAATGTAGACACGACATTCAGTGAAAATGAAATTCTAAAGGAAATTCAGAGTGATGTTCCCATTTACCAAGTGTAACGATTTACAAAGAAGCTTCCAAATGGAGACACACGACCAATTCTAGTCTGTCTCATAACATTTCGTGTCCAACACCTGCCTCAACATATCCTAGGAACATGATGCGAAGTTCAACCTTACATCTTTCCAGTGCTGCAATGTCACCAATGTTTAAGATATAATCATTCACCACCTCAATGCAGAGGACAACAGCGCTTCAGTAGGTGTGTGGGACCCCATGACGTAAGAACTTGTACTGACACTGCACCACCAACATGCATGTATTGCTACGATCCACACTTAGCCACAGATAGGGAGTGTCCTGAGTACAAGAGATGGTCCGAAATCAAATACCTTATGGCTCAGAAACATGTATCTCAAGAAGTAGCAATCAATATGTACCATAACAGAAATTATTCTACTGCTGCAATGGCCCCGTCTTTCATTTGGCAAAGCAGGGAAGAATTCCCTCCTCTCTCACAATCGGCTGTCCCGTCCCAAGCGTACTTCCAGCCACATCTACCACGCACGGTTATCTCGCCTCCCGTCTCAAGCGGACTTCCAGCCACATCTACCACGCACGGTTATCTCGCCGGCTAACATCCAGTCTCGGCATCCAGAACAGGTTTCTCAGCAATTAAGAAATCGAACCAACTCGCAGTTTATCTCACAGGGCCGTTAACAACAAATAATGCCTCCTCAGAAACAATGAACGCCGATGAGAGTGCATCCTCGCACACCACAGCAATTGCACCGGCCCCAGAGACCTCCTCCCCCATCTACTCCGAAACCGAATTATTTATCGATTCAACAACGTCAGTATATTCCCCCACATTTGCCTGTAACACCAATTTCCCACAACCCCTATGCCCCCTCAACCACAACCGCGTCCCAAAATTATAAGCATCTGATTGGGAAAATATTATTTTAACCTTATTACTCAGTCCCAATCTACAACGCCCGAGACCTTTAACTCGGCTATAATACATAACATGATCGCAAGTATATTTAATTCTGATAATGATAAAATACTCCAATGGAACGCACGATCCGTACTTGCAAATAAAGAGATCTTACGGAGAGTTTATACACTGAAGGTATTAATTTAGCAACCTTGAATGAAACTTAGCTTAAAAACTATTATAATCTAACCATTACTGGCTATAACGCCATCCGACAGGACCGAGAAAACGGTTATGGAGGGGTAGCAATATTAATTAAGAATACAATTCTATACGTAGAAACAGTTATTGACCACTCGGAGATTGCTAGTTTTCATGTCGTTGCCGCAAGAGTTCGCCTTAACAACCAAGATATTATATTGGTTTCATTCTATAGCCCACCACGAACAAAAATTCAAATTCAAGAATGGTATCGGCTTACGCAACAGATAGTGACCTCTTTTGTGGTGATTATAACGCACATAGCACAACATGGGGTTGCGAGATAAATGTTACATATGGTGAGGCTGTCATACAAATAGTAGATGATTTCAATTTATTTGTGTTAAACTATGGATACCAGTACCGGGACAACGTCCCTCCGCTGTCGACCTAACAATTTGTTCTTCTAATATCTTATCTTATTTTCACTGGAAAATCTTGCCTTATTCAATGGGTTCTAATCAATATGCTATTACCCATTTCACCTGTTTTGCCATTTCGTCCCTCACCGGCCAAACCCACTATTAAATGGAACATTCAAAACGCTGACTGGGTCAAATACAGAAGGGTAAGATACGCAATTATACCTCCTATGTTAAATCAAAAAAGCACGCTTGATAAATACAACTCCGGATTCTAGGTGGAAAATTACCTAAGGATGCTTAAACGTACCTCTCCAACCTTCTCAGCTTACTAGTCCTATTTCCTAGAACAACATGAAAGAGTCTATTATTAGGCATGTTTCCAATTAACTGTACCGTGGTTTTGCATGGTAATACCTGAAGAAGTTTATATAGCAGCCCTTCTCTCCAAACCGTGGGATAAGCAGCAGAAAGATTTAAAAAAAGCAGAAGTTTTCAACTGTTGCTGAAAGCCTGTTTCAGTGCATGTTGTGAGTGCAAGGACTTGGTCACAACAGCTACGATTCTGCCTAAAACAGCTTGGTCAATAGGATATGTTGATTAATTACGATGCTAATTCTATTGTATAGTAGTCTTTCTAGGAGTTTATAGCAACAACTGAGGAGAGCGATTGGTCTGTAGTTTTGTGATATATCATTTAGTTTGCCAGGTTTCAATATGGCAAGGATTTTAGTCTCCTTAAACTCCTTGGGAAGAATACCTTTCTGAAGTATGTGGGTAAAGAAGCACGTCAACCACCTTCTCGCATTGCGTCCCATATTTACGATAAATTCAGGATGTATTCTATCAAAACCTGGTTCCTCACCAACTTTCATGTGCTTTAATGCTGTATCAACCTCATCAATCGTGAAGGCTTCACAGTACTCGGAAGAGGTGGTTCTACAGTTTCGGCTACAATGGCTTCAGCTACCTTCAGAATAGAAAAGAAGTTCAACCTTCGCATTTTACACTCATGAGCAATAGAATTACATAAAGCTGGCTAGTAGCGTGTAGCACCCTCTTTCGCCTTCATGACGGCAGCGTAGCTGCGTGGCACGGACTCCACAAGTCAGCGGAAGCGTTAAGGAGTCATACTGATTCTTGAACGCTGCACTGCCTCCCATACTCTATAAAAATTAATCGGAGCAGGGTTCAGAGCACCCATATCCCTCACGACAGAATCCCAGATGTGGTCATTGGGATTGAGATTGGGGCTCTTCGGGGTCCAGCCAAGCATCTTCACATGCGTGGAGTGTTCATTGAACCAGTCAGCGACAGTTCGGGAGCGATGGAATGGAGTATTGTCTTGCTATACAGTATGTACAGGTCACGTGCAGAGTACTGGAGGTGAACGAAGTGATGAACATGATCTGCCGGGAGGTTGTAGTAACGTGCACTAGTGAAGGGCTTCATTAGATCCCATTTCATCCTACGTGGAAAGTCCCCATATGAGAATATACTACCATCAGCCTGAACCATACCCTGCTGGCAAGAACGATCTATTGCCTCATATGGTTGACGACGTACTTGTACTTGGCCATCGGTGTGTACCAACTGGTACCTATACTTATCTGTCCAGGCGACCTTTTTCTATGCTTCGAGCGTCCAATTGTAGTGTTCCTTTGCCCATGTCAGTCGTTGTGTCTTGGGACGGATACCCACGTGGGAACGCTTGCTTGTGTATCCCAGGGCGAGGAGATGGCTCCGAATGATATGGCTGCTCACACGTCCTTGTTGTCTGGCATTGAATTGACGAGCGATCTACTGCACTGTGGCCTGTCTATCCGCTGCTACGTCCCGAGTTAGCTGACGGCGATCCTTGTCATCAACGCGTCGTAAACCACGTACACCACGACAGTTGACCGTAGCGACGGTGGTTGTACCGGAAAACACGTACTCATGGTGGCCCTTGGAAAGTCCAGTGCCTGAGGGACTTCAGAGATGGAGTATCCCATACGTCTGGCACTGACAATCTGGCCACGATCAAATATGCTGAACTATCGTGTCTTACCCATCCTGCTGTCAACTGTTACCCATACAGCCCGTTAAAGGTCTGATATCCTCGCTGTTACATGCTACTCCCTCTTATTACATTCGCCGCACCCAGCACAACGCCATTATCCCATTATGGCAACAAACTCTAATTCACTTCCTCATGAGTGTATTTCTTTACATTAATTTAATGTTCTAAATGAATAAGTTAATTTAAAAGTGGTAGCTTCGTCAGCAAAAATTTAAATGCGTTCACCCAAGAGTTTGCAGCATGGAATGGTGACGTGGTTGGTCGCTGGCGTGTGAATACATCTATGACAATCACTGACAGGCAGTCGGGGGACGGGATTTGAATGGCGGGAGTTGTCGAATTCGATCCCTCCACTATCACTGGGGGACAGTCGAGAAGGGGAGGAGGGATTTAAAAAAGTTTCATTCTATCGACACTTTTCATATTACAAAAGATTCTGAAAATTAATTCCTAAACATTTCTTTCTAAACTCAGTATTAAGGGAAGGTAGTGTCCATATGTGTATTTCGAAACAAAAATGGCCTATCTTAGTCTGAATATCAAGTTTCAACAAAATGTATTCAGTGGTTCTTCTGGGAAGCTGGAACAGGCAGACAGAGAGAGAAACACGAAATATATATTTTCGACATTTTATTTCAAAAGGTCTAAAGCGTGTAAAAACTGATATTTTACAAAAGATTAAAAGGACAAACATACGTTATTGTTTTATTTATATAGAAAACTAGCTGATGTACCCGTGCTTCGCTACGGAATTCTACATTGTATACAGAATTCTAGGTTAGGTAGTGTACACGTTGTGAGCAAGATTGTCTTAAATTGTATAGCTCTTAATTTTACCCTAGAAACGCGACGGGAAGTCACCAAACATCTCTTCTCATATGATGACTGAGGGAATTTTCACTGTAATGGTAGACCCAATTTCATACCATCAGTCACAATCAGGTTGGGATGTTTTCATTATAATGCCTCTTTACATCCTCAGAAAGACTGTCTTAGTGGTTTTCCCAATTGAAATAACATACAATGACGTCAATAGGAATGGAGCGATTAAAAGCAATGCTTTCATATTATGAAATACTCGTACAAATGAAACACCACACATTTTCTCACTTTTAACGAACAGGACTACGCTGCCTATCTAACAGTCCCAAGTTCCAGACCTGGAATGATCAAACCGCAGACAACCGTGATCCGTGAACTCTCTTCGGCTTTCTTCGGCGGGGAGAGGGTCGAATAGTGGAGACTCACAGGGCAAAAACTATGCCCAATTACTATTCTGTTTCCTAGGAGTACCCGATGAGTCGGAAAATATCAATTCACTACACTAGCGGCGGAAAAATCTATCTGACTTGAAGGCAAATTTTTCCTCTTCACTGCTAGTTTGGAATGAAGTGAATGTAAAATTTAATAAAAGCGAAAGGAAAGAAGCTTTTCTTAAGAAATGGCTCTTTTCAGAGTTGAATTTTGAGTTATTTATTGAATATTGTGGTGCTATAATTTGGAAAAGGCCTAAATTGTTATTCTAAACCAGGCCATACTACTACTACCACTAAGTGAGACTCTGCCTTAAGTATGCACACTGCTCATTCAAAACAGCCAGTCACAGTACGGCTCGAATAGCTGAAACACTATGATGAGCCAGTGTGTTACGTACCAGCTGCATCAGAAAATATATGAACCAGAGGAATGGCATGCTAAAGAAGAATATTTCTAACTCCCCGGCTATTTCCCGCCAATATTCAGTCAGGCTGTTATACTCGGTACGCAGCAGTAATCCCATCTATCGGAGTTGAGAGGTAGCATAAGAGACGAAGAACATCACAATAAACAATGGTCAATGTAATGTTATTGTTGATCAATGTTATGCACTTTCGATATTATAGGCCTTCACATTTCGTTTTCTTCCGACTCTGAAATGCCACTCTCATCATAGTCGGTACGGTAAAACTGAATAAAAGATAAATTTTTCGGAAATTGTATTCACAATAACTTTTTAATATAGTACTTTTCGATAGGACCAATAACATTGGCATTTAAAAACATTTTAGGCACTTTCCCCTAAACTACAATTTCATCCAGAATGAATAAAATGTAGAATGTAGTTTCTTATTCCCCGACTACATATACCGATTTCATTAAATTCTGTTAACCCATTTTCTCGTGGCTCGGCGTTGATATGGACTTAGCAACAAAGAAAAAAATCATGAATATCTGTGTTATCACAGCCTGTACGGTAAAAATGTATAAGACATAAATGGTCGGAAATATAATTCTGTATAACTTTGGTTATGTAGTATTTATGGATACGACAACTAATAATATAAATATTTGAGAATTACATTTAGGCCTTTCCCTAAACCACCATTTCACTTAGTGTAAATAAAATTACTTATAGTTTAAATTGTAGCGGATCATTCTCCGACTTTGCATACCAATTGCCAATGAAATAGGACCACTAATAACGTAAATATTTAAAAATTAAATTTTAGGCCTTCCTCTAAACTACCATTTCACTCAGCGTGAATAAAATTATTCATAGGCTAGATTGTAGCGACGTATTCCGCGACTTTTCATGCCAATTTTTGTTAAAATAGGACTACTTAAAACATAAATATTTAAAAATTAAATTTTAGACTTTCCCCTAAACTACCATTTCTGTCAGCGTGAATAAAATTATTTACGGCCTAGATTGTAGCGACTTATTCCTCGACTTTGCATACCGATTTTTATTAAATTCTGATGCGTGTACAGACAGACAGACAGACAGACAGACAGACAGACAGACAGACAGACAGACAGACAGACAGACAGACAGACAGACAGACAGACAGACAGACAGACAGACAGACAAACAGACAGACGGAAGAGTAAAAAGTGCATTTCCTGGTTACTGTGGACATGACCGATACATAAATACCATTCTTTTCAAATTCTGAGCAATGTACAGACAAAACTCTTATTTTATATATATATAGATAAACAAATGATCATAATATCTGTTGCACGCTTATAATTCGGAAATTAAGAATTGCACACGACACTCATTTTCATACCGTACAGTCAATTAGTCCTCAGTGATATGCATTTACGGCTGTCGCGCAGGTGGCGGATTCACTATCGAATGTTTACCTAGTCTTTTACATGATATCAAAGAACTTGGTTACTTATCGAACAATTCCTTGATAAAATATTCCATTCCCTCATTCCTCTTCCTATAAATTAATATTTCCTGCAATTTGTCGTCTTGAATTCCAATTTTATGTCCATATGCGACCGGTTGCGAGGAAACCAAAAGTTGGATTTTTCATTTTTGAGATTTTGTTGGTTCTAAAAATGGCATAAGTTAGTGTCCATTTTTAAAAAGGAGTTAATGTTTATAGGTGTAATACTTTAGAAGATATTGATATTATTGATTGTTGCTATTAAGAAAAGTGTGTTTTCAGAAAACACAATTACAGCTTTCACTTATTTTCTTACCAACAGAGTTTTCATTATAGCGAGTGGCAAAGACTCGAACTGCTGCGTAACTTAGTTTGTTTAGAAGACAAGTCCTTGATAAAATATTCCAATCCTTATACATGAATACATGCCCCAATCTGTTCTCTTGGAATCCAGTTTTATCTCCACATGTAGACCGTTGCGCCAGAAGTCAAAACATAGAAGTGTAATTTTAACACCCCGGACACTTTTGCTCACCTCTGCCGTAGAATTTGCATTGCCGACTTCGGGTCCCTTTTCACGCAGCGAGTCACACACATTATGAAGAAGCCAAGGATGAGACCAAGACACTTCATTGAACATAACAAATCTGTTGTAGCCAATATCAGAAAATACAGTGCAATGTATACTCTAGGTCTCGTCAACACTGAGGATGACTGCGTAGCTGTACTTCCTCTTGAAACAGTAATCACCACCACCACCACTACCACCTCCACTGCAAAGGCAGTAGGTACGTGAAAGATAGTAAAAGAGTAAACACTTCAGGACTGTCTCAATAAATGCACAAATATTTAAAGAATGCTGAAGCCTTCCGAAAATGGAAACAAGAGTCAGAAGTATTCGAACAAGCCTAAAATATCTGAAGACGGATATAAGAGAGGCTATATACAAGGTAAGAAAGCCGAGGTGGCGGAGCGTCGCAGGTTGCAACCGAGTACGTCTAATGGTGCCGCCTGATCTATGGAAGTAGATATGCCCGGACAAACTCCAGAAGATGTAATCAAAATCGGAGAAGATTGGAAATAGTGTGATTTAATAACATTCGCAGAATGAGAGCCCACACGAAAAGGAAAAGTCGAAATTCTACGCTTGCAGTTGTTTCTAACACCCACCTAGTACCCACGCGACGTATTCTACGCTCAAAAGACTTCCAACTGTGGTTTCGACACATCCCTAGTCTAGTTTCATGTTATCCTTATTGTAGAACAGTTACTGCCACAAAGTGTTTTGATTGACATGTCTACTTAAATTTTGTACTCGTCGTTAATTTCTCATTCAAGCGGATTCATCATTTCAAGTTTTCAATTAAGTCGCGTGAAAACTAATTACTAACCTAATGAAGAAGGGCGTCTACTCTTTCCGCCCAATCCGTCTAAGCCTCAAACTCGCTAGTAAATGTGTATCTTGCAAAAGCTGAGCTGCTACACAAATATCATATACTTATAAATATTAAATTTAAAAATATTACCAAGGTAGAGACTGAAGTAGTACTGAACCAATAATAAAGAGGTCTTATCTATGTAGTTCCTCAATTAAATCTCAGTTAAATCCTCGTACAATTGTAACAACAATTTAATTTCATTCGGGAAGTATTTTAATGAAAGAAAGCATTAGTAAAAGTAATTATAAATGAAATTGTTCAGTCAAGGATTAAACAAGTCTGAATGATGAACATTACAATTTTTATTTTAAGGTGCAAGATAGGGGGCATATCTTCAATTTAAACAATTCACGGAACTCTTATAAAACAAGGTCAGTGATAAAATAGAAGGGGTGGGGTTAGGAGGACAAACGACCAAATAATGTTAATAAGAACGAGAAGGTGAATCCCCACTAATCAGAAATAATTATACGATCTCTCCATCAGCACCTCTGATCTTATTAAAGGTCTCGTAATAACTTTAAACAAGAAGCAAAAGAAATCAACGGAAAACCGGGTTCACCGCTTTCCACAATACTATGAGCAACAAGGGTAGTCAAGGAGACCATAAAAATATGTACGGTAACGAAAATAACCTCATATTGGAAAAATTATATCCAGCACATACACGGGAAAAAATATCAAAGCAAGATACCTGAAGAGAGCACTGTCTTTACCAACAAATACACAGTCGACATTATTTTATGTACTAGCTAAGGAGTCTTACTTCATCGAAGAATTTAAATTTAAGCTTTTCCTCCCAGTACAAGACTAAGTAGGCTACACTGATTCTTTAAGAAAGTAAGAAGAAAAATGAAAAAATATGGCTTGAATTTTATTCAACTGACGCCATGGTGGAGAGAAAATGGACGGGTCTAAACCAGGAGTTCGGACATTTGCAAACAAGGATGACTACACTCGGGTTTCATCATAAATCATGTGCGACTGCGCGATATCATACAGTGAAAGTCGATTGCCTGTGTACACTATGTGGTGAAAGATGCGAAAAATATTGCATCCAGATAAGCAGGAAAGGAACTAAAACTTTGAATGAATAGAGCAAACAAATCAACAACAGATAAGAATTTGGTCCTTTACCGTACGCAAGAACATATCAACGACAATACAAGAAACTCGTGGTAAAATGCTAACATAAGATAAAAATAAAGACAATTTGCAGAGATCGTTTAAATACTCGGATACAGTTCATAAGAGAAAAAAATGAAACATGTGATACAAAATCAGGTATGTTAACTTAAAAAATAAAATATTTTTAAAAGTGTTCATTCCATACCCTGAAGGGGTGCGGTGGGCCACTTCAGAAGGTGACGCCCTCTCACTGGCCAGGCGATGTGTGGCGGTGATTTTATGTGCAATGAAGGATGGGAAGGGATCTAGAGTAGCCTAAAGAAGGAACTGTACGGACATTAGATTGAAAATGAGATTGGGGAAACCCTTCTTAGGACAGCCGAGGGTGGGGCCAGCCACTCGCCTCCCAAATGCAGTGCTCGACTCTCTCTCAAGCCGCACTGCTCGGTGATTAAAACCTTTGTAAGAATCCTATCAAAGAAAATCGAGAAAATTTACCTCAAGATAGATTGATTTTCAATCAATTATCGATTACCAGAATATTGACTAAGAAAGTGAAGTTCACAAAACGTCAATACAAAATGAAAATTGAACTGTACATTTTAAAATATTGGTAAGATATATCTGTCTAATAGTATAATCCTGAGTTGAAATCAATTAGACAGGTTACATCAGTAAAGATCCAGAAGGATAATAGCTCATTAAAAGGAGATAATACATTTTAAGTTGATTCAGATTATAGCAAAATACACGGTGTTACTATGATAAAAAGCAGAACGCGAAAGGAGACAGAGAGAATATATCCACTGTAAGAAATTTGAACATGGGTCCGAAGAGAAAATTGAAAGTCGATGAATATAACAGTTGTTTTAAAGACCACACGAAGATAGACCCAAACTAGGTCATTTTGTACTTCGTTATCAACCCGGATCATACATGACTTGGGAAGTCTTCTCCTTCCAAGCACTGGTTCTCAACTAATTGAAATAACATCAGAAATAATGCCACGGCAATTCACGTAAACAACCCTCACCAACTGTGACCAATCACAATACTAGCTCGACTACTGCCTTAGTGTGAACACAGGTAAAAAGAAAAATATAAATTCGTGTCCTCATCCTGAGGTTGTGCAGGTCTTTTTCAGGCACACCCCCGATGGAGGTACAATTTTAACCACATACCAGTCCCCCTGCCATTCTTAGATTGTTGGCAGTACCGGAAATCGAACCCGAGGATGACAGCAAATAGTGCTAACCGTTACGCTACGGAGGCGGACTGAAGACAGGTGAACGTGAGATAAAAATAGGAGAGCTGACGAGATCATGTACATACAGTAATTTATTAGTGAAGAGGAAGAATTAAGATATAGATGTAGGTCGTAATGATATCTAAGTAAACAATAGGCGCATATTAGAAGGTCTAAATCCATATTAGGGCATATAGTGAAATGATTACTTGGGATTGAATGGATGTAATAGATTAATTATCACTTACCATGCCCTTGCTGTCAAGATGTGGTGTTTACACTGCACTATGTCTTCTGGTATGGGCTAGAATAAATTTGCTACTTTCATTGACCTGTCTGTCTCGTCCTTGGCTTTGACAATATGAAAGTGACCAAGGTATGTGTGATGCTAGTAATACCATTCCTTATGCAGCCATCCCCTGTTATGAATGGTGAGAATGTCGCTCATAGGGCCGGTTGGTGAATGCATTTCAGTGTGAACAACTTCTGGTTAGATGAGGAAAGCAACGGGAAATTACCTCACTCCCCATTTCCCTGGTAGGCCTCTTCAGTGACATCTAGGCTATCTATGACAGCTGTTTGGCGGAACTGTGGAGGATGAAACCAGCCTTTGGGCTGAATACCCAACATACATAATCCTTACCGGCATTGTATTTAACATGTGCGTACTGCCTGTTCATGCAAATGGTGCTCAGACTTGGTCTGTGTCAAACGGAGAGTTAAAATAATATGAGTGTTTGCCACAGGCGGAAAGAAGGTTGCTAGGAATATCCCAGAAGGAGTGTCTTCGAAAAACTCAAATCAGGCACAAAACCGGAGTAAAGACCATTGGAAGAGGAATCTAAGCTTAAAAGTGGAGTTGGACATGTCATGTAGCAAGAATGGGTTCCAAGAAGTATACAAGGGTGAAAAATGAATGGTACTTCAAGGATGGATGTAGTGGGGCAGGGGATGTCCTTAAAAGGGTTGCCACGAACCTGCTACACTGGCGTAGCAGGGAGAGAGGTGATACTCCCGCGTGGCGGGTCCCAGGTGACGCATAGAGGGGGTCCTAACCGGCTTGCCGGCGGACTTGAGGGAAATAAAATACCTCTCGCGGACCAAACACACAACCCCCTGTGGGTGGGGGACGCAGACGAAGAATTCACCCACGGTATCCTCTGCCTGTCGTAAGAGGCGACTAAAAGGGGCGATCAAGGGATGATCAAATTAGAACCATGAAACTCCGTGTGATTAGTACCACCACGCGGGGAACACCATGGGTCGCTTTTCCTTGCGCGTAGTGTCACTCCGCAAGGAAGACTGAAACCCTCAGGTTTCCTAACAGAATCCTCGGTAACGTGGACCTTTTTTCTAGCATGCTCTCTCTATGTAGTTTGCATTGAAAGTTTCCAGTGCTTGTAGGCCATTTCATGACAGTTTACATCATTTTTTTCGGATCTCTTGTGGTTTCTCTCAAACTCTGTGGGATTCGGTCTTCTTGAAAATAAGTGCCTTAAATGCCTTAAGTGCCTTCTGATGAACGGAGGTGAAATTTTCTAAAAGACAGGTAACCAATGAGTAGGGGTTGATCTGCCAGATTCTGTGATGATTCTCACGGCCTCATTCAGCGGCACATTAATCTTACCAGTGTGAACACTGTTTTCCCAAACGGAAACACAATATTTGACTGGGTGCGAGAGCTGCTTCCTGCTAGTTTGTGAAGAAGATTGATTCTAGAGCTGACAGAAGTGCTGTTGAAAGTCAATGACTGGTGAAGAGTGGCTCCCAGTTATGTTGGGAAGTACTGTAGTTATGTTCAACACCCTTAGAGGCTACTTGAAACTTTCTATTTGCTTCTGTCTCATCGAGGCTCATGCAGAGGTTGTAGAGATCATTCGACAGTAGTTTCTTCTCACTACACCAAGTCCTTGCTCTGGCCATGCTCTGGTAAACTAATACTAAATTATAAACATCCTGGCAGCCTGTCTGGTGTCCTTGACCATTACGGGGTGAAGTCTGTACTCTGTATGATCTGACACCGTGGTTAGCCGGTTCGAGCCCTGTTGGTCGAAAAAGTTTCACCATCTGAATGCTGGCCGGTAGGGTAAGATAGGTGGTGGTATACCATTTCTAATCACTAGAATGCGTGCGAAAGCCTGGATTGAATTCCAAATCTCTCCACAGTGTTGATAAAGAGTGTGAGCTTATGACCCTGTTGATGGTTATTCGTCCGTCGATTGGGGACGTAAAACTTTGGGCAGAGCACTTAGTGTTATTCGACAGGAGTAGGCTATGTGCCGACACCGGATTTCACCCTCTACCTACTTCATTATCCCCACATCCAGGAGCACAGGTTGCCCATGGGAGTGAAATAGAAAAACCTTCACCAAGCGAGCCGAAGATGTCCTCGGACACTCCTGGCACTAAAAGCCATACGATAAGTAAGTAAGGATCGGTCACCAAAATGTTCATAGTTCCAAGGATTTGATTCACGTCACTCTACTTCCTGGTCGAAGTTTCTGGTCTACAGTCAATTTTTCCCTCGCATACTGCTTCTCTGGACTTCATTGACTTCCTGTGTAAGGACTGTATAACCTTTTAATCCATGGAGCGAGCATCTGTTAAAGCCGCGTAACAATTATAGATCTACTCCGGTTACGTCACCCACCAATCCCAACCTATTCCTGAAATCTGTCATTGTGATCATCTCAACTGTTAAACGGAGACTTCAATGAAATCATGAACATAAACCTAATAAACCTATTGATAACAGCCCATTGTGATGTTTATTCATGAATAGGAAACGGTCGAGATAAAATGCCAATAACACATTTAACAACAATTTCTTCTTCGTCTTCTTCTTCTGCTTCTGCTTCTTCTTGTAATGCCTTCTTCATTACTGGAGGTTGGCCTCAATCACAGTGAAGTCTGTACGATGTTCGGCTGTGGTCATCAGTCTACTAGAATCTGTGAAGTCTCGTAAGTTCCTCAGCCAAGAGTGTTTCCTTCGACCGTGACCTCTACGTCCATAATTTATAGCCTGCATGGTCAATTTTAGTAGGTTGAACTTTACATTCCACATAATATTGTTCGCACCAACATTCGTCCCCTCCGCATGCGCCTGCGTACGACAGCATTGGAGATTTAGTCAGTCCACGAGATTCGTAAGATCGTTCGGAAAACCCACATCTCGAAGTCATTTATTCTCCTAATTGCATAATATTAAAGAGTGCATGTTTCAGCGCCGTACAGAAGCAGTGAGTTTCCATAGCACCTGTCGAATTTGTGATGTGTCTACAAACTGAGGTTTCTGTCATACACTAGATTTCTCATTTTCAGAAAGCTAGCACGAGCCATTTCCATTCGTTCACGGATCTCTGCAAATCCGAGTCCAAGCCCTCAGTAATACAGTTGCCATGGTACTTAAACTTCCGCACTTGTTAAGCTTTCTCCCCATAAACAAAATAAAGTTGACGATTTATCTCCTGGTGTCAAAGTCCAAATCGGTATAAGAAAAGAAAAATCCAAAGAAAAGCAGCTCGATTTGTTCTGAGTGATTTCCTACAAAATAATAGCGCTACAAAAATGTTGCGGAGTTTGGGCTGGGAAGACTTGGAAGAAAGTAGACGAGTTGCTCATCTAAGTGGTATGTTCCAAGCTGTCAGTGGAGAGATGGCATGGAATGAAATTTGTAGACGAATAAGTTTGAGTGGTGTCTCTAAAAGTCGGTAAGATCACAAGATGTTTCTTTCTAATTGCTTTACGTCGCACCGACACAGATAGGTCTTATGGTGACGATGGGATAGGAAAGGACTAGGAATGGCAAGGAAGCGGCCGTGGCCTTAATTAATGTTCAGCCACGGCATTTGCCTGGTATGAAAATCGGAAACCACGGAAAACCATCTTGCGTTCTGCCGACAGTGGGGTTCGAACCCACTATACCCCGGATGCAAGCTCACAGCTGCGCGCTCTTAACCGCACGGCCAACTCGCCCGGTGATTACAGTATGAAGATAAGGTAGGAATTCAAGAGGACAAATTGGGGCAAATATCCGTTTATACGAAGGGGAGTTAAAAACTGAAGTAATTTACCAAGGGAGATGTTCAGTAAATTTTCAAATTCTTTGCAATTATTTAAGAAAAAACTACGTAAACAACAGGTAGGGAATCTGTCACCTGGGCGACTGCCCTGATTGATTTATAGCATGAACTTCAACCAATAAACAGCTGTCTATCGCTACAATATTATAGTTGTCTTAATACTACTGTAATTTTATCGCACCTACGTGCACTTGTGCTATGTTGTTATTTTACGTCATACCGACTCAGAAAGTTCTTATAGCGACGATGGGTAGGAAAGGTCTACGACTGGGAAAGAAGCGATGACATCTTTAATTAAGATACAGCCCCAACCTTTAGCTGATGAGCAAATGGAAAATCAAGGAAAAACCACCTTAAGTGCTGCCGACACTGGTATTCGAACCCACTATCTCCCTAAAGCAAGCTGACAAATACGTGACCCAAATCGTGTAGCCACTCGATTTGTGCTTTTTTAAAATGTCAATTCATCAGAATAGCGCACAAAAAACAGCTTCAATAATATGTTTGACCACGGACCGCACAATCAATTAGGTGTTATTCTGATTAAGTTGACAGCCGACCTATTGAGAGACTTTGGCCTAGATAGTTACTTCTTTTTTTTTTATTTTTTTTTTTTTTTTTTGCTTTACGTCGCACCGACGCATAGGTCTTACGGCGACAATGGGATAGGAAAGGCCTAGGAATGGAAGGAAGCGGCCGTGGCCTTAATTAAAGTACAGCCCTGGCATTTGCCTGGTGTGAAAATGGGAAACCACGGAAAACCATCTTCAGGGCTGCCGACAGTGGGGCTCGAACCCACTATCTTCCGATTACTGGATACTGGCCGCACTTAAGCGACTGCAGCTATCGAGCTCTGTCCTAAATAGTTAACGTTCCAAAATAAAATATACAGTAAAAATAATCCAGAAATAATGTTTACTTAATACTAGCCGAAACGTGTCAAAACATGACGGTAAATGGTCTATATATTTAGTGAAGTGTTTATAAATACACAGTTCAAAAAAATTAGGGGAACGTGTTTTTAAACGTATGCCACGCTCCACAAAACAATACCTCACACCCAGGTATATTACCAACTAAACCTTTATTCTTTGCCGTTGAAGTTTGCTCGTAGTAAAGGTACAGTCCTTCGGGTCTCCATGAAGGTTATTTATAATACGGAGGATCGACTCACTTTCCTAACTAAGCTACCGCAGTGGAAGAAGTTCACAGCCTTAGTGTTAAAATTACGACACGGAGAAAAGGACTTTTACATTTCTCCGACGTCATTTCAAGCTAACAAATACAGAGAGTGTTACGAAGAGACAGTAACATTGCGCCGAATACCTTCTTATTGCAATTGCAACACTACACAAACTGGAACAGCTGACCAGGAAGACAGCGCATGCGTGCTTGCCCCCTTCTACCTCCCTTCTCGCATCGCATGTCTCGGCGTTACCACAGTCCAGGTGGCCTTGGAAGCACTGGCGAGCGGTTTGAAGAATCAGAATGCTATATTTTTCTTTAATAATTTAAAAATATACGGCAAGAAATGTTTATGCTTTTAAAGACACTCCGCAAATCTAAAGGCCAAGAGCTTTCGTCAGCATGCTTTACGATGTCAGTCGGTTCAGCCATTCTCTCAAAATCGATGTAACAAAAATATGGATAGCATATTTCCGTGCTGAAAGTTGTGTTCTCTGTATTGGTTGTTAATATGTATGTATCTTATTTGTTTTGTATACTTATGCGTTTTAGTATCATTATTTATTTAACTTTCTATTTCATTAACTAAATAGCCAAAATAAATACAATTTGAGCTCCTGACTCTTTGAAATTACATTTTTGGAGCTCGCTTTATATTAATACACATAAACGTGTAGTTATGTCATGGAAATCTCTATTTACAATAGCATTTTTCCTTTTTAAATAGCGGGCTGAAGTAATTAAAGCGGCAAACAAAGACTAAACGCGAGAATTTTTCACGATAGTTTGCGTCTAGAAAAGTCCATATTTGCATTCATTTTTCAAGATTTGTTTACTTTTATTCTCCATATTACCATAGCTGTATTTTGCATTCATGAGGTGCAGTTTCTTTCCACAGTCACAACTTTTTAGTTGCTTTCCATTACCTCGCTTTCGTCCGTTGGGTTGTATTTATTCTCTCATATCTTTATTCATTACGAATGTTACCGTATACCATTATGTGGAAAAAGATTGACATATAGTTGAATATTTTAAAATCTAGTTCTACTACGGCTGTCATCTTTTTAAAAATTCCTTATTGTTCATAGTTCATTTGGATCATTTACTGAAAGACGTAAAATCGTAGAGAGGAACTCAGTTGGATAATAATGTAGTAAGCAGTTTGGCCTATACCGACGACTGTACCGAATCCTTGTAATCTTACATCTTGGAGATCGAAAAGGAATGCAGCGAATATAATATTGAAGTTGGCGTTTTCAAGACATGTCAGAAGAATAGAGACCTAAGGGGAGTGAATGTAAACTCGAAAATATGAAACTGGAAGCGGTAGTTCATGTTTATTTAGTATATGCGATTTATAAGATTTGAACATGAAAAACCACGGGAAACCATCTTCTGGCCTGGCGACAGTGGAATTCGAACGCAGTATCTCCCAAATGCAAGCTACGAGACCAAACCACATAGCCATCTCGCTCGGTGATGTGTGTCCTCCGAGGATGGATGTGAAGTTAGTGAAAATAGAATCAGTGCGTAGCAAAGTTATTGCAGCGAGATTAGAATTGCGACGAACTAAATTTATTATTCTTATATCTCTGTTTGAGACCGACTTCTCTTTTACGGGAATGAACGTTGGGTGAACACATGATATCTCATTCATAATCTGGAAGTAACATACGTGAAAGTAGTGATGACGATTTCTGATGCCAGCAGGTGGGAGCAATGATAAGAGAGAATTACCAGTGTATCGCCTGACTTCGTTCGACTGCACTCCATTATTTTGTTTTGCATTTATTTATTCTTATCTTGTATTCCTTCTCCAAGACTCTGTCCATATCAATCACCAGTGTCTCCAGATCTTGTGCACTATCACTAAAAACTTGCCTCATTAATTAATGTAACCGGTCTACGGATCTCATTTCAGAAAAAGAAATATACGACAAAAATAAAATCGGCTCCAAGAATCCTGAACACAGCAGGTGAAGGAATGTCAGATAAAGTTAAGAGGTTCAAATACCTTGGGGAAATGATCGAGTACAATGGCTTAGAAAAGGAAGTAATCAAAGCGAGAATCTGAAAGATATAACTGGCATACCAATTAACAAAATATGTGTACAACAAGGTGTCGATTAGTTTGAAAACAAAATTAAGACATTATAACGTAATGATTAAACCAGAAAGATTGTACGCTGCTCAACCGTTGCATCTAACGAGCAGAGGATTGATAGAGGAATTGGAGAAAAAGGAAAGAAAACAAATATTCTGGGGGCCTGGGCATAACAAAGGAAAACTTAGGATGAGACCAAACAATGAACTGTTCAAAGAAATGGAAGGAATTATGGAACCCATGAAGAAAAGACGGAAATGGAAGGAATTATGGAATCCGTGAAGAAAAGACGAGTCCAGATTTATGGGCGTCAACCATGAAAGACTTCCACGAAAGATCCTGACGCACTTTGAGGGGAAGAAAGTTGTTCCTAGGTGGCTCACTGAAACCCATCTAGATATGTTGAAAATGGGTAAAAAAAAAGGACGATATTCAGGATAGAAACCGTTTCAAACGTATATCAGACTTCAAGGGTTTCCAAGAGGAAATGGGAAAGAAACCTCCAAAGGAGGTTTTCTCGGAAGGACACAGAAAATTAATGAAACAATATTGACAGAACATCGAAGCCAAGGTCGGAAGAAAATGAACAAAAATCCAATATGCTGAAGTTGTTAATCTGTAGTTCGTAGTGGCTCAAATCGAGTGGAAGGTGATAAATGTAAGTTATAATACAAACTTAATGGTATTTAGCTTATAAATTAATAATGTTACTTTAAAACTCAAAGACCTACGTGTACAAAAGGTGAATAGATTTAAATATATTTGTTGTTTGAAGACAAATATTGTAACTTGAACCCAGATCTGGAAACTGAAACTAGAATACAAACTGGAAGGTCAGTATTCAAGGAAATGAAGCCATCTGTGTGATGATACTATAAATTTTAAACTCTTACAGCATGTATGTATGTTCAGTCCGTCAGCGATGCCGCTGGTTGGATCCTCAACAGCTCTGCTATCAGCTGTCATAGATGGCCTAGGCATCCCTGAAGAGGCGTACTAGAGAAATGAGGAGTGAGATAGTTTCCCGTTGCTTTCCTCACCGAGCTAGAGTTGCTATTACATATCAGTCTGCCAAGCCCACTGAAATGCATGCACCGACCGACCCTATGAGCAACATTTTCACACCATTCATAGCAGGGACTGGCTGCATAAGGATTGGCATTACTAGCATCGCTCATACCTCAGTCACTTTCATATTGTCAAAGCCAAGGATAAGACAGAGACAGATCTATGAAAGTAACAAAATTGTTCTAGCCTATATCAGAAGACATAGTGCACTGTAAACACTAGGTCCTGCCAGCAAAGGCATTCTTACAGCATAGGGTAAACTTATACGTTCGATTTGCTCTGTTTCATAGTGTTGAAGCTAGGACATTAAAGGAGACTACTCTAAAAGGCTGGAAACTCTAGAACTACAGCTTTAATGGCGAAGGCTCAGAATCTCTCGGATTCAGAACATATCAAATTATCGAGTAACGCAGAGAATTTACTGTAAGAGAGAGCTACTGACCGGCATCAGACGCAGGAGAATTGAATATCTGGAAGATGTGATGTGTGTGGTAAGAAATAAGAAAATGTTACAGGCCTTTGACAGACTGCAATGGAATAGGCTGATGGGGCATACTAAAGAAGAAAGAAGTGCACTGGAATGAGAGGAGACTGATCAGGGGTCTGTAATTCCGGCAGATCAGCATACAGGTAGCGGAGGAGATGACAGGAAAGAACGATTGGAAAGGGCCTTTGGCAGTGGTATTGTCTCTCTCAATCAATCAATCAATCAATCAATCAATCAATCAATCAATCAATCAATCAATCAATCAATCAATTAACACTGATCTTACATCCTCATCAACGTAGGCGTATACCTGAAAGAAATACTGAGATGGAAGAACAGGAGTGCGTGCTGATTGATTCGATTCGTGGAAGAGATGTTGGTGTTAGCAGGGAGTGAACGGGCTATAAATGGAATGTTTGCAGATCTGAATGCACAGAGGCTACCAGGTGCAACAGATGTGGTGGCGCTCACCGCCACACTGTCTGCACGATACCCAAAGCCCAGGCGAGGTGCGCTAACTGCGAAGGCAGTCACGCAGCCTCCTACCCCGGCTGCCCTTACCTAAAGCGGGCAATTAGAGTACATCATAAACAGTCACAACACTTACACGCACACTCCTCATACCCACCTCAGCCTCACCATCGCCCTGCCTCCACCTCGAACCCTGCACCCCCTCCCAGTCAAATCCCCGTCCTGCCAAGTTTTGACAATGCCACCCTACTTAACCTACTCCTTATTCAGCTACTCTCGTCCCTTAACCAGCCCATGCCAAGCCGCCAGCTAATTGTTAGCTAATCCCCCCCCCCCCCCGTTCACACACCGCCCTGCTCCAAGAAGTCAACTTCTCATCATACCCCCTGCTACACCTGCACCCTTTCGGACTCCCCTAAATTCCTCCTGTAATTATGTCCCACTTTCCTTAATTAATTATGAAGCAACATTGGGAATGGTCACTTATTGTATGGGTGACCATCTACCTGATGTTGCCTCCCCCCCCCTCTTCGTTGGACTCTTCCACAGAGTGCCAACGACCCCCCCCCCCACTAACCCCTGCCCTACTAAGGGCACCTCTGGCCCCATCTGGGGCCCAGGCCATATCCTGGTCAGTTCGATCCCCACACAAGCATACCAGCTCATCTACAACCGTTATGTCCCCAATATCTCAATTTAAGAAATAGCACTCAAGGCCTGAAACATTGGTCGACGGGCTAAAATCACTCATTGGTCCCCTGGGACCTCTGAGAAAGCTGGTCTGAATGTAATCTGTGAGCATTATGTAACGCGAATTAGTAAGAGTAAGATAAAGAGCATGGTCCTTCCCTGTGAACCATATGACCAGGCGCGGTGGGAAGCCTTGCGTGTCGCAATGAAACAGATAGCCGAGCCGCAGATCAACCATATCGGATGTTGCAAGGGCGGCAGTCTAGATGAGCGACTTATATGGTCTTGTAATAATACATAACATGTCTTAGCTGAGTTGATACTGTTACACGGCAGAAAGCAACAGTTACAGCCGTATATAACTCCCGAGGACATGCAGCTTTCTCTGTATGAATGATGTACTGATGATGGCTTTCTACAGGGTAATATATTCCGATGTTCGGGTGGGGACTACACGAGAGGGGGCAATCATCAGAACGATGGATACTGACATTCAGCGAGTTGGAGCGTAGAATGTTAGAAACTTGAATCTTTGTGGTAGGTTAGAGAATCTGAAAAGGGAGATGGATAGACTAAAATTAGAAATAGTTGGTTAACATGAAGTACTTTGGCAGGAAGAGCAGAACTTTTGGTCAGGCGACTACAGAATTATCAACACACAATCAAACAGGGGAAATGCAGGAGTTTGTTTAATAATGAATAAAGAAATAGGGCAACGGGTAAGCTACTACAACCAGCACAGTGAAAGGATTATTGTTTTCAAGATAGACACCAAATCAATGCCCACCGCAATAGTGCAGGTCTATGTGCCTACTAGTTCGGCAGATAATGAGGAAATTGAAATAATATATGAAGAGATAGAAGATACAATACAATATGTAAAAGATGACGAGAATCTAATTGTGATGTGGGGCTGGAATACAGTGGTAGGCCAAGGAAGAGAAGGCAATACAGTAGGAGAATTTGGATTGGGAAAAAGGAAAGAAAGAGGAAGTCGGTTGATTGAATTCTGCACCAATCATAAATTCAATCCTTGCTAATACTTCGTTCAAACACCATAAATGACGGCTTTATAGGTGGACGAGACCTGGAGACACTGGAAGGTATCAAATAGATTTCATTATGACTAGGCAGAGATACAGAAACCGGGTGTTGAATTGCAAAACTTTCCCAGGAGCAAGAAGATGACAGGAATATATCCAACAGTTGTATCAAGGTAAAGACGTAGATGATCTGGTTCTAGAACAGGAAGAGGCTGTTTATGCTGGTGAAATGGGAGACCCAGTTTTGAGGTCACAATTTGACAGAGCTTTCATGGATCTAAATAGGAGCAAGACACCTGGAATTGATGATATTCCATGTGAACTACTGTAGATAAACCAACATGGCAAGGTTTTTCCCATTTAGTGTGTAAGATGTATGAGATAGAAGTGCCATCCGATTTTCGGCAGAATGTTGTTATACCCTTTCCCAAGAAAGCCAGAGCTAGCACCATTAGTTTAGTATTTCACGTCTGCAAAATTTTAATACGTATTATTTACAAAAGAATTGAAAGACAGGTTCAAACTGAGTTGGGAGAAGATGGATTTTACATTATGTCTGATCTTAGGGGATCGAATTAAGAACAAGCCCACGTACAAGGCGTTTGTACCTCTAGAAAAGGCGTTCGATAATGTTGATTGGACCAAGGTACTTGAGATTAGGAATGTGATCGGGATCAGATACCGAGAAAGAAGAATTATCTACAATCTCTAAAAAATATCTGGAATGATAAGAATCCAGGGCTTTGAAAAAGAATCAGCAATCCAGAAAGGAGTGAGGCAAGGCTCCAGTTTGTCCTCCCTCCTTTTCAATGTTTGTGTAGAGCAGAGAGTAAAGGAAATCAGATTTATTTGGAAAGGGAATCACAATCCAAGGACAGAAAATTAAAACCCCTGAGATTTGCCAATCATATTGTAATTTTACCCGAGACTGCAGAAGATGTAACGAAATTGCTGAATGGTATGGACGGAGTCTTGGGTAAGGAGTACAAGATGCAAATAAATAAGTCCAAAATAAAAGTAATGGAGTGCAGTCGAACAAAGTCAGGTGATGCAGGTAATATCAGATTAGGAACTGAAAGCTTAAAATGAAGATGACTATTATCACTTGGGTAGTAAAATAAATAACGATGGCAGAAGTAAGGAGTACGTAAAATGCAGACTGGCACAAGAAAGGAAGGTCTTTCTTAAGAAAAGGAGTTTGATCACTTCGAACATTGGTATAGGAATTAGAATGATGTTTTTGGAAACCTTCGCATGGAACGTGGCATTACATGGAGGTGGAACATTGACGATAAGTAGTTCAGAAGGAAAGACAATAGAAGATTTTTTTTTTTTGCTAGTTGCTTTACGTCGCACCGACACAGATAGGTCTTTATGCGACGATGGGACAGGGAAGGGCTGGGAATGGGAAGGAAACGGCCGTGGCATTAATTAAGGTACAGTCCCAGCATTTGCCTGGTGTGAAAATGGGAAACCACGGAAACCATTTTCAGGACTGCCGACAGTGGGGTTCGAACCTACTATCTCCCGAATACTGGATACTGACCGCACTTAGGCGACTGCAGCTATCGAGCTCGGTAGAATAGAAGATTTGAAATGTGGTGTTACATCAGGATGTTGAAGATGAGATGGATGGATTGAATCACGAATTAAGACATACTGAATCAAATTGGTGAGAGGAGATCGACTTGGATAAATTTGACGAGAAGAAGAGATAGAAGGATAGGACACACCTTAAGACACCCAGGACTTGTTCAGTTGGTTTTTGACGGAAGTGTAGGCAGTACAAACGGTAGGGATAGACTAAGATTATGACAAACAGATGAAAGCATATGTAGGATGCAACAGTTAGCTAGATATGAAATGGTTAGCACAGGATAGGGTAGCATGGAGGGCTGCTTCAAACCAGGCTATGGATTGATGACTCAAACAACAAAGAACATGGTGATTATTACAAGAGAGGCAGAAGTCAAGATAATTTAGTGATGTGTGGCCTCCGGAGAAGCCTGGTGCAGGTCTTTCGAGTTGACGACCTACAGATGATCTGCGCGTCTGTGAGAGCACAAACATCCAGCCCCGAGCAAGAGGAAATGGGAATTAAAATCTACGGCCAAGCCGGGAATCGAACCCGGGACCGCTTGGATCAAAGGTGAGCATGCTAATTAGTTAGGTAGTCATAAAACTGGTCAACATTTAGATAGACTAGGGAGACAATGAGCTAGTGCCAGTTTTCAGTTAACTTGGAAGCTTAATAACAAATTATATCACATGCAGTGGGGAGATAACTCGGATTTTTATAGCCAAAGAGGCCTGCAACAGAAGAAGAGTGTCATATCTGGACGCTTGGACTTGTGGCTAAGGATTCGTTTGTGTTTTTTTTTTTTTTTTTTTTTTTTGTTTTTTTTCGAGTGAATTTGTATGGATCCAAGATCGGGACGCTAACGAAAGAAGACGGGTGGTGATTGTTGTTTTAAGGTGATGTACAGGTAGGTATCAATTCTCTCTGAAGAAATTGGGTGAAAAAAAAATTAAAGCATTCATTAAACGGAAGAATTGGAACAAGTATTAAAAACTAATAATTAAAATTGTTTTAGTAAGGTGAAATGAAAACTGAAAATCTTGAAATTTAGAAGCCCTTAATTATTCCACTCTCACATATAAAGCGAATGACAGGATCAGCAGTATTCCCGTCATCGGCTAGTATGGGTTCCAGTGCCCCCAGCAGACTGAAGTTCCGCCTTAGGCCAGAGAGATCGCCACATTCCGTAAGGATGTGGGCTACGGTGAATTCGGCACTGGGGGGACTTCCCTCTTCAGGAGGTAAGAGTGCGTAGATCTTCCATGACCTATCCTCAACCTACATAAAAACGGCGGCCTCCCTCCGTGAATGCCAGGAAGGGGACCGTCATACGACAGTTGCTTCTTATTTGCTCTCAGCTTGTTGTGAGTTCGGATAGCAAGCCACTCCGTTTCTCAGGACGCCAAAATGGATCGACGTAGCTGAGAACAAAATAATATCCTTAGCAGGTACGCTCATAGGTGAAATGGTAAAAATGCCGCTCCTTTTGCAGCTTCGTCCGCAAGTTCATCTCTCGCAATCCCAGTGTTGCCTGGGAGCCACGCGAAAAAGGAAAGGCATGCAAGGTCTCGTAAATCATTTTTGATAGAAGAGACCAGGCGTTTACCAAGCGAGATCGGACAGGTAAGATAAAATCGAGGAGGCTAAACAAATAAGAATTAGAATTAATGTACTTTCCCTTAAAACGATAATGTCCATGTACCAAAATTGTGGTACGGTACTTCGGTCTTCTGTCATTTCTCACCAAAACCGAACCAAACCCCTTGGCGCAACAGCCTCGAAGGGCCATGGCCTACCAAGCGACCGCTGCTCAGCCCGAAGGCCTGCAGGTTACGAGGTGCGTGTGGTTAGCACGACGGATCCTCTCGGCCATTATTCTTGGCTTTCTAGACCGGGACCGTGATCTCACAGTCAGGTAGTTCCTCATTTGTAATCACGTAGGCTGAGTGGACCTCGAACCAGCCCTCAGATGCAGGTAAAAATCCCTGACCTGGCAGGGAATCGAACACGGGGCCTACGGGAAAGAGGCAGGCATGCTACTCCTACACCGCGGGGCCGGTCCGTCATTTCTCGCCGACCAAGGGAAATATAAAACTCGAAATCCAACGTTGATGCTCCAGAAGACCTCAACGCTGACCATTAAGCCAACGATTCAGACAAAACGAAATCATTATTGATTTTTGTTATTTCTGTCAGTATAAACATTCAACTTTCTTAGTAAAACAAAGCAAAAATAATTGAGTTTCATTTTTTCCATCATTTTTAACATGTAGTTTCAACCTTGCTGACTGATATTTAAGGTCGGGTCGCCAGGTGCGCCACCGTCAACATGTCTCTCAGTTTAGTACGGGAGAATACGGAAGTATCCAGTATTGTCTATAGTGTATTTGGTGTCGTGTGGTCAGCACGAAGTAGCCTCTCGGCCGTTATTCTTGGCTTTCTAGACCGGGGCCACCATCTCAACGTCAGATAGCTCCTCAGTTATAATCACGTAGGCTGAGTGGACCTCGAACGAACCCTCAGATTCAGGTAAAAATCCGTGACCTGGCCGGGAATCGAACCCGGGGCCTTCCGGGTAAGAGGCAGGCACGCTACCCCTACACCGCGGGGCCGGTTCGTCATGGCACACCCTTAAACATTATCTGGAACCCCTATCAAAGCTACAATAGAAAAAGTGAAGGAAACAGTTCCCTTCGTTAAAAAAAAAAACCGCTCCTTTGGGACTGACCTATGAGCTCACAAAGCGACCCCCAAGCCTCTAGTTGGATACTAATTCCATTATTGAAATAATGCACTTCATCTATGGGAAACACGCTCCGCTCATCGAATGCAATGTGTTGAGGAGGGAAAAGGATACCGGATTCTGTTATATCGCATCGAAAGAATGACCCAGCAACAGCTATTTAGTACACATCTGAAATGAAATAATTCAAGTAATTGATCGAACTTGACATTCGTTATGCAGGTCAGTCAGCGGCAGCAATTATGTGATTTCGAATATGGAATGTAATTATCCATGTTGAACAATAGTATTCTGATTGTTCATTAAATTTTGTTTGTCGGTTGATCTTGCTCGCTAACACAATGAAAACAAATTGTGTGCCCTTTGCAAATGTACTGTCCTTCACATAATCATCATATGGGGACGTACGTAAATTATAATGAATTATGTGCAGTGTATTCAGATACTCATCATTATGAAAGAAGTGAACGGGAACACTTTCGATCAATTGAAGAGGTATTGATTACGGCACCTGCTCAAGAAAATGAACCCTAATCCAAATTCCAGAAATTATTATGGTTCTAGGGCAATCTCAGGGGAATCTCAAAGTCGATACGTAGAAGTACTATTAGTTGAATTTTCGATACCTCGAAGTAATTTTTATTTTCAATATTAACTCTCTGTACTGTATCTGTGTCTCTGTAAATTTAATTATTGTTCTATATTTCAGCTTGATGTATGTTCCCGATTATAAAATTATTCTGTAACATGTATAGAGTGTTTTTTTACAACTCAATACACAGATTGTAATATACCGTGTTTAACAGAATTACAATTAATTTCTTCTATTGCAATTGTTGTCCATCACACTGCTGAGCAATGCAAGATAAATCTACTGTATTAGTTCGTTGTAAGATAGAGAAACTAAAGAAACAGCAATATAAAATAAAACGTGAGTGATAAAGTGAAAATTATTCGTTAAGTAGAAAGACAAAATGCTTGTTATGTTGGGACAGCGTGTCTACCTCTTACGCGGAGAGCGCGGGTTCGATTGCCAACCAGGTCAGGGATTTTTACCTGGATCTGAGTGCTGTTTCGAAGTCCACTCAGACTACGTGGTACAACCGAAGAGCTATCTGACGGTGAGTTAGCGGCCCCAGTCCAGGCCGAGAGGATTCGTCGTGCCGACCACACGACAAGTTGTAGTCTCCGGTCCTTCAGGACGAGCAGCAGTCACTTGGTAGGCCAAGGCATTTCGGGACATTTGGGCCATGGTGAGTTTTTATTTAGAGAGAGAGAGAAAATGAAATGGAAGGAAAATGGCACAAAGGGATGTAATATTCCAGGAAGCATTCTGTCAACGTTCTCAAAGACAACGACTAGCTTTTCAAGGCAGTCGATGAATCTGTGTCCACTGTACTTGTTATGGCTAGCATGGTCCAGCTGTTACAGAACGTCCGCGACACATATATTCCAGTGTCTCATAATATTTTTTGGGACAAGATGAAAAATTTGCATCACATGCATGCAGAGTATCTCTGAATCGCCATCTACTTTATTCGAATAAGCAACCGAAATGATAGTACAGTATCAGGGATGGGCAAAGCCGCTGGTATAAAATCTCTACTGTTTTACCACTACATTAAGTAGGACTGCTTGCCTCTGTTTCAGTTCTTTTATTTAAAACTCGCTTTCTGGTTTTGCTCAGACTGTCAACACGTACGAAGCAAGTGTAGGCTTATTTGGTGTATTGAAAGCTTTGATAGTTGACGATCTAACGGATGTTTGCTTCTTATTGTTAATTTGTTCATTCCAGCAATACTATAATAATTTTAATAATATGAATACTAATGGAATGTACCGTAATAATAATAATAATAATAATAATAATAATAATAATAATAATAATAATAATAATAATAATAATAATAATAATAATAATAATCCATCAGTCACTACTGATCTACATTTAGGACAGTCGCCCAGGTGGCAGATTCCCTATCTGTTGTTTTCCTAGCCTTTTCTTAAATGATCGCAAAGAAATTGGAAATTTATTGAACATCTCTCTTGGTAAGTTATTCCAATCCCTAACTCCCCAACCTATAAACGAATTTTTGCCCCAATTTGTCCTGTTGAATTCCAATTATAATAATAATAATAATAATAATATGTACAGTATGTTGAATAGTCTGCCCGAAGGCTGGTTGGATCCCCAACAGCTCGGCCATTAGCTCTCACAGATTTTTCTAGGCGTCACTGAAGAGGCGTACAAGATAAGTCGGAGTGAGGTAGTTTCCCGTTGCTTTCCTCACCGATACGTCCGTGAAGAAGATGGTAGCATGGATACATCTTTAGCTACCATCCACATACTGTAGGGTCCATGGACAGAACGCCACCCAGACTTCGAAATCATGACCATGGAGTTCCTGGCGTAAGTGCAGATGGTACGGGTGAAACAAAATGATTAGCGGAAATATGCATACAATATCGTTCGTCGCGGTAACCGATTTCTATAGCGTCACAGTAAATAGTGGAGACTTTGTATGTGCTGTGAGGAAGGGTAGCAGGGTGTTCTTTTTTTATGTACAGTATATACCCTGCACCCCTCCCTCCCCTCTCTCTCTCCACCCTTGCTCACTATATTCCACTCACCTGGGTACCTTCTGCTGTCTAAACATTTCCCCTCCCCCTCCCCACTTCATATTCCCAATCGCCGCTACTGATCTACGAGGTTTTAGCAGTAGTTGTGACCTGTCTCGAAGAAGGGGAATTCGTGGAGCTACATACTGTACCTACCTGCCGTCGCCATGTTGTTATCGTTCCAAAGGGGCATACTTTGCCTTACCTGTGTCCTACGAAACTTGGAACAGTTTCGACGTAACTGACTGATCTTCTGGTTGTCTGTGTCCTAGCCACAAACCATCACCTCCTCACCCTCGTCCAACCCAACTTCATAATCTATGCCACAATACCAACACCCCTTTTCAGGGCCACATAAACAAATCAGTCTATGGAAACTATTAAGTATGCAACCTTGCCACATCCCAGACAATGGTTGGTAAGATAAAACAAAAGGGCCATTTCTTGCGTGGGATTCGAACTTCCGTACCATCGAGCCCTGTTCACTTCTGTATCGTAGTCGTACTGCGTCCCTGCCAAGTGAGATACTGTCAGTCTCGGCACAGTGCGGGCAGTCCCCGGTCTGTGTGTGCAACTCCTGTTGTAAGCTACTTGTTCTTCGTACCTGTGGTGGTGGTGGTAATTATTGTTTTAAGAGGAAGTACAACTGGGGCAACCATCCTCTATGTAACACTAATCAGAGAGAAAATATGGAAGTGATCCGACACTTCGGAAAAATGAAGGTATCGGCCAAAGAAAGGCAAGGGCCACGATGGCGTGAAAATGAAACTCTCTAGGCCTCGAGTGCTCTAATACCGTCGGGGTCGGAAAAGAACAAGAGTTGACCAAGGGAGGTCTGATAGGATACATGAAAGTGAGGAGTCTGGCATAAGTAAGTGGAAGCAATGCCGGACTCAGCTAAGGGACCCTTGGTTGCCAACCCACACTCCCAAGTTCTGAGCCCCTGGGGCCCCATTTAATCCCCTCTTACGACAGGCAGGCGATACCGTGGGTGTTATTCTACCGCCCCCACCCACAGGGGGACTTCGTATCTGTGGTCGTTATACGACTTCATTCCGGGTACTAATCATGAATTAATGGTGGCGCTCACGATTCCTGTTATCTTCTAGCCCGTAACCACACATTTCGTTATATTGCCCCGAATTAGAAAGAAAGGCTTCTGTTTCTCAGAATTGTAGTAAACGCGGAGGGTTGCGGGGAGAGCAATTCGATTTTGAAGTGAAATGTGCTTTGGAGTGCCGCAAAACTGGAGTTCCTCTGACCGTGACACCCGTAAAGTTTATCTGGAATGCAAAATAAAGCTTACGGCGACACATTTCATTACTGAAAGGATGTTCATGCGATTCGAATTATTTTGAAAGTAAGAACTTAAAATTATTATGTAGGGTATTTAAATTACTTGAAGTAACCTTTGTTTCAGTTTACAGATAGAATAAATCAATTTTGTCCACCTCTGTGTGGTGTATTGATTAGCGTGATTAGCTGCCACCCTCGGGGGCCAGGGTTCGATTCCCGGCTCTGCCACGATATTTGAAAAGTGGTACGAAATCTGGAACGGGATCCGCTCAGCCTCCGGAGGTCAACTGAGTAGCCATCCTGGAAGTGGTTTTCCGCGGTTTCTCATTTCTCCTCCATACAAATGTCTTGATGGTACCTAACATAAGGCCACGGCCGCTTCCTTCCCTCTTCCTTGTCTATCACTTCTTATCTCCACCCCCCCCCCTTACACACACAACGCGCTGTTCAGCATAGCAGCTGAGACCGCCTGGGTGAGGTACTGGTCCTCCTTCCCAGTTGTATGCTCCTACTTAAAGTCTCAAGCTCCAGGACACTGCCCTTGAGGTGGTAGAGGTGGGATCCCTCTCTGAGTCTGAGGGAAATACCAACCCTGGAGGGTAAACATAAAGAAAGAAAGATAAATCAATGCATTTATAGTTTATCAGTACTCTAATGGAAATGGAAAATATTGAAATTTTATTTATAGGAAAGTAAATTAGTATCTTGTGTACAAGGGTTTATTAGACAAGATGGCATGATTTTTTTTCAAAGCAAATTAATCTCTGTACAAGCCCTGAAGGGTCCTTAGAGGGGTGTAATGTAAAGGCTTCCACTATCCGTAATTTAGGCCCGCCACCGTTGTCCCCAGGAATTATCCTATATAACATTCATTTTTGGTGTAGGTTAAGTGAACCTCAGTGCAATGTGCACCTCCGAAAGTGAAAATTTCGTTTCTTAAATTTTTCGACTTCCTGAGGGGAATCGAACCCACGTCCTTTAGTGTGAATCGAGTTCGCCTTTACCACCTCTATTGTTATAGAGATATCAGGATGGCGGAATTTTATTCTGCAGGAGTTTATAATCGTGCCAGGAGCCATCCACATGAAGTTGCTGCGTTTAAATACTTCGAAATACGGTACCATCCACCGTTGCCGGAATTAAAACCCTCATTTCTGAAACGAAATAGCAGGAGAGAGTGCCGATTTTCTCCCATCCCTTGGTGTTATATCCTTGATAAACTATTACTTATTTACTTTTTAATCCGCTTACTATCCAGGGTTGGTTTTTCCCTTGGGTAAGCGAGGGATCCCACCTGTACCGCCTCAAGGGCAGTGTTCTGGAGCGTGAAACTTTTTGGGTCGGGGGATACAACTGGGAAGGAGGACCAATACCTCAACCAAGCAGTCTCACCTGCTATGCTAAACAAGGGCCTTGTGGTGAGGATGGGAAGATCAGTAGGGACATACAAGGAAGGGGGAAGGAAGCGTCCGTGGCATTAAGTTAGGTACCATCACGGCATATGCCTGGAGGAGAAGTGGGTAACAACGGAAAACCACTTCGAACATTCCTGGGGTGGAAATAGAAACCCACTTTACTCAGTTGACCTCTCGAGGCTGAGTTGACCTCGTTCCAGCCCTCGTACCACTTTTCAAATTTCGTGGCAGAGCCGAGAATCTGAGATAATCACACTAACCTCTGCACCACAGAGGCGGACATTCGTTAATTCGTTTAGGTCCATTGGAGGCCACTTGAAGTAACTTATATAACCGAGCAAGTTGACCAGCGGTTAGGGTCCCGTAGCTGTGAGCTTGTATTCCGGATATGGTGGGTTCAAATCCCACCGCCGGCAGCGCTGAAGATGGTTTCTCGTGGTTTCCCATTTTCACACCAGGCAAGTGCTGGAGCTGTACCTTAATTCCTTACCAATTCTACCACTTTTCCATCTTTGCATCGTGGAAAACCTTTAATGTGTTATTGCGATGTTAAACCATACCACTGACGCGGATTCGGAATTATTTGATAGGATAGTCGGCTATGTAAGAAACGACATGGAAAGAAATGTGATTGTAGCGGAAGATCTGAATTTGCAAGATGTCAATTGGGAAGGAAATGTGAACGACAAGAAGCATGACCAACAAATAGCAAATAAGTTAATATGGGAAGGACAGCTGATTCAGAAAGTGATGGAACCAACCAGACGGAAAAATATCCTGGATGTGGTGCTGATAAAACCAGATGAGCTCTATAGGGAAACTGAAGTAATAGATGGTATTAGTGATCATGAAGCTGTTTTTGTCGTAGTCAAAAATAAATGTGATAGAAAGGAAGGTCTTAAAAGTAGGACTGTTAGGCAGTACCATATGGCTGATAAAGCAGGCATGAGGCAGTTTCTAAAAAGTAACTATGATCGGTGGAAAACGGTAAATAAAAATGTAAACAGACTCTGGGATGGGCTTAAAGAAATTGTTGAGGAATGCAAAAACAGGTTTGTACCTTTAAGGGAGGTAAGGAATGGTAAAGTACCAAACCAAACCAAACCCCATGGCACTACAGCCCTTGAAGGGCTTTGGCCTACCAAGCGACCGCTGCTCAGCCCGAAGACCTGCAGATTACGAGGTGTCGTGTGGTCAGCACGACGAATCCTCTCGGCCGTTATTCTTGGCATTCTAGACCGGGGTCGCTATCTCACCGTCAGATAGCTCCTCAATTCTAATCACGTAGGCTGAGTGGACCTCGAACCAGCCCTCAGGTCCAGGTAAAAGTCCCTGACCCGGCCGGGAATCGAACCCGGTGCCTCCGGGTAAGAGGCAGGCACGCTACCCCTACACCACGGGGCCGGCGGAATGGTAAAGACCCACCTTATTATAATAGAGAAATAAAGACACTAAGAAGGAGGTGCAGACTGGAAAGAAATAGTTAGAAATGGCTGTGGAAGTAAGGAGAAATTGAAGGAACTTACTAGAAAATTGAATCTAGCAAAGAAGGCAGCTAAGGATAACATGATGGCAAGCATAATTGGCAGTCATACAAATTTTCGTGAAAAATGGAAGGGTATGTATAGGTATTTTAAGGCAGAAACAGGTTCGAAGAAGGACATTCCAGGAATAATTAATGAACAATGGGAGTGTGTATGTGAGGATCTTCAAAAGGCAGAAGTATTCAGTCAGCAGTATGTAAAGATTGTTGGTTACAAGATCGGGAAAGGGTAGCACTGACGCGGATTCGGATTTATTTGACAGGATAGTCAGCTATGTGGGAAATGACATGGAAAGAAATGTGATTGTAGCGGGAGATCTGAATTTGCCAGATGTCAATTGGGAAGGAAATGTGAACGACAGGAAGCATGACCAACAAATGGCAAATAAGTTAATATGGGAAGGACAGCTGATTCAGAAAGTGATGGAACCAACCAGACGGAAAAATATCCTGGATGTCGTGCTGATAAAACCAGATGAGCTCTATAGGGAAACTTCGCACCGTATTAGTGATCATGAAGCTGTTTTTGTGGTAGTTAAAAATAAATGTGATAGAAAGGAAGGTCTTAAAAGTAGGACTGTTAGGCAGTACCATGTGGCTGATAAAGCAGGCATGAGGCAGTTTCTAAAAAGTAACTATGATCGGTGGGAAACGGGAAATAAAAATGTAAACAGACTCTGGGATGGGTTGAAAGAAATTGTTGAAGAATGCGAAAACAGGTTTGTACCATTAAGGGTGGTAAGGAATGGTAAAGACCCACCTTATTATAATAGAGAAGTAAAGAGACTAAGAAGGAGGTGCAGACTGGAAAGAAATAGAGTTAGAAATGGCTGTGGAAGTAAGGAGAAATTGAAGGAACTTACTAGAAAATTGAATCTAGCAAAGAAGGCAGCTAAGGATAACATGATGGCAAGCATAATTGGCAGTCATACAAATTTTCGTGAAAAATGGAAGGGTATGTATAGGTATTTTAAGGCAGAAACAGGTTCGAAGAAGGACATTCCAGGAATAATTAATGAACAATGGGAGTGTGTATGTGAGGATCTTCAAAAGGCAGAAGTATTCAGTCAGCAGTATGTAAAGATTGTTGGTTACAAGATCGGGAAAGGGTAGCACTGACGCGGATTCGGATTTATTTGACAGGATAGTCAGCTATGTGGGAAACGACATGGAAAGAAATGTGATTGTAGCGGGAGATCTGAATTTGCCAGATGTCAATTGGGAAGGAAATGTGAACGACAGGAAGCATGACCAACAAATGGCAAATAAGTTAATATGGGAAGGACAGCTGATTCAGAAAGTGATGGAACCAACCAGACGGAAAAATATCCTGGATGTCGTGCTGATAAAACCAGATGAGCTCTATAGGGAAACTTCGCACCGTATTAGTGATCATGAAGCTGTTTTTGTGGTAGTTAAAAATAAATGTGATAGAAAGGAAGGTCTTAAAAGTAGGACTGTTAGGCAGTACCATGTGGCTGATAAAGCAGGCATGAGGCAGTTTCTAAAAAGTAACTATGATCGGTGGGAAACGGGAAATAAAAATGTAAACAGACTCTGGGATGGGTTGAAAGAAATTGTTGAAGAATGCGAAAACAGGTTTGTACCATTAAGGGTGGTAAGGAATGGTAAAGACCCACCTTATTATAATAGAGAAGTAAAGAGACTAAGAAGGAGGTGCAGACTGGAAAGAAATAGAGTTAGAAATGGCTGTGGAAGTAAGGAGAAATTGAAGGAACTTACTAGAAAATTGAATCTAGCAAAGAAGGCAGCTAAGGATAACATGATGGCAAGCATAATTGGCAGTCATACGAATTTTAGTGAAAAATGGAAGGGTATATATAGGTATTTTAAGGCAGAAACAGGTTCCAAGAAGGACATTCCAGGAATAATTAATGAACAAGGGGAGTGTGTATGTGAGGATCTTCAAAAGGCAGAAGTATTCAGTCAGCAGTATGTAAAGATTGTTGGTTACAAGGATAATGTCGAGATAGAGGAGGAGACTAAGGCCAGAGAAGTAATAAAATTTACATATGATAACAATGACATTTACAATAAGATACAAAAGTTGAAAACTAGAAAAGCGGCTGGAATTGATCAGATTTCTGGGGATATACTAAAGACAATGGTTTGGGATATAGTACCATATCTGAGGTACTTATTTGATTAGGCCTATTGTTTGGTCGGAGGAGCTATACCAGATGAATGGAGAGTTGCTATTTTAGCCCCTGTGTATAAAGGAAAGGGTGATAGACATAAAGCTGAAAATTGCAGGCCAGTAAGTTTGACATGCGTTGTATGTAAGCTTTGGGAAGGCATTCTTTCTGATTATATTAGACATGTTTGTGAAATTAATAACTGGTTCGATAGAAGGCAGTTCGGTTTTAGCAGATATCATGGATTCTGGAGGTCAAATGAACTGTATCGCGTTTGACCTGTCTAAAGTATTTGATAGGGTGGATCATGGGGGACTACTGGCAAAAATGAGTGCAATTGGACTAGACAAAAGAGTGACTGAATGGGTTGCTATATTTCTAGAAAATAGATCTCAGAGAATTAGAGTAGGTGAAGCTTTATCTGACCCCGTAATAATTAAGAGGGGAATTCCTCAAGGCAGTATTATCGGACTTTTATGTTTTCTTATATATATATAAATGATATATGTAAAGGAGTGGAATCGGAGGTAAGGCTTTTTGCGGATGATATTATTCTGTATAGAGTAATAAATAATTTACAAGATTCTGAGCAATTGCAACGTGACCTTGATAATGTTGTGAGATGGACAGCAAGCAACGGTATGCTGATAAACGGGGTTAAAAGTCAGGTTGTGAGTTTCACAAATAGAAAAAGTCCTCTCAGTTTTAATTACTGCGTTGATGGGGTGAAAGTTCCTGTTGGGGATCATTGTAAGTATCTAGGTGTTAATATAAGGAAAGACCTTCATTGGGGTAATCACATAAATGAGATTGTAAATAAAGGGTACAGATCTCTGATCATGGTTATGAGGGTGTTTAGGGGTTGTAGTAAGGATGTAAAGGAGAGTGCATATAAGTCTGTGGTAAGACCCCAACTAGAGTATGGTTCCAATGTATGGGACCATCACCAGGATTACCTGATTCAAGAATTGGAAAAAAATCCAAAGAAAAGCAGCTCGATTTGTTCTGGGCGAATTCCGACAAAAGAGTAGCGTTACAAAACTGTTGCAAAGTTTGGGTTGGGAAGAATTGAGAGAAAGAAGAAGACCTGCTCGACTAAGTGGTATGTTCCGAGCTGTCAGCGGAGAGATGGCGTGGAATGACATTAGTAGAGGAATAAGTTTGAGTGGAGTTTATAAAAGCAGGAAAGATCACAATATGAAGATAGTTGAAATTCAAGAGGACAAACTGGGACAAATATTCATTTATAGGAAGGGGAGTTAGGGATTGGAATAACTTACCAAGGGAGACGTTTAATGAATTTCCAGTTTCTTTGAAATCATTTAGGAAAAGGCTATGAAAACAACATATAGGGAATCTGCCACCTGGGCGACTGCCCTATATGCCCATCAGTATTGATTGATTGATAGCAAGAAAGAAAGTAACTTGCACATTTTTAAACAAGTTTTTGCAGCCCAGAATCTTTCCTGTGTTCTGCTTCACTTCTTTATTGAACCCCTTTAATTGCTGATTAATAAATGATAATAATAATTGTACCGGGCGGTACACCTCCACGCCGCTAATTTAAAATGTGCGCCAATTGAAACTCCTCTGCTGGAGGAAATCTGAACTTTATTGACGGTATTAATTTTCAAATTTCTCAGAAGATGTCACTACGTGGAAAATTTGGAGTTTTTGAACTGTGTCATTTTCGACGTATTTTTGTTTTGCTTGTAGTAAGAAGTGTAAACTTTCTCTTCTAGAGGACACTACTGAAGATCAACAATAGTGCACCCTAGTGCGGAGTGAAAGAACTGTTTTTTTTTGGAGAAAATTTAATTTCAGAAGTTTGTTTCTTGCTAAATTTCTTTCAGTCATTGTTTAAGTTGGCAATAGTAACCCTTTCTTTCCCCTTGTTTTGTATTTAGCCAATCCCGAATTTCTTGAATTAATTTTCCACCAATTATGTGTTTCTTCTTCATATTGTGTAGGGGTTTCCTTGGTTAGCCAATAAAGTTTTTGTGGGAGGGTATTCTCATTCCCCTAACGCCTCGAACTTTCCGCGAGAGTATATAAACTGCTGATTTTAGGGTCTCCGGGCCACTTCTGTTCCATCTTTTGGTGTGTAAAGTACATAGCAGGGGGCGGGAAGCGCCTCTTTCTTCGGCGGCAGTCAACAACCAGGTAATGGCCGATTAATTACTTCTTTTCTTGCTTGCTCAGCAGTTTAACTCTCGGGGCGGGTCCGAAGTTTTTCCATTATGTAACCTTCCTTAAAATGTAAAGAAACTTGTATCTATTCTATCTTTTAAACTACATATTGGGATAGAGAGTGCTTAACCCTCTCGAGCTCCCACTCATATTGTTTGGAGGTGAACTTATTTTCTCAACCTATTCTTCCTTAACATTATGTAAATTTGTTTCTTTTCTAAAGTCACCTCCGTAGTATGGGATTAGCCCTTGCATCAGTGGCCTAGAGCCAAATTAGGTTTTGAAACAAATACATTAGGAGTGCAGATCGCCTCCTCTCAAATTGTTATTTTAGAGGTCATGTAATTACCCTTTTTCATTTAATAGACCTCAGTAGGTTGGGTATGTTACCCCTGTGTCTATGTCCTGAGAGGACAACTTGAAGGTGGAGTTTGGTGTGGCCTTTGAGAGGCTTAAAGTTTGAGAGCGTGTGGCTCTTTCTTGAAAATTAAGTGTTGTATGCCTCGAGGAGGCTTTTCTGTGTAATTTGGAGCAAGTGCTCTGGAACATGAATGGGGTTTTCGGCCCCTCTGGTAAAATTTATTTTGGAGTAAAGTTGGGCTAATTGCCCTAGAAGTGTGAATTCGGGGCTCGAAGCCCAAATACTGTAAATAATGTAATTGCACCTTTTGTTGCCTTGCTACTCTGTACCTGCCGTAATTGTTATTTCTTAATTTTGGAAAAGAAAATATAACCTTGTTAAATTTTAAATTAATTTTACTTTCGTAGCTTGAGACCTGTTCACCCCCGCACCTTCTTTCACCTCTACCTACCACAAAAAACACGGTAACAATAATAATAATAATAATAATAATAATAATAATAATAATAATAATGAACGGTATGTCGTTACTATCATTTAGCAGATAGCCTTCTATAAACTCTCTCAGATGTTTTGTGCACCTTTTAAAATTGTGTGATCGGGCGAGTTGGCCGTACGGTTAGGGGCGCGCAGCTGTGAGCTTGCATCCGGGAGATAGTGGGTTCGAACCCCACTGTCGGCAGCCCTGTATATGGTTTTCCGTGGTTTCCCATTTTCACACCAGGTAAATGCTGGGGCTGCACCTTAATTAAGGCCATGGCCGCTTCCTTCCTATTCCCAGGCCTTTTCTATCCCATCGTCGCCATAAGACCCATCTATGTCGGTGCGTCGTAAAGCAAATGGCAAAAAAAAATGTGTGTTCGTCAAATGACCTTCATTTCTTTTCATCAGAACAAGTATAGGCCCTAATACAGATGATGTGTCCCATTCTAGTAGTCAGTGTCTGTTGATACTTTGAACATTTATTTCTGTTGTGATGAATTGTTGTAGTTTTATGTTTTGTGGATTCTTTGTATCTCTAAAGTGTTCATTATTTTTCATGGACTGAGTCTCATATATCTGTCTTTTAAACCCACCGTTTTATCAATGCTATAGACAATATTTGTGGCCGTATGTATTTATGGACTGGGTGCTCTACATACTCCCACTGACTCAGTCACTTTATTTCCGCCTCCTTTGTTATTACTATTGACTATACATAAACTATTGGTGAAGGTTTGACATGTATGTAGTATGTTATAAAAGGCCAGTAAATTAGAAGTGGTTTACCTCGCTGTGTGTAAATATATTTAGCTATGATTGACTTTGTAAGTAATAACGTGGGAGTTGAATAGCTTGTTCTACTGTGACACCAATCTGTCAGCGGTTGCGCAATAGTAAACGGTGGATTGCTAATTCATAGCTTCATTAGATAAAACTCCCACAAAACGTATATTTCAGTCTGTTATTAGAAACCACATGGGTACACAATGTGAGCTTGCATCCGGGAGATATTGGGTTCGAACCCCATTGACAGCAGCCCTGAAGATGGTTTTCTGTGTTCCCAAGTCACATCAGGCAAATGCTGGGGATGTACCTTAATTAAGGCCACATGCGATTCCTTCCCACTCCTGAGCCTTTCCCATCCCATCGTCACGATAAGACCTGTCTGTGTCGGTGTGACGAAAACAAACTTTAAAAAAAAAGGTACACACTGGTGCTGTACGGAGGATGATTCGCTGTCTATCAAATCAAAAACAAATCAATCACTATTGATCTGCATATAGGTAGTCGCCCAAGTGGCAAATTCCCTATCTGTTGTTTTCCTAGATTTTTCTTAAATGATTTCAAAGAAATTGGAAATTTATTGAACATCTCCCTTGGTAAGTTATTCCAATACCTATCTCACCTTCCTATAAACAAATATTTATCCCAATTCGTCCTCTTGAATTCCAGCTTTATTTCCATATTGTGACATTCCCTACTTTCAAAGACACCACTCAAACATATTCGTCTACTGAAGTCATTTCACGCCATCTCTTCACTAACAGCTCGGAACATACCACTTAGTCAAGCAGCTCGTCTCCGTTCTCCCAAGTCTTCCCAGCCCAAACTTTGCAACATTTTTGTAACGCTACTCTTTTGTCGGATATCACCCAGAACAAATCGAGCTGCTTTTCTTTGGATTTTTCCAATTCTTGAATCAAGTAATCCTAGTGATGGTCCCATAAACTGGAGCCATACTCTAGTTGGGGTCTTACCAGAGACTTATGTGCCCTCTCCTTTACATCCTTACTACAACCCCTAAACACCCTCATAATCATGTGCAGAGATCTGTACCCTTCATTTACAATCCCATTTATGTGATTACTCCAATGAATATCTTTCCTTATATTAACACCTAGGTACGGAGTGATCCCCATAAGGAACTTTCACCTCATCAACGGAGTAATTAGAACTGAGAGGATTTTTCCTATTTGTGAACCTCACAACCTGACTTTTATCCCCGTTTATCATCATATCATTGCCTGTTGCCCATCCAACAACATTATTGAGGTCATTTTGCAGTTTCTTACAAACTTGTAACTTATTTATTACTCTATACAGAATAACATCATCCGCAAAATGCCTTATCTGTGATTCCACTTCTTTACTCATAACATTTATACGAAGAGCGTACTATATTGTTTTACACTTTATTTGTTTCTACCCAAATGAAGTACATTACACATCAGTTGTTACGTCCACTTTCTCAATATACACTACTTGTATCTGCATGCACTTTTGCCATCGATGTGTCAGTCTCTCCAGTCCTTCCTGAAACCATTTTTTGGGAGTGCTGCGTACCCATACCTTGACAGCTGTGTCCAGTTCTGCCAAATCTGCAATACGGTGACCACGCAGAGGTTTATTCATGTTCTCGAACATGTGATAATTACTTACTGCCAAGTCGTGAGAGTATGGTGGGTGTGGCAGCACCGTGAATCCCATTTGATCAGTGGCAGTGGTGGTCTCTTGGCTCGTCACCAGTCAAGCCTAGCCATGAAGTCGGCTGGGTCTTGATCATGGCGTCGCGAAAGTTCTCTGCACACGTCCATATGACTCTGCTTTTCGTCTGCAGACAAGAGTCTAGGCACCCACGTGGATAACATCTTTCCCAACTATAAATGGCCGTGCACGATCTGCTGCAGGGTGTTTCGGCTAATTCCCGTGGCTGTCTCCATTTCCGTAAATGTGTTGCACTTGTTTCCTTGGACGGCCTGTTTGACTCGGGCAATGTTGGCTGGTGTTGACACTGTCACATTCCTTCCAGAACTGGTTCCCTTGTCCACCGATGTGCGCCCTGTTTTCCAACCTTTCACCCAGTTGTAAACTGTTTTCCGTGAAGGCGCCTGTTATCCACAGATTGCCACCAAGCGGTGATGAATTTCTGCAGTGGTCACGCCTTCTTTCCATAGGAACTAATTCGTATAGCGCTGTCCCTGACGGTTGATTTCCATGTTGTCTGCTCCTACGTTGACAGTGTTGTTACGAAATGGCTATGACGAATGCATTCTTTGGCGTGTGCTGGTACGAAACGGTGGAACAAGACATTAGTTACACGTCACCACCTTCAAAGGTGAAATGTGAACCATACCCGGACCTACAAAAAGTAATGTGTAAAACAATATGGTACGCCCCTCGTATATATAAGGAAACATTACGGTCCAGTAATACTGCCTTGAGGAATTCCCCTCTTAATTATTACAGGGCCAGGTAAAGCTTCGCCTACCCATCTCTACAACATACACCATATCAAGTTCAATGTGCATTTCAAATACATTTAGCATACTGTTAACAAATACAATCACTCATCGCCACCACCACTCCCAACTCGTCTGCTTAACCTTAATCACACTATACCTTCCAATCTAATTATACATGACACCATTACCTAACTTAATAATGCTACTTGACTTTTTACTTCTTGTCACTATGTCTTCCTCACTTTTACCCTTCTTGCCTCACAGTACCTTTAGACTCAAACTTCTTCCTTTAATCATAGTTCCTCTTGCGTCTGCCTCCTCCCTCAAACCATTATTTTCCCTATGTGTGTGACAACTTGGCTTTTCTTGTGTTCTTCCCTCCTCCAGCACTCCCCTGATCCCTTCTACCATCGCGGCTATCAGCACTTCCCTGTGTCTTTCTGCCACCGCCTCTATACTCTACTGTCACTCTCCCTGATTTCTTCTATAACCGCTTCCATGATCTGACTGTTACTCTGTGCTCCTCTCTTTCTATTATGCATGACCTCGCCGGTCCTACTAATTTCATCATGCTTTAGGCACTCCTCCAATGCCTGAAGTTTCGTCACTGTGCAATTTTGAGTACATTACCCATTGGTCACCACCAGTATCTAGCCCCTCACATGCGCCCTTAACACTTGCAGTCTTGCCCTCAGTAGATGTTTCTTTAAAATTTTGTAACTCTTATTCACATCTCTTCTCATACCCCTCTTAATCCACATTTTTCATTCTGTAGATTTCTGGCATTTCTGGACACTATGTCCACCATCAATGTGGATAGCAGTGTCACTTTTATAGATCTGCGCCCCCTCACCTTACCTACTCTCTCAACGTCATCTACATCGACCTCACTAAAGTTAATTTTCATTTTATTCTGAATGATATCTACCACTTTATGAATAACGTCCACTTTATCTTATGCCTTCTCTTCCTGCACACCGTAAATAAGTATGGATTTCTTACTACGTTCTTAACAGTTAGCTACTATTTCTTTCTTCAACATCATCACCCCCACTTCTATATATTTTATTTTCTCCCTTGGTAATACAATTTCTCTCTCACTCTTTTCCACTTTTCCTTTAGTTTCGTACGCGTTTTCCTGAATCCATAGCCTCGTCTTTGCGTGTTCCTGAACTTGCTCTTGTATCGTCTGTTTTAACTGTTCAAACGGACAGATTTCCCCCATTACCTCCTTAACCACTTTCCTTATAACTTCTATGTCCTCCCAGCTCATGTTGCCACTGCTCTGAGGGCCTGGATTTTCTTCCACGCCCCCATTAACCAGCAACACAATACCCACCGCTGCCACCAACAGCATATCACCCTTCAAACCCATCTCCAATTTACATTCCTTACTTTTGGTTGATTCTTTCTTCCTTCTTCCCTGCCATCTTCTTCTAAAAACCCTATATTGCTGTATGCCGATCATCTTCCTCGTCACACTCCACTCGACCCGTCCGCTCCCCACTCTTACTACACTCACCCGGCACACTCAACATGGCACGTCCGTTCCCGGTGCTTACTTAGGCTAGACTGTTTATCACCCTTTTCTTTATACACAGGGGCTACTGTAGCAACTCTCCAGTCATTTGGTATAACTCCTTCATACAAATTGTTACCGTGTTTTGGTGGTAGTTATGCATGAAAGAAGGTGCGGGGTGGTGAACGGGTCTCAAGCTACTAAAGTGAAATTAATTTTAAAATTTAACAAGGTTATATTTTCTTTTCAAAATTAGGTAACAACAAATAGAACAGGTACTTAGTAGCCGAAACACGATTGACAAATACATTTACATAGGTACCCCATTTGGGGCTTCAAAAGTCAGAAACATAATTCTTGAGCAATGAGCCCAACCTTACAATGAACACCATACAACAAAGGGGCCGAAAACCCCCCAAACATGCCAGAAACATCTGCTTCCAATTACATCCAAAAGCCTCCTTGAGGCAGAAACACAATTTTCAAAAAAAAGGGCAACTTCCCCCTAAAATACAAGCCTATCATAGGCCACTCCGAACTCCACCTTTAAGCCGTCCTCAAAGGACATATACACAGGGGCAAAATACCCAACCAACTGAGGTCTGTTAAATGACAAGAAGATTAATACATGACCTCTAAAATATAATTTGAGAGGAGGCGAACTTGCACTCCTAATGCACTTTGCTTAAGACCTACTTGGCACTAGGCCGTTAATACAAGGGCTAATCCCATACTACAGAGGTGACTTAATAGCAATTTACATTACATTACGGAAGAATTGGTTGAGAAAAATAAGTTCACCTCAAGACGATGTGAGTGGGAGCTCGAGAGGGTTAAGCACTCTCTATCCCAATATGTTGTTTTACAAGAGAATAGATGAAACGAGAAGTTACATTTTAGGAAAAGGTTACATGGTTGAACGCTTAGAACCCGCCCCGAAAGTTAAACTGCTGAGCTAGCAAAGAAAGAAGTTATTAATCGGCCATTACCTTGTGTTGAACGGCTGGAGAAGAAAGAGGCGCTTCCCGCCCCCTGCTATGTACTTAACACACTGACAGATGGAACAGAAGTGGCCCGGAGACCCGAAAATCAGCAGTTTATATCCTCTCGCGGAAGGTTCTAGGCGTTAGGGGAAAGAAAACACCCTCCCACAAACTCTTTATTGGGTAGGACCCCGCAACAGATTCAAGTTGGGGGAAGATACACCAGATTGGTCAGAAATTAATAGAAGAAATTCGGGATTGGATACATTCATAACAAGGGGAAGAAAGGGGTAAATATTACCAACTTAAACAATGACAGAAAGAAATTTAACAAAGAACAAACTCTTGAAATTAAATTTTCTCCAAAAAAAATAGTTCTTTGACTCCGCACTAGGTTGCACTATTGTAGATCTTCAGTAGTGTCCTCTAGAAGAGAAAGTTCACACTTCTTACTTCAAGCGAAACAAAAACACATCAAAAGTGACACAGTTCTAAAACTCCAAAATTTACAGGTAGTGACATCTTCTGAGAAGGTAGAAAATTAATAACGTCAGTAAAGTTCAGACTTCCTCCAGCAGAGGAGTTTTAACTGGCGCGCATTTAAATTAGCGGCGTGGAGGTGTACCACCCGGTACAGACCTCCCCCCCCCCCAAAAGTTCCTCCAAGGGGTAACACAGAAGAACATAAACTTTTGTTTGAAAATAAGGTCCAAGTTTTGATGTTGATATTAAAATAAATTGCAGAAGTATTTGAGAAATTTCTTAATTCAGTTCCAAAATTTTTGTTGTAATTGGTAACGTAAGGTTTTTATGTTTGTAGAAGGCGAATTTCTGAAGATAATCTTTTAAAAGGTGATGAAAAATTTTGCAATGTCCACCAAATTTGTTGTTGAATTCCCAAGTGTAGTCATCTCTTATAGTGACTGTCCATGTAGTTGATGTAGGCTAAGTTGGATGGCCAGACCGGCCGTTGCAGCTTGCGTCCAAAGGAGGCCGCTCGGACCCCTCAAGTACCCTGAGATACCGCTCGCCCGCACTATGAGGGGAGCAGAGGTGTTGAAGCACGCCGCGCCCGCGGTGAACATATACAGGCCGCGGGCAAGTAGCAGGTCGTGCGCCGCACATCAGCCTTGGCCGGGAGGAGAGCTCCAGCTCGCCGTGCACACGTCGTCTTCGCTGGGGCCGAGGGGGCCCGTCCTCTGCTCCAGTAGCTGCACGGCGTCGCGCGGCTGCGGGGGCACTGAAACATTAAAGCTTGGCGGCAGAATTGTGTTGGACTATCATCTTCTTTGAGGGTACAGGCTTGTGGAGAGGTTGAGGGGCCAGCGGCGTGCAAATATCCATGGCATAAGTTAAGCCACTGTGTAAGGTGGAGCAGGAGACGGGAGCGTGGTAATGGCCGAGGCAAGGACAGAATGGCAGTTTAACGGATCGGGGAAGGTTTTACAAGAGGCTTACATATAAGACAAAATATTATAGAAGGGGCAGAAAGCCTTAAAAGTTGAACTCAAAAAAAAAATATAACCTTCATATTCCTTTCAAATTATATGAAGCAAGTTGACACAAAATTTACACTGGTTTCACCTGTGACAGGTGAACCCTAAATATCCTCTCGGTGGCTGGATTGCTTAATAACAACGTAACCGGGGTGAGGAAATCGAGAATTATACAAGGCCCATGAAATCTGGGGGCAAGCTTGCCCGCGGGAACAAAATTTTTGACCATTACTTGGTCACCTACCTTTAAAGGGGTGGGTCTCCGTCCACGATCATACCTTTCCCTAACCTTTTCATGAGATACTTTAAGATTAGCTTTAGCCTTCTTCCAAAGATCTTTAATGTCATCCGGATCTATTGTCTCGGGTAGAATGTCACTCAGAGACCAGAGGTTAGAGAGCGGCGTGTTGGGAACAAACTTAAACATCAAAGAAGCTGGAGTACACTTGTGAGATTCATGAACCGCTGAATTCAAAGCAAAAGCTAACCAATGCAGGGACGTGTCCCACCTGGAATGATCATCATGATGATAGGCAATCAGTGCGGACCTGAGATTACGATTAACCCGTTCAGCCAGAGATGGTTGAGGGTAATAAGCAGAAGTAGTTACATGAGAGATGGATAAGTCAAAACAGAATTTACGAAATAAATTAGATGTAAAAGCCTTAGCATTATCAGATACAAGATATTGGCACGGACCAAAAGAAGCAAAAATAGAATTTAAGCAAGTAATTGTAGACTGAGCGGTAGCCAGCTTAGTCGGAAATAACCACGAAAATCTTGTAAAACCATCTACACATACAAAGATGAATTTGTTGGCATTTCCCTTTGACTGGGGGAAGGGTCCTACATAATCAATATACAGGCGTTCCATGGGGCGCGATGCTTGATGCGAAGACAAGAGGCCTACCTTGGTGGACATGGTTGGTTTACTGAGCAAACAAGATTTACAAGCTTTTACAAGTTCACGAATTTCGCCGTCCATACCTTTCCAGATGAACATTTCACGAATCTTTTCACGAGTTTTAAAGATACCCAGATGCCCTCCTAGTGGGGTCTCATGATAATACTTGAAGATCATAGGTACCAGAACGGCTGGAACGACAACTTTCATCATCTTGTCATGCCTCGAAGGGCAACATAAAACACCATTCCTCAGAACATAAGGGACAACATGTTCCCCAGAAGAAAGGATTTCCATTATCGGAGCCAGCGTCGGATCTTCACGTTGGTATTTCTCAATATCCCTAAAAAGCATGGGAGCATCTGTTAAGATGGCATTAACACCAGATAGTATGGACTCGGAAGGTGATGAACTGTCGACCGGTTCGTGGGTCTCGACGTCGTTATGAAACATACGGCTGAGTCCATCAGCAACAACATTTTCGGTACCTCTGATATGTCTAACATCAAACTGGAAGGCGGAAATACGAATAGCCCAGCGGGCTATACGACCAGTACGACGCGGCCTACCTAAGACCCAGCTTAATGCTTGATTATCTGTCTCCAGGTCGAATTTGACGTGTTCCAGATAGAGACGGAACTTTTCTAAGGCGAATAAGACTGCCAAACCTTCGAGCTCATAGATGGAATACTTGGGTTCTTGAGCCGATAGAGTCCTAGATGCATAGGCGATGGGTCGCCTCCCTAGTTCAGTCTCTTGAAGAAGGACTGCAGCTACAGCTGACGATGACGCGTCCGTTTGGACGATGAATTTCTTTGAGAAATCAGGCATAGCAAGGACAGGGGCATTACAGAGAGCTAATTTCAGGTCTTCAAAAGCGGCTTGTTGAGAAGGGCCCCACTCGAATTTGATGCCTTTCCTACGAAGAAGGTTTAAGGGCGCCGCTCTATTAGCAAAGTTAGGAATGAACTTTCTGAAGAAATTCACCATACCAATGAACCTGGCGATACCTTTAATGTCCTTGGGAGGTTTAAAATCACGGATGGCCTGTGTTCTAGAATGATCGACTGCTACACCATCGGGTGACACAATATGCCCTAGGAATGACATAGAGGGCTTAGCAAAGGCAACCTTGGACAACTTATCGGTTAACCCAGCCTTACGAAGGCGATCGAGAACTTCTCGCAGATGATCAAGATGTTCTTCAAAAGTCTCTGAAAATACGACGACATCATCTAAGTAGTGATATAAGTACTCGAATTTGATGTCGGAGAAAACCCTATCTAGTAGCCTAGTGAGCACAGCTGCTCCCGTAGGGAGCCCGAAAGGCACGCGGTTGTATTCATATAAATTCCAGTCCGTGGCAAACGCTGTAAGGTGTTTAGACTCTTCGGCAAGGGGAATTTGATTATAGGCCTGATTTAAGTCCAAGATGGTGAAGAACTTGGCCTTACGAAACCATGAAAAACAAGAATGAAGGTCAGGAAGGGGCACAGATTGCAACACCACCTTCCGATTGAGAGCCCTGTAATCAATGACAGGCCTGAAGCCTCCTTGGGGTTTCGGGACTAGCAAAATAGGCGATGAATACGCCGACTTAGAGGGCCTAATAATACCATCCTTCAACATCTGATCGATAATTTCTTTCAGAGCCTTCATTTTAGGTGGAGATAGCCTATAAGGTGGAAAACGGACAGGAATCGAATCCGTGACCTCAATTTTGTATTCAATAAGGTCAGTAACACCAAGAGTATCAGAGAACACCTCGGGAAACGACTGACACAGTTTGCGAATACTATCAGCCTGCTCCTCAGGTAGATGTCTAAGGTCTAACAACATCTCATCCTGGGTAGGCGAAATAGAAGAACATGACACAGAATTACACTTTAATAGTGGTATTTTACAACTAGAAGCAAATTTGAATGTGCACGACCTAGACTGGAGATCGAGCACAAGACCAGTGTGAGAAATAAAGTCCGCTCCCAGTATGATGGGGCAAGACAGGTGCTTAGCCACAAACAATTTAATTTTCCATGTAAACTTAAAAATACGAATCTTGACCAGTAAGGAACCTAGAATTTCTAATGGAGATGAATTAGCCGAAACGTATTGAACAGGAGAAGAGACATAGTCAGGAAGTTTACAAACCGATTTCAATTTAGAATACCATTCAGCCGAAATAATCGAACAAACACTGCCTGAATCTAAGAGAGCTGTTATAGGCTCGTTATTTAACTCAATCTTAAGAAAAGGAACAGGTGCAGGGGTATCCGCCGCAATCCTAAGACACTCTTTGGGGCATTCAAGAGATGTATTCGAAGACTTATCGTTCCCTGAATTCTCGACCTTTTTGCCAGGGGCTGAGCCTTGGGAAGCAGAATTAGTTGACTCAGCCGCCGCCACTAGTCACTTTTGATTGTTGTTGGAAGTTACACCAAAAGTTGAGCAGGAGGGGGTGCTATTCGAATTGGGACAATTCTTTGCGATATGTGAGAAAGCCCCACATTTAAAACAGCCTTGTGATGAACCCGCTCCATTATTTGCCCTACTAGACTTGATCAGAGGACACTTGTCGCGCAGATGGTCAGGCGACCCGCAAGCATAACATTTACGGGGATTGACTGGTCGGCGAGGTGGAGGCCGAGTGTTACTAAAGGAAGGCGGGGGTTCTTTCGCGACACGCAAAGAATCGGCGTATCTAACTCCTTCCGCTGAGACGGCCAATGCTTCAAGTTCCGAGAAAGTTTGCGGGCACGCCGCGAAACACAAATATGACCTATAGGGAGGTGAAATTCCCTCTACAATAGCCTGTACAATCTGATCTTCAGGAAAATGAAGGGCAAACACCCTAGTATAAAACTTAATGTCCTGTATGAAATCAGCCAAGTTTTCATCCAAGCGCTGTACACGATAATAGTACTTCTGAATAAGGGAGGACCTGGCCCTAGCCGGGATGAAGTTAGCTAGCAAATGGGCATGGAAATCCTCAATAGAAGATTGCTCGGCAATGGCTCTAACTATTTTGTCAGAGAGAATACCAATAGCATACGGATAGATAATTTGCAAGATTTGACATGGAGAAAGAGAAAAAACAAGGGCATGATCCTGAAATTCCACTAGAAATCTTAAAAATGAAATTACGTCACTGGTGGTATTAACGGAAAACTTAGATATACCTCTGAGCAACATTGCCAATGGATGAGGCAAGCTACTAAACCCGGGTGACATAGTAGGTAAAGGTTTCAATGGCAAGGAAGTTAATTCAGAACGGATGTTACTCAGCGATGCACGGCGTTCAGACTCGTTGTCCAATGGGGCAGAGATAGTTTGAGCAGCGATGGTTTTCCTATTTACTTCTCCCTTAGCAGGTTCTTCCTCGCTACCTACATTCACTATGGTGGGCTGATCAGATTTGGGAGGAACTTCCCCAGTTAACAATTGAGTGACCTTACTAGATAATTCAGAAATATTTTCCAGGAGCGTACTAGCTTCCTTCCTCTGAACGTCATTCAGTTTTAGAGACAACAGATCGTTAACCCTATTCGAAAAATGATATAGCCTGCCTTGCACACGCTTAATTTGATTAGGAGACGGATCATTTTCATCAAAAAAACTAACTACAGAAGCTAGCCCAGTAATATTCTCCGTGATCGTGGAAAGATAGTCGTCAATTTCTTTCTCTCCCAAATTGGGGATGGAAATGGGCAAATCAAGGGACTCTCTAAGCTTGTTAGTGTCTATTGCAACCGTGCCTCCAGATTGCACATTTCTGATGGTTAATTCATAGATCAACTCCTCCTTGCGCAAATAGTTAAGAAGGAGAACATCGCGAGGGCCGGGCATGATGACAGACCAATTTTGAAAAGGTCAAAAAATTCCAGCAACTGAGAAAATGGTTAGAGTTCGGATCAAAACAATGTATAGCCGTCAAAAGGGGCTAAATTGAGACCCATTTAACCACGCTCTGCTACCACTTGTTACCGTGTTTTGGTGGTAGTTATGCATGAAAGAAGGTGCGGGGTGGTGAACGGGTCTCAAGCTACTAAAGTGAAATTAATTTTAAAATTTAACAAGGTTATATTTTCTTTTCAAAATTAGGTAACAACAAATAGAACAGGTACTTAGTAGCCGAAACACGATTGACAAATACATTTACATAGGTACCCCATTTGGGGCTTCAAAAGTCAGAAACATAATTCTTGAGCAATGAGCCCAACCTTACAATGAACACCATACAACAAAGGGGCCGAAAACCCCCCAAACATGCCAGAAACATCTGCTTCCAATTACATCCAAAAGCCTCCTTGAGGCAGAAACACAATTTTCAAAAAAAAGGGCAACTTCCCCCTAAAATACAAGCCTATCATAGGCCACTCCGAACTCCACCTTTAAGCCGTCCTCAAAGGACATATACACAGGGGCAAAATACCCAACCAACTGAGGTCTGTTAAATGACAAGAAGATTAATACATGACCTCTAAAATATAATTTGAGAGGAGGCGAACTTGCACTCCTAATGCACTTTGCTTAAGACCTACTTGGCACTAGGCCGTTAATACAAGGGCTAATCCCATACTACAGAGGTGACTTAATAGCAATTTACATTACATTACGGAAGAATTGGTTGAGAAAAATAAGTTCACCTCAAGACGATGTGAGTGGGAGCTCGAGAGGGTTAAGCACTCTCTATCCCAATATGTTGTTTTACAAGAGAATAGATGAAACGAGAAGTTACATTTTAGGAAAAGGTTACATGGTTGAACGCTTAGAACCCGCCCCGAAAGTTAAACTGCTGAGCTAGCAAAGAAAGAAGTTATTAATCGGCCATTACCTTGTGTTGAACGGCTGGAGAAGAAAGAGGCGCTTCCCGCCCCCTGCTATGTACTTAACACACTGACAGATGGAACAGAAGTGGCCCGGAGACCCGAAAATCAGCAGTTTATATCCTCTCGCGGAAGGTTCTAGGCGTTAGGGGAAAGAAAACACCCTCCCACAAACTCTTTATTGGGTAGGACCCCGCAACAGATTCAAGTTGGGGGAAGATACACCAGATTGGTCAGAAATTAATAGAAGAAATTCGGGATTGGATACATTCATAACAAGGGGAAGAAAGGGGTAAATATTACCAACTTAAACAATGACAGAAAGAAATTTAACAAAGAACAAACTCTTGAAATTAAATTTTCTCCAAAAAAAATAGTTCTTTGACTCCGCACTAGGTTGCACTATTGTAGATCTTCAGTAGTGTCCTCTAGAAGAGAAAGTTCACACTTCTTACTTCAAGCGAAACAAAAACACATCAAAAGTGACACAGTTCTAAAACTCCAAAATTTACAGGTAGTGACATCTTCTGAGAAGGTAGAAAATTAATAACGTCAATAAAGTTCAGACTTCCTCCAGCAGAGGAGTTTTAACTGGCGCGCATTTAAATTAGCGGCGTAGAGGTGTACCACCCGGTACACAAATAATAACCAAATAAGTACGTCAGGTATGGTACTATATCCCAGCCCATTGTCTTTAGTGTTTCCCTAGAAATCTTATCAATTCCAGCTGCTTTTCTAGTTTTCAACTTTTGAATCTTATTGTAAATGTCATTGTTATCATATTTAGCATTAGTCATCCCCTCTATCTGGACATTATCCCTGTTACTAACAAATCTTTACATACTAATGTCTGAATACTTCAGCCATTTGAAGAGCTTCACTTGACTTTGTTTCCTTCCACTCTTGTATGTTGTCAACAATGCCATTCACTTTCGTTACTTAAGGTCATTTTAAATGCTGTGCTTTTATAAATGCCCGTGTTCGAGGCAATGTGGCTTGGATGAAATGGCGGCAGACTTCTGGAGTTCTCTGTGATCGACGGACACCCAGTTTACAAGATTGTCCTTCGACCAGTTGCTTCGTACGGCCCCAAATGCTGGCCGATAACAGTCAAACATGAACAAACTCTCCATGTTACGTAGGTACGCATGCCTCCCTGGTCATTTGGTCAAACCCGATTGGACCCCATCAAGACCAAGCATTGCTCCGATCATGGACAAGATTCGCGAAGTTAGAATCCGATGGTAGAGCCATATTCTGCACAGCGAAGAAGCATATAAGGCGAAGACAGCTCTGCATCTCTTGCGCCTAGAAATTAAACATACGGTCTGCTCAAGAAACGCTGGCTTGATCGGATACAAGAAGACCTGCGTTGTGCGCAGCTGAATCCGAATGACGCACTGGATAGAATAAAGTGGAGATCGGTGAACCCAATAGAAGACCCTGCGCCAATAAGGTAGAAACGGTAAGAAGAAGATGAAGATGAAGATCAAGAAGAAGATGACGAATGATTTGTAAATGTTTCAATGACAATCTCGGTTTAGCAGGTATTCTTCTTAGAGACTCTGCGAACCCTTTACAAACACTAGATCTGCTCTTTAGAAATGAATGTTCAAGATCATAGCTAGAAAGCGATATGGAAATCCTTTTTTTTTTCCCGCCGAAGTCCTAAATGATGTTTCACCCATTGCGTCTGCCTTTTATCTTCATCCGTTTGCAAGCAGTAAGTAGAAGGTGGGCTAAATACTAAACTCACGGCTTTTGGTGCCCACAACACAGCGCAGTCCAACATAGCTACCTTTTTGAACACAAATTTGTTTCCGTTTACTTTAAAGCCTTGAGTATCAACTATCAACGTCCTTGTCATGATGAACTACAAAGCGAGCAACTCTCTGTTACAGTATCTTATAGACCAAGTAAAACAATATCTACTCACAGCATATATAAAGACTTGAATTTACAAGAGAGAGAGCCTGATAGCGAAAAGTCTAAACATGCATATCCATGACCACCGTGATCACTGCGTGTCAAAAACAGTGTGGCCTCATTATGTTACATGCTCAGCCCAGTTATGGTTAGCACTTTTATGTGGTTAGTCCGGCTATCGAACTTAAATTCTGTTAAGTTAAGCTTACACTATTTTTGCGGTTGGCCTGGGAGGTTAGGTTCAGTTGCGAGCCCCAAAGATGCTACCTAAATATTACGTCCCTTATGAATAAAGTACATGTACTAAGCCTTACGCCATCTCCCTAGTCTCATGTACAGCCCCATCTTGTTCCTAGTTCAGCTCTGAGCCCCGAGGTCACCTTCCTGTATTACACCCCTATAAATAAAGCAGACGTATTGAGCTTTATAGCCTCCATTTTGTTCAAAATTCAGCTTTAAGCTCCCTTAAGTCCCTTTCCAATGTTACGCCCCAATGAATAAAGCATATGTATTAAGTCTTATAGCCACCATCTTGTTCCAAGTTCAGCTCCAAGTCCTGGGAGTTTAAGTTAGGTTAATGTGTGGTCAGCGAAACTTGAGACCTGCAGTTAGCCCGGGTATCGAACTTGAAGTCCGTTAGGTTAAGCTTCCACTCTTATGCGGTTAGCCCGTGTGTTGAACTTTGATTCTCTTAGATTAAAGCTTCGAGCTAGGGTCTGTACGGTTAACGCCCTTAGGCCTGGAGACGAACCCGGGATCTGCGAGGTTAATTCTGGATACGCCATGCCTGTTAGGTTAAGCTTGTCCTCTTGACCATAATCACGTTGGCTGTTAGGGTAAGCTTGCACATTTTAGCATCGAACTTGTGTATGTAAGGTTAAGGTCCTTAAGCCTAGGGTCAAGCGCGAGGTCTGTAAGGTTAAGACTGTACACGCAGCCAGCGTAAAGTCATGTAAGGTTAAGAGTACGCTCTTAGCCAAATAAGGTTAAGGGCACGCTCTTCGCTAGCAGCCCGCACCGCGCTGTGACGACACTCGCCGGATAAGGCCTCGTCCAGGGGCAACCGGATTCCGGATGTGGCCGAATCCGTGAAAAGTACTTTCTGACCTCCCTTGGTCAGCTCCTGTTTCTGTTTCAACGCCGATGGTATTAGAGCACTCGAGGCCTGTGGAGTCTTTCATTTTCACGCCCTTTGTGGCCCTTGTCTTTCATTGGCCGACACCTTCATTTTCCGAACTGTCGGATCCGTTCCATTTTTCTCTCTGATTAGTGTTATATAGAGGATGGTTGCCTAGTTGTACACAAGGTTTCACCTTACGTGGTATTTTACTGATATCTACTCGACTCTGTTGAGGATGGTGTGATTTGGTATAATAATAATAATAATAATAATAATAATAATAATAATAATAATAATAATAATAATAATAATTTTAATGTGTGCAAGAGATAGTTACAAGTTCAATTTATTTTAAGTATTAATATGTTGATAATAATACTACTACTTCTGTAATATATGTGGTTTAGTTATAAGATTAATATCTCAAGTAATAATGTATTAGAAGAGTTATGTATATATAAAACAGAGTCCTGTAAATATGTAAACGACATGATGAATGAATAAATACTACTACTACTACTAATGTACGGTGAGCTTCGTAGTACTTGCATTTTTAAATGGCCTTATTGCTCTTAATCCCAGACTTCATGATTAATCGTCAGTTGCAAATGTATTGTGTAATATTATCACTCTATCTGCTTATAAAATGATCAGAAGAACGTCGGAAAAACGATTTAAAATTTCAGAAGAAGGAAAAACGTGTCATACAATAGATCCCTCAGTACTAGAGTGCCTGCCTTGGGATCAGAAGATCCCCGATCATACTCGGCAGACCTAGTCGAATATTTGAAGGGAGGAAATAAAAGTCAGTCCGGTATTGCATGATGTACGATGTCGGTATGTAAATGATCTCTGATGACACAATTGGTGTTGACCCGTCAAAATTCATTAAATACTCAGCCATAGAGTGCCCAAAAGAGATCCTAATCTCTGCCATCTGGTAGAATAAAATGGAACGTCTAAATTGACACGCAGGTAATCTGCATGGCATTTATTATTATTATTATTATTATTATTATTATTATTATTATTATTATTATTATTATTATTATTATGGCATTAAAAGTTTGTCTTTTATACAATTTCGGTGGAAAATCCATATTTATATATGTGGTAAATAGTTTGATAATAATGGAACTGGAAGCAAGTCAGAGTACATGTATGAAATCTTAGAACGAGGAAAAAATGTTAGCTGCTTCAATTAATTAGCACACACGTAGTAATGATTGTATTTAAAATTTCGAAATTTTACGTTGGTGGTGTAGAAAATGGGCGTTGAAGTCCCTGAGTACAACAATGATCAAAAGGAAGGATTATCACAGAAATGTTTTGGCTAGTTAATACGCAGAGAAAACAAAACTTATGGCTGAGTTGTCAATTAATTTTGTCGGATAAACATCATTAATGTGTCACCAAACATATTTTACATGTCGACATTGTACGGCGCAGAGTACCGAATTTACTTTTTCCACCCTTAAAAATTGCAACTACCTCTGCCGAGTTTGAACCTACACTCTATCAACAAAAGAGTGAACTTCCGTATTTTAAACTACTTTGAAGTATGTTTCTTGCTAATAATTTCCCTAAACTGTGCTCTTCACTTTCCTAACTTAAACCTGGAACAATGACCCTATCATTCTAAGATAAAAGTTTATCTTGCTATTGTTTACTATACCTTCAGTATTTCAATGATAGGTACAGCGCTAACATTAGTCGAACATTCTTCTTTATCTTGTGACTATCTACTCACTGATTAAAAATATCAAACTGAATTAATATATTCAATATTAAAATATTCATGAAATAAAATGCTTAATCGTCAGACTATGTACTCACACTTAGTACTTACCTGATTATTTACACATACAATAGTTGATGGCCGCCAGCTACAAATAGATGCAACGATAATAGAATGAGAGTCTTTAATATCTCTAGGGTGTGGTGTAATAAGCTTACTTTGACAGCATAACATATAGGTTCTGGGAAAAGGAGATTGGCGTTCGGTTTCCCGATAAAAATGTGAGGTTATATGATCTACTATTGAAATGAAACAATTAATTTATTTGATACTAAACAAAATATATTCTTTAAAAATTGACTTTAACGTGAGATTTACTGCGATAATCCAAAAATCTGACATTACAAGTGAAGGAAACTGTAGGAATTAAATTTGAAATCTTCTTGACCTGGCATTTAAAATTTATACAAGAAATTTATCCCTCATTCACTTGACTGTACCTCGAACATTTTGAGTGTTATTATCACGTATTCCTTTGAGTTGGTACCATCTATAGGTACCTCAAGCCTAATTTGTGATGTATCCTTTTAGTTTCACTAACGAGATATAGTATGGCTTGAAATTATATTTACTCTTCACAATCAAATTTACAAATAATTCACTGTAACTGTTAGTCTGCATTACGACGACTCAGTATTCGGCTGTCACCGAACTGACACAAGAACTAAATGGAACAGTTGCACGAAATACACTCCGAACGTAATTATAATCCATTTCGTCACTGACGATTAGGTATCCATATCACTGTTCCCCATTCGTCTCCTTCCAATTGACTCCAATCGACTTCATGGCAAGTCTCTCCATTCATCTCCTTCTAACCAACTACACTATCCAACTGACTTACTGGCCATCTGTGGCCTCACCATCCAAATGACTTCCGCTATAGGATACAGCTCATATATATAGCCATCAGTTGACATATGGTATAACACCCATAGCAGAGCTCCAAATAGATATGTCACTCCCACCCAGCTACATTTTTTACATATGTTGAAATAGCCTGAGGCACTCTAAATGTGATCTCATCGCTAAATGCATACAATGACAGAGCGGTGACTCGACAGTTACTCTAACGGAATTGCACCATATGTTGCAATGTCAAAAGTTTTCACAAAACATATCCTTATCTGATATTAGGCAGGTAGTCTCACTTTACATTATTTTGATGCTAAACACACATATATAGAATAAATTAATTACAATAAAGCAAGCGATAATTAATATTTAGCGAAATCAGACTATAGAAATGAATCAAACAATAATAATAGTTACAATAATAGTAATAATAGAGATACAACAACAATGATACCAAAGATGCAATAATAATAATAATAATAATAATAATAATAATAATAATAATAATAATAATAACACAGATAACATAATAATAATAATACTAATACAGATGAATGCTTGTAGCAGGATTTGAACCGTTACAATCCATTGTGGTTTACTTGGGCGTATGGATCAAGTACGACAACGTGATGTGGTTTGTGTAACAGTGTTTTCTTAAAGACCTTTCTTTCTTTAACCATCACATAAATGTAATATTGAATTGAATATTTGTGTCTGATAGAACGATACATTCTTTGAGGTAGAGAGCTGTACAAACAGCGTGTTGCTGTCGTGGCTTTCCGCAGATAAATTTTCTAAAATAATTTATGTTGACGTAGGACATGAAAACAAAGTGAAATGAATTATTTTGAGGAGTAAGGTAGTTCATAAGCGGGCTTGGACTGTTACATGGCTGTTGACATCCTGACTATAGTTACGATTTATCCAGTTTTAAGTAGAATCCGGACCAGTGAGACGTAATATTTCATTTCAAAATTATCCCTTGCATTGCCGAGGGTTCGAACATGGCAGGATCTAAGCTTGCACATAAAGACTAAAATAAGCGATGATATACTATTTCGTGCTGATATTCAAGTATAGAGTTGTTTGAATTCATCTGTTTACAAAATGCATAACAGGATAATTATATAATCCATTTTACTAGTAATTTCAATGATGAAAAATATTGGACACACTCATATTTAACAGAAAAACAAACTATAATGCTAAACTCTGAATCAATAAAAAGAGAAATAATATAAAACATAAACATTTATCTTGTGCTTAAATAGTTGGAAAAGTTACGGTTTTTGGCTCAGCTCCTTGGTCGAACGGCCGTAACTTATGGTTCAGAGGGTCCCTACGTTTTATTCCCAGATCAGTGGTGAATTTTATTATCACCGAATTAATTTCTCCGATTCGAGGGCTAGGTGTTTGTCTTTGTCTCAACACCCTCCTCTTCATACACACACAAAACACACTGCAAACCAGCACAAAAACACGCAATAGCGATTACATCAGTCAGTCAGTCAGTCAGTCAGTCAGTCGGTCAGTCAGTCAGTCGGTCAGTCAGTCAGTCGGTCAGTCGGTCAGTCAGTCAGTCAGTCAGTCAGTCAGTCAGTCGGTCGGTCAGTCAGTCAGTCAGTCAGTCAGTCAGTCAGTCAGACAGTTAATAAATTAATTAATCAATTAATCAATCAATTAATCGATCAATCAATAAACGATATGAATGCAAGGCTGTTGCTCAGGTGGTACATTTCCTATCAGTTATTTACATGACCTGTTTTTAAACGTTTTCAAAGAATTTAGAAATTTATCGAATATTTCCCGTGATAATTTACTCCAATCCCTTGCTCCCCGTCTTATAAATGAATATTTGCACCAATTTGTCCTCTTGAATTCCAACTTTATACTCATACCAGATGACGTGCCCATACTTATCTATGGAATTCTACATTTACAGTATACAGAATTGTATATGAAGTCGTCTACACGTTGTAAGATTTAATCAACTTGCATGTTTTTTTTGTCTTACTCGAGAAAAATGCTGATACTCCGGGATGATACACAGCCTTTGTTATCCGAAATAATGAAAGAAGTTTCAAAATTGGTCCGGTAACTTTTGATATCACCCGTTACATATAAACGAACTCACAGTCTCTCTTTATATATTAGTACAGATACAGAAGTATGAATAGATATAGATACCACTGATTAGAGTTACGAAGGAAATTCATATAAACATTTAATTTTTCCCTAGTGAATTTTAAGTACACCTACTCTGCTGCAATGTTTAAGAGGACTAACCGTTCAAGCAGCTTATTCACTTTTAAGGGTTCCAGGCTTACGTTTTCCTCTGACTTGTTTAACATTTTCTTTCACTACAGGGTCCGCTTAAGAGATAGTGTGATAATAAAACCCAAAAGCACATTTTTCTGGAATACGGTTAGATTTGCGAAGGAGATACAAACTTTTTTAGAGGACAAACCTTTTTAAGTGCACTCGCTGACTCCATTATTTAATAAGAATAACCGTTTAGGCAGGGTATTCACTTTTAAGGCTCCCAGACGTATTATCCTATAACTTGCGTCATATGAAGGGCCCTTTGAATTTCCACTGCAATAGTTATTACCCTATATGCTAACCAAAGGTTCCTTTTGTATGCTTGCCAAATTTGAGCACGGTCCGTCAAGTATTTACGTGAAAGAAAGCAAGACAAAGAGACCAAAGATAATCAACCGTCAAAAACACGGCATAATTTTTTTCTCGATAATTACTGTATTAGAGATACGAAGAAAATTGATGTAAACATTTTTCTGGCAAATGGAGTTTCAAGATCATTAGGTGTGCTCCATTGTTCAATAGGACTAATCGTTTAGGCAGCGTAATCAATAACCATAAGTATTTCGACAGATGGGCGCTAGTTAAAAATCGACTTGTAAATAGCGAAAGCACTTTGGTGTAATTCACAATCATTATGCTAATAAGTGCAAGGAAATTTGGATTCAGAAACAATAAGTATCTCGCAGATTAACGCTATCTATGAATTTAAAACGTTAAAAGAGAATCTCTTATTGGCCTTGCCTACTTCGAACACCAGGCCTGTATTCTAGAACCCTTGAAGTGACGTTGCCTTGGTTACGGCCTGTCATTTCTTCGTTCGATTCCTACAGCGGGGCAGTGAGGTGCCAATATCTCGAAAACGATTAGTTTCAATGTCTTAAAACGTGGTTTTTGGTGGTCTCGTCGTAAGGCTTAAAATGAGCGTTGTCTCATCCTTGTACGACAAATTCAATATGTCGCTTATACTAGCCGGTGCTAATGCGTCGGTTTTCACGGGAACATTGTAATATTCCTGGATGAAGCATAGCCTATGTTACTCGGAATGGTGTATGTATGTTCAGTCTTCAGCCCTAAGGCTGGTTGGATCCTCAACAGCTCTGCCATCAGCTGTCATAGATGGCCTAGGCATCACTGAAGAGGCGTACTAGGGAAATGAGGAGTGAGGTAGTTTCCCGTTGCTTTCCTCACCGAGCCAGAAGTTGCTATTACATATCAGTCTGCCAAGCCCACTGAAATGCATGCACCAACCGACCCTATGAGCAACATTTTCACACCATTCATAGCAGGGACTGGCTGCACAAGGAATGGCATTACTAGCAGCGCTCATACCTCAGTCACTTTCATATTGTCTAAGCCAAGGGTAAGACAGAGACAGATCAATGAAAGTAACAAAATTGCTCTAGCCCATACCAGAAGACATAGTGCACTGTAAACACTAGGTCCTGCCAGCAAAATTTGCAAAAGAACGAGCGAGTTGGCCGTGCGGTTAGGAGCGCGCAGCTTTGAGCTCGCATCCGGGAGATAGTGGGTTCGAACCCCACTATCGGCAGTCCTGAATATGGTTTTCCGTGGTTTCCCATTTTTACACCTGACAAATGCTGGGGCTGTACCTCAATTAAGGCCACGGCCGCTTCCTTGCCATTCCTAGGCCTTTCCTGCCCCATCGTCGCCATAAGACCTATCTGTGTCGGTGCGTCGTAAAGCAGCTAGCAAAGAAAATTGTGAAAGAAAATTCAAAATCGGTCCAGTAGTTTCTGAGATTATCCGTTACATAGGCTATATACAAACTCACAGTCTCTCTTTATGTATTAGTGTCGACATAGATTTTGATCTTTCCTAGTTTTAAAAGGTCCGCTCAAGCTTATTCATCTGCTAATGTCATTCCACGCCATCTCTCCATCGACAGCTTGGAATATATCACTTAGTCGACCATCTCGTCTCCTTACTCTCAAGTCTTCCCAGCCCAAAGTTTGCAACATTTTCGTAGCACAACTCCTTTGTCCGAAATCACTCAGAACAAATCGTGCTGCTTTCCAAGTCTACATTCACTCCTGTGACCCCACCAGGTTTTGAAGAAAACGGCAGTAAGAGAAGAAGAAGCCTAAATTTTGCTTTTTAAATGGGACATCTTGGACTCCATGATGTGGTTTGTGTTTTGAAAGTGGCAGGATGTGATTTTAGGGTTAATTTAAGCACCATGATGCTATAGCCATAATGGGCCTTGACCTACCAAGCGACCGCTGCTCATCCCGAAGGCATAAAAATAAGGAGGTGACCCGCGGGCAGTGCGAGGAATCTCTCGGCCGTCATTCTTTGCTTTGTAGGCTGACAACATAGCCTAAATGAGCTGCGCAAGTTGACGAAATGTGTACTGGACGAATATATATGAGTGTATGACAAGAAATATTTCTGTTACGAAAGACTGAGCAGCGTTTCCTTAATTTACGGGTATGTAAGAAATTATGTTGATTTGCATCATTTGGTTCGTTTCAGTTGACTGAAGTTCTGAACAAGTACTTGGAGGACTATAACTCGATGTCTACCGCTCCAATGAAGCTGGTTATGTTTATGGATGCCATCTGTCACGTGTGTCGTATATCGAGGATTATTCGCCAGCCTCTCGGTAATGCTCTTCTCCTAGGAATGGGTGGATCGGGTAAGTGATTCCTTTCCTTTTGTTATTGGTGTTTAGCCTCTGTTATTATTTTATATTATTTCGTGTCAGAATGTTGATGGCTTTCGCCAAGCAATCAATGTTCACACAGAATCGAGCAATACCAATTCCCCCTTCAGTGGCTTGAGTGAAGTTTTGAAGTGTGCAACCGGCAAGGTTGAAGCGACAATTATACACACACACTATGTGGGGTAGTTTGTAGTTCCCTATAGTCTCAGAGTTCAGTTCTTAAGATTGCCCCTGGGTCTTCCAGTGCAACTCCTGAAATGATTCAGCTCCATATCAGCCAGCTCAGCTGACATCCAGAAAGTGGGGATTCAGCGGCCATCATCTACTCTGAAGAGATTTTGTGGTTTTTGTTGCCAGAGATCCGGACGAACTGTTTTTGTATCTATGTAGATTATAGTAACCAAAATAAAACAACAATACAGATAAAGAAAGATTCATAATGTACGGAATCGAAGCAGCCAGCCAAAGAGTAGGAAAGCGCATTTGCGCCCCAGTAAATCAATATTCATGTGTAATAAATAAAATCGCGTTTCCACAAAAGAGGGTAGATTTTTATTCATGTAGGACTATAACTAGTTAACATGAAATGCCTACCATTATTATTTTCTTCTCTAATTTATGTGGGTACTGAAATGAATGACGTTGTGGTTTGCTAAGAAGGCAGGATGCAGCATAGAGACGATAATGACACTGATACTGCTGTGTGAGAACCAAAATGAGTTAAATCTAAGTGTGGGCTTAGACACCCACCAGCTTCCAATAGAAGGCCAATCTCATACCAGAAATGGTGCAAGAATATCTAGTCGAATTCACTGAAATTAGCGCCCGAGACCCGTCTTCAGGTACAGGTTCAAATACTTGAAAACAAACTTTCCAGAATATGAAGTAACGTCAGTGGCTTTAAATATTTATTTTTCCTTTGTTTCTTAACGATTCCTAAGAACCAGTTAAACATGGAAGTGAAAAAGTAATTTCAAGAAACCCTAAAAATTGCCGTTATACTAGTTCAGAAGGTATAAAGTTGGGATGTTCCCGCTGCTACATTGATTTGAACACAAGGTACGGCCCCCAGGCATTTATCTTCAGTTGTTCAGACAGTCAAATGAAGGGCTTGAAATACGAGGAAGAGGTCATCGAAATGATTTTACTGAAATGCCATCATGTATCATCTCATTCGAGAGAGTGAGAAAGGTAAACCGTTAAGAACAAACTAAATCAACAATTCATGCAACTATATAGACAAATGACTGATGTCCTTATTGACAGCAACAGTAATATTGTTCACACAGTCAGAGGAGAACTGACATGTATGTGAAACATGGTTTCCCAGTCGACGACTTGCAGGAAGAAGACATTTATACAGCAATAGAGAAGTATGCCTAACTAGTCCCCTGGATTTGGAAAATATTTCTGATATTTCGTTGAGTTCTCAAGGAAGACCTTCGTTAATCTGAACACTAAGAGGTCTATCCCTCCGAAGAATGGAAGTAATGGCAAAAGAAAGAACAGGCCCACGAAGGACGTATAATAATGCTTGCTTGCTTGTTTGCTTCACAAAAGTAACTTTATACTACTAAATGCTGTATCCCAGGCTTGCGAGGAAAACCAATAGGAGAAGGTAAATCCTACCTAGCATATGTTGTGACATGTATTTCTTTTTAACAATTAACGGAATATCTATGCCCATACCTCCTACATTCGATATATGTTTTGTGTGTGTTTTCCTTCTCCGCATCATTTGTATATCATTATCACTCTTTTATAGCTTATCACACGACCATTATTACCATACAATAAAATTACCGTATTTATTCTCGACCAGAATATTGCATCTTTAATCAAATTATTTATCCTTGCATTCATTTCACTTGAATTCTGAATATATGAAATGCAGCAGTTATATAGGGATGGGAATAACGGATGAAGACAAGGGCGTATCCAGAGTGGGGGTGAGGGGTCCACACACCCCAGGAATTTTATCGAATATCTTTTATTAAGCACACGATTCCAGCACTCTGACTCTTACTTGGAGTCAATGACACTCATTTCCGTAACCACCTAAACTCTCCGGTGTTCGGACACCTAGCAAAATAAAATTCTGGATGAAGAATTAGCGTTAGCATTTTCCTGATGAAGTGCCACCTTCATGAGCACAAATAAATTTGAAACTACTGGCTCATGGTTCAATAAAAAACATGCGCGCACACGAACAGTTTTAACAGAGGAAACGCTAGATGACATTGATGCGAATCTCTAAGGTTACCGAATAAATCAATCCCAAAATGATCACAACAAATAGGGGTTTCGGTTTCTTCTGCACACAGAGCTACAAAGCTGTTGCACATCAAACTGTACAAGTTTACACGGACTCATTGTTTAAAACCTGCTGATCCAGCCAGAAGACTGAGGTACAGTAACTGGTATCTTGCATCATGTTCGTCGGTAAAAAGTGTTCTAACACTTCCTTTCCAGGATGATTAACAAACCACTGAAATCACTCGCAATAAAATGTTTCTCTTCTCTGCTTCCACCAGCTTCAATTCGTGAACGATAGAAAATTTATACAGATAAATATTTAGCTTCTTTCTCGCTGCTCTTTGCGCTGTGAAGACAGATATGCTTGTCTGCTGTACCAATTCTTCTTCTTCTTCTTCTTCTTATTATTATTATTATTATTATTATTATTATTGTACCGGGCGGTACACCTCTATGCCGTACTTTTAAATCTTGCGCCAAGAAAACCTCCTCTACAGGAGAATCACTGAACTTAAAACTAAACCTCCTTTTGCTCAGAAGATGTCACTACCTTAATTTTGTGATTATGAAGTTGCCAGTACTGTGTGAATTTCAACGTGTTTTGTTTTCCGTTCTTCAAGAAGTGTGGACATTCTCTCATAGATGTCTCTGCAAAAAATTATGATCATGCACCCTGGTGCGAAGTTAAGGAACGTTTTTAAGAAATTTTGTATTCATAAGTTTGTCCTTTACTAAATTATGTTCATTCATTTTTGGGTTGGCAATATTGACCTTTTCTTTCCGCCAGTTTTGAATTCAGCCAATCCCTAACTTCTGTAATTAATTTTTAGTCTATCACAGGTTTCTTCTTCGATTTTGTGTGTAACTTTTCATCTACCAATAAAAGTGAGAGGGTGTGGCTTGTTTATTCGTGAAAGGTCTCGAACTTTCCCCGAGGGTTTATAAACTGCGGATTTTCACGTCTCTTGGCCATTTAATCAACGTCTATCTAAGTGTGTGGATGTGAAGCAGGAGGCGGGTGGTGCTTATTTCATCAGGCAGCATGTCTTCAGCAAGGTAATGGCCATTTAACATCTTTATTTCTTGCTAGCTCAGCAGTTTAACCCGCGGGAAAAGTCCAAAACCTTTAGCATGTAACATCTTTCTAAACATGTAATTTTCTGTCGGCTTATGTAAAAACTTAATTAAATCTCCAACTGTAATTCGGGGATAGAGAGTGATTAACCCTCTCGAGCTCCCCTTCATTCTGGTTTGAGGTGACTACGTTTTGGTAACTGATTTTCTTCTCTTCCTTAATGTTTTAAATTTTTTTTCTTATACGGGTCACCTCCATAGTTTGAGAATAACCCCTGTTTCATCGGCCTTGTGCCCATTAGGTTTTAGGAAGCTACATAGAGGAGTGCAAGTATCCGCCTCCTTCCTTTTCGTTTGGACCATTTATTTAACGGTTATTTCTTTTACTCGAAGGCCCTGTAGGTTGGGTACGAGATACCCCTGTTTCAATTTCTAAGCTGGGCCATGGAAGGCCAGAAAGAGTAAGACATTTTTGGTGTTGCCTTGACTAGGCTGGAAAAGCTGAGAGCGTGTCTGCTTTTTTCAAGTATTGTAAAAGTGCCTCTAGGAGGCTTGATATTGTAAATAAGGGAGCAGGGGATCTCTGCCCTTTTGTAAATTTATGCTTCTCTGTAAAGTTTGATCTGGAAGCTCAAAGATTGTAAAACTGGGGGCTGGTAGCCCAAGTGTGTTAAGGATTTGAAGTCTTGGATTTTTCTGAAGTCTTGTTTTTAATTTGCTTGTTATTGTTATCTCACTAAGTGAGAATTTGTTAACTTGTTGCTTTTCGAAAATATAGCCTTCCTTTTCAGTTTAAATTCTTTCTTCACAAGTAGTTAGACCCATTCACCCCGGCACCTTCTTTCACCTCTGCTGATCCACCAAACCACGGTAACAATTATTATTATTATTATTATTATTATTATTATTATTATTATTATTATTATTATTATTATTATTATTATTATTATTATTATTATTATTATTTATTTCCCACAAATTGTGGACACGATTCAGGGATGGTGAATGTAGAAAGGGCATAGCTCTACGTACACGTATGTGCCTCTATTCCCACTTAAAATTACAATATTAAATAATTAGAATTATAGGCTACAGAATGTGCTTATATACAATTACCGTACTTACATAATATTCACAAGACTTGTTCGACATTCAAGGAATTCTACTCCTCGTAATTCTACTCTCCAGAGTACATGCAGTTGACTCAAATGAGTGTAAGAGTGTCCGGCTGCATGGCCAAATGGTTAGCGTGCTGGCCTTGGTCACAGGGGTATCGGGTTTGATTCCCGCCAGGGTCGGGAATTTCAACCATAAATTGGTTAATACCGCTGGCACGGGGACTGAGTGTATGTGCCGACTTTATCATAATTTCATCCTCATCACGATGCGCAGGTCGCCTATGGGAGTCTAATCAAAAGCCTTGCACCTGGTGAGCCGAAGTTCTCGGATACATCCCGGCACTAAAAGCCATGCGCAATTCCATTCTCTTCACTGTAAGAGTGAATGACTTTGCGAATGAAACAAAAAATCACGTACTACAATTAAGTACCTTAAGCTATCCCATTTAAGTTTTTACTCTTCTCATTTAAGACTATGCACTGTTCCTAGAAATAGATAAGATAGTAACATCATTTTTAGTTCGCTCAGACTGTAACATTGTAATATTCAGTTAATTTCTTTTTACCTCATATTAGAATAAGTTTTGCTTTTAGTAAGTAGATATATATTCCTTAGGTATTAATTTGATATATTTCTGTTATTATCCACTCTCTATTTATCCCATATTATTTTAATCAATAATAATCTTGTTTTATTGCTATTCCTTATTTCATAAACTGTAATTGATTACCATGATAACTTCTCTGTATGGGGTTAAGTGTAAGAGATGACCAAGAGCCCTAACTTCGCCACTTAATAAATAAATAAATAAATAAATAAATAAATAAATAAATAAATAAATAAATGTATTTATTTAGAAGAACATCAGCACACGTACTGTGTTTGACCACAAATATCCTGAATTTTACAGAAGAAACTAGTAGACGTAATGTTACAACTTGGAAAAAAAATGTATGCACAAATTAAGAAAAGTTTGAGCTTTACGGAATGTAACACATTCATACGTAATTATCACACTAATTGGCCAAGATTAATAATTATTATGAAATATATAGGTGATGGTGACTGGAAACAGGCTGTGGATTTTCACTATAGGTGATGGTACAGAATGCTTAACGAATCTTTGATAATACTTATTATGATGTTTTTGAGTATATTTCTGCGGACCCCTAACCCTTTCAAGATATTCCAGGTACTATAATCTCTTTGTCATATGCATACCTTGGTCCACCCCTGCCGCTTTTATTGCCTACATTTCTCTAAAAAACCAATTGAACAAGACCTGGGTGCCTTCGTTTCATAACACTCTGTCTCTTCTTCGGGTAAATTTTCACCAAATCGTTCTTCTCTCGATCTAACTATCTCCCCTTCGAAATTCTTCTGTACAACCACATTTCGAAACCTTCTATTCTCCTTCTTTCTGAGCTAGTTATCGTTCATGTTTCACTTTCATGCAACGCCACGCTCCAGACGGTCTTCAAAAACTTCATCAATGTTTAAAATAAGCAGATGTCTTTTCTTAAGAAAGGCTTTCCTTGCTTGTGCTAGTCTGCATTTTGTGTCCTCCTTACTTCTGCGATTATTAGTTATTCTGCTACCAAGTAACAATATTCATCGACTTCCTTTAGGACTCGTTTCCTAATCTAGTATTTCCTGCATCACCTTTGTTTTGGATTCATTTATTTTCATCTTGTACTCCTTCTTCAAGACTGGGTCCATACCATGGAGCAAGTTTTCTTCTGCAGACTCAGAATAACAATATCATCGGCAAATCTCAGTTTTGATTTCCTCTCCTTGGATTTTGATTATTTTTCCAAATTCCTCTTTGATTACTTGTATCGCTTGTTCTGTGTAAACAGTGAAAAGGAGAGGGGACAAATTGTAGCCTTGCCTCACTCCTTTCTGGATTGCCGCTTCTTTTTTCATAGCCTTCGATTCTTTTCACTGCAGATTGATTTTTGTACACATTGTAGATAATTCTTCGTTCTCGATGGTAGTGGTGGTGGTGGTGGTGGTGGTGGTGGTGGTGGTGGTGGTGGTGGTGGTGGTGGTCATTTTTGTTTTAAGGGGAAGATCTGATCCCGATCATCTTCAGAATCGTAAACAGTTTTGTCGATTCAGCATTATCGAATGCCGTTTCTAGATCTACGTATGCTATGTACGAAGGCTTGTCTTTAATATTAACAGTGCCCCACTGTCGGCTGCCCGGAAGATGGTTTTCCGTGGTTTCCCATGTGCACACCAGGCAAATGTTGGGGCTGTACCTTAACTAAGGCCACAGCCGATTCCTTCCCAGTCCTAGGCCTTTCCTACCCTGTCGTCGCCGTAAGACCTACCTGTGTCGGTGCGGCCTAAAGTCAATTGCAAAATATATATATATATATGAATAGCTTATTATAACGTACCGGTAACGTAGAATAAAAATTAAAAAGAATTAGACCTTTGAATAATTTGGTAAAGGATGAAGAGTGTGCAAAAATGAATCACTGCACTGAAGAAAAAGAAGTTATTTGTGAAGTGTCAACTACTACAGAGTTCATGCTCCAGTTACAACAGATATACAAAAGTCATTGAGTAAAACTATAACTATACGAACAATAAAGACGAAACAAATTAAAATGCTGTACAAACAGTGGTACAATGCAGACGTAAAATGACAGAAAGTAAAATTATGAATATAAAAATCGACAATATTACAAATTGATATGTTCAGTCTGACAGTCAGTCACAGTGTCTCACTTCATTCATAATGTGATATTATGGTTCTCAAGACTAGTAGTACAATTCTGTATCACTAGTCACATAATACACATTTTCTGCTAACAAGAGAACCTGCGAATGTCGTGCGCGCGCTCGCGTTTCTGAGAAATAGAAACGACTTGCTGCACACATGAAATCTCATCCTGAATCGAACAAAAATAAAGTTATGTCAGTTGGTCGTTTACATTCCACATTCCTTTATGGCTAACATACTGTCGATGTTGTGTCTCTTTCCATGAATCACTTCCCATTAGCTGATAGATGTTCTTCATGTTGTTAACCATAATGTTCAAATTTACGTCATTTTCTGGCCATGAGATTTTCTTGAGTTTGTGTTTAAGCCACTTGGCAACTTTTGCGATACGTCTGTCTTCCTCTTCTTCTGCTTCTTCGTTTCTATTTATAGGCTGAACCAAGTATGGATACGGTATTGGAATTACAGTGGTCAGTTTGGGTCTAATGCTTTGCTGAGCCATAGTTGAAATCAGGTATGGGTACATTGATGGACTTAAAGCAGACATTTCTGGGACAATAACGTGATTTTTGAAAATTTTTGAAACTAATAGCATAGGCCTAATGAACAACTTTAAATTATTATCGTCCTGTGGTATTTCGTGCAAATCCCCTACGTTACCGTCAACTCGTGGAGCCGCAGATGTTAGTGCCTTTAGCATTTCCATTAGCGATTGTTTCAGTTCTTGTTGTTGTTCCATTCCCTCTGCGGGAGTAGCATGAGATGCGGGTTTTATTCTGGGTACTATGTCCAGAGGTCTCATTTCTTTTACCGATTGTCGGAGAAAGGGATATACTGTTGCGTTTGCATAAGGTTTCATCAGACAGCGATGCCATTCTTCTTGCATTCCCTCTTCGGCTGTAGCATGAAATGTGGGTTTCTTTCTGTGCACTGTGTCCGCAATTCTGATTTCTTGTACCGATTCTCGGGAAAAGGGATCTACTGTTATGTTTTCATGGCGGGTGTAAGGCCGATAACTATACTGATACTGTTGTTGTCGTTGTTCTTGTTCTTGTTGCATTCCCTCCTCAGTAGTAGCATCAGATGTGGGTTCCTTTCTGGACATTGTGTTCGGAGCATTAATTTCTTGTATCGATTGTCGGAGAAAGGGATATACTGTTTCGTGTGCATGAACCGAGTTCCTCACTTCTTCTACTTCTTTCATCAATGGAGTGGAAGGTCTATACCAATAATGTTGTTGTTGCTGCTGTTCTTGCTGTGGTTGTTGTTGTTGTTCTTGTTCTTGTATTTCCTCTGCGGCATGAGCATCAGATGTGGGTTTCTTTCTGGACATTGTGTCCGGAGCATTAATTTCTTGTACCGATTGTCGGAAAGAGGGATGTTCTGTTGCGTGTGCATGAGGCGACTTCCACACTTCTACTTCTTTCATCAAGGAAGTGGAAGGTCTATACCGATAATGTTGTTGCTGCTGTTCTTGTTGTGGTTGTTGTTGTTCTTCTTCTTCTTTTTCTCCTTCTTCTTCTTGTATTTCCTCCGTGGCAGTAGCACCAGGTGTGGGTTTCTTTCTGGACACTGTGTCCGGAGCTGCAATTTCTTGTATCGATTGTCGTAGGAAGGGATATACTGTTTCGTGTGTATGAGCCGAGTTCCTCACTTCTTCTAGTTCTTTCATTAAAGGAGTGGAAGGTCTATACCAATAATGTTGTTGCTGCTGCTGTTCTTGTTGTGGTTGTTGGTGTTGTTCTTCTTGTATTTCCTCTGTGGCAGTAGCATCAGATGTGGGTTTCTTTCTGGACACTGTGTCCAGGGATTTAATTTCTTGAACCGATTCTCGGAAAACGGGATATACTGTTCCGTGCGCATGAGCCGAGTTCCTCATTTCTTCTACTTCTTTCATCACAGGAGTGGAAGGTCTATACCGATAATGTTGTTGTTGCTGTTTTTGTTGTTGTGGTTGTTGTTGATCTTGTTCTTCCTGTATTTCCTCTGCGGCAGTAGCATCAGATGTGGGTTTCTTTCGCGACACTGTGTCCGGAGCTTTGGTTTCTTGTACGGATTGTCGGAAAACGGGATATACTGTTTCGTGTGCATGAGCCGAGTTCCTCATTTCTTCTCCTTCTTTAATCAAAGGAGTGGAAGGTCTATACCGATGATGATGTTGTTGCTGTTGCTGTTGTTGTTCTTCTTGTATTTCCTCTGAGGTAGTAGAATCAGATGCGGGTTTCTTTTTGGTCACTGTGTCCAGACCTCTCATATCTTGCACAGATTGTCGGTGAAAGGGATATGCTGTTGTGTGTGCAAGACGTGAGTTCTTTGCTACATGTACTTCATTTAACAGAGCGGTGGAAGATAGGTACCGTGACTGTCCTGCCATTATACCTTGATAGGATTCAGTATAATTTTTCGTAGATGACGAAGTGGTTTCCTGTGTTGGTTCTTTTGACAGCAGCTTCGTTCCATAATCGCCGAGGAGCGTTACTGTGAACTGTTTGACTTCTGCCTCCACGGCTGAATACATGGTGGTTTGTTGGCTCTTAGTCGATAATTTTGTTGTGGCCGTAGCCTGTACCTTTGCACTTGTAACATTTCTTTCAGAGATCTTCTGAGGTGGCAGGGTCGTCTGCGAGTTTAGTTTACCGATGTTTATCTTGACATTTTCGAGCTCATCTTGCATCCGATATTCTTTCTCCAAATTTCTCAAATTTGATAAGTGAGCTCCTACTGGTTCTTGATCTTCCGCGTTAAAATTTCTCCAATCATCTTCCTGCGTTTCAATCGTCCTAGCCTCAGCGTAGTCCATAAGATCGATAGTTTGCCCATAGATCAGTGACTGAAGTCTCATTATGGAATTCAGGCATATTATTTTTGTTAGACGTTCCAGCAAAATCTTTCTCTTCATAATGAAGAGCATTTCGACTGTTTCTTTGGTTACGTCTCCTCATTATAGAAATTGTTCAACACAACAATAAGGAGTTGAATAGCTTCAAATCTTCGAACATTAGCCTACCTCGGCCTCTCAAACCCAACACCGTTGGGATATGAAGAGAGTTGACCATGCAAGTTTGGTTGACGAGACTGGCAATGCCAGACTCAGCTGGGACCCAACGGACTCAAACCCACGCTTCCAACTTAAGAGCTACGGAATCCTTTTGTAATCGCCTCTTACGACAGGCAGGGTTTACCGTGGATGTATTGCACCGCCCCCGCCCACAGGGCAGAACGTAGGTCTAGCCGTCAACTGCGGTCAGCTATATAAATATACTAGTTCTAATACCCGTGCTTCCCTACGGAATTCTACGCTGTATATGGAATTCTAGTTAAAATACTATACACGTTTTGAGTAGGATTTAATTAGTTTGCAGTTTGCATTGCTCTTAGCGCTATCCGAGAAACATCTCGGGAAGGTAGACGTACGTTGTTTCTCATGTAAAGTCTGACCTGGGGAGTTTTCATTACAATGGTAGGCCCCATTTCCTACTGCCACCCAGTCGTTTTTGGGAGTTAAGATATTAATTGCAGGCCTCTTTGCTTAATGACAGTCAATTTCGAATTTGGAAGGTTTCATTATAATGGCAGGGTCTCTTGCCTACTGCCAGCCACGATCGAGCTGGGGTGTGTTTTCATTATAATGGCAGGCCCTCTTGCCTACTGCCAGATACAGTCGAGTTGAGGGTGTTACCGAACGAGTTGGCCGTGAGGTTAGGGGCGCGCAGCTGCAAGCTTGCATCTGGGAGATAGTGGGTTCGAAGCCGTGAAGATGGTTTTCCGTGGTTTCCAATTTTTACACCAGGCAAATGCTGGAGCAGTACCTCGATTAAGGCCACAGCCGTTTCCTTCTCACTCCTAGCCCGTTCCCATTCTATCGTCGCCATAAGACCTATCTGTATATGTGCGTTGTGAAGCAAATCCACAATTGAATTGTGCAGTTGCCATTATGAAGGCAGAGCCCTGTGCCTACTGTTGTTCAGATTATGTTGCCCAGAGTTGTTGTTGAAGTCATGATCCAGTTGGGGAGTTTTCATTATAATAGCAGGCCCCCTTGCCTATTGCCAGTCACGGTCGGTTTAAGGAGTGTTCATTACGTATCCCAGGCCCTTCCTACTTCCAATCACAATCGAGTTGGGGAGTTTTCATTATAACGGCAGACCCTCTTGCCTACTGCTGATCACACTGGACTTGGGGAGTCCCGTTATAATGGCAGGCTCCCTAGCCTGCAGCCAGTCACAATCGAGTTGGGCTGTTTTCATTATAATTGCAGGCCCTCTTGCTTTCTGCCTGACCAAGGTTGTTGTTAACAGTACACAGAATATACAACTTCCTTCTTAAATATCGACTTGAGGAGTTAGCATTTTCGTTCGCCCATGTGGCTGCAGTACACAAAACTGTGAGGACAGCTCACACGTGAACAGGCTATGTATAACTCGCCAAGGAAAAAAAAAATCATTCCTTAAATCCACACTAGCAACTTTTAAATAACTGGCCAAGGGAAAAAAATAATTCCTTAAATCCACACCAGCAAATTCTAAAGACTGTTTTCTGTTTATTGGCATTGCCAAGCATATTTTAATGAGAAATTGCAGTCGTTTGAATAGGAAATGGTAGTCGGAGGTAAAGAAAGGAATGCGAGGATAAAGGCTGTTTTTTTTCCGTACTATATCCCGTGTAGATGATTGCTTCCATCACGTTACCACGTAAGATTTCACTGGCAGCCTGTCACTATGGCAAAGCTTAGGAGATATCAGATTTCGTAGCAACATTATAGGTGTTCCAATTTTCATACTGAGATTGTGAGGTGGAAAACGTGGTGGATTTAAAGCGTGGAGGAACTCCACAGGGTAGTGCACTATGTCCTCTATCTCCACTACGGAGTTAACAGACTAATATCTCACCATTTTAGTAGGAAGTTTGTCCAATAAGGAATCACTGAAGCTCGCTGCGGTGTCGCTGTTAGGCGTGAGAATAACTCTTTCCTTATTAAGGCAATTCGACCAGCGAGTCACTTCCGTGCATTAAGTAAGATAGGGAATAGAAGAAAGAGGACCAGTCTCCCTCCGTGGGTATAACACAGTGAGGTACCATTACGCCACCAATAACACTAAACTCCATGCCTAACGAATCCAATTACGGAAAATATAGTCAGCTGTGAGGAACAGGAACTGCAGGAGCTGTAGGCAAACAGAAAGGAAAATTTGGTAGAATAACTACAGCGTTGTGACCAAAATGCGTCTAATTTTTTTTTTTTGGCTAGGGGCTTTACGTCGCACCGACACAGATAGGTCTTATGGCGACGATGGGATAGGAAAGGCCTAGGAGTTGGAAGGAATCGACCGTAGCCTTAATTAAGGTACAGCCCCAGCATTTGCCTGGTGTGAAAATGGGAAACCACGGAAAACCATTTTCAGGGCTGCCGATAGTGGGATTCGAACCTACTATCTCTCAAATGCGTCTAAAACGAAGCAGTATGAAGCTGTATCACAGAACGCAGAAGCACGTTTGATCGTATTGTTGTAAATGAGATAGCTGCACGCAGAAACTCGCTGTGCTTTTCTAGGTGTAGAAGATACATATAGAAGAGAAAAGGAAAACAGAGTCAGCTATGAGTAACAGGAACTACAGTATACTGGAGCTCTAGGAAATCCTGGTAGAACAACCATAATACGTTGTGACTGACCAAGTGCCTGCGCGGTTTGGGCTAGGTAGCTATCAGCTTGCATTCGGGAGATAGTGGGTTCGAATCCCACTATCGGCAGGTCTGAAGATGGCTTTCCCTGGTTTCTCCTTTGCACATTACACGAATGTTGGGGATGTACTTTAAGGCAACGGTTGCTCGTTTCCACTCCTAGCCCTTTCCTCTCCCATCGTCACTATAAGACCTATCTGTGTCGGTGCGACGTAAAGCAAATTGTATAAAAAGCGTTGTGACCAAAATGAGACAACTGATAGGCCGGCCGCAAAATGTGCCGCATGTCCGTGAGGTGACGCAGGGCGATATGACGTAGTTGCTGCCCGTGGTGACCCTGCGGACCGCAGTCTCTCTTCCGCAGTTTCCTGCAAGACTCACGGCGATCTTTGTTGTTCATATTGTTGCTAAACCATTTTTCTGACTCAGGAATTCTTTTTGAGAAATCATATTAAATGTATTTTTTGTCTAAACCACCATAATAATATATATTGTGTTTTGAGGAAGAAATAATGTACAAGATAAAGCAACAAAATATAAATTTATTGCAGTTAAATGTTATTTCTATTGATGTATGCAAAAATGTTTTGAAATGAGAAATTCCAAAAATAAACTGATGTGACAAATACAAATTATTTGTAATGTCCAAACTGAGATATACAAATTTAAAACAATTTATTTCCATACAAAAAATGTGAATTTTAGTGAGAAAAATAAGCAACAAATAATGTGATTAAGTTATGACGAGGGGGTATGAGAGAAGGAAGTAATTATACCTGGAGGGATCCCACCTCTACCGCCTCAAGGGCAGTGTCCTGGAATGCGAGACATTGGGTCGGGGATACAACTGGGAAGGATGACCAGTACCTCGCCCAGGCTGTCTCAACTGCTATGCTGAACAGGGGTCTTGACGGGGGATGGGAAGATTGGAAGGGATAGACAAGGAAGAAGGAAAGAATGGCCGTGGCCTTAAGTTAGGTACCATCCCGGCATTTGCATGGAGGAGAAGTGGGAAACCACGGAAAAACACTTCCAGGATGGCTGAGGAGAGAATCGAAACCGCCTCTACTCATTTGACCTCCCGAGGCTGAGTGGACCCCGTTCCAGCCCTCTTTTTCAAATTTCGTGGCAGAGCCGGGAATCGAACCCGAGCCTCCAGGGATGGCAGCTAATCACACTAACCACTACACCACAGAGGCGGACGAAGTAATTATTATGAGTATTATTTTTTCTTCTTACAAGTTGCTCTACGTCGCACCGGCAGAGATAGTTCATAAACTGCGTCCTGAAACTGCGATCCAACTTGCGACGATTGTCGCCGTGACTCACTCTACCGTGAAGAATTCGACGTGAGTCACTCTTTGTCACCTCACTGACCTGCGTCTCATTTTGTGGCCGGCCATAGTGATCACCGTGAACTTGCGTCACAAGATATATTCTTCCTACTATCTTTTCTGCTCAAGCGGAAGTTGTAATTCTAATCGCCTCTGCCAACACGTGCTCCCCAGCACTTAGAGCTAGTAGTGTGGTGCCAATATCTGGAAAGCGGTTGGTTTTAGGGCCCATAGGAACATGCCGAGATTTGTTCCTTATGTCATAATGAACTTTGTCTCGTCCTTGATCAACAAATTCAATTTTCGCCTATGTTTGCCTATGCTTTTAGGGTAGTCTAGGACAGAAGCTCAATTTTGAAAAATCCTTTGTTAGCGCACCTCTAAGGCAAAGGATGAACCTATGTTCCTAATTTCAGCTTTCTAGGTCTTTTTCATCTGGAGATCTGGTGATCAAAGAGTGGCTTTTATATACAAGTACCGGTATATAGAGAGTAAATGCAGTGGGCTAATAGGTAAAACTGCCGTACCCGTAGGAAAACTGTCGCATGTGAAAACACGACACCCCCCGCCCCCGCAACAATATAAAGAATAAAATATGATCGCGAAACGTGTTTATATGTATGAAATCTTAAATAGGGTCTAACAATAAGGTATGGCGAAACTTACAGGACACATTCCACACACGTAGAACAAAATACGAGAGTAATCCCAAAAATAAGGTCTCCTCTGTTCGTGTGGCTGTTGGTTACAATATTGTGGAGAGCGTTTCCCGCGCTCGCATATAAACATGCGCACGCCGTGCTGAGGTACTCAGTCTTGTAGTGATGGGCTGCGAATGAGTCTAGGACCATAAAACTCGAGGTACTCGAGTCCGGACTCGAGGCCGAGGACGCTGTCAGCGTTATCTGCGAGCAGTGTATGGAAACAACACGATGCATAATATATTAGGTAGGCTAAGGACAAGTGTTGGTTCTGTTTCCCAATAATACACAGTGATATAATGTACACCCGCCTCTATGGTGTAGTGGTTAGTGTGATTAGCTGCCACCCCGCAGGCCCGGGTTCGATTCCCGGCTCTGCCACGAAATTTGAAAAGTGCTACGAGGGCTGGAACGGGGTCTACTCAGCCTCGGGAGGTCAACTAAGTAGAGGTGGGTTCGATTCCCACCTCACCCATCCTCGAAGTGGTTTTCCGTGGTTTCCCACTTCTCCTCCAGGCGAATGCCGGGATGGCACCTACTTAAGGCCACGGCCGCTTCCTTCCCGCTTCCTTGCCTATCACTTCCAATCTTCCCATCCTTCCACAAGGCCCCTGTTCAGCATAGCAGGTGAGGCGGCCTGGGCGAGGTACTGGTCATACTCCCCAGTTGTATCCCCCGACCAAGAGTCTGAAGCTCCAGGACACTGCCCTTGAGGCGGTAGAGGTGGGATTCCTCGCTAAGTCCGAGGGAAAAACCGAACCTGGAGGGTAAACAGATGATGATGATGATGACATTTTTTCCCTTAAAGCAAAAAATACTCTAACTCGAATTTTGCATAACAATAACTGTGCAATCAGAAATTTGTGGTTTGTGAGGAACAGTAAACAAGTAAAGAAAGAGTGACAGTGATGCTGGGAGCTAATATGATGGGAACCGAAAAACTAAAACTTCTAGTGCTCGGAAAATCGGCGAAGCGTCGCTGTTTCTCGGGTGTGAATTACTTGCCGGTCACGTAAGAAAGCAACGCCCGAAGTCGCGGATGACAAGCTCCATATACGAATCTCGGCTGCGTGGTACTGACGAGAAGTTTCAACGTGAATGGAGGAAAAGTTAACGGTAACAGAGACTGGCGGATTTAGTCGAAAGGTGTTCACGGAGGTAGGTTTCTTGTTTCACTACTGTATGTAATGTGTACTGTCTCCTAAAAATTTACTATAAGGGTTATAATTAAAGTGATGCAGTAAAATAGTTTGTCTGTATATTTTAAAATACTGTTAAAAATAATTTAGCCGGCCCCGTGGTGTAGGGGTAGCGTGCCTGTCTGTTACCTGGAGGCCCCGGGTTCTATTCCCGGCCAGGTCAGGGATTTTTACTTGGACCTGAGGGCTGGTTCGAGGTCCACTCATTCTACGCAATTAGAATTGAGGAGCTATCTGACGGTGAGATAGCGGCCCCGGTCTCGAAAACCACGAATAACGGCCGAGAGGATTCTTCGTGCTGACCACACGACAACTCGTAATCTGCAGGCCTTCGGGCTGAGCAGCGGTCGCTTGGTAGGCCACAAGGGCTGTAGTGCCATGGGGTTTGGTTTTTGGTTAAAAATAATGTATTTGGTATAAGCTCGTAGATACATATGATTCAATTGTGTGGTATACATACTCAAAACGGTATTCTCTATACCTAGAAATTTCGATAACCCGAAATAAAATTTACCTTCTGAGGTGATTCGGGATATAGAGGTTCCACTGTTCTTAAATAGTACTGTTCTAGATATGTGTAGACCTGTATAAAATTAGTTCCAACATGAGAATTAAGCGTTGACGCTCCAAAGCCATACAGACACATGCGATAGTGTGCGTTATCCGAGTAAAGCAGGTAGCCTGTGGAATCTTCTGGAAGCACGTGGACGCTGGACGCTCGCACCTAGGACATAGCCTAATACAAATTACAGAATGACTTTTGTAAATACAGTAGTTCTGATGTGCTGCAAGAGGAGTCACAACGAATGTAATTTCTGAATAAGGATTGTCAAGTCTACGTCGTCCTAAGCTCCACTTACATCCAGAAACATTACTGCCAGGTGTCTGAACGGTCAGCGTACTGGCCTTCGGTTCAGAGGGTCCCGGGTTCGATTCCCGGCCGGGTCGGGGATTTTAACCTTACTTGGTTAATTCCAATGGCACAGAGTCTGGATGTATGTGTTGTCTTCATTATCATTTCATCCTCATCAGGTCGCCCACAGGAGTCAAATAGAAAGACTTGCACCTGGCGAGCCGAACCCAAGCTGGGATATCCCCGGCACTAAAAGCCATACGACATTTCATTACTGCCAGGTAACCTTGAGCACAATGTCTGTTGATGTCTGTTGATGTCTGTTAGGTCATCAGCCCAGAGGCTGGTTGGATCCTCAAATAGCATCACTAAAGGTTATGCCGTTATAAGGAAACCCCCAAAACCAATGGCAGCACCAAAATGAGGCGTACTAGGCAAGAAGAGGAGTGAGGTAGTTTGCCATTGCTTTCCTCACTGGGTCAGAAAGTACTATTGCAGCACGACTGACCCTATGAGCAGCACCGTTCATAACACTCAGATGCACTAGTCATGCTCTGAATGTCATTACTCAGCACTACCCATACCCCAGCAGCTTCCATATTGTCACAGCCATGGATGTTGACTGGGACTTCGGTGGAAACTACACTTTACTCTGGCCTGTGCCAAGAGATGAAAGCAAACATACTGTATCAATCAAGAAATGACAGCAGGCACATGTCTGTTGATAGGAGGCTGAAATGATGAAGTATACTCCTAGATTTGCGGAAGCCGTATTGAAAACTCTGAAGTAGTTCTTCAGGCCACAATTCCTAACGTAATTTAGGAAGTCGTTCGAAGGTTTTGGTGACGCAAGAAGAGAATGTGATCCGACGGTATGAACTTGCCTCATTAGGATCCTTACCAGGTTTGATAATAGGTACAATAATGTGAGTAGTCCAATCAGAAGGCATGTGCGGATTTAGCAACAGCGCCTCGCAAAATCTACTTAAATTTGCTCGCGAAGCGATCTGATTGGCTAACCTTAGCAGCTGATAAATTGGCAACGGCGCGAGATATCGAATTATCTCTTTCTATAACGCTCATATGCTCGATATCTCGAATCACCTCGGGAGCTAAATTTTATTTAGAGTTATCGAAATTTCGAGATATAAAGAATACTTCTTATTAGCATGTATGGCATATAATTGAATCATATTTTTCGACTGAACGCATTATTTTTAAGAGTATTTAAAATATACAACCAGACTCTATTTTACGGCATCACTTTAATTATTGTTTGTCCAAACATTGTCCCATTTAGCTACGGAGTCGGGTATGAGGTGAGTTGAATCTGTTGTGGCGGGTTTTTATGACCGGATGCCCTTCCTGACGTCAACCTCATCAGAGGAGTTCTTAGTGAGATGAAATGAATGACGTGATATACGATAGTAGAGAGAGGGTGAAACCCGGTGCCGGCACATAGCCTACTCCTGTCGAATAGCACCAAGGGGTCTGCCCAAGGCTTAACGTCCCCATCCGACGGACGAATCATCATCAACAGCATCTTACGCCCTCACTACATATGAGCACTGAGGAGAGGTTTGGAATTTAATCCAGGCTTTTGGCACGCAATCTAGTGATAATAAATTGTGTACCACCACCTCCCCTACCCTGCCGGCCAACATTCTGATGGGAGACCAACGAGACTCGAACCGGCTAACCTCGGTGTCAGACCCTTTAGGCTTCAGTGCCTTAACGATCATGGCCACCAGGCGGGCTTTACTTTAATTATAACCCTTATTATAATATAGATACAGAACACACAGTAGTGACACAAGAAACATACCTCTGTTAACACCTTTGGAAAAAATCCGTTAGTTTCTTCTGTTTGTTCCTGTTCACCTTTCCTCCCTTCACGTTAAAACTTCTCGTCGGTACTATGTAGCCGTGATTCGTAAATGGAGCTTGTCATCCGCGACTTCGGGAGTTGCTTTTGTACGTGTCTGGTAATTAATTCACACTGGAGAAACAGCGAGGCTTCGCCGATTTTCCGATCACTAGAAGTTTTAGTTTTTCGGTTCCCGTCATATTAGCTCCCAGCATCGCTGTAACCCTTTCCTTACTTGTTAACTGTTCCTCAAAAACCACAAATGCCGTATTGTACAGTTAATATTGCACAAAATTCGAGTTAGAGAGTATTTTTGGCTTCAAGGGAGGAAATGTTTGCTTCGAGGAATCAAGAAATTCGTGTAAACGAAATAAATACACGTAAAGAATAGGACAAATGGCCGGGAAATTGAAGTTACTTCGAGGTATTGAAAATTCGTGTAATGAAGGTTCAAGATATTGAGGTTCGACTGTACCTGGTTCACGTTGTTTCCTAACACTCTGTATAGTATCCCATTGATGTACTGTATATTCTTGCCGTGTACAGGATCCTGCGAAACTTGGCAGGTTTAAGGGAAGCAAGTGTGGTCGCTATGTGGCTTGTACCCTCAATAAGCCTGTACTGTCGCTTTGGTGACGCGCAAGTTAAGCTGCTCTGCTTCTTGCTGGCCTGCGGCAAGCAAGCGTGAAGTACAATTTGAATACCTCTGGTCGGAACACAACCACCGCCCAGTTCAGCATGTCTGAATTAGATAAACCTATGCAATGCATTTCAAGAGCAGACTACCATGTAGCAATTCAATTCAAAGCGACCTAGTCTGTTCACAGTTGGTGCAGAGCGTGCTACGTGTGAATGAGCCTTTGTGGAACCTGTTTAAAGAAATGAGCCATGAAATGGTAGCTGCCAACTGCTACAACGTAATTCGAATAATCACTGTTCGTTCCAGAAACTTAGAGACAAGTGCGTAAGGATCATTGTCTAGTCTACACATATTAAGTGAAAATAGTTTTTTTTTTCTACAATTGGCTATACGTCGCACAGACACACATAGGTCATATATTGCCATGAATGGTATAGGAAAGGACTAGGAATGGGAAAGAAGCGACCGTGGTCTCAATTAAAGTAACTAATGATGGCAGAAGAAAGGACATAGAATGCAGACTAGCACGAGCAAGGAAGACCTTTCTTAAGAAGATAAATTTGTTCACTTCGAATATTGATATAAGAATTAGAAATGTTTTTGAAGACTCTCGTCTGGAGCGTAGCATTGTATGAAAGTAAAACATGGACGATAACTAGCTCAGAAATAAAGAAGGTTCCGAAATGTGGTGTTATAGAAGAATGCTGACTGTAAGATGCGATGATAGAATCACGAATGAAGAGATATTGAATCGAATTAGTGATAGGATAGCAATTAGGCTAAATTTGACCAGGAATAGAGATGAAACGATTGGATACATCTTAAGACACCCAGGACTTGTTCAGTTGGTTTATGAGGGAAGTGTAGGTGGTAGGAATGTTTTTTAAATTATTATTATTTTACAAGTTGCTCTACGTCGCACCGACGAAGGTCTTATAGCGACCATGGGACAGGAAAGGGCTAGGAGTGGGGAGGATGCGGCCGTGGCTTTAATTAAGGTATAGCGCCAGACTTTGTCTGGTATGAAAATGAGAAACCACGGAAAATCATATTCAGGGCTGCCGACAGTGGGTTTCGAACCCACTATCTCCCGAATACTGGATACTGGCCGCACTTAAGCGAGTGCAGCTATCGACCACGGTAGGTAAGAATGGTAGGTGTTGACTAAGGGTATGAATGTGACAAGCAGATTAGAGCAGACGTAGGATGTAGTAGTTATGTAGGAATGAAAAGTTTAGCACAGGATAGGATGGCATGGAGGGCTGCATGTAACCAGTCTATGATCAGATGACTCAAATGTACAACATTTGTGGCTACTGTTGGCCTCAACCCTCGGGACGTCTTAGATAGGGTCAAATGGCGAAAATGTAGCCAAATATTGGATCCCATCTTATGGGAAAACGCTAAGAGAGACACTTGAAAGCGTGTAGACCGAGCTCGATAGCTGCAGTGGCTTAAGTGCGGCCAGTATCCGGGAGATCGTGGTTTCGAGCCCCACTGTCGGCAGCCCTGAAGATGGTTTTCCGTGTTTTCCCATTTTCACACCAGGCAAACGCTGGGGTTGTACCTTCATTAAGGCCACGGCCGCTTCCTTCTCAGTCCTAGCCCTTGCCTGTCCCATCGTCGCCATAAGACCTATCTGTGTCGGTGCGACGTAAAGCCAATAGCAAAAAAAAAAAAAAAAAAAAAAAAAAAAAGCGAGTAGGACTATGCAAATGCCATGTCCGGCCCCGCGGTGTAGGGGACAACGCGTCAGCCTGTCACCCGGTTGCCCCGGGTTCGATTCCCGGCCGGGTCAGGGGGTCGTCCTTAACTTTCCTTTCCTCACATTCAACACTCTACACTTCCGCAATTACACTTACACGCAGGTTCACATCATATGGTGCAAGTAATAATAATTTCGTGTTGCTATTTCTAGCCGAGTGTAGCCCTTGCGTAGGTAACTGCGTGTTATTGTGGTAAAGGATAATGTTGTATGTGGTGTGTGAATTGCAGGGATGTTGGAGACGGCACAAACACCCAGCCCCCGGGCTATTGGAATTAACCAATGAAGGTTAAAATCCCCGACCCGGCCGAGAATCGAACCCGGGACCCTCTGAACCGAAGGCCAGTACGCTGACCATTCAGCCAACGAGTCGGACATGGTGCAAGTAGTGCCAAAAGATCTACAGAAGTCGACGCCGCGAAAAAATATTATTCAAAAACAAATGCAAATGCCATTCCTTGGAGATGTAAAATCACATAGTGCTTGAGGAACAACAGGCAGTTTCTTCGTCCTTTTAGCAGGTAGTAGTGGAAACAGAAGGACCGCTGTTAATGTTTTAAGTCCAAACCAACCAGCAGACAAGGTTATCACTAGCATGACATTCAACACCTATGTACCACTATCCGCAGCCACCGTCCTTCAGTATTTCTTGTGTTCTCACTTAAAGTGTTAAATGATTTCGAAAAAGCGCAAATTTGATAGCCTAGTTAGTACAAGAAATCTAATGAATCTTGGCTTGTTAATTATTTTAAAAAGAGAACGGAAAGAAAGGGACTTGCAGTGTGACAGTGCTATGATAGTAGCCTTCAACCTTAAATACATTCGTAATTTCTACAAGTTATCGACAGAAAAAGTATATCCAGTATTGAAGAAGGCATATTGTCGTTTGAACTTTATTTTCATCAAAAGGTATATGAACAATCATGTTTAAAATGAAAATTCTGGGACTTGTGATTGTAGCTATTTTTATGAGACACGTTCTAGCAAATTTCCCAGTGATTTGGAAGATAATATTTTGTAGCCGATATACTTTGTCGTTGCCTGAATGGTCAGCGTACTAGCCTTCGGTTCAGAGGGTCCCCGGTTCGATTCCCGGCCGGGTCGGGGATTGTAATCGCTTCTGATTAATTCTCCTGCCTCAGGGACTGGGTGTTTGTGTCCGTGCCAACACTCTTCTCTTCATACTCAGACAACATACCGCATTACGAACCACCACAGAAACACGCAAAGGTGATTACATCCCTCCATATATATAATTGGCGTCAGGAAGGGCATCCGGCCGTAAAACAGAGCCAAATCCACAAGTGCGACGCAGGTGTGGGAAAGGCGGTAGGTAAAGAAGATACTTTGTCCTTGTGGCAGTGCCCGACTGTTCATTTAGCCTTCCAGTCCTTAGCGCCCGGCTGCATTATCTGCATTCGTCTGCGATCTGTGCGATAGTCTTTTTTATTTTTTGTATCAGTGAAGTGTTTATAAGGCATTTATGAACACGCAGTGCAATCTACAAGACTTAGAGAATAAAGGAAGAGAGATAATCTGTCTTGACATTGCCTAGGCAACGGTCTTGAACTTCCGCGAGCGCGGGTCAGCTGTTTCGTCCGTAAACATGGCGGGATTGAATATCGCGTATATTGAAACTGAGCTGAATATGGGCGAAAAAAGTGACACAGAATCCTTGAGTAGGGGTGCAGGTGAATTTTTAATGAGTGAATAATGTATCAACGAAGATAATTTTAGTGATAAGTGATATGAATGAAAACGAATATCAATAAATCGGACCTGATGGCGATGCCACGGCAATTCAGGTAACAAATATTACGTTTCGTTACTCCGAATGATTAAATGGATGATGTTGAACCTGCGCATACGTTTCGTTACTCCGAATGATTAAATGGATGATGTTGAACCTGCGCATAATTCGGAAAGAGCATTAGGGGAAAGAGATTGTTTTTACGTATGTTAGGAGGATAAAAACTTTCAGTGACATAGCCTATTGCGCATATAACAATGCAGCCTTAAAACAGTCGCATTCCGGTAAGATAAAAACAGAATGGGAAGACCCTCGCCCAGATGGAAATAAAGTCATATATACATGGGCATCATTCCACTTCCAAAATCACGTGATTATTGGTTTTGAGGGATTCAGACAACATGGGAATGTGACAAATGCAGACTGTCTCTGTGTCGAGTATCACGAGGAGGGGGGAAACACAATATGACTCAATAAACAGAGAAATGGATGTGAAGGTATATTTTCTAATGTTATTGAAAATTTGAATTCATTCTGATCAATAGTTGTTACTGTATATAACTTTTTATGAAACAATACGGTCTGTTTCAGTTTTTTCTAAATAATAGGTTGAAACCTGGGGATAAGCGGAGTGAAAATGCGGGCGGGAAAGGGTTAATAAACTGAGTGATGTGCATCTCTAAGCTGTTTAGTTCTTGACTACGTCCGTGCAAAAACCCAGACATCCGTAACTTTACAGTTTCAAGACGTCAATTCTACACTTCTTGCATGTGCATGCGCTTTCACACCAGCAGCACCAAGCTTTGAAAAACTAGCTAATCCTATCGATACATTCACTTAGCTGAAATGTATTTTGGCATTCCATGAAATGTTAAATATTGATAATGTACCGGGCGGTACACCTCCACGCTGCTTATTTAAACTTTGCGCCAGTTGAAACTCCCCTACTGGAAGAAGTCTGAACTTTGTCTTATGTGTTAATTTTCAAGTTACCCTAAAGATGCCACTACTTGGAAATTTTGAAGTTTCTGAACTGTGTTGTTTTCGATGTATTTTTGTTTTGCTTGTAGTAAGAAGTGTGAACATTCTCTTCTAGAGGACACTACTGAAGAACTACAACGGTGCACCCTAGTGCGAAGTGAAAGAACTGTTTTTTTGGAGAAAATTTAATTTCAAAAGTTTGTTCTTTGCTAAATTTATTTCAGTCATTGTTTAAGTTGGCAATATTAACCCTTTCTTTCCCCTTGTTTTGAATTTAGCCAATCCCGAATTTCTCGAATTAATTTTCCACCAATAATATGTTTCTTCTTCGTATTGTGTAGGGGGTTTCTTGGTGAACCAATAAAATCCTTGTGGGAGGGTGTTCTCATTCCAAAAACGCCTCGAACTTTCCGCGAGAGTATATAAACTGCTGATTTTCGGGTCTCGGGGCCACTTCAGTACCATCTTTCAGTGTGTAAAGTACATAGCAGGGGGCGGGAAGCGCCTCTTTCTTCGGGGAGCAGTTCAACACCAACTTCTTTTCTTGCTAGCTCAGCAGTTTAACTCTCGGGGCGGGTCCGAAGCGTTTCTACCATGTAACTTTCCCTAAAATGTAAAGAATCTTTGTATTTATTCTATCTTTTAAGCTTCATATTGGGATAGAGAGTGCTTAACCCTCTCGAGCTCCCTCTCATATTGCATTGAGGTGAACTTATTTTCACAACCGTTTCTTCCTTAATGTAATGTAAATTGTTCTTTTTTAAAGTCACCTCCGTAGTATGGGATTAGCCCTTGCATTAGCGGCCTAGAGCCAGATTAGGTTTTAAACAAAAGGTATTAGGAGTGCAGATCGCCTCCTCTCAAATTGTTATTTTAGAGGTCATGTACTTAACCTTTTTCTCACTTAATAGACCTCAGTAGGTTGGGTATGTTACCTCTGTGTCCATGTCCTTAGAGGACAACTTGAAGGTGGAGTTTGGTGTGGCCTTATATAGGCTTAAAGTTGAGAGCGAGTGGCTCTTTTTCGAAAATTGAGTGTTGTATGCCTCGAGGAGGCTTTACTGTGTAATTTGGAGCAAGTGCTCCTGGGCATGAATGGGGTTTTCTGCCCCTTTGTTGAATTCTGTATATCGTAAAGTTGGGCTAAGTGCTCAAGAATTGTGTGTCTGGCTCTCGGAGCCCAAATCCTGTAATTGTACATTCTCGATTAGTGGTTTTGCTACTCTGTACCTGCCATTATTGTTATTTCTTGTTTTTTGCTAAGAAAATATAACCTTGTTAAATTTTAAATTCACTTTAATTTCGTAGCCTGAGACCTGTTCACCCCCCGCACCTTCTTTCACCTCTAACTACCACGGAAAACTCCGTAACAAGTGGTAGCAGAGCGTGGTTGAATGGGTCTCAATTTAGCCCCTTTTGACGGCTAAACATTGTTTTGATTCGAACTCTAACAATTTTCTCTGTTGCTGGAAATTTTAATTTTTTTTTTCAAAATTGTTCTGTCATCATGCCCGGCCCTCGCGATGTTCTCCATCTCAACTATTTGCGCAAGGAGGAGTTGATCTATGAGTTAACTATCAGAAATCTGCAATCTGGAGGCACGGTTGCAGTAGACACAAACAAGCTTAGAGAGTCCCTTGATTTGCCCATTTCCATCCCCACTTTGGGAGAAAAAGAAATTGACGACTCTCTTTCCACGATCACCGAGAATACTACTGGGCTAGCATCTGTAGTTAGTTTTTTTGACGAAAATGATCCTTCTCCTAATCAAATTAAGCGTGTGCAAGCCAGGCTATTTCATTTTTCAAATAGAGTTAACGATCGGTTGTCTCTGAAGTTGAATGACGTTCAGAGGAAGGAAGCTAGTACGTTGCTTGAAAGTATTTCTGAATTATCCAGTAAGGTTACCCAATTGTTAACTGGGGAAGTGCCTCCCAAAATCGATCAACCCACCACGGTGAATGTAGGTAGCGAGGAAGAGCCTCCTAAGGGAGAAGTCAATAGGATTACTGTTGGAGCTCAAACGATCTCTGCCCCATTGGACAACGAGTCTGAACGCCGTGCATCGTTGAATAATGTACGTTCTGAATTAACTTCTTTGCCACTGAAACCTTTACCTACTATGTCACCTGGGTTCAGCAGCTTGCCTCATCCATTGGCAATGTTGCTCAGAGGTATCTCGAAGTTTTCGGTTAACACTACCAATGAAGTTATTTCTTTCTTAAGATTTTTAGTTGAATTCCAGGATCATGCCCTTGTTTTTTTCTCTTTCTCCATGCCAAATTTTGCAAATCATCTATCCCTATGCAATAGGCATTCTCTCAGACAAAATAGTAAGAGCCATAGCTGAACAGTCATCTATTGAAGATTTTCACGCACACTTGCTTGCAAATTTTATTCCTGCTCGCGCGAGGTCATCTCTGAGTCAGAAGTACTATTATCGCGTACAGAGATTGGATGAAAATCTGGCTGATTTCATACAAGACATTAAGTTTTATACTAGGGTGTTTGCTCATCATTTTCCTGAAGATCAGATTGTACAGGCTATCGTAGAAGGAATTTCACCATCCTACAGGTCATATTTGTGTTTCGCGGCGTGCCCGCAAACCTTCTCTGAACTTGAAGCATTGGCCGTCTCAGCGGAAGGAGTTAGATACGCCGTTTCCTTGCGTGTCGCGAAAGAACCCCCGCCTTCTTTTAGTAATACTCGGCCTCCACCTCGCCGATCAGTCACACCTCGTAAATGTTACGCTTGCGGGTCGCCTGACCATCTTAGGAACAAGTGTCCATTGATCAAATCTAGTAGGGCAAATAATGGAGCTCGCTCATCACAAGGCTGTTTTAAATGTGGGGCTTTCTCACATATCGCCAAGAATTTCTCAAATTCAAATAGCACCCCCTCCTGCTCAACTTCTGGTGCAACTTCCACCAATGTCACTAATAATAAGTGACTAGCGGCTTCGGCTGAGTCGACTAATTCTGCTTCCCAAGGCTCAGCCCCTGGCAAACAGGTCGTAAATTCAGGGAACGTTCAGTCTTCAAAGTCATCTTTTGAATGCCCCAAAGAGTGTCTTAGGATTGCGGCAGATACCCCCGCACCTGTTCCTTTTCTTAAAATTGAGTTAAATAATGAGCCTATAACAGCTCTATTAGATTCAGGCAGTGTTTGTTCAATTATTTCGGATCTATGGTATTCAAAATTGAAATCGGTTTGTAAACTACCGGACTATGGCTCATCTCCTGTTCAATATGTTTCGGCTAATTCATCTCCATTAGAAATTCTCGGTTCTGTAAATGTCAAAATTCGTATTTTTAAATTTACATGGAAAATCAAATTGTTTGTGGCTAAGCACTTGTCTTGCCCCATCATATTGGGAGCGGACTTCATTTCTCACACTGGTCTTGTGCTTGATCTTCAGAGTAAGTCGTGCACATTCAAATTTGCTTCCAATTGTAAAATCCCCTTGTTAAAATGTAATTCTGCATCATGTTCATCTATTTCGCCTACCCAGGATGAGATGTTGTTAGACCTTAGACATCTACCTGAGGAGCAGGCTGATAGTATTCATAAGTTGTGTCAGTCGCTCCCAGAGGTGTTCTCTGATACTCTTGGTGTTACTGACCTTATCGAATACAAAATTGAGGTCACGGATTCGATTCCTGTCCGTTTTCCACCTTATAGGCTATCTCCACCTAAAATGAAGGCTCTGAAAGAAATCATCGATCAGATGTTGAAGGATGGTATTATTAGGCCCTCTAAGTCGGCGTATTCTTCGCCTATTTTTCTAGTCCCGAAACCCCAAGGGGGCTTCAGGCCTGTCATTGATTATAGGGCTCTCAATCGGAAGGTGGTGTTACAATCTGTGCCCCTTCCCGACCTTCACTCTTGTTTTTCATGGTTCCGTAAGGCCAAGTTCTTCACCATCTTGGATTTGAATCAGGCCTACAATCAAATTCCCCTAGCGGAAGAGTCTAAACATCTTACAGCGTTTGCCACGGATTGGAATTTGTATGAATACAACCGCGTGCCTTTCGGGCTCCCCACGGGAGCAGCTGTACTCACTAGGCTGCTAGATAGGGTCTTCTCCGACATCAAATTTGAGTACTTGTATCACTACTTGGATGATGTCGTCGTATTTTCGGAGACTTTTGCAGAACATCTAGTTCATCTGCGAGAAGTTCTTAATCGCCTTCGTAAGGCTGGGTTAACTGTCAAGTTGTCCAAGGTTGCCTTTGCTAAGCCCTCTATGTCATTCCTAGGGCATATTGTGTCACCCGATGGTGTTGCAGTCGATCATTCTAGAACAGGCCATCCGTGATTTTAAACCTCCCAAGGTCATTAAAGGTATCGCCAGGTTCATTGGTTTGGTGAATTTCTTCAGGAAGTTTATTCCTAACTTCGCTAATAGAGCGGCGCCCTTAAACCTTCTTCGTAAGAAAGGCATCAAATTCGAGTGGGGACCTTCTCAACAAGCCGCTTTTGAAGATCTTAAATTAGCTCTCTGTAATGCCCCTGTCCTTGCTATGCCTGATTTCTCAAAGAAATTCATCGTCCAAACTGATGCGTCGTCGTCAGCAGTAGCAGCAGTCCTTCTTCAAGAGACTGAATTAGGGAGGCGACCCATCGCCTATGCATCTAGGACTCTATCGGCTCAAGAAGCCAAGTATTCCATCTATGAGCTCGAAGGTTTGGCAGTCTTATTTGCCTTAGAAAAGTTCCGTCTCTATCTGGAACATGTCAAATTCGACCTGGAGACTGATAATCAAGCCTTAAGCTGGGTCTTAGGTAGGCCGCGTCGTACTGGTCGTATAGCCCGTTGGGCCATCCGTATTTCTGCCTTCCAATTCGATGTCAGGCATATCAGAGGGACCGAAAATGTTGTTGCCGATGGACTCAGCCGTATGTTTTCCAACGACGTCGAGACCCATGAACCGATCGACAGTTCATCACCTCCCGAGTCCCTACTATCTGATGTTAATGCCATCTTAACAGATGCTCCCATGCTCTTTAGGGACATCGAGAAATACCAACGTGAAGATCCGACGCTGGCTCCGATAATGGAAACCCTATCTTCTGGGGAACAAGTTGTCCCTTATGTTCTGAGGAATGGTGTTTTATGTTGCCCATCAAGGCATGATAAGATGATGAAGGTTGTCGTTCCAGCTGTTCTTGTACCTATGATCTTCAAGTACTATTATGAGACCCCATTAGGGGGGCATCTTGGAATCTTTAAAACCCGTGAAAAGATTCGTGAAAGGTTCATCTGGAAGGGTATGGACGGTGAAATCCGTGAACTAGTAAAAGCTTGTAAATCTTGTTTGCTTAGTAAACCAACCATGTCCACCAAGGTAGGCCTTCTGTCTTCGCATCAAGCGTCGCGCCCCATGGAACGCCTGTATATTGATTATGTAGGACCCTTCCCCCAGTCAAAGGGAAATGCCAACAAGTTCATCTTTGTATGCGTAGATGGTTTTACAAGATTTTCCTGGATATTTCCGACTAAGCTGGCTACCGCTCAGTCCACCATTACTTGCCTAAATTCTATTTTTGCTTCTTTTGGTCCGTGCCAATATATTGTGTCTGATAATGCTAAGGCGTTTACATCAAATCTTTTTCGTAAATTCTGTTTTGACTTGTCCATCTCTCATGTGACGACTTCTGCTTATTACCTCAACCATCTCTGGCTGAACGGGTTAATCGTAATCTCAGGTCCGCGCTTATTGCCTATCATCATGAAGATCATTCTAGGTGGGACACGTCCCTGCATTGGTTAGCTTTTGCTTTGAATTCGGCGGTCCATGAATCTCACAAGTTTACTCCAGCTTCTTTGATGTTCAAGTTCGTTCCCAACACGCCGCTCTCTAACCTCTGGTCTCTGAGTGACATTCTACCCGGGACAATAGATCCGGATAATATCAAAGATCTTTGGAAGAAAGCTAAAGCCAATCTTAAAGTGTCTCATGAAAAGGTTAGGGAAAGATAAGATCGTGGACGGAGACCCACCAATTTGAAGGTAGGTGACCAGGTGATGGTCAAGAATTTTGTTCCCGCGGGCAAGCTTGCCCCCAGATTTCATGGGCCGTGTGTCATTCTCGATTTTCTTACGCCGGTCACGTTGTTATTAAGTAATCCAGCCACCGAGAGGATATTTAGGGTTCACCTGTCGCAGGTGAAACCTGTATAATTTCTGTGCTAACTTGCTTCATATAATTTTAAAAGAAATAGGAAGGTTATATTTTTTTTGAGGGGTTTCACTTTTAAGGCCTTCTGCCCTTGGGAGCTGTTTCCTTTATGTGTAATTATTTTGTGTAAACCTCCCCCGATTAGTTAAACTGCCATCCTGACCTTGCCACGGCCATTACCACGCTCCCGTCTCCTGCTCCACTATACACAGTGGCTTGCTTTTGAAAAGAATTTCTCCACGCCGCTGGCCCCTCAACCTCACCTCAATGAATGTACCCTACTATCATCCTGGTTCAACAAGAATTCTGCCGTCGAGCTTTAATGTTTCAGTGCCCCCGCAGCCGCGCGGCGCTGTGCCGCGACTGGGATAGAGGAAGGGCCCCCTCTACTCCAGCGAGGACGACATGTGCACGGCGAGCCGGAGCCCTCCTCCCGGCCAAGGCTGATGTGCGGCGCACAACCTGCTACTTGCCCGCAGCCTGTACATGTTCACCGCGGGCGCGGCGTGCTTCAACACCACTACTCCTCCCATAGTGCGGGCGAGCGGTATCTCAGGGTACTTGAGGGGTCCGAGCGGCCTCATCTGGACACAAGCTGCAGCGGCCGGTCTGGCCATCCAACTTAATCAACCTTGAAAATATTTAATCAGCTACATGGACATTCCAGTTCAACATTACTACCTTTTTTTGGATTTCCTGCAATATCTGGTGGACTTAGTAAATTTTTCATCAACCTTAAAAAACTAAAATTTTCCTTCTGAATTCAACTTCTACAAACATAAAGACATTACTTCAGCAGTTACTACGAGAATTTTTGAAACTGGATCAAATCAAATTTCAACAATTTTGATAAATGCTTCTGCAATTAATCTCCATAGCAACATCATAACTTGGACCTTGTTTTCAAACAAAAGTTTATGTTATTCTGTGTTACCCCTTGAAGGAACTTTTGGGGGGGGGAGGTCTGTACCGGGCGGTACACCTCCACGCTGCTTATTTAAACTTTGCGCCAGTTGAAACTCCCCTACTGGAAGAAGTCTGAACTTTGTCTTACGTGTTAATTTTCAAGTTACCCTGAAGATGCCACTACTTGGAAATTTTGAAGTTTCTGAACTGTGTTGTTTTCGATGTATTTTTGTTTTGCTTGTAGTAAGAAGTGTGAACATTCTCTTCTAGAGGACACTACTGAAGAACTACAACGGTGCACCCTAGTGCGAAGTGAAAGAACTGTTTTTTGGAGAAAATTTAATTTCAAAAGTTTGTTCTTTGCTAAATTTATTTCAGTCATTGTTTAAGTTGGCAATATTAACCCTTTCTTTCCCCTTGTTTTGAATTTAGCCAATCCCGAATTTCTCGAATTAATTTTCCACCAATAATATGTTTCTTCTTCGTATTGTGTAGGGGGTTTCTTGGTGAACCAATAAAATCCTTGTGGGAGGGTGTTCTCATTCCAAAAACGCCTCGAACTTTCCGCGAGAGTATATAAACTGCTGATTTTCGGGTCTCGGGGCCACTTCAGTACCATCTTTCAGTGTGTAAAGTACATAGCAGGGGGCGGGAAGCGCCTCTTTCTTCGGGGAGCAGTTCAACACCAACTTCTTTTCTTGCTAGCTCAGCAGTTTAACTCTCGGGGCGGGTCCGAAGCGTTTCTACCATGTAACTTTCCCTAAAATGTAAAGAATCTTTGTATTTATTCTATCTTTTAAGCTTCATATTGGGATAGAGAGTGCTTAACCCTCTCGAGCTCCCTCTCATATTGCATTGAGGTGAACTTATTTTCACAACCGTTTCTTCCTTAATGTAATGTAAATTGTTCTTTTTTAAAGTCACCTCTGTAGTATGGGATTAGCCCTTGCATTAGCGGCCTAGAGCCAGATTAGGTTTTAAACAAAAGGTATTAGGAGTGCAGATCGCCTCCTCTCAAATTGTTATTTTAGAGGTCATGTACTTAACCTTTTTCTCACTTAATAGACCTCAGTAGGTTGGGTATGTTACCCCTGTGTCCATGTCCTTAGAGGACAACTTGAAGGTGGAGTTTGGTGTGGCCTTTGATAGGTTTAAAGTTGAGAGCGAGTGGCTCTTTTTCGAAAATTGAGTGTTGTATGCCTCGAGGAGGCTTTACTGTGTAATTTGGAGCAAGTGCTCCTGGGCATGAATGGGGTTTTCTGCCCCTTTGTTGAATTCTGTATATCGTAAAGTTGGGCTAATTGCTCAAGAATTGTGTGTCTGGCTCTCGGAGCCCAAATCCTGTAATTGTACATTCTCGATTAGTGGTTTTGCTACTCTGTACCTGCCATTATTGTTATTTCTTGTTTTTTGCTAAGAAAATATAACCTTGTTAAATTTTAAATTCACTTTAATTTCGTAGCCTGAGACCTGTTCACCCCCCGCACCTTCTTTCACCTCTAACTACCACGGAAAACTCCGTAGCAGATAATATTATATAAAATATAAGTTACGACCAATCGCACAAGTTATTTACTGACCCTTCATGTGAAAAGGGCGGGCATTCCCATACCTGGGTTACACGTAAACATTTTGTGTATTTACGGACCGTAACCGGAAATAGGGGCCAGAAAATACCAAAGTGTTAATTTCGATGTATTAACAGTGTATTCTAATAAAACACACATTACAGAATTACAAAAAATATAAGCAGATAACAGCAATACTAAAGTGCCAAAAATATTGTTCGGTTGCAATTTTTATGGTACAAAACAAGAGGCTTCGGAAATGTCTGAGTATTCTCAGTATGTAACACACATTTACATCATTGCATCCTAAACGCATTGTTCAAATAATGGAGGATATTTACAACGTGCTTAAAATATTAATCACATGCAACAGAAAAAATTGTGCAACACTTTTCGTTCACCTTATAAGTAACTCCTCTTTCAAGATATTGCGGAGAGTCTGTTTGTTTACAAACCATGGGTCAGTCAGTCTCATTTTCGAAGGTCGGGGATTTTCTGGATTTTCTTCCATTCGGTGCGAATATCTGGACTTAACAAGTGCGGAATATATAAATGAAGGAATAACCTTTAGTTTCTCCAGATCTGTACAGTAAAAATCCTAATGGATCTATTTGTAGAAAACAAAAATAACAACAAAATTACAAATAAAATGTTAGTTACATCTGGAGGTACTTCTTATTGAGCGTATGGCCGCCTGTGTATCCCACTGCCCTAGGCACGGAGACTGCAGCCAGAGCAATCTTGATCACCTCTCCCTATGGATGTCCTTTAGAGAGATGAACCATGTAGAGGAATACAAAGATTCACACTTACTTCAACTACGGATGTGAGATTTCAGGGACTGCGCTCTTACAAGTCACCACCAGATGACAATGATCACAATGGGAGAACAGAGAAACTAGGAAGAGATGTTCAAGGTCGGTGATACAAACGAAATGGGTGGAAAATTTGGGGCTGAGTGATCCCAAGGACCTCACATCGGTAGTTAAGGATTAATACTATACGTTTTGCTAATGTCTGAAGATTTTATTGGTTGTTAACCATGGTCACGATACGTATTCTCTGTTTTACAGGTCGTCAGAGCCTTACTCGTCTCGCTGCTCACATGGCAGAATACGTGTGCTTCCAGATAGAACTAAGCAAAAGTTACGGAATGAATGAATGGCGAGAAGATATCAAACAATTGATGATGAATGCCGGGGCGAGAAACGTTGAGACCGTTTTTCTTTTCTCGGATACGCAGGTAAGAATGTGCAGTATAACTTACTGAAACTGTATTTCAGCGAGACATTTTACCCATTGTGTCCAAGAGTCCTTATGGATGGAACTAGTTTATCGATGCGGCTAAGTTCTCTAGAACTTGCCAGTGTAGGCCTTTTGTTGTTACAGCGGACACTTTCGGGAACTGTTAGTAGTCTTGTTTCCGCCTACCGAGTGACTCGGCTTTGCTCTACAGGTCATATAGCTGTAAACTTGGGAGAGAGTGGGTTTTTAATCCACTGCTGGCAGCTCTGAAGGTTGATGTCCCATTTTCCACCCGACAAATGTTGGGACTGCTCCTTAATTTAAGAACACGTCGACTATTTCTCCACTCCAAGCCTTTCCCTATTGCAGCGTCGCCCAAACCCTGTGCATATAAGTGTGACGTTAGACCACTTAAATTATAATAATAATAATAATAATAATAATAATAATAATAATAATAATAATAATAATAATAATAATAATAATAATAATAATAATAATAATAATAATAATAAATTAGGAGTGAAACCCTAACCAGATAAATGCAATTTTTAAGACGTATGCGGATGTCATGAAGGAAATCGGAGTGGAAAAGCTTTCCAACAGACTGGAGAGAAATTGAAATGGTTTGTATGTTAACGGGTTATAAGAGTGAAGGATTCCGAAGAGGACAATGGAGGCTAAGAAAGAAGGATGCAGAACAAGAGACAGATCCAGATTAACATGTTTGGACTATGTCAAGAACAGAATGATAAGGAGCACTGGTGGTATGATTGAGGAAGATGGAATGTTGCATCCTGGCCTGGCTTGAGATGTCAACGTTAAATTGATGATGATGATGATGATGATGATGATGGTGATGATGATGACGATAATGACGATGATGTTTAAAGTAAAATCTTCATATTACTGTGTAAATGAAGATAACTGTAATTCTGTATTATAATTTTTACGGACCACAGAATGTTTAAGATCCTATGGGTAGGCCGCGTCACCTATGAGAAGGTACTCCCTTATATCAAGAATCCATGCAAGTTTTAACTGTCAAACACACAGGAAATGACTTCATTCTGTCACATATTCAGAAATTACAAATATAGTGTGAAATGACTGATCTCAGAAGGTAAGGTAGGAGGGGAATCGTGGACGTAGGTGGAGAAGATTATCCTGGACGAGGAACCTCCGATAGTAGTTCCACATCCACGACACGAAAACCCTGATACAGGAAACACTAAGAAGGAATCAATATTCCATGATGGTCGACAAGCTCCTGAGAGGCGACTGAAGAAGAAGAAGAAGAAGAAGAAGATGATGATGATGATGAAGAATAAGAAGAAGAAGAAGAAGAAGTATCATTATATTAGGTTACATGATACATGTTTTTTAGCTGTAAACTTGAATCCAGAACATGGTAAGTTCGAATTGCAACGTTGAAAGCAATGAAAGTGTTATTCTATGGCTTCTCATTTTCACACCAGGCAAATTTACTTTAGCCACGGTCGCAGCTGCGACCTTACCTTTTCTAGCCGTTTCGTACCCATGTTGTGTGAATTCATTTTGAAGAGTAAATTGCAATATACCTAATAAGGCTGTATTCTAGGCATGTGTGATGCGGTATTGCTCTATAGAGCATTTCTCAATCAATTTTGAGTTGATCAGAATGATACTGGGTTTCACTGTAAGATGTCTTCAATCAAAAAGAACAAATTATTCTTTTTGCTGAAATTTTCGAACGTTGTTTATGGAGAATGCATGCTACAACTGATCCCCCTTGAATTCTGTAGAGATGTATCGTTTTATGTTCACCATTTTCCTTGCTCATTAAAGCCATTGTTCTGATTCGTTCGATAACTGCGTGCTATTTGCATGCGAACGGTTGCGAATATTTATCCTTCCAATGGTCAGTTATTCAGGAAGCACAACATAAATCAGGATTATTTCAGATTTTAATATATATTTCATATCTATTCAGTAAACCAAACATTATCCGTGTATTTACGTGGCACTGGGTATAACAGTGCGGAATACTACAAAATGAGTGTTGGAAATTTAGTACCGGTTTGTATTCCGCACTTTACCATACCCCGTCACTATTGCTGACAAAGTTTATGTACATGACCTCAGCATCCATTGCGGTAACTAGTTCACAGTGAGCTGTAAATTTGCAAAAATGGGTAATTTAAAATTAATAACCATAAACAAGACAACGGCTGATGTAGATGTACCAAACTGATTCTGATCGAAACCGGATACGGTTATTGAGGAAGATAAAGACGGTGTTAAAACCTCGTAAATGAATTACCAGTCAGTCAGTCAGTGAATCGACCAGTCAATCAATCAATCAATCAATCAATCAATCAATCAATCAATCAATCAATCAATCAATCAATCAATCAATCAATCAATTAATCAATTAATGAGTTAATCATTCAGAATCTCGTCGATTTCACTGAACATTCTAGTTACATGTTCAATGTGAACCAGTGATCAATAAATGACTGGTGAAAATAATGTTTTTTATTACTTATTACGGGAGAATCGAAAGAAGAAAGAAACACAATATGAAGGTTCTAGCTAAAAAAGAAACCTGTCTCTGTAATCATCATCGCGCTGCAATCACTGAAACCCAATTCAAATAAGGTTCAAGTGCGTGCATTCTATCTGCGTAACAAGGAAGCAGGTAGAGAGTTTAACATCCAGCGGAGAGGTATCAGATTGCAGCATTATCCAGCGCGAAGTAATAAGTAACGCTCGACCGCACCTTGTCTTATAAAGAGCATCGCTTGAATATAGAAGGTAAAATCTGCGCTAGAAATAACATCTTACGAAAACTCGTCAGTTATACTTGGGTGGCACATTCAGCAGCATTGCGAACATCAGCACTGTGTCTATGGGTATTATCGACACACGCAAACGATGTAGATGATGCCAAAAACAATATGACCCGTATCATCGTAAGGTGCCTTAAACCGATATTCTTCAGAAACTATATTCAGTTTTTGGAATCGCACACACGAAAGGAAATGATAACTGATTCCGACCATAGGAAAGAAGCGGAAGCTCGACATCACTCTCTACACGACCACCGTCCTCATCACTGCCAGCTGATGTCCTGTAAGGTCTTCACTGAATCTGAAGTTCTCTAAAAATCCAAAGAACAAATCGTCTGATTAGTTGTAGCGATGCACCGAGTATCCCAGACGTGAAAATTAAGGAAAATTTAGCTGTTGGAGGAGATCTCCGTTTCGCCGTTTGAGGAAGAGGCCCTACCTTGACAAACGTAGATCGAGCGTTTCAAGGTGCAGGACGAAACTTCAGATGTGGGTCTCCTCCCACCAGGAAGCAGTATTTCGTGTGAATTGGGAGACATCCAGAACCAAGCATATCGTCTGGTCTGCACGAGTCTCAGCGAACTCGGTGCACACATTCGAATCTGTTTGAGGTAAACCAAAAGGGCTGTTTCAACTTCTGAAGTTTGTAAATACTGATTTTGACCTGGGCAAGGAAAGAAGAAGAAAAATGAGGATAGAATTCAGCCACTGTACACCTAATGCAATAAGTAAACCACCTTTTCCTGAGTTCCGTACTAGTGTACATTGAAATTTTTATATTTATAAGTATTATTATTATTATTATTATTATTATTATTATTATTATTATTATTATTATTATTATTATTATCTTTTTCAGCAAATATTCGGAAAAAATGGAAAAGGTATATCTCGCGACTACAGGTGCTTAAAACTTCCCACTCATAAAAATGTCACTTAAGTCACTTGCTATATAAATTACTGTTACAGTATTCCTTCTAATTTATACAGGTTGAACCGAGCTCGATAGCTGCAGTCGCTTAAGTGCGGCCAGTGTCCAGTATTCGGGAGATAGTGGGTTCGAATCCCACTATCGGCAGCCTTGAAAATTGTTTTCCGTGGTTTCCCATTTTCACACCATGCAAATGCTGGGGCTGTAGCTTAGTTAACGCCATGGCCGCTTACTTCCGACTACTAGCCATAAGAACTACCTGTATCGGTGCGACGTAAAACAAATTGTAAAAAAAGAAAAAAATACAGGGTGGGCAACATAAAACTGACCCCGAAAATATGTATAAGACTGACATGGAATTAACCCTCGTTAATGAACAGGAGAACTGTCCATCACTGGAAATACTGGAAACCGTAATTTCGATGCACCAATCGGTTGCTGTTACATGTCTGCGCGTGCATATCTCCTGAGTACGCCACTCTGAGTGGGTGAGTAAGGTGAGCAAACTGTTTACTGACCAGTTGAATGCAACACAAAATGGTACTCACGATAAAATAGCGCGTGTTCATTGTCGAGTGTTATGCGAAGCACGATTCATGGAAAACCTGTGCGAAACTGTTTGCGCACGAGTTCAAGACTAGAAGTATTTTTGCAAAACCTCCAGCAAAGTCTGCAATGCAAACCTTAGTGGCAGAATGGTTCGGTAGCGAATACAATTCGTAACCATCCGAAAAGATTTCGAACACCAGAAAACATTCCTCGAGTGAAGGGGAGCGTGGAACGAAGTCCGACGTAATCTCAACGCCGTTTATCTGTGCAAGCGGGAATGCTATTTTTTTTTCGCTATTGGCTTTACGTCGCATCGACACAGATACGTGTTATGGCGACGATGGGACAGGAAAGGGCTAGGATTGGGAAGGAAGCGACCGTGGCCTTAATTAAGGTACAGCCCCAGCATTTGCCTGGTGTGAAAATGGGAAACCACGGAAAACCATCTTCAGGGCTGCCGTCAGTGGGGGCTCGAACCTACTATCTCCCGAATACTGAGGCGGGAATGAAGAGATCGTCATGTCGAAACATGATCAAAAAGAACCTGCATCTGTATCCTTACTAATTTACAGTTTTGCACGCGTTAAAGCGCCCAGACGAACTTTCGTGTGTTGAATTCTGCCGGTGGTTTCTGGGCGAAGTGGAATCAGGACTTTTGGATGCTCAGTTTTTCATTTCTTCAGATGAGGCCAATCCCGCGTCAGTCCTATTGTAAATATTTTTCTGTATGCATCCACTTTGCAAATTGAAAGGATGTAAGGAACTCTCTCCCGATACAACTAAAAATACTACTGAGAGTTGATGGCCTATTCTTTTAATACCTTTATTTTTTGAGGGTATCCTTCTGTTTACTGAGATCTTATTGTAGACCCCTTTGGATATAACAACAAAGGCTCATTTCCTGCCATCTCGGGCTGCCTCAGCACTTCTCACGTTAAGCACAGAGAAGGTTATCCGACAAGATGAGCAAAGATAAATACTTCCGTCCTAAAGGCAAGTAATTATAGGCCTACTACAATAACATCATTATTCTAATTCCAAGAGTAGAAACACCTGTTATTCTTAACATATTAAATGCATCAAATTTAGAAGCTCCTGGAGGTAAACAAGATAATATGTAGATTATTCTTGTTCCTAATGGCATTTCCATTATTGTGGGGGAACTTTGAAGAGGTTGACCAACACATGTACGAAGGTGGTACAATAAATACAGAGTGTGTGGGTCGGAGGTAAGGCTTTTTGCGGATGATGTTATTCTCTATAGAGTGATAAATAGGTTACAAGATTGTGAGCAACTGCAACGTGACCTCGATAACGTTGTGAGATGGACAGCAGGCAATGGTATGTTCATAAACGGGGTTAAAAGTCAGGTTGTGAGTTTCACAAATAGGAAAAGTCCTCTCAGTTTTAATTACTGCGTTGATGGGGTGAAAGTTCCTTTTGGGGATCATTGTAAGTATCTAGGTGTTAATATAAGGAAAGATCTTCATTGGGGTAATCACATAAATATGATTGTAAATAAAGGGTACAGATCTCTGCACATGGTTATGAGGGTGTTTAGGGGTTGTAGTAAGGATGTAAAGGAGAGGGCATATAAGTCTCTGGTAAGACCCCAACTAGAGTATGGTTCCAGTGTGTGGGACCCTCACCAGGATTACCTGATTCAAGAACTGGAAAAAATCCAAAGAAAAGCAACTGGATTTGTTCTGGGTGATTTCCGACAAAAGAGTAGCGTTACAAAAATGTTGCAAAGTTTGGGTTGGGAAGAATTGAGAGAAAGAAGAAGAGCTGCTCGACTAAGTGGTATGTTCCGAGCTGTCAGCGGAGAGATGGCGTGGAATAACATTAGTAGACGAATAAGTTTGAATGGCGTTTATAAAAGTAGGAAAGATCACAATATGAAGATACAGTTGGAATTCAAAAGGACAAACTGAGGCAAATATTCATTTATAGGAAGGGGAGTTAGGAATTGGAATAACTTACCAAGGGAGACGTTCAATAAATTTCCAATTTCTTTGAAATCATTTCGGAAAAGGCTAGGAAAGCAACAGATAGGGAATCTGCCACCTGGGCGACTGCCCTAAATGCATATCAGTATTGATTGATTGATTGATTGATTGATTGATTGATTGATTGATTGATTGATTGATTGATTGTACGCGGGGATTCCACAAATGGTGGGATTGAAGCCACTGTGTCGGCAGCCGTGAAGGCAATTTTCTGTGTTATTGCACTTTTACACTGAGTAAATGACGGGAGTGTGTCATATATTAATGCCATAGCCGATACCTTTCCAGTGCTAGACTTTCCCTGTCTCAGAAACACCGAAAAATGTATGTGTAGGTGCAACGTAAGCCACTTTCATATCTTCATAACATACAGTCCCTCTACTTGTCGTATATTTAAAAATAATATACCAAGAGTTCTACCTCGTCATGTACAGGGTACTTCAGAACTATACCGACAAAAAGTCAGTTGCTCTTGGTGTTGTGTTAAGAATGATAATACTGCAATCGGATTGGCGGAGAATTTTTTTTTTTCGATAAAATGAGGTTACCTTGTAACTTCTGGGCGCGCGATTCAAACTGAAGAGCTCGCCGTACCTTAAGGGGCTATTAACTACTGTAGACCTGAAGAATTTAATACTTAAATACAACAGGGATTTACAAATTTAGAAAATGTACTTTAATTTTTAAACTAAAAAATAAACGAGCAAGAACACAGACGGACATTATAAACATCAAATACACTGGCGGAAAATAAACATCCAAACAGCAAGAAAGGGTTTTGCTAGATTAGCGAACGTTGGTAGGTTTGTGTATTCATCTGAAAGATGGCGGTGATTCAAATTTCCCACAAATCACATTAGCGTGGCGCTAGTAGCGGCCCCATGACGTTGCATATCAGGTTTGTTTTAAACACGGGCTGTACTGTGTGAGAGCGTTAGTTACCTGTGATTGGACGGGTGACTGTGAGTGGGTCAAGAATGCCTTTACGACGATGAAGTGGCCAGTACCAACAGCTCACTGCGGTTGAACGAGGCCGTATAATGAGGCTTCGTGACGATGGATTTTCCTTCCGCGCTATTGCAGAACGACTTGGCAGGAACATCTCCACTGTGCATGCGTGCTGGCAGCAGTGGCCACGAGAAGGTACGCTCGCAAGACGTCCCTGTGGAACCACCGGCGTATGGCTGTGGAGCAGTGGACTGCGTCTGCAGCGGGAATTCGAGTGGCAGTTGCCAACACAGTGACGCAGCGAGCGGTTCGAAATCGGTTACTTGAAGGGCAGCTCCGAGCCAGACGCCCTGCGGCGCTCATTCCACTTACCCCAAACCACCGCCGTCTGCTATTTCAGTGGTGTCAAGCGTGAGCTCATTGGAGGTTGGAGTGGAGATCCCATTGTGTTTTCCGATTAAAGCCGATTATGCCTTGGTGCCAGTTATGGCCGTGTGTTGGTTAGAAGGAAGCCAGTTGAGCACCTGCATTCCACCAGTTTGCGGCGTCAACACACTGGACCTACACCGGGAGTTCTGGTCTGGGGGAGCAATTTCCTAAGACAGCAGGAGCACTCTCGTAGTTATCCCACGCACCCTGACTGCAAATGTGTACGTCCGTCTGGTGATTTGACCTGTTGTGCTGCCATTCATGAACAGCATTTCCGGGGGTGTTTTCAAACAGGATAATGCACGCCGTCTTGCCGCTGTTGTAACCTAATATGCTATACAGAGTGTCGACATGTTGCCCTGGCCTGCTCGATCCCCAGATTTGTCCCAAGTCGAGCACGTATGGGACATCATTGGACGACAACTCCAGCGTCATGCACAACCGGCAATAACCGTCCCTGTATTGACCAACCAAGTGCAACAGGCATGGAAGTCCATCCCACAACCTGACATCCGACACTTCTACAACAAAATGCACTCACGTTTGCATGCTTGCATTCAACAGACTGGCGATTAAACCGGTTATTAACCCTAAAGCGGGCGCCTATAAATGTTACATTGACGGGCGCGTGGTGAATTTCGTGACACGTACAATTTCCTGGACAGATACCGCTACACTGAGAGTATCGATGAGTTCGCAGGAAGGTACTAGCAGCACGACGGCTGTAGCTCTTAGGAACTAAAAACTACAGATGAAACACTCAGGTTGGTGAACGAAATTCACCAGCGCGCCAGGTTTAGGGTTAATGGACCAGCATGGCAAATTAGCGATGACTTTTCTCGCGCGGATATTAATATGTAGTCTTGTAGCTTTAATATATTGAACATGTTACCTCGACAAATAAATTGCCAAAATTTCTGTATTCTACATTCCTTATTTCATGTGCACCGCTCCCGCGTCCAGGTGGGGATACATGAGTTCCAGACTAGCTCTTAATAACGATTCCATCTACCTAATATTGCTGGGTTGTGAGTTCCGCGTGAGAAAGTACACCGATGGTCTATGGTAAATCCCAACCTACGTAGAAGGACGTCTCCAACACGCTATCAGTCGGATACCATACTTGCATGTTACCGAAATTTATCGTAAAATTCAGGTTATTATGGCATTTCAAGAATTTCGTACATGTCATCATCAAAATTGCACTCAGAAATAGTCATTATAGGCTTATATCTAGCACTTATTCTAAGTAGGCATTAAAAGAATTTTAATATTTTCACTACTCAGCTTTTATTAACAAATCAGTTTAAGTACGATTTGAAAATCACGTAGAGTATCTTGAGAAATTATTTTATACAATGTGGCTGGTTTCATACGCAATCAGCATCTCTAAGTGCCGTAATTATATTGCATTGAAAGGAAACAGATTTGGAAAACCTTTAACAAATAAATGGAAATCAGGCCTCATTCATCGATATGCTAATCCTGGCCTGTCGAAAAATTATTTTGTAATTAAGTAATATCCGTCAAAATTAAATGACAAGGAAAAATTAAATTATATATATAATCAAGTAAAATTATTCAATATAGTTGTAATAATCAGATGCATCCAATTGGTTTAAGTAAAACAAAACTATACTCCCTACTATATACAATATTTCAAATTGGGGTTTCAATTAAGAATGTGAAAACGCAATGAAGGTGGCCAATAATTAATCAATTAATTAATTAATTAAGATCTGGAATCTTTCCTTATTGAGCTGAATTGCTCCTCAAAATTACCAAAATTCAATCATTTGGATCTAAATTCACATGTGACTAGAGAAATGCATATCACTTGGCTGAAAACTTCACATCAATGTCCATGCACAGTAGGAAAAAACGTGTGAGAAAATAATGTCTGTACATTAAGTATTTCCACTAGTTTAAGTTTGCAAATTTTCATAATGTTTCATATTTCATATTAACTAACCTCCATATAAGCAAATTCAAGTCCACTTTAAGTCGCAAGTAATCTCAAATTAATTCTATCATAAGGCTTATGTGGCTAAAATCATTCAATTACTATTTTAATTCATGGTCGAAATTCAATTAATGTGCGTATTTGGCTGAATGTAGCATTGCCAAGTGTATTTAACTAACCTTCCAACAAATAATACCATAGGTGGAAAAAATTGACACATTAGAAGGCTCTACCTTCATCTAAAGTCCATATATGGAAGACTAAGTTACCAGTGATGTGTCAAACTGCTCCCATAAAACCATAAATTAAGTTGCCGTATGTGAGAATACATGAAACGACCGTAGATATGTCAGTGAAGGCCTAAATATTGACGTTATTGGCCTCTCGGCTCTTCTGATGATCCTACATACTCAATTAATTCTATACTGATGGCATTGAGATCGTATCCTAATCTATTATATATATTAGGGAATTAAAATAGCAATTGAAAACAGTACGTTTCGACATATACCTTAGCATGTGCAATTTACACATACTATCATCTCTCGAAGAATACTATGACCAACTTTCTAAATAACAATAACTATCACCATCATAATCTACTATCAACTCATATCATTATTTCATTCACCATTTATCACTCCAATTATCACGTAGCATTCATATTAGTGCGTCTCAAGGCACTCGTTTCATCAAATACGCAGCATATGTGCCATAACCTACACATATAAAGCCATTACCATTACTGTCATAGTATCAAAGAACAGCACATCACAACATTAAACTGTGCTACTATATTTTGTCGTAAACATTCCCTAAATACGATCTCTACGCTTGTTATTTTATTAAAGCCATCACGCATGTATGTTAACCTCGACTTAATACTCTAACACTTCACTGACAACGATTTAAAAAAATATCAATCACTTCTCTAACACCATATTGATAAACTTGCGAACGGCATTCACTGGTATTTTACACCTATGTATGGGATTAACGGTAACTTCAGATGAATACCTACTTCCTTGTAACTACACTTGTATATTAACTACGCACACACAATGTCATAATGTACATCACATATTAGCCAAAAGAATAAAGGTTTCTACTTACGAAACGACTCATAGGGGACTTAACTTTGCTTATTGGGTAGTGATTTCCATCTCGCTGTTGTTCATCGGGAATGGTAGGCCTCGCTCCATGGTTCGGCTTAGGTAATCGGGCCCATCTCGTCCTCTCAGCTGATTACCACCCTCCTGGGTCATCAATCTCGTGAAGCGCCACCATAGCCGGAGTAGTCTCTGCCTCAGCCTCTTAGAACATCATAGTGGTCTTCATTACGTCAGGGACAGAACAACACAAGGCATTAGTTGATTTATACATGCTGTAATGTGTTTCGTAGTGCTAATGAGAAAAGAATATATGTACTCTGGTCCGTCTAATTTGCTTATAACAGCTCTAAATGTCCTCTTATTGTCAACTGCCTTGCTCGCTGAACAGATGTAAATTTTGTGTGCTTTTAGAATTGCACTTTATATCCCGTTGAATTCTGCTCTCTTCACGTTGTGCATTATCGGGCAAATATAATGTTTCCGAGCCCAACCGTGACGTCGTACAGAACCAACTTGACGTTTCCTTATAGCTGGTCTATAATTTCACGTATATATGTCAACCTACAGCTGACGTTAGGCGGGCTATCGCGGATTTAATCTCTTCTTCAATAATTGATTATAGAATCCGATAAGTAACTGGTTTCTTTACACGACTCCGTCCTTTCTTCGATGCAGTGCTGGATTGATATTTTGTTCTAACGGAAGTCTTTTTTCAATAATCAGTTTAAATAATCCGCTCTCGTCATTCTTTCGCACCGCCTTCTAAGAGTGGTTCTTTCCGTGATTGCCGGTTGAAATTATTATCTTTTCGGCTCGTACCGCTGTTATTTGCTTTTATATTGATCCATTAATAGCTGTAACGCCATTTTTGTTCCTAATACAGCAACTATAGAACGGTGAAATGGCACACATGGTGTTTGGATTTTTTTTTTTTTTTTTTGCTATTTGTTTTACGTCGCACCGACACAGATAGGTCTTACGGCGACGATGGGACAGGAGAGGGTTAGGAATGGGAAGGAAGCAGCCGTAACCGTAATTAAGGTACAGTCCCAGCATTTGCCTGGTATGGAAATGAGAAACCATTTTCAGGGTTGCCGACCGTGGGCTTCGAACTCGCTATCTCCCGAATACTGGATACCTGCCGCACTTAAGCGACTGCAGCTATTGAGCTCGGTTTTTGTTTCTTTCCGCCAATGTACGTTATTCCAAATAAAGGGTAGTCATTACGAAAAAAATTGTCACTCTCCCCTTCTTGGCATGTCTAATGTCGTGAGAATATAAACTAAATTCAAGCTGGGATCAAACTCTTTTCTTTATCAGAGGCTGTTTCCATGTTTCAAACATACAGTATATAATCAAAATGAATTATTGAATGCAATCAAATCATTAACGATACAATAAATTATACGTTTGTAGGTAGACATAAGTTTCAACAAAATTTGTGCATAGAAGTAATTTAGAAAACAGTATTTTTCTAAATAATGGTAATTGATATTCCCTATCCCTCCATCTAAGGTAAAAGGAAGAACTCACAAACGAAAACTACGCGGGCAAATAATTTACACTCATGTCGCCATCATTCACGTTCCGAAGCCAGATGCTGACTCACGGCCCACTAGTCGTTGAGCTTTGATGTAGGAATGGGAGTCGACGAAAAACTGCTAGCGGTAATACAGCGAAGAGAAAAAAACAACTGACCTTAGATGGATACCGCCCCAGCTATAAAATGATATAACAGTAACTCAACGTGCCGAAAATCTTCATTTAGTGTCACAAGGTCAAGATATCATCATTATTATTAAACTTATACACGCGATTTATTGTTCTGTATTTGGTGTTCAGTTGGGTCGTGTTGTCTTTGATGTTTGACATACTTCCGTCTTTCCAAAAGGATATCTGCAAGCCTGTTTGTTCTGCTACCCCTTTCAGCACATTAATTTTCTCGGTTTGGAGTTTCAAAAGTTTCTATCATTATTGCTATATCATCCGCAGAAGCTAAGCAGTCAATTTCTATTCCGTTCTTCTTCGTCCCAATCCGTAAAGGTCTGAACAAGTTTCTACCTTGTAGGACTGACGCCATTCCTGTATTACTTTCTCCAGCGTGCTGTTGAACAAGAGTGGTGATAGTCCATCTCCCTGATTAACACCCGTTTTAATTTAAAAGGGTACAGGATAGCATCCTTGGAATTTTACTTAGGAGATGGTATTAGTGAGGGTTGCTTGTATTACCGCTAGCAGTTTTTCGTCGACTCCCATTCCTACGATTATTTGAAGCAACACATTGAGGTCATTGGAGTCGTATGCCTTTCTGAAGTCTACACATATGAACACGTACGCTAGGTCTCCCAACGTATGATATATTTTTATCGTTTTAAGATTGTGGATCTGTTCCGCTGATTATCGGCCTTTCAGAAAACCACCTTGGTATTCTCCAACTGTTGCTGTTCTAGTCGTTCTCAGGATGGATAACGATAGAATTTTATTATTATTTTATTCAGGATCGTTTCAACCTCCTATGGGTTACGATTACACAACTTCCTTGACTGCTGATATTCTTTCTTTTATGCCAATACTCCTTCATTCTCTGGCTCGCTTTTGCTAGTTCTTCATCCGAGAACACCCTTCTTGTTCTCCTGGATTTCTCTACAAACAGATCCGTCACCTCCACATAATTCCTTCTGAACACTGTTCTATTTGTACTATCTCCCTCCTCAATGCCACATTTTTTAAGATCCTCATGAACTTCTTTCAGTCATGGTACTTGGGTCTTCCTTCTTTCCTGGAAGATGAGGATCTTATTTGCTAGGCGTTCCGGTCCCATTATTCTCAGGTGTCCATAGAAAATCAGTCGCCTTTACCTTATCGAGACTGAAGTGCTTTCACATTTATCATACAGCCCTTGATTTGATCTCAAACGGAAGGTAAACTCATTTCCTGATGCTTTCTTGGGTCCCAGAATTTTCCTCAGAAATTTACACTCTTCCTTTTCTACTTCGGTAATCCCCTTTCTGGCAATTGTCTCTGCTGCATAGAGGCATTCAGGTTTCACCACGGTATTATAGTGTCTGAGTTTGGCTTGATAGGAGAGGGATTTGGTCTTATAAGTTTCTGGCATAGTCTGAATGTAATCTCCATCTTGTGTGTTCTTTCTTCAATAGCTGGCTTCTCGTTGTTATTAGGAGTCAGAGTCTCCCCTAGACATTTGAATTTGTAGAGTTTCTTTATGTCACCATACTTGGTCTTCATTGTCCATATTGGTTCTTTGGGATCTGTTTTCATGTACTTAGTTTCCTCAGAGGATATTTGAAGTCCTGCCTTTTCTGCTGTTTCTTCCCAAACCTCTATCTGTGTAGCGGCAGTCTCTAGTCGTCTGCAATGCAAGACATTCAAATTTAAGTCCAGTTTTTTCTGTCCTAACTTGATTCCATTCGGGATATTTTTCTGACTCATTCCTTGTCGCCATTCCCTTATCACCTTCTCCACGACACAGTTGAAAAGGACTGGGGAGAGGCCATCTTGACTCAGACCTGTATTGATTTCAAACGGTTATGATAGCTCTCCAAGGAATTTTACTTGTGACCGGGTGTTTAATGTCTGTTGTATTATATTAGTTGTTTTTTCATCCATTCCAGATTCTTTCAGCACTTTTTATTAATGTGTCCCTGTCGACAGAGTCATATGCCTTTTTTTGAAATCTACAAATATCATAATTACCTTCTTGTCTGCTACTAAATTTTTAGTTTTGATTAAATTTATTATTATTATTATTATTATTATTATTATTATTATTATTATTATTATTATTATTAAATTCAGCCGTGGTTAAAAAGATAATATAAGATGCGAATAAGAAGAATATGCAGTGCGTACTTACGTATAACATACCTTCGCAGTATGGTACGTGATCTTGAATTTAACATGAAGCTCAGAAGGAAAATATAACTCCGTTGAAGTCTAGAGCAGTTAAGTACATAGATTATAGTTATAACATATAATTAATATATCGTCGTAGTTATATTAGTCTGGATGATTTTGTTTTTATTTCGATAGTCAATATTCATTTCTGGCGTCGTAGATGATATGGAGTGACTGAGGATGACTACTGTGGCGACGTCTTTGGGAGGGTGTCATGTTTCCGAAGAATCTAATGAACCACGTTAGCATGTCCTAAAAGTTTCATTTCTCACCCAATAATGTTTCTAACACATTTTTCGGGCCATTCTTTCTCTGTTCAATTTCGAAATCACTTACAAATGTTAAATTTTGATTCATGATATTTTCCGGACACTTTATTTGTGTTTTTGCTTGTTGGTTTTCAGTTACGCTATATTCAGTTTTGAAAATTACATGTATCGAATTAAGATTAAAATAATCAGCACCTTCTCCCATATCTCTGGTTTCCGAGATTATGGGAAATTGGCATTATCTCAAATTCCCTGCTAAACCTATGGTTGTGAGTTTTACTATAACCCATCACCAACGGGTAGTACAGATAGCATAAATGTAATTTAGCCTTCTGTATTTGAATATTAAAGAATACTGCGATTGAGAACTGTGTTGTTTGAATTTTATTTAGCGATTATCATCGGGATAGACAAAATTATCCATACATAAATTTTATGACCATCCATTGATACCAAAGTTTACAATTGAAGCACTTCACAGCAACTGAACATGCGTTATTTTGTAGATTCACCAGCTCTCTTTTCAGATGGTGGATATAACTTCTCCTGACGCATCTGTAGTATGGCCTAAATCCACGAAGAGCAGCAGCAGCAACAACCAGAGCAGAGACCCAAGAAGCAAGATACCCACATCGTATTTGGTGGTGTCCTTAGGATTACAGCCGAACTCCAGACGAAGTCAAGGACTGCAGATCTGTTTTGAGGATCAGTCTGCGACCGAGTCACGGGAACAGCTGAAGCCTCGGAGGCTTCAGCAAATAAGTGTTGGAAACATTTTACACAACACCTTTCAGCAGATCTACCTGGAAGCTATCAAAGAAAGGTACTCTGATACCTGTCTTCATTGTGAAGGTGGTCCACGCCCTTACCCGTGGAAATCTAGGGATTTAGAGTGGTTTGTTTTTCGCAGAACTTTTTCGAACGCCAATTTGGAAGATAGCAGGAAGCTGGAAGACACCAGCGGGCTCGCAGCCAAAGGAAGTAGGTTATGAGGACATAAACAATCAACCAAGGAGAATTCGTTCAGTCTTGACCTAACTGACTATTGCAGCAAGTTGTAATGGTGGCTACAATTCAGAGAGTGAGGGGACGTGCACCGTACCCAACACTTATTTGCTGAAGCCTCCGTTGTTTGAACCGTTCCCGTGACTCGGTCGCAGATTGATCTTCAAAACAGATCAACAGTCCTTGACTTCGTCTGGAGTTCGGCTGTCACCCCAAGGACACCACCAAGTACGATGAGGTTCTCTTGTTTCCTTGATCTAACGCTGGAAGCTTTCGTAGAGGTGATGGCCCCTCCCCGCCATCACCCGTGGCGACCATCCAGTAAGTCGATGCGCTTTGTCGCCCCCGGAATCCTTTCGGACGCGCACCTCATCCCGCGTATTTGCTAATATCCCCGAAGTTCCAGTCGTTTCCGACACTCCGGACTGAATCCCCAAACAGAGAAAAGCCCTGTTCTGAGGAGCAGTGACCCTCGTGTCGAGTTCGGCTGTCACCCCGACGATATTAACAAGTACAGTGGGGGAGTACCAGCTGCGATCGCAGCAGGCTTCCCCGTAGTGATGGCACCTCCCCGCCATCACCCGTGGCAATCATCCAGAGAGTCAGCACGCTTGATCGCCTCCGGAATCCTTACGGACGCGTGCTGTGTGAACGGGGAATAGCGAAAACCTTTCTTACCCTTCTTATATTAACTCAAAGCGGACTGCACAGTAAACGACCTGTTCAACAATAGTATGTTTCTATCGTGTCTTGGTGTTGACTGTGCACCGAATGTGTTGTGACTATAGAGCAGAATGAAGGCTTCTCCCGTTTCCATTATTTCCTAACAAATCTTAAAATTGTGTTACACTAAGGAATAAGGTCGTAAGAGAAAAGAATGGAGTTTCTCTCGTATATTATATTGTTTCCTACCGGAGGATTGTTGAATTGGGCTGTGAACCTCCTGCTCTCGCATTCTATTCTGAGCACATATTTATTTAAGGATATCAAATACTGTAGTACTGTTACTACCTCAATCCTGTAAATGGTGCATCACGCACAATGAACAGTGGTTACTATGTATCTCATGTATTGTAAGCTGCCATTTCCATTAATATGTTTTTGTGACAATAATAAGTTTGTACGTTTCCTTAGAAACAAGTCTGACATATCAAACTTCCAAAAACTGAACCGTAATATTATTTCCAGTTATTCAGAGCACTTCCTTTGTGATATAGCCTACGGGCTATATGCATGTCCCATAAAATCTAAATACTCCCTCAAATAGCTACATAAAATGTTCCCTTCTGACCTTATATCAGAAGCAATCATAAACAACATGTTCAATTTAACGTTATTTTAACATAATATGTACAGGCCTGAGTGTTTAATTACGTTTAATTTCAATAAGCATCTAGTAGCCGTAAATTAATCTATTCTTTTCGATAATAACCTGTGAATATTATTGATATACGAGAACATGAAAGCCCCAGGGGCTCTTAACTTGTGATCCCCCTGTGGGTTCGGGCGGTAGAATAACACTTACGCTGTCCCCTGCCTGTCTTAAGAGGCGACTAAAAGGGTCCCCAGGAGCACTGAACTTGGGAGCGTGGGTTGGGGACCACAGGGCCCCTAGCTGAGTCCTGATATTGCTTCCACTTACTTGTGTCAGGCTCCTCGCTTTCATCTGTCCTATCCGACCTCCCTCGGTCAACTCTTGCTCTCTTCGACCCCGACTATATTAGGTTTGCAAATTCTAGGGACTTTCATTTTCACGCCCTTCGTGGCTCTTGTCTTCCTTTGGCCGATTTCTTCATTTTTCGAAGTGTCGGATCCCTTCCAATTTTTCCATCTGATTAGTGTTATATCGAGGATGGTTGCCTAGTTGTACTTCCTCTTTAAACAATAATCACCACCACTACCTCTTAACTTGGGAGCGTGAGTTGGCGACCACAGGGCCGTTTTGTGTCCTGGCATTGTTTCCAATCACTTGCGCCAGGCTCCTCACTTTCATCTATCACAGGGGTTTCCAAATGGCGGCCCGCGGGCCGCATGTGGCCCGCGATGCCATTTTTTTGCGGCCCGCGAGAACACTGTACGAAATAATGTGAAGAAAAGTCACAAAAATATTTATTAGCTCGTTCAAAAACGTATTAATTTTTATACACCTTATAGACCCAAGTCAGAACTAATTATTCTTTCATACTAGTTCCTCTTTCAACTATTCAAATGTTCTCAACAGATTATTTTTGATTTTAAAACATTTAAAATCCAAATTTCAAGTAATAATGTTATTATTTTTGCGTCCCACTGACTACTTTTGATGGTTTCGGAGACGCCGAGGAGTCGAAATTTTGTCCCACAGGAGTTCTTTTACGTGTCAGTAAATCTACCAACACGAGGCTGACGTATTTGAGCACCTTCAAATACCACCGAATTGAGCCAGAATCGAACCTGCCAAGCTGGGGTCAGAAGGCCAGCGCCTCAACCGTCTCAGCCACTCAGCCCCGCTCCAAATTTCACTCTTTTATGCCATTTTTAAATAATTTTTAAGCAATTAAAATGGTCAAACCCTCATTTCAATTGAACTATGCATATTATTTCATAATAGTGCTTCTGTACTATTTGGAGAATTTTACGAAAATTGGCCTATTCAAGAGCGGCCCGCGAACCTGACTAAGGTTTCCAAAATGGTCCTCGAGCCCTTACAAATTGGAAACCCCTGATTTATCCTATCCGACCTCCGTTGGCCAACTCTTGATCACTTCCGACCCCGACGGTATTAGATTCCCAAGGTCTATGGAGTCTTTAATTTTCACACCCTTAGTAGCCTTTGCCTTTCTTTGGACGATACCTTAATTTTTCGGCGTGTCGTATCCCTTCCATTTTTTCTCTCTGATTAGTGTTATATTGAGGATGGTTGCCTAGTTGTGGTTCCTCTTAAAACAATAGTCACCACCACAAGATCATGAAAGTAATTCTTTTGATGATAGAGCTACAACTATTCAAGATCTACAGGAATATGTAGGGTTGGTAACACTTTTGCGTTTTGAAGTCTAATATTTAGCATTTTTTGAGCGTTTATACATTCTAATGAGCTTTCTATAGTGTTCAGAAGAAAGACAGAAAATATGAGTTCATTAATAAAAGGTATAATATTAACGTGAAACTAAAAATAGCATTTGCATAGAGCTAACAGTAAAATAAGAATGAATAACGTGTACTAGAATTGCACATTCATTTAACATTTATATAGACTATAGCATAACACAAGACAAAAACAAATTTATAATTGACTGGCAAATGTACCCGTGCTTTCGCGACGGTATTCTATATTGTATATGGATTTCTACGCAAATTACTATACACGCAGGGAGAAATATTATATTAAATTGCTTGTTTCTTAGCGTTATCCGAGAAAAATCGCGGGAACGACCGCATACTTTGCTTCCGATGTATGGTATGCGTTGGGAAGATTTGATGTTAATGACACGCCACGTTTCCTAATGCAATTCACAATCGAATTCGGAAGTTTCTAGTATAACGGCGGGCTCACTTGCCTAATGTCATTCACAATGTAGTTTGGGAGTTTTCATTATAAAAAGAGAAATACACCTATACTGGCAGCGTGGCGTCTCTCTTGCCTTCTATCCAACGAACAACCACGAGTTTACAGGAATGACGACGAAAACGGCATTACAATAATTTCCTGCTGGCAAGCAGCCAGAGACGTTGCCAGGGTAACCGGTAGGTTCGTCGACGGCCACTCAATGCAGAGCATGAAACCCTCCGTCATTTGAAGAGTAAGCGAAATTATGTACATAACAAGAGTTGCTTAAAATGAAAGTACATTTTACGTATAGTCTGCTGTTTTTACAGAAAATCAATAGTGCTAGAGAAAATTTTAGAAACCTATTCTCGTCTTACTATAGACCGCCGGTGTGTTTTGTGATTTTTTTATTTATATGCATATCTATACATGCTTCTGCATGAGTATACTCTAAATATGAAGTTTGCTCGAGATCTATCTAGCCATTTCGCCGTGATGGTGGGATAGACGGACAAACAGACACGAAAGCTAAACACCACGGATATGGTCTTGAGTTGACCTAGAGCGGGTAAATATCTGAAAAATGGCAAAATTAACGAAATTACAGACAGCGGACCCCATACAGCTCTATTTATACACATACAAAAACCAACTGCAACTGAAAAAGCTATTTTAAATAACTGATCAACCCTTGAGTTTCGGTAACACAGCTAAATAATTGTAAGGTTTTGCTATAGCTGTGGTGTACAGCTTTCTTGCCTTTTTGATTTTGCATTTTCTTAATTTGGATACAACTGAAATGAAATGTCGTATGGCTTTTAGTGCCGGGATATCCCAGGACGGGTTCGGCTCGCCAGGTGCAGGCCTTTCTAATTGACACCCATAGGCGACCTGCGCGTCGTGATGAGGATGAAATGATGATGAAGACAACACATACACCCAGCCCCCGTGTCATTGGAATTAACCAATTAAGGTTAAAATCCCCGACCCGGCCGGGAATCGAACCCGGGACCCTCTGAACCGAAGGCCAGTACGCTGACCGTTCAGCCAACGAGTCGGACAGGATACAACTCATTCAATACAATTATTTTCCTGTTTTAATTGGTGAAGGGCCTTTTAAGTAACTCATTACCCACTCGTTCATTTTTAATTTATCATTTCACGAGTGAGTCTGAAATCTATTTCTCTTACCACTGCAATCCTGCCTCTTCTGATGAAGAATGTTTCAAAACAAGCCTCAATTTCTTGATCCGTCAGATGTCTCCATCAGTTCGTTTCTGACAATAAACAGAACTGCAAATACTGGCAGTAGACAGCAGGCGCACGAGGGGTGAAAAATGTCCATACATAGCCACAGTTGCATAATACAACTATCACAGCTGAACTAATTGTTGGAAAGAAATGAATCACATTAATACAAGTGCTGGGCGAAGTGTACATAAATTAACTCCTTCACATCCTTTCTGTTACAGATTAAGTCAGAGTCGTTCTTAGAGGATCTGAATAATGTGTTGAACTCTGGAGACGTTCCCAATATCTATCAGATTGAGGAATTGGACGTCATCTACCAGGCAGTGAAGGGCAATGTCCAAGAAATGGGACTGGATCTCACTCGCTCAAATCTCTACAGCGCCTACCTAAAGAACGTGCGCTCCAACATGCACGAGGTGATTACTATGAGGTAAGGGGCTTATTTTGGAAGAAACTCACTTCATGCACAATTTTATAATGGATTCTGGTATGGTTTTGTTAAATCATTGGTATGTATGGCGGTATTATCATTGAAACTCAAGTATATTTTGTACCATTAACAAAATAATAAAATAAATTAATATCAGTGGGCAATACATTTCAGGAATAATAAGTCAGCTAATTCTGGTTCACCGGGCTAGTTGGCCGTGCGGTTAGGGACGCGCAGCTGTGAGCTTGTATTCAGGAGATCGTGGGTTCGAAACCCACTGCCGACAGCCCTGAAGCTGGTCTTACGTGGTTTTTCCCTTTCTACACCAGGCAAATGCTGGCTGGGCTGTACCTAAATTAAGGCCACGGCTGTTCCTTCCCACTCCTGGACCTTTCCTATCGCACCGCCGCCATAAGACCTATCTGTGTCGGTGCGACGTAAACACAATAATTGTAAAAAAATATTTTTCATGAGTTTCCAAGGTTTCAGACTAAATTAAACCTAAGCTGTAAGATCCAGTCACCTTACTTCATGTTCTGGCTACGTACTAGGCTGTAATATAAGAATTATGTATCGTAATTTGCATTTAACGTAAAGCAGCAGAGGATTTCCAAGTTACTCATAGAATTACAGATTGATAGGCAGATAGATATATAATATCTTAATTCGTGGCGAAGTTAGGATCCTACACCTGACCACAACATTAAAGTTATAAAATTATGTCATGTCTGTCTGTTAGGTCATCAGCCCAGAGGCTGGTTGGATCCTCAAATAGCACCACCAAACGTTATGCGGTTATAAGGAAACCGCAAAAACCAATGGCAGCACCAAAATGAGGCGTACTAGGCAAGACGAGGAGTGAGGTAGTTTGCCATTGCTTTTCTCACTGGGTCAGAAAGTGCTATTGCAGCACGACCGACCCTATGAGCAACGCCTTTCATAACACTCAGATGCACTAGTCGTGCTCTGAATGTCATTACTCAGCACCACCCATACCTCAGCAGCTTCCATACTGTCACAGCCATGGATGATACTGGGACTTCGGTGAAAGCTACACTTTACTCTGGCCTGTGCCAAGAGATGGATACAAAAGTACTGTATCCATCAAGAAATGGCAGCAGGCAAAAATTATGTCATAGAAACATTGAAAATTACAACACACCTTGATCGCTATAATGGTCCGTTGGAACAAATTCGATGGTAGAAAAGGGGGTGGTGTAACCTTTTATTATAGAAACGACTGAAAATATAAAATATTATGTACGTCATTGCATAGCTCTCAGCCGGGTCCTGACTTCATGTTCGTTGAGGTAACTGTTTGCGCGGCGACAGTTCTCTTCGCAGTTGTCTATAAACCTCCTGACATTATGCACATGACTGAGTTCGAAGCTTGTTTATTCGACCTCATGCCTACCTATGAGCATGTAATAATCGTAGGTGACTTTAATACCAACCTAATTAATGAATCGGCCCAGAGCGAAAAATTATTAGATATGATGTCTTCTTGTGACCTGGCTATCCATCCTTTAGAATCTACTAATCATATGTAAATAATTATACCTCACATACACTATCGATCATATCCATAACAATCCGCAGAAAATTCTAAATCATGGCCAAATTCCTATCCCATCGATATCAACTCACGACCTCATTTACTTATCCTACTCCCTCCGTGTACCCAAATACAAGCCGAAGTTCACCACCTGTATAAATCTTAGACTTCAGTTTGTATCACCTGATGTATGATGCTTATAACCTACCCTGGATTGATATTCTACTTCTAGATGATACTGACTCTAAAGTTGACAGATTTGATTCTCTTGTTACTGGACTGCACATCAAGTATGCTCCCAAACGACTTGTTAAAGTTAGTCACCCTCACTGCCGGTGGTTAAATGACGAAATTTAAAATATGATGGCTCGCCGTGACGCATGTTTCTAGAAGTACAAGAAAACTCGCAATGAGTATGATTTAGAAAACTACCGGGTTTCTAGGAACAGATTCATGCAAATCCTAAGAAATCAGAAATATAAATATTTCAACTCTCTTTCAGGTAAGCTAAATACAAGGAACGCTTGGAAACATCTTCGTTCACTGGGTATTTTTTTTAAGTCAGTAGCAACAGGCGGAATTAATATTGTTCCCCTGACGAGCTTAATACATGTTTTTCAGAAGATAGAATACCGTCCAACCCAATTAACCAACCAGACGTGAATGCATACCACTCATTGACCCCATCACCTAATCACTCACGTTTTTACTTTCCAAGCTGTCTCTGGTAACCAAGTTAAGAAAGTACTTTCCTCAATTAAATGCAAAGCCGTAGGTGTACATAACATCCCTATAAATTTTATTCATAATATTATGAGTGCCATCCTTCCTATAGTGACACACATTTTCAACTACTGCCTTAAGAGTGGTGCCTTTCCATCTCTATAGAAGCGGCACAAGTTATTTTAGTACCCAAAAACCTGATCGTAAACTACCTTCTTGTTATCGCCCCATCTCTATCCTCCCGGCTCTTTCTAAGACTTTGGAACGACTTTTGTACGAACAGGTATTGCAATATTTAAATGACCATTCTCTCCTTCACCCCTTACATATAGGCTTTAATAAGGGGTACAGTACTGCAACTCCTCTCCTTAAAGTGACAAAAGACATCAGACTAACTATGGTAGAGCATGAAGTGACTGTTCTAACGCTGTTGGATTTCAGTAGTGCTTTTGACACAATAGACTTACAACAATTAGTTGGGAAACTGGACTCTTACTGGTTCTACTCTTTAACACTCAAGTTCTTTAAATCTTATCTGAATAATCGTTGGCAGCTGGTAACAACTCAAGACAGCATTTCAGAATGGAGACCTAGGAAAGTAGGCTCCCCGCAGGGAAGTGTTTTGGTACCACTACTTTTTTCGCTGTACAACAATGACATCTATTCTACACTAAAATCATGCAGATACTATTTGTATGCAGATAACCTTCAAATATATAGCCACTGTAGAAAAAGCGAATTATCAGAGGCAGTGCAAGACTTGAAAAAACTAAGCGAATATGCTTCTCATAAACCCATCAAAATCACAAGCAATCATTGTCGGTTCTCGAAAGTTACTACGGTACGTGTAATCAACAGTGATCAAACTCCACATCTGCTAATAAACGATCAAAATAATTCCTTACAGCACAACAGTGTGAAACCTCGGCGTGACTACGACTGAAACTATAAATTAGACGGAACATACCAAAAATATATCTCAGTAAGTGTTTGCTTCGCTTCGTCCATTGAAAAGAAACAAAGACGTTTTACACCGGACATGCGAAAAAGAGTAGTGCAGATTTTAAAACTTCCTATCCTCGGATACTGTGACGTAATCCTTGTTGACGCAACTAACGAACAAACGATGAAACTACAGCGAACTTTCAACTGTTGCCCCAGATTCATTTTTAACTTGAGATATGATGTGCATATAACTCCTTACTATCAATAACTTCAATGGCTAAAAGCTGACAAAAGTCGTAAATATAACATATTTGTCTTAATACTGTACATAGAGAGCCTACAGAGCAACTCGCCTCAGTACATTTCCTCTAAATTTCACTTTCTCTCCCCATTTCGGAACTGTAATACACGCGCTGGAACTACCCTGGCAATTCTTATTCACCATTCATCTGCGTATAACAATTATTTTACTGTGACCGGTTCCAGACTTTGGAATTCCTTACCAGCCAGTGTCAGGCACAGTCACTCATTAACTAAATTCAAGAGGTCTTGCCGAGATCACCTATTGAAAACTACCGACTGACGTTTGTACTGTACAGCTGAGGGTGTGAATGGCGATAGACTGTTTTTCTGGTGTAATGTAGACCTAGTTGATAGTTGTGTAATATGTGCATTTATTTGGTGTGTGTTCGAGCAATATTTTTTCATGTTGGTTATTGTGCAGTATAATATTTAATTCCTTTATAAATGTGAGTGAGATTGAGAACGTGTGTGTTAGCATAATGTAAATCTACTATATTATAAATTGATGGTGATGATGATGCTTGTTGTTTAAAGGGGACTAACATCTAGTTCATCGGCCCATACTGTAACTTAATATATCTGCAGAAAAGTATTGTAAGTGCGGTTAAGTGTAAGAGAGGGACATGCACCGTGACTTCGCCACTTGAAAGAAGACAAATAAATAAATAAATAAATAAATAAATAAATAAATAAATAAATAAATAAATAAATAAATAAATAAATAAATAAATAAAATTAAATATATTATTGTAAAGATGATAGCAAACAGAGAAAAAACTTACAGAATGTAGAACATGACAGTATAAAGGAGGCTTACAACAATTTCAAAATAACAATAGTATAAATAAAAGAAGAAATGGCAGTACACTGCAAACCTATAACTAACAAATTAATGTATAATCCTTTGGAAATTATGCTTCCATGCACTCATACGCACTTCACTCACCATACAAATCACCTGGAAGCATCCAACAAGTGATTTCCGCAATTCATATGAAATTTCCTTCGAGAACACCACTGATAGCGGGGAGGATCTTTCAGAGTATAATAGCAATATCTGCGAAGTATTTATGAGTGCTATAGTGACTGAAAGATGTACTTGAAGAGGTGTCAGATCGTGTATTGTGGTTATGATACGAATAGAGGTAATTAAAAGCTTGAAGAAAGGTAATTCGGTATACCTAAATTTAGAACTCTCTGCAAAAGGGACAACATGTGGAGACTGCGACGCTCGTGCACGCGAAGCCATGAAAACTCCCTATATTAATGTGAAATGTTAGAATAATATCGTAGGTTAAATATAATTCAGGTCTTTAAACTCCGTTCGAGCATCCTATTACTATCTTGCAATATGTCCGTAAGTACAGTGTACCAGCAGTCTTGAACACGTAATATTATGGATTGTACCAGTTGTGTTTTAAAGTGTTTTTTAAATATAGTAGAGTAGCGTGTGAGAGGAGAAAGAGATTCCTTTATGTTATGGCATGAACTTGTCTCTTGTTCCGTCCAATTTATTGTCTCAGTCATTATTATACCTAAGTTTCTTGCTGACGTACAATATTGGATGAGAGAATTATTTAACATTATTGGAGTTATATGTCTAGGTTTGAAGATTTAAGGTTTCTTCTGCTTTTTTTTTTGTTTGGATTTTTTAGGATTCATTAACAAACTGTTAATTTTGCATAGTCACTGATTCGTCGTAAATCAAAATTGTGGCTACGCATATATCTTGGGATAAGAGTGGTACTGGCTTTTTCAAATGCTTCCTCTATCATTCACACTAAAGAAAAATAAAAGTGGTACAAAATCCAACTCCTGCGAATCACCTATAGATTTTTCATGCCATCCTGAGTACATAATTATATCCCATTGATAATAGTTGCCGACGGTCAGGGAGGTATATATGTATGTTCAGTCCGTCAGTGCTAACGCTGGTGGGATACTCAACAGCTCTGCCATCAGCTTTCATAGATGGCCAAGGCATCACTGAAGAAGCGTACTAGGGAAGTGAGGAGTGAGGAAGTTTCCCGTTGCTTTCCTCTGCCAAGCCCACTGAAATGCATACACCAACCGACCCTATGAGAAACATTTTCACACCATTCATAGCAGGGATTGGCTGCATAAGGATTGGCATTATAAGGATAGGCATCACTAGCATCGCTTATACCTCAGTCACTTACATATTGTCAAAGCCAACGATAAGACAGAGCCAGATCTATGAAAGTAACAAACTTGCTCTAGCCTATACCAGAAGACATAGTGCACTGTAAACACTAGGTCCTGCCAGCAAAGGCAAGGTCAGGGAGGTAGGAGCTAAAAAAAATTCAGAGATTTCACATTAAAGTTGAAACTCCGGAATTTGTCGAGTAGTAACTCAGGGTTAACTTGTCAAAGGCCCTGCTTAAGTAGAGTGGTGTCGCAACAGACGTATGTCATTGGTTTGTTGTGTGTCTGATGTCTTCTGTAACTCACAGTAATTCTGTCGCGGTACTATGTCCTTTCTGTCGGATTGAAAAGGGTCAAAGAGGGAGTGCTGGGTCAGTTGTTTAGTGATTTGTCCTTGAATTAGATGTTCGAGTGCTTTTGAGAGGGGTGGAAGAATGGACACTGGGTGGTAATCTGATGGAGAGTCCAAGGTAGTGGTTTTCGGGTAAGCCATATTAGTGCTTCTTTCCACACGTCACAGAATACTCCATTGGTTAGAACAGGGTACGGAATGGAAAAGAAAAAATAACACCGGCTGTCATTCTTTATCTCCTTGTATAACAAAAACTCCTTCCCACTATTTTAGAATATTAAAACTTAGTTCTGCTTAGAGGATACACGGGAATCACGAACACATACGTCGATCGCGGTGAATACGGACAGCGTCGACTTATTATACATCTCTGAAGACTCTCCTCATCATTTTTGTTGCCGGCCGCGTGGCTCTACATCTTTAATTCAGCTACCCGCCGGACTCAATAAAGCATATAGGCCTGACACCGAGTTGGAAGTCGGCCTTCCCAACACCATGCGCACCTGCATCATTCCCGATGTTAATCCTGCCATATCCGAAGATGATATTTGCTGCGCAATCCGCACCACTGGCTTCCCAGTCCACGATGCTTTCCGGGTGTTGGACGCCTCCACTTCATCACCATCATCGCAGGTTCTTCTTTATCTACCTACGTTGGACGCCTGGAAGCGCATCCTTGACACTGGAGTGACTATTCACGACCGATACAACCAAGTGGAGCCTACTTGTCAACCCATCTTAGCTCAAGCTTACAGCAGATCCCGCCACAGTGCCCGTCGTCAACGCGCCTCAACCCAGGCCACTGCTACAAGAAACATCGCCCTTCTTTCCCCCTCATCACACACCTCCCACTACCACCGCCACGACCACTACGACGTCAGCCACTACCCCCTACCATATTCCTGTTGCTACCGTTACGTCAAGCTATCCTTCGCCTGTAGTGGTATCATCCCTCGCTCCTACCCTAACTTCTGCACAACCTTGTCTCCAGCAAATCCCCGACAACATCCTAGACCCCACAGCCGCGTCACCACCAAACGACACCGCAGCAGCCGTCGCAACATCATCGCCAACGTCGCAACCACAATCTCTCCACACTATGTCAAGCTGTGTCATCCGCGGCGTAGAACCTACCATCTCGGAACGGGACATTCTCCAGGCACTCCAGGCAGCAGGCATCCCCGCTCGTCGTGCGTTCAGGATTCACAGCGCCTCCGGCCCTACATATATGGTCCGAATACACCTTCCCACCGCAGATGATGTAGACCAACTTATCAACACTGGTGCCTACCTCTTTCGACATCGCTTCAAAGTGGAGCCCTCTCGTTCCCCACCCCAACCTCCTCGCCATACTTCCAACACTTCCTTTCGTCGCCCCCGGCCAGCTAGCCTTCCATTTCAACCTAGTCAACTCGTCCGTCCACCCCTACCCCCAACTAATTTCTTCTATCAACCTCCTCCGCAACTCGTCCGTCCACCCCTACCCCCAACTAATTTCTTCTATCAACCTCCTCCGCAACTTGAACTCCTCAGACTCCTCACCACCTCATTATGCAATATAACCGCAAAACTACACCTTATAACCCTTCAATTCCATCCTAGCCCTTTCATCTAAACCTTCACTCCTCACACACATCCCCTATCAAATTCTTGCAGCTTTTCCCACATTCTTCATTCCGCACATCTCATTATTCTCTCCACCTCTCCTGGCCTGAGAGAGCGCGTAACGCTCTAGGGGGCCCGCCCCGCCCCGCGGGGAATGAAAACATAGGGAAAAAAATAGTTCTGCTTCTCTTTAGAGAGGAGCAATGTGCTAAAATGTCTAAATCAAGTACACATTGACTCTCTTCTTATATATGTAAAACGACCTCAGTGGCGAAGTCGGTTAGTCATTGTCCTTCTGTTCCCGAAGTGAGTGGATTTGATCCTATATGAGGCTAGTAGCATTTGAGAATGTTTACATTTGAGTGCTAGAATGCGAGAGAGAGCAGCTAACTCACACAGTCACGGAACTGAGATATTTCGAGTTTTGCCTTTGTCTTTATTGCCTGAAATTCAGCACATTAACAGTCACGTTTTGGTTCATAAACAATTACTTATAGTACAAAATATATAGGAAAATTGAAATTGCCTTCTAATATCCATTATTTATCTGAAAAATATCAGCTCCAAATCGCCAAATCTGAAAAATGAAATTTTAAAAACCGGGTACTTTTACAAGTCTACTTTTCATCAATTAGTTGTTTCACCATGCAGCTCGGTTCATATTTACTTCGACATGAATATTTCTTGTTACATTTTAGGTTAATAATAGTGTCTGGGGTTTAGTTCACACCGACTCTAAGCAGCCAACTCTCACCGTAAGCCATGATGTCAACAGTGAAACATGTGACAGTAAGAGCGTGTGCTATTGGCTACTACTAGCTGCCGTAATGTAACCGCATGTTTTACCTCCCTCTCGCACTGCAAGATTGCGATTCAGATATATCCCATAATCTTTCTTTTGTACAGTGGTAGAGTTAAAGTGGATAGGCCTAATAATTGTTCACATATTGTGGGATAATAAATATATGATAGTAATATCCAAATATGTCAATAACTCATTTTTTTAACAATTTAACGTTTTTCCTACCTTCAATTCTATCTTGAAAGGAGAGAACTACATATCAAGGTCTCAGAGTAATAGAAATTTACATCGTGAGTATTATATACCAATAATAATCTGACAGCAGATAACCGGAATGTTTAAGTAGACTAGAAGTTTGCAGAGCGTTAGTGTGTTAGATATTGCTTCTATCTTTTAAATTAAAGAGCAGCTTCCTACCAACGATTGCCGAGGTGAAGATAAGATATACAGTCCTTCTGAGAAGCCATCTTTCTTCTCAGTAATACATTTCTTCAACTATTCTGTGTTCAGGTCAGCAGCTAATTGGTTAACATGCTGGCCTATGGTCCAAGGAATCCCGCGTTCAATTTCCGGGCTGGTATGGGATTTTAAACTTCATTGATTACTTCCTCTAGCTTTAGTATCGGGTTCTTGTACCGTCTTAAACATTATATTTCATCCTTGGTAGGGGCGCATCCGTAGACGTGCCGGTTTCCCATGGACGTCAAATCGAAAGAACCACTGGTCCAGAGCGGAAGCTAAAGAAGGAGTAAGCAGGAAAAGATCAAGATATAGAATGTCGCAATTGGTCCCATAGGAATTCCACATTGTCCCAATTACTTACATTTATCAAATGTGTTCTAGAACGCAAGGCCTTTTCCTTGAGGATTTCCTTGAGGAAATCCTCTGCGCGTGTGGGCGAGGGTTCGGTTGAGGAAATCCCCAAGGAAATCCCGGAGGCTTTTGCTTGAGGATTTCCTGTACGTGTATGGCTAGCTTGACGGAGACGATGGGATAGGAAAGACCTAGGAGTGGAAAGGAATCAGCCCTGGCCTTAAATAAGGTACAGCCCCAGCATTTACCTGGTGTGAAAATGGGAAACCACGGAAGACCATCTTCAAGACTGCCGACAGTGGGGCTCGAACCCACTATCTCGCGGATGCAAGCTCACAGCTGCGCACCCCTAACCGCACGGCCAACTAGCCAGGTAACGAAATTAAAATGTTTTATTCATTTGCACATTTTAATTTTATTGTTAAATGCACATACTGTACGTGTTTTCCTCTAAACTTACTTGCAGAATGTCTTTACTTCGTTCAAATTGTACATTACAAGTAATTGTCCGGCTCCATTGCTAAATGGTTAGCGTGCTGGCCTTTGGTCACAGGGGTCCCGGGTTCGATTCCCGGCAGGGTGGGGAATTTTAACCATCATTGATTAATTTCGCTGGCACTGGGGCTGGGTGTATGTATCGTCTTCATCATCATTTCATCCTCATCACGACGCGCAGGTCGCCTACGGGTGTCAAATCAAAAGACCTGCACCTGGCGAGCCGAACCTGTCTTGGGATCTCCCGGCACTAAAAGCCATACACCATTTCATTTCATTACAGGAAATTGATCAGCTCAATGATGTTGCCCTAATTCAACAATCACAACCTGCACCACCGTAACTACCATCTAATTAAGTTCCAGTTAAGCAATATGGTTGCTAGTTACAGCTTCTGTAGTTGAAGCTTCATCCAGCTCTCTCTCAATTAGTGTCGTGAATGATATCCCAAATGCTGTATAATCCATTTACCTTCTACTCCACCCTGTGATGTCAGTGAGCATACTGTAAATTTCTGTGGCAAGAAGATGGGGTGGGTATGTGGGAAATGCTCTTAATGGCCAGGTAGGGGATAGAGATATATACTCAGATGGCCTTCACTTGAAACACAATGGTGAGCATAATTTAGTAGGTGTGTTTCGAACAGTTACAGGGAGATACAAACAGGGAGCGGTAATCAGAGTACAGGGAACTAGAATCGAAGTAAGGATGACAGTCTTTAACTGTAGAAGTATTGTAAAGGAAGTAATAGAATTAAGTCATTTTATATATGTATATTACCCTCATTATTCTTTTTCTTACAAGCTGCTTTACGTCGCACCGACACACATAAGTCTTGTAGCGACCATGGGATAGGAAAGGGCTAGGATTGGGAAGGAAGCGGCAGTGGTCTTAATTAAGGTGCAGCCCCAGCATAACCTGATGTGAAAATCGGAAACCACAAAAAATCATTTTCAGAGCTGTCGATAATGGGGGTTGAACCCACTGTGTCCCAATTGCAAGCTCACAGCTGCGCGTCCCTAACCGCACGGTAACTCTCTCGGTTTCTTATTCTTCTTCCTCTTCTTTTTCTTCTGGGCTCACTCAGGGTAGGTGATAGGTTGTTGGCCTCTACGGATGGGACCAAGTATCTTCTCCCGTCGTCGTTGGTACTAATTTCATTAGCAGAAAGGATAAGGCATACCAAAGCCACATCGAAATGTTAAGTCCCGGATGACAAGTTTGAAAAGACACCTGGAGTTACTTAAATAGCATCAGAAAAATCTGAAGAAAGAACTTAACGTGCGTGGAAGATAAGATTACTATAACAACAATGGGATTATTGATCGTAAAGGTTAATTGCGCGCTCGCCTAATAGTATGCGATTGTAGAGGCAGTAGTCCTAATAAACAATGGTGGCTGGCTAATAATTATGACGAAGCGAATTCGACAAACAAGGTTCTGGTTATAAAAACATCGTACATAAATTTGCAACATTAACTTTGCGAAATGCCAATCGTAAATTACCGCCATTGTGGTGTAGTGGTTAGTGTGATAGCTGCTAACCCCGGAGGGACGGGTTCGATTCCCAGTTCTGCCACAAAATTTGAACAATGGTACGATGGCTGGAATGGGGTCCACTCAGCCTCGGGAGGTCAACTGAGTAGACGGGGTTCGATTTCCTCCTCACCTGTCCGCGAAGTGGTTTTCTGTGCTTTCCCACTTCTCCTCCAGGGAAGTGCCAGGATGGTACCTAACTTAAGGCAACGGCCGCTTCCTTCTCTCTTCCTTGTCTATCCATTCAGATCTTCCCATCCCCCACAACGCCTCTGTTCAGCATAGCATGTGCGGCCATCCAGGATAGTACTGGTCCTCCTACCCAGTTTTATCCCACGCTCCAGAACACAGCCCGTGAGGCAATAGAGATCGGCTCCCTAGCTGAGACCGAGGGAAAAAACCCTGGAGGGTAAACGGATTAAGAAAGGAATTGCATTCTCCTCGTCCATTAAATTTATATCATTTTACCCCGGACACAAAGCTATGTGAGCGTGGCATTCTCCTACAATTTCTTTGCTCTAGGTTACATCATGGTAGCATTTACTTCCCTTCCTCATCACTCCTCCTTAAAATAAAATACAACATTATTTCTAATTGTCCGTATATAACTATAAATCTCTACAAATGCCATGTAATGCTAGCTGTTATAAAACATAATGAGCAACTGGATAGATTTTACGAAGTGATATGTTGATATAGAATGCTAAATAAACGTTGTAAAACATGATCAGAGATATGACACGAAATTTGAATATCGAAGTGTAAGGTATGTTTTGTTTATGGGTGAATTGGTGGGACACTCTTCGTCTTTGGATGCTGAGTATGTGTAGGTGGATCGAATCCTACATTGTGCATATCTTTTTGAACATATTGACAACTTCAGCACCTACGTGTACTGTAGTGCAGAGGGCGCACATTTAGAATCTATAACTCAGTGTTGTATATTAAGTATACATGCTGCCTAAACTCCAAACTGAATCTGCGTGAACCAAGATGGCAATCATTTCAATCTCTTGTTGCTTTGTAGAATGCAGGGTAACCTCCTTCCTAACTACACCAACTCCACTACGTAACATTAGACACAAACTGATGTAAGAACCTCTTGCTACCTAGAAATCGAACCTGGTCACCAGGACCTGGTATCGTGGCCATAGTTGAGTGCTTTTACCTCCTTAGCTGCGGTGAAGTCGTCAGACAATTCGGAAGTTCGTAGTTGGTGTGTTAATTTCTCTATCATGAAATAACAATTGGCGTTAACAATTATGTCTACATTCTCCAGCATAAACCCGGTTGTACAGTACAAATCCTGTGTAACAATATGGGCCGATAATAGGTTCCCTTTAAACTACAGGTTGCATAAAATTAAATTACAAGGGGCTGGTGGACCACTCTACAGAATGTATCAGAACTATACCGACAAAATAATCAGGGATTCTCTTCATGTTATGTTAAGAATGATGGTGCAATCGCATTGGCGGAGACACATTTTATTTTCGAGAAAATGAGGTGACTTTGTTACATCCGGGTGCACGATTCAGATTGATGAACGTGCAGTACTTGCTATGCCAGTGAGCCAGCCGCTGCCTGTTGATGTGAGTCAGAGGAGGGAATGGAAGGGAGGGGAAGTGGAAAATGGGAGGCAGAGGTAATGCGCGACACACCACACATCCTGAAGAGAGTCAAAAGGCTACTACTGCACCGTTGTAAAGTGTACATCGAAGTACGAGAGGGGAATATTAATCATCTACTCTAATAAAGCCATTGGGCGTATTGTTTCCGTGCGTTCAGTATTTAATTCCATCTTGCAATGTTGTGAGTGAAGGAATACACGATCGTGGGGTGGCAGCGTTGCATCTTCGAGCATGTTAAATAATAAAGAACGCAATTGTGGCCAACAGATGATCTCGTGCATTCCTTGAGTAGCAAGTGTCTTAATTTCATTGTAACAAGATACAAACAAAAAAAATTGAAACGCGATCGGGTATAATCGCCATTCAGCCTTCGGGGAGCACATTATACTACTGTTCACACCATTTCACAGACATCAACACAGATCTAAAAAAATTTACACATCGAGAATAAAAGTAAATCGTTGAATATAAAGGAGGCAATCGAAATTTACATCACAAAAAGTGCCAATATGGCCAACCTACATGACCATACTTAAAAAATTCCCCCTATGCACTCTACTCACATAACATCTGGACAACACTTACTCATTAAATTAGCTCTTATCATAATAATAACATATAATAATTAGTCCCTATTTCAATTCCTTACTTTATTCACCTAAAATCATTATCTTGCATTCATCCATATCACATAAAAGTACATTATAACATGAAGTAGGTTAATAACCTTCTCTTCCATCTCCGATATTGATAGAAGGTTCCACAGCGCTCCACTCGCTCCGCCCTACTTCCCCCTCCCCTCTCCACGGTACAGTATACTAGATTTTAACATCCAATAGGAGGAATCCACAACGCTTCACACGGCCCCACCCATGCTTACTCTCCCCTCTCCGCGAGCAGTGTCCTATTCCCAAAACTTTCCATTTGCCTCTCCATGTACACAGTCCTGAAATAGTGTTTGGTCACAACGGACTTTAGTCTAGATAAGTATAGAAGTTTTTCATTATATTAACGCTTGTAATTTTTTTTTGTCAGTATTGGTTCATATTATCCCTAAACTGTCTATCATTGGCAAGTTTGCGCAACGTAAACAATACTGTACATATACAAGCATGTTTTACGTGATTTGTTAGAATCTGAGGATGTTATTGTAGAACGAAACATGTCATTCTTTGTATAACAGTGTGTATTTTGACAGGTATGTTTGTAGTGTTATAATTTATATTGTGATTGCAGTGTGTTTGACAGACTGAAAAGTTTTTGTTACATTTAACTAAGTGTACACTGACAAATATGGCTTCATTCTTAACAAATTACACAAGTTGTTTTGCGTCGCACCGACACAGATAGGTCTTATGGCGACGACGGGACAGGAACGAGATAGGAGTGGGAAGGAAGCGGCCGTGGCCTTAATTAAGTTACAGACCCAGCATTTGCCTGATGTGAAAATGGGCAACTACGAAAAACCATGTTCAGGGCTGCCGACAATAGGGTTCGAACCCACTATATCCCGAATACTGGATACTGGCCGCACTTAAGCGACTGCAGCTATCGAGCTTGGTCTTAACAAATTAATTTCATTGTGTTCTTGTACTGTGTGTACAGTTACAGCTTTTCAATAAACCAACCGTCGATATTACCTCTCAGACAAGGACAATACTTGTGAGTCGGTGAAGGAAACTTGTGCATACGTGCGGAGCATTATCTCTGTCTCCACCATACAGCCCGCTTCCATTCTCTCTCCTGAAGCAAGGCAGCAGCTTGTGCTCTATCTTAGCAAATACGGCGAGTTCATCAATTTGAATCGCTGGCCCGGTAGTAACAAAGTAACCTTATTTTCTCTCCCAATCAGATTGTACCATCGTTCTTAACACAACAGGAAGAGCGTTCTGTTCATAATTCTGTTACATCCTGTATGGACACGATTCATGTGAATGACAGATGTGGAATATCGTATCATTACAGTGCCTCACTGAATGACTCTGCCTTTTCACTAAATATATTGTTGAGAGGTACGATTAGCTTCTGATGAGGTGTTTGTAAACTCTCACAAGTTTGTGTTAAAGAATCTAACAAGGGAACATCGGCAATGGGAAACTCTCCGATCGCGATGAAACTTGGAAAACACATTGAGGTACAAGTAAAAACGATGTCGGCATCAGTTTTGGGTGCCAACATTCATTCTGATAGAGTACGCAAAGTGTAGCACCGGTTCTCTTCGACAGCTAAGTAACCGGCAAGCGCGAGAAGAAGGGAAACGTGCGGTGGTGAACCAATTGGATTGGGAGGGTTGGAGGTGCAGAGGCGTGTCTCCATGCACGCAGTGTACCGGCCTAGCATTGGCCAGCAGGTATTCATCGCTGATCGCGCGGAATTTGAAATGTCGCAAATTTTAGGCCCCGTAGTTAACGCCCTAATGAATGTTGGCACCCAAAATTGATGCCGACATCGTTTTTACTTGTACCTCAATGTGTTTTCCAAGTTTCATCGCGATCGGCGAGTTTCTCATTGCCGATGTTCCCTTGTAAGTGTGATATCAGAAGTGGGATTTTGAAATGCCACATGACAAAAAATTATACAAGAAAAAATTAATATTATACTCTGCACGGTCTTACTTCTAAATTAAGTTTCGCAAAACAAATGAGCATCGCCTTTCCTCTGTTGCCACCGCGGCCTACACCCGCAAGAACAGCTGATGCAATACGACCGCGGTAACAGCCCTTGTAAAATGTAATACCGTACTCAGAAAAACTACCAATGAATCAAATTCACAAAAACTACGCTTACTAACAACATCTGACACTAATGGAGAATATATTATTAAGAATAAAAGAAGATGAGGAAATAAAACATCACTCAGTGCTAATGGCTACAAAGGAAACACGCCACTGATCTCAGAGTCACTAGAACCCTCCAATAACATGAGAAACACATCAATTACTGAAGAAAAATGCAAAAGATCGCGAACCGCACATAACCACCAGACAGAGCCAAAATCTGCCAAAACGTCAATTTAGAAGTAGAGCCGTGCGGGGTATAATCCAGTAAATACTGCGATGTGTTAATTGTATGAAACGAATGGCTTTATATGTATTCTATGGAATTAAACTTTGCAATTAAGTAATATTGTAAATTTGAAATATTAAAATTACGAAGGTACATAAATTTGCTTCGATGTAATGCCTGTTACCTCTGAAGACTTTAATATGCCAAGGCGCTTTAGAATCAGCTTTACCATAAAATCTTCTTCTTCCATCGATTTCCCCAGACCTGTGGAGTCGCTGGTGAGAACTGTGCTACACATATGTATTTGGCCCTATATTACGGCCGGATGCCCTTTCTGACGCTAACCCTCTTGAGGGATGTAATTACTATGGGATGTTTCTGTGATGGTTGTTAGTATCGTGTGTTGTTCGAGTTTAGAGGGTAGAGTGTTGAAACAAACACAAACACCTAGTCTCCGAGCCAGGATAATCAATCAGATGCTATAATATCCCCGACGCTGCCGGGAGTCGAACCCGGGATCCTCTGAATCGAAAACCCACAACGCTGACCATTTGTCTAAGGAGTCGGACACATTATTGGTCATAAAATGTAGAAAGGTAATTAACAACATTGTACTTACCTGCAAGAGAATACTATTTTATCAACTGGTAGATAAGAATATTCCCTTTATCAACTGCCTGGCCATAATGTACTCCGTTCATTTAGCTTGTGCCATAATTTTACTTTCAGTAGTGGCTGTCCATTAAATACATTAAAACGGCTTCAAACTTCCTGCAAGCCACATATTGAAGACAGCTTATGAGATTAGGGACCAATAGATTGGTATATCCCCTGTTGTCACCATCAAGCATAGATCACGCAGGTTATCAACGAGAAACCAAATACATCTAGCTCTACTAATAAACGAGGTCTACGTATAGATATGTTTAAGAATGGAAATAGGCATGAAATAATGAGTCATTTCCAGACACTAGGAGTTTGACGAGCTAGGAGTTTGAAAATTAGGACTGGGAAGCAAAACAGCCTGAGCACGCAAGTGTAAACATTCTTTCACCTTGTGAGAAACTTCTCTTTTATAATGGTACTAGCTGTTACCCGCTTCGCTCGCGTTGATTTCGTAATTTGATAAAAGTAATCGTTCCTCGGTACCGCACTAAGACATTATCTTAAAATCCCTAATGTACAGAAAACCCCACATAAAATTGAGTTTCATTTACCCCAGTACTTCCTTGTAAACATTCAAATTACACTGTAGGCAGCCCTGAAGATGGTTTCCCGTGGTTTCCCATTTTCACACCAGGGAAATGCTGGGGCTGTACCTTAATTAAGACCACGGCCGCTTCCTTCCCACTCGTAGGTCTTTCCTATCCCATCATCGCCATAATATATATCTTTGTCGGCGCGACGTAAAACAAGTCCTTCTTTGTAAACCACGTTTGCGGTATTGCTTCTCGGGGCTAAGATGACCAGGCTACTGGTAGAGCTAACTCTGGAACATAGAACCGTACATGTGAGAAACAGTCATATCTCAAGTAGAAAACATAAAAATACGTGTTTCTTTATTTTTCAAGGAGATTCCAAATAACAATTTCCACGTCTGTAACATCTTCAGTTTTTGAGATCAAAGTATCTTCATAAAGAGAATTCAACTCTTTCTTCACTTCCAGTTAAAGCACCAGTTAAGTGGATTTTATGAAAACAAAGTTCATGTTTTTTTTTTTTACAGGAGATTCAAGATAACAGATTTTACGTCTGTAACTTGCTAAGTTATCGAGATATACTCATTTTAAGAATTCATCCCCTTTTTCTCTTCTCTTCACCCCAACCCTTTATAGGTCAGTGGCTAAATCTTTAGCCACCCCCGAATTTTCCCTCAGTGATCAAGTTTTTTATTAGAAGGACATTCTTTGTAGCAGGGGTAACTGTTAATTGGATTTGATATTGTTTTTCCATAAAACCCTTTCAAACGAACTTCAGAACCTGCTGGCTAAATATTTAGCCACTGTTCATTCCTTCTTACAATAGGCTGGTGCTAAATATGTGCACTGTTAGCTGTTAGCTTCACATAGATTATTGACAATAGTTAAAAATCATTATACTTACATGAAATTATGAATGTTCTTAATCTCTTCTTAATTCTCAATACTAAGATTGGTTGGCAGCAATTCGTGTTCTCCACTCTTCTCTGTAATCCGCTAATCTCTTCATTTCCACATATGAGCCTGCTCCTACGTCATCTCTGATCTGTCTTGCATATTGCAGTCTAGGTCTTCCTCTTCCTCTTTTACCTTGAATCATTCCTTCCATGACATTAACTATGAAATCATTGTGCCTATAGAGATGGCCAATTAATTGGTCTCTTCTCTTTCTTATTGTTGCTAAAAAGGATCGTTTTTCATCTATTCGTCGACGAACATCTTCATTTGTGAGTTTTGCTGTCCATGAGATCTTTTCCATCCTCCTCCAGCACCACATCTCAAATGCTTCCAGACGTTTCTTATCACATGCACTAATAGTCCACGTTTCTGAACCATACAATGTCACACTCCATACATAGCACTTAATAAATGTCTTCTTAGTCTCCACATTTAAATTCCTTGATGTCCAGCGGCGGTTCGAATCCTGCATCGATAAAACGTTTTTGCATCGGTATGATGTTTGAATACATAAACACAGGCCCACGTTTGCTACTTTCAAACAGTAGAATGACGCTGTATTCATCTTGCACCCTTGCGCAAAGTCTGCTGGTTAGGGCCTGAATGTACTGTAATCTCTGCTGTCATTCGGCATGTTTTCCACAGATAAGTACGTTGATAGCCCTTCATATAATAGGGAGGCAAGACAAAATGCGTACGAGGCACTACGTCTGTACCAGCAACGGTATCCCGACAGGCGACACCCGGCTGCAACGACATTCCGCCGTGTTGAAAGACGCATAAGGACAACTGGTGCGATTTCCAACCAGCCACCAGTCCGCGATAGGCCCGTTACATCCGGTGAAACAGAAGATTTTTTTTTTGCTAGTAGCTTTACGTCGCGCCGACACAGATAGGTCTTATGGAAACGATGGGATAGGAAAGGCCTAGGAGTCGGAAGGAAGCGGCCTTGGCCTTAATTAAGGTATAGCCCCAGCATTTCCCTGGTGTGAAAATGAGAAACCACGGAAAACCATCTTCAGGGCTGCCGACAGTGCGATTCGAACCCGCTGTCTCCCGGATGCAAGCTCACAGCCGCGCGCCTCTGACCGCACGGCCAACTCGCCCAGTGAAACAGAAGTGGCCGTTCTGGAGGCAGATCGTAATAATCCACACAGCAGTACAAGGGCGACTGCACGACAGGTGAACACCAGCCAGCCGTCCGTTTGGCGAATACTGCATGAACATAAATTTCACCCATACATCTTTAGCTAAACCAAGAGCTCCATGGGTGGAATTTCGAAGCTCGAATTGAGTTCTGTCGTTGGCTATTAGGCAGGCTGGACATTGATGCAGCATTCGTATCGCATATCTTGTTCTCGGACGAATAGCGCTTCCACAATGATTAGAACATAAGTTGCCAAAACATGCACTGTTGGAGTCCGGACAATCCTTACTGGGTGCGACAGGCGGCCCATCAAGTACGAGGGAAAGTGAATTTTAGGTGTGGAATCCTGGAGATCACCTGATTGGACCTTATTTCTCTGAGGGCCATTGGACGGGCCCACGCTATCTGCACTTTCTGCGTCAGGAACCCCCACTGCTGCTGGAGGATGTGCCCTTGCACAATCGTTTGACGATGTGGTTGCAACAGGATGGAGCTCCACCACATTCGACTTTGCCCGTTCGTAACCATCTGAACGAGGAACTGCAAGGGAAATTAATAGGACGAAGATACCCTGTTCCTTGGCCCGTCAGATCACCGGATTTAACGCCGTTAGACTTCTTCTTTTGGGGACTTTTGAAGAACGTCGTTTACACTCAAGCGCCGGCAAACCCCGACCAGCTCCGGCAACTCATCACGGGCGCCTGCCGAGCAAGTACACCTGGAATACTTCAGCACGCAAAAACTATCTATTGGACACCGGGCCCGAATGCGCATAAACCAAAACGGTCATCACATCGAGCATTTGCTGCGATAAAACATTGACAGGGCAGTTGTGTTCCTATTATTTCCGGTCTGTACGTATCCGCCCTGCTAACCAATCGGCCCTTCCTAGGGCCACAAAACACATTCATTCACACACAATTTGCATGAAAGTGGGTATTAAACTTATATTGCGCGCGGTACGTATTAAACAAATATTTCAAGAATTTGTAATCTTCGCCCCGGACTCGAACCTCCCACCTGACATGGAAGCCCGCTCCGCCACGCCTTTACCAACTACACTACGGTTCAGTACGGCAGACTGGGTAGCTTATAGCAAGTATTAGGTTTACTGCGGTCACAATATCAATTTAGTGTTTCGCCGGCGTGTGAGGTTCAAATGATCTAGAAGGCACACGCATGTCTTCCATTGATTAATACAAGTATAAAATTACGGCGTCCTATCATGGTGAGGCGGTAAATACGAAGATATCCGGTTGTGTTGTCAGCGTATACCGGCAAGGCATATGTTTACAGGGCGGGATGAATGTTGTGGGTTGCATAAATCTACATTGGAACACGCGGCTAAATCACACTGTATATATAGATTAGATAAACTTGTGTGCAGAAAAGTTATTCAATATAGAAACGGCGATTTAGGTTGTTGTTAAGTCTAACAGCCCTGCATTGTCCAGCGCCAACCTCCTTTCCTTTCTTGCATACCTCTACGAACATGATGGACAACTTCCTTAACTTACCCCAAAAGATGAGAGGAGGTTAACACAGTCCTGAAGATGGTTTTCCGTGGTTTCTCATGTTCACACCAGGCAAATGCTGGGGCTGTACCTTAATTAAGCCCACGGCCGCTTCCTTCCCAATCATAGCCCTTTTGCGTTTGTCCCAACACTCTCCTCTTCATACTCAGACAACACACCATACTACAAACTACCACCGAAACACGCAATAATAATTATATCCCTCTACATAGGGTTGACGTCAGGAAAGGCATCTATCCGTAAAACAGGGTCAGTCAACATGTGTGATACGGTTTGCATCCGCGGCCCCACAAGGTGTGGCAAAAGGCGGTAGAAAAAAAGAAAAAGAAGAAGGATGCAGACATTTCAATATTTGCTGAAAGGAATTGAAGGCAATATGAAACCACGGAAGTGCAGCAACAATCATGTCAGTCATATTTGTATTGTAGAAGAACTGGTCATTACAATAACGTAAGCAGTAGTAATATAATATTATTCTCCACTTCAATAAAGCAATCTGTACTTCGTCGAAAGATTAAATTTACCGAGTATAAAGATAATATTCAACATGGATATTTTACCTTCAGTGAACGCAGGCCGATAATATTATGAGTAGGCGGCCGTGGCCTTGAGCCAACCAATCACAGAACAACGCTCAAGAAGCACATCGCTCCAAAATCAAACCGATTTGATTCTTGAGGGAGGAGCGGAGAGAAGAGGAATGAGTGAAGTGAACGCTACTATTGAAATGTATGGGTTTGTTTTGCATCTCTCAGCTTCCTGTGTGAAGAGAAGGGAGTGATGAGCCCTGAGCGAGGAGTAATCCACTCGGCATGTTCGTACCCTATACACACAAATCATTGCACCATCGCAAGTTGACAGACAGGACAGGACAGGACAGGACAGGACAGGACAGGACAGAGCAGAGCAGGCCGGTTCTGCACCTATAGTAATTGCCACGTAAGGAAATACCCCAGAAAGTAAATATCGCCGCCCGATGCTCTTCTTTTCTCTTTTTTGTAATGGCTGATCACTGCTGCCAACCTGCCTGGTTACATATTAAAATCATCAGACATAACCATAACAAACTAACCTCAATGTAAACACCGATAATGAATGTTTCCCTACCCTAGTAAATGATAAAAGATAAGATGAAATAAATCAAGATAATTATGAATATCTCCTCAATGAGGAATTGAGGAAATAAACACACTTTCTCACTTAAATTATCTGTCTTTATTTTGATATACAGTAGGCGTACTATAACCATATTCTTGAAAAGAGGGGCGTGTTAAACGATGCAATTTATTTAATAAGTCTTTGCAGTGTGATTTTCGAAAGTTCCAGACATCCAATGACTTCCCTTTCTTTTGCGCGAATATTTCCTTCTCTCTTCAATACCGGTAACCAGTAAGGAGAGAGATTATTGGGCATATTTTCAGCCTGCAGGCTGGTTATATCTTCAAGCTTATCAGGAAACATATAGGAATACTAATGTGCCAAGCTCCGTTAACGGAATTTAGGTCAGCTTTCAAGTTCACTGCGGATTTGAAAATAATAATGTTATAAGTTCTACTGCCAAAATTTCGTCCCGCAAGAGTTATTTCATGTACCGGTAGATCTAGACATGAGACTGACGTATTTGAGCACTTTCATCATTTCACACAAACTATGTTATTAAATGCATTATCCGAACATGCCACAATCCTACTTACCTGGTATTAGCCAAATAGATTTACAATCCCACAGAAAAAGAAAATATGCTTTAAATATTCTCGCAAATGTATCACTAGTGACTTTAACGGCGATGCGGTGGCAACACGCACTTCACGCTAGAGCAGTGATTGAACGTTCCCAACGTGCCAGATTAACGGTAAATGTAAGACGTTGTATCGGCAAGTAGGGTCCCTAAACTGTATGGTTACCGACACTGAAAAAGACCCAACAGCAAGAAAAGTAACCATAAATCAATATCTTAATATTACAGGGGAGAAAGGGTAAGGTTGCACCCTTAGGGTACGTCCTTACACGGTGAGGACTATACTTCCGCCTATCACGCGCAGTCTTCGAAACACAGTTTCCTGCACACGTGTCACGTAGTTAAGAAATGGAGGAGAAAATTACCACAACCGTTTGGTCTCACCATGTTTTGTAGGTCATGTTGACTGCAATACAGTATGTGCGTATGTACACGCATCGTGAGAAAATGGCTGAACAGAATTTAATGAAAATCGGTATGAAAATTCGGGGAATAAGGCACTACAGTCTACTAAAGTCTAGGCTATATACACTGACTGACAGAGCAAATGCAACACCAAGAAGGAGTGGTTCGAAAGGGATGAAAGTTGGGGAAAAAACAGAGACGGGACGGACGAATAATTGATGTTTATTTCAAACCGATATGCAGGTTACACAATGCGCACGGCATCGACTCAGTAGGATGTAGGACCACCGCGAGCGGCTATGCACGCAGAAACACGTCGAGGTACAGAGTCAATAAGAGTGCGGATGGTGTCCTGAGGGATGGTTCTCCATTCTCTGTCAACCATTTGCCACAGTTGGTCGTCCGTACGAGGCTGAGCAGAGTTTGCAAACGGCGTCCAATGAGATCCCACACGTGTTCGATTGGTGAGAGATCCGGAGAGTACGCTGGCCACGGAAGCATCTGTACACCTCGTAGAGCCTGTTGGGAGATGCGAGCAGTGTGTGGGCGGGCATTATCCTGCTGAAACAGAGCATTGGGCAGCCCCTGAAGGTATGGGAGTGCCACCGGCCGCAGCACATGCTGCACGTAGCGGTGGGCATTTAACGTGCCTTGAATACGCACTAGAGGTGACCTGGAATCATACGCAATAGCGCCCCAAACCATGATGCCGCGTTGTCTAGCGGTAGGGTGCTCCACAGTTACTGCCGGATTTGACTTTTCTCCACGCCGACGCCACACTCGTCTGCGGTGACTATCACTGACAGAACAGAAGCGTGACTCATCGGAGAACACGACGTTCCGCCATTCCCTCATCCAAGTCGCTCTAGCCCGGCACCATGCCAGGCGTGCACGTCTATGCTGTGGAGTCAATGGTAGTCTTCTGAGCGGACGCCGGGAGTGCAGGCCTCCTTCAACCAATCGACGGGAAATTGTTCTGGTCGATATTGGAACAGCCAGGGTGTCTTGCACATGCTGAAGAATGGCGGTTGACGTGGCGTGCGGGGCTGCCACCGCTTGGCGGCGGATGCGCCGATCCTCGCGTGCTGACGTCACTCGGGCTGCGCCTGGACCCCTCGCACGTGCCACATGTTCCTGCGCCAACCATCTTCGCCACAGGCGCTGCACCGTGGACACATCCCTATGGGTATCGGCTGCGATTTGACGAAGCGACCAACCTGCCCTTCTCAACCCGATCACCATACCCCTCGTAAAGTCGTCTGTCTGCTGGAAATGCCTCCGTTGACGGCGGCCTGGCATTCTTAGCTATACACGTGTCCTGTGGCACACGACAACACGTTCTACAATGACTGTCGGCTGAGAAATCACGGTACGAAGTGGGCCATTCGCCAACGCCGTGTCCCATTTATCGTTCGCTACGTGCGCAGCACAGCGGCGCATTTCACATCATGAGCATACCTCAGTGACGTCAGTCTACCCTGCAATTGGCATAAAGTTCTGACCACTCCTTCTTGGTGTTGCATTTGCTCTGTCAGTCAGTGTATATAAATCTTTTATTCACGCTGGGTAATAGGTAGTTTAGAGGAAGGCCTAAAATGTAATCCTCAGATATCTATGAAACAACCCGTGGCCCAAGTTCTCGCAACATTGGGTATTTAACACAAAGATTTAATGCAGGTAATGAACAACATCGCCGTCATCGACCATCACATTTATGTGAAGAGATAAGTACGGAAAATAATTTATCATGTCTTGTCAAATATAAATGCAAACGCGTTCACAACAGATTGTCAATGTTGATTGATGTTGGTATCTTGTGTCTTGTGGCAACTAGATGAGATTCTAGCAGTACATTTGTAAATACATAATATTTCCTCCCTCTCCCCCACTCTGATCCTATTAATGAATTTACCATGCACGTTAGTCGTGCGGTGGGGATCGCCTTGCTATGAGCTTGCATTCTGGAGATAGTGGGTTCGAACCCCACTGTCGGCAACCCTAAAGATGGTTTACCGTGGTTTCCCATTTTCACACCAGGCAAATGCTGGGGGAGGGGGCTGTTCCTTAATTAAGTCCACGGTCGCTTCCTTCCCATTCCTAGCCCTTTCCTATTCCATCGTTGCCATAAGACCTATCTGTGTCGGTGCGACGTAAAAAATATAAAAAAATCATGAATTTAGATTTTTTTGCTAACATCCCTAACATAGAAATATTGTTCAGTATTGTAAACTGGTGAAGGTGGTTTTTATATTGCGATTGTCTTAAGGTGAACAACCGCGTTGTCATCAGCACAAGGGAAATTGTGATAATGACTATCAAAATGAGAAAAATCGCGAATGCTTGAAGTAAAGGAAAATACGAGTCTCTTTATACTGAATGCCCAATATTACAGAGTCTAAAGAAAACATGTTCATTCTGAAAAACGACGACCAAGGACCAAGGGAGAAGTTTTCAAGGTAACGCCTTCTCTCTGGCTAGGAGATTTGGCGCGTTTGGAGGATTGATGGAGTTGGAAGAGAGGGATGGAGAAAGAGTTGGGAGGGGGTCTCGACCTCTTGGCTAAGTGTTTATTGGTCATTTCAGTATATACCGTTGGTTACAATTTACAATTTTGTGGTTTCACAACGTGAATTTACAACAATAATTATTTCATGTTTTCATCTTCTTCCTGGGTTGTTTGTGATCTCATATTTGTGATATTACTGGTTGCTATATAAGTTTGTGTTTTTAAAGGATATCCTTTACCCCCGCTTTTTGAAAACCGACGAGACCCTGCGTGGCAATGTGCGTTCACGTGCTCTTCGCAGTTTCCTAAGCTTCGCGCTGTCCTGCTCTGCTCTTCCCTGCTCTGCGACCAACTGCTTCTCAATGTGCGCCCGGCCTTAAAGCTGTACGCCATATCCGAGAAGCTTGGGGAATTTTCTAAAGAATACACAAAATAATGTTGCGTCGATTTGAAGTATGCCGCCTAGTTAGAGGGAGATATTTCGAACATCTGCTTTGAGGTATTCTACGTTTGTCCGTTTTGGTTGCCTGCAGTTAAAATTTAAGCAACAATCAAACAGTGCGTGACCTTTACGCTGGAGCGCCTGATATGTTGGCAGCCGATTTTAAATCTTTCTGCGCGTGTAGCGCCGAAAGTAATCACCGCAGACCTACGGTTCCTATGTTCACAATACTTGTATTTGTACCTTCTAGCACTCCTTTCATTTACGAAACGAAGTTTTCGCATCCTTTATAATTATATCATAGCCCTTCTTACTCCTTCGCGGCTTTCTTCCAGTTACTTCAGGTAATCGATCTAGGGATCTCAGGTAAGAGATCATTCAGTGAAAGAGTATTGGATATGCAATAGTGATGTGAACCGTAGCTTAGGAAGAAATAACATTTTCAATTTATGGAAGTACATGCTAAAACATAATTTGTTACACTGAAGAAGGTGATCGGAAAAACACAAGAACATGATGCAATTTTCAGAAATTCTATGTTCTATTATGTTGTGTAATAACAATAACAGCTGCTTTCATCTTTCAGGACCAGATTTATTTATAATCCCGAATATTACACGCGGTTTACATTTCCGTTATTAATCTCTATTAGTTACTGTTAACTGAGCTAAAATACAGCTTACAACAATACACTGTAATTCATCCATTTAAATCAGTCGAAATTCCTCTAGAGTAAAATATCTGCGAACGGATTCTCTTTTTCACAAAAGGATTTCGCATGCAACACTACGAAGGTTGTACTCGTATATGAACCTGGATTAATTAAATGGGGTTGTTGAGTTAATGGTTAACTAAATTCTGGGATGATCCAAGCTGCGCTCAACCGCCATATGCTGCTAAAAAACACAATGCAGCTGCTGTCCCATATTAAAGCGATAGGTTATTCACTTGAATGCGTGTTTAATTTGCTGGTACCGGGCGAGTTGGCCGTGCGCGTAGAGGCGCGCGGCTGTGAGCTTGCATCCGGGAGATAGTAGGTTCGAATCCCACTATCGGCAGCCCTGAAAATGGTTTTCCGTGGTTTCCCATTTTCACACCAGGCAAATGCTGGGGCTGTACCTCAATTAAGGCCACGGCCGCTTCCTTCCAACTCCTAGGCCTTTCCTATCCCATCGTCGCCATAAGACCTATCTGTGTCGGTGCGACGTAAAGCCCCTAGCAAAAAAAAAAAATTGCTGGTAGTTACGGATGAACTCACTTAGTGGTCATTGAGATCGATTGCCGTTTGAATTATGGAGTATTATAAATCAGAATTAATTAGTAGGAATATTATCTAGAAGGGTTCTGTTTTCAACCTGATGTCCGTGTACCTACATAATTTTATTCGTTTGCACTAATATTCTTCTTCTTTTCCTGGGCTTTCGTCAGTTATCTGGGGTTTGCATGTTGTGTGGAATTATCCCTCTTTTTTACGGCTATGTGGAGGGATGTATTCACTTCTGCTGTTTGTGTGGTGGTTTGTAGTATGTTCTGTATTCAGTATAAATGAATATACTTTATGCACACAAATACCAAGTACTTCTCCTTCTTCTTATTATTTTTCTCCTTCCTCTTCGTCTTGCGGTGCCGTCTTCTACCGAAGGCTGGCGATCATTATGGCTATTCTAGTCTTTGAGTCTGCCACACGAAAAAGCGACATCGTATTCATTCTCGGACCAGTCCCTCAGGTTCTTCAGCCAGGAAATTCTTCTTCAACCAGGTATTCGTTGTCCTGAGGTCTTCCCCGAGACCACCAAATGTAGGATCCTGAACATTTTATTCTGTATCACGTGTCCAAATATTCAAGTTTCCGCTTCTTGATGGATCACCACAGTATTCCTCACTCTCCCACGAGATTTCGTAACATCCGCCGATAGACCCACATTTCAAAGACCTATAACTTGGTAAATTAATCACACAAAGTTAAAATCCATGACCCTACCGGGCAACTCTGAACCTGACCATTCATCCAAAGAGCCGGACCATGAGTTTGCTTATACGTACAGTATATGGAGCCTGGTCTCGGGAACAATTCAACCGATTTGAGTAATTCGTTCATGATTAGAAAACTTATTTATTCTATATTATTATAGGCTATACAGAAGGTATAACGGAACGTAACAATAAAATTCCTCATAGGCCTATAGAATCGTGTGATATGAAAATGTCATTTTTTTTAAGTAGCCTTTATTTTCTCGACATCATACAGTTTTCAACCTAATGATCTCAACGGAGAAAATAGAAAAACAAATAAAACAAAGCAAAAACTAAGAAAATACAAGAAAAAACAGAGGCAGACATATCGAACAATACACTACATAGATACAAATAATAACTAACGTTAGAAAGTAACAAAAACGCAACAATGACAAACACAGCAAACAATACAATATAAAGCTAACGTCATCTCCAAGCTCCTTCTAGGTGAGTGTTCGCACTTGTTATCCTATCTTTCCGACCTAGCACAAAACCTTCTCGGGGGTGCTAGGACGACCTCCACGGGAACACATGCGGACACCCCCTCTCCTCTCCTACCCACTGCTATCCAGTAGCCTCCTTATTTTTCAATGGGACGAGCGCGGCGGCTTCACCTACCTACATCAGGATAATGCCACTACTGAAAAGTGCCATATCGACATCGTGCGATGCGTTGATGTATTGTCCACTCGGATCGATATCAACAGCGACGAAGGCACATGTCCCATAGAAATTGTAGAAGAGAATGAGAAACTCAGAAAGGTTCTAAGACAACAGGGAGCCTTGGCATATTTGACGTGTTAACATTGTGGCAGAGCTTGTGATTCTAGGATTGGTCGTTTCAACCATCTACGAACACATACTCGGCAACTGACGCACTCGGAACACAATCGTTGCAATCGCCAGCGGGAGAATGCATACCTCTCGAGACAGTTAAATCAGATAACGCACTTTAAGGATGTAACATTTCCTGCTTTCATCAATACATCTGAATGCTGTGCAAATCTTGAAGAGATCCAGCGGTCGTCATCGTTTCGGTTAAGTACAATAGCTTCTGACCCGTTTGACCGACGGTTGATTTTTAGTTCTCCCACGAATTAAAGGCATTAAAAGTCTAGCTGGGAATAGAACTGAGTACAGGAGTCCTATAATACTTATTTCAATTTAAGAATAAACACGAATATAGGACACAAAGTACGACCAAGTGGTCGCGGTGGAGCCCTCATGGATATCAGTTCGAGTGAGATTCATAACATAACTGGTTAGTATGAAACTAATTGTTCTTAATTTCTACTCTTTCTGTTGATGGGATACCACGAAGTATTAAAATTTACCTATCCAGCTTTAATTGAGATCGCTGGGATGAAATAAAATGAAATGACATATGACTTTTAGTGCCGGGAGTGTCCGAAGACATGTTCGGCTCGCCAGGTGTAGGTCATTTGATTTAACGTCCGTAGGTGACCTACGTGTCGTGATGAGGATGAAATGATGATGAAGACGACACATACACCCAGCCCCAGAGCCAGAGAAATTAACCAATGATGGTTAAAATTCCCGACCCTGCCGGGAATCGAACCCGGAGCCCCTGTGACCAAAGGCCAGCATGCTAACCATTTAGCCATGGAGCCGGCTGGGATGGAAGACTCATGAAATAGTTCACTGAGAATCTTCCCGTGGGTCATTTAGAAGGGCCCCTTATGTTGCCATTAACTAATGCATGAGGAAAGGAATCTTATAGGGCCGAATAATCTGCCTTCATAAACCAAGATCAGACGTCCGAAGTAGACTTCGAGAAGAAGACTTTTTCGAAACTTGTTTACTTGAACTTTTTGATTCCTGCCATCATGTGACAGGACTACTACCGTATTTGGGTATAGGGGAGCTGTACCTAAGAAAGCATAGTAATATTTAAAAAGCACGACAATATTTGTCAATTGTTGAAATTATGTTGTTATAAATATTATTAAGGATAAACTGAAAATACTTTACCATAATTTGAATTTCACAAGAAGAGCCTACATATTAACCCCAGTTTTACGTCTGGATCTCTTTCCTAATTCCAACCTTTCATGGAGGGAGGTATGCATCATTGCGTGTTTCTGTGGTTGTAGGTAATCTGATATTTTTTACGCAAATGTGTATTAAGAATATCACAAGTACGCAGCCCCCGAGCTAGAGGAATTAACTAAACTTGAATAAAATCCCTATCCTGGCAGGGAATCGAACCCAGGGCCTTATGAACCAAAGACCACTACTGTGACTTTTTAACTGGACAGCTGTTAAGCCTATAACTTATATCATTGGAAGTAATTATTCTAAGTTATTTCAGGATCCATGTGGTAATTTTTAATTTATTCTCGTAGGAAGGGGATGCCTAGCCAAAGCGGTAAAGGCGTGCTCGGTTCATCCGCAAGGGCGCCAGTTCGATTCCCCGTGAAAGTAGAAAAATTTAAGAAAGGAGATTTCCGTTTCCGGAGGGGCACATGACCCTGAGGTTCACTCAGTGTACACCAAAAATGAGTACATGGCTCATTCCTAGGGGCAAAGGTGGCCGGGCATAGAGCTAACTACTCTACCCCACCAAATGACGAGGTTACGGATAGTGGAATCCTTTACCTTCCACCCCTCCAAGGGCCTTAGTAGCCTTTGCGGAGATGACTTTGCTTTTGATAATGTAATTTTGTATGGCCATGACTAGCGTCGTGCAATTCATGTAAGGCAGACCGTCCGACGAGGGTGGGTGGTATTTTCCGTGTGTAGGAAACTGAGTATTATTGTGGTGTATGAGTTGCAGGGATGTTGGGTACAGCACAGGCATCCATTCCCCGAGCCAAGAGAATTAACCATTTAAGGTTAAGATCTCCGATCCGACCGGGAATAGAACCTAAAGCCTCTACGCTGACCAGTCAGCCAAGGAGTCGCATTTCGCTTTCGATCTATCTTGGTGAATACATTAATATACATTATTGTATTGAAAATACAGACGGTGTATTTGAGCTTGAGGAAGTAGAAGAATCGACGACGATGTTGATGATGACGATTATGATGATCATCATTATTTAAGAACTCTGTTACCATTCAAACGAATTCAACGAAAAATCAGGGTACCTATATCATGTTGTCATAGGATTCATTGACGTTGATTTTGTCAACAGATAGAGCGATTCTCCATCTGTGAATGTTTTTATGTGTTAAAGTGGAACATATTCCATACAGGTGTAGCATCCCCTGTGATGTTTATATTGTGTAGCAAATTTTTGGAAGTTCAAAAAAAAATCTTAACCAGGTCAGTAATAACTCAGTACTTTTCGGTTGCAGCGGTAATTTAGAATAATTAAAAGTCTTATATTTCAGCTAACGTAGTCTGTGAAATATTTTACTTCTGGCTGTTTAAGGAGGCTATTGTTCAGGCCATGGCATATCACTTAACACCTCTGACATGCAAAGGAAAAAAAATAATGCTTTGTTGTAGCATCATAGGCAGTAGTGAACAAAATGAATTTTTAAATGTTTAGAAACATGTTTTCACAATAAATGATGCAAAGAAACTTTATCAACGATGTTGTGCGAGGAGGAATAATTTCGAGGCACGAGGCAGAACACACTCGGATGGTGTGCATGGCGTTGCATGTTCCGACAAGTGTTGAATTTCCAGAGTCTAGCGGAGATTCTGACGACATATAGTTGATATTTCAGTGGTGGATGTTCTAGCTGCACAATGGCACAAGAAAATCGTTGTTTGATCCTAACTATCGGATGACACAGCACACCCAGTGACCTTGTCGGGGACCTGAGTGTAGCCACAGGGCTGAACATTTCCAGTTTACTATGCATCTGCCCATGTGTACAGTGACACTGTACAGTGGCTCCAAAAAAGTATTGGTCTGTCGAGATATGCTACATATGAGGACAAGGAATCTAAGTGAATGATGATAAAAATTGGCATATACTAGAATCCCTGATTATTTATCATCTTGTGTAACATGTACATTGTAATAAAAACATAATTCTTCCATGTCCATATAACTAAAAAGCCATAACTTAAAACAATCATTTTCACTTGCCACAAAAAAAGTATTGGTCTGAATTAACAAAACGCAATTTATTGATCCTTCTTGAACGTTTCAGTACTTGGTAGGTCCTTCTTTACTCTTTATAATCTCAGCTAACCTATTTGGCATCGATCGTACCAAGGTTTCCGTAGTTTTCTGTGGTATGTTATTCCATTCGGTGAGTAAGGCTTCTTTCAGGTCAGCTTTGTTTGATATTGCATGCTTTCTCACGTTTTGCTCCAAATAGTGCCATAAATTCTCGATGGGGTTGATGTCGGGGGATTGTGGTGAAGTTTCCATCCAACGCGGTGTATTATATAACAGCTATAGCTTCGTGTTCATGGCTGTGTGTTTGGGGTCGTTATCTTGCGTAAACGTATACTTTGCTGAGAGTCCCATTTTTTGTACACTTGATGGAAGATGTGTCTTGAGGATGTTAATGTATGCTTTGTGATCCATAGTCCCTTCAATAAAGGCTAATTCACCTACACCATTCGCACTCATGCAACCCCACACCATCAGGGAACCACCTCCATGTTTCACAGTAGCTGTCAGGTTCTTCTCTAAGTTCAGAATTCGTCTTCCTCCACACAGTCACTCGTCTGTCTGACCTGAAGAGGGTAAATTTACTCTCATCAGTAACAACGACTGTCTTCCAATCCTCATGGCTGTCATTTCTGTGATCTTTAGCGTACGCAAGTCTCTTCTTTCTTTTGTCCGGCTCCATGGCTAAATGGTTAGCGTGCTGGCCTTTGGTCACAGGGGTCCCGGGTTCGATTCCCGGCAGGGTCGGGAATTTTAACCATCATTGGTTAATTTCACTGGCACTGGGGCTGGGTGTATGTGTCGTCTTCATCATCATTTCATCCTCATCACGACGCGCAGGTAACCTACGGGTGTCAAATCGAAAGACCTGCACCTGGCGAGCCGAACATGTCCTCGGACACTCCCGGCACTAAAAGCCATACGCCATTTCATTTCATTTTTTTTCTTTCTTTTAGCCTTACTGATGTACGGCTTTCTAAGGGCTCTTCTTCCCGCATATTCTCTTTCGCGTAGCAGCTGCTCTCTTTGGCGTACTTAGAAGGATCAATAAATTGCGTTTTGTTAATTCAGACCAATACTTTTTTGGTGGCAAGTGAAAATGATTGTTTTAAGTTATGGCTTTTTAGTTATATGGACATGGAAGAATTATGTTTTTATTACAATGTACATGTTACACAAGATGATAAATAATCAGGGATTCTAGTATATGTCAATTTTTATCATCATTCACTTAGATTCCTTGTTTCAGATGACACTTGCACTCCTACATCTTGTTATAAAGCAGCTGCTATCTTTGGCGTACTTAGCTGAGGATTTTGGGCCACTTTACGCACAATGTGCAGTTTGTCTTGTTCTGATAACTTTGTCTTTGTTCGTTTGTATCTGTACACAATATTTTTAACAGTTGTAACAGCTCTTCCAATAATTTCACTTATACCCTTGAAAGATTTACCTTCCTGAAATAGTCGCACTACAATCCTCCTTTCTTTCACAGCTGTTTCTTTCATTTTCCTTCCCATTGCTAGCTGAACACGGAAACAGTGCTGAATATTACCTTCCGTCGTGTCAGCACAGACACAATGAGCCAGATGCAGCAGACAGCACGATATCACGATGATATTGTGTACTAGACCAATACTTGTTTGGCGTGTAATGACGCACGCCGTTGTATTACTGGTTCTTTTGCAAACAGCGTGAATCTCCTTGGCTCTATATTCAACCTACTGATGTATTTGACTGTCTTACATATCTGCATATGTATAATTCCATTATATGCACCATTATTTGTACCATAGAGTTCCGTTCATACCACGGCTATGGGCAGACCAATACTTTTTTGAGCCACTGTATGCCTGTAAGCAAGATGCATTCCAGTTGACCGCTGCATACAATACCAATCAATTAACTTGTACAAACATCGAGCTCGGAACAGGGAGCAGTGTACAGTTTCCGGACAACAGCCTTCGCCGTTATCGTTGTCGAAATTGATGTTATAATAATTTCCAAGCAAGAAACCAAGGATGTGATATTGACAGAAATATTCACTTTTCTTTTGTTTCTTGAGCAAATGTATCATACTTACACACCTCAATTTTTGTATTAAATGTCATGAACCTACTTCATACGGGTGAAATACAGTTTTTGGTGTGGGTTTATATATATGCCTCTACGTTATAAATTGTTATGCCTTTCAGTGTGTTTATTCTATGAAAGAACTAAGCACATTCATACTCCTTTATTTACAAGTAGAACTGTGAGTTCTCTTATATCGTATTTATTAAAATCTCAGTCTAAATACCGTCTTCTAAGATTATTCTGGTTTTCTCAGCACCCACCCATGACGGAACGTTTTGCACGCATAAAGCCGTTGTTTTCAATTCGCTTATCAAAACCATATACCGGGCGAGTTGGCCGTGCGGTTAGGGGCGCACAGCTGTGATCTTGCATCCGGGAGATAGTGTGTTCGAATCCCACTGTCGGCAGCGCTGGAGATGATTTTCCGTTGTTTCCCATTTTCACACCAGGCAAATGTTGGAGCTGTATGTTAATTAATGCCAGAGCCGCGTCCTTCCAACTCCTAGGCCTTTCCTATCCCATCGTCGCCATAAGACCTATCTGTGTCGGTGCGACGTAAACTCACAAGAAAATAAAGCATAACCATAATTTCCTCTATGAAAAGGTGGCAGAGTGTTGGTCTTCGGATTCGAGATCAGAGGTTCATACCTGGCAGATGTAGTCGGACTTTTCAAAGGTGGAACGAAGTGCATTCGACACTCTGTGTCATAAGATGTCAGCATGTAAAAGACATCTATGATACATTTGGTGTTCACCAGAGAAAATTAATGACAATCTCAGCCGTAGGTCCCCCAAGAAGAGATCCGCGTTACTCTGCCCATTGGTAAAATAAAACAAACCGTGGAAATTGAAGGGTAGGCAGTCTAGATGGCGTCATATTAAAATGCTTATACATGTTAGCTGAGGCAATATTACTATTATTATTATTATTATTATTATTATTATTATTATTATTATTATTATTATTATTATTATTATTATTATTATTAGCCCGTCTGGTGCCCGTGATCGTTAAGACGTTGAAGTCCTAATGGTCTTGCACCGTGATTAGCCGGTTCGAGTCCCGTTGGTTGAAAACCTTTTCACCATCAGAATGTTGGCTGGATAGGATTGCGTGCCAAAAGCCTGGATTAAATTCCAAATCTCTCTGCAGTGATCACATGGAGTGAGGGCATATGGCGCTGTTGATGGTGATTCGTCCCTCGTATGGGGACATTAAGCCTTGAGTAGACCCCTTGGTGCTATTCGACAGGAGTAGGCTATGTGCCAGCACCGGATTTCACCCTCTCCCTTCTTACTATCATATATTATCACGTCATTCATTTCATATCATTAACTCATCTGATGAAGGACCAAACAAGAAGCATACTAAAGAACTGCTGAAACTCAGCAGAGAAAATATAAGGTGGGTAGTAGGACTGTTGACAGGACACTGTCATCTGAGAAAACACCTACATAGAATTAGAGTAATAAGAGATAATATATGTAGCAAATGCAATGAAGCACAGGAATCAGCTGAACACATACTTTTCGAATGTGAGGCGCTGGGTAGAATCAGACTATCCATTCTAGGACTGACTACCAAGTGAAGAGAGAGAAAAAATCCAAGAAGACCCAATAAGAACAACCTGCAGATTTGTGAAGAGAGCAGATATATCTAAGTGGGAATGAAGGAAAAACATGGTACCAAAAGATCTTAGATGTCGACGCTAATTAGGAACTAATATTTAGAGGCCTCATGAAGAAAAGACGAAGAAGAAGAAGAATAAGAATTCATCTGATGAGGTTGACGTCAGGAAGGGCAACCGGTCATAAAAACACGCCACGAGAGATTCATCTCACTTCATACCCGACCTCGTAGAGAAACGGGACAAGGATTGGACAAACAAACAAACAAACAATTATTATTATTATTATTATTATTATTATTATTAGTTTTACGTCTCACAAACTACTTTTACGGTTTTCAGAGACGCCGATGTGCCGAAATTTTGTCTCGCCTGAGTTCTTTGACGTGTCAGTAATGTACCCGCTCAAAGCCTGAGTCCCAACTAGCATTTATCTCAGGGGGTGTTACGGTCCGAATCTATCGCAACTAATAAACAATAAAAAAATTTATGAAGATATAAGATCTCCAATTAAATCTATTGGCGCCATCCAATTAGTACTGCAGGGTTGAACGGGACACTCTAATCATTAACTTTAAGGCTCATCATCAAAACACAAAAAAAAACAAAAAAAACAATAATATATTAAATCAGATCTAAGGGAAAAATATGAAGGCTCCGCCCTAGGAATGGGGACGGATATTTAAACGGTCACCAAGGGTTTACTATTCTACAAGAACAAGAACCTGGAACTGTTTCCTTGCAAATGCTAAAGGAGCATTTTATTTAAGTAAACAAAATATTTTTTACACACAACCAAAATCTGTTGATCCTTAATTTGCCGGGATTGGCAAATTATTCCTGAAATTGTTTACACAATATTTGACACTTTTGACCACCCCTCCATTTGGGTGGTGGAACCGTTGATATCCGAAGGTATCAGATTTACCCTCGATAACATCATGACCATAAATGGTCATGGACCAATTACCTGTTGGCCAAGTGGGCGCGATCATATGACCCCTGTCATCGCCTCCACTTTTGTTGAGATGAGACCAATCCGGGAAACTACAAACACTCCCCGGGTTCCTAACCAAGATATGCTAATCGTTAACTGAAGGAAACAACAAAGAGACTCTAACCTAATGGTCCAGATGTAGGGATTTGCCTTCATATTACAAATATTAACTTAACTTATTATTTACAACAACGTGACATTATTACGTTATTTCGCCAGCTGACTTCCCTAGTATCATTCATCATCACCATCCGAAATAGTAAAAAAAAAATATAATAATATATTATTATTATTATTATTATTATTATTATTAACATTATTATTAATAGTGGAGATCGTGATTATCGTAACCCGTAATCATCCTCGCTCTAATACATCAACTTCTTGCTCTTATTATTCTACTCTGAAATAACAAAAAAAGCTTATTCTTCTTCTCCTTCTGATTCTTCAAATATTATTATGATTATTAAAGTAGTTTGAAAATTTCAATATTTTCATTTCAAATCCCACCATCATTATTATGTTCAGAAATAAAAATATACATTCTTCTTCTTCTGCTCCTTTAAATATTTACTGTATTATGATTATTATTTCGAAAATTTATATTTTTATTTCCCATCTTTAGAACTTATCACATATGTTAACCCCAAATATGAACCACCCAGATCCGATTTCACATCGGTCGGGACATAATAACGGTATTTGAACCCGCAACCTTATTTTCGTACTGTCGTTAATTCATGGAGACCATGTCCTCCTAAGACAAATCTCAAATCCCATAACACCTCGCAGTTGGGCAAATACATCCAATCTATGCAAGTGCTAAATTATTCCTTCCGTTTTCGTTTTTGAAGTCCATTTTTCCACTGGAACTCTTCAAACATTTAATTCATTCATTAATCTTCGGTGCGTGGACTCCTGCCACTCATGACACCGAATCTTCATATTATATCGCCGTAGGCATTGAAACTTATCTATTTCATCATCAAAAACAGTACGGCTCAATTCTCCCCTCATGCCGGATTTTCGTCCCGCACGACTTCCGATCTCAAAAAGGGGCTCAAACCACTCTGGGCTTTTCAACATATCGTGACCACCCTATAAATGTGTCTCTATCACTTCTAAACAAATATTTATGATTATTATGGAGTCCAAAAGAACGTTAAATCAACAATTAAGGTTAAAATCCTATTTACTGCCCGAATCAAAATATTCACTCCACATGTTATCTCCACATTGAAATTAATTTAACTTGCAATCATACCATCAAATTAGACCCGTGCCTTTATTCACAAAGCATTACGATAACCACGCATTTATATATTACCCCTGTTCATTTATCCCTCCGATACTTCTACTGATTATTATGTTTCTGTCCACTGGCGAACTTCGCTGCACGAATAATAATCGATATTTACTGAGAATTCAATGGACTTCATTCCGTCCCACAAGAACAAAAATCACTCGGCAACCCTCTACCTCTGGATACTCTTACAACATGCCTTAATATCTATAAAGTTTCCGAAAACGGAAAACACATTTGAGCACTTATGAAAATGAATATTAATCTTATCTTTATGTGAAACGTGTTCCATATAATTTCAAACAATTCAAGCACTTGAATAAACAAATCAACCCTACTCTACTCTATTAAATAATCAAAATTATGATGAGTGCTTGATCTAATTATGTACATAATAATTTGTCCCTTTGTCTATATATCTTTGAATTTATACGAGCCGGAAATGGCTCGTTTCACGTTCAAGTTACCACAATGAAGGAATACGATTTCCTCCCACTAACGATAGCAATCTACAAATGTATGTCAATGGGTACTCATCTCAGCCTGTAGTTTGCTAAACTGGACGAGGAGCATAGCCCCCGTTCCAGTCTAGCCCTGCATTCTACTGGTTTTCATGGCAGCTTGAAGATGTAATCCAATGCACTTTTCAGATTTACATATATTAATTTTCAAGTTTTAAAATGTTAACATTTTAATAATTTTACACACACTAATATTGAACTAAAACTTTACATTCCTGGCCTCTTATCAAGCCCACTTAATGTAAATATACATTCTTCGTTCCTCTGCCGGACACTAGGAACATGGGATACCTCGGGATCCCCTTTACAACGGCCCGGGCGCGCACTCGAATTCCCGTCGCGTGTTCGCGCAGCTGACCAGGTATCAGTTGATGACTGACTATTTACTGGTTGAAATACGTCGAACACCCGTGATCGTTCTCACGCCACGTACTTTCTAATTTCTTTTTGTAGAATTTCACACTCCTATCCGTCGGTTTTAGTTTAACGAGTTCTGTAAATATTGGAACTCTTCCTGCTAGTAGACTGTTCAAGACTGTAATATTAACTACTTAACGACACGAATCACTCTGCTACGTAACATTCTAACACTTCGAACACTACTGCACGAGTAAATACACACATGCTCCCTGGCGTAGTAACGGCACGGAATCTTCACAAGTAAGTACGCACCCCTGACGTGGTAACAGCTCGAACACATTATAAGAAGTAAGTAAGTCCGTCTCCACGACCCAATATTTATATTCGACTCCCCTCTCCTCCGAGTTCACGGGATGTCATCTTACGACGCGCAAACTCCGATATCCTCACACGAATATTTGCGCTTTGCCAGTGACTTAAATATGGGATCCGATGATGTAATTATGTTCTCAAAGGCTCTATGCCTATTCTCAACTAATATCGTTCGCTGGTAATTGATATAATTGTGAATTTAGCTCTTGTATCCCGGCCTGGGATTTCGCGCTCTTTTGCCACGTCTTTGCCTGCAGCCAATCAATGGATAGCATTCATGAATTCTCAGAATTACGCCAATCAATCTCCATCAGTTAGTGACTTTTAATAACTTTTATTATATGGTTAGGCTTCTAAATTCCACCTTATTCCGAATTTATAACCCACTTCCTTCTATAAATTTAATCCGTGGATTTAAGGTTGACAGTGCTTCTTACAATACGAAGTAGGCGTACCTACTACTGGTCTATGAATTTTACGATTGGTGCATGCTAGCGCGGGACAGAGAAGTTTCATATTTTTTTCTTCAAGTGCCAACCTTGAGCTCAGCTACTGCTAGTAACTTGGAGCTCCTTTGACATCTTTTCTACGAATTTTGCACATGGCTCTATACGCTGTTGCCACTACCAATTTCGCTCGGGGCGATGAATGTTTCCGCTAACTTGTCAACAATTCTCGCCTCTCTCTTTCCCCTTCGTCACCATTTCTGAGAAATCTAATTCTGCTGTCCCTTGGATTTCTTAATCTTAGTGGAGACAACAGTCTGTGGCAGGTTGCACAATACCATCTCGGCCTGTTCTGTACTTACAGTAAGATATTCTTTCTTCTCAAAATGAAATGTATATTCCTCAATAATTAATTACAATTGAATGACGCCTATCACACCCCCACCAGGGCGCATTAAATCTACCGATGCGGGGCTGACGTATTTGAGCATTTTCAAATTCTGCTGGACTGAGGCGGGATCACTCCACCAATTTAAACTCAGGAGGCCAGCGCTGTACCGCTTGAGCCACTCAGCCTATAATAATAATAATAATAATAATAATAATAATAATAATAATAATAATCATGAATTTATATAGCAGATGATTTTCTTTCTTCCCTTCCCAGAATCACTTCATCATCTCGCTGTGCTTTTCTTCCGTTCTTCCGTTCATGCAGTGTTGGTTCTCATCTTGGGTTTTTCAGCAATATGTTTGTTCACCACCTTTCTAAAGCTAGCCTTGTCCCATATAATTTCACCTGTCATGCTGATTTCTTGATGGTCTTTTTCAATTTCAATTATACAATTTGTTCCGAGGTATCTGTGGAACAGCAGAGGTGAAAGAAGGTGCTGGGATGAATAGGTCTCAACTTACGAAATTAAAGTTAACTTAAAATTTAACAAAGGTTATATTTTCTTTTCAAGATCAAGAAATAACAAGTATGACAGGAACTCAGTTATATATCAACCAGTTAAGAATGTACAATTACAGTTTATTAATGGATTTTGGGCTTCGAGCCCCAGATTCACAATCCCTGAGCAATGAGCCCAACTTTACTTATACACAAGTTTCAACAAAGGGGCAGAAAACCCCAATCATGCCAAGGAGCATTTGCTCCCAATTACCCAGTTAAGCCTGCTCGAGGCACACAGAAAATACAATTTAAGAAAGAGCAACCCGCTCTCAAAGTTCAAGCCAATTCAAAGGCCACACCAAACTCTACCTTCAAGCTGCCCTCCAGGCACACAAGAACAGGGGTAAAAATACACAACCTACTGAGGCCTATTCAGTAAAGAAACAGGATAATTACATGGCCCCAAAATACCAACAGGAGTGGAGGCGAAACTTGCACTCCTAATACACCTTTTTAAAACCTCTTTGGCTCTTAGGCCGCTTATGCAAGGGCTAATCCCATACTACGGAGGTAACACGATAGGAAAATTTTATTACATTACAAAGAGAATGGAAACAGTTATAAAAACGTAGTCACCTCAAAACAATATGAGTGGGAGCTCGAGAGGGTTATGCACTCTCTATCCCAATTTGTAGTTAAAGTGACAGAATTTTATACCGAGTGTCTTTTACATTTTAAAGGAAGGTTACATGATAAAAGTTTCGAACCTGCCCCGAGGGTTAAACTGCTGAGCTAGCAAGCAAAGAAGTTATTAAAAGGCCATTACCTGATGGATGAACTGCCGCTCGAAGAAAGAGGCGCTTCCCGCCCCCTGCTACATAATCACACTAGGATAGATGTTACTGAAGTGGCCAGGAGACAAGAAAATCAGCAGTTTATAAACCCTCGCGGAAAATTCGAGACGTTTCATGAATGAGAACCCACACCCCCCTCAATTTTATTGGCTAGGATCAAGCAACATATCCATATCGGAGAAGCCGTACGTTATTGTTCAAAAATTAACTAAAGAAATTCGGGATTGGCTAAATTCAAAACAAGCGGAAAGAGAAGGGTTATACTGCCAACCCAAAAAACTTATGAACACAAAATTTCTCAAGAACAGTTCCTTCACTTCGCACTAGGGTGCACAATTGCAGTTCTTCAGTAGTGCCATCTAGAAGAGAATGTTCACACTTCTCACTACAGAGAAAACAAATATAAATCGAAAAAGACACAGTTCAGAACTCTTCAAAATTTACAATAGCGACATCTTCTGAGAAATTTTAGAATTAACATGGTTGTTAAAGTTCGGGCTTCCTCCAGTAGAGGAGTTTCAACTGGCGCAATGTTTGAATTAGCGGCGCGGAGGTGGACCGCCCGGTACACAATTATTCTTGACTTTTAGAGAGGAGGCATAATTAATTATCTTTTAGTAAGATTATTATTATTATTATTATTATTAAGGGGTTATTCTGCCCGAAGGCAGGTCCAAACCTCCGCAGAGGTGTTCCTGAGCCGGAGTGTACATGCGGTAGGGTGGCCAGTTCCTTTCCGCTCCTCCATTCCCTTACCCCCACCAACAGCGCGTGGCAACCCATCCAACTTCTGACCACGCCCAATGTTGCTTAACTTCGGAGATCTCACGGGATCCGGTGTTTCAACACGGCTACGGCCGTTATTATTATTATTATTATTATTATTATTATTATTATTATTATTATTATTATTATTATTATTATTATTATTATTATTATTATTATTATTATATAATTCGCTGGGGCCATCAAGGACCACGTTAAGTCTTGTTGCATTTGACACTGAACTTGGCCTTCTTTAGAGCCCAAATTTCCCTCATTCTTTGTGAGTGTGCCTGCTTACGCTCCTCTGTCCAAGGGGCACCGTGTCTTCTCTTCGGTTGCTCGTCTCGGTTTAGCCCGTTCGTTAATATTTTCTTGCGGAAGAGATCTCTGTTAAAGGCGTCTTCAGCTGAGATATGTAGCATTTGCAGGTCTTCTTTGGTATTTCTGAACCAGGGAATTGTGGTTTTGGGGTTTGAATCAAAAAATGAAAGATTTCTTTAGTTAATTTTCTTCTGTCCATTCTTTTCAGATTACCGTAAAATCGTGCCCGTCTTTTTCTGATTGTGTCGGTAATTTTCTCTATTTTGCTGTAGACTTCCTTGTTGGATCTCGTTTGATGGATTCCATTTCTGTACTTTGATCCCACGATTCCTCTCACAATTTTGCGTTCTCTTTTCTCCAGTTCTTCAAGGAGTCCTTTGTTGGCATTTAGAGACAGGGTTTCGGCTGCATATAGAACTACTGGCTTCAGAACTGTTTCATAGTGACGTATCTTGGTGTTTTGAGAAAGGCATTTTTGTTGTAGATTGTGCGGGATGTTTGGTAGGCTATTTCCAGTTTGCGTACTCGCTCCTGAAGTGCTTCTTTGTCCAGTCCATTTTTCATGATTATTTCACCCAGGTATTTGAATTTGTCTACTCGGGTGATATCCCCGTATTTTGTATGGAGTTTTGGTGGAGCCTCTTTGATGTTAGTCATTACTTCTGTTTTCTCAAACGATATCTGCAAACCAGTTTGTTCGGCAATTTCCTTTAAAATTTCAACTTGAGCTCTAGCGGTTTCTATGTCGGTTGAGAGAACAGCAATATCATCGGCAAATGCTAAGCAGTCTGTTGCGATCCCCTTGGATTTGGTTCCTGTTCTCAACGGACAGTAGTTGGTTTCCTGTAATCTCACCCGCCAGGTTCTGATGATCTTTTCAAGAACACAGTTGAAGAGTATCGGGGATAGCCCATCACCTTGTCGGACTCCTGTTTTGATGTCAAAGGAATGCGAGAGACATCCGTGAAACTTCACCTTGGATTTTGTATCGGTCAGGGTGGCTCTAATTAATGCCAGCAGTTTCAAATCAACTCCAAATTCATTTAAGATGTTTAGCAGGACTTCCCGATCAATGGAGTCGTACGCTTTCTTAAAGTCCACAAAGACAGACACATACTGCTTGGACCTTAGCGTACAATATCTGATGATCGTTTTGAGATTTTGGATCTGTTCAGCTGTTGAGCGACCTTTTCTGAACCCTCCTTGGTATTCACCTATTTGATGTTCGACTTGTACTTCCAAACGCTCCAGGATGGCAAGTGATAGAATTTTGTAAGTCACGGGTAGCAAAGATATTCCTCTGTAGTTGTTGATGTTCTTCATGCTGCCTTTTTTGTGTAATGGATGGATCAAAGCTATTTTCCCATCTTCGGGTAGGGTCTCCTTGTTCCAAATTTCTTCTGTTTGCTTTTGCAAGATATCATGTGATTCTTCTGGGGCGTATTTCCATAGTTCTGCTACTACTGAGTCTTCCCCCGCCGCTTTGTTATTTTTGAGACGGGCAATGTGGCGCTTGATTTCATCCCTGTCGGGTGGTCTGGAATCTGGGTACCTGAGTAAAGGTTCCTTGGTCTCAATGGAGCTTTGAGGTTTAGAGCAATTAAGTAAATTCTTGAAGTAATCTGCCAGAATGCTGCAGTTTTCTTCATTTGACGTCGCCAGTGTGCCGTCCGTTCGCTCAAAGCATAGAGATGGTGATTTATAGCCAGTGAGTTTGCGTTTGAAGGCTCTGTAGTACTCTCTGCTTTCATTCTTCCTAAAGTTTTGTTCTATCTTTTCAATGAGAGATTTTTTGTATTTACGTTTCTCAGTTTTGAACACCCTAGCTGCTTGGGCACGTTGGGTTTTGTAGGTTTCCCAATCATTTTCTGATTTCGTAGAGTTGTACTGTTTCCATGCATTGAGTCTTTCTTGGAGGACTGATTTGCAGGTACTATTCCACCAGGCATGCTTTTTGCTTCTCTTGATTTCTGCAACGTCTTTGGCGGCCTCAACAAGGAAACTTTTGCCGTTGTTAAAGTCACAGTCATTTGTTCTAGCCTTCTCCTGGAACTCCTCGACCCTTTGCCGAAGTTTATCATTGTCGAAGCGTGTGATCTGTTTGGTTGTCTTCCTTGTGTTTGCGGGAATTGGTTTGAATTTGATAAGAGACATACAATGATCTGAGGCCACATTGATGCCTTTCTGTACCTTGACATTCATAATCTCAGGGCTGTTTCTCCTGGAGATCGCAACATGATCAATTTGGAACTCTCCGAGAGCTTGGACGGGAGAACGCCAAGTCATTTGCTTTCTGGGTAGATGGCGAAAGTGGGTCGACATGACCTGCAGGTTGTGATTTTCGCAAATGGTCACCAGTCTTTTGCCGTTGGGATTGGTTCTTTTGTGAGCAGGGTAATTTCCTATAACTTTCTTGTACTTCTGCTCACGATCTAGTTGGGCATTGAAGTCACCCAAAAGAAGCTTGAAATGGTGTTTGGAGATTTTGTTCAATTTTTCATCCACTAGGTCCCAGAAATTATCAACTTCGTCTGGATCAGACTTGTTCTTATCGTTTGTAGGAGCATGTGCGTTAACTAGGGCGTAGGTTTTGTTCGCGCATTTAATTGTGAGTATAGACAATCTGTCATTCACAGGTTCGAAATTTGCAACCGATTTAAGGATCTTGGTTCTAACAGCAAACGCGGTTCCAAGCATCACAGCTCCATTGAGGATTCCTCTTTGCGCTGTGCTCTTGAAAAATCGGTAGCCTTCAGATTCAAAAATCTCTTCATCTGGGTACCTTGTTTCCTGTAGGGCCACTACGGATATCTGATTTTCGTGAGGAGCTTTGGTGAGGGTTTTCAGCTTGCCAGTTTGTGTAAGTGAATTTATGTTGAAAGTTGCTAGAAAGGTTTTAGATTTTGGCCTGAGTTTTTGACTCTTCGGGGTACACCGAGACGCTCCGACTCGTCTTTTGCATGATGTCGAGTCTCCCCCAGAATCCGAACGAGACTCGTGCGCCGTGGCGTTCACGACGAGGGATTTATCCTAAGATTTACCCCCTGGGGTATGTTTCTTGAAATGTTGTGCCATCATGCTTTTTGACTTGACTTTGCTTTGGACGGGTACCCATCCTTTTACAACTAGGGTTGTTAGCCCTAGAGGTTGCCTCAAGATGTTTTCTGGCTTCTGGTCATTTACCAGTCTTCGCCGTAACCCTGGCAAGGGACCAGTTTTTCTTTTTCACGGTGGTATTTTATTTCCCTACTACCCTCTGACTCTGCTGGCGGCAGAGCCAGCGAGCTTCCCCAATTCCAATGGGACGCGCCCGATGAAGGTAACCGGTAAATCCCCACACCGGTTTTTATTATTATTATTATTATTATTATTATTATTATTATTATTATTATTATTATTATTATTCGAGGTCTTCCAACTTCTGATTTCTTAAACCCCGATTAGTTTCAACAAACTTGTAAGTGTTCGCAACCGAGCTCGTTGTTAGCAAGGCGTCGTTCGTACAGAATGATACACTCTAGCGAAAGATGTGCGAGCCATCGATCACTGTCACTCTGCCGCAACAGAAGGTCAGTGGCATTGTGCGCTCTTTAATTTGTACTACACCGAAACCACGTGGCAAAATCAAACCTCTCGGTTACTGCTATGCAGCTTCTGTGTTTTAAGTTTCGAGCAAGGAAAGATGAACGACTTACCGAATCGTCTGAATAAGATTCATTTTCATGGTGGTTTAAAGTACAGAAGTTCTTCCTAATGGAACTGAGAGGTCCACATACATATACAGAGGGACAGCAAACGTATTTTTCCGACTTCTTGGCTGAATGGTCAGCGTTTAGGCCTTCAATTCAGAGAGTCCCGGGTTCGAGTTAATCGCATCTGATTAATTCTTCTAGTGCGAGGACAGGCTATTTGTGCATTCTGCCATTCATAATACGTATCCATTGTAAAAATATATTTAGGATCAAATCATATTATCCACGACTGATTTAACTCTAATGATAATATAACGCCGGGCTGTGTGGCTCAGACGGTTGTGGCGCTGGCCCTCTGACCCTAACTTGAGAGGTTCGATCCTGGCTCAGTTGCGTAGTATTTGAAGGTGCTCAAATATGTCAGCATTGTGTCGCTAGATTTACTGGCACGTAAAAGAACTCCTGCGGGACTATATTCCGGCACATCGGCGTCTCCGAAAACCGTAAAAGTAGTTAGTGGGACGTTAAGCCAACAACATTATTATTAATATTATTAAACTCTAACAATCTTGGTATTGGTTTTACGTCCCACTGACTATACGAACAGTCACAGTGCAGTTTCATACAAACGTCAATCGACAGTGACCAACCCCACCCCACTCTTTTATCACTGATTGTTGATAAGCACTTTTGATTCATTTCAACAGGCGCTGTGTTTGCCAGAAATTGTGTAGGCATATGAAGAAATGAAGAGTCCGACTCCTTGGCTGAATGGTCAGCATTGAGGCCTTCGGTTCAGAGGGTCTCTGGTTCGATTTCCGGTTGGGTCGGGGATTGTAATCAAGTCTGATTGATTCTTCTGGCTCGGGGACTGGGTGTTTGTGTTTGTTCCAACACTTTTCTCTTCGTATTCAGACAACATAGTACACAGCCAACCACCAGAGAAACACGCAATAGTGATTACATCCTTCCAAATAGGATTGGTGTCAGGAAGGGCATCCGGCCGTAAACAGAGCAGAACCACATGTGATACACAGTTCACACCCGCGACCCCACAAGTGTGGGAAAAGCGGTAGAAGAAGAAGAGAAGGTGAAAAAATAAAGAATAAAGGAAAAATAGTGACAAGTGACAAATTATTTGTCCGGCTCTATGGCTAAATGCTTAGCGTGCTGGCATTTGGTCCGTGGGTTCTGAGGTTCGATTTCCGGCCGGGTCAGGAATTTTAACCTTCATTGGTTAGTTCCGAAGTTTCGGGGGCTGGATGTTAGAATTCTTCATATATAGGGCCCCATTCTCACTAACCCGCAGGTCGCTTATCAGGCGTCAGCTCGAATGACCTCCACCAGGACTCTCCAGAGACCACACGCCATTATTATCCTTGATGGCTGGAATTCAACTGATGTATTTTGTTTAGCGAATGTCTTTTAGTGCTGGGAGTGTCCGAGGACGTGTTCGGCTCGCCTGGTGCAGGTCATTCTGATGTCCATGGGGGACCTGCGCTGTGAGTGCGAGATGATGATGTAAAGAAAATGTCGGCACATAGTCTACTCCTGTCGACTAACACCAAGAGGCCCACTGCAGGCTTAACTTATCCATCTGACGGAAGGCAAACTATTAACAGCGTCAAATGCACTCAGTTTATATGAACAATGGGGCGGCGTTTGGAACTGAATCCAGCCTTTTGCTAGTGATTACAACTTGTATAGCATCACTTTTCCTATCCTTCCGTCCGGCTTAATGGCTAAATGGTTAGCGTGCTGGCCTTTGGTCACTGGGGTCCCGGGTTCGATTCCCGGCAGGGTCAGGAATTTTACCATCATTGGTTAATTTCACTGGCACGGGGGCTAGGGGTATGTGTTATCTTCATCATCATTTCATCCACATCACGACGCACAGGCCACCTACGGGCGTCAAATCGAAAGACCTGCACCTGGCGAGCCAAACATGTCCTCGGACACTCCCGCCACTAAAAGCCATACGACATTTCATTTAATTTCCTATCCTTCTGGCCAACTTTCTGGTGGGTGAAAATTGTTTCCATCAGCGGAACTTGAACCAACGAACTACGGTATCAGACAAGAAAGACTTGACCCCTTAACGATCATGGCCACCATGACCAATCTTTAATTAAAGTAACATTCGTGGTATTAACAATAAATTGTCTTTAACAATGGAGAATAATTAAAGTTACGTAAGAAAGGACCGGAAGAGACAAAACATACAAGTGCCATTTTTGTCGGCGGCTTCGCGCCATATCTTTCAGAATATAGAGCGCGTACTTTGAATTTGTTTTAGTCTGCGTGCCAATACGACTCGAACCTCAGTTTCCAAGACGACATTTTTGGAAAAACAAAGTGCATATTATAAACGAGTAAATACGGCAAACGTTTTACATCATACCTTGGTTCTCCGGTCAGTGCTGTGTGTGACACTATTCTAAACGCCCGTATACGAGTAAATGCGGCTTGCATGAAGTGGCGGTAAACTACTGGTGTTCTCTGTGATCGTCGGATACCAATCCACCTGAAGTCCAATATTTACTGGACTGTTGTTCGATCAGTCGCTCTCTACGGCTCTAAATTCTGGTCGGCAACAGTCAAGCACAAACAAGCACTTCGTATCATGCTTCAATGGTCACCATGTCACCAACACAGAAATGCAGAAAATCATGGGAGTTGACCCGATTGTAGACAAGATGCGTGACACCCAACTTCTTTGGTATGGCCACGTAATGCGTAGAGAAGGGAGATTTGTTGTACAGACGGCACTTCGCATCAAGCTATGGGGAAATAGGCTATGTGGTCAGACTAAGAAACGCTGGCTTGATCGCCTTCAAGAAGATATGCGTTATACTTACCGTGTTCCAAACTATGCGTTTACTAGAACCAAGTGGAGATTGACTTGCAAAAATAGCGCGCCTTGCTCCATTGCGGGACATATGCTAAGTAGATGATCCTGATGATGATTCTTAACACATAGGAGATCATAAGGTGCACCGAATTTTGTTGGGGATAGTGGAGTTTATTCTATTTAAATACCTTCATGGGCTTCAGATAAGTCTGTCTTCCTGCTCCATGGAAAGTGCTTGATCCTTACTTTAACGTGATCAACATGTGCATATTTGCATGAATTTATTTACAGATTTTAACCAAGTTAGTACCTTCATTTATATTTAAAATCAAAATGTAGAAATTAATGAGTTATTCAGATGAATTTCCGCATACTTTCCACAAGTGAGGTGTAGGATATATGATTAAAATTTATTTTATCTGTACCAGTTAATATTTTTAGTGTATTGTAATGCATCGTAAAAGAAATAATACAAACAGAAAATACAGTAATATTGGACAAAATGAGCTGGGATTATTGAAATTTCATGGATTCACTCCAGCACTGACTGGTTATTGGAAACCGATTCCATCGCTGCTATATTTCAAAGCAGTCGTGTTTAGTCTATAATATTCGTGTTGAGTGCTAGTCTCGTGTTCAGATATTCTTGTTGAAGCCCAGTCCACGTTATTGCTGTACAACTTGCAGCGTAGTAGGACTACATCACAAAGAGCTGTATCGACAGGAGATAAAGGAGGACGACAGAATCGCATTAGCGGCCAGTCCACCTTCACCCTTTATAGACCATAGCTCGAATAATTTCCCACCGTCGTTACGTAACAATTTACATCGCTCGGACGAATTCGATAAGAAAGCATGCAATAAGATTAAATGGCATTGGATTTAATAATTTAGGGCACGATTCTTAGTTTATGAAAAACGAAATTTAGTATTTAAAAATATACACCACAAGACCCGTCTGAGTAGCACGAGGTAAAACATAATTTTCGAACGAGAAAATCTCATTTGTTTGACTTTTGTTACTACTGCATTCTTAATATTTAATAAAGGTAACAGGCATATATACTGCCTGGCAGAAAATGTTAAGCAACCACAAGGAGTGGTTGAATATGAATGAAACTACATATGCTGAAAGATAATCTTCCTTTACTGAACTGGTTACAATAATGGGATGAAAGAGACAAGGCCATTGGCATTTACAGGTGGAAAGATGGCGCCATGTCAGTAGGGTGTCAGACCCCAACCCCCCAAACCACGCCCGTAATGCATGCCCTCATGCGGTTCGGAATGGTGTCAAACAGCCGTTGGATTCTCCCCAGAAGTAAGTTAGTCCACAGTTGTTGCAGCTGTCCCTCCAGATCCCACAGGTTGGTACTGAGACGTAGTTCCCTTCCAATGTCATCCCACACGTCCTCAATGATGGAGAGGTCCGCGGATCTTGCTGGCCATGGGAGGACCTCAACATGCTCTAGGCAGTCCATAGACACACGTGCTGTGTGTGGACGTGCATTATCTTCTTGGAAGACTGTCCAATGGTGCTGTTCCGTAAGGGGTAGGACGTGCGGACGCAGAGTGTGTGTGACGTATCGCTGTGCCGTCAAAGTCTGTCGAAGCACTGTTAGAAGTGACCTGAACGCATATCCTATGGCTCCACACCATGATGCCAGGGATTACGCCTGTGTGTCTTTCCGCAATATGGGCAGGATCTACCTTCTGCCCTCGACGCCGCCAAACCCGCACACGGTGGCCATCGGGGGTTATGGAGAAGCGGGACTCATCATTGAAAGTGATGCGACGCCAGTCGTCATCTGTCCATGCCTCCCGGGCAAGGCACCACTCCAAACGCAGGCCTTGGTGTTCTGGTGTCAATGGCAACCGACGCATGGGGCTGTAGGACCCCAGTCCGACGGATGCGAGTCGTCGAGACACTGTGCGGGAACTCACAGGATGTTGTAGAGTCTCCAGTACATGTTCGTGGATGGCGGGTGCCGAAGTTATGGGATCCCGCAGTGCTTGGCTCGCCATACGACGGTCCTTCCTCGGTGTGGTGTTTCTTGGTCAACCCGAACCTACACGTCGTGACTGGGTGCCCTCGTGTACCCATTGAGTCCAGCATCGGGCCACTGTGACATCTGAATGGTCCACGTGCCTGGCAATTGCACGATACGACCAACCAGCCTCATTCAGTCCCACAATGCGGCCTCTGTCAAATGCTCTCAGCTGGTGGATAGGCTCTCTAACGCGTTTGTGAGGCATCGCGAGTGCTGTACGTAGTTCTCTCTGCACGTCTTGCTTAACTGTCTGGCTCACAGCTGTTGACTGGTAACAACAACAGGACGGTGTCATTCACGAATATACTCTGGCGGGCGTTTTACCCATTACATATCCTTGGAAATCTAATCATATCAATGGTATGCATGTATACCGAAATGTGATAATATTGGACCACTCCTACTTGGTGTTTAACTTTTTTGTCAGGCAGTGTATTAGCTGAGTGATTAGCGCTGCAACGTTTGGCATTGTTTAATTTCCTACCTGCACCTCGCTCTAGGTACGTGTACCTTCCCGTTGTGTCATCTTTGCCTGTAACTCCTTGAGATTTCTACTCTACTTATCACTGCACTTAAACTCCTACTAACTACACGTATTAATTTATCAACCAAATATTCATAGCTGATTAACTAGAGGTAAACACAACTACTAATTAAAATAACATCTAATTAACTGAGAAACTTGGTATAGGTATTATCCCACCAGGGTCATTGCAATCTTTGAGCACTGTGCGTCATGATAAAGTTAGGGTCATCGATCTCTTTAGACCTGTAAATACCAGAGGCACGTGAACGGATCAAGGGTTACTGGTTGGGAACCCTTAGTTACCTAATATCGAATGCTATCCTTGCCGTGAGCTATCTGCGTGGCAATTCACGTGACCGGACATTGTAATCCTATGGTTACTGATTACTCTATTTCCAAAGCAGTTTCCAGAATGTGGAACTTGAGTAATTGCGAAGGTAGTTTGCATCCTAAAAACTGTGCAGTTTGTACTTAACGGGTGTGTGACAATTTTTCGCGTGCTTTAACCTTTAAGCTCGTTGTAAACAGTTTATTCTCGTGTACGGCTCATTCATAATTGTACCACATTTATACTTTCTTAAACAGGCTTAACGATTTTTGCACCAATGTCCGTAAATCATAGATGTAGTTTTTATGAACATTTGACACTCTTTCTCCGTTATGACGAACTATACTGGAGTTAGGTTAAAAATTTAGCTCATTTTCAATTGCCATCACAAGTTCGCCCAGTAAACAATTTTTGAGTAAGCTTATATTCCATGATTTATTAAAATAGTGGGGAATCTTGATTTAAATTAGTACAAGTATTTATAGTATCTTATAACCAAAGTTCAACCTAATTTCTACTTTTTTTAACATTCATGGCTGAAGATTGTAAAAGTAATATTTCATCAATGAATAATGAGCCACACGATGAGAACCTAGTAGACCATGTAAACAAACCCTTGAACCACCTCAGTTTGAATAAATCTAAAGAGCCATGCCAAATTTGCGGAACATTTTTTAAATCCGTTCCCATTCATGTCAGAAAAGCACATACAAAAGTTTATAGAAGTAATGTTGCGTTGAAGTATTCGGCAAACAACTCGAATGGGGACCTCGTACCAACTGAAGAAATTGTGGCGAGTTTCACTGCTGCCGAAAAAATTCGTACAATGAATGTTAAGCCGGAACAAATCATCGAACTTGAAAAATGTTTGAAAACCTCATCGGTGACGGTAGTATGGAATGCTCTGAGAAATTAACTAGTGATTTATTTGAATATATTTTCAAATGTAATGGTCATATGACTGGACGAAAGCATACAGCAGTAAGATATTATAAAGCTTGGAAACAACGTCAGACTGATAAAACTGTAGGAGCCTGGCTAACTAAAAGTCGTCAGACATACACGAAGAATATTCGATATGAATAAGCGGCTATATAATTACGAATTTGCTCCGCATCATTATTATAGCAAAAGGCGAAAGGTAGCGAGAAACATTATGAAAAATTACTCTGACCAAATGTGTAAAATTCCAATTAACATTGTATCTGAACATTTTAAATACTTATATATTCTGACCACAACTTACTAACACACCAATGAATAATCCACTGTGTACGGAAGGAATATATTCATATATCAGAGGAAGAAGTCAAATTCGCTATGTCACGAATGAGAACTGATATACCATCAGGTGTCGATAGAATTATCATACCAGAGTGCGAAAGTAATAAGTCATCTAACGAATGTCATGTTACCGGTCAAGTTGGCCGTGCGGTTAGGGGCGCGTGGCTGTGAGCTTGCATCCGAAGATAGTGGGTTCGAATCCCACTGTCGGCAGCCCTGAAGATGGTTTTCCATGGTTTCCCACTTTCAGACCAGGCAAATTCTGGGGCTGTATCTTAATTAAGGCCATGGCTGCTTCCTTCCAACTCCTAGGTCTTTCCTATCCCATCGTCGCCATAAGACCAATTTATATCGGTGCGACGCAAAGCCACTAGCAAAAAAAGAGAATGTCATATTGACGTTTAAGAAGTGTCCTTCAGTGTTTAAGGTAGCCAGAACAGTCCTGATATTTAAAGGAGGTAGCCAGGACAAGGTTACTGATTGAAGACCTATCTTGATTTATTCAGTGATAAGAAGAATAATAGCAAAGAAACTAGACAGGCGTTTTCGAATGTTCGTTAGTTTTTCTTTACAACAACGAGGGTTTGTTTCTGTCCCAGGAACGCATATCAATACTTCTATCATAAAATATTGTTTGAGAAGTGACAAATTCAATTGGAGGAACTACTGTATAGGACTAAAGCGTATGACAGTGTTTGTCTTGAGCATATTAGCAGATGTGTATATCGTATTGATATGCTTAACAATCTAAGAGACCTGGTTATTGATCTCGTCCAGGATATAAAATAAATATTGTAGATGGGCTGAATAAAACCGAAAATATTCAGCTTTTCAAAGAAGTAGCACAAGATTCCCATATATCACTTATTCTGTTTAATTTGGCAATAGATGGTTTCACTAACAACATTGCCGAACCTGAGATATCCGATATCTACGGATTCAAACTGTTTGAGGGCGTTGGCAGCTTTTCAACTTTAGCATTTGCTGATGACATAGCGTTAATTAGCAATGATATCTAGTCGATGCAGTCTTTGATAAATTTAACTGTTGATCATTTATTTGATATAGTATTGAAACTCAATCCAAGGAAATACAAGGTTATAAACATTAAGAATGGGATCTTATGTGAAGGTAATGTGACATTGTCAGGTGGATATGACTTGCATTGCATTCAAAGGGGAGAAACGATAAAATATCTAGGAGTGACTTTTGAAGAAGAAATTATCTTGGATATATCAACATTAATTCGCAAATTTTCTGCTGATCTGCATAGTCTATCCACTTCAGTTCTCCTCAAACTGATCAAAAAGTACTCCCTTAAACAGGATACCCTAACAGTTTTTGGTTCATATTGACAAAATTATCTGTGCGACTGTTAAATATATTATAGGAATACCTCATGATTGCCCTAATGGCATACTCTATGCTCTATGCAATTTCAGAGGTTTGGGCATCATAAAAAGCCAATGAGAAGCGTGCCTTCAAAATATTAACATTTGTGAACGATTAGGCCGATCTAAGGATGAACTTATCTCCAGATGTCGGGACTTAAAATCGGAGAAACATGCAGGTTTAAAACGTCTAGGCTTGCCGGTAAATGAAGTATTTCTGTGATCCTCTGCCTGGAAATTGAGGAATGAGCTTCGTCAGCGATCGTTTGAGGATTGGTGTCATCTTCCTCACAAAAGCAAAGGTGTAGAGACCAATAAGGATGATTCCAAGGTTACACCATGGATGAATGATGGGAGTGGTCTTTCATCATCACAGTGGACTAACGCAATAAAGATATCATGCAATGCATCCGCAGTGAGAACGGTACCAGGGCGTTCACAGTCTACCGTTAACTATTGCCACCTAGGATGTGAAGAACCTTATACCCTGGGCAATGTGTTGGGCTACCACTCAAAGGGAAATTTACAGAACAACATGCGCCATCACAAGGTCCGTTCTTTCACTGTGACGGCCCTGCGGAAGGCAAAGTAGGGGGTTTGCGAAGAAGTGCACTGCCGTTTAGAAGAACGTTCGACCAGGTGAGCGGATATTTTCCCTATCAACAATGAAGAAAAGAAATGCCTCCTATAAGACCCTACCATACGCTTTGAGGTCAACTCGGAGCAGGCATTGGTTGATGTTTTCGATACAGATACACCAGATTGCAATCAGTATTGCCCATGCGTCCCTCACTTAAGTGAGAGCTATAACACAATTGGTTATGCATGGGAAGAAAGGGGACTTCTCTTCGCAGCCAGAGAAACTTCATATAAGGACACGAATTCCTATCTCAAGAAGATGGACCATACGTTGACCATACGTACAACATCTTTCATAAAGTATTTTGAAGGATTCGTTGATAATTCTAAACCACCATTTATATTCTTGTCATTAGTAAAAATTACTACATTTCTATTATACATTTAAAAAATGTGTTGTATTACGAATCCTTGGTGTTCACCCGAAATTGCGGCCGGATGTCTTTTTTTTAGATTAAGCAAATTGTTAAGCGATTATTCTATAGATTGTCTTTGCATAATGATTTTATGGCACCTGATTATCTTTGTTTCAGTCATTGTCATCAATGCATCAACCGTTCAACACTGAAACCTGCACCTTTTAGGGAACTGTTATTGTTCTTAAAAATGGTGAACAGGCCAAATAATGACTCTGCGTACATGAAGTACAATATGTACTACGTTTTCCTCGTTATGTCTTTCTTAAATCTTCATATACATAGTAACTTAACGTACAAGCAGTATTTTATAAAAGTGCTGGTCTCTAAATGTAGAAATATGAACGCGTGCGAAGCCCCCGTGGCTCAGGCGGCAGCGCGCCGGCTTCTCATTGCTGGGTTGCGTGGTCCAAATCCCGATCAACCCATATGAGAATTGTTCTGGACAAGGTGGAGGCGGGACAGGTTTTCCTCCGAGTACTCCGGTTTTTCCTGTCATCTTTCATTTCAGCAACACTCTCCAATATCATATCATTTTATCTGTCAGTCATTAACCATTGCCCCAGAGGAGTGTCACAGTCTCTGGCAACCGGCACAATTCCTATTCTCGCTTCTTGATGGGGGCTTCATTAATTTCATTCCTGACCCGGTCGATTGACTGGAAGGATTTTTCATGAACGTATGCATAGGTTAATGCTTTACATTACAATTCATTTTCAGTTTATATTCAGTGTTGATATCTTCATAAATTTCAGAGAAGTACGCCATGTATATTTGATTTGTTTCAGCCCCATTGGTGAAGTATTTCGTGCTCGTCTTCGCCAGTTCCCTGCGCTTGTCAACTGCTGTACAATTGACTGGTTCAGCGCATGGCCTGACGCTGCCTTGCAGGTACCATTTATGCTGAATTATTTTGAAAAAAGACTTTAAAGAATTTTATATTGGTTTATTTGAATTTCAATCAACAGTTCGAGAATAAATTAATTTATCGCTATCCATGTGGTGGTGATGATGCGTTCTGCTTGAGTGCTTTCAAACTATACACCCTGGAAATGACATAGCTTGTTTATTCTGATTGTACACATATATTTAGAGAGCTTAATTTAAATGTTAAATGACGGCTTACATGAGAAATGAATTACATATGAAAATTAATTCCGAATAAATTGGTAACATCTGTTGAAAAAAGTGTAGCAAAGTAAAGTGTTATGATTTAGGTAAAATTTCATCTTGCACCGAGCTAGGAAACAATTTCAAAATAACAGGAAAACATACATACATACATACATACATACATACATACATTATCATTATAGACCGTTATGCCTTTCAACTCAGTCTGCAAGTCTCTGTGAATTTACTAAACGTCGCCTCAATCCTCTATTGGCAACTAGTGCTGTGGCCTCATTTAGTTCTATACCCCTTTTAAATCATTATAAACTGAGTCTAATCATCGTCGCCTTCATCTCCCTCTACTTCTCTTACCATCCATAACAGAGTCCATTATTCTCATAGGTAATCTATCCTCCTCCATTCGCCTCAAATGACCCCACCACTGAAGCCGATTTACGCGTACAGCTTCATCCATCGAGTTCATTCCTAAATTAGCCTTTATCTCCTCAATCCGAGTACCCTCCTGCCATTGTTCCCACCTGTTTGTACCAACAATCATTCTTGCTACTTTCATGTCTGTTACTTCTAACTTATGAATAAGATATCCTGAGTCCACCCAGCTTTCGCTCCCGTAAAGCAAAGTTGGTCTGAAAACAGACCGATGTAAAGAGTTTCGTCCGAGAGCTGACTTCCTTCTTACAGAATACTGTTGATCGCAACTGCGAGCTCACTGCATTAGCTTTACTACGCCATGATTCAATCTCACTTAACATATTACCATCCTGGGATAACACACAACCTAAATACTTGAAATTATCGACCTGTTCCAGCTTTGTATCACCAACCGGACAAAAATTCTGTTGAATTTCTTACCCACTGACATCAATTTAGTCTTCGAATGTCTAATTTTCATACCATACTCATTGTACCGATTTTCAAGTTCCAAGATACTAGAATGCAGGCTTTCGGCATAATCTGGCATAATCTGCCAATAATATCAAGTCGTCAGCGTAGGCCAGACTGCTTACTACATTTCCACCGAACAGAATTCCTCCCTGCCACTTTATACCTTTCAGAAGATGATCCATGTAAATTACGAACAGCAAAGGTGAAATATTACAGCCTTGTCTAAACCTCTAAGTACCCTGAACCAAGAACTCATTCTACCGTCAATTCTCACTGAAGCCCAATTGTCAATATAAATGCCATTGATTGATTTTAATAAACTACCTTTATTTCCATAGGGTAATGGCACTATATATCGAATACCCTTTAAATATCGAACAGTTTACACATCTCGTTGCAAAATAAGAATATCGAGAAGTTTACATAACATCTGAGATTTCTAAATTCACCCTTCCAAACTTAGCTTTGTGTCAATCGATAGGTCGAAGTCGTTATCGTGTTGGTGAGCGCGGGAAAGTCTCAGAACTTTGGAGTTGGCGGGATTTTGATGAGATTGTCGTATTGTTACTAAGGTGCAGTGTCCCTGTGATTATCTGTTTTTACCGGTAAAATAGTGTCTTAAGGAAGTGTCCTTTAAATAACAGGTTGTGGTAACATACATACATGTTTATTAATTTCTTGTATTGTGAGTTTCACCTATCTTGATATTTATTTCTAAAATAAAATACTGTTCGATATTTGACTCCCAATTTATAATATCAAAAGGACGTTCGATAAAGAGGTTCATGTAATACAAAAACAACCCTTATGATAGTACATATATCACACTCCCGAATTATATGTAGAAGTTATAGATATTATTGTCAGTATTCGATTTATTATTATTATTATTATTATTATTATTATTATTATTATTATTATTATTATTATTATCAGTATTTATTTGTATATTTTGCCATTTATGCTGGTAAGCTGGAAGATATCCACATATGTAGGTATGAGTAATTTGTTTTGCACGAGTGGGAAAACATTGCTTTAATAACTCTGGTAATTTGAATGAGTCATATGGCTACCCCAGTGTTTGTTGTGATGTACTTGTGTCGGGAAATTCATGAGTCGGGTATATATGCCAGCCTGATGAGATGAGCTTGTTGCTGTATTAGGAAAGTTCGTTGACTCATCCGAGGAAAACCCCAGAGTTTGTTATTGTCTTGGGAGGAAGAAGTAGTTCAGGGCTTGGTCTTGACTAGAGATCACTCATGATTGGTGGGCAAGCTTCAATCCAGACGTATCATCTGAGAGGAGGGGGGTGTTGATGTCTATAAAGGTTGATCATACGGCGGCAACCAGAAACATTGTAAGGGTGATTGTAGAGGTGATTGTAAAGGAACGAGAAGGAAGATAACTACAACTACAACTACAACTACAACTGGCGCACTGTACGGGAAGGAAGTGGTGCTGATACACGGTACTGGAGTGACACGGCTGCAATGGACTGGACTTCAAACGTTCGTGGAGCGTAGTCTTGTTATGTTCGTGGAAAGTGGTTGATTGTGGAGAGTGCTTGCGCATTAAGTATTGTAGCACTTGTGGCGGCCTAGCATTATATGTTGGTGAAAGCTATCTCAGACTTTCCATAAATTTATGTTGAGGATCGACAGACGTGTGTATATATCTTGACAACAAGTGTTAAAATATGTGAACACAGTAGTACAAGGTACAGTATCTGTGTGATGTGATAACTGCCGATTATGAGAATCGGTAAGTCGAATTAATATAGAGACAGTGAAGGGTATTTATCTTCATACATGTACATTGTTCATCGGACTATCTACAAATGGTAGCTTAGTTCTCGCTTTCGTTTTCCCACGATTTTCATTATTATTGTTGTTGTTGTAAATATGGAGTCTTCCAGCAATATTTTATGTGTGTATTATATGTATAATGTTGTATGTTGATGAGGTGCTCATGCACGGAATTTGTTAGGAATATAGTTAGCTATTTTGGAATCAGTGTTATTGATGAACCTAGGTGCAGTTCCTACCTAATTAGTCGTTTTCAGGAGGTTAGGTAAAGCCTGCAGCAGATGTACCAGTACGCAGCATTATGTACACGCCCTGGGATATAAAGTTTATCATGCTCTTATCTAAATTCGAGGGATCCATTCTGGTGAACTCTGGCGCCCATACTACGGACATTTCGGTTAATTATGCTTATTAATTTTATTAAGTTTTTGAGTAAATTTATTTATATATTTTTATTCATGATTTTATTTATTATTATCATCAAAAAAAGTTACAACTGGCTTCCCAACGCGAGGCTGAAAATAAAACAATGTTATTATATTTTAGCTATTTAAAACTAGAAAGCAGAAAATGATTGTTTTTGGAGTTCTTGCTTATTTCCTTAACTAGTGCTCAGAGCTTTACTATGGTCAAAATTAAGACGCCCAACGGGGGAATTGTACCAAAAGTCAAAGTTAAACCTGTTGAAAAAATGAAACGGTGTCAGTATTCATTATTTGCCTTGACTGAAGCTGTTCAACAGGTGAAGTCCGGTATGATGTCGCAAAGGCAAGCATGGGTTAAGCCATGGCCATCTCGATAGGTAGTTTCGGCCTGCTACACTTGACAGTTCGCACGGATGACGTCACACTTGTAATGCTTCGATTTGGAAGCATGAGTCTTTTTTTCATGATTGTTTGCTAGCACGTTGTTGTTATTTCAGCATTATTGAAGGTCTTTGTTGGTGTTTTCAAGGGGTAACTGTACGAAAAAGCATAAGTAAAAGATGTGTTTTCGGCAATAGTATGTGTTTGCTACTACAGCATTGTAATTTGAGCAGCCTGATGATAGCAAATATTGGTAGGTTATGTTGATAATTATCTAGCGTACTTTAAAACTTGTCGTTTAATTATTTTATTATAATTTTTCTGAAAATCACATAATTCTGGTAGACACAGCGAATAGACCAGACGATTTCGTTTCAACTGTGCCCAGGGAAAATCTAAAATTAACTGATGATGCTGGACAGTCGTCATATATGTCACAAAACAGCGGAAAGCATAGGGAAGTTTTGAAAATGAAAGTTGAAGAACCTGGCCAATTTCGGTGACAAGCGTGGATATGTGGTGTAGAATTAATTAATGTTGTGTCTAAGATCTGTCATTTTTTGGAAATGCGTTTTAACAGTTATTCATAAATAATTAACGACATCATGTGCTCAAACAAGCGTAAAACAATGACATTGTTTTAGAAAGAACAATTCGCCTAGTGATTACCATCGTACAGTCCAGTTGAGTAGCCTTCATTCGAATATTTTTAATATGCAACATACAGTATGTTGAGTGCATTATATTTCCTGTATTTGTATGTAATTTCTTTTGATAATGCTTCTTCAATGTCATGTGTTTATAGGGTTATTATTGCATTTCTTCTGCTTTGTCATAGGCCTAATAAGAAGTATCGTATCAGTGATATAGGAATTACACGCGACAACGAAGACTTAGCGCTAAGCGTGTGACGTCACAACTCTTGGTAGCAGGCTTCTATATCAAGATCACTATGGTTAAACCCAGTGCACACTGGCGGCCAGTAGTACGAACCAGTAATGGCCGCTATTATTTAGCCGTCTACTGTCCTCGTGTGCAGAGGTACTTCCGCTTCAACGTCCAACTGGCTACTGGCGACCACCAAACTCAATCATGTTTGAGTTTAGTGGACGGCAGAGAGCCAGTAACAGAATCACGTGACCTAGTGGCAACCATTATTGAACTAAAGAAAATTCATATTTTTTGTTTAATCATCTCTTTTATGGTCAGCATAGTTGTTGGGAGTGACGACCCTAATAGATATGCACATTTCTGCACTTACTTACTTTGAACTCACCAGTATAATAACTAGGAAATTGTTACTCATTTTACAAACGTTTATTAAGTGAAAACCCCTGTGGATGGGGGACGCAGACAAAGAAAACACCCACGGTATCTCCTGACTGTCGTAAGAGGCTACTAAAACGGAGCACCCCCTGGGGATGGAGGACGCAGATGTACAATACAACCGCGGTAACCCCTGCTTGTCGTAAGAGGCGACTAAAAGGGGCGACCTGGGCCCGGACATGGATTGTGTTTGGTATCATGTGTTGGACCCCCTGATGATGGGAGGGGCTGAATAGATTTACAGGTAATCCCTGCCTGACGTAGAAGGCGACTAAAAGGGTCATGTGGCCATCGGTCCCCTCTTTTTTAAATTTATATTTAGGATCGTTTCAACCTCCTTTGGGTTACTATTGCACAACTTCCTTGACTGTTGATGTTCTTCCTTTTTACTCCAATATTCCTTCATTCTCTGGCTCGCATTTGCTCGTCCCTCATCCGAGAACACCCTTCTTGTTCTCCTGGGTTTCTCTAGGAACAGATCCGTCAACTTCGCAATTTTCCTTCTGAACACTGTTCTGTTTGTAATATCTCCCTCCTCAATGCCACATTTTTTAAGATCCTGATGAACTTCTTTCAGCCGTGGTACTTGGGTCTTTCTTCTTTCCTGGAAGATGAGAATCTTATTTGCTAGGCGTTCCGGTCTCATTCTTCTCAGGTGTCCATAGAAAGTCAGTCCACCGGGCGAGTTGGCCGTGCGCGTAGAGGCGCGCGGCTGTGAGCTTGCATCCGGGAGATAGTAGGTTCGAATCCCACTATCGGCAGCCCTGAAAATGGTTTTCCGTGGTTTCCCATTTTCACACCAGGCAAATGCTGGGGCTGTACCTTAATTAAGGCCACGGCCGCTTCCTTCCAACTCCTAGGCCTTTCCTATCCCATCGTCGCCATAAGACCTATCTGTATCGGCGCGACGTAAAGCCCCTAGCAAAAAAAAAGTCAGTTGCCTTTTTCTTTTTTTTGCTAGGGGCTTTACGTCGCACCGACACAGATAGGTCTTATGGCGACGATTGCCTTTTTTCTTATCAAGGTTGAAACGTTCTCACATTTTTCATACAGCTCTTGATTTGATCTCAAACGGAAGGTGAACTCATTTCCAGTTGCTTTCTTTATTCTTTATTTATTTATTTATTTATTTATTTATTTATTTATTTATTTAGGGTTAGTTGCAGACCGATTCAAAATTGCTGATAGGCGTGCTACTCGGAGGTGGGCCTCTTACGTGTGCGACTACGCTCCAAAGCACTATGGTGACCCCGGGAAGCCATTTGGCTGCGAGCGCCATGTACCCACTCAGTAGTATCCGCCTGACAACACAGGTCCCTGCACAGCCGAATGCCAGAAGGACATATTGGTATTAATAGTTTATTATATTTTCAATCTATACTTATTACATGCTATGGGGTACATGCTATTGAGGTGATTGGAGGAAGGGAGTCCTTGTGCTCATTGCCTCAGTCATTCCGTATTAGGCATCGTCTAACTTCAGACCCCGGGTAATACCTGTTACTACCAGGTGGGTATTGCCTTGGCTGCTTGGTTAAACTGTAGAGGTCCCTGATCGGAGTGTGTGGCATTCGGGGAGGATGATTTCGGGCATGGATTCGAAACGTCTTCAGCCTGCCCAAGGTGAGATCCCACCGAAGTCTTTTAACTTTCGATTCCTTGAGGGTTTAGCACTCTGGGAACAAGCACAGCGTGAAGGAATGAGATCCAGTTTCCCTAGCTTTCTGGTTGCTACCAGAACTGATGTAGATGTTGACATTAGTAGTTAGGTTTTAAAGCATCTGCCGCTTATAACCTAACACGCTTTCCTTTTAGTCCACACTATGGCACTGTTGCAGTAGAATTGTAACGGTTATGATAGGCATCTTGCTGAGCTGCGCCAGCTCATTAGTGAGTTTTCGGCGAGTATAGTCTGCATTCAGGAAACAAATCTCGGACCAGGTCATCATACGGTCTTGAGAAATTTTCGATTATACTCGACAGAACGACATTATGCTGACTGGGCTTCCGTTGGCGTTGGCATATTTATCCTCTCTGATACCTACGGCGAAGAGGTTCAACGAAGAACCCCGCTGGAGGCTGTAGCAATTCGCGTTCAGCTGCCTGTCATAGCAACAGTGTGTAATGTTTATTTTCCACTAGGCCAGTCTCTTAATATAAATGATGTAACTGATCGTATAGATTAGCTTCTACCTCCATTCCCATTATTGGGTGATTTTAACGCCAATCACCCTATATGGGGCTCTGAAACGCCTTGCCCCAGGGGAAGGGAGTTGTAAACATTAGTAAGAGAGCTGGATTTATGTATTTTGAATTCAGGAGAACCAGCTCATTTCAGTGTACGTTACGGCACATACTCTCGCAGAGACGTGAGTCTATGCAACCGGACGCTGGTTCCCTTATTCCGGTGGAATACACCCGATGATCTCTGTGACAGTGGCCATTTTCCATTGTTTTTACATTGTTGAAACAGAAATCCGTGGAGGCTCCTCCTCGGTAGATTCCTAAACAATTTGATTGGCCAAAGTTCACATTAGTAACTGTCTTTAACGACGTGACTAGGTAGCCTACACGGCGATGTATCTTACATAACACAACTTATTCTTGCTGCTGCTGAGTAGTCCATCCCATCGTTTTAGGGACTCCTCGCCGAAAACACGTTCCTTGGTGGAACAAAGAAATTGCAGCAGCTATTAAGGAACGCCGTCGCGCTCATAAACGCTATTGTAGGAAGCCTGCTTTGCCCAACTTGGTAACATTTAAAAACCTCAATGCTAATGCGCGGGTTCTCATTCGGCAGAGTAAGAAAGCTTCGTGGGAGAGATGTGTGTTGTCTTTGACGTCATATACACCGTCATCTCAAGGGTGGACTAAACTTCGACGTATTTCGGGTACACATGGATCATCTTCAATACCGGGAATTTCCATTGCAGGCAGTATCGTCACTGAACCGCTCTCGATTTCTAATCATCTAGCCAGGCATTTCGCGGATGTGACTGACTCCGAGAATTACCATCGTGATTTCCTCACTCTGAAGTGGGAGGTAGAACGTCATCAGCTCAATTTTGCCACTCAAGCTTCAGAGGACTATAACGTGCCCTTTACGGAGTGAGAACTCCGCAGTGCCTTGGCGTTTATCAAGGACTCGTCTCCCGGACCAGACAATGTCCATAACCAGATGTTGAAACACCTTTGATAGTCTGTTCTATCTCCTTCGTGTTTTCAACCGAATCTGGATAGAAGGTGAGTTTCCGTCTCAGTGGCGAAAAAGCATAGTGATTTCTGTCAAGTCTGACAAAAATCCTAAGTATGTAGGAAGTTACACACCTATTTGTCTTACTAACAGTTTGTATAAGCTATCTCAGAGGATGGTAAATCGCCGACTTGTGTGGTGTCTGGAGAAAAGGGACTTTTGTCCGAGTGCCAATGTGGTTATCGAGCCGCTCGCTCGACAGCCGACCACTTGGTATGCCTGAAGATTTCCATCCGGGATGCATTTCTCCACAAAAAGCATTTGGTAGCTGTTTTCTTTGATTTTTCTTTTTTTTTTTTTTTTGCTAGTTGCTTTACGTCGCACCGACACAGATAGGTCTTACGGCGATGATGGGACAAGGAAGGGCTAGGAGTGGGAAGGAAGCGGCCGTGGTCTTAATTAAGGTACAGCCCCAGCATTTGCCTGGTGTAAAAATGGGAAACCACGGAAAACCATTTTCAAGGCTGCCGATAGTGGGGTTCAAACATACTATCTCCCGAATACTGGATACTGACCGCAATTAAGCGACTGCAGCTATCGAGCTCGGTTTTCTTTGATTTAGAAAAGGCCTATAACACCAAATGGCGATATGATATCCGTTCAGTCCTGCATCAGTGGGGATTCCGAGGTAACTCACCGGTATTTATAGCGAATATTTTGTCCCTCCGTCTATTCCGTGTCTGAGTATGGAGGATATATTCGCAATACCACGTTCAGGAAAATGGAGTCCCACAGGGATCGTTTCTTAATGTCACTCTGTTCGCGATTGCCATAAACGGTATTACCGCTGCTGCTTGTTCAGCAGTAATACCGTCTCTATATGTGGACGATTTTGCTCTGCATTATAGCTCGCACATTACGGCAGTCGAAGAGCGACAATTACAGCAAGCTCTTAGGAGAATGGAACAGTGGAGGTTAGAACATGGCTTTCTGTTTTCAAACGCTAAGACCTATGTTGTACACTTTTGCCGAAAGCGCACTCTTCACTCTACTGAGCTTTCCTTAGGGAATGTCGCTCTTCCCGTCGTTAACACCAATTTCATGGGCTCCTTTTCGATAGCAAGTTATCGTGGGAGCCACACGCGCAGCAGTTAAACGTTCAATGCATTAAGAAGTTGAATATTTTGAAGTTTCTTTGCGGCACTACTTGGGGGACAGACCTCACGATGCTCCTACGATTTTATAGGGAACATATCTATCCAGGTCAGACTATGGCAGTACAGCGTATGGATCAGCAATGCAAAGCGTCCTTGCGAAACTGAATAGCATCCACCACAGCGGAGTTAGGTTGGCAACGGGAGCTCTTCGTATAAGCCCCATTGTTAGCCTGCTCGCTGAATCTGGTGTGCCGCCTTTACACCTGAGGCGGCAGCAAATGCTTCTGCCCTGTGCTGCAAATTTGCGACAGATACCACTTCACCCAAGTTACCCTTGCGTATTCCACAATGGAAAACGTCGGCTGTACGCTGCTTATCCTCGAGCAACGCGGCTGGTTGGAATACGCTTGCATAGCTGTCACAGATTGTTTCATGTACTTTCGGATCCCTGTATTGTCAGACAACCAAGTGGGGTACATCCGTGGATAATACGACGACCTGAAATAATCCTGGATCTGCACACTGGCCCGAAGGGAAACACGGATCCCTCGATTTACTTGAGGTTCTTCCTGTCCGTTGCTAGCCAGTATCCAGATTCAGTCGTCGTTTACACGGGTGTTTCGAGGGCAGAAACGAAAGTGGGTTGTGTGTTCGTTGTCGACAATTATAGGTTTCGTTTTGCTTTCCCGGAAACCTGTAGTGCGTACACAGCAGAGCTCTATTCTATCTGTGAAGCTCCGTGATATGCGCTGTCCGATGAGCGATGAGTACCGAAACTTTTCGCTATGTATCGACTTCTTGAGCTCGCTTTCGTCTCTTGATGCATGTTTTCCTCGGCACCCTGCGGTGCAGCGGATCCAGGACCTGCTGGCTGGGTGTTCGGTTGCCGGCACCAGAATCACGTTTATGTGGCTCCCAAGCCACGTGGGTGAAGAGGGAAGCGAGTTAGCTGATAAGGCTGCCAAGGAGGTTTTTACATTGCCCCCGTTGCCTTAGAAGATTCCAGCAAGTGATATTCGCTCTCAGCTGAGACATTTGGTTATGTCCCATTGGGAGATGGAGTGATAGGCCACTCCACTTCCAAATAAGCTGAGAGCGATCAAGGGAACGACGTAGGTATGGAGGACGTCCCTTCGGGCTTCTCGGAGGGAAGCAGTGGTATTATGTCGTGTTCAGATCAGCCACGGTATAGTAACGCACTCCTATTTACTGAGAGGAAAATCCCCTCCCGTGTGTACTTGCGGCGGTCATCTTATCATGGTACGCAATCCTTGGGCCGATGACCTTAGATATTAGGCCCCTTTAAACAACAAGCATCATCATCACCATCATAATCATATTAAGTGATACAAAAGGCAGGCCCAGTCTTGATTTTTCTACTACCCCATACTATCAATTAACAAGTTAGCAAGCATTAATTTGTAGGATCTTACCTTTATATATTCTAGTAATGCTGTCGTTATTGCTGTAAGTACTTCCGGCATAAAACTTGAAATTTTGTTGGCTGATATTCGAAATAGTGAATGCTAGAATTTGATAACCATCATCACTAACGAAAGATCGTAAGGCAACCTCTAGTTTTTTTACGGGCAGGAACTGAGTTTCTCATTAGCGTATCTATTTTTGATCATTTATGTTCAATTAAATTGAACAGTTCGTTAAATTGCCCCACATTCATTTCCATATTGTACTCCAAAGGTCCTTCTCGGCATGTTCCCGAAGTATTGTAGACGAAGCCCCCATCTGATCTCTACGACACACCCAGTTTTTAATCCAGCACGTCCTATTTTTTGTTAATATTTCTTGAAGCTCTTCTCTTAAACAATGTGCAATGTCACTTGCAGCTTTATCAACAGCTTCATCTACTTTTCATCTACCTCTTCCAAGTTATCATACATCCTCTGACAATGTTGCACTCACCACGTCGACACAAAAACTAGCCAGTGGCTGCCACTAGAACATTAAAATGGAAACCATTACTGTCCTCGCGTGCAAGCCTACTGTTCGGGCATTTCACTGGCTGCCACGTCTATACACGGACAGATTTTTTTCGCAGGCCTCGCCTTTGGGGCCAGATCTGACAAGCCGCCTGCGAGGCGTGACCTTCAGAGACCCGGCCTGCTGCTCGCCATCAACTGTGACACCAAGCCTGTCGTGTTTTGCAACATAATCTGTCAACATTCCAGACCCTCCCGATAATGGAATGATCCCTTTGTTCTCGGCAGGCAAAGCCTCATACGCTGGCCTTTCTAACTAGTTTGAAATCCCTGCCGGTCGGGTCTGCCGTACTCAGAACTGTGCATGGACATCGAAGGAGACAGTGTCCAGAGGAAAATAAATTGTTGTTGCACCCATCGTCGCCATAAGACCTATCTGTGTCGGTGCGGCGTAAAGCCACTAGTAAAAAAAAGACTTGTTTTGCGTAACTATTACTGGAGAACAGTCTAGTTGAAAGCGTATTTACTGTGGATATTGTAGCTTCTAAGCTAAAGGAGTAAAGGAGGATACTGAAGAACGCTTGATTGCGACACTGCGACACCTCATGTTTTAATTGTCAGAGACACGGCCGCTATTTGTACATTTCAATAAATTTCTCTAGTAGTGCCTTTGTTCACTCTATGCTTTCCTTACAAGAGGCTTGATCTGTGAGGCGAGGTCTTTCCGTTGAGTCGCTGACAGCAGGTCTCACCTGTAGCAGATAACGCCTCGAACGGATCTCCCTCACTAACGAGCAGTCCTAGCCTGTCGGAACGCGTCACAAAAGGCCTCGTCTGACACAATTCCTTTCCATGTATGGCCAGCTTATATATCTGCCAGTACTGGCCGCCACTACAGTCCCGGTGTGTAGGTTGCTTTAATGTCGGGGCTGCAGGGCGGCCACACTCGGCCACCTGCAAGACGTTCAGCAGAGGTCTATCTATTATTAATTCTGCACCAGTGTAGCCTTGTAAGGAAACGAATCAAGATCGTAATGAATAATTCGCTGCACAGATCGACGTGAAATCTCCAATTCAACAGTTGCTCTTCTTGCGGACTTACTTGGACATCGATTCAAAGCCACTTCCATGTTTTTGAGCTTTGCTGGAGAGTCTGCTGGAGAGCGAATTGGAATACCACGGTCGGGGATGCAGAGTGCGTCTCGGCTCGTCTGTGGTCCAACAGATCTGCACTCTGACCGTCCAACCGAGCAGAGGAGGGGTGGCCATGGCTATTCCGTGGCTCTACGCCTCTGCATTCGGGAAACGGGACTGCGTTGGACTTCACGGCTGGCCCCAATCGTTGGCTGTCCTGAGAATGGTTTTCCATAGTATTCCATTCTCCTACACTAAGGTGAATGCCGGGGCGTTCCTAGAATAGGCAACGGCCGCCAAACCCCTCACCTTCTCCGTGCATCTCCTTCATCGCAGCAAATCTTCCGGCCTGAGAGACGGCGTTACCGTTTAAATGGCTCGCCTCTCCCTTCAAGGGAGGAATGAAAACGTTTTAGTAATAGCATGACGAATATAAGACCAAGCGTGAGGACTCAGCCATTATAGTTCGGTAGTTTATGATCCTGCCCCTGCAAGCACTGCAAGCGATTATATCCAACACGTGCTCCTGTAGTTCCGGCAAGCCGGGTATAGAAAGGTGCATATGTTACTGTGCGAGATATTTCAGTGAATAAGTTGAATTTTCTTTGCTTTCGGTTCCTCAACTCAGTTCACTGTGTGTTGTGAACTTCAAGCATATATCTTATGTGGCTTGATTAATTTAATAGTTCAGCATCCGTACTGTTTTGTCCCTGACTATAAGTCAGTAGTTGACGATATACGATTTTTTCACCCCTGAAGGATAGAAATCAATTGAAAAAATTGGTCCAGAGGTATTCCACGGAAGGATACTGAATTAATGCATAACAGCAGAATTTGTCATCTTTATTTCTCTTATGATTTGATAGCGATATCAGATGGCTTTTTAGTGAATGGTGACAAAGTGGATATCTCTCGCGTGAGATGGAATTTACACTACCGGTCAAAATTTTTCGATCACCTATCACAACTATGGATTTGTGGTTAACACAGAGATGTAGTTTTAAATAATATACCATAGCCCTATTCTGATAATAAAACAAGCATAAACATGTTAAGACGGAACGACTCTGTTGTGTATTTGACCGGTTCTCCGCATGGAGGGCCGCTGATGAGTAACCAGAACAACACTGACGTGTCCACTCGAATAGGCCTCATTGCTTCAGCTGTCTGTGTTGCAAGCAGTTCACATTAGTTTTCAGTACACTGTGTGCAGCTAGCAGTGTGTTTGTGCATCTGATCAGGAGCATACCACATTACCTCCAAATGGGACGGAAGCAGGAGATTGGAACTGAAAAACGTGCTGTAATTGTAGCTCTGCATCACTAAGGGTATTCTAGTAGGACAATAGCAACAAAAGTTGGCGTAGGCCAATCTACAGTGGTGTATACATTGCAGTGGTTCAAGAAAACCGGTGCCAATACAAGTGTTCCGCGATCTGGAAGACCCCGTGTAACACCATGCAGGAAAGATCAGTTCATATGTGTACAGAGTAAACGTCAGAGGACTCGTACAGCACCTGAAATTCGCGAGGAAGTCAATAAAATGCGAGCTGCTCCAATATATGTCTCAACAGTGCAACGCCGTCTTCGTGAAAGAGATTTAAAGGGGTGCATAACGACCAAAAAACCTTTATTACGGAAACAAAATAAGATGAAAAGAATGCAATGGGCACAGTAATATAAAAACTCTAGCGTGCAGCAATGGTCCAAGGTGTTATTCACGGATGAATCGAAGTTTGAAGTATTTGGGAGCCATCGTGGAATGTTTGTTCGTCGACTTCGTGGAGAACGTACGAAGAGTCAGTGTGTGACACCTACGGTGAAGCATGGTGGAGGGTCGGTTATGGTGTGGGGATGTTTTGCGGGTGATAAAGTCGGTGATCTAGTGCGAATTAATGGAACATTAAAGAAGGAAGGATATCACAGGATACTGATCAACAATGCTGTTCCATCTGGAAAGAGGCTTATTGGTCGTGGCTTTGTTCTGCAGCAGGACAATGACCCCAAACATTCTTATAAATTGTGTAGAGGGGATGTCAATAGAAAGGAGAAATGTGGGGAACTGAAAAATATGATTTGGCCAAATCAGTCACCAGACTTAAATCCCATTGAACTGTTATGGGATGAACTTGAAAGGGAGGTCCGAAAACTGAGGTCAACTAATGTTGAAGAGCTTTGGGATAATTTACAGAGCTGTTGGACTGCAATAGCTACACAAACACTACAAAATCGTATTTCCAGACTGCCAAGAGTTTGTGCAGCTGTTCGGAGGGCAAAGGGTGGATACTTTGAAGAGGCTAAAATATAAACCATATTGTATTCTACTTAATGATAGAGAGAGAAAATATATACTTTGTTGGTCTATTTAGTTTTTACGATGTGTTTGTACAATGAAATAGAGTATCTAATTTTGTGCATATGTGATCAAAAACTTTTGACCGGTAGTGTACGTCCAGGAGAAGTGTGTGATATTTTCCCTAATTTGCAGCCAAATCTTCATGCAATCTTTCGAAAGTCCATTAACTGACAAATTGAGTTGGTAAGTAGAGTATTACCCTTAAATAGTTCATCGGTGGTCGTGTTAATATGCTGGGGGAGTTACGTGCTATTTATCTGTACATGTACACTCCAGTAACATGTGTTTTCCACAACATGTGATGACGGCCGTAGCTCTTATTTCGATGTATGATTTTTTCCATTGTACCCTGCCGTGGTATTTTAATTGTAATCTATCATTGTTTTTTAATAGGCAGTGTATATAATTACCAGTTATGCGAGTAATACGTTTCCACTGGCATCATTCCTAAGACCAGCTGATCGGTACTGTGGAGCTTGCCTACTCAAGCGCTGCCTGGAGGGGCGCGCTTGAACTCGTGGAGTCCCCACACTTGTTCTTATATTCGTCATCACGTGGCCAGCAGGTTGCATAGCCAGCCCCTGACAACAGAAGATATTAAATACATTTCTTTTAACACACACCACTAAAAATATATTTCTTGATTAATCACCTATATTTAAAAACACTCTGAGGAACACTTATGGATACATGTACATGTGTAAATAAACAACCCAGGGGAATAGCATTACAGTATTATCCTTATTTGGCAGGAAATGAAGGAATAATAATAATAATAATAATAATAATAATAATAATAATAATAATAATAATAATAATAGCAGGCCCATAGTGAAAGGATGAGAACGTTTTGGGAAGATAAGAAGAACAAGAAGATGAAGAATACCAGTGCTATTTAATGGTTCCACGTGCTCCTTAAGGGGCTAAACGAATGTATATGGAATAATAATAATAATAATAATAATAATAATAATAATAATAATAATAATAATAATAATAATAATAATACACATTAGCACAGAATCCTAACGCTGTAAATACCTTTAAGCATCTCCACTTAAGGAGGCATGTGCATATGTACATAAAGCTGTATATAAATTTTACTCTTTTGAATCTACCTGAAACTTCATTACAATTAAGTATACACCATCACACCGACAACACTAAATTTACCTAACAATACCAACCATTGCACACTCTAAAAGCCGCCATTTCAAACTGAAATGTTTGTGTACGGGGTTGGGTATGAAGTAATATGAATCTTCGCAGCGAATTCTTACGACCGCATGCCCTTCCCAACGACAGCCTCGTCAGAGGAGTTAATGAGATTAAATTAAGGACGTAATATATGATAGTAGGAAGAGAGAGGGTCAAACCCGCTGGCGGCATATAGCCTACTCCTGTCGAATATGGTCAAGGCTTTACGTCTTCATCCGACGGACGCATTACCATACCCCCTCACTCCATACGAGCGTTGTGGAGTGGTTTGGAATTAAATGCAGGCTTTTTTTCTAGTGATTAGAAATTGTATACCACCACCTCCCCTACCCTGCCTGTCAACATTGTGATGGTGAAAATTTTTCTACCAACGGGACTCGAACCGGCTAACCACGGTGTCAGACCACATAGACTTCGCGATCATGGCCACCAGGCGGGCATACTATAAATGTCGATAATTTCAAAATGTTAACCCCTGTCAGTCGTAAAGCGAGATTCAGGTTCAACATCACGTGGCCGCTTCTTCTCCAAAACGGACATATCACGTTCATGTTGTCGATACAGTCTATGTATTGTCTACCTGTCGTGGATCAAAGTGAGAGCGATAATACCTCCGGGTCACTGTATCGCCCTTTGTTTCCGCTAACAGTAGCACAACCTACGCGTTCCGTGTAACTGCCAACTTTTCTTCGCTCGTCATTCTCACAAACTAATGCTTGTAACTTACAACGATCCCTTGCGTGCTTTCCATGGACTGATGAGCTTACTTAACAACATTTCTTATATATCCTATTCGGACAGTAGTGTGTTTTCACTAAAGATTAAATACCATATAGAGTTATAGTGATCGTCATCATCATGAATTCCTTCGAGCAAACCGGGTAGCATGTTTTAGAACGATTAATACTGTTTCATTATGCTGCTTCTCTCTCTACGACATCCCATGTTTTTCCTCCACTCTCTAGGTCTTCTCTTATTTGGACTAACTACCTTTTTCTAGGGTGTCCAACCGGTCTTCGTCCCGGAACGATATTTTCAAAATACTTCCTTGGAGTTCGAGTCGTTTATATCCGCTTAACATGTCCTAGCCACTTCAAACTTGCAACACTCAGACTTTCTTCCATGGTCAGGCTGACCTGCAGGTCTCTTCGTATCTCATTATTCCTGATTCTGTGCACAGCTGATCTAAAGAACTTGATTTCACAAGCTTGTACTTGACTTAGGCCTACATCTGTTTTATGTGTGATGCAACTCTCCAGACTATATGTTTTTATGAACTGGAGATAAATCTTAAACATGGTCTGTTTAGCCCTCTGAGGAACACCCTTGTCCTATACTATGTTCCGTACTTAGTTCTTGGCACTTCAATCATTTGATATTATACTCACCTAATATCAAAATCAAATCAAAATCTCTTTATTTGCAAATGAGGTGTCTATCTCGGTGGCAAATGGTACACTAAAATATATTATTGTCAAGCACTAAATTTTAAATTAACAAGAGAAGAAAAATAATTCTAGAATATAATAATATACAATTTATGCTAACAAATTTTTTCTATTAAACAAATAGATCATCCTTAATAAATTTATATTGTTTACAAAATTCTACTTATAATATCTCCTATACTTACAAACATAGTCAACTCACATACAGTATGTGGAATTACTTCAAATAATACTATGGAACTGGTATAAGATTAAAATTTACATTGCATTTATTTACTTTTTTTACCATTTTGGAACCTAAGTAGCATAACGACCTGCTGCGTCTTAACCAGAGCCCCCTTTTGCCACCACTTTTCAGAGTTCCTGAAGGGCCTTCACAGCTACCGTAGCGGTCCCAGGGCCCTCGAAGTCCCCACTGTACTTCACCTCTACAGGCAATCCCTTACTTTGGCTGTCCAAACTCCATGGACCAGCGATGGAATTAATTTCTTTTTAAAACACATTTTTTTATTTACAATAGCCGGCACTGGTCGAATGCCCTCCAACATTTCATTTATTTTCCCTTAAAACTTAAAGGACCGAGCTCGATAGCTGTAGTCGCTTAATTGCGGCCAGTATCCAGTATTCGGGAGATCGTGGGTTCGAACCCTACTGTCGGCAGCCCTGAAGATGGTTTTCCGTGGTTTCCCATTTTCACACCAGGCAAATGCTGGGGCTGTACCTTAATTAAGGCCACGGCCGCTTCCTTCCTACTCCTAGCCCTACCCTGTCCCATCGTCGCCATAAGACCTACCTGTGTCGGTGCGACGTAAAGCAAATAACAAAAAAAAAAAAAAAACAAACTTAAAGGTATTCACACATTCAGTCTTCCCTCCCTCGGGGGTGAGGTTACAAAGTGTATTTGTCCTGCAAACTTCCATTGCTCACAATAATCTGGGTTTCAACTAGTTAAATAACTTTACTAAAGTAATACGTTTCAGAGACAAATAAGAGAGGATCTCAGGGCCTGTTTCCTAAGTATCCTAATATTAGTCTATGCATGGAGTGCAAACACGAATTAAATGATTATATAGAGTATCAGCAGTACCAAACAGATCACACGACAGGAACTTTCACGTGTACACACTACGAACTTCATACAGCTCATCACTGTTTACAAGTTGGGAAACGTCAATCAAAACTGTCTCGCCTGTCACTTGTTAGTAATTGAAGACATGGATGGAAGAAGGGCGTAACTCAAAAAACACTCTTTTGAGATAAATGAGTTTAAAGAATTACAACATCAAACACTTTTCTCAGAAATACAAAATCGTGGTATATTATACTTAATTACATTCTTGATTATTCCATAATATGTACATCAAAAATATTTATACATTTTTTGGTTTGTTGTCAATTTTGTATTTTGGAGTTACGCCCTTATTCCATTTTCAAGAAACATTTTCATTGAATTAATGTTTTTTACATTGTTGGAAGCATGTAGACAAGTTTTACAGGTTAGAACATTTGACAGGGCACAACATATTATTAGGGGAGTCACTATATCGAGAATTTCCTACTCCCACAGATTCAGCTCTCCGGAAAATATTTTCAAACCATGCACGTGCACCTGCGCGTACAAAGCTTACTAAATCTTTAACAACTTTTAATTTTCTGGGTTCAATACCTACACGAGGGACTGGAAAGCTATCCAAAGTATCTTACAGACCATATATCCTTCAATAACTGAAACTTGTCATGAAACGTAATATTATAATTCTGGCTTCCTGATACAGTTCCTTCAGGAGAGTGACATAATATGACATACTTTGGAATTGAAAACTGAAGTCCTTTTGTTTGTGGTGTTGCAAATGACAGTAGGCTGAGAACGGCAGATCATTCTGATGGTAAGGATTTAGTATCCGAATCATCTGAGGTTTCATTTGGTATATATTCACTGTCATCTGCTGAAATATCAGATGTTTCTCCTCCTGACATTACTCCTGCGTCAGCTGTTTCGAGTCTGATGAGTGATGATTGCTGGATCGCCCAAAGTCAGCATTGGAGCGTATTTTAAGTCGGACATGAGTAATATTTGGAAGAACGGCGCAACTCAATATAGCACATCACACGCCATCTATTGACACTACCGATAAGCCATTTAGGTAGTATCTAGAAGAGCCTCCAAGGAACGTATATACGTAATTTACCGAATAACGCCACAACCTGACTTAAGCCCTTCTTCCATCCATGTCTTCAATTGCACCAGAGAATAGATTTGATATCTGGTATTGATGCTCCTTACGTTCTATTTGAAATACGGCGTAATAAAATATTATAGTAATGTGATAAGCAAGTAGGCTATGTTATCCCAAATTTAAGAAAATGCTCGTTTAAGAAACTCATAAAAAAGTGTCGACTTCTCTCTCCTAGATCTGAAATAAAGAAATATAATATTTTTATTTTGATGTCTTGAAGAGTGTGGGACACATACGAGTGATGTAGCTGTCAGCTTGCAATCGGGAGATAGTGGGTTCGAATTCCACTGTCGGCAGCCCGGATATGATTTTCCGTGATATCCCACTTTCACACTAAGCAAATACTGATTCTAGGGAATCTCATTTTTACGCCCTTCGTGGCCCTTGTCTTTCTTTGGCCGATAGCTTCATTTTTCGAAGTGTCGGATCCCTTCCATTTTTCTCTCTAATTAGTGTTGCATAGAGGATGGTTATTTAGTTGTACTTCCCCTTAAAACAATAACCACCACCACCACCACCACCACCACCACGATCGCCACCACCACCACCACTGTACCAGGCTAGCAATAGCCACCGAAATTATTAATATCAACACTGAAGAGGAAAATTGCGTACTTGAGAACAAGAACAAGAAAAATAAAATAAATTGTATTTAATAATAAAACTAAATGGTCAGCCTTTGTGGTGTGGTGTAGTGGTCAGTGTGATTAGCTGTCATTCGCGGAGGCCCGGGTTCAATTCCCGGCTCTGCCACGAAATTTAAAAAAGTGCTACGAGGACTGGAACAGGGTCCACTCAGCCCCAGCAGGTCAACTGACGGAATGCAAAGTGATTTTATTATAAAATGCGTAACAATTGTTTTTGTCATCATGTTTTACTTGATTAAAACGTCTCTAAACGCGGATTGTGCTTCACCAGTCTGATTTCACCATAAATACATATTCTGCTTACTCCACGTGACGAGACTTCTCAACGAACATCCATTTCTCCTTCACACTTTCACAAAATATCGTAGTGGTGGATAGGATAGCCGGAACGCAGGCCAAGAGCGCGCAAGTCCTGTCCACCGCTGCGATAACGTCTTGTTTTATCCGACTATATTAAATCTCATTTGGAACACTCAGAGTCACACTTTCACATCCATTGCACGTGTTTTCCACTGAAGAACTTTGGCAGTAAACGAGGATTGCCATGTAAGACGCAAGGCTGTCATTTACTGCCGGCATACAGTTAATTAGACATTTGATATTGCGCTGACATTTTCACAGCATAGAAAATGTTTTATTCTCAACATGAATTCGGCAGTTTCTTAGTTTGTGCTATTAAAAAACTATTTTCATAGAAAGCGCGTTTATATATAGATGATCAAAATTTCATACACGTGATATTTTAGATCATATCTGGGACCAGGGGTTGCTTTGCCATGGTTTCAGTTTTCTTTTTCTCCACCTAGAACGTCTTGATCCTCTCTCTCCTTATTTTCAGTATTCTCTTCTTTTGTCTCCCCCCTTGGTGCATAAGTTATCTATTCGTCTCCAGTTTTTTGTCTCACCTTTAATCCCCATCTCAGTCCAATCCTTTCGCATTTCGACAAGCCAATTCGTTCCCGTCCTTCCTCTCGTACTACCCGTTGTCTCTCATACTCTCCTGAACATTCTCTCCTTGTCCATCCTGGCCACATGTTGAGTAAATCTTGCTGTTTTGCATCTTATTTCTTCTGAGATCGCCCTAGTGTCTCGCTACATTTCGTCCCTTGATCTTCGTATCTTTCACCTCCTTACTTTCGACCCAGTCATTTTCTTTCTTCTTTCTTCAGTTGCTCTGCCCTATGCCATCTGCCATCGTCTCTGCAGCATACAGGGTTGCTCACTGTTGACATGTACTGCCTGATTTTCACATCCATTGATATGTTCCTTTTATTGTATACTAGCTGTAGTACCCGGCGTTGCCCGGATAGTTTCTGAATATTTCCTTTTACGATTTGCATTACCAGTTAGTTATGTGTGAAGGGAATTTTTATAGAATTACTTTTTGACCTGCAGATTGACATGTTACGATCTATAACGTAGTTTAAGAATTATTTAGATGTGTTTGATTTCAAGTTTTAGATTATATAATTTTCGAGTAAAACTTCGTCTTTATGGAAGCTCGAATCGACTGGGAAGTATTTGATCCTGTCAAAAATTAATAAGTGATAACTATATGTATTTAGCCGTCGCACTATAGATACGATGTACAGGATTTCAACTGTCAATGAGACTGTATCCCTCTCGCCCCCCACCCCTAGGAGATTAAAAATCTGGATTATCACCATTCATCTTAGTGACCCCGGAAACTCTAGATTCGACACTGTTTTCGATTATTTTTATATCTCAGTCCCCCCTCACCCTCACCCCAAAGGAGGCGGAATATGAACTTTTAAAAATTCCGAGTGTCACTAATCATTTCAGCGACCACGAAAACTATGGATTCGATACTATTCTAGATTATTTGTATACCCCCTCGCCCCCTTCCATAAGGGTGCTAGGGGTGTCTTACCCCCACGCGGTTTGTCTCCTGATACTAATTGATACGTGTGCCAAGTTTGGTGAAATTGCTCCAGTGGTTTAGGAGGAGATGTATCATTTACACACACACACACACACACACACGCGCGCGCACACATACATCCATTTTTATATATAGTAAGAAGAAGCAGAAGAAGAAGAAGAAAATATATATAGTTTTTCGATTATTTTTATATCTCACCCCCTTCGCCCCCCACTTCGATCTGTAAACAATTCGGAGTATTACTATTCATCTCAGAGACCCTGAAATCCACAAAGGCTAGGCAGTCCACCTGTGCCCTGTTGCCTTCCTTGTCTCCCACGTGTGTCTTTCGTGTCCCAATTTTGTCGTCTGTTGCCCTTCATTATCTGATAACTTCGTCCAAGGCTATGATTAATAATATCGGTGACAGTCATACTCCCTGTTTGATCCTGGCCATGAATTCAAACTCTTCTGATAATATACGCGGCAGAGTTAGTCGGATGTTTGAAGGGTGGACAAGGGGCCAATCGGCATTCCATATCGTACGATGCTGAATGTAAAATAATCACTAGTGACACATTTTATATTTACCCAGAAAGAAAACAATCATTAAAACTCACTCACAGACCCACAAGAGAGATTCGGTATAATCTGCCATCTAGTAGACCTAGAATAAGACTGAACATCGAAATTTATGAACACGCAGCCAGTTGGTGTCAAATTAAAGAGCCTGCACCCGGTAGTTGAGATTACACGATTATTATTATTATTATTATTATTATTATTATTATTATTATTATTTATTTCGATGTAGCCTCCATGGCTCAGGCGGCAGCGCGTCGGCCTCTCACCGCTGGGTTCCGTGGTTCAAATCCCGATCACTCCATGTGAGATTTGTACTGGACAAAGCGGAGCCGGGACAGGCTTTTCTCCGGGTACTCCGGTTTTCCCTGTCGCATTTCATTCCAGCAACACTCTCCAATATCATTTCATGTATCATTCATTAATCATTGCCCCAGAGGAGTGCGACAGGTTTCGGTAGCCGGCACAGTTTCCATCCTCGCCGCTAGATGGAGCTTCATTCATTCCATTCCTGACCCGGTGGAATGACTGGAAACAGGCGGTGTATTTTCATTATTATTTCGATGGCTATCACAGTTACTCCTGGTCCACTCAAGGTGTGAGTTAGGAATATACACTGCCTGACAAGAAAAGTTCAGCACCCAGAAGGACTAGTCCAATATTATCCCATTTCGGTATACATGCATACCATTGATGTGTGAGTATATTATTAGATTTACAAGGATCTGTAATGTGTAGAACACCCACCAGAGTGCAATCGTGATGGCTCCGTCCTGTTGTTGATAAGTTGTTACCAAATGTAACAAAGGTTTTTCAGTCTGTCAAACACACAGCAAATATAATGTAAATTAAAACACTATAATCATTCCTGTAAAAAACACACCAACATACAAAGAATGACATGTTTCGTTCTACAAGAACATCTTCAGATTCTATCAAATCACTTTTAAAAACAATCTTATATATGTACAGTATTGTTTACGTAACCTAAACTTGTCAATGATAGAGAGTTTAGTGATAACATGAAACAGTAATGACAAAAATAAAAATATATACAAGTATTAATATAATGAAAACCTACGTACTTATCTAGACTACCGATGTTAAGTCCGTTGTCACCAAATGCTATTTCAAGACTGTGGTAATGGAAGTTTTTGGGAAGTACGCTGCGCGTGGAGAGGGGAGGGCAAGAATGGGAGGGGCCTTGTAGAGCGAAGTGGATCTCTCCTATTGGATGATTTGAATCGAGTTTACTGTACAGTGTAGAGGGGAGGGAGAAGTGGGGCGGAGCGGCTGGAGCGCTGTGGAACCTTCCATCAACATTGGAGAGGAGAGAGAGGTTACTGACTTACTCCATGTTAAATGTACTTTTATGTAATATGGATGCATGCAAAATTAATAATTTAGGTGAATAAAGTAAGGAACGGTATTATTAATATTATTATTATTATTATTATTATTATTATTATTATTATTATTATTATTATTATTATAAAAGCTATTTAATGAGTAGGTGTTGTCAGATATTATGTGAGTAGAGCGAATAGGGGGGGAATTATTTAAATGTGTATGCTCATTCAGGTTATTTGCATTAGCATTTTTTGCGACGTGAATTTCTATTGCTTCTTTTATATTCAAAGATTTACTTTTACTCGAAGTGTAAAATTTTTAGATCAGTGTTGATGTCTGTGAAATGGTGTGAACAGTCGTATATGTGCTCCCCGAAGGCTAAATGCCGATTATATCTGATCGCGTTTTTGTGTTCTTTGTATCTGGTATGGAAATTACGTTTTGTTTGACCTATGTATGTGGCGTTGCACTTAGGTTCTTGGCACTTGAGTTCATATACTCCTGACTTTGAGAAAGGGTCCTTTATGTTAAGGTTTCATCTGCTGATGTGTCTCTGTAGTGTATTATTCGTTCGAAAGGCTACTTTTAAACCTTGTTTTTTGAAAATGTTAGCTACTTTGTGTTATTGAGAACCACGTAGTTTTCTTTGTCATGTGTGGTGCTTTCCCGGCGACTTTTCTTATGTTTATTTAACAGTTTATCTACTGTGACCGGGCGAGTTGGCCGTGCGCGTAGAGGCGCGCGGCTGTGAGCTTGCATCCGGGAGATAGTAGGTTCGAATCCCACTATCGGTAGCCCTGAAGATGGTTTTCCGTGGTTTCCCATTTTCACACCAGACAAGTGTGATTTGATAGAATCTGAAGATGTTCTTGTAGAACGAAACATATCATTCTTTGTATTGTAACCGTCCAGGCTTCTCCAGCCCTACTAATTTAATATTATATCATTTTACGCGATATCATTTGATATCAAGTTTATCCGCCAACGGCAATTATTCGTAATAACATATTTATTCAACGTCAATCATTTGTAATCAAGGCTTTTTTTAATCATATTGTATATATGATAACATCGTTTTATTATTTAAATTATTATATTATGTAGAATAGGAATTCATTATGTTGTAAATACGGTCAATATGTTGAGACGTAGTTGTTTTCATTTCATCTCATATTTGTGTATACGGAAAGTTATTCTTAAAAGCTGGGATTTTGCGTGAGTCATGGGTTTTGGAGAAGGTAGTAAACAGCGACCTGCGCGCGAGGCTTGCATACCAGCAGAGTACATCATCGCCACGCCTACTGGACTTGTCGAGGAGGAAGAAGAGAAGGGGAGTTGATAATTCGATCTATCCAATCAGATACTTCAGTGTATATGAGTTTTGAGATTGAACTGTTACCAAGGGTGGGGGTGAGCCCGGATATATAGTGATTCTCACCACGAGAACGGGACCTAACTAAGTACAACTTCTGCTGTGAAGCTAACTACTCCATCACTACTACTTCTACTGTGAACATCTACTTTGAACGACGTTATTTGATTTTGAAACAGTGTGTGGTCGCTCCGCGACATAGTTATTTTTGTACAATGTGTTGTCTCTTCGATACAGTACTTAGGTGCGGTAATGTTATCGGATCTGCGTGAGACAAAACAAGCTTACGGCTTGTGTTATTTTCAGTAAATATTCTGGACGAAGAACTATGTTTAGTTCAAGTCTACGAAATTTGGTACAAGTCTGTACCGAATAAATAGTATAGCTCAGTTGGATTGAGATTTCTACTACTATGGAAAAATTCATATCTCTGAATTTTCTCCTCATACGATCAACGCTGATCAGTTATTACAAGTATAGGGCCAATGTCTAATTTAAAGACTAGGCAAGCAGGGAGTGGTAGTCCAGATAGCCCGTACCATATCATAGAAGGAAGGAAGGATGTCCATGGAGCAAATTCTACATCGAGAAGAAGAGAACGAGTAACCACGGAAACCAGATGACTTCAACGGAAGCTGCAATTGGTGAGCTTCAATTAGATAAAGCAAGCAATAGTAAATTCAGTAAAGTAAATTCTAAATTCCTCCACGCTTTAAGGAAACTTTTCCGATTCATCTAATTCTTTTTGTATAATGAATTCATTTGTATTTTATATTGCGTTAATTTTCTTTCTTAAGCGATACTTAATGGTTAATTATTTAAAATCCTACCCCTGTGATTTAATTATAAGTCTCTATGCTAGTAAATATAAATTTTGGTTTACAGTTTTATTTAAAACTGTAATCCTGGCGCCCAAACATTACATAGAGAAATGGGAAATCATGGAATGTTAATTGTTTCTATTTGCGTGGCAATTTGCGGGCAAGCCACAAATAGTTTATTTGATATTCATGTGTCCCAAGATAATAACTTTCGTCTCCCTAAGTGTCTTGATGACGAGAGGGAACAGTTACATTTGGCGCACCAACGTGGAGCTAGAAAACCATTAAGTATTCGTGGAAAGAAAGCAGTAAAGTAGAGTCTGTGTTTTTGGGGGTTAAGTGAGTGTCCATATAATTTGTATGTGTGATTTTGGGGGAATCATGGCTACACAAGGTGAAAAGGACATGAAATTACGTAGCGGAAACTTAGTAAAGGGAGGCGAGACGCTGAATTCTAGGAATGTTGTTGATGAGAGCATTGAAGTAGATAAAACGGTAGAGAGTGGTGGTGGTAGGATGGAAAATAGCACAGAATCTGATGTAGCTAGGATGGAGGGCGAGAAAGAAAGTAGTACGAATAGTGATAAGAATATTCAACAACTGTTTTAAATGATGCAAGCTATATTGGAGCAAACGAAAGGGATAGATGAAATTAGGAAGGAAACGAAAGGGATCGATGAAATTAGGAAAGAAATGAATGAAATTAGGAAAGTGATAGGTGAAATTAGGAAGGAAACGAAAGGGATAAATGAAATTAGGAAGGAAGTAGAGAGAACGAAAACCGAAATTAGCAGAGAAGTTAATGCTAAGATGGATGCTTTAAACAGTAGTAGTACACGAGAGCACACAAACTATCAGACACCACCCAGAAGACAAGAACACAATCACCGTGGTCAGTTTCAACCGAGACAAAAACCTGCAGGTAATCAGTCACACCAGCAAAATAAGAATGTTCAGAGGGAACGCAATGTAGAGGAAGGTACAAGCCGAAATCAGGATACAAGGAGACAAAGTAATTTAAACTGATAGTAGACGGTAATGAGAGATCAGATTATCAGTCTTCTTAACATGTTGCGAGAAATTGTGTAATGACGCACATAAATTATGATCTCGATGTTAGAGATGAGTTATTACGGGAGGTGGAAGTGAATCAAGGCGAAGTTGGTAGTAAAAGTGAGAACCCCGTTGTTACGGTCGTTATATGGAGGGCGCAGTATCAGGCTTTATTGGATTCAGGCAGTCAAAGATCATGTGTAAGTTCGAAGTGGTATGAGGACAGAAAGAAGGAGAATATTGAGATTGAAGAAATGCCTGTGAAATCCACATATATCGTCACTGCTGTAGGTAAAAGATCCAAGCAAATATGTAAACAAGTTGCCATACCTATTTGTATTAACGGGAAGTAGAAAATTCAGATCTGTCTTGTTATTCGGAATCTTATATTTGATGTTATCTTGGGATCTGACTGGCTAAGTTTATACTCAGCTCGGTTAAATTACAATGAGGCGATAGTATACTTAAGGTGGGATAATGAGGATGTTAAAGTCACGTGGGATGCCGAAGTTCAGACGAAAGTGGAGGTTTGTAACATGTGGTGTGTTAATGAGGTTTCAAAAGATGAAGAAGAGAGAGAGGATTTTAAGTTGTGTGAAGTGTGGTTAGAGGAGAACCACGATGATGCTTTGAGAGAAGCGGTAGATAGTAGCAATTTGGAAGAAGGTCAGAGGGACCGATTGTTGTATGTGTTGAGAGAACACAAGGAAGTATTTTCATCGAAACCTGGCAGAACACATGTGTATGAACACTCATTTTCAGTGCTGGATAAAAGTATATTCGCTGGACCGAGATATCCGATACCACATAAATAAGCTAAAGCGGTAGACAATCAAATTGAAGCTATGTTAGAGGATGGTATTATTGAAGTTTCGAGTAGTCAGTGTGTCAATCTTTTATTGAGTAAAGCGACAGGTCTTAGTTGTAATAAGATTAGTGACAAGTATGTTCAGGAATTAGGTACGAATGGTAGGTTATTATCTGATAGCGGATCTCAATTTACATCGAAGAAGTGGGAGGCTGTGATGACAGAGTTAGGTATCACACATGTTTTTTCCTCAATTAGGAATCCGCAAGGGAATATGTGTGAACGCACGATGAAGGAATTAGGTAGGATGTTTAGATCTTTAGTTCATGACAAGCACACTGCGTGGGTTGGTTCTCTAGCGTTGATTGAGAAATGGATTAACATGGTTCAGCATGATAGTATGAAATTCACCCCATTAGAGGTTCATTTTGGCAGCAATCCAAGGAATGAGCTGACAAAAGTACTAGGTATTACACAGGAACCTCAGCGGGACTCTCAGATATATGTCAGATTAGCGAGAGAGAATTTGATTAAAGCGGCTGAGAAGCGTAGCAGACAGCAGAAACGTCAGGTGTTAGACGAATTTCAGGTAGGAGATTCTGTTCTGTTACGTGTTCCCATGCTCTCGTCCAGTGAAGAGAAGGTGACGAAGAAATTCTTTTTATTGTATCAGGGTCCATTCCAGATTCATTGTCGGGTTGGTCCTTGTGCATACAGATTGAAAGATGGTAATCGTGTCATGTTGGGCACTTATAATATTCGCTCTCTGAGACGATATATTTCTGCGAATTAGGTGTAATGTCTCCCCGGTGTTGTTTTGACAACATTAAATGTACTTGAGTTAGAAAACATAATTCATGTATAGGTTGTGAACATAGACCTGACACCATTGTAGAAGCCATGAGTAACTTGGTATTTTTTTTGAAACTGCAGAAGGAAATTAATGCAATAGTTTTCTAAGTAGTAATATTTTTTGCAATGAAAACAAGAAATTGCTTGCGGCCATCTAAGAGAGGTAAGCCACGTATGATTACGCGTGTGTGTGTGTGTGTGTGGTGTATATATTATGATAACCTGGAACTGCCGAACACTTTGATGGTGAAGTGCAAAGATAGAGTTATTTACCTGTTGTTATATTGTAAATATTATGTGTGTTGCTGACAAACTTTCGCAAGAAAATTGGCAGGAATTATTACTAATGTTATCTGGTATCGTTGAAACAGACACTCTACAGTGAGATACAAGATTTGATTATGTATGATTTTTATTAAGTGTTTGTCAGATGTAATGATGTATATATCAGCCGTTTTGGTGTAGTGTGTTATTTTCATATATGTTATATCTGTAAATAACAGGAGGGTGTATGTAACCGTCCAGGCTTCTCCAGCCCTACTAATTTAATATTATATCATTTTACGCGATATCATTTGATATCAAGTTTATCCGCCATCGGCAATTATTCGTAATAACATATTTATTCAACGTCAATCATTTGTAATCAAGGCTTTTTTGAATCATATTGTATATATGATAACATCGTTTTATTATTTAAATTATTATATTATGTAGAATAGGAATTCATTATGTTGTAAATACGGTCAATATGTTGAGACATAGTTGTTTTCATTTCATCTCATATTTGTGTATACGGAAAGTTATTCTTAAAAGCTGGGATTTTGCGTGAGTCATGGGTTTTGGAGAAGGCAGTAAACAGTGACCTGCGCGCGAGGCTTGCATACCAGCAGAGTACATCATCGCCACGCCTACTGGACTTGTCGAGGAAGAAGAGAAGGGGAGTTGATAATTCGATCTATCCAATCAGATACTTCGGTGTATATGAGTTTTGAGATTGAACTGTTACCAAGGGTGGGGGTGAGCCCGGATATATAGTGATTCTCACCACGAGAACGGGACCTAACTAAGTACAACTTCTGCTGTGAAGCTAACTACTCCATCACTACTACTTCTACTGTGAACATCTACTTTGAACGACGTTATTTGATTTTGAAACAGTGTGTGATCGCTCCGCGACATAGTTATTTTTGTACAATGTGTTGTCGCTTCGATACAGTACTTAGATGCGGTAATGTTATCGGATCTGCGTGAGACAAAACAAGCTTACGGCTTGTGTTATTTTCAGTAAATATTCTGGACGAAGAACTATGTTTAGTTCAAGTCTACGAAATTTGGTACAAGTCTGTACCGAATAAATAGTATAGCTCAGTTGGATTGAGATTTCTACTACTATGGAAAAATTCATATCTCTGAATTTTCTCCTCATACGATCAACGCTGATCAGTTATTACAAGTATAGGGCCAATGTCTAATTTAAAGACTAGGCAAGTAGGGAGTGGTAGTCCAGATAGCCCGTACCATATCATAGAAGGAAGGAAGGATGTCCATGGAGCAAATTCTACATCGAGAAGAAGAGTACGAGTAACCACGGAAACCAGATGACTTCAACGGAAGCTGCAATTGGTGAGCTTCAATTAGATAAAGCAAGCAATAGTAAATTCAGTAAAGTAAATTCTAAATTCCTCCACGCTTTAAGGAAACTTTTCCGATTCATCTCATTCTTTTTGTATACTAAATTCATTTGTGTTTTATATTGCGTTAATTTTCTTTCTTAAGCGATACTTAATGGTTAATTATTTAAAATCCTACCCCTGTGATTTAATTATAAGTCTCTATGCTAGTAATAATAAATTTTGGTTTACAGTTTTGTTTAAAACTGTAATCCTGGCGCCCAAACATTACATAGAGAAATGGGAAACCATGGAATGTTAATTGTTTCTATTTGCGTGGCAATTTGCGGGCAAGCCACAAATAGTTTATTTGATATTCATGTGTCCCAAGATAATAACTTTCGTCTCCCTAAGTGTCTTGATGACGGGAGGGAACAGTTACATTATGTTAGTGTGTTTTTTACAGGTATGTTTATAGTGTTTTAATTTACATTATATTTGCTGTGTGTTTGACAGATTGAAAAACCTTTGTTACATTTAACTAAGTCAACACTGAAAAACATTGCTTCATTCTTAACAAAAAAAAAGTTGTTACCAGTCAACTGCTTCGAGTCAGACAGTTAAGCAAGACGTGCAGAGAGGACTGCGTGCAGTACGAAGCACCCGCGATGCCTAGCAGACGGGTTAGACAGCCTATCCACCAATAGACAGCATTTGACAGAGGCCGCATTATGGGACTGCGCGAGGCTGGTTGGTCGTATCGTGCAATTGCCACGCACGTGAGCCATTCACATATTACAGTGGCCCGATGCTGGACTCTATGGGTACACGAGGGCACCCAATCACGACGTGTAGGTTCGGGTCGACCAAGAAACACCACCCCGGGGAAGGACCGTGAAATGGTGAGCCAAGCTCTGCGGGATCCCATAACTTCGGCACCCGCCATCCGCGAACATGTGCTGGAGACTATACAACATCCTGTGAGTTCCCGCACAGTGTCTCGACGACTCGCATCCGCCGGATTGGGGTCCTACCGCCCCATGCGTCGGTTGCCATTGACACCAGAACACCAACACCTGCGTTTGCCCGGAAAGCATGGACAGAGGACGACTGGCGTCGCATCATGTTCAGTGTAGAGTCCCGCTTCTCCATGACGTCCAATGACCATCGTATGTGGGTTTGGCGGCGTCGAGGGCAGAATGCAGATCCTGCCCATATTGTGGAAAGACACGCAGACATAATCCCTGGTATCATGGTGTGGAGCCATAGGATGTGCGTTCGGGTCACCTCTAAATAGTGCTTCGGCAGACTTTGGCGGCACAGCGATACGTCTGCACGTCCTTCCCCTTACGGCACAGCACCCTGAAACAGTGTACCAACAAGATAATGCACGTCTACACACAGTACGTGTGTCTATGGACTGCCTAGAGCATGTTGAGTTCCTCCTATGGTCAGTGAGATCCCCGGACCTCTCCATCATTGAGGACGTGTGGGATGACATTGGAAGGGAACTACGTCTCAGTACCAACTTGCGGGATCTGGAGGGACAGCTGCAACAACTGTGGACGATCTTGTCTCAAGAGAGGATCCTAAGGCTTCAAAAATGCAGCTATTTCTGTCGTGTTTGAACCGGCTAACTTGGGATCCGGAGGCCAACACTCTACCACTGAACCACACAGGCATGGGAGTGTCTCATAAACCCTAAGTCTTTTTCTTGTTATTATTCCACCCGGACTTTTCTCAGTTATCTGAGGTCGACACTTTGAACGGATTTAGACAATGTTTGCCGCCATATGCCTTTCCTGACGTCGACCACATGGGATGTATTCACTATTACTGTAGGTGTTTCTCTGTGGTAAATTGCAGTGTAATATGTTGTATGTAAACTAAGGCTTGCATCAAGGCGAATACAATCTCCTACCCCCCAAACCAGACATTGTTAAAATCCCTGACCTGGGCGGAATCAAACCCAGGATTCTCTAACCAGAAAGATTCTACAGTGTCCATTCAAATAAGGAGTAGGATCATCATATACCTTAATAATGAAGGAATTGTTTTGTTGTAACATAGGCCAACATGGAAACACTTTTAAACATGTACATGTTAGAGACATTATTTTGTAGATTAATTGTATATTTAAAATTCTTTGTGGACACAGTATTCTTACAAATTTGAAAGAATAGGTTATATTGGTACATATGATGTGTAATTTACAACTATATATTGATAAATGGACTTGTTTCAGTCTGTGGCGTTCCAGTTCCTTGAGGACATTCCCGATCTTGGAGTAACCAAAGAGGTCCTCGACGGTATAGTGGTGATGTGCCAGTTTATGCACCAGAGTGTAGTCGACATTAGTGTGCTCTTCCTAGAGGTAAGTTAGATTAACAAAAATAACATAATTACGCATAGTGATCTTTTGATGCCGGCCCCATGGTCTGTGGGTAGCGTGCCTGCCTTTCACCCAGAAGTTCTGAGTTCGATTCCCGGCCAGGTCAGAGTTTCTTATCTGAACCTGAGGGTTGGTTCGAGGTCCACTCAGCCTACATGATTACAGTTGAGACGCTATCCGACGGTGAGATAGTAACCTCGGTCTAGAAAACCAAGAATAATGACCGCGAGAATACATCGCACTGGCTATGCGTCATCTCGTAATTTGCAGACTTTGGGCTGGGCTGGGCAGCGGTCACTTTGTAGGCCAATAACCATTAGGGCTATAGCACCGTGGGGATTGGTTGATTCGGAAATATTTTAAGAACTGTAGTTAAGTACCGGGGAACTTTGTATTGGATGAATACATACAACTATGTTTATATCATTGTTATTATTAGTGTAGATTAGTTAGGTGCTTGACATAGTCACTGGCTTCTCACCAAAGCAGTGACAATTCGAATCTTAGGCAAGACATGTAAGATTTTTGAAATGAAAATTCACATCTTTTAGGTTCAATTTCTACTTAATACTGGAGGTCCCGCGGCCGCGCTCACAATACCAAGAGTAACGTAAACCTGCCGGCTTGGTTCCTTCAGAGCAGTTCTCCCCCAACATTTTATGTCACCTCTCCTTTCTTGAGAACAACACTTCTCGCGCCCCTCTGTAATCTTCCTTCCTTCCTTCCTTCCTTCCTTCCTTCCTTCCTTCCTTCCTTCCTTCCTTCCTTCCTTCCTTCCTTGTTTACTAACTCATTAGAATGTACAAAATCCGGCCCACGAGAACGTGTGTGAATAAGAAGGAAAAGAATTAGTGGCATATAACAATTGATACTAGTTAAAACCTCTAAGGATGCTCTGTGTGCTTTCTCAGGAGCTGTAGCATGCTTTTCTAGGAATTTGACATTTACTTTCAATTGTTGCTCGCGGCGCTTGAAATCAGTACGTTTACTTGCATGTTCTGGATGTTTTGTCTGTGAGTTTTACAGGTTTCAGACTACCGCTGGCTAAACTATACAAGTAAAGAACACACTGACGACGAGCAGTCGGCAGACCCCGTTATTCGTTTCATGAGGAATAGTGGCCTTTCTTATCGTATATAAAAAAGTATTTTTATTAGTGACATTTTGTTAACTATGCTTTTATTCCATTGACCCTGCTTTTTTGTGTGTTTGTGTAATTTGAATGAGTCTTTGAATGAGAAAATTATATCTCTTTACTTCAAGGCAATACCTTATTCCATTGTAATCTATATTTTCTATCATTTTTTCAGAATATAACGCATTGCGAATTAGATCCATCGATTAGTTTAATTTCATAATCATTTTTCATTATCATTTGTTTCACATTCTAGTCTGTGTGTACATTTTAAAATGTTAATTATCATATCGTTTCGTTTCAACTCGTACCTTTAGGGGCCTATGACCTAGGTGTTAGGTCCCTTTAGACAACAAGCATCAACATCATCATCATCATCTGAAGCCTTTCCTAGTTATATACAAGAATGTTAGCGTAACCTAGTTTTACATAATCGTCGAGATATTCGTGCACATTTGTTTTTGTCACCTTAGCGACTTGATGGTTTTCGGAGATGCCGAGGTGCCGGAGTTTTGTCCCACAGGAGTTCTGTTACGTACCAGTAAATCTACCGACACGAGGCTAACTTATGTGAATTCCTTCAAATACCAGCGGGCCTAGTCAGGATTGGACCTGACCGACTCATTACAAATGAGCTGCGCCGTTATCTAAAAGGTTTCAACGCATTAATTTTCTGCTGGATTGTTAAAATGTTTCGTTCTCTTGATCTGGTACTCATTTTCCTCTCGCTGAAGTAGAGTATCCTGTCCGGCCAGACTGGATGGTGTGAAATTGGTGACTGGGCACACGAAGGTAGACTCCCAGGCCTCATGTGGGTGGAATACGGGAAACAAACCAACTCTTCGATGCTAGTGCAAAATAGCCACATGGAATATGAACGAGATTTTATAGCCAAGAAATCTACAGATTGCTGAAAATGGAGTGCTCAATCACTATGCAGTCTCATTTTCACTCCCTTGGCAGCCCTTCTCTTTCTTTTTTCGGCACCTTCATTCCTCAAATAATTAATTATAATAAATAATATTACTGGTTCGGCTGGATTAAAGTGGTCGATCAAGTGTCAAAACTTAGCTTAGCATGGGACAATGTTTATTAGCATGACGGAAGTAATTCCGGAACACAATTATTTATGATTTATGCGCAGGGCCTCTCAGCGTGCATGCACTAGTGCATTGCACTGTGCACGGTGCAAAAGACGATTCGCTTGGTTGACCAGAGTGCAGACCCCCACTCCTCTATTTGGAGCAATAGCGCTGTCTCTCTCTTTCCTCACGCCTGTCTCGCTCGCTCCGCCTGTCTCCCTCTTCCTCACTTGCTCCGTAGCTCTCCAAATCCGAGCCGAGTAGCCCAGAGACGAAGCACTGGTCCGAGCCGAGCCGAGTGGGACCGATGCACTGTGAACAGGAACTCTGGGCCTCAGTTTGCACGCGTGAGATTTTGGGCGTTTGAGAGGCCCTGATTTATGGATTGCATCGGGAAAAGTTAACATCTAGAGCAGGGTTTCCGAAACACTGTCTCCAAGGACCCCTGAGCATACCGCATGCTTGTACAAGGACCCCTTAGCCACAGAACATAATACTGCATTTAGTAAACAAATAAAACAAAAGTGGAATTTTGTAACGATACCATGTGTGATTTTATTCATATAATTTAGAGCTAATGTTTACTTTATTTGAAAGTTTAACTTAACTTCACTTATATAATGCACAGAAATTATAAAATGTAAGACTTGGCTAATAATTGCAAACCGGGTGAGTTGGCCGTTCGGTTAAGGGCGCACAGCTGTGAGCTTGCATCCAGGAGATAGTGGGTTCGAATTCCACTGTTGGCAGACCTGAAGATGGTTTTCCGTGGTTTCCCATTCACACCAGGAAAATGCTGGGGCTGCACCCTAATTAAGGCCACGGCCATTTCCTTCCATCTCCTAGCCCTTTCCTCTCCCATCATCGCCATAAGATCTATCTGTGTCGGTGCGACGTAAATCCACTAGCAAAAAAAAAAAAAGAAAGAAATAATTACAACAGTCTGGATCTGGACACTCAATTGAAAAAAATCGCTTGTTGCGGTTGTTGTTGGATCAACGGGACGGATGATGCTGTTTTCCTAAGACCAAACGTTTTACAAGCGTAGTCACTCGTACGGAAGATTAGCTCTGTTTCTGTCTTTTGTTTTCATCTGCGTGAGAGCAGAAAAGGTACAGTCACACAGGTATGTTGTCATGAAAGGCATTAAACGTAGTATTTCCTTTCTGGAAATTGTAGGGTTATAGGGCATGTCATCGGCCCAGAAATCAGTCAGAGGCGTCGAGTTGTGATGCATTCGAGGAACTTCCCGGAGCTAAACATGCCACTCCATCTAATTCTGCACCATTATCATTCTTCAATTTATTTTTCACTTTCTCTCTGCCGATATACAGGGTCTTTTCTTTAGCATGCTCGGCAGCACCACTCAGAGCACGGCACGGCTGGCGCAATGACACTCGATCGCTTGGCGCGCTTTTCCTCCCCACTACTCACGTCAATTCACACTTATAGTAATCCATTTCTAGTGAAACTATTAATCTAAAACCTACGTGGCATTACATTTGATGTTCAAAATGTTGTCCCTCAGCTGTTAAACACGCCTGACAAATCGTAAATAGACACTCGACGAATCTCAGCTCATGTGATGTTCGAAATAACTTCTGTAATGTTCTCTTGTAGTTCTTCTCTTGTGTGAGAATTGTTCGCATACACTTTTCCCTTCAGCATGCCCCACAGGTAATAATCACAGGGTTTTAAATCAGGAGATCTAGGGGGATCCCCCCTGTGGGTGGGGGCGGTAGAATAACACCCACGGTATCCCCTGCCTGTCGTAAGAGGCGACTAAAAGGGGCCCCAGGGGCTCTGAACTTTGGAGCGTGGGTTGGCGACCACGGGGCCCTTAGCTGAGTCCTGGCATTGCTTCCACTTACTTGTGCCAGGCTCCTCGCTTTCATCTATCCTATCCGACCTCCCTTGGTCAACCCTTGTTCTTTTTCGACCCCGACGCTATTAGGTTTGCGAGGGCTAGGGAGTCTTTCATTTTCACGCCCTTCGTGGCCCTTGTCTTTCTTTGGCCAATACCTTCATTTTTCGAAGTGTCGGACCCCTTCCATTTTTTCTCTCTGATTAGCGTTATATAGAGGATGGTTGCCTAGTTGTACTTCCTCTTAAAACAATAATCACCACCACCACCATCTAGGGGGATAATTAACCACACTATCTTCGAAAACTTTCCGTATTATCTCCATAGACCGATTAGCAGTGTGTCCCGTCGCATTATCTTGCATAAAGTAACCATTACCCCTTCTTCCGTCAGCTCTTGAAAGAATGGTCTGAGAATGAGGTCTATATATCGATCAGCATTTATTGTTTCGCGGAAAAATATAGGCCCTATAATTCTGCGAGCACTTATTGCGCACCAAACTCCTATTTTTACATCATGAAGTGGACGGACATGCAGCTGGTGGGGATTTTCTGCACAACAGTAGCGATTGTTTTGACTATTTACATAGCCACTTAAGTGTAGCCATGCTTCATCACTATAAAATAAAAGTTCTGGGTCAACATACCCATCGTGAACTGACTGAAGCAATCTGTTACAATACCGAACCCTAGCGAAACTGTCAGGTCCTCTTAAATATTGGACAGGGGTGGGTTTGTACGGTTTTGCTTTTAACAGTTTTGTTGCTTTGTGGGCAGAAGATAATGACACATTAGCTTGTACGGCGGGACGCGACAGGGATTTTGCTGGAGTTCTTTCCAAGAGAGCTCCTATTTTGTCAAGCTTTTCCTCTGTTAAAAAGGTTCGTCTCCTGCGTGATTTCTTGTTAAGAATGGGCCCGGTGGTGCGGAACTTCTTTACTAATCTACGGACCGTACTCCTATGGGGAGGGAGGATTCCAGGAAATTTGCGAATGAATCGAAAGCGGCATTCTGTATAAAAAGAATTCTTCGCATAAAACAACACAATGAATTCACACTGTTCTACTGTATACATCACTCGTTAAACACACAATTAATATTCCTACAGAAACTACGCTATTTTAAAGCGAACACATTGAACACGCTACCAATGCCGCAGATGAACTGAACTATAGCTGTGTGTGAAGCAATGGTTATCGTTACCGTACTACATTAGATCATCTCAGCCGGTCATGAAGCAATATATCTCTCGGCAAATGAGTCACCCGACCGCGCTATCGCCTTCCGTGCGTGTTCACCTGACACACGGAGCAGGCCATAAAAAATACCCTGTACTTCGGCTAGTTGATCTTCCTCAAGGGGGGGCAGAGCATTTTCAGTTTCAAAGCAGGGATTTCTCATCCACGAGATTATCTCAACCAGGGGCGTAAGATATGGTCTGAGTGTGGATACTAGCAATTTCAAGTGTCTCACAATTACGTCACTTACACTGCCTTGTGGTATTTATTCGTTTTCCGGTGCTAACTTGTGCCATCCATCCGCAAAATTAAGAGTTTCTGTATGTAAGTTATACAACAGTGAACACATAGTTCCTATATTTAGTATAGTGGTCTATGAATTGTGTGTGTATAATAAAATTTCACTCTTCAAATACTTACAAGTTACATTCTTATTGCAGACCCCTCTGGATTATCGTCGTGGCCCCCAGGGTGTCCGCGGGCTGATCTAGAGTAATACAGGCTTCTGTTTTCGTACCTCTTCTCTTTCCTATCTATATGCTCGTTCTCACTGTTTATCCCATAAGCATTAGTGCTATATACAGATGATACCGTCCTACAGGAGTATAGGGTTTCTCCTGTAGAAGTATCATGCTGCAATCTGAGAGTTCCGAGATCAGCAATTAGCTGTATGGTATAAAGGCCCAAACTAATTAGTATTATACAGCATTGGCGAACATGAAGGCACTGCAGAAGGTAAAGTACTACGTGAAGGGCCTCATTAATTGAAATTCAACCATCCATTCATCAAGCCTTCCTTCTGTTACAACAATGGCTGAAAACATTAGTTATAATAATTGTTACCGTGTTTTGTGGTAGTTATGCATGAAAGAAGGTGCTGGGTGGTGAATAGGTCTCAAGCTACTAAAGTGAAATTAATTTTAAAATTTAACAAGGTTATATTTTCTTTGCAAAATTAGGTAACAACAAAATAGAACAGGTATTTAGTAGCCGAAACACGATTGAAAAAATACATTTACATAGGTACCCCGTTTGGGGCTTCAAAAGTCAGAAACATAATTCTTGAGCAAGGAGCCCAACCTTACGATGAACACCATACAACAAAGGGGCCGAAAACCCCCAAACATGCCAGAAACATTTGCTTCCAATCACGCCCAAAAGCCTCCTTGAGGCAGAGACACAATTTTCAATAAAGGGCAACTTCCCCTTGAAATACAAGCCTATCATAGGCCACTCCAAACTCCACTTTTAAGCTGTCCTCCAAGGACGTATACACAGGGGTAAAATACCCAACCTACTGAGGTCTGTTAAATGACAGAAAGGTTAATACATGACCTCTAAAATACAATTTGAGAGGAGGCGAACTTGCACTCCTAATACACTTTGCTTAAGACCTACTTGGCACTAGGCCATTAATACAAGGGCTAATCCCATACTACAGAGGTGACTTAATAACAATTTACATTACATTACGGAAGAATTGGTTGAGAAAAATAAGTTCACCTCAAGACGATGTGAGTGGGAGCTCGAGAGGGTTAAGCACTCTCTATCCCGATATGTCGTTTTAAAAGAGAATATATGAAAAGAGTAGTTACATTTTAGGAAAAGGTTACATGGTTGAACGCTTAGAACCCGCCCCGAAAGTTAAACTGCTGAGCTAGCAAAGAAAGAATTTATTAATCGGCCATTACCTGGTGTTGAACGGCTGGAGAAGAAAGAGGCGCTTCCCGCCCCCTGCTGCGTACTTAATACACTGAAAGATGGAACAGAAGTGGCCCGGAGACCCGAAAATCAGCAGTTTATATCCTCTCGCGGAAGGTTCTAGGCGTTAGGGGAAAGAAAACACCCTCCCACAAACTCTTTATTGGGTAGGACCCCGCAACAGATTCAAGTTGGGGGAAGATACACCAGATTGGTCAGAAATTAATAGAAGAAATTCGGGATTGGATACATTCATAACAAGGGGAAGAAAGGGGTAAATATTGCCAACTTAAACAATGACAGACAGAAATTTAACAAAGAACAAACTCTTGAAATTAAATTTTCTCCAAAAAAAATAGTTCTTTGACTCCGCACTAGATTGCACTATTGTAGATCTTCAGTAGTGTCCTCTAGAAGAGAAAGTTCACACTTCTTACTTCAAGCGAAACAAAAACACATCAAAAATGACACAGTTCAAAAACTCAAAATTTTCCATGTGGTGACATCTTCTGAGAAAGTAGAGAATTAATAGCGTAGATAAAGTTCAGACTTCCTCCAGCAGAGGAGTTTCACCTGGCGCAATTTTTAAATTAGTGGCTTGGAGGTGTACCGCCCGGTACAGACCTCCCCCCCCCCCAAAAGTTCCTCCAGGGGCGACACATGAAATCTGTTTGAAACAAGGTCCAAGTTATGCTGTGGATATGAAGATTGATTGCAGAAGCCTTTATAAGATTTCTTAATTTGGTTTGATTTAGTTTCAAAATTTTGTTGTTGCAGATGAAGTAAAGTCTTTATATTTGTAGAAGTTGAATTTCTGAAGATAACTTTTTATACTTGAAAGTGAAGGAAAAAAAAATTTTCAAAGTCCACCAAATATTGCAGTTGAATTCCCAAGTGTAGTCATTACTCATAGTAACTGTTCATGTAGTAGATGGTGATGAAGTGGGATGGCCAGACCGGCCGTTGCGGCTTGCGTCCAAAGGAGGCCGCTCGGACCCCTCAAGTACCCTGAGATACCGCTCGCCCGCACTATGAGGGGAGCAGAGGTGTTGAAGCACGCCGCGCCCGCGGTGAACATATACAGGCTGCGGGCAAGTAGCAGGTCGTGCGCCGCACCTCAGCCTTGGCCGGGAGGAGAGCTCCGGCTCGCCGTGCACACGTAGTCCTCGCTGGGGCCGAGGGGGCCCGTCCTCTGCTCCAGTTGCTGCACGGCGCCGCGCGGCTGCGGGGGCACTGAAACATTAAAGCTAGGCGGCAGAATATTGTTGGACCATCATCATTTTTTTGAGGGCACAGGCTTGGTGAGGAGGTTGAGGGGTCAGCGGCGTGCAGATATCCATGGCATTTACTCAAATCAAGCCACAGTGTGTATTGAAGCAGGAGACGGGAGCGTGGTAATGGCCGAGGCAAGGACAGAATGGCAGTTTAACGGATCGGGGAAGGTTTTACACGAGGCTTACATATAAGACCAAAATATTATAGAAGGGGCAGAAAGCCTTAAAAGTTGAACTCAAAAAAAAATATAACCTTCATATTCCTTTCAAATTATATGAAGCAAGTTGACACAAAATTTACACTGGTTTCACCTGTGACAGGTGAACCCTAAATATCCTCTCGGTGGCTGGATTACTTACTAACAATGTAACCGGGGTGAGAAAATCGAGAATGATGCATGGCCCATGAAATCTGGGGGCAAGCTTGCCCGCGGGAACAAAATTTTTGACCATTACTTGGTCACCTACCTTCAAAGTGGTGGGTCTCCGTCCACGATCATACTTTTCTCTAACCTTTTCATGAGATACCTTAAGATTGGCTTTAGCCTTCCTCTAAAGATCTTTAATATTATCCGGATCTATTGTCTCGGGTAGAATGTAACTCAGAGACCAAAGATTAGAGAGCGGCGTGTTGGGAATAAACTTGAACATCAAGGAAGCTGGAGTGAACTTATGAGATTCATGAACCGCCGAATTCAAAGCAAAAGCTAACCAATGCAGGGACGTGTCCCACCTGGAATGATCTTCATGATGATAGGCAATAAGCGCGGACCTGAGATTACGATTAACCCGTTCAGCCAGAGATGGTTGAGGGTAATAAGCAGAAGTAGTTACATGAGAGATGGACAAGTCAAAACAGAATTTACGAAATAAATTAGATGTAAAAGCCTTAGCATTATCAGATACAATATATTGGCACGGACCAAAAGAAGCAAAAATAGAATTTAAGCAAGTAATTGTAGACTGAGCGGTAGCCAGCTTAGTCGGAAATAACCACGAAAATCTTGTAAAACCATCTACGCATACAAAGATGAACTTGTTGGCATTCCCCTTTGACTGGGGGAAGGGTCCTACATAATCAATATACAGGCGTTCCATGGGGCGCGACGCTTGCTGAGAAGACAAGAGGCCTACCTTGGTGGACATGGTCGGTTTACAGAGCAAACAAGATTTACAAGCTTTTACAAGTTCACGAATTTCGCCGTCCATACCTTTCCAGATGAACATTTCACGAATCTTTTCACGGGTTTTAAAGATTCCAAGATGCCCTCCTAATGGGGTCTCATGATAATACTTGAAGATCATAGGTACAAGAACCGCTGGAACAACAACTTTCATCAACTTATCATGCCTCGAAGGGCTACATAGAACACCATTCCTCAGAACATAAGGGACAGCATGTTCCCCAGAAGAAAGGGTTTCCATTATCGGAGCCAGCGTCGGATCTTCACGTTGGTATTTCTCAATATCCCTAAAAAGCATGGGAGCATCTGTTAAGATGGCATTAACACCAGATAGTATGGACTCGGAAGGTGATGAACTGTCGACCGGTTCGTGGGTCTCGACGTCGTTATGAAACATACGGCTGAGTCCATCAGCAACAACATTTTCGGTACCTCTGATATGTCTAACATCAAACTGGAAGGCGGAAATACGAATAGCCCAGCGGGCTATACGACCAGTACGACGCGGCCTACCTAAGACCCAGCTTAAGGCTTGATTATCTGTCTCCAGGTCGAATTTGACGTGTTCCAGATAGAGACGGAACTTTTCTAAGGCAAATAAGACTGCCAAACCTTCGAGCTCATAGATGGAATACTTGGCTTCTTGAGCCGACAATGTCCTAGACGCATAGGCGATGGGGCGCCTCCCTAGTTCAGTCTCTTGAAGAAGGACTGCAGCTACCGCTGACGACGACGCGTCGGTTTGGACGATGAATTTCTTCGAGAAATCAGGCATAGCAAGTACAGGGGCATTACAAAGTGCTAATTTAAGGTCTTCAAAAGCGGCTTGTTGAGAAGGTCCCCACTCGAATTTGATGCCTTTCCTACGAAGAAGGTTTAAGGGCGCCGCTCTATTAGCAAAGTTAGGAATGAACTTTCTGAAGAAATTCACCATACCAATGAACCTGGCGATACCTTTAATGTCCTTGGGAGGTTTAAAATCACGGATGGCCTGTGTTCTAGAATGATCGACTGCTACACCATCGGGTGACACAATATGCCCTAGGAATGACATAGAGGGCTTAGCAAAGGCAACCTTGGACAACTTAACAGTTAACCCAGCCTTACGAAGGCGATCGAGAACTTCTCGCAGATGATCTAGATGTTCTTCAAAAGTCTCTGAAAATACGACGACATCATCTAAATAGTGATATAAGTATTCGAATTTGATGTCGGAGAAGACCCTATCTAGTAGCCTAGTGAGTACAGCTGCTCCCGTAGGGAGCCCGAAAGGCACGCGGTTGTATTCATATAAATTCCAGTCCGTGGCAAACGCTGTAAGGTGTTTAGACTCTTCGGCAAGGGGAATTTGATTATAGGCCTGATTTAAGTCCAATATGGTGAAGAACTTGGCCTTACGAAACCATGAAAAACAAGAATGAAGGTCAGGAAGGGGCACAGATTGCAACACCACCTTCCGATTGAGAGCCCTGTAATCAATGACAGGCCTGAAGCCTCCTTGGGGTTTCGGGACTAGAAAAATAGGCGATGAATACGCCGACTTAGAGGGCCTAATAATACCATCCTTCAACATCTGATCGATAATTTCTTTCAGAGCCTTCATTTTAGGTGGAGATAGCCTATAAGGTGGAAAACGGACAGGAATCGAATCCGTGACCTCAATTTTGTATTCAATAAGGTCAGTAACACCAAGAGTATCAGAGAACACCTCGGGAAACGACTGACACAGTTTGCGAATACTATCAGCCTGCTCTTCAGGTAGATGTCTAAGGTCTAACAACATCTCATCCTGGGTAGGCGAAATAGAAGAACATGACACAGAATTACACTTTAATAGTGGTATTTTACAACTAGAAGCAAATTTGAATGTGCACGACCTAGACTGGAGATCGAGCACAAGACCAGTGTGAGAAATAAAGTCAGCTCCCAATATAATGGGGCAAGACAATTGCTTGGCCACAAACAATTTAATTTTCCATGTAAACTTAAAAATACGAATCTTGACCAGTAAGGAACCTAGAATTTCTAATGGAGATGAATTAGCCGAAACGTATTGAACAGGAGAAGAGACATAGTCAGAAAGTTTACAAACCGATTTCAATTTAGAATACCATTCAGCCGAAATAATCGAACAAACACTGCCTGAATCTAAGAGAGCTGTTATAGGCTCGTTATTTAACTCAATCTTAAGAAAAGGAACAGGTGCGGGGGTATCCGCCGCAATCCTAAGACATTCTTTAGGGCATTCAAAAGATGAATTTGAAGGCTGATCGTTCTCTGCATTTACAACCTGTTTACTAGGGGCTGAGTCTCGGGAAGATTGATTAGTCGACTCAGCCGAAGCCACTAGTCACTTTTTATTATTGGCATAGGTGGAATTTGCACCAGAAGTTGAGCAGGAGGGGGTGCTATTTGAGTTGGGACAATTCTTGGCAATATGTGAGAAAGCCCCACATTTAAAACAGCCTTGTGATGACCCGGCTCCATTCCTTGTCCCGCTTGACTTGATCAGCGGACACTTGTTGCGCAGATGGTCAGGCGACCCGCAAGCATAACATTTACGGGGATTGACTGGTCGGCGAGGTGGAGGCCGAGTGTTACTAAAGGAAGGCGGGGGTTCCTTCGCGACACGCAAAGAATCGGCGTATCTAACTCCTTCCGCTGAGACGGCCAATGCTTCAAGTTCAGAAAAGGTTTGCGGGCACGCCGCGAAACACAAATATGACCTATAGGGAGGTGAAATTCCCTCTACAATAGCCTGTACAATCTGATCTTCAGGAAAATGAAGGGCAAACACCCTAGTGTAAAACTTAATGTCCTGTATGAAATCAGCCAAGTTTTCATCCAAGCGCTGTACCCGATAATAGTACTTCTGAATAAGGGAGGACCTGGCCCTAGCAGGGATGAAGTTAGCTAGCAAGTGGGCATGGAAATCCTCAATAGATGATTGCTCGGCAATGGCTCTTACGATTTTATCAGAGAGAATACCAATAGCATACGGATAGATAATTTGCAAGATTTGGCATGGAGAAAGAGAAAAAACAAGGGCATGATCCTGAAATTCCACTAGAAATCTTAAAAATGAAATTACGTCACTGGTGGTATTAACGGAAAACTTAGAAATACCTCTGAGCAACATTGCCAATGGATGAGGCAAGCTGCTAAACCCGGGTGACCTAGTAGGTAAAGGCTTCAATGGCAAAGAAGTTAATTCAGAACGGATGTTACTCAACGATGCGCGACGTTCAGATTCGTTGTCCAATGGGGCAGAGATAGTTTGAGCAGCGATGGTTTTCCTATTTATTCTCCCTTAGCAGGTTCTTCCTCGCTACCTACATTCACTATGGTGGGCTGATCAGATTTAGGAGGAACTTCCCCAGTTAACAATTGAGTGACCTTACTAGATAATTCGGAAATATTTTCCAGGAGCGTACTAGCTTCCTTCCTCTGAACGTCATTCAGTTTTAGAGACAACAGATCGTTAACCCTATTCGAAAAATGATATAGCCTGCCTTGCACACGCTTAATTTGATTCGGAGACGGATCATTTTCATAAAAAAAACTAACTACAGAAGCTAGCCCAGTAACATTCTCCGTGATCGTGGAAAGAGAATCGTCAATTTCTTTCTCTCCCAAATTGGGGATGGAAATGGGCAAATCTAGGGACTCTCTAAGCTTGTTAGTGTCTACTGCAACCGTGCCTCCAGATTGCACATTTCTGATAGTTAATTCATAGATCAACTCCTCTTTGCGCAAATAATTAAGATGGAGAACATCGCGAGGGCCGGGCATGGTGACAGAACAATTTTGAAAAAGTCAAAAAAAATTCCAGCAACTGAGAAAATGGTTAGAGTTCGGATCAAAACAATGTGTAGCCGTCAAAAGGGGCTAAATTGAGACCCATTCAACCACGCTCTGCTACCACTTGTTACCGTGTTTTGTGGTAGTTATGCATGAAAGAAGGTGCTGGGTGGTGAATAGGTCTCAAGCTACTAAAGTGAAATTAATTTTAAAATTTAACAAGGTTATATTTTCTTTGCAAAATTAGGTAACAACAAAATAGAACAGGTACTTAGTAGCCGAAACACGATTGAAAAAATACATTTACATAGGTAGCCCGTTTGGGGCTTCAAAAGTCAGAAACATAATTCTTGAGCAAGGAGCCCAACCTTACGATGAACACCATACAACAAAGGGGCCGAAAACCCCCAAACATGCCAGAAACATTTGCTTCCAATCACGCCCAAAAGCCTCCTTGAGGCAGAGACACAATTTTCAATAAAGGGCAACTTCCCCTTGAAATACAAGCCTATCATAGGCCACTCCAAACTCCACTTTTAAGCTGTCCTCCAAGGACGTATACACAGGGGTAAAATACCCAACCTACTGAGGTCTGTTAAATGACAGAAAGGTTAATACATGACCTCTAAAATACAATTTGAGAGGAGGCGAACTTGCACTCCTAATACACTTTGCTTAAGACCTACTTGGCACTAGGCCATTAATACAAGGGCTAATCCCATACTACAGAGGTGACTTAATAACAATTTACATTACATTACGGAAGAATTGGTTGAGAAAAATAAGTTCACCTCAAGACGATGTGAGTGGGAGCTCGAGAGGGTTAAGCACTCTCTATCCCGATATGTCGTTTTAAAAGAGAATATATGAAAAGAGTAGTTACATTTTAGGAAAAGGTTACATGGTTGAACGCTTAGAACCCGCCCCGAAAGTTAAACTGCTGAGCTAGCAAAGAAAGAATTTATTAATCGGCCATTACCTGGTGTTGAACGGCTGGAGAAGAAAGAGGCGCTTCCCGCCCCCTGCTGTGTACTTAATACACTGAAAGATGGAACAGAAGTGGCCCGGAGACCCGAAAATCAGCAGTTTATATCCTCTCGCGGAAGGTTCTAGGCGTTAGGGGAAAGAAAACACCCTCCCACAAACTCTTTATTGGGTAGGACCCCGCAACAGATTCAAGTTGGGGGAAGATACACCAGATTGGTCAGAAATTAATAGAAGAAATTCGGGATTGGATACATTCATAACAAGGGGAAGAAAGGGGTAAATATTGCCAACTTAAACAATGACAGAAAGAAATTTAACAAAGAACAAACTCTTGAAATTAAATTTTCTCCAAAAAAAATAGTTCTTTGACTCCGCACTAGATTGCACTATTGTAGATCTTCAGTAGTGTCCTCTAGAAGAGAAAGTTCACACTTCTTACTTCAAGCGAAACAAAAACACATCAAAAATGACACAGTTCAAAAACTCAAAATTTTCCACGTGGTGACATCTTCTGAGAAAGTAGAGAATTAATAGCGTAGATAAAGTTCAGACTTCCTCCAGCAGAGGAGTTTCACCTGGCGCAATTTTTAAATTAGCGGCGTGGAGGTGTACCGCCCGGTACAATAATAACTATTATTATTATTCATCCGCCCCTGTGGTGTAGTGGTTAGCGTAATTAGCTGCCAACCGCGGAGGCTCGGGTTCGATTCCTGGCTCCGCCTCAACAAGACCCCTGTTCAGCATAGGTGAGACCGCCTGGGCAAGGTAATGGTCCTCCTCCCCAGTTGTATCACCCAAACCAAAGTCTCACGGTTCAGGACACTGCCCTTGAGGCGGTAGAAGTGAGTCCGAGGGATGGTAAACAGATTAGAAAGAAAGAAAGAAAGAAAGAAAGAAAGAAAGATTATATTATTATTATTATTATTATTATTATTATTATTATTATTATTATTATTGTTGTTGTTACGGAGTTATCCGTGGAAGTCAGAGGTGAAAGAAGGTGCGGGCTGGAATAGGTCTAACTACAAGATCGAAAGATGAATTAAAATTTCAACAAAGGTTATATTTTCAAAGCTTAACAATGGTGACATAGAATTTTGAGCGTACAACAAATAACAACCAGTTAAATCAGGTACACAATCAAGAAGTCCAAAATTAGAGAAAAATTTAAGCAGTTTCCACTAGGGGAAATAACAAAGGAAATCAGGTACAATGCAACTTTACAAATTCTGGGCTACGAGCCCCAAAGTCTTAACTCTCAGCTCACAACCACAAATACCAAAGGGCAGAATATCCTTAATTACATGGAGCTCTTGCTCCCGCTTAGTAATGTCAAGCCTCCTAGAGGCATCCTCCAAAATACCAGAAAGAGCTGACCTGCTCTCAATTTTACAAGCTTATCAAAGGCCACAACAAACTTTACTTCTAACTGCCCTCAAGGCACACAAAAGAAACAGGGGTATTATGTACCCAACCTACAGGGCCTTCACATGAAGGAGAAAAAAAAAACATTAGGTTAAGTTACTGGCCCAAAGTACAGAAAGGACTGGAGGCGTGAACTTGCACTCCTAAATATACATTTTAAAACCTAAGTTGCTCTAGGCCAATACACAGGGGCTAATACCAAGCTAGGGAGGTGACTCGTAGGAGAAAACTTTAATACATTAAGGAAGAGAAGAAACAGATATGAAAACGTAGTCAACTCAACTTCAAAATGAAGGGGAGCTCGAGAGGGTAATGCACTCTCTATCCCCAAATTACAGTTCAAGTTATGTGAAGTTTTTTCAAGGATTGAAAAGGCTTAAATTTTTTAAGATATAGGTTACATATTAAAGGTTTCGAACCTTCCCCGGGAGTTAAACTACTGAGCTAGCAAGAAATAAAGATGTTAAGAGGCCATTACCTTGATGAAGAGCTGCTGCCTGAAGAACGGGGCGCTTCCCGCCCCCTGCTACATATCCACAACTAAGCTAGATGTTACTGAAGTGGCCCGGAGACAAGAAAATCAGCAGTTTTTATACCCTCGTGGAAAATTCGAGACCTTTCAGGAATGAGTAGACAAACCCACTCAATTTTATTGGTTGACAACAAAAACTTATACACAAGGCAATGAAGAAACACCTTATTGGTGGGAAATTAATTACAGAAATTTAGGATTGGTTAAATTCAAAACAGGCGGAAAGAAAACTTGATATTGCCAACCCACCAATGACAGAACAAAATTTAGCAAAGACCAAACTTATGAATACAAAATTTCTTCAAGAGAGTTCATTCCATTGCACCAGAGTGTATTACCATAGTTTTTGGTAGAGACATCTGTTAGAGAATGTCCACACTTCTTGATCACTGAAAAACAAAAGCAAATCAAAAACACACAGTGACATCTTCTGATAAACAGTCGAGTTCAGTTGTTAAAAGTTCCGGGTTTCTCCAGTAGAGAAGTTTCAATTGGCGCAAGATTTGAACTTGCGTCGTAGAGGTGTACCGCCCGGTACAATTATTATTATTATTATTATTATTATTATTATTATTATTATTATTATTATTATTATTATTATTATTATTATTATTATTATTATTATTATCGTATGGCGTCAATTACTACGCGAAGATATTTTGATTTGACATCTTTTGGACTGCTATTATGTCAATTCTGACGCTCTGTTTCCCCTACCAGATGGCAGAGGGTCGTAACTATGCTCGTGACCTATAATTTTGTCGGTTAGACATCAAATGTATCACCAGAGATCTTTTACATACCAGCATCGCACGATGTGAAGTGCCGAATGGCCTTTATTTCACCCTTCAAAAATCAGACGATTACTAACGAGTTCAAACCCGCGACGCTGAGAGCCACAGGCTGGCACTACACTACTTATCAACAGAGAAATCTTCCCCGCCTCTGCAGATATTTCGTTCAAAGACGACAAGGAGGTGGCCAATCGACATTCGTATTTCTTGTCATCCAGAAATGCTTGCTTTGGTGCCGACGTGCATGGCTAAGATTGTAGAGCTCTCCGTGTGGGTAGAGGCGGTAGAATAACACCCACGGTAACCCCTGCCCGTCCTAAAAGACAAATATAAGGGCCCCCAGGGGCTCTTAGCTTGGGAGTGTGAGTTGCGACCACAGGGGCCTTAGCTGAGTCCTGGCATTGTTTCCACTTACATGTGCCAGGCTCCTTACATTCCTGTATCCACTTGGTCAACTCTTGTTCTTTTCCGACCCCGACGGTATTAGGTTTACGAGGCCTAGGGAGTCTTTCGGTTTCACGCCCTTCGTGGCCTTTGTCTTTCTTTGTCGGATACCTTCATTTTTCGAAGTGTAGGGCCCATTCTTTAATAGAGGATGGTTGCTTAGTTGTACTTCATCTTAAAACAATAATCACCACCAGCACCACCACCACCACCACCACCACCACCACCACCACCACCACCAGATGGTAGAGCCCTGGCTTTCTGTTGTCACTTTGGTGGGTTCGATCACTGCTTAGGCTGGTAATATATGACGGCGCACAAATACACCAGCCTTGTGTATGTAGATTCAATGGCTCCTGAAAGTTCTCTCGTATCTGGAAACTAGGTTTATAATAATAATAATAATAATAATAAGTAAACTCGTGCCCTCATCCCGAGGTGGTGCAGCTCTTTTCAGGCACACCCCCATTGGAGGTGAGCTGCGTGTACCATTTGAACCACATACGAGCCCTCCTGCCATTCTTAAATTTCTGGCAGTACCGGGAATCGAACCCGTGCTCCCGAGGACGGCAGCTAATAACACTAACCGTTACGCTACGGAGGCGGACATAATAACAATCCGACTCACTGGCTGAATGATCAGTATTGTGGCCTTCGGTGCAGAGAGTCCCGGGTTCGATTCCCGGCCGGAACGGGGTTTTTTAATCTCGTGTGATTAATTCTTCTTGCTCGGAGACTGGGTGTTGGCGTTTGTCTTAACACTTCCATCTTCGTATTCAGACAACGTACTACACTACTGACCACCACAGAAACACGCAACAGTGATTACATCCCTCCATATAGACGTAAGTCAGGAAGGGCATCCGGCCGTGAAACAGGGAAAAACCCACATGTGCTACACAGTTCGCACCCGCGACCCCACAGATTGAGAGAAGCGGTAGAAGAATAAGAAGAAGAATTGTTAATTATGAATTATAATATTATATATATTACATGTACAATATTATTATTATTATTATTATTATTATTATTATTATTATTATTATTATTATTACTACTACGTATGGTTCATGGTGTGGTTTACTGTAGTCACGTCCTAGTTCGTGAACCATGGGCAACGGCTGAGTGGCCTAGTAAGTGGTCCTGAGAGTCGGGATACCAGTTGCTGTGGAATGGGAGTGGGCATCTCGGACATATTCTGAGTCATGGCCCTCCTTGTGCTCAGGCGGCTAGGACTGTACAATCCACCGGGGGTCCCAAACCCGTTAGAGGAGAGATCCTCACTTGGACTATGTGTAAGTAGGGTAGCATCCTACTTCACGAATTTATCGAGCTAACAACATTTTAAGCAAGCCTCGGGTCTATGGGAGTAGTGGAGTCCCACTCCCATTTGACAGGCAAGGGACTCCTTGGAAACAACTTGGCGAATGAAATGGAATTCGATGGAAAGCTATCAATATTAATGGGGCTTGTGGAAGAAAGAAAGTAGAACTGGCCGAGTCAGCAAAGAAGGACCTGGATGCCGAGTCAGCAAAGAAGAAAGACCTGGATGTGCTAGGAGTAAATGATATTCGGGTAAGGGGAGATAACGAGGAAGAGATTCGAGATTATAAAGTGTACTTGACAGGTGATAAAAAAGGAAGCGCAGAGTATGGGGTAGGCCTGTTCATCACGAATACTATTGCGCAATATAGTTTCTGTTTGGCACGTAAATGAGCGAATGATGTGGGAAGATTTGACAGTTGGAGGAATTAGGACGTGAACTGTCTCAGGGTATTCAGCATGTGAGGGTGAAGATGAGGATGAAGTTGACAAGTTTGATGAAGCATTGAGTGACATCGTAGTCAGGGTCAACAGCAAGGATAGGATAGTGCTAATAGGCGATTTCAATCCGAGAGTTGGAAATAGAACTGAAGGATGCGAAAGGGTGATTGGTAAACGTGGGGAAGATATGGAATCTAATAAGAATGGGAAGTGGAGAAAACAAGGAAAGGCCGTAAGGGGTTTCCAAGTTTCTCGGGAAATAAGAAAAGGCGATCGGCAGTTACAACATTTATTATATTAATAATGTAAACAATAAAGACTAGAGGGACTTTAACAATGATTAAGGATTGAATATTATATTAAGCGCATGGCCTTGAGCTAAAAGTAGTCACCGGCTGTGCGTATAAAAATGCTAATATAAGTAAGACTGTTGTCTTACGACACCTGAGAAATTCAGAATATCTGAGTGATCACATTGATCTGAACGCTGGTCAAAACCAGACCGATAATTGAAGCTAAATAACATGAATAATATTAAAGTTATCAAAAATAACAAAGTTGAATACACGAAATTTCGGTAACAAAAGTAAAGTTACAATTTGGATCAGAAATTCTTAAATTGGATTTTACAGCACTCAGTTCTCCGCGGGGAGTAAAAAGTTCAAAGAAAATTGTAAAGGACCTTTGTCCAGCAGCTTCATTATCCAGTAGTAAACTGCAAAAATAAAATGTGTCCATGCCAAGTATTAGACACGACTGGTTAAAATAGTCAATAAAATCTCAGTAGATTAGCGCATATCTCGCTACGAAGAAAAACCAAAGCCTAGGCAGGCGTTCATTTCATGTCTGAAGTGAAAAATACAAAGGCCGATCAAGGCAACATCGAGTGCAGCTACGCTGATTGACGAGTCATACTGTAGCGCTCACATGAGCGAAGGGCGAGGTGATTGACCTCGAGCAGAATGCAGTGAAGTGGTCGAGAAGCCGCTATTCCAAATGCGTGCAGACAAGTATGTTGCCAAAATGAAAGTGCAGCATAGGAGCTGCCGTAGAGTACTAGCGGTGATTCCGGCCAGACCCGGAGAAGTGAAGGAGCAGCATTCCTGTAGACTTGATATTCAGAAATAATTACAAATCTGTACATGAAAATCTTAACAAAAAATACAAAATAGTGAGGAAAAGGGAGCCCATAAAGAATATTTTAAACATTTCCAATTAATTAATATAACAAAGACTAAAGGCAATTAGCAGACATGACCAATGAAAAAATAGAAAAGCGCGGAAGACTACATTCTCGGTACCAGTCAGAAAGGAAGTTGCCGGTGACGCAAACAGCCATGTCAAGGTGATGCAGCCAATCAACAGCCAAGAAAGAATGACGGAAGGCAGCGAAGAAAAGAAAGAAAATATGCAAGCAGTGTTCGTATAACCTGTGACATGATTGCACGTCCAAGGGAACTTATAATCAATTAACGAAAAGTAACCAGACCGAAACAATTAAGGTAAGAACAACATATAACATAAATTCAGACAAATAGGAGAGGTATCGAATATAGCGAAAATTACCAACGAATCGTTCGTTCATGAACGCATGAACCAGGAAGCGTTTATTGGACTTCTGTGCTAGTATGGGTTTATCAGTTACGAATACATTCTTCAAGCATAAGGCTATTCACCGCTACACATGGGAGGGTAGGGGTGCCAGATCTATAATAGACTATATCTTAACCGACTTCGAATTCAGGAAATCTGTTAGGATTGTACGGGTTTCCGAGCATTTTTCGACGATACAGACCACTATCTGATCTGTTGTGAACTAAGTATCTCTAGGCCTAGGATAGAGAAAGTGAAATTTGTCTGCAAACGAATAAGGTTAGAAAATCTCCAGGGTGAGAAAATTAGAGAGAAGTACATGGATATGATTAGTGAGAAATTCCGATCAGGAACAACTGTGTGTAAAGATAGGAAAAAGCTAACATCTTGGTGGAATGATGAAGTGAGAGCAGCTTGTAAACCTAAAAAGTAGGGTTATCAGAAATGGCTCCAAACAAGTGCTGATGCAGACAGGGAATTGCACATAGGTGAAAGAAACAGAGCGAAATAAATGGTTGTTGAATCCAGAAAGGAGTCGTGGGATGATTTTGGTAATAACATGGAAAGGCTGGGTCAAGCAACAGGGGAAACCTTTCTGGACAGTAATAAAGAATCTTAGGAAGGAAGGGAAAAAGGAAATGAACAGTGTTTTGGGTAATTCAGGTGAATTCATAGTACAGCCCTGTAATCACTGGACAGGTATAGGGAAAATTTTGAAAATCTTCTCAACGTAAAATGAAATATTGTTTGCGTTGTCGCGAACAACCGAGCTCATGGGGACGAGGAAAATGATTATGGTGAAATTTCGCTTGAGGAAGTGGAAAAGGTGGTAAATAAACTCCAGTATCATAAAGCAGCGGCAATAGATGAAATTAGACCTGAAATGGTGAAGTATAGTGAGAAAGCGGGGATGAAATGGCTTCATAGAGTAATAAGATTAGCATAGTGTGTTGATAAGCTACCCTCATACTGGACAAAAGCAGTAATTGCAAGGGAACAGGAAGATTGCAACAACTGTCGAGGTATCTCATTGATTAGTATACCAGGCAAGTATTCACTTTTGAAGGAAGGGTGCAATCAGGGGTTGAAAGTTGGATGAAAACCCAAATGGTTTCAGACCACAAAGGGGCTGTCAGGGTCAGATTATTAGTATGCGCCAGGTAATTGATAAATGCTACGAGAGGAATAGACAGTTATGTTTATGTTTTGTAGAACTATAGAAAGCATATGACAGGGTACCGAGACAAAGGATGTTCGCCGTACTCAGGGACTATGGGATTAAGTGTAAATTATTAAAATCAATCGAAGACATTTATGTTGACAACTGGGCTGCAGTGAGAATTTATGGTAGAATGAGTTATTGGTTCAGGATACTTACAGGGGTTAGACAAGGCTGTAATCTTTCACCTTTGTTGTTCGTAGTTTACATGGATCATCTTCTGAAAGGTATAAAGAGGCAGGGAGGGATTCAGTTAGGTCGAAATTTAGTAATCAGTCTGGCCTATGCTGACGACTTGGTCTTAATGGCAGATTGTGCTGAAAGCTTGCAATCTAATATCCTGGAACTTGAAAATAGGTGCAATGAGTATGGTATGAAAATTAGCATTTCGAAGACTGAACTGATGTCAGTAGGTAAGAAATCCAAGAGAACTGAATGTCAGGTTGGTGGTACAAAGCTGTAACAGGTAGATCATTTCAAGTATTTAGGATGTGTGTTCTTTCAGAACGGTAATATAGTGAGATTGAATCACGGTGCAGTAAAGCTAATTCAGTGAGCTTGCAGTTGCTATCATCAGTATTCTGTAAGAAGGAAGTCAGCTCCCTGACGAAACTATCTTTACATCGGTCTGTTTTCAGACCATCTTTGCTTTACGGGAGCGAAAGCTGGGTGGACTCAGGATATCTTATTCATAAGTTAGAATTAACAGACATGAAAGTGGTGAAAATGCTGGTTCAAACATGTGGGAACAATGGCAGTGGGCACTCGGAATGAGGAGAATAAGGAATGAACTCGATGGATGAAGCTGTACACATAAACTGGCTTCGGTGGTGCTGTCATGTGAGGCGAATGGAGGAGAAGAGGTTACCTAGGAGAATAATGCACTCTGTTATGGAAAGTAAGAGCAGTAGAGGAAAACAATGACGACGATGGTTAGACTCCGTTTCTAACGGTTTAAAGATAAGAGGTATAGAACTAAATGAGGCCACAGCACTGGTTGCAAGTAGAGGATTGTGGTGACGTTTAGTAAATTCACAGAGGCTTGCAGACTGAACGCTGAAAGGGATAACAGTATATAATGATGATGTATGTAGTATTAACAATTTCCAGCCCTGTGGTAGCCCCTTTCGGTATACCTTGGAAGAGACTAGTGGGTCAGACGATCGGGACTCTCCCAGCATTCCTGGAGGGTGCGGCCGGCCTTCCCGTGCATTGTGAGTTTCTGGAAGATGCAACGAGGATATTCCGTCTGTAGCCACATCGCGAGTATTCTGATACACATCAGCGGAGGTAGTCGAGGACAGTCAGTGTCAGTGTTGGACTCGGAGTCTGTATTAGTCACTGTGGGACTCAGTGCTGGAGTCAGTATGAGACTCAGTGTGTTGGGGTTCGGTGGCTGGGCTGAGGGCAACGGAGGTGCTGTCTGTTGTTATAGTCCATATACTTAGTAAACGTCCTTCTGAGTGATCGGCGGGGCGTGGTCATGTAGGTACTGTGGGAGGTCAGATTAGCGCACTCTCTCTTCCCGGTTCGCTATCTCTTAACTCGCTTGTTGACACGTTGTGTTCAACCACTGCGTACGGTGCTTAGCACGATATGTAGACGAAGACTGGGCAGCGAGAGGAATAGGAGAGGGGGCAGAACCCTCGATTGCCCCTTCCCACATGCGCGGCCGATTCCCGCGCAGGACGTTTACGAAGTATTTGGACTATAGTGTACCACCGAGGTCTGGACGAGTTATGGTGGTTGTGTTGAGTGAGTAGCTGGACTAAAAACGGCGAACGGGACAGAAGACGGTGTACTTCCGTAGAGAGAGAGAGAGAGAGAGAGAGAGAGTGGACTTAGGATCGCCATGCGTCAGCGATCGGAGCAGCTATCGAGAGTGTAGTTGGAACAGTGTTAATAGTCATCATGTGAGGAGTACTACTCTGCCGTTTAGCACTGTCGAACTGTTGCTGTTTAGTTGTTCACTGACTCTCTGAATTAATGTACTGTTTCTGAAGTCGAACGAAGAACAGTCATCGTTGTTGCGTGGTAAGTAGCCCTGTCTTCAGATCTAGTTTTCTTCACGCGGTTGCTAGACTTCTAAATAGACAGCAATTAGTGAGTGTAGCCATTCGTGATTAAATAGAATTGTGTGTGCATTTATTGAGTCATCCTGAAATAAATTTGAAGAATAAAGAAATGGTGTTTTCTTCGTAACATTGTAATAATTATTATTATTATCAATTATACCTTACGCCGCACAGAGGCACATGGGTCTTATTGGCACAATGGTATAGGAAAGGGCTAGGACTGGGAAGGAAGTGACCGTGGACTCAGCGCCCCAGCATTTGCCTGGTTTCAAAATGGGAAACCAGGGAAAACCGTCTTCAAGGCTACGGCAGTGGGGTTCGAACCCACTATATCCTGAATGCAATCTCACAGCTGCGCGCCCCTAACCGCACGGCCAACTCACCCGGTACTGACGAAAGTTACAGTTTTCATGTTATGTCTGTCGTCTAAAAAAGAAAAAAACATTTCAAAATGGGGATTAGGATGAGGATAACTATGCAAGGGACCACAGTAAAGTACCCCCAGGGGCTCTGAACTTTGGAGCGTGGGTTGGTGACCACGGGGCCCTTAGCTGAGTCCTGGCATTGCTTCCACTTACTTGTGCCAGGCTCCTCACTTTCATCTATCCTATCCGATCTCACTTGGTCAACTCTTGTTCTTTTATGACCCCGATGCTATTAGGTTTGCGAGGGCTAGGGAGTCTTTCATTTTCATGCCCTTGGTGGCCCTTCTCTTCCTTTGGCCGATATGTTCATTTTCGAAGTGTCGGACCCCTTCCATTTTCTCTCTCTGATTAGTTTTATATAGAGGATGGTTGCCCAGTTGTACTTTCTCTTAAAACAATAATCACCACCACCACAGTAGAGTACTACTATTATTCTAACAGTATCGATGAATGGAAGAAGACGAAGACCAGGAAGAGAAGAAGAAGAGTAGAAGAAGAATCACTGTCGCACCGCTAGCTCGTCTCATGGAGGCATTTTGAGCACCCGCTTTTAAATCTGCCGTGGTTTGATATCCCTCTGACCTCCTGCGGAAGGAAGTTCCATTCACGGCTGGCCACAACAGTGAAGGAATAGTTGTAGATAGGGGATTTATGGTTAGGAATAGAGAGCAAGGTATACACAATCCAGAAAACTAAACAACAATCACTTTCAATACAAAGTTGTCCGGATCCATGTCGAAATGTTTAGCGTCCTGGAGTTTTATTCCCGGCAGGATCCGGAACTTTAACCTGAATTGGTTAATTTCATTGGCTCGGGGTTTCGGAGTGTGTGTGTGTGTCGTCTTCGACATTAGAAATCATTCTAGGTAGGGTCCCATCCTCACAGATGCCCTGGTCGCCTATAGGAGTCAGCCTGAAAGACCACACGACATTCATTCCTCCAACACAAAGTTACACTTTTTTTTAATTGAACATGTGTATTTTGTCTAGAGAAATGGAAACTAGAGGTACAATTAGCGATAACAGACTTGGCTTCACTTTTCTAAACCTCATACGTAGACTGTTTCTAAGAGACTTGTGTAGATGTCGGAAATGGTTCGAGGTTAAGGGCACTGTTGTTCATAGTAGCGTTCAGTCTACGTGGGCCCATGACCTTCGATGTTAGGCCCCTTTAAACAAGCATCATCAGCGTACGTCACAGCTGTGGTAGCATTTCTATGACTTTCTCTGTAAATTAAAACATTGTTCATTTTACTTCCTTATTTAAGACCGGCTAATGTACTAGTCAAAATCAAATGTAACGGATACCACCAAAACAGGGTTCAATGTATCAATACGCAAAGTAATATCCGAAACGTACATATCTCACCCCCCCCCCCCAAAAAAATGACAATACGATCCACAGAAACAATTGTTATGGGAAACAGTGTACATAAATAATGTAAATAAATACTTAAAACCAAGTATGTATTATGTATTTAAAGTAAATAAATTCAAATATTTGGGTGAGACAATTCAAGAAAATGGTCTGGAAAAACCTGCTATAGAGGAGAGTGTACAAAAGATGGAAAGAGCGTACGGTATAACTAAGAATACTTACAACAAAAAGTGCTTATCAACAAAACTTAAAATAAAGCACTACAACACAGTACTGAAACCAGAATGCCTTTATGCCAGCGAATGTCTAGCACTGAACTATAAGCTTGATAAATTAGAAATATTAGAAAGAAGAATTATAAGGAAAATATTAGGTCCTCTAGGAATTGCAGAGTTTCGGAAATTAAGAAGTAACAACGAAATTTACCAGAACATAGAAAACATATCAGAAACAATAAGAAAAAGGAGATTGCTATTTCTTGGGCGCATTTACAGAATGGATGACAATAGACTAACTAAACGAATCTTCAAGTACATTTGGGAAAAGAAATCAACTACCACCTGGATTCAAGAAGTCAAGAAAGACCTAGAAAGGAACAGCATACGAGAAGAAGAATTATTGGAAAGGAAGATTTTTAGGAAGAAAATCTTACCAATGGAAGGATTCTAAGGAAGGAAGGAAAAGAAAACAGGCACAAAGTGAACTGAAGAAGGAAAAAGAAGCACAGTGAAACAATGAAAGAATGAAAAGGAAAGAACAACTAAGGAGGAAGAATTGAAATTGTAACGTGGTCCTTAGAAGGCCGGAACGCAAGAAGAAGAAAAAATAAAAAATACAGAATAAAAGAAAAAGGAATAAAAAACAAATACGATTAGCCAATAGGCCAACCCCTCGTAATTTCTACACGTCCCTCACCCGACTCCTAAATCCCTCACTTCAGCTTTAACCCGTCTGAATATCCTGGCCACAGAGATATGGTTACCTTCTAGGTGGCCTGCCTCCCCCTTCAGGAAAGGAATGAAAATTTGCTTATATACATAAAAATAAATATACTGTACATATTATTTCCGTGTTAAGCACTTACAGCAGTACAGCAGACTAGATCGAGGAACACTAGTACATTGATCAGTAGAACGTTCTGTACTAATATTGGTTTGTATTCTGTAGGCTTCAGGGACATCACAAGCAACCCTTGTTCTGAACACAGTACTACACACACTGCATAATGTCGGAAAGTGTATCCCCGTTGCCACCCTATAATGGTCTACGTATTTCAGAAGGTACGAGTATTAGAAAAGTGAAACCAAGTCTGTTGTCAATAATTGTGCCTCTAGTTTTCAATTCGCAAGAAACAACATACAGTTTCCATTTTTCAAAAACGAGTTCACTTGGCGTTGAAAGTTATATTTAATTATCTGGATGGTACATACATTCTCATTGTGTGAATCCATGGGTATATTCCTACGCAACTAGATTTTTATATTTTGTTTCATTTCGAAAATATTTGAGGTCACAGAGTTAGGTGAGACAACCTGTAGAACTGCTGGGAGAATGACACATTTTCGTATATAGTATGTCCATTTGTGCTGTGACCTTATTATTGACCTTGCTGTCGTCACATTATGCCAGAGCATGGAATATCATTTACATTATGTCTCGTAAAAGTTCCCGCAAATCTATTTCAGCATCTGACCTACATTACAAGATATTAAAACCATTCCGTGTTGACGGTTTTCACTTAACAAAGGAAAGGATTTATTGCATCCTCCTATTCAATACATATAAATGTCCCTGAATGTAATTCTAATCAAACATTAGATTGAATAGGACGCAATAAAGCCTTTCCTTTGTAAAGTGAAATACGCCAATACGGAATGATTTTAATATCTTGTAATGGAAATGACATCCAGACAGGCAAGAAAGCTAACCTTTATTGCAACTTAAAATTAAAGATTGCTAAATAAGGGAAAGATAAACGTTTTTGGAAAAAATGCATTACCAATAATTTAACTTACAAATTTCTAAAATACACTAAGAAAACTCATAGGAATACAGCAAAAATGCGTGCAACTAAACGTAAAACCGATAAGATTGTGATAAAAGACGAAATCAAATTCCTTTATAAAAAATAAATCCCTGTTGAACTACAAATTATATGAAACTAATTTAGAAGTTTCTAGCCTTCTATGCCGCCTCGAATGGGCATCCTTTCAATTACATATCACTAACAAACTTGATAATATTTTGTCAAAGAAACAAAACACACTTGACAAAAATGGAATGTTCTTTCAAAAACAACCAATAGCAAACGTAATATTTCAAACAGCGTAAAACCAAATGATTTTCACCAACATGTTGTGAACATAAGCAAAATCAATCTCGATGCCGACGATCTCGACGTGCTGAGCAAGGGACCAAAACATAATTAGGGTAATCCCTCCAACCATGATAATTTAATTTCCGCCATAACTGAATCAGTATTAGCTATTAATTAGTTACCCTTAAACATACAAGAAGTAGTCCGATATGAGGTCAAACGCAAACTGTCTTCTAACCTTAATCAACAACAAACCATCAAATCCAACACTAAACACATAGCTAACGTTCATAAACTAAATAAAAATGTAAAAACAATGACTTAATAATAACAAAAGCCGGCAAAAGGAACGCTGCCGTAATCACGGATAAAAGTGATTACATCAACAAAGCTCAAATGTTTTTGCGGAAAGTAACTTCATAACACCCAAAAAAGATCCTAAAAATAAAATACAAAGATAACTGGAAACCATTATTAAGAATGATTCATTTGTGCTTAATGACCTTGAAAAATCTGAAATGATTTTCATGAATCCAAAGCTTCCCACAGCGAAATCACTACCCAAGATCAATAAAACCGACGTCCCAATTAGACCCATTATCATTTTCAGAAATAGCCCGACCTATAAAGTATCTCAGTTCATTCACAAATTCGTGAAATCGCGCTACCATTTTCAATCCAATACGTCAGTGAAACATTCCATAGAATTTTGCAATAAATTTAAGGATATTAATTTATTTAAACACCACGCACTTAATTCATTTGATATTAATAATATGTATGATAATGTGCCCGTTAACAACACCATACAATTAATTTAAAAAATCTTTCTATGTTCAGAAAATTAAGCATAGGTGAAATAGAAGAATTTACTCAGATTCTGAAATTCCATTGAATAACAATTTCTTTACTTTCAGTAACGTAATTTACAAACAAATGGGTCATCCTAAGGGGGCACCGGCTTCATGGATCCTTGCGGATATTTACATCGATCATTTAGAACATTCTCACATTATTGGTTAGATTAACGGTGTTCAACATTGGACACGCTACGTAGATGACACATTTGCCATTTTAGACTCTCATATTACTAACAGCAACACATTACTTGAACTTCTCTACTCCATTGATCCGCATTAAAAATTCACGATAAGAGTCAGAAGACAACAATGCCATTAATTACCTGTATTTAACCTTTATGAGCAACTATAGCAACACTTTGTCCGTTAATATATAAAGAAAATCCACCCGCACTATCAACACCATTCAGCAAACATCTCTGCGCCAAGACATACATAAGAAAGCAGCTTACATTAGTATGGTACTTAGAGCATTATCGCGCAAAAACTAAAAAAAGAGAAATAAACACTATTCATATCATCGCAGAATACAACGGCTTCAGTAGAAACTTTGTCAAAAGAATCATCAATAGACACAAAAGTAGACCTACGACTACTCTAGTAAAATAATCTGCTCCTAAAGGGAAGTTATTTACTTTCACTTTCAACAGCAATAGCGTTTACCAAATTTTTTATGTTTTTAAAAAAAGAACAAAATAGCGTTTAGAACCTCCCATACCAACTCCATACTAATCTCCCATTCGCACAATGTTAACAATAACGACAACAAAACAATAACAGCAATAATAATATAATTGAACTCCGGAGTTTATAAATTAAAATGTCAATCCTGTAATTCCAGCTCTATCTACCAAACAGGCCGCAACTTCGTAATAAGGTACGCCGAACATCACAATACTCTTAAATATAATCGTTTTGCAGCTATGAGCGAGCATCAGTAAGAATCTGGTCGCGAATACACAACAATTGATCAAGATTTTAAGATCCTCCAATGCGAGAAAAAGGGCACCTTTCTCAACATTCATGAGAACATCCACATCGGTAGTGATCAATTCAGAAAACCCTCTTATGATTTAAATGAGATCATCGAAAAAAGAACATTTTACTCAAAACGTTCATTCCATTTGTTTGTCAACAATTCCATAATAAAAACGAACCCCGCTTCCAGCTCTCCAACTAAACACCACCCCTCCATCCCTCCCTCCCCGCCTGTTTACTGCCTCCCTCTCTCACTCCTTTCACTTCTTTCCCTATCCTCACAAACACAGCTCAGCCAGCTACAAGTTCGACCAGTGGAAGCGGGTCCTCTAATCTGTGAAGGTCAAGCCGTACGAGAGGGCAATTATTTAATAAATAAGTCTAAAGTTTCCTTTTCGTTTCTCTTTCATCTATTACCTCAGGCTTCTCACATACACTCATTCATTTTTTCCATTACAGATTTGGATTTTATTGACGGTTTCCACTACCGAGTCACACACGCAGCATTTGGCATTGTTTCCTCTCAAAATATGTTCTCGTGCTTCTGTTGCCCTCTGGACTTTTCGAGTATGTGATTCAAAGAAGTTTATCAAGTTTTAATTTTTGTGATTTCATCCTCATTTTTAGTGTGACATATTATACTTTCAGACTAAGAGGTTTTCAACGTTGCTACTACCTCACATGGTATAGACTTCATCATGTTGCACATGCTTTTATACATTCTTTCTCATCGTGTATTTTTATAACCTTTTCTTAACATTAATCATGTAGTTTTTAACATTTTCACTGAAGATGGCTCAAAAATGAACCGAACATGTTTGATTAGAATTACTCCATCTAAAAAATGATATACCGGGTGGTCCACGAACACCTTGCGAGCCAGTTTTATGCATCCCTTCACATCTACTACAATTCTGAAAGACATCGGTCCTTCCCCCTAAACCGGGATAATATAACGAGATGTGTGTTTACGGGCTAGAAGGCCGGGCTGAGTGGCTCAGACGGTTAAGGCGCTGGCCTTCTAACCCCAACTTGGCATGTTCGATCCTGGCTCAGTCCGGTGGTATTTGAAGGTGCTCATATACGATAGTCTCGTGTCGGCAGGTTTACTGGCACATAAAACAACTCATGCGGGACTAAATTCCGGCACCTCGGCGTCTCCGAAGACCGTAAAAGTAGTTAGTGGGACGTAAAGCAAATAACATTACTATTACGGGCTAGAAGACAGCAGATATCGTGAGCTCCAATATTAATTCATTATGAGTACCTAGACTGAACCCGTAAACGAGTACAGATACGCAGAACACGTACTTTAAATCAGGAGGTGGACGCACAGACCGGGAGCACGGTACTGTATAGGTGGGGAAGTGGGCGCCGTAGCTCAAGTGTCGCAGTAGCTCACATGGCAAGCGGGCGGCGAGATGTGTGATAATGCACTGTACTCGAGGTAGGAGGTTCGAATCCCACATAAGGTTTTTTAACAGCCAGTTGCCTGAGATGTGGGAAGATTGATACTTGATAGCCAAGGATTGTTTTGTTTATTTGACCCTGTAAAAGACCGTATGTATCGTTGTATTGGGCATGGTGCTGGGTTGGACGAGGATGAGCTGATGGTCTGTGTTCATTATAGGCTGGGAAGTGGGCACCGTATGTCATGTGTCGCAGTAGCTCACATGGCAAGCGGGCGGGGAGATATGTGATAATGCACCGTGCTCGAGGTAGGAGGTTCGAATCCCTCATAAGATTGTTTTAACATCAAGTTGCCTGAGATGTGGTAAGGTTGATACTTGATAGCTTCCAAGGATTGGTTTGTTTATCTGACCCTGTAAAATACCGTATGTATCGTTGCATTGGGTATGGTGCTAGGTTGGACGAGGATGAGGAGATGATGGTCTGTGGCCCGTTAGCTACGTCGTACTGTACATGTTCCAAGCTTCGTAGACCATATGTAGGGCAAAGTATGCCCCATTGGAACGATTACGACATGCGATGGCAGGTAAGTATTGTACCAGTAAAAGTTCGGGGCGTACGGCATGAGAAGGATCTCAGGCAAGTGGAAGTTGGTTTTTGGAGCCGGTACAGAGCAGGATAGACTCGCAGGGCGAAATAGATGGTTATACCCTTTTTCAAACAATTTACTAATAATGTTAATCAATTCACCACCCTGCAATGTCGATATAGAATGCAAATAATTTGTTGAAATCAAAAGGGTTAACGTAAATCTTCTTGAATGCAATTTGTGAAAATAAATAAATCTCACAGATACAATAGTCTTTTGCGAAAACATAAAGTGTCAGTTTTTCACCTAAAGTCTTTCTAAGTATTATGACATGACATGAACACACTTATAATTGAAAATAAGAATTTGAACTTCTGTTGAGAGTTTCTCAGTTTGTGAGCCTTGAAACATAGAACACTTCCTAGAGTCTTTCTTATGTGAAATAGATTTTGAAAATAGATTTATCATTAAAAGATGAATTTTGAGTAATGGTGGAAAACCACGAAGTATCGTCACACGCAGCACTGGGTAAACCACTGTTCACGATTGGTAAGAAAAAACAGAAAGAAAGTCAGTTTGTGACTACTCACTTATTAAAAAAACTTGGCTTACGAATACTGATGAGAATCTGGAACATTCCGCGGGTGCGGAGGATGACTCGAACTTGAAGTTCCACGAAGAAACCACGTTGACGTCATAGATGAAATGATGTTGAAGGTAGTTGGATCTTGTAGAATTTTCTGAGGATTTCTGCTGCTCGTGGAAATGATCTTAACACACGGAACATGCAAGTAGTATATACAGATACTATCTTAATTTTAGGACGTCCAATGAGTGATCACAGTCCTTGTTGCAAAAAAAAACCTATTTTAAACTGTCACTGAGAACGTCCAACACAGTGCAAACACGTAATATTTCTCATGACCGTCTCTAACCACAGTCTTTAAATCGTTGTCCTGACAGATAACACTGATTCTCTAATGCTGATAGGACTATCTTATTTTAGAAAAAGTTCTTAACTTTCACTAAGTTTATCACTGTAACACGTCATGTCCTAATATGGCACATAAATAAAAAGACATAGTCCAAGGATGTGCTATGTTAGAAAATAAGTTCTAGAGTAGTTAAAGTTACTGTACACGACAGTTTCTGTTGGTAATTTAATATTGTGTGCAATTAATTAAGTCCACACGTCATGTTGTGAATGTCCTATATATAACTTCGAACTTCACTGATTTCGTACGTGTTATACTTTGAAATGTCTGTAAGTTATATCGTAGTCGCGGCACAATAGATTACTTACGGTGCGACGTCTTTTTTTTTCAAGTACGATGGCGATTTACTAGCCCGTAATTTCGTCTCCGCGAAACACGACGTAAAGTACTGTCTTCGAGACTGCACGAACATACTATGTGAGGGCCAGTCTCCCCTCTTTCTTACTCATACACATACTGCACTGCTAGACTGGACTGCTTGCAATGAACTGAACTCAACTCAACACACAACTACTTGTTAGCCTTGACCCAGTGGCATATATAGCTGGCGCTGGGGGGGGGGGGTAGTTTCTCTCGGTCATGTGACCGTGAGTGCGTAATTTCTGTTAGATTTTAAATCATTGTAACTCAGCAACCATAGGATGGATTAATTTGGAATTTATAGAGGTTAGTTTTCATGACGTCCGCTACAATTTAGCGTTTGTTCCATTAAAATTGGTACAGGCGTTCAAAACTTGTGAAAAGAAAGATATTTTCGAGAAATATCTCTAGGGGAGGTGAGCTTTAAATGACAGGTGACATCACTTGACTCCGCCTAGCGCACTCGTGGAGTCGGGCACATACTGGAACATTCTTTTACTTAGATGTTCGTACGTCGGACGGATCTTATATGCTGGAACAACATTTCTTTTGATAACTATGGACCAGGACCTAGGCTTTCCTGGTACATCTTCCCCTTGGTTGGACGAAAAGAAAATACGCAGGATTTTCTTTTCCAGGCTTGTCATCGAATACACATGCAAATTTGTGTAGAACATCATTTGGCCTCCTCCAATTTTACTTTAATTTCCGGATCTTTAACCACACTGGCTATAGACATTATATAATCTGGACCTATAATGGAGTTCTCATTGAATAGGGACTCTGCATCATCCCCGCTTTGGTCACCCTTTCTACATTCTGCTTCGGCTGGCGCAACCTCGCTTACAGCGGGTCCAATAATGTCACCACCGGCTTCTTCGAAACGGGCTCCATTCTCTTTAACTTCCAGGTCACTTCGTCCTACCAGCTGTAGTGCTACGGAACTATTCTTTAATCTTACGAGATTGGCATCATAGTCAATGGTTCCTTTATATTTGATCATAAAATCTGATCCAAGTATTAAGTTGAAGTTAAGACGTGATACTACCAAAAATATGTGTTCGAATGACTGGCTGTTAATTTCAAATTCTAAAAATGCCTGGGATTTACACTTAACAATTTTATCAGGAACTATTCCTCTTACTTTGATCTGAGCTACAGGCAGTAACAAAACATTGTTCTGATTTTTAAGTGAGTCTACAAGCCTATCAGAAATTAAAGAAGCTTGCGCTCCAGAATCGATGAGCGTAATCACCTGTAGGTTGCCTGTGCGTACTGTTATGACAGGTAATGAACGTGTAATAATTGGCCTTGGTATTTGTGCGTCTTCGAATAGTAATTCGGAATCGTCAATGTGCCAGTAATTGATAACAGCAGTACAATAGTTCGAAATCTCGTCCTCATCGTGTTCTGTAGTCAATCTCCCTATTGTGGGATCGGCGTTTTCTTTATAGCGCCTGTTGATTCAGGATCAGGTGGTTTTTGTTCTCTTGGCCCGTATTGACGTTGGTATTCCAGGGATGTGGCTCCAAGCTCATCAGGATTACGATTTCTCTCCCTGATGTATTCCCGTGTATCCTTCCATCTACTTTCGAGTTCTCGTCGTCTGGACTCACGATTTTCTTCAGGAGTGCTTTCATGCTGTCTCCATAAATTCCTAGGTTGGTAAGGGTGTCTATCCTGATCCTTCTGACGTCTAAAATTCCGGAATCTGGTTGGGTTGGTAGGGCTTAATCTGCCTTCTTCACGTGTCCTTGGTTCCTCTCTCTCCGGCGGTTTTATTTCCGCAGAGTTCGTATTTATTTCTCGACTCCTGTTAGTTTTCGGACTAGATTGGATATTAGCCGTATCTAACCTACGCAAAGTAGCGTCGAAATGTTCCAATGTTTTAATGTTGGCAGCGACTAGTATCTCTTGAATATGAGGCGGATATTGAAGTGTCAGGATCTGAATGAGTTCGATATCTGGCAAAGGTGGATCTAAAAACTGTAGCTTATTTAATTGCATTAGGCAATAATCGGAATATCGGGAAGTATTGACTGAAGTATTGTATTTACTAGAGTAGAGTTGCATTTTGACGAGGTGTTGTCTTTCTGAATCCCAAAAGCGTTTGAGAAGTGCCTTTTTAAAGCCGTCATAGTTTTTAAAGTTGCTCTTAAAAGCTATGAACCATGATAAGGCTCGTCCTTCTAGAAGCTTAGATACGATTCTAAGTTTTCTGTCGTCTTCTACCCTATTCTCTTGCAGGTAATCGTCGACATTTAACAAAAATTTCCGAGCAGTATACTCGTCACGTCCTGAAAATTTGACTGGTTTGTCATCTAGTACTTTAATGAGGGTTGTTGTGCTATGTACTTCCTTCGAAGAACCAGGAATTGTGACGTCAGTCGTATGTCTTTTGAGTTTAATTTGATTTGTTTCTTCAGACAAATTTACAATTTTAGAATTAATTGAGGTGTCTAAATTTTTTATTTCATTTCTCAAGTCAGTTTTAATTACTTGTATGTCTTTACAGAAAGCAGCTATCTGGGTATGCGTGTTGTCTAGCTGTCCTGTAATACGCTTGTCAAGTTCTCCTTGCGTGCTCTTAACTAATCCTATCTCGCTACGTAATTTGCCCACATCGTTCTTTAATGCATCTCGCAGGTTTTCCTGCACCTGAGCTAACTTTGCTTGAGCTTGTGAGATGTTACCATGGGATTCTTGAAATTCAGTTCGTAAGTCTTTGAGTTCGGTTGAAAATGCCTGAACAGAAGGAAGAACATTTCTAAGATGTTTGTCTAAAGACTTGACGACCTCTGTCTTTATTTCTTCCTTGATGGACTCTAAGTTTTCAGCAAACTGATCCCGCATATCTTTCAATGTGGCTTCGACTTGTGTACTAGAATCAATAAGTTTCTTTTCGAGGCGAGTTCCAGCTTCACGGAATCGTTGCTCGATAAGGGCACTGGATTCAGTGAGCCTTTTATTAATGACTTTATCGGCCTCTGCAAACTTAGTGTTCAAGGTCCTATCAATTTTAGAAGTTAAATCTTCGACTTTGCTATTTGACTCAGTTAACTGCGCTTGTAGTTGTGACTTCAATTGAGAATTAGAGTCAACTATCTGTGATTGTAGTGCGGTTATTTGTGCGTTCATTTGAGCCTGTAATTGAGTATTTTGTGCTTGCAATTGGTTATTAGACTCTACCATTTGCGCCTGTAAATGAGTATTTTGTGCTTGCAATTGGTTATTAGACTCTACCATCTGCGCCTGTAATTGGTTATGGGACTCGACCATTTGCGTATTAGACTTATCGATCTGAGCATTCTGATCGTTAATGCTAAGCCTGAGAGCTTCGATTGCTGCAAGTAAGTTATCCATGTTTCCAGAACATTCGAACAAGTTCTTTGAATTCGTAATAGTTGCAGTCGAATCCTGTACTTAAATTGCAATTTATTATGACTTGAATCGAACCCTGAATATTGCCATGATGTCTATTATAACTGGCGTATCATCTATTATTATTGCACGGCTCCAAATTGAGCCCCTGGAGTTGCGGCGCCATCTATTATATATTCTATCCTCTCTGTACCAGTAAAAGTTCGGGGCGTAAGGCATGAGAAGGATCTCAGGTAGTGGAAGTTTGTTTTTGGAGCCGGTACAGAGCAGGATATACTCGCAGGGCGAATAATAGATGGTTATACCATTTTTCAAACAATTTATTAATAATGTTAATCAATTCACCACCCTGCAATGTCGATATAGAATGCAAATAATTTGTTGAAATCAAAAGGGTTAACGTAAATCTTCTTGAATGCAATTTGTGAAAATAAATAAATCTCACAGATACAATAGTCTTTTGCGAAAACATAAAGTGTCAGTTTTTCACCTAAAGTCTTTCTAAGTATTATGACATGACATGAACACACTTATAATTGAAAATAAGAATTTGAACTTCTGTTGAGAGTTTCTCAGTTTGTGAGCCTTGAAACATAGAACACTTCCTAGAGTCTTTCTTATGTGAAATAGATTTTGAAAATAGATTTATCATTAAAAGATGAATTTTGAGTAATGGTGGAAAACCACGAAGTATCGTCACACGCAGCACTGGGTAAACCACTGTTCACGATTGGTAAGAAAAAACAGAAAGAAAGTCAGTTTGTGACTACTCACTTATTAAAAAAACTTGGCTTACGAATACTGATGAGAATCTGGAACATTCCGCGGGTGCGGAGGATGACTCGAACTTGAAGTTCCACGAAGAAACCACGTTGACGTCATAGATGAAATGATGTTGAAGGTAGTTGGATCTTGTAGAATTTTCTGAGGATTTCTTCTGCTCGTGGAAATGATCTTAACACACGGAACATGCAAGTAGTATTTGCAGATACTATCCTAATTTTAGGACGTCCAATGAGTGATCACAGTCCTTGTTGCAAAAAAAACCACTATTTTAAACTGTCACTGAGAACGTCCAACACAGTGCAAACACGTAATATTTCTCATGACCGTCTCTAACCACAGTCTTTAAATCGTTGTCCTGACAGATAACACTGATTCTCTAATGTTGATAGGACTATCTTATTTTAGAAAAAATTCTTAACTTTCACTAAGTTTATCACTGTAACACGTCATGTCCTAATATGGCACATAAATAAAAAGACATAGTCCAAGGATGTGCTATGTTAGAAAATAAGTTCTAGAGTAGTTAAAGTTACTGTACACGACAGTTTCTGTTGGTAATTTAATATTGTGTGCAATTAATTAAGTCCACACGTCATGTTGTGAATGTCCTATATATAACTTCGAACTTCACTGATTTCGTACGTGTTATACTTTGAAATGTCTGTAAGTTATATCGTAGTCGCGGCACAATAGATTACTTACGGTGCGACGTCTTTTTTTTTTCAAGTACGATGGCGATTTACTAGCCCGTAATTTCGTCTCCGCGAAACACGACGAAAAGTACTGTCTTCGAGACTGCACGAACATACTATGTGAGGGCCAGTCTCCCCTCTCTCTTACTCATACACATACTGCACTGCTAGACTGGACTGCTTGCAATGAACTGAACTCAACTCAACACACAACTACTTGTTAGCCTTGACCCAGTGGCATATATAGCTGGCGCTGGGGGGGGGGGTAGTTTCTCTCGGTCATGTGACCGTGAGTGCGTAATTTCTGTTAGATTTTAAATCATTGTAACTCAGCAACCATAGGATGGATTAATTTGGAATTTATAGAGGTTAGTTTTCATGACGTCCGCTACAATTTAGCGTTTGTTCCATTAAAATTGGTACAGGCGTTCAAATCTTGTGAAAAGAAAGATATTTTCGAGAAATATCTCTAGGGGAGGTGAGCTTTAAACGACAGGTGACGTCACTTGACTCCGCCGAGCGCACTCGTGGAGTCGGGTACATACTGGAACATTCTTTTACTTAGATGTTCGTACGTCGGACGGATCTTATATGCTGGAACAACATTTCTTTTGATAACTATGGACCAGGACCTAGGCTTTCCTGGTACAGTATGTAGCTGCGCGAACTCCCCTCCTTCGAAACAATTCACAACACAAAGTTTATTCACTGCCTCGAGATGTATTCTAGTGACGAGTATGTGGATACGTTACTTATCTATGAAGCAGCTAGACATAATGCATACCAGGCACAACGCCTGTACCAAGGACGCTATCCGGATAGATGACAACCGACGGACATGACATTTCGGAGTGTGGAAAGACGCGTGCGGGATACTGCATTCCTGGGAAGGGCACTGCCCGTTCGAGATCATCCCATGACGACTGCTGACATTGAAGAGGTCGTGTTTGACGCTCTCTGGCCTAACCCTCATACTAGCACACGGGCCATTGCACAGGAGACGAACATCAGTCGAGTTTCTGTTATGCGGATATTGCATATCCACCGGTTTCACCCGTGCTATCTGCACTTACACCAGGAACTCAGTGGTCATGATTTCGATGTCCGGATGGCGTTCCGTCAATGGATCCTACAACATGTGGACACTGAAACTGCTTTTCTAGTGACTCTCTTATTTACGGACGAAGCACGATTCCACAACGATGGAACCGTTAATCGCCGTAATATGCATTACTGGAGTGTGGATAATCCACATTCGGTGCGACAGACAGCTTTTTAGGTACAGTGGGGCTTTAATGTATGGTGTGGAATCATGGGTGATCACCTCATCGGTCCCCATTTCTTTGAGGGCCATCTGACCAGCCTACACTATCTGCGGTGTCTCCAACATGAACGTCCGCCTTTTTTGGAACATGTGCTATTCCTTTCAACATGAGGGAGCTCCACCGCACGCGGCGGCGGTCGTCCGGAGCCATCTCCATGCGACATATCCTAAGAAATGTAGAGAGAGAGGAGGACCTGTCCCCTGGCCCGCCAGATCGCCCAATCTTACGCCCCTGGATTTTTTCTATGGGGCCATGTAAAAATCTGATGTATGCACAGGAGCCGGCCAGTCATTGTCACCTTAGACAGCTCATCACCGAGGCATGCCGATCCGTTTCGCCAGAGATGTTGCAACGGGCCAGACGGTCCTTACAACATCGCACGCAGCTCTGTATCGACCACGGAGGTCGTCAGTTCGAGCAGGTGCTATATTAAACGACGTGGATAACTGAATTCCCGTCACATGTTTCCTAGCCTCTATGAATCAAACTCCATAAGAACTGCCCTTTTCAGGGCCTGAAAAACAAATCAGTCCGTGTAAAACACCGGTATTAAGTATACAACCTTGCCAGATCTCAGGCAAGTGGCTTAAAAAGAATACTTGCATGGGACTTGAACCTTTTAACCCTCGAGCACTGTCAACTATCACACATCCTATAGCGCTCCAGCAATGTGAGGTACTGCCAGCCTCTACTGGCCACAGACAATCATCTCCACATCCTCGTCCAACCAAGCACCATACCTAATGAAACTATACATACGGTCTTTTACAGGGTTAAATCAACAAAACAGTCCTTGGAAGCGATCAAGTATGCAACCTTACCACGTCCCGGGTACTGGCTGTTAAAAATTTCTAATGTGGGATTCGATCCTTCTACCTCGAGCACTGTCTATTATCACATGTCTGCCCGCCGGCGTTCGCTTGTCATGTGCGCTACTGCGACAATTGACCTACGGTGCCCACTTCCGAGCCTACACAATACCGTGCTCCCGGTCTGTGCGTCCACCTCCTGTTTTAAAGTAAGTGTTATGCGTATCTGTACTCATTTACGGGTTCATTCGAGGTACCCATAATGAATTAATAGTGGCGCACACGAATCCTGCTGCCTTCTAGCCCGCAAATACACATATCGTTATATTACCCCGGTTTAGGGAGAGGGGCCGATGCCATTCAGGGTTATGTAGCGCATACTTATCTACTTATCACTGTAATATTTGTCCCAAATGGAACATAATAATTCCTTTTACAACACAAATTAAGTGAAAAATCTGCGGTAAATTAAGAAATACCGTCGTTACTAGAGAAATATGTATACGTACTTACGGGCTCTGTCTTATGTTGTATTCCGCTGCTCGTGCCGTCTTTTGTTTCTTTCTTGAGGTCCAGGGCAAGCACCGACGAATGGGAGTGCTATGTCTGTGAATTCTCATTATCTTTATCCATAGGACTAGCTCGGGCAGTTCAAACAGCAAAATAGCATTATCACTTTTTGTTGAAATGAAAATAGCATTGTTGAATGGAAAACAGCATAATCACTGGACCAATAAATATATTATTTAATGAATGAGTTAAGGCACAAAACGAATGAGCAACATGACGAAAACGACATCTAATTAATGCAAACAACTTCAGTGAGCAAAGACATCACACACGAAAGCCTTAGACAAACAAAACACATACGGAAGCGCTGCGACGTAGCAGAAAAAAAATAGTTGTAAGGTAGTAAAGTATGTATCCATATCATTCTCTGCAAGTACAATATTTCGTACTAGTTCGTAATTTACCGCAGATTTTCGACTTCATTTGTGTAAAGGCAATTATTTTGTTCCATTTGGGACAAATATTACAGTGACATTCCGTAGATAGGTATGCGCTACGTAATAGTCTTTCAGAATTTTAGTAAATGTAAAGCGATGCATAAAACTGGATCGCAAGGGGCTGGTGGACCACCCGATATATGTAATGAACAGGACGATGCAATAAATCCTTTCCTTTGTAAAGTCTGATCTACATAACAATAATTCCGTATGACACTAATTCAGATTGCTTTAGCTGGTTCAATCTAGCGGTGATGTAATACAGTCAACTTACTTATGAATGATACAGGGCGCCCATCAAAGATTTTCACCTCAAATATCTTCTGACTATCGAGCGAGTTGCCTGTACGGTTAAAGGCACGCGGCTGTGAGCTTGCATTCCGAAGACAGTGGGTTAGAATCCCACTGTCGGCAGCCCTGAAGAAGGATTTCCGTGGTTTTCAATTTTCACACCAAGTAAATGTACCTGAATGATTTATGTCTTACGTAGGCAACATAATGAGTTCCAGGTCCGCGACTGTTGTCTAAGTTAATTACAGCACTCTCACGTTCACGTGGGTACGCTGGTAGTTGATCGCGCATGTACACATCTCGAAAATAATGAATTCCTAGTTGTTTAGCAAACGTATAAACGTCTTCGTGTGTTAGAGATCGATGTGGCAGTGCATTCAGTAGACGTTGTTTTTTAGATATGTAGATGCCAAGCCCTTTTTTGTATGGCGCTAGCTTCATGTGTATGTCTTTGCCTCGTAATGCAATTGCCTCCAACGTCTTGTTACGACGTTCACTCTCTTTCAACTGTTGTTTCGCTTCTTCTACAGCCTTAACAGTCCTTGCTACAGCACTAGCACCACCCAGCAGGGACCCTAAAGCTGCTAGTCCAGCAAACAGCGCGGGAAGAAATCCTCCTCGTTTTGGTACAGGAATAATTCGTGCACGTTTACAAAACATTGCTCTGGACTTTGGAGAAATTGTCGCTCTTGTTGCGCGTAGTGACTTAGTAGTCGCTACACAAGGATTGTATTCCCCTTGAATAGCTTTTTGTGCAGCCTTTACATCATCTCTCCATGCAACAGTTTTAGTTTCCTTCTTCATATCGTTTGAATATCGTTGTTTCACCATTCTGTACACGACTTTACTCGTCAAGAGAAAATTATAAACTGTCAGTTACCTGTTGTTTCTTTTGATATATATATATATATATGTGTGTGTGTGTGTGTGTGTGTGTGTATTACTACTGCCTACTTTGTTATTCAGTTACCATGAAGATTATAAAGCAGTAAGACACACTACCTATTGTGCCACATCTCTCACCTAGTTCTAGTACAAGTACAAAAAGACGTCATGGAACGCTGTTTCCTTTTACTATTCGATGTATTATATCTGACCCATCAGGATGTGCCTATGAAAAACGTAACTCTAAAGTATGGTTTTTCGATAGCTATGGAGACTTACCTCCTCCATTTGACCTCATACGTTATTTCGGAAGCAGTGCAGACATTGTTTACAATAATAACCGTAAGCAAAATTTCAATACACGCATGTGCGGACGATTATGTCTTATGTTCTTATATCAAACTCGGACGGTAGACAAAGAGCATTAGTGTGCACGTGATGACTAACGGTGAAAGAACGTTCGATGTATGCGGAGAAGGACCTGAAACATCCGTCTACTTTAATCCACCGATCGAACTCGGTTATGAGCCACATAGTCTTGGACTAGTGTCGTTTGAAAGCTACAATAACATTTATAATGAGCGTGATGGTGTAAACAAGTTCAATTACGATGAGTATGTGCTAACGCGACCATCAGGAAGTTATTCAGTAGACGATATTCGTGACTACATTGAAAAAGCGTTAACTGTTCAGAAAAGAGAATTTTAGTAATCATAATTACAAGTTCTCATTTACTGTGAGCAACATTACACATAAACGTGTTATTGAATCATCATTTAATTAAGATTGACTTCAAATCACAACCTGACTCGATTGGACCATTGCTTGGATGTTCACCAAGGGAGCTCATACCGAACGTACGTTACGAGTCTGATCAACCTATAACACACTTCGATGATCATCATGTGAACATTACTTGTAATATTATTACAGACTTGAATAGTAATCAACAACCTTCGCACGTCCTTCACGATTACATTATTACATAGAAACCTGGATATACTGTTCATGAGAAATCGTCAGTAGTTGTTTATCATCCTGTGTCTGTAAAACACATTAGTAACATCACTCATAGGCTTGTAAATAAACATAATTAGCTTATTAATTTAGATCTTGAACCATATATAAAAACAGGTATAAAACACGATGTACATTCGGAAGACATACTACATGTTTGCGAAGACTCATCGAGTTAACAGATAACCATAATGAAATACGCCAAGATTTGTTATACGCTACTACAAAAAAATGGAATAAATGCTAGACATTATGAATACAGTAGAAACTCATGAAGGTGTAGTACGAAGTGAGCTTCATTCTTATCAACCTTTGACGTTTGGATTAAATAACAATGGTGAAATTCACTTTATCATCAGCTCGATGTATACGCCCTACCAGACGAAAGCTACCTCTATATTATCCGACTCGTTGGCTGAACGGTCAGCGTACTGGCCTTCGGTTCAGAGGGTCCCGGGTTCGATTCCCGGCCGGGTCGGGGATTTTAACCTTAATTGGTTAATTCCAATGGCACGGGGCTGGGTGTATGTGTTGTCTTCATCATCATTTCATCCTCATCACGACGCGCAGGTCGCCTACGGGAGTCACATAGAAAGACCTGCACCTGGCGAGCCGAACCCGTCCTGGGATATCCCGGCACTAAAAGCCATACGACATTTCATTTCACCGCTATATTGAAGGACGACTAGATAAGTCAGATGGAACTGGACCAAGCACATCTCAACTAAGCAACCACGGTCTAGCTTTTCTCTTTTCTGAAGCGCGATATGAAGTAAATAATGTTGAGATAGATAGATCGAAGAATGTTGGTATTACAAGTGCAATGAGACTCTACCCTTCTTTTCGTGAGGAAGAAAGTAATATTTTACGGATGGTAGGATGGTGTCCAAAAGATACTAACAATTGGATGATTAATCAGGACGGAACTTTTACAGGTATGTTATCATTAAAACATATTATTGGATTCGCAGAAGACATTATACGTATTATAACCAACGCAAAACAAGAGATAATTCTGATCCGTGATCGAAGTGATTACAATTCTCTTAATGCAGCAGAAACACCAGTAGACTCGAAAAATTACACTTCATCGTATATTGTGGAGGATTCCACATGTAACATTATCTGATGGAGAAAACTTCGATTGCTCAAGATTGTAGAAAATGATACACCATTACCTATACGTTTTCGAAGTTGGGAGCTGCGTGAATATCCTGTGTTACCACCTACAAACCAGCATAGCTGGGCTGTTAAAACATCACCTTTTACTGAAAGGCCTTTGTACATTATTTTTGGATTTCGAACCCATCGCAAATTCAACCATGGAAAAGATAGCTCACAGTTTAACCACTGTAAATGAAGAAATATTAGACCATATCTGAACGGAATTACGTATCTATACGTAAACATTGACATTCATTTTGAGAATAAATTTGGGATGCTCCATGGCATGTTTTGTAAATTCCAATCATCGTATCAACAGAAAGAAGGTCGTTCGCTATTTTTGTCGGATGAATTTAAAAATAAAGCACCGATTGTAGTTATAGACTGCTCATATCATGAAGAATCTCTAAAAGAATATCCTGTCGATATTCGTTTAGAATTTGAAACAACTGAAAACATTCTTGCTAACACAACAGCCTATTGTCTTATTATACATATGAGCGATGTCACCATCCGGTAACGAATTTTGTTTCAAGACTATAAATAAAGATAGTCCTTTATCATAAACATTGGTGTGTGCTTCTACATTGCACACTATGGAACAGAAAGAAGGTAAATATTACACGGTTACAATCGTCTTGATAACAAACAAAACTGTGAATGTGCATCCTGTTCGCCTACCAGCGTAATTAATACGCAACATCTTATTTATCTCACACCAGTAAGTGCCCAGTAAGTAAGGGCACCCGGAAGGGGTAAAATCGAAAAAAATTCATTTTTTGTTTTTTTGCAGTTTTATATACCTGTGACTTTCTTCTTTCGAATACTTTTTGTTTCAGACCTCTGCGACGTTTGAAAGGGTATTAATTTTTATATTACCTGGAGTGCTCCAGATGTCGGGCGTGACATGTCCTCGAACTGATGTGACATAACATTACTTTCCATTTGTAAGCGGTGACAAAGACTCTGTTGAAGGTGTTTATGTTTCAGAACATGGTCACTTTCTGCGAGAGGATATCCCTGCTGCAGGAAAGTGCAACTTTCAATTGTTGGCCAACCTGGACGGCAGAATGATTGAGAACATAACAGCATGTGTTTATTGTTTGTTTTGGCGGCTTCTTTTACAACAGTATTCAGCTGCTATTTTTTCGTTTGGTTTTATACATTGAACAAGATGCGTAGACATAGTAATATGATTTTCAAGGTGCGCAAGAATGTGGGAAAGAGGAAGACCACTGTTGTTATTCCGAACGTTACAAGTGAGTGTGCAAATGTGTGTTCCCCAATTGACTACAAAAAAGATGCAGAATGAACAACCACAGCATGGTTTGTTACCAAAAGGGGAGGACACGTGATGCAAATACCATAAAAATGAAGGAAACTGCGACCACGACCACAAGCACAGTCTCCCATATGCAGTCGCGGAACCCATAAGGCCAGTCTTCAGAGACTTATCCTATGAAAAACTCCTCCGGAAATGCCTTCTCGGTAAAACCCAAAACCCTTACGAATGCTTAAATCATTTGATCTGGACTCGGGTACCCAGGAGAGAAATTGTGAGTATAAAAACACTCCACTTTGGTGTTTATGATGCCGTGGCAATATACAATGGGGGCAATATCTCGAAGAGCGAAGTTCTACAAAGACTTCGTATGCCGGTACCTCTAGAGCACAACACTGAAACGAATGTCAATTATAGATAAAGAAAAAGGAAAGCATATGCAGCAGAAAGGGAGCTGGTGAAGCTTGGAAGACAGAAGAAAGGAAGTGTAAATAGAAGATTACAAGATGAGATGGAAGAGAACCCAGATGATTCTCTGTATGAATGTGGAATGCATAAGGAACTTTGAGGCTCGTTTCCTGAAAAGTAGTTTTTTGTGTATTTAAGGAACATTTATTCGGATACCACTGAACGCACATTAACCAAACTTGTAGGTGGTATGTAACTAATCATTCTACGTATTTTAACACGAGATTTTTAAAATCAAAGGTACAATTTCTGAATTATGGAACAAAAATATCTCCTTTTAGAACCTAAAATTTTGATGTTCACTTAAAAATGTATATTTTCAAAAAAAACAGAAGATATTAAAAAATGATGTCGTCTATCTACGTGCGATGGTCTAATAAATATGTACACAAAAAGGAATTTCCTTGGTTCATAACCTTATGAGAAAATGTTCCTTAAAAGCGCCCATTTTAACATGGCAGACATAGCCCCTTCCGGGTGCCCTTAAGATGTTCTATAAACATAGAACCTTATATCTGATGCCAGAACATCTGATTCAATGTTTACTAGAAGGAGGTTTATCTATGTACGCTGCTCCTTTCGTAAATGCTTTTTGGGACATCCTTCCTCTCTACAGTAAGATGTCAATCGATGTAGCTTTGTGCAGACCCTGTCAACGTCATTGCAAGCATCGTGGTAAAAATAGTGATGATGATTGGTATGGACCTAATTCGAAGATTAGAAACTGTACACAGTGTATGGATGAACTTTTTTCTTTTATTACAGTACCTGATAATAATTCAGAAAGAAACAAAGCACATGAATAATAACAAGGTAGGAACAGTATTAACTTCTTTGTAAAGCATAACACACACAGTATAGTATATTTCGTAAACAGTAAATGTTTTGTTTAATTTGAATTTTGCAGGGAGCAATACAATTTCAAAGCATGCACCTATTCGCAGTAAGCTGTTAAGGAGTACAGCAACCTTGCTGGCAGCATAACCAAGACTGTTGTATAACTGGTAGTAGATTGTTTAATTTTGTAAATAATTATACAATAAATACTTCATTAATTGTAAAATGTTCTACTTATTGCATTCCTTTGTCTCCTTACACCTATCGAAAATATTCGCACTCATTCCATCTATAAAGGCTTGAGTTTACCAGAGAGTACAAGTCTAAACATGCGTAACCATGTCGACGTCATCGCTGCATGTTAAAAACAGAATAATCTTAGTATAGCACGTGCTCAGTCTCGTCGGAGACAGTCAGTCGGATGGAGGCGTAAAGCCAGTATAAGATCACGTCGCCATAGTTATGCATGTTTGGACTTGTTCGTTACTGTCGGATGGGGACATAAAGCTATTTGCCCCTTCTGTTAGGAGGATCAACATAGCGACGGGAAGGTATCTGACCGTAAAACTGTGCGCTGTGTAGTTATGCCCCTCAAGGATTGCATCGAGAGAGGCATGTGTCCGTAAAACTAGTCCCAGTGTAGTTAGGCCCCTCCAAGATGACGTTGGGAAGGGCATCTGGCCATAAAATAGGTTAGGTCAAATGTGCCTCCTCTGTTGTGAGGATAAAAATGGCGAGGGGAAGGTCATCTCTCCGTAAAACTGTGCCCTGTGTAGTTAGGCCCCTCCAAAATGGCATTGGGAAGGGCATTTGATCGTAAAACTAGGCCGTATGTAGTTAGGCTCCTCCATATGGTAAAGTGTGCCCTCTTATGTGAATTCCCAATGCCCTACTGCTCAAAATGGCGTCTGTGTAATACGCGAATCACCATTGCCCTACTACACAAGATGGCGTCGGGAAGGGCATCTATCCGTAAAAGTGAGGTTAGGCACCTCCATGAGGTTAGGCTTGCTCTTTTACGCGAATCCACATTGCCCTACTACTCAAAAGAGCGTCGCGAGTATACCCATTGCCCTACTACTCAAGATAGCGCCGGGAAGGACATCAAGGCGTAAAAATGAGGTTGGGCTCCTCCATGAGGTTAGGGTTGCTCTCTTACGCGAATCCACATTGCCCTGTTACTCAAAATGGCGTCGCGAGAATACCCATTGATCTACTACTCAAGATGGCGTCGGGAAGGGCATCTAGTCGTTAAAGTGAGGTTAGGGCCATCCAAGTTGGTGACTGTACATGTCGGGAAGGATGTCTGCCCGTAAAACTGAGGATAGGCCCCTCTAAGGTGGCGACTGCCCACGTCGCGAAGAGCATCTGCCGGTAAAACTGAGGTTAGGCCCCTCCAAGATGGCGACCATGAGGTTAGGCATGCTCTCTTATACAAAATACACTTCGGGAAGGGCAACTAGCTCTCTTACGGAAAATCCGTGAATCGACATTGCACAACTACTGTAGTATGGGTCAATGACCTTGGTTCACAACCGGCAAAGTTACACTACCAGGGGTCAATGACCTCGGATGCTGACTCAGCAGAAAGAATGCTGACGTCATGTTTTAGAACATACATTGCTCTACTACTTAAGAAGAAAAATAAATAATCACTTAACTGAAGTATTCAGACACCTAGGATTTGTAGAGAAATTCATCACAGTCTTAAGGAAAGTTCTGTAAGGAGCATCTTCAAAAGTCTGCTTCAACTGTCATCTCATCTGACCTATAATCATTAATAAAGGGGTGAGACAAGAATGCCCACTGTTGGTAATTCTGTTTGTTTTGTCTTTTGAGCCACTATTTACTGATCTCACTGCTTACGCCCTAGAGGTTTAGGCTTCTGCGGATGACTTTACTAGCATTGCCGACTGTAGATCGGATTACGCGTGGTTGCTGAACACGATCAATGAATGTGGTCGATACTATGGCTCAAGGTTGGTCACTAGAAAATTGCACATGCTAGTACTAGATGAAGATGAATGTAGGAATATAACCTCACCCAAGTTACTTAACTTTAGGGAAGAAGTAAAAGTTTTAGGGATCACACTTTTCAACCCTATTCAGAAAATGAGACATTGGAAACTCTACACAGAAACTAAAAATCATTCAGTGGTCTGTTACAAGCGGAAACCATGGGTCGATGTCTCTTCCACAGAGAATACAATATGTCAACATGTTGGACGTAGAAATGTATGTTACTTGAACCAAATTATGCTTATGCCCCGCACGATAAGTATCCATGTTAGTACTACTACTACTACTACTACTACGAAACGTTTTCATTCCTCCCCTGAAGGGGAGGCGGGCCTGTTAGACGGTTACGCCGTCTCTCAGGCCGGGAGAGTTGTTACGGTGAAGATGTGCGGAGAAGGTGAGAGGGTAGGCGACCGTAGCCTATACTACGAACTGACCCGGCATTCGTCTTAGTGCAGGAGAATGGAAAACCACGGAAAACCATTCTCAGGACAGCCGACGGGCGAGGCCAGGCGAGAAGTGCAGCACTGTGCCCCAGGCCCGTCTCCCGAATGCAGAGGCGTAGAGCCACTGTAGAGCCGTGACCACCTCTCCTCTGCTCGGTTGGCCAGTCAGAGTACAGAGCTTATGGGACAACAACCCACTCTGCATCTACCGACCCCCAGGTTCTCTTTTTCTTAGCATTAATCCCGACTTGCAGGGTCTGCTGCTTTGCTACATCTCCTCCATTTCTGTCTGTCGTTGACATCTTCTGGTGTTAAGCCAACACTGTGCATGTCTGCCCTGATGTTGTCAGTCCATCTCTTTGCCGGTCTTCCTCGTGGTCTTGTTCCCTCTGGGTTGATGTGGAGCGCTGTTTTGGCAACTGAGTCGTCCTGTTTTCTCATGACATGGCCGTACCAGCGGAGACGGGCTTCCCTCACTTTGTCTATGATGGGCGCGACACCAAACCTTTGCCGGACGTCCGTGTTCCTTATGTGGTCACATCGGGTCAGCCCCATGGACCATCGAAGCATCTTCATCTCCATGGTTGTCAACATTTGCTCCTGTTGTTTCATCATGGGGCGACATTCAGTCCCATAGATCGCTGCTGGCCGTACCACACTCTTATAAACTTTTGCCTTTAGATATTGAGGCATCTTTTTATCACAGAGGACTCCAGTGACCTGTCTCCACTTGAGCCAAGCTGCATTTACCCTCATCCGAGTATCAGGAGTGGTGTCACAGTTTGAGGTGACGACGGATCCTAAGTACTTAAATTGCATGGTCTTCTGCAGGTCTTCTTCACTGATACTTATGGTACCTCTGGTTTGGGGGCCACATTCCAGGTATTCTGTCTTCTGGATATTGAGGTGCAGTCCATTTTCAGCCAGTCTGTCCTTCCACGTTTGAACCTGATGCTGGAGTTCAGGACGGGTTTCTTGTGCAAGTACCACATCATCGGCATAAAGAAGGGTCCAGGGATGTGAAGTCTGTATGTCAGCTGTTGCCGTATCCATGCAGAGGATGAATAGCAATGGTGAAAGGGCAGAACCTTGATGAACACCCACAGTGATATCGACCCCCAGGTTAGTCAACAAAATTTTGTTTTCTCTGGTAATCTTCACGTTTAAGAATGGCACACACCTCGCTCACCCTACCTAAGCCACCTAGCGGTCTTAGCGTTATTAAACTTGTCACTCATGCAAGATTCCTTTTTTAATAGAATCATAATGGCATTGATAGGCTTTGGCCATCCGAACTCACATCAATTTCAACCACAATGGTGCAATTGGCAAGAACACTGCTATCCCCACCAAAGCATACTATGACGTACATCATCTAGCTTCCCATGCGCAAGTTGCAAAGTTGCCTACCTTCCTCCTGATATACTAGCCACTGACAACATTTCCAGAGATATTTGTAACTTCATACAACGTAACAATTAGATCTACTTGGTGCCACGGATCACGAAAACTGCACTTGTGAATTGGAGTCTAGTTTGGTGAATATATTAATAACGAAGTCCTTCCAGATATAGTACGTAAATATATGGTAGTGAAAGAAATGATTCCAACCAACAACAAATTAAATTGGATCCGTATGATAGAAACTTCAAGTTGAACATTGCACAGTGTTCAAAAATTCAACCAGTGTGGCTGGGAGTGAGGTCCTTAATAAGACAGCTGATTGTCCAACAACCAATAAAATAATTACCACCCAATGGGTTATAAGACCCAACTTCAGTCTCCAGCCAGCACAACTCTTAAGATTCAATAGTATTACATCCTACCGGGCGAGTTGGCCGTACGGTTAGAGTCGCGCAGCTGTGAGCTTGCATCCGGGAGATAGTCGGTTCGAATCCAACTGTCGGCAGCCCTGAAGATGGTTTTCCATGGTTTCCATTTTCACACCAGGCAAATGCTGGGGCTGTACCTTAATGAAGGCCACGGCCGCTTCCTTCCCACTCCTAGGCCTGCCCTATTCCATCGTCGCCATAAGACCTATCTGTGTCGGTGCGACGTAAAGCAAACAGCAAATAAAGGTATTACAACCTGGTGTATACGTGCATTGGGTGATGCTGCTCCTCGATCACATAATATCAACATTAGCTACATATGTATGACTGCTTGGTAAATTAATTGTGCAAAGTATCCAGATAAGAAAACGTATACGGTGACAAACTTCACAAACTTGCAAATTAAAAACCAAAATAGTGAACAGAAACTATAGAAACTCATCATATATTTTATTGGAACCAATATCACCATCATTATCACTCGACCTCATAATTGTTATAAATATTCTTGTTATTATTGTTTGTTGTTAGAATTGTCATCTGCATTGACTGCAAACAGAGAGACAGAAATACTAAAATAGATAACAGTAATAAACGTAAACCCAGAGGCTTTCTTCCTTACTAACTTTACTAAATTTATGAATAATAATTAATCTCCTTTTTCGGAACTTTTCTCGCTTTATTGGTATCGGCACTTTGTATTAATTTGGCCCAGTTTCACGGCCGGATACTTCCCTCCCAATCTTAGCTTTCTCCTAGCTTTGCCTCACCGAAAAACCTTCAGTGTGTTAATACCTAAGACGACATTAAATAACTAGCAAAAAAAAATGATGAAAGAAATAAAGGAAAGGATGATTACTCTCACCACCACCACCACCACCACGGGAGTTTTCTGTAACATTTCGATTTCTTCAGCTGATATCTTCATTCTTCATTCCTGGAGGAATCAAAACTCTTCCACTTTCTCCATTGATTCACATGCAAAGCGAACGATCTATCACTGAGCTACACCGACTTCTCCAATGATTACTCGTAAGCAAGCCACGCATTTTTCTCTATTGCACAGGTTGCACGCCCGTGGTATGTCAATAGCAAGCCTGGGGCCGATGACCTAGATGTTAGGTCCCTTTAAACAGCAAGCATCATTATCACCTCCAGGCAAATGCCGGAACTGTTCCTTTTATAGGCCACAGCGGCTCGCTTCCCACCCTTCACCGCACCTCAAATCACCACCGTGGCCGCCAAACTCTAGGAGGCCCATCGTACCCCATCAGGGTATGAAATGAATTATAATAATATAATAATATAATATAATAATATATTATTATTATTATTATTATTATTATTATTATTATTATTATTATTATTATTATTATTATTTAAAGCAGTCCAGGTTTCAATTAACTTCTTCTGGAAATGAGAAATGATCCTGAATTCAACACCAGACTAGCGCAGCTAGTGGAAGAGTGAAGTTATCTCTACTCATGAAGTAATTACTCAAATAACTGAATTCAGGAGAACTATTGGAAAGTACTGGTAGTCGCGTTGCACGAAAGAAGATTAATTCAACGGTTCAATATTGTAAAAAAATGCTATTTGCTCGGGGCGTCGGCCAATAGAGATCTTTTGCCCATACTTGTACCATGTGATATGGACCTGCGTGTAATTGGAATGGAGGAAGTGTAGAGTGTTGAATGTGAGGAAAGGAAAGTTAAGGGCGACATACACCCAGTCCCCAGGCCAGGGATATTAATCATTTACAATTAAAAACCCCTGGCCCAGCCGGAAATCGAACCCGGGGCCGACGGGTGGCTGGCGGACGCGTTGACCCCCACACCGCGGGACCGGACTTCAATATAACTTCTTTATAGAGTAGATACGGCATGCGATTCAGTATAAACATAATTGTCCGGCTCCATGGCTAAATGGTTAGCGTGCTGGCCTTTGGTCACAGGGTTCCCGGGTTCGGTTCCCGACAGGGTCGGGAATTTTAACCATCATTGGTTAATTTCGCTGGCACTGGGGCTGGGTGTATGTGTCGTCTTAATCATCATTTCATCCTGATCACGGCGCGCAGGTCGCCTACTTGCGTCAAATCAGAAAACCTGCACCTGGCGAGCCGAACATGTCTTCGGACACTCCCGGCACTAAAAGCCATACGCCATTTCACTTTTCATAATTTGGGTAATCATCTATATAATGTCGATACTATTTAGGAGATTCCGAAATTACCTGTGCGCAAATTTTTTGGAACACTTTTTTAAACTAGTTTCAATGTTACTACACTTGCAATTTTTTATGTGCAAATTTTTGGAACACTTTTTTAAACTAGTCTCAATGTTACTACACTTGCAAATTTCTTTTAAAATTTTGAATCTTTGTGGATAATGTACACGCAGGTAATTAATATTTTCCTGTACACCATCATGTATACAGTATATTGTATATGTGGATATAATAAACTTGTGCGAATGTAAACTGCAAAAATTAACTTCACGGTTAGCTAAAAGGCAGTCCTGAGATGGGGCTGGATTTACAGTCTAATAGTGGTTTTTCTATAAGCCGTATTCGCTGATAGCATCATAGCATCCTCTTCTGAAGAGACCATTCTATAATTTGTACCGATAATTAAGTTACAAATGAAAGTTTTCTACATAAGCACGCGTATTTTGGTGGATATCATCTGTATGAAATGGCAACATGCAGATAGGTATGCTGTGTCGCGCAGCTTAGCACTAGAACAGATGAACACAATTTACATCTTCTTCTTCTTTTGCTACCGCTTTTACCCACACCAGTGGGGTCGCGGGTGTGAACTGCGTCACACATATGTGGATTTGGCCCTGTTTTACGGCCGGATTCCCTTCCTGACGCCAACCCTATATAGAGGGATGTAATCACTATTGCGTGTTACTATGGTGGTTTGGAGTATGGTATGTTGTCTGGATATGATGAGGAGAGTATTGGGACAGACGAATACACCCAGTCCCCGAACCAGAAGAATTAATCAGAAGCGATTAAAATCCCCGATCCGGCCGGGAATCGAAGCCGGGACCCTCTGAATCGAAGGCCTCAACGCTGACCATTCAGCCAACAAGTCGGACATGAACACAATTTACATATTACAGATAAGTGTGTGGGCTGACTTACAAGGAATTGACAGATCTGCTGTTTTAGTGTTTAATGTTAGTATTACCATCTCCTCCTCCTCTAGTCAAGTGGGATATTAAACCAGTCTACCTCATATGTTATTACGCTATCTGTAGAAATGCATCCTGCTATAATATTTGGACCAATTTGTAGGACAGGTGCTGTAGGTCTTGAATAAAATAGTCTACGATTTGCTTTCATTAAATGAAGAATTATAACTGCGTAATCTATATTTACTCACGAAAATTATAGTCAGGGCCTTAGCCCGAGTTTCGAACAGTCTAACTTTCCACTCAGATCAATCGTGACGTGAACTTGAGCATTCCGGTATAAAAATTAGTTTTATCTTTGGTAAAATAGTCCAGTAAACGGGAGATAGTAGGTTCGAACCCCATTGTCGGCAGCCCTGAAAATGGTTTTCCGTGGTTTCCCATTTTCACACCACCTTAATTAAGGCCACGGCCGCTTCCTTCCCACTCCTAGCCCTTTCCTGTCCCATCGTCGTCCTAAGATCTATCTGTGTCGGTGCGACGTAAAACAACTAGCAAAAAAAAAATTGGTAAAATAGAACGTATGTTGTTGGGTAATGTTTCCAATATCCATTCTTTCCACTGTTACAGGAACTGTCTCGACACAACTACGTCACGCCTACCTCGTACCTGGAATTGTTATCCAGCTATTCTGTCCTGCTCAATAAGAAGAAGAAAGAATTTGTTAACAATAGACAGCGCCTCAGCACAGGTAATTTCCTTTCTTATTTACGACTGGCCCAATGACGTCAGCTGGGCGTGTATCTAGTTCACTCGCTAAGACATACAAATAGACTTGATCCCAATCATTGTACCTCGGATGTAAATACACAACGTTGAAGATTCTGAAATATTCCTTAATTTTACGTACACATAGTGTTAGACTAAGAATGGCCATCATTAACAATAATAATTTAAGACGTCTTTCTTCTGTTTTTTCTTTTTATTCTTCCTCGCCATTTGGGTCGGCATTTGATGTGGAATTTGCCCAGTTTTACTCTTCCTGACGCCAAAGCTGTGTGAAGGGATTTATTCCCTATTACCTGTTTCTGTAGTGTTTGGTAGCACGGTGTGTTTTATGTATATGCAGATAAGTGTATTAAGACGAGCACAAACACCCAGTCCCCGAGCCAGAGGAATTGAGAATATGGAATTAAAATCCCCGGGCTATCAGGGTATCGAATCCGAAGCACTATGAACAGACGGCCAGTATGCTGACCATTCAGACAAAAAGCCGGATGAATAATTTAAACATCAATTTAATTCAAATGTAATATATAGTTCTATACAGTACTTCATGGTTGGTCGTGTGGGGTTACTGTAGCAGTGTTTCCAACCTCCAAAAATTGAAATACCTCACAGAAATTAAAAATAAACCGTATTTTTATCGTAAACACGTACAGTACTAATATTCGCCCAAATAGACTAAAATTCAATAGAATGCGTGCAATAATCGCAAATAGCAATAATATCAAGTAGGAATACTTGAATGAGACGCCTTGCTAGAAGTAAGAAAATACAATATATACACTTTGTCCTTTTTCACATGTTGGATCAGGACGCAACCACTTCCGATACTGTCTATACTCTCCCACGACTACCTGTACTTTTGTTTCCTTCTGGGTGTTTTAACAGAAAGTTTAATTTTTTTTTAGTGTGGAAGGACCAGCTTTATTTTTGTTTCAAAATAAACGCCAAATAAAATCATGTATTCTTAATTAATACGTAGGAAGCTAACCAACAATAAACTGAAGCACTCCACTGACACGCAAAATAATTTTAAAGTACGGTACATCACAATAGTATTCATAAGTTTGACGAAATCACATTGTCCATAAGGTTTTGTAACTAGACGCTGCATTGTTACATGTTTGATGTTACACAACACTTCGCACAATTAACGCAGTTCGCTGTGGGCTGATTCAAGAGTGTGACTGTGAACAAATATACGACTACGAGAAGTAGGGTAATCCAGGCAGCAGAGTGAGACGGAAAAATACCACGTGTCAGACTATTCAGGGGCTTCATTAGTTGATTCGAAACGAGCTGAAAGGTGAATCACAACATTCAAACCTTAGCAACCCCCGGAGAAAAGGAGGCCGCGTCATACATATCCAGGAAAAGAGGTATATTCAAACAGGAGAAAAGGTAATTTTGCATACAAAATCTGAACATTTTCAATAAATAAAAATGTTCATTATTATTATTATTTTTTTTTTGCAGAACTGTATATAATGCGTACGGTTTGACATTCGAACCGTAAACCGTACATAGAGGCTAGAAAACCATAAATGTACGGTTCAAACCGTACGGTTAGCAACGCCGTACTGTAGTCATGTCCTAGTTCCTGAACCATAGGCAACTTCTATTTTACAGACGAGGGACTCCTTGGAAACAACTTGGCGAACGAAATGGAATTCGATGGGGAGTTATCAATATGAATGGGAAGAATGAAAGTAGAACTGGCTGAGTCAGCAAAGAGGATACATCTGGATGAGTTAGGAGTTAATGATATTTGGGTACGGGGAGATAACAAAGAAAAGATGAAAAAATGAAATGTCGTATAGCTTTTAGTACCGGGATATCCCAGGACGGGTTCGGCTCGCCAGATGCAGGTCTTTATATTTGACACCCATAGGCGACCTGGGCGTCGTGATGAGGATGAAATGATGATGAAGACAGCACATACACCCAGCCCCATGTCATTGGAATTAACCAATTAAGGTTAAAATCCCCGACCCGGCCGGGAATCGAACCCGGGACTCTCTGAACCGAAGGCCAGTACGCTGACCGTTCAGCCAACGAGTCGGACAAGGAAGAGATAGGAGATTATGAAGTGTTCTTAACAGGTGCTACAAAGAGAAGAGCAAAGTGTGGGGTAGGACTGTTCCTCAGGAATACTATTGCATATAATATGGTTCCCGTTAGGCACGTAAATGAGTGAATGATGTGGATAGATTTAGCAGTTGGAGGAATTAGGACGAAAATTTTCTCAGGGTGTGCGGATGAGGATGAAGTTGACTGAGTGTGACATCATAGTCGGGGTCAACAAAAAGGATAGACTAGTACTAATTGGGTGATGTCAATACAAGGCTTGAAAATAGAATATGAACAGCTGATAGGCAAATGCGGGCATGATATGTAAACTAGCAGGAATGGGAGGAGTTTACTTCTGTGTTGGTATCGGATTAGCATTTACGAACATTTTTCAAGCACAAGGCTATTCACCGCTACACATAGGAGAATAGGGGAATCGAATCCATAATATACTACATCAAAATTGTCTTTAAGTCCGCCTCTGTGGTGTAGTGGTTAGCGTGATTAGCTGCCACCCCTGGAGGTCCGGGTTCGATTCCCGGCTCTGCCACGAAATTTGAAAAGTGGTACGAGGGCTGGAACGGGGTCCACTCAGCCTCGGGAGGTCAACTGAGTAGAGGTGGGTTCGATTCCAACCTCAGCCATCCTGGAAGTGGTTTTCCGTGGTTTCCCACTTCTCCTCCAGGCAAATGCCGGGATGGTACCTAACTTAAGGCCACGGCCGCTTCCTTCCCTCTTCCTTGCCTGTCCCATCCAATCGCCTCATCCCTCCACAAGGCCCCTGTTCAGCATAGCAGGTGAGGCCGCCTGGGCGAGGTACTGGTCATTCTCCCCAGTTGTATCCCCCGACCCAAAGTCTGAAACTCCAGGACACTGCCCTTGAGGCGGTAGAGGTGGGATCCCTCGCTTAGTCCGAGGGAAAAACCGACCCTGGAGGATAAACAGATTAAGAAGAAGAAGAAAATTGTCTTTAAATTCACGAAATCCGTCAGGAACGTGTGTAATTTCCGGAGCGCTGTGAACTATCACTAAGCCTAGGATAGAGAAAGTGAAACGATAAATCAGGTGTATATTCCAGAGAATCACGTGGCATATAGAAGGAATATTTTGAAAATCGGTTTTAATGCAAAAGGAAATCTAATTATAGGTTGAACTTATTGGAGAGAAGAAAATTTATGGCAGCGAAATTACGTTCAGCGAAGTGGAAAGGATGGAAAATAAATTCCATTGTCATAAAACAACAGGAATGCATGAAATTAGACCCGAAATGGTGAAACATTAGCAGTTGGATGAATTAGGATGAGCATTATCTCAGTGTGTTCACCATATGAGGATACATTCACGTTATCTCCTACCTGTCATAAAAGGTGTTTAAAAGGGGAGGCACCAAGTGCTCTCAACTTTGACGCTTCGGCTGGTGAGCACGGGGTCCCTCACGGAGATTGAAATTGCTTCCACATACTTGTGCAAGCCTCTTTACTTTTACGTTTCCTATCTAAACTCCCTTGGCCAGCTTATTAAGTCGTGTTCAGTACATATAGCACATGCCGAAGAGGTGTTTAGTCACCATCATCATTAGAGGACCCCTCCAGCGTGCCTGGTAGGATGGTGTTAAAGAGTCTTCGCCATTGTTGTCTGTCCAGAAATGCCTCCCCTCTCACCACTCACTCTCAGTTTCTCCTCTTCTCTCCACATCCTCTCTTAGCTGGTGGAGCCATATCTTCCTAGGTCTCCCCACTGGCCGTCTTCCTTCAACCCTTTTTTATAGGCATGAACGTTATGATTTTGTGTCAGGCATTCGATGTTCATGTCCATACCATGTTAGTCTCGAAGTCCTTAGCTTCTCTCCTATCGAATCTATTTCCAGTTCCATTCCAATGTCAAGGTTTCTTACACGGTCCTGGCGTGATTTTTGAATGTGTTTAACATATGATAAAAATAGCCAACCGCACACCAATGGGATTCAAACCCACGACCTTTCGGTTTCACTAATGATGCTCTACCGATTGAGTTATGTTGTCCCACGTCATATTTGTTTTATTGGAAGGGATCTGAGTCACTGGTGTCCGGTTGGATATTTCTGTTCTGTACTAATCATTATGTATTCCTATAAATTTCTCAATATTGATATCCGAAAATTGGTTTACAATCAATCATTATGAACTGCCTATACAAGAGCAAACACTTGAAAACAAGTAATTTAGCCTTCCAAGCAAAATTCATCTTCATCTGTAAGTCCAATACGGGATGGCACACATTTTGCCGCAGTGATGACAGATAGCTCCAAGTGGAGCAGCTAGTGTTCGTCTATTTTGCTCTTTTCTCTCTTTTTGTTGCCTCTTATTTTTCGCTATTCGCAGACAGTTTTCTTCAAAGCACAGTGTGTCGCGGTGAACTAATGATATCCAGGATGAGTTATCGAGGACTGGGGTCTCCCAGTTGTTAATATCAATGTGACAGATCTTCATGTTAGCCTTAATTACATCCTTAAATCGCTTCCTCTGACCTCCCAAACAACGTTTACCCACGCGGAGTAAAATACTTGTTTGAGAATGCGATTGTTGGACATGCGTATTATCTGCCCTGTTCATCGTAGCTGGAGTCTTAAAGCCGTGACTTCTATACTGGTCGTCTATGCCTATTCAAAGACACGATATGTATGCGTCTGTCATACAGGTTATATGCAGAATTCACTTTAAACATCGCTGGCGATATTGTTCCAGATTTTTAATATGTCGTCTGTAGCAAGTCTAGGATTCAATCCATATGGTAAACTGGGAACTATAGCTGGTTTGTTTACAAGGATATTTATTGCAACATTAACATCATGACTTGCAAATATTCGAGATCATAATTTGGCGAAGAATGTTCCAGCACGGTTGATTCTAATTTGGATTTCCGAATCTATGTATGCGCTTGATTCCAATGTAAGGAAAGGTGTTTACTGCTTGAAGGCTTACTCGGTCGATGGAGACATTGATCTCTCTACGTACTTCTCCGAGGGCTGATTGATAGAGAATATGTGTTTTACTGGTATTCAGTTTGAGACCAATATCTTTGTATGCAGTAGAAAGGCATTCAAGATTAACACTAGTTCTTTTCAGACTGAGCTACAACTGCATTATCATCAGCATACTGCAACTCGACTATTGCTACAGAAAGTGTGCGGGTCCGTGCCCTTATCCGGCTCAAATTAAACCGTTTCCCATCCATTCTGTAAGTTATCTGTATTCCTAGAGGAAGAACATCTTCGACTATCTGCAATATATAGTAAGAACATAGTGGGAGCAATCACACAGCCTTGCTTAACACCGGTTGGCACTAATAACAGCTGCCGTCATATCAGTGTAATCAGTGTAGAAGTCCACTGGTTGGTTGAATGGTCAGCGTACTGGCCTTCGGTTCAGAGGGTCCCGGGTTCGATTCCCGGCCGGGTCGGAGATGTTAACCTTCATTGGTTAATTCCAGTGGCCCGGGGGCTGGGTGTTTGTGCTGTCCCCAACGTCCCTGCAACTCACACACCACACATAACACTATTCTCCACCTCAATAACAATCAGTTACCTACATATGGCAGATGCCGCCCACCCACATCGGCGGGTCTGCCTTACAAGGGCTGCACTCGGCTAGAAATAGCCACACGAAATTATTATTATTATTATTATTATTATTATTATTATTATTATTATTATTATTATTATTATTATTATTATTATTATTATTATTATTATTATATCAGTGTAGAATAGTTTCAAGATGGAACTACATGCTAACATCTTCCACAAAGCATCACGGTTTAAAGATTCAAATGCCTTAGTGAGATCAATAAAGCCAATATAAAGAGGTATATTCAATTTTCTGCATTTTTCTTGAAGCTGACGAGCTGTGAATATCATATATGTAGTTCCTGTAGAAGGCCAGAAGCCACACTGACTCTCTTGTGGCATTTTCTCCCCTGAAGGTTGTATACGATTTGTCAAAATTCGATCAAAGAACTTTCCCAGGGAAGACAGTCATGATACTACTCGTATTCTTCCCGATAGTTATTAAAGTCTGTTCACTATTACGATATAGTTTCTGGTGTAGAATGTAATGTTTCTATTAAAGACTGCCCGATGATCATTGTAATGGAATTGCCATCTCGTTATTCAAAATGTTGAATTGAAATTTCAAAATTCAGTTAGTTGCACATGCATTACGTTGAAGATAAGCGCCTTGGTTATCTTCAACACCCACTACATTTTATAATCACTTCCTCAATATAACACTAGCCACTTGTTATTCCCACCTTTAAATATCGTGTTTAATAACGTACAGTGGATTTTCCAGATAATAAGGAGGTAGACCACTACCCAGCCGCTGATGTGGCTTCCTTGTTCGAAAATATGTCGCCGTAACATGAAGACGAACCTCAAGAGGATGGAAACTCGATAAGATCAGCGTACACAAGGATGCTAGTCACTTCAAGAAGGATGACCTTCTAATGCCGCCTTGATATTAGGGATAGGAATATATCGCGATCTGCTGACACTTTATACTAGCTACCGGATCTAAATATTTGGTTACGCTACTAGCGTCTTAGCTTCTAAAGGGTTGTGAACACGTTTTTCCATGGAGTCAACCCAAACCACGTTTGGATAGGACAATAGCAGTTCCCCGAAGTCAGGCTATATCTGACACACGTTTACAGATATTTCCTGCCCCCTTACTACACCTTAATTTTCTGTACATCACTCTCAGTAACAGTGCCTATAATATTACCAAATTATTGTTACAAAGTTATACATATGAATGGTATTGAATACAACTAGAGGCAATGAAAGTAACACATGTTAATGACCGCTATCATATATCGGTGCATTACAATGTTCTGTGCAATAAACGCTTATGAAAGCCAGAAAAATTATTGAACTCGCTACAGCAGTAACATTCATTTGAATTTTCAAAGCTGTTATTATCCGATCATAGATCAAAAACTAAAGAATAACGTCACGTAAAAATAATAAGGTGCGACTAGAGACATCTTTCAGCTGTCTGGAATGATAATTCAGAATATAAATGTGGTTAGTGTGAATCGGGATACATATGAGTTCGGATAATATAATTTGATATGGTTGACACAACACCTATTTGTCCCACCATCTCATTTACTGCGACGTGAGAAATCATTCAGCCGTGTGGAATGATACTTCAGAATATAAATGTGATTAGTGTGAATCGGGATACATATGCCTTCGGATAATCTAATTTTATATAGTTGACACAACACATATTTGACCCACCATCATATTTACACACCTAACATAAATATATTTTCAATCAGAATTTACGATATAATTAGATCTGCATCGTTTTAATGCAGCTGTTATGTATTTGTATTTTAATACTGGAGAATATTAGAAGAGATCTCAAATCTTCAAAATGTGTATTATATTGGAAACTAAAGGTTTAAAAACTATGTATGGCACCATAACAGAATAAGAGCTCTGCATGATGTATATTTCGTCCAAAAGTATCTTACGTTTGATAACAAAACGTTAATGTTACTTATTTCATACTATGACGTAATTAACTTTTTCCACGCACTGGTAAGTGTGTGGAAAATTCCACTTCACCGTGCTGTAGATTACCAGGCTTCGGATAATCATGATTTTAAAATGCCAAAACATACATTAAAATGTTGAAGTATGCATCGAAAATTAAATGAAATAAGTTTCATTATGATAGATCCGTATTGAACTGTGATTACAATAGAGTTAAACTAATGTATTATTAAGGTCCACCTTTTCAATACAAAATATACAGAGTTTAAATTACATAAATGATTACGGACTAGTTTCGACCTAATTACGTCATAGTATGAAATATTAGGTCGAAACTAGTCCCTGATCATTTATGTAATTTAAACTCTGTGTATTTTGTATTGAAAAGGTGGACCTTAATAATACATTAGTTTAACTCTATTGTAATCACCTTAATAATACATTAGTTTAACTCTATTCCATTGAAAAAACATAAATCTGATGTCAATTAGAAATTCTTCTTCTTCTTCTTCTTCTTCTTCTTCTCCTTCTTCTGTTTTTACGGCTTCATTGGACCACTTCGGTCAGTCATTTTCTGGTCATCTTCTCGGATAAGTTTTCTTCCCGAATTGCCCAGTAGCTTTTCATTCGTTCTGATCTTTTCTGTCGTTCCTCATCTGTAAATACCCTTTCCGTTATATGTTGTTTGTTTAATTTTGGTTTAAATCCTGTTTTTATGTTTCCCATATCCTCTCTAATTTCCTTAATCCATCGTACTTGTCGCTTCAGATTCCAGAGTTTCTCCATAATTTTTCTTGGTATTCTGGTTTTTGGTGTCTTCATAATGTGGCCAAACAATGAGATCCCATTTTTTCCGTATAGTATCTGTGATGGGCTCCAGTTCTCTGTACACCACTTCAGTTGGAACTATTCACCACTGTCCATCAGTTTGATATTTTATATTTATACATCTTCTAGTTATTCTTCTTTCTCCTTTTATGGTTTTGTCGATTCTGTTTCTCTGAGTGACTTTAGAAAGATTTTCTCTTGCATATGTCACGTGTAGTTGAACTAGCGTCTTATAGTAATTTAATTTTGTTTTGATAGATATACAATTTTTATTGTATGTAGTCCAGGTTATTTTTTAAACTTTTATCATTATATTAGTTCTTTCTTGTCATGCAAGTTTCTCATCCAATTATAATATATTATAAAAATAACTTTTAAACGTTAAACATCGCCTAAATAAGGAAAAAACATTACATTCCGTACCACAATAAATTGCTCCAGTTTCTCAATGAAATTCTCAAAGCTTGATTACCCTTAATCACAGCATGATTCAATAGTTGCTCGAAACACAAAATTGCGCCTATGTTCTCTCACAATGATTTTGTACTCAGGAAACGCTCTCTCTACATCACATGCCACAATTGGAGCGTACTCCAAATTATCGAAATCAGAGATTTCCCGTTTCGATGCGCCGTCAAACTTTCTTTGCCTTGGAGAGTACCAGAAATGCTTTTATGTTTGCGGACACCGGAGTTCTTTTAACACTACACTCTGCATTTTACCCGATAAAACTTTGTTTGTTAGGCTAATTCGGGATCATTCAACTTCTGCAACAACCCCAGTACTAAAGTGAAGGTATAGTCCGTTTTCTTGCAATTTCTTGATGGATAAAGGTATGCACATCAAATTGGAACGAATGAATATAATTTGCTCGCGAACGTCATCTCTGCTGAAGATATATTGTGTTCCATTAATAGAATCAGTTTCTTCAGAGTCGATATCTTCAACTACCTCTTTTTTGTTTCAAAATAATCTACATACTAACCAACAAGAGGCTGTCTGGCGGAGGTGGTAAAGGCGTGCTCTGTTCGCGTCGAAGGACGTGGGTTCGAATCCCCGTCAGGAAGTCGTAAAATTTAAGAAACGAGATTCCACTTCCTGAGGTGCACATAGCCCGGATGTTAACTCAGCCTACACCATAAATGAGTACCAGGTTAATTCCTGGGGGCAAAGGCGGCCGGGCGTAGAGTTAACCACTCTACTCCATCAAGTGCCGAGGTTACGGATAGTGGAAGCCTTTACTTTCCATCCCTCGAAGGGCCTTGACTGCCTGTACGGAGATGACTTCGCTTTAGTTTGCTTTACTTTTTTAAATAATAATCAACAGCTTCGAGCCACATTCCCCCATCTTGTATGAACTGGTGAAGGCGGGAGCGGAACATTGCCAACTGCGTCTAAAAATGTATCCTTGCGGCGTGGAGCTTTCAGATACACTCCCTTCCCTGTAGAGATCGAAACGTTCACTTTAGTAAAGGAAGCCTGGACTACTTCAGCAACTCGATGAATATCATGTGCCACACAACTGACGTTTATCATCCTGGGATATAATATCCCAAGTCCTTACATGACATTGTACATGTAAGGTTCAGCATGGTGACTTGCACGTCTGTCAGAATAGGACCCCACCTAGAATGAAATAAAATTTTGAAGATGGTATACACACCCATCCCCTGAGCTCAAGGAATTAATCAATGTGGGTTACCATCCCTGACCGGGCTGGAAATTGAACGCGGGAGTCCTAGCACCGAAAGCCAGCATGCTAACCAGTTAGCCACGCAACCGGAGAAAATGCACTTTCGTGTCCTCGTTCTGAGGTGGTACAGACACCTCTTTTCAGGCAAATGGAGGTGAGCTGCAAGCTCCGATTTAACCACATACCACCCTTTCGTCAAAAATTTCTAGCAGTACCGGGAATCGAAACCGGACCTCTGAAAACAGCAGCTAATAGCACTAAATTGTTTAAATTTTACCTCGTCTTTTGCCCGTGCATTAGTGGTTTGAAAATTATTGCCTTTTTAAATTTTATTTTCTCTTTGTTAATTGGTTTAACGTTGCACTAACTCCCTTAGGTTTTCAATTAAGATAAGGTAGGAAAGTGCTAGGACTGAGAAGGAAGCACCCGTGGTCTTAAGTACTGTAAGTTAAAGCCTCAACATTTCCCTGGGTTGAAAATGGAAAACCACGGAATATCATCTTCAGGGTTGCCGATGGTGCGATTCGAACCGATCGAATGTAAACTAACAACTACTACGGCGCAAGCCGCACAGCCACTTACTCGCTTGATTGTTGAATTTTAAAATTAATCTTATTTACATTGTTAATTTAAGCTTGCGGGAAATAATTAAAAATTTATAAAACATCATTTTACATGCAGAGATCTCTGTAATTAATATGGATAATGTAATAATTTCGCGTAACTATTGGTAGCTAGATGCAACCCATATAAGGCAGACCCTCCGGCGAGGCTGGGTGGCATCTGCTGTGCACGAGAAACTGCGTGGGAAAGTGGGGGTAAGCGTGAGAGGCGGTGGAGGGTAGTATGTACTGTACGAGTTGCACGGATTTGGGAAGAGTATACTCAATTCCCGAACCAAGAAAATTAACTGTCTGAGTTAAAAATCCCTTGACACGGCTGGGAATCGAACCCTGTGCCCCGTGAACCGAAGTACAAGATGCAGACCACTCAGCCATGGAGAAAATGGGCAATAGAAATACTAGATTTTACAATAAAAATATCGTGTCATTTTGAGATACGCGGGGAAAGTAAAATAATTGATTTGAAACGAAATGTTCTCCTATTACTAATAGCATATCAATCAATCAATCAATCAATCAATCAATCAATCAATCAATCAATCAATCAACCAACCGACCAATCAATCAATCAATCAATCTATCAATCAATCAATCAATCAATCAATCAATCAATCAATCACCACTGATATGCATTTAGGGCAGTCGCCCAGGTGGCAGAGTCCCTATCAGTAAACTTGTCCTTGTTCATTTATTTCTCAAATGGCAAGGAAATTATCTTGTATCTCGCAGACTTTATTCTCGCTAGTAATGGCTGCAGTTAAAACTGTACTCAAAATAAATCTGAGTAATTCAGCAGGTAATAATTCTTCATTACGGAGGAGTCTGCGTCGTTCTCAGTTTTCATTCCACTAAAAGTATTTTCAACTTTGTTACACCGTAAACCGTATTATATTACTCTCGTCTTATCTTGTTTAGGTCCGTATCTTTAATAGCTCTCTCTCCTCGCTTCCTCGTTTCATGAATAATGTATTAGAAAATAGGATACCGAGCGAGTTGGCCGTGCGGTAAGGGGCGCGCAGCCGTGAGCTTGCATTCGGGTGGGTTCGTACCTCACTGTCGGCAGCCTTGAAGGTGGTTTTCCGTGGTTTCCCCATTTCACACCAGGCAAATGTTGGAACGAAGTATAAGACAAAAATACGAGTATTATTGAAATAAACAACTCACTTTCGTAATTCAGTTACAAGAATAACAACATGGCGGGTGTATGACTTCATGTTTATAGATCTGTAGTGAATTACAAACTACATTATAAGGTTTATTTACCCTTCCTTCTTAATAATAATAATAATAATAATAATAATAATAATAATAATAATAATAATAATAATAATAACCATTTTGACTGTTTGTCCGTCAGTTTAGATGTTCCATTTTACTCTAACAGACGGCAGAGTAAACCGGGTCACTGTCGGGCGATTCTTGCAGAGTTTTGATTAATTTTGTCGGGTAAACAGCAAATTTGTCACTAGAGATCTTTTCACATGCCAACTTCGTCTGACGTAGTGATAATTGGCCTTTTTTCCGAACTTCTAAAGTGCGATTTCTCTACCTGGTTTGAACCTGAGATTTTTGGATCCAGAGAACATTGACAAATGAAAGATGAAAGCCACTATTAGCTCTCTACAAACGTTCCACAGGTGGAGCTTGCATAAACCAATCCTGACCTCCGTAACCATACGTATCGGAAAGCCTCGCAAGTCGAAGCACTGTTGTTCGATCTCGGTACGATGCCATGTTCGATGAATAATCCTCTATCTTTTTTAATCACTGGGCAAAATGATCTAGCCAGGCTGAGTGGCTCAGACGGTTGGGGCGCTGGCCTTCTGACCCCAACTTTGCAGGTTCGATCCTGGCTCAGTCAGATGGTAATTGAAGGTGCTTAAATATGTCAGCCTCGTGTCGGTAAATTTACTGGCACGTTAAAGAACTTCTGCGGGACTAAATCCCGGCACCTCGGCGTCTCCGAAAACCGTAAAAGTAGTTAGAATTACGTAAATCAAATAACATTATTATTAAAAATGATCTATTCTTTGAGCCATGTCCCAGAGGCTTTCTCCGTCCTCATTTCCAACTGTCGCACATGCATACATGAGTACACGTACCAAAATGACTCCTCATTACTTTTTCACTGTCCGTTACCTCGGCACTAATCGAAATAGAGTGACTCTCTCTATCTGGCTATAGTTTACTTTCTATGGTTTGATTACGAGAGTCTGAAAAAAGGACTATGCTATCTGCCTAGGCAAAACATTCAAATTTAAGCGTAGTCTTCTTCTGGTCATTTCTGAGGTTGTGTCCCATTTACGATCAGTCCCATTTGCGATCACAGCAAAAGTTGTCCTATTTGCGATCACTCCCATTGCAGTGGAAAACAAGAATGTGAAGAAAGACCAGTTTGTGTCCCATTTGCGACCACTGTAAAATTATCAGCAGCCCATCAGGGTTTTCCAACGTCCATGCAGCAGGGGGACTGCTAATTAGGGGGTACTCCACACAACCTCTTTCTAGAAGGTGTTTTTTTTTTTTTTTTTTTTTTTTTTTTTTTTTTTTTTTTTTTGTTTTAGATAATATTAGTCTCTAGGTTTTAACATAACTTACTGTAATTATTCCAGCTGTAGACATCAATCGTTGATGTAGCTTTTGTTGTTATGTTTTCTGCATGCTTTCTTATGACATGCAGGTCATTGAGACGAAGAAAGGCAAGCCTTGTGCTTTATATAATGGATACTCTTACAGAAATTCACGGAAAAGTCAGGGATATTTGGTGACATGGGTTTTTTTACCGCTGGGTTTACATCGCACCGACACAGATAGGTCTCATAGCGCCAATGGGATAGGAAAGGGCTAGGAGTGTAAAGGTAGCGCCCGTGGCCTTAATTAGGGTACAGCCCCAACATTTGCTTGTTGTGAAAATAGGAAACCATTGAAAACCCTCTTCAGGGCTACCGACAATGGGATTCGAACTCACTATTTTCCGAATGCAATCTCATCTTTTCGCGCTATCATTATAGAATTATCATTTCTTCAACTTTTTTAATATAAATATTTTTTTAACATTAAGTTCTAGAATCTTGTACATCTAATCCGAGCGTGCAGACAAAAATTATCATTTTATTTATATAGGTGAAAGTAGGCTGAGTGGCCGCGCGTTTTAACGCGCTACAACTATGGAGCCAAGCTCTGCATTCGGGAAACGTGTGGGTTCGAACTCCACCGCCGTCTGTTCTCAGAATGGTTTTCTGTGGTTTAATATTTTCACTTCCAGCCAAAAAGCGGTGCAGTTCCTATCCAGTACTCCCACCCTTTACCCAATTGCATTCACCATAACACATTTCATCTTCATTATCTCCTCAACTGTCCGGTTCCATGGCTAAATGGTTAGCGTACTGGCCTTTGGTCACAGGGGTCCCGGGTTGGATTTCCGGCAGGGTCGGGAATTTGAACCATAATTGGTAATTCCCCTGGCACGGGCACTGGGTGTTTGTGTCGTCTTCATCATCATTTCATCCTCATCACGACGCGCAGGTCGCCTACCGGCGTCAAATGAAAAGACCTGTACCTGGCGAGCCGAAGTCCTCGGACACATCCCGGGACTAAAAGCCATACGCCATTTTATTTCACGTTGTCTCCTCAACTGAGGTTGGTGCCAGGAAAGGCATCCGGCCGTAGAAACATCCCGTATAAATTACTCTCATCTCATCCCGACCCGGCCGGTATCAAGAAACGAGACTAAGGGGTAGACATACATACAGATAAATGAAAGTAGGCTAACTGTATTTTGAACAGCTGCTTACTTAACGTGTCAGTATGAATGTTTGAACAGTTTGAGCATTATTTAAGCAGTAATTTGAGATAAGTTACAATTGCTTCGAAAAGGGTAGTACTATCGAAGAAGCAAAGTGTTACAGCAAAATCCTTTGTTTTGAAATGGGAAAGAGTAAAATTCAACGGTTTTAATAATGCGTTCATCTTTTGTCCTACTTCTTAATTCATTTAACCGCCTTTACACCCACAGCCTAAATAAAAGGTCCATTTGAGTCCTGTTTATTCTCTGTCTGTCCCGATATTAACGCACCAATCTCAAGCGGTAAATATAAATAATTTAATGAGTTTCAACATACGATTCGTAAGAATCCTAGTATGTAGTTTTGCCAGATCCTTGAGGGATGTCTTCCTGTACCAGTCCTTCAGTAAGGAATTCCCTCACAGCAACCTGACTGTTTGTATGTCACTGATAAGAGTGATCGCAAATGGGACAATGCTTCACCCGTCAAAAATAAATTAGTCTTGTATTCTACCTGAGTGATCGCAAATGAGACTGATCGCAAATGGGACGACACCATTTCTGATCCCGTTCGGAATGCTGTACTGAATCTGTTGAGAATATTTATATATATTCATATGAATCTGGCTGAGCCACCATAAAGTAGCGCCACCTACACACTACGGTTTCTTTCTCCATTCTGACACGTCACGATTATAATCTCCATGTCTATGGTTTCGCTGTATCCATCTGTGATTTACGTATGTCATAAATAGTGTCATTGTAATATAAACCGTGCAGACCTTATTACTTTCCGAAACATCGTGCCCTTGCATCAGATCACTGTCCGGCTCCATGGCTAAATGTTTAGCATGCTGGCCTTTGGTCACAATGGTCCCGGGTTCGAATCCCGGCAGGGTTGAGAATTTTAACCAACATTGGTTAATTTCGCTGGCACGGGGGCTAGGTGTATGTGTCGTCTTCATCATCATTTCATCCTCATCACGACGCGCAGGTCCCCTACGGGTGTCAAATCAAAAACCTACACCTGGCGAGCCGAACATGTCCTCGGACACTCCTGGCATTAAAAGCCATACACCATTTCATTTCAACAGGTTACTGCCCAGAATGCGCGTATGGAAAGTGATTAAATGTGTAGTGATGAAATACACTGGAAAATAGACGCGCTGAAATATCGTGTCGCGCACGGTTGGCGAGGTTGAGTTAAACATTTAGCCAAGTGACTTCTGCGAAGAAATAGTATGTGAAGATGAACGCTTCAAGTATGGTGCGCATCAAGACGTTGTCAAAGGACAACTTTGATACGTGTAAAATTCACAAGAAGTTGTGTTAGTAAAAAGTCGTACGTGGGCGTACGTAGCTGAGAGGAAGGTTGAGGCTGAACTGGTCAGCGAGAACGCGGCCGCTATTACACAATGGGAAGAAAGTGACAGTGAAGCAATGTCAGATATCATCTTGGCGATTCAACCCTCGGAATTGAAATAGGTAAAAGATTGTGTTAATTCGCGCGAACTGCAGCAAAAACTAGAGTCGATTTACCAATCGAAGGGGCCAGAGCGAAAGCAACATTAATAAAGCAAATCGTGCTTGAAATAATGAGTGAAGATGGGGATGTACGCGATCATTTACGGAGATTTTTGACGCCGTGGAAAAGCTGAATGGTATGGACGGGTCAATCAACGATGAATTCTTATCCATACTACTTCTATATAGCTTGCCACTCAGTTTCGAATACTTTAGGTGCGCGATAGAATCTCGCGACGAACTTCCAAAGCCCGAGGTATTTCGCATAAAAAATGTCGAAGAAAGTGACGCGAGAAGCAGTGACCCAAACAGCATTCGTCGACGATGTGACTGTATGGTGCGAAGTGAAGTTTCTTAATCAGAAAAATGAGGTCACTAATGAGTTTAAGGACTTCAGAAAACGTTTGGAAACACAGAAAAAACGCGAAGGTAAAGATTTTACAATCTGATAATGGTACGGAGTACGCAAATTCCCAATTCGACGCTGTTGAAGAACTCCGGAATTCTACGACGCCTGACGATTCCGCTTAACTTGGAACAAAATGGAGTAGCCGAAAGGAAAAACAGTACACTCGTCGAGATGGCCAGATGTTTATTAATGCAGTCCAAACTGCCTCCTTATTTCTGGGCAGAGGCTGTTGAAACAGCTAATTACATTAAGAACAGATGCCCTACAAGTAAACTGGGTGAACGAACTCCTTACGAAGCCTAGACCGGAAAGGTTCCAAATGTTTGTAAATTCGAAAAATTTGGATGTGAAACCTACTGTCTAATTCGATCACCGAACGTGGGAAAATTCGACCCTCTGGGTAAAAAGGGCATTTTCCTCGAATATGCGGAGCATTCCAAAGGTTTCAGAATTTGGATACCACAAGAACGAAAAGTGGAAATCTCACGTGATGTCAAATTTTTGAAAAGAGATAGAATAGAGCAAAAATACAATCATGATATTTTCCTAAGCCAACGCACTAATATAGAGCATTTTGATGACGATCATCCCAACATAGAGCCGAAGTAGGTTGATCCTTTCATCAATGTAAACATAACTCCTCGACACACAGAACGCACAGAAAGGATCAAAGACGTTAGTTCAGAAGAAGTAGTTCTTGGTTTTGAAAATGAACCAGAACCAGAAATACGACAATCTCGACATGTTCCAGGGAGACAAAAATGATTGGTTCGGGAACACGGGGAAGACCTCGAAAGCTTTACCAGGAACATGGTGGAGGACAAATTGATTCGGCATATCTGGCTGAGGTTCCAATTCGGATGGCATTTTCAGGTCCAGAGAAAAATGGGTAGATGCTGCCAATGGCAGATAAATTTGTCTCTATTCTAATAAACAAGGCCTTGGATCTTCTAGACTGCTCGGAAAATAGATCGACAATTGAAAGTCGTGTAGTTCTTAGGAATAAGCACGGAGCAAATTGCGAGATCACAAGGAAGGCTAGAGTCGTGGCCAAGGGTTTTTCCCAGAGGCCAGGTATATGTAGATTAGTGAAACGTTCGCACCAGTAGCACGACTCAGCTCAATACGAATGGCTATTGCGCTCGCTGCTCATCGCGGAATGTATATCCGACAATTCGATGTAGTAATTGCATAATTAAATGGAAATCTTTTGGGAAGATACCAAACTACACCAAGTAAATACTCGGATTCATCATACAGGCAAACAATGCAGCACCCGGAAATCATAGCTGAAGCCAAGAGGGTGCTAAAGATGCTGAACAAGGATTTGTGTGCCGTATTAAAAAATGCTCTGTATGGCTTGAAGCAGGCTGGCCGCTGTTGGCACCGACACTTGAACGAGCAACTACTAAAGCTTGGTGTCAAACCAACTTCCGGTGATTCGACCGTTTATGTGAAGGGTTAAGATGATGATGCTCCCCTAACCATAGTTCATGTTGATGACATTTTAGTTTTTTCACGGAATTCGAGAGAAACTGACGAGGTCTACAAATTTCTACGAAGGTCGTTTAAGGTCAAAGACCTAGGAGACATTAATTACTGTCTCGGGATTGAATTTTCTCGAGATGAATCCGGCATCACCTCGAAACAGAAAGGTTACGTTATGGACATCTTCGAGTACTTTCGAATGTCTGATTGCAAGCCCATGGCCACACCAATTGAAGCTGGAGTTCAACTGTCTAGATCGAGTACTTGGTCCAAGGATGATGGTGAGAGGCCCCCTGCAGAGAGATCTCATAAGCGCTGTTATGTACCTATCAACTGCAACGCGTCCAGACAAATCTCATGCAGTGAGTGTCTTAAGCCAATGCAATGATTCTTTTGGCAAAGAACACTGGAAATCGGCAAAGAGGGCACTGAGGTACCTGGAGGGTTCTTCTGACATGTTAATCACTTCTGGAAGCGATACCAGTAATTTAACTGGCTATGAAGATGCTGATTGGGCTGCATGCATCAACGATCGCAGATTATACACTGGCTTCACCTTTACAATGTATGGCGGAGTCGTATCTAGAGAACCCAGGAAACAACGGACAGTGGCATTGTCCTCAAGGGAGGCTGAATATATGGCCTTGAGTGAGGCTTCAAAAGAAGCAGTGCACTTACTACGACAAGCAAGGGAGATAGGCATTAACAGCGTGTCGACTGTACAGCTATATATTGACAACATTGGAGCTCAGAAGCTTGCTGGAAATCCTGTTTTCCACTCTCGGACTAAGCAAATTGAAGTGCGACATCATTTTGTACGAGAGTTTCTTTCATCTGGGGACATTCATCTCAAATACTTGTCAACTGAGAAGATGCCTGCAGGCATATTAACCAGAGGACTACCGAAGGATAAGCACTGGGTGTCAGAAGACTGAAACGTTGAAGCTGGTTGAGGCTTCGAGAGGGGGTCTTGAGAATATTTATATATATTCATATGACTATGACTGACTGACTGAGCCACCATCAAGTAGCACCACCTACACACTACGGTTTCTTATTCCATTCTGACAAGTCACAATTGTAATATATATTGTTTCACTGTATCCATCTGTGATTTACGTATGTAATAAATAGTGCCATTCTAAAATAAACAGTGCAGACCTTATTACTTTCCCAAACATCGTGCCTTTTCAACAGAATCGGCTATTATTATTATTATTATTATTATTATTATTATTATTATTATTATTATTATTATTATTATTATTATTATTATTATTATTCATTCTGACACCAGTACGTGTTTACCAAATGACACAGAATAGCTCACACGTTCTTTGAAAAGATAATTGGATGTTTGGTTTGAAAAGAAATTTAATCTCTTGAAGATTATGAACATTTTTTTATTTTTTCTGTCAAGATGAAATTAAATACTGTGTTTTCTATACAAATGGTTCCGCATTATTGTTCTTTATCGTGGTAAAAATCTTGTCTTGAATATTTCTGCCCAGTCTGTGCGATTGCCGCCATTCGACATAATTTCTAAGGATGGTCCCTCTAGCACCCAGAAGCAGTCCTCTTACTCGTATGTTCCTGACGCAGTAGGTTCTCTGGAAGTAGGGTACTGTTGTCACATCTACGTCATCTGGCTTGGAAAGACAGTCATCAAACCTTACCGTAAGGTCAATGGTTTCTGCTTCGTTTTGTCTTCGACTGAGGGCAATTATATCAATACGACGGTTATTTCCACCTTCTGCTACACAGTGGACTCCTCCATGAACCTCGAGGCTTTTTTCTTTGAGACTATTCTCTAATAAAGCACTCACGGTGTTATGACGCTAAATGCGAAGTAACTCTCCTTGAGGGCAGCTCCCGAGCAAATGGGATAGGGTTTCATACTCACTGCAGTGTGTGCAGTGGCCTGTGCTCGTAGAACGTCGAGGTGGAGTGCGCACTGGGATGGCCATTGCCATCATTTTCAGCACGTCTCTCCTTTCCGAGTATGGCAGCCCATGGCATTTTACTACCCATAAGTTGACGGTTGGTACTTCGATGAATAAGGGAATTCCTCTCCCCTTGTGCTGGTAGTTACTCCAAGCATGAAATACCTTTTGTCGTAGAGTTCCCTAGGATCTTCTTAACACTCTTGGATCTGTCGTCAATACTTATCTGCAGCTCTGAGAAGCAATAATTACAGATGACGTTACAATCTCCGGCAGCACTAACATGAGGATCATTCACTACTTAAAGCTTGCGGTTGATGTTTAATTGTTGGAGATATGCTTCCCACGTTGCACGAAGTATAGACAAGCCTTTATATTTATTGCTTGTGTACAACATACTGGTTGGAGTGTCACTTGGTAGCTGAAGAATTTCCTTCACTGCACTCTTGACTGGATTGTCTGCCTTTATTAAACATCTCTTGGGAATATTCTCTATAGGTGCTGACTGAAAAGGATATTTTTTTATTTTTTTTTGCTATTTGTTTTACGTCGCGCCGACAGAGATACGTCTTGTGGCGACGATGGGATAGGAAAGGCCTAGGAAGTGGAAGGAAGCGGCCGTGGCCTTAATTAAGGTACAGCCCCGGCATTTGCCTGGTGTGAAAATGGGAAACCACGGAAAACCATCTTCAGGGCTGCCGACAGTGGGGCTCGAACCCACGATCTCCCGATTACTGGATACTGGCCGCACTTAAGCGACTGCAGCTATCGAGCTCGGTGAAAAGGATATATTAAAGTGGGCCCTATGAAATAATATATAACAGTTAATTCTTGTTGTAGTTGCAGCAAATGGGAGGCAGCAAGCTTGTCTAAATTACTTCTTAGATGTTCTCAAGTTTGTTTTTCATTTTCATCAGCGTCTTGTTGAAGAACACACCCACCGAGCGAGTTGGCCATGCGCGTAGAGGCGCGCGGCTGTGAGCTTGCATCCGGGAGATAGTAGGTTTGAATCCCACTATCGGCAGCCCTAAAAATGGTTTTCCGTGGTTTCCCATTTTCACACCAGGCAAATGCTGGGGCTGTACCTTAATTAAGGCCACGGCCGCTTCCTTCCAACTCCTAGGCCTTTCCTATCCCATCGTCGCCATAAGACCTATCTGTGTCGGTGCGACGTAAAGCCCCTAGCAAAAAAAAAAAAAAAAAAAAAAAGAGCACACCCAGAAATTTAACTTCATCATCACCGCCGATACTTGTGATATTGCCACAGATTGTTGGAAATGTATTACAGATTAATTTTCCATTTTGAATTACAGTATAATACGTCTAGATTTCTTAGTATTGATTTCTAGGCCTATCTCTTGCAGCACATTGATGGTGCTTGTGACCAAGTTCAAGGCTGCATCTTTGTCATTTCCAACAATTGCTTATATCATCAGCGAAACATGATGCATTTATTGGATCTGTATCAGGGGTTAGTTTGAAACCATAAGGTTCAGTTAAATATAAAAGGTGATACTGGATCTCCTTGCATCACTCCGCATTTGATATTTTATTTCGTCAGTACGGCATTCATGTGTTCCTATCTGTGTTTTATTATCTGTGAGTTGTTTCATTAGTAGAAGTTTGAGGAACTGAGGCAACTGGGAATGCTCAATGATCGCAGTAAGATAGTCTTTTCCAATGCTGTCAAAGGCTTTACTGACATCTAAAAACACTATGCATACGGAGGACTTGCGTTCTGTAGCTGTAGGGAGAATACTATCGATGATATTTATGTTAATAAAAGTTCCAGGTTTCATAAAAAGTCCCTTTTGACAATGGTTTAAGAAAAACGTATTCTCTTATGACGCAATCTAATGTTTTCGCAATAACCCTCCGGACGACAGAACAGATGTTGATTGGTTTCCAATTTCTATCTCATCTCTTCCTTTGAATATAATAACTGTTCTAGCAGTTTTAAGCACATCCGGAACAACTCCCTTATTTAACATCAGCCTAGCTACATGTGCTATCACATTCGCAGCAATTGGATGTATTGTTTTAAGTACAACTTTATCCGGCCCAGCGCTAGTGTCTATCGATATCTTTCCTGTGACTGAAGAGATTAGGTCTGCAGAAATATCTTCATTGCTAGCCAGGTCATACATTTCTCTCAGATGAGAATTATCAGTCCCAAATTTATTTTAAAATTGTTCGACAATATCTTTCCTTATTTTAATATTGCACCGAAATTGTGTGAGTTTATAATCAAATTTTTCCCTCCGTCTTTGAGGGTCGTTTTTGAAAGCTCTTTGCAGATAACCGCTAGTTTTGTATTGACGGTTGTTGTTTTTAACCTTTGTGTTCGAGCTTCGGTATATTTACTTACTGGATTCTTTGGACCAGATAAAAGATCTATAGCCATAGCTAAGAACGCCACACATTTTGAAACGTTTTCGTTGAGGTCCGAGTGAGTCAACACTTGCCAAAATATATATAGCCATTTCCTCATTTCGCCCTCATATGTATTATTTGCGTATCCCCTTCATCGGGTTCTTATAAATGGGGCGATGATTAAGAGATGGGAATTATAGGCACGAATAGGTTAGAATGCAACCGTATCTGAACAAGGCGCAAGTGAAATCTAGCCGCTCTACAGATATGTCGGGGAGATGCATAAATTTTAGGGGTTCTGATAATTCAGATCGATAATATTTATGCAAATCTCACCGCAAGGCCGTCATGCGGGTAACATACACTTGCGCCTTGTTCGAATACATTTGCATTCTAACCTATTCGTGCCTATAATTCCCATCTCTAGCGATGATAAAGATGAGTCAACATTTTCCGAGCCGAAATTTTGGTCAGGTGTAGGAGTCAAAGAGGTCGTATTTACCAGGGATTCACGATATTCTTCTGACTGGGCTTTGCTAATGTGAATTTTAAGTCCTTTGTACTGTTTACCACAATACTGACAAGGAATTTTCTACTTTGTATTACTGTCACAAGTAATATCAGTCATATTGACGGTCGTATGTAAAGGATAACTCAGGATGAAATTAAAGATCTTGGAACTAATGATGTGTCAAGAAGACTTGGTGAGTAATGAGGGGTTATGTATTGCTTTATGGTTAGCTGTCGTTTATGCAGGGTGAAGCGAAATTCGCGCACTCGGGCGTCGCAGTGCGACTCCCCACATACCAACAATAAAAAAATGTCTCTCACAAAAGTTGGTCCTGCGAGTATATCAGGCAGAAAAAGGACGTTGAAGTGTGACAATTTAGCAACACCGTAACCACATGTCCAGTAAGTACCTCTGTCAGCAAATGTTATCCGTGCTGTACAGTTTGTGCAGTGGATAGAGTTTTGGGTTCGCGTTCAGGAGGTCGAGGATTCGATCCTGGGTTGAGGCGCATTTTTATTTGCTAATTTCCACAGGACATTACATACTGTAATACAGTTAGACACACGTACTTTACGTCACATGTATCCTACATTTACAACATTTTGTAACGCTGAACACAACAAATACTTTGCTAGGCTTACTGATAACGTAAGGCCCTAACGAAATGTAATGGACCTAAACGAGGCAAGAATAATAGTTGGTACTAATCTATGAGACCACTGGAGGAGGGCACAAAGAAAACAGGTTTCGCATCTAGTATATAAAGTGGTGCGAATGAATTCACGCCCACGACGTGGAAAGGGCGTCTTTCAAAGCTGACCAATGAAAACGATTGTTTGTCCATTTCTAGGATCGTAGTATGTAAGTGCAAATGGTGTCTATAGGACCCGCTGCAATCACTGGTGACAATTAAGATGCCAGATACTATACCACCTGGACTACATTTACGAAATAAAAAAATGCACGCTTCAACCCAGGATCGAACCCTCGACCTCCTGGATGCTAACCCAAAACTCTATCCACTGCACCAACAGTACAGCACGGATAATACGTGCTGACAGAGGTAGTTACCCTACATGTAGTTACAGTGTTGCCAAATTGCCACTCTTCAACGTCCTTTTTCTGCCTGATATACTCGTAGGACCAACTTTTGTGAGAGACATTTTTTTATTGCTGGTATGTGAGGAGTCACGCTGCGACGCCCGAGTGCGCGAATTTCGCTTTACCTTGTATATCACAGATATTTCGTTGGTAAGCTCATTGGAGTTGATACGAAATGAATACCTACAAAATGTATATATAATTTCTGCACTGATCCTATGTTGATTGTTACTTCCGTTCTTGCTGCTTTTGAAGAAAAAGGAATGTGAAATGTGTATAACTTCCGTGACGGTTAATTCTTCCGTATCGATCTATACCTAGCTGAGATTTATGGTTTCCATGAAAAAAATGGGATATGCAAAATTATATACAGGATAACTAAAAACTGTCCATTCAAGAAATCATCAATATAAAAATTACGATTTAAACTTCTGTTTCACGATAAGAGAAATGAAGATAACACTCACACTCTTTCTTCAGGTGACTGGTACGCCTTAAATGGCAAAATATTTTCAAAATAACAGACTTTAATCTTATAACATGTCAAATATAGGAACTATCACTTTCCATCTGTTCAGGTTTTAATTATGGATCAGCCCCAGCATTTGCTTCATGTAGCAATGGAAAACCACGGAAAAGCATCTTCAGGGCTGTCGACGGAGGATTCATACCCACCACCCCCCGAATATAAGCTTACAGCCATGTCATCCAAACCACGGGGCCAATTCGTTTGGTATATTTCAATTTTTAATCATAATTCAAGCCCCATGTGTATCTAACGAAAACAACAGATAAAAGTAGTTAAATATAGTTCATATCAACTTATCAGGAGGCCGATCGTTCCGTATATCTAATAGGGGTGGTTATCAGGTGGATTGTCTCTATGTACACATATACAAAAACAATATGTATATGTCTAGTATTCAAGGCTATAAGAGACCTGTAATCTAGTGGATTTGAACCCTTAAACGATTATCATCATGATCGTGTCCGGATCCATGGCTAAATGGTTAGCATGCTGGCCTTTGCTCACAGGGGTCCCGGGATTAGAACGCACTATCTCCCGAATGCATGCTCACAGCTATGCGACCCTAACGGCGTGGCCAACTCACACAGTCTAATTTAGTTATAATTAATAGCTACAAAGTCATGTGGCGCTCTAAATTTTACGCGGGGCGCAGCACAAGATAGAAAAGAAAGACATATTCTACGTCAAGAGGGAGACAGAACAGAAGCTGACTACGGAATATCGTGTATAAAAGAAAAAAATGAGGACCTGACACAAGTCAATAGAAGCAGGGCCAGTCTGAGCTAGAGGCCCCATCGTTACCATATCACGTTCTCAAGTGCAGTTTGCACCGAAAATTACCACTTTTAGTCACCTCTTGCCATAAGCAAGGTATAACATGAACGTGTACTACTCCCCCACCAACAGAGAGAGAATGCGATACCTCAGCGTTATAGCAAACTTACTGTAATGCATAAACTACTCTGTTTCAGGATTGGAAAAGCTCCTGAATACTGCTGAAGAAGTCAAAGTGCTGCAAGTAGAATTAGCAGCAATGCAGCCCGCTTTGAAGCAAGCTACCGAGCAGACATCCATTATGTTGGAAAAGATAGCTGCAGACAGGGTGAGTTCTTTTTCCTTCTTGAGTAGTTTTACTGTGGTAATGTGAATAATTCTACTTATGATCGGACGATTGACTATGTGATCAGGCCCTGTCGTATATGAAATCCCGCGGGAGAGAATACAGGCAGCCTGAAGACTCCTAAAATCTGTAACAATTAGTCTTATTTTTCCTCAGTTACTTGGGATTAGGACTTCTTCTCGTGCTGTCAGCTCAATGAAGGTTGGTGAACATCATGGTGTAATCGTTCCTACTCTCATTTTCGCGTATCAGAGTTGCCGTATCGTAGATATCGAACCAATCTCGGAAGTTCTGCGTCTAGGATGAAACTTTCCGCCCACGTCATGGTTTCCCTTCTGTCTTGCCCTCTGTGATGATTTCTTTCAGGCTGTATTTGTGATTTCGGAAATAAACTGCTTTTCTGCGTTTTTAGGTTAATACTTCAAATGATTTCCCGGCTTCTTAGTGATATGGTCTACGCGTGAAATCGTGAACGGTCTGCAGTCAGCTCAATGACAAAGCCTTTAGTTTTCATCCTTGGACACCATAAAGCAGCATATGTTAACGTAAAACACTTCACACGACACGTCAAAGAATCGGAGTTCCTGTGATGCCGATTCTGGTTTTGACTTCTACATACGGATCCTATTCCTGTCTTAACCAGCATTTTGGCACTTGAATTCTGACACCTTTCTAATGGCTTTTCCGTCCATTGGATAACAGCATTGGTGATTTTCTGCTTGTTTTTACTATGAATTTAGTTTACTGAACGTTTATTTTTAGTTCAGACTCTTAATTCTTAGAAGTAAGTGATGGTCTTATAAATTGTCAACAAGTATAACAGTGTCTCCTCAATAGCGAATGATGCGTATTTACCTTCCGGTGATCTTCATTCCTTAATCAACACAATCAGCATAATTATAAAAATAAATTTAGTATATAACTTTGAAAGGATCGGATATAGGATAAACCTTATATCGTTCATTCTTGCCCCGCTATCTCTTCATGAACGTGGTCTTCAATTATGACGGAATTTGTTTGGGTCCACTACAGTTTATTGATGATGTTCACAGCTTTACTGTCAAGTCAAATGTGTTGGAGCTGATGTAGGATATCATGTCTATCGTTGCCGAAAGTGATTTTCATATGAAGCAAGCAAAGATAGTTTTCTGTGGGTCGAGACGTATTTTCACTACTTTTGGATAAATCCCAGTTTTATGGTCGAATGCCTATCCTGACGCCAAACCTCTGTGGAGGAATATATTCACTATTGGGTGTTTCTGTCCTGGTCGTTTGTGTCGTGTTTTATTTGTATTAAGATGAACCCAGACCCCGAGCTGAAGATATAAAAAAACTGGCTACAATCCCCGCCCGAGCGAGAATTGGAGCGGAGGCCACTACGCTGACCATTCAGCCAGTGTTGGAAAATTATAACATTTGCCACTAATTGCCCTAAACGTTACTTACTGCTAGAGCCAGGAGCTATAGGCGTCTGTAGGTTAGAACGTTAACTTGCTGAAGCGTGAACAATTTAGACGAATAACAACGACGTATATAGCTTACCTTCGGACGGTATATGGCTGTTACACGGCGTGGACTAAAAGAGTGACTCAATATTACTCATTATTCGAACTCTCTGACAAGCACGCTTCTGTTCGAAGGGCAAGTGTTACTGATGCGTGGTTAAACGATGAGATAAAAAGAACAATAGCTTTAAAAATGAAGTGAACTATTGATTGCCTCTTATAACCAACAGGGGAAATAAAAGGTGCAATAGCATTCTTCCTTCCAAAAAAAAATATGCCGCTTTGAAGCAGCAGAGATATAGGTATAGTGCAAATTAACAAGAACGATCTGAAGTTTAAGAAAATCAAATCGTTGTGATGTTTGGGACATCACTGAATGTTTTTAATTATTGAACTATATATTTAATTGATAATATGTATATATTTAATCACTGATAGGTCATTTTAAATTAATATGTATATTTATAGGGTTTTTATCATCCATTTCAATCATCATTTCATTTCTTTGTATCGCGGATATAACGTATTCTGAACGAACAAATTATTGGGTAAAGTATTTCAACACCACGCATATTTATAACTTGCAGTAAATTTTCCAATAGCCGTTGTGAGGTGACCAGAGTCAGCAGGCTAATTTCAGCCCAGTTCCAGGAAAAGTACGTCATCGAGGTTACGAGAGATATTACCCTCTCCACCTCATGAAAAGACAGTTGATACATTATTAACACCCACTTTTCAAACTCAGCTTCGAGACGCTTTATTTCAGCGGGAAAGTTCAGCCTATGTGAATGAACGTAATGAAGCAACGTGATGGATGCACAGCTATACAAGGGAGAAGGGATGAGACCTCGAATCTTACTGGACCATGTGATATGGCTGATGGAAGGAGACTTTTGAACCAATATATACCACCGACAAGGGCTGGAGACTAACATTTTCTCAGTCAGATTCTCACATTCAGACTCACATTCAGAGATTCGGACATTCTGATTCTGATTCTCACGCTTGGAAGATACTCTTACTACGATTCTACGTCTACACATCGGAGAAGATTTTAACTTAGTTCACTTCGCATCTGAGTATATTCTACTCAAAAGTTACTCTCATTGGGACTTGTTATCTCAATGACGAGAGGTAGTCAACGGGAGACCGGTTCTGACTGGTATAGGGCAGGAGAGCTTTTATTATGAGTTTAGCTATGCTACTGTTCCGTAATTCGGAAGAATACAAGTGTATTCTCTCCATGAACATAACCCATGGTGGTTTTGCACTTAAAATTAGGACTCATTACGACTTTATGTAAGGAGTACAATAGGAAGTGTTAAAGACAGGAAATGTGGATGTAGGACTGGAATCCAACAACAGATGAGGCAGCCTGTACGAGAGATCCACCCATCTTCAGCTCCAAGACAACAGAGTCTACATTTGGTGAGCTTATGGCATAAATTACTGCAAGTCTTCGCGCAACAGTTCATTTTCTTAAAGTTAATTTCATTCACTTTTTCTTTTGCTTCCGTAAGTTCAGATTTCGTTAATACGCCGTTACGTCACGTTTTTCATCTTAATAAATAGCTGTTTTAATTTGTATTTTATGAAATGATTATTAATGATCCTTAAATTCCAAGTTAGTGTACTTAATGATTTGTGTTCCGTTCACCTCACCCCTGGGAGTTTTTTGAGTCTCATTACGTATTTTTATTTATTATTATTATTATTATTATTATTATTATTATTATTATTAATTATCTACTTTTGTTTTCAAGCCATAACCTTGAAGACTGGCGCCCTTGGGATACTGTTTCTGGAGAAACAATGACATATCATTTATTTATTTTAATATTAAAGTGACCCGCCACGTTATAAATTTGTCATACATCTGTGGGCAAAGTGGGTACGTCACATCGTGAACTATTAAGAGAAATAAAGAAGGTGATAATATTGTTCCGGCGGTACAGGTTAACAAAACAGCAGACGTATTTTGAACAGTATTGTCCCTCATGCAACAAAACGAAGCGATCAGAAACAAAAACATTCTATCGGAATGAAACTGAAAATGTTAATTTCGCTAATGCGTGGTTAAACTACGTGCAATGGGCATAGGAAAAAAATAGAGAATCTCACATTCCAGCAGTATCGCTTGATACTATGAACTAACCAAATAAAAGAAAGTCGACACCAAACCGGATACCGATCACACGAAAAAAACGATTACTTGGCAAACGAACCTTTTTTTTCGCGCTTCCAGAATGAGTAAAATGAGTTTTAAATTCCATTAAATGTTAATCGAAAGGAATGGATCATATTCTAATAGGTTATATAACACATGTTATTAGCGTGGCACCATTTCTCATATCTTCAATTATTGTCTAGTCCGACTCGTTGGCTGAATGGTCAGCGTACTGGCCTTCGGTTCTGAGGGTCCCGGGTTCGATATCCGGCTGGGTCAGGGATTTTAACCTTCATTGGATAATTCCAATAGCTCGGGGGCTGGGTGTTTGTGATGTCCCCAACATCCCTGCAACTAACACACCAACATAACATTATCCTCCACCACAGTGACACGCAGTTACCTACACATGGCAGATGCCTCCCATCCTCATCGGAGGGTCTGCCTTACAAGGGCTACACTCGGCTAGAAATAGCCACACGAAATTAAAAAGAATTATTGTTTAAAAACGGGAACTATCCTAGCAATTTGGAAGGATGCTCCGGTGAAATGAAATAGAATGACGTATGGCTTTTAGTGCCGCGAGTGTCCGAGGACATGTTTCTGCTCGCCAGGTGCAGATCTTCGAGTTGATGCCCGTAGACAACCTGCGCGTCGTGAAGAGGATGAAATGATGATGAAGACGGCACTTACAACCAGCCCCCGTGCCAGCGAAATTAACCAATGATAGTAAAAATTTCCAACATTGCCGGGAATCGAATCTGGGACCCCTGTGACCAAAGACCAGCTCGCTAACCATTTAGCCATGGAGGTGGACGCTCCTGTGAAGCTGTTGTATTAATCTCTAAAACATAACAATAGGCTCTGCATGATGCACGAAATACTGTGTCTTGCTATTCATCATTCGTGAATTGTCCGCCTCTGTGGTGTAGTGGTTGGTGTGATTAGCTGCCACCCCCGGAGACCAGGGTTCGATTCCCGGCTCTGCCACGAAATTTGAAAAGTGGTACGAGGACTGGAACGGAGTCCACTCAGCCTCGAGAGGTCAACTGAGTAGAGGTGGGTTCGATTCCCACCTCAGACATCCTGGATGTGGTTTTTCCGTGGTTTCCCACTTCTCCATGCAAATGCCGGGATGGTACCTAACTTAAGGTCACGGCCGCTTCCTCCCATTTTCCTTGTCTATCTCTTCCAATCTTTCCATCCCCCCGCAAGGCCCCTGTTCAGCATAGCAGGTGAGGCCCCCTGGGCGATGTACTGGTCATCCTCCCCAGTTGTATCCCCCAACCCAGAGTCTGAAGCTCCAGAACACTGCCCTTGAGGCGGTAGAGGTGGGATCCCTCGCTGAGTCCAAGGGAAAACCGACCCTGGAGGGTAAACAGATGATGATGATGATGATGAAGAAGAAGAAGAAAAAGAAGAAGAAGAAGCTGTTGCTTCTAATCATATGCCCCAAAATATTAAATCTCCTACCTTCTATTCCTTTTAACAATATTCTTACTCCTTTACTTCCGTTAATAATTATTCTCGATTTGATTTTTTTTAAGTTCAGATCGTGCTTGTCATTTTGCGCCATACCCATATTTCTGCTGCTTCAAGGCGGCGTATTTAGTCTTTGGAAGAGGATTTTATTGCACCTTGTATTTTCCCTGTTGGTTATAAGAGGCAATCAATACCCCAATTCATTTTCAAGTTCATCCTTCCTCTTCCAAAAGGAAGCACACCTACAGGGTTTTGTGGTTGGTATTTTCAATAGAGCTATTTCTTTCTTTATCTCGGAACTGTCCGAGTATTTTCCTGGAAGTGAAAATGGGAAACCACAGAAAACCATTCTCAAGACAGCCGACGGTGGGATTTGAACCCACGCGTCTCCCGAATACGCAGCTTGGCTCCATAGCCATACGCGTTAAGACTCGCGGCCACTTCGCTCGCTGTCTTCTTTATGTTTAATGATATTATTTATTTTCGATGTATAAAACTTTAATATGTGAGTTGATGTTTGTGAAATGGTAGGAGCTGTCACATGCGTGTTTCCGAAAGCTGAATACCGATTCTATCTACCAGCATTTTTGTGTTATTTTTATCTGGTGTTCATTTTGCTTAGCTTATACATGTTGCATTGCAGTTTGATTCTTGACATTTGATTCATAAAGTCCTGATTTGGAGGAAAGGTCTTTTCTATAGGTTGCATTTGCTGATGTGTCTTTGTTGTTCGTTCTAATGGCTGCTTGTGGCCTTCGTATTTTGAAAATATTACCTGTCTTACGTGATTCTTATTCACATGATTCAGGACTGTGTATGTGTTGTTTCGGGTGTGGTTTTCTGGTGGGTTTTTTTTCTTTCCTTAATAATCGATTTACTGTGTCAGGCGGATGGCTGTTTTCTTTTGCTGTATTTCGTTTTTGAAATCTGTTGTGCTCATTGGTATGGATATTGCTCTATGTATCATTGTACTGTAATCAGTCCTGCTAATTTGTGCGTGTTCGAGGGGTTGTATTCGTTGTCTATTATGTGTGAAGTCTGAAGGGATTTCCTGTAATTTTGTATGTTACATCAGTAGACAGTGAAAAAATGGCTTCCCTTTTCCTTTTGAATAAAATTATTTATTGTTACATGAAATACTAGGCTAGCTAGCATCGTTGGATATAGTCATTTTTCAGCTGTTAACAATTCATGCTGAAAAGACTAACTTTCCTTTTATTGACTGTTACTCATATTTACTCATGAAGTAAGCTTTACTAGCAAATACACAGTTAAAAAGATAGGGGAACATGTTTTTGAACGTATGTCGTGCTCCACAAAACAATACCTCACACCCAGGTATATTACCAACTAAACCTTTATTCTTTACAGTTGAAGTGTACAAAAGAACATCGATCGATTCACGTTCATTTTCAGAACACAAACGGAAATGTCAAAATATGGGCAAAAACAATGTGATAACAGTCCTCCAGGGTGGCTTTTTATCACAGTTGGAGAGCTTTGTCTTTGTTGTTCGTTGTAAAGGCTCCTTGTGGGCGTTGTCATGCGTCCAAGAACTTGTCCAACCCACCTTGTGAACTGACCTGTCTCAATGTAGCAATTCCACAGGCGTTGAATATCTGACGGAGAGACATGAGATCCACAGCAACACGACGAAAAGTCCATCCTTCCTGGATCAAAGTGACGGCTCTTGCGACTTGAACTTCGTTAAGATGTCTAATGGGATGGTGTATGTCCTCCACGAGCATTTATCACAGCTTGGCACCTACGTGGCATGCTCCGTATAAGTCGACGGAGGTTACGTTGCGGTATCAGGTCCCATTCTTCAATGAGAGCCCGTTCGAGGTCTTGGAGAGTCAAGCCTATCCCACACATGCTCCATGGGATTAAAGTCGTGACTCACTGCTGGCCATTCCATCTCTTGAATGTCCAGTTCTCGAAAGACAGCTCTGGTGGTGCGCGCTACATGAGGCCTGGCATTGTCGTGCATGAGTACGAATTCAGGGCCAACACCGTATGCAGCAACCAACACATGCTGTAGCAGTATCTGCTTGATGTACCCCGCAGCGGTAAGATTACCACGGACGACGACAAGATCTGTACGGCAATACTGATGCCACCCCACATCATCACAGAATCTTGTCCGAATCCGTCGCCTTCCTGGAAAACATATGGCAAGTACTGTTCACCACGGCATCTGCATACACGTTGACGTCAATCACGCTGTAAGACGGGAAAACTGGACTAGTCTGTGAACAACACAGGTCTCCATTGGCCAAGTTGCCAGTTGACGTGGGTACGGGCAAACAGAAGGCGAGCTACGCGATGGTGCTGCGTTAAACGGCCACTCGAACAGGACGTCTGGGTCGTAAGGACACTTCTCTCAACCTGTTCCTTACTGTCTGGTCAGACACCGTGACTCCAGTGATCCTCCTGAGGTCTTGCTGTAGTTCTCTGGCAGTTGCTGAACGACGCCGCAACGCACAGATGGTTAGATATCGGTCATCCTGTGGGGTTGTCATGCGTCCACGACCTTGTCCAACCCTCCTTGTGAACTGGCCTGTCTCAATGTAGCGATTCTACAAGCGTTGAATCACTGACGGTGATACAATCAGATCCACAGCAATACGACGAAAAGTCCATCCTTCCTGGATCAAAGTGACGGCCCTTGGAACTTGAACCTCGTTAAGCTGTCTCATAGGATGTGCTGGTTTACGTACAACGTGCTCAAATGACCGCAGTAGTCTGTGTACAAAATCAATCAATCAATACTGATCTGCATTTAGGGCAGTCGCCCAGGTGGCAGATTCCCTATCTGTTGCTTTCCTAGCCTTATCCGAAATGATTTCAAAGAAATTGGAAATTTATTGAACATCTCCCTTGGTAAGTTATTCCAATCCCTAACTCCCCTTCCTATAAATGAATATTTGCCCCAGTTTGTCCTCTTGAATTCCAACTTTATCTTCATATTGTGATCTTTCCTACTTTTATAGACGCCATTCAAACCTATTCGTCTACTAATGTCATTCCACGCCATCTCTCCGCTGACAGCTCGGAACATACCACTTAGTCGAGCAGCTCTTCTTCTTTCTCTCAATTCTTCCCAACCCAAACATTGCAACATTTTTGTAACGCTACTCTTTTGTCGGAAATCACCCAGAACAAATCGAGCTGCTTTTCTTTGGATTTTTTCCAGTTCTTGAATCAGGTAATCCTGGTGAGGGTCCCATACACTGGAACCATACTCTAATTGGGGTCTTACCAGAGACTTATATGCACTCTCCTTTACATCCTTACTACAACCCCTAAACACCCTCATAACCATGTGCAGAGATCGGTACCCTTTATTTACAATCCCATTTATGTGATTACCCCAGTGAAGATCTTTCCTTATATTAACACCTAGATACTTACAATGATCCCCAAAAGGAACTTTCACCCCATCAACGCAGTAATTAAAACTGAGAGGACTTTTCCTATTTGTGAAACTCACAACCTGACTTTTAGCCCCGTTTATCAACATACCATTGCCTGCTGTCCATCTCACAATATTTTCGAGGTCACGTTGCAGTTGCTGACAATCTTGTAACTTATTTATCACTCTATAGAGAATAACATCATCCGCAAAAAGCCTTACCTCCGATTCCACTCCTTTACTCATATCATTTATATATATAAGAAAACATAAAGGTCCGATAACACTGCCCTGAGGAACTCCCCTCTCAACTATTACAGGGTCAGACAAAGCTTCACCTACTCTAACTCTCTGAGATCTATTTTCTAGAAATATAGCAACCCATTCAGTCACTCTTTTGTCTAGTCCAATTGCACTCATTTTTGCCAGTAGTCTCCCATGATCCACCCTATCAAATGCTTTAGACATGTCAATCGCGATACAGTCCATTTTACCTCCTGAATCCAAGATATCTGCTATATCTTGCTGGAATCCTACAAGTTGAGCTTCAGTGGAATAACCTTTCCTAAAACCGAATTGCCTTCTATCGAACCAGTTATTAATTTCACAAACATGTCTAATATAATCAGAAAGAATGCCTTCCCAAAGCTTACCTCTCAACGACACGCGGACGCACCGCTATTCACTTTGATTTGAGGGGTCACCTGACAGTTTAATGCATGGCTACGCCTACAGATGGAGTATAACTTCGATTTGATATACACTGAGTAGCTAAGGTCTCAAGGTAGGCTATGCTGTACGACCATTGGAACCCCATCTACCAAATTAACGTTCACATACCAGACGTTACAAAACATGGTCGCCTAATTTTTTTAGAACTGTGTATCATGTAACAAGTTATTGCACGGGACCTTGCCGTGTACTGGTGTAACAATGCATTGCCACTTTATTAATAGAACACGTATCGAAGGAACACTCTCTTTTACCACCGCAGCTATCGAATTGATTTCAGGAATGTGTGTGTGTTGACGGTCTCTCTCTACTGTTAATTAAACGTTGGTTCTGTCCTTATTAGGGACGAGTAATTGCATACGGTACGTATACTTTGTGAAGGCCGTGTTTCACATTGTTTCGATAGAGCACGTGTAGCAGGAACGCTGTCCTTCACCATGGCAACTAGTTAATTGATTCGAGATATATGCACACGTGGTAAGCGCTATCAGTCTCTCTCTATTGACAATAACGTTTTTCCCTTGTTACAGACGAGTAAAGTCGGAATTGTATACGTATGGTCGTTATCTATAAAAATAGAATTATTAAACTGTCTGTACACTTCAAAATTTTGTCTCAAACTTCGTTTCTGACATAAAATACGCCTATTGTTCTGTTCAAGTACTGGGTCTCTCGGTAAATGTCCGTATGTCCGAAAAACTGTAAACCAGACTTCCTTCAATAATTTTAAAACTACGACAACTAGTTAAAAATAAATTTAACCTGATAAGAGGCAGGTTCAAAGGGTCTTGAAGGACAGATGGCGCAATAGTGAGTGGGACGAGCATCCACCATTTTGTAGTGAAATTGGAACTTGGAGCACATAAATTCGTATAACCCGGTAAAGCTACGTCATAGCACGTACCGCGTTCGTTTTGTCTATGCGAGTTATTTCGATATCGGTAATAATATTAATTTATCAAAAACATAACTTGCTGTGTGGAAGAATTGTGAAACTATTCGAGAATTTTGTGAGAATGTCCGGTGCCTCAGTATCTTAAATTAAAGACGCTCCAAGATGGGCGTAAGAGAGCCTATGGACTACTACTAATACTACTGAAATGTTTTCATGCCTCCCCTGAAAGGGGAGGCGGGCCTCTTAGACGGTGATACCGTCTCTCAGGCCGGGAGATTTGTTGCGGTGAAGGAGATGCTCGGAGAAGGTGACGGGGTTGGCGGCCGCGGCCTGTACTAGGAACTGTCCCGGCATTCGCCTTAGTGCAGGAGAATGGAAAACCACGGAAAACCATTCTCAGGACAACTGACGGTTGGGGCCAGCCACGAAGTCCAGCCCTGACCCGTCTCCCGAATGCAGAGGCGTAGAGCCACGGTAGAGCAGTGGCCACCCCTCCTCTGCTCGGTTGGCCGGTTAGAGTGCAGAGCTGTTGGACCACGGACCAGCCGTGGCCACTTGTGGGCCGAGACCCACTCTCAATCTATGGACCGCCTGTGGACAAGGTACGAAAGACGAGATGGCGGAGTACCGCGAGCCACAACAGAGTAGGTCTTAACTTACTTCTCCCGTCTAACCTATGGAGACGATAGTAGAAATAATAATAAGAAGAAGAAGAATGTTCTTGGTTTTACGTCCCACTAATTATATTTTTATGTGGTTGAGGGATAGTAGTTTGTCCATTCAGAAAAAAAATAAACTACCTTTAAACGTTAACATAGCGTATTCACATTTTAAACAAAGTGTGTTGACTTTAGACCTTCACAGACCATACAGACATCTCAATATTACAAGATATATATTTTTATGCCTACCTTGCGATTCAATGAACCGGGTGAGTTGGCCGTGTGGTTAGGGGCGTGCAGCTGTGCACCCGCATCCAGGAGAAAGTAAGTTCTAACCCCACTGTCGACAACCCCGATGATGGTTTTCCGTGATTTCCCATTTTCACATCAGGCAAACAAACCCTGGAACGTAAACAGATTAAGAAAGAAAGAAAGAAAGAAAGAAAGAAAGAAAGAACATTTTATACAATACATTTCAAGGAGACCCTACTGTACATATCTCCATGTTTTACATTTTACCTTTCGAATCTTCACAAATATATGCAAAACCATGATTTAGTTTATTTCTCCGTGCTGGAAATATATCTATAACTATTTATTTTATGCAATGCATGTCAATAAGGTGCAGGTATATTCTGTTCATTTTACATATTGCATTTTAATGAGGTCCTGTTGAACCTCCGACGTTTTTACCCCTACTTCTCAAGGTAGCACGAGTATGTTGATTCACTTTCTATAGGTTCATATTTACTTATTAACCTTTTTGAATCTTTCTTTCTTTCTTTCTTTCTTTCTTTCTTTCTTTCTTTCTTAATCTGTTTACGCTCCGGGGTTGGTTTCTCCCTCGGACTCAGCGAGGGATCCCACTCCTACCACCTCAAGGGCAGTGTCCTGGAGCGTGAGACATTGGTTCGGGGATAAAACTGCGGAGGATGAAAAGTACCACGCCCAGGTGGCCTCACCTGCTATGCTGAACAGGGGCCTTTGTGAGGGATGGGAAGATTGGAAGGGATAGACAAGGAAGAGGGAAGGAAGCGGCCGTGGCCTGAAGTTAGGTACCATCCCGGCATTTTCTTGGAGGAGAAGTGGGAAACCACGGAAAACCACTTCCAGCATGGCTGAGTTAACATGGATTAAAGATTTTCCTCTCTTCTTTCCCAAAACAATATTCTGCTGCAACAATTGTTTTTTTTTCTTCCCATTTTTCTTGAGCACTACCTCCAGCCAGTACTTCAGTATTAATGTTGTTATTAGTTTCTTCTTTGAACATTTTGATAGCCTCGCTGTCTTTCTTTAATTTACTCAGATTCCATTTTGGGGTGGCATCTTTCTGTTCTTCTTTTCTTAAGTTTCAGTTGCCCCATGTATAACCAAAGAAATAAAAATATTTACCATACGAGCTATACTGATGGACATTTTCACCAATTTAGAATTGTATTACTTAGTACATCAATGGCGAGCATTGCTGGCATGGAAATACTATTTAATCGTCATGGTAACGAATTAACCGACGATAGTGGTGGTGGTTGTTGTTGTTGTTGTCATGTCTTTATATATGAAGCAAACCCCGTGGTCATCAGCTCCTACCAGTAAATTACCTCGAGGAAGGCAAAGAACATATTTTTCACAAGACAGATTTTTGAGGACATGGCCTCATAAAAATACGTGGCCATAAATTGAGCTGCTAACGATAGTGTTGTCTGGAGATATTGTATGCCAACAGAGGAGTCTTCAGAGTGAAAACTACAAGATGATCTTACGACAAGGATAATTTCGACGTTAATGGATTGGATGTACTTCCAAACAGAACAGTGAGAATCATGTGATTAATTATAATCCTTGTTTCTTGATCAAAAGCATTCCGTTGACCAAGTGAAGGCACTCTAATTGCTCCACTACTAACGCATGTTCCCTTCCCCACGCAGCATCAATTACTCGTGACATCTAGGGAGAACTGGAACTGTTAAGTTCTGTGCGAAGGTCACGGATCAAGAATCGCGTCATTGCATTTGAAATGCTTCCCATGGCTGAAGTCTTACCCTCCAGACAATCAGAGTTAATGAACTTCGCCGAGAAGTTTTCCCATAAACCATCCCGAGCTGGCAACAGTCAGCGAGGCTATGCAAGTAGATCTTCCGATATTGTGAACTTCATCCACTACCCACACAAAATCACATGTGAAACCTCTTTACCTTATAATTTAAAGAAAATAGTAATTAGCAAACGTACGGACATACATACTTAGGCTACATACGTTTTTATTATAGACTACTATGCCTTTCAATGTTCGGTCCTGAAATGTGTTTGAATGAGAGAAACAGTGGCACAATTTTCTTTCCGCAGGTGGGATTATTTATTTATTTATTTATTTATTTATTTATTTATTTATTTATTTATTTATTTATTTATTTATTTATTTATTTATTTATTTATAACGGGCTACGCTACTGATGTCGGCTGGTGTTAATGATATTATCTCCACCATAAGGTTCCGTTATCTTTTGAGATAATAATAATTTTATAGTCACATCAAGCCCGTTGGAAATCTTGAATGTTAAAGTACAAAGAAAGGAGCTAATATTTATTCTAACCACTATCTGATTAGAGTGAAGATAGTTTATTCCAATGTCCATCAAGAAACATCCACCCAAAATTAAGAGATACCGAACTGACGAAGTGAAAATAAACCAGGAGATTACTCGAGGTCTTGAAGTCTTCGAACTGGGACAAAATGATCAGAAGGATTCAAGAAGCAGCTGGAAAGAAGCTTGCCACAAAGAAGAAACACCCATTGTGGAATGACGATTGTGAACTAGCCCTGTAGAAACAATCCAAGGTACGGAATAAGTGGTGTTCTAGCAGGAAAAATCTTCGAAGCCTTCGTGAAACAAGGGAACCTCGCGGCTAAAGTCTTGGGAACACCTTTCGCATAAAAAAAAAGACCGATCCAACGTCAGCAACGACAGAGATTCTACCTTCTTCCCTTCCTCTCAACATGTACACAAAAGTCTTGCAACGTAGTCAAACAGATAAGTGAATATCTGGCAGGGTTCAAGAAAGGGCGTTCGTGAGGATAGAAAAATAAGAATTCTAAAACCACGAATAAGATTAAGGTAAATGAGAAGCCAGAAAAGGACAATCTTAACTTTTGTAAATTTTAAGAAGGCGTATGATTCCGTAGATCATGGAATGCTCGAACGTTTTCCTCTAGTTTTGAACTGATGAAAAATCCTTTTTTTATAGATATGCAAACCTTCACATACTCAGTATGGGTGATTTATGGGTGAACTCTCTAATTCATTTGTATTTTTTTAAGAACAGGCTTAGGATAAAGAGCCTCTCTCTACTCCTCTTTAATTGCATCCTAGAAAAGTTATCAAGGAATGGAGATCGAGAATGACTGAGAATGAAATTAAAAATGGGGTGAAGCTAGGTCGATGATGGACTGTCTAGCCTTCGCAGAAGTCATCGTGCTGATAACAGACAGTCCTCACACAGCCAAGAAGCAACTGGAAGAACTACAAATTATTGCTGCCAAAACTGGATTAAGAATTTCCATTGAAAAAGCAGCGTTCATAGACTCAGACAAAGCAGATGACACGAATAGAACTGCAACATAATCATCAATTTAAGTAGCTGTGAGAAATATTCATTTCCAATGGAAATTAAAGGGAGGTATTAAAGAGAAGGTGCGTAGTGGGGAAATGGGGCTTCAGACTATACCATGACACCTAAAGGCCCAAGACCATCTCCATTTAAACCAAATTAAAACATTACTACCAAGAAAATGACTGCGATTTGGGTCACATGACTTGCATTCCGGAGATAGTGGGTTGTCGGCATCCCTGAAGATAGTTTTCCGTTGTTTCCCATTTTCACACCAATCAGATACTGGGACAGTATGTTAACTAAGGTACGATTGATCTTACTCACGCCTAGCCATTTCCTGTCCCACCGTCACCATAAGATATATCTGTTCGGTGCGACGTAAAGCAGATTGTAAAAAAACTTGGTGTGAAAAAAGTGAAAGAAGCTTCCTTCCAAAAATCTTGGGTCCAAAATATTCGCAAAAGGAACATCATACTTTCCAGTTGATATCGAACCAGAAACTCTATCAAACCTTCGAAAAATTAAAACGATGATGCGGAAACGGAGACTGGCCTTTTATGAACACGTTAAGTGGATGAATCAACAGAGATAGGTCATTAGAATACTCACTCTGCAATAAAAATGGATAACACAAACGGGATGGCTTATATAGGTGCCTAAGGACCTAGAAAAAGTAGGTGTAAAGGAGGAAGCTATACAGGACAGAACAACATCAAGGTAAAGGTTTTCGGGCATGATGGATTCACCCGAAAAGGAACTGGCCATACTTGGAACATCTCGGCGAAAGAGCGAGAAGGGAGAATGCAAAGACTTGAGGACATTTGGCGAGGGCAGAAAGAGAAGGGTATTAGTCTGCGTGACGGAAGGACAGGTATTTTGTGTAATCGTGGCCCATAGATGGCTATATCAATGAATTAATGCGTGAATGAAAGAATGAATGAATTATATAGCTATAGCTACCAGTTGATGCCGTTTGTATTGCCTGCACGTCAATTTCAACGTTCCGTTTTATCAGCTAAGAGTAAACCATATCTCTGTTGGGTGAACTCTGTCGTCATGAACTATTTAATTTTTATATCGTAGATTAAATAAATGGATATTCAAAGTGGAATCAGGCACACACTGTTGTTTGTTACGTGGAGAAAATCTCGCTGCATGGCATAATTACATGGCTCTCTATCCTACCAACTCTATTATTTGGAAGAATAATGGAATCCATTTCAAAGCAAGCGATCTTCGCTTTTTCACAGAGACATTACTCTCGTCGATGTGACATTTATAAATCGATGAGACGCGCTTCAAGGTTTTGGGACGACGTAAGATAGAGAGACGCTGCAAGAGTAATGACACCCATTTTCTAGCCTACAAATACACAAGGGACAATTCTACTAGAATTACGAGAGTAATTCTCTAAAGATTGGTTGATTTAAACTAATTAGTGTACATTCCTTCGGATATTTCAAAACTTTCTGATTACCACTTTATACTGCATTTCCGTGGTTCCACCCGTGTTGAAGTCAGACTTACAGTTGTGCACTGCCGGCAACTATAGTGAAGATTCCAATCCCTGATCACACTCTCCATCAAATTTTATCTCGCGCTTCCACCTCTACATCAATTAGAGTCCAAGGTCGTAACCAGGGAATATTACATTTTCCAGAACCTGTACTTCTAACAGATCAGGCAACGTAAGAATGACACCCATTATTTTTAATAAACACACAAGGAATAGTTCTACTGGCATTACGAGAATAACTGTCCAGAGAGTGATTGATTTAAACTGATCAGTGGACATTCTTTCGGATATATCAACATTCAAAGGTCTCAAATTAACATTTCCTTTCTTGGTCCACATTGTTTTCATTGACCTCGCTTTCCGCCCACAAACATTCTCAGTGTTAAAAAGTATAACGACTGCTAGACTTGCACCACTAATGAATACCACCCCTGTTTACCCAGCTGTACTGGGTTTGACGTACAGACACCCTGGGCTGCACGCTTGAAATGCTCAACACGGTGAAGTACTATTTTCTGGCAAACCATCAGAGTTGCGAAGGACATACATATGCGTATTTTTACAGGAAATGTAATGTAATTCCAAATCCTGTATCCTACCTGTTTATGATACTAACAGTTTATTGTTAGTTTGGGTGGCATCAGATCAAGCATACCCCAAACCACAAGCAAGGCATATTTCAGCAGCCTATCTTCCCGTCACTATCCGGGTCTACCGGGTGGCCGGTACATTCAGGTCTTCCTAGTAGATTTTCAGTGGTCTTAATGTAGTCATACATGTGTGGCTCATGTCCTACCTATCGGAGTCTTCAACCTTACATTCTCTGCAGAATGCGGGGTTGGCTCAAAAAATCACAAAATTGTCCAACCATTCTCATCCCGCGCAAGTTAAATGATTTTTTTTTCAAGCCTGTCCGTTCTAAGATCTTCACTTTCTCTTTCTATATTCTTGTTGTACCCAGGGTCTCTATTCCAGATGCTTATACAGCAACTATTATGACATTGTACACTTTGACTTTGGTCTTGGTTGATGCCGTACACGATGTTATGTTATGCTTCAAAATGTAGTTTGTTTAGGACGCATTTATAATCCGTTGAATGATCTCTATTTCGAGGTTATTCTAATTGTTGAACCTGGAACCAAAGCATTTGAAGTTTCTACCCTGCACAAAGCTCCATTTCCCAACTTGTACTGGCATATACACAAAACACTTCCTGTATGTAGCCTCACCACATCTTTGTCGGTATTTATCTTCAGTCCTACCTTCCTGGCGTTGCAGATGGTATTTTTCGCTATCTTCACCATTTCCTTGTCCGATTCTCTAATAGCTGTAGATCCTTTATAATTGGTGCAAGAGGAATAAGATATCAATAATGTCCAAAGTCATTAGAAAACGTTCCACTATGGCGACAAAGCGTAGTTCAATTTAGCGGTTTCGTTGCCCAGTAGATTTGCATCTTCCTTGAATTCCGTTTACACGTTTCAGCGCATAGAGCAATTTATAATAGCTCACATGCACACTTTTCACCTTCAGATTGCATACGTTTGGATGCTATTTGACCATTCACAGAACGTGTGAAGTCTATTACAGGACATGTGTTTGATATTACCCCATCTCGGAATCGTTTATATTATGTATTTGACGTTAATCGTACTTTTTTTGCAAGTTGTTTTACGTTGCACCGACACAGATAGGTCTTATGGCGACGATTTATTCATATTTGTTGTTGGCATCTCCCTTCAATTCTTCTTCTTCTGCTTATTATTATTAATATAGTTATTATTATTATTATTATTATTATTATTATTATCATCATCATCATCATCATCTGTTTACCCTCCAGGTTCGGTGTTTCTCTCGGACTCAGCGAGGGATCCCACCTCTACCGCCTCAAGGGCAGTGTCCTGGAGCTTCAGACTCTTGGTCGTGGGATACAACTGGGGAGAATGACCAGCACCTCGCCCAGGCGGCCTCACCTGCTATGGTGAACAGGGGCCTTGTGGAGGGATGGGAAGATCGGATGGGATAGGCAAGGAAGAGGGAAGGAAGCGGCCGTGGCCTGAAGTTAGGTACCATCCCGGCATTCGCCTGGAGGAGAAGTGGGAAACCACGGAAAACCACTTCCAGGACGGCTGAGGTGGGAATCGAACCCACCTCTACTCAGTTGACCTCCCGAGGCTGAGTGGACCCCGTTCCAGCCCTCGTACCACTTTTCAAATTTCGTGGCAGAGCCGGGAATCGAACTCGGACCTCCGGGGGTGGCAGCTAATCACGCTAACCACTACACCACAGAGGCGGCTATTATTATTATTATTATTATTATTATTATTATTATTAAAATCAAGCAGTCCCATCAGCACAAAAGTGTTCAGTTCATAACCGGTCTTCGGACTCTAAGGTCCATCTACAGTGCCTGAGAGCTTTAACAGCATGTCCATCTAGCCCTTCTGATGTTTATTTCATCTGGACTTCATTTTATCCTGACGAAAACACATGCGGATCAATATGCTTTAAGTAACTTTTAATCTCTGATAAGGATCATAGAGTCCGAAACCGGTTATGAACTAAACACTTGTGTGCTGATACGACTGTTTAATAATAATCATCATATTAATAATAATAATAATAATAATAATAATAATAATAATAATAATAATAATAATAATAATAATAATAATAATTGTACCGGGCGGTACACCTCCACGCCGCTTATTTAAACCTTGCGCCAGTTGGAACTCCCCTACTGGGAGAAGTCTGAACTTGGTCTTATGTGTTAATTTTCAAGTTACCCTGAAGATGCCACTACTTGGAAATTTTGAAGTTTCTGAACTGTGTTGTTTTCGATGTATTTTTGTTTTGCTTCTAGTAAGAAGTGTGAACATTCTCTTCTAGAGGACACTACTGAAGAACTACAACGGTGCACCCTAGTGCGGAGTGAAAGAACTGATTTTGTTGATAAAATTTAATTTCAAAAGTTTGTTCTTTGCTAAATTTCTTTCAGTCATTGTTTAAGTTGGCAATATTAACCCTTTCTTTCCCCTTGTTTTGAATTTAGCCAATCCCGAATTTCTCGAATTAATTTTCAACCAATAATATGTTTCTTCTTCGTATTGTGTAGGGGGTTTCTTGGTGAACCAATAAAATCCTTGTGGGAGGGTGTTCTCATTCCAAAAACGCCTCGAACTTTCCGCGAGAGTATATAAACTGCTGATTTTTGGGTCTCGAGGCCACTTCAGTACCATCTTTCAGTGTGTAAAGTACATAGCAGGGGGCGGGAAGCGCCTCTTTCTTCGGGGAGCAGTTCAACACCAAGGTAATGGCCTTTTAATAACTTCTTTTCTTGCTAGCTCAGCAGTTTAACTCTCGGGGCGGGTCCGAAGCGTCTCTACCATGTAACTTTCCCTAAAATATAAAGACTCTTAGCCTCTATTCTTTTTCAAAACTACATATTGGGATAGAGAGTGCTTAACCCTCTCGATCTCCCACTCATATTGTTCTGAGGTGAACTTATTTTTCTCAACCGACTCTTCCGTAACAGTAATGTAAATTGTTTCTTTCTTAAGTCACCTCTTTAATATGGGATTAACCCTTGCATTAGCGGCCTAGTGCCAGATTAGGGTTTTAAAAAAGTGTATTAGGAGTGCAGATCGCCTCCTCTCAATTATTATTTTAGAGGTCAAGTAATTAACCTTTTGTCACTTAATAGACCTCAGTAGGTTGGGTATGTTACCCCTGTGTATATGTCCTTAGAGGACAACTTGAAGGTGGAGTTTGGTGTGGCCTTTGATAGGCTTAAAGTTGAGAGCGAGTGGCTCTTTTTCGAAAATTGAGTGTTGTATGCCTCGAGGAGGCTTTTACTGTGTAATTTGGAGCAAGTGCTCCTGGGCTTGATTGGGGTCTTCTGCCCCTTTGTTGAATTCTGTATATCGTAATGCTGGGCTAATTGCCCAGAATTGTGTGTCTGGCTCTCGGAGCCCAAATTCTGTAATTGTACATTCTCGATTAGTGGTTTTGCTACTCTGTACCTGCCATTATTGTTAATTCTTGTTTTTTGCTAAGAAAATATAACCTTGTTAAATTTTACATTAACTTCAATTTTGTAGTTTGAGACCCGTTCACACCCGCACCTTCTTTCACCTCTACCTACCACAAAAACACGGTAACAATAATAATAATAATAATAATAATAATAATAATAATAATAATAATAATAATAATAATAATAATAATAATAATAACAGGGTCCTGTGCTTCTAATCATGTCTGCCGAGGACATGGTTGCCACCCGTGCCAAAAAAAGACGGTAAGCACACTGGACCTGATTGGATTCCTGGCGTCATCTGGAAGAGGATGGGACTACGTGAAGCGGAACTCCTAGCGGACGCCTTCAGCAATTGCATAGAGAACAACGAGATTCCATCTGCCTGGCAGACAAGCGTCACATTTCCCATCTGGAAAAGCAAAGGCAATGTCAACAACTCTACAACATACCGCCCTATACCCCTCCTCTGCCATACGCTGAAGATATTTAAACGTGTCATTCAGGTCCGTCTGCAGAGTCTCGTTACCGTCTCCTCAAACCAGTGTATCTTCGAGAAAGGCTACGGTGCAATAGATGCGATTCGCGCCAGCTTACTCCTGACAGAGAGGCACAGAGAGAAACGGAAGACAGTTCATCTAATCTTCATATATGTGAAAAAGGCATTCAATCGCGTCTCGCATGAGTTAATTTGATTTCCTCTTCGCTCCCATCTTATCTCAGAAGCGTATATTTGGTAGGGGCAGCTCTTCTACAAAGGCACCACCAGATCCGTCCGTTGGGCTGCTGGCATCACCAAGCCATTCAACATCCGTTTCGGTGCTCATCGAGTATCCGCTCTTTCACCATTGCTGTTTATCTTATGGATGGACACAGAGTTGACTCACCTGCATGCACCTCAGCCATGGAGTCTGCTGCATGCTGACGACGTTATGCAGGTTAGTGAAATCCGATATATGCTCGAGATACTGGTCCACCAATGGAAAACGAGGCTTGAAGCCTTCCGACTGCGACTCAACGTGACCAAGACGAAATATGTGAGGTGTGGGGAACAAACGGATCGTAGTGCATGACACACTGCTTGTTAAGACCACTGACTTTCGTTACCTCGGTTCTCATACAACTGTCGAGCTCGTGGCAGTACCTCTTGGATGAAATGGTGTCAAATTGCGAATGTCCTCTGCGACCGGAACATCCGTCTGTGCCTGAAGTCCAAAATACAACCTGTGACAATAAATTTCAGTGAACGAAGTCAGAACGATCGATCCGGCAACACTGTTGACACGCAATGCTGCACCTGCGTAGCAGCAGGTTTTGACCACCTGCTCCCAACGTTGTTCAGTTGAGCATCGTGGGTGTACCGTGTAAGAAATGTTTGACACAGGGCGTGTTTAGTGCGTTGGTTCTGAACTGCGAACAGGAACATGAACGACCAAAAGATCAATGTACAGTTTTGTTTTAAGCTTGGCAAGACACGGAAAGAAACGCATGCGATGCTGGTACGTGTTCATGAATATTAAGCACTTTCCTTGAAGTGTGTGTACGTGTGGTTCGCCCGTTTTCGAGGAGGCCGGGAAAGTGTTTCTGACAACCCCCATAGCGGAAGAACGGCGACCGCCGTCAGTGACGAAAACATTGAGAAGGTGAGGACATTAATCACGAACGATCGGCGATTAACTCTGCGCATGACAGCGGAGGAACTGCAGAATAACCGTGAATCCGTGCGACAAATCGTTACCCAGAAGTTAGGGAAGAGGAAAACGTGTTCTCGTCTTGTGCCACATCACTTGACTGACAATCAGAAGCAGGCACGTTTAGAGGCTTCACAGGATTTTGTCGAAACGGCGAATGCGACACCAAATTTCTTGAACGGTATCGTCACTGAGGATGAAACCTGGTGTATCTGGTACGACCCTGAAATGAAACGGCAAAGCATGGAATGGCGTTCTCCGAGATCTCCTCGTCGCAAAAAGGTCAAAGCCGAAAAGTCACGCATCAAAACAACTCAAACTCGCTTGCAAAATTTCCAGGACATGTATCGCCGATCTCAGTAGTGCATAGTTATGGGAAGGAACAATTTCGATGGACAGTAATGTCACAGTCGTGCTTTGTTCATCTATGTTGATAGTACGGGACTATTCACCGAACTTAATTGTCACAGGTTGTATACCGCACGATAATCCATCCAGTGGCGTTCTATGGTTCTGATTGCTGGCCAATGGCGAAGAGATATTGGCAGATTCTTTCTGTAATGAAGATTTGTATGCTGAGATGGTCCCTGGAAGTAACAGATAATTGAAACCGTGCATAGAAACTTCAGAATCTCCTCAATTCGAGACAAGATGAGGGAAGCAACGTTACGCTTGTATGGCCACGAAGTCAGAGCGGACGTAGAAAGTATTACAGACGGGCACTCATGCTCAGTCCAGATGGACGAAGAGCCCCAAGTCGGCCGAGGAAGTGATTAATGGATAGCTTGCGACAAGACATGCTAGCGGTAGGTGTTTATCCCGCTGGTGCTGCAGATCTAATGAAGTGGAGAGCGAAATGCAGAAAGGCAGACCCCACATGGATATCCGTCAATTTTCCCTCGGTGAGAACCGATGGTCTGCCAATTCGAGGGTCATCTCCTACGTTCCCAGTATTCTTGAATTTTTCGTAAGGACGGTTAATGCTTGAAATATTCGGAGATGCCTTTCCAGGATGAGCATTTGCAAAGCGTTCCGCGGGTGATTGAATAACTCAAACTGCGTATGTACTCCTCCAAACTTAAAATTATTTTTTACTCTACTCTATTATTAATTAATTAATTAATTAATTAATTAATTTATTTATTTATTTATTTATTTTCCCCAAATACTAGATAAATTACAATTTATGGATGATGAAAGTAGAAATGGCATAGCCCTACATTAACAAATGTGCCTCCACCCCACTTAAAATTACAAAATTAAAAAATACAATTAAAGTCTACAGAATGTGTCCAGTGTCCATATACAGTTACTGTATTTATATAGACGTATTATTTACATGATATTCACAAGACCTGCTCAACATTCAAGTAATTCGACTCACACACACACACACACAAACACACACACACACAATGATCATCACCTGCTACAAAACAAAGAATAACATACGCGTGACTTTGCCATGGTTGCTTAACTTTTCGATCACCCTGTATAATTTTGATTTTACTAAATTCCCTCGGGCTTCTGATTAAGAAACCAAGTTTTTTGTAAAATTCCTTCCAATAAATGAAATGAAATGGCGTATGGCTTTTAGAGCCGGGAGTGTCCGAGGACATGTTCGGATCGCCAGGTGCAGGTCTTTTGATTTGACTCCCGTAGGTGACGTGCGCGTCCTGATAAGGATGAAATGATGATGAGGACGACACATACACCCAGTCCCCGTGCCGGCGAAATTAACCAATGATGGTTAAAATTCCGACCCTACCGGGAATCGAACCCGGGACCCCTGTGACCAAAGGCCAGCACGCTAACCATTTAGCCATGGGCCTGGACTTCCAATAGATGATGTGACTGTATGAAAAATTAAAAAGCCAATGCACAGCCATACGATATGTGGCAAAACAAGTAGGATTGAAATTGCAAATATGTTCGAAACGTTGAATAATAATAATAATTGTACCGGGCGGTACACCTCCACGCCGCTAATTTAAAATGTGCGCCAATTGAAACTCCTCTGCTGGAGGAAGTTTGAACTTTATTGACGGTATTAATTTTCAAATTTCTCAGAAGATGTCACTACGTGGAAAATTTGGAGTTTTGAACTGTGTCATTTTCGACGTATTTTTGTTTTGCTTGTAGAAAGAAGTGTGAACTTCCTCTTTTAGAGGACACTACTGAAGATCAACAATAGTGCACCCTAGTGCGGAGTGAAAGAACTATTTTTTTGGAGAAAATTTTATTTCAAAAGTTTGTTTCTTGTTAAATTTCTTTCTGTTATTGTTTAAGTTGGCTGTATACCCCTCTCTTTCCCCTTGTTTTGTATTTAGCCAATCCCGAATTTCTTTTATTAATTTCTGACCAATCGGATGTATCTTCCCCCAACTTGAATATGTTGCTGTATCCTACCCAATAAAGTTTTTGTGGGAGGGTGTTCTCATTCCCCTAACGCCTCGAACCTTCCGCGAGAGGATATAAACTGCTGATTTTAGGGTCTCCGGGCCACTTCTGTTCCATATTTCAGTGTGTAAAGTACATAGCAGGGGGCGGGAAGCGCCTCTTTCTTCGGCGACAGTCAACAACCAGGTAATGGCCGACTAATTACTTCTTTTCTTGCTTGCTCAGCAGTTTAACTCTCGGGGCGGGTCCGAAGTTTTTCCATTATGTAACCTTCCTTAAAATGTAAAGAAACTTGTATCTATGCTATCTTTTAAACTACATGTTGGGATAGAGAGTGCTTAACCCTCTCGAGCTCCCACTCATATTGTTTTGAGGTGAACTTATATTTTTCTCAACCTATTCTTCTTCGACTTAATGTAAATTGTTTTCTTCTTAAGTCACCTCTTTAGTATGGGATTAGCCCTTGTATTAACGGCCTAGTGCCAAGTAGGTTTTAAACAAAGCGTATTAGGAGCGCAAGCTCGCCTCCTCTCAAATTGTTTTTTAGAGGTCAAGTAATTAATCTTTTCTCACTTAATAGAACTCAGTAGGTTGGGTATTTTACCCCTGTGTCTATGTCCAGAGAGGACAACTTGAAGGTGGAGTTTGGTGTGGCCTTTGAGAGGCTTAAAGTTGAGAGCGAGGGGCTCTTTCTTGAAAATTAAGTGTTGTATGCCTCGAGGAGGCTTTTCTGTGTAATTTGGAGCAAGGGCTCTGGAACATGAACGGGGTTTTCGGCCCCTCTGGTAAAATTTATTTTGGAGTAAAGTCGGGCTAATTGCTCAAGAATTGTGAATTGGGGCTCGAAGCCCAAATTCTGTAAATCCTGTAATTGGAACTGTTGTTGCCTTGCTACTCTGTACCTGCCGTAATTGTTATTTATTAATTTTGAATAGAAAATATAACCTTGTTAAATTTTAAATTAATTTTACTTTCGTAGCTTGAGACCTGTTCACCACCCCGCACCTTCCTTCACCTCTACCTACCACCAAAACACGGTAACAAGTGGTAGCAGAGCGTGGTTGAATGGGTCTCATTTTAGCCCCTTTTGACGGCTAAACATTGTTTTGATCCGAACTCTAACCATTTTCTCAGTTGCTGGAATTTTTTGAGTTTTTCAAAATTGTTCTGTCATTATGCCCGGCCCTCGCGATGTTCTCCATCTTAACTACTTGCGCAAGGAGGAGTTGATCTATGAATTGACTATTAGAAATGTGCAATCTGGAGGCACGGTTGCGGTAGACACAAACAAGCTTAGAGAGTCCCTTGAATTGCCCATTTCCATCCCCACCTTGGGAGAGAAAGAAATTGACGACTCTCTTTCCACGATCGTCGAGAATATTACTGGGCTAGCCTCTGTAGTTAGTTTTTTTGATGAAAATGATCCTTCTCCTAATCAAATTAAGCGTGTGCAAGCCAGGCTGTTTCATTTTTCAAATAGAGTTAACGATCTGTTGTCTCTAAAGTTGAATGACGTTCAGAAGAAGGAAGCTAGTACGCTACTTGAAAATATTTCTGAGTTATCTAGCAAGGTCACTCAATTGTTAACTGGGGAAATTCCTCCCAAAATTGATCAACCCACCACGATGAATGCAGGTTCCGAGGAAGAGCCTCCTAAGGGAGAAGTTAATAGGATAACCGTTGCTGCTCAAACTATCTCTGCCCCATTGGACAACGAGTCTGGCCGCCGTGCATCGTTGAATAACATACGTTCGGAATTAACTTCCTTGCCACTGAAACCTTTACCTATTATGTCACCCGGGTTCAGCAGTTTGCCTCATCCATTGGCAATGTTGCTCAGAGGTATGTCTAAGTTTTCCGTTAATACCACTAGTGAAGTAATTTCCTTTTTAAGATTTTTAGTTGAATTTCAGGATCATGCCCTTGTGTTTTCTCTTTCTCCATGTCAAATTTTGCAAATTATCTATCCCTATGCAATTGGTATTCTCTCTGATAAAATAGTAAGAGCCATTGCCGAGCAATCATCTGTTGAGGATTTCCACGCCCACTTGCTAGCTAACTTCATCCCGGCTAGGGCCAGGTCCTCCCTTATTCAGAAGTACTATTATCGTGTACAGCGTTTGGATGAAAACTTGGCAGACTTTATCCAAGATATTAAATTCTATACCTGGGTGTTTGCTCTTCATTTTCCTGAAGACCAGATTGTACAGGCTATTGTAGAAGGAATTTCACCACCCTATAGGTCATATTTGTGTTTCGCGGCGTGCCCGCAAACTTTCTCCGAACTTGAAGCGTTGGCCGTCTCAGCGGAAGGAGTGAGATACGCCGATTCCTTGCGTGTCGCGAAAGAACCCCCGCCTTCTTTTAGTAATACTCGGCCTCCACCTCGCCGATCAGTCACACCTCGTAAATGTTATGCTTGCGGGTCGCCTGACCATCTTCGCAATAAGTGTCCACTGATCAAGTCTAGTAGGGCAAATAATGGAGCTGGTTCATTACAAGGCTGTTTTAAATGTGGGGCTTTCTCACATATCGCCAAGAATTGCCCAAACTCAAATAGCACCCCCTCCTGCTCAACTTCTGGTGCAAATTCCACCAATGCCAATAATAAAATGTGACTAGCGGCTTCGGCTGAGTCGACTAATTCTGCTTCTCAAGGCTCAGCCCCTGGCAAAAAGGTCGTAAATTCAGGGAACGTTCAATTTGCAAATCCATCTTTCGAATGCCCCAAAGAATGTCTTAGGATTGCGGCGGATACCCCCGCACCTGTTCCTTTTCTTAAGATTGAGTTAAATAACGAGCCTATAACAGCTCTATTAGATTCAGGCAGTGTTTGTTCAATTATTTCGGACCAATGGTATTCAAAATTGAAGTCTGTCTGTAAATTACCTGACTATGGCTCATCTACTGTTCAATATGTTTCGGCTAATTCATCTCCATTAGAAATTTTAGGTTCTGTAGAGGTCAAAATTCGTATTTTTAAATTCACATGGAAAACCAAACTGTTTGTGGCTAAGCACTTGTCTTGTCCCATCATACTGGGAGCGGACTTCATTTCTCGCACTGGTCTTGTGCTCGATCTTCTGAGTAAGTCGTGCACGTTCAAATTTGCGTCCAATTGTAAAATTCCCTTGCTAAAGTGTAATTCTGTATCATGTTCATCTATTTCGCCTACCCAGGATGAGATGTTGTTAGACCTTAGACATCTACCTGAGGAGCAGGCTGATAGTATTCGTAAATTATGTCAGTCATTTCCAGAGGTGTTCTCGGATACTCTTGGTGTTACTGACCTTATTGAATACAAAATTGAGGTCACGGATTCGATTCCCGTCCGTTTTCCACCTTATAGGCTATCGCCACCTAAAATGAAGGCTCTGAAAGAAATCATTGATCAGATGTTGAAGGATGGTATTATTAGGCCCTCTAAGTCGGCGTATTCGTCACCTATTTTTCTAGTCCCGAAACCCCAAGGAGGCTTCAGGCCTGTCATTGATTATAGGGCTCTCAATCGGAAGGTGGTGTTGCAATCTGTGCCCCTTCCCGACCTTCATTCTTGTTTTTCATGGTTCCGTAAGGCCAAGTTCTTTACTATCTTGGACTTGAATCAGGCCTATAATGAAATTCCCCTTGACGAAGAGTCTAAACATCTTACAGCGTTTGCCACGGACTGGAATTTATACGAATACAACCGCGTGCCTTTCGGGCTCCCCACGGGAGCAGCTGTACTCACTAGGCTACTAGATAGGGTCTTCTCCGACATCAAATTTGAGTACTTATATCACTACTTGGATGATGTCGTCGTATTTTCAGAGACTTTTGAAGAACAACTAGATCATCTGCGAGAAGTTCTCGATCGCCTTCGTAAGGCTGGGTTAACTGTCAAGTTGTCCAAGGTTGCCTTTGCTAAGCCCTCTATGTCGTTCCTAGGGCATATTGTGTCACCTGATGGTGTAGCGGTCGATCATTCTAGAACACAGGCCATCCGTGATTTTAAACCTCCCAATGACATTAAAGGTATCGCCAGGTTCATTGGTATGGTGAATTTCTTCAGGAAGTTCATTCCTAACTTTGCTAATAGAGCGGCGCCCTTGAACCTTCTTCGTAGGAAAGGCATCAAATTCGAGTGGGGACCTTCTCAACAAGCCGCTTTTAAAAAATCTTAAATTAGCTCTCTGTAATGCCCCTGTACTTGCTATGCCTGATTTCTCGAAGAAATTCATCGTCCAAACCGACGCGTCGTCGTCAGCAGTAGCTGCAGTCCGTCTTCAAGAGACTGAACTAGGGAGGCGACCCATCGCCTATGCATCTAGGACCTTATCGGCTGAAGAAGCCAAGTATTCTATTTATGAGCTCGAAGGGTTGGCAGTCTTATTTGCCTTAGAGAAGTTCCGTCTCTATCTGGAACATGTCAAATTCGACCTGGAGACAGATAATCAAGCCTTAAGCTGGGTCTTAGGTAGGCCGCGTCGTACTGGTCGTATAGCCCGTTGGGCCATCCGTATTTCTGCCTTCCAATTCGATGTCCGGCATATCAGAGGTACCGAAAATGTTGTCGCTGATGGACTCAGCCGTATGTTTTCCAACGACGTCGAGACCCACGAACCGGTCGACAGTTCATCACCTCCCGAGTCCATACTATCTGGTGTTAATGCCATCTTAACTGATGCTCCCATGCTCTTTAGGGATATCGAGAAATACCAACGTGAAGATCCGACGCTGGCTCTGATAATGGAAACCCAGCTGTTCTTGTGCCTATGATCTTCAAATACTATCATGAGACCCCATTAGGAGGACATCTTGGAATCTTTAAAACTCGTGAGAAGATTCGTGAAATGTTCATCTGGAAGGGTATGGACGGTGAAATCCGTGAACTAGTAAAAGCTTGTAAATCTTGTTTGCTCAGTAAACCCACCATGTCCACCAAGGTAGGCCTTTTGTCTTCGCATCAAGCGTCGCGTCCCATGGAACGCCTGTATATCGATTATGTAGGACCCTTCCCCCAGTCAAAGGGAAATGCCAACAAGTTCATCTTTGTATGCGTAGATGGCCTTACTAGGTTTTCCTGGTTATTTCCGACTAAGCTGGCTACCGCTCAGTCCACCATTACTTGCCTAAATTCTATTTTTGCTTCTTTCGGTCCGTGCCAATATATTATATCTGATAATGCTAAGGCTTTTACATCTAATTTATTTCGTAAATTCTGCTTTGACCTGTCCATCTCTCATGTGACAACTTCTGCTTATTACCCTCAACCATCTCTGGCTGAACGGGTTAACCGTAATCTCAGGTCCGCGCTTATTGCCTATCACCATGAAGATCATTCCAGGTGGGACACGTCCCTGGATTGGTTAGCTTTTGCTTTGAATTCGGCGGTTCATGAATCACATAAATTTACTCCAGCTTCTTTGATGTTCAAGTTTGTTCCCAACACCCCGCTCTCTAACCTCTGGTCTCTGAGTGACATTCTACCTGAGACAATATATCCGGACAACATTAAAGGTCTTTGGAAGAAGGCTAAAGCCAATCTTAAAGTGTCTCATGAAAAGGTTAGGGAAAGGTATGATCGTGGACGGAGACCCACCAATTTGAAGGTAGGCGACCAAGTGATGGTCAAGAATTTTGTTCCCGCGGGCAAGCTTGCCCCCAGATTTCATGGGCCGTGTGTCATTCTCGATTTCCTGACGCCGGTTACGTTATTATTAAGTAATCCAGCTACCGAGAGGATATTTAGGGTTCACCTGTCACAGGTGAAACCGGTGTAATTTCTGGGTTAATTTGCTTCATATAATCGTGAAAGGAATATGAAGGTTATATTTTTTTTTTTTTTTTGAGTTTTCACTTTTAAGGCATTCTGCCCCTTCTATAATATTTTGTTTCATATGTAAGTTTTTTGTAAACCCCTCCCGCACGGTTAAACTGCCATCCTGTCCTTGCCACGGCCATTACCACGCTCCCGCCTCCTGCTCCACTCTACACAGTGGCTTAATTAAGGCCATGGATTTCTGCACGCCGCTGGCCCCTCAACCTCTCCACAAAGCCTGTGCCCTCAAAAATGATGATGGTCCAACAATTCTGCCGCCTAGCTTTAATGTTTCAGTGCCCCCGCAGCCGCGCGGCGCCGTGCTGCGACTGGGTCAGAGGAAGGGCCCCCTCTTCCCCAGCGTGGACCACATGTGCACGGCGAGCCGGAGCTCTCCTCCCGGCCAAGGCTGATGTGCGGCGCACGACCTGCTACTTGCCCGCAGCCTGTATATGTTCACCGCGGGCGCGGCGTGTTTCTACACCACTGCTCCCCTCATAGTGCGGGCGAGCGGTATCTCAGGATACTTGAGGGGTCCGAGCGGCCTCCTCTGGACGCAAGCTGCAACGGCCGGTCTGGCCATCCAACTTAATCAACATTAACTACATGAACTATTACTGTCCCCTCATAGTGCGGGCGAGCGGTATCTCAGGATACTTGAGGGGTCCGAGCGGCCTCCTCTGGACGCAAGCTGCAACGGCCTGTCTGGCCATCCAACTTAATCAACTTTAACTACATGAACTATTACTGTCAGCAATTACTGCACTTGGGAATTCAACAGCAATATTTGGTGGACCTTGCAAAATTTTTCTTCACTTTTAAGTATTAAAAGTTTATCTTCTGAATTCAACTTCTATAAAACATAAAAACTTTACTTCACCAAGTTACAACAAGAATTTTGAAACTGAATCAAACCATATTAAGAAAATCTTATAAATACTTCTGCAATTAATCTCCATATCAACATCAAAACTTGGACCTTTCCAAACAAATTGCATGTGTCACACCTGGAGGAACTTATGGGGGGGGGGAGGTCTGTACCGGGCGGTACACCTCCACGCCGCTAATTTAAAATGTGCGCCAATTGAAACTCCTCTGCTGGAGGAAGTTTGAACTTTATTGACGGTATTAATTTTCAAGTTTCTCGGAAGATGTCACTACGTGGAAAATTTGGAGTTTTGAACTGTGTCATTTTCGACGTATTTTTGTTTTGCTTGTAGAAAGAAGTGTGAACTTTCTCTTCTAGAGGACACTACTGAAGATCAACAATAGTGCACCCTAGTGCGGAGTGAAAGAACTACTTTTTTGGAGAAAATTTTATTTCAAAAGTTTGTTTCTTGTTAAATTTCTTTCTGTTATTGTTTAAGTTGGCTGTATACCCCTCTCTTTCCCCTTGTTTTGTATTTAGCCAATCCCGAATTTCTTTTATTAATTTCTGACCAATCGGATGTATCTTCCCCCAACTTGAATATGTTGCTGTATCCTACCCAATAAAGTTTTTGTGGGAGGGTGTTCTCATTCCCCTAACGCCTCGAACCTTCCGCGAGAGGATATAAACTGCTGATTTTAGGGTCTCCGGGCCACTTCTGTTCCATCTTTCAGTATGTAAAGTACATAGCAGGGGGCGGGAAGCGCCTCTTTCTTCGGCGACAGTCAACAACCAGGTAATGGCCGACTAATTACTTCTTTTCTTGCTTGCTCAGCAGTTTAACTCTCGGGGCGGGTCCGAAGTTTTTCCATTATGTAACCTTCCTTAAAATGTAAAGAAACTTGTATCTATGCTATCTTTTAAACTACATGTTGGGATAGAGAGTGCTTAACCCTCTCGAACTCCCACTCATATTGTTTTGAGGTGAACTTATATTTTTCTCAACCTATTCTTCTTCGACTTAATGTAAATTGTTTCCTTCTTAAGTCACCTCTTTAGTGTGGGATTAGCCCTTGTATTAACGGCCTAGTGCCAAGTAGGTTTTAAACAAAGCGTATTAGGAGCGCAAGCTCGCCTCCTCTCAAATTGTTATTTTAGAGGTCAAGTAATTAATCTTTTCTCACTTAATAGAACTCAGTAGGTTGGGTATTTTACCCCTGTGTCTATGTCCAGAGAGGACAACTTGAAGGTGGAGTTTGGTGTGGCCTTTGAGAGGCTTAAAGTTGAGAGCGAGGGGCTCTTTCTTGAAAATTAAGTGTTGTATGCCTCGAGGAGGCTTTTCTGTGTAATTTGGAGCAAGGGCTCTGGAACATGAACGGGGTTTTCGGCCCCTCTGGTAAAATTTATTTTGGAGTAAAGTCGGGCTAATTGCTCAAGAATTGTAAATTTGGGGCTCGAAGCCCAAATCCTGTAAATCCTGTAATTGGAACTGTTGTTGCCTTGCTACTCTGTACCTGCCGTAATTGTTATTTCTTAATTTTGAAAAGAAAATATAACCTTGTTAAATTTTAAATTAATTTTACTTTCGTAGCTTGAGACCTGTTCACCACCCCGCACCTTCTTTCACCTCTACCTACCACCAAAACACGGTAACAATAATAATAATAATAATAATAATAATAATAATAATAATAATAATAATAATAATATGCCAACGGCCGTAGCCGTGTTGAAGCACCGGATCCCGTGAGATCTCCGAAGTTAAGCAACATTGGGCGTGGTCAAGATTTGGATGGGTTGCCACGCGCTGTTGGTGGCGATAAGGGAATGGAGGAGCGGAAAGGAACTGGCCACCCTACCAGGCCACTCTGGCTCAGGCACACTTCTGCGGAGGTTCGGATCTGCCTTCGGGAAGAATACACCCTTACCTTAATAATAATATGATCCTGTGCCACTGATCACGTCTGCTGAGGCCATGGTTGCCATGCATGCCATAATAGACAGTAAGTACACCGAACCTAATTAGATTCCTGGCGACATCTGGAAAAGGATGGGGCTACGCGAAGCGGAATTCCTTGGAGACGCCTTCAACAACTGCAGAGAGAACAACGAGGTTCCATTTGCCTGGCAGACCAGCGTCACATTTCCCATCTGAAAAAGCAAAGGCGATGTCAACAACTCTGCAACATACCGCCCTATACGCCTCCTCTGCCACACGTTGAAGATATTTGAGCGTGTCATTCAGCCCGCCTGCGCAGCTTCGTTTCCGTCTCCTCAAACCAGAAACCTGCCACTGCAACGACGTTGGATGCAGTGAGATGGAATTACAGCCTTCACCGCGAGGGTGTCACTTGACCTTTTGCCAACAACACTTTTGGAGATCGCCTAATTCCCTGTACCCTTCTCACTCCCCGGATCTCAGGCCATCTAGATGCCAACACATGGGGCATGCAGAAGAAATCTTTTTTTCCGGACAGGAATGTTTCATAGGAATGTTCCCGACACAGTTACTGTGTGTCCTTGTTGGAACCGTGTGTTCATCAACATGTTCGACAATGTATACGACCGTTCTGGACAATTCATGAGATGTGAGGGTGCACATGTTGAACATACGCAGTTAGGTACGTTGGCACCGTCACCTTGCATGTTATAATGTTCAGAACATGTTTGGGTTTGCAATACTGTTTGTTTGTCTGTATACTGTATTAGTCTATGCCCTAATTGGAAGCGTTGCTTCGTGGTGCTAAGCTGCGCTGTACCGCTCCCGGAAACAAATACATTATTTCAAACGTGGCTGTCCTAATTGACTGATGCGTTGTACCATCGCGCCGCTTAGCATCGCACAGCACAGCGAGCGTAGCAAGCCAGTTTGATTTTGCAGTTACTTCGCTCAAGTTCGCGAACGATAGAAGTTAATGCAGAGGAAGTTATTTCTCTCGTCCACGGTAAGGAATGTTTGTGGGACGAGATACATGGACATTATGTGAATAGAAGAGTGGTGGATAAGACTTGGGAGGAAATCACTGTATCGATAGGATCCACAATTAAGTGCTTTCAGTACGTTTCTTCTTCTTAATCTGCTTACCCTCCAGGGTTGGCTTTTCCCTCGGACTCAGCGAGGGATCCCACCTCTACCGTCTCAGGGCCAGTGTCCTGGAGCTTCAGACTCTGGGTCGGGGGATCGGGGAATACAACTGGGGAGGATGACCAGTACCTCGCCCAGGTGGCCTCACCTGCTATTCTGAACAGAGGCCTTGGTGGGGGGTGGGATGATTGGAAGGGATAGACAAGGAAGAGGAAAGGAAGCGGCCGTGGCCTTAAGTTAGGTACCATCCCGGCATTTGCTTGGAGAAGAAGTGGGAAACCACGGAAAAACACTTCCTGGATGGCTGAGGTGGGAATCGAACTCACCTCTACTCAGTTGACCTTCCGAGCCTTAGTGGACCACGTTCCAGCACCCGTACCACTTTTCAAATTTCGTAGCAGAGCCGGGAATCGAACCCGGGCCTCCGCGGGTGGCAGCTAATCACACTAACCACTACACCACAGAGGCGGACTCAGTATGTTTATTGCCTAAAATAACACATTTTCATCATCATCATCATCATCATTATCTGTTTACCCTCCAAGTTCGGTTTTTCCCTCGGACTCAGCGAGAGATACCACCTCTACCGCCTCAAGGGCAGTGTCCTGGAGCTTCAGACTCTAGATCTGGGGATACAACTGGTGAGAATGACCAGTACCTCGCCCAGGCGGCCTCACCTGCTATGCTGAACAGGGGCCTTGCGGGGGATGGGGAAGATTGGAAGGGATAGACAAGGAAGAGGGAAGGAAGCGGCCGTGGCCTTAAGTTAGGTACCATCCCGGCATTTGCCTGGAGGAGAAGTGGGGAAACCACGGAAAACCACTTCCAGGATGGCTGAGGTGGGAATCGAACCCACCTCTACTCAGTTGACCTCCCGAGGCTGAGTGTACCCCGTTCCAGCCCTCGTACCACTTTTCAAATTTCGTGGCAGAGCCGGGAATCGAACCCGGACCTCCGGGGGTGGCAGCTAATCACGCTAACCACTACACCACAGAGGCGGACTAACACATTTTCAAAGGACTTTTAATTTCAAAAAGTATAATTGAAGTACATTTTCACCGCTTTATTACTGTTGTGCTTATTATTTATGAAAAGTACCTTTCATGATCTCATGTAACCGGAGAGACTGTTGAAGTAAACACAGAAGCGATCCCTCACAGCTGTTGCATTCCTGGTACTAGCATTGTTCACCGTCATGTTGAAGTTACGTAATGATTCATCTAGAGGCTGCCTGGCCGAGGTGCTCGGTTCGCCCGGAAGGACGTGGGTTCGAAGTGGGTCAGAAAGTCGTAAAATTTAAGAAACGAGATTTCCAATTCCAGAGGTGTATATGGCCCTGAGGTTCACTCTGCCTACACCAAAAATGAGTACCAGATAAATTCCTGGGAGCAAAGGCAGCTAGGCATAGAGCTTAACCACTCTACCTCATCAAGTGCCGAGGTTACAGATAGTAGAAGCTTTTACCTTCCACCTCTCCAAGGGCCTTCATGGCCTGTATGGAGATGGCATTGCTTTGCTTTTCTTTGCTTTGTAATGAATCAAAATACCTTCATTTAAACCTTCTAAATCCCATACAATTTTATGTAATATCATAGTACACTCAACAATGTGTGAAACTCCTTTTATCATCGGCAAGTAAAAATTTGATTTTTGACTTTATGCTTGAAAGTTTGTCATTCTTCTTATCAAATGTAACCTACTCTGTCCAGTTAGAAGGGCGTAACACCGTGCTGTATTAGGACACATAGCACGTGCGCAGCGCGGCTTCGCTCAGCTCAGCTCAGCTTAGCAGCGCGTCACAACGCTTCCAATTAGGAGATAGCCTTAGGCAATATGAACAGTGAGGTTGTTCGTTATGTCTTTAACCACTGAACCATAAAATGCTACTGCAGTACCTTGAACATACCACAAAAATACTGAAAATATAACCAAATATGACCTTATATCACTAAAATAACCAAAATATGACCAAAACAATTAAAATGGCCTAAATGTACATTTATATGCAAAATAAAATTGCTTTAAATGGATCAGGGACCCGTCATTCACAGTTTTTTCAGATTTCTGGAAAAATTAACTTAGGAAAGATATATTACTTTTCCTTAACACCGCAACCTTACTAATCACCTATAATATTAATGTAAAATATTAAAGGATTTTTCTAAAAAATAAAGAGCCTTATATTAATATGGTGAAAAAATACACGATAAGTAAAAGAAAAGAAATGAAGCAATTCACGTACAAGCATAATATTATAGAACTTCGTCTTGTAATACATAGTACCAAGGGAGTTGGCCATGCGGACAGGGGCGCGCGGCTGTGAGCTTGCATCCGGGAGATAGTGGGTTCGAATTCCACTGTCGGCAGCCCTGAAGACGGTTTTTCATGGTTTCCCATTTTCACACCAAGAAAATGCTGGGGCTGTACCTTAATTAAGGCGACGGCCGCTTCCTTCCAACTCCTAAGCCTTTCCTATCCCATCGTCGCCGTAAGACCTAGCCACTAGCAAAAAAGAATACATAGTTCTTAGATTCCTGTACCTGGTGTTAAAAGTTACTTCCCAGTTGTATTCTTCTACTAATTTCCATATTTAGTCCCATTTTCTGTCAGTTCACTTCCCAAATAGTTGAAGTGTTCTACTATTTCCAGTTCCTTGACTCTAATTTTGATAGCTCCTTTTCCTCCTCTACTTCCTCAATTAACCTATATTAAATTCATGCCGAACACCATCATTGAACTTGAAACCTATGGTGATCGTCTCCTCCCAGTTTACAGCGTACGTGTCGCTGGTGTTGCAATTACCTCACTATCAACCGATTATAATCAATATTCTGATCAATTAATAGTGTGTCACATCGCAAACGACAAATTCCATGCAGAGTGATTATTTCACTACATGTTAAATCAGTACAGCTCAGAAGGATGATTGACGCGATTCACCTGTGGTATCGTATGTTCTCCATTAGTATTCACATAGTCTCCAATAAGAAGAGAAGTATTATAAGTGATTTGTAGATGAAAGCTAATCGTTTTCATATTTTTCATTTTCTCTTGATCAAGTTCATTCTCGATACATATTCTTGACCCTTTCAGCTTCGTACCCTCCAAATTTTTTGAGCCTTCAATCTCGATACCGTGCATACTTTGATCGGTTTCCTTCTCGTACACAATACACAATCAATGTCACTGTCGTAGCATTCAACTTCCAGTTTCTCTCTGATTAAGGAAAGCAATCTATCCAACAATTCATTTGGGTTCTCTTTATCTGTCTCTACCAGTCCATAGATTATTGTGTTTCTCTTCCTTTCTACCTTCACTTGAATCCATTCCTTTAGTTCCATCTTTCTAATCCTTTCTTCTAACTCCAGGACCTGATTCTTCATTTCAGCCATCTGAATCTTATTCTGTAGCAGGTTCTTCTTGATATCATTGAGTTCTGCTTTTAAGAAGGTCTTCAATTTTTCTGATTCTCTACTTTGCTCCATTATCATTGTCAACGTCTTATCCATGTTCAAGACCTCCTTGAGCTTCTCTATATCTTCCAAAGACAGTGCAGGCCCTAGGTTTAATTCAACACCACGGATCACCAATAGCACCATCACCTCCACTGATGTTATGGTTATTGATTCCGGTCTGTATTGCTTTCATTTTCATTCTACAATGCCACCTGCGTATAACACACTGACATTGCCTTAATGGTACTCCACTCGCACTTCGTACACTTGTCACTCTCTCAGCATGATTGCGTTCTTTCACCTTACTGCCTGAATTGCAACTGTCGAATAGGGAGAGAAATATTATAAGTGATTTGATCCTTCCTTTAATGCTGTGTTGCAGCAAGTGGCCGAGGAGACTAAGCTAGTGGTGGAAAAAGAAGAGGCCGAGGCTGCTGCTAAAGCAGAAACGACTCAAGCTATAGCCGATGATGCTCAGCGGGATTTGGGTAAGTCAACGTTACAATACAGTACTATATCTCTGCTTTACATTGATAAAGGGCCCTTATACGCACATTGCGTCCATCTAGCGGAGTGGCAGGGCGTGTTGACAGGCTATGGCTTTGGATCCAAGTTGTGCATTCCGGACACGCGTGGGTTCGAAACTCACCGTCGGCTACCCTAAGAATTGTTTTCTGTGGTTTCCCATTTTGTAGTAGTATAGAATTTCGCACAATGTGCATGAGTAGTTAATTTTCACAGAACTTTCTTAGAGAGGAGCCGCGTCGATTACACCACAGTACGTGATATCTGTCACATGGCCGACCGCATAGTTCACACAGACACTGTATATCCGGAAGTGGAACTTCTTCATGCTGCACACTCTATGGTGAAACCCATGTACTGCAAGACGGGTAACTATATGTCGAAGCTGGTAGTTCGAGTCCATCCAGTCAGTTGACATCATTGCTTCGGTCGCATAGAAATCGCCCCATATTTCCTTCCGTTTCTCTTGCAGCTCGTGTAATAATTGTTGATAGGCCTCAGTAGATGGCAGATGCAACTGCATGCGAAGTTCTCCCATGTAGTATTCCTGCCGAGCCAGAACATACACCAGGCGGGAAAGGGTGAATTTTGAAAGATTCATAGCCTTTTTCAGATACCTTGCTTTGAAACTTTCTAATAGTTTCAGGTTTTTCTTCTTCAGGTGGTCCCATATACATTCCAGAGCATACGTCAAGACGGGTGTCACTTTCAGCTTAAATAGGTCCATAGCCGTTTTGAGCGAAAGTTTACTGATATTCTTCACTTCGCTCATTGCAGCCACTGCAGACGCTACCTTCTCCTTTATATGTATGGAGAAGACATCGCCATGGGTTTGGAATGTCAGACCCAGATACTTGAAATTGTTCACTATTTGCAGGTTTGAGCCTTCTAATGTAATAACTTGGTTTGCAGCTAGTCTTCCTCTCTTTCTGAAGGTCATCATGACCGTTTTCACTTTATTCATCCTTAGTCCATTCTCTTTAGACCATTTCAGTAATTTGTCGAAGGCTACTTGTAACTGCTCAATCGATTCCGAAGCTAGAACCATGTCGTCCGCATACATATAGATCGCGACGTTGTTCATGCTAACTACTTGTACTACATCCAAGACAGCTATGTTGAACAGTAGGGGCTTAGTGGGTCGCCCTGCAATATACCGTTCGTTTGTTCTAACACGCTGGATACGGATCTGTTGTCGTCGATCTGGACCACGTTGCTCGCAAGAATACTCCTTATAAGCATTGATATGTAGTTTTGAGATCCAATTAGGGATTCTAGCTTCTCTATTATAAGCTTTCTGCTCACCAGGTCGAAGGCCTTGCAATAGTCAATAAATATGGCATGTAATTTGCCACCTTTCAGTCTCAATGATCTCTCGATATCATTTTGTAGGCATTTTATGCCGTCGATTGTTGAACGACCCTTCCGGAAACCAAGTTGTTCCTCAGGTAATCTTCTGTCCACTAAGTCTGATAGTCTTTCCGTCAATAATCTTGTCAGTATTTTAAAGCCTGCACATTCTAAAGCAATGCCCCTATATGAGTTAGGGTCACCTATGTCTCCTTTTCCCTTGTATAACACCTTTAGTAATGAGCTTCTCCACTTGTCTGGCACGTTGCACTCTAGTAGGCAGTTATTAAGCAAGTGTGTCCAGTCTTCTGTCAGTACATTTGTGCTCTCTGTTATGTGTTCGTTGAAAATCTGGTCAGGGCCGCATGCTTTTTTCTTCTTCAGCTTTTTTAATGCTGTTTCGACTTCCTTTGCAGTAAACAGTTCTATGTTTACGCTGCTCTTGTGATCTTCAACTGGTGCCGGTCGTGTTTCTTCCTTCTGTAGCACATCTTTGAAATGCGCTTCCCAGATCTCCATGGGTATATCCGTGGGGAATTGAGGTTGTTTTGCTTTCAGGGCTTTATATGGATGTGCCTTGGCTTCTTCTATTAGCTTCTTTTCTTCATCCAGCAGAAAATATTTCCTTGTAGCTCTCAATATGGTTTTGTATTCTCTATTTTTCTATGTATATTCCTGTAGATCAGACTGAGACTGGGATTTTCTGAATATGTGCAGCGCTTGGAGCGCTTCTTTACGGGCTTTGTAGCATAGCTTATTAAACCATGGCCTTGCACGTCTGGGGTTAACTAATGGTCGTTCGGCAGCTATTTTGATAATGCTCTCAAGATAATCCAGTATCTGATTCAGATCTCGCCCATCTGTGGGATTTATGTCTTCGCGTGCCTTTTCAAGAATCTCTTGATTTAGTTTCGTGGAGTATGAATTTCTGGCTTCGGTCTTCTTCGGTGGCATTCGTTGTACACAGAGTGTGATTTCTACTGGTAAATATTTTCTGATGACCACATCATCCCTTACTCTGCCGCCTGTTATTGTGCACGTTTTCATGTTTGTAAAAACAAGGTCTGTTGTGCTGCTCCCATTGCTGCATATATACGTCATGCGGTGAGGATCATTCACAAGGGACAGCCCTTTCCCTTGTATAAAACTGAGTATACTGTCTGTTTTCTTGTTAACTCGGTCCACCCGAAAGTTCAAGTCTCCTGCTAGTATAACTGTCTCACTACTGTGAATTTTAGCTAGCGTTGTGCCTATGTCGTCTATTATTTCTTCCTCTTTGCATTCTGGTTGGAAGTATGCTCCTATAATTACACATGAGTTTGTTCTCACTGCCAATACATTGTCAGTATTATATATCGTCCTGATCGGGGCTAGTCTCGGACTCACCAAGCATGTTATGCCGCCTTTCGGTCTGCCTTTCTCTCCTTGTATAGCAAGAACATGCGCTGCATACACGTTATTTGGACACCACTCCTTTGTCAAAAATGTCTCCACTAAAATAACTATGTCGTAATCTACGAGTATGTCTTTAGGCATCATATTCATGGCATTTACTAGACCCTCAATATTCCACGACAGACATTTGACGGTTATGTTCGTCTCTTCCCCTAAATCTCCAAGGGGCACGAAAAGTACGACAGATTACATTTTCCGGCCAGAACTTGCTGTTATATACATTCTCGAGGTCTTTCAGGGGCACGCCAATTTTGAATGCTCGACTAGAAGGTCTGGAGCTCACTAGTTGACAGTCGATGTCACTTATTCCGCTTTCTTTTAGGTATTCCTCGAGGTCCTCACTCGTTGTGTCAGCATTGAGCCTTCCGATGTATAACCAGCCCTTGCCCTCAGCTGCTTTGATCTTGCTCTCTCCTTGCTTACTGCCACGCAATAGCTCCCTTTTCTCATGAGGCCCGGGTCTCTGGAGTTGGCTTCCCTGTTTTGTCCGCCCTTCTTCCGAGGTTCCCGTTAATTGTGTATGCCTTCTACGGCTACGCTGCATTTTCCAAGGGCCATCATACCCTATTTCTACCTCTTTCTCTTCCATTCTCACTCCCATGCTGCCGGTTTGTTGTGTTTCCATTTGTATATGTTGTGCTGGACGGTCTCCCTCGCTAGAGCTTCTTGGTCTTTGGATGATGATGCTGCCAGGTTCTGTTTCTTTTCTTTCGCCAACAGGTCTGTGCGTCGTTCCGTTACATTCCCTCTTGAGCGTCCTATTTTCATCTTCCATTGCTCTTTTAATTTCCTCTTTGAATTTTTCCTGTAGATTCGATTCCAGAAACTTGAGAATTGCATCTGCTTTCAAAGTTATGTTGGCTATGGCTTCATTGTCTGGTTCGGCTGTCGTTTGAATTTTCAGAACAGTCGATTTACATGCGACACATAGCCATGTCAACTTGCAGGTTCGTCTTTTAATAATATCGTATTCACCTTTATTTAGCTTTATACAGTCAGCGTGTTGCCAAATTCTGCAACGTTCGCATTCAACTGCTTTTTCGTTCTCTCTCACAAACTCCGTACAGATATTACAAACATCACCCATTTCAACCCCTCTGATTTCTGTATCCGTTAGCATTGCTGTTCTTTACTCTTACAACGCTTGGAACAAAGATGGCGCACTCACTCGCTTGACTATGTACTTACTTCCGCACTGTTTATTCTGTGATTAGTAGAGCTACATAGATTCTCACTCCTAATGCACAGCAGTTGGCTACACTGAACAATGTTTATAATTCTTGGTTAGGATGCACGTGCACACTATTATCGCTTAGTATTTAAATTAGAGGCACAAGATCACACAAATAATTATCTTAGACGGATTAGCACAGATTTCACTTTGAAACTATAACACTTTCACTCTTAGGTTGACGATAAAACTATCACTTTTCCATCAAAATACGGAGCTTACACATAACATAACTTATAACTTAAAAAAAAATGCTGGAACAGTTCCCGTTCGCAGGCCATAATCGATCACTTCCACCACCTTGTCCAATTTCATTCAGTCCTCATCTTCATTAGGGCCTCAACTGAGGGTTGTGTCAGGAAGGGCATCCGGCAATAAAAACATGCATAGAAATTCATATCACGAGATTACCGACTCCGTATCAAGAAACGGGACTTAGGAGTAGAGAGACACGTATATTGCATCAATATATTGTGTGAAAATGCTTAGTCTCAATGGCAATATTTATTTCTCCTGATTGTTTTTGTCCTTCATGACACAAGTCAATCGAATACTCCACTACACAGAGCAAAAAACACCAAAGTACGTCAGCGAACTGGGACACGCAACAAACAGGTAGCTCTCGTGGGGATGGCTGACGTAGGTTGAATGATATTGCGCAATAAACTCCTAAGACGGTACAACATAATGACAGAGGTCCCACACAAGTTAATGAGATTAAATATTCTTCAATACAGTGCGCAAATCTTCAGTGTAATCCTTGCAATGTCAATACCGGTGTACAGTACTAGGTAATATCGTGCGAGTGGCTCTTTAGAAGACTCTTTCTCTTTACGGCGCAATATCTGCTGTACGTGGAGCCACATCATCTGATTTTGATCAAAATAATCGAATTATTATTGTGTCCTCTGGTCCTTTTCACGTGTTCTAGGCTACGTCTTGTCACGTTCAATAATATAGAGTTCATTGCTGGTATTTTTTTCAGGCCATTTCTAAGAATAATCTCTCCTTGCCAGTGTAATGCGGCATATAAATTGTAATCCTAATGAAAGAGCCTACAAGTATGAACAGCTCGAAAGGAACTGTGTCTATGCCAATGTTTGCTGAAGGTTCTTGAGTAAATTGTACTAAAGACATCACGGAAACTGCTTTACTGAACTATGTAAATATGGGTATATTAGGAAATTTAATTACATCCAGAATATACTCTGAAATGTAATTATATTCGCAAACTTCATAAAGGTACAATTTGAAAGGCAGACTACCGACCATATCGTGCATTAGCACCTTCTACACTCGTATCCCAGTTCCATGGATGAAATCCACTCAGCTACCCCTGAAGCAATCACATGGTTTACAAACCTTTCAATCCAGGTATGGTCCTAATGCTGTCAATTGTGTATTTTGAAAATGTATTTCTTATTGTCTTGTATCCATTATACGTTAAATTAAATAAATAAATAAATAAATAAATAAATCATCATCATTTTACAGTTCCAGTTTCCCGGGTACTGGTGGCGATCCTTTTCCATTCCGTCTTATTGAGATACGTTCAACCAATCACTTCTGATCTACATTTAGAGCAGTCGCCCAGGTGGCAGATGCCCTATCTGTTGTTTTCCTAGCTTTTTCTTAAATGATTGCAAAGAAATTGGAAGTCTGTTGTTAATGACGTCCTTCAGTGTCCTTCCCTTATCTGCAACGTCCATCTTTACGATGTCCATCCAGTGGGTTCTTGGTCTTCCCACCATCCGATTTCCTGCCACATGTCTCTCCAATTTAACATACGCTGTCCTTTTAGCCCCATCCTCATTACATGTCCAAACCACCTCAGTCTGGACATGCTGACCCGATCTAAAAACGTTGTTTCAATCCATGCATCATTTATTTATTTATTAAATAAATAAATAAATAAATAAATAAATAAATAAATAAATAAATAAATAAATAAATAAATAAATAAATAATATTAAAAACTGGAGGTGAAAGTACACTTTGCAATGCCATATAGACAATAATGTTATTTTGTCTGCAACGCACACTCCTTTCGTAACTATGTTGTATTTCATCTATTACTGCTTTTATCTCTTTCTATGCCATAGCTTCTGGCTAGAGTTATATACAGAGTTAAGAAGACAGATTCACAGACAAGCATACGAACATGGCATTCCACACGGAACATGCCGGTTTACATGAAAATGTTCATTGTCGCGTGATGTTAAAGTTACCGAAGTGGTAACTTGCGCACGTGGCAACAGTGTAAAGCCGAATACTGCGATACATATCAATTTAACAACATTAGTAGTTCGGTTTTTTGGACCCCTTGTTCAATACCGGGCGTCAAAATAAAATTGTTACTAATTAATTAATATCAACTTCGATTCCACAACGCTTCTGCAGTTTATTTTTATTGCAAGTGATACGATGAGTACAATCATATAGAAATATTCAGTTTCATTTTTTAACGGAATAATATTCCTACAGTAGCATTTGACTGCAATTTCCCTTCGCTTGTATATATTTAACGTAATTCAATAAGCTGCGTTGTTTGGGTCATCAGCCCGTAGGCTGGTTTAATGCAGCTGTCCACGCACCCTATCCTGTGCTAAACTTTTCATTTTTACGTCCTTCATCTGCACTAATCTGTTTGTCGTATTCATACATTGGTATACCCCTGCCGTTCTTACCGCCTAAACTTCCCTCAAAAGACTGACCAAGTCCTGGGTATCTTGATGTGTCCTATCATTCTATCTCTTCTTCTGGTCAAATTTAGCCAACTTGATCTCCTCTCACCAATTGGATTCAGTATCTCTTCATTCGTGATTCGATTTACTCATCTCACCTTAAGCATTTTTCTGTAACACCACATTTCAAAAGCTTCTATTCTTTTTCTTTCTGAGCTAGTTGTCGTCCATGTTTCACTTCCATACAATGCCACGCTCCAGACGAAAGTCTTCCAAAACTTTTTTTTTACAATTTGATTAGTTAAGGTACAGCTACAGCATTTTCCTGGTGTGGAAATGGTAAACCACGGGAAACCATCTATAGGGCTTCCGACAGTTCGGTTGGAACCCACTATCTCCCGAATGCAATCTGATAGCTATGTGACCCAAACTACGTGGTCACTTCCTTGGTAAACATATTTCTCTAATTCCTATATCAATGTGAACAAACTTTTCTTTAAAAAGACCTACCTTGCTTGTGCTAGTCTGCAATTTACGTCCTCCTTACTTCTGCCATCGTTAGCTATTTTATTACTCCTGTTACAATTATTCAAGTGTTCTTTCATTTAATTAATTACATTTAACCAGTCTATTTTTACTACAGAACTTCACAGCTTTGTATTTGATGTTTAATACAATGAAATTTGTACTTGAATAACAAATTTAAACAGTCCAATCCAATTTTGACGTCTGATATTGAACACGGGATATGAAGATTTGATCTCTGTGGATCCCAACGGTGTTAGGCTTATGACACCTAGGGATTATTTCATTTCGCGTTCTCAAATACCTTATCTGTTTTTCCCCAATGCAGTACAATCATTCTTTGATAAGTCTGGTCTCCGCTTCTTCCTCAATTATCAGAACTAAGGGTTATATCGTCCTGTCTCTTCTTTGAGCAAAATCACCACCAGCCTCTGAATACAATGATTGTGGGTGGATTGTTTTGTTTTTGTTTTTTTGGACGGAAAGTGTCCATGCAGTACTCCTTGTTATCAGTCGGCATGTAAAATAACTTTGGTGACACATTTGGTACTGAGACCTAGATACTCTCCAAATCTGATGAAAGACAGCTTGGTATATTTTAAAGAAGGATATTGAGCCAATGTTTTGGCCAGTGGAGGAAAATGGTGTCGGCAGAATATAATAATGAATTGTATCTATAATAATAATAAAAGGAAGTGTTTGTTTGTCTTTCTGTCTGTCTGCGCGCGATGCCCAGCAAAATCTACAGCGCGCAGAGATCTGAAATTTTGAATATAGGTAGATGGAAGGGGGTCCGAATGCACCTCGAAGCCGGAATTTTCATTTTCGCTTTCGTTAGTGAGTTATGAACGAAAAACTATCGAAAAACGTGTATTGGGATATGACAATCCAACGTGCTGTCACCAAGATTATATGCATAGAGTCACTGTCGCTAGGCAACGTACATAAGGTAGGTAGAGAACACAATTCAAGGAGCCATTTTACGTCCATGGCATAGGAAGCCGTTTTTGGTCTTAATGGTGTGAGGGCATATGTCGCTGTTGATGGTGATTCGTTCGTCGGATGTGGCCGTAAAGTCTTGAGCTATTCGAGAGGAGTGGGCTATGTGCCTGCGCCGGGTTTCATCCTGTTCATTCTTACTCTCATATATCATGTCACTCATTTCATCTCATTAACTCATCTGAGTAGGTTGACGTCATGAAAGATATCCGATCGTAAAAACTCGCTACGAAGATTCATCTCACTTCATGCTCAAACAGCGTAGAGAAAGTGGGCAAGGGTTGGACATGTATACATTTAGAGGAAATATATAGAACAAGTCAAATCTACGGCAAACAAAGGTCAGAAATATTTGTCATAGGTGGGCCCACGTTTTCACCTAAGACGCAATGCTGTGTCTAAGAGCAATTCTTGCACCAAGACATGAAGCTGTCAACGTCATCAATAAGCAACACTCACAAGAATTATCCGGTTACCATGTTTTCTTTCTCCTAACTCAATCTCATGTTTTATTATTTCATTTAGAGAAAACATAGGTTATAGTAAAGAAGATTAGATTATAATACACACGCACAGATCTGAAATTTTTAACATGCGTGGCCACAGCATTTCACCAATTACGCATGGCTATGTCAAAGAGCGATTCTTGCTCCAAGAAGTGAAGCTGTCAACGTCATCAACTTTTGCAAGAATTACCCGATGTTCTACAAAGTTACAAGTCTATCGACTACATGGCAAAGCTTTTGAAAGACTTGGAGTCACCTGGAGTACCCTCCAACATCTTAGAGCGGACGATTGTGGCACCGATTATCCTTATTAAGAATAAGAATCCTGCCCTCTGCAATGAAAACGACTCAGAAACTGATGACTAATATTACTGAAGCAATTCTCATGATTAGGCATTCCGCGAGCGAAGTAATATCCATTCCTCGGATTCGAATAATTTCTTCGGATATACAGTTTAAATTTAGATGTCTGCAGTTCCCCGTTTGTTTCAGTTTCGCTATGAACATCAACAAGGCACAAGAACACTCTCTTAAAGTTGTAGGTCTCCATCTTCGAAAAGGCTGCTTCTCCCATTGCCAACTGTACGTGGTTTGTACAAGAGTTGGAAAGGTAAACGCACTATATATCTTAGCTCCATTTGGAAGGACACTAATATATAGTTCAACCGGAAGATCTATAAGGAAAAAATAGTTTTGATTATATAAAACAATTAATAAACGCGGGCAAAGCCTCTGGTACATGCTAGTAATGTATATAACGAACCACACATTGTGAATTGCATGAAGATCAGTAGGTTGGAGTGGGCAGGACATGTGCTGTGTACTAAGAACAGAATGATAAAGAAGATATTTAATGCAATGCCAGAAGGAACCAGGAAAGTTGAAAGACCAAGGCTAAGGTCGGGAAAAGGGTGAAAGAGAATGTAAAGATAATTGGAATCAAGGATCGCAGGAGCTCTGCACTTCACAGGAAAGAATGGGGAAAACTTCTTCAGAAGACCAAGGCCCACAAAGTGCTGTCGTTGCGGTAGTGATGATGATGATGATGATGATGATGATGATGATGATGATGATGATGATGATACATTTGGTGGCGATCCAACAAAAGTTATTAAAAACTCAGCTATAGATCACATTACTTTTTCTTCCTGGTTCTTTCTCAAATTCTTAGATTCGCCACTTCGTGGGGATGTGTCCCAGTTTCACGGCCTGATGCCTTTTCTGATACCAAACAGATGTGAAGAGATGTAATCTCTGTTGCGTTTTCTATACTGGTTGGTAGTGTGGAGTGTTGTGTGTGAATTAAGAGGTTAATATTGAAACGAAGAAAAACACCCAGTCCCAGAGTCAGAGGAATAAACCATATGCAGTTAAAATCTACGACCCTATCAGGAAGTCATTTTCTGGAGGCGGTGCCAAAAGGTTACTACAACAATCTCAAATGCAAAATGAGCGCAAAAAAAAAACACATTGGATCGTATTACAGACCTTTATAATATTCCTATAACGTGTATGCTTGGAACATAAAAATAATGGCGAACTGTGAGTGAGTTTGCCATTGTAGAAAGTCATGGCTTTTACTATTTTTATAGGACCATAAAATCAGCATTCCTTAATACAGTGAAACTTGTATTAAACGACCATTGACTGTTCCGCGAATAAAAGGTCTTTCATAGGGGTGGTCGCTTAAAAGTGGGAGGCAATTCTCAATAACATTCTTTTAAGCTTCGAAAGCAAAATGTATGCGACATAAAACATAATTTACTGCAGTTTATTTACACTTTTACTGTCCAGTACTCTACTTCAATATACAGCACAGTACATTTTTATCAATGTTTTTAAACAATTTCATTTTCCAAATTGTCCACTCAATATGTAAATGTACTTTTGATTTTAAAATTAATTTGATCTTAGTCCTGCTACATTTAAAATTTTCGGCTAATTTCCTTTCGGAAAACCCACTTTCACAATGGCGGATTATTTTTACGCAGTCTTCAAGAAATAACACGCTTCTGACATTCTTAGACATCTCTACAATCACAGCACGTCACGAAAAAGGGAATTGTTATGATACCAACACTCGTGTCCCTGCTTTTAAAACTTTACTGAAGTTTATTTAAATTTCTAGCACGCAAGATCAGTAAGCGTTCTTCCCAATTGGGAGAGGGAATTCCTGAGTTCATGAAATGGAGAGTTCATTAGGTATGCCTACTTGGTAGATTACTCACACAAACATGGAATGTAGATCTCAAGTTGGAGTGGTACTTGCGCGGCATAGCATTTTCGCGGCAGAGACTACCTACAGCGGGCATGACACGTTTAACAGCTGGGACTCCTCACAGATTGAGTGGTACTTGCGCCGCGAAAGATCACCACTAGTTTGGATCAGTGGAAACGTCAGTAGTTCCCTGTATGACTGAACATCTATTACACTGATATTTTAAATTTGTCTTATCAAATTGTAGTCATCCAATAAGCGTTCATTCATAATATCTTTTTGAGGTTTCCATTGAATTTATCTATCACTAGAATGATTTGGCTTTATTAAACAAATCAAGTTTGGCAATATGTAAAGAGGCCTTTCAGCCCTGTCAGCCATTGAGGCGTTGGCCTTCTGACCCCAACTTGGCAGGTTCAATCCTGGCACTGTCCGGTGGAATCTAAAGGTGTTCAAATACGTCAGCCTCGTGTCGCTAGATTTACTGGCACGTAAAATAACTCCTTCGGGACAAAGTTCCGGCACATCTTAGTCTCCGAAAACCGAAAAAGTAGTCACTGAGACATAAAGCCAATAGCATTATTATTATTATTATTATTATTATTATTATTATTATTATTATTATTATTATTATTATTATTATTATTATTATTATTATTATTATTATTAGGGTGAGTCAATAAATAAGTCGCAACCATGTGTGTGCCTTATACCATTTGAAATTACGCGCAAAAATGTTGCCAGCAGATGGCAGCATATGTATGCTTGTCGTACGACATCTCGCAGGCACTCAGTCAGTCAGAGGCTGTGCACGATGGCACATGTGTTGCATAACTGTACACGAGAAGAACAGCGTGCAGTTGTGCGTTTTTTTGTGGGCCAAAGGACTGTCAACAGAAGAAGTGCATCCCGTCTATGGTGAAAACTGTTTCTCAAGGAAAGCTGTGTTCAATTGGATCCAGAAGTTTAACCATGGAAGGAAAAGCATCAGAGATGGGGAGCGTCCTAGTCGTCCTGCGGAGAACGCTTGATACATCCACCGTACAGTCCTGACTTAGCCCCCAGTGATTTTCATCTGTTTAGGCCCCTAAAAAATCATTTGAGTGGCCGTCATTTTGATACAGATTATGCCGTAATCTATGACGTTACACGTTGGCTGCGACAGCAACCAAAGGACTTCTTTGCTGCTGAGATGGGATAAGTGCATGAATGTACAGGGTGAATATGCCTCAATTCAGTTTTGGGACTTATTTATTGACTCACCCTCGTATTATTATTATTATTGTTACCGAGTTTTTGTGGTAGTTATGCGTGAAAGAAGGTGCGGGGTGGTGAACAGGTCTCAAGCTACTAAAGTAAAATTAATTTAAAATTTAACAAGGTTATATTTTCTTTTTTTAAACAAAGAAATAACAAGCATGGCAGGTACAAAGTAGCAAGTCCAAAGGGTAGTTACAATATTTACAAGATTTGGGCTTCGCGCCCTGACTCCACAATGCTAGGGCAATCAGCCCAGTTTTACCCCAAACACAAGTTTCAACAGAGGGGCAGAAAACCCCATTCATGACTAGGAGCCCTTGCTCCAAATTACACAGAAAAGCCTCCACGAGGCGTACGACACTCAATTTTCAAAAGAGCCACTCGCTCTCAAATTTAAGCCTCTCCCAGGCCACACCAAACTCCACCTTCAAGTTGTCCTCAACGGACCTAAACACAGGGGTAGAATACCCAATCTACTGAGGTCCATAAAATGAAAAGAAGGTTACTTAAATGACCTCTAAGGTAACAATTTGAGAGGAGGCGAACTTGCACTCCTAATACACTTTGATTAAGACCTACTTGGCACTAGGCCGTTAATACAAGGGCTAATCCCATACTAAAGAGGTGACTTAAGAAGAGAACAATTTGTTTTACGTTAACGAAGAATAGGTTGAGAAAAATAAGTTCACCTCAAAACAATATGAGTGGGAGCTCGAGAGGGTTAGCACTCTCTATCCCAGTATGTAGCTTTAAAAGAGAATATATGAAAGAGTAGTTACATTTAGGAAAAGGTTACATGGTGGAACGCTTAGAACCCGCCCCGAGAGTTAAACTGCTGAGCTAGCCAAGAAAAAAGGTTATTAATTGGCCATTACCTTGTTGTTGACCGCTGCCGAGGAAAGAGGCGCTTCCCGCCTCCTGCTATGTACTTTATACACTGAAAGATGGAACAGAAGTGGCCCGGAGACCCTAAAATCAGCAGTTTATATACTCTCGCGGAAGGTTCTAGGCGTTAGGGGAATGAGAACACCCTCCCACGAGGATTTTATTGGTTCATCAATAAACCCCCTACACAATACTAAGAAGAAACACATAATTGGTGGAAAATTAATTTAAGAAATTCGGGATAGGCTAGATTTAAAATAAGGGGAAAGGAGGGGTTAATATTGCCAACTTAACCGATGACTGAAAAAAAATTAGCAAAGACAAACATTTGAAATAAAAATTTCTCCAACAAAATAGTTCTTTGACTTCGCACTAGGGTGCACTATTGTTGATCTTCAGTAGTGTCCTCTAGAAGAGAAAGTTCATACTTCTTACTTCAAGCGAAACAAAAACACATCAAAAATGACACAGTTCAAAAACTCAAAATTTTCCACGTGGTGACATCTTCTGAGAAAGTAGAGAATTAATAGCGTAGATAAAGTTTAGACTTCCTCCAGCAGAGGAGTTTCAACAGGCGCAAATTTTAAATTAGCGGCGTGGAGGTGTACCGCCCGGTACAATTATTATTATTATTATTATTATTATTATTATTATTATTATTATTATTATTATTATTATTTAATATCAGCCTTGTCATCCTGATAACTACTACTGTTTACAAACATGATAACATTCGGAATATTGTTATAACCTTGCCAAATGATCTTAAAGGTTATATTTTCATTTTATATTTGCAGAAAATTGACCGTAATCAAAATGGTATGTCAAAGATATGGGCTGTTCGGACTATATGTCTAAGCCAACTTGAGGATGTAAGACATATTCCTTACAAATTTCTTTATGTCGCCACTTCCTAAATAAATCTGTTACTCTCAGTGTCGCGCAACTTTTCTTCACTTTTCCTTGCTAAACAACTTGTGAGAAAATAATGGAAAAGTGTAGACACTAAACTAACCCAAAGTTCATTCCGAACGAAGAATGATTATATGAAGAAACTGAAAATAGCAGTAGGAAGCAAGTTAAATACGCTTTTTAATGCATACTTTAAAGTAGACACTCGTATTATTGCCCGCCTTCGCAGCGTAACGGTTAGTGTTATTAGCATAGGGGCTGGTATGTGGTTGAAATGGTACCTCCATTGTGGGGGTGCCTGAAAAGCGCTGCAGCACCTGAGAATGAGGACTCGAGTGCATATTATATCACTATTTCATTGCTATTTAATAACAATAAAATCACTCATTAATATAAATATCGAAATGTGAAAAGTTTCGTGTTATAAAATTATATGAAGTAGGTAAATGCCGTAAAATTATTTAAGAATATAAAACTGATATTTTTTACGAGGGTATTTTATTTCTTCTTCTGTTCGGTTTTTGGCTACTATGGACCACGGAGTAACAACTACAGAATCCTGGATCATCTTTTTCCTCCCTTGGCTTTGATCTTCTGCTAATACAGCTTCATTCGTTGGCTTATCTGCTTCCTTCTCTCTTCTGAAAAAATCACTTTTGAAGATTTATTTTCTCCTTCTTCCCGGAAGCCTCTGAGTCTGAAACTAATTGTCGAAAGTGGTTCCTGTTTTGGATGTCTTCATGACTAATGCCCATTCTCTCCATACCGGCCTGTATCTCCATAAACCACCCTTCAAAATGTGTAGAGAGTTTTCAAGTCAGCCTTTCTTGATTCATACGTAGGAGATGTCCATAAAATCGTTTTCGTCTCTTCTTTATCGACTCTATAACTCTTTGTTAGGTCTTAATCTTCGTTGTCCGCCAGCATATATAGGTCCCAGTATCTTCCTTATGATGTTCCTGTCTTCTTTCTCCAGTTGTTCCAGCTATCCTCTGCTTATAAAATCCAAGATCTCAGCAGCGTATAGTCCTTCTGCTTTGATCACGGTGTTATAGTACCTTAGTTTTGTTCTCAGACTTAATGATTTCGTCAACTGGTACGCTAATTCCACCTTTCTGATTCTTGCCTTGATTGCCTCCTGTTCTAAGCCATTAGAATGGATCATCTCACCAAGTTATTTGAAGCTCTGGACTTTTTCTACCTTCCCTCCTGTTGTGTTCATGATTTTTGGAGCTAATTTGATGGATATCAGCAAGCCCCTCTTCATAGAAATTTCACAAAAAATACTGATTTTTCTACTTGCTGATTCGACACTATTCAGCAAGGAAAGGAAAGTCAATTGAAGTTCATCCCTTTATTGCGTGCCCCAACCCTGAATTGTTCTTTCTCTCCCTCTAAGGCTCTTAGTTATCCTTCCCATTTTCTAATGACCTTTTCCAACACACAGTTGAAGATCAATGGTGATAACTAATCCCTTTGTCTAACTCCTGCCTTAATTTCTAAGCAATCTAAAGTATCCTCTCTGAAGTCACCTTCGACACAGTGTTGCTGATAATTTGTTGAATCAGGTCCCGTCTAACTCCTGCCTTAATTTCTAAGCAATCTAAAGTATCCTCTCTGAAGTCACCTTCGACACAGTGTTGCTGATAATTTGTTGAATCAGGTCCCGTGATTTGTCATAACAAAGGTCAGAAAAAATGCCTACTGTATCAATTAATAAACGTCCTAGAATTAATAAAAGCTAAAAAAGAACCACGGACCCATTGGGTGTATTCAGGGGAAGATATCGGAATATAAACCCCTAGAAATGTTAGATTATAGTTTCGTTATAGATTGGGAAACATGTGTGTGTAAATGCGGTGCAAATAACACTCATCGTTTTGTGTTGGTAATCATACCCTGCAATAATTTATGGTCTCGGCGCAAGTAGTACTGATTCTAAGACGGCGCAAGTATCACCCGACGCACCTAACACGACACCGACTTCAAATTTTACAACAAAACTGTGATGAAGTGTGTCTCTCACCTCTTCAAGTACTAGGAAAGGACTTACTAGTCATAAGTGTTTCCCCTGCGTGTTACATTCCTCCAAATTTCATTGAGAAGTGGTCATTCCAAAGAGCTTACACAAAGAAAATGCCTGGTCGGTGGTCGGGGAAAGAGGTAATCTTTAAACAGAGGTACAAAATGTATGATCCTTTTAGGATTTGTACTCGGTTCCTTTAATAATCTGTCTTTAGGTAGTCTCTTAATAGGGATAGTCTTTCAGATAGCTCACTGTTTTGCTTCCACTCACGTGTGCCGGGCTCCATACTTTCGTCTATCCTCTCTGACCTCCCTTGGTCAGTTCTTGTTCTTTACCGACCCCAACGGTATGACGTATGTCACGTTGTACAACATGGAAAATGTATTTTGGACAGGCGTCGATTTCGCTAAAATCTACTTTGGAGTTAGCCTATTTTTCTTCACAATACCTGGTAATTCAGACTACTAATAAAGAGTACCATCCTACGGTTGGCTGGCATCAGCAGCTCTCCAAAGGTTCCTGCTTTGTTCCATTCTCGTTAGTTCTACATAAGATTGACATCCCAGCTCTTCCACCAGTTAACCAATACATTCCAGTCTAGGCCTTCCCCTAAAATTTCATCCTTCCACAGGGCCCTCCAGGATGAAGGCTAGTAAACTCTCATGTGTGATTGTATGTCCAATCCATGTATTTAATTTCTTCATATTGATTGTCAGGCTTCCTCATTAGTAACTCTATCTGTCCAAAGAATTTTCACTGTTCGTCTATAGCACCATTGTTTAAAGGCTTCTACCCTCTTCGCCTCTGTCACCCGTAGTGTCCAGGTCTCACTTTCGTGCAGAAATACGCTCCATACATATGTGTTAACTGTTTCCTCAGTGTTAAGCTGATATTTTTAGTTGTGAAGAGCTTTCCTTTTTTTATTGAAGACTATCTTTGTCTGGTTAATTCTGCTGATCAGATCTCTCTTACTTCGGTTATCAGTTGTTATTGTGCTTCCTAATTAAGAAAATTCTTCAACGTTACTGAGTTAGTTTCCATGCAGTGCTATCTTTATTTTCCTTTGTTCTCTTCCTTACGAGGGAAACCTCACAAAACAGAATTTAGTGTTTCACTTGGCAGGCTACGTAATAAGAAAAAGTGGCGAATATGTTGACTGCTTAGATTGTGCTCGCACCCTTCGTAGTGAACAGCCACCTGAGCTTCCACTGGTAACATTTACCCTCATTAAAGATTATGGCACGAAGGAAGGCTTTCGATATTTGACATATCCTTCAACGCTTGTGTTTAGGTTGATATTTCAAGTAGAAGAGGTCGTCACAGAAAAATTGCGATCATAACAAAATGTATGGGGTAAAATACTTTTCGCATGTCTGGACAGCATAGATTCTATAGCAGTCCGACCCACAGACTTTGGATGCAGCAGTGATCACAGAGATGACCTAGTGGTAAAATTAGTGTTTCATTACATTATGTCCCGATTCTTCTTCCGTACGAAGGAAATAAGGAAAGAGCTACTATCGTCCAAATCAGGTTTCGGAGAACTAAGGCTTCTGAGGGTGAGTTAAAATGTTTGTATATGTCTTAGATAATGTGAAATGCATAATTGTTTCAACTATACCTTAATACTTTGTAAGTAATTTCAGAATTACTGATGTTCAAATCTTTTCAGAGGATAACATTAAGCCATTAAAATAGTATGTTTACCACCTTCCTCTGTTCAAATATTCCTGGAATGTACAGACATAGCACATGAAAGGGAATAATTCAAAGGTCATTCTGGCAATTAGAAGTCTTAGAGAATGTATTTCATGTACGTATTGTATATTGCCACGCCCGCTTATTTTGTATTAATGCGAGCAGCGCGGTTCATCCATAGCTACAGTAGCGCAGTCTGCCGCCACCGCCTGTTAACTACGAGAGAGGCTTCATCTGTCCATACGGTATGCTGTAGTAGAAACGGCAAGGGAATGTCTATGAACAACACTGTGTAAAGATGGAAGAAAATAGCAAACTTCTTGGTGAAATTATGAAGTCAGAAGAGTTTGTAAACGTAAAAGAAGAGGTATCAAAAATGGCTCCGAACAAGAACTGGTGTATATACGGAAGTGGATATAATTGAAAGAAGTAAATGGAAAAGTTTGTTCAAGTGGAAGGAAAAGCCTTCTGAACTGTAATAAAGAATCTTCGAAAGTGGGGGATTGAGGGAAAGGGAAATGAATATTGTATTTCGTCAATCAAAGCGAACACATTGTAGATACCAGGAATCTCTGGACAGATGGAAGGAATGTTTTGAAAATCTTCTCACCGTAAAAGGATATATATTTGTTGATGTCGCAACCAGTGTATTACATGGGGAGGAAAACAACGATGGCAATGAAATTAAACCGAACGATCATGGCCACCAGACGGGCTTCGTGAAAGTTAGAGAGGGTAACTTGTAATGGTTTATGACCAAACGTTTAGTCCAGCAGGGAAGTGCTCTGTCTTCACTACGTTTCGTCACAGTTACGGACAATGTAATGAATAATAACAAGAAAACATCGGGTGAACTGAACGCAGTTGCCTTTCAGATGACGTCATCATTTGGAGAGAAACTCACGATGAGGTGCAAGCAAGACTCGACACGTGAAGTCCTAGTTCCATGACTTCATCCTCATTGTCCGCGGAACTAAGGTAGTGAAGATTGCGGTGAACAAGAATGGTCGACCAGCAGGCATTAAACTATCTGATCACTAGCTGGAGACTATAACTTACAGAGATAACTTGACCGCTAAAGATTATTATTATTATTATTATTATTATTATTATTATTATTATTATTATTTAAAGGGGCCCAACATCTAGGTCATCGGCCCCTAATGGTACGAAATGAGACGAAATGTAATGACAATTTAAAAGCCCAAAATAATTTACTGACCAGAATTCAAACGTGACGACGAATGTATGGATAAATATGAATTTAAAACAATCATTGGATCCGACCCGCAATGACCCTCCTTCCCAGAAACTAGCGTAAAACAATAGTATTACTGACGAAGGGACTATTTCTGAAGCACAATCCTGAGTCGATGATGCTTGTTGTCCGAAGAGGTCCAAAATCCAGGTCATCGGCCCCCCATAATGGTACTTATCGTTAGTAAAGTAAAACCATTGTATTCGTCATGTTGCAGTATTAATCAAAAGTAGCGTAGACTCGCGGTATTCCACATATTATGGTACTACTCATAGGTAATGTAATACTCACATGTAACGCAGTCCTATGGCGTATCTCACATTGCGGTGCCACTTACAGGCAACGTAAACCTATAGTGTTCCTCACTAGGTGTACTAATCACAGGGACTCGTACTATCCCGTGGTGTTCCTCACATAGTGGGTACTAATCATAGGCAACGCAGACCTACGGTGTCGCTCATACACTGGCACTAATCACAGGCAACGCCCAGACCCGTGGTGTTTCTCACATAATGATATTAATTACAGGCAACGTAAGCCCGTAGTGTTCCGCATGTATTTGTAGTGGTACTAGTCACGGGTATTGTAAAACACATCCTGATTCACACACTGTTGCTACTAATCACAAACCTGTGGTGTACCTGACATATAGGTAGTACTCGCAAGTAAAGACGACCCATGGTATTTTCCCGCGTGATGGTACAAATTACAAGCAGTGTCATGGGCCTAATTCGATCATCCCTTGGTCACCCCTTTTAGTCGCCTCTTACGACAGGCAGGGGATACCGTGGGCGTATTCTCCATCTGCGTCCCCCATCCACAGGGATTGACCGCTAAAGAGATCACCAAAAGGGTGCAAAAGAGCTTCCTTTTCTAACACAAAGTGTTTACCCTTCCTTGGGACGTTAGGATTCCAAAGATCGAGTGAGTTGTCTACGTGGTTCCAGTCATGCAGCTATCGGATTAAATCCAGGAGATGAAGGGTTTGAATTCCACCGTCGGCATCCTAGAGGATGGTTGCCTAGTTGTACGTACTCTCAAACAATAATCACCACCACCACCTCCACTACCCTGAAGATAATTTTCCATGGTTTTTCATTTTCACGCTGGACACATTCATTGAGGCCACTGCCGCCACGTTCCCAGTTCTATTTCTTCCAATCCTTAAACCACCAAATTTTTCTATTTGATGATATAACTTTTAACCACTAGCAAATAAGGAAAGATTTCGAAGAAAGCATAATTAGCAATATTCAGCAATTTTTCCATACGAAATTTGACCTATTGTATCATAATATGAATCTTCACGACCAGAGATTCTTCAAGACTGTAGACACGAGAGAAGAAACTGTTGGGGTCCGCTGCCTAGAAGACCAGGATGGACAGACAAGTTATGAAATGATGAGGTGAGACAGGAAGCTGAGATTAAGACAACTCTACTAAACAGTCAGCACGGCCAGACTACGATGTTCAGGGAACTTGATCAGGATGGCGCCTACGAGAACAGCCCGAATGCACTTGGAAAGAGGGGTTGAAGGAAAACACTTGGTTGGAATGCCTAGAACCTGCCGGATGGGTATGGTGTAGATTGACATTGCAGCTAGAGGAATGACACTGGACGATACCATGCAGAACAATTCAAGGATAGAAGAGATGAATACTCTTAACAATGGTGCCTAGGAAACTGTAACTGTGAATAGATGATAAAGATATCGATAAATTTTCCCTCTTTCATCCTTCACGGAAACGTCGATGGTTACACATGAGAAGTTTTACTGGTTCAGTCACTGAATATTCTGACTATGATATAAATATGATTTACTTCCTAGTTTTTATTAGATGATGTACGGTAGATTCAGGTGGTAAGACTGTCATTAGCTTTTTTTGGTACGATTCCATTTAACAAGTTGCAATAACTGCAACTGTCCGTTGTTTCCAGAGCCGAATGGTTCCTGCTGCTTGTCCAAGGATTTTCTGCATTTTTCATATGTGTGCTCCGAATTCCCTACAAAGTTATTTGAAAGCTACGTTATCTGGTTCATTGTCCAGCTGGAGCCAATTTTTCAGTTTAATTGTTAATTTGTTTGAATGGTTTTATTTATTTATTTATTTATTTATTTATTTATTTATTTATTTATTTATTTATTTATTTACTCCATTTTCGTTTTGCAGCCCACATTCCAATATAACGTCTTCGTTTGATCACTGGGGTTATTATAATCTATTTACTTGTTACGTGTGATAGTATGTCCTTTTAACATTAAGGAGTTTCATTCATGCACCTGTTCTCGGTTCTAAGCTCGAAGCTCCCTCATCACAACAGCTTAAAATGTAACCACCTTACGCCGTGACAAATTATCTGTAATAATATTGAAAAGCGAAGAAAACTCCCTTCATTAACCTAGTTTTGAGTGTCTGTAGCTGGGCCAGACCTCATTTAGCTTGTGGTGACGGCAGGAGTAGTGTATACAACCCGTGTCACATGTGGTTAGCGGGGAGGTGTCATGTCCCCTTTCCTCGCCAATACAGCTGTAGTCGGTAGACGTGTGAATCTCCCACTGCCGGCTCTTGCTCGCTACTAGCTTTTATAACCAAGATTCCATTGTCTGCTACCTATGGGTAACTACACAGCTCAACAAAATTAGGGGAACGTGTTTTTGAACGTATGCCATGTTCCACAAAACAATGCCTAACACCCAGGTATATTACCAACTAAAACGTTATTCTTTACCGTGGAAGTATACAAAAGAACGTCGATGGATTTACGTTCATATTCAGAACACAAACAGAAATGTCCAAATAGTGGCGATAACAGCTCTCCAGGGTGGATTTTTATCTCAATTGGAGAGCTTCAGTATGATGTATGTCCTCCACGAGCATTTATCACAGCTTGGCACCTACGTGGCAGGCTCCGTATAAGTCCACTGAGGTCACGTTGCGGTGTCAGGTCCCATTCTTCAATGAGAGTCTGTTCGAGGTCTTAGAGAGTCTGTGATGAAACAGGACGCCCACGAACACTTGTGTCAAGCCTATCCCACACATACTCGATGAGATTAAGGTCGGAACTCACTGCTGGCCATTCCATCTCTTGAATGTCCAGTTCTTGCAAGACAGCTCTGGTGATGCACGCTACATGAGACCTGGCATTGTCGTGCATTAGTACGAATTCAAGGCAAACATCGTATGCAGCAACCAACACATGCTGTAGCAGTATCAGCTCGATGAATCCCTAAGCGGTAAAATTACCACGGACGACGACAAGATCCGTACGGCCATCAATACTCATGCCACCCCACACCATCACAGAACCTTGTCCGAATCGGTCGCCTTCCTGGACATTATTTGGCATGTACTGCTCACTACAGCGTCTCCATACACGTTGACGTCCATCACGCTGTGCCAGGGGAAATCTGGACTCGTCTGTGAACAACACAGTTCGCCATTGGCAAAGTTGCCAGTTGATGTGGGTGTGGGCAAACAGAAGGCGAGCTGCGCGATGTTGCTGTGTTAAACGGAACACTCGAACAGGATGTCTATATCGTAAGGACACTTTTCTTAACCTGTCCCTTACCGTCTGGTCAGACACCGTAACTCCAGTGACCCTCCTGAGGTCTTGTAGCTGTTCTCTGGCAGTTGCTGAACGACGCCGGAACGCACAGATGGCCAGATATCGGTCATCCTGTGGGGTTGTCATGCGTCCACGACCTTGAACCCTCCTTGTGAACTGGCCTGTCTCATTGTAGCGATTTCACAAACGTTGAATAACTGACGGAGAGACATTGAGATCCACAGCAACACGACGAAAAATCCTTCCTAGATCAAAGTGACGGCCCTTGCGATTTGAACATAGTTAAGATGTCTTATGGGATGTGCTGGTTTACGTACAACGTGCTCAAATGACCGCAGTAGTCTGTGTACCTCACAACGACACACGGACGCACCGCTATTCACTTTGTTTTGAGGGGTCACCTGACAGTTGTCCGGCTCCATGGCTAAATGGTTAGCGTGCTGGCCTTTGGTCACAGGAGTACCGAGTTCGATTCCTGGCGGGGTCGAAAATTTTAACCATAATTGGTTCATTTCGCAGACAGGGGCGGGTTGAATGTGTCGTCCTCATCATCATTTCATCCTCATCAAGACGCGCAGTTCGCATACGGGTCAAACTGAAAACCTGCATATGGCGAACCCAACCTGTCCTCAGTAGAGATGGGTAGTTCGTGAACGAGTAGTTCAAATCGAACTAGTCGCTAAAGTGAACTATTGAACTAGGTCACAATTATATTTGGCAGCAGTTCGAAATGAACTAAAGTTCCTACCGACTGCTCGTTCTCTCGAACGTAAATAATAAACGAACGAGATTCCACGTTGCGACTGCAGCGCCTAATAGCGGCTGAACGTCGGGACTTGGTCTACATAATCACGGTCGACTGGATCCCTCGCTTTGTTCAAGGAGCTAGCTAGAGCGACGCATCAAGTCGGCCGTGACATAATTCGTTCCTAAAAACAAGAGAATAAGAGATGGTACAATTCTGGATTACATCTTATTTTGTATATGGCGTCTACAACTACAGCCTGACAAGAGGAAATAAAGCCAGAATCCACAAATTATGTTTGCTACATACACAGAAACTCATATATTTTCTAAAGACCTGCAATACATGTGGATGCTCTGCATTCGGTTCATTCCATGAGTTGAGACCTATACGAACTGTAAAGAAACAGTTCGTAAAGAACTATTTTGTCTGCAGTTTAGGTCGTTCATTCCGTGAGTTGAGACATAATCGAACTGTAAAGATACCGTTCGTAAAGAACTATTTTATCTGCAGTTTAGGTCGTTCATTCCGTGAGTTGAGACGTAATCGAACTGTAAAGATACAGTTCGTAAAGAACTTGTTTGCAGTTTAGGTCTTTCAAGAAATATATGTGGATGCTTCTGTAGAGTAAACGAACTGTAATGACAATTCGTAAAGAACTATTTTGTTTGCAGTTTAGGTCGTTCAACCTGTTTCCTAAATTATTTACTTTGGCTCATAAAATAAAATAGTGCAGTACAATTAACATGCAGATAGGTTTCCATAAAATAAAACAGTATGCTTTTTTAAATACTTGGAAAAGTATATTAAGCTCACTTTGTAAGAGTTTTTAAAAATTATATACTGTACAGAAAATATTTACAAAATTAAGCCTAAGTATTAAAAATATGACTAAATTTATGATAGTACAATTAATACGTTGGTATGTTTCTATAAGACAAAACAACATGCTTACTTCAGTATGTAGAACACAATATTATAAGACACTTTCTGTTATATTTTATATAACAAAAAATTATAGTTTAAAAATAAATCAAACATGTAAAGCCCAAGTTTGCAAAATATCAATAAACTTAAGAAAATTTCATAAAGAAATATACAATATACACATTTATTTAAAGTTAAGCGATTAGAAACTTCAATTATTTCAAAATACTCATAAAAAGAATTGAAATTACCGGAACCATTAATTTGGAGAATATTGACTGCATTCTAAAAGTTACCAATTATGGTGCAAAAATACAATTTGGGATGCCTTTGCTATAGTAAGTCTATTTCTTTTCTCCGTAATTATCTGCCCTATCTTGGAGAAGATCCTTTCACAGGGGACAGATGTTGCCACTACGCACAGTCTTCTTTTTACAAGCTCGTACAAGCGGGGATAGACGGCTCTCCTTTCCTTCCACCACTTCAACGGATCTTCCCTTCTGTCCAGTAGAGGTTCCTGCAAGTATTTATTTAATTCAACAATTCCTGGTGAAGTCGGGTTTTGAGGGGCGATCACTTCTTTTACCTCGCGGTCAAAATCTTCCCAAAGTGACGACGTGAGGCTAGAAGATGCAGGTCCTGCCACAGAAAACGTAATGGCTGGCTCGTGATCCAGCCGCAGATTTACTGCACAAACTTTCTTCTTCAACGAATCGTTAGCTGTGGCGAATTTAGACACATTGCTGAAGCCATACTTTTTGAATCTTTGATCCAGTAACGTCGCATGTGCAGTCAATTCGTTGTCTTCAACGTCTTTGAAACGCTTCAACAATTGTTCTTTTAAAGTCTTTACCAAAGAAACTACTTCAACAGGAAATCTCTTATCCTGTTCGTACGCAATAAGTCTTCGGTTCATTGCCCGAACAAACAGTATCACCTTAGCTCTGGATACAGACTTTTCCGAGCTTACCTCAACTGTTATTTCTTCAAATACCTGAAGTACTTCAGTTGCATATTCCATTCATGTTGGGTCAACACTTCCACACTGTTTTGTAAAATAGCTAATGTGAAAACTACAGCATTTTTTGCTTGAACAATCCGCTTCAACATATCATGCGTAGACTTCCACCTCGTCACTACGTCTTGCTTCAATTTGAGCTCGGGTAGTCCCATTTGTTTTTTAACAGACTGCATTTTAGCGAGGGCATGCGAGCTCCTTTTGAAATATTCTACTATTGCCTTTACTTTTTGTATGGCAACATTTATTTCACCACTGCGCAGTCCTGTTTGCAACACAAGGTTTACTAAGTGCGCGAAACATAACATGTGCCGCCAGTTACATAATCTTATTGCAGCAACAATGTTACTGGCGTTGTCACTGACGACAGCAACAACTTTATTCTCTAACCCCCACTCACGCACTGTCTCTTTCAAGCGCCCTGACATTTTCACCAGTGTGTCCGTCCCGAAATTCAACACATCCTAATAAAACGGTACTCAGCTGGCAATCAGCATTGATATAATGGGCTGTGACGGCCAAGGAACTTTGATTATTTATGGATGTTCAAGAATCGGTTGTAAGACAAACAGCTTGTACATCTTCTAGGAGTTTCTGCACCTTTTCAACAGTGTTTCGGTAATATTGTGGCAATAAACTGGTGGAAATAGTTTTTCTAGTTGGGAGATTATATCCTGGGCACAGTAAATTTACAAAATCTTTAAATTCGGGATCCTCCACCATACTGAAAGGATGGTAGCCTTTAACTACCAGCTTCATTAATTGTTCGTCAATTACTTTTGATTTATGTACAGTAACCGATTTATTTACTCTAATATAGTCACCCATACTTGACCGAGTAGCATTTCCGCTTGAGGAAGGCTTATCAGGAGGTCGAATTTCGGTGATATTGTCTGTAAATACATCTGATGCTTCAGAACTAACTTGTTGTTGTGGGTATGGTTCATATCTTGAGGTATAAACGGTCGGATGCTTTACTTTTATGTGTCTCGGTACATTACCTAAAGAACCACAGACAATGCTTATAATTTGTGAACAATACACACACTTCGCTCTTTTACCCTCTTCCACTTCACTGAAATGGTTCCACACTTGGCTTCTTCTCCGTGGCAGCATAATTATAAATGTTATAATATCACTTGAAACATATACTCGCACAAACTCGGAACTACACCAACTAGTTGAACTAAATGAACTGTAGGAACTTGTTTATGAAATGAACTATTATAAAATTGACTGTACAAGCGCAAGAATAGTCGACCTGTACATCAGTGTTGCCAACTCCAGCGACAAGTCTCTTTGAAGTCATTTAGCGACAGAATTTCGAAGTTAGAGACAAACGACTTTTCTGGAGATTTTAGGAACATTTATTAGAGACAATTCTGACGAATTATGATTTATGGTTTGATAAATTTGGTGAGTGAAGTAGGTTAGTTAACACTATGAAAAATACAAGTGGTAAAGTCGCATTCTGATTGACTGCCGGCATCTTTTAACTTAAATGCAATGAAGAATATTACCGTATATTTTTGTTGTAAACTTAATTATCATATTTTGTTATGAAAAATCGTTTCGTATGGCAATTATTGCACCCAACTCTAACTGAGAGTAGTCATTTTTCTTTTATTACGAATAGCGCCTGGGGCAGTCAAAGTCGTACTTCTTCAAACAGCCAAATTACTGAAAAACGATGATAAATGTGTTATAGATGACTTAGCAGAGAAGACTAGACATTATGTCATAAGATTGCAGCCTTATCACTGCGAGTTGAATCCCATAGAACCAGTTTTTTTTTTTTTTTTTTTTTGCTAGGGGCTTTACGTCGCACCGACACAGATAGGTCTTACGGCGACGATGGGATGGGAAAGGCCTAGGAGTTGGAAGGAAGCGGCCGTGGCCTTAATTAAGGTACAGCCCCAGCATTTGCCTGGTGTGAAAATGGGAAACCACGGAAAACCATCTTCAGGGCTGCCGATAGTGGGATTCGAACCTACTATCTCCCGGATGCAAGCTCACAGCCGCGCGCCTCTACGCGCACGGCCAACTCGCCCGGTATAGAACCAGTTTGGGGCCTTGTTAAAGTTAGGTAGGAAAGCGCACACAACTTTTAGGTTAAGGGACTTGCATGCCTTAGCTAACGGACTTGCTTATGTAACAGCTGAAAAAAGGCACCGCAGGAGTATTTCAATCATGTGGTGAAGGGAAAGGAAAGCTATGGGAGTTAGACGGGATTACAGACTCTGTGATGACCGGTAAATGTAATTGCACCATCATCAAGTGAATGCGACGACTCTTACAGGGATATGGAGGGAATCGAGCCACTGCCAGAAGACGACTACTGAGACAGCGTAAGTTATGTACAAATTACTTTGATTGTACTGTTTATTTATGAGTCATATCTGTCTGTCTGTCTATTCTTGTATGTTACGGTAGTAAAATTGGTACATATCAGCGTATACACGGCCCGGTGCAGATCTTGTGAAACCTTCGTCGCCTGATTTGAGGGAGCTGTAAAAGTAAGATTGTTTTCTGCTAGGCACGTGAATATATATTTTTAAATGATTACATATCATACAAATAAACTGTAACTGGATTATGGAGGTTAATTCGACTTACTGACTTTTAATTTAGAATTTGCTGAAGTTTGTCTAACATTAGTTGGCAACCCTGTTGTGCAAGTATCTGGCGAGAAAGCTAGGAAATAGAGAAATAAGAATATGCCGGCATGGTTGTTGGAAAAAACGTGATGGACATGTTCATCTTATTATGTGCATTGAAAGCCATCGATGTATATTGTGAAATAACAATTATGTATTTAGACCTAATCAGTGATTTCGTGTTAAATTTTAACTGCTGTATATATAAAGATGCACAGTCGAACAAAGAATACACATGACACGGCAAAAGCCCAAAAGCTTATAATTATCATGTCTATATATACATGCGCATGCGCGAAGTTGGAGGAAATGGAGATGAACTAGTGAACTAAACGAACTAGTTTTTCGAACTGTTCCTGGCAGTGAACTAGTTCACATTGAACTGATCGCAAGAAAGAACTATTTTTCCCATCACTAGTCCTCAGACACTCCAGGCACTAAAAGCCATACGCCATTTCATTTTTACCTGACAGTTTAATGCATGTCTACGCCTACAAATAGAGTATAACTGGGTGTTTATGTCGGCTTCAACCGTCCTACAACTCACACAACACTATCTCCACCACGATAATGCGCACTTTCCTAGTCACAGCATATAATATCAGGCTAGTAATAGCGACGCTGGGTGGGGCAGTATAATGACCTCCACAATATCCCCTGGCTGTTGTAAAACGAGACTAAAAGGGGCCCGAGATGCTTAACTTGGAGCGAGAATTGGAGACATCGGGTCTCTTGGCTTTGTCCTCCCACATACTTGTGCAAGATCCCTCACTTTCATCTATCCCATCCAATCTCCCTTGATGAACTCTTGTTCATTTCCGACCCCAGGTATTAGATCGGTAGTCCTAGGGAGTCTTTCATTTTTCACACCTTTCCTGGCCCTTGTCTTCCTTTGGCCTACACTTTCATATTTCGAACTGTCGTACCCCTTCCATTTTTTTTCCTCTGATTGGAAAAATGCTACGACTGCACCTTAATGAAAGCCACATCCGCTTATTAGAAGAGAATAGAATACTCCCACTCCCTAGTTCCGGATCGCCTGAAATTAATGATATTTACTTTACGTCCCACCAACTACGTTTACGGTTTTCGGATAATCCGAGGTGCCGGAATTTAGTCCTACAGTAGTTCTTTTACGTGCCAGTAAATCTAACGACGCGAGGCTGTCGTATTTGAGCACCTTCAAATACCACCGGACTGAGCCAAGATTGGCAAGTTGGGGTCATAAGGTCAGCGCCTCAACCGTCTGAGCCACTCAGCCCGGTCCGTCTGAAATTGGGGATTAGATTAATGCATTACAATTTCCTCCTACTATTATTTGAGTGTTAGTACACAACATGAAAAAAATGAAAATCCACAGCCTGTTTCCAGTCATTCGACCGGGTCAGGAATGGAATGAATGAAGCCCCCATCTAGCGGCGAGGATAGGAAATGTGCCGGCTGCCGAAGCCTGTCGCACTCCTCTGAGGCAATGATTAATGAATGACTAATGAAATGAAATGATATTGGAGGGTGTTGCTGGAATGAAAGATGACAGGGAAAACCGGAGTACCCGGAGAAAAACCTGTCCCGCCTCCGCTTTGTCCAGCACAAATCCCACATGGAGTGACCGGGATTTGAACCACGCTATCCAGCGGTGAGAGGCCGGCGCGCTGCCTCCTGAATCACGGAGGCTCCTAGTACACAACATATAATATGTAATTTATTTTGTCCTAAAAGTTAATAACTATATATAGTCTAGGACAACATGTATCCACTTCCTGTGCTTATTTAGTCCTTACATTTCTGTCACAAGTCTTACCATTCAACATACATTAATGATGAATTGAATGAGTGGATTACTGCATAGATTTGTAAATGCACGGTTTCATGGTTGAATTGTGGCCGCGCATGAATTAATGAAAAATATTATTCTCATTCAGGCATGGATAACCACTAAGTGGGGAGAGAGCACTCATTGTTGAATGAGTATTCCATTTTCAATTTAACTCTACTTAATGACTAAATTAAGGAAAGGAGATAATGACACGACAATACAGCAATTTATATACCCATTACTACATTTAATATTATCTTCAACCTACTAGTTATCATATTCATTATTCTAAGATAGGCGTATCTCTTATCCTTCATATCCTTCTTTATTATTGTCAATGTTTGTTTTGTTTTTCTTATTTTATTTATTTAGCGTATGGCTAGAGATATAGCCTCTGAAGTCGCAAAAGCAAAGTCACTAGCACTGCCATTGTAGTTTCTAGTCCTGCATTCGTTGATGATGTGCTTCACTGTCTGTTGTATAGCGCCACATTCACAGTCAGGCGTTGGGATTCTGTTCCACTTGTACGTAGTGGAAGGGTGCAGCCTTTGTTCGGATCCTGTTCAGTGTGGACCATAGTCTATGAGGGAGGTTCAAACCAGGTGGCGGCGTCTTCTTTACAGAAGGCATTGTCGAGCAGTATGTGTCGTTGAGTCTCTTTGCCATTCAGTAGAAGCTTGGTAGTTGCTGTTCCACAAGTTCATGACATCTCTAGTTGGTGATTTTCTCGAACGCAGACGATTAATATTCGCATCGCCGATGTCATTATGTATCGGGAGTTCTGGGTTATTCTATATTTTACTGAATTCTCTTAGGATAGCATCTTTACGTCTGAGATCTGGGGGAGGGATATGGCTTAACACTGGTAGCCACTGCGTGGGAGTAGATTTGATTGTGCCAGTGATGAGATGCATTGTAGTGTTCAGCTGGATATCTGTGATGTTTGTGTGGGCACTATTTAGCCAAACAGCAGCGCAGTATTCAGCAGTCGAGTACACCAACCCTAAAGCTGAATGTTGTATACAAGATAAGGTATACTGGAACACAACATTTGCTTCAATGTGACTTTATACAATATATACATGAATTTAACTTAAACTTTTCTTGAAGCTGAGTAAATTCGAAAGTAATTAATCTTGATAGTAGACTGAAAGTCTGTAGAAATGTACACTTTATACACATTAACTTTATGTACACTCGAAGCTATCTTGATGAGATAGTTTGTAAAAAGGTAGAGTTCATGATAGTCGAAAACTATCGGTATTATAAGCGTAACTTGCCATGAAAGTACCTACTAACATAATGCAGTTATTTCTATTGGCTTGTCATGAAATGACATGAATATTCACAATTAGAGAAACTAATGTAGGTGTCGGAGCCTGAGTGAGGACTGAGGATGTGTAGAATACAGGCATCGGGGCTCGACGTGGCTGCAGGAACGGGAACTGAGGCAGTGACCAGAGGTGAAACCTCATACAACCAGAATTCAGTCCACCTGGCCGAGACACATGTTTAAGAGGGATAGCTTCCGTGTTCGACGTTCAGTGTAATCTGGTGCTGGACACTGGGGAGTCCTACTAAGTGGCTGCAAGGTGCTCCTTTTATAGTGCAGACTGACGTCACAAGCAAGCGCACTGGAGTCGTCTCGTAGAGTCTCGCATAACCCAAGCTGCGGCGTGCGCGGTGCTGGCTGGCGCAGAGCTAGGAGCGCGAAGGACGCACAACACTGAACATCTCATTTTGCCACATACTTAAAAAGTAAAAAATCGAGCTCGATAGCTGCAGTCGCTTAAGTGCGTCCAGTATCCAGTAATCGGGAGATAGTGGGTTCGAGCCCCACTGTCGGCAGCCCTGAAGATGGTTTTCCGTGGTTTCCCATTTTTACACCAGGCTGTACCTTAATTAAGGCCACGGTCGCTTCCTTCCACTTCCTAGGTCTTTCCAATCCCATCGTCGCCATAAGACTTACCTGTGCCGGTGCAACGTAAAGCAAATAGCAAAAAAAAAAAAATTAAAAATACAAAATATATTGCTATTCTTCCCCGTGTAATCCACTCTTTGTTTAATACTTCAACAATTGTGTACAATTCTCTCTATATATATTTTTGTTTTATATTCACTTCCCATGTATTTAACCCTCAATGCTTCAGTTCCCCTACATACTCTTAATAGATGCGCTCCTTCCATTTCTTTTCCTGATTTTCGTTATCTATCTATCTATATACCTATCTATCTATCTCTATATCTCTGACCCTTAGTTTTAAATACTGAGTGGCCAAAAGTCACGGGAAGGGATGTCACATTAGAAAATGTTTCGTGTAGCGGCTAGCTGCGGCGTAGCTGAACAGCCTGCCACAGGCACCAGTGTCGTAAAGACGACAACACGTCGTGAGTTAACCTACTTTAAACGTGGGATGATCATCAGCGCACAGCGCATGGGTCATAGCATTGCGTAGATTACACGCGAATTCGGGTTTCCGAGGTCAAGAGTGTCGAGGGTGGATCTTCAATATCGCAGAGAGAATGTTACCACCGCACAGGAAGACCACAGGTGGCTAAGGAACGGACATCGCGTCGCCTCCGCAGAACCATACTGGGCGCTCGACCGGCTATTGTGAGTCAGATTATCGCCCAGTTGAATGTTGGGAGTCAGGAATCCAATTCTACAATAACTGTAAGGAGGCAACTGCACCGCATAGGCTTTACCAGCTGACGACCAACTCGTGTCCCTTTGCTAAATAATAATAATAATAATAATAATAATAATAATAATAATAATAATAATAATAATAATAATAATAATAATCGTATGGCCTCAGCTACCGTGTGCAGACATTTCAGTTTGACGCCATCTGGCTGTCTGCTCGTCAATTTCGACGTTCCGTTTTACTCTAGGCTCACTAGATGGCAGACCGAGTAAACCGAAACTCTCTTGGGCGTCTATGGCTGAGATTTAATGAATTTTGTCGGGTAAACACCAAATGTGTCACCGGAGACCTTTTACATGCCAACATCGTACGACATGGAGTGTCGAATGGACTTTTTTCCGCCTTTCAAAAATCCGACTGCCTCTGCCGGGTTTGAACCCGCTATCTTGGGATCCGGAGGCCGACACTCTACCACTAATCCACAGAGGCAGCTTGTCCCTTTGCTGACACCGTGACACACGGCTCAACGACGTGCATAGGTCCGCGAACATCGGCAGTGGACCATGGAACAGTGACGGCGTGTGGTATACTTCGATGAATCCCGATTCTAGTTGTATCGAACTGATGGTCGCGTGAGAGTGTGGCGGATGCCCCATGAAGCTATCGATCCTGCGTGTCAACAAGGCGAGAGTGGCTCAGTTCTGGTCTGGGCGGCGTTCTCATGGTCGCAATTAGGCCCCATTGCCTGGCTGTAGGGAGCGCTGACAGTCTTTCAGACTATCTGCATCCCTTTCTGGCCGTAGAAACCGTGATGGAAATGCTATGTTTCAACAGGACAATGCGTCATATGACCGCTCTGTGGTGGCACGCAGGTGGTTGGAGGAGCATTCCAGTGAAGTTACGACCGTGGATTGGCCCTCCATATCCCCCGATCTTAATCCAGTCGAGCATTTATGAGACGCTCTCGATGCTGGTGTACGCTCCATGAACTCCGCAACAAATACACAAAACCAGTTGTGGGTAGCAGTGCAACATGCGTGGGTCCAGATCTCACCAGGACGATTCCAACACCTCGTAGAGTCGATGCCTCGCCGTATTGCTGCCGTTTTGAGGGCTCGTGGAGGAGCAACTCGTTATTAACATCACATTCAGTGTCTTCCCATTACGTTTGACCACTTGGTGTATATTCCAATTAGTCACCACACCATGCCTCTCACGTCTCTGTTAGGAAGCCTTTCTCTCCTTATTTCCATATTTTGTATAATTTTACAAAATTCCAGCACTCTCGTTTTAGTTCCACATTCTGCCTTAATCGTTTCCTCCTCGATATGCTTCACTCTATTACTTTCTTACTGAATTCCTTATCTTTATCTTTATCTCTTCACTCCCAGTTATCTCCCATTCCTATTCTGTCACTTTCTTTAGGCAGTAATCATCCTTTAAATGTTATATTATATTCAGTATTTCCCTCCCTTCTCCCCTTCTTAATCTTAACCAATATTTTATTACTTGGCTATATCTGCTTGAATGTTTATACCCTTACATAGTCTCCTAACTCTGCTATTGGCCGTGAAATGTATTGCATATAATTCTTTTCCTACTTCATTGCCCCATATTTCTACCCCCATGCTCTTAAAATCACCACCGCATTTAAAATATTTTTATGCAACTTGTATTCAGTATTCTCTAAACACCTTGTGCATAGCCGCTTGTTCTTCTTCGCCGAAAACCTACGTGAGTTCGTGTGGCATTAAAGACTAGCAACAAAATCAACATAAAGTTAAGTAGTGAATAGAAAGATTATTTTGTCCGTTTAAGACACCGCTACGGCTCGTTGTTCTCTATGACTCGCATAGAGAAAGAATTTCAAGATAATTCGTACCATACTCTTTAAAATGTCCGACTCTTTAACCACATGATGCACTTGTTTTGATCTCTGCAGAAATCATGGGATAGGAACTGATACAATGTTTATAGAACTATCAAAATCTATTTGTATAACGTCTTCTTTTTAAAAAATCATACTTCTCCGCAGGAGGAAATTTCAAATTTACTGTTTGGGGGTTCCTGGATCAGACTTTTTTTTTCTTAGGCATGAAAATTATTTTTCATTTCCTTCCGATCGAAAATCTGACGTCGTCTCTAACAATTTCTATAAAATTGCCGAACACTTCATTATAGTTGTCACCCAGAAAGAACAGGCATTAGCGCAAATGTGTGCCAGAAATGTATGTTCATTCAAATAATCTTCTAATTTTTAAATGAGGCCAAGCATAGTGCAGAGCAGCACAGAATCACGTACTAAACCCATCAATACAGGGTTACGTTCATTTCTTTCCTTATACGCTAATAGAAGGAGCTATATTACAAATTCACACACTGAACAAACCGCGGGTACTATTTTGCTTATTTTTTTCGTGTTGCTTTAACATGTTAGAATGGAGCACACATTTGCAAGTCCAAACAGCAATCGATGTCAGCAGCGAGACGAGTTTCGCGGTTAAATTGAGGTATGTGATGCTAGGTAGGGCGCCTGGACGGTTCCGCTAATCCAGCAAACCACAGTTACGTGATTAATTTCACAGCCGATCAGGCCGACCAGTGCCAATATTACTGTCAATTTTTTTTTACAGGGACATTATGATAACAAAATTTAATTTGTTTCATGTTCTTAACAAGTCGAGACATATTGAAAAACAAATTTTTGTGTCGCTAGATTGCTGAAATTTTTCACTACACAGGGTGGTGGGAAACGATGTGAACGGGGAATATGAGCGTTAGAGGGTTGGTCATACTGATAAATAATTAGAAAAAAAATCGATATTTCGTGCCGTTGCCATTTCATGACCTGCTGAAGTTAGCTAATTAAATCGCTTCGTAGGTGAATTCAAATGGGCTTTGTGAGGCGGTGTTGCTAAAATTCCACAAAGCTTAAGACCGACTTGAGAGCCATCTCGAGAAATCAGCATCAAACACAAATAAAGTTCCGTAGCGTACTTGTTATGGAGATTCGGGTTCAATTCCTCCCCTAGCGAAGTTTTTTCTTCAACTGTTGCTTTCAAGCCAGTCTTAATGCACGTACAGATTTAGCAACACCGCCTTGCAAAGAGCATTCGAATTCTCCCCCGAAGATATCTGATTGGTTAAATTCAGCTGCTGATAAAATGACAACGGTCCAAGATATCGAATTATTTTTGAAAAATACTTATCAGTATGACTGACTCTTCAACGCCCATAAATCCGGTTCACGTTATTTCAGATCTCTCTGTATATACTATTTTCACAGCGTCGTGACAATCTCGAATTCGGCATAAAATTTTTGACGGCCCCACCACTCGCCATGACGTCTCCAATTACTGAAATTAATTACGAAGAATTATATTCCATCCTTCACATTTTCAATTGTTTATTAGCCATTTATATATAATTTATAATTACAATAATATGAAGCCGAACTTACTATACAATCTCCATGACATACGATACAGTACACAGAATGAAACGAAATATGTATTCTACGTCAAAAGGTAATCATTACGGGAATGGTGCTATTGTGAGTATATATTTCATTCAAAGATGTCATAAATGTGTGATTGTAGACGGACATCATTAGAACTACTCCTATAACAATCATTAGCACCAATTCATACCAGGCAAATGCTAGCTGGGGTTGTACCTTAATTAAGACCACGGCCAATGCCTTTTCACTCCTAGCATTTTCCTATCCCATTGTCGTGATCATTTCTAACCGTGCCAGTGCGACGTAAAACATGATTGTAAAAAAAAAAAAAAAAAAGGAAAGTTTGCACCGACAAATGTAACATTGTGGGGATTTCATTCCTGATTTAATTTGTTAGCGTAAAAATGTGGGAGTAGCTTTTCCATAGATACATGGAGAGACTAGCATGGTATTGTCCCAGCGCTAGATGATCTCAGCTGCGGACGAATATAAAAAATAACTCCCTGTATTGCTGCTCGCAGCCGTGAAATACATGTAAGGTTATAAATATGTTACAAAAATAGAGTGCGGTTAGGCTAGAACTGAAAATAGGGTCAAAGAGCATGACATTCGGAAAAATATTTGTATAAAGAGTGAAAAAAATCCATAACTATAAACGCTGGGAGACTTTTCTGGACACCCAAATAAACATTTTTGTAAATGCCATAACTCCTGTGGGGCGTATGTACACCATTAAATGGCGATTAAACTGGTCCATTGCCAAGCTGCTTTACTTTTCACTTTCATCCGGTGTGGAGTAGTCCGCCTGGCACCACCAGAATCTTGGCCGGTAGGGTAGGAGAGTTAGGGATATGCAATATCTATTCACTAGATTGTGTGCCGAAAGCCTGGATTCAATTCTTTATCCCAATCCCCCATGACGCAACAGCCAAGAAGAGCCATGGCCTGCAAAGCGAGCGTTGCTCATCCCGAAGGCCTGCAGATTATTAGGCGTTATGTGGTCAGCACGATGAATCCTCTTGGCCGTCATTCTTAGCGTCCAAGACCGGGTCCGCCATCTTACCGTCAGATAGCTCCTGAAGTCTAATCACGTAGGCTGAATGGACTTCGAACTAGCCCTCAGATCCAGAAAAAAATCCCTTACCTGTTCGGGCATCAAACCTGGGGTCTCCAGATAAGAGGTAGGCACGCTACCCTTACACCGCGGGGCCAGCTCTAAATCTCTTAACATTGTTTATAATATGAATTGACGCCGTACAGATAAGGACATACGTATTTGTACAGTAAAACATGTTACAGTAATAGACTTATAACTTGATAAATATGTTATGTATATACTCTATGGGTAACATGTATGAGATTTCCGGTAACACCACAGATCAGCTTACTAAGCGAGTTGGGCGTGAGGTTAGAGGCGCACAGATGTGAGCTTGCATTTGGGAGATAGTGGGTTCGAACCCCACTGTCAGAAGCTCTGGAGATTATTTTCCGTGGTTTCCCATTTTCATACCAGATAAATACTGGGCTGTGCCTTAGTTAGGACCATGGCTGCTTCCTTCCTACTCCTAGCCCTTTCCTATCCCATCGGCGCCATAAGAACTATCTATGTTGGTGCGACGTAAAGCAACTTGTAAAACGAAAATCAGACTAGCCACTAGTGCAATATTACATTTGTGTGGGGAAACGAAACTTGTTTACGTTATAACGTCCACTTCTCTCCAGACAGAAGTATTCATTAACTTGGCTGTCAACAAGGAAACAAGGGACAACTAGTTGTTTATACCACTGAGTCTCTCGTTAAACAAGCTTTGTTGAGTGACTGGTGGTTCAAATGGATCGCAAAGGAAAAGAAACTACAGTCGAAATGATAACGTTGATTGTCTCAGTAATTCATGAAGGAAAATCGTATTCTGAAATTGCAAACATCGTTGGGAGAAGTAGTTTGTGCGATTCAAAAAAACGAACTGCCAATAAACGAAGACGAGCTAATGTTAACATTGATGCTTTCACGGCCCGTACTTGTAGACATAGTATGGGCTTTTGGGCTTATGCCGTGTGGAGAAAACAAGGTTTACGTTTCGCAGAGAACTTTGCACTCCGTCTCCAGAAGAAAATCTCGACTGTTCAGGAGGAAGTCGTCTACAATTTTAAATTTAAGAATGCTTTACTGTCAGAGAGGTGTAGTGGTGCGCGCGTTCGTCACCAGGTGGCTCGCTCTATGCTTGCACAGCGCTCCAAGCGGGAGCTGAGCTCCAATCACGGCCGACTTGATGCGTCGCTCTAGCTAGCCAAGCCCACCGAAGGATCCAGTCGGCCGTGCTCCAATTAAGATGTTCTATCACACCGTGCGTACTTGAGAAGTGTCAGAGAGGACATCAGACGAATCAGGGACGAATGTGGTAGAAGAAATAAATAGAAACTAATAAAATAAAATGCAACGAAAGACACCAGGGTAGAGTACAACAAAGTTCTCTGCGAAATGTAAACGGTTTCACCTTGACAGAGCATAAGTCCATATCATGTCTAAAAGATGAGCTACTCAATTAAGCGGGATGTTCCGAGCTGTCAGTGACGTGGAATGACTTCAGTAGACGAATACGCTTGAGCGGAGTTTTTAAATGTAGGAAAGATCAGAATGTGAAGGTAAAGTTGGAACTAAAGTGGAAGAAATGGGGCAAATATTCATTTAGAGGAAGAGGAATTAGGGAATGGAGTAATTTATCGAGGGAAATGTTCGATAAATTTTCAAGTTCTTTGTAATCATTTAATAAAAGACTTCGTAAACAACTGATACGGAATCTGCCACCTGGGCGACCGTCATAAATGCATATCAATGATTATTCATTTATTGATTCATTGCAAGCTGAATCATCCACAGCTTTGTCAATGAATGAACACACGCCATCTATGCAAATTATTTTAGCTAATAAGTGGGAGTAAAACAGATGGAACATTAATTTACGCACACGTTGTTCTTAGTAACACGTCGATTTTGATCATGTAGGATATTTACAACAAGAAAGAAATTATCCTTGCGTTTTAAACTACTAGAATGACATTTTAAGATATATTATGTAACTTAACCAAATTTGAGATATAGCTTTTCTTGATGCATACCTTACAAAGAATAAAAAAGAGGTAAACTTCAGAATTAAAATGATGCCCTTAAGGGTTAATGAGACTTTATTCAAAGACAGAAAAACTTTCAGACAATGCTCCAGATCGTGACTAAGAATAATAACTTGCTTGGTATATCTGTTGCAGAGGCTGTATTTAAGGTTTCCCGGCGTAGAATTTCCCGCGACAGTGCTAGATTGTAATGAATAGAACTCATTGTCCCAAACATTGCTATTCTTTCCATTTGTTTTATTTCTCTGCCAAAAAAGAAGTATTTTAATTACGAGCTCTCATTGTTTCCGGCGTTCCAAGCTGGAAGAACTGCAATAGTTCTGTTAAATTGACACTTCATACGACTGCTTGTTTGTGAAGGAAGCAATGACAAGCAGCTACTAAAGGATTCTTTTCTATTTTCTCTTATATCTCTCGAAATCAATGGATTGTTTTTGTTTCAATATTACTCTGATGTAGAATGCGTCTATAGTTTCGGAACAGTGCGTGGGTCGGCGAGCGTTACACGAGGGTCGACACTGTCCATCATCTCAGTTCAAAGGAGGAGGACCAATGTATCTAGGTAAAAGTCGCTATGACATCATCGGTTTAGGTATTGAAAACGCCATGCCATGTGGTTAACAATATCAGTGTAGCTCTGCACTCCAGCATAGTAGCGCTTCGTGTGAGGTGAATCCGACAAGTATACGGCGAAGGCGAGTAGTGTAGCCAGGATCGACCGATGTGGAGGGGGGGGGGGGGTTGTTGTGGTTACAAAATGCTGATAAAACATAATGAAGGTACGTGTGCGGTGCGCGCATGCATGACTTACCTATATAAAGGACACTGATACAAGTGAATTTTGTTGATATTCAGACTGCAGAACACTACAAAATCTTACATTAAAATACAGAACAAGGACAATGCGATCAAGGCCAACAGTCTTACACTGAATTTTACGTTCAGTTTACAAACTAAAATTCAATCTTTGAGGCTTCCTAGGAAATACATTCGACAGATCTGTTGGTTTTTCAATTATGTCTCTGAATGTTCGATTAGTGTATTGTCAGTTTCTGTTTATTTCATGTTTGTAAAATTCCAAGGGGGTGGTTCTAACGCCACCCCCAGTAACCCTCCCCCATGGCTACGCACCTGGCAAAGACAAACCAAAGAGTGAGCGTTTGAAAAAAACTGTGGTGCAAACAATTGTGATCAGTCTGCAAGACTCTATGAATTTAATAACCACCGCTACAATCCTATGTTTGCAGTTCTGCGACCTCGTTTATTTCTAAACTTCTTATCAGTAGATGAGCTATGTATGTTCTAAAACAATGGGTGCTGAGTCAGCATTTTCCCACAAGGTCAATGACCCCTAGTGACAGATAATTTGATTTTTTGCTTAGTCAGCATTTTTTGGTGCAGGCAAGGTCACTGACCCCTACTCAATGACGCCAGGCCAATGAAGTCATTGTGATGTCATACCTTACATACGTGACAGGCCTAATCTCTTGTAGGTAAGGTTATGACGTCATAATGACGTCTTAACCTAACCTGCAACCACGGACGCTAAACTAACCTCATTGTCTAGCACATTAGGTATTCTTGCTCGGTGAGGAAAGCAACGGGAAACTACTTCACTCCTCATTTCCCTAGTACGCTTATTTAGTATTGTCTAGTAAATGTACACACAAGCACATTTTTAAAATCTAAACAAAACACGCACTCTCTACCGAGTTAGCCTAAAATCGAACACGAGACACGAAATACGGAATTGAACGTTACAACGCTAAAAATATTTGAGCACACAAATTATATACTTAATACACATACAGCGACACAGTACTTACCTTGAAATTAATATAACATACACAGAACAAGTAAAAAGAGTTTATTTATTCATGACTTAAAAATCATCGAGCCGCTTGACGAAAACATATGCATTTGAAGATGTTGGATGTACAGTAGCAGGAGCGGAAGCGGATGTGTCTAATTACGGCAACGTCGGTAACTTCAAACATACTGAACCACCTTGATTGAATTCTACACCCTATACTTAATGTTGAGAGAGAATACAGATATTAAATACTTCAAATACATAAAACTTGTTTGTATTCAAGATTTAGTGATTTAGAATCCCTATTGTCAACAGTTATGAAAATAGTTTTTAGACAAAGCAAATGCTGGGGCTGTAATTGAAATAAGACTACGGACTGCATGAAGGAGATACTGGGTTTGAAGCCCTACTGTCGGCAACCAGTAGTTCTCTAATCTCAGTAGCTTAACTAGATACTAAGGCTCTTCCCCGACATCTTTCATTCTACTCTACAATATGATTTCGTTTTATCTGTCAATCAATAATAATCATTGAAGTAAAAAGCTTCGAGAGCTGGCACAATTCCTACCTTCGCTGTTGGATGGAGCTTCATTCTATTTCGAATCTTTTTGAGTGAGTAGAAACAGGCTGTAGCAATTGAGGCATTCACGGCCGGCGTTACAAATCATGTCAGCGTTTTCCGGGCTTGTAGGCCGTGGTCCAGGAGCGAGTGAATGTCCCGATGTTTCACCGAAGACTGCGTTCGGCATTGTCAAGGGTTCCGACTGACCGATAGCAGCGAAACTCTCAGTGGAATGAAGTGCTGTTGTTTTTTTCCAAAGTTTTCATTCCCCTCCCTGAAGGGGTGGGCGGGCCATCTAGAGGGTTACGCCCTCTCTCTGGCCAAGAGATGCAAGCGGGTGAAGAAGATATGATGGAGAAGGAAGGAGGGTAAACGAAGTGAGAAATGATAGAAGATGTGTGAGAAGCGGGAAGGTTAGTTGAGGGTTGCAGGGCAGAGATGCAAGGTTAGGAAGTGGAGGGTGGGGGTGAGATTACAAAGTGAAGTGGTGAGGAGTCGAAAGAGATCTGGCGTCGGAAAGATTTGGTGGGAAAGATTAGTTGGGCGGAGGGGTGGACAGACGGGTTGATGAGGTTGAAAGGTAGGAGGAGCTGGCCGGGGGCGACAGTGGGCAGTGCTGGAATGATAGCGAACAGGTCGGGGTGGAGAACGAGAAGGCTCCACTCGGTAATGATGGCGGTAAATATGGGCGCCGTTGTCGATCAGGTTTTGGACGTCTGCTGCCGTTTGAAGGTGGAGGCGAACCATGTACAGTAGGTAGGGCCGGAGCTGTTCTGTATCCGGAACGCACGTCGGGCGGGGATTCCTGTTTCTTGTTGTAAACAATTAAGCCTTTCTTGTGGACAGTCGAGAATTCTTCTGAGAACGCAGAGCACAGTTTTCTGCGAAACGTTAAGAATTTCCCCTTATTTTCTTGACACGGCACAAGCCCAAAAGCCTATACAATATCATGTCTATTCTGAAGTTGTTAATAATAATAATAATAATAATAATAATAATAATAATAATAATAATAATAATAATAATAATAATAATAATAATAATAATAATAATAATAATAATAGTTTTTCGTCCCGCTAACTAAATCTGTCGGTTTTCGGAGACGCTGAGGTGCCGGAATTCAGCCCCGCAGGAGTTCTTCTGTATACTAGTAAATCTCTCGACCAAGACTGGTGACCGAGCTCGATAGCTGCAGCCGCTTAAGTGCGGCCAGTATCCAGTATTCGGGAGATAGTAGGTTCGAACCCCACTGTCGGCAGCCCTGAAAATGGTTTTCCGTGGTTTCCCATTTTCACACCAGGCAAATGCTGGGGCTGTACCTTAATTAAGGCCACGACCGCTTCCTTCCAACTCTTAGCCCTTCCCGTCCCATCGTCGCCATAAGACCTATCTGTGTCAGTGCGACGTAAAGCAACTAGCAAAAAAAAAAAAAAAAAAAAAAAAAACAAGACTGGTGTATTTGACCACATTCATATACCACTAACTGAGCCAGAATCGAACCTGCCAAACTGGGGTTGGAAGGCCTGCGCCTCAACCGTCTGGGACACTCAGTCCGGCTATTATTATTATTTTTATTACTATTATTACTATTATTATTATTATTATTATTGTTGTTGTTGTTGTTGTTGTTGTTCTCCAACTCTTTGACTGAATGGTCAGCGTTGAGACCTTAGGTTCAGAGGGTCCCGGTTCGATTCCAAGCCAGATCAGGGTTTTTTAATCTGATCTGCTTAATTCTTCTGGCTCGGGTACTGGGTGTTCGTGTTTGTCTCAACACTTTCCTCTTCAAATTCAGAAAATACACTATACAACTAACCGGTACAGAAACATACAATAGTGATTACATTCCCTCCAAATCGGACTGGCATCAGGAAGGGCATTCGGTCGTAAATCCACATGTGCGACACAGTTCGCTTCCGCGACCTTACAGGTGTGGGAAGAGCGATAGAATTATTATTATTATTATTATTATTATTATTATTATTATTATTATTATTATCATTAACCGACTCCTTGGCTGAATGGTCAGCGTTGAGGCCTTCGGTTCAGAGTATCTCGGGTTCGATTTGCACCCGTAAGTGTGCTCTGTGTGTTATAGCCTTACAAAGGGCACTAGGAAAGTTTTGCAATACGCGAAAACGGTTGGATGGACACCCCTGTTATGGTGAGGAATGAAAAGAGGGGTGAAAACCGGTCTAGAAGACAGCAAGGCGCGACCTTCACACCAGTTGTTACCAAGCAGTGGGATTGAAACCAAGTTAAGATGTCAGTGTGATCTAAAGGTGAATATCGCGCAATTATCCGCTACAGTTTTGCTCGTGGATTAACTGTTGACCAGTGCCTGGAGGAAATGACTCCTGTGCTGGGGAAGTCTGTCCATATCGGACAACAATTTTCCGCTGGTACAAAGAGTTGCAGAGGGGAAATTTTGGCGTTGAAGACGATCCTCGTTCTGGGCGACCGTCTGAATCAGTGACTGAGGAAAACATTGAAGCTGTGAGGAAAATGTTGCAGCAATAGAGGCGGTTGACATATCGGCAGGTAGAAGAGACCCTCCACATCCTTGCACCAGCTATTCATTCAATTCTACACGACCATCTATATGTTAGAAATGTTTGTTCCTTTTGGGTGTCCCATTCACTCTCAGAGGAACAAAGGGTACATCGAGTGAAATGGTGCCGAAAAATGCTAAAACAGTTTGAAAATGGGACTTTGCGTTAAGTCAATGGCATCGTTACAGGTGACGAAACTTGGCTTTATTATTACGATGTCCCTACAAAATCCCAGAACAAGGCGTGGCTGTTTGAAGACGAGGGTACTCCTGTGACTGTGCGAAAGTCAAGGTCAGGGAAGGAAAGGATGATTGCAATATTCTTCACTTTACGGGGCATCCTGACTCGCGTTTTGCTAGAAACACAAAGGACAGTTACTGCGAAGTGGTACAGTGAGACGTGTCTGCCTCAGGCCATCCAGGCTCTCAAGCAGCTCCGTCCAAGGTCACGGCTCAACACTTGGCTCTTGCATCACGACAATGCTCCAGCACATCGTGCTAAAGTAACAATGGATTTTCTTGCCAGATCAGGGTTGACTGTGTTTGATCACCCTCCATACAGTCCTGATCTTGCCCTATGTGATTTCGCAGTCTTCCCAGGGTGAAGATGAAGCTGAAAGGGTGGCGTTTTGCATCCGGCGAGGAGCTTTTGGCAGCATGGGATCATGTGAAAATGTAACCGAAGAAAAGTGGCAGAGTTGGTTCAGTGACCGGTTCCGAAGTACGGAGAAGTGTTTTGAATGTGGTGGAAATTATTTTGAAAAAGTCTAAAGCGTTCACTCGCATTGCAAAACTTTCCTAGTGCCCTTTGTACATGCATGCGACCCATTACCCTACACGTTGCAATCCGTGAACCCGTCCACCCCATGAGCATAATGTTCTTTTCTATTCACAACACAATAAATTATATGAGGACTGTTCCAAACTTTCCTGGTTATTACATTATACGTTTAGATGTGAAATTTATGAACAGGTAAGATAACAAACCGTGTGAGTTCTTAACACACACACAAAGGTTTAATGTTGACGCGTAGATAGGCGCGTGTCGCCCATCGCGCTCCTATGCGCTACCTAGCGGTGGTGCGGCACATTGCCTACTCTTGTCGAATAACACCAAGAGGTCTGTTCAAGGCTTAATGGCTCCATCCAACAAATAATCACCATCAACAGCGTGTTAGGCCCGCACTCCATATCAGCAATGGAATTATTATTATTATTATTATTATTATTATTATTATTATTATTATTATTATTATTATTATTATTATTATTATTATTATTATTATTATTATTATTATTAGCTACGGTCGCTTCCTTCCCTATTCCTTAACTATCCCTTCTAATCTTTCCATCCGCCTAAATGACCTCAGTTCAAACTTAACAGGTGTGGGACTGGGTTGATAACTACGGGCGCGTATGATTTAACGAACCGTAAAAAATGATGCTTTCTGGCAAGATGCTCTTCCTATCTTCTTTTATACATCAGAGCGAGATATTTTTTCATGCATCACCTGCACTATTCCCTTCCCCCTTGTAAGAGGCGACTAAAAAGGGTCCCCTAGCGACTATCGGGTGAGCCGACCGCTGTTGAAAGGGGCGTTAGAATAACAATACGGTATCCCCTTGCTACTTGTAAGAGGCGACTAAAAGGGTTTCCCCTTGGGGAAAAGTATCCCCTGCCTCTTTTAAGTAGCGATTAAAAAGGGTCGCCTCCTTAGTGTCTCTCAACTCAGGAACGTGGTTGGTGACATTTTTATACAGTTTTAATTTCACTTTCTCTTTTGCTTACTCGATGAGTTAACGAACCGTAAAATAATGTTTTCAGGCAAGATGCTCTTCCTTTCATTTTTAGGTAGTAGAATAATACACACGCGATATCCCTTTGCCTCTTGTAAGAGACGGCAAAAAGGGTCCTGTAGGGGCTCACAAACTTAGGAGCGTGGGTTGCCGACTATAGGGTGATCCGACCGCTGCGGGTAGGGGGCGTTAGAATAACACTACGGTATCCCCTTGCGTCTTGTAAGAGGAGACAAAAAGGGTAGTGAGGTAGTAGAATAACAACAACTCCCTCTGTCATAAGTAGAACTGATTGTCACGTGAATACGTGTGTATTGTCACGTGAATACGTGTGTTAAAGCATTTCCTTTGAAAACTAATTAACGCTCTTTATACTATTTCCTTCTACTTCCTTATCTGATCTATCTGAATATCCTCCTCCTCCTCCTAACAGAGAGTTCTATCCTCCTTATAGAACTAGTAGCTTATAACTACCTCCTCGTCCTCCTCATGGACTTAAGACTTCCTCCTCTTCCTAATAAACCTAGTAGCGTATGATAACCTATTCCTTCTCATAGACTTTCTCCTCCTCATCCTCCTCCTCTTCACCTTGTAGACTTGGTAGTTTTACCTATGTGGGCATGTTAATATCAAATTATATATTATGTTTATGTGTGATCTCTGTGGTGAGATTTCTTCAAGGCGAGACAATTTTCAGCAACATAAAGCTGTTAAGCATAACTTCAGAATATTCCCATGCGTATAATGTTATTCTACATTCAACAGGAGTGATAATATCACACGTCAAGTAATCTACCAGTAGAATATTTAGAAACTCTGTCCAAATGTCGACGGCGTAATGTAAAAAGAAGCGTGATCTAAACGATACGACATCGTCTTAGCCTACTACAAGTTCTGTCACTAACCACACACCTCCAGATAAAAAGAAGTAAGAAGAGGAGATGCACAAGGAGGAACAGGAAGAAGTGAAGGAAGTAGAACTCAGCGTTTCTTTACCATCGGAGGTTCTTTTAATTCTACGTTATTTCCTAAGCCCACTACATGTTCTATCGCTGTGCAAACATCTCAAGAAGAGAAGCAAGATGAGGTAGTGGAAGATAAAGAAAAGATTTCAGCGCTTCTTCGCTAACAAACCGACTGAAGTTTTTAACTAAAGATGTCATTGCAGAAGCACGTACTACATCAAAACAAGTTCTACTGTTTCCTACACATCAAATGTCTGCGCGTATTCTCAATGTTAACAGCAAGACTCTGTTACCCTATGCAGATGTAAGATACTGTAAAGACCTGAAGTTACTCGTTGAACGCTTACAAATCCTAATAACTTATCAAGATGCTGGTTACACAGAGTATGAATCAGGGATTCTAGAAATAGAGCAAGAATTACGTCGTACGGTTATAATTGAGTAATAACTCTTTAAAGTGAAGACGCACATGAGTTACATCAACGAGCTCATCGCACTTACCGTTGCAGACGTGTCATCACATGTTGAAAAGATGAACTGAATCTCCCGTATTTTTTTGTCATTCGTTTTACAGTAACTCACAAACTTGCTGTCAAAGTGTACCTCAACACTTTTGTTACTAGAAACGGTAACCTTACCTCCTATGCGATCTTTATCGACTCCCCTTGAAAGAGTTGACCACATAAGGTAACTTATGGGTGAGGATGAAACGTGTGTTAACCTTGCCTATAAACGTTGACTTTTTCAAAGTGTCCCCAATTACTGTCTCCTTTTAGAAGTGTTAAAATGGTAAGGTTCATTCATTCACTTAATATAAACATGTAGATGACCTTTCCTGTTCATAACACAAGAAACTGTATGCTTACTGTTCAAATCCTTTCTGTTCTTTACAAAATACATGTTGATTTGAAATTTATGAACAAGGTAAAATAACAACTGCGAACCATGTGACCTTGCCGTGGTGGGGAGGCTTGCGAGTCCCAATGATGCAGATAGCCGAGCCGCGGGTGCAACCATATCGGATGGGTATCTATTGAGAGATCAGACTAACGAATGGTTCATCGAAAGAGGGGTAGCAACCTTTCGGTAGTTGCAAGAGCGGCAGTCTAGATGATTGACTGATACGGCTTGTAATATTACTCAACATGGCTTAGCTGTGTTGATACTGCTACTCGGATGAAAGCAACGGGAAACTACAGCCGTAACTAACTCCCGAGGACATGCAGCTCTCTCTGTATGAATGATGTACTGATGATGGCTTCCTCCCGCGTAAAATATTCCAGAGGTAAAGTAGTCCCCCATTCGGATCTCCGGGTGGTGACTACACGAGAGGGGAGGAAGATGGATACTGACATTCTGCGAGCCGGAGCGTGGAATGTTAGAAGTTTCACTCGTTGTGGTAGGTTAGAGAATCTGAAAAGGGAAATGGATAGGCTAAAGTTAGATGTAGTTGGTATAAGTGAAGTACGTTGGCAGGAAGAACAAGATTTTTGGTCAGGCGACTACCGAATTATCAACACAAAATCAAACAGGGGAAATGCAGGAGTTGGTTTAATAATGAATAAGAAAATAGGGCAGCGGGTAAGCTACTATGACCACCATAGTGAAAGAATTATTGTCGTCAAGATAGACACCAAGCCAATGCCCACCACAATAGTGCAGGTCTATATGCCTACTAGTTAAGCGGATGATGAAGAAATCGAAAGAATATATGAGGAGATAGAAGATTTAATACAATATGTAAAAGGTGACGAGAATCTAATTGTGATGGGAGACTGGAATGCAGTGATAGGCCAAGGAAGAGAAGGTAGTACAGTAGGAGAATTTGGATTGGGACAAAGGAACGAAAGAGGAAGTCGGCTGGTTGAATTCTGCACTGATCATAATTTAGTCCTTGCCAATACTTGGTTCAAACACCACAAACGACGGCTGTATACGTGGACGAGACCTGGAGACATTGGAAGGTATTAAATAGACTTCATTATGATTAGGCAGAGATTCAGAAACCAGGTGTTGGATTGCAAAACTTTCCCAGGAGCAGACGTGGACTCTGACCACAACTTCTTGGTCATGAAATGCCATCTGAAGTTGAAGAAATTGAAGAAAGGAAAGAATGCAAAAAGATGGGATCTAGACAAGTTTAAAGAAAAGAGTGTGATGGATTGTTTCAAGGAACATGTTGCAAAAGGACTAAATGAAAAGGCTGAAGGAAACGCTGTAGATGAAGAGTGGAGAGTCATGAAAAATGAAGTCAGTAGGGTTGCTGAAGAAATGTTAGGAAGGAAGAAAAGGTCAACTAAGAATTAGTGGATAACTCAGGAGATACTAGACCTGATTGATGAACGACGGAAATACAAGAATGCTAGAAATGAAGAGGGCAGAAAAGAATACAGGTGATTAAAGAATCAAGTTGATAGAAAGTGCAAGGTAGCTAAGGAAGAATGGCTGAAGGAGAAGTGCAAGGATGTCGAAGGCTGTATGGTCCTGGGAAAGGTAGATACTGCATACAGGAAAATCAAGGAAACTTTTGGAGAAAGGAAATCTAGGTGTATAAATATTAAGAGCTCAGATGGAAAGCCACTTCTAGGGAAAGAAGACAAAGCAGAAAGATGGCAGGAGCATATCCAACAGTTGTATCAAGGTAAAGATGTAGATAATTTGGTTCTGGAACATGAAGAGTCTGTTGATGCTGATGAAATGGGAGACCCAATTTTGAGGTCAGAGTTTGACAGAGCTGTGAGTGACCTAAATAGGAACAAGGCAGCTGGAATTGATGACATTCCCTCTGAATTACTGACTGTCTTAGGAGAAACCAGCATTGCAAGGTTATTTCATTTAGTGTGCAAGATGTATGAGAGGAGAAGTCCCATCCGATTTTCGGAAGAATGTTGTTGTACCTATTCCCAAGAAAGCCTGTGCTGACAGGTGTGAAAACTACCGCACCATTAGTTTAGTATCTCGTGCCTGCAAAATTTTAACACGTATTATTTACAGAATAATGGAAAAACAAGTTGAAGCTGAGTTGGGAGAAGATCAATTTGGCTTCATAAGAAATGTAGGAACACGTGAAGCAATCCTGACTTTACGTCTGATCTTAGAGGATCGAATCAAGAAGGACAAGCCCACGTACATGGCATTCGTAGATCTAGAAAAGGCATTCGATAATGTTGATTGGATCAAGCTATTTATGATTCTGAAGATGATAGGGATCAGATGCCGAGAACGAAGAATTATCTACAATCTGTATAAAAATCAGTCTGCAGTGATAAGAATCGAGGGCTTTGAAAAAGAAGCAGCAATCCAGAAAGGAGTGAGGCAAAGCTGCAGTTTGTCCCCTCTCCTTTTCAATGTTTACATAGAACAGGCAGTAAAGGAAATAAAAGAGAAATTTGGAAAGGGAATCACAGTCCAAGGAGAGGAAATCAAAACCTTGAGATTTTCCGATGATATTGTTATTTTATCTGAGACTGCAGAAGATCTCGAGAAATTGCTGAATGGTATGGATGAAGTCTTGGGTAAGGAGTACAAGATGAAAATAAATAAGTCCAAAACGAAAGTAATGGAGTGCAGTCGAACGAAGGCAGGTGATGCAGGAAATATTAGGTTAGGAAATGAAGTCTTAAATGAAGTAGATGAATATTGTTTCTTGGGTAGTAAAATAACTAACGATGGCAGAAGTAAGGAGGACATAAAATGCAGACTAGCACAAGCCAGGAAGAGCTTTCTTAAGAAAAGAAATTTGCTCACTTCAAACATTGATATCGGAATTAGAAAGATGTTTTTGAAGACTTTCGTGTGGAGCGTGGCATTGTATGGAAGTGAAACATGGACGATAACTAGCTCAGAAAGAAAGAGGATAGAAGCTTTTGAAATGTGGTGTTACAGAAGAATGCTGAAGGTGAGATGGATAGATCAAATCACGAATGAAGAGATACTGAATCGAATTGGTGAGAGGAGATCGATTTGGCTAAATTTGACGAGAAGAAGAGATAAAATGATAGGACATATCTTAAGACACCCAGGACTTGTTCAGTTGGTTTTTGAAGGAAGTTTAGGTGGTAAGAACGGTAGGGGTAGACCAAGGTATGAATATGACAAGCAGATTAGAGCAGATGTAGGATGCAATAGTTACGTAGAAATGAAAAGTTTAGCACACGATAGGGTGGCATGGAGAGTTGCATCAAACCAGTCTATGGACTGATGACTCAAACAACAACAATATAACAACCAACAATGCATGTTGTAAACATGAAATATGGGTTGTATGCATTAAAAATTGGCAGGCGTGCCACCACCTTGTTCACTTCTGCTACTTGGTAGAGGATGCTTGATGTCCCCCTCCCCCCCCCCCCCACGCACACCTCTATTCTCCTATGAACAGGGTAACGTAACATCAGGGAATGCATGTGATTAAAACACTCACAAAAGTGCGTGTCAGTCATCTTATTTGCATGCACTAACATTGAACTAACTGCTAGTGGGCGATCTGTTAACGATTTTAGCAACTAGTTGCCAGGCAGCGCAACCCCTCATTTTCTTCTTAGCCGCGTGGGAGCGCAGTGATATGTCTCGCCTCCCCGGCACAGTAACTCACTAAGTCGCCGCGAGAGAGAGGTGATGTGTTAGCACGCAGGCGCAATATCATTCGCCTATGCTTCACCCACATCGCCACCCACGCGAGCATGCAATAAAAGTCACTGCAGAGAGTGATCAGCTGCCAGTCTTCCCACGAGGCATTGGCCTGACATCATTGACTAGGGGTCAATGACCTGCCTGCATCAAAGAATTTTGCTGATTCAGCAAAAATTCAACTTTCCCGCCACTAGGGGTCAATGACTTCGTGGGAAAATGCTGACTTAGCACCCATTGTTTTAGAACATACATAGCTCATCTACTCTTATCATTAAATAGTTAGGAACTGAGTCTGGCCATCGCCGTTTTGTTCTCCCGCTTCTTCCCTTACCCTCCATAACAGAGTCCGTTATTCTGGTAGGTATCCTATCCTCCTCCACTCGCCTCACATGACTCCAACGCCGAAGTGGGTTTATGCGTACAGCTTCATCCATCGAGTTCATTCCCATTTTAGCCTTTATCTCTTCGTTACGAATACCCTCTTGGTATTGTTACCACCTTTTTTACCACCAATCATTCTCGCTGCTTTCATGTCTGCAACTTCTAACTTACGAATAAGAATTCGCGTAAAGCTAAATTGGTCTAAAAACAGGCCGATGTAAAGATACTTTCATCCAGGAGCTGACTTCCTTCTTACAGAATACTGTTGATCGCAACTGCAACCTCATTGGGCTTTGCTGCACCTTGATTCAATCTCAATTACTGTACTACCATCCTGGGAGAGCACACATCCTAAATGCTTGGAACTGTCTCCATGTTCGAGCTTTGTATCATCAATCTGATATTCACTTTTCTTGTATTTCTTACCTACTGGCATCAATTTAGTCTTGGAAATGGTAATTTTCATACCATCCTCTTTGCACCTATCATCAAATCCCAAGATATTTTCTGCATGCTTTCGGCACAATCTGCCAATATAACTAGGTTGTCACCATGAGCCAAACTACTTATTACAGTTTCACCTAGCTGAATCCTTCCCTGTCACTTTATACCTTTCATGGTCCATGTAAACGATGAACAACACAGGTGAAATGCTGCAGACTTGTCTAACCCATGTATATAACTAAAACTGAGTTCTCATTCTATCAAAAATTCCCACTGCAGCCTTGTAACCGGTACTACAGCGGTTACACTAAACAAAACACTAAACACAGTAAAGGAAGGAAAACAAGCGCAGTTACACAGTACCAAAGAGCACTACACACACAGTGAAACATCAGCTGAAACTACGCGCATCTCCGCCAATAACAACATTAGTAAATATCAGTAGGGCCAACTAGTGGACAATAAACCAGGAAGGTGCTGGGAACCTACCAAGGGTATGGATATGGCTTAGGTTGCAGTTCCAGAAATAATCAACCGTGATCCTTAATTTTCAAAGTATTATTTACAAATGGACTTTACACACAAATTCCGAACAAATTCCGCCACGAGGAAGGTACCGGCCCATAACGATAGTAAAATACAACCTACATGTTCTGTAGAGACCCACCAATTATTAATACACGTTCTTTGACAATAGCTTCCTATGAGTTCAAAGATTCAAACAAACTATACATCTAGTTACAAATCCATTTGTACAATGCAATTTAGTAGGTAAGAAGAAACGTAATTCGCTATTGCAATTTACAGTGAAGTTAAACGTACTTTTCGAAACCTCTGGCGTACATGAAGTGACACGGAACTACCAGAGGCAAAACCCCAAGGTAAATATATTAAACTACAATTTACATATTTAGCGAAACAAGGAACGGGGAATGCCTCGAAAACAAACAGGCAAGCCCAGCTGAAAAGCTAAGGCATCATAAATAATTAAGTGGCGAATCTAGGTGAGGTTAGGGCAGACTCCTATATAAAAAGCAACCGAACATCACAGGAAATTTAAGCTGGAACAGAAATCAAGAGTGCTTACCCCTAAATGGCCCATCCCGGTAGCGAAACGACGTCAAAACTTCGGACAACCAGACAGACGGCTCACAGACCACAGACAGATCAAGTCTGCTGCCTCGTTCTCTTTAAAAGGGGAATTCTGGCTTTGGAGTAGCCAATCAGAAAGCAGGGGCCCGCCTATCGCCACCCAGATTCACCAATCACAACTCCTACTTCAGTCGCGAACTTTAAATAAGTTTCTCGATTACGCACGATCGCGAATCTTCCATTTCCAGAACAGTCAGAAAATACTTTCTAGAATACATAACCAACAAAAGGCAACACACCCAGTTCAAAAATTCATGTGACACTTTCTGGACAGCTCCAGTAAATATAGAAATGAAATCTACTATTTACAAATACCATATGTTACCAAAATATTACACTGTACAGGTTAGGTCGTTACATGGAATACAAATAAAACATATCACCACACTTCAGATTATACAGTAATTACTACGGAAGGTTTACAAATAAAGTCTTCAATAAACACTTTCCACTTCCAATACATTCTACACCTGTGACAAGCCCAATTGTCCACATAAATGCCTTTGACTGATTTTAATACCCTACCCTTAATACCATAGTCCTCCAGTACGGCGAACATGTTTTCCTTTGGTACTTTGTCATATTCCCTTATTTAGAGCTACGAAACATAAAGAAGAATTAAATATTATCCAGGATTCGGCAAGCCGAAAATTTGTCCAGCAGTACGAGGGGCCCAATTCATTAGTAAAGATCTCAGCCTTGAGCTCCAAGTTTGCATGTTGCGATGCTATGTTTTCCCTGTCCTTCTGTATGGTTTCTAAGGCTAGGCGCGCAGCCCGTTCCTGGAGAGGCGGACTGAAGCTTTCAAATTGTACTTGTACAGAAGAATGCCTCGAATATCCTGCGTAGAAAGGAAGACCAATTAAGTCCTCAACTTGTTAAATAAGAAGAAAAAGCTTCTAACATTCGTCAAGGAATGGAAGCTCAGGTACATCGGCACATCATGAGAGGTGAACAATATGATCCTCTCCAACTCATGATCGAGGGAAATATTGAAGGAAAATGATCACTTGCGAGATGGAGAAATTCCTGGCTTAGAGACCTGGACCGATGTTATGGACGAACTTCCACTCAAATCTTTCAACCCGCTGTTTCGCGAGTAATCATATTTATTGGATCGGCAACATTCGTAGGGAGACGGCGTCCTAAGAAGAAGCATTCTTCAATTACTTGTCGCATTCTGAAAATCTGATCCTGACAGCACCTCTTTAGTTTGAATCCACATATTTTCATCCAACTTACTCTCAACCACTGATCGCATCCTCCCTTCCTAAATCCCAGTGAACACCTTGCCTGGTATCCTGGCCGGTAATATACCTCGATAGTTGTGCAATCCTTGCTGTCCCCTTGCCCTAAAGGTGAGAAATAATTTCGAAATCATGGTCTTAAAGATGTGTAAGTATGTTTCGAATTAAGAAATAAAATGTTAACAATAAAATGTCACACTGGCTAGGTGCAGTACATTTTCTACGAACAGTCTGCGGCCATGACACGACACAGCCCCAGGCCATACTTTTTTGCTGGACAAGGCAGAACAGTTAGAAAATGCACGCTACACAGATACGAATGCTGCGGTGATCTGCAGCAGTTACTGTGACCGACCGAATATATAACGAGTAAGTGTGAGGATTCCTCGTTATCACCGCTATCGGTCGTAAAATCCGCTATTGTTTCTTTTTGTATAATAGAAAAAAATGTAGAGATCAACATTAGAATCACAAAATTTCAGGAAGTATTCTTCTGAAATTCTAATATGTCGTGTTCAACCGTGCCCTCCAATTTGAAAATCCGTGACGTGTGGTGAAGTGTTATGTGTTAACCAACGCTGTTTGACGTTGCCGAAGAGAGGAAACTTAAGTTTTCGTCAACAAACCGGCTACAGACCTTTTAAATATGGGTGTATCGCAGAATGTTCAAATCAGTCGGTCACCATTGTTCTGCATTCATTACTGTCACCCAGGTGGCGAATTCTGCATCATCATCATCACCATCATCATGTGTTCTGCCCACAGGCAGGTTTTCACATCGCACTTCTCCATGTTCTCCTGTTTTCTGTCATCCTCTTCAGATCCTTCTAAGTTCCCCCTTCTTTGATGTCATCTGTAATCTTGTACCTTTACTTCCTCTCGGTCTCCTTTCGCAAACTAATCCTTCCAGTGCTTCCGTTAACAAACACGCCTATTTCAGTGAGTATCCTATACAGTTCTTTCTTTCTCTTGTAACTCGCAGCAGTCTTCTCTTCTCAGCAACTCTTTCCGATACTTTTTACTTTTTCACTGTTTCCATCCAGCTTATTCTCTCCATTCCCCTCCACATCCATATCTCAAACGCATCTACCATTTTATCATCTTCCCTTCTCAATGTCTACGTCTGTGTCCATATAAAGCCACACTCCAAACAAAGCATTTACTAAGTGTTTTTCTCAAAGCTGTATCTAATTTGCCACATAATAATCTCCCCCTCCTACAGAACGTTACTTTCGCTGTAGCAATACGAGTTTTCACCTCCTGATGGCATCTCATGTCTTAATTTATTGTACTTCCAAGATATTTGAAAACTTTTAATTGGCTGATGGTAATTTGCCTTATCTTAATATTTGTCTTCGCATGACATGGCCATTCCACCAGAATCGATTTTCTCTTTTCACGAATGGGGCCACGCCAAGTCTACGTCGCACTTCTTCATTTCTGAGATGGTCCAAAAGAGTCAGCCCCAGTGACCATCTCAGCATCCTCATATCTACATCATGGAAGATCTGTCTATGTTTCTTTGTCGAAAGGCAACATTCTACTCTATAAAGAGCAACTAGTCGTATCAGTGTTTTGTAAAGTTTAGCCTTCGGGTATTTAGGAATATTTTCATCGCAGAGGACACCAGCTACCTGTCTCCACTTGGACCATGCTTCGCTGACCCTCACCCGTGTGTCAGTGGTGGCATCGTTATCTGATGTGGCCAGAGAAGAAGGAGAAGAAGAAAACCTACACCTATTTTCCACTCATTGACCGGGTCAGGGATGGAATGAATGAAACCCCCATTTTGCGCCGAGGATAAGAATTGTGCCAGCTGTCGAAGCCTGTCACACTCCTCTGGGGCAATGATTAATGACTGACAGATGAAATGAAATAATACTAGAGAGTATTGCTGGAATTATAGATGAAGGGGAAAACCGGAGTACCCTGAGAAAATCCTGTCCCGCCTCCGCTTTGTCCAGCACAAATTTCACATGGAGTGACCGGGATTTGAACCACGGAACGCAGCGGTGAGAGGCCGACGCACTCCCGCCTGAGCCACGGAGGCTCTTGATGTGGCCAGAGATCCAAGATAATTAAAACATTTGACCTTTTGCATAGTCCGGCCTTTCATGGAATTGGTTTGGGGGCCGCATTCTACACGTTTCAAGTTGTTGATGTTGAGTCGACGACCATTCTCATCCATCGTCTGTTTCCAATTTTCCACCTGGTGTAGAAGTACAAAGCTGTAATCTTGTGAAATTGCCGTATCATCTGAACATAGGAGTGTCCGGGGATAGGGACACTGAATGTCAGCTGTTGCCGTATCCATACAATGGTTGAAGTTTAGGGATAAGAGGGATGAACCTTGATGAACACGGACAGTGATGTTAAATGGCTCTGAGAGCTCAGCCGGACATCGAATCACGCTTGTGACGTTATGGTACAGAAGTAGGATCCATCCTAGATATACTTGTGGAATTCCATGGCTCCGAAGTGCTCGCCAGATGAGATCGTGTGGGACCCGATTGTGAGGTTTATCTAGGTCTAAAAATGCTAAATGCATGGTATTATTATTATTATTATTATTATTATTATTATTATTATTATTATTATTATTATTATTTTCTCTGTACCTTTCCATCAACAAACGTGTGGCACGGATAGCAGCGATGGCAATGCATCCTCTGACCAATCCTCACAGATTTCGTGTTATGGCAACAACAATACATGTTTCATCTCTTTCCAAATTTTATATAAAGCGATTTAGGTATAACATTGGTCATGCATATTATTTATTGGAACCAATATTAACCTAGTCTCCTCTTATTGCTTTAAAACTTAATTGACTTAATCATCTTGTAATTAAATTAACCCATCAGCCTACCATCCTAAACAGTATGGAGTTTGGTTGAAATACACCAAGCCACTTTCCACTAGAAAGAAAACAAACAGGCAGAAACCATAACTGGAAACTATAAGTATTTATATTATTATTTCCACCTCAGCCGGTTAAAAATTAGAGATGTTTACTGAAAGTACATTCAATAGTTTGTGGGATTCTTCTTCCTCTGGTGCCGTCTCTTCACAGAAGGTTCATTTATTAAAATTAAAACAGCTTATATCAGCACGCATTAAAATAATTTAGTCCAAAACTGGTTTTCAGAATCTTCGTCCCAACATCAATGGATCATTAAAATTAAAATATTAAAATTCACATCATTGTGTCGTCTTGATTTTTAACGTATAAAGGACAGTTGAGTTACGTTAAGAAAGCACTACTCAAAGGTAACAGAAAATGTAGTATTGTCTTCCAGTAACCAGTTACCTTCCAGCATGATGAGAAGTGTTTTTCTACATCCAGTTAAACTCATTAACTGGAAATAAACGATTTATTACCATTCAAACGATTTCAAGTTAAAGTGATTCCTTTATGCACTTCGCACGAAGCTGCTGTAATACCGTAGCCGTGAGGGAACGTACTGGAGTGGAAGTAATGCATCATTAATCGCTGCACCTTCTCCGTTGATAAATCCATTTTTAATGAGTTCTGTCTACTCCAGGATTATCAATTTCTCTTCAACCGTGATAAGTATTGAAGGTTGAGTAAATGAAGGATATGAATTGGTGTATTCGTCCTACAAATTAGGAAACTAGTCAGAGGATGAAATGATGCTGTTGATTAAGAAGAAGACTAATTGGCACATCAAGTACACAAAACACTAGTAAGGCCTATAGGAACATGGACAATGACGGGAAAGACTAAACAAATGCTCGGAACATTGGAAAGGTAATTGTTAAGCAATAAAGGCTGCATGGAACAGCTCTTGGTAACAATGAGTGGTGTTTAAGAATGAATCAGGGATTTCATAAGAAATACAACCCACTTGTTAAGTCTTCAGTCCAAAGGCTGGTTGGACCTTCAGATATCACCACCAGAGGTTATACGGTTGTGTGCAGACCCCATAAAACGATGGCACCGCCATAGTGAGGTGTACTAGGTCTGATGAGGAGTGAGGTAGAATGATCCTGAGACTTCAGTGGAAGAATCATTTGGCTTTGGGTCGAGTGATATCGCCCATTTACAGTGAAGAAATGGACGAAGTCACTGCAGCAGTAATTCAGCTATTTATCGAGCAATCATTGCGTCCCGAGCACCAGAGTAGTTAATTAATACCCAAGGAAAGGACTGTAAAGGAGACAACATTAGTGAGACGACATTCTTTCCATTCACCAAACAGGAAGTGAATACAATTAAGGAGGGACTTAAGATTCTACCTCAGACGGTTGAGGCGCTGGACTTCTGACCCCAACTTGGCAGGTTCGATCCTGACTCAGTCCGGTGGTATTTGAATGTGCTTATATACGTAGACCTCGTGTCGGTAGATTTACTGGCACGTAAAATAACTCCTGCGGGACTAAATTTCGGCACCTCGGTGACTCCGGAAACCGAAAAAGTGTAGTTAGAGGGACGTAAAGCCAATAACATTATTATTTAAGAAGATTCTTACATTTAATTCTTGCTGACGTGAGATGATCCTACAGTTTGTGCCTGTAGAGTTGTTTACGTCCTCCACGTGCTGATAGGATCATCTTTCTGATCTGCGAGTAAACCTTAATCACTCTGAAACACTCGACATCACGCAGCCGATAACGAGAATGCTGCTGAGCGTGCCATTTACTTCGCTGAAAATGGTGAGCTGATAAGATGATTCTTAATTTACAAGGTTTTAAAAGGAAGAATCCATACTTCCCAGTTTCGACTGAGTTAATATAACTTTAAAGCTTTTCGGTCTATCGGGCACTAATTATAACACCTATAACATTATAACATAACTGTAAAGAAAAGCACACACTTAAACAATGGCAGGCTTCGTTCTTGAAGGAATAAAATCAGATTCCGTCAATTCACACTTTATTTTATAATTTATTTAAATTGATAGAGACTGTTTGGAAATGTGGAAACATTCATGTTCAAATCCTGCTTATACCCTTTAATACTTGAAATTTCGAACTTGCCTTAATAAAGAGCTCCAGTAGTACGTCCTCTCTCCTTGCTAAACTAACAAGGAATGGGATGTGGTGTAATGCTTTGTCAATGGCGAGTGGCCAGCTTGCTTATTTGTCGGTAACGTTCCGTTACGTCATTCTCCGGTGATGTCAGTGGTTACTTTGAATTGTCCTTTAACTCTTATTATTAATGTTATTATTATAATTATCGTATATTAATTGTTTTGGAAACTATATAGGGGTTGTTTAATGAGCATTTAATGGGCAAGCAATTTTACCGTTAATTTTCCGTAACGTCATTTTGCTCTAACACAACTAAATATCTTTCCTTTTGGATGTGCCTTGCCAATGTGTATAAAATCGGGCACATATTGCACCAGCTTTATTAGGAAGAAGAACATGAGACCTATGAAGGTTGTTTGGTTCGTGAAGGTCATACAGATGCCACACCACAACAGTATTTGAAAATTGCGAATCAGATGAATATTAGTTTTATACATGAACTCTCACACGATATTTACATGACAGGATTGGACCTAATATGAATGTTTATTCATGATTGAACGCTTAACATATTTTATTGTAAATTGTTTGTGACCATTTTTATGTTAGGGCATTTTTTTACAATTTGTTCTACGTAACACCGACACAGATAGGTCTTATGGCGACGATGGGAAAGGGGAATTGGGAAGGTAGCGGCCGTGGCCTGGTGTGAAAATGGGAAACAACGGAAAACTATATTCAGGCCTGCCGAGAGTGGTCTTCGAACCGACTATCTCCCGGGTACAAGCTCGCAGCTGCGCCCTCCTAACCGCACGGCCAACTCTCACGGTGCATAGTTTTTAAAGGTCCAATGCATGTAAGTGAGTTTAATCTGTAAGCTGAAGAAGATAATAGTAATAGATTCTCGAAAGATGTACTTATACTGTATATCCTTATGTATTTGATGTATTATCAAATATACTAGGCATTGTATTGACAAGCCGAGAACTTAAATAATTAATAATAGTGATTTAAATCAATACGCTTAATTAAGGCCACGGCCGCTTCCTTCCAACTCATCGGCCTTTCCTATCCCATCGTCGCCATAAGACCTATCTGTTTCGGTGTAACGTAAAGCCACTAGAACAAAATTAAGTCAATACGGACCATTGAAGACCAGTATGGTCAAAATTGTATATACCTGAATAATATGACAAGTTAATACACAAAGGAACATTTGTATATTACCCATGTTCAGTGTTTGTGTAGGCATATAAAATCATTTATTTGACGTAGAGTTCTGCAAAATAAATTGTTTTGGCCTTGAGAACGCATACAAAAATAAGTACGAGAAGAGGTATGTGACCAGCTAAATAAATTCGAGTGCTAAGGGTTAGAGAACTGATTATTTAATGCATTGTAACTTCGTAGACCCTGAGTCAGTTTCTCCCTTTGGAAGCATTGAATCCTTCACTTCTCGGCTCAAAATTCCATACGGATGTTCGTCGAAAACGATTCGTTAGATGCAAATAAATGAATCGCTATCAACTTGAGTTTCATTTACTGAAAGACATATTTATGATTATTTGATTTTCCCAAAGAAAAATTTGGTCTTTCACACATACATGTATTTAATCATTTAGGCAGCGTAAGCCAACGAAGCACTCGAAGGATCGTTTCTTCTTTGACTTCCTTCACTGAAATCACAAGTACTCGGCTCCTAATATTTCATACAGATAAACCTTCTTCAATAAATGCTCTAAACAACGGTGAAAAATACTTCAAAACCCGCTCCGTAGTTCTCGAGATTACCCCGCACAAACACACCTACCAAGGACCTCATTTTGTATGTGTATAATTATGATGTCTTATACGTTTTTCCCTACTAGTGTGGTTGCTGTTCGTCCGGCTCTTGGCTGAATGGTCAGTTTACTGATCTTCGATTCAGAGGGCCTCGGATTCGATTCCCCGGTCTGACAATTTAACTTCATTTGGTTCATTCCTCTGGCTTGAGGACTAGGTGTTTGTGTTCACCTTAATACACTTCTCACTGCACTACCACCCACCACAGAAACACACAATAATGAAAACAATACAGTCTCCTCCCCATAATATTGTTGCGAGGAATGGTATCCTGCTGTAAAACTTAGCCAAAATTCAGCAGCACGTGCCGACCGCTATAATTTGGTGGGAAGGCTAGGGAGAAGAAGTATGGCGTTTCTTCTTCTTATTCTTATTCTTGAGGATGTCCGAACCTCCAACGCATTAAGGTCGGAACTTGATGGAAATTCGTCCCGGTTTTACAGCCGTATGACCTTCCTGATGCCAACCCTAGGTGGAAGGATGCAATTACTGTTGCGTGTCCTGTAGTGCTTGGTAGTATTAGTATACAGGGTGGTCGGAAACAACGTTAACCGGGTATATGAGCGTTAGAGGGTTGTCATACTGATAAATAATTTGAAAAAAAAAATCGATATCTTGCGCCATTGTAATTTTATCAGCTGCAGAAGTTGGCGAATCAGATTGCTTCGTGGGCGAATTCAAATGGGCTTTGTGAGACGGTGTTGCTAAAACTGCACGTGGCTGAATACAGGCTTGAGAGCACCAATCGAAGAAAAGAACTCCGCCAGGAGAGGGATTTGAATATAGTCCTCCGAGCTGAGAGGATCGCACCACAGCAAGTACGCTTCGGTTACACTGGCTAAAATCCACGGTGTTTGTGCTTGTTGCTGATTTTTCGGCATGGATCTCAAGCCGTTCTTAACCCACGTGCAGATTTAGCAACACCGCCTCTCAAAGCCCATTTGAGTTCGACCGCGAAGCGATCTGATTGGCTAACTTCAGCAGCTAATAAATTGACAACGGTGCGAGATATCGAATTATTGTTTTCAAATTGTGTATCAGTATGACCAACCCTCTAACGCTCATATGCCAGGTTCACGTTGTTTCCGAGCACCCTGCATCAAGAAAAGTGTATTAAGATGAGCATAAACAGGTTCTCCCAAAGCCAGAGGAATTAACCTTACTCCGTTGAAATCTTTGACCCGGCCGGTAATCAAACCCTGGATCCCGTGAACCGAAGACCAATGCACTGACCATTCAGCCAAGGAACCGGAGAAAGAAGAGTATGGTTACTGCTCGCCCGAATCAGCCTAAGCTGTTAACACTCTACGTAGCATTATATTTTTTCATTACCCATGTTCGACCCAGAAAATTGTTTACAGTACAATTTTCTACGTTATTTCAGACGAAGCTATGCCCATGCTCAATGCGGCTGAAGCCAGTCTCAAAGCTCTTAATAAGGGTGACATCTCAGAAGTACGAGCCTTCAAGAGTCCTCCTATGGGTGTCCAGCTTGTCATGGAGGCCATGTGCATTGTGAAGAACGTAAAGCCGAAGAAGGTAAGTGGATTCTTAATACACCATCAGTTAGCTCTGTTCGCAACAATTTCCCCGTTAACGGCCGGCATGCTTTCGAAGCCTAGTTGGCCGGCTGTGTTTGCATACCTTGTCCGCGGGGTGCTAGGATTTCCCCAACTCGAGACACAGCGTTGTCAACTCTCCGTTGTAACTACTTAGCCTCTGAGCGCGAACAGCGAGATTGGACAGATCTGCTTGCAGCTGTGAAACACTAGAAACTTGCCAAGTGAATCGGATCCAGGGCCAGCACGCTTTTGAAGTACTCCACGTGGGCTGTCACTGACGAAGCGAGCATGCTATTGGTCAAGAGCCGTCTGCTACGGATCACAACAGAGGCGACTGTAGACAATCATAATTATGATTACAGTCGGGGGATGGTACTGCTTAACGTTTGAGTCGCCGGTCGTTAAAGAGGAAATTGAGAGAACTATACCTTTTCAGTTCCCATTACATCGCCAACGTTTCCTGTAAGCCTTTGTAGAGGCGTGGCTTGCATAATCAACGGCAGAAGTTAAGGTAGTGCTGATACACATGGTAGTGGAAAAATGAGACTATTTACTGCATACCCTTCTACCCCACTAGCTACAGAGTAGTAAAGGGCCAGTGTTGTTTACCCTTCAGCCCATCTACGTCCATGATCCTTGCGCGGTGGAATTTGGAATGGTTTGATAAACTACCCAAAGATTTTAAAGAACATTACTTAATTCACTCAGGCTAGAGCACTAGTTTTAGGGGAATTCAGCCACAGCGGTGCGAGTATGCATTCGTTCTATTCAAGAGGGACGAACTCATCGGCATGAAGGTTCCCTACGGTTCCATCATGCCTCGGAGATGATAGAATAGACATCTTGTGCGAGTGACTATTTTGGAGTGTACAGCTGTATGACAAACACTCGCTTCTGAATTTGGATGTGTTGTGCAGCATCCAGTCTTCATATATCTAGGTCAGGTGTCGTCAACTGGCCTGTAGTTTTATTTTGTGCAGCGTATTGAGAGCTGTGCAAGAGGTGTTTGTATGTGCGGTCCTAGACAACTCATTCACTTATATGAACAGTAGCAGATTGGTTGACCGAGGTTGCAGCAACTAATTAGAATGTGTTACTGGTTTTGAGGCACAACAGTTATAATAATGAATTATGACGAAGGGCAGTTTGTACATGTTTGTTAATTTTTGTAATTGTTTTCTAGATTTTGATGCATTTTGTCTGCATTTTGTCGTCAGGTCTGCATCTTTCTGCATTTTGTCTGCAAGACTTTGCTGTTGTTGTTCTATGTTGTACCTTTTTTCTGCAAGTTTGTATAAGTATCGATGCGATCAATGATTGTCTTTCGGTACAGTGTAATGTGTAGCATAAGTAAATTCATTTAGGCCCTATTACTAGACAAGTATTAAACACAAGAAATGTATGACCCAAATGCGTATGGGCTCGATTTTATTTTAAAAAATGACACAGAAAAGGTCAGTGTTTTCCCGTTCAGAAATTACAGTTATTTCGTTCTGAATTATTTTAATAAGAATAGGGTGTTACGAGACCTGTCTCAAAATGAAAAATAATTTCATACAGCGTTTCCTTTAAAATAAAACATTTTTAATTGCGTCTGGTAGAAATTACGAGTCAGTCGAGTGGCTGAGTCATTGACAAGACGCCACTGTTATCAATTGATTCATTCCCGCCTTCCGCTGTTTCACATAAGCGTTTTGAAGGGCAGGCGCTTGCAGGCGAGTAACTCTAACCTGAGTTGAAAACCCCTGGCCTAGAAAGTTCCACGTCGTATGTAGCATCAGGAAATTTGTTTACTATGTGGATATTGCTTCAGCTATCTTTGACTGCTCACTGCAGGCAACTCCGGCTGCAAAATTGCGTAGAATGTTGCGTATGTAAGAACGAATTACATTCCATTGTATTTTCTTGACAAACGTCGCTTCTTTCTGCCAGACCACTGTGTTTCCTTATTGTAATGGCAGTAGGGGTTAGGTCTCTGTGTTAATCGCGTCTGTATTGGTTCGATATTACACCGGACATTTTGACGACGAGCAGTTCAGCAAACCTCGTCATACTTTTTTAAGGAATAGTGGCCCGTTTTGTTGTGTATAAAAGGGAATTTTCTGCTTCAATTTGTATTTTATTGATTAACTACGTTTTATTCTGTTGACTCTGATTTTAGTTTGTTTTGTGTACTTTAATGTTGTTGTTTTTTTTTTTTTACTTTTTACTTGAATGATATATGATTTCATAATTTCACTTCTATCTTAATCTATGGTGCTATCATTTTGTAAGAAAATAAGGCATTGGCAATTAGATCCGCTGATTATTTCAAATTCATAATCATTTTTCATCGTTTAAATCCTATTCAGTAGATAAATTTTAAAATTGTAATTATTATTACATGTCATTCCACCTCGTACCATTAGGGACTGATGACCTTGACGTTAGGACCCTTTAAGCAACAACCATAATCATCATCACACCGAATTATAGAATGCATGATAGAAGGAAAAGGAGGAGCTGACAGACCACCAATGTCATAACATCAACGACTGGACATGCATCAACAACACCGAGCAACTCTTCAAGTAGCTAAGGATGGAGATGCTTTCTCCGGGGTTATCGCCACCATCTGGGGGGGACCAAATATGCCACTTGATGAAGAAGGAGAAGAAGAAGAAATTCATTCGACACATATCGTTATGGCATAGCTATTATTCTACCTACATCTAGACCTCATTACGGGTATGATGACCAGTGATAGTTAAATCTCTGAGGTATTGGAATTTTATTATATTTTATGTTTAGAGTTTTCCTTGAGCTATTTGCCAATCGGAAAAAATGTGGCACGCGATGTCCACTAATCGATACAAGGTACCTATGTTCGACTTCCTCCTCAGCTCATGATTTCAGCGGATCTGAAGAGTGTTGAAAACATCTAGTCCCTGATTGCAAAACGACTTGCATGTCTCAGCACATCCACGGCTACACAGGACAAGGCGAATGTTTTAACTTTCATTGTACTCCAAATAAATTTTCAACCGCTTCCAAGTCAGTAGGCCTATAGGCAGTTGATCGACAAGACAGTAGGTCCAAAATCAAGAAAGTCTAAGTCTAAGATATAATGTGAAAAATGTCTAAAAGTGAATTAGATCTAAGTAATTCATGTTTAACAGCTATTTTGCCATAATTACTTCCAGGTTTAAGAATTCCAGTACGGCAACTTGCATGCTTTCAGCCAATAAAGGAAAGAAGTTCTTGGTTCACAGTAATTTCGTCATCATCTTAGACTAAAGAGCAAAGATCGGCGGAAAATATACTGGAGGTGCTCCCAAAGGGATATTTGCAATGCAACATGTATAACAGGACCACTGGAACAAGATCCAATACATGTCTTCATATCTGGAAATCACACCCACGAGCAGCGGCATGCAGAGTTCCGTGTGAGGAGAACGGTTGCCAACATAAGACAACGGGCTTTAGAGTCACCGAACATTACTGCATCATTGAGAAGCACAAACAGATTTCTCACATTGGACTCTAGGCATGGAGAACACTACAGAATTCTGATATTTGCGACTCCTTTCTCAAAGCTCTGTAATAATAGCTCAAGTTTGATATTTTCCTGGCCAAACCTACTGTCATGGCAGTCATTGGACATATTTTATTAGACTTCCTATCACTAGACGTATTTTCTTTAGACCTACTGACCGTGGATCATTCAACGTAATAGATCGCATTGAGCAGGGCCTACATGCCGATTGTTGATCCAAGAAATTGCGTTTTGTAATGTCGACGGCCTCTATTTTTTTTATATACTTCAGTCGAATGTGAGAAATGTAAAAAGGCATTAATGAGCGTGATCAAGCTACATTAATTATTAAAAATATGGAGCAGTATATGATCCAGAGAAGATTTATAGCGCTCTCCTGTAAGGTAACGAGCTCGCATTTTCAATAATATACGGATTGACGGTCGGTATAGTACATGCCGAAGAGGTGTTAAGTACAGAACATAAATAGCCAACCGGACACCATGGAAAATTGCATCCCCAAGTCATAAAATGTGGTTTGAAAATTTCCTCATCTTTCGTTTATAAATTCGCCACTGGAACTGTATTTTTCTTCCCAAGGTTTACGTGCATAATTCGCACTAATTACTGGCTTTGTCAGAAACAAATGGTTAAAATATTGGTCTGATTCAGTTATAAAAACTTCAGCATAAAATGTTAAATGTGTTAAGCACATTAAATCCTGACTCTTTTAAACAGGAAGGAATTTAAAACAAATATTTCTTACAAATTCAAGACGAGTATCTGTTGTTTCCGAAGAGAAAATATTTCATTTTGTGAAAGTAATCATTAACATAAAACAGATGTGTTTATTTTGCTCATGCTTCAAGTGATACGTTGATGTACTCTATATTTGTATACTTCAATACTTCGTCAATATTTCGATGCCTGGTGTTGAAGAGACTGTTTTAAGATTTTATGGAATAATTCACGGACGCTGGTAGTTCATCTAATGGGAAGAAATTTACGCACTTGCATATAACATAAACAGCCCCCCTTGGAGCCAATTTCCATCACCCCATTACAAAAGTTATTGCTGCCAATGGTTGTTAAAAGAATATCTGTTTTCTATACATTCCGTATGTCACAGAACTTTAAGTGTAATCTTATCATCCTTGTAGCGAGCTCCTTATGATAAATATGGTATTTAAGACCTCTGGTTTTCAGAGTGTAGCTAGTGAAAGATCATAAGTAAATCATTACAGAGCAATGAAATACAAGCATGTTAATGGTAACATGAACAGCAAAATTACTCATCGTATTAGGTTTACCGTGCATGGTGCTTGTGTTTCATGTAGAGCAGAATATGCACCACTAAAACAACTATTGCATACAACTTGAATTATATCTGTATTTGCCTGGATTTTCGGCCACTAATGGTTCGTAACATTTTTATCCTAACTTTACCCTTATTACCATTCATCACCTTACATCAAAACTGCATCTAACACGTATTTTTCTTCCTTTTCGTTCACCAGAAATATCACTTTGAAGTTAGACTGAGGATTAGTAGTTCCGCTTTACCCTCTTTAACGGAATTTGCACTAACATTAATATTTAGTAGTTACACATATCGTAGAAAATTTTACATCACAATCTTAAGCCTCTAATAATAAACGGCTACGGACATAAAGAGAAACAGGGGTGGACTAAGACGACGATGATTGGACTTAGTTGTTTAACGACTTAAGGCCACGGAGCTAGCTGAAAATTCACGCTTCCGGATATATTTAACGTATTAATGGCCGAGAGCATCAACTTTGATTGTTGTAATCTGCGTAAAATTGCCATTAATCACTTTATTGTCATATATAGTTCTTCAATCCCGATTACGGCCTTAATATATTTTTTGTCGTACTGTAGCACAAAGGTGAACTTCAAGGCTCTGTCCATTGTTCTTTTAAGTTCATTTTAGGAAGATTCATATTTATGTTGTTTGATATACCTCCATATTTGTAGTACACTACGTTTGAACTCCGTAGGACATAGGTTTGAACTCGGTAGAACACGCCGAATTGAAGTAGGGCAAAGGTCAAAGTTCATGACATCGCACTATCCTCTTCGAGTAGGTTACTGTACTTCATAAAAAGAAGAGGAGATTGGCTACGTACTGCTTCTGACAGCGTTATAGGTTCTATTGTGTTTGATAAAGAACAGAACAAGAGATGAAAGAGAAAGTATCATCGCTCAACAATAGCCACACTCTTCCGGGAAAGAGGAAAGTGATTCTAATCGATCGGTATCAGGTTTCCTTCAGGGTTCTACTGTCCTCAGTAGCAGACACAATGAACATCAACATGACATACCGTATTTTAAATTATATGTATTGGTATAAATAATATGTATCGCATATGGATGAAACGACCTAACGAAGAGCTGTACCAGCACGCTGACAGACTTACAAACATGATCAGGAAACGCAGACTAACTTTCCATGAGCACATGCAGAGAATAGACAACAACAGACTTACAAAGAAAATATTTGATGCAGTAAACAGTTCAAGCAAGAAAACAAATTGTTATCATGAAATAGAGGAAGACTTAAGGCAGGTGGGGATCAACAGGCAAACGACAGGAGACAGAAAAGAATTCAGAAACAAAATTAGGAATACAAAATTTAGAGTAAATGAGAAGAAGAAGATGACAGGAATATTGTGGACAGAACAAAGGAAACAGAAGCACAACTAAAGGATGAAGAGATTTGGGAAGAGAAGAGGAAGAAGAGAAAGAAGTGAAAATTGTGTCATCACGAGATACTCGAGTTCAACACTGTCCATAAGGGCAAAAATGATATGAATGAATGAATGAATGAATGAATGAATGAATGAAAATGTACAGTATAAGTCTGTAATAAACTCGTAATACTTTATGCTTAACACAAACGACACTATATATTTATTTATTTTATTTTATTTGAACTTACATTATTTACAATTACATTTTTTTACAAGTTGTTTTACGTCGCACCGAACAGATAAGTCTTATGGCGACGATTGGAAAGGAAAAGGCTTTGAGTGGGAATGAAGTGGCCGTGGCCTTAATTAAGGTACAGCCCCAGCATGTGCCTGGTGTGAAAATGGGAAACCACGGCAAAACATCTTCAGGGCTGTACCTTACTTAAGGCCACGCTCACTTCCTTCCCACTCGTAGGCCTTTCCTGTCCCATCGTCGCCGAGAACCTGTGTGAGTTAATGCGACGTAAAATAAAATAAACGATGATATTTTATCACAATTTTATTTTGTCCTTGGAGTTTACCTTGCATTGCAAGTTCGTATCCGTCAAACACTGTGTGAGACTGGATTATGAATGACTTCTGGTTCTAGTTATACATAGTACTCTTCTTCCCTTTCGCCTTCACGGTTCGCTATATTGGATGCTAAGATTGCTGTGTCTACAGCAAGCAGCCTGTCGTACTTTCTCACATTCAATATTTTCATTGCACTCTAGAATGTGTTATTTTATTATTTTAAACGGTATTGTACTCCATTAACTTCTTCTTCTGCCGCTTTACCCACGTCTATGGGTTCGCGGGTGCGAACTGTGACACACATGTGAATTTGCCCCTGTTTTAATGCCCTTCCTGTCGGTAACCCTATGTGGAGGGATGTAATCACTATTGCGTGTTCCTGTGGTGGTTAGTAGCGTCCTTTGTTGTCTGAATATGAAGAGGGAGTGTTGAGACAAACGCAAAGACCCAGTCCCCGAGCCAGGAGAATAAATCTGAAGCGTTTAAAATCCCCGCCCAGCCGGGAATCGAAACCGATACTCTATTAACTTACCATGATTATATGAGATTATATTGCGAACTCTAAACTGACCTTCAGTAAGTAATCTTGGAATAAACAATTAATCAAGCAATCAATGCCAGTTCTCTAAAATGGTGATTTCAAATATAAAGACATACATTTCTCTATTTATTCCTCAATTGCAAACAATATCTCTCTCTCTAAAAAAAATACCTACGTTGGTTACATTTAGAATCTGGGATGTGATACACGGATTACATCTTACTTTACAAAAGTTCAGTGTCTAAAACTTCAGGAACGTACACATCTCTCAGTTGAGCTCGTTACGCACAAAATACTCTATAATAAGATCCCTTGTTATCTCCATGGCCTGTTGATATTTCTGAACACCATCCACGACATGAAGTACAGCTACACAATATCTACAGTACAGATTTATCCATAATACTGCTAAGTTCAATAAAGCGTTCCTATTCACAACATTACATCTTTTATCACAATCGGTCTTTATTAGTTCACGAATTCGGTTAAAACCGTGGCTCACAAAAGCACTTAACAATCTGCTTCAGAAAACACGCGGATTAAATGAGTATTTCAAGTATTTTTAAATAGATGGCATTGAGTAATGAAGAGTGCATGTATCTGCTTTTGTTAATTTGACCACCCATCAATGCTGAGTCTGCTACTATATCGAGTGGTCCATAAGTCAGAAAAACATATTTGTATTTTGACTTTATCGGAAGTATACTGCTAAGATTTTGGAGTAGTTCAGAAATCAAACTAAATCTTACCATAGTTATTTATAGCAAACAAATTAGAGTTCATTTTGATCCCCGTAATGTTTTGACATTAGCCAGTTTTAAATCATTGTATCTATAGGTATTTTCCGTTTGTTTCGCTCAAAATACTATTTTATGTTCTCATTGAGATTTCCCATGGTTGACTAAATAGAGGGTTGGTGCATAAGTCATGGCAACTTATTTTTTCCCTCACATTTGTACGGTGCAGCCATACAATGATCTCATGCCCTGGAAAGCTTGACACTCGCAGTACATGGACACAGCACGAGATGGCGTCGACAGGTACCACGCACAGTCCACGTATATCACTGCGGTAATGAGTCAGGCTCCGTGCAGAATGGATGTGACGGGGCAAATACTGAAACACCCGCCATACTCACCGGACCTGTCACCGTGCTATTTCGATGTTATCTCCAAAGTGCGTGGCAGACGGTTTGGGACACGAGAGGACATTGTCAACGCTGTGAAACATATTACTGAAAAGTGCATATATGGTAAGCCAAATGATGTCCAACGTCTCCCGAATAGTTACAACGTGTTGTGAAAATCTAAGGGACTACTTTGAGAGTTGTAGTACTCTTTGAGAATAAACATTATGAAGCACAAAGATTTCATGGCTGACAACTTTATATCTTGCACCTTGTAAACCTACTCGGCATTATTAAAAAATTCCTCGGCACCTTACGCTCCCCACTCCCTTCTGAATATTTCCATTTGTCTAGTAAATTCCGCATTCGTGCGGAAAAGAATAGTTGGATGAATATGACCGAACTAAACTTGATAAAAAGTTTCTCTTTCGATTGTCTTGAAATCATTTTTCAAAGTAGACGCTATGTAAAAGAGCTAATTAGCTTCAGAGACAAATTGTAACTTATTAATTATTTTCTCTCTCTCTCTCTCTCTACTTCTCAGATAATATCAATACGTTCAACTTATAATAGGAAGTAATTTTACTTCTGCGAACTGAACTGGATATCTTCCACTTTGATTCCCCAAACTCCTTAATCACTGATGCAGGGAAGAAAGCGACCATTATTCTTTATACTTCGCAATATTAATTAGAAATACTTCCTCGCAGTGACAACTTTCTCTCTACACTCCTCAGGACAAAATTTAGGTCAAAATGGCGTCAATGTAAGATTTACCTGGCATAAGTAGCAAATCTAGAATATCTTTTATAATGTAACAAAATACTATTACCTTAGGAAAATACAAATTTGCGTGTACTTTCATCATGAAGAACTCTAGGAAGCTTCTCAAGAAAAGGTGAAAGGTCACTTCTTCCAGTAATAGTGTCCCTTAACAAATTAAATTCCATTTTATATCTTTCATCTGGAATTTATCTCGATTAAATTAAGTACAGCACTCCTCACTATCAGATCCAACGTATTAATAAGTTACTGTCGGACAGAATGCGGACTAGATACATACCTTTTCAGATTATTCTTAACAATTCTTTATAGCATATTAGAGTACTGTGCTATGTAATATTTCGACAAAATAGTCCCGTGTAAGAATTTGCGAAGTATAATAATAATAATAATAATAATAATAATAATAATAATAATAATAATAATAATAATAATAATAATAATAATAATAATAATAATAATAATAATAATAATACGTGTTAGCGTATCTTCAATTATATATATATATATATATATATATATATATATGTGTGTGTGTGTGTGTGTGTGTGTGTGTGTGTGTGTGTGTGTGTGTGTGTGTGTGTGTGTGTGTGTGTGTGTACAGTGGGCTATATTACATAGTAGTGCCGGCCCCGTGGTGTAGGGCTAGCGTGCCTGCCCCTTCCCCGGAGGCCCCGGGTTCGATTCCCGGCCAGGTCAGGGATTTTTACCTGGACCTGAGGGCTGGTTCGAGGTCCACTCAGCCTACGTGATTAGAATTGAGGAGCTATCTGACGGTGAGATAGCGGCCCCGGTCTAGAAAACCAAGAATAACGGCCGAGAGAATTCGTTGTGCTGACCACACGACACCTCGTAATCTGCAGGCCTTCAGGCTGAGCAGCGGTCGCTTGGTAGGCCAAGGCCCTTCAAGGGCTGTAGTGCCATGAGGTTTGGTTTGGTTTTATATTACATAGTAACACTTCCTCAATTTCTGAAGAAAAGGAAGATATCTGCAGTTGTTAAGATGACCACCAAGCAATTTGGGGCGCGCAGCTGAGAGCTTGAATTCGAGAGATACTGGTTCGAACCCCACTGTCGGCAGCCCTCAAGATGGTTTTCCGTAGTTTCCCATTTTCACAGCAGGCAAATGCTGGGGTTGCACCTTAATTACGGCCACGGATGCTTCCTTCCCACACCTAGACTTCTGTCCATCGTCGCCGTAAGACCTTTCCGTGTCGGAGCGACGTGAAGCAAGTCGTGTTAAAAAATGTTAAGATGAAGTTTGCTGAAATGAGAGTTACAGCGTACATTACAATACAGCACTAAGAAATGAAATAGTATCCGTATAGAGGCTGTAAATATAGTGTCAATTACTCAGTGTAGAGTATAGAAATATAAGAAGGTTTAGGAGGATTATGTATATTTCAGGTGTACGACAATCTGCAAAGTAGCCCTGTGGTGTAGCCTCTTTCCCGGAGGACCTGGTTCGATTCCCGGTTCACTCAACCTCACGAGACCAACTGATGAACTTACTGATACGAGACACAGCGAATCCGGACAAGAAAACAAAAACAAAAGTCAAACTGACTACGTGTCCCTCTAGTATCTGCAGATCATTTCGTTTGGTAGCAGTCATCTTCACAATTTCTTGTCACCACGGGGTTCTTTGTTTTGGTAATCCCCAAGTCATAAATTTAAAATAATGAAAACCTTAAACTTTCGAAAATTTTTGGAGTGAAAATAACTATTTAAAAAGAGAAAACAGTGTTGATATCTTACTCTGATAAACAATTTGTAATATTCACCATCAGAGGTATAAAATGGAATTGAACACGCTATCAATGTGTTGTGTTCTGATCACAGTAATATTAACAGACAACAGTATTCATTTCATATAAAAACAATGACTCGTCAGACTCTAATGTCCCACGTTGTCTACATATACCTCTCGGCAATAAGATCGGCCTCCCTCCAGTTAGTCCTTGGACACAGTTTGATGATCATTGTCGTTAAAACGAATACTACTCGTCACTATACTATTCTTCCTCCTCAAATACTAGTCACATCGATGTTGTAGGATAAATAGAACACATGCCGTGAAAACTTGGCAACCAATTGCCAATCGTTTGTTGGGAAACAGTGTTACAGTACATTTGCCCGAATTTGCGCTGATGTTCCTTAGAACAGGCCACGAGCTGCAGTGACATTCTTTCGAGATATTCTACTTGTACACACACCAATTATGCGGGCCCTCTCAAATTAAGAGAGTCCAAGAATGTTTGACTGTTTATGTATTCTCCAAGAGAGATATCAGCTTACAAATACTAAGTGACCGCGGAGGTCCTGAAACAAGAACAAAATTACACGGTCTCTCTTATAAATTCAGACCGAGCGCACGGTGTTTGTACTCTGCGCTAGAGCAGCTGTCTCAACCCAACAAACGTCGCGCGCGGCCGCCCTACTTTAAGCGTGTATGCAATCTTATATGAAATTTTACCTTATAAAAGATCCTGAAAGTGTCATCCTTGATAATGAGGGACTTCACAAACACCATTAGAATGTTCTACACACCAATAGCGAGAGTTACGACTGTTCACAGGACCATTAAGATGAAACCAGGCCTCATCGGAAAAGAACACAAGCTGTGGGTCGAATAAACGACCATTCAGTGATGCAAGGTTGTAAACAATGCGCCCGTGTAAACATGTGCGGTTTGATGTGTAACAGCTTTATAGCTCTGTGTGCAGGAGAAACCAAAACCCCTACTTGTTGTGCTAATTTTGTGAGGGATTTATTCGGTGACCGTTCAGGATTCGCACCATTGCCATCTAGCTTTTCCTCTGTTAAAACTGTTCGTGTGCACGCATATTTTTTATTGAGCACTGAGCTTGTAGTTTCATATTTATTTACATTACGTGGGTCTGTCGCCATGAAGGTGGCACTTCACCAGGACATTGCTGAACAAATGCATCGCGTACACGTCGAGCCGACTCGTACTTAAAATAACTTTCACATGCGAAAATATAGTGTTGTAATGATAAGTGTCACACATTTTTTAACAGCTGATATTCAGATTGCCCATCGATGCTAGGTCGAACACGTGCACGCTCCTTACAAGGTCAAGAACCATGCGCGCACCTCCCGTACAGCTTTTTAGGTCTCGGAGAGTAGAAACGCCGTTCAACGGTCTGGGTTTATAAGAAAGACCCTGTACTTGCATTGTTTAATATCACTATGCATAGTTTAGTGACAGAATTGACTCCCTATCATGTGAAATACAAATGGTAACGGAGAATTTTTAGTGAATTCGTAATAATGTTTAAACCGGGCGAGTTGGCCGTGCGCGTAGAGGCGCGCGGCTGTGAGCTTGCATCCGGGAGATAGTAGGTTCGAATCCCACTATCGGCAGCCCTGAAGATGGTTTTCCGTGGTTTCCCATTTTCACACCAGGCAAATGCTGGGGCTGTACCTTAATTAAGGCCACGGCCGCTTCCTTCCAACTCCTAGGCCTTTCCTATCCCATCGTCGCCATAAGACCTATCTGTGTCGGTGCGACGTAAAGCCCCTAGCAAAAAAAAAAAAATAATGTTTAAAGCGATGTCATTTAGACAAGTTAAAGACAATCCGAGGCTTTTTATATTTTCTAGGTCAACACTGGCACAGCGCCCCTAATGCCAGACAGTAGTTCTATAACATTACCAGTTTTTCGAAGGAACATCGTAGTGATCATAGAGATATGGTAGACAGGGTTCGTAAATGGATTTCTTCTCCTGGTTAACTTCAGATGCCTGATGTTGATCTTTTCAAAGCGAATTCTTGGATCTAATAAAACAGCTTTTCCTGTGCTCCGGTTTACTGCGATAATATCAGCTTGTCTAACCTCACTTTACTTAAGGAAATGAAAGTTAGCTGCATCGTGTTTCGCATGTTAAGTGTGATTCTCCTTAGGAACTTACCGAGATGAGTGCCAAATATACAATTTATGAGAACTACACCTTCAATCGTTTACTAACCTACATATCGTCATTCCATGCCGTAAAATTCTGCAAGAATTACCCATTCCTTTTTAGTGTTTCAGTACTGTAACTAGTGTCTCAATTCAGATATAATAGAGGCACGCCCAATAAAACGCAGCACAGCATTACATTTCATAAACAAATAAATAAATAAATAAATAAATAAATAAATAAATAAATAAATAAATAAATAAATAAATAAATAAATTGTGACTTAATCAAGTCTTCTTCGCTGCAGTGTAACTAATGCTGTCCAGAACTCCTCTCTCATGCCAATAATATCTCGACGACAGACAAAACCACAATATTCATATCTGTCCCTTGAGAAGTATATCCCAGCAGGAGCTATCATGCAGTGGATATTAGTAGGATATTTTTCAACTTCTATTGAATTCATTTTGGGAACAACTTTCGTAGATGTGAACTGACAATGAATAATTCTCGCTTGTTCTTGATATCTGGCACTTATCCCCTCAAATCTGACAAACAGCATTCCACTTTCACTTCATAGTTGTTGCACTATCTCATCATATCTTGTCCACATCGTTAAGAAATGTAGGAGTCTGGTTCACCTGAGAAAAGCCTCATTTCTTCCCTTGTCTCTCATCATCCGCTCTAGAGCAACAGGAACGGGTGACCTAAGATTGTAGCCCCCTACCCTCCGTTACCTTCTGTGGCGGCCATGGCAAGCACCTTCTTGATGGTCTTCTTCCAATTCAATCTCTTTTAGTACTGTTTTCCTCAGTTATCACTTCAGTAACTTGGCCTTTGCTTCTGCTTGACTGATCAGTGTTTCCTCTCGAGCATTTCATGCGATGTTTCAACCAAGCGGATGATAGCGATCCAATAGTTGCTTTTGAATTCAGGTTTCCTCCATCCTTCATATGTTTCCAAACCAATTCATGACTACATAATTTTAGCTTTCATGATAGACTGATTAAAACATGTCGTTCTAATCTGCGAGTTTTGCCAGTGGTCTAAAGGTGAGATGCCGAGAATTCTACTTAAACACCGCAATTGAAATACCTCTAGCTTACGCACGTCTGCAGTATACTGGCTACGTTCTTGAACCATACAAAAGAAGTGGCGTCATTGCACTATTATAAGCCCTCATTTTGGTCTTCAGGCTGATGGTATTGTTTTTCCATAAGCACCACTTTAACAAAGCAGATGCTACCTGAGCTCTACCAATCTGAATAGTGATTTCACATTATATATTTGTAATTTATCCCTGGATTAAAGAGACGTATGTGAAGCAAATTCAGGCACAAATGTTGACGAAAATAATTTTTGATAGAAAAAAGTAACTGACTTCCTTCCTTATGAGAATGTATCGTCATATTCAGCGTCATCAAATTCATATAACATTTCGATTCATCATAAATTTGACGTTATGTATCCCTAAGTCAAACTTTACATTCAAATTCATTATCGATTCAGTCTCAAAAGCATAAAACGTTATTCATTTTATATTTTACTAGCTGGTGTACCCGTGCTTTCCTACAGAATTCTACGCTGTATACAGAATTCTAGAAGAAGTAGTGTACACGTTGTGAGTAAGATTTCATTAAATTGCTTAGCTCTTAGCGTTACCCCAGAAACACGACGGGGAACTCGCCATACATCGTTTCTCATGTGAAGACCAGGTCTTCTTTGCCTACTGCCATTCACAAACGATTTGGGGTGTTTTCATTATTATGATAGGCCCCATTGCCTACTGCCAGTCACAATCGAGTTGGGTAGTTTGAATTATAATGGCAGACACTCACTCTCCACTTTCCCTTTTATCCTCACAAGGATTGAATCTGTAGTTTTCCCAAAGTCTTAAAGGATCTGCCTATGGACAGAAAATCAACATGACAGCAATATTAACGCAATAGAGTGGTTTTTAATACGTGTAAGTACAAACTCCAAATTATTAACAAATGATATTAATATTTTATTATTGAAATATATATGGGATCATTGCACTGCGTACAAATATCATGCGAAAGGATCCCCTAAAGAACAGTATATTTCCAAGACATGCCACTAATATTTGTCTAACGATTACAAAGGCTGCAAGTTTTCTGAAGGCCCTCCCCTTATAAAAGAGCACATAATATCTTGGAAAAATATATTGTACAGACTTCAAAATGATATGTCATTGGCTCATATGGAAATGATTAAAATAGAAATGATCTAACCAAGAGATAAAAACACGCTGAGGCAGTGAACTGCGACAACACGGAATAAAGTTGCTATTCATACATTAATCTGCATGACGAATGAAAGTAAGTTAGATGAGCAGTATGAAGCTGTAACAGAATACAGAAACACGTCCGATCGTATTGCTGTAAATGAGACATCTGCACGCAGAAGCACGCCTGATCGTATTGTTGTAAATGAGACATCTGCACGCAGAAGCACGCCTGATCGTATTGTTGCAAATGAGACATCTGCACGCAGAAGCACGCCTGATCGTATTGTTGCAAATGAGACATCTGCACGCAGAAGCACGCCTGATCGTATTGTTGTAAATGAGACATCTGCACGCAGAAGCACGCCTGATCGTATTGTTGTAAATGAGACATCTGCACGCAGAAACACGCCTGATCGTATTGTTGTAAATGAGATATCTGCACGCAGAAGCACGTATGATCGTATTGTTGTAAATGAGACATCTGCACGCAGAAGCACGCCTGATCGTATTGTTGTAAATGAGACATCTGCACGCAGAAGCACGCCTGATAGTATTGTTGTAAATGAGACATCTGCACGCAGAAGCACGTATGATCGTATTGTTGTAAATGAGACATCTGCACGCAGAATCACGTCTGATTGTATTGCTGTAAATGAGACATCTGCACGCAGAAGCACGCCTGATCGTATTGTTGTAAATGAGATATCTGCACGCAGAAGCACGTATGATCGTATTGTTGTAACTGAGGCATCTGCACGCAGAAGCACATGTGATCGTATTGCTGTAAGTGAGACAACTGCCAGCTTCTTCTATAAAGGCAGTGAACTGCGACAATACACAATAAAACTCCTATATATATATACATTAATGTGTATTACTTCTACCGAAGGAATTTACAAATTTTTTTGAAGTATATTTGACTGTGATAATACTGGATATAGCAAGTTATTTGGTATTGCATAAAGATGACTATGGCCTTGGCTACGACCAGATTTTGTTGAGGTGGTGATGATGGTGGGATTATTTGTTTTAAGTGGAAGTACAACTAGGTAACCATCCTCTATATAACACTAATCAGAGTGAATGAAATTAAAAGGTTCCGAAACTTCGAAAAAATAAAAACGTCGGCCAAAGAAAGACAAGGGCCACGAAGGGCGTGAAAATGAAAGACTCCCTAGGTCTCGGGAACCTAATAACGTTGGGGTTTTGTTGAAGATATTCCTTCTATTTCTCGGCCTTGAAAATAGCGAAAGCAACACTTTGGTGCGTTTCACAATCATTATGTTGATAAGAATATGGATGAGAGTTGCTCTATGTCGTACCGTCACAGATAGGTCTTATGGTGACGATGGGATAGGAAAGGGCTAGGAGTGGAAGAAAGCGACCGTAGCCTTAATTAAGGTACATCCCCCAGAATTTGCCGGGTGTGAAAAGGGGAAACCATGGGAAACCATCTCCAGGGCTACCGACAGTGGGGTTCGAACCCACTATTTCCCGAATACAAGCTCACATCTGCGCGGCCCTAACCGCACGGCTAACTTCACTACAGAAGTGAGCTGCCGGCGGTTCACAGAATGAAGGTCTACACGAGGCTTGTACCAGAGTAACACAGAAGAAGGAAAATAAAGGAATGCAATGAAGCGATGGCTGTTCCCGCCATTGTTCTTCATCCCTACAAATGTATTTATAAAAAGGGAAATAGTATGTAGTTATGTTAATAACTCACGGGCAAAAAATGCCTCATCGATTTTCTTACGGGGTTACCCTTGGGCCAGCAGAGGTGAAGGAAGATGCCGGGGTGAATGGGTCTAACTACAAATTCATGAATTGATTAAAACTTTAACAAAGGTTATATTTCCTTAGGATTTCAGGAATCAACAAAAGAACTTTAACAACTTTTCACTTAGTGAGATAACAATGACATATCAGGTACCATGACAAAGTTTAGACAAAGCAAGAAAATCCAAAATTTAGTGACTGTTTAGTAATCAGGGCTTCCAGCCCCTCGCTTCACAATTATTGAGCACTCAGGTCAAGATTTACAAAGACACAAAATTATACAAGGGCAGAAATCCCTCAATACAATGGAGCACTAGCTCCGTAACTTACAAAATCAAGCCTCCTAGAGGCCCTTTTACAACACTTGAAAAAGAGCTAACGTGCTCTCCGTTTTCCAATCCTCTCCAAGGCGATATCAGAAAACACAATCACTTGCCATCAAGGCACAACTTACAATTTGAAACAGGGGTATCTAGTACCCAACCTATTGGGCCGTAGCAGAAAAGAACAGGTTAAGAAAATGGCCCGAAACACAAATGAAAGGAGGCGAATGCTTGCGCTCCTAGATATGAACACTTAAAACCTATAGGGCACTAGGCCGATGAATCAGGGGCTATTCCCAAACTATGGAGGTGACTCGTATAAGAAGAAATTAAAGACATTGCGAAAAGGACGAAAACCAGTTACAAAACGTAGTCACCTCAAACCAATATGAAGAGGATCTCGAGAGGGTATATCACTCTCTATCCCCGATTCACAGTTAAAGATTTATGAAGTTATTACATATGCCGGCAGAAGTTACATTTACAGAAAAGTATGTTACATCGTTAAAGTTTCGGGCCTATCCCTCGGGTTAAACTGCGGAGCTAGCAAGAAATAAAGATGTTAAACGGCCATTACCTTCCTGAAGAACAGCTGCCTGATGAAAGAGGCGCCTCCCGCCTCCTGCTTCACACACACTCTTAGTTAGATGTTAATCAAATGGCCAAGAGACGTGAAAATACGCAGTTTATAAACCCTCGGGGAAAGTTCGAGACCTTTCATGAATAATCAAGCCACACCACTCACTTTATTGGTTATCTTAAAGTTACACACAAAATCGAAGAAGAAGCCTGTGATAGGCTGAAAATTAATTACAGAAATTAGGGATTGGATAAATTCAAAACTGGCGGAATGAAAGGATCAATATTGCCAACCCAAAAATGAATGAACATAATTTAGTTAGAAAAAACTTAGGAATAGAAAACTTCTTTAAATCAAAGTTCATCCACTTCGCACCAGGGTGCATGATCATAGTTTTTGTAGTGACATCTGTTGCAGAAGGTCCAAACTTCTTGATAACTGGTAAACAAAACACGTAGAATTTCATACAATACATGAAACTTCAAAATAACAAAATTTTATTAGATTTCTGTAGTGACATCTTCTGAGTAACGGTTTAAGTAGATGTAGTTTCAAGTTCACTGTTCCTCCAGAAGAGGAGTTTTTTGGGCGCAAGATTTAAATGTGCGGCTTAGAGGTGTACCTCCCGGTACAGTTTTTATCTATCTTTCATTATACATTACAAAGTACATTATAATATCCCTTAATAACGACTAATTATGGGTGTCTCAGAGGCGGGGGGGGGGGTATTCACTCCTTGTAGGTCCATAAGAGCAATACTGTTTTCTTAGCGTGGAATCTTCGTATAAGTCATATCTTGAGCCCAGACAGGTTTGACTCCAGTACATCAAAGTCGGTCTGAAAACAAACTGATGAAAAAGTTTCGTCTGATGTCCACTGATATCCCGAGAAACTTTTAGTGACACTTCGTTTTACGGGAGTGAGGGGCAAGGAGGAAGTTCAATAATGTTCCAGTAGAACTATCAACTGAATGGATCTGAAATCGAATGGAATCGATAGTACAATCAATATGGATTTTCCATACCTTTATTATCTTAAGCCCACAGCTGCATCATAGAATGTCTCCAGAATTTTTTCATCTGTGATAATATCAAGTATAATAAAACAATTAGCCTGGCCTACCTTTCCTTATCAGGGTTGCCTGGAGATTTGTTAGGATGAGAGGCAGAAATTTTTTAAATCCTCTTAATCCTGGAAAATGGTTTTCTTACACATGCGGCAGCTCAATCGACTTACTATGGGCGAAGAGCAATGGTTCATTTTATTTTTCTCTCTTACAACAATCTGATATTTTTGCTTTATTTTTTGTGATGTTCCCGAGTAGGAGTTCTAAGATGTTCCAATGATGTAATCAGATTTTCCTCTATTCTAATAGGTTTCAAAAGTTCAGTTTTCAGCTATATTATTCTTTACTTAACTGAACAAATAACAATAGTATTCGAAGATTTGTGATCACACCGCCGGATGTCTTACCGGCGATGTACAGTATAACGGACTCATTTTTGGTGTCATAGGTTGTCAATCCGTATCTCGAAAATAACCGAGGTCTACCGATTCAACACTAGGGAGCCGAATTGCCACTAAAAGTTTCGCTGATAGTATATGGGTATACGAAAGATGCGCGAAAATCTGGAGCGCTTTAAATCGCGCTTACTTAAAATACTACATGTATGTGGCTGTTATCATTATTTTTCACATTTACCCCAGTTTCCTGTATCATGGTTTCAATTTCATATCCCTGTTGCATTAAAGCGGAAGTCGTAATTTTGCAATTAATTTCTCCCAGACTTTTGAGTATCTTTGGAGATTTAGCTCTCTTGAAGTTTCTTTGTTAGAAACCTGAGGTCAAATAGGGCAATAATTTACTAAGGAATGTTTCTGATGGAGAAAATTAACACAGGCCGACGTATTATCTGCGCACTTTTTAGCGATAGATTTACACCCTAGTGCTGAATCCCTCGACCTCGGCAATCTTCGAGATTCGTACTGGCAACCTTTGAAACACAAACTATGAATCGCTTATGCATCGCTGTGCGACATCTGGCGTACACTTTACGTACTAGTACTGTTGTTATTTACACAGCAAAGCCAAACTATAGAATTCACTCTAGGAATAACATTCGCATCGAGAAATGTTATATAATGTGTGTGTGTGTGTGTGTGTGTGTGTGTGTGTGTGTGTGTGTGTGTGTGTGTGTGTGTGTGTGTGTGTGTGTGTGTGTGTGTGTGTCACAGTTGTTGGCTTAAGATAACAAAGGTTTAAAAAATTCATATCAATGGGTCATATTATCGATTCAATTCAGATTTCATTTCCATTCAGTTGGCAGTACTAACGGAACCGGGAGAGCTTCGTCCTTGCTCCTCACACCCGTACACAAATCGATCGCTAAAAAGTGCGCAGATAATACTTTCACCGCACCCAGCAAACCACAGATCATCAATATGTCGCTATGGCCTTCATATCAATAAACATATGCTATTGATTTGTTGGTACCTAGTCTGTTATGCCACTTTTTGAGAATGATTTAGCTAATATTATATCTTTTTCATGCATATTTTGAAATAAAGCTTAATCAGGCATGTGACAGATGCTTCTGAGGATGTTTGTGCAGATGTTAATTAAATTCTGTCCAGCGCTTTAGACGTAATGCTGCTTCAGAAGACAGACAGACGGACGTCGTTTCAATTTTCACATAGAGATAATGTGTAACTGCTTGCTGTGCTCTGGGCTATTTTTTTTCACTTTATGTCTAGTTTAGATTTATGTAACGTCTCCTGTGATATCAGGTCGTGTATTATTTATCATTTTGGCGAAAGATTCAAGTATTATATGTTAGGGCAAATGATGAGAGGAGAACAATCTTGTGAAATTTGACCAAAAAGGGGGGGGGGGGGGGGTGTTTGGAGGGTGATAACTGCACAAAAAATTTAAAAGTATAGCACAAAACTGGAATTATGGAATCCACACCGAACAGTATGTGGACTGATGACCCAAACAACAACAGCAACAACAACAACAACATATTTGATCTTTTCGACTGTTTGAATGAAGAATACAATGTAGAATGGCGATCATCAACATAATATGCCTACAAGGTCATCAAGTGGCGACTATAAACCATAAGGTCGACGTTCATTCGTATGTACAGTCAAGTCACAACGTACTTCGTGAAGACAACAAACGCATCTAATTATGATTGATTGACCGATAGTGGAAGAATCATCCTACAGTACTGATCAGGCATAACACGACCAGTTTCTGAAAAAAGGTCGTATTTATTCCGTAATCGGTTCAGAAAGGAATGAGTTTCATATTTACATTTTTTCTTTTTCTTCTTCTTCTTCTTCTTCTCCTTTTCACTACTTTCTTCTGCCTCTCGGCGTCGGGATTTCCAGCCATTTTCGGTACTCTGTTTTGTCGCGTGCCAGTTGCCTTTTTCCGTTTCAGTCTTTTCATGTTATCTTATGTTTATGATTATGTTATGTTCAAGGTTGGGTTTTGAATTCAGATAAAGTCAGTTGGTATTTAAATGTTGTCAGGTGCCGGAGATCTGAGCCTGTAGATTTTCTTATTAATTCAATAACTCCTCTCAGTACAAAATTTTGCCGTCTCTTAAAACTTAGAGCAAATGTAGAACGTAAAACACAGTACTATGCATTGATTCATTAATTAATGGGCGACGATTACAGAATCTACTCTGTGTTCTAACCTTAACACCCACGCTGTTTTCTTTGCAGTTTCGCCAAAGATCTCCAAGCCTTTGATGTCACTTTTCTCGCTCTTCGACGAGATGTTCCGTGGCTTGGAAAGTTGCTTCTAAAGTGCAATTTTCTTCCCCAAGATTGCTTTCTGCTCTGTTTCTCTATCTTTAACACCCACTTCTTCTGAGTTGTAATTACCTCCTATTTTTATCAAAGAATCAAAACAAAGGTCGTAGTAAACAACTTGTTGTTTAAATAATTCGGGGCTTCACCTCCCTTAGCAATCGAGGTTGAATGTTCCATTTACCTTGCAGAATGAATAGCTTGCAATCCTACATCCCAGTGTTCATCCTCCTGATGTGTCCATAAAAGGTTATCCCCTTTTCTGTATGCTAGTCATCCCTTTACAGGCCTTTGGTAGAGTGGAAAGTACAGACTTCCACTATCCGTAACCTCTGCTCTACGTCCAGCCACCTTTGTCCTCAGGAGTGCACCTTATAGCTATTTGATTCTCCACAAGTGGAAATGGTCTCTATTTTTTAAACTTCCTGAGAGAAATCCAACCCATGGTCTTCCGATGGTCCGACAAACACTTCACCGCCTCGGCTGTCTCTCTTCCGTATATTCTCGACCGTTTCGTAAATATCCTGGTTTGGTCTTCAGCGGAAGGTGAATTACTCTTCTTACTTATTATTATTATTATTATTATTATTATTATTATTATTATTATTATTATTATTATTATTATTATTATTATTATTATTATTATTATTATCGGTTCATTTTGGCCTACTAGGGACCACGGGGCTCGTCTTAGCTATGGCCTGCTATTCCTTGTCCCATTACGGTTTCATTTTCTGGCTATGTGCCTGTTCCTTCCATCCGTTCATTTAAGTCTGGGTGGTCCCTGTACACTTTTTGCTTGTGAGGGACAGTGGGAAGTCTCCCTATAGGATCGCCTCTCGGTACTGAGATCGATTGTCTGTGGTCTCTAATGGGATCTTAGTTTCTCTAGGTCTGAGGTGATCCACTTCGTCTTGGAAGCGTTTCCCCTACCCAAGGAAGCAGGCAGTTTTCCTCTTTAGAGAAAGGTAAATCTAAATACCGCATCTGTTACAATATTCAGGACGGATGTGCTTCATTTGGAAATTTACTGCGGCGAAACGATACGTCGTACGGACAAACGGATTTCGCCATTAGTCCTATTAAGACTTTTTTAAAGTTGCCTGGTGCGAAAATGAGAAACCACGACGACATTTTGTGGTATCGCGGCTATTTATGCTATAGATAGAGGTAAATATTTCGATCTAAAGCAAATTTCGTACTGTCCACAAGTTAAGAAATAATTTTGCCAACCTAGCAGACAGCTACAGTCTTGACATTTGGTACGTGTTTCGACGAAGAATCGGTTTACAATTTTGTTTCTTTAACGTTTTGTCGTATCTCCATCAACTACACCGTACATTGGTTTAGAAACTCAGATCAGGCTGAAATTTGAGTAGAGTTTTCACATATTCCCTTCGTTTTCCCGTACATACATACATGGCAGCTAGAATAATGAAATTTGGTTACATATGCCCCAATTGACGTTTCAAGGAGCTTGCTGAGTTCCATGCTTCTATAAGTGTGACGAGCAGTAACATAGGAAAACAAACAAAATTGACTATAAGTCGAAAAATAAATCTCTCTCTGAGGTAGCAGTGGTTGAGATAGGACAAAAGGCCATAGGATCAAAATTGAAGGTCTGTTCATGCTAAGTGAAGAAAATGATTTCCGTTTCCTGGTAGCAATTATCGTTTAGCCAAAAAATACCTCGTAACGAAGGTCTGCACCGTCAATAATTTTGCCTCAATATTTCCATATTTTTCGGGGGTAAAAAGTAAAATATTTTAACATCTTGGAATTTCTCCGCCGATTACAAGCTAAAAGTTATAATTCTTCCAAATTTTATTTTTAGCGCACCCGAACGTTGCGTCCGCCATTTTGATTTGGGGGGTAAACATTTAAAATTTGGACCTTTTGGAATTTGTCCGTAGGTTACAGGTTAATAGCTATCAGTTGCAAAATTTCAAGTTTCTAGCTCAACTGAAAGTAGGTAATCTTTGATGCCGGTCAGCTAGCCATACGGCTTTATATTATATAGATTTATTGAAGATATTTGCAGTTTTTTAAATTTCACTACCGAAATGTTACGTAATGATTACAATCTAAACACGTGTGTGATGATACGACTGTTTGATGATGATGGTGATGATAATAATAATAATAATAATAATAATGATTATTTAGTGCCTTTTCTCTAACTTAAGCCGTAAATCATCAAATTTTACTTCTCCTGGCTGGACTTGTGATATTAGTACATTCGAGATCTAGGCTTTCGAATGATAATTCTTTAATTTTTTTCTTCTCATTTCGATAGTCATCTTAATTATCTTCCTGATTCAGACAACAAAACAACATTTCGCCCAGCGAGTTGGGCGTGCGGTTAGAGTCGCACAGTTGTGAGTTTTAATTTTGGAGATAGTGGGTTCGAATCCCACTGTTCGCAGCCCTGAAGATGGTTTTCCGTCGTTTCCCATTTTCGCATCTGGCAAACGCAGGGAATTTACATTCATTAAGGCCAGAGCCGCTTCCTACCCACTTCTAGCCCCTTCCTATTCCATCGTCACCATATGACCTATTTGTGTCAGTGCGACGGAGAAAAAAGAAGAAGAAGAGAGCCTGCATAAAACGCACGACCAAGATGTCTCTTCTACAAGCAACTCGCCTGGCAGAAGCCCGCGAAGGATGACAACACGAAGAAATACCCTCACAGATCACCATCCTCAGGACTGAGGTAACGAGAGATACACTGAGGTTCATAAAATACAGAATACCTTGACAGACTAGAGATAGGAAGTTCATATTCATAGAACATGTTCATTAGTATGTTCTGCAGAAAATATTAGCATTTCAGTCGCCTAGGTTCAGCATGTGTCCTGTTGCCTAGTATCCATTGGGTCCTCCATGGACACCGATAACTTGTTCCATGCGTGATAGCATCGACGCGTACAAGGCGCGAATGGCGTCCTGGTTTATAGCCATCCATGCTGCATTCACCTGGTTCCACAGTTCACCTCTGGTGGTTGGCATTGGGTCTCGGCACCGCACCCATCGCTTCACCATATCCCATACATTTTCGATTGGCGACAAGTCCGGTGATCGCATGGGCCAGGGCAACAGTCTGACATCCAGTGACAACAAGAAGGCACGTGTTCGCGCAGCAACGTATGGTCGCGCATTGTCCTGCTGAAATATGGCGTCTGGGGTGTCGTGCAGAAAGGGTATGGCAGTAGGTCGCAGGATGTCATTCACGTAGATCAAACTGGTAACAGTACCCTGGACACACACCAGCTGTGATCTGTGGTTGTACGCAATTGCACCCCACACCATAAGGCCTTGAGCTGGAGCTGTATGTCTTGTGCGAATGCAGTCATTGTGATGCCTCTCCCCCTGTCTGCGGCGAAGCAAAATGCGGCCATAACTTTCAAACAAGCAGAACCTGAATTCGTCCGAAAACACTATCTGCTGTTATTCCTGTCCCCAATGACGTCGTTCCATACACCATTGCAGTCTAGCATGCTTACGCACATCAGTCAAAGGTAGGTGGAGATGTGAATGACGCGCCGGTAACCCAGACCGTATTAAACACTTTTGTGCGATGTGTTACACTGTACCACTGTTGTGCCAGAGCCGAGGCGGACGCATAGCTGTCCTGCAATGCCGTTCAGATGAGGTATCTTCTCGGGGGGTGGTCTAGGTGTTGCGACCAGACCCATCTCGTCGTGTTTTATGACCTTCTGTGAACCATTCTGTACACACCCGTTGCACTTCCGACACACTTCATCCCACACGAGCAGCAATTTTCCGGATGGATGTATCACGTTATCTCATGCCAGTAATGCGCCCTCTTTCAAACTCACCCATTTGACGGTACGGTTCTCGCATACGTCTGCGAGGCATCCTGCACGTCCTCTCACGTCACACCGATCCATTACCTTCCGTTTATAGCGGCAACGAGAGCCGCAGGCACATTTTACCAGTCGGTGGTGGTGCGCCGCGATATCGATGTGGACCTTGAACCTGAGGGCCGACATGGTTCAAATGCTAATTAGTAGCATACTAGAGCTCGTATCCTGTGAATATGAACTTCCTATCTCTATTTTTTCAATGTGTTCTGGTTTTGATGAACATGAGTGCAATGCAGTAATGATGTTATTGTTCTTACATCCCACTAACTACTCTTAAAGTTTTCGGAGACGCTGAGGTGCTGGAATTTAGTCCCGCATGAATTCTTCCGTGTGCTAGTAAATCTACCGACATAAGGCTGACGTAACAGCACCTTCCAATACCACCGGACTGAGCCAGGATCGAACTTGCCAGTTTGGGGTCAGAAGCACAGCGCCTCAACCTTCTGAGCTACTCAGCCTGGCAACGATAGGTAGAGATAATCTGTGGATATATTTGGAAGTTTGCATGAAATTTAATCATATCACCGTTATTGTTACTTTTCTTCGTGGTGAAAACGAATACAACTTAAAAGGTCGGAAATAAATGTTTTGCACATTTTTTATTACTTGTAGTTTTTCGCTGGAGCTAATATGAACGGAGGAATTTGGCCGGTTTTGAGTCACTTAATATTGCACGGGACTGGATGTTTATCAAATAATATACACCTTATCGCTCAGCTCGCATATTCCTAACCTTAAGTAAATGACTTTCGAGCAATTCCGTGTAGCCGCTTTCCCATGATGTCCTCACGAACAGCCACTCAAAAATTGAACCAAACCCTCTTTCGAATCTTGTGTATCTAATCCATGATTAAAATGAAGTATGGGACAAAAATTTGAAGTGCTAATACAAAATTATAACTTTATTTATAGGTTTTGAATTTGCCACAACAATTTTAAGAGCAGAAATCTAATGAATTTTAATCAATCGGTATTTGATTTGCTCCATTTGAATAATATGAATGGGCGTGTATATGATTTTGAATCATATAGTACCGTGTTTACAATCTCTAGCGCAATATCTCCATACCGATTCCCATGTAGCTAGCGCAGGGGGACCAATTGTAAGGTCTACTGTAATTACCACGCTCTTTAAAACTCCTTTGATATACAAACTTGGCTATATTGCTTCTTTAATGACCACCATCAAAACTTTTTAATCATTCATGTTGCTTTTAATGTTGCGTTTTAAATTGCGGTATCATTGGCAGGATATTTCGCTTCCTTGACTTCCTTTACGAGAATATTTTCTGTTCTTTTAATAAATTCTCATTTTCTCTTTGAGAGAAGCCGTAATATCAGGATGCTTTGAAGAATATTTAATCGCCTTTTCCCCACCTTCATCATTCAGCAACGAACTTTTATTGGCTTAGCAGTCTTGGTTTTCCGATGTGATTCTCTGGCATTTTCCAGTTAATTATTTTGAACCTTCGTCATTTTATGACTTAACTGTTTATTCTTATTCCATTGTTTTCGGGAAACGTGCAGAGTCATTTACAAAAAGCTTCAATCGATGGTTAGTCCAACAGTCATCAGCAATTATCAATGTTCTTGAAATTAGAGATCACGTTGATCTCCATCGCATACTATTACATACTAATAATAGACCCCCTAAACATCAGGATGATACTTGGTGGACAAGAAGTACATTAAGCTAATAAGTTTTATGCAAAGTCTCAGCTGATAAAGGTGAATCGTTTCAGATAGGGAAGGGTAAGAATGTCTTGACTTGGAAAAGTCAAATGTGTGAATACTTAACATAATCACTTTATCTATGCAGAGTTTTGAGTAATATCAACAATTAACTTATAACTACAGTATACATCGGATTTTTAGTTGCCCCAAAAGTAAGTTTAAGGCTCCTCCATAGGTGGGAACAAGTGTAAAATAGGTCCTTATTGTTTCAAAATGGGCGAAATGGAATTAATTATATATATCTGAAGGACCTCCCCTGTGAACCATGAGACCTTGTCGTGGTGGGGAGTCTTGCGTGTCCCAATGAAGCAGATAGCCGAGCCGCAAATGCAAACATATCGGATGGGTATCTGTTGGGAGACCAGACTGACGAATGGTTCATCGAAATAGGGGTAGCAGTCTTTCGGAAGTTACAAGGGCAGCAGTCCAGATGATTGACTGTTATGGCCTTGTACGTAATAAGACTCAACATGGTTTGCTGTGTTGATACTGCTACACGGCTGAAAGCAACGGGAAACTACAGCCGTAACTAACTCCGAAGGACATGCAGCTCTCTCTCCCTGTATGAATGTTGTACTGATGATGGCTTCCTCTTGGGTAAAATAATCCCCCATTCGGATCTCCGGATGGGGACTACCCGAGAGGGGGCAATCATCAGGAAGATGGATACTGACATTCTGCGAGTCGGAGCGTGGGATGTTAGAAGTTTAAATCGTTGTGGTAGGTTAGAGAATCTGAAAAGGGAGATGGATAGACTAAAGTTAGATGTAGTTGGTGTAAGTGAAGTACGTTGGCAGGAAGAGCAGGATTTTTGGTCAGGCGACTACAGAATTATCAACATAAAATCAAACAGGGAAAATGCAGGAGGTGGTTTAATAATGAATAAGAAAATAGGCCAGCGGGTGGGCTACTATGACCAGCATAGTAAAAATGATTATGGTTCTCAAGAGGGCGAGTTGGCCGTGCGCGTAGAGGCGCGCGGCTGTGAGCTTGCATCCGGGAGATAGTAGGTTCGAATCCCACTATCGGCAGCCCTGAAGATGGTTTTCCGTGGTTTTCCATTTTCACACCAGGCAAATGCTGGGGCTGTACCTTAATTAAGGCCACGGCCGCTTCCTTCCAACTCCTAGGCCTTTCCTATCCAATCGTCGCCATAAGACCTATCTGTGTCGGTGCGACGTAAAGCCCCTAGCAAAAAAAATGGTTCTCAAGATACACCAAACCAATGTCCACCGTAATAGTGCAGGTCTATATGCCTACTAGTTCAGCAGATGATGAAGAAATCGAAATAATATATGAAGAGATAGAATACTTAATACAATATGTAAAAAGTGATGAAAATCTAATTGTGATGGGAGACTGAAATGCAGTGGTAGGCCAACGAAGAGAGGGTAATACAGCAGGAGCATTTAGATTGGGGCAAAGAAATGAAAGAGGAAGTCGGCTGGTTGAATTCTGCACTGCCCATAATTTAGTCCTTGATAATACTTGGTTCAAACACCACAAAAGACGACTGTATACGTGTACGAGACCTGGAGACACTGGAAGGTTTAAATTTTATTTCAATATGATCAGGCAAATATTCAGAAACCAGGTGTTGGATTGGAAAACTTTCCTAGCAACAGACGTTTTTCAAATGGACCCGTGCCTATTGATATTTTTTATAGTCTGGTACAAGTAGGTTACGAGTTATCGAAGTTTGAAAATTATAAATACCGACAGTTGTCTGCTTCATTCAACCGCTTAGTTTGCTTCCTTTATAGTACACTGATTGCACTGTGTCTTCCTTGTCAGTTATTTTGTGATAATTAAAGAAATAGGACGTGGTGGAAAATGGTATTTACAAACGCTGGAAAAGCTGAGACATGTTATGTAGGGATAATGCTGTTTGTTCGCGTGGTCTGTGCTCAAAACGATATCCCAATAGACGTCACCGTCTTGACAATTATATGTGAATCTCTTCAACCAATTACGTGAAATTGGAAGTGTAATGCCTAGAAAACGTGACAGAAACAAACGAATAACTGGAGAAGGGGATGAAATTAATGGTCTAGCTGCTGTTGCTGTAGATCCGCACGTTAGTTCCCATGTAATTGCACGGGGAACTAGCATGAGTCAGGTAAATTTACAACGCGTTCTCCACCGTCATAAGTTCCATCCGCATCATGTGTGTCTCCATCAAGAGCTGCATGGAAACGATTTTGAGAATTGTGTTAACTTGTGTACATTGGCATTAAGACAAGATACACCAGATTTTTCTTATTTATTGATGAAGCAACATTTACAAATCATCGCCAAGTATACCTCCGAAACATTTACTGTTGGTTCGTAAACATTCCCCATTGCCTTCTTCAAGAAAAACGTCATCGTTCATGGAGTGTAAATGTGTTCTGTGGAATAGTGAACCATCAGCTCATAGGCCCGTTTTTCATAAAGCGAACACTAAGGTGTAAGCCTCCTAACGCACCAACTTCCACAGATGTTGGAAGACGTTCACTGTAGACTAGGAGGAACATACGGTATCAGCATGATTGTTGCTCAGGGTATAGTGCACGACGTACTACAGCTTGTCTACAACTTGGATTGGATGAAGGGGACCTGTACCTTGGCCGGTTCGTTCGCCAAATTTGACCTCTTTAGATTTTTCGCCGAGTAAATCTAAAAGACACTGTTTGCAAGGACATAACTCAAAATATGAAACGACGTATTATTTCTGCCTGATGAAATGCTAGAACATGTGCGTCATTCTTTGCATGGCTTGTATTGAAGCTGTTGGTTGTCATTTTGAATACAACCTGTGAAGGTCAATTCCCTTCCTTCCAAAGATTTTGTTTATTGGCTCTTTTCTCAAGTTAGTGCTGACACATGGAGCAGAAAACCGCCGGTATTTACAATGTTCAAATTACGATCGTTCGTAAACTATTTTTACTAGAATCGTTAAAGGAACACCGTTGACATTATAATTTACTCTAATTTCATTTTGTTAATATCAATAGGCACTGCTCCATTTTAAAAATGTAATAAATACTCATTATAATAATTATTATTATTAAAGTCTGTGTATGGCCTAGTATTATGACCCTTGGTTACGATTCATTTCTGTGAAATCACCACATCAATAGTACCTTCTATTTTCAGAAATATGTCGGGAGGAAGTTATAAATTATTCACTCTGTACAGAGAAATACACACGATACAGAGGACTAATTATTGTAATTCATAGTTATCTATAGTTCATCCAATCATTTCAGAGTTTTCCCTTTTACCTCCGATGTCCGTTAAATTCTACGTTCAATAACTTCATGCTGTATTGCATTAAATAGAGTCGGCTGGAGTCGGTGTTCCGTGAACTGACTGCTTCAGTTATCCAACATTATCATTGGAGAGATCAATTGAATTTTAAATTGCCAAACTTGAGTAATCGTTTACGTAAATCACATTAATAAGTTATATTTGTATTGAGAATTCAGTTATTGGAAGTACAGCATCAAACCTAAACGAGGATTTTATTTTGTATTCGTTGTGTTCATTCACATCGTGAGCAATTAGAGATGTCGCAGTATTCTAACTTCAATTGCACATTTCCCAGGCATCAAAGCTTCTCTGCATTTATTGGCAAAAAATTAATCATACGATCCCTTAGCTATGGCTGAGAGTTATAGATCATCGCTATCAAATTTGTGCTGTAATTTTCACTACTAATTCAGTCTTTTCTCTTTACAATGTTATGTGCATTACTCTTTTAAGATGAATCAGGATGACAGTTCAATGGTTGGCTGTTTATGATTCACAGACCCTTACTTTTAGAATGTGTCAATCAATGGCCTTCAGTGTTTTATACCGTATGAATAGGACTACTAAAATTCAATTCCTATCAATAAATAACTTATATTCACGATGGGTGAAACAGTAGTTTAGGAAAGGTCTGAAAATGATTTCTAAAATATGTCCGTTAAGGGGAGTTTGAAAGGCAAAAATGTGAAATTTTTTAACATTTTACAAAGTATGTCCTACAATATTATTTAGTGTTCCATGAATACAATTGTATATAATTTATCTCTGTGTGATTTCTAGAAGTATTTTATTTTTAATTTTATAACATTGCTTGCATATCCGTCAGGCTGGTTGATTTTGGACATGCATCTCTTTATTTACGAATATCTCTGAAACTACTGCACATAGAAGGCTCTGGTTTTCACTTGTCGATAGAGAATACTCTGCGCTCAATTTTCGTTATCTTCTGTTTCAAATATGTCTGCCACTGTGCTTGTTTTTGTGTAAAGAAATTTGAATTTCGTGTGAATGAGTGTTTCTGGAAGTGCTCCCGTGTTGTTTGATTGCACTTAATTTGGTAAACTTATTATAAATATGCCTATAAGTGGTAGTCTATTTAGAAAACGTAAGTTTTGTGGCACTCCAGGACACTTCCCTTGCGGTAGAGGTGGGATCCCTCGCTAAGTCCGAGGGAAAAAGCCGACCCTGGAGGATAAACAGATTAAGAAGAAGAAGAAGAAGAAGGTGAAGAAGTTTTGTGGCAACCAGCATACTAAAAGCACAAGACCATGTGGTTTACATGAGGTAGAATCCGCTAATAGTGTAGAAACAGATTGTCAAAATGTGACACCAGGCAAGAAGACAGTGCATGTGAATCTAAATTAGGTAAACATTTTGAAGAACTGGGATCATTAGAAGAAACTTCAGAGAATAATAGTTACGGTTTAGGTTATATTTTACTTGATATGAACATTTTTAGTCAAGTTTTGACTGATTTTTTTAATGTTGTAACCTTTGTGGTGGGCAAGTAACTGTAGAGGAAGATATTTTCTGCAAGAAGTGGACTTGCAGCAAAAATTGAATTATTTGCACTAACTGTAAAGGTAGAAAGTCATTTTTTACTTCAAAAGAATGCAAACTCTTCTATGCCATTAGAACTCTTGGCAAAGGTCTCAGTGCAGCACAACTTTTCTTCTCACTCATGAATCTTCCAGCATCTCCTGCCAGAATTCAGAAGTACACTGAAGTTGCAGGAGAAGCTGTTGAATCTGCTGCTTCCTTATCAATGAAGGCTGCAGCAAAAGAGGCCATTGTAATGAATGAAGGTAATAGTGATTTACCTATTGCATTTGATGGGACATGGCAATACTGGTCTTGACGATAATGTTACTGAACAAAAGTTTAAGAAAACCACATTTCTGATCTGCGCAGTACACATTGATCCTACAACGAATAATAATGATAATATTTACGATTTTGTATTTATTTATTTGTCTTGCATCGAACCGTTGTTAATATTAATCTTACAGAGCAATCTATTGTTCTTAAGAAAGAAGTGCCTCATGCTTCATGCCTCACACAGTTATCTGTCCAGACACTTGCATGTATTATCTTCCCCAAAGCAGCTCTTGAGCGAGTGTACGCATGACATGCGATCTGGGGGAGTTACCTCGCTGAGTGGAACAACTGCGAATATCGTCGCGGAAGTTCTGAGGAGTTCATATAAATGTACTTTTGTCGTTTCATTCGTCTGGATAATACTTATTCTTTTAACTAGTGACACCTGGCATAGTGCACCATAAAATTGGAGCTATTGGATCCGTACTATGAAATAGCAATGGGAAGTTTCCTGACTGAGTGGAGTACAGTAGATCAGTCGTCATAGCTATCTGTGGCCAGGTTATTCCAGCAATGGAACTTCGCATCGATGCTCTCGTGAAAATTGAGAATATGTGCCGCTTTACATTTCATGGAGCGTTTCATTGCTTTTAACCGCAATAATCGACTATACCTTCTCCTCTGCCGCAAAACAGATTGCTTTTCTGCATTTTTCCTGAGCCACTTGCATGGCCACTTAAGTATAGACTGGCTGATTCTCCGTTTCTTTAGCTGAATGGTCGGCGTATTGGTCTTTGGTGGAGAGAGCCCCGGTTTCGATTCTCCACCTGGGTGGGGATTTTAATTGCGTATGAATAATTCGTCTTGCCCGGAGACTGGATGTTATACACTTCTACATACAACACACCACACTACTAACCACTAGAGAAACACACAGTAATGAATGCATCCCCCCACATACGGTTGGCGACAGGAAAGTCATCCAGCCGTAAGACTTGGCCAAATTTATATCGATTGCTGGCCCCAATAAACTGAGGGGGAAAAGGTTAAGAAGAATAAGAAGAAGAAAAGTAGTTTCGTTGATCCAATGTTCAGCTTTTGTTTCTTGCTGGTGATTTAACATCGCACTAACACATCTAAGGTTTTCGGCGAAGCAAAAATGGGAAGGGACTAGAATTGGGAAGGTAGCAGCCATGGCCTTAATTAAGATACAATCCCAGCATTACCCTGCTGTGAAAATGGGAAAGCACGGAAAACTACTTTCAGGGCTGCCGACGGTGGGATTCGAATCCACTATCTCCTGAAAGCTGCTTACAGCTACGCGATCCGAACCACACGGCCAGCTCGTTCGGTATATTAAGTTTTAGGAAATAATAACTCGGTTTGTTAACTATACATTACGGGTAAACTGAAAAGTAGATTTCTATGCAAGTTGGTACTTAATTTAAGGGCGACTAGTATCAAAAGACTTCACTCGAAGTAGGGCTTCAGAGTGAGCCTGAAACGTAAAACTCGATGTAACTTCCTTAAGGTAGATTTTACAGGAAAATGGTTCATAAAAAAATGTAGTTAGAATATTATGTATATACATTTATTCAATACATTATACAATGAAAAATAAGGGAAATATCAGTGGCATTCGTGTGAATGTAGAAGTCCAAAATCAGATAAATAACTCTAGGGAGAGTTTTATGGAGTTCATCCCGGCACGTGTTAAACGTACATCTGTGTGTATTTTTTTTTTAGATATTAACCTGACACTTCATTCCTGTGCCGAAATGTTGCTATCGGTATGGAAGGGAAGGAGGGCAGAGAGGAAGGCTAGAGCACAACGAAAACCTTATTCGCTAATACACTGACTGACAGAGCAAATGCAACACCAAGAAGGAGTGGTCAGAACTTTATGCCAATTGCAGGGTAGACTGATGTCACTGAGGTATGCTCATGATGTGAAATGCGCCGCTGTGCTGCGCACGTAGCGAACGATAAATGGGACACGGCGTTGGCGAATGGCCCACTTCGTACCGTGATTTCTCAGCCGACAGTCATTGTAGAACGTGTTGTCGTGTGCCACAGGACACGTGTATAGCTAAGAATGCCAGGCCGCCGTCAACGGAGGCATTTCCAGCAGACAGACGACTTTACGAGGGGTATGGTGATCAGGCTGAGAAGGGCAGGTTGGTCGCTTCGTCAAATCGCAGCCGATACCCATAGGGATGTGTCCACAGTGCAGCGCCTGTGGCGAAGATGGTTGGCGCAGGGACATGTGGCACGTGCGAGGGGTCCAGGCGCAGCCCGAGTGACGTCAGCACGCGAGGATCGGCGCATCCGCCGCCAAGCGGTGGCAGCCCCGCACGCCACGTCAACCGCCATTCTTCAGCATGTGCAAGACACCCTGGCTGTTCCAATATCGACCAGAACAATTTCCCGTCGATTGGTTGAAGGAGGCCTGCACTTCCGGCGTCCGCTCAGAAGACTACCATTGACTCCACAGCATAGACGTGCACGCCTGGCATGGTGCCGGGCTAGAGCGACTTGGATGAGGGAATGGCGGAACGTCGTGTTCTCCGATGAGTCACGCTTCTGTTCTGTCAGTGATAGTCACCGCAGACGAGTGTGGCGTCGGCGTGGAGAAAGGTCAAATCCGGCAGTAACTGTGGAGCGCCCTACCGCTAGACAACGCGGCATCATGGTTTGGGGCGCTATTGCGTATGATTCCACGTCACCTCTAGTGCGTATTCAAGGCACGTTAAATGCCCACCGCTACGTGCAGCATGTGCTGCGGCCGGTGGCACTCCCGTACCTTCAGGGGCTGCCCAATGCTCTGTTTCAGCAGGATAATGCCCGCCCACACACTGCTCGCATCTCCCAACAGGCTCTACGAGGTGTACAGATGCTTCCGTGGCCAGCGTACTCTCCGGATCTCTCACCAATCGAACACGTGTGGGATCTCATTGGACGCCGTTTGCAAACTCTGCCCCAGCCTCGTACGGACGACCAACTGTGGCAAATGGTTGACAGAGAATGGAGAACCATCCCTCAGGACACCATCCGCACTCTTATTGACTCTGTACCTCGACGTGTTTCTGCGTGCATCGCCGCTCGCGGTGGTCCTACATCCTACTGAGTCGATGCCGTGCGCATTGTGTAACCTGCATATCGGTTTGAAATAAACATCAATTATTCGTCCGTGCCGTCTCTGTTTTTTTCCCCAACTTTCATCCCTTTCGAACCACTCCTTCTTGGTGTTGCATTTGCTCTGTCAGTCAGTGTATGTCTTTATGACATCAGAGAGCGGGTGAGTTAGCCGTACGGTTAGGGGCGCGCAGCTGTGAGCTGGCATCCGGAAGATAGAGGGTTCGAACCCCACTGTCGGCAGCCCATTTTCACACCAGGCAATTACTGGGTCTACCCATTTGTTCCTAAATTATTTTAGTTTTTATCTTTTTGAACATGTATTACGCTTTTGCTAGGTACGTTTTTCGGAATGTTCCATTAATGGAACAGCGGGCATGAACGGGCTGGGTGTTTTTTCAACAACGAATTTTAAATTTATATGAGTTTTAATGCATTTGCATTTATTGGCCCTCAATTGAAGACAAAATAAAGGAAAAACACACTTTATTCACAATTTAAATACAGGAAGTATTGTAATAAGCACGGAAGCAAAGAAGCAAACAAACAAGCTCTGCTCTCTTAGTGAGGAAGGATCACATGATAAGCACTGTGTTACAGTGGTTCATTCTCTTTTTAGTCCTTGTCTCACATGCCATGAAATGCTGCCAAACAGCTGACGTGACGTGCTATGCCACATTTCGTGCACATTTTTGTAGTGTTTTCCTTGCACTGAGCGTATCTAGTCTGTTTTTCCTTTGAAGCAATTGTATAACCTCTTTTGTCAAAACGCACTTCACCTGAAACTCTTTTGTTTACTGGGTAGACCTGCCTTGGTGATCGGCCTAAGGAAGCTCTCGAACAATATTTTTGTAGATATGGTACAGCTATCCTCCTAGTAAATGCCAGCAAATCGAATGGTTGATCTTTATACTAACTGGAAAAGCGATAAAGCAACCAAGCATTATTCACAGACACATTCAGAGGAAATGCGAACAATGGCCAATACCATTTTTTCATTCTTACGGACACTCTAAGGCCCCCAACATTTTCGTTGATGCGATCAAGGCCATCCATGTACGTGTTGTAGTTCACTGTTGTTGCCGGCTGAGGAACATCAATTTTTCTCTGCAGTGATCTGCTCCGCCTTTTCGCTCTTCCAAGAGGACTAACTCCTGCCTGAGTCGAGGCTACGGTAACAATGCTGTTATCACTGTACCGGATAAGGGGAATTCCACCTTCAGCATCAGTTAACTGATGATGTGATCCTCTTCCCTTCTTGGCTAACTCCTTAGCATTCATCAGCTGAACTCCCCCTAACCTGTTTTGACGTATTGTTCCTGCACCATTATGTCCATTTTTCTGGAGTTCCTTCAACAGTTTGATTGAGGTGAAATAGTTGTCAGAATAAATATTATAGCTGACGTCCTTCGGTAATAATGATACTATGTCCAAAACTACGGATCCACCTACACCAACTCCAATATCAGTCCTTGTGTTTCCTGTACTGGCTCATTGATGGATCGGCCTGAATAGCATAACCTAGACGATTGCATGTACACCAAACTTTGTACCGAAACCTTATTGGTTTGCCCATCATATGTTTTTTAGTTCCATGTTTCCAAAAATAAGGCACTATAGCCTCATCAACACAGATATTTACATCATTGAAATAGAATTTTAACCACGGCTCATTCATCATCTTCCAATTCACTTTAGTGAATTTACCGCATTTGTCTAGATTAATGTTATCACACGTACGAGTATGTAAGTATCTCATGATTTGTTCAAACCTGTTTCTAGACATGGCTGTTCCAATAGCTTCATTATGGCTGTCTGGAGACTCTTTCCAATATAAACGATACCTAGGAAGTCCCGTGTATCCACTTACGAGCAGTATAGCAAGAAACACTTTCATTTCCTAGCAAGTGACATTATGCCCTATGTTATTTTTTTGGGCCGCGTATGTATTTGAATAGTTAACCAGCATTTCGAATACTTGCTGGTCATAAAAAAGTTCGAATAAATCAACCGGTGTGTAGTCTTTTGAAAGGAAATCGCTTTCTTGGCGGCGTAGATGTTGTTTTACGTTTTGTTTGTTCTATGACTGTCGAATACTCTCGAACTCTGTAAGTCAACTGAATGAACACACTTTTCATCTGATTTAGCCTGTTCACTGTTACACTCATCCGAACCTAAATGTATGTCTACAACTTCTTCGTCTATAATTCTCCGTACAGTTGCCTCCGCATGATCACGGAGCTGGTTGTCCGATAAGTGATCAATGTCTTCCGCAGCTTCATCTCCACTGTCTTCATCTGACTCTAAGTAATTCTCCGGCGGCCCAATAAACACATCTGTGTCCAAAATGACAGCTTCGGTCTCCATTTCATTCAGACATTCTTGTATCACATGAATTGACAGTCTACAGAGAAACAGAAAAGAATAGTGAGAATCCCAATATTTCTGGATGATAAAATTAGAAAGAATGTAATAACAACTGTAAACATCCTTAGTGCAATGATAGCAATGATAAACCCCAGGCCATCCATGCCCGCTGTTCCAAAAATGGAACATGACATTATTGCAGCTCAGGAAGGTTATTATTAACCCGAGTAATAGAGTTTTAATGCTATGTCCGGTTAACTACAACTCTAGTCTTTCTATTTCCATAACTACATTAATGAGAATGCATTTCATGTTTATGAAACGAACAAAAAACTTACCCTTTGCATGCTGCTGATGGGGAAGCCATGTTTAATAGCACACATCTGTAAACAAACAGTTGAGAAACAATTGATTATCGCTCTACGTAACACAGTCTTGCCAACTCTAAACGATCTGAAGTAAAATATTCCCTCAAAATTATTAAATATACCTACACAACAGCTTTTAAGAAATGTTCCATTTTTGGAACAGCGGGAACAAAAGGGGTTTTAATTAACGCCACGGCCGCTTCCTTTCCACTCCTAGCCTTTTTCTATCTCATCGTCACCATAAGACCTATCTGTGTCGGTACGACGTAAAGCAAATTGTAAATAAATATACAGATATGACATCAGCACATTATATTTGATGCCAAATTTCCGATAACGTACCTACATAAATATAAAATCGTCTTTCGAATACGTCATTTTAATACTGGCCAGGACGTGTTCGGATCAATCGTTGTCTGTATGGTCTATTAAAGCATCACGGAAACACATGGAGAAACTTAGTATTTAAGTTTGAGGTAAGGGCGAGTTAGCTTTAAAAAATGAAAATCCTCGGCCTGTTTCAACCAGAAGCCCCATCTAGCGGCGAGATAGGAATTGTGCCGGCTTCCGAAGCCTGTTGCACTCCTCTGGGGCAGTGATTAATGATAGACAGATGAACTGAAATGATATTGGACAATGTTGCAGGAATGAAACATAGCAGGGAAAACCGGAGTACCCGGATAAAACCTGTCCTGCCTTCGCTTTCTTCAGTACAAATTTTACATAGATTGGCCGGAATTTGAACCACGGAACTAGCTTTGAGAGGCCGGCAGGCTGCCATCTGGGCCACGGAGGCTTACCGATGTTAGTTATACGTTGTTCAAAAACATGCAGCAGTAAGGGGGCTGCAGAGAAAGCCTAAACCATAAAATTCTATGTACCTCTTTATAACTAGTTTACAGGAAAACTGCTCACGACAAAATTGATTTAGAATACTATTTTACAAACTTTCTTCTCCTATCTTTTGTCCGATACAGTGAAAAATGAGGTACATGTCAGTGGTGATCGTCTTAAGACCAAGAGCCGATAACTAACTCTATGGAGAGTTGCTATGGGGATCATACCGGTAAGGTTTCAAATAATTTGTACATCTCTGTGTACTATTTGAATATTAACCTGATACTAGATTTTTATACCGGAAGGAGGAGATCAAATGTAAAATAGATGAAACCGCACAGGGGTGGAGGGAGGTGAGGAACGAGTACTAAAAGCTGCTGTCCATGTTCGTCCCTAAGAATGTCAGCAACAATATGCGGCGTCTATAGAAATGTAATCATTCACATGCTAAATTACTTTTTCAACAACGGCGGGTAAAACGGCTAGGTTTTTTTTTTATTTTTATAGAATTACCAATTTTCCTACTTTCTTATTTACTTCAAGTAGTTCTGAGGTTCACCTCTGAGGATAATTGCCCAGTTTCACTTCCTATTAAACCAATAATTCTCACCACCACCACCAGGTCTATCTTAGGTACCATATGGCAGCAGCTGGTATCGCCGCTATTAGCGCTATAGCGGGAGAATCGCCAGTTTCAAGCGGTGACCCGTTTTCGTACTGTTAAACCGGTAGCGTGAAGTAATAGCTCTGGACTTGTTAAGACATAGCTGTTTCTAAAAAGTCGTAAAAACCTCTCCACCTCTTCCCTAGCTGTTCTAACATATGGTGACAGTGAGCAAACACCGGTTATGGTATACACTGACTGAGCAAATGTCATGGCATAGCGAAGCACTGATGCGCAGGTGTGTTGTCTGCGCACCTCACGCCCCGTGTACCAGCCAGAGGAGGGCCCACACGCTATTAGGTGACTATCCCATGACATTTGCTAAGTCAGTGTACATTCATTAGTATGGTGTAAGGTTGTCAATACCATTTCAGAGTTTAGAATTTAGTTCCGATTCGGATGTGAAGTCGTAAATACTGTGTGTGTGTGTGTGTGTGTGTGTGTGTGTGTGTGTGTGTGTGTGTGTGTGTGTGTGTAAATTACGGTATTATTCAATATCAATTGTATAAAACACATATAAAGTTTACAGAAAAATACAGCAACCTTGTAAACTTAGCACCTTCCAGAAGTGTCGGGGGACGTGTTTTCTTGTGAACCCGAGTGAACTGGGGAATGAGGTGACTATGTCTTAACATGTCCACGATAACGCTAGGTACTCATGCTTTGGTTTTAAGCTTTGATGTTGTTGTTTTAAAATGCTATTTCTTCAGGCGTCGACCCTTGTGGATCTTTTGCCCCTGCTGGCACCATAGGATATGAACCTGCGTTTAAAGTGGAATGGCGGAAGTGTAGAGTGTTGTATGTGAGGAAAGGAACATTAAGGACGACACAAACACCCAGTCCCCAGGCCAGAGATATTAATCATTACAATTAAAAACCCCGGACCCGGCCGGGAATCGAACCCGGGACCACCGAGTGACAAAGCTTTGATGTTACGTGGCTATGTAAAATTTATTATACTACTCAAAGTACTGCCATATTTTCTGGAGGTTGTCCCCGTTGACACGGCGATCCTACGGTGACTTATTTGAGAAAAATTGAGCCCAGAGAGTTTCAACGGCCAGAACTACCATAAATCGTAAGGAACAAATGAAATTTTGTCGAGGTACGTTTGAACCCTGATTAATTTTACAGCATTTGCTACTGAAATATCATAATACAATCTAAATATTGTTAGTATGTCTCCTTGAATAATCAACTTGCCCTCCTCCCTCACGTACTTCTACTATCCATCGTGATTTTTCACATGTTTTTGTTCTTTTCCTTTCATTAACCATTTCCATATCTACCACGAGTTTCTTCGGCGTTCTCATCCTTTTAAGAATAACTAATATACTTTCACTTCCATGACAATGATTCGAGATAAATCCCACTTACTTCTCCCATTTGAGTTCAATTATTAGAGTAATAACTCAAATGCATTGCGATGAGGTGGAAGAAATAGTTTTATCATTTGGCTTTACCTCCGTTCAAAATATTGATACCGGAAATTGCCTGCGCGTCCTGGAAACTGATTTATTTGGCATCGTTGACAATTTATCATTGAAATCCCAGTATACCACGCTAGTCAGCAGGCTACCTAGTTAGAATTCTCACCGCCATATCGATGATATATTCTACTAGCTGTCATTCGTTTGAGTTTATGAACAATTCTGTTTGAATAGGGGCTTAATTGTATAATGGTATGCAGTGACAGCTCGTGCTAAAATTCAATTGTGTACTATATATATGAGTAAGAAACCGAACAAAGATAAATGTATGTTAAGTACTTAGGGAGGCATTATTACCTTAGTGGCTTAGCTGCTGGCTTCCATGATCGAATCCCGATCGATTCTGGGTTGAGATTTCCATCCCAAAAATTCGCATGGCGTTAAGTAGGGCATCCGTCATTAAAACTCGGGCCCAAACCAAAATAAGCCCTGGCCCCATGAAATAACTAGGATAATATGAAGGTTTTTCTTGGTACCCAGCCCGAAGACTGACTGGATCCTAAACAGATCCGTCATCAACTGTCATAGATAGTCTAGGTATCACTGAAGAAGTGTACTAGGGAATGAGGAGTGAAGTGGTCATTTGATCATGGAGATGGACACATGTGGCACTGATATCTCATCGAGCAATTAAATATCCATCAAAAACTATCAGGAAATCGTTTTTCGTGTCAAGACTTATGTCTGCCCTGTTTTCTGGAGCTTGTCCCCGTTGACACGGCGATCCTACGGTGACTTATCTGAGAGAAATTGAGCCCAGAGAGTTTCGACGGCCAGAACTACCATAATCATAAGGAACAAATGAAATTTTGCCCAGGTACGATCGGGAAATCGTTTTTCGTGTCAAGACTTACTTCTGCCCACTCCGTAACGGATTCACCTCCATAACCAATGGTACAACTGCCGAAGGAAATCGCTCTCCTTGTATTATCCAGACTCACAGACGATCATCTGGAAGTTATAACGAGAAATGAGAATCTTCCGAGAACAACACAGGACGCCAGTGTCTTACAGTAGCTGACAGCGCTGTGATGTCGCCTGTCCAGTGCAGGCATGTAAGCGGGTCGTCGGAATCTTAAATTGAACTCTCTAAGCCTGTTACTGTTTGGTCATTAACTGGTACTCTAGAAGCCTCCTGTGGGTCCACCTGTAGAGCTCGTGCTGTAACACAGAAGTTTCGAAGAACTTGCAGACGCGTAAAACGAATCTCCCCTAGGATTGTTTTCCTTTGGCGACCCGTATCAGGACGCCTGGAAACAATCCCAGTCTCCTGGAAACGTTTACATAGACACCCAATCGTATTCTGACAACCCATAGCATTCTGGCAACGTACCTCCGTGAGTAACTTTCTTGAAGCAGTTTAAGTGCATGAATGGCTTCATTCGACGACTGCTTCTCCCTTTGCCTACCTCAGTTCCACACAAATCAGCTGTGATTTATAACTAGGGGGCGGATTTCTATGACCTAAAATGTATAAAGTATGTATGCATTTATGACCTACAAAACATAAAAATATGACCTATAAAATTCAAAATATGACTTAATGAACAGCATCTACATTACATAGAAAACTTTCATTACGATTGCTACATACTGCAATTAATTTAGAGTTAAAAAAAGTTTTAATTCTTCCAAATGTTTAACCCAAAATCAACTAAAATGATGAATAGTAATTTCATGAACTCGTTAAGGTTACACTGCATACTCCTAGCCAAGGACGGGCTCTGTGGAAGACATAAACACTACAGTTAATTTCACTGTTCAATATTCAATCAGTTTTAATTTATACACAAAACATATGTTATTTGAATGAAACTTTCATACCTGATCTAGTCTCTATTATCAGAATTGTTGCAATTTATTACCACATGCATCTTAATATTGTTGAATGAGAATCCCCTCCTGTTGTCGCTGAGTATCGTCTTGTAGCGAGAAAAACTTCTTTCGACATCACATGATGTAACGGGAGCGTACTTGAATAGAGTTAAATCACTTGCAGAAAATTCCTGGAAATCTGCAGGTGAAGGGTTTCCACAAAGAATGTCACTTATTCCACGCAGGTACACAAGTCCGCTATTTTTTGCAGTACATTTTCTAATTTTCTACGCACCCTAGATGCTATTGTTCCTTTCGCATGCTTTAATTCCTGTTCAATGCACGTTTCAACAGCCAGTGCATCGCTTAGTTCTGCACCTGAAACTTCCAGTTGCGTGATTGCTCCAGATAAAGAATTAAAATTGCACTTTATGTAAGCCAGGTCCGCTTTTAATGTAATGCTTGAAAATAAATCTTGAGTGGTTTTTATGGAGGACGATTCTACAGGATCAAAAGACTTCACGATCTTCTCCACGACGAAATCTAAGTTGTTGCAACAGTACACTGCGGCATCAAGCCAAGACCCCATCGCGTTGTAACTGGCTTGGGAGGTAGGGGTAGTGAAGGTGCTTCTCCTTGAAATTTCTGAACGCGAAGTGGAGCTTTGACAAACACTTCCTTACAGTTCGGTATTACCGGTAATTTATCTTTTGCTAGTTGCTTTACGTCGCACCGACACAGACAGGTCTTATGGCGACGATGGGAGAGGAAGGAGCTAGGAATGGGAAGAAAGCGACCGTGGCCTTAATTAGGTACAGCCCTATCATTTGGCTGGTGTGAAAATGGGAAACCACGGAAAACCATTTTCAGGGCTGCCGATAGTGGGGTTCGAACCCACTATCTCCCGAATACTGGATACTGGCCTCAATTAAGCGACTGCAGCTATCGAGCTCGGTATTAATTTATCAACTTCAGGGTAGCTACTTCTAACTTCTTCAGCTGCGCAAGACATGTCACATGTATCATTTCCGGGTATAGCATTTTGAGTCCTTTGGCTCCCTTTATCATATACGGAGTAGCATCAGTTACAAACAGAAAAATGTGCTCTCTCTTTGCCCCGTTTGGCCACAACAGATCCACTGAATTGTCGAAGAGAACTGCAATGGTGGAATGGTTTATCTTCTCTAGTACTTCACATGTCAGGAGGAACGTATCTCCAGGCCGGTTTTCCTTCAGCGTGCCAACGATCACATTTGCTACATATCTTCCATCCACATCTGAGGTCTCGCCAATGAAACCCATGTCTTACTGTCTCCCACGCTACGCCTTATTATATCCAACATCTCTTTATAACAAGGGGTCAGATAGTCCGTCCTGAGAGTAGATTCGTTGGGAACAGGATGCCTTGTATATTTTTCAAGAAACTGTCTGAAGCTTCGGCTGTTAACTTTCTTCAAAGGAATATTAGACGAAACCATCATCTTGCAGAGATCTTGTGAAAATTGTAAACACACTGAACTTGATGTCGGGGTTTCGAATAGCAGACGTTGCCTATTTTCGAATGCAGAATATCTAATTACACAATTCTTATGTTTTACAGTATTACAGTGTTGTTGCACAGAGAAGCGTTTTTCGGCAGTAACTTTTACCTCGCACAATTTACAGAATAATATCACTCCATCCATACTGAATATGTTTTCACCGAACTCGCAAACAGAACTTCGTCACTTCCCGCAAATTGAGACTTTCGTTTTAGGCATATTGAAAGGAACTGAATGACTGAAGCTTCCTAATGACTAAGGTCATACAGTGTGTTGAAGGTGGAAGAGGGAAGGGCGAAGGAGAGAGATAAGAACAATGACAAATAACTGCAGAATTGCCTCTGCTTCCGTGTAAACAATAGTCCGGTTTCCAGGAATTGACCCTGCTAGCAAACAATAGCGCCTACCTGTTAGAAACATTCCATACACTACTTTAGAATGTTTCTTCAGTAGTATATTCCAGTCTACCTGAAAAATAATTTCTAGAGCTTATTCTGATTTTTATAAAGCGAAATTCAAAAGAAAATTACCAAAATATGCCGTTATAATGATATTTTGTTCAAAATATGCCATAAAACTTAAGAAATCCTAAATATGCATTTATATCTAAAAAAACTGTTTAATCATGCTTGGAAATATGTTGAAAACACAAGACTAAAAGATATAATGTTAAGGGAAAAAATATGACTTGTCATAAAAATCCGCCCCCTATTTATAACATTACACTTCACAGAGACCAACGTTCACACACACTTTTGAGATACTCGTAACTTTCAGCTGACATTGACTCCTCCCGAACAGCCAGATGACAGTCGTGCCCTCTCTTACTTATAAAGTGGTTATTGTCGTAACAGTTTAATCCCCATCCCACTATGCATTTCTACAGTGAAAGGAATATCTAAGGCAGTGACGAAATTTTTTTTGAGCAAATGTAGGCTACCTGTTAATTTCATGGTGGTTATCGACTTTATTCTAGAAGAGATAGAATAATAGGACACATCTTAAAACACTCAGGGCTTGTGCAGTTGGTTTTTGAGGGGAGTGTAGGCGGTAAGAACGGTAGGGGTAGACCAAGGTATGAATATGACAAGCAAATTAGAGCAGATGTAGGATGCAGCAGTTACGTAGAAATGAAAAGGTTACCACAGGATAGGGTGGCATGGAGATCTGCATCAAACCAGTCTATGGACTGATGACTCACACAACATTCTAGAAGGAAAACTCCGCCTTGAAGGGGAGTGTAAAAGTGTGCCGTTGTTTGTTTTAATTTTGGGGAAATAATGTTTTCTCTAAAGCATCGAAACGAACATTTTGAAAAGCCTTTAATAATCAACATCGTCACTCAATATCATGTTGTTGTTTTTTTCACTATACAAAACACTCAGGAATAATGTAGATAGGTCGAAAATTTCAGACCTATTGAATAACTTACTACCGAGCTCGATAGCTGCAGTCGCTTAAGTGCGGCCAGTATCCAGTAATCGGGAGATAGTGGGTTCGAGCCCCACTGTCGGCTGCCCTGAAGATGGTTTTCCATGGTTTCCCATTTTCACACCAGGCAAATGCCGGGGCTGTACCTTAATTAAGGCCACGGCCGCTTCCTTCCAATTCCCAGGCCTTTCCTATCCCATCGTCGCCATGACATATCTGTGTCGGTGCGACGTAAAGCAAATGGCATGAATAACTTATTGTGTTAAATGTACGTTCCCTAGTGTTTAAAACCCCTTAATTAAGATATAACCCTCGTATCTTCCTGGAGTGTAGATCCGGTGATTTTGGTCATTTAAGTTACTGCTTTGGGGGCGATATTTTATCTTATGGACTTATTTTATTAAGTTTTTGAATTTGTGCATTAATGATTACGGCGAGAGAGTCAATCTGTCGAAATTCCACGGAATGCCTTCTCAAGCAAAATACAAAGCTGCACTGCAGACTTCGAATGACCGATACACGTTAGATGGCGTTTCTACTCGTTTTTCATACTCCTACAGTACCACCTAGCAGTAGGCTACTTGCTACTTGTTTTACGTCGCACCGACACAGATAGGTCTTATGGCGACGATGGGACAGGGAAGGGCTAGAAGTAGGAAGGAAGCGGCCATGGCCTTAATTAAGGTACAGCCCCAGCATTTGCCTAGTGTGAAAATGGGAAACCACGGAAAACCATTTTCAGGGCTGCCGACAGTGGGGTTCGAACCTACTATCTCCCGAATACTGGATACTGGCCGCACTTAAGCGACTGCAGCTATCGAGCTCGGTCCTAGCAGTAGGAGGTATAAGTATAATGAGTGTATGCGGCTAAAAAGATCTGCCCTATGCTCTTTATACCTGCCTAGACAATCGCTTGTTTACTTCTGTTATAAAGCTGAAGTTTCTCCGTAAAGCCGCTAGGGTGCTGTCCGCCAAGGATGCAAGAGCTAGGTAAGCGCTCGCCTCTCAAACGAAGTACATAATGAAAACAATGATAACTGTTGCCGATATTCAAAAGTAACTGGTAGAAGAAAATCTTTATATATTACCAAAATTATACAATATTTACACATCAGTTAAAAACTTGTGTGACATTTTAAGCATCGCTATTGTCAAATATGAAGTCTGTAAGTCTAGCTTATTTTGGAGGCTACCTGCAGTAGTGCGGATGGTAGGAGGAGTTAATTGTATGGAATATTTGGATCAGGCCGCCTCTGTGGTGTAGTGGTTAGCGTGATTAGCTGCCACCCCCGGAGGCCCGGGTTCGATTCCCGGCTCTGCCACGAAACTTTTTGAAAAGTGGTACGAGGGCTGGAACGGGGTCCACTCAGCCTCGGAAGGTCAACTGAGTAGAGGTGGGTTCGATTCCCACCTCAGCCATCCTGGAAGTGGTTTTCCTTGGTTTCCCACTTCTCCTCCAGGCGAATGCCGGGATGGTACCTAACTTAAGGCCACGGCCGCTTCCTTCCCACTTCCTTGCCTATCCCTTCCAATCTTCCCATCCCTCCACAAGGCCCCTGTTCAGCATAGCAGGTGAGGCCGCCTGGGCGAGGTACTGGTCATACTCCCCAGTTGTATCCCCCGACCAAGAGTCTGAAGCTCCAGGACACTGCCCTTGAGGCGGTAGAGGTGGGATCCCTCGCAAAGTCCGAGGGAAAAACCGAACCTGGAGGGTAAACAGATGATGATGATATTTGGATCATGTTTCTCTTTAATACCAACAGTTTCCATTTAATGATTGTTATTTTAGCCCAAGACTTAGAAAATCTTCGTTATCCCAATCCCACATTATTTTGTAACCGTATTATCTATTCTTCAACGTTTTGTGGAAGAATCGGTGTCGTGTCTTCCAAGCAAAAATTTGTCGGAAATCACAATTTCTCACATTGTCCTTGTGTTAGCTAGATGCCCACATCTACAGTGCACAATTTGTGTCAAATTCAGACAGGAGCAACGTGCCAGCATTATTGCTGACAAGTTTGTCAGGTTTCTTTTTAAAAATATAGCAGAAACTATGACTGAAAAGTTAATTATGTCAAAGTATATGTTACACAGATCAGTTAGCAGGAAAATTCTCAGGTTGATAGACATGTTAAAATATAGGATTTTTATCCACCTCATGCAATACTGTTGCTAACTGTAAAATTAACACATGAATAGTTTAAAGCATAGCTATGTTTCCATCCTTTGGATCATAATCAGTACATAAAAATGTTATAAAACAATTAAAACATAAAGTTGTGTAAAGTTTCCTTTAAAAGTTATGTCCCCTCATTGGGATCTTCTTTCGTAGAAAAGTTCTTGCGTATTTCTTGTCGTTATTGTAAATAGTGTTATGAAGTTTCTATTTTTTATAGATATATAATGGAATTTTGTTGACTCGTATGTGTCTGTTGGTTTTAGTATAGTTCAATTGGACCAAGATTGATGCTGTGGATGTTAATCTTCTAAGAGCTATAAAATCGTGGTTCCGTAGAGTGGTGAGTTCTTATGCGGCTGGTAGTGGACCCGATGCAATGTCTGTAAAATAATAATAATAATAATAATAATAATAATAATAATAATAATAATAATAATAATAATAATAATAATAATAATAATAATAATAATAATAAAACGGGTCCCACACATCAAATACCTTGGTGAAATTGTAAAACCAACAGGTTTAGAAAAGGAATCACAGGAAGTTCGCCTACGTAATCTCAAGAGAGCGTCCTGGAGAACATGCGACATTTACAACAAAAAGTGCATGGCCACAAACACAAAGATCAGGCACTACAATACTGTGATCGAACCTAACGTTTTATAGGCGAGCGAAACGCTGGTGCTCAGTAGAAAAGGGGATCTAGAGAACATTCTGAGGGAAGAACGAAAGATCATGAGGAAAATTCTTGGTCCAGAAAAAAAAAAGCTGAAGACGAATACAGAGTGAAATCCCCTAAAGCAACGGAGAAACTGTCCAACCTGGCAGCAGATATTAGAAAACGAAGACTGCAATTTTATGAATAAGTTCAAAGACTCCCAACAACAAGGCTTACACCATACAGAAGAAAATTGAAGAGTCGACCATGGAACCAAGAAGTCGAAAAAGAAACTGGAAAAAGCCCAGATAGATACATCAGAAATATTAGACAGAATTCTGTTCTCTAAAATAGTAAACAGGATGGCAGAGAATGAAGTTCCAAGGATACCAGAAACCAATTGGACTGAAGATAGGAAGAGAGTCCACGGAGAAAATATGACAGTCATATGGGAGACCATAGAGGCGAATCATAAAAGCGTTGCAGGATATAACAGTGTCCATACGCAAATAATAATAATAATAATAATAATAATAATAATAATAATAATAATAATAATAATAATAATAATAATAATAATAATATCCATCTTCCTTAATCTTGGAAACCACAGATTAGGAATAGGGCATTGTTTATCGTAATTTTTCTTATGCTTTTTATACATGAACGTTTACCCAAGTTTGGTATCATATGGCATAATACAATCTGTGACAATAAAATTCGGTGAATGAAGTCAGAACGGTCAACCCGGCAACACTGGCGACACGCAACGCTGCACCTGCGTAGCAGCAGGTTTTGACCACCTGCTCACAACTTTGTTCAGTTGAGCATCGTGTGTGTGCCGTGTAAGACCTGTTTGACACAGTGCGTGTCTAGTGCGTTGGTTCTGAACTGCGAACAGGAACATGAACGACCAAGAGATCAATGTACAGTTTTGTTTTAAGCTTGGCAAGACACCGAAAGAAACGCATGCGATGCTGGTACGTGTTTATGAAGATAAAGCACTGCCCTTGAAGTTCGCCCGTTTTCGAGGAGGCCGGGAAAGTGTTTCTGACAACCCCCGTAGCGGAAGACCGGCGACCACCGTCAGTGACGAAAACATTGAGAAGGTGAGGACATTAATCACGAACGATCGGCGATTAACTGCACGCATGATAGCAGATGAACTGCAGATTATCTGTGAATCCGTGCGACAAATCGTTACCCAGAAGTTAGGTAAGAGGAAAACGGGTTCTCGTCTTGTGCCACATCACTTGACTGACGATCAGAAGCAGGCATATTTAGAGGCTTCACAGGATTTTGTCGAAACGGCGGATGCGACATCAAATTTCTTGAACTCGTCACTGAGGATGAAACCTGGTGTCTCAGGTACGACTCTGAAACGAAACGGCAAAGCATGGAATGGCGTTCTCCGGGATGCCCTCGTCGGAAAAAGGTCAGAGCCGAAAAGTCACGCATCAAAACGATGCTCATCACCTTTTTCGATAGTCAAGGCATTATCCACAAAGAATTTCTATCTGAGGGAACGACGTTTTGAACACCATTCCAAAGAAAGCCTTCTTGCAATGTTTCCAGCACATGTATCGCCGATCTCAGTAGTGCATAGTTATGGGAGGGACCTATTTCGAAGGACAGTAAGGTCACTGTTGTGCATTGTTAATCTATGTTGATAGTACATGACTATTCACCCAACTGTATCGTCACAGGTTGTATGAAAACATTCGTTACGAAGCCATATAAAGAACAGCGTAATTAACTAAAATTTAACACCTGTACGTGATTAGAAATTGAGCAGAGAAGGAATGTCCACGAAAGAGTGTTAGAGGCATTAATTGTAAAGAAATGAAACAACTTCGACGTGCTGTTGAGATCCTTCGAAAATCCCGGAGACGCGACCCCTCACCCTTCACCAAAGTGAGGTTCACCACAATTGTTATCCTCAGTCCCTCCGTAGCACGTCGGACATCTCAAATGAACATTAGTATTATATTGTCAAAACATGAAATTTAAATAATAATAATATAGCTTCTCTTACATGCTGCCTGCGCGTCAATTTCGACGTTCAGTTTTACTCTGTCACTTGCAGAGTAAGCCAGATCTCTCTCGGGCGATCTGTTGCTGAGAATTAATTTCGTCAGGTGACTATTAAATGTGTCGCCAGTACATGCCGAACTCGTACAACGTGGAGTGTCGAATAGACCTTTCCCCTCCCTTCAAAATCCGACTACCTCTGGCGAGTTTTAACCCATAATCTTGGGATCCAGAGGCCGGCACTGTACCACTAATCCACAGAGGGAGTTGTTATAAATAGTCTCAGTCCTAAAGCAATGTCTCTAGATCGAATATAAAAAGATATAGAAACTTTTGATGAACTGCTGCACATTTGAAGGATTTTATAATTTCCACTTAATAATGCCCCTTAATCTCAAAATCAGAACTTCCTAACAATAGAAGGCAAACGTGTTGAACAATATCCGTGTGGTAAGTTTGATATTTATCTAAATCTAAATTATCTGTAGATAATTAAAGTGTTCTGTATTATTACTCTCAGTTAAGGAATGAATATCTACTAAACTGCTATAATCCCGGTCCCTTAGCAATTTCACATGATATTATTTTGACAAATATCAACTAAAAGGGGGAGACCCAGCTTAACAAAGGAAAAAAGATGGTTAATATTCATTTGATTGTTAAATATGCTACAATTGTTGTTGACGATTTCTGCTCATATCCCAGTGTTGGCATGCTTCCTGGCAACCGGAAGCAACTTCAATAATGTCAGAATTGTAATAATTTTAATATTTTAAAATAAAATGTTCAAAATTTCCCGCCTTTTTAACAATATATCACTGTTTCCCTTATAAATTCCACGTTTTTAAGAATGTTCGTACTTTTCCTTTCTTAAAGTGTGTATCAAAACTCCAGCTACAAAATGAACCTCAATCATTAACATAGACTGTAATTCGGATTTTTGTGGGGTTTTCATTCCGAGCACAAGAAAATATTAATATTTTGTAAATAAATGTGGTATATAAAATCGAACTTCAATCCCATTGATCTGAATGAGGTACAGATTGTAGTACAACATCTTGGGAGGAAACTCTGAAAAATTCATAATTATCCGTGAAACAGTAAGAGAGTTATGAAGGAAACCGTTATAAGGCGGGAAATTTTGAACATTTTATTTTGAAATGTTGTCATTAGAATTTTGACATTATAGAAGTTGCTTCTGATTGGTCTGAAGCATACCAATACAGCATTGGTCAACTACGTGTGTAGCATATGTAACAATCGAATGAATATTGGCCTATTTTCCCTGGGTTAAGCTAGGTCTCCCCCATAAAGTAGCCTTAGGTCGACTCGTTGGCTGAATGGTCAGCGTACTGGCCTTCGGTTCAGAGGGTCCCGGTTTCGTTTCCCGGCCGGCTTGGGGATTTTATTCACTTCTGATTAATTCTTCTGGCTCGGGTACTGGGTGTTTGTGAATGTCCCACCACAGAAACACGCAATAATGATTGCATCCCTCCATATAGGGTTGGCGTCAGGAATGGTATCCGGTCGTAAAACAGGGCCAAATCCACATGTGCGACACAGTTCGTGCCCGCGACCCCACACATGTGGGAAAAGCGGTTGAAAAAAGAAGAAGAAGAATCAACTAAAGTAGCCTTTAGACTTAATAATTTTTAAAATATTAACGTATATACTAATCTCCATACCTCTAAATTAAAATAAATCTGCACTGAAAAGTCAATACCTTTTCCACAGAAAACTACAGAATGTCCAGCGGCATGGGCGCCCGCAACGGGGGGCAAGGGGGGCACTTGCCCCGCCCCCCTGGAATTCTAAAAATGTTGATGTTCAATTGTTTAATATCATACCAGATTATTTCATAAACTGAACTTACTGACAGTCATCCAGCATCTGTTATAACTGGACATTTCTGTAAACAATTTAATGTTGCTGACGTTATATTGGTTTTATATTGAAGAAAATTGTTAATGTGCCCCCCTCCCTCCTGGAAAAGATCCTGCGGGCGCCCATGTCCAGCGGCGTTTCTACTCCCTGAGACCTACACAGCAGTACCGGAGGCGCGCGCACAGTTCTTGACCTTGCAAGAAGTGTGCACGTGTTCGACCTGCCCGTCTGAATCTCATTGTTAACACGTGAGACGCTTTCATCGGAACACCGTATTTTTGCATGTAAACGTTACTTTAAGTACGAGTCGGATCGATGAGGACGCGATGTATTGGTTCAGCAAGTTCCTGGTGAAGTGCCACCTTTATGAGCACAGATTTACGTAACTGTAAATAAATGTTAAACTACTGGCTCAGTGTTCAATAAAGAACATGCGGGCACACGAACAGTTTTAACAAGGAAACCGCTAGATGGCAATGGTGCGAATATTGAACGCTCATCGAATATAAATCACTCACAAAATTAGCACAACAAGTTGAAGTTTCGGTTTATTCTGCACACAGAACTAAAAAGCTGTTACACATCAAATCGTTATAGGTTCACACGGGTTCATTTTTTAAACCTCCTGATTCAGCCACAAGAGTGAGGTATTGTGAGTGGTATCTTGCACAGTGGCGGCTGGTGCAGAAAATCAGTTGTGTGCTGTAACCCATCCTCACTCCAAAAAATAAAAATATTTAGAAACATACCGGTATGTGGTTTTCAAGAGGTTCTCCACTGAGTTTTCCACACTGAACAAACACGCAAACAACCCCAACACATATACACATTCCTCATAAAAAACTATAAAACTATATAATTAAACACACAATAACACATGCAATGGCAAAATATTCACGATCTCAAACACTTGGTGTGAGCGCGCAAAAACAGAACTTCCCAATGTCACCAACATCATTGAAATAAAACCAGCAACGTCGTAATGCAAAATTATATGTTATGTTTTTATAGTATCATTTATAAACTAGACATATTAATTAAAGAAAATCACAATATCATGTCCTTATTTTGACAACATAAAAAGTACAATTTTTATAGTTCATCGATTTACAAATGTGACTATTGTGCCCTTCCAAAGGCACTAAATGCGGTGATCTTCTTTCTTCCTCTGTGCGCCGGCTGCTCCTGTAAATAATGACATCTAAATGATACTCACCGCTGCATGTAGACTCTTCTTCCTCAGTCGCGGTGCGTCCGATAATATCCCACAGGTTATAGGCCACACGTCGATCGGGGAATGAGGAGATGAAAAGATGGGGTAAACTAAACTATAAATGACGGTACCCAAAGACTGAATTAAAATTTAAATAACAAACTGATTTATTGAACAAAGTGCAAAGTGCCAAAATTGAAAATAAACTAGTGAAAAATAAACAAAGTGAAATGAAATGAAATTTTTAAAAAAAGATTAAAGATCTACCTTACAATAACTCAATTATCTGCCTAATAAAATGACTGAAGGTCAATCAAATTTAAATATTCCAGATTACGCCGACACTGTCTCCAAGACGATGACGTGAATAAATTCAAAACTCTGGTCAGAAAATACCACCTCATTTGAAATACAGAATTGTAATACATAGAAAAGTGTCTATCAAATAAATTAGTGTAGTTAATTAATTAATTGGTTAAGTCATCAAATCAACACTGACTCAGAGGTGTTTATCAAATATTTAACACAGGTGACTCAGTTGGGAAAACACCCAATTCTAAATAATCATGGACTGCACTAACCATGTGTGACAAATAAGAGAAAAAGAATTAGAGAAAACAACCATGAACATTGTACTTCATCTACTGCATAACCATTGCCACATTTAAAACTACTCGTGGTTGAAATAAATTATTGAAACATGAACCTGAATGTTACAATCACTCATTTAATTATTTAAACTTCACTTGCATGACTGTGATAGCCTGGACTTCTTAAAATATTCAAATGATTAGGCCAAGTGCCTCATGTTTACATTTCCAATGAAAGCGATCTCTTTACATTATTAATTTTACTCAATTTGCCGCTGCCTGCATTTTCATTACGAACTCATTGTTTGTGGTACCACCACTAGAAGGAGGCAGATCCCATCTCATTTACCTCATTCATTTGCGGCATTTATGATACAACTGGTTTATTAAAGATCGCTTCATTTCCTAATTAAAACGTAGTGGGTTTCTAAGGCTTGGTAATTACTGAATGTCTGGTATGAGCATACCACTACTATGGTTTTGACTATGACCCAATCGATGATCTCTTATCCTAACACATGAAATCTTATTTACATAATTAGACTTGTTAATGGAGGAACACTGCTCCAACAAAAGTACTGAAATCAAAAATAGCCTAACTACACCTATCTATTTACATCAATGAATACAAATAATTCACGTATGATCAGATCCTACAAATAAACAGTGATAAAGGTACACAAGGAAAGAATAATAATAAACAAATCTAGATCCCAACATCGCTGCCTGCTGAAAATTAATAAAAATAAATAAATAAAATGCGCACATATCGGAGTCTAAAGAAAAATTTTACCCCGCTACAAGTAGCAAAATATTGTGAATTTGACGGCAATCTTCTAACCTCAGACGAAAAATGTCTAGCCCTGACACTATTCAGCCTTTATGGACAATAATTACTGGTATTACATGTCATCCATGATTCTACATGACTGTCAAAATACACATTGATTCGTCGCTCCGCTCACATATTACCTCGTGCTATAACTCGCATACTTGCCGAGCATCTACTTTCCCTGGAAATTATCTGAAACAAATACAGGCTTCTGCCTACAATCATAATCCATGTCGTTACATATTTAACACTCTTGGTTAAATTATTCATCTCTCAATTCTATTTACTCATTATTATTCTCGACGTAGTAACTCATAATACGGCCTCGCTCGTATCCGGCGGGCGAAATATCTGTCGTACACATCTCTCTTTCTTACGACACTGTTCATGACATGGTCCAAATATCATATTTCCATTATCAACGCAGATCATCAGGGATATTATTCACTTAGCTCGATCTTTAGATCATTCTCTGCTTCACATATTACAAAATATCAGAGCTGACTTATCAATGGCTTCCTGTCACTAACTGTTTACTAAAATGACGAGATTGCCTCTCAAAAACACGGCTATTGAAAAATGTGTAACCGCAATTACACACAGAAATAAATATTCGCTTGTCCACCAAATCGTCGCAAAATACACGGTATAAGAGCTACCGGAAACGGTCATCTGAATGATAATTACACAACATAAACAAACTGAATGCGCAAGTAGCAAAATAAGCATTAAAATCAAAAAGGCGGCATCTACAAAATCATAACTTCAACAGAAATATCGCTCATAACTAACGTTATCATAACATGCTTATTATTATTATTATTATTATTATTATTATTATTATTATTATAAATCTGCATTACACTCATTAAAATATCATAAGATAGCATTCTAATCTGTCAAAGTGACTTACTACAAAATGATCCAGAAATAAAATACAAACACATCTACGTAAAGAGAGTACGCAAATAACCCTAGCTCACAGTTATTATTATTATTATTATTATTATTATTATTATTATTATTATTAATTATGTGAATTATTTACAATCCTATCTACATTTGATCATCGATTGGTTCATAGTCCTACATATTTATTTACACATTATTTTTGCTCATTACCTTGGTGATGGAGGCAGGTTGGATCATCCTCCGGGCTCTGTCATGATGAATTAGAATTCCATCTTGAAGCTGATGTGGTATTCCGAATTATCACACACGCATACTTGATACATTTTTATAAAGGCGTTACACACGTTCACATTTACATAAACACTCGCATTTTCTAGCACTTCAATGAAGATTATACAATAACACTGCATAACACCTGACGTGAAGTCGAAAGTTTTCTCTCCGCTACCTGCCTGTCGTCTCCTGCTGGTCACACACCCCTCTCAGTTTGTTTGTTTAAGGCTTACCGGTTGTTCACCTCTTCGGAACATAACGGTGTGCTCAAGGTCTAAACATCGCGGCCTTCCATCAGTGAAACAAATTCATTCTCCTCCCTGTCTGCTTTAACTAGTTTCTCCCCGTAACATCTCGCTTGCCATAACAGTTCATTGAAAGTGATGAAAACAAGCTAAAAGTACTATTTCCAATGATGTGTGGAGAAATTTTTGTACTAATCGTCCTCCAAAATAGAAGAAATAAATGGCCTTTCAACAAATATCCAAATTACATGTGGATTAGAAAACTTTATGCAGTTACGTGTTGCGACATGTTCCATTGTCCCTCTCGGTTGGTTGTGTAAGCTCATTTAAGGCAAGTGTTGAAAGTGTAGCTATTGCCTGATTATCTCTGCATAAATTCAAATCAAAATAAAAGTTTGTTAAAGTGTTCATTTCTCCTGAAATATTACTCTCCCAAGTAAATACATGGCTCACTCGGATGCCAACAAGTGTCTCTGATCGCTTTCCTACCAGACTCAGAATTCACAAAGAAAACGTTCACACAAGACTGAACTCAACATCAACACGTCTGGATTAAACACCAACTAACTAACTGACTTTGAAAACTGCCACACACACACTGAAGATTCACCACGCTGCTCGTTGGTTTTGTAAACAGTTCTCCCCCCACTTCGAAAATAGTTCTGTGGAAGGGATGTGGCGTAGTAATATAGCACTTGGGAGCGCTTTATCATACATCCGTAGGTTAAAGCTTCAAAAAATATGTACAAAATCTTCCTAATTTCGGTCTGACTTACTAGTTATATTGCGCTGTGGGAAACGATCACAGGGTAATCCACACGACGGCGCGCGTCACCGGCGTTATTTTCTCCCTGCGAATGGTTTCTTCCCGCCATGACGGTTCAGTTCCTGGACGATACTACTCTTCCGTGTAAAGTTAAAATTTTCTTAATTAACCACTAATTAATCACATATTTGCACCGATAATTTTTCAAATATTATTAGGAAGTCAGGACACTGTTTTTCACAACTACTCCGGGCTCCAAATAGCGAAATACTGGCTGTAGATTCCCGCTATAACAAAACATTTAAATTTGCAATTTTGTGATTGGCTGAGATGTTCGCGCTCTCTGCAGCTTGGATGCTTCCATTTTCTGCCAAGGGTTGACGGGTATTATCGTTTTCTCTCTCGCACTCCTAACTAGGTCAGGCTCAACGGGTGATTTTCTCGTGAGAACCAAGTAGAAAGTTGCCACTCCTTGCCGGTACCATAAACTTTATTGGATATAGCACTTAGGCCAGTCTATAAGCTGTTCGTGCCATGAGAAAAGTTTTGAGGATCTCCTTGCCGTCTGACTGGCGCCAGAATGTTGCTTTGTGACTGCCAGCTTTCACAGCCTACTGTTTATTCCAATATGCGAATTATTCAACTTTTAATTCATACATTAATTACGCAAATTCGCTTATGGGTGCACTATGGAATAGGCAAGTTGGTAGTATTCTATCCTCTTTGGTATTAAAAGACCTGGCGCGAACAGCTCTATAGTATTTCGTTTACTCGTTTGCTTTGAGCGATCCTCTCTTAAATACTACCGCTGAGTCTAGAGGGTGCCAGCTGCCTCGTTCTCATATCGTTCGTAATGCAAGTGTGCCTAGTGCAAGTGCTGCCTGTCTGTGGTCGAACGAAGAATCGCTGTGAAGTGATGTCTTGGCTGTTGTTTCCACAGCCTGTCGGAACCGATCGGAACACATTATCTTTGTATCGGAAAAGTTCGGCACGCATGCGCAAAAGGCAGAGTTCCTGGTTTCTGTGAGCTGTGATCGCACAGCACCCGGCGTGGAGCGCACCAGTAGTTACCTGGTTGTGACGGGGGTTGAATAATGTCCTATTTTTTGGCTGACGTCTTTTTCAATGCATTGTACAGTACAGTATTTGATTGTAGATAATATTTGTAAACTAATTTAATTTTCCCAATAGGCAATGTGCTGCAGCACTTCAGCACATAAGGTACGGCCGCCCCTGATCTTGCATCATTGAACGATCGTTTATTCGACCCACAGCATGTGTTCTTTTCGGATGAGGCCTAGTTTCGTCTTAATGGTCATGTGGACAGCCATAACTCTCGTTATTGGTGTGTAGAATAGTCATAATGGTGTTGATGAAGTCCCTCATTATGAAGCACGTCACTTCCAGCATTTTTATAGGTAAGATTTCATATAAGATTGTATACACGCTTAAGCACGATATTGGCGCGGGGCGTAAGTTGGGCTGAGGCAGCTGCTGTAGCGCAGAGTACAAACACCGTGCGCTTGGTCTGGATTTTAAGAGAGCCTGTATTCTTTTCTACCACTCAATCATTGGCGGACAGCGCCACGTGCCGAGCTATGAAACTAATCTAATTACAGTGCGGGGACCAGCTTATAAGGCAGATAAAGGGGATAAATAGAGCGGCGGATCAAGTCAGCTGTGAACTACGATACAAGTTCCAGTATAATAATGTTTAGTTTGATATTTGTGACTTTTTCGACAGCGCTCTAGTTACCTGTTTGTGTAAAAGCAACGGATACGCTTATTCTTTTCCAACTCTGACGATTGCAAATCTTCCTTTCCCTATCTTTAGTTAATTCTACTTCTAATTGCAATATTACTCTGAAAACAACAATTTATCAACACCAAGAACATCGTTTAAATGACTATATGACCCTCGTCTTAACTCTGCCACTTGTATAAGAAATTCCCTGTATCTGTACAGACGACGTAATCTTCAGTATAAAATATTCTGTCCCTCTTCTCTCACTGTATCGCAATTCAAGGTATATTTTAAGTTTTGATTAAGGGATTCTGCCTTTACTGAACTTTGAAAAGCAAGCCTTGAACTGAGTGAATGATGAGGGATGGGGAATGGAGTAGCAAAAGAAGGGACATGAATTGCGGGTGGAGCCTTTTATATATAGAAACTGGAAATGCTGAATGAGAACAGCAACGAAGCTCATTTACCAGTACAGAACCCAGTAATCTGACCGTAAGAAGTCTGGACATCAGTCCATCTCCTTGCCGTTAAAAACAGTACTTTATGATTGAGAAAAACAAACTCTGTCTTCTACACATCACAACGCCATTCAGACATACGAGAGTCTGTTATTACATCGTCTGGTGCCAGACTTCTCAAATGTGCCCTTCTTGTTCGATCTACCTCGGTTATGTCTTCAGCTCTTCCAACATTGAATGCCAGGATACGAGTTTTTCACTTCACATTCCTCATCGATAGCATTCATCCACTGATATCAATAACTAATTGCCTGGCTGAGTATTTTATACAGCTTAGTAAATGTTTTAGTTCCACCTAATCAACACCAATTTATTTTACAAACTATTGTAATATATATATTTATACGTTTGGGACTAGTTTCGGCCCGACAGTTGAGTCATCATCAGCCATTTAACATAACCTTAAAAATCTAATTGTAAATACATATAATACGATGTTATATACATTCTAAAACATTTCTGGTGGCCAACTGAAAAAATGATAGCATACCCAAAACATACCTGAAAATCACATTGGTAGAACATATTACATGTATTTCCGAATGATTTAAGGTAATGTTAAATGGCTGATGAAGACGCAACTATCGATTCGAAACTAGTCCCATACAAACAAATATATAATACAATACTTTTTAAAATAAATTGCCATTGATTAGGTGGAACTAAAACCTTTATTATAGCCGTTTACCATCAATGCAGTACATGAAATGAATATAATTTGATAGCTCAGAGAGTGCAGTGCTGGCCTTCTGAGTTCAAGTTGAGGGGTTCGGTCCCTGCTAATCCCAGTTGAATTTTAAGGTTCTCACATACGCCAGCCTCACTTCTGTAGCTTTACTGGCATGTAAAGCAATTCCTGTTGAAAAGAATTTGAGCACCTGGACGTTTTCAGAAACTGTAAAAGTACAGGGACATTTTTTTATCTATTCAGGGGATTGCCCCTCGCTCGGTCGCCTGCACTGCGAGCCTGTCTCCCGCCAAGCACTTTGTTGTAATGCGGCCAGCGCTTGCCCGGCACTGAATCATAGAATGTTTTCGCACAAGATGTCCCTCTACTTTGTGAAGCTGTATATACAGGGTGAAGCGTAATTCGCGCACTCGGGCGTCGCAGCGCGACTCCTCACATGCCAGCAATAAAAAAATGTCTCTTACAAAATTTCGTCTTGCGAGTATATCCGGCAGAAAAGCGACGTTGAAGAGTAGCAATCTGGCAACACTGTAACCACATGTATGGTAACTACCTCTGTTAACAGTAGTTAGTCGTACTGTACAGTTGGTGCAGTGGATAGAGTTTTGGGTTACCATGCAGGAGGTCGAGTGGTCGATCCTGGGTTCAGGCGTATGTTTTTTCTTTCGTAAATGTACTCCAGGTGGTATGGTATCTGGCATCTTAATCGTCAACAGCGATTGCAGTGGGTCCTCTAGAAACCATTGGCACTTACATACTACGATCCTAGAAATGGACGAACAATCGTTTTCATTGGTCAGCTTTGAAAGGCGCCCTTTCCACGTCGTGAGCGTGAATTTATTCGCACCACTTCATCTACTAGATGTGAAACCTGTTTGTTTCAGCTGTCTATTTCTTATTAGTCTAACCAGGTATTTGTTGTTTCAGCGTTACAAAATGTTGTAAATGTAGGATACATGTCACCTCAGAAACGGTGTCTTACTGTATTACAGTAGGTAATGTCAGATGGAAATTAGCAAATAAAAAATGCGCCTCAACCCAGGATCGAACCATCGACCTCCTGCATGCCAACCAAAAACTCTACCCACTGCACCAACTGTACAGCACGACCACAACGTGCTGACAGCGGTAGTTACCCTACATTTGGTTACAGTGTTGCCAGATTGCTACTCTTCTACATCCGTTTTCTACCGGATATACTCGCAAGACGAAATTTTGTAAGACACATTTTTTTATTGCTGGCATGTGAGGAGTCACGCTGCGACGCCCGAGTGCGCGAATTACGCTTCATCCTGTATACACGCTTACGTAATGAAAATGGCATTGGAACAACACACTGAGCACTAAACACGTCAACAGCTAACTAAACTAAACCTTACGCTGATAAAGCTCTCAGCAGACTGAAAAGGAGGGGAACTTGTGGCACCAAGAAGCGCATCACGGCAAAGTGCTTAGCGGGAGAGAGGCTCGCAGCGCGGGCGACCGGGCAAGCGACAATCCCCTGAATAGATTTAAAAAAAGTCCCTGTTGTTAGTGAAAAGTACAACCTGTGGATTAAAAATAATCCATCACAAGGTTGAATATGTAACGGCACATCATCCACCGCTGGTGGTCTCGGGGGTCTGATATATGCTGTACACGTTCATTTGGCCCAGTTATACAACCAAATTCCCTTCTTAACGCCAACCCTATGAGAAGGGATGTATTTTAGTAAGTATGTTGTGGTTGGCAGAGGTTATGTGTAAATGGAGAGATGCATATTTTGACAAACACAAGCAGTGGCCCCCCGAGAAGCACATGCGAGAAATGAACCGAGAACTCTCTGAACCGGAGACCGTGGCGCTGACCATTCAACCAAGCAGCTGAACTGAGTACCGCATCGAAAACATCCAGGAAAAAATTGCAGAATACAAACTTGCCAAATGGTAGAAGGTTAGAGAAATAAAACGACCGAGCAAGTGGCCGAGTGATTTGGGTCGCGTAGCTGTCAGCTTGCTTCTGGGAGATAGTGAGTTCAAATCCCATTGTCGGCAGCCCTGAAGATGGTTTTCCGTGGTTTCCCATTTTCACACCAGATAAATGCTGGGGTTGTACCTTAATTAAGGCCACGGCCGCTTCCTTCCAACTCCTAGGCCTTTTCTATCTGTCTCGGTGTGACGTAAAGCCACTAGCAAATAAATAGAACGGTGTCACTTTTCAGTTATCAGAATGACACATTTATTCTATGCTTTAGTCTAGTTGTGCGTAGGAAAAATACATGATCCTGAAACCCGTATGCCTGGAAATAAGGTTAGAATATGCACTGCCAGGAGAAATGTAACAATTTGACTGGAATAGTTACGTGAGAAGCAATTTGAAATTACCGTATTTTTGCCAGTTTATTATTCCGACTACAGATTTGTTTGTTGACGCGCCACAAATGGTGCTACCCAAATTATATTCTATTGTGTTCCCTAAACTGAATTCATCCCGCTCCAAATCGTGTAAACAGCCTTAACCCATTTCCCTTCAATGGCGGACTTAACTGTTACCATGTATTTAAATAGGGAATTCATACTTTGATTATTTATTAAGTGCAATTGTGATTTTAAAAATTAATTTTACATTCATACGTGGTGCTAGTGTATGTATAGAACGTATTATTAAGCGAAGGTTGCCCGTCTGGTGGCCATCGTTGTTAAGGCGTCAATTCTATATATACTGGATGGCCAAAATCCCCGAGAAGGGGTGTCCCATTAGAAAATCTGCCGTGTATGACCCCTGAGCGTTGCGGCTAGCTGCGGCGTAGCTGAGTAGTCTGTCACAGACACCAGTGTCGTGAAGATGGCAACACGTCGCGAGTGAACCGACTTAGAACGTGGGATGACCATCAGCGCACGGCGCATTGGTCATAGCATTGCGGAGATTACAAGAGAATTTGGGTTTCCGAGGTCAACAGTGTCGAGGGTGAACCTTCAATATCGCAGAGAGAATGTTAACCACCCGCGTAAAACGCCGCACGGGAAGACCACAGGTTATTAACGAACGGACATCACGTCGCATCCGCAGAACCATACTGGGCGCTCGACGGGCTACTGTGAGTCAGATCACCGCCCAGTTGAATGTTGGGAGTCAGGAACCCATTTCTGCCAGGACTGTACGAGGCAACTGCACCACATAGGCTTCACCATCCGACGACCAACTCGTATCCTTTTGCTGACACTTCGACACAGAGCTCAACGACGAGCATGGGCCCGGCAATGGACCATGAACAGTGGTGGCGTGTGGTATGGTCCGATGAATCCCGGTTCCAAATGTATCGAGAGCGTGGCGTATGCCCCATGAAGCTATGCATCCTGCGTGTAAACAAGATTGTGTCTAAGCGGGAGGTGGCTCAGTTCTTGTCTGGGTGGCCCATTGTCCGGCTGCAGGGAGCGTTGGCAGGTGCACGTGGACATTCTTTCAGACCATCTGCATCCCTTTCCGGCCCTAGAGTACCCTGATGGAGATGCCATGTTTCAACAGGACAATGCGCCGTGTCACCGCTCTGTGGTGACACGCATGTGGTTGGAGGAGCACTCCAGGGAAGTTACGACCATGAACGGGCCCTCCAGATCCACCGATCTTAATCCAATCGAGGATTTATGGGATGCTGTTGACGCTGGTGTACGCTACATGAACCCCACACCAACTACACAAGACCTATTGTGGGTGCAGGTCCCTCCAGAACGAAATCAACACCTTGTAGAGTCGATGCCTCGCCGTATTGCTACCGTTTTGCCATCACATGCAGTGTCTTCCCATGACATTTAGCCACTCAGTGTAGTCTGACACCGCAATTAGCCGGTTCGAGTCCCGTTGGTGAAAACATTTTCACCATCAGAACCATCAGAACGTTCGCCGGCAGGCTAGAAGGGGTGGTGATATGGAATTTATAACCGCTAAGTTACAAGCGGAAAGCTTTGATTCAATTCCAAACCTCTTCACAGTGTTAATATGGAGTGAGGGCATATGACGCTATCCTCAAGATTTTGGGTTCTATCTCGGTTGAGATCGGTGGCATTCGAGGGAATATAATGTGACAACTTGGTGACGTTGGTTGCAAGCATGTTAAAGAACTCTTCTGGGGAAACATTCCGACATCGCGCTCACACCAATTAAATGAACGTTTAATAATAATAATAATAATAATAATAATAATAATAATAATAATAATAATAACAATAATAGGGTTAAAGTCCACTTCCAAACGGATAGAAGAAGTCAGCAGGGATGAGGAAGAAGTTGGAATTTCACTGAAGATCATCCACAATATAAGAGAGTTCAGAAGAAGAGTTGACAGTCTAAAATCATTTGGAGAAAAACCACTAAAATAGACTCCCAAACGGATCTTTTCTGAAGAGGAGACAAAGAAGAGAAGCGAAAGAATGAAGAGGTTTTGGGAAGGTAAGAGAAGAAAGGCCAAAGTCTACTTGGTCCATGATGGGCCAAATTCAGAAACAACTCAGAGTGTCAGCGTTCGATTCCCGGCCGGATCGCGGATTTTAATCACGTCCGATTAATTCCTCCGACTTGGGGACTGGGTATGATTGTACCAGCACACTCCTCTTCATACACCACACCACACTACCAACCACGACATAAACACATAGTAATGAATACATCCCTCCCCATAGGACTGGTGCTGGCAGCCCTCAAGATGGGCTTTCCGTGGTTTCACATTTTTACACCAGGCAAATGCTGGTGCTGTAACTTAATAAAGGCCACGGCCACTTCCTTCCCACTCCCAGACCGTTACTGTCCCATCGTCGCCATAAGACTTATCTGTGTCGGTGCGACGTAAAGCAAATTCTTAACCAAAACAGTATTGGTATCAGGAAGAGCATCCGGCCGTAAAACAAGGTCAATTCGCCATATGTGACAGATTTAGATTTTGAAATAGGTAGAGTGCAGGAATTTTGTTCCGCAGGAGTTGTTTTAACGTGTCAGAGGACAACGACGCTGAAACTGTTGCATTTAAACAACTTCATATCCCACAAACCTTAGCCGGAATCGAACCTGCTATCTTTGGAACAGGAGGGTTACAATACGCTGATGTTACGCCATTGGTGCCGGCTCGCTATTCAATGACTGTCACAGATCGATTGCATAAGTATGAATAAATAAATTATGGAATGCTGCACTCAGTAAACAATAGAAAATCATATTTCTCCATCACGCCTTGTACGCTGGACGGTACTACAAAACCATTCATTTTATTTTTATGTCCGAAATTATTTTAGGTGTGAAAGAGGCTCTATACCTGTTTGTACAGTCCCTTTCATATTTTAAGTTTTATAGGGGGCAGGAAATTAATACAAAGCTAATTAGCATTTCTATGAATCCGGGTGTCTTCCGGTGCTGCACGTTAGTATCGCGGTATAACGAACGGTGCGGTTGGCTAATATTGTTATAAACAATGCAAACATTACAGCACAGATGTTTGCACTGCCGACCACATTGACACAAACGTATTTCAGCTGTTCTCAATACCGCAGTTCTCTCTTCCCACACATACAGCCAGACAGCCCTTACTGCTGCTGTTGCCAAATCAGAATTCTACAAATCTTTCCCTTATGATATAATGGTGCTGATATCAGTGAAATTATTTATTTTATACTATGTCAAATTTGATTCTTGAAAATGTTGTTGGTTTTACATCTCAGCGACATCCCTGGCCTCTACATGCACAATTTACAAATTGAAAGTAATTGTTTTATACAGGGGTATCTAGTACCCAACCTACAGGGCCTTTACGAAAAAAGAACAAGTTAAATAAACGGCCCGAACACAAACGGAATGTAGGCGTATACTGCGCTCCAGATAATGAAATATTAAAACCTATAGGGCTCTCGTCCGATGAAACAGGGGCTATTCCCAAACTACTGATGTGGCTCGCATGCAAATATCTTTAACATATTACAGAAAGGTAGCAAAATGTAGTCACCTCGAAGCAAGATGAAGGGGAGCTCGAGAGGGTAACTCACTCTCTATCCCCGATTTACAGTTAAAGATTTTATGAAGTTTTTACATTAGCCGAAAGAAAAGTCACATTTTAGAAAAGTATTGTTACATAATTAAAGATTCGTACCTTCCCCTCTAATAATAATAATAATAATAATAATAATAATAATAATAATAATAATAATAATTGTACCGGGCGGTACACCTCTACACCGTTTATTTAAAAGTTGCGCCAGTTGAAACTCCTCTTCTGGAGGAAGGTTGAACTTTATCTATTCTATTAATTCTCTACTTTCTCAGAAGATGTCACCACGTGGAAAATTTTGAGTTTTTGAACTGTGTCACTTTTGATGTGTTTTTGTTTCGCTTGAAGTAAGAAGTGTGAACTTTCTCTTCTAGAGGACACTACTGAAGATCAACAATAGCGCACCCTAGTGCGGAGTCAAAGAACTATTTTGTTGGAGAAATTTTTATTTCAAAAGTTTGTTTCTTGTTAAATTTCTTTCTGTTATTGTTTAAGGGTTTGTCCCCTCTCCTTTTCAATGTTTACATAGAACAGGCAGTAAAGGAAATCAAAGAGAAATTTGGAAAGGGAATCACAGTCCAAGGAGAGGAAATCAAAACCTTGAGATTTGCCGATGATATTGTTATTTTATCTGAGACTGCAGAAGATCTCGAGAAGTTGCTGAATGGTATGGATGAAGTCTTAGGTAAGGAGTACAAGATGAAAATAAATAAGTCCAAAACAAAAGTAATGGAGTGCAGTCGAACGAAGGCAGGTGATATAGGAAATATTAGATTAGGAAACGAAGTCTTAAAGGAAGTAGATGAATATTGTTACTTGGGTAGTAAAATAACCAACGATGGCAGAAGTAAGGAGGACATAAAATGCAGACTAGCACAAGCAAGGAAGAGCTTTCTTAAGAAAAGAAATTTGCTCACTTCAAACATTGATATCGGAATTAGAAAGATGTTTTTGAAGACTTTTGTGTGGAGCGTGGCATTGTATGGAAGTGAAACATGGACGATAACTAGCTCAGAAAGAAAGAGAATAGAAGCTTTCGAAATGTGGTGTTATAGAAGAATGCGGAAGGTGAGATGGATAGATCGAATCACGAATGAAGAGATACTGAATCGAATTGGTGAGAGGAGATCGATTTGGCTAAATTTGACGAGAAGAAGGGATAGAATGATAGGACACATCTTAAGACACCCAGGACTTGTTCAGTTGGTTTTTGAAGGAATTGTATGTGGCAAGAACGGTAGGGGTAGACCAAGGTACGAATATGACAAACAGATTAGAGCAGATGTAGGATGCAATAGTTACGTAGAAATGAAAAGGTTAGCACAGGATAGGGTGGCATGGAGAGCTGCATCAAACCAGTCTATGGACTGATGACTCAAACAACAACATTGTTTAAGTTGGCTGTATACCCCTCTTTTTCCCCTTGTTTTAGATTTATCCAATCCCGAATTTCTTTTAGTAATTTCTGACCAATCTGGTGTATCTTCCCCCAACTTGTATCTGTTGCGGGGTCCTATCCAATAAAAACATTGTGGGCGGGTGTTTTCTTTCCCCTAACGCCTAGAAACTTCCGCGAGAGTATTTAAACTGCTGATTTTGGGGTCTCCGGGCCACTTCTGTTCCATCTTTCAGTGTATTAAGTACATAGCAGGAGGCGGGAAGCGCCTCTTTCTTCTTCAGCCGTTCAACACCAGGTAATGGCCTATTAATAACTTCTTTTCTTGCTAGGTCGGCAGTTTAACACTCGCGGCGGGTTCGAAGCATTTCCATCATGTAACCTTTTCCTAAAATGTAATTACTCTTTTCATCTTTTTCTTGTAAAGCTACATATTGGGATAGAGAGTGCTAACCCTCTCGAGCTCCCACTCACATTTGTTTTGAGGTGAACTTATTTTCTCAAACTATTCTTCGTTTATGTAATGTAAAGTGTTCTTCTCTAAGTCACCTCTGTAGTATGGGATTAGCCCTTGCGTTAGCGGCCCAGAGCCAGATTAGGTTTTAAAAACAAAGGGTATTAGGAGTGCAAGTTCGCCTCCTCTCAAATTGTTATTTTAGAGGTCATGTAATCAACCTTCTTTTCATGTAATAGACCTCCGTAGGTTGGGTATTTTACCCCTGTGAATACGTCCTTAGAGGACAGCTTGAAGGTAGAGTTTGGTGTGGCCTTGTGATAGGCTTACAATTTTGAGAGCGGATCGCTCTTTGAAATTTGTTTCTGTATGCCTCGTGCAGGCTTTATGTGTAATGTTTGGAGCCAGTGCTCCTGGGCATGAATGGGGTTTTCTGCCCCTTGGCTAAAATTTTTTTTGGAGTAAGGCGGGGCTGATTGCCCAAGAGTTATGAAGTAAGGGCACTGAGCCCGAATCCAGTAATATTGTACCTACATTTTTGCTACTCTGTACCTGTTATGATTGTTATCTCTTGTTTTTGAAAAGAAAATATAACCTGGTTAAATTTTACTTAGTTTCTCTTCCGTAGCTTGAGACCCGTTCACGCCCGCACCTTCTTTCACCTCTACCTACCACGGATATCTCCGTAACAAGTGGTAGCAGAGCGTGGTTGAATGGGTCTCAATTTAGCCCCTTTTGACGGCTAAACATTGCTTTAATTCGAACTCTAACAATTTTCTCAGTTGCTGGAATTTTTTGAGGTTTTTTTTATTGTTCGGTCATCATGTCCGGCCCTCGCGATGTTCTCCTCCTTAACTATTTGCGCAAAGAGGAGTTGATATACGAGTTAACTATCAGAAACGTTCAATCTGGAGGCACGGTTGCAATAGACACTAACAAGCTTAGAGAGTCCCTTGATTTGCCCATTTCCATCCCCAATTTGGGAGAGAAAGAAATTGACGACTCTCTTTCCACGATCACGGAGAATATTACTGGGCTAGCTTCCGTAGTTAGTTTTTTTGATGAAAATGATCCGTCTCCTAACCAAATTAAGCGTGTGCAAGGCAGATTATATCACTTTTCAAATAGAGTTAATGATCTGTTGTCTCTGAAGGTGAATGACGTTCAGAGGAAGCAAGCTAATACGCTCCTTGAAACTATCTCTGAATTGTCTAGGAAAGTCACTCAATTGTTAACTGGGGAAGTTCCTCCCAAATCTGATCAGCCCACCATAGTGAATGTAAGTAGTGAGGAAGAACCTGCTAAGGGAGAAGGCAATAGGATAACCGTTGCTGCTCAAACTATCTCTGCCCCATTGGACAACGAGTCTGAACGCCGCACATCGTTGAACAATGTACGTGCTGAATTAACTTCCTTGCCATTGAAACCTTTACCTACTATGTCGCCCGGGTTTAGCAGCTTGCCTCATCCATTGGCAATGTTGCTCAGAGGTATATCCAAGTTTTCCGTTAATACCACCAGCGACCTAATTTCATTTTTAAGATTTCTAGTGGAATTTCAGGATCATGCCCTTGTGTTTTCTCTTTCCCCATGTCAAATTTTGCAAATTATCTATCCTTATGCTATTGGGGTTCTCTCAGATAAAATAGTAAGAGCCATAGCTGAACAGTCATCTATCGAAGATTTCCATGCACATCTGCTTGCAAATTTTATTCCTGCCCGCGCGAGGTCATCTCTTATTCAGAAATACTATTATCGGGTACAGCGCTTGGATGAAAACCTGGCAGACTTCATCCAAGATATTAAGTTTTATACTAGGGTGTTTGCTCTCCACTTCCCTGAGGATCAGATCGTGCAAGCTATTATCGAAGGGATTTCACCACCCTACAGGTCATATTTGTGTTTCGCGGCGTGCCCGCAAACCTTCTCTGAACTGGAAGCATTAGCCGTCTCTGCGGAAGGAGTTAGGTATGCCGATTCCTTGCGTGTGGCAAAAGAAACCCCGCCTTCTTTTAGTAATACTCGGCTTCCACCTCGCCGATCAGTCACCCCTCGTAAATGTTATGCTTGCGGGTCGCCTGACCATCTGCGCAATAAGTGTCCTCTGATCAAGACTAGTAGGGCAAATAATGGAGCTGGTTCATCACAAGGCTGTTTTAAGTGTGGGGCCTTCTCACATATCGCCAAAAATTGCCCAAACTCAAATAGCACCCCCTCCTGCTCAACTTCTGGTGCAAATTCCACCTATGCCAATAATAAAAAGTGACTAGTGGCATCGGCTGAGTCGACTAATCCATCTTCCCGAGACTCAGCCCCTAGTAAACAGGTTGTAAATGCAGAGAACAATCAGCCTTCAAATTCATCTTTTGAATGCCCTAAAGAATGTCTTAGGATTGCGGCGGATACCCCCGCACCTGTTCCTTTTCTTAAGATTGAGTTAAATAACGAGCCTATAACAGCTCTCTTAGATTCAGGCAGTGTTTGTTCGATTATTTCGGCTGAATGGTATTCTAAATTGAAATCTGTTTGTAAACTACCTGACCATGTCTCAGCTCTTATTCAATATGTTTCGGCTAATTCATCGCCATTAGAAATTCTAGGTTCCATACTGGTCAAAATTCGTATTTTTAAATTTACATGGAAAATCAAACTGTTTGTGGCTAAGCACTTGTCTTGCCCCATCATATTGGGAGCGGACTTCATTTCTCACACTGGTCTTGTGCTCGATCTCCAGAGTAGGTCGTGCACATTCAAATTTGCGTCCAATTGTAGAATTCCCTTGTTAAAGTGTAATTCTGTATCATGTTCATCTATTTCGCCTACCCAGGATGAGATGTTGTTAGACCTTAGACATCTACCTGAGGAGCAGGCTGATAGTATTCGGAAACTGTGTCAGTCGTTTCCCGAGGTGTTCTCTGATACTCTTGGTGTTACTGACCTTATTGAATACAAAATTGAGGTCACGGATTCGATTCCTGTCCGTTTTCCACCTTATAGGCTATCTCCACCTAAAATGAAGGCTCTGAAAGAAATCATCGATCAGATGTTGAAGGATGGTATTATTAGGCCCTCTAAGTCAGCGTATTCTTCGCCTATTTTTCTAGTCCCGAAACCCCAAGGAGGCTTCAGGCCTGTCATTGATTACAGGGCTCTCAATCGGAAGGTGGTGTTGCAATCTGTGCCCCTTCCCGACCTTCATTCTTGCTTTTCATGGTTTCGTAAGGCCAAGTTCTTCACCATCTTGGACTTGAATCAGGCCTATAATCAAATTCCCCTTGCCGAAGAGTCTAAACATCTTACAGCGTTTGCCACGGACTGGAACTTATACGAATACAACCGCGTGCCTTTCGGGCTCCCCACGGGGGCAGCTGTGCTCACTAGGCTACTAGATAGGGTCTTTTCCGACATCAAATTTGAGTACTTATATCACTACTTGGATGATGTCGTCGTATTTTCCGAGACTTTTGAAGAACATCTAGATCATCTGCGAGAAGTTCTGAATCGCCTTCGTAAGGCTGGGTTAACTGTCAAGTTGTCCAAGGTTGCCTTTGCTAAGCCCTCTATGTCATTCCTAGGGCATATTGTGTCACCCGATGGGGTAGCTGTCGATCATTCTAGAACACAGGCCATCCGTGATTTTAAACCTCCTAAGGACATCAAAGGTATCGCTAGATTCATTGGTATGGTGAATTTCTTCAGGAAGTTTATTCCTAACTTCGCTAATAGAGCGGCGCCCTTAAACCTTCTTCGTAGGAAAGGCATCAAATTCGAGTGGGGACCTTCTCAACAAGCCGCTTTCGAAGATCTTAAATTAGCTCTCTGTAATGCCCCTGTACTTGCTATGCCTGATTTCTCGAAGAAATTCATCGTCCAAACGGACGCGTCGTCGTCAGCTGTAGCTGCAGTCCTTCTTCAAGAGACTGAACTAGGGAGGCGTCCCATCGCCTATGCATCTAGGACTCTATCGGCTCAAGAAGCCAAGTATTCCATCTATGAGCTCGAAGGGTTGGCAGTCTTATTCGCCTTAGAAAAGTTCCGTCTCTATCTGGAACATGTCAAATTCGACCTGGAGACAGATAACCAAGCCTTAAGCTGGGTCTTAGGTAGACCGCGTCGTACTGGTCGTATAGCCCGTTGGGCCATCCGTATTTCCGCCTTCCAATTCGATGTCAGGCATATCAGAGGTACCGAAAATGTTGTGGCTGATGGACTCAGCCGTATGTTTTCAAACGAGGTCGAGACCCATGAACCGGTCGACAGTTCATCACCTTCCGAGTCCATACTATCCGAGGTTAATGCCATCCTAACCGATGCTCCCATGCTCTTTAGGGATATCGAGAAATACCAACGTGAAGATCCTACGCTGGCTCCGATAATGGAAACCCTTTCTTCTGGGGAACATGCTGTCCCTTATGTTCTGAGGAATGGTGTTCTATGTTGCCCTTCGAGGCATGATAAGTTGATGAAAGTTGTTGTTCCAGCGGTTCTTGTACCTATGATCTTCAAATACTATCATGAGACCCCATTGGGGGGGCATCTTGGAATCTTTAAAACTCGTGAAAAGATTCGTGAAATGTTCATATGGAAAGGTATGGACGGTGAAATTCGGGAACTCGTAAAAGCTTGTAAATCTTGTTTGATCAGTAAACCCACCATGTCCACTAAAGTAGGCCTTTTGTCTTCTCATCAAGCGTCGCGCCCCATGGAACGCCTGTATATTGATTATGTGGGACCTTTCCCCCAGTCAAAGGGCAATGCCAACAAGTTCATCTTTGTGTGTGTAGATGGTTTTACAAGATTTTCCTGGTTATTTCCGACTAAGCTGGCTACCGCTCAGTCAACCATTACTTGCTTAAATTCTATTTTTGCTTCTTTTGGTCCGTGTCAATATATTGTATCTGATAATGCTAAGGCGTTCACATCAAATTTATTTCGTAAATTCTGTTTTGACTTGTCCATCTCTCATGTAACTACTTCTGCTTATTACCCTCAACCATCTCTGGCTGAACGGGTTAACCGTAATCTCAGGTCCGCACTCATTGCCTATCATCATGAAGATCCTTCCAGGTGGGACACGTCCCTGCATTGGATAGCTTTTGCTTTGAATTCGGCGGTTCATGAATCTCACAAGTTTACTCCAGCTTCTTTGATGTTCAAGTTTGTTCCCAACTCGCCGCTCTCTAACCTCTGGTCTTTGAATGACATTCTACCCGAGACAATAGATCCGGATAACATTAAAGATCTTTGGAAGAAGGCTAAAGCCAATCTTAAAGTGTCTCATGAAAAGGTTAGGGAAAGGTACGATCGTGGACGGAGACCCACCACTTTGAAGGTAGGTGACCAGGTTATGGTCAAAAATTTTGTTCCCGCGGGCAAGCTTGCCCCCAGATTTCATGGGCCTTGTATCATTCTCGATTTTCTTACGCCGGTTACCTTATTGCTAAGTAATCCAGCCACCGAGAGGATATTTAGAGTTCACCTGTCCCAGGTGAAACCGGTGTAATTTCTGTGTTAACTTGCTTCATATTATTTTGAAAGGATATGAAGGTTATATTTTTTTTTGAGTTTCACTTTTAAGGCATTCTGCCCCTTCTGTAATATTTTGGTTTTAGATGTAAGCCTTGTGTAAAACCTGCCCCGACCCGTTAAACTGCCATCCTGTTCTTGCCACGGCCATTACCACGCTCCCGTCTCCTGCTCCACCTTACACTGTGGCTTCATAATAGTAAATGCCATGGATATCTACACGCCGCTGGCCCCTCAACCTCTCCACAAGCCTGTACCCTCAAAGAAGATGATAGTCCAACACAATTCTGCCGCCTAGCTTTAATGTTTCAGCGCCCCCGCAGCCGCGCAGCGCCGTGCAGCGACTGGGGAGGGGGATGGGCCCCCTCCTCTCCAGCGAGGACGACATGTGCACGGCGAGCCGGAGCTCTCCTCCCGGCCAAGGCTGATGTGCGGCGCACGACCTGCTACATGCCCGCAGCCTGTATCTGTTCACCGCGGGCGCGGCGTACTTCAACACCTCTGCTCCCCTCATAGTGCGGGCGAGCGGTATCTCAGGGTACTTGAGGGGTCCGAGCGGCCTCCGTTGGACGCAAGCTGCAACGGCCGGTCTGGCCATCCGACTCAATCTACATCAACTACATGGACAGTCACCATAAGCAATAACTACACTTGGGAATTCAACAACAATATTTGGTGGACATTGCAAAATTTTTCTTCACCTTTAAGTATTAAAAGTTTATCTTCAGAAATTCAAATTCTACAAACATAAAGACTTTCATTCACCTGCAACAACAACATTTTGAAACTGAATTAAGAAATCTTGTAAATGCTTCTGCTATCTATCTTCGTATCAACATCATTACTTGGACTTTGTTTCAAACTGATTTCATGTGTCACCCCTGGAGGAACTTTTGGGGGGGGAGGTCTGTACCGGGCGGTACACCTCTACACCGTTTATTTAAAAGTTGCGCCAGTTGAAACTCCTCTTCTGGAGGAAGGTTGAACTTTATCTATTCTATTAATTCTCTACTTTCTCAGAAGATGTCACCACGTGGAAAATTTTGAGTTTTTGAACTGTGTCACTTTTGATGTGTTTTTGTTTCGCTTGAAGTAAGAAGTGTGAACTTTCTCTTCTAGAGGACACTACTGAAGATCAACAATAGCGCACCCTAGTGCGGAGTCAAAGAACTATTTTGTTGGAGAAATTTTTATTTCAAAAGTTTGTTTCTTGTTAAATTTCTTTCTGTTATTGTTTAAGTTGGCTGTATACCCCTCTTTTTCCCCTTGTTTTAGATTTATCCAATCCCGAATTTCTTTTAGTAATTTCTGACCAATCTGGTGTATCTTCCCCCAACTTGTATCTGTTGCGGGGTCCTATCCAATAAAAACATTGTGGGCGGGTGTTTTCTTTCCCCTAACGCCTAGAAACTTCCGCGAGAGTATTTAAACTGCTGATTTTGGGGTCTCCGGGCCACTTCTGTTCCATCTTTCAGTGTATTAAGTACATAGCAGGAGGCGGGAAGCGCCTCTTTCTTCTTCAGCCGTTCAACACCAGGTAATGGCCTATTAATAACTTCTTTTCTTGCTAGGTCGGCAGTTTAACACTCGCGGCGGGTTCGAAGCATTTCCATCATGTAACCTTTTCCTAAAATGTAATTACTCTTTTCATCTTTTTCTTGTAAAGCTACATATTGGGATAGAGAGTGCTAACCCTCTCGAGCTCCCACTCACATTTGTTTTGAGGTGAACTTATTTTCTCAAACTATTCTTCGTTTATGTAATGTAAAGTGTTCTTCTCTAAGTCACCTCTGTAGTATGGGATTAGCCCTTGCGTTAGCGGCCCAGAGCCAGATTAGGTTTTAAAAACAAAGGGTATTAGGAGTGCAAGTTCGCCTCCTCTCAAATTGTTATTTTAGAGGTCATGTAATCAACCTTCTTTTCATGTAATAGACCTCCGTAGGTTGGGTATTTTACCCCTGTGAATACGTCCTTAGAGGACAGCTTGAAGGTAGAGTTTGGTGTGGCCTTGTGATAGGCTTACAATTTTGAGAGCGGATCGCTCTTTGAAATTTGTTTCTGTATGCCTCGTGCAGGCTTTATGTGTAATGTTTGGAGCCAGTGCTCCTGGGCATGAATGGGGTTTTCTGCCCCTTGGCTAAAATTTTTTTTGGAGTAAGGCGGGGCTGATTGCCCAAGAGTTATGAAGTAAGGGCACTGAGCCCGAATCCAGTAATATTGTACCTACATTTTTGCTACTCTGTACCTGTTATGATTGTTATCTCTTGTTTTTGAAAAGAAAATATAACCTGGTTAAATTTTACTTAGTTTCTCTTCCGTAGCTTGAGACCCGTTCACGCCCGCACCTTCTTTCACCTCTACCTACCACGGATATCTCCGTAACAATAATAATAATGTTATTTGCTTTACGTCCCACGAACTACTTTTACGGTTTTCGGAGACGCCGAAGTGCCGGAATTTAGTCCCTCAGGAGTTCTTTTACGTGCCAGTAAATCTACCGACACGAGGCTGACGTATTTGAGCACCTTCAAATACCACCGGACTGAGCCAGGATCGAACCTGCCAAGTTGGGGTCAGAGGGCCAGCGCCTCAACCGTCTGAGCCATTCAGCCCGGCCTTCCCCTCGAATAATGCTGCGAAGGTAGCAAGAAAGGATGAGGTTATGTGGCCATTACCTTATAGATGTTCTGCTGACCGAAGAAAGAGGCGGCCCCGCCTCCTGCCTTAACACACACACACACCTATACAGACGGTGATCAATTGACAAGGAAACATGAAGAGCCGCAGTTTATATACCCTCAGGGAAGGTTCGAGATCATTCAAGACTAATCAGGACACACCCTCTTAATTTTCATTGGCAGATTCAAAGTGAACAAGAAATTTGGGATTGGTTGAAAATGAATTACCAAAATTTATGATTGGTCAGATTCAAAACTGGCGGAAAGAAAAGGAAGTGTTGCTAATCCAAAAATAAATGAACATAGATTCAGTTATGGACAACCTAGAAATACAAAACTTCCTTAAATTATAAATTCTGTCACCTTGCACCAGAGTGCATGATCATAGTTTTTAGTAGTGTCTTCTGTGGAAAAATGTCCAAACTTCTAAAGGTTCTGTTGTCAAAACAAGGAGAAATTCAGTCAGTTTAGGAAACTTCACAACAAAACAATTACCTAATATTTCGGTTACGGTGCACAAGCCAGCTATCTTCAGTTCACTCGTAGGCGCCGTCGTATGCTATTAAATATGTTCATTAGGGTACAAGGAAGGAGCAGAGGTGCGAAAATACTAGGTTTTTGTATTATTACCTGCCATATAGAACACTGAAGAGGACACTATATAGGACTGGTAATTCCATTGTGGAGTTTTATCTCCCGTATGCAGTTATCAGACTGTGCTTCATAAATAAGCTTCTGATAAGCTCACCTGCATACACCCCAGCGTCAGTGGGTAGGGTCTGACACATCCCACTCTGAAGAGTCTAGTGTCAGACCTAAGACGAAACGCTGGTTAATAGAGCAAACGCCGGAAAGCCATCCATCTAATTTTTATCTGATTTTTGATATGCTCTATTGGTGGAAAAGAATCTAATTCCCTCCATGGGAACTTAGAATTACCCTCTATACCTCCATAAACAACACACATGGTACACCGCGAGAATGTGACGTCAGCCAGACCCACCAACCCTTCCTCGCGGAGTGAAGGGGGTGTAATCATATGATGTTCGCTCTTCGCCAATAAACAGGTAAGTAGTGCTGTTAGGGGTTTTGCGCCACTTCGCAGAGCGGTACTCTCAATAAGGTGAGTAAGCTGCTTATTATAGTGTGTGAATTTATTGCATTCTGCGTCCATTCCATTGAAACGCCGCCGTTCCATCATCCGTGACATGTCCTCTATCGCCAAGTGGTTACGTTCGTTAGGTTGGTACGCGAAGTGCGCATGTGTAGATCGAAGAAGGAGGGGCGGTGATTAGATGAAGCTCCAGTCGCCATTACCACATGGTCGTGATACATGTGCCATTACTGTCACTTCACGTTTCGAATATTGATTTCATTAATGGTTCGTATATAAATATTGTGCGGTATTGTGTGCTTAACTCCGTAACGAATGATTCGTACATTCCGTGTGTATTTATGTGCGTTGTTCAAAATGCGATGGAACTAAACTTGGGATTGCTTTCAACTTTAAGTATGCCGGCAGTGCGTTCAATGGATACCAAAATAACCTTCTATATTACTCGGTGAGTACCATTTGAAGACACTACTTCCTATTCTTGTTACTGTGTGCACTTGCAATGTAATGTAGCCTCCGTTTTACGTTTGCTGTGGGAGTAATAACACGTTTTTTGGGTGGGTCGGTAGGTCACTGGCAAGCATAAAGGTAGTATCGCTCCTCATTGCTGCTTCACGTTTCGTTTCACATCGTTCGTACGTGCTTTTCTGATACCTAAACATGCACGCGCATTCGTAACTTGGGAACCGTAATTTGCTCCATAGGATCCTGCGCTCAGGCGGTATCGAAGCTGATGTTTTCTTCCTGTGTTTTTAATTTTCCAGTATTTGAATGGTTCATTGTGCTTTCTATGGCGAATTTGTATCATTAGTAGCCTATCCATTATGTGATGTGCAGTGCTCATTTTCTGCTGTTACCCATGGGATGCGTAGTTTGTGTTTGTATGTACATTTAAATGTCAGATGTTGTCTCGTGACGTCATAGTTTCATCATGGCTGACCTTCCACAGGTTGATGGGATGAACTATGACGTCATAAACATGGCTAATCTGGCAAGAGAGTCGTAGCACTTAGCAAATATTGGCGTTTAATAATTACGTACAAATTGCAAAAACTCTCAATTTTCGCATCTAAGTTGCTTTTTTGAACATGGTAGAATTCGCCCTTTAGGTTAAAAAATTTCTGAGACCCGAATTGTAGATAGCTGGACTGTGTATCGGACCCGCGATTCTTAAGGCGCTGATTTTGAATGCGCGGCGTTGAGGTGTACCTCCCGGTACAGAAACATTGGCAAAACACACATGGAGCCTTAAGGCAGCATATTTTCGTAGCCGATCGGGTATGCTTGCAGCTGCCGCTCTCAACGTGTCGCGTGGAATGCTCGTGAGTACAGTGGTGATAGTTGCTTCCAATTCATCCAAGATTCTTGGTTTCTTTCCGACGTATATGACCTATTCATAAGGAATGCTATGGAGCAGCACAGGTGCTTTAGTAATGTTGAATATATTAATAGACTTGCTGATGTATCCGTGCTTCGCTACAGAATTCTACACTGTATACAGAATTCTCGGAAGTAGTGTACACGTTGTGAGTAACTTCGCATTAACCCATTGACCGCCAGCCTCATACGCGGTGTCCATGTCCTATACCGCCAAGACCTGATGAGCACGTTTTATCTTGTAGTAAATTATTCCTAATAACTTCTGTTCAATTTATCTAAATTGAATGGGCATTTTTTTGTTTTGAAAGTATTTATTGATGTAAATTAATGCACCTTTGTTTTATAAATTTTTATTTTATAAAGTGATAATTCAAATAAACATTTCCTTTCTTTGAAAAAAAAGTATTTCGTGGTTAGAAAAAGTTAAGAAAAAATATTTTTACTATCAAAAACTGCATTATTTTAGAGAGGTGGTGTTTTCTATGCCACATATAAAAATATAGAGCCGTATGTACAATATTACAGTTACAATATTATATTATTATTATTATTATTATTATTATTATTATTATTATTATTACATTAACGTGAAATCTTAATATTACATTATATGCAAATGCTGCAGTTTCTGGTTCGTTTTAAGTAAAAAAAAATGGTTACTAATGTCTATTTCACACAAACTCAACACTCAAAAATTCACTTTTTGCCTTAAAAATATGATACAAGAAACTATTTACTAATATTTACACATGTTTATGACGTGTTCAAGCAAATGTGCTAAGGGAGGCACAAAGGGTGTACACCCTTCTTACACTGTTTACAAATGTATCTGGTCTTTTTTTCCATTTACCACCTTGACTAGTACTAATCTTTCTGAATACGCAACAGTTGCTTTCCTTTCTTTCTTTTTTTCGGTAAAAGAGTAAGGGGTTTGTTACCCGCCCACGGAAGCTGAATTACGGCTTGGCCACCAAGCCACTCGGAAGCAAGTTCCTCAACTAAACTGGTTGTATATAGTCTTATTTAATCCAATACTAGTCCAAAACATGTATTATACATTAATGAAACGAATAAATAACTTGGAAAGTATTTTTTCTAGAACCTCCGATCAATCGGACGTTGGCGTTTTTAGACTGAACCTCGAACGTCCGATCAATCGGACGTTGGCGGTAAAAGGGTTAAATTGCATAGCTCTTAATGTTACCCCAGAAACGTGACGGGGAGTCACCATATGTCTTTTCTCATGTGAAGACTGTTGCCTACTATCAGTCACAATCAAGCTGGGGAGTTTTCCCTATGATGGTAGGCCCACTTGTCTACTGCCAGTCAAAATCGAGTTGGGCGTTTTTCATTATAATGGCCGACGCTCACTCTCCACCTGTCTTTCAACATCCCCAGAAAGACTGTCCTTGTTTTTTCCCAACTGACGTCAACTAAGGTTATTACAATGGCGTCAGTAGGAAGGTAGCGATTAAAAGCAATGCTACCATATAAATACTTGATCAAATGAGAAAACGCACATATTCTTAATTTTAACGAACACTGCCAGTCTAACAATCCAAAGTTCCAGAGCTTGAATTACCAGGCCGCAGACGGCCGTGAACACTCCTCTCCCATTATTTCGTTAAGTGTGCACACTGCTCATTACAATAAGTGCCTCAACGTAGGGATCGAATAGCTGAAATACTATGAAGCCGTGTGTTACGTTCCGTTCGTTATCAGCAAATTTATGAACCAGGGGAATGTCATGCTAAAGAAGAGAGTTATTCCCAGCTACTTCCTGCCAATATTCAAGTAGGAGGTTATATTCGGTAGGCAGGAGAAGACACAAATCACATCACAACAAACAATTTTCAATTTAATGTTATTGTTGAGCTATTTTATGAGCTTTTGATATTGCAGGCCTTCGCATTTAGTTTTCTTCCGACTCTGTGATATTAGAGCATCAAATGGACCGTGAGTACTTCATTCCTTCGAAGTGTCAGACCCCTTTCAGTTTTCCTCTCTGATTAGTGTACATAGAGCAGGGCCTCTCAGGGTGCATGTGCCGTGCAGTGCACGAGCGCAAGGTGCGGGAGACGACTTCACTAGGTTGACCAGAGTGCAAACCCCCACTCCTCTTCCCCTACACCTGTCTCACACGTTCGGCCTGTCTTCGCCTTCTCCATCTTCCCCGCTGATCCTCCCCTCATTGCGAAATGTTTATGTGCGATGAGCGGTGACACTGTTGTATGTGACAACGTTACCGGTGTTAAAACACTCTTCTTTCAATTTGGTTTGAGCAGACAATTTATCTTCTCTAGCTCTTTTTTTTTTCCTTTATCTTTGCAATGATACCAGTTATGCCTGCAACAAGGGACCGGCTGCCAGCAATTTGAGAGCCTTCTTTAAATTACAATCAGAAATAGGCCTATTCGCACGCAATCTAGTTTTCGTACAAGTCAAAGCAGGAAAAAATACCTTTCACATATGCATGTGGAACCAAACATAGAAATAATCTTAGCTGCTTCTCGATGCAGCTTAGGAAAATCTTCCTTAGAAAAATTCTCGTAGAATTTGAGCAAAGCCTTTGTATTGGAAAATAGTTTTTGATTAACTTATCACATAATTATTGTCCCACGGATTAAGCATTTGGCTTTATCGTCACGACTGACAAAGAAATACGAAAGTTCCCAGTTCGATTGAAATGGAGTTTCGGAAGTCTTTGCTTTCTTTGAAACATGTTGCGCCATTATTATGTTGTTGTCTTGCGCTTATCTATTTCACTGATAAACAAGCCGTCTATCACCGAACGCTTCGTCGCTCTCAGCGCACTACACCGTCCGAGTCAAGCCGATTGAGTCGAGTCGAAACGATGCACAGTGCACAGAGTCTCTGCGCCTCGATATGCACGCGTGAGATTCGGAGTGTTTGAGAGGCCCTGACATAGAGGATGGTTGCCTAGTTGTCCTTCCTCTCAAAACAATAATTACCTCCACCACCACTACTCTTATCATAGTCCGTACGGTAAAACAGAATAAGACATAAATGATCGGAAATCGTATTCTTTATGACTTACGTTATGTAGTACCTTTCGATAGGACCAATAACATAGGCAATTAAAAATTAAAATTTTAGACGCCTCCCCCCTAAACTACCATTTCAACCAGGGTGGAAAACATTATTTAGAGCGTAGACTCTAGTTCGTTATTTCCGGACTTTATTTACCGATTTTCATTAAATTGTGTTTACCCATTTTTTTCATAGCTCCGCGTTGATATGGACTCAGCAACAAAAACACAAATTCATGAATATCTCTCTTATCTCAGCCGGTACGTTAAAATGTATAAGACATAAATGACCGAAAATTTAATTCTATATAACTTTATTTATGTAGTATTTATCGATGAAAATGAAAACCTACAACCTGTTTTCCGGTCTTTGACCGGGTCAGGGATGTAATGAATGAATCATATATAGGCTGTTATTACGATGGAGTCGCCACTCCCAAAGTGATTTATATTAATGAGTGATAGATGCTATGAATGAGAATGGAGAGTGTTGCTGGAATGAAAGATGACAGGGAAAACCGGAGTACCCGGAGAAAAACCTGTCCCGCCTTCGCTTTGTCCAACACAAATCTCACATGGAGTGACCGGGATTTGAACTACGGTATCCAGCGGTGAGAGGCCGACGCGCTGCAGTCTGAGCCACGGAGGCTCCAGTATTTATCGATATGACCACTAATAACATTAATATTTGAGAATTATATTTCTGGCCTTCGCCTAAACTACCATTTCACTCAGCGCGAATAAAATGATCTATGGCCTAGATTGAGCGACTTATTCACCGACTTTGCATACCGATTTTTATTAAATTCCCTCCAGCCGTTTTCTCGTGATGCGTGTACAGACAGACAGACAGACAGTCAGACAGACAGACAGACAGACAGACAGAAATTACGGAAAATTAAAAAGTGCATTTCCTGGATACTGTGGACACGACCGATAGAGAAATACCATTCTTTTTTAATTCTGAGCAATGTACAAATAAAACTCTTATTTTATATATATAGACAAAGTAACTGCTGTAAGGAAAATCAAATGCATGTATCAAAAGAACACATTTGCATTGCAATAAATGAATACTCTCCTCCAAGCTTCAGGGTGATCCGAAACTAGGGAGCTGGAGTATTATATGCTATCCAAACAAAATGTGATCACATCCCACACAGCCAACATCATCCCAGGGTGTGTAAAGTTACATCTGGCATTCGCCCATTGTACTCATCTAGTCAACAGAACTTCAATAAAACTAACTAGGAGGAGCTCCAAACATATCTAGGCTCATTTATTGAAAGTATCCCAATCATATGATACAATGAATTCATAGATACCATTCGAGAAAACACCCTGTGGGTGGGGACACAGACGAAGACAACATCCACGGTATTCCCTGCCTGTCGTAAGAGGAGACTAAAAAGGGCGACCAAGGGATGATGGCATTAGAATCATGACACTACTTGTAATTGGCACCATTACGTGCAGAACACCATGGGTCGATGTTACTTGCGACTAGTACCACCTTGAGAGAAAACCATGGGTCTACGTTATAGAGGAGCGGTACGATTATGTGAGGAACACTACTGGTCTGGGCGTTGCTTGGCGTTGCTTGTGGTAAGTGTCATCGTGTGTATTCCACTGGTCAGTTCCACTGTGTTCAAGATGGTTCTGCGTTACCTATGATTAGTACTACTATGTGAGAAACACCACGGGTTTGCCCGGCGTCCGTGGTTAGTACCACTATGTGAGGAAAACCATTGGTCTGCGTTGCCTGAAAGTAGTGCCATTATGTGAGGAACACCATGGGTTGTTGTTGCCTGTAGGCGTTACCATAATGTGTGATACATCGTGGGTCAGCATTGCCTATGATTAGTACCACTATGTGAGTGACAACATAAGCATGCGTAGCCTGTGTTTAGTTCCACCAAGTGAGGAATACCACGGAAATATCAGCACTCATGATTAATCCCGTTATGTGAGCAGCACCATAGGTCTGCGTTGCTTGTTAGTAGTACCCTTCTGTTCAGAAAACCATGGGTTTATGTTATCTGCGAGTGGTGCCATTGCGTGTGACATACCATGGGTCTACATTACCTATGATTAGTACCACAATGCGAGAAACACCCTGAGTCTACGTTACGTGTCATTAGTACCACTATAGAAGGAACACCATCGTTCTGCTCTACCAGTGATTAGTACCATTATGAGGGGCCAGTGACCTGGATTTGGGATCCCTTTGGATTATACTTATCTTCCCAGCAATTACGACATTGTGAATTGGACTCATTGATTGATTTTGTTTCACGATCATTTTTCATCACAATTCGTTTTAGATTCTAGCAATCGGATGCATTTTGAAGTTCTAATTTGCATTTCATTGAACCTCGTACCCTTAGGGGCCGATGACCTAGCTGTTAGGCCCCTTTCAACAACAAACATCATCATCATCTTCTTCTTCTGCACAACCACAAAGAATTCAGACAACGTCTCAGATCATGGAAGATTTTAATTAACAGCATAAAGCTTGCAATAGCAAACCAGTACCAGCAGCAACAGTCGACGCTTTCGGACTGGAAGGAGCAAATACAGAGGACTCGTGCCTCACAACATGGTCGGTATGGAGAACTCTTAATAAGAACTAGGGGTCACCCTAAAAAAACATGGGGCTCTACACAAAAAGATGCCTGTAACTGTGATGCTTTTTCTGTAGCATCTATACCACTGTCCAAACTTCCTTGCGATAATTCAGTGTGAAGATTTTGAAGCAGTCAGTGACAAGGCTATAGTAGCTGCTTCTTACTGGAGCGACTTCAACAACTGAGGAGAATCGAATACGATCGTTATCGTTGTCATATGTTTTCAAGTTACGTTCTTGTGTTTGCCAATGAGCAGTCTTGTTTTCCTGTTCATTTTGCTATGAAATTAGCCGTATTTCTCCAAGATACTGGGGAGGTTATAAACGCTAACTTTCAGCAACTGCTGGTGTATACTCCGGGCATTGGTCCCGCAGTGCAATTTCCCTATCGGTGTATCGATCGAGAGCATAGCGGCTGCTCGTAAGCATTCATTTTTGATCATTTGCAGCTAATCCATGGTTATCTATGATGGTAGTAGTATGATAGAGCCACAGGGTGCTTCCCTATTGCATCTTTTCTTTCTTTCTTTCTTTCTTTCTTTCTTTCTTTCTTTCTTTCTTTCTTTCTTTCTCTCTCTCTTTCCTTCATTGACAAAATGCACTGTGAACCTTGTTACAGAGTAGAAATAACTATTCCCTCTTTTAAATTTTAGACTAACGAAACTATTGCTGTAGATGTAACGTTTGCGCCTGTTCTCTGAAAACCCTGGATTACATTCGTGGTTCGTCCAAGGATTTGAATACTAGCCTGAATGTTGTTATGGGAGTCACTCAGCCTCGTAAGGAACTGATGTAAGACAGTGACTCCGGACAATAGAGCGAAACTGTTTCAAATCAAACTAAAAATTAGCCCCTAAACCAGCCATAAATAAAGTCACCCCAGCCATAAGCAGATAAAACTTTGACATCCCTGTATCAATAAACGCACTACTAAATCGGATTAACAGATAAACTCCAGCTGTGTCATGTTGACCAAGGGACAATCCAAATTATAATTCCGGTCTCATACAGTACGTTCGATAACTTACGAGACAAGACATCCCTAGTGCTATCCGTAGTAATAAGGGGCTGTCTGGCCGAGGCGGTAAAGGCGTGCTCGTTTCGCCCGGAAGGATGTGGGTTCGAATTCCCATCAGGAAGTCGTAAAATTTAAGAAACGAGATTTCCACTTCCGGAGGTGCATATGGCCCTGAGGTTCACTCAACCTACACCAAAAATGAGTACCAGGTTAATTCCTGTGGGCAAAGGCGGCCGGCCAGGCGTAGAGCTAACCACTCTACCCCATCACGTGTCGAGGTTAACAATGGTGGAAGCCTTTACCTTCCACTCCTCCAAGGGCCTTCATGGCCTGTACGGAGGTGACTTTGCTTTCCTTTTTTTATCCGTAGTAATAAGTGCATCTTCCTATGACCAGTAAATACTATTTGGTAGACAACATAAATTAGATTTATGATAAATGAGGTTACCCTTTAATTCATTCTGTTTTTAGTCACTTGTTTGGTTACTAGTCGTTACTGTATGTTTTGAAAATCGTATAACATCGGTCTTTGGATGTTTGTGCCTAACAATGAAGTTTCAGTATTTTTCCATTATCGAGCGAGTGGCTACTCGGTTTGCGTCACGTAGCTGTCAACTTGAATTCGAGAGATAGTGGGTTCAAACTCCCGCTGTCGACAGTCCTAAAGATGGTTTCCCATTTCTACATTAGGCAAGTCCTGGGGATGGTCACTTCCTTCCCATCGCTAGGCCTTTCCTATCCCATTGCGTCCATAATACCTTTCTGTGTCGGTGTGACGTAAAGCAAATTTCAAATATACTATATGTGATTTCCCATCAGATAAAAATCCAACACTTCCATCTGTTATGCAATTCATCTCAAAAATTTAATATCTAAAGTAGGCTAAATCTAGATTTTTTAAAGATACTTATGAGGATCCTATATCATATCATACCTTTATTTCCTTCTAAAACACTACAGATTTCCCCATCAGCTACGTAGAGCAAATATAAACAAAAATAAACATAAAAAAGGTTAAACTAGTCGAGTCTATGACAATGAACTTTAGCTGCGTCAACGCGGTGTTCACTCTCCTGAATCATCTTCCCACCTCCCAACGGGTAACCTGTTGTTAGCCGAGTAGCCCAGAGACGAAGCGTTGGCCCTAGCCGAGCCAAGTGGGACCGATGCACTGTGCACAGAACTCTGCGCCTCAGTTTGCACGCGTGAGATTTTGGGCGTTTGAAAGGCCCGGTGCTAGACTGAGGGTTACACTTGTTCATTAAGAATTACTTGTACTACTGTTTTTACGTCTTACCAACTCATATAAGTCTTAGGTGATGATGGGATAAGACAATGCTAGGCCACGATGGAAGCAACCTAGGTATTATTTCAGGTACAGCACCAGCATTTGCCCTGTTTGAAATTGGGAAATCACGGAAAACATCTTGAGGGCTACTGACGGTGGAGCTCGAGCTCACCATCTTCCGAATGCAAGCTAACAGCTGCACGATCTGAATCGCACGGTCAACTCGCTCGGTGCTCGTTTAGACTGCTGAGATATCCATGCCGCTTTAAGGTCTTTCAATTATACGAATGGGCCCAGTTCATGGCACGAAAATTTACTTCCAGACTATCATAGAATACCCCTCCACCTTGAATATACCTGCAACATAGTGCGCACTTAGGGCCATGCCGCACTTACCGCATACAAACACGAAAACAATTCAAACAATGTTTCCAGTCCTTCAAAGTAAAGATTTTCTGCCACACAGTCCTTTTTAAATGTGCTACTTTGTATGAACCAAACCAAACCCCATGGCACTACAGCCCTTGAAGGGCCTTGGCCTACCAAGCGACCGCTGCTCAGCCCGAAGGTACTTTGTATGAAGCACTGTTAATAAGAAACCCTTCCGTGGACCTCTGCTGAATCCATAGTTTCCAAGGTCGCTGACATGAACTGTGACACTCCGGATACCGTTGAAGTTCGGCCCCTCTCGGAATGGAGGATAGAAGACCTGAAAAAGGATGTCCAAAATGTCCTACATTATATGTACATATGTACAACCCTTGACAATAAAATTCGGTGAATGAAGTCAGAACGGTCGATCCGGCACCACTGGCGATACGCAACGCTGCACCTGCGTAGCAGCAGGTTTTGACCACTTACTTCCAACGTTGTTCAGTTGAGCTTCGGCAGCCCTGAAGATGGTTTTCCGTGGCTTCCCATTTTCACACCAGGCAAATGCCGGGGCTGTACCTTAATTAAGGCCACGGCCGCTTCCTTCCCACTCTTAGCCATTTCCTGTCCCATCGTCGCCATACGACCTGTCTGTGTTGGTGCGAAGTAAAGCAACTAGCAAAAAAAAAAAAAAAAAAAAGGCAGTTGAGCTTCGTGTGTGTGCCGTGTAAGACCTGTTCGACACAGTGCGTGTTTAGTGCGTTGGTTCTGAACTGCGAACAGGAACATGAACGACCAAAAGATCAATGTACAGTTTTGTTTTAAGCTTGGCAAGACACCGAAAGAAACGCATGCGATGCTGGTACGTGTTTATGAAGATCAAGCACTGCCCTTGAAGTGTGTGTACGAGTGGTTCGCCCGTTTTCGAGGAAGCCGGGAAAGTGTTTCTGACAACCCCCGTAGCGGAAGACCGGCGACCGCCGTCAGTGACGAAAACATTGAGAACGTGAGGACACGAACGATCGGCGATTAACTGTGCACATGATAGCGGATGAACTGCAGATTAACTGTGAATCCGTGCGACAAATCGTTACCCAGAAGTTTTTTTTTTTTTTTTTTGCTACGGGCTTTACGTCGCACCGACACAGATAGGTCTTATGGCGACGATGGGATAGGAAAGGCCTAGGAGTTGGAAGGAAGCGGCCGTGGCCTTAATTAAGGTACAGCACCAGCATTTGCCTGGTGTGAAAATGGGAAACCACGGAAAACCATCTTCAGGGCTGCCGATAGTGGGATTCGAACCTACTATCTCCCGGATGCAAGCTCACAGCCGCGCGCCTCTACACGCACGGCCAACTAGCGCGGTACCCAGAAGTTAGGGAAGAGGAAAACGTGTCCTCGTCTTGTGCCACATCATTTGACTAACGATCAGAAGCAGGCACGTTTAGAGGCTTCACAGAATTTTGTCGAAACGGTGGATGCGACACCAAATTTCTTGAACTGAAAGACATTTCTTGAAAGAGATTTGACGATATTCCTGACATCCAACGAAACGTGACGAGGCTTTTGAACACCATCCCAAAGGAAGCCTTCTTGCAAAGTTTCCAGGACATGTATCGCCGATCTTTGCAGTGCATAGTTAAGGGAGGGGACTATTTCGAAGGACAGTAAGGTCAATGTCGTGCATTCTTCATCTATGTTGATAGTACAGGACTATTCACCGAACTTTATTGTCACAGGCTGTATGTTCCAGCACAGCTCTCAACCAAACTTGGTTTACATGACTTATTAGCTGGAAAAAAAATACTGTGGGCTTAAGACACCCCCAGAACTCCTAGGGGCGGGCGTGGAAAGGAGGTGAAGTATAAAAAAATAGGAAACGACAATTATTAATATAGAATCCATACTGTTCGAAGTCGCTGAGATGAATAGTGACACTCCAGATGTCGTTTAAATCGAAGTTCAAAAATACTGTGGGGTTAAGAGAGCCCTAGGGGAGGAGGTTAAATGTGAAAATCATCTAAAACAAGAGATATTAGTGTCGAATCCATAGTTTTCGGGATCTCTGAGATGAAATGTATGGACGCCGTTCAAGGCCAAATTCAACCTCCGTCGGCATGGAGGTTGAAAGGGGTGAAAAGGAAATTTCCAAAATGCCTGATATTAGTATGTTGAATCCACAGTTTTTGGGTCGCTAGACTGACTGGTGACAGTTGGAATCGTGTACATTATATGTATAGCGCGACGCCTAAATACATACGGTTGTAACTTTTATTATGTATTTAAAAGGATTACCTACTTTCCAGACAATCTGAGCTGCCACGAGAACAAAGTTTAACGCAAAACTAAGTAATCTCAAGCTATAATTTAAAATTAAGTGCATACCAATCTAAATCTACAAGAGAATTCGAAAAATATCAGTGTGGCACAACAAGGAAATTACAAAAATTCACTTCGAACAAGTGAAAATGAAAACCTACAACCTGTTTTCCAGTCTTTGACCGGGTCAGGGATGTAATGAATGAAACATATATAGGCTGTTATTACAATGAGGTCGCCACTCCCAAGGTGATTTATTAATGAGTGATAAATGCTATTAAATGAGAATGGAGAGTGTTGCTGGAATGAAAGATGACAGGGAAAACCGGAGTACCCGGAGAAAAACCTGTCCCGCCTCCGTTTTGTCCAGCACAAATCTCACATGGAGAGACCGGGATTTGAACCACAGTATCCAGCGGTGAGAGGCCGACGCGCTGCCGTCTGAGCCACGGAGACAGACAGAACAGCTAGTATCAAATATAAATGTTAAAATTACAGTCTGTCGTGCTTTAGCATCCAATCTTACACAAGAGCTTACAGTTAGTGTTTGTTATAATGTTTCCTTGGCAATGGAAACTTTGGCTGTTTTAAATCCTCACTGATTCATTTCATATCATTCTAATGTCTCTCCTGACTTCGTTTACTTTGAAATTTATTCCATGGTTTGTTATTCTGTTTTCAAATAGAATTTGCCGAAGGTTTTAGTTGCCGTTACTAACAATATTTTATGTAATAAAAACTTCAGATGTGGTCGGATCTCAGACTATGTTTACTCCTCTGTGAACTTATTTTCAATGAACGCTACATCAACATACTGCGTATTTACATTTTTCTTTGCTCATCAGAGCGTGTTATTGTGTCTGAGTAATGGTAGAGGTGAATGTAAATGACCCAGTATCCTTATGAACCCCTTTAGAGCTATGAGGGCAACGGCATGAATGACATCTTTGCTGATGATAGAAGACAAGGGAGGGGAACCATATTTGACCCGACAGGGTAAGGAAAAATTGATGGTGAAGATGTTGAATACTGTATCAATCAATCATCGATCAGTCAGTCACCACTGATCTCCATTAAGGGCAAACTTCGAGATGACAATTTCTCTATCATGTGTTTACCTAATATTTTCTTAAATGATTTCGAACGACTTGGAAATTTATCGAACATCTTCCTCGATAAGTTATTCCAGTCTGTAATTCATTTTCCTATAAATGAATATTTTCCACAATGTTTCTTCTTGAACTCCAACTTTAATTTCATGATCTTTCCTACCTTTAAAAACTCCACTCAAGATTATTCGTCTACTAATGACATTTCACGCCATTTCGCCTCGGACAGCTGGGAACATGATCAAAAGTATCCGGACATCCCTATCTAATGCGGAATTGAACTCCAGATGTCACGAGAGGTGGATCCGCGTCTCAATAGAGGAGTAATAACAACAGAATGGGTCGGTCAGGACATCACATTCTGTTATGCACTACACGCATCTCCACTCTCCACGCTTCCTGTGCTTTCGAGCGAGCAACAGATCTTACTTCCCCCACGAACCAGCTACGGAGGCGTAACAAGGGGGGGGGGGGGATACTCCCACGTGGCGCGTCCCAGGTGGCGGACTTCAGGGAAATAAAATACCTCTCGCGGACCAAACACACTACCCCCTGCGGGTGGGGAACGCACATGTAGAATACACCCACGGTATCACCTGCCTGTCGTAAGAGGCGACTACAAGGGGCGACCAAGGGATGATTGAATTAGAACCATGAAACTACTCTTGATTCGTACCATCGTGCGGGGAACACCATGGGTTGCGTGTACTTGCGAGTAGTATCACTAAATTGGTACGAAATAGGTTTGTGATTAGTTGCAGTAAAAAGCCTGGCCTGGTGGATTCCAGTACCCGTGCGTTGTACCCATGTGAGCAACACCGTGGGCCTGGGCGTAGCCTGTGAGTTGTACCGCTATATGAGCGGCACCGTGGGTCAGCGTTGCCTGTGATTGGTACTCACTATGTGAGGAACACCACGGGAATACCGGCGCCCGTGACTAGTACACCTAGGTGAGGAACCTTACCGGTTTGCGTTGGCTATGAGTGCCGCCATTGTGTGAGAAACACCATTGGTCTGCGTTCCCTGTAGGAATTGCAATACTTGTGAGTAGTACCATCTTGTGTGGACCACCGTGAGTCTTCACTACTTTTGATCAGTACCCCAAAATGACAAATACCATGGTTCTACTTTACTCGCGACATGTGCCATTTTGTGGGGCCTTAGACGTGAATTTAGCACCCATTCAGACATCAAGCATCATTGTGCTTTATAAATGGTTCCTTGGTCAGTAATACTCTAACTACCTTCTTTTTTAGTCTGATCCACTGTTTTTGTTTGTTTGTTTGTTTGTTTGTTTGTTTTTGTTTTTTGTAGGGTTCATGTCATCCATTCATTCTTCATGACAATTTTTTTTAATTTTATTTTGGTCAGTGGATGAATTTGAATTTTTTGTTATTTCATTTCGTACCATTAGGGGCCGATGACCTCGATGTTAGGCCCCTTTAAACAACAAGCATCATCATCATCACCTTACTTCCCGCAGAAGCGCTAGCAGGATGTCGTCTCTTTGCGTGTATAGGAGCCAGGGAATCTATTGCTTAACACTGAGACCGTGGTTTAAAGTTGAAATTAGCTGCTGTTTGATGCTATAATAGTACGTATTGCGTATAATTCTGTGTGAAATACTGTTATCTTCAGAGTGGTATGTAAATATGTAAATTTAAAATATTATAATCTCCATGTGTATCTACAACCTCATGCCCGCTTAAGATCGTGATTAATTCACACGAATGTTACTTTTAATTGAATTAAGACTCAGGAAAATAACCTGGCCACATTGTAGAATATTATGTATTCAGTTAATACAATGTATGGCCTACTAATAAAGTGAAAGGTGGCTATCATGTAATTAAAGATTAATTTTTAACTTGTAGGTACCGGTACCTGTATATTATTTCCACAATGGGCTATTGCTATGCGCCGTATTGCAAAAAGCCAGAAGGAAAAGGAAAGGTATTTCGTTTTACGAATTCCCGTGTGATGCAGAACTGAGACAGAAATTGCTGGAAAACGAGTCACGGGACAATTTTGTTCCAGATTTTGAATTCAGAACATCCTTTATGTGTAGTCAGTGTTTTGGTGAAGTAGATTACAGTCCCGGATATAAATAAGGAAACTGAAAGGAAATTTTGTTCCTTCCATATTTAAAGATGATCATGAGCATGCGATGCCAAAATCAAAATCAACACTATAGAGGCGATCAATAGAGAAACATGAACTAGGGCAAAACACGGGAACAAGAGGAAGAGAGACGAGAATTTTGATGATTAATCAGGTCTTTACGATAACAATGCCTATGCCTGTCAGCTGGTAGATAGAGCAAGTCTAATGGAGTACAGAAACCAGTAAGTGTTGAAGCCGGAAAAAGACAAAACCGTTCGAGAGTGAAACTGTGGTGCGCCAATCAGAAAATAAAGAAACTGAAATCTTATTTGAAAATAAAGACAGCGAAGATGGATGAGTTGAGCAATCAGTGCCATACTTATTTAAAAACAATAATGCGCATCAATGAGTGCAATCCTGAAGATTCCAAGACTTCGTTCATACTGGATCAAATTTTAAATCACAATAAGCTGCCATCCCAATGGTCATAAAACTGCATAAAACAGTGCGTTAACTGGTAATTTATTTCTCCGAAGGGTTATGCTTACACATGAAATACTTTATCCAAGTTGGCTTCTAGGAGTACATTGCGTCGTTACCTAGGAGAAACTTTGTGCCAAACAGGAGTGACAGACCTCGTCAAATCAAGACTTCGGGAAGAAATTGAAAGAATGAATGAGGCCGAAGAAGCATACTTCTTCATTAATGATGAAATTACAATAAAGGGGCCATGACAACTAGTTGGACACATTTTTAGGTCATACGGATACATCAACACCTGCCAAGGCTAGTCGAAATGTAAACAGTTCTGGAAGTATGTCCATTTCAATAAAGATCAGTATAGTTTATAATGCTTTCTTATATGTGATGTACAACGTCTACTACCCGTTGCCTATTTCTTTTCGAAGAGGCTGTCTGGTGTTGAAGTGTACTATCTGACAGTCAGTCATAAGATGAGACGACTATCCAATGGAAAATTAGCGAAGTCTCAAATTCCTCACCCTAGCAGTCACGACTGACCTCTATTCCTAGCCTTCGACCTGTGTCTTATTCCTAATAACGCCAGGACATCACCTTTAGAAAAGACCACGCATGATGGGGAAGAATAAATTAGTGCCTGCCAGTGCGCCGACCGACATCCTAGTAGCACTGAGAGGTGGGTAGTGCAGAAATTGTGCACTAGTTCAATGTACGCGTTCTGACCCGGAGTTGAAAGGCATGCGGTGCATAGCAGAAGGCGATGGTCAGGTGAGCTCAGCGAATTTGAACGTGGACTAGTCATTGGATGTCACCTGAGTAACAAATCCATCAGGGACATTTCAATCCTTCCAAAGCTGCGCAAGTCGACTGTTGGTGACGTGATTGTGAAGTGGAAAGGCGAAGGAACAACCGCAGCTAAACCAAGAACTCATTTAATGACGGTCAGGGAGCGTCGAGCATTGCGGAAGTTGGTTGTAAAAAAATCGCTAGAAATCAGCAAAGGAATCGCTCGTTATTTCCGTAGTGCTACCAACAGTCCTGGTTGTACGTCTGGAGTTAAAAGGAATGGGTTAAATGGTCGAGCATCTGCTCATAAGCCAAAGATTTCTGTAGTAATTATTAAGTGACGGTTCATATTGTGTACAGAGTGACGCCACTGGACAGTGGATGACTGGAAACGAGTGATTTGGAGTGATGAATCACGCTACTATATCCTGTGGTAATCCGATGGAAAGGCTTGAGTTTGGCGAATGGCTGGAGAATGGATTACGTTACCAATAATCATGTGTAGTGCCAAAAGTGAAGTACGGAGGAGGTGGTTTTATGGTATGGGGGGGGGGGGCTTTTTGTAGTTAGGTTGTGGTCCACTTTCTCGTAGGTACGACATCGTAATTGGCGTAAAACCTTTAATTATTATGTTTAATATATTTTAATTATAGTTTATAGAAGGCTAAATTATCTTGTATTAAAAAATATGATTAATACATGATTTCCCTGTAAATATGTAGTATAAAATTGTATAACCTCAAATACGTATTACGTATTGTTTCACCTCAAAATCTATAGTCAATAGCGGTAGAAAATTCCATAATGTTCGTATGTTAGACTTATTGTACTATATTTGGTGTATATGAAGGGTTCTGGAAACTTACTGTAAGGTTTTATTATCCAGATACATGTAGAGACATTACGAATGTTGTAGATATTTCCATGTACATTTTTAAATATTGAAGGAACATTCGAGTACCCACTCGACTAGCTGGTCGATCGATGTTTCGAGTGTGTTTCATTAGAGTGGTGTAAGAACTCTTCCAGAAGTCGATCATTCCAGATGGTTGCCGGAGTAGTATAAATATCGAGCTGTCAGTCAGTGAAGTCAGTTCTTAGTTCTAAGTTCGCAGTTCTTAGTTCTTGGGACTCAGGCAAGTGATGGACTGGGAGTGACTGTTGGGCTCCGAGGTGGAGTCTGAGTATTGGGCTCAAGTGAGTGAGGCGGTGCATTCAAGAGAGAGTATGTTATAGTGCGCGCGTCAGTATTGTTGATATCTGTACTGGTCAGAATCGACTTCAGGGTACTCCGCTATTGAGTGTTGTATATAGTGTAATTTGCTACTGTGTATAGTTGTGTGTTGTGACGTACAGTGTAAATAAAGTAATTTATACAAGGAAGTGAACGTGTTCTCGTGTGATATTTACGTCAAATAAAATCGCATCGTAGAACGATACCTTGTTGCGCTTAAGAAAGCTGTAAATGTGGAAGGATATGAACTCATTTTAAACCAATGTGTACTGTGCGCAGTAGAAGACCAGTTCGGTGACGATGATTCCATGCGTGAGCATAACAATGCACCCTTTCATAAAGCTGCATCTGTGAGGCAATGGTTTGTTGACAATAACATTACTGAAACGAACTGACCTACCGCGAGTCCCGAGCTGAATCCAATGGAACACCTTTGGGAGGAGTTAGAACGTCGACTTCGCTCCAGACCCCAGCGTCCAACATAACTCTGGTTTTGGCTCTTGCAGAAGAATGGGCTGCCATTCCTCCACAGACATTCAGACACCTCACACTGAAAGTGTCCCCAGCAAAGTTAAAGCCGTCATACAGACGAAGGATGGACCCGCCCTATATTAATGTCCAATAATATAATGTACCTGTGTCACTTTCCCTAAGTGCAATTTCAGACAGGTGTCCGGACACATTTGCTCAGATAGTGTATTCTAAAGGATGCTATAACTTAGGCTCCCGTTTGTCAGCCGTTTAGATTCCCCGCTGGACCAATGACAGGCTTCTTAATTCATGTCTTATGCATATTTTTAAATCGATCAACACAACAGAATTAGATGGCTACCTTCAGTCAATCACTGCAATAGTATCTTCGCATCCGTCTTGACTATATTTTCACGCTGGGTTATTAAATTTCAAGTTATAATCTTCATCTGTCCGACTCGTTGTCTGAATGGTCAGCGTTGAGGGTTCGGTTCAGAGGGTCCCGGGTTCGATTCTCGGCCGGGTCGGGATTTTAATCGCGTCTGATTAATTCTTCTAGCTCGGGGACTGGGTGTTTGTGTTTGTCACACCATTTTCCTCTTCATATTCATACAACATACTACACTACCAACCACCACAGAAACACGCAATAGTGATTATATCCCTCCATATAGGTTGGCGTCAGAAAGGGCATCCGGCCGTAAAATGTACGACACAGTTCGCACCCGCGACCCTACAAGTGTGGGGAAAAGCGGTTGAAAAAGAATTAGTTATAATCTTCATCTACTGCTGAGCCTTGATCCAGGTTTCGCTGACAGAATTTCTGAAAAGCTTTTAACGAACATAATTGTACCGTATTCAGTAGTGTGCTTTTGCAACTTTTGACTACTATCTTCTTTTCATAATATTAAGGTAGTTCTAAATAAACTGCTCTGATTACTTACTCGTAGTTTGAATCGTGATTTACATTCAGCTCCTTGTGTTGCCTACTGCACCTTTGTCTAGCGAGTGGCGTACAGTGAACTGTTGTATACTTTAAATGATGATGTCAGTAATGGGTGAATTCAAAATATATGTTTTAGACTGGATCTGTGTGGGAATATCTCAACATTATATTAGCGTGCGAGTATCACAGTGAACTACGTTCGCTTGCATGTGTCACTACAGCATTTAACGCGGCCTACTGAATGAATTCCGCTTGCTGATGTTGCTCTGATAGATGCGGTATTTTATCATCTGTCTCTTGGCATAGACCAGAACAATATATAGCTTCCAGCGAAACCCATGTCTATTTTATGGCTGTAACGATATGGTAGATCTCCACAAAACTGTTCAAAGTTGTGGGAAGGACAATGGTATGACGGTAAACGGGGTAAAAAGTTAGGTTGTAAGTTCCACCAGTTTTAATTACTGTGTTGATGCGTGAAACTACCTCATGAGAATTACCTGTAAGGTAATATCTTCACCAGAATAATTTATATAAACGGTAGTATAAATACAGTTTACATCTCTCTTCATATGGTTATGATGATGATGATGATGATGATGATGATGATGCTTGTTATTTAAAGGGGCCTAACATTTAGGTCATCGGCCCCTTGTGGCACGAAATATAATGAAAATTTAAAAGTTCAGAATCATCCATTGACCAAAATAAAAACATGATGATGAAGAATGAATGGATGAATATGAATTTACAACAATCAGTGGATTCGACCCAGAAACTATCATGAACAATAGTATTGTCGACCAAGGGACTGCTTCTAAAGCGCAATCGTGAATCGAGGATGCTTCTTATCTAAAGGGGTCCAAAATACAGGTCAACGGCCCCTCATAATGGTACTTATCGCTAGTAAAGAAGAACCATGGCATTTGTCATGTTGCGGTACTAATCAAAAGTAGCGTAGACTTACGGCGTTCCACACATTGTGGTACTACTCACAAGTAATGTACTTAGCACAGGTAACGCAGACCTATGGTGTTTCTCATATAATAGTGCCACTCATAGGCAACGCAAATCATGCTGTTCCTCACCTAGGTGTGCTAATCACGGGCGCCGGTATTCCCGAGGTGTTCCTTATACAATGAGTACTAATCATCGGCAACGCAGAGCGACGGTGTCGCTGATATAGTGGTACCAATCACAGGCAACGCCTAGACCCGTGGTGTTTCTCACAATGGTACGGTTACAGGAAAACCCATACGGACTCACCTTCTGTTGCTACTAATCACAAACCTATTGTGTACCTAACATAGTGGTACTGTTCGCAAGTAAAGGCGACCCATGTTGTTCCCCGCATAATGGTACTAATCACAAGTAGTTTCATGGTTCTAACACATCCTTCCTTGGTCGCCCCTTTTAGTCGCCTCTTACGACAGGCAGGGGATATCGTGGGTGTATTCTTCGTCTGCTTCCCCCACCCACAGGGGTCATGTGGTTATGAGGAGGGTACTTCCTGTTGTAGTAAGGATGAAAGGAGAGGGCAAGTTATTCACTGGTACAACTGCAATATTAGAGTTTGGTTCCAGTATATGGGACCATTACCAGTATTACTTGATTCGAGAACTGGAAAAATTCCAAGGAAAAGCAGCATGGTTTATTCGGAATGACTTTAGACAGAAGAGTAGTGTTACGAAAATATTGTTATGTAAGTTTAGACTGGGAAGGTAGACGGGATACTAGACTACAGGTTGTGTATATGAAACCTGACATCTCCACTGCACTTTACTTGGTCAACTTCTGTTCTGTTCCAACACTGACGGTATAATGTTTGTAAGACCTAGAGAAGCTTTAATTATCACGGCTTTCGTGGCCCTTTCCTTTGCTAATACCTCGTTGTATTTGTCTAGTTGAACTTCCCCTTGAGATGGAAATTATCACCGCCATCATCCAATCGCGACAGAATTTTGTCTGCATATCGAGTACTCAAGCGTACACGTGCCAAGAAAGCTCAGCACTTATCGAACATCCCTCTATCTGGTTCTTTATCCTACAAATCTTCTTAAATGGAGAAAGAAATCCTTCTTTTGTTAGCGGCATTTCTTCCCTCCTCGCGTCTGTGGAGTTCCGATTCATTGGAATTCAACTTGTGTAGAACTTAAATCTAACCGAGATAAATCGTCGTCACCTCAAATTCAACTTGCCAACTTCACATTGCCACAAAGAAAAGAAATCAAAGAGAAGAGATTTAACTGATTGCATAAGTCGTATTTGAAACTTGTTCTTCTTACTATTTATTGTTAAGATCCCCGAACTCTTCCTTTATAGGTAAGCTCACTGGAATCTTCAAATCAGACTGTACAACATTTTTTTCTGATAAGACACACTTTCTCGCGCGTAAGATGTAATTAGTTGTATGTTTATATCGGTTTAATAGTGAACTGACGCATATGTTTCTGAAATTAGGTAACTGAATTATGTTGAAAGGATTGGGAACATTATTTTGTGTCTTTAAGCAGTTTATCTAAAATAGTATTAATTCATTCCAATGGTTCGAGTATTATTTTGTTTGATTGTTACCCTTTGTTTGATCTTTATATTTAAAAGCCTACAAACCTCGAACTCATACGCTTGAAAACTTAGAAAAATTTCAAGATACAGAGATGCAACAAACAAATAATATACCACGTGACCATGTACCATCTGTGTACCCATTATTGATTCTCTCCACAGTGGATTTGAGTTTATTTATTTTATTATTTATTTCACTGAAATTATATTTATGTTCAGTCGTATACATTATGCACTAATCCATTATTATCTCACATGCATGGCTTTCTTCTGTGGACGGAAAAGGAAAATCCATGTATAACTACCTCAAAATCTTAAAAATTCTTAATCCCACTTGAATGATTGCCATCTCGGTACATGGAAGGCAGATCCATAAAAATCTACATCTAAAATATAGCCACACACACGTATCCTGTATTCATTAAATTAATATACAATAAAGCAAATAGTCTCATTCACAAAACCCAATATCATGCCCACTGCATCGCTATCAAAAGCACATGTAAATATATAATGGTATTCATAAATAATCCATAAAAACTTACACCTGCTCTTTAACAGCAACGTTCCCCAATATACTACCAAGCGCAGAAATCATCTTCACCAATCACATGACACAACTGCTTACAGTATATCTAGCCTGTAACACTTACAGGTACAATAAGTCATTCCCCGCACAGTCACCGTGGGCAGTCCTGAGAATGGGTTTATGTGGCTTCCCATTTTCACACCAGGCAAATGCCGGGGTTATATCTTAATTTAGCCACGACCACTTGCTACCCACTCCCAGCCCTTTCCTATTCCATCGACGACATAAGACCTATCTATGTCGGTGCGACGTAAAGCAAATTGTAAAAAAATGGAAATATTTTGGTAATACAAACTTTTGTGGTCGGATCCGTGCATCGCAAAACATGTCATTAAATGTCGTAATTTATCAGTTTTTCTTCCACTGTCAACATTGCTTTCATTTGAGTAAAAGTCGCTCCAGATGCCATTCGTTTTCGAGGGTAAGATCGTAGGCGTGCGTATTTGAAAAAGAAAAGGGCCCCTTTTCAGAAGTTCAGGCTGATTCAAGATGTGTGCCAGAAAATCCAGACAACTGTGAGAAGTTAATGTGGAACTACAGAAGAATTTGCAGTTAATTTGGCCTACATCAGAGGTCATCTCTCAGCCCATACCTTTGCGTCATCACCATGGACGAACTAACAAAACACATCCAGGATGTTGCCCCGTGGAGCATGCTGTTTGCAAATAATGTAGTTATTTTGGATGAAAGATACACTACAGCAGAGGCTGTATGTGTTAGAAAGAAATGGGCTCAAGGTAATCAGGACTAGAACGTGGCTTCTTAACTCTACTTTCTCCATGAGTGATATTGAGAGTCAAGATGGTTTAAAGATTGGGAATTAGGAGGTAGCAAAAACCAATGCCGTCAAATATCTTGGGTCAGTAATACAGAGTAATGCATACATTGATAGAGATATTACCAGTTGGATGAACAGTGGCGGGATGAAGTGGTGGGCAGCTCTGCCGGGTGTTTAATGTGACAGAAAGGTCCCTCTTCGCCTGAAGAGCAAAATCTGAAAAATGGTTGTGCGTTCAGCCAGTCTCTATGGTTGGAGTGCTGAACTACAATGAAGAAAGAAGAACAGAAACATCATGTGGCTGAGAAGAAGGTCCTCCATGGAGTAACCAGGCTGGATAAAATTTCTAAAGACAGCATTCGCCAATCTCTGAGAGTAACACCAATATCTGAGATACTGAGGGAAAGTCGACGGAGATGGTTCGGTCACCTTCAGCGAAGACCAGAAGATTATGTGGAGAACGTAGTGGAGAGGCAGACAGTAGTAGACCAGCCAGCGTACCTAAATTAAGATGGAAAAGTTGCATCAAGAAGGACCTGAATGGTATCGATGCTGATGAAAATGAATGCAAGGTAGAAGTTACTGTAGGAATGTTACCAGAAAAGCTGACCCTACCTGAGCGGGATAAGGCAAACAAGAAGAAGAAGAAGAAGAAGAAGAAGAAGAAGAAGAAGAAACTTACATACGCCCTGTATTTGGTGTAGCTGTGGGTAGAGGGGGATTTTAAGATTAATGTGATATGTACATTTCAATATTCGCTGCATTAGTTCCGTACAGTCTGTGTTTAATAGTAATTTATTGGTGAAAAATCTTGGCAACCGAGTCGTACGTTCCTTATACCCCCTTCCTGAGGAGTGTGAGCATCCGGAAGTAACATGATGGAACGTTTCTTGCGTTTGGCAGCCATTCGACACGAGTCCCTCATGACTGTTGGGTCTCTCACAACGTTCTTCATTTAGCTTCTGGTTGGAATGACTTAGTCTTGTATAGCCAACATAAAACCGTCTGTTTGGAGGAACATTTGCCCTGCAGTCACCTAAAATTTTGATGCTTCTAAGTCGACATTTTCTTGTGTAAATAAGTAGGTATGCCTTCCATGTAGTGGTTTTGCTAGCCATCCGTCCAACTTTTGCAAATCAGTTCTTCTCGCTCTGGGTCTTGTGGTTAAAAGTAATGCAGTTATATCATCGACTTCCCATATCATTCGGTGCAGGTCTGAGTTTTCAGCTGATGGATGAAAATACTCCCTCAGTGACACTACTTGTCGTGTTAACTGAGCTCAAATGTCCAGAATACCACGACCACCCAGACGACGTGGCAGAGTCATTCACTCAACTGCTGACTTTGGGTCATCGTCGTCGTTATAATAATCATCATAATTTCATGAATCTAAAAATCATAAATCTCATCCCAATATCTAACTTTTCACTTGTAATATAAATACAAACGTTGTATGAAAAGTAGTGGCAATTCTGCTATCGCAAAAGGTATGAGTGAGATGACCGCAGGGTGTCCGTAGTTGATAGAGAAGGTTAGATGAGCACATGTGACCGGTGAGACATAGGCTGCAGTGCATTAGGGATGCGCGATTGTCTCAGTGGCTTAGCTGTTGACTTCGCACTCAGAAGGCTGAGGTTCCCGCTAGATCTCGAGTTGAGATGTTCAACTCAGAATTCACGTGGCGTCAGAAAGGGCATCCGGCACTAATTCCCCAAACTGAGCTTGGATGGCGACTTCAGTGCCGTGGATCATAGGACGAGATTGCAAGTGCCCCTTAGTATTTTCACATCTTCCTCCGTAGATCAGTGGTAGACTGTCGGCCCCTGAATCCCAATATCGCGGACTCAAAGCCGGGAGAGGGAATCTAATTTTTGAAAGGTGGAAAAAGAATCCATTCGACTCTCCATGTCGTACATTGTTGCAGGTAAAATATATCTGGTGACACATTTGGTGTTTACCCGACAAAACTATTTAAAACGTATCCATGGACTTAACATGGTGTCTGGGCTCATGCGATAATGATGATGTATTATTATTTCCATAGAGTGTCTTTCCGGTGCCTACAGTGAGAGGTGAACAAACAGACCATCTCAGCACAGCCAATAAATTAGTAGTTCCCAGAATTTTCCATTAGGCGCTCCGCATTGTAAGCTCCTTAAATCCAGTGTCCTCACCTCCTCCCTCCCCACACACACACACACACACACACACACACACCACACCGTTATTACCAGGGCCCGGATGTTGATGACACGTCATCTTTTTTTTGAATGGTCAGGTGCAATGCTCTAATATATACAAACACCATTCATGGCACCTCGATTACAAATTTATACTTGTGATTTTGTATTATTTGCATTTTTATTGGATTCTTTGGGTTTTATAAATTTTAGCAGCATTTTCTTTAATTATTTTGGAGAATATTGACTCTTTAGGTCATTTTGTCCCTTTTTCCTGTTACCATATTATTTTTTGAAATTACATCTGAAAGTCTTAACTAGTAGTTATACAATATCTGATATACTGTATAACGCAGCTTTTCGAGGTATAAAAACTTCTTGGCAGATAATCGCAGATCGTACGATTTCCAGAACTTGAAAATGACGCGCAATTAAGGCTAAATTGAATTAAAATAGTATATAAATAATTAGTCTTATTCTCGTTTCCAAATTATATTTATATCTTAAATTTTGCCGAATTTAATTTCACAAGTTTTCTTATAAATTTCTTAAATGTTTTTATAGACCTTAATTTCACAAACCCATTTATCATTTCGAGTTATTTTCAAGCTATTTATTTTTAAATTATTATTGTAATCTGTATTCTTTGTCGTCGAGCAGCCTCCTAATGAAAGGCCTGTATTATATACTTTGTCTCTAACTCATTTTTTCTGAAGAAATTTTATACATCATTTTCTACATTATATATTGCATTTTATTGACTTTTAGGTCATTTAATAGAGTAATTTATAACATTTTAAGTACATTTTTTGTCATGTACACTGACTGACAGAGCAATTGCAACACCAAGGAGGAGTGGTTCGAAAGGGATGAAAGTTGGGGGAAAAACAGAGACGGCACGGACGAATAATTGATGTTTATTTCAAACCGATATGCAGGTTACACAATGCGCACGGCATCGACTCAGTAGGATGTAGGACCACCGTGAGCGGCGATGCACGCAGAAATACGTCGAGGTACAGAGTCAATAAGAGTGCGGATGGTGTCCTGAGGGATGGTTCTCCATTCTCTGTCAACCATTTGCCACAGTTGGTCGTCCGTACGAGGCTGGGGCAGAGTTTGCAAACGGCGTCCAATGAGATCCCACACGTGTTCGATTGGTGAGAGATCCGGAGAGTACGCTGGCCACGGAAGCATCTATACACCTCGTAGAGCCTGTTGGGAGATGCGAGCAGTGTGTGGGCGGGCATTATCCTGCTGAAACAGAGCATTGGGCAGCCCCTGAAGGTACGGGAGTGCCACCGGCCGCAGCACATGCTGCACGTAGCGGTGGGCATTTAACGTGCCTTGAATACGTGGAATCAATCATACGCAATAGCGCCCCAAACCATGATGCCGCGTTGTCTAGCGGTAGGGCGCTCCATAGTTACTGCCGGATTTGACCTTTCTCCACGCCGACGCCACACTCGTCTGCGGTGACTATCACTGACAGAACAGAAGCGTGACTCGTCGGAGAACACGACGTTCCGCCATTCCCTCATCCAAGTCGCTCTAGCCCGGCACCATGCCAGGCGTGCACGTCTATGCTGTGGAGTCAATGGTAGTCTTATGAGCGGACGCCGGGAGTGCAGGCCTCCTTCAACCAATCGACGGGAAATTGTTCTGGTCGATATTGGAACAGCCAGGCTGTCTTGCACATGCTGAAGAATGGCGGTTGACGTGGCGTGTGGGGATGCCACCGCTTGGCGGCGGATGCGCCGATCCTCGCGTGCTGACGTCATTCGGGCTGCGCCTGGACCCCTCGCACGTGCCACATATCCCTGCGCCAACCATCTTCGCCACAGGCGCTGCACCGTGGACACATCCCTATGGGTATCGGCTGCGATTTGACGAAGCGACCAACCTGCCCTTCTCAGCCCGATCACCATACCCCTCGTAAAGTCGTCTGTCTGCTGGAAATGCCTCCGTTGACGGCGGCCTGGCATTCTTAGCTATACACGTGTCCTGTGGCACACGACAACACGTTCTACAATGACTGTCGGCTGAGAAATCACGGTACGAAGTGGGCCATTCGCCAACGCCGTGTCCCATTTATCGTTCGCTACGTGCGCAGCACAGCGGCGCATTTCACATCATGGGCATACCTCAGTGACGTCAGTCTACCCTGCAATTGGCATAAAGTTCTGACCACTCCTTCTTGGTGTTGCATTTGCTCTGTCAGTCAGTGTACATCCGAGCGTTAGTATTACAAATATTTTTTTTCTCAGAAACATACTTTTTAGGTTAATGTAGCGTAAATGAGAGAATTTCTAAAAATTTACAATAGTAAAATAACTCATTTTGGCAAAAACAAGGATTCAGATTGAAACGTATAAACATAATCATATGTCAACAAAATGTCAAGTTACTACTTCAAATCGAAAGTGCTGACACGAAGAAAAATTTAAATAAACTTGTAACTAAAGTAATTACTTCCACTTATATTAATTTACCGGGAAAATATTTTTTTAAACTTGCTTTAAGGATTTTTTTAACATGTTTGTCAGTACATGGATACTCTGGGACAAAACAAGAGAAGACATTTTGTGAGAATCAACAGGCCAAGGCAGTCGTTGCCATCTCTACAGAAAGAAATTCTCACTCAGTGGTTTTAATATGGTATGTATATTAATTTCTATATTTATCAGATCGCGTGTTTATTTCTTGTTTGAGTAATTTGTCTGTGTCACCTGTGTAAATCTCTCACGCCCGTCGAGGAGAGCGCGTTCCACAGTTTCGGAACCATTGCAGTAAAGCAAGATACACTGCCTGGCAAAAAAAGTTAAGCACCCAGAAATAGTGGTCCAATATTATCCCATTTCGGTATTCATGCATACTATTGATGTGTAAGTAAATGATTAGATTTACAAGGGTCTTTAATGAATCGACCGCCCACCAGAGTGTAATCGTGATGCCACAATTCTGTTGTTGATAAGTAGTTACCAGTGAACTGCTGTGAGTCAGACAGTTGAGCAAGACGTGCAGCGAGGACTACGTACAGTAGGAGGTACCCGCGATGCTGTGAGTCAGACAGTTGAGCAAGACGTGCAGGGAGGGCTACGTACAGTAGGAGGTACCCGCGATGCCCCGCAGATGCGTTAGACAGCCTATCAACCAACTGCCAGCATTTAACAGAGGCCGCATTGTGGGACTGCATGAGGCTGGTTGGTCGTATCGCGCAGTTGCCAGGCATGTGGCAAATTCACGTCACAGTAGTCCGATGTTGGACTCATTGGGTACATGAGAGTCACGTCATGAAAGTTCGGGTCGACCAAGAAACAGCACCTCGAGGGAGGACCGTCGTATGGTGTGCCAAGCACTGCGCGATCCCATAACTTCGGCACCCGCCATTCGCGAACATGTACTGGAGACTCTACAACATCCTGTGAGTTCCCGCACAGTGTCTCGACGATTCGCATCCGCCGGATTGGGGTCCTTCCGCCTTATGCGACGGTTGCCATTGACACCAGAATACCAACGTCTGCGTTTGGAGTGGTGCCTTATCCAGGAGGCATGAACAGAGGACGACTGGCGTCGCATCATCTTCAGTTTTGAGTCCCACTTCTCCATAACCTCCGATGACCATCGTGTGCGGGTTTGGCAGCGACGAGGGCAGAAAGCAGATCCTTCCCATATTGTGGATAGGCACACAGGCGTAATCCCGGGCATCATGGTGTGGGAAGCCATAGGATATACGTTCAGGTTACCTGTAGTAGTGTAACTGTTCTGCTCTCCTAACTTTCACATTAGAGGAGACGAAAGTTAATACCTGGGGACACATGAATATAAAATAAACTATATGTGGCTTGCCCGCAAATTGCCACGCTGAGACTTTCCTAAATCGCTGACTAATTTTACAAACATATAATAAAACTGCATTTAACTTGAAAAATATGAAACATCTGCATTTAAAATGGAAATTCTGAAAATTAATATTCATTAAATAAAATACACACTCGTCGGACCTTGTACTCACACTTACTTGTTACCTGCTTACTTACACATACGTTATTTGAAGGGCACCAGCCGCCACTCAGTGCAGCAATAATAGAATGAGACTCTTGACTATCTCTAGGGTGTGGGGTAATAAGCTTACTTTTGACAACATACCATATAAGTTCTGGGAAAAGGAGATTGGCGTTCAGTTTCCCCATTAATTTTGAGGTTAAGATATTTTACTGTCAATGAAATAAAACTATGAATTCGTTTGATAGAACAATATATATTCTTTAAATAATATATCAAAAAATAGTGAGTCTTGTTGCGATAAAACAGTTGAGAATATCAAATTATGACATTGCAACTGAAAGAAACTAGGCATGAATTTGGATTCTTCTTGACCGGACATTTAACAATTTATACGAAATATTTCCCTCACTGATTCACTTGACTGTACCTTCAACACTTTGAGTGTAATTACGACGTATTCCTTTGATCTGGTGTTTACTGTAGATGTGTCACGCCTAACTTGGTGATACATCCTTGTGACTGCTTCTTCTCCATATCATCTGACTTCTTTGTAAGTCAATATGGTATTACCTCATGGCAGGTCCAGGGTTGCCCTCTCTGACTCCATGGTAAGCCCTTGCGTCCGTGTCTTCAACTAAGTGACCAACTAACTTTGGCCTCACTCTCTCAAAGACCAATGATTAATGGCTGACTGAGTCTTCTCCATCTCTCGTTCACACTCGTTGACTGACCGACTGAGGCCTTTTCATCTAGTAGACTCCTTCACTGTACTCCTTCCGTTTAAATAATGACTGACGCTACAATATGCATCCACCTTTTATAGACGTTGGTTGACACAGCTACGTAATCTCCAGAAATAACAATGACATACTCCCACAACGCCTCAAACCGTTGCATGTAATGGTGAAATTCCCTGGGGCGGCTGACTCTCTGAGCGAATTTCTAAAAGCTCACGATGACGTAGCCATGACGTAGCAATGACTTGGCAGAATCGCCAGTAATGCAATATATAACAACGTCATATCCAACATCTGATACATCGAAACTCTCACTGTACAGGTATTTAATGTTAATCTACATATACGTATATATGCATACACTCAATTATAAATAATAATTATAACAAAATAATAGTAATCTCATAGATAAAATAATAATAATACGGACATAATAATAATAATAATAATAATAATAATAATAATAATAATAATAATAATAATAATATACATATTATCGTGTAACGGGATTTGAACCGTTACAACGCAAATAGCAGGGGCGTATTCTCCTTGAATGCAAGGCATTCATTGCATGCGTTATGATAACACAAAGAACTGTCTGATTTACGATTTTAGGTTGTTGCAGGTCAAATATTAACGATTTCATCTCTCAGAAGTTCAAAAGGTCCGCGCAACTGTACTGGTTCCGTTGCTTGACTACGTGTGGTGCTGGTGTAGTCTCGCCGTCTACTCCACTCTCGGAAGAAAGAGACAGCAAATGGAGGAGTTAACGACGTAAGGCATTCAATCTTAAAATTGCATTCAGTGGCAGACGTAGTTCTGAAACCCTCCGAACGATGTCGCTGCAATTGAAACTTGGTCAGAATTTGTCACCCCATACCCGTGCTACCCTCTGCCATCTGTTAGCAACTTGGAGAAAGTCGACATGTTTACAGCGAACGAGACACACAGATTACCCCCTAGCGAGAACCCAACGTGACGAAACTGACCAATGCCACTGGGGTGACTTATCTCCAGTGCTTGAGTTGTGGCTAACTAGTGAGTTAATTCATTGTGTGTTTTGCTGATTAGTGAGTTCATTCTGTGTGTGCTGTTCCTGTGCTATTCGTCGTTTTCGGAGTTTTATTATATTTTGCGCAATGTGGTATTAACGATGGATGAGTCTAAAACGGATATAATTGTAAATCAGTTTGAAAAGCCATTTACTGGCCGTTCGTTTGATGAAAAGATGCAAATAGTTAAAGCCGCGAGACCTCTACCTTTTCTCGTAAATTTCTTCTTCTTCTTCTTCTTATTCTTCTTCTTCTTCTTCTTAATCTGCTTACCCTCCAGGGTTGGCTTTTCCCTCGGACTCAGCGAGGGATCCCTCCTCTACCGCCTCAAGGGCAGTGTCCTGGAGCTTCAGACTCTGGGGAGGATGACCAGTACCTCGCCCAGGCTGCCTCACCTGCTATGCTGAACAGGGGCCTTGCGGGGGATGGGAAGATTGGAAGGGATAGACAAGGAAGAGGGAAGGAAGCGGACGTGGCCTGAAGTTAGGTACCATCCCGGCATTGGCCTGGAGGAGAAGTGGGAAACCACGGAAAACCACTTCGAGGATGGCTGAGGTGGGAATCGAACCCACCTCTACTCAGTTGACCTCCCGAGGCTGAGTGGACCCCGTTCCAGCCCTCGTACCACTTTTCAAATTTCGTGGCAGAGCCGGGAAGCGAACCCGGGCCTCCGGGGGTGGCAGCTAATTACATTAACTACTACACCACAGAGGCGGACCCTCGTAAATTTAAAAAGAGAAAACAAGAATTGTGTACGCACGTTCAATCCAGAAACTTACAGTAAAACTGTTTGGCTCGAGTTCACCTACATGTAATTAGGGTGAGTAGAATTGAAATTTACTTAATACATTGTGTTAACTGCATGGTTACTAGTTGCATGCCTCAGTGGAGATTCCAGGATACGCCACTGGCAAATAGAATCAATTAACATTCCATGGTTTCCCATTTCTCTATGTAATGTTTGGGCGCCAGCGTTACAAAACTGTAAAGCAAGATTTATATTTACTAGCATAGAGACTTATACTTAAATCATAGGGGTAGGATTTTAAACAATTAACCATTAAGTATCGCTTAAGAAAGAAAATTAACGCAATATAAAATACAAATGAATTTATTACAAAAAATGAGATGAATAGGAAAAGTTCCTTTAAGCTCTTGAGGGATTTTAGAATTTACGTTACTGAAATTCACTGTTGCTTACTTTATCTAATTGAAGCTCAACAATTGCAGCTTTCGTTGAGGTCATCTATTTTCCGTGGTTACTCGTTCCCCTCTTCTAGTTGTAGAATTGGCTCCATGGACATCCTTCCTTCCTTCTGTGATGTGATTTGGGCTATCTGGACTAGCACTCTTTAACTGCCTAGTCTTTAAATTAGACATTGGCCCTATACTTGTGAAAATTGATCAGCGTTGATCGTAGGAGGGGAAAATTCAGAGATATTAATTTTTCCATGTTAGCAGAAATCTCAATCCAACTTAGCTAATCTACTGATACTATACAGACTTGTACCAAATGTCATGGACTTGAACTCATCGTAGTTCTCCTTCCAGAATTATTACTGAATATCTCACAAGCCGTAAGCTTGTTTCGTCTCACGCAGATCCGACAACATCACAGCAGCCAAGTACTGTGTCGAAGCGACAACACACTGTACGAAAAATACCTATGTCTCGAAGCGAGCACTCACTGTCTCAAAAATCAATAAAGTAGTTGACGTTCTGGTAGTCGTGTGTGATTCCAGGAATGCTCCGCACCCTAGATAATATATCACCGGGCTCTCCCCACTCTTGGTAATAGCTCAATACCAAAAATCTATACAACGAAGCATCTGATTCGTATCGCATTATCATCTCCCTCTTCTCGTTGTTCACAAGTAACCAGTAGGCGTGGCGATGATGTAGTCTGCTGGCTAGCCTTGCACGCGCGTAGCTGTGTAGTGCCTTGCTCATGAGTTTAACCCAGTGACTCATCATAAATTCACCGCTTCAAAAATAACTTTTCCGTGTACACAAGTATGAGATGAAATGGCAAAAACTTACAATACATAATGAATTCCTATCCTACATAATACAATAATTTAAATAATAAATGATCTTCTAATATATACAATATGATATAAACAATTGCCGATGGCGGATAATCTTGATATCGCGTAAAAGTATGGCCGGAGAAGCCTGGACGGTTACAGTAGTGCTTCGTCAGACTTTTACGGCACAGCGATACGTCACGGACATTCTGCGTCCTCACGTTCTACCCCTTATGGGGCACAGCACCAACAAGCACATTTGTCTATGGACTGCCTAGATCATGTTGAGGTCCTCCCGTGACCAGCAAGATCCCCGGACCTCTCCATCATTGATCACGTGTAGGATGACATTGGAACTCCGTCCCAGTACCAACCTGCGGGATCTGGAGGGAAAGCTGCTGCAACTATGGACGAACTTGCCTCAGGAGAGGATCCAAAGGCTGTTTGACACCATTCCGAGCCGCATAAAGGTATGCATTGCGGCCGGAGGAGGGGGTTGCGGGAGTAGAACACCCTACTAACCTGGCGCCAAAATTCCACCTTTTAACTGCCAACGGCCTTGTATCTTTCATCCCATATTGTAATCATTTCAATAAAGTCACATGGTCTTTCAGCATATGTAGTATCATTCACTTTCAACCACTCCTTTTGGGTGCTTAACTTCTTTTTGTCAGTCAGTGTAGTTCAATACACTCACGAAGTCGTCCTCAAATGAAAGATTAGAGGCTGAAATATAGCATCAAGAACAAGGAGTGGAAATTTTAGTAAAATTCATTCCACAAATGACATTAAGGATATTTACATATAAACTTTACCTAGTGTCTCTTTCCACGGCGTAGTGGGGTCACAGGTGCAAACTGTCTCGAACATGTGGACCTGGCACTGTTTAATGGCCAGATGTCAGGCTTTGCCTGGTGTATATAAACTAAAATGCAATGAGTGTCCTGGATCCTTTTGCAGGGAAACAGGTTATAATTTCAAAATACATTACATGAACACATAGCAATGACTTTGCTAGCTAACTTGTCTGACCCAGGACACCAATACAAGCCTCAGAGGACAGATATTTCTGAGAAAAAACATTTGTAATAACGGTATCGTGTGGGGGTATGCGGGGGGAGTTTAGGGGCACGGGATTTGCAAAGCTTGCAAAGTGGGGCGCCAAATGGAAAATTCTGAGGAATACATGGAAATTCTGCGTATTATCCTCAGAGAACAGACTTTTATCAACTGGGAACAATGTAAAACTAGGGTACCCGTACGAGAAATCTCGCATGTTCATAAAGTATGTGGTGGTGAACTACTGGTGAATTACGGAATACACAAATCAGTACAATATCAGACAGCCTTACTTACCACTTAATGTAATCTTTGATTTTTTAACATTTATAGTATCCACTTGAATGGAAGCAAATGCAAGTGCATTATTATACTGACGGATGTTCTGGAAGTATTTTTGCTCTTACTATCATTCGTTTCTTAACTGATAATTACAACGTATTATAATGACATAAAACAGGCGTCCAAGCGGCGAAAATGTGAAGTGGATAGCAATGATGGTGCTTATTTTCCTAGAGCAACAGTATTTGCAAATCGCACGCTTCGTACAATTATTTAAACTTTTTTAAAGAAATTATCGATATTTATGAAATGAGAGTGCTGGTAATGTCTATTATATTTGTTTTGAATGCTCATTTGTCACGATCGGTTACTTGTGAGCGTCGCAAAAGGGATCTATACTACTGAAATAATATTTATTTGATATTTATACGCATAATGTTTCTGTAACCTCCAAGAGAATGACATTTTATATCACTGTTCTGTAAACATGTCTTTCTTTCCACAATGCGGATAATGTGTCTCTCAGCTGGTAGTGAGTTAATGATGATTACGAAATTAAAGACAGAAACCGCTTCAATTAAGTAAGTTAATTATTTAAAACGTATGCTGATTTGAAATCGGTGTTTTCGATTGTATAGTAAATGTCTAATAAAAAATGTCCTATCTGACCAAATATAATTTCCATCAATCTCACCCTAGAAAGAAATTGGTGGTAGGATGTTACTATTGTAAGAGCCACAGGGTTTTGAGGTTTTCCTACATTTACTTATTAGAAATAAAAGGTGATAATAATAACGATAATAATAATAATAATAATAATAATAATAATGTTACTTTCTTTACATCCCACTAACTACTTTCTCCTTGTACGGTTTCCGGAGACGCCGAGGTGTCGGTATTTAGTCCCGCAGGAGTTCATTTACGTGCCAGTAAATCTACCAACACGAAGCTGACGTATTTGAGCACCTTCAAATACCAACGGACTGAGCCAGGATCGAACTTACCAAGTAGGGGTCAGAAGGCCAGCGATTCAACCGTCTGAGCCGCTCAGCCCGGCAGAAATAAAAGATAAATATTATGTGGATAATATATTTTATTCAATAGAACGTCGTACACTTGGAATGTGGGTAATAACTCTGTGTAGTATGGGTCTGTGATATGAAAAATAAGAGACATAATTTAAAGAGTTCAGGAGTAATATTACGAGTAAAAGTAAGATCTATAAATGAATTGCCCAGTGTGCAGGGATAGTTACTCGGCACAACATTCAAATTAAAGTGATGTTTGAGAAAATCAAGTGGCTTTTCACTTCTTTGGATATCTGTAATAAAATCGGCCAGCATGATGATTGGAACATCATCATCAATATCAAACTCGTCGTCAATCATTAAACATTTTGCTGTTTCAATTTTTTATTGTAACGCCTATTAGGCCCTTTCCGTTTCATTTATTTTATTCCTTTATCTTTCACTTTTCTCTTTCCAACTTTCTTTTGCACGTTTTTGCGAATCCTAATCAAATCTTTCTTTCCATATATTAAATCTGTGATTCTATACAACTAACCACGATGTATTCACAACGACAGCTATCTTATAACAGAATATACATGTGATGTCAATCTTTCTTTTCCATTATTAACTTTGTTACTCTATACAACTGTTGTTTGAGTCATTAGTCCATAGAATGGTTTGATGCAGTTCTCCACGCCACCTTATCCTGTGCTTAAATTTTCATTTCTACGTACCTGCTGCATCCTATATCTGCTTTAATATGCTTGTCATATTCATACCTTGGTCTACCCCTACCGATCTTACCGCCTACACTTCCTCTAAAACCAACTGCACAAGTCCTGGGTGTCTTGAGGTGTGTCCTATCATTCTATCTCTTCTTCTTGTCAAATTTAGCCAAATAGATCTATTCTCACTAATTCGATTCATTATCTCTCTATTCGTGATTCGGTCTATCCATCTCGCCTTCAAAATTCTTCTGTAACACCACATTTCAAAAGCTTTTATCCTCTTTCTTTCTGAGCTAGTTATCGTCCATGTTTCACTTCCATACAGTGCCACGCTCCAGATGAAAATCTTCAAAAACATCTTTCTAATTCCTATATCATTGTTCGAAGTGAGCAAATTCGTTTCGTAAGAAAGGCCTTCTTTGCTTGTGCTAGTCTGCATTTTATGTCTCCTTACTTCTGCCATCGTTAGTTATTTTACTACCCAAGTAACAATGTTCATCTAATTCCTTTAAGACTTCATTTCCTAATCTAATATTTCCTGCTTCACCTGACTTCGTTCGACTGCACTCCATTACTTTTGTTTTGGACTTGCTTATTTTCATCTTGTACTTCTTATCCAAGACTCTGTCCATACCATTCAGCAATTTCTCCAGATCTTCTGTAGTCTCAGATAAAATAACAATATCATCAGCAAATCTCAGGGTTTTAATTTCCCCGGCTTGGATTGTGATTCCCTTCCCAAATCCCTCTTTGATTTCCTTGTGCATATTCTACATAAATATTGAAGAGAAGAGGGGATAAACTGAAGCCTTGCCTCGCTCCTTTCTGAATTGCTGCTGCTTTTTCAAAGCCCCCGATCCTTATCACTACAGACTGATTTGTATACAGATTGTAGATAATCCTTCGTTCTCCGTACCTGATCCCCATCACCTTCAGAATCTCAAATACCTTGGTCCAATCAACATTATCAAATGCCTTTTCAAGATCTACGAGCGTCATGTATGTGAGCTTGTTCTCCTTAATTCGATCCTCTATGTTCAGCCGTAAAGTCAGGATTGCTTCACGTGTTCCTACATTTCTTCTGAAACCAAATTGATCTTCTCCCAACTCAGTTTCAACTTGTCTTGCCATTTTTCTCTAAATAATACGTGTCAAAATTTTGCAGGCGTGAGATTCTAAAGTAATGGTGCGGTAGTTTTCACACTTGTAAGCACCACTTTCCTTGGGAACAGGTATAACAACACTGCTGAAAATCGGATGGAACTTCTCCTGTCTCGTACACCTTACACACGAAATGGAATAACCTAGCCATGCTGTTTTTCCGAAAGCATTCAGTAATTCAGAAGGAATGTCATCAATTCCAGATGCCTTGTTCCTGTTCAGGTCTCTCAAAGTTCTGTCAAATTCTGACCTCAAAATTGGGTCTCCCATTTCATCAGCATCAAAAGCCTCTTCTTGTTCCAGAACCATATCATCTACGTCTTTACCTTGATACAACTTTTGGATATGTTCCTGTCATCTTTATGCCTTTTCTTCTTTCCCTAAAAGTGGGATTCCATCTGAGCTCTTAATATTCATACACGTAGTTATCCTTTCTCCAAAAGTTTCCTTGATTTTTCCTTTATGCAGCAGGACCATCTTCAGGGCTGCCGACAGTGGGGCTCGAAGCCACTATCTCCCGGATGGAAGCTCGCAGCTGCGCGTCCCTAACCGCACGGCCAACTCGCCCGGTGCAGGAAGTAGTTGATCCCTTCATATAAATAATAAAAGTAACTAATAACTGTACGTATTTACGCGTTACACTATAGATATGATGTACAATATTCTAACTGCCAGTGAGACTGTCACCAATCAGCCTAGTGAACCCGAAAACTGGGATTCAACAGTAATCTCAATAATTTTGTATATTTTCCATTTCACCCCTTCTCACCCACCTGTACTTAAATGCCATCCGCAGTGTCACTAAACATCTCAGTGACCCCGAAAATTATAGATTCAATACTATTGTAGGTCGTTTTCGATTATTTTTACATGTCACTCCACTCCTAGGGAAGCTAGGTGTGTCTTACCGTATTTCTCTTCAGATAGTATTAAATCATATGTATAGAACGTTTTGTTGAAATTGCAGTTTTCCCTTAGTCGCCGTCATTTTTAATCGTTTAGCTTCGCCGAAATATTTACGTAAATATATTACTCCTTAACTGTGTGCACCCCGCTAAGTAGAGATTTATTGCGGGCTAGGGTAAGACTTCGCCTGCTATTGTTGGAGTGGCCGTTTAGTGACTTGATTTTAGGATTACTCGAAGCTGAATGAACTTAGAAACCTACCACTGCCTCGTGATTCACCACCAGGTAATTCCGAATTGAATAAAGCAGAAATGAAGCAAATCGGTCCAGTAAAACGGAGGGACGGACCGGTCAAAGCTGTTTTTAGTGATATTATATTATATTATATTATATTATATTATATTATATTATATTATATTATATTATATTATATTATATTATATTATATTATATTATATTATATTGAACCCTTGCTCTTACCATTCCATCCATCCATTCCATTCCATCGTTGGTCAGAGCAATATAGAACTCTTAAATCATGGGTCGTTGCGGGAATAAATTCGGTCACGATCTTAACCAAACGATGGGGTTCAGAAGAGAGGCTAACTACTTGAAATGAGGTGCAAATGTGTGCTTACTAACTTTTATTAAAATCGAAATGACACGACAACATTATTATTTTAATATAAATCCTCGAAAATAAAAAAATTATGTCATTTATTATTGAATGTTTCAAACGCAGTCACATTGCATAGCGTTGATTTATTTCTCACAATATCGAAGAGTTGCTTCGGAGAAAGTAATAAATTAGTGGACAGCGAAACTGAAAAACTGAAAAAGGAAAGACCTGAAAACCGGGCACCTATTACTCCAAACGAGAACTGAGAATTAATCCACACGATCCGTGGAAAATCTGACTTTCAACAAGTAGAACGCCTGATTTCCTCTAAATTAAGGTTATCCACCAGTCGAATACACTTACGGATACGGAACACCCGCCGAATGGACCCTTAATCGAACCAAATTGATTATCAGTTGCTTTGGATAGGTTGCGAAATATTATGGGAAAGCATGGTGTTCACTACGAGTTAACAGCATCATTCACAATTGAAATAAAATTCCACCATGTATTTGTCATTCATGACACCCTTAAGTGATAAGGTAATCCCGATGCTAAATGTGCATCACCCAAACAGCTGTTCGGAAGGAACCAACAACAACATGATCCGCGAGGATCTTACGTTACGTCGTTCTGAAGGAACAAAACTGCGAAATGCAGGAAACACTTATTCATCACGCATTTTGAAGAAATGCCAAACACTGAAGTTAATTAAAAAGTGGTAAAATCACTTGAAAAGTATTATCAAACCGATTTTCAGGTTAGAAATGGTTATGTTACGCTTAATAAAATTACCAGTCCACATTGAAAAATACAACAAATTTAAGGAATTCTTTCCTTTGAAAACAATGACTACCATTACAGATCCATCTACTTATTGTTTGTCCCATCTCACTACCCATAAAGTGATCACTTAATCGAATTCAACTACGTATAAAATGAAAGTACGACAAAGATTGAAAATAAAATAATATTACTGGCTGACGAATCGAAACCACATTCGCAGCTCAAGTCTCACACTAATACATTGAGTGTCAATATGCACACCATCAAAACGAAACGAACGTCCAAACGACAAAACAATTAAGTCCGTAAAATAAAATAACATATCTAAGTCGTTAAAACTCAACACGCATGGAGAATTACAGTAAAATACTTAATCACCATCAGATCGATATCCAAATGGGCAACCCTCATTCGCCGATTACGGTCCCATATCTTGGGGAGCACCTTCCAGCTGTTGGAGCCGCGCACAAGCTGGCCTCATTATTACCGATCTAACCCTCTTCATATTTTGTATTTTACTGTAGATGCTACCTTCGTCCAAGTCACTTCGCAAAACAAAACAAAAACATCTAATCTGAGACTTGAGTGTGTACAGCTGACATCCCAGACCTATCGTCGGGCTCACTTAAAATCTGTACATCCTAACACTAATCTCTATGTACACGATACTTTCCAAATTCTATCGTCGGGCGTGAACTAGGACGTCTCATCATCAATATGCTCCAAGGATAACATGTGACGTCCTAAATCTATGGTCGGGCGTAAAAATGGGTTGTGCTACGCATCCCCTAGCATATCAGGCGAACTAGCAATTTCAAACCAACTCTGACATTTCAATTGTAAACCTGGTCAGACTAATAACACACAACGGAACAACGTATCTTACTATTAAACGAATGCAAGTCGAAAAATGCAGTAAGTCTCTCTCGTTACAGATCGTGAGCTCGAAAAATAAATATACGTGACGAACAATTCTCCAACTCAAACACAATCTCAGCATGTGCAATGAAATTTTAGGGAAGAAATAATAATTCCCAACACACGTCTACCATTTTAGTGGATGTGTTCAAAAAAATAATAATCATCACTACCGCATTGGAAACTCTCAAATCGCCTACCGTCAATTCCCAAATATTTATATCTATGACTATCCAGTGAAACGAAATTCAATACAACACCAACCATGTGTTCTAAATGCTCTTTTATCCTTGAGGTCACATTATCTTAATGTTTTAACTTTTACTACCAAGACTTTCAATCTTTACTAGAATCGTTTTCACTTGGAATCTTACTAGATATCCACGGTGCCTCACACAGTACTCGTCTCAAATTTCGGATTGTTAGCGGAATACACTACAGCCTGTCACAATACAGCCTGTCTCACAAATACTTCCTCGGCAAACATAGCCTGTCCCAAACTCATTCTCCTCGCCTTATCCCAGCGGTATCACTTAAAATCCAGGCTCCCTTTCACCTTCAGTATTCCTATCGCCCTCATTTCCACATATATAAATTCTTCGCTCTCAATCCATTTTTCTTATATTTCCAAGACCCTTTTCATATTTCAATCCTCTGGTGAAAACAATAACCATTATAAAATACACCTCTTTATTTACTGTTACTACAACTTTCGGACCTCGAGAATACAAGAACACACCGCTATTTTCCGTATCATTGACATACACGATATCACAAAATTTTACTTCCCATGAATAAATATACCTCTATCGAATTTCACTGGAATTATCTAAATGCCTGCGATCCTTGTAAAACATACTGGTTGAATGCACTTTTAACATAGGAAAATTTTATCCCGCGGTAGACATTATTATTATTATTATTATTATTATTATTATTATTATTATTATTATTATTATTATTATTATTAACAAACCCTTCTGAATTCAAACGATATTTGAAATTAAGACATTCGCCACGATTACTTTATCATCATCGCTTTCCTGATTTTCCTCACTTCGGACAATATCTCATAGAACATTAACACCAGATTTAAACGTCGCATTTTACAGTTTCTTGACGTGAAATTTACAAACTAAAATTTTCACACGCTGACCAAAATTATAACACTTTTCGCCTGATAATTACAAATATCAACCCGACAATCATCTTGAAAAGTAAATTGTTTGGGACAAACAATTTATCTAACTACAACATAATACAAAATATAGACAGACCTGCAAGTGACATCATCTCCAGTATTCTGGCTACATTGTCGCCAGCTGACGTCGTGCTTTTAGCCGCACATTGGCACAAATAACATCATCTTCTCCAACATATCAATCTTACAAACACTGCCTTTTCACACGTTATTAAATTACAACACAAATCACGCACTTTCCTCGTTATAATTTGTACAACAAACCTCCCTCGTTCTGCAGTCAACTGCGACTGTCTACCTTCTTCCCAGAGTCGTCTCTCTGTGTCACCCTAACACAACAGGTGTTCAACAGATAACGAAATCAGAACTACTCTGACCAGCTTCCCAACTCTCTTAACACTTTCAAACGCACATGAGGTGATACAATAAAATCTGCTGTGTACTTTAACAGACGCCTATGGTTTCACAGTTTGTCGGCAAAAAGTTCAGAAAAATTTCTATCACCTTCCCTTTCTAACAGAAGATGTGGACCTCAGCCACGCACATGTACTAAGTTATTCGTAGATCAATCTCGTACAATTTTCTGCTGACGACGGGCGTAAGCTTCCGCTGCTTCCAAAACCAGATCGACACTGAAAAATATGCAGTGGGGGGTTCCTTTTATAGTCTTACGAGTGACGCCACACACGCCACTAAGCTTGATTGCGTAATCTGCTAATTTCGCGTCCAATAGACCGATTTTCATGAGACTTGTTCCAGAATTCCGGACAGACTTGTGATTTATTTAGATGTTAGTCTAATAATTTTACCACACTCGCAACAGGTGAAATGAATTATTTCTGCCCGGGCGTTTCGCGGGTTTTCTTCATCCATTGACCTTGGCACGTGGAGCTAGTCCCCGGATCTGACGCTGATTTGTACTTAGGCTTAACTGCATTTGTGTTTTACCCTGGGGGTTCTGTCTTCACGTAGGGTTTAAGAATAATTTAAATTATTTATTTCTTTATTTACTGTGTTGCCAAAATCTCTCGTTACGCAGAATTCCGTGAATTTGAAGAATTATTATATGCTCGAAGTCCACCGAGGTGTCACGGTATTTCACGAGCTTACCGCGGGTGAGATCGTTCCCACGCGACAGCGAGGCTTTTGGAAGCGCAACATGGCTGCTCTCAAAAATAAAAGTAGCTTGTTATTTTAAATAAATATTGGAAAAAATAAAAAATATTTTTCTCATCGTAGAATTATGGGTTCAATATTATATTATATTATATTATATTATATTATATTATATTATATTATATTATATTATATTATATTATTCAATTAGAAACGTAACATACAAAGTCATGTCTTAAAGAAGAAAAACTTCATCCGGCTCTTTACCAGGTGGTAGTGTCCCGAGAATGGATGTGACATTCCCGCATATTAGAGCTAAGCCGATGCGCTGAATGAGAAAAGCAGTTGATCGTCTATCTCCGGAAATCCAGGCAATCCGTTGGCTAACCTCTTTGATAAAATAGAGACCATCATTACCCCCAGATACCACCCGATTCAATGGCTACTGGCACGAAAAAGAACTTGTCCAACAAATGGCTGTATTTTCTTCGTTTAGCATTTTTCCCTATTCGCGGCTGCACCTCCAGCATTCATTGACGAAAGGGGAAGATTGGACTTGGCGAATGTGTCGGCACCGGTAAAATCCCACAGGAAAGATCTACCCCTTTTGCATGGGGCAATTGTCATTCCATCTGGATTTTCGCCGTCTGAATGGCAGCTGCCAGTGGGCTCTCGTATAGAAGGAACTTCTGCTGAAACTAGTGCCCGCAAGATGACATCATTTATAATGTAGTGGCGGATGTGTCTGCCTTTACTTTTCACACAAGAAAGGCCATGGAGGCACCATAAGCTGAGCATCGGTGAGGCTCGCAGACTGCTGCTTCCAAACGTACAGCCACAACGATACGGAAACTCTCATTGGAAAGTTGAAGACCACGTGAAGGCGAAGGTAATGCTTGGAGCCATGCACCAGACTAAGAAGAAGAAGCTACAAGGAGCCAGGCTTTGTCTTAAGGTCTATTAGTTGACTGCTGCAGAAGCGAGTAGATATTACTGATAAGGCATCCCAAGCAGCTTGAATACTTCTTTTGCCGATATCAGGGGGAACAACACCGACTAAGCTTGACCACCGAGATGTGCTCTCATCAGGGTCAGGGTCCAGGCATCCATCAGGAGAGCCTCGGCAAGACGAAGAGAACCGTACCACTCAGGGAGCAATTGAGGATGGTTTAGAGGCCAATTTTTAACACACAATCGAATTTCTCCAATAGTGGAGTCTCACGCCAAGACGGAGAACAACGCAGGAAGTACATGAATTGCGGGATGGAAAACGAAGCACGGACCAAGAAGAAGGCTGAATGATCCGAAACCATAGAAAGGCGTGAAATAAACAACTTAAATTTCGACGATTTTTCAGCCAATATCCTGCAAAGTGTATCAGGGGATAGCGGTCCGACTCATTGGCTGAATGGTCAGCGTTGAGGCCTTCGATTTATGCGAGACTTTTCAGCAAACGTATGGATCATAATGGCTAAAACTGTACACACAATAACTGTAGATGAAAGGTTTCAATATTTCCACGAAATAGGAGTGGATTTACATTCCATAACATCTTTCAACCTAAAATATATTTATCCCTCTCCCAACAGTGTTATTGTTTAACTGACGGAATCTATTAGTCAAAATGAGCATAATGTACACGAACTGAATGCAAATGAAAGGCTTCAGTGATCAGAGGTTCCAATAAATCAATCGTTATCAACAGGAATGAATATAATTGTATAAAGCTAACGGCAAGTCTCCGGTGAACATGACGATGAATCCCAGACGAAAATTAACAGCCAACAGTAGTAGTATCAGCAGCAATAGCTGTGAAAGAGCTTCATTAGCAATTAATTCCAGTGTGTGGTTTCCATACAGTGGAGTTGTATGCCTGACAATGACTTGAAAGACTCATTTCCCAACTCATTATAGAAAGGCTGTGTTTAAAGTGTTTGTCTAAGAAACTCGGAGCATTCGATTATTATTATTATTATTATTATTATTATTATTATTATTATTATTATTATAATTATTATTACAGTACCGTAGTTTCGATCGTGTATGTTGAAGTGCTGATAGGGTGTTCAGCTACAGTAATATAAAATGGATAATGCAGGTAACATCTGTCTATTGGAAAATATATACTTAAGGCATATTACAAACAAGCCGTTGTAATTGGATCTTAGAATGAACAAGAAAAATAAATTATCATTTCTTCTTCTTCTACCGCTTTTTCCACACCTGTGAGGTCGCGGATGCGAACTGTGTCGCAGATGTGGATTTGGACCTGTTTAACGGTCGGATACCCTTCCTGACGCCAACATTATATGGAAGGATATAATCACTATTGCGTTTTTTGTTGTTTTTTTTGTTTTTTGTGGTTGGTAGTGGAGTGTGTTGTCTGAATATGAAAAGAAAAGTGTTGGAACATACACAAACACCCAGTCCCTGAGCCAAAAGGATTAATCAAACACGATTAAAATCCCCGACCCGGCCGGGAATCCAACCCGGGACCCCTCTGAACCGAAAGTCTCATCGTTGACCATTCAGCCAATGAGTCGGACAAAAAATAAATTACCTCTTATTTATTTATAAATAATAAATAAGTTTTCAGTTACAAGGAAAGGTACCGAATACTAATGTTAAACTCTGAAAAACAAAGAAATGCCCTTTCCTTTAGTGATAATGTATACTAATAGAACGACTGTTAAAGGACTCCTAGAAAATGTTCCGTTAATTTGATTTGGGAACATTGTTCGCAATTCTCTATATAAAATATAATACGGTACAAATCAAGCCAACGAAATGTTAGCACAAGTTCCACAAACGTTTTTTAAAAATGGCCGCGTCCTTCGTCGTCACTCGTCTCCCGCTCACTCATCCGGCATTCACGCAATCGAATCCAGCGCTATTCCTTATTAGATAGCTCTGACTTTAGCTGAAGCGAATAGCTTAGGATCTACGAGTATTAATTCTCCTTGCCTGTTGCAGACGACGGGAGATAATTTCATGGAAAGGAAATGTTTTCTTAAGACTTTGGTTCGTACAATTCGACTATCAGCGGTGATCACAGGTGATTTGATACTCTCATTGTCCTAACACTTGCCATAGATCAGGAGTTTTAACCTGGGGTCAAAGATGGGCTTCATATATCCGCGAAGGTCAAAGAAGAATTTAACATTAATAGGCTATTCTCTATCATTTTCACGTGAAGCATCTTCCGATTGAAATACACTTTAACGCTGAATTAAAGACTTTTTTCGTGTTTGTGTTTTGCTAACTTTGCAATTTATTATTGTATTACAGTTTTGTATCAAGTAGTCATTAATTGTTGCATGAAAAAGACAGAAAATTTCGTTTTTGATTAACATTGTTTAGTTTATTCATACTTTGTGTACGTCATAAACTATACGAAACAGTTATCCATAATGAATCTTACCGTACCGTAGTGTACGAATGTATGTTTACATGATTCAGTGTCAAAAGTCTGAGCAATATAGATGGTTCATTGATTACATTCTATAAGGAACTGTTTTCTATAAAAACTGGTCACTGACAATGGTCTTCTACCTACTTATATTTTGCAACATTACTCTAGAATTAAACTAGCCGTTAGTGCATTATTGTAAAGATCGCTCATGAAAAAATGTTTTAAAATGTTTTTATACCCCTTCAAAGTCAGTTGTACGGCTTTAACATCTGAATAAGGTACACTTAAAAGTGAAATTTTATCTGAAACATGGTGTTATAATTAATTTTATGTATGGTTCCAAACAGTTGACAACACAAGGAGATGTACATTTAAAAGATTGTACACTGACTGACAGAGCAAGTAGTATAATGGGAGAGTTCGGCCGCCTCCTCCTCCGCCCGCGGCGCGGGAAATTTAAATTCTGGCGGTAAATTTGAATTTTGGCGGGAGATTTGAATTTTGGCGCGAGATTTGAATTTGTAAACAAAGCCACGTGCTTTTTGACAGCTGTCATCGACAACAACGCATCGCTAACCTCACTGCTGCCATCTTGACGGGCCTAAACCTCACTAGTACCAACTTAACCTAACTAGCGTGAGGTAAACAAAGCCACGTGTTTTTTGACAGCCACGTGCTTTTTGACAGACAACAACGCATCGCTAACCTCAGTACTGCCATCTTGACGGGCCTAAACCTCAGTAGTGCCAACTTAACCTCACTAGCGTGAGGTAAACAAAGCCACGTGTTTTTTGACAGCCACGTGCTTTTTCACAGATTTGTAAACAAAGCCACGTGCTTTTTGACGGACAACAACGCATCGCTAACCTCAGTACTGCCATCTTGACGGGAATAAACCTCGGTGGTACCAACTTAACCTAACTAGCGTGTGGTAAACAAAGCCACGTGCAGCTGTCATCCGCCATCTTTGAGCACTGTGCTGCCCTCTTGCGTCACCTGTCATCGGTAGTGCTGCCATCTTGACGGGTCTAAACCTTAGTGCTACCAACTTAACCTCACAAGCGCGAGGTAAACAAAGCCACGTGCTTTTTGACAGCCACGTGCAGCTGTCATCCGCCATCTTTGAGCACTGCTGCCCTCTTTAGATGCGCCATCTTTGAGCACCGTGCTGCCCTCCTTAGCTACTTACCTTTGAAATGCGGTACGTCAAAGCTGTCATCCGCCATCTTGCATCGCAAACCTCAGTGCTGCACTCTTTAACTTGAAATGTAGTGGCGGCAAATTCCACGTGCTCTTGTTTGGAAACAAAGCCACGTGCAGCTGTCAACCACCATCTTTGAGCATCGTGCTGCCCTCTTTAGCTACTTACCTTTGACAGTTGTCATCCGCCATCTTGCATCGCAAACCTCAGTGCTGCACTCTTTAGCTAGATACCTTTGAAATGTAGTGGTGGCAATTTGAAAAATTCTTTATGCTCCTGTTTGGAAACAAAGCCACGTGCAGCTATCATCCGCCATCTTTAATCTAGAGAGCAACGTGCTGCCCTCTATGTGGTGGTGGTAAATTCTACACGCTTTACAAACCCATGTGCTTTTCTGACAGCTGTCAACCGCCAGAGAGCACCGTCCTGCCCTCTTTGTGCGGGTGACAAATTCCACTTGCTTTTTGACAGCTGTCATCCGCCATCTTGCATCACAAACCTCAGTGCTGTACTCTCTAGCTAGATACCTTTGAAATGTGGTGGCGGCAAATTCCACGTGCTCTTGTTTGGAAACAAAGCCATGTGCTTTTTTGACAGCAGTCATCCGCTATCCTTAATCCAGAGAGCACCGTGCTGCCCTCTTTAGATGTAAATTCGTCACCTGTCATCCGCAGAGCTGCCATCTTTAGCTAGATACCTTTGAAATGTGGTGGTGGATAATTTAAAAAGAGAAATTCTACAGCAACGCTCTCGACGCTAATTGCATAAGATGGCGGCTATACATGACTCCTTAAGGGTGCTTACGCAAGATGGCTGCTATACACAGGTTCCTATGAGACACCCTTGGGATGCTTGCGCAAGATGGCAGTTATACATGGCTCCTTATGAGATGCCCTAGGGATGCTTGCTCAAGATAGCGACTGCTCTTATGGGACGGCTTAAGTGTCCTTGCACAAGATGGCTTGAGACGCCCTAAGGATGCTTGCGCAAGATGGCGGACACAAGATAGCGGCTATACACAACTCCTTATGAGACGCTTTAAGGGTGCTTGCGCAAGATGGTTGCTACTCTTATGAAGAAAGCCAGCTTAGAGGCTAACGTGTCGTGCTAGTTCGATTCATTAAATTTAGGGCTTAAATGCAAAATGTTAAATATATCGAAAACGGTGCACCGTAGAGCAAAACGGACAAAATTTTTCTGCCTAATACCCAAGTTCGCAGTATGAGGAACAAGAAAACCATAGTCTAATGATGGGATCAACGGTTCGGTTCCTACTTAGGCCCTTTGGCATTTGCTCTGTTTTAACTTGTATTGAAGCGAGTCTTCGTAACATGATCAGGTCTAACTATGGTAGAGAGTATAACGTACCGTGCTGGTTCGATTCATTAAATTTGGAGGCTTAAATGCAAAATGTTAAATATATCGAAAACGGTGCATCGTAGAGCAAAACGGACAAAGTTTTTCCGCCTAATACGTAGGTTCGTAGTATCAGGAACAAGAAAAACATAGTCTAATGATGAGATCAGCGGTTCGATTCTTACTTAAGCCCTTTGGCATTGGCAGCTATCTATTTCTACAAGATGGTGGCTGCTCTTATGAGACACAAGATGGCTTGAGACGTCCTAGGGATGCTTACGCAAGATGGCGGACACAAAATGGTGACTATACATAGCTCCTTATGAGACAGCCTAGGGGTGCTCGCACAAGATGGCAGCTACTCTTATGAAGAAAGCTAGCTTAGAGGCTACTGCGCAAGATAACAGCTGCTGTTATGCATGTGGTGGAGGGCAATTTGAAATTCTATGTGCTTAATCAACAGAGCACCCTGCTACCCTCTTTAGCTGAAATGTGGTGGTGGATAATTTGAAAAATTCTTTTGACAGCTATCATCTTTAAACAATGGCGACTATACATAGGCTGTTAAGGCCTTATCATTCTCCTCCTCCGCCTCTTATGTCAAGGCATAGCTTTATATCGAACAAGTTTAAACCTGCATCGCGAAGGCAAGCGTGTGCAGCGATAACATTATTATGCATGTTTAGACTTTCGAAACATAAGAACAGTAGAATCAAACGCTGTACTCGATACGACATGTGATCAGAACATTGATTGATGCGTTCAGAAAACAAAATAAGTGATCAAGACTAGAATCGAACACTGTACTCAATACATCATGTGTTTAGAATATGTCTAAGAAGATAAGATTGAAACATAACAAGACTAGAATATAACACTGTAATCGATGTTGCTAACTTCAACATGTGATCAGAACATTGATTGATGTGTTCAGAACACAAAATAAGTGATCATGACTAGAATCGAACACTGTACTCGATACAACATGTGATCAGAACATTGATCGATGTGTTCAGAACACAAAATAAGTGATCAAGACTAGAATCGAACACTGTATTCAATACAACATGTGTTTAGAACATGTTAGGGGGTACCCTTGTTCTAAGAAGATCAGAATGAAACATAACAAGACTAGAATCGAACACTGTAATCGATGTTGTTAACCTCAACATATGATCAGAACATTGTTTGATGTGTTCAGAGCAAAAGTACAATTTTGATGATTTGCTTAGTGTAAAATCAAAAACTATGGAAACACACTGTGCACATATCGCATAGCTAACTCGCTCAGTAAGCAATATTACAAAACTACAACTTCAATGATTTGCCTAGTGTAAAAATCAAAAAAACACACTGTACCCATACTGCGCAGCTAACTCGCTCGGTAAACGCTATAGCCGAAGTATAACTTCAAATTATTTACCTTCCATCATTCGTCTTGTGTGAAAATCAGTCGAACAAGTTATCGCATAAACATGTAACATGAAATATCAGTCAATCTGTTGGCATGGGTTACAAGCATGTAGCTTATGCGGGAAGTAAAATTAAACAGAACGCTAGTGCTATAAGAAATACTCTGCTTACATTTAAGTCCCTAGCTGTTGAACAAGTTATTACATAAATATGTAACATGAAATATCGGTTCGGAAACATATTGTTTCAAGGATGAAAGGACTCTTCCTCCTCCTTACCGCACATTCCTTGTAGGGCTAATGGGCTAAAGGGCTAAAGGGCTAAAGGGCTAAAGGGCTAAAGGGCTGAAGGAGCAACAACCTCATCGATCGCTATCACCAAGAACGCTTGTACTTTGTTAAGTGTAGAAAATTAATCTTTATTTGTAAATGGTTTCATGTTCAGAACAAGGAATGGAACCTAGGGGTTACGTCTTACCTAATAAAATCCCCGAGGTGCGATGAGTTACGTTTTTCGAACTAGTGTTTGGAACACTGAACTTTTCAAGATGATAGCAGAGAGTTTAGCAATGTTCTGTTGTTGGATTATAAATTCCGCGCTACAACATGCATAAGGTGGCAGCCCTTGAGGTTTACTGCCGTAAAGATGACAAGAGTGAGGTTAACAATGTTCCGTTGTTGGATTTTAAATTCCGCGCTATAACATGCATAAGGTGGCAGCCTTGAGGTTTACCGCCGTAAAGATGGCAGCAGTAAGGTTAGCGACGCTCTATTGTCCTTCAAAGTGAGGTTAGGGTTCGTCAAGAAGACAGCTGTCAAAAAAGCACGTGGCTATGTTTACCAAACAAGAGCACGTGGTCGTGACGTCACGGTCACGTAGTATGCTGCCTCAGCATGCAAAGTTCAATGTCTACACCTACGTAGTAAACATTCTGCTGTGTTCACAAGATTTTTTACACATAACTATTCTTTATGCTTTAAGTTCATGCACATAGGCTATGCTAAAATAGCAGCACAAACACATGCGAACTTTGTACATTCTAATGGAATATGTTTAGTACTGCGTGCATCATAGATACATGATGTGTACACGCATTTAAACATGGCTATACTTAATGCTGCTGCTTTGTTTACAAGATTTTTATACATTGCTATAAGTTCGTGCACACACAAGCGATAGTCGTACGCTCTGGCAGGAGAGGTTTAGTACGATATTCGATACATTATCGGTGGGTGATGTGTACACGCTTTAGAACATAGCTCTTCTTCGTGCTTTAAGTTCGTGCACATGGGTTAGGGATACACAAAAGCGATTGCTACATGCTCTAGCGGAGGAAGTCTAGTACGATAGTCGATGCATGTAAAATCGATAGGTTTTGCTAAGGTAGCAGCACACTTACACGATTTTAGCACAATCTAGTGGAAAAAGTTCAGTATGATAGTCGTTTCGTGCAAAATCATTAGGTAATGTGTACACGCTTTGAAACAAGGCTATTCTTTGTACTTTAAGTTCATGGGTATAGGTTATGCTAAGATAGCAGCACAATCTAGCGGAAGAAGTTTAGTACGATATTTGATGCATGCAAAATCAATAAGTAATGTGTACACGCTTTAAAACATGGTTATTCTTCGTACTTTAAGTTCATGCGTATAGGTTAGGCTAAGATAGCAGCATAGTCTGGCGTAAGAAGTTTAGTACGAGAGTCGATGAATGCAAAATCGATAGGTGATGTGTACACGCTTTGAAACATAGCTATTCTTTGTACTTTAAGTTCATGCGTCTTAGTTATGCTAAGATAGCAGCACAATCTACCTGAAGAAGTTTCGTACGAGAGTCGATACATGCAAAATCGATAGTTGATGCGTACATGCTTTGAAACATGACTATACATTGTACTTTAAGTTCATGGGTATAGGTTATGCTAAGATAGCAGCACAATCTAGCGGAAGAAATTTAGTACGATATTTGATGCATGCAAAATCGATAGGTAATGTGTACACGCTTTGAAACATGGCTATTCTTTGTACCTTAAGGACATGCTAAGATAGCAGCACAATCTAGCGGAAGAAGTTTAGTACGAGAGTCGATGCTTGCAAAATCGATAGGTAACGTGTACACGCTTTGAGACATAGCTATTCTTTGTACTTTAAGTTCATGCGTCTTAGTTATGCCAAGATAGCAGCACAATCTACTTGCAGAAGTTTAGTACGAGAGTTGATACATGCAAATTCGATAGTTGATGTGTACACGCTTTGAAACATGACTATTCATTGTACTTTAAGTTCATGGGTATATGTTATGCTAAGATAGCAGCACAATCTAGCGGAAGAAATTCAGTACGAGATTCGATGCATGCAAAATCAATAAGTAATGTGTACACGCTTTGAAACATGGCTATTCTTTGTACTTTAAGTTCATGTGTATAAGTTATGCTAAGATAGCAACACGATCTAGCGGATGAAGTTTAGTTCGATGGTCGATGCATGTAAAACCGATAGGTGATGTGTACACACTTTGAAACATCGCAATTCATACTGCTGCTCTGTCCCCAAGACTTTTGAGCATAGCTAATCATAATGCTGCTCTTAACGACGTCGAGCTAAGGATTCATTACATGACCGTGACGTCACGACCACGTGCTCTTGTTTGGTAAACATAGCCACGTGCTTTTTTGACAGCTGTCTTCTTGACGAACCCTAACCTCACTTTGAAGGACAATAGAGTGTCGCTAACCTTACTGCTGCCATCTTTACGGCGGTAAACCTCAAGGCTGCCACCTTATGCATGTTATAGCGCGGAATTTAAAATCCAACAACGGAACATTGTTAACCTCACTCTTGTCATCTTTACGGCAGTAAACCTCAAGGGCTGCCACCTTATGCATGTTGTAGCGCGGAATTTATAATCCAACAACAGAACATTGCTAAACTCTCTGCTATCATCTTGAAAAGTTCAGTGTTCCAAACACTAGTTCGAAAAACGTAACTCATCGCACCTCGGGGATTTTATTAGGTAAGACGTAACCCCTAGGTTCCATTCCTTGTTCTGAACATGAAACCATTTACAAATAAAGATTAATTTTCTACACTTAACAAAGTACAAGCGTTCTTGGTGATAGCGATCGATGAGGTTGTTGCTCCTTCAGCCCTTTAGCCCTTTAGCCCATTAGCCCATTAGCCCTACAAGGAATGTGCGGTAAGGAGGAGGAAGAGTCCTTTCATCCTTGAAACAATATGTTTCCGAACCGATATTTCATGTTACATATTTATGTAATAACTTGTTCAACAGCTAGGGACTTAAATGTAAGCAGAGTATTTCTTATAGCACTAGCGTTCTGTTTAATTTTACTTCCCGCATAAGCTACATGCTTGTAACCCATGCCAACAGATTGACTGATATTTCATGATACATGTTTATGCGATAACTTGTTCGACTGATTTTCACACAAGACGAATGATGGAAGGTAAATAATTTGAAGTTATACTTCGGCTATATCGTTTACCGAGCGAGTTAGCTGCGCAGTATGGGTACAGTGTGTTTTTTGATTTTTACACTAGGCAAATCATTGAAGTTGTAGTTTTGTAATATTGCTTACTGAGCGAGTTAGCTATGCGATATGTGCACAGTGTGTTTCCATAGTTTTTGATTTTACACTAAGCAAATCATCAAAATTGTACTTTTGCTCTGAACACATCAAACAATGTTCTGATCATATGTTGAGGTTAACAACATCGATTACAGTGTTCGATTCTAGTCTTGTTATGTTTCATTCTGATCTTCTTAGAACAAGGGTACCCCCTAACATGTTCTAAACACATGTTGTATTGAGTACAGTGTTCGATTCTAGTCTTGATCACTTATTTTGTGTTCTGAACACATCGATCAATGTTCTGATCACATGTTGTATCGAGTACAGTGTTCGATTCTAGTCATGATCACTTATTTTGTGTTCTGAACACATCAATCAATGTTCTGATCACATGTTGAAGTTAGCAACATCGATTACAGTGTTATATTCTAGTCTTGTTATGTTTCAATCTTATCTTCTTAGACATATTCTAAACACATGATGTATTGAGTACAGTGTTCGATTCTAGTCTTGATCACTTATTTTGTTTTCTGAACGCATCAATCAATGTTCTGATCACATGTCGTATCGAGTACAGCGTTTGATTCTACTGTTCTTATGTTTCGAAAGTCTAAACATGCATAATAATGTTATCGCTGCACACGCTTGCCTTCGCGATGCAGGTTTAAACTTGTTCGATATAAAGCTATGCCTTGACATAAGAGGCGGAGGAGGAGGTAGAGAAGGAGGAGGAGGAGGAGGAGGAGGAGGAGGAGGAGGAGGAGGAGGAGGAGGAGGAGAAGAATGATAAGGCCTTAACAGCCTATGTATAGTCGCCATTGTTTAAAGATGATAGCTGTCAAAAGAATTTTTCAAATTATCCACCACCACATTTCAGCTAAAGAGGGTAGCAGGGTGCTCTGTTGATTAAGCACATAGAATTTCAAATTGCCCTCCACCACATGCATAACAGCAGCTGTTATCTTGCGCAGTAGCCTCTAAGCTAGCTTTCTTCATAAGAGTAGCTGCCATCTTGTGCGAGCACCCCAAGGCTGTCTCATAAGGAGCTATGTATAGTCACCATTTTGTGTCCGCCATCTTGCGTAAGCATCCCTAGGACGTCTCAAGCCATCTTGTGCCTCATAAGAGCAGCCACCATCTTGTAGAAATAGATAGCTGCCAATGCCAAAGGGCTTAAGTAAGAATCGAACCGTTAATCTCATCATTAGACTATGTTTTTCTTGTTCCTGATACTACGAACCTACGTATTAGGCGGAAAAACTTTGTCCGTTTTGCTCTACGATGCACCGTTTTCGATATGTTTAACATTTTGCATTTAAGCCTCCAAATTTAATGAATCGAACCAGCACGGTACGTTATACTCTCTACCATAGTTAGACCTGATCATGTTACGAAGACTCGCTTCAATACAAGCTAAAACAGAGCAAATGCCAAATGGCCTAAGTAGGAACCGAACCGTTGATCCCATCATTAGACTATGGTTTTCTTGTTCCTCATACTGCGAACCTAGGTATTAGGCAGACAAATTTTGTCCGTTTTGCTCTACGGTGCACTGTTTTCGATATATTTAACATTTTGCATTTAAGCCCTAAATTTAATGGATCGAACTAGCACGACACGTTAGCCTCTAAGCTAGCTTTCTTCATAAGAGTAGCAACCATCTTGCGCAAGCACCCTTAAAGCGTCTCATAAGGAGTTGTGTATAGCCGCCTTCTTGTGTCCGCCATCTTGCGCAAGCATCCTTAGGGCGTCTCAAGCCATCTTGTGCAAGGACACTTAAGCCGTCCCATAAGAGCAGTCGCTATCTTGAGCAAGCATCCCTAGGGCATCTCATAAGGAGCCATGTATAACTGCCATCTTGCGCAAGCATCCCAAGGGAGTCTCATAAGAACCTGTGTATAGCAGCCATCTTGCGTAAGCACCCTTAAGGAGTCATGTATAGCCGCCATCTTATGCAATCAGCGTCGAGAGAGGGCTGCTGTAGAATTTCTCTTTTTAAATTATCCACCACCACATTTCAAAGGTATCTAGCTAAAGATGGCAGCTCTGCGGATGACAGGTGACGAATTTACATCTAAAGAGGACAGGACGGTGCTCTCTGGATTAAAGATAGCGGATGACTGCTGTCAAAAAAGCACATGGCTTTGTTTCCAAACAAGAGCACGTGGAATTTGCCGCCACCACATTTCAAAGGTATCTAGCTAGAGAGTACAGCACTGAGGTTTGTGATGCAAGATGGCGGATGACAGCTGTCAAAAAGCACGTGGAATATGTCACCCGCACAAAGAGGGCAGTACGGTGCTCTCTGGCGGTTGACAGCTGTCAGAAAAGCACATGGGTTTGTAAAGCGTGTAGAATTTACCACCACCACATAGAGGGCAGCACGTTGCTCTCTAGATTAAAGATGGCGGATGACAGCTGCACTTGGCTTTGTTTCCAAACAAGAGCACGTGGAATTTGCCGTCACTACATAGAGTGCAGCACTGAGGTTTCGGATGCAAGATGGTGGATGACAACTGTCAAAGGTAAGTAGCTAAAGAGGGCAGCACTATGCTCAAAGATGGCGGATGACAGCTGCACGTGGCTTTGTCTCCAAACAAGAGCACGTGGAATTTGCCGTCACTACATAGAGTGCAGCACTGAGGTTTCGGATGCAAGATGGCGGATGACAACTGTCAAAGGTAAGTAGCTAAAGAGGGCAGCACGGTGCTCAAAGATGGCGCATCTAAAGAGGCCAGCACAGTGCTCAAAGATGGCGGATGACAGCTGCACGTGGCTGTCAAAAAGCACGTGGCTTTGTTTACCTCGCGCTAGTGAGGTTAAGTTGGTAGCACTAAGGTTTAGACCCGTCAAGATGGCAGCACTGCCGATGACAGGTGACGCAAGAGGGCAGCACAGTGCTCAAAGATGGCGGATAACAGCTGCACGTGGCTTTGTTTACCACACGCTAGTTAGGTTAAGTTGGTACCACCGAGGTTTATTCCCGTCAAGATGGCAGTACTGAGGTTAGCGATGCGTTGTTGTCCGTCAAAAAGCACGTGGCTTTGTTTACAAATCTGTGAAAAAGCACGTGGCTGTCAAAAAAAACGTGGCTTTGTTTACCTCACGCTAGTGAGGTTAAGTTGGCACTACTGAGGTTTAGGCCCGTCAAGATGGCAGTACTGAGGTTAGCGATGCGTTGTTGTCTGTCAAAAAGCACGTGGCTGTCAAAAAACACGTGGCTTTGTTTACCTCATGCTAGTTAGGTTAAGTTGGTACTAGTGAGGTTGAGGCCCGTCAAGATGGCAGCAGTGAGGTTAGCGATGCGTTGTTGTCGATGACAGCTGTCAAAAAGCACGTGGCTTTGTTTACAAATTCAAATCTCCCGCCAAAATTCAAATCTCCCGCCAAAATTCAAATTTCCCGCCAGAATTCAAATTTCCCGCGCCGCGGGCGGAGGAGGAGGCGGCCGAACTCTCCCATTATACTACTAGAGCAAATGCAACACCAAGAAGGAGTAGTCAGAACTTTATGCCAATTGCAGGGTAGACTGACGTCACTGAGGTATGCCCATGATATGAAATGCGCCGCTGTGCTGCGCACGTAGCGAACGATAAATGGGACACGGCGTTGGCGAATGGCCCACTTCGTACCGTGATTTCTCAGCCGACAGTCATTGTAGAACGTGTTGTCGTGTGCCACAGGACACGTGTATAGCTAAGAATGCCAGGCCGCCATCAACGGAGGCATTTCCAGCAGACAGACGACTTTACGAGGGGTATGGTGATCGGGCTGAGAAGGGCAGGTTGGTCGCTTCGTCAAATCGCAGCCGATACCCATAGGGATGTGTCCACGGTGCAGCGCCTGTGGCGAAGATGGTTGGCGCAGGGACATGTGGCACGTGCGAGGGGTCCAGGCGCAGCCGAAGGGACGTCAGCACGCGAGGATCTGCGCATCCGCCGCCAAGCGGTGGCAGCCCCGCACGCCACGTCAACCGCCATTCTTCAGCATGTGCAAGACACCCTGGCTGTTCCAATATCGACCAGAACAATTTCCCGTCGATTGGTTGAAGGAGGCCTGCACTCCCGGCGTCCGCTCAGAAGACTACCATTGACTCCACAGCATAGACGTGCACGCCTGGCATGGTGCCGGGCTAGAGCGACTTGGATGAGGGAATGGCGGAACGTCGTGTTCTCCGATGAGTCACGCTTCTGTTCTGTCAGTGATAGTCACCGCAGACGAGTGTGGCGTCGGCGTGGAGAAACGTCAAATCCGGCAGTAACTGTGGAGCGCCCTACCGCTAGACAACGCGGCATCATGGTTTGGGGCGCTATTGCGTATGATTCCACGTCACCTCTAGTGCGTATTCAAGGCACGTTAAATGCCCACCGCTACGTGCAGCATGTGCTGCGGCCGGTGGCACTCCCGTACCTTCAGGGGCTGCCCAATGCTCTGTTTCAGCAGGATAATGCCCGCCCACACACTGCTCGCATCTCCCAACAGGCTCTACGAGTTGTACAGATGCTTCCGTGGCCAGCGTACTCTCCGGATCTCTCACCAGTCGAACACGTGTGGGATCTCATCGGACACCGTTTGCAAACTCTGCCCCAGCCTCGTACGGACGACCAACTGTGGCAAATGGTTGACAGAGAATGGAGAACCATCCCTCAGGACACCATCCGCACTCTTATTGACTCTGTACCTCGACGTGTTTCTGCGTGCATCGCCGCTCGCGGTGGTCCTACATCCTACTGAGTTGATGCCGTGCGCATTGTGTAACCTGCATATCGGTTTGAAATAAACATCAATTATTCGTCCGTGCCGTCTCTGTTTTTTCCCCAACTTTCATCCCTTTCGAACCACTCCTTCTTGGTGTTGCATTTGCTCTGTCAGTCAGTGTATATAGAGAAAAAAAATATGACTTTTCTAGAACCTCTGTTTTACAGTTACACAAGTTTTACGGTATATACGCAATTGTAAATAACTAAAACTTATTTTAGAATGTTCTCTCTATGTACATGCATATATTATAAATATTTTAATGTAGTTATCAAAATGTCCTGCGTTGATATCCTAGGCTGATGATGGCAAATAAAGTTGCCGAAACCGGTACCAACAATGACAACGAAAATGTGATGTTTTAATAATTTCACTCTTTTCTAGTATTGAACAGGTGGAAAACCCTACGTTTATCTTTTGATTGTATGTTTACATGGTATATTTGCGCACGCTTACATTTTTGTTTGCAATTGGCTTTTACGTCGCACCGACACAGATTGGTTTTATTGTGACGATGGGACAGGAAAGGTCTAAAAGTGGGAAGGAAGTCGTCGTGGCCTTAATTAACGTACACTACGGAAGGTACACTAAGGGAAACTACGGAAAACCATCTTCAGGCCTGTTGACAGTGGGGTCCGAACCCACTATCTCCCGGATGCAAGCTCAGAGCTCCGCGCCCCTAACCGCATGGCCAACTCGCCCGGTACTCCTACAGTAGAATGTATTTGAGGTTCATTTTGATTTACACATAGGCATAGGAAAATGAACACAACGAAAATTGTTCTGATGGACGGCATTTCCATATGTGGTTAGGTGGTGTTACCAGTCTTAAGGTAAAATAATTGATTGGAAAAACTCGTCAAGCAGTTAGTATTGTATCTTCAACGACGATATATATATATATATATATATATATATTCGTATTTACCACCTTTCCCTTCCTATGAGCTATCGAGTTCATCCTGGATTTTATACAGTGTATGTATTTCCCTAAAATTATCATTCTTATCAGGACTTTACTCATACATTCATACGACAGTCTGTGCAAGTTATCTCGAATAATAGTTTAGCAGGAGGGTTCAATTTCCAAGAAAGGGATGGTTTGGGCTGTGTCGTCTAGACAGCTGTAGGTTTTTTTTTTTTGTTTTTTTTTTGTTTTTTTTTTTTTGTTTTTTGAGATAAATGAGAGACTGTGTATGTTTGTTATTGTCATAGAACGGAACTGTAGAGGTGGTATGCAGACGATTGAGTATCGAGCGAAGGTTGAGAAATAGGACATGGAGAGTGGTAATGTGGGTGGTGAATATGAGATCCAGCGAAGTGCCTCGGCTAGCGTTTTGTAGAACCATTCTAGGTTGAAGGTGCCTTTGAGGAAGCGCACGAATTCGAGTTCTCTTCATGTTGCTACTGTCGTCAGTTATCTTTTCACTGAATTATTTTTAACGTTTGACATTTAACATGCAGAGAAATTGCCTATTGGTTTTGAAGGCAGTATATGCGTTTATTTTGTATGTTTCTTAGATATTATATTAGTGAATGTGCTGTTTACCGCCCGAAAATGTATCAGGAATGTTCCGATCGAATGAGCCTTTATTTATTTATTTATTTATTTATTTATTTATTTATTTATTTATTTATTTATTTATTTATTTATTTATTTATTTATTTATTTATTTATTTATTTATTTATTTATCTATTTATTTATTTATCGAATGGGCCCACTTCGTACAACACTTGTTCAACTGCTGCAAGTACTGTCGCATTTTCTGCCGGTGTAACTTCTTTCGTTCATCTGTCCAGGGGATACCTTTCTTATGGGATTTCCTGAAATCCATGGACTTCTTCCGGCGTATGCGTACAGACTGTCACCTTGATGACCTGATATTCCCAGCTTCTTAATGTCCTTCTCAGTTTCTGTCAGGCAGGTGGTACGAATCATCTTGTTCTGCTAGAAGATGAGCAGGCGATTGGTCAGTCTTTTGGAAAGCAGTCTTACTATATGGTCATAGAAATCTACTCCCCTTTTCCTAGCACAATCATAGAGCCTCACTATATGTTCGTAGACCTCAGAATTGTGCTGTCACCTGAATTTCTCATCCTTCTTTACCGGACCGAGGATCTTCCTGAGAATTCTTCTCTCTCTGACTTCCAATTTCTCCATCAGACCTCTTTGGTTCAAAGAAAGACACTCCATGGCATATAGAGTTTCTAGTCGTATGATTGACGTGTAGTGTGTCAGTTTCAGGTTGCGTGACAGGCATTTTTTTATATATATATATATATATAAGTGATCTTTGTCAGTCGATTGGCCAGTTCCATCTTGTTGGCTCTCATGGATATCTGTTCTCTTTCTGGTAAATTGGGTTCTATCTATTCACCGAGATGATTAAATTAATCAGTCCACTTGATTTTTCTCCGTTCTAGTAGTATCTCTCTGCTAGCTTCTTTGATATTGATGAAGAACTCTGTTTTCTCCAACGACACTTGAAGACCCACTTTGGCTGCCTGTTTTCTGAGGCAATTGAGCTGTATTGTTGCTGTATCCTGAGAATATCTGGCCTGTTACCTGACACCACGAATGGCTAATCATATAGCCGAGCATTTCCGAACCGTTGCGAACTAACTTTCCTAACTGGTCACCTCGAAACACGGATAGCTAACTAATTATATAGCCCGAGTATGCACTCCGCATAATTCCAGTCGGTGCGTGTGCTGTAAGTCGGAAACCATGGAACTTCTACCTTAAAGTCTACCATAATGGCACCATTACGTCGAAGAAAAGGATCTATTCACTGATCACATAGCAAGGGTCGGAATTTACATTCAGAAATTTATATGTGGCAAATTAAGGTATTCTCGAATGTTTCTACCCCGTATAATTTTGATAAGGCCGGCAAAGTGACTGAAATTGACACCTCCAGAGAAATGAAAACAGTTTCAGAAATATTGTACCTTTATCCTTTTATAACTATCAATAAACAACTACGAAGTAGAAAGCAGGAGAAGGATTGCAGTGGCTAGAAAATACTGACTCAGCTCTCTCATAATATGAAGGATCGCTCTATTCCAACCATGCTACAGATGGGACTAGCTCATACTCTGGTTTTCTCTGTATTCCTCTATCGTGCTGAAACGAGTATCTTGCGAGCTGCAGGTATGATTAAGTTCAACTAATTTGAGATATGGTGCTGGAGCAGAATGTTTCGCATTCCTTGGACACCACTTCGTAGCTGTGAGTCCCTCCTGAAGGAGCTTAGTATCAATATCAGGTTATCGTCAGTGTGCCAGCAAAGAATTCTCCAATTGTTTGGTTGCAGCATATGATACAAGGAAGGGAGCCTTGAAAAGCACATAATTTTAGAAGCTGCTTCCCCATAACCGCAGCAGTTTTGGTGGTGCTGTTTGAAGATCTAACCACCGGATGATTACCTAACACTGTACTTGGCGACATAGCCGGATAACAGAGCAACGGTCGTGAACGAGTAGTTGTTCCTGACATGCCAATTGCAGTTGAATTAGTATTATAAATCAGTGTGCGCTATTAATCAGTTACTTTCCAGCTTGTCTCTTTCATAAATTAGAATACCTTGCACCACTGCTCTATATTAGTGAACACACAATGTTACACCCTGCTTGGAGGTAACGAATTTTAAACCACATCTGACAAATATGCGATTATTACTGTATGATAGAATGAAGATCTACTGATATACTTATACATACACTAACTAACCCCATGGCACTACAGCCCTTGAAGGGCCTTGGCCTACCAAGCGACCGCTGCTTAGTCCGAAGGCCTGCAGATTGCGAGGTGTCGTGTGGTCAGCACGGCGATTCCCCTCAGCCGTTATTCTTGGCTTTCTAGACCGCGGCCGCTATCTCACCGTCACATAGCTCTTCAATTCTAATCACGTAGGCTGAGTGTACCTCGAACCAGCCCTCAGGTCCGGGCAAACATCCTTGACCTGGTCGGGAATCGAACCCGGGGCCTCCAGGTAAGAGGCAGGCACGCTACCCCTACACCACGGGGCCGGCTCTTATGCATACACAGTCTATTTTATTATAACTACATAAACGCAGACACCTTTCAGCATTTTGTTTGAAGAGCAACTCTAAACGATCCAATAGCATCTGTCGTAGCTTGTGTCTACATCCCTTTATCTAGATGCAATTCAACACTGTTTCTAACCGCCACCTCTCGACCTCTCCTTCCTTTATGAAACACCTTGACAACCCTTTCCAAGTCAACGATCTCACAACACAATATGTTTCATATATATAGAGTAGCTTCATCAAAGGTTTACTCCTAACTTCGCTGTATGTAATTAACCACTCCAGTTTCTCTCAATCGTATCTTATCAACTGCCTTTGTCTTTAATGGAATGCAAGTTATCTTCAGTGCTTCCCTCCCAATGAAGAACTCCATTAGACTTTCTGTATTTTCATTACACACTGAGATGCTACTTACTGTCTTTGATGTACCCGATTGTAAGTTCTCAGTATATTTCAAATAACGTAATCAACGTTGTTGGTATAAATTCTTCTGAGCTACTCGTCTAGTATTAGTTAAATATATTTATTTTCTATACTAGGTAAAAGGGATTGTGTAACAAACTTTGAACCTGTCATGATAGAAGGTGGAAATGGTGGTTTCACTGTCCTTTGCGTCCAGGTCCATGGCTAAATGGTTAGCGTGCTGGCCTTTGGTCACAGGGGTCCGGGTTCGATTCCCGGCAGGGTCGGGAATTTCAACTATCAATGGTTAATTTCCCTGGCACGGGGGCTGGGTGTATGTGTCGTCTTCATCATTATTTCATCCTCATCACGACGCGCAGGTCGCCTAAGGGAGTCAAATCAATGACCTGCACCTAGTGAGCCGAACATGTCCTCGGACATTTCCGTCACTAAAAGCCATTCGCCATTTCATTTCACTAACCTTTGCACGGGTTTATTCAGAATGGCGCACTGAATGGCAATTTTTTTCCTAGTGGCTTTGCGTCGCGCCGACAGACAGATCTTATGGCGACGATGGGATAGGAAAGGTCTAGGAGTGGGAAGGAAGCGGCCGTGGCCTTAATTAAGGTACATCCCCAGCATTTGCCAGATGTGAAAATAGAAAACCATCTTCAGGGCTGCCAACAATGGGATTCGAACCCACTATATCCCGGATGCAAGCTCACAGCTGCGCACCCCTAACCACACGGCCAACCCGCCCGGTGATGGATTTTAATTTCCGCGCTACAATATGCATAAGGTGGCAGCCTTGAAGTTTAGCGCCGTGAAGATGGCAGCAGTGAGGTTAGCGATGCTCTGTTGTCTTTAAAAGTGAGGTTAGGGTCCGTCAAGATGACAGCTGTCAAAAAAGCACGTGGCTTTGTTTACAAACAAGAGCAAGTGGTCGTGACGTCACGGTCACGTGGTATCCTACATCAGCACGCGAAGTTCAAACACAAAACCATTTACCAATAAAGATTAATTTGCTACACTTAACACAGTAGATGCGTTCTTGCTAATAACAAACGATGAGGGTGTTGCTGCTGTTAAAAATGTACCCACTTCAGCTAACTCCTCCTAGGAGGAGGAGGAGGGCATGGTGAGGCGGTGGAGGAACCCTTTTTCCCTTTAGCCTTTTAGCCCATTAGCCCTTTAGCCCTTTTGCCCATTAGCCCATTACCCTATTAGCCTTTTAACCCTACAAGGAATGTGCGGTAAGGAGGAGGAAGAGTCCCTTCATCCTTTTGCCCTTCTGATAAGACGTAACCCCTGGGTTCCATTCCCTATCATGTGTGTAACACGATTATTTTTTCGGTTCAGCATTTTACATAGTAGCCCTCGCCTGCACAGGCTACATGCTTGTAACCCATGCCAACAGATTGAAAAAATATGTCTCCGAACCGATATTTTATGTGGTAACTTGTTCAACTGCTAGGGACTTAAATGTAAGCAGTAAGCGTTCTGTTTAATTTTACTTTCCGCATGAGCTACATGCTTGTAACCCATGCCAACAGATTGAAACAATGTTTCCGAACCGATATTACATGTTACATGTTCATGCGATAACTTTATCGACTGCTTTTCGCACAAGACAAATGATAGAAGGCAAATCATCTGAAGTTGTACTTTTGTTGTATTCATTTTATCGTTTACCGAGCGAGTTGGCTACGCAGTATGTACTCTGCATTATGCATAAGATCGCGTTTTATGTTCGATAGAGATATGCCTTAACCGAGCGGGAAGAGGAGGAGGACGTTATAACAGCCGCTATCTTGCACAAGCTGTACAGAATTCTTATTATTTTGTCTCTGTTTGAATCCATCTTCTTAGAACAAAGGTATCCCCTGACATGTTCTGAGCACATGTTGTATCGGGTACAGTGTTCGATTCTAGTCTTGAACACATATTTAGTGTTCTGAACACATCAATCAATGTTCTGATCACATGTTGAAGTTAACGACATCGAGTACAGTGTTCGATTCTAGTCTCGTTATGTTTTAATCACTTCTTTTGTGATCTGATCTTCTTAGAACAAAGGTATCCCCTGACATGTTCTGAACATATGTTGTATCGAGTACAGTGTTCGATTCTAGTTTTGATCACTTATTTAGTGTTCTGAACACATCAAGCAATGCTCTGAACGCATGTTGTATATAGTACAGCGTTTGATTCTAGTCTTGCTATGTTTCTTTTGTGATCTGCAAGTCTAAACATGCACAATGATGTTATCGCTGCACACTCTTGCCTTCGCGATGCAGGTTTAAACTTTTTTTTTGCTAGTTGCTTTACGTCGCACTGACACAGATAGGTCTTATGGCGACGATGGGACAGGAAAGGGCTAGATACTGGCCGCAGTTAAGCGACTGCAGCTATCGAGCTCGGTCAGGTATAAACTTGTTCGATAGAGATATAAAGCTATACCTTGACATAGGAGGAGGCCTTAACAGCCTATGTATAGCCACCATTGTTTAAATGTGACAGCTGTCAAAAAAGCACATAGAATTTTTCAAATCACCCGCCACTACATTTCACAGGTATGAGGTTTAGTGCTGTAAAGATAGCAGCACTATGCTCTGTTGATTAAAGATGGGAGCTGTCAAAAAGAAAGTAGCTCGGTTTACAAACAAGAGCACATGGAATTTCAAATTGCCCTCTACCGCATGCATAACAGCAGCCCCCATCTTGCGCAGTAGCCTCTAAGCTAGCTTTCTTCATAAGAGCCGCCGCCATCTTGTGCGAGCACCCATAGACCATCTCATAAGGAGCTGTGTATAGCCGCCATCTTGTCGCTGCCATCTTGCGCAAGCATTCCTAGGGAGTCTCGTAAGAGCAGCAGTCATCTTGTGCAAGCACCCTTCAGCAGTCTCATAAGAAGCTATGTATAGCCGCCATCTTGTAGCCACGATCTTGCGCAAGCATCCCTAGGGAGTCTCATAAAAGCAGCAGCCATCTTGTGCAAGCACCCTTAAGCAGTCTCATAAGAAGCTATGTATAGCCACCATCGTGTAGCATTAGATAGCTGTCAATGCCAAAGGGCCTAAGTAGGAACCGAACCCTTTATTATGCTATCATGTTCCTAATACTGCGAATCTGGGTAATAGGCAGAACAATTTTGTCCGTTTTGCTCTACGACGCACCGTTTTCGAGATATGTAACATTTTGTATTTAAGACCCAAATTTAATTAATCGAACCAGCACAGCATGTTATAATCTCTACCATACCAAGACCTGATCAAGTTACAAAAACTTACTTCAATACAAGCTAAAACTGACTAAATGCCAAAGGGCTTAAGTAGGAACCGAACCGTTGATCTCATCATTAGACTACTTTATTCTTATGCTATCATGCTCCTTATACTGCGAACCTGGGTATTAGGCAGAAAAATTTTGTCCGTTTTGCTCTACGACGCACCGTTTTCGAGATATTTAACATTTTGTATTTAAGCTCCAAATTTAATGAATCGAACCAGCACGGCACGTTAGCCTCTAAGCTAGCTTTCTTGATAAGAGCAGCAACTATCTTGCGCAAGCACCCTTAAGGTGTCTCATAAGGAGCCGTGTATAGCCGCCATCTTGCGCAAGCATCCGTAGGGGTCTCATAAGAGCAGCAGCCATAAGCACCCTTAAGCCGTCTCATAAGAGCAGCCGCCATCTTGCGCAAGCACCCTTAACGCGTCTCATAAGGAGCCATGTATAGCCGCCATCTTGTAGCCACCATCTTGCGCAAGCATCCTAAAGGCGTATCATAAGAGCCTATGTATAGCAACCATCTTGCAGCCACCATCTTGCGTAAGAACCCTTAAGGCGTCTCATAAGGAATCATGTATAGCCGCCATCTTGTGCAGTTGGCGTCGAGAAGGGCATCCGGTCGTAAAACTGAGGTTAGGTCCTTCCATGAGGTTAGGCTTGCTGTCTTGTGAGTTAAAAGTTAAGTTAAGCCCCTCTAAGATAGCGGATGTGAGGTTAGGCGGTGTAGCATAAGGAGTCATGTATAGCCGCCATCTTGTGCAATTGGCGTCGGGAAGGGCATCCAGCCGTAAAACTGAGGTTAGGCTATTCCATGAAGTTACGCTTGCGGTCTTGTGCGTCAAAAGTTAGGTTAAGCCCCTCCAAGATAGCAGATGCAAGGTTAAGCTCACTCTTTTAGGCGTCAGGAAGGGCATCCGGCCGTAAAACTGAGGTTTGACCCTTCCATGATGTTAGGCTAGCTCTCTTACGCATAAAAAGTTTAAGCCCCTCCAACATAGCGAATGTAAGGTTAGGGTCGCGCTCTTAGGCACTTAAGCGACTGCAGCTATCGAGCTCGGTGATGATTACGAATTAAGAGTGGATTTCTGCCGCTGGTTAATTTATCTAGCACGCAATCCAAACTTTCTGTCGGGTGTATTCGTAAGAGACGAGGCAATTTTCGCACGACAAAGAATGTTTAATATGCACAACACTCACTCATGGGCTGTGGAACATCCCCGCGCAGTACGTCAAGGCAACTTCCAGCACCGGTTCTCAATTCATATCTGGATGGGTGTAGTAGGAGGTCGGTTACTTGGACCAGTCATTTTTAATATTATTTTGCTTTACGTCCCACTAACTATTTTACGGTTTCCGGTGCCATAATTTAATCCCGCAGGAGTTCTTTCACGTGCCAGTAAATCTACCGACAAGAGGCTGACGTATCTGAGCACCTTCACATACCACCGAACTGAGCCAGAATTGAACCTGCGAAGTTGGGATCAGAAAGCACCTCAAGCGTCTGAGCCACTCCACCCGGCAGGAAGCACGAAATGTAGGTACGTTTAATGTGATTAGTTTTATAACATGTCCATTATTCGTTTGAAACAAAACGTTCGATGTGCTTCGATAGTTCAGTTTTGACACTACTCATGTAGACATCCTATTCCATGCATTCTTTCATTGACGTAAAGAACTTTGTTTACGTACACGTCAACACGATTTTGCCTTCTTCCTACCTTTACGCAATGCACAACGGGGATCGTACCGTATTGCACGTCTGGGAGCGCCTATCCCAACCTTACGCTCGAATAGACCTAATCATATCACACCTCTAAGAGATCCCGCACTGTCGCAGGTTTTCAGGTCATTTCCATACTCACTAGAGCATGGGTCAGATGGCCACAGATATCCCAGTCCCCCAAAAGGACCTAACAGCAACAGAACCCACATTAACACCGGCTATTCGAAACATCTCCATTAATCGAGATCGATGACGAAGGGCGTCTGAAGATCTTGAAACGGAAATAAAATGCTAACAATTTATCGTGGACAAGCTGCCCGTAAATAAAGAACACTGATTCGGGAATAATGTTACAGAAGATAACATGAAACAGTAACACCAACCTACACCTGTTATCTTGGACAGACTGCACATACCCGTAAACAAAACCGGTTTGACTAGAGTGGTGCGTAAATTGTCATGAAACAGTAGCACCATGGACAGACTGCACATACCCGTAAACAAAACCGGTTTGGCTAGAGTGGTGCGTAAATTGTCATGAAACAGTAGCACCAGCCTTCGGCTGTTATCTTGGACAGACTGCACATACCCGTAAACAAAACCGCTTTGGCTAGAGTGATGCGTGAATTGTCATGAAACAGTAGCACCACCTTCGGCTGTTATAATGAACAGACTGCACATACCCGTAAACAAAACCGGTTTGGCTAGAGTGGTGCGTGAATTGTCATGAAACAGTACCACCAGTCTTCAACTGTAATCGTGGACAGGCTGCCCATATACATAAACAAAGCAAAGCTATACTTTCACATAGGTAAGGTAAGGGTTATTCTGCCCGAAGGCAGGTCCGAACCTCCGCAGAGGTGTTCCTGAGCCGGAGTTTACGTGCGGTAGGGTGGCCAGTTCCTTTCCGCTCCTCCATTCCCTTACCCCCCCCCCCCACCCAACAGCGCGTGGCAACCCATCCAACTCCTAACCACGCCCAATGTTGCTTAACTTCGGAGATCTCACGGGATCCGGTGTTTCGACACGGCTACGGCCGTTGGCTATCCTTTCACATCAAAGAGGCGTATTAACTACTCTAAAAACGTCATATCCCTTTGCTCACGAAAATAACTTCAGACGAATACTAAAAAAATTAAATATAGTGGTTCGTCACATCGTTCTCTATTGCTACAAGAAATATCTGCACGTGTTCCCCTAACACTCTGTAGATGGTTCATATATTTTTTCTTCCTTTCTTCCTTTATAACTCTCTCAACAGATTTACTACAAATGGTAGCCAAATTCAAGTTTTCAGGATGTCGAACAGAACATGCTTTGAGAGAAGAGATTAATGTCACTACAGAACCCATTCGACAATACCTCCGACAGCTTTGGAAGCAGTATTTAGGTAAATTATCAGCTGTTTAGAAGGCTACTCTTGGAAAAACCTTTGATGCCTTGCTGTTCGTTTGATCCTTTGTGGGCAGATTTGACACTAGCGATAAGACATGGCTCTTTAGGATACTCTAAGGCTCTATAAGATGGGTATGCTTAGCCGCCATTTTGGTTCATACATGCACAATGGGCTATGTGATCAAACTCTAGTTTCTCCTACGAGCGCTCGCTTCGTCACTTCGAATATATTGTTTTAATTACCGCTTGCATGGACAGAATAGTGCTATATTTTTGTGTGGATATTTATTACATAACTAGCAAGATACCCGTGCTTCGCTACGGTATTATATTGAAATTTATAATTGAATTCTTATTGTTTTAGATATATAATCTGCCGAAATTCGCGATCTGACTCGTTTTTTGCGAGAATCCACCAAAATTCCCGATCTGACTCGTTTTCTATTAGATTACGGCACGTTTCCTCCCATTTTTCAATCTTCCTTTCCAGCAATCGATTTCATACTTCCCGGGATAGGCTCAGGTATTCCTCCTGGTCAGTTGGGTCCGTAAATCTTTGCCATCTCTTCCTATAATCATTTTTAATATGGATAAAATCCTTCAGAAGATACGGCGTGGTGTCATATTGGGTGCCTTGGCGGCACTGAACCCGCGACTGGACTTCATTCTTAGTCATTACCCATCCAGGAGCCGTTTCTAGCGCGGTCCGCACATTTGACGACGGTTCGGTACATTCTTCTTCTTCTTCTTCTTCTTCTTCTTCTTCTTCTTCTTCTTCTTCTTCTTCGTCTTCTTCTTCTTCTTCTTATGTGTTGCTGGAATGAATGATGACAGGGAAAACGGGAGTATCCGGAGAAAAACCTGTCCCGCCTCCGTTTTGTCCAGCACGAATGTCACATGGAGTGACCGGGATTTGAACCACGGAACCCAGCTGTGAGAGGCCGGCGCGCTGCCGCCTGAGCAACGGAGGATCCTTGTAAGTACATTAAGGACAGTAAAATCAATTGGTCTCACCTCCTTTTACACCCCACCGCCGTTAAGTTTATTTACAGCCAATCCCCCCCCCCCCAAAAAAAAAAACTTAAAAGAAGGCGTGTTTCTTTAAGAGTAAAGGAGATTCCAAACACCAATGTTCACGTCTATTACCTCCAGTTTTGAGATATATGTATCCCCATAAAAATAATTCACTTTTTTCACTTCATTTCACACTGCTCCCCCCTCCCCGTAAGTGAATTTTCCCGCAAAAAATACTTGTTTGTTTAATAGTAAAGGATTATTTAATTTATTTTCCGGGTTGAACCGTGTTGTACTTGTACGCATATCACGTACAGTTTGCCGACGTTTCGAATACATTGCAGTATTCATTGTCAAGGCGACTGAAATACCCCTACTCGATCCGAGGTAATCAGTCTCCCAGGCAGAGTGTAATACTGCAATGTATTCGAAACGTCGGCAAACTGTACGTGATATGCGTACAAGTACAACACGGTTCAACCCGGAAAATAAATTAAATAATTCTTCACACCGTGGAAGCTTCACTTCTAAGAATAGTAAAGGATCTTCTAAATACCAATTATCGCGACTTTAACTTCTTCAGTTTTTGATTTATGTGTCCACATGAAAGGAATTCAACTCCTTTACACTCCCGCCCCCAAAAATGGTTTCCCACCAAAACACGTTTTTCTTTGTTTTTAAAGGAGATCCAAATACGAATTTTCACGTCTGTAACAACTTTAGTTTTTATTAGATGTATGTATTCTCATACAATTAAGTCAATTAATTTTTCAATTCTTTCAGCCCCCCCCCCCCACTTCATTGGATTTTCCGAGAACACGTGTTTCTTTACTTTTAAAGCAGATTGCAAATATCAAATTTCACGTCTGTAACATCTTCATTTTTGAGATATCAGTAGCCTAATTAAAAGGATTCAACACCATTTTCAGTCACTTTTACCCCCCCCCCCTCCACCCAAGTGGTATTTCCGAAAACTAAAAATACACGTTTCTTTATGTTTAATAGAGATAAAAAATACCATTTTTCACTTCTGTAACATGTTAAGTTTTTTTAGATTTACCGTAAAAGTTCTCCTTTAAAATTTTCACCCCTTTTGAGTTCCCCTTAAGTGGAGTTTCCAAAAACAAATCACCTATGTTTCTTTACATTTACAGGAGATTCCAAACACCCACTTTTTACGTCTGTAACATTTTAAGTTTCCAAGATATTCTGTAGATATAGTCTTTCAACAAATTCACCCCAATTTGTCACTCCTACTTAACCGCCATTAATTGGATTTTCCAAAAACTAAAAAAATACGTGTTTCTTTATTTTTAAAGGAGATTCCTTATACAAATTTTCAGTTCTGTAATATCTTCCGTTTCTGAGATATATGTATCCCCACTAAAAGCATTCAACCCATTTTTCACCCTTTTACACCCCTCCTATTGGGATTTACGGGAAACAAAAAAAAAAAAAAATACGCGTTTCTTTATTTTTAGAGGAGATTCTAACTACCAATTGTTACATCTGTAAATTTTAAAGTTTTAAGATGTAGACACACTCATTTCAAAAAATCAACCCCCTTTTCACCCCCCAATATTTTTATTTTCCAAAAACGAAAAAATATGTGTTGCTTTACTTTTAAAGTAGATCCCAAATACCAATTTTCAGGTCTGTAATATCTTCAGGTTCTGAAATATAAGTAGCCTCATTAAAGGCATTCAACCCATTATTCACCCTTTTACAGCCTTCCTATTGGGATTTTCCGAAAACAAAAAAATACGTGTTTCTTTATTTTTAAAGGAGATTATAAATACCAATTTTCACATCTGTAAACTTTTAAAATTTTCATATGTAGATACACTCATTTTAAAAATTCACACCCCTTTTCACCCCCCCAATTACTTGGATTTTCCAAAAACGAAAAATACCTGTTTCTTTATTATTGTTAAGTAGATCTCAAATACCAATTTTCAGGTCTGTAATATCTTCAGGTTCTGAAATATAATTAGCCTCATTAAAGGTATTTAACATATTTTCACCCTTTTCCACCCTTCCTATTGGGATTTTCCGAAAAGAAAAATATACGTGTTTCTTTATTTTTAAAGGAGATTCTAAGTACTAATTTTTACATTTAAAAACTTTAAAAGTTTCGTGATATGTATAGATACTCTAATTTTAGAAATCACCCTCTTCTCACCCCCCATTAATTGGATTTTCCAAAAACAAAAAAATACGTGGTTCTTTATTATTAAAGGAGATACAAAACACCAATTTTCAGGTCTGTGATATCTTCAGTTTCTGAGATATAAGTATCCTCATTAAATGCATTCAACCCCTTTTCACCCCTTTCCTCCTTTCCTATTAGGATTTTCCGAAAACAAAAAAATAAGTGTTTCTTTATTTTTAATGAAGATTCTAAATACCAATTTTTACATCTGTAAACTTTCAACGTTTTGAGATATAGATACACTGATTTTAAAAATTCACCCCCCCTTTTCACCCTCCCATTTACTGGATTTACCAAAAACAAAAAATACGTGTTTCTTTATTTTTAAAAGAGATCAAAAGTACCAATTTTCAGGTCTGTAAAACCTTTAGTTTCTGAGACATAAGTACCGGTATCCTGATTAAAGGCATTCAACCCCTTTTCACCCTTTTTCGCCCCTCCTATTGGGATTTTCTGAAAAGAAAAAAATACGTGTTTCCTTATTTTTAATGAAGAGTCTAAATACCAATTTTTACATTTGTAAACTTTAAAAGTTTTGAGGTATAGATACACTCATTTTAAAATTTCACCCCCCTTTTCACCCCCTTAGCGACGGAATATCCAAAAATCCTCTCTTAGCGAGCACCTACATCTTAATATGAATGTATATCCAAAATTTCATTTCATTATGTCCAGTAGTTTTGGCTCGGCGATGATGAATCAGTCAGTCAGTCAGTCAGTCAGTCAGGACAAGCTATTTTATATATATAGATGGTGGGTTGTTCTGCACCTAATTGTACTAATGTCTCTACTTCAGGATACAGGTTGTTTAGGTTCCCTTCTGATCTGCATTATGCCTCCACTCCTTCTGCTACACCTTCTACTTCAACTACTGACTTAATCCAGCATCCAGCTCCAACTGACATTACTACACCCCTTAACTCAGTGATCATTCGCCAGTCAGTTATGCCCCTAAAGTCCGGCAACAGGAGTTCAACATCCAAACACCACAGTTACAATATTTGTCAAAACTAGTACAACGTCTGGCTCCATGGCTAAATGGTTAGCGTACTGGCCTTTGGTCACAGGGGTCCCGGGTTCGATTCCCGCTAGGATCGGGAATTTTAACCATCATTGGTTAATTCCGCTGGCACGGGGACTGGGTGTGTGTGCCGTCTTCATCATAATTTCATCCTCATCATGACGCGCAGGTCGCCTGCGAGCGTCAAATCAAAAGACCTGCACCTGGCGAGCCGAACATGTCCTCGGACACTCCCGGCACTAAAAGCCATACGCCATTTCATTTTACCTAGTACAACAATAATGGAATTATTGAAAACCAAGATCTGTTAGGCCTATATGCAGACTATGAGCTTTCTGACTCAAGTTCTGAAACACTCGTATTTTTTTAAAACTGTGATGGTCTAAAGAAACGAAATTGTGAAGTTATGAAATTAATTTGTAACTGTGAGGTCTTCTATAGGGACTTGTAATGGAGAAAATTTTGAGTGATAAATATACCAGTAAATGTTCTCCATCTTTCAGTAATTTAAATGAAGAAAATTGTTAGTAGTTACTCTATTCCTATTTTCTTCCTGAATGTAATTTATAATAACATAACATTTGTTTCATGAATGTTCGGTTGAATAAACTAAAATCCTCGTTCATTACAACTGCATAAGATGATGAGATTCATAACAACAAAAATTAAGTTTCTTTTGCACATAGAATGTATTTTTTTTTATACTGGTAAATAAGGAAAGGGACTAAATTTTAGAAGAAAGAAATAAAGAATCCCAGTTCCTTGGGTGTGTTCGTCTTCGTACGTTACATTTCAGTGTTATTTTTGTTCGAAGAATATTTTTGTTATTATTTCGACAACATTGAAAATAGCGCTGAATCAGTTTCACGCAAGTATGAAATACCGACTGAGATCATATGGTACCAAAATCTTCTATCACAATTTATGTATATTCGACACTGACCGATTACCACGTCAAATTCCACGATTTAAGAATGACAGTAGCCTATATCAATACCACAGTGTCCCTCATTTCATTTGACGGTACTGCGGCGCATAGCTTACGAACAACCTATTCTACTTACCAATAATAATAATAAACAGATTTATTAGTAAGCTATTTTTTCTAATATTTCTCCAGTGAGAGTACATGCCGAGTTTGTTTGTTAAAAGACAAATTATCAACGACCTTACTTTTACAATCACAATCTCGAGTAAAAATTTCGCAATAATATAAGAAATATACTAATATTTATGTTGAGTAACTGTTTGAGTAATACTGAGAATGAGTATTTTTATAGTATGCTAGTTTACAATTATTTTCTAGCGCGGAGAACAGTAAGAAAGAGGGATATACAAGGCTGGGGCGGTCAACTGCCTTACCAACGTACTGCAGGAATGAACCATAATGGCGGGCGAGCATACCTAGTCTTTAGAGAGCCCTAGGATACTCCATGCGTTGTCAGCTTTGGTTATCATTTCATGCACTCCTTCCGGAACAACAAAAACCAGTACTGTATCAAAAGGAAGTTACGTCCTGTATTCGGTAGCATGGCCTGGTTATCGTGTATGCTATCTGTATTCAGCTGCCCAGATAAACAGTGGCCGGGCTGAGTGGCTCAGAGGGTTGAGGCGCTGGTCTTCTGACGCCAACTTGGCAGGTTAGATCCTGGCTCTGTCCGGTGGTATTTGAAGGTGCTAAAATACGTCAGCCTCGTGTCGGTAGATTTACTGGCAGGTAAAAGAACTCCTGCGGGGATAAATTCCGGCACCTCGGCATCTCCAAAAACCGTAAAAGTAGTTAGAGGAACATAACGTAAATAACATTATTATTATTATTATTAGATAATCAGTGCAACTGTGAAATCGAAGCAACTGGAACGTGTTGAAATAAAACTGCCAAGCCAACACCTGTGGACAGCAAAGGTGTCTGTTCAAGGACAACGCAAAGCCGTACCTGGTTAATGACAGCCATGACTACCGTTATCTACTTTGGTTGAGAAACGGTTATGCATCTTACGTGTTTTCCTCTTATTGCCTCTTCCGATTATTATCTGTTCTATTACTTAGACAACTATCTTTGAGGAAGATAGTTCTGAACCCTCCCGACGGTGTCAGATGTATTGGTTAAATTCTTTGGCTCATCCTCGGCTGATTTCTAATACAGCGGAACATATAGCTTATACCTAGGAGAAAGATCTTGGATGCTGACGGGGAGAATTTTTCAACCAACAATTTGCTTTACGTCGCACCGACACAGATAGGTCTTATGGCGACGATGGGATAGGAAAGGCCTAGGAGTTGGAAGGAAGCGGCCGTGGCCTTAATTAAGGTACAGCCCCAGCATTTGCCTGGTGTGAAAATGGGAAACCACGGAAAACCATCTTCAGGGCTGCCGATAATGGGATTCGAACCTACTATCTCCCGGATGCAAGCTCACAGCCGCAGCTCTTATTAATGCCTACGGTGTTAATATTCAGGAATCTACAGAGCTTTCTGATGAAGAGCAAATCATGTATAAACAAATAAAGACAACGTTTGATGCAATTTTGGAGGGAAAATGCGAATTTATTCAGGAGGAAGAAGCCGTTTTCGTTGATTCAAAAGACGAAGATGGCGTTGGGGAGGGGACAACAACACATAAAAAAACGCAAACGCGGAGATGTGTTTAACGAAGATAACAAGTCTTGTGATGGCTGAGGAAGGCCCTGTAAGTCAGCGGAAGATTATGATTCTGAATCATTGTTGGACATGTATCAAAAAATAAAGGAGCGAGGACCTATGTACGCCGTACGGAAGTATAAGAAGACTCGGAGACAAATTTATGAATTCGTCAACCACGTTGAACACAATGGAGAAATTACGAAATGTGCGATGGTTCGAGCTTATGTGAAAGAAGTGTTCACCAAGGCAAGGATGCGTTATTTATATGTCACAAAATCGGACATTGAGCGTTGGATTGGTGAGGGTAGAGAGTTGTTTTGCCCCAAACACTCTCTCCAAAGCGAGTCATACTTGACAAACCTTAAAAGGCGTTTGAAAATTCGGTTCCGAAAAGTAACCAAACTAGTCAGTAAAACGTTTAAAACAGACGAAGAAGTACGACACGAAGTGGCCAAAAAGTTTGTAACGTTCATTAATGAATTGCAAGAAAAGAAAGAGATCCCGGATGCCAATATCTGGAATTCGGACCAGTCCCGAGTTGAGTACGAAATGGCAACACAAAGAAGTTATGATTTTCGTGGTGTGAAAGACGTTCTTGCTACGCTTGTTTGCCGAAATAGTTTTACGCACTTCCACACAGTGCAATATCACATTTCTAAAGCCGGAGAAATGGGACGTTTGTTCTTGATCGTTTTCCAAGAAATTAATGGAAAGTTTGAACCTAGAGTACAAGAAAGTATCAAAGCCTACATGGATGCCTTTAAATATGTCGTAATTGATTGTTCATCTTCCGGGAAAATGGGGAAAGGGCATGTACGTGACTGGTTTCAAAACGTTTTCCATCCGCAATTACAGGAAGACGGAAGAAACTTCTTCTCATAGATTCATTTAGTGGCCAGGGCAAACATGCACAACTTGAATCCCTGACGAACAAACATGTACAAATTGAATACGTACCGAAAGGAACTACATATCTTTGCCAGCCGTGTGATCTTGGACTCTTCCGACAACTAAAATGTTTAGTCCATCGAATGGAAAACATTTGCCGGGTAAGGAATTTATACGGCTAGTCAAAATTAAAACCCAAAAGCAGACTTTTCATTATAACTAGTCAAATACTAGCGCATAACCAATTACAAGGTGATTGTTATTCCAGTACTGACAATATACCACAAATACTGTCTCACAAACGAATTTTCATGATTTGACTGATATAAAGTGTGCTGGAAATGATTGTACCAATTTTTCGTTTATAAGGAGTTTTGTTATTCACATTTTGTGTTAGATTTTCACTATTATGCCATGAACAATGGACCAATACCAGACTGTGTTAGAATAAAGTCATTTCTTAAAACTTTGAATGTCATGATGATGCAGATGATATTTGATTATGTATTATTTGTATGTTAAGTAGTGATTTGTAAACAATTTTTATTGTTTATTTATTCCATAATGAATTCATCTTTGTAAATAAAATGTCCCAACTTACGTCAGTCTTCACCCGCAATCCCCTGTTTACAACTGTAGGCAGCCGTATGTGGTGGGGGAGAGAGGAGAACCGAAGGAGTGGAGAGGAAAGGCGAGGCAAGACAGCCGCTGGCTGTGAGCGCTGACATGTGCCGGCATGTACTGTACAATTCATTGCGCGCACCGCCAACTTTGAGCTCCCAAATGGCCCCTTAAAAGGACCAGCGAAAAATTAGACTTCCACTACCTGTTTCAGCTTAAAAAGACCTTCACAAATATCTAAAAATCAAATCGAAATTCGCCGTCCGACTTCGTACCGTTCCCTCGTTAGTAAGGTCAAAATCTGACAGAACGTCATCGCTTACATATAACTGTAGTCGGCATACTAGGTTTTGATTTCAGAACTTGACTAGATTGTTGACTGACAAATGATTTTTAAAAGAAGTGAATTGCGCATTGTTGGAGGGTTTGAGAACCACTGTCGTTAAAACAGAATGGTGTTGGTGATTCTTCTTTTAAAGTACAACGAGGAAACCCTATTCTATGTAACACTAATTAGAGAAAAAGAAAGGAAAGGGGTCCGATACTTCGGAAAGTGAAGGTATTGGCCAAAGAAAGATAAGGGCCACGAAGGGCGTGAAAATGAAAGACTCCCTGGGCCTCGCAACCTAATACCATCGGGGTCGGAAAAGAACAAGAGTTGACTAAGGTAGGTCGGATAGGACAGATAAAATTGAGGAGCCTAGCACAAGTAAGTGGAAGCAGTGCCAAGATTCAGCTAAGGGCCCCGCGGTTGCCAAACCACGCTTCCAAGTTGAGAGCACCTGGAGCCCCTTTTAGTCACCTCTTGTGACTGGCAGGAGATACCGTGGGTGTTATTCTACCGCTCCCACCCAGAGACCTGGAAGCATAATACGCGTTACCTTTATACTCGAACGACAGTCGTCTACGAGAAAGTTCATTTGGATAAAGGAAACAATTAGATTTTCGTCACAGTTTCAGATTCAAGAACAAGTTGAAGTGTGTATTCCAGCCTAAATATACTGTAGTTAATGTTCTCACTATGTGATGGGCCGAATACTCGGCTATTAAATTACTTAGCTGAGAGGAGCTCTGGTAATACGTGGTTATTACCATTTAAATAGACAGTCGTCTCCGCGGTTTGAAGCCGTTAAGAATTAATTTGCACTTCGCTTGGCTCGCAGGAAGCCTGTCCCAGGGAGCTCGGGCTAGGAAGTGTGACGGTTGTTTAATGGGCTTGCTGGCGAACGTTTAACAAGTAGGTCATCCCGGTCTACAGCAAGGCTTATTCTGTTTAAATAATACTCTAGTGTCAGACTACTAACCAGACGTAGAAAATTATATTTTATGCTGCTTCGAATTCTATTCTCAACAAAATTATCGCTAGGAGCATTACGCTACTAATTCATATAAGGCAACAAGTCATTTGCATTTCCTATTTCAGTTCATGACAACGAATTATGGGAATATGATACTGTCAGCAGCGGTAGCTTCGGTGAAGGGATAAAATAAGAGGATACCACCAGTTACGTCCTTCAGGAGAAAAGAAAACACTCCATGTTATTCCATTCGTCGTTATTTCACATTTAATGTTTCTCATATTTTGACATTCTCTCTCTGTTATATTTAGAAACACAGAGTTCGTATTTTTACTCGCTCTATGACGATGTAGGTTTTCTTTCATTGAATACTTTCTTAAATCTCAATATCTCCATCGATCTGCCCAGACCTCCGTGGAATGAATGAGGAAGAGGCAAATCGGTCTCGGTAGATTATCTTAGTCGGACAACGAGTCAGGATACTCTTTTACATTGATAGGTTTTTCCTGACACTTCCATTAACAAAGGTGTAGTCAAGCTGATTTCCGATGTTCTCGTCAATCCATTGTCTAATTATAGAAGCCATGGAGGCAATATAAACACCGTAGAACTTGTTCTTATGGCAGATCTGTATATCTGAGAAAACATGACTTGGTGGGTTGAATCCTGCCCAAAACAAGTGGAATTTTTTAATGAAAAGTCTCGACCCGCTGGTACAATTTTTCTCGTAAGTCTGTAGATCTCGTGGTTAAGGATCACGAGATTTACAATCACGTAAACCAGAAGTGTGCTCACTTGTTAGCTTAATATCAGTCTAGGCTTGGGCTTCATAAATAGACTGGATTGTTGAGTGAAAAATGATAAAAACTTAATCGCTCATTGTTGGAGGCAAGTGTTTGTTCTGCCTCTTACCGACAGTGAGCATTTTATGAAATAACTGTAATAAAGAGCTATGATTAATTTAGAATATATCCATCATTATCAGAAGGTGACTGGAACAACCTGGGGAGCACAGTCAGACACAGTGAGAACCTCAGCACTAGCATTATGTTACTCGGCAGCAAAGTACGCTTGCTACAAATCTCGACATACCAAAGAAGAAGACGTGGCAATCAATGAAACGTGTCGCATCATCACAGACTGTCTAAGACCTACACCGCGAGAAAATCTGCACTATGTTGCTGGCATCGCACCTCTTGATATCCGACGTGAGATAGCCGCCCATAAGGAAAAGACCACATCATTAAAATCCCAGCACTACCATGGTTACGTTCACCAAAAAATTCTTGAAGATCACACAGAAACTTGAAGGAACACAACAGCATGCAAGACTCACTTTGGGGCGAGCTAGGGTTGAGCATCATGGACGATGGAAAACACCTTGTGAAGAATTACCAGCTGGACACATGGAGTACTGGACGACTTGGACATGTCTAAATAGGCTGCGCTCGGGTGTCACTTGGTGCAAGGCCAATCTGCTAGTTTGTCATCTTTCTTCTGACACATGTACTGAGAAATAGCTGCTTGAGGTGACAAGGAATGCACTCTACGTTGCTTTGATGCACAATTTATTTTTATTTATTTTCTATAGACATTTTTTGTGCACCTTTATATTTAACTCTGCTTCTGACGCGATGTAAATTAATAAATGGGAGACTATTGGTGAAAATGAGTGCAATTGGACTGGACAAAAGGGTGACTGAATGGGCGCTATATTTCTAGAAAATAGAACTCGGAGAATGAGGGTAGGTGAAGCATTATCTGATTCTGTAATCATTAGAACGGGAATTCCATCAAGGCAGTATTATTGGATCTTTACTTCTTCTTACACATATAAATGATGCGAATAAAGAACTGGAATCAGCGATAAGGCTTTTTGCGGATGACATTATACAGAATAGAGCAGAGGTGCTCACGCTGGGCATTCCATCCCGCAGGCGCCCAGGGCTATAAGTGGGCGGACTGGCAGGCGATGAGCGCAGCGTATGCTATTCAACCAATGTATCGGTGTGGCTACGTCACAGGCCCTGAAGGTTGGGCGAAGTTCTCCCAGTCACTGCTGCGATACCCGAGTTTGAAATGGTGGCAGAAAATAATGAAAGAAAGAAGGCAGAAATCCACGTCATTTTCAATTTACCTTGTAAGAAATAAGTTATTTACATTCATTACAGTGTATGTATTCTGACAGCATACAATAAAGAGTTAGACCTACAACCTCAAATATTTTTATAATGTACGTAATGAATTACTATTTTCACTATTAAATTTTAAGAGGTGCTTTAGAAACATGTGTAATATAATAAGCTGTGGCTTGTGGTTGTTTGGGCTTAAATTATCTGATAAACCCACCAAATATCCACTCATGCTTACCGGGAATAAAATCAGTTAGGTTATTTATTTGGTAGATATATTAACACTGTTGTTGTACTTTAACTTGGATAGTAAATATCTGTGTCCTCACTCATGATGAAACTCCCTCTCGCCATTTAGGGGCCAGTTCTTATCATCGGACGCCAGTTAAATTTTAAATACTATTTTCATAAATTCAGTGAACAGAGAAAGTCACACAATACTACAAAACTGTGCAAAATCAAGCAGTCAACTTGTTGAATTATGTAATTATATTACTTTATGCTTAATGAATAACAGGAATTTTACTTTTTTTTTAATAGAAAAAACTGTCATGTCCATCCAAGCAATTGTAAATCGTACCTGGTACGCTTAAACCTACTTTTGCAGGTTGTAACAAAAATATAACGTATCTATTTCTTTGAATGAATAAATATAAGAAAATTAAACACACTGTTTATATCGAGCGCAGAATAAATCAAAGCGGAATATCTTGAAAAGGCCAGATTTTTGTTGCGATTATAACTCTTTATTTTAAATAATGCACCCCAATCAACATTTCGCTGAGTAGTGAAGGACAGCTTCGTAATTACAGTCGGACGTCAATGCTCCCACGCTTCGCTGCAAAGTGTGTTCGTCTCTCGCTTCACTGTGACGTATGCTTCCTACGTAACCTGCACGCATTTGCGTCACGCCAGCCCGGCCGCATTGGGCTAGCCTCAACGGGCGCCCAGCTGAGCACCTCTGGTATAGAGTAATAAATAAGTTAAAGGATTGTGAGCAGGTGCAAAAAAAATCCTCTACAATGTTGTGAGATGGACATTGGGAAATGATATGATGATAAACGAGCTTAAAAACAGGTTGTCAGTTACATTAATAGGAAAGGTCCTCTCAGTTTCAATTACTGAGTTGATGAGGTGAAAGTTCCTTATGGCGATCACTTTAAGTTGTAGGTGTTAATATAAGGAAAGGTCTTCACTGGGGTAATCACACAAAAGGGACTGCATATAATAGATACAAATCTCTGCATATAGTTATAAGAGCATTTACGGGTTGTACTAAGGATGTAAAGAAAAGGACATATCACTTTTTTTCTTTTTTTTTTTTTTTTTTTACAAGTTGCTTTACGTCGCAGCGACACAGACAGGTCTTATGGTGACGATGGGACGCGAAAGGTCTAACAGTGGGAAGGAAGCGGCTGTGACCTTAATTAAGGTACAGCCCCAGCATTTGCTTCGTGTGAAAATGGGAAACCACCGAAAACCATCTTCAGAGCTGCTGACAGTGGAATTCGAACCCACTATCTCCCAAATACTGGATACTGGCCGCACTTAAGCGACTGCAGCTATCAAGCTCGGTCATATAAGTCTCTGGTAAAACCCCAGCTAGAGTATGGTACAGTGTATAGGACCCTCACCAGGAATACTTGATTCAAGAACTGAAAAAATCAAAGAAAAACAGATCTATCTGTTCTGGGTGATTTCCGACAAAAGAGTAGTGTTACGAAAATGTTGCAAAGTTTGGGCTGGGAAAACTTGAGAGAAAAGAGACAAGCTGTTCGATTAAGTGGTATGTTCCGAACCGTCAGTGGAGAGATGGCGTGGAAGGACATTAGTACACGAATGAGCTTGTGGGGAAAGATCACAATATGAAGATAAAGTTGGAATTCAAGAGGACAAATTGGGACAAATATTCGTTTATAGGAAGAGGAGTTATGGAATGAAATAATTTACCGATGGAGATGTTCAATAATTTTCCAAATTATCTGCAATTATCTATGAGAAGACTAGGTATCAATAGATAGAGAATCTGCCACCTGGGTAACTGCCCTAAATGCAGATCAGTGATGACTGATTTGATTGAGTTAGAAACAAATAATCGTGTATATCATCCTGATTGGCTACTAGTCTGTCAATCCTGTGTTATTCTGAATTCTCACTATGATCGTTAAATTCAATTCCTTCCCTTTATACACACGACACATTTCCACCTCATGTAGCAATACCCCCATTATGTAGTAAAATGCATTAAGTCAAAAACAAAAGTTTGTAATGATCATAGGTAATTGGTTCAGCACGGTCAAGTGCCTTTCATTAGCTGCCGATTTTGGTAGCCATGAGGTCATCCAATTATATTCTGTCAGCGAATTGTTTGAAATATCGACAATTCACACACACTCACTTTTAATGAACATCGATCTATATTACTGAGAATGAACACGCGAAATGTAAAACATTTGCAGTGTATCGGCTTTGCAAATTGTACAACTTTCTGTTTCACCTTTGTGATCTTCAGCGAATTGTGTTCATCAGGTAGAGGTAACGTGGTCCCAGTAGCACCTATAATTATAATTTGGAATATTTTAAAGCATCTGATAAGGCCACCGCCATCTACTTAGCTCGGTTTTCCGGGTAAGATTCCTGTTTTCACCATTGGGAATTTCAATCGAGTGTAGTGGTCTGGGGAAGACGTGGAACTTCATCAGTTGCATTTGAAAGGGAATTAGGTTACAATCTCGCTCTCGGTTAACCTAAGAGTTGTTATCCCTAGTTTTTCCACGTAAGCTTCCAGTGAATATCCTATGATCTAGGGCCCGGATATTTTAAAAGTGGATATGCGCATATGCAAATGCATATTTTGAAAATTAGTGCATATTTTGAACGTTAGTGCATATACAGGTATATTTTTCTCTTATGTGTGATCGATTATGTAAGATTTCTGAATGAAATGAAAAATTTAATGAATTCTATAATTTTTACATCCCTTGGCAACACGAGAAGCCCTCCCCTGGTCTAGTAAAGTGCTTTCAGTATCGCAATACAAGCAGGTAGACGGATTATGACGCATTTCACGACAGCTATTTCTTTCTGACATTCCTTTCTCCATATTACAGTAGCCTCCCAAGGTTTGCTTAAACAAGTGCGTTCAATCTGTTAACTTGCTGGTCGTCTATTGCAGTGCTTTACCAGATTTAACTGCAAAAATGCCTAAAGATAAAAGCTCTAGGTATTTTAAAATTAAACAGTGGATATCAAGCAATAGTGACTATATAAGTGACGGAGATGTAGTATACTGACAAGTGTGCAACAAGAGTGTAAAATATGGTAAAACATTTCAAATTGAACAGCATTCGAAAACAGCTTCACATCTCAGATCAAAACAGCAGAGTAAGAATACGCATCAGCTACTTTTAACCGACGTGACAACACGGTGTGACGTTAGTACATTTTCTGCTGATATTTGTAAGGCTTTTGTTTGCAGCAATATTCCACTGCATAAAATGAATAATCCACATCTACGCTCGTTTCTTGAAAGTATTGTGCTAATCAAAGAATACCAGATGAATCTACCCTTAGGAAGAACTATTTACTCTCACTGCACGCTTCTGTCGTTGATTCGATACGATCTGACATAGGAGGGAACCAGTAGCGGCGATTGGGAAATAGAATTAGGGGGGCAAAAAATGTAAAGCAACAAAGTACCCGAGTTTGTGGGATATAGCGTGGATATACGTTATACATTAACACTGGAAAAGAAAGCTACTAAATGGTATTTCGACAGAGAGGTAAAGATTCTCAGCCTAACAACTTAACTGTGTTGATAATATTTATTTGAGATTTTGATTCAATACTATACAATAAAACTTTCATGAGAGGAACAATATTACACATGTATTACAATTAAATAGACGTACGGCGTGATTATATAATTAAAAACATTTAGTAATTGACTAAAAACTAAAACAACTAACAGACACTAAAGAGACTGCCAGACTAACTAATGCGCGCTTACCCTTCCTCACAGCACATAAAAAGTCTCCACTGGCGCTATACAACTTTGTTGCGTATTTCCGCTAATAATTTCGTTATTAATTAATTAAAGCAAATAATTAGCTGATAAAACAACAGGGCTTGTACAAATTGCTTGTTTTAATAATTCCTATAATTCCTTGTTTCATCCAGCTAAAATGGAATACAAATGCAAAGTTTTCTCCATAAAGTAGGGGGGCGACTGCCCCCCACCCTCACCCCTCGCCACCCCTCTAATCGCCGCTACTGGAGGGAACTCTGTCTGGATATCGGTAGATGAAACAACCGATTCGTGTGGTCGATACATTGCGAACTTCATAGCGGGTAAATTATGTCCGGAAGAACCGGATAAACCTCATTTACTTTCGTGCAAAGTGCTAGAAAAAGCAAACACGCTACAGTTTCAAGATTTGTTAACGATTCCCTGCGACTTCTGTGTGCTAGTAAATCGGAGAGTGATTGTTACAAAGTGCACCGTTTAGTCACAGATGCAGCTTCGTATATGTTGCAAGCTGGTCAATCTCTTCGAGTATTTTTTTTAAATCTCATCCATGTCACATGTTTGACCCCTAAAAATATTGAAAAACTCTTGATAACCTATTGTATCGTATTGCAGAAGAAATACGTACCCACTTTCCATCTGTCAACAAAGTAATTTCAAATGGGAAAAACTGTTCCTAAAAGCACCGGCTCGTGTTCATTTGTATAAAACCCATCTTTCTCAGGTTTCTCTTCCACCGGAACCTGTTCTCACAAGATGGGAAACTTGGTTATCCGCAGTATCGTTCTACTAGGAGAAATTTAATCAAGTGAAAGATGCCGTTAAAGGTATTGACGATAGTTATACTGCGGGTGTTCGTGAAGCAAAATGCGATTTGAATCTGAAACTGTATATAATGACATCAGTTTAATCCGTGTGTATTATTCGTCACTTTCGAAGCCGATTAGAAACTCGTGGTGCACCCTTACACGAATCCCTTCAGTTAATTCAAAACACCATTAGTTCTTTAAATGGTGTCCCTGGTGAAAATGGATAACAAGTTAAAAGGAAACTCAGTTCGGTGTTGGTCTCAAACCCAGGACTGAAGGAGATTCAATCCATAAGCAAATACAATAATGTAATCTTTGCCAGAAGAATGTTCCGAGAAGTCATTGCCAATGTACAAGTATTGCCCAGTTACGTCCGTCGACGTAGAACGATCATTTTCAGCTTATAAATTAATATTATGTCCGACAACAGAATGTCACTGACCCCTGAAAATATTGACAAACTCTTGATAACCTATTTCCATGCATCATTTTACAAGGAATGAAACATGTTTGTCAGTTTAACACTGAGTTACAATTAAATAATACGTTTGGTAAGTGTATTTTGTTTTATTTTAGTGCATATTTTCAGCATTTTAGTGCATATGTGCATGCATATTTTTGGAGTTTTTAGTGCATATTCTGGGCCCTAGTTATATCACATTCATACGTGGTGTCACACATAATCATTTGTATTAAGAACGCTGGACTGTTGATCACAATGTTCTAAAAGCCAAAATGAAACAACCCAACGGCTGTAAAATATTTTTTAAGTTCTTAATTTCCTTCTGTTTTAATATTGCAAAATTCCAAGGAATATTTTGAAATCGTTTTATGCGCTTCCCCTCTTACTTAAATGCTTTGTGCTCGTTGAAAGTTAGTGATCAATAGCACGATTTTCTTCTTGTTCATTGCTTTCCCAACTGGTAATAGTCCGGTCTAAACCATAGGTTCACGATCGTCATCCTTGATGTTCTAGAGCAGCATCAACCACGGCTTACCATGGAGTATTACTTGCTGATCCGTATCATGCGGCCAAAGTATCTTAAATTTTTCCTTTTGACAATATAACTTCAGTATTTTGTTCATATAATGCAGATATTCCAGCCTCTTGTACAACGCATCAGCCAGCGTTCATGCCTCAAGACCATACAGCAGGATACCAAATACGTACGGTAACACCCAAGTAGAGGAATGCGAGAATTGATCGTCAAACCACGTCTACTTAAACATTCTTCATTCCTGAATAATTATATCCTGTGCTGTTCTAGGAGTGCGAGAATTGATCGTCAAACCACGTCTAGTTAAACCTTCTTCATTCCTGAAGAATTATGTCCTGTGCTATTCTAGATTTGATTTCCCGAGAGAAGTCTCAGTTTTGCATTGATTTTCCACCCAAGATAACAAGACGACATTTTCTCATTTATCTCACTACCTACTTGAAGAGCATCTTGTATTTTGTCTGTATTCTGAAACCATCCACTTGGTCTTCTTAACTCTAAGTTTTAGTCCCAAATATTATTTTCAATTAGAGTGCTCTGCGGATCTTGTAGACTTGTTGCCAGTAAAATAGTGTATCTGATGTTATTGCCAATGACTCCGTTGACAATTACTCCTTGAACTATTCCATGCAGATATTTTAGACTACATTTGAAGAGAACACAGGACAGGCAACCTCTTTTCTTTATCACAGCTTTCTGCGATAACTCTCCACCCACTCACACATTCACACTCAGGCGCCAATACAGATATCCAAAAATACGAACATCATATTCATCAAATTCCAGCTGATGAAAAATGTTCGTAATATTAACATGATGGATGGTGTATTTGACGAAACAAACGAAGACATAAACATTGCACTGCATCAAGACCTGAAGGATGAATAGCGCCTCCCTATTTCGAACACAATTTCTGAAACCAATTTGTGTATCCTCTTGACCTCCTTCACGTCGATGGCGTTTTCTCAACTGCAATATTTTCAGAACTCAGTGGAGTGATGATTTTGTACTCGTATAAGTATTTGAGACAGGTTTTTGAACATCGTTATAAATATATTAAGAGGGAGTGGAATGGTTCGACTTCAATATCTGCTTGTGAATAAATTGAGCATTAGGGAAAGCGATCGTACTTTCAGCAATGTCATTGTCTCAACATGCTTCTCGCCAGTACGTAGAACTTCTCCACTTGTAGAAATCGTTATGGCATGCTGGGATATCAATTTCATCATCTGAAAAGGCGCTATTGTCAGCTCATCTCTTGGTGCTGAAGAAAGATGTACGTAGTCCATTCTCTCAGTTACTTTCTTCCCTGTACTCGGCAAGATACTCTCCTGATTGTTAATGAGAACATGGCTTCCTTTGTTGCTGTATACCTGCTTCTGGCTCTTCCGTTTTGTTGTATATATCCAAGGATTCATGCCTTGCATACAGCATTCAGTTTTCCTCTGTAAAATGAAATTATATTGCCTCCAGTATGTTTTCCGTATTACTCTCTCCTGTTCTCAAAACGCTCTTAAATTTTCTTGTCGATACTTCTTAATCCATCAATTAAAGAATGGCATCTATCATTTAAGCTGTGTTATCCTTTCATGAGTTATTTCTTTCACAGCAGATTGCATTTGTTCCCCTGTGCCTTCGACATCTATTACATCAGCTTTCCCTCCAAATGACTTCGAATTTTACGTGAACCACAGTGTGAATTTCAGCTTTCAGTGTTGCGTTTTGAAAATATCAGAACTTTAATTGGCTAGTTCTTGTTTATGGAGAACATTTCTTTCAACACCAGTTTCAAAGTAAAAAATTAGAAGATTGCAATCGGAATTCATGTTAGGGCCAGGTTACGTTTTCACACTGATTGGTTTCCTGACACTTCTATTAACAAGGATGTAGTCAATCTGTTTTCTGATGTTCTCGTCAATACAATGTCTAAGTATAGGTGCCATGAAGGCATGTCTGCTTGGGATATGTGTACAAGTCGAGGTGTACGAAAAATTGTGAAATACTTCAGAATTTTGTGACAATTTCCTAAATGTCTCAATATCATAATTCACCTGCCATAAATGAAAACCAATAGAAATTGTGACTCAAGGGTAATTGAACAGGCCCAAGATGCCCGAGTCAGACGTACGAGAGCCTATGTACAATGTAAGAAAGCCGAATTGGCCGAGCTCCACGAGCCGCATCAGAATAGACTGATCCCATCTAGCCCGAAAAACCCAGAATATGTAATCGAGTCGATGGAGATTGGAAATAGTGTGATTTCACAACATTCTCTCCTAGTCAGAAAATTTGCACATTCACTTATTTCTAACACGAACCCAGTACTCACACGGCGTATTCTACCCCTAAAAATCCGTTGGCCGTGATTTCGACACAGACTTCGCCCACTCTTCGTATCTGTTAAATAATTAGAATAGGAGGCAAGTGACATGACTCTTGATATCGTGACCAAAGCTAATATATCTCAACTGTTCCATGGAATCCCAACCATAGGGACATACAAATACATGTATGAGCCTGAATTCAAACCACAGTAGCCTTAGTGAGAAACCCGTGTCGATGTCAATCTATTATTACGCCCCTTGTATGCAAAGGACGTACACAACTGGCATTGACAAACAATATAGCTTTCAATTTTTGAACGACACATACAATTTTTATCCGTCATCTGTTCATCAGTATGCATTAACTTCCAGATCCGGATTACCTTTTGCAGCGTATGTTTTGTCTAATTGAAACCATTCAATTATAGAAAATCGAATTCATTGTTTAATCATAAAGTAGAATTAATTCTCGGAATTTGAACAGATGAAAAACACAGTTTTATGTATACTGCTGGGAAAAATTGCGTAATGCACGAACCAGAGAGCATTGCACAATAAGCGTGGCGCATTGCCCGAATTGAGTTCATTTCCACGGCTGCCTGCAGTTAGACTCGCAACACCCTAAAGAGTGATGTCCAATTGAACATGGATACGATAACTGTATGCGGGAGGATAATAGTTTAACTGATAAATGTTTCAAGGACATCAGCCAACAGATGGCTCCGTACTATTAATTTCCTTCAGGCACATATCGGACGGTTTTATGTGAACCTGGAAGGTTGGATGTTTCTGCGTGTGTAACAGTCAACCTGTAGCCATGGATTGAAGACGGCTATGTGCTCCTGTTGTGCAATAATAGCCGTTTGAGAGAGGTCGCATCATCGGACTTCGCGAGGTGAGATGGACATATGGACTGATTGCAGCACAGGTTGGTCATGATGCACCCGTGTACGGCTCCGTGGCTAAATGGTTAGCGTTGCTGATCTTTGGTCATAGGGGTCCCTGGTTCGATTCCCGGCAGGGTGTGGAATTTTAACCATAATTGGTTAATTTCGCTGGCACGGGGACTGGGTGTATGTGTCGTCTTCATCATAATTTCATCCTCATCGCGACACGCAGGTCGCCTACGGGTGTCAGATCGAAAGACCTGCATCTGGCGAACCGAACTTGTCTTCGGACACTCCCGGCACTAAAAGCCATACGCCATTTCATTTCATGATGCACCCGTACTGTGGCGACGTCAGTTGGAGAGGCTGACACTCGTCAACCAGGCTGGGAACGGCCGCGTAGTACAGGCGCACCGGTACATCAAGATCTGCGTATTCTTGAGGTATCACGGGCCGCTTGAAACGCATCCGCAGCAGACATCTGATGTGACGCTGTGTGTGTACACACGTACCATTGTGAACCGTCTTCTCGCAGCACGGCTATGAACGTATGTGCCTCTGACCCGACTTCCTCTTCTGTCACAACACCGTCGGGCAAGGACCACTTGAAGAATGAAATGGCAGTTTGTTATGTTTAGCGATGAGAGCATGCTGTACTTTCATACGAAAGATGGTCGTTCATGTGTGCGGCGTCAGCCTGGTGAGCGTCATCTTCCAGAGTGTATTTGTTCCCGACATACGGGCCAAACTCTTGACAACATAATGTGTGGTGCAATAAGCTACAATTATTCCTATTCACCTTTGGCGTTAGTGGAGTATCCCTTACACAGTGCCCGCTGCAACCGTGATCTTGTTCGACCCGTCCTACTACCAGTTCTGCAACTGGAAGGTGATGCAGTATTTCAGCAGGAGAATACTCGTCCACATACTGCTGCTGCTATGTTATGTGCTCTTAATGGTGATCGCCAACTGCCCTGACCAGCATGATCTCCAGACCTCTCTCCCATTGAACATGTTTGGAACGTGATGGGACGACGTCTAATCCAGTCTATACAGCCAGCTACTAACCTTGCAAAGTTGCAACAACATGCGCAACAGGCTCCGAACAGTATACCGCAGGAGGAGATTACTCAGCTGCACGATCGTTTGCTCGGGAGAAGAAGCTTGGGTGGCTTTTCGAGGGGTGTACCTTGTATATTGATGTGACACTAAGCACCTTCGTTATTTGGTGTCTGTCGCTTTGTTTGACCGGTATTGCTGATGATGTAATGTCGTCAAGCTATATTACCTCTAGGTTGAATCGTGAATGGAGTGACATGCACAGTCACGGTGTTGCAATTTTTTTACCTACTTACTAAAATGTTTTCGTTCCTCCCCTGGAGCGGGAGGCGGGCCTCTTAGACGGTGACGCCGTCTCTCAGACTGGAGATTTGTTACGGTGAAGGAGATGCTCGGAGAAGGTGAGGGGGTTGGCGGCCGTGGCCTGTACTATACTAGGAACTGTCCCGGCATGCGCCTTTGTGCAGGAGAATGGATAACTTGAGAAAACCATTCTCAGGACAGCTGACGGTGAGCCCCTCTCTGTTCCCCAAATACACAGGCGTAGAGCCATGGTAGAGCTGTGGCCAACCCTCCTCTGCTCGGTTGGTCGATCGGAATGCAAAGCTGTTGGACCACGGAACGGCCGCGGCCACTTGTGGGCCGAGACCCACTCTGGTTGCCCAGTTTTTTTCCCCAGTGTGTATATACAGTATATACTACTCGAATACATGTGAGCGGTCATTTCAGCGGTCATTTTCTTTAGGGATGATGACCTCGAAGTCAAGCTCTTAAAATAATAATTTATCATTATTATTATTATTATTATTATTATTATTATTATTATTATTATTATTATTATTCAGTTGGTAAAAACAATATTCTAATGAAGATTTTTTTTTGCAAAATGCGTAAATTGTGCTGAATAACAGGTTTAATAGTTTCCAAGTTGACCTAATATTATTTTCAGATATAGAGCTACACAGACATTGCATTACTCAGTAATGCAGTAAGAAACATCATTCAAATTCCTCAGTTTTAATTCAATGTTCAGTTTTCTATTTATGTAACGGAAGCGTGTAAATCACATTCCAAGTCTTTTATGACAACCGAGCGAGTTGGCTACGCGATTTGCGTCACAATGCTGTTAGGTTGCATTCCGGACATTGCGGGTTGGAAACTTACTGTTGGCAGCGCTGAAGATAGTTTTCTATGGTTTACCATTTTCACATCAGGCAAATGCGTAGCATGTACCTTTATTAAGGCCAATGTCGCTTCCCTCCCAGTCCTACCCATGTCCTCTCTCTTCGTCGTCGTAAGACCTGTCTGTATCGGAGCGACAAATAGAATTGTTCTCTCCACGAACCTACTACGCTGGCATAGCGGGGGGAGAGGTGATACTCCCACGTGACGCGTCCCAGGTGGTGGATAGGGGGTTCCTAACCGGCTTGCCGGCGGACTTGAGGGAAATAAAATACTTCTCGCGGACCAAACACACACACCCCTGTGGGTGGGGGACGCAGACGAAGAATTCATCCACAGTATCCCCTATCTGTCGTAAGAGGCGACTAAAAGGGGCGACCAAGGGATGATCCAATTAGAACCATGAGACTACTTGTAATTAGTACCATCACGCAGGGAACATCGTGGGTCGCGTTTAATTGCGCGTAGTACCACTGTGTTAGTTACGCAATAGGTTTGTGATTAGTAGTGACAGCGTGTGAATCAGGAGGTGGGTCCTACAGTACCTGTGATTCGTACCCCTATATGAGCGACACCATGGGATTAGCGACACCATGGTTCTGCCTTACCTATGCTCAGTTCCCACTATGTGAGGAATCCCACGGGATAGTACGAGTCGCTGTGATTAGTCCAGTTACGTGAGGAACGCCATAGGTTCCACTGCCTTTATAGGTTTGCGTTGCTTGTAAATAGCGCCGCAATGTGTGAAACACCATTGGTCTGTGTTACATGTGCGCATTACACTACCTGTGAATAGTACCATAATGTGTGGCATACCGCGAGTCTCCGCTACTTTTGTTTAGTAGCGCAACATTACATAGCATGGTTCTACTTTCCTAGCGATAAATACCATTATGAGGGGCCGATGACCTGGATTTTGGACCCGTTTCGACTAGAAGCATAATCGATTCAGCATCGTGCTATAGAATCAGTCCCTTGGTTAGTAATACTGTTGTTTTGTGCCAGCTTCTGTGCATGTGAGGCACTGTGGGTCGGATCCACTGATCGTTGTAAATTCATATCCGTCCATTCATTCATTCTTCGTCCTCACGCTTTGAATTCTGGTCAGTGGAGGATTTTGGACTTTTAAGTTGTCATTTCATTTTGTCTCATTTCGTACCAATAGGGGCCGATGACCTCGATGTTAGGCCCCTTTAAACAACAAACATCAATTAATCAATAAATCAATCAGTCAATCAATCAATCAATCAATCAATCAGTCAGAATTGTTCTCAAATAGTGTACCGTGGAGGTGTTTTAGTTTCATGAAACCTCTTGTCATTGTAATGAGATCACGTCAGTGATTCTACGTATTATGTCTTTCAGTTCTCCCACGAACTAATTCACTCAGTTTTTTAATTAATTTCGTGTGGCTATTACTAGCCGAGTGCAGCCCTTTTAAGGCAAACCCTCCGATGAGGGTGGGCGGCATCTACCATGTGTAGGTACTGCGTCTTATTGTGGTGGAGGATTGTGTTATGTGGGGTGTGTGAGTTGCAGGGATGTTGGGGACAGCACAAACAGCCAGCCCCCGGGCCACTGAAATTAACTAATGAATGTTAAAATACCCGACCCGGCCGGGAATTGAACCGGGGACCCTCTGAACCGAAGGCCAGTGCGCTGACCATTCAGCCAACGAGTCGGACATTCATTCACTGATACTGGACAAGAACATTGATTGGACGGAACACATAACGTTCATATGCCAATGAGTACTTTTCGCCCGTCACTTACTTAAAAGAAAGAAACAAAGAAAGAATGAAAGAAAGTTTTACTGTCTTTTAAAGTCAGTAAACTGTTGATTCAACAGCTGATAATGCCTCTGACTATTGAGACGTCGCGTACGGCAAACTAAGTGCTGTCCTCTAATAGACTTCAAGGAGCTCAGAAATCTTCTGTCCGCTTTATAATGAACATTCCAAAGTATCATCGTATTGTAACTCCTACATTCCACGAACTAAATTGGCTTTAATCAAAACAGCGTCATAGCTAGCTATCGCTCTTCGCTTCTACTCTACAAAAGAATGTACAAACAGAGCCTCTCTTTGTCCTTTCAAGTTCTTCTCAACTATTCATGACATTCCAGCCAGAGCTGCAGCTAACTTAATTTTCAAAATACTAAATCACAGATCTACCCTCTACAATAAGTATATTGTTGGTACAGTTCGAACATGGAATTCGTCGCCCAATAATCTAATAATAATAATAATAATAATAATAATAATAATAATAATAATAATAATAATAATAATAATAATAATGACGTATGGCTTTTAGTGCCGGGAGATCCCAGGACGGGTTCGACTAGCCAGGTGCAAGTGTTTTGATTTGACGCTCGTAGGCGACCTGAACGTCGTGATGAGGATGAAATTATGATGAAGACAACACATATACACAGCCCCCGTGCCAGGGAAATTAACCAATGATGGTTAAAATTCCCGACCCTGCCGGGAATTGAACCCGGGACCCCTGTGACCAAAGTCCAGCACGCTAACCATTTATCCATGGAGCCGGAAATAATAATAATAATAATAATAATAATAATAATAATAATAATAATAATAATAATAATAATAATAATAATAATGGAAGATTAATACAAGTTCTCATTGTTTTCCTTTTTATCTTACAGTATCCATTATCTTAACTCGAGTATTTCTTTTCCAAATACTGGTGTTACATCATATAGTCCGTCTACTAAGTCTTCAAACGCAAGTGGGTTGGATCTTCAATTACTACCATCAAAGGCGATGATGTAGATATAGAGAAACCAAAAAATAAATAAACAATGACAGTGATATGATGAAGCATTCAATTCAAAATAACAAATATAATAGTTTACCATTGCTTACCTCACTGAGCCAGAAAGTGATATTGCAGCACTAATTGTCCTATGAGTACCACCTTACGTAACACTGACTTACTAGTCGTACTTTGAATATCATTACTCAGCACCACCCATACACGAACACATTCCGCACTATCATAGCCATAATGACACTGGGACTTTAGTCAGTCACATTTTATTTTACGTGGAACGACTCTGGATAGGATTCGTCTCGCTGATCACATGTCATCTCGTAATCTACAGGCCTTCAAGACTGAGCAGTGGTTGGTTGTTAGGCCAAGGCCCGTCTGGGCTGCAGCAACATTTTTTTTTTTTTTTTTTTTTTTTTTGAAATGGCCTTATACATCTTGAATTTCTCGCTTCCTGACACACACACCGAGGAAAATACATTCCATATGGAAATCTCAAAAACGTAAGAAGTTTTCCAAGTATTTGCTAGTAATTTTTTCTGGAGTTTTGTGAGGACAGGTTATTCAGAAAGTGATGGAACCAATTAGAGGGAAGAATATTCTGGACGTGGTGCTGGTAAACCCAGATGAGCTCTATAGAGAAACCGAAGTAATAGATGGTATATTAGTGATCTCGAAGCTGATTTTATCGTAGTTGAAAATAAATGCGATATAATTGAAGGTCTTAAAAGTAGGACTATTAGGCATTACCATCTGGCTGATAAAAAGTAACAATGATCGGTGGAAAATGGTAAATAAAAAAGTAAACAGACTCTAGGGTGGGTTTAAAGAAATTGTTGAGGAATGTGAAAACAGGTTTGTACCTTTAAAATGGGTAAGGAATGGTAAAGACCCATTATATTATAACAGAGAAGTAAAGAAGGAAGTGCAGAGTGGAAAAAAAGTTAGAAATGGCTGTGAAAATATGGAGAAATTGAAGGAACTTGGTAGAAAATTGGATCTATCAAAGAACTTAACTAAGGATAACATGATGGCAAACACAATTGGCAATCAATAAAATTTTAGTGAAAAATGGAAGGGCATATATAGGCACTTTAAGGCAAAAACAGGTTCTACAAAGGACATTCCTTGAATAATGAATAACGGGAGTGTGTATCAATCAGTCAATACTGATCTGCATTTAGGGCAGTCGCCCAGGTGGCAGATTCCCTATCTGTTGTTTTCCTAGCCTTTTCCTAAATGATTTAAAAGAAATTAGAAATTTATTGAACATCTCCCTTGGTAAGTTATTCCAATCCCTAACTCCCCTTCCTATAAATGAATATTTGCCCCAGTTTGTCCTCTTGAATTCCAACTTTATCTTCATATTGTGATCTTTCCTACTTTTATAAACGCCATTCAAACTTATTCGTCTACTAATGTAATTCCACGCCATCTCTCCGCTGACAGCTCGGAATATACCACTTAGTCGAGCAGCTCTTCTTCTTTCTCTCAATTCTTCCCAACCCAAACATTGCAACATTTTTGTAACGCTACTCTTTTGTCGGAAATCACCCAGAACAAATCGAGCTGCTTTTCTTCAAAAGGCAGAAGTATTCAGTCAGCAGTATGTAAATATTGCTGGTTATAAGGTTAATGTTCAGATAGAGTAGGTGAGAAGTAATAAAATTTATCTATGATAACGACATTTACAATAAGATACAAAAGTTCAAAACTATAGCCTAAAACCAGCTGTAATTGATAAGATTTCTGGGGATATACTACAGCCTAAAAGCAGCTGTAATTGATAAGATTTCTGAGGATATACTAAAGACAATGGGTTGGAATATTGTACCATATATGAAGAACTTATTTCATTATTGTTTGCACAAGGAGCTATACCAAATGAATGGAGAGTTGTTATAGCAGCCCCTGTGTAAAAAGGAAAGGTTAATAGACATAAAGCTGAAAATTACAGGCCAGTCAGTTCAACATGCATTGCATGTAAGCTTTGGCAAAGCATTTTTTCTGATTAAATCAGACATGTATGCGAAACTAATAACTGGTTTGAAAGAAGGCAGTTCGGGTTTAGGAAAGGTTATTCCATTGAATTTCAACTTCTAAGATTCCAGAAAGATATAACAGATATATTGGATTCAGGAAGTCAAATGGACTGTACCGCGATTGACCTGTCTAATGCATTTGATACTGTGGATCATGGGAGACTACTGTCAAAAATGAGTGCAATTTGTTAAGACAAAAGAGTGACTGATTGGATGGCTATATTTCTAGAAAATAGATCTCAGAGAATTAGAATAGGTGAAGCTTTATTTGACCCTATAATAATTAAGAGAGTAATTCCTCAAGGCAGTGTTATTGGACCTTTAGATTTTCGTATATATATATATATATATATATATATATATATATATATATATATATATATAAATGATATGAGTAAAGAAGTGGAATCAGAGATAAGGATTTTTGCGGATTGTGTTATTCTACATTGAGTAATGAATAAGTTAAAAGATTGTGAGCAACTGAAAAATGACCTCGATAATGTTGTGAGATGGACAGTAGGCGGAGTTAAAAGTCAGTTTTTGAGTTTCATGCTTAGGAAAAGTACGCTCAGTTTTAATTACTGTGTTGATGGGGAAAGTTCCTTATGGGAATCATTGTACGTACCTAGGTGTTAATATGAGGAAACTTCATTTGGTAATCAAATAAATAGGATTGTAAGTAAAAGGTACAGATCTCTGCACATGGTTTATTTATTTATTTATTTATTTATGTATTTATTTATTTATTTATTTATTTATTTATTTATTTATTTATTTATTTATTTATTTATTTATTATCCATGAAAAAGCCATATTTCGTCTAGCATATTAGGGCTGTAGGTTATAACTAGTTACCTTAAATGGTACAAATGTAATTTTTGAAGTGAGTGATCTCACACACACACAAATTAACTAAACTGGGAGAAAAGGAAAAATTGTTTCTAAATTAAATTGCATAAACTTTTAAAAAAATTCATTCGAACAACAGATCTTGTGAAATATCCTAAAAATAGGTTTGACTAACATTACTGTAAAGCAATTTAAGTGTTCTTCCAAAATATATATGTAGCTTTTCTGAAGAATGGACAATCAAAAATAAGGCGAGTTGCAGTTTCTTCATCTCCACAAACATAACTGTTATTACTACTAATTTTGAATTTATATAAATAAAATTTAAATTTTCCGTGACCCGAAAGAAACTGCACATGGTTATGAGGGTGTTTAGAGGTTGTGGTAAGGATGTAAAGGAGAGGGCATATAAGTCTCTGGTAAGACTCCAACAAGAGTATGGTTCCAGTGTATAGGACTATAGGACCGTCACCAGGATTACTTGATTCAAGAACTGGAAAAAACCCAAAGGAAAACAACTCGATCAGTTCTGGGTGATTTACGACAAAAGAGTAGCGTTGCTAAAATGTTGCAAAGTTTGGACTGGGAAGACTTGAAAGAAAGGAGACAAGCTGCTCGACTAAGTGGTATGTTCCGAGCTCTCCGTGGAGAGATGGCGTGGAATGACAAGAGTAGACGAATAAGTTTGAGTGGTGTCTTTAAAAGTAGTCACAGAATGAAGATAAAGTAGGAATTCAAGAGGACAAATTGGGGAAAATATTCGTTTACAGGAAGGAGAGAGGGATTTGAATAACTTGCCAACTTCAATAAATTTCAAATGTCTTTTCAATCATTTAAGAAAGGTTAGGAAAACAACAGATAGGGAATCTACCAGCTGGACGACTGCTCTAAGTGCAGATCAGTAGTGATTGATTGAACATAATCAAATGTCCTTTAAGTCGCACCGACACAGATAGGTCTTATGGCGACGATGGGATAGGAAAGACCTAGTAGTGGGAAGGAAGTGACCGTGGCCTTTATTAAGGTACAGCCCCAGTATTTCCCTGGTGTTAAACCACGGACAACCGTCTTCCGGCCTGCCGTCAGTGGGGTTCGAACCTACTCTCTCCCGAATGCAAGCTCACAGCTTAGCGACCCTAGAGAGACATAATCAGAAACGTTCCTTATTCGTTTTCACGTATCCGTATTATCAGAATTAAGACTTCAACTGAGGCACTGTCAACTACATTTTTATTCACTAGGTGAATTAAGTTGATGGTAGGTCCTACTCATTGGCTGAATGGTCAGCGTTGAGGCCTTCGGTTCAGAGTGTTCCGGGTTCGATTCCCGGCTGGGTCGGAAATTTCAGTCGCGTCTGATTAATTCTTCTGGCTCGAGGGCTGGGTATTTTTGTCCCAACACTTTCCTCTTCATATTCAGACAACACACTACACTACAAACCATCACAGAAGCACTCAACAGTGATTACATCCCTTCATATTGTGTTGGCGTCAGGAAAGGCATCCGGCCGTAAAACAGGGCAAAATCCACATGTTCGACACAGCTCCCACCCGCGACCCCATATGTGTGGATAAAGCGGTAGAAGAAGAAGAATTAAGTTGATAGTAGGAATCGTTATGGATACGATTTAGAACACACGAGGAAAATAAGTGTACTATTGACATTTATTCAATGACATTCATATCCTATTATAATCCTCGTCCACCACAGGTGTTCGAATGGAATTGTGACTTGATCCGGCAATACAGTACTAATTACTAGAACATTGGTAGCTAACTCTACTAATTACGTAACATTTGTGCGCTTATCTGTAATAAGCAAGATGCACTTGTGTATCCTAATGCTGTCCATTAACTGAGGTTTCCCTACCAATTCAAGAATATGCCTGATGGTGGCACTGACTTACGGGAATATTCTGGAGATAAACAGATCTTTCTAGCTAATTTATGAATTTGCATGATATTATCATCAAGGAATGAATTATAAATAACAGGAAATGTATTATCAAAATGTAATGGAGATATATTTAACAGTCCATGAAAAAAACGAGTTGTTCCAAAATTTCAAATAGATTTTCAGTTAAAATCCATTAGAAAATTTAGAATTTAGGAGATAATACATGTTCAAAAATATTGTTTACTATTTACATTACGTAACTATTATTCAAAGATAGTGTATTTAATGGAATTATATGCTGTGCTAAAATAAGGGATAACGATCTTTGTTACCTGAAATAATCCTGCAATAAAAAGTTCCATCCAGTTTTTTCTAATATAACTATGATACATATAGCATAAAAATCTTTTAAGGTAAATGAGAATTACAGGAGAATGAAATTAAGTTTTATAGTGTTAAACAAATTATTACATCAGAAAAAATGGAATTCGATACTTATGTAAAATGGGAAATTTCAGAAAAAACGAAATAAAGTTAGTTGTAGTTTCCTCTGAGAGTTTCTGGAACCGTATTATGTTTTCAGAAAAGTGGTCTAAACATCCATTTTTAGCTCCAGGTTTTCGCCTTCAGTTTGGGAGAAAGATACCATAGTTCGCTGTATGCCATGATTTCACACAGAGGCTGTTTTTATTTTTTTATAATATAATATTAGAATGAATTCTTGGTTCAGGGTATTTACAGGAGTTAGACAAGGCTGTAATCTTCCACCTTTGCTGTTCGTAGTTTACGTGGATCATCTGTTGAAAGGCATAAAGTGGCAGGGAGGGATTCAGTTACGTGGAAATGTAGTAAGCAGTCTGGCCTATGTTGACGACTTGGCCTTAATGGCAGATTGTGCCGAAAGCCTGCAGTCTAATATCTTGGAACTTGAAAGTAGGTGCAATGAGTATGGTATGAAAATTAGCCTTTCGAAGACTAAATTTACGTCTGTAGGTAAGAAGTCCAAGAGAACCGAATGTCAGATTGGTGATACAAAGCTGGAACAGGTAGATAATTTTAAGTATTTAGGATGTGTATTCTTCCAGGATGGTAATATAGTAAGCAAGACTGAATCAAGGTGCAGTAAAACTAATGCAGTGAGCTCGCAGTTGCGATCAACAGTATTCTGTAAGAATGAAGTCAGCTCCCGGACGAAATTATATTTACATCGGGCCGTTTTCAGACCAACTTTGCTTTACGGGAGTGAAAGCTGGGTGGACTCCGCATATCATATTAATAAGTTATAAGTAACAGACAAGAAAGACGATTGTTGGTACAAACAGGTGGGGAAAATGGCAGAAAGATACTCGGAATGAGGAAATAAAGGCTAAGTTAGGAATTACCTCGATGGATGAAGTTGTACGCATAAACCGGCTTCGATGGTGGGGCCATGTGAGGCGAATGGAGTAGGATAGGTTGCCTAGAAGAGTAATGGACTCCTTTATGCCGGGTAAGAGACGTAGAGGGATACCAAGACGACGATGGTTAGACTCAGTTTCTAACGATATAAAAATAAAAGGTATAGAACTAAGCGAGGCCACAGCACTAGTTGCAAACAGAAGATTGTGGCGACGTTTAGTAAATTCAGAGGCTTGCAGACTGGACGCTGAAAGGCATAACGGTCTACAATGATTATGTATGTAGGTAATATTCCTGGAAAACAATCAAAAATATTGTTAGAAGTTTATAGACTGTTTTCGATGGCCATTTGCAACAACTTTCATTTTCATAAGTTCAAGGTAAGTCAATGTTATCTCAAAAACTATTGCAGCAATCAATTTGGAATTATTATAGAATATTAAGTTGTTCTTCATTATCCTGATGAACAATAATAGTTGTACTGATCAGAGATCAGACTTCTGCGGGGAAAGAAATTGAAAATAAACTTGAAACACTAGACCAGGGATGTCCAGGTGTGATTCAGGACCTTGAAACTATGACGTGAAGCGCGTGGATTACCTGTCTGTATTTCGTTCCGTGTTTTAACATCAACAACACACACTACCTCAGCGTCAGAAAGTACTAGTGAACGTGCTTCATGGTACAGTCAAGTTCTCACACAACTTCTTCTTCCTGGCTTTTCCCCAATTACTAGAGATGGGAGTTACAGTACATATCGTAACATGACAATGTATCCTATTCCATCACAGTAAGCTGTTCCAGAAGTATTATGTTCCACTGGAGACCCGAATACAAAAGTAACTGTCTCAGCGAAACCAAGGGAGGGTTCGTAGTTTCTGATTGGCTACCGGATATTAAGAAGCATAGCAGCTCGCTTAAGCGCGCACTCCTGCGCAGGCGCCAGCGATATTTTTTAACAGTTTAAAGGCAGTACTAGCTTTCCCACTCTGTCACTTGCTGGTCGGTTACAGATATTATTTATTTATGGTTCATGGTGTGGGTTACTGTAGTCACGTCCTAGTTCGTGAACCATGGCCTAGTAAGTGGTCCTGAGAGTCGGGATACCAGTTGCTATGGAATGGGAGTGGGCATCTCAGACATATTCCGAGTCATGGCCCTCCTTGTGCTCAGGCGGCTAGGACCATACAATTCACCGTTGGTCCATAACCTGTCAGAGGAGAGATCCTCACTTGGACTACGTGCAAGTAGGGTAGCATCCTGCTTCATGAATTTACCGAGCTCACAACATTTTAAGCAAGCCTCGGACCTATGGGAGTAACGGAGTCCCATTCCCATTTGACAGGCGATGGACTCCTTGGAAACAACTTGGCGAACGAAATGGAATTCGATGGGGGAGCTATCAGTATTAATGGGGCTTATGGAAGAAAGAAAGTAGAACTGGCTGAGTCAGCAAAGAGGATGCATCTGGATGTGCTAGGAGTAAGTGATATTCGGGTAAGGGGAGATAATGAGGAAGAGATAGGAGATTATAAAGTGTACTTGACTGGGGTAGGGCTCTTTATCAGGAATACCATTGCACGCAACATAGTTTCTGATAGGCACGTAAATGAGCGAATGATGTGGGTAGGAATGTCATTTGGAGGAATTAGGACTAGAATTCTCTCCGTATATTCACCATGTGAGGGTGCAGATGAGGATGAAGTTGACAAGTTTTATGAAGCATTGAGTGACATCGTGGTCAGGGTCAACAGCAAGGATAGAATAGTGCTAATAGGCAATTTCAGTGCGAGAGTTGGGAATAGAACTGATTGGTAAATATGGGGGAGATATGGAAACTAATGGGGATGGGGAAACGTTTGCTGGCTTTCTGTGCTAGTATGGGTTTAGCAGTTACGAATACATTCTTCAAGCATAAGGCTATTCACCGATACACTTGGGAGGTTAGGGGTACCAGATCCATAATAGACTATATCTTAACCGACTTCGAATTCAAGAAATCTGTTAGGAATGTACGAGTTTTTCGATTATACAGACCACTATCTGATCTGTACTGAACTAAGTATCTCTAGGCCTAGGGTAGAGAGAGTGAAATCTGTCTGCAAACGAATAAGGGTACGAAATCTCCAGGACGAGGAAATTAGACAGAAGTACATGGAAATGATTAGTGAGAAGTTTCGAACAGTAGACAGTAAGCAGGTTCAGGATATAGAAAGTGAATGGGTAGCATACAGGGATGCTGTAGTAGAAACAGCAAGGCAATGTCTAGGAACAACTGTGTATAAAGATGGGGAAAAGCGAACATCTTGGTGGAATGATGAAGTGAGAGCAGCTTGTAAACGCAAAAAGAAGGCTTATCAGAAATGGCTCCAAAGAAGGGCCGAGGCAGACAGGGATTTGTACGTAGATGAAAGAAACAGAGCGAAACAAATAGTTGTTGAATCCAAAAAGAAGTCGTGGGAAGATTTTGGTAATAACCTGGAAAGGCTAGGTCAAGCAGCAAGGAAACCTTTCTGGACAGTAATAAAGAATCTTAGGAAGGGAGGGAAAAAGGAAATGAACAGTGTCTTGAGTAATTCAGGTGAACTCATAATAGATCACAGGGAATCACTGGAGAGGTAGAGGGAATATTTTGAACATCTTCTCAATGTAAAAGGAATTCATCCTGGTGGTGTTGCGAACAGCCAAGCTCAGGGGGAGGAGGAAAATTACGCTTGAGGAAGTGAAAAGGATGGTAAATAAACTCCATTGTCATAAAACAGCAGGAATAGATGAAATTAAACCTGAAATTGTGAACTATAGTGGGAAGGCAGGGATGAAATGGCTTCATAGAGTAGTAAGATTAGCATGGAGTGTTGGTAAGGTACCTTCAGATTGGACAAAAGCAGTAATTGCATCTATCTATAAGAAAGGGAACAGGAAGGATTGCAACAACTATCGAGGTATCTCATTGATTAGTATACCAGGCAAAGTATTAACTGGCATCTTGGACGGGAGGGAGCGATCGGTGGTTGAGAGGAAGTTGGATGAAAACCAGTGTGGTTTCAGACCACAGAGGGGCTGTCAGGATCAGATTTTCAGTATGCGCCAGGTAATTGAAAAATTCTACGAGAGGAATAGGCAGTTGTGTTTATGTTTCGTAGATCTAGAGAAAGCATATGACAGGGTGCCGTGGGAAAAGGTGTTTGCTATACTGGGGGACTATGGAATTAATGGTAGATTATTAAAATCAATCAAAGGCATTTGTGTTGACAATTGGGCTTCAGTAAGAATTGATGGTAGAATGAGTTCTTGGTTCAGGGTACTTACAGGGATTAGACAAGGCTGTAATCTTTCACCTTTGCTGTTCGTAGTTTACATGGATCATCTACTGAAAGGTATAAAATGGCAGGGAGGGATTCAGTTAGGTGGAAATGTAGTAAGCAGTCTGGCCTATGCTGACGACTTGGTCTTAATGACAGATTGTGCCGAAAGCCTGCCTTCCAAGATGCCGGTGAATACTTTGCCTGGTATACTAATCAATGAGATACCTCGATAGTTGTTGCAATCCTTCATGTTCCCTTGCTTATAGATAGATGCAATTACTGCTTTTGTCCAATCTGAAGGTACCCTACCAACACTCCATGCTAATCTTACTACTCTATGAAGCAATTTCATCCTTGCCTTCCCACTATACTTCACAATTTCAGGTTTAATTTCTTGGAACTCGAAAATAAGTGCAATGAGTATGGTATGAAAATTAGCCTCTCGAAGACTAAATTGATGTCAGTAGGTAAGAAATTCAACAGAATTGAATGTCAGATTGGTGATACAAAGCTAGAACTGGTCGATAATTGCAAGTATTTAGGTTGTGTGTTCGCCAAGGATGGTAATATAGTACGTGAGATTGAATCAAGGTGTCGTAAAGCTAATGCAGTGAACTCGCAGTTGCGATCAACAGTATTCTGTAAGAAGGAAGTCAGCTCCCAGACGAAACTATCTTTACATCGGTCTGTTTTCAGACCAACTTTGCTTTACGGGAGCAAAAGGTGGGTGGACTCATGATATCTTATTCATAAGTTAGAAGTAACAGACATGAAAGTAGCAAGAATGATTGCTGGTACAAATAGGTGGGAACAATGGGAGGAGGGTACTCAGAATGAGGATATAAAGGCTAATTTAGGAATGAACTCGATGGATGAATCTGTACGCATAAACCGGCTTCGGTGGTTGTCATGTGAGGCGAATGGAGGAGGATAGGTTACCTAGGAGAATAATGGATTCTGTTATGGAGAGTAAGAGAAGTAGAGGTAGACCAAGACGACGATGGTTAGACTCCGTTTCTAACGATTTAAAGATAAGAGGTATAGAGGCTAAATGAGGCCAAAACACTAGTTGCAAATCGAGGATTTTGGCGATGTTTAGTAAATTCACAGAGGCTTGCAGACTGAACGCTGAAAGACATAACAGTCTATAATGATAATGTATGTATGTATGTATGTATGTATGTATGTATGTATGTATGTATGTATGTATGTATGTATGTATGTATGTATGTATGTATGTATTAGGCTTACTGGTGGTAATACATACAGCAGCGTAGTTCCTCGAAACTTTTTCGCATGGTCTTTCTACTTAGTGTCTCGTGTTTCACGCTGTGTTGTGGACAATGAGCAAAATACTTCTATACGATTTGTGTGGACAAAAACTCAATTACAGGGAAATTGTTTCTAATTTAAAGAAGCGCATTTAACCAATAATATTATTATTAATAACAATAATAATAATAATAATAATAATAATAATAATAATAATTTTAAAAATTCAAAATTTCTAATGGTACTCAAATATCAGGTCCTGAAAAGTAATTGCAAGTATTATCACGAGTATCTATCCCTCCTGTAACTGAAACCTGTGGGCTTGTGTAGCAACAGTTGCTATTATAATTTTTACCGGTACAAAACGAAAGGGGTGATAAACAGGAAAAGACCCTGGACAAGCCACTTACACAGTTGTTTATCGCATATTTCCAAACTTTTGCTACGGCGGAAGACGAAGATTTATGAGCATTTTATACTGGATTTACCGAGCAAGTTGGCTACGTGGTGTGGGTTACGTAGCTATTATCTTGTATTCGGATGATTGTGGGTTCGAACCACTATGTCGGCAGTCCTGAAGATTGTTTTTGGTGGTTACCTTTTTTCACAGCAAGCAAATGAGGCTGCTTCTCAGTTAAGGCCAAGGTCGCTTCATTCTTAGATCTGACCTGTTCTATCCTGTCGTCACCATAAGGTCAGTCTGCGTCGGTGCGATGTAAAAATAAAATAGCCTAACAAAATGAAAAGTGTACTGGATTAAACTCTGCTTACGTTCTGCCTGATAGGAGGACTATTTCGTCATCCCGGCAGTATATGAAGAGTGTATGGTACGACACTCGTCAACATATTTTTAATGTCTGGTCCCACTATATGTTTAACTACGGTACAGATCCTCGGACATCTGGGAGTACACAGAGCTACCTAGCAACCACAATGCATTTTATTAATGAAGATTTCAAAGTATTAGTTCTCGGAGTGTAAATGGGTCACTGCAAGCACTTTATAGGAGTAGTTAAAGATGTGAGTGACGAACTGGCAAAAGGGACAGTGGGAGAGAAGAGAGATGGAGAGATGAAGTACTTATATCTGCGTACCTTCCAAGGTGAAGCTATGGGTCGCAAGAGGCAGCAGGTACGGAGACTGTTCCTCCCAAAATTTGACCTACAACTTGTAATATGTTTTACCGGGCTGAGTGGCTCGGACGGTTGAGGCGCTGGCCTTCTGATCCCAACCTGACAGGTTCGATCCGGGCTCAGTCTGGTGGTATTTGAAGGTGCTCAAATACGTCAGCCTCGTGTCAGTAGATGTACTGGCACATAAAGGAACTCCTGCGGGACTAAATTCCGGCACCTCAGCGTCTCCGAAAACCGTAAAACTAGTTAGTGGGGCATAAAACTAATAACATTATTTGTATTATGTTTCTTTTATATCCTAATACTACAGTGTAACACCGCTGGATACCGTGGTTCAAATCCCTGTCACTCCATTTGAGATTTGTGCTGGACAAAGCGGAGGCGGGACAGGTTTTTCTCTGGGTACTCCGGTTTTCCGTGTCATCTTTCATTCCAGCAACACTCTCCATTCTCATTTCATAGCATCTATCAGTCATTAATAAAATCACTTTGGGAGTGGCGACCCCATCGTACTAATAGCCTATATATGATTCATTCATTTCATTCCTGACCCGGTCAAGGACTGGAAAACAGGTTGTAGGGTTGTTTTTTTTTTTTTAACTACAGTGTAACGGATATACAGGAACATGATACTGGAAAGTAACAATTGTTGTCCCACCCCTACCAATTACGTAGGGTCAGCAATTATGGATTTAGCCGAGTTTTACTTCCGGATGTCTCTATGCGGAGGGATGTCTTCACAATATTGGATGTTTTTGTGGTGGTTTGTAATGTGATGTGTTGTATTGTAATTGATTATGTGTGTTACGACTAACACAAATACCGGCTAGGGTAATTAACCACACGAGGTTAAAATACCCGACCCGACCAGGAAGCGAACCCAGGACCCTGTGAACTGAAGGTTTCTACACTGACCACCAGCCAAGGAGTCAAACCCTGGCATTGTCGTTTCGTAACAAGACGTAAAAATGACCTGCCCGATACTTAAGGAAATGTTTGTTGAGTGTGGTCGCGATTATTGTTTTAAAGGGATGCAGAAATGGGCAACCATCCTCTCCTAGCACTAACGGAAGAGTTCTCACACCGCGAAAAATAAAGGTATCGGCAAAAAAGTTGAGGGGCACGAAGGCCGTGAACATCAAAGACTTCACAAACGCAATACCGTCGACTTACCAAGTGATTTTGCCGCGTGATTAGGGTCGCTCAGCTGTGAGTTTGCATTCGGGAAGTGGCGTGTTCAAATACCACCGTCGAAAGCCCGAAAGGTGGTTTTCCGTGGTTTCCGATTTTCACACAAGGAAAATGCTGGGGTTGTACCTTAATAAAGGCCACGGCCGCTTCCTTCCCATTCCTAGGCCTTTCCTGTCCCATCGTCGCCATAAGACCTATCTGTGTCGGTGCGACGTAAAGTAATTAGCAAAAAAAAAAATACAGAGTGCCTGCCGCCCGCTATTTTGGAGCGGGCGCTGTAATGACAATAACATTAGCAGTGCCGGCCGGTTGCATTTTGATGTCGTCATTGTTCCTTTTTTCATTCTTATAACTTGCTTTACGTCGCAATGGCACAGATAGGTCTTATGGTGGCGACGGAATAAGAAGGGGCTAGCAGTGTGAGGAAAGCGACCGGGGCCTTAATTAAGGTACAGTCCTAGCATTTTCCTGGCATGAAAATGGAAAACCAGAGAAAAGCATCTTCAAGGCTGCCGACAGTGGATCTCGAACCCACTATCTCCCGAATGCAAGCTGATAACTACGTAGCGCAAACCGCACAGCCACTTGCTCGGTCGTTGCATTTGGGATGACTGTGGTTTATTTTAAGACAATTAACCTTACATTAATAATAATAATAATAATAATAATAATAATAATAATAATAATAATAATAATAATAATTTCGTGTGGCTATTTCTAGCCGAGTGCAGCCCTTGTAAGGCAGACCCTCCGATGAGGGTGGGCGACATCTGCCATGTGTAGGTAACTGCGTGTTATTGTGGTGGAGGATAGTGTTATGTGTTGTGTGTGAGTTGCAGGGATGTTGGAGACAGCACAAACACCCAGCCCCCGAGCCATTAGAATTAACCAATGAAGGTTAAAATCCCCGACCCGGCCGGGAATCGAACCCGGGATCCTCTGAACCGAAGGCCAGTACGCTGACCATTCAGCCAACGAGTCGGACTCCTTACATTAATGTTAACATTTAATATACCGTACGTCCATTTCAAAACTTCCCACCTTGAATCAATTTAATGGTTTTTTCATTTTTATGGAAAAAACAAGTCAATTTAGGGGTGGTACATCAAATGCAATAACCAGCGGTTTTGATCTTCTCCCTCGGAAACTAAATAGACGTGTTTTTCTTCAATAAACCAAGGTAGAACCATAAAATGTATTTAAGGGTGGGAAGATTTGAAATGAACTCCCTGTGCATTTGAAGCAAATAAAATCGATTGACTGCAAACGAAATATTTTCAATAGCAATATTTTTTGTTATTTTATCACTGCTATTATACCAATTATATTTTTATTCACATTTTTTATAAATACGTAATGATTTCAACATTAACAGTTCACTATCATTTCCTCTTATTAAACGTTACTTAACTCGTATTCTTACAGTAGTAACTGGCTACCTATCATCTGTTCTTAGCATTAAGGTTAAAAGTAAACTGGACATATTGAAGTAATACATTTTATAATTCAATCGCATTCTTTCATATTATAATACACAAACCGACACCGCACTCGTTATCTTCAGCGGCTGCCGCATTCTAATAAACAACTGTATCTCGATGCCCGCTAGCTAACACGGAATATGCTGACCTCGCCCTCTGCCCATTTTCCCTTGAGTTGAGGCTGCATGATTGAAGGTTTGTTTCAACATAGAGTGCGGTGTCGGGGTAGCGAACATATTACCCGGATATCCCGGGTTCGATTTTCGGACATTTGACGAATTGTTTTACTTGAATCTAAGGGCTGGTCCAAGGTCCACTCAGCCTTCGCGACAAAAACTGAGGAGCTACCTGTCTCTGAGATAGCGCCCCCGGTCTGCAAAGCCAAGAGTAACGGCCGAGAAAATTCGTCACACTGAACTCGCTTCTCCTCGTAATCTGCAGGCCTTCGAGCTGAACAGCGGTCGGTTGGTAGGCGAAGACCAGTGAGGATTGTAGTGCCACGCGGGGTTTGGTTTTGATTCCAACAGAATATGTTCGCAGTGCATTCAAAACGGTTACCATTTATTTTGTATTAGCAAACGCTTACGGATTACGCGTCCAGGACTAGTTCGTTATGTAGCATTTTGGAGCGCTAATGAAATCGTTCCGTACGTAATCAACGTCATCTGGAAACCGCCACACAAATTCAAGCATTGGTAGCAATGAATTTAACCGGCGGTGAGCTCTGTACATTTAATACGTGACCAGAAAATGTTCTAAAAATATTACCTACATACAGAGGGACTGTTTGTTCTGAAAATCTAAATATATAGGTAGAGGCATGACCTTCTCGCATCACGATAAATGCCACAAAATAAATTGAAGCGATGTTGAGATATCTTAACGAGTCATGTGATCCTGATTAGGAAATTGGCGATTTCGTTTTCCTTCTGCGAATTAAAGCGAAATTTCCTTATCTTGCGATAAGTACGAAACTGCAGCGAAATTCATGGGTAATAACGCGCTTGAAATTGTATTCCAATATCGCGTGTATGAAGGGAAACAGAAGGAAAAAATAAGGATTTCTCAATTCGACAGAAGCACCTCTTCGTTTTAATATTGTATGAAAACCCTTATTGTTATGGCCATATTGGGTGAAAGCTCTGGCCATGTAGGGTCAAAGGGAAATTTGTTATGTAATCTTGATTAGGGCTTTTCCTAATCAAGATTATACACTCATATTCATAAAAACCAGAACACCTTGAATGACTACAGATAGGAAGTTCATATTCACAGGGCATGTGCATTAGTATATTCTGAAGAAATTATTAGCATTTGAACCATGTCGGCCCTCAGGTTCAAGGTCCACATCGATATCTCTGTTCACAACCACCGACTGGTAAAAAGTGCCTGAGGCTCTCTCGAAGGTAATGGATCAGTGTGACTTGAGCAGACGTGCAGGATACCTCGCAGACGTGCGCGAAAGGGGGCGCATTATTGGCATGAGAGAACGTGATGCATCCATACCGGAAATTACTGCTCGTAGTGAAACGGGTGTGTACAGAATGGTTCACAGAAGGGCGCAGAACACGACGAGATGGGTCTGGTCGCACCACCCAGACCACCCCCTGAAAAGATCGACACCTCATCCGAATGGCATTGCAGGACAGATCTGCATCCTCCTCGGCTCTGGCGTAACAGTGGAACAGTGTAACATATTGTACACTATCAGGAGTGACAGTCCGTCGCCGTTTATTACGGTCTGGGTTACCGGCGCGTCGACCACTCCTCCACCTACCTTTGACTAATGTGCATGAACACGCTAGACTGCAATGGTGTATCGAACGACGTCACTGGGGACAGAAATGGCATCAGACAGTGTTTTCGGACGAATCCAGGTTCTGTTTGTTTGAAAATGATGGCCGCATTTTGGTTCGCCGCAGGCAAGGGGAGAGGCATCACATTGACTGCATTCGCAAAAGACATACAGCGCCAACTCAAGGTCTTATGGTGTGGGGTGCTTTTGGATACAACCACAAATCACAGTTGATGCGCGTCCAGGGCACTGTCACCAGTTTGACCTACGTGAATGACATCCTGCGACCCATAGCCATACCCTTTCTTCACGACACCCCGGACGTCATATTTCAGCAGGACAATGCGCGACCACATGTTGCTGCACGAACACGTGCCTTCTTGTTGTCACAGGATGTCAGGCCGTTGCCCTGGCCCGCCCGATCACCGGACTTGTCGCCAAACGAAAATATGTGGAATATGGTGAAGCGACGGGTGCGGCGCCGTGACTCAATGCCAACCACCAAAGATGAACTGTGGAACCAGGTTTATGCAGCATGGATGGTTATACCCCAGGACGCCATTCGCGCCTTATACGCGTCGATGCCATCATGCATGGAACAAGTTATCAGTGCCCATGGAGGATCCAGTGCCTGGCATGCAACAGGACACATGCTGAACCTCAGTGACTGAAATGTTAATCGTTTCTGCAGAACATACTAATGCACATGTCCTGTGAATATGAACCTCCTATCTCTAGTCTTTCAAGGTGTTCTGTTTTTTTATGAACATGAGTGTATAAGTAATAACTAACGAGTGTCAACATTGATTCTCTATATATAACTTTCACACAAATAATTCACGAATTGCACGAACGAGATTTTATGAATAATTTTAGAACGTGATTGCAGCGAAATTTAAACGATGGGTTAAGGCTATTTCGTGAAATAAAGCGAAAACATGGTTCCATTTGGCGGAAATATAAATTAATGCAAAAAATGTTATCTCTAGATATATGCAACATAGTCTATATATTTGGAAACATGTGAAAACATTTAGAATTTAGTTTGTTAGTTTTAATTAATTAATTAATTAATTCACTCATTCATTCATTCATTCATTCAATCAATCATTCATTCCATCCCTCTATATAGCGTTGGCGGCAGGAAGGGCATCCGGCCGTAAACAGAACCAAATCCACATGTGCTACGCAGTTTGCATCCGCGACCCCACACGTGTGGGAAAAACGGTAGGAAAAGAAGAAGATTCATTCATTCTTTCATTCATTCATGTAGTGGAAGCCAAATAAACCTTACCTAAATAATTTTCAATCTTTCTCACTACGTCCAGCTGTAATTCACTCACATCATTTTCCCCCTGTGAGTGGAGACGATAGAATAACACCCACGGTATCCCCTGCCTGTCGTAAGTGGCGACTAAAAGGGCCCCAGGTGCTCTGAACTTTGGGGCTTGGGTTGGTGACCACGGGGCCCTTAGCTCAGTCCTGGCATTGCTTCCACTTACTTTGCCAGACTCCTCACTTTCATGTATCCTATCCGACCTTCCTTGGTCAAGTCTTGTTCTTTTCCGTTCCCGGCGCTATTAGGTTTCCTAGGGCTAGGGAGTCCTTCATTTTCACGCCCTTCATGGCCTTTGGCTTTCTTTGGCCGATACCTTCATTTTTCGAAGGGCCTCATTCCTTTCATATTTGCCCAGTTTTACTTCCTCTTAAAGCAATAATCACCACCACCGCCTCAACATTTGAGTTATCATCAGGAATGTTACTGTCACCTTCTAAATCACTAATGTTTCCTACATTTTTCATAAAATCTGAGAAGAGTTGAATTATTTTTATGGTTATTCATCTGAAGTTGTGCAGACCAGAATGTCGAGTTCTTGCTCTAGACCGAAAACTGCTTTAAATCGTTCAGAATTAGTTCCGAAGCATATTGGAACAGCAAGCTGGGGGTTCTAGTCATGCTGGAACACACTTTGAGTTACTGCGCATGAACAGACAATTCAGAATCGATTCGGTACCGTGGAAGAATAAACCTTCAGCCTTTAAGAATTACCATCACCTATCTATACGTCCATTTTAATTACCGACACATTTTTTAAGCATTCTTTACGCAAGTGTTTGCAAATTAGCTAGACACCTATTCGCAACTAGCACTGGAGTTTTATTGTTACTTCATGAACTGAATTCTCATTGTGAGATTCCTGGTTTCATCTTTAAACTTTTAACATTTAGCCGTATGAGTATTAATTATATGTAAAATATATTTCCCTGATTCTCAGACATTTCCATACATCATTGACTACTCCGTAAGTGTGTTTGCTCTTCTCTCAACCTCCGTTTCCACTTCCACGTCGACGCTTCAAACTTGTGCGATGTTCAGATCATATCTGCCTTATGTACTTACCAAAAGTTCGGATTGCTCTTGTAGATCGGTTTCAACTTCTGCCAACTCTCAGAGTTCCTTCTATATTAATTTTCGTATCATTCCATACATCTGATGCAGAACATGCGGCAGAAATCTTTAAATGATGAAGATAATTATGAATCTATGGTATGTTCAAGCAGGTTTCCACACAGCAGCTGACCATGCACTCCTGTTATGTATCGCCCTCTTCGTTTTGCTGGTAGCTTCCTACTCTCCTGATACTGTCCAGCTGCTGGTACTTTCTTTGTCCTCTTTCTATCCTTCCGTTTATCGTTCCTTCTAGAGCGAACTCTTTGGAGCAAGTGTTCAAGGCAGTTTATCTTTATTGTTTGGATAGCATTTATTGGCTTCCCATTTCCTTCAGCCCTTTCCATTCTTCTCCATAACCATATCTCCAATACTTCTGTTCTATTTTAACTTTTCCTTCCCTTCTTTCCTCCATTCCTTCCTTCCTTCCTTCTTTCCTTCTTTCCTTCCTTCCTTCCTTAGTGTCCAGGCCTTGGCTTCATACAGCGTCTCACTCAAAAGAAAGCAATTCGCCATCATCTTCCTTGCCCCATATCCAAGCGTCCACGGATGAGTTTGCTCTTTCAGTCGAAGGTCTCCTTAGATATGGCAATGCAAGTTCTTACTTCCCTGCTGCATCTCATTTTATATGTTGTTATGCTTCCAGGATATTTGAAAGCTGACACTCGATCAGTGTCATCCTGGCCTATCTTAATGTTTGCCTTATTTCCTCTTGCACGTATTACTACACATTTTGCTTTACTCTTATTCAATCGTATTGTTATGAAAGTGTTTTTAAAATACTCACTGTCGTTCTCAGTGAAATTTCCTTCCGAAAGGTTCGAGTATAATAAATAAATTAGCTTATTTGTGTATTATGCAGTTCTTGTTTAGAACGAAACATATCCCTTTCCTGATAACAACTACATCGCTTATATTTAAAGATTATTTACACAGAACGAGTTACCTTATACACTCACTAAGCCTTGAAAGTACAATTATCCATCATTTTATGCGATTATCACTGAACACGACATGATGTAAAATGAGGTTTACTTAGCACGAATAAGATGGGAGTTGGGATTTCTTCAAAAGGATAAAAGAAATGTTAATGAATGAATTAGTGAGATGAATGTGCATTGAGTCTTTGAAGTACTGTGCAAAGATAACCGAATTATGTAAAGTTTGCAAATGTAGATGGCGCTCTCCTTTTATAGACGACCTGGAATCCTTGAACTGTGTATTTCAAGAGCTTCAAACACACTTAATCAATGAAGTCATGAATAACTTAAAAAGATTTTCCTATTATTCTTAAAGAAAATGCTGATTTCCAGATATATATTTTAGGTTTTTACAGGATTTCTTTAGCCTTAGCGTATGGCTTTTAGTGCGTGGAGTGTCTGAGGGTATGTTCCGCTGGCCAGTTCTGTGGTAGCTATTCCCGGTAACACCCCTTAACTGTGAGCTACATGTATCTATCAACGTCTGACGAAAAGTCGCAGCAGCTTGTAGGTACGGCACGGGTAACAGATTCTACACTCTTAGCTACAAACATTAGTCGTGACAGACAATGCGAGCTCCTGCATATTCCTTCTTAAATTGTTCATTATGAAGTACTTACTAACTCGCGGTTACTCGTATGGTGAGCGCGGCGCTTATCTCCGTAGTATATTGCATGTTGTTGGTCTACCTTTGAAACTCCATATGCGGTATCTTTCAAACTGATTATTAGGAAGGGGAGGTGTCAGTTATTTCCACTATATTTAAAAACGAAGACCCTCGATCCATTATTAGGCGCGACTGTGCATGTTTGGTGAGCCGCGCGCTCAGTAGCGAGTAACTGCTACTCAGTTTCGCGCATTGTAGTAAGTCAAAGTTTGTCTTATGCTTGTTTTTAATGTGAAGTGTTGGTCAGACTCGCTGGCTGAATGGTCAGCGTTCTGGCCTTCGGTTCATAGGGTCCCGGGTTCGATTCCCGGCCGGGTCGGGTGTTTTAACCTACATTGGTTTGTGTTAGTTTTTTTGTTTGTTTGTGCTAACCCCAAAATCCCTGCAACTCACACACCACACATAACACTATCCTCCATCACAATAACACGTAGTAACCTACACATGGCAGATGCCGCCCACCCTCATCGGAGGGTCTGCCTTACATGGGCTGCACTCGGCTAGAAATAGCCACACGAAATTATTATTATTATTATTATTATTATTATTATTATTATTATTATTATTATTATTATTATTATTATTATTATGCGAAGTGTTTATACTGTGATTGTTGTTAGTGAATTTATACACGTTATAATGGCATCCATTGATCAGATAATTTCGTGGTTGGGTGAAACTTTGGAGGAAGTGGACTTGAACACCGAAAGTGATGACAATGAAACAAATGAGGTTTACGGAAGTGTTTATAACTCTGAAACGGAGTGTCTGCAAGTTCTGAGGAAGAAGCGGCAGTTCTGTTGATTGAAGGCTGTATTCTATTCGTTTTAGGAATTTTAGGCACGATGTTGTTCTTCTACCGGGACCTAATTGCCTTCAAGTTTTGCTCTTCCTGATGGCGTGTGAGAGACTATTTCTCTGATAGCTGCATGGTACCGGTATGGTCAAACTATTCAATCTTCTACTCCTTGATGTTTCCTGTAATTTCGTTTGATTTTCTCATACGCCCCAAAACCACCACATTTCGCACCTTGTAAGTTCAGCTTAACACATCATAAGAGGTGAATGGTAAGATCATCACTGAGGGAAAAGTCATAGGATCGGGCGAGTTGGCCGTGCGGTTAGGAGCGCGCGGCTGTGAGCTTGCATCCGGGAGATAGTGGGTTCGAATCCCACTGTCGGCAGCCCTAAAGATGGTTTTCCATGGTTTCCCATTTTCACACCAGGCAAATGCTGGGGCTGTGCCTTAATTAAGGCCACAGCCACTTCCTTCTAACTCCTAGGCCTTTCCTGTCCCATCGTTGCAATAAGATCTATCTGTGTCGGTGCGACGTAAAATCACTAGCAAAAAAACATGTCATAGGAAGATGATCCGTGGAAAGACGCAGGAATTGATGGTTCAAGGACCTGCGCAGTTGTTTTGAACGAACATCCTCCGAAATCTTCAGAACCGCGGTTAAACGGATAACCATAGTCAAATGGGTCGCCACCATTCAAAGGGAAACGGCGTCCTAAGAATAAGTAGTCCGGCTCATACGCAGCACGCGTCTATAAACCCATATTAGAGTCAGTGGGATGAATGTCTGAATGCTGCTGGTGGTTTTCCTTGAACAAAACTTCTCGAATAACTACCTTTCTTTACCTTGTTTAGACACAGTCGGTTTGAGGAAAGAGGAAACTCCTGTTTCCACGCACTTCAGAATGAACTTCTAAGGAAACGCGCCGATATAGACCTCGAATTTTATGGCAGAGACGCTATGATCGAATGTAACTGCACCAGAGATCTGCAAAAACAAAGACATGTTATAACCAGATATGCAACACATGGCTTCCACCACAAACTCAACGAATGACTGGGTTTATACACTGTGTATGACGCTTGTGATCGTCACCACATCCTAAAATGTGTCGTGTTTTTGTTGTTGTTGTTGTTGTTTTGTTTTTTGTTTTTTACAATTGGCTTTACATCGCACCGACACAGATAGGTCTTGTGGCAACGCTGGGATAGGAAAGAGGAATGGGCCGTGGACTTAATTTAGGTACAATCCCTTCATTTGCCTGGTGTGATAATAGGATATCCTAAAATGTGAAAAGAGCCTGAATATGGCAAAGGGTAAATTCACTAAACTCAAAACTAATCCCAGTACTCCGTATCATTATTATTTACCAGAGTTTAACTGTGGACAATACCCAGTATTCGGAAGATAGTGGTTTAGAACCCCACTGTCGGCAGCCCTGAAGATGGTTTTCCGTGGTTTTCACACCTGGCAAATGCTGGAACTGTATCTTATTAAGGCCATGGCTGCTTCCTTCCCACTCCTAACCCTTTCCTGTTATATCGTCGCCATAAGACCTATCTGTGTCGGTGCGACGTAAAACAGCTTGTAACAAAAAGAACTTATTTTGACAGCACTTGTTTCACTAACCGACACTGCCCGGAGGATCTAATATCCTCAACGTTCAGTTTTGTAAAACTTCAATCATCTTCACTAACGTCATACACACATCAATCAAACTGTATAACGCGATAATGCAATTCACTGTTCAATTAGCTTGTGGTCACAAATCTAAATGACTGAATCTCTAACTGGGATTATCTGCAGGCTGATAACAATGCATTCCCGCAGAAGGATGATGACACAGTATTAATACTGTTAAACATGTAACCATAAATCAACTGGGTCACCAACATTCAAAGAGAAACGGGCAATACCTAAATTAAACTTCTAGGTATTACTCATTGGCTGATGGTCATCATTGAGTCCTTCGAATCAGAGGGTCCCGGGTTCGATTCCCGGCCCGGTCGGGAATTTTAATCGTGCTTGATTAATTCTTCTGGCCCGAGGACTGGGTGTTTGTATTTGTTCCAACACTTTCCTGTTCACATTCAGACAACACACTACACTACCAATCACCACAGAAACACGCAATAGTGATTACATACTTCCATATAAGGTTGGCGTCAGCAAGGGCATCAGACCGTAAAAAAGGCCAAATCCACATGTGCGACACAGTTCGCACCCGCTACCCCACAAGTGTGGGAAGAGCGGTATAAGAATAATAATAAGAAGAAGAAGAACAAACTTCTATATACGTATTACTCGTGTAAAGTTTAGTGATATTTGGTGTTACGGGGTGAGGAGTAAGGAGGGAGCTTTCCAGGTTCCGGTAATACTGCCAACTGAATGGAAATGAAATCTGAATTGAATCGATAATATGATCGATCGATATGAATTTTCTAAACTTGTATTATCTTAAGCCAACATATGTGTCACACGCACATTATGTAACAATTGTCGATGCGAATCTTTGTTCCTGGCATGAATTCTTTAGTTTGGCTTTGCTGTGTAAACGCTAACAGTACTAGTACGTAAAGTGAACGCCAGATGTCGCACAGCGATGCATAAGCGATTCATAGTTAGTGTTTCAAAGGTTGCCAATACGAATCTCTAAGATAACCGAGGTCGACCGATTCAATATCAATCAATACTGATCTGCACTTAGGGCAGTCGCCCAGGTGGCAGATTCCCTATCTGTTGCTTTCCTAGCCTTTTCCGAAATGATTTCAAAGAAATTGGAAATTTATTGAACATCTCCCTTGGTAAGTTATTCCAATCCCTAACTCCCCTTCCTATAAATGAATATTTGCCCCAGTTTGTCCTCTTGAATTCCAACTTTATCTTCATATTGTGATCTTTCCTACTTTTATAGACGCCATTCAAACCTATTCGTCTACTAATGTCATTCCACGCCATCTCTCCGCTGACAGCTCGGAACATACCACTTAGTCGAGCAGCTCTTCTTCTTTCTCTCAATTCTTCCCAACCCAAACTTTGCAACATTTTTGTAACGCTACTCTTTTGTCGGAAATCACCCAGAACAAATCGAGCTGCTTTTCTTTGGATTTTTTCCAGTTCTTGAATCAGGTAATCCTGGTGAGGGTCCCATACACTGGAACCATACTCTAGTTGGGGTCTTACCAGAGACTTATATGCACTCTCCTTTACATCCTTACTACAACCCCTAAACACCCTCATAACCATGTGCAGAGATCGGTACCCTTTATTTACAATCCCATTTATGTGATTACCCCAGTGAAGATCTTTCCTTATATTAACACCTAGATACTTACAATGATCCCCAAAAGGAACTTTCACCCCATCAACGCAGTAATTAAAACTGAGAGGACTTCTCCTATTTGTAAAACTCACAACCTGACTTTTAGCCCCGTTTATCAACATACCATTGCCTGCTGTCCATCTCACAATATTTTCGAGGTCACGTTGCAGTTGCTCACAATCTTGTAACTTATTTATCACTCTATAGAGAATAACATCATCCGCAAAAACCTTACCTCCGATTCCACTCCTTTACTCATATCATTTATATATATAAGAAAACATAAAGGTCCGATAACACTGCCCTGAGGAACTCCCCTCTCAAATATTACAGGGTCAGACAAAGCTTCACCTACTCTAACTCTCTGAGATCTATTTTCTAGAAATATAGCAACCCATTCAGTCACTCTTTTGTCTAGTCCAATTGCACTCATTTTTGCCAGTAGTCTCCCATGATCCACCCTATCAAATGCTTTAGACATGTCAATCGCGATACAGTCCATCTGACCTCCAGAATCCAAGATATCAGCACTAGGGAGCCCATGTATCACTTAAAGTTGCTCGAGGATGAATGATTGCAGATCTGTGCTATCAGAACAGTATGGCTTAAAATGCAATCCTCTTCAAGCAGGACTACAACGGTATTGAATGTAAAGAGTAAGAGGAAATCAGTTACGATGTGATCTAGGATTCAACTAAAACAACAGTAAAATGCTTTTATTAATTAACGGGATATTAGTCCATATATTTTTGTAATAAAAGTATTTACTACAATGAAAACAATTCATGTCTTGTACACTGAAGATTTACAGATGGAGAAACTGAAGTGTTCAGAGTTTTGAAGCCGGGAACTGGAGACTTAATACGGGTTCTTCTTAATTTTTTCACCCTTGCTCTGCGACCGCCTCAATAGCGTAACTGTTAGCGTTATTATCTGCTACCTTCGGAGTCTCGGGATCGATTTCTGGTACTGCAAAAAATTTATGAATGGCAGGAGGGCTGGTATTTGGTTAAAATGGTGCATGCAGCTTACCTCCAATTGGGGTGTGCCTGAAAAGAACTGCGCCACCCCGGGATGAGGACACGAGTTTACTAACTCTCACTCTACGGAATCGTAAGTTTCGTCCGGCTCCATGGCTAAATGGTTAGCGTGCTGGCCTATGGTCACAGGGGTTCGATTCCCGGCAGGTTCGGGAATTTTAACTATAATTGATTAATTTTGCTAGCACGAGGGCTGGGTGGATGTGTCGCCTTCATCATCATTTCATCCTCATCACGACGTGCAGGTCGCCTACGGGTGTCAAATAAAAAGACCTGCATCTGGTGAGCCGAACTTGTCCTTCGACACTCCCGTTATTATCACACGTAATATTTCAGTCTGAAAAGGTCATCAAGGTAGCAAAAGAAGCCCCCAAGAACACTCACGTACACATGTTAATTGGGTTTATGATCAAGTTGTCTCTCACCTTCAAACTGAACAACAACAATAACGATTGCTATGTTGATTTATGGTTTTTTCTTTCCCTCGAGTTTAACCTGCATGCAATTATTTTTCCACGTCAAAACTTCAAAAATTATTCATAAGTAGAAGACACCATACTCCATATTCATTATTTATATCAAATCTAGAAAATATTTAACTTAATCTGAGTTGAAAATGAATAGTTCATGACCACACTATTTTAGTATCATCGTGCGATAACTTAGCCTCATACAAGAGCTTTTGAAATGGAAATATCAGTTTCTATCCCGGCGATGTACAGCTGAGGATACTACAACCATACTTCTTCCTACCATATACTGCTAAATGATAGTATTTTAAACAAATAAATGCAAATTCCTCTTTTAACTAAGAGAGTGTAAGCTCTCCAACTATATTGGAATTTGAAATCTTATATTTTGTCTAAAAGGAAGGGGGAACGCAAAATGAAGCGACATAGAAGTCACTAAGTAATGAATTCCCTAGCACTGGGTCCATTTTAAGATAATTGTTACTCTACCGTACATAGATCCTTTTACAATAATTAATTCTATTTCCTCTCCAGTAATGAATGGCAGTTGTCAAAACGTTCCTATTCCAGGGTCGCATACAAAAACATATAATTTACTGTAATTGCATTTGAAATAAATAATTTCGTTAATTCATCACTAACAAATGGGTTGTTTCAAAACACCAGCCATTTTTCCATAACATCACAGTCCTCTGAGCAAAATTTCAAAGCATTCCTGAGCACACAAATCGATTAAGACATTTCTAGTTTTAATCAAGACATGCATTATATTTAATATTAGCGTCTCTTTAATCAGCCATGTTTTACTAAGAGCGATTTTGGAAACGATTTCTATGTCCTGCATACAAGGATACTTTATAAATAATGGACACTATGGTTCGGTTGTGTGTCAGTGCTTATTATTTAGTAATTTTGTTGTGATATTATTGTGAATAGCGTGTATTTACGGAATATTGGACCTATTATTAAAAGTGAAAATGAAAACCTAACCTGTTTTCCAGTCAATGACCAGATCAGGGATGGAATGAATGAAGCCCCCTATCCTGCGGCGAGGATAGGAATTGTGCCGGCTGCTGAGGCCTGTCGCACTCCTCTGGGGCAATGATTAATGACTGACAGATGAAATGAAATGGTAGTGGAGAGTGTTGCTGGAATGAAAGATGACAGGGAAAACCGGAGTACCGCCTCTGGTTTGTCCAACACAAATCTCCCATGGAGTGACTGGGATTTGAACCACGGAACCCAGCGGTGAGAGAGGCCGACGCGCTGCCGTCTGAGCCACGGAGGCTACTATAATTAGGTCTTTTCACAAATAGCCTATCCAGAAGCATGTTTTCAATACATGCCACCCTAAATTCTGCAGTCATAATCCGCGAAATGTTCTCTGTCGTTTCTTCCATTTTTGTTGCGTGGAATTAAAACACATTTCATAGTGCGTCCACCAACAAGCATTAACTTAGCAGCCAGAGCCTTAGCCACTGCCTGCTAGTTCTTGATGAAAACTGACAATTTTCCCATTTCGCCAACCCTGTCCAATACCTTCTCATTCCATATCCTTTCTACCCAGGTTATTCTCTCCATTCTCTTCCACAACCACATTGCAAACATTGCTAGTCTCCTTTCGTCCTCCTTCGATACAGTATATGGAGATACAAGACTGGATATAACAGTATGTCTAGACTTCATACAGTGCTATGCTGCCAACACAACTGTTTCACTATTCACTTCAATACAATTATAGCCTTTGATGCTTTCACGGCCCGAACTTATACACATGATATAGGATTTTTGGGCTTATGCATTGTCAAGAAAATAAGGTGAAATTCTTTACGTTTCGCAGAGAACTTTGCTCTGCGTATTCAGAAGAAAATCTCGGCTGTTCTCGAGAAAGGCTTCTCAAACAATGAGGTTTGAATTTAGACGTTAAAATAGAATTGGAAGTGGTACGTTCGTTCGTCACCAGATGGTTCACCGGACACGGTACAGCACTAGCGTTCGAAGCGGAAGCTGACGGAATCATCAGAATTCTCTGAGATGGTCACATAACATAACAGGTGTACACACACATGAAATTATGACATTGACCCAAGCCTGGAATGAAACGTCTGGCGATGAGGAACATACGAATTTACTGTAGAAAACACCGAAACGAAATAACAAAGTGATGGACAGGGAAGGCAACTACCTGCGTAAACTTTTAATGGCTGGCAACCACGTATTTCTTGATAGCCAGTGTCCCTGTTGAAATTGTTAGGATTTCTACGTATTTCCACAGCTTCCCTTATAATCCTGGACCTGTAGTGTCTAGTGTGGGTAAGAGCTCGAGCATCTTGGAACAGGACTTCACGACCCGACGATAGAGTGTGCTCGGCTATTGCTGATTTGTCTGACTGGTTGAGACGAATATTTCTTTCATGTTCTTTGATACGAGTACCAATGGACCGGCATGTTTGGCTAATGTATACCTTACCGCAAGTACAGGGAATTTCGTATACCCCAGGATGTAAACATGGCGACAATTTGTCCTTGGTTTTACTCAGACTGTGAGCAATTTTAGTGGCGGTGCCAAACACGGTTTTAATTTTGTGTTTGTGGAGGACCTTGGCAATTCGATCTGTGGTGTTGTGAATGTAAGGCAGGTAGGCAGTCCCCTTCACTTCTTCCTTCTGTGAACTTTGCTTAGTCGTTTCCCTGGGATGCAGCGCTCTATGCACCTGCAAATCACTGTAACCATTACCCTTGAACGTGACTTTCAGTGTGTCCATATCCACCTGGATATTTGATGGCTCACAAATTCGTCTCGGCCTCTTGGTGAATGTCGTGGGAATGCCTTGTTCTTGTGCTGGATGGTGGTGAGTTTTTTTTTTCTGAAGACGCAGAGCAAAGTTCTCTGCGAAACGTAAAGAATTTCACCTAATTTTCTTGACACAGCATAAGCTCAAAAGCCTATATCATGTCTACAATAATAGCCTATTTGATAAGGCTAAGTTGGTAGGAGTTAGGACTGGTCACATATCAGCCATGGCCTTCAACTTCAACCTTGGTATTCATCAGTTGTAAACATGAGAAAACACGAAATAGTTATTTACGCTACTTACACAGATCATCATATTTTACATTACGAATGCGATATTAATTTCGAAAAAAGAAACGTCAACTTACAATATCTTATTTCATGCTGTGATGAATTTACTTATTTTAAATGAAATGTTTAATTGTAAATTAATTAATTTTATTGATTTTACATCCCACTAACTATTTTGATGGTTTTCGGTGACACCGAGGTGCCGGAATTTTATCCCTAAGGAGTTATTTTGCGTGCCAGTGAATCTACTGGCACGAGGCTGACGTATTTGAACACCTTCAAATATCACCGGACTGAGCCAGGATCGAAAGTTTGGGTCAGAAGACCAGCGCGTCAACCGTCTCAGCCACTCAGCCCGGCTGTAATTATAAGTACTTTTGACACGTTGTCACGCAAATCATCCCAAGATTGACTCATGCCGTACGGAGCAAGTGGCCGCGCAGTTTGGATCACGCGGGTTTGAGCTTGCTTTCGGGAGATAGTGGGTTCGAATCCTACTGTCGGCAGCCTGGGATTTGCGTATTTTCACACCAGGTAAATGTTGGGACTGTACCTTAATTAAGGTCACAGTCGCTTCCCCCTGCGGTGGGAGTCGTAGAATAACACACACGGTATCCCCTGCCTGCGGGAAGAGGCGACACAAAGGGGCCCCAGGGGCTCTTAACTTGGGATCGTGGGTTGGCGACTACGGGACCCTCAGCTGAGTCCTGGCATTGCTTCCACTTACTTGTGTTAGGCTCCTCACTTTCGTCTATCTTATCCGGCCGTCCTTGGTCAACTCTTGCTCTTTTCCAACGCCTACCGTATTAGGTTTTCGAGGCCTAGGGAGTTTTTCATTTTCATGCCCTTCGTGGCCCTTGTCTTCCTTTGGCCGATTGCTTCAATTTTCGAAGTTCAGATCCCTTCCATTTTTTCTCTCCGATTAGTGTTAAGTACATAGAGGATGGTTACCTAGTTGTACTTCCTCTTAAAACAATAATCACCACCACCGCCACCGTCGCATCCTTCCCACTCCTAGCCCTTTCTTATCCATCGTCACCATAAGACATATCTGTGCCGGTGCGACGTAAAGTAAATTACAACAAAAAGGTTGACTCATGCAGTGACTTTTTTGTTTTGTTAGGAGTATGCTGTTAAGAAAGACATAAGAGCTGTGTACATGGAGGTATGTGGTAATGAAACATCAAATTTAATGTTATTTGAAGCACTGAACAGTCCACTAAGCTACCAGAGTCGTAAACACGCTCCTTCAGTCCTGGGTTAATGAAAGTAATACCAAATGTATGATTAACTGTAATATGTTTGAAATTTACTTTTTGCTTTACGTCACACGACACAGATGGGTTTTATGGCGACGATGGGACAGGAAAGCCCTAGGAATGGAAGGAAGCGGCAGTGGCCTTAATTAAGGTACACCCCAGCATTTGTCTAATTTGAGAATGGGAAACTACGGAAAACCATCTCCAGGGCTGCCGACAGTGGGGTTCGAACCCCACTATCTCCCGGATGCGAGCTCACAGCTGCGCGCTCCTTACCGCATGGCCAACTGGCCTGGTGATGTTTATCTGTAGGAAATGGATACGTTAGTCAACATGGTAATAACAAAATGGCGTATGGCTTTTAGTTTCGGGAGTGTTCGAGGACAAGTTCGGCTCGCCAGATGCAGGTCTTTTGATTTGACGCCCGAGGGTGACCTTCGGGTCGTGATGAGGATGAAATGATGACGAAGACGACATATACACCCAGTCCCTATGCCAGGGGAATTAACCAATTATGGTTAAAATTTCCGACCTTGCCTGGAATCGAAGCCAGCACGCTAACCATTTAGCCATGAAGCCGGACAACATGGCAATGACGGCAGAACCGGGCGAGTTGGCCGTGCGCGTAGAAGCGCGCGGCTGTGAGCTTGCATCCGGGAGATAGTAGGTTCGAATCCCACTATCGGCAGCCCTGAAAATGGTTTTCCGTGGTTTCCCATTTTCACACCAGGCAAATGCTGGGGCTGTACCTTAATTAAGGCCACGGCCGCTTCCTTCCAACTCCTAGACCTTCCCTATCCCATCGTCGCCATAAGACCTATCTGTGTCGGTGCGACGTAAAGCCCCTAGCAAAAAAAAAATGACGGCAGATAACTTGAGCTGGGAATGCAGAGCCGCAATTTTTGCCGCAGATGGGTACAGAACCACAATGCTACAATCAGGATGAGAAACAATCGAACAAGGTTTTTCTTCTGTTTGTTTTGTTTTGTTTTTTTTTTTTTTTTTTTTTTTTTTTTTTTTTTTTTTTTTTTTTTTTACAAATTGCTTTACGTCGCACCAACATAGTTAGGTCTTAGGCGACGACAGGGCAGGAAAGTGCTAGGAGTGGAAAAGAGCGTCCGTGGCCTTAATTAAGGTGCTTAGTGTGAAAATAGGAAACCACGGAAAATTATCTTGAGGGCTGCCGACAGTGGGTCTGACTACTCTTGTTTACTATACTATACAACGGAGTTCGATCAATCCGAAACGGTTTCTAGTACAACAGTACGGTAAAGTGTCATTTTCGGGCAATAAGGCAATTACGTAACAGTATGAAATAAATTGCACTTTTAGGATTGACGGCGTCGAAATTACCCCATCTGTTGGAAAAAGACTACAATTTTTTTCTATCATTGACTGTACCCTGGGCTGCTGTGCACCTTTGAAGAACAATGTGTGGCACCTCCCGAGTTGTATTTGATAAATCTTCAGACGTCGTCACGTTTTCAGCAGTGAGACAAAGCTGATTGGGGTAACGTCTTAACCCATGCGAGCACCGGTGAAACTAAACTGGCAAAATCGTGGTTTGTCAGTTTCCATTCTTGCGTGTGTTTTAATGTGAGAACGTATCAATAGCTATATTGTTTATGTTGTAAACAACCTTGAAAATATTCTTCCTAGAAGAATCTTCCTAAGATCAACAGAAATGGTGTTGGTGAATCCTCAGATAGCAGTTGGAGCAACACAAAGAAGTTTACCTCGCAATATCAGAGAGAAAGTCTTGCGAATGAACTCAAAGGTAAATAAGAAATTTCCCAAGGCTCTCCAGTGTCACTGTTGAAGATAAAAGCACCAATATCGTCTGGAAGATATCCTAGAAATCGTGACAGGAAAAGCAGAAACTCTTTGTGCTGTATGAAAAGTATGTCTGCCAAGACCATTTCAATATCATCTGTGAAGAATTCTTCAACCAGAAAACCGGAAGTGAGTAAACGGACTAAACTTCAGTGATCAAACCATAAGGAAGTCTGATTGATTTTTATAGTTCTAGATTTTACGACTGCATGAACTCAAGTGGTTATTATGGACGATATTTGTCCGCCTTGAAGTTATGAAGGATACCTAGTTTCTGTTTGGTGTATTTATTAACTGCAATACTAGGAGTTACTTCGATTCTGTTTCTTCATTTATAGTGTCCTTGTTAAGAGACAACATGAAAAGAACATAATTTTATTTTTACGTTCCGATGAGTTTTCGCGAAAGAATGTGGCAATGCTTTACCCCGCGCGAGAACTGAAGGGTTAAGTGTCCTTCAGAGCAACCCCTTTGATATCGATACCAACGTTACGAAACCAATTTGGGAAAGCTCTTTCAGGTTTGTTTTCCTACTCATCCGTCGCAGCCTGCCAGGTAGCTGCAATGTCCTACCGCCGCCATCTGATTTACAAACGGAAAAGGAGGAAGACATCATACGGTGATATATCAGGTAGATATGACCATGTGTTGTGTTTAGTGCGAAAATCCTGGTACAGCATAGTATTGGAAACTAGTGAAAATTATTGTCAGGATACTCAAAAGTTACGTACATCAGCCGTGAATACGCTGTACGGGAAGAACTGTTTCTGAAATGTCCACTGAATTGTGGAACTATTAGGACAAAGGTTGCAGTTCTCAGTAATTTCAATTCTTTTGCCTGAGTTGGCTTTCCCTTCTTCCTTCCCAAGAGCATAATGACAAATTTCTCAGCCTGTTTATAGTCATTCGACCGGGTCTAGCGGTGAGGATAGGAAATTTGCCGCCTGCTGAAGCCTGTCGCACTCCTCCGGTTCATGATTAATGGCTGACAGATAAAATGAAATTAAATTGGAGAATGTCGCTGGAATGAAAGATGACAGGGAAAGCCGGAATATCCGGAGAAAAACCTATCCCGCCTCCGTTTGTCCAGTACGAATCTCATATGGAGTGACCGGGATTTGAACCACGGAACCCAGCGGTAATAGGCCGGCACGGTGCCGCCTGAGCCACGGAGGTTCTAACCAAGAACTTAATACAGTATGCTTGTGCCTTGTGCGTGGTTATTCTGTAGTCTTCCACGTAGAGTGTTTATTTATAAACACGTTTCTTCCTCCCTCTTGTCTTGTCTTGTCATCACTACATCATCCATACTGATTCTCATCACTCATTATCCAATCTGCATATTTATTACAAGATGTTGTTCGTAGACCCCTCTCTGACCCATTTCCATTCAGAATACAATCGATGAGCCATCGTTGTGCCTAAAAAGGTCACCATGTGACGAGAGAAATACCCCTGCAGCAAATATTGCACCCTTAGCTTCGCCCCTGCCGAGTACAATACACCATTATTCATTACCAACGACAATTCTTTTATTTACCGTGCAGTATTGAATCTCCCATGACAGAACATTTCCAGCCACAGTTCTAAGCTGAAATATTTTTCACATAGCGCTTTTTCTAGGAGCATTGATGAAATATTGTTATGTCCGGTCTTGAATCTCCATATGCCGCAGTCAACAATCACCATTCCAGATAGTAAATGTGTGAGTACGACGGTTTATCCGAATGTGAATCAAACGTTTCTGTTTCGCCAACTTGTGTCTGGACTCAGCTTGAGCATTTAAAATACATTGGTACTGACTGACAAGATTGCACAGAATGTTAGACACTCGCTTACTGTACTGAAAGCTGCGGGATCGAAACCAAGACGTGTTGGTTGAATTTTACGAGTACTTATATGTCAGAGACACGTCTCATTACGTATACTGGCACACGCAGAAATTCCTTTTTTCAACATAATTCTAGCATTAGAGAATTTCTTAAGATTTTTTTTTTCAATTGGCTTTGCGTCGCACCGACACAGATAGGTATCATGGCGACGATGGGACCTTAATTAAGGTACAGCCCCAGCATTCTCCTGGTGTAAGAATGGGAAACCACGAAAAACCATCTTCAGGGCTGCCGGCAGTGGTGATTGAATCCACCGCACGGCCAACTCGCTTGGTAAGACAAATGAAAGTCGAAGCATACACATAAGCTTTATGGCGACAATAGTATAGGAAAGGGCAAAGAGTGGGGAGGAAGCAGCCGTGGTATTAATTAATGTACAGCCCCAGCATTTGTCTGATATGAAAATGGGCTGCCGATAGTGGGGTTCGAACCCAATATCTCCTGAATGCAAGCTCACAGCTGAGCGACCCTAACGGCACAGCCAACTCGCTCGATTATTATTATTATTATTATTATTATTATTATTATTATTATTATTATATTCATTTACGGCCGTTTGAGACCACGTTAAGTAACAATTACCCATATTTGAAGCCTTCTTTCCAAAATCTTTGCATTCTTTCTCTGGCAGCCTGTCTTCTTTCCTTTGCCCATCCTCTATTCATTTTCTGTTCGTCATGGACGCCTCTGAAGCTGTCGATAACTGATCTATATATCGTTCAGTTTAGAATGACTTGTCGATTCAATCCAGACTACTCAAGATCCTTTCTTACCTCCCTGGGTGGGGGCGGTAGAATAACACCCACGGTATCCCCTGCCTGTCGTAAGAGGCGACTAAAAGAGGCCCCAGGGGCTCTGAACTTTGGAGTGTGGGTTAGCGACCACGGGGCCCTCAGCTGAGTCCTGGCATTGCTTCCACTTACTTGTGCCAGGCTCCTCACTTTCATCTATCCTATCCGACCTCACTTGGTCAACTCTTGTTCTTTTCCGACCCCGACGCTATTAGGTTTGCGAGGGCTAGGGAGTCTTTCATTTTCACGCCCTTCGTGGCCCTTGTCTTTCTTTGACCGACATCTTCATTTTTCGAAGTGTCGGATCCCTTCCATTTTTCCCTCTGATTAGTGTTATATAAAACAATAATCACCACCACCACTCCATGAACCATTTGTCGGAATCTTTAGGTCTACTGTCAAGTGTTTTAAAAATCCGTTTTGTCAGCCTCTTCTCGTCCATATAATGTCCATATAATTTGAGCCTTCTTTTCTTCATTGACTCAAACGAACTTTCACTTGCCTGGTATATTTCTCCCCTTCCCCTAACCTATACTGGCCATTCATGGTTTTTGGACCCATGATCTTGCGTATTATTATTATTATTATTATTATTATTATTATTATTATTATTATTATTATTATTACATTGCTTAAACATTGTATGATTATTGTTTAAAATATTAGTTAAGTTCGGAGACCGAGCAGAGTGGCGCTATGGTTATGGAGCCAAGCTCTGCATTCGGTAGAACAGCGGGTTCGAATCCCACCGTTGGCTGTCCTGAGTTCCCATTTTCACTTCCAGGCAAATGCCGGGATAGTTCCTATTCATAGCCCGCAGGCGATTTCTTCTACCTTGCCCCAGGGGCTCTCAACTTGGGAGCATGGATTGGTGACCACGAGGCCATTAGCTGAGTCCTGCCATTGTTTCCACTTACTTATGCCAGGCTCCTCACTTGCATATATCCGATCCGATCTCTCTTGGCCAACTCTTGTTCTTTGCCGACTCCGGCGGCATTAGGTTTCCGAGGTCTAGGAAGTCTTTCATTTTCACACCGTTCGTGGTGCTTGTCTTTCTTTGGCCGGTACCTTCATTTTTCGAAATGTCGGATCCCTTCCTTCCTTTCTCTCTGATTAGTGTTATATATCTAGGGTAGAAGATGACTGACTAATTCTACTTCCTGTTTAAACAATAATCACCACCACCTCTTTGTACTTTTCTATCCAATTTCATTCACCATCACTCATTTCATCTTTATTAGCTCTTCAACTGAGGTTGGCGTCAGCAAGAGCATCCGGCCGTAAAAACATGCCATATAATTTCATCTCACTCACTTCATCCCCGACCACACATCAGGAAGCGGGACTACGGGAAAGACATACGGTATATTAGTTAGTCTCAGAGATGAGATAGCAAAATTGTACATCTACTGGATTGGAATACATTTTCCTCTAGTATGGCTGCGTGACTAAAATTTAATTTTCGTTGCGAACGCTAAAGCGTCAGTAATATACCCTGAAACGAACAGCTATAGAAACGCTTAACAGATTATATCGCTAACACACCGCAGCACGATGTAAATCATAAGGGAACTCACGAGGAAGCAGGAAATATTAAACCAAATATTTCTCTGACATATATTCAACACAGGAGTTAATTAGAAGCCATGAAGTAGTGATACGGTCTTGGATTCACGGTTTAAATAATAATATCTCTTCCAGATTCTATGTATCTAAAAGCTTCGAAAAGATATACCAAAGAATTGTATTGGGCATTGTGAGATAGAAGTTCTTTCTTCTATCACATGAAAGAGAAATAGTTTTTCCTTTCCTTTTTAATATACACTTGAATTGACATTCCTTAATAACATGAAGAAGTGTGTGGCGATACAAAAGAATTTCTTCCATTCATTTTGAAAATATAGCGCATTCTACACGTACTTCTGCTGTAATTAATTTTTATTTAAAACATCGGAATATTCAAGAATTCGTTAGCATTCTTTATAGCCATAATATAGTATAAAATTGGAAATAGCTATTTTAGTCTCGCAGAATAGAGAACGGCATGCTGTTAGGAATTTCATCTCATTCAGATGAACAGTACGTCAAATTCTGTCGTCTCCGTAGCGTAGTGGTTAGCGCTGTTAGCTGGTATGTGGTTCTCGTGGTACATGCAGCTCACCTCCATTAGACGTGTGTCTTTAAAGAGCTGCATTACCTTCATCTAAAATTCTTCTTGTGGTAACTATTAGTAATGAAATAATTAACATCCTAAATCCTGCAGACTAAACTAGATAGCCATCACCTGTACTAGTAATGAGAGGTTTAGAGTTCATTCTCTTCTATTTCCTTCCTATTTTCTTCTCCTTTAGTATTCAAACAAAATAAATAGTTTCGAAATTCGTTCTGGGCCTTGAGAAAACCTTTGAAGAAAGTAATTAACTAAATTACACAGCTGTGACCGTGGGCCTATTCACCGGAGTATATAATAACAATGGGCTAGTCACGGCCATCTTGATATATAGAGGCCTGCTATCAACAGTTGTGACGTCACGCATATCGTGCTCACTCTCCGTCGTCGCGTGTAATTCCTATATTGCTGATACGATACTTTTTATCATAATTTGACAAAGAAAATTCAATAATAAGCCTATAAACACAAAACATGGAAGAAACACTATCAAAAGTATACATACGAATACACAAATATATGCTCTCAAGGTAATATATTACATATTGTAAAATGTTCGACTGAAGGCTACTCACCTGGACTGTACGATGACGGTGAATAGGCGAATGGTTTTCTCTCAAAACAAGGCAATTCTTTTATGCTTGTCTGAGCACATGGATAAGTTAAAAAACGTATTTTCCAAAATATGACAGATCTTGGTCACAACACTCATTAACTCAGCAGCACACACCCATACTTGTCACGGGTTTTTCAACTTTCATTATCAAAACATTGAAAACATTGAAAGTAACATCCCTAGAATTTCCACTGTCTAAAAATATATCTTTGAATCAGATATCAAGGTATGAGTTAATGTGTAGCTTTCCACAATTTAAAAAGTAGTATGATGGTCACTAGGCAAACTGTTGCTGTTTCTAAAATGCCATTATATTACACTTATTTGAGCACATAGTGTTATTAATTAATTATTTATGAATGACAAGAAAATATTTGCTATGATATGATAGATCTTAGACACAACACTCATTAACTCTGCAGCTCACACCCACACTTGTCACAGAAATTACCAGGTTTTTCAACTTCCATTATCAAATCATTGAAAGAAAGATCCCTACGATTTCCACTGTTTAAAAATACATCTTTGAATCAGATATCAAGGCCTGAATTAACATGTGGCCCACCATAACAAATCATTTGATGCTCAATAGGCGAACTGTTGTCTCTAAAATGTTTTTTACGCTTGGTTGTGCGCACAGTGTTGTTGTTAATTATTTTTGAGTAATTGTTACTAAAAATGTTTCCGAAAATATGGCAGATGTTGGACACAATACTAATGAACTCTATAGCCTGCCACACACACACTTATCACAGTAATTGCCAGTTTCTTTAACTTTCATTTTCAAAAAGTTTGTAAAAACATCCCTGTGACTTCCGGTGTTCAAAAAGGCATCTTCAAAATCAAATATCAAGGTCTGAAATAAAGTGTAGCCCTCCACAGCAATTTGAAAAACAAAATCTGTAGGCTGTTTCAACCCCTCTCTGCACAGCTTTAGCAAGTATGAATTTGGTTTGAAGCTTGTAAAACAAAACTTTATTGACATCAATTTTGGTAGAAAATTCAAGTATATTTAGGGTTGTTAACTTACCCAACAAGTCCTCATAATTTGATATCTTCTTCTGGCGATTTTCGTTTGGCAGGTGTAGGTTGAGACATATATGACGGCTGCCCAGGAAATATAGTTGGCACAGCATCGTCAGTTTTTGGTTTACGCTAGGCACAATTAAAACGAAACCATCTGGTCGTTTTGCAGTATGAACTCGAATTATGTAATTTTCGGAAAAATGTATAATACAGACACAGGCACATTTACTGAGTTCAAAATTAGATCGGTGTATAGCATAAATCCATTTAGCTCGCTTCTCCTTATAGCTAGGAAACGCAGATGTTAAGATAGTCACCTCCTTATTTGAACGGCCTACATCCAGGCACTCTACACGTTCGCCCCACTACACTAACACATTATAGTAATAATCATAATTAAATGATAAACTTTAGAGTACTTTAGACAATTCATAATAGCTCAGTGGGCACACTTAACCTATCACATAACCTAGCAATACTTCCTAACATCAGGCTGCTCAAATTAGAATTTTATAGTGTTTAACACATACTATTGCTGAAAATACATCCTTTACTGATGCGTTTTCATACAGTTATGACTTTTAAACACGAACGAACACCTCTAATAACGTTGAAATAACAATAACGTGCTACGAAACCACCATGTAAACATGACCCGTGCCTACATATCGCTGCACTAAAAAACTGACGTCATCACTGTGGAACTGTCATGTGTAGCAGGCCGGAACTTCGAGTTGGCCGTGGGCTAGTGCATTAGAGGAGAAATTACAGGAAACAAAGACACAACGAAACGGGTCGTGAAAGTCAAGACGTACTATTACTCGCACACTTCTTAGTGATAGATTTGTGACGGGAGTGGGGAGTAAGAAGGGAGCTCTCCCGGTTCCGGTAATACTGCCAACTGAATGGAAAAGAAATCCGAATTGAATCGATAATATGATCGATCAATATGAATTTTTTAAACCTTTATTATCTTAAGCCAAAAATTGTGTCACACGCACGTTATATAACATTACATAACGTTTCTCGATGCGAATCTTGTTCCTAACATGAATTCTATAGTTTGGCTTTGCTATGTAAACAACAACAGTACTAGTACGTAAAATGTACGCTAGATGTCGCACAGCGATGCATAAGCGATTTATAGTTTGTGTTTCAAAGGTTGCCAATACGAATCTGGAAGATTGCCGAGCTCGACCGATTCAGCACTAGGGTGTCCATCTATCACTAAAAAGTGTGCGAGTAATACTTTGAAATTTGCCACACTGACCATAGCTCACATCAATATTTAAGCAGTAGTGTCTTGGGTACTTCAAGGTCTATAAGAGCTTCGGATTTAGTTGACCATCGCCATAAAAATGCATAGGCCTACTCTTTCCATGGTTATCCTTATGACCCCCAGGTTTTCCATAATGATTTTGGTAAAATTCAGTGTACATACTAGTGTACATATAAAACAAATGAACCCCATCACGCTGTTCAGCTCGAAGGCCTGCAAATTACGTGATGACTTGTGGTCAGCGTGATGAATCCTCTGTATTGCTATCATACTGTCAGATAGATCCTCAACTGTTCTTACGTTTGCTGGATGGATCCATAACTATAACTCAGGTCGAGGTAAAAAAAAATCATGGCCTGGCCGGAAGCGAAACTAAGGCTTCCGGCTAAGACGCAGGCTCACTACTCACAGACCGCGGAGACGGCTTAATGTTCATACTGCATTTTTTATTTTTGTGTAACAGTTTCCAAAGCCAATTAGAGTCGTATTTGCAAACTTGGTCCAGTTTTACGGTCGAATGGCCTACGTGACGCCATCGCTATTTGAAGGGATATAATGAACAATATAATGATCTATTACTTGTTCCTGTGGTGGTTGGCTGTGTGATAGGTAGAATTCTGTGTAAATGAAAAGTATGTACGAGGACAAACAAACTCCCAGTCCGCGACCCAAAGGAATAATCCCCCGTTCGACCGGGCATCGACCCTAAGACCTTTGACCACTTAACGAATAAGCGTTATGTGAAGGATTACACAAATTACTTGGTGACTTTGGCGACCCCGGAAATAAGTGGGATAAGCGTAAGAATTTTTTTATTATAGCAAGGGATAAAGAATACAAAATTTGAGTCTGATTCTTTATACGGCAATAAATGCTTATGCTTTATGTCGCAGATAGGTCTGAAGGCAACGATGGGATAGGAAAGAGCTAGAAGTGGGAAGGAAGCGACCGTGGCCTTAATTAAGGTGCATCCCCAGCGTTTACCTGTTGTGAATAAGGGAAACCACAGAAAACCATTTTCAGGGTTGCCGACAGTGGGGTTCGAACCCACTATCTCCTGAATGCAAGCTGATAGCTACGTAGGTACACTTTTCTCAGAAACAAGTGACCCTAAACACATGTTTGTTGTCAGTATCCACAGGGTATGTATCTATCTGGGAGGTGAATAATTATTATAATTTAATAATTAAAATTAATTAGCCCTGACCGTTAAGATGACAAGTGAATATGATCTTTCGAGTCCCGCTGGTCGAAGAAACTTTCAACATCAGAATATTACCCAGCAGGGTGGGAGAGGTGGTGATATACGATTGTCAATCATTAGATTGCGTACCGAAAGACTGGCTTCGATGGAGTGATGGCATATGACTGTTGATAGAGATTCGTCCGTCGGATGGTGACGTTAAATTTCGTGCAGACCCCTTAGTTCTATTCGACAGGAGTAGGCTATGTGCCGGCACCGGGTTTCGCTCTCTCCCCTCCTTTCCCATTAGTATGCATCACGTCGTTCATTTCATCTCATTTACTCGTGTGATGAGGTTAACATCGGGAAGGGCATCCGGTCGTAAAACGTCCCTTATTAATCTCACTTCATATCCAACTCCCACTGAGAAACGAGACAAGAGTTGGTTGGACATACATACAATCCAAACCAAGAAACAAAACCCCATGGCACTACAGCCCTTGGAGGGCCTTGGCCTACCAAGCGACCGCTGCTCAGCCCGAGCCTGCAGATTACGAGGTGTCGCAATCCTCTCGGCCGTTATTCTTGGCTTTCTAGACCGGGGCCGCTATCTCACCGTCAGGTAGCTCCTCAATTCTAATCACGTAGGCTGAGTGGACCTCGAAACAGCCCTCAAGTCCAGGTAAAAATCCCTCACCTGGCCGGGAATCGAACCCGGGGCCTCCGGGTAAGAGGCACGCATGCTACCCCTACACCACGGGGCCGGCCACATACATACAACAATCAAACAATTTCTGATAAAGTATTCAAATTCCTTTGCTGGCAAGACCTAGTGTTTACTGTGCACTATGTCTTCTGGTATGAGCTAGAGAAATTTTGTTACTTTCATACATCTGTCTCAGTCTTATCCTTGGCGTTGATAACATGAAAGTGACTGAGGTTTGAGTGATGCTAGTAATGCCATTCCTTATGCTGTCAGTCCCTGTTACGAATGGTGTGAAAATGTTGCTCAGAGGGTTGGTTGATGCGGTCATTTCAGTGGGCTTGGCGGAATAATATGTAATAGCAATTTCTGGCTCAGAGAGGAAAGCAACGCGAAACTACATCATTCCTCACTTCCCTAGTACGCCTCATCAGTTACACCTGAGCCACCTATGATTGCTGATGGCGAAGCTGTTGAGGTCCAAACCAGCCTCCGGGCTGAGCACTCAACATACATACAAAGTATTAAATATGAAAAACACAATAGCATTCTTCTTTCTAGCGACTACACGTGTTGTAAAAGAAACGCTCAGAAAAGTGATCATCAAAGGTATCATCAATCAATCAATCAATCAATCAATACTGATCTGCATTTAGGGCAGTCGTCCAGGTGGCAGATTCCCCATCTGTTGTTTTCCTAGCCTTTTCTTAAATGATTTCAAAGAAATTGGAAATTTATTGAACATCTCCCTTCGTTAGTTATTCCAATCCCTAACTCCCCTTCCTATAAATGAATATTTGCCCCATTTGTCCTCTTGAATTCCAACTTTATCTTCATATTGTCATCTTTCCTACTTTTAAAGACGCCACTCAAACTTATTCGTCTACTAATGTCATTCCACGCCATGTCTCCTCTGACAGCTCGGAATATATCACTTAGTCGAGCAGCTCGTCTTCTTTATCCTAATTCTTTCCCAGCCCAAACTTTGCAACATTTTTGAAACGCTACTCTTTTGTCAGAAATCATCCAGAACAAATCGAGCTGCTTTTCTTTGGATTTTTTCCAGTTCTTGAATCAGGTAATCCTGGTGAGGGTCCCATACACTGGAACCATACTCTGGTTGGGGTCTTACCAGAGACTTGTATGCCCTCTTCTTTACATCCTTACTACAACCCCTAAACACCCTCATAACCATGCGCAGAGATCTGTACCCTTTATGTACAATCCCATTTATGTGATTATAGTGCATTAAAAGTAATAATCCCAGCAGCAATAGAAAACAAATAGCATCAACCTTTGAAGTTTAAATTCTCTGTCGTTGAAAGAGTTGCTTTAGAATTTGTGCTGTTTGCTAATTACACAGCGTTCATTCATCGCCCCCTTAATTCAGTTATAACGTGAGGCCTCCTCTACGTAAGTCATTTAGTTCATTATTACATTTCGCAGGAGTTTTAATTTTGTGCATAAACCAAACTAGGAGGTGACCAGACGTGTTTGGTGTCGCCGTGAGAGTAGAATTAGAAACAATGTCTCGTTAGTCAGAAGCTGGAACAAAAGCTTGACAGAGACGTTGCAGCAAAGCTTTCCAGCACGAAGAGGATTAGTGATACGCTCGTGGCTTCATGGAAATAGCAGCCTGTCTCTTACGGTGATGTTAGGGTAGACAGGTCTTGGCGAACCAGGCGAAAAAATTAAACAGCTTTCAAGAATATATGCGTAGGGGAAGTTTGTTTTAACGTATAACAATGCAACGAGGCAAATATTTATATACTAGTATTTACAATATTTTATTATCTGACTTTACTCAGTCCTTTTTTTAGAGAAACTAAAATATCAAGGGATTAAGCTCGGATCTTACTGTTTATTAATATTCCATATCTATTTACAACTTTTTTATAATTATGAATTCTATTACTATTTTATTCTAATAGAAACATATTATTTGGCCTAGCAATGATTAAAAAGCTCAATTAGATCGGAAATACGTGAAAATGAAAATCCACAGCCTGTTTCCAGCCATTGGACCGGGTCGGGAATGGAATGAAAGGAACCATCATCATCTAGCGGCGAGGATAGGAATTGTACCGGCTACCGAAGCCTGTAGCACTCCTCTGGGGCAATGATTAATGAGTGTCAGGTGAAATTATATTGGAGAGTGTTGCTGGAATGAATGATGACAGGGAAAATCGAAGTACCCTGAGAAATACCTGTTCGCCTCCGCTTTGTCTAGCACAAATCTCACATGTATTGACCGGGATTTGAACCACGAAAGCCAGATGTGAGAGGCCGGCGCGCTGCCCGAAATACATACCGGTACTATAAAAATATACTTTTTTTCACACTCTGACAGATATACTTAACGATGTTTAATGATAATTATGACCACGGCAAAGCTACGCACTGAGTCATCTTTTATGTGTATCGTCGGTTTGCTGTGAATCTAAAGCTGGTTTGTATCAAGTCAAATCAATCATCTTTGATCTGCTTTTAGGCTGTTGCCCAGGTGGCGGATTTCATACGAAATGTTTACGTATTCTTTTCTTAAATGCTTTCAAAGAACTTGGAAATGTATTGAGCATTTATTTTCATAAATTAAAGCAATCCCTAATTCCTCTTTTTGTAAAAATATATTTGCCCAGTTTGTCCCCTTGAATTCCTATTTAATCCTCATATTAGAATATTCGTAAGTCCGGCTCCATGGCTAAATGGTTAGCGTGCTGGCCTTTGGTCACAGGTGTCCCGGGTTCGATTCCGGGCAGGGTCTGGAATTTTAACCATAATTGGCTAATTCTCCTAGCACGGGGACTGGGTGTATGTACCGTCATCATTTCATCCTTATTATGCCGCGCAGGTCGCCTAAGGGAGTCATATCAAAGGACCTGCAGCAGGTCTCTCCGGAGGCCAAACGCCATTATTATTATAATCTTGGTAAACTTTAAAAGCTCCAAGAAAGTGTATTCGTCTACTAACATCATTCTACGGCACCTCGCTACTGACAGCTTGAAATATACCACTTAGTCGAGCAGTACGTCTCCTTACTCCCCAAGTCTTGAGAGGTGCAAGGGCTGTAGGTTTGTATAAATAGTGTGTGTTGAAATAGAAGGCACTAGTTTAAGGTACGTAGTGTAGTATTGCGGCCAACTACAGTACATCTACACTGCTTCAAGTCGGCCGTGGTAGTACTAACATTCCGAACAATGACCTCCCTCTTCGGTACATACGTAGATAAGCCTCCTGTTTAGGGTCTGCTTTATGGCTGGCGTTGATGGATGGCCATGACTGAGAGGCATGTTCATGATTATTTGATTATTTGTCCTGTATTTATAGGCCTCTACGAACATATGCTCACTTTAAGGGGCAGTACAAAAATAAAAGAACACAAAACTAGAGGACTCGTGCTGTTCCGCAGCATTCATTATAAATAAGTCAGATAACTCGTCTTGATAAGCCTGTCATAATCATATTGTTTTGCCCGCATTTTTCAATGGCTTTATGAACATTTAATAAAAAGCGCGTTGTGGTATGCCGCAGTTCCTAGTCTGATTTCGTCCATTCTGACGTCATCATGCCGTCTGCTTGGTAAAAATATATCCATATATTCGCTTTTTTATCCTGCAGTTCTTGGTATTCTGTCGTAGAAGGCAATGATATTTCTGATCGCAGTTCTTCAACATAGAACGGTTGTCTTGTGAGCTCATAGGTTAGTCTCGAAGGAGGGTTTTTTCCAGGCAAAGAACTTTTTTTTTAAATGATACATGGCCTTCACTCTTTCTAGTGTAGCTAGGTTATCCTTCGATAGGTGTTCCGAGATAATGTCTAAGACGTATGTCATGATGGGGTCTGTTTGTACGTAGACTTTTTTTTCTTAGCAGCATGTAGGTAAGCAACGCTCTGCCATGTGTTGTGAATATATGTGAAAGCTGGGGAAGGTTAGAGAATCAGAGAGTATCTGGCAGTGAATAGTATTATTCCGTGATCAGAGGAAGTGTATGTTCTCTGGCTTGACAGGTAGTAATAAAACATGGCTGCGTGCAATGACATTACTAAGGTTGAAAAACACATACAGTATATCAGAATGTAATGAAAGTGTCAGATGCAACCTGCTAAGTACAGAATGTATTGCGGGTTAGGGTAAGCCTTCGCCTGCAATAAATGGAGTGATCATTTAATGATTTGAATTTATGATTACTCAAAGTTGGCTGAGTTTAGAGACCTGTCAATATCTCATGATTCACCGGCAGGTAATTGCGGAGAGAATAAAACAAAAAAGAAGCATATCGGTCCAGTAGAACGGACGGACTGATTTGCCAAAGCTGTTTTTTAGTTAACTCTTTTAATATGTAGATTGTTTTTGTTAGTGGCTTTACGTCGCACCGACACAGTTAGGTCTGATGGCGACGATGGGATAGGAAAAGTCTAGGAGTTGGAAGGGATTCGAACCCACTATCTACCGGATGCAAGTTCACAGCCGCGCGTCCCTAACCGCACGGCCAACTCGCCCGGTTGATAAATATTGCTAGTTGAATTTCGTCGTGACTTTCTCACAATGAAAGTAACATTTGCGATCATAATAATAATAATAATAATAATAATAGGCCTAGTGTAGGTCTTTCGTGTTGGCGACGTAGAGGGGACCTGTGCGTCTATGAGGATGGGACCTATGATGAATTTAATGTTGAAGACGGCACACACACCCAGCACCCGGATCATCGGAATTAACCAATGAAAGTTAAAATCCATGACCCGGCCGGGAATCGAATCCGGGACTACCTGAACCAAAGGCCAGCACGCTAACCACTCAGCCATGGAGCCGGATATAATAATAATAATAATAATAATAATAATAATAATAATAATAATAATAATAATAATAATAATAATAATAATAATAATAATGAGTAAACTTCAGCACTTCAAACTAAATATATGAATGCTGAAAATTCGTATAAATATTCAACGAACATGACTGGTTTACTGATATTAATTTGTTGTAATTTTCTAATTCAACGTCATGAACATCCAGCCCCCAAACCAGGGGAATTAACAGTACACGGGGGTTGATTCTGAGAATTGAACCGGGGCTATCGGACCAAAGATAAGCATTCTATCCATTAAACCACAAAGCTGGACTTAAATTTACTGAGGACTTTAATATGCGAAACCTTAACCTACCATCTCCACTGATCAAGGTGTTGAATATTGACAGTAGCAGAGGCCAGGGCAGTGGTTTGTGAAGTAGCCTTAACATCATAGCAGGCCTTCCGTTGGTTATTGGCTGCAGCTAAAAGTGGATAATTATTTACGTTCACTAAACCAACCGTCGAAAAGGGGTAACCTAAATCTAGTGGCAGTCCACGTCTTAATCACAACATACACCACTGGATTTTTGGTACCATGCGAGAAGCAGCTCAATTGCTCATAATTGCCTGCAACCTGAAAGCGTTTGTGCTCGAGATTTGCTGATAGTCACCACCAACCAGGAAGACTTTTTTTTTTTTTTGCTAGGGGCTTTACGTCGCACCGACACAGATAGGTCTTATGGCGACGATGGGATAGGAAAGGCCTAGGAGTTGGAAGGAAGCGGGCGTGGCCTTAAATAAGGTACAGCCCCAGCATTTGCCTGGCGTGAAAATGGGGAAACCACGGAAAACCATTTTCAGGGCTGCCGATAGTGGGATTGGAACCTACTATCTCCCGGATGCAAGCTCACAGCCGCGCGCCTGTACGCGCACGGCCAACTCGCCCGGTACCAGGAAGACTAAAACGAAAAGTGAACTGAAATGAAGATTATGTTAATTAAAATAATCAGCGGCAGCTTCGTAAGTCATAATTTAAATGTATTCAGTCCAGAGATCGCAGCAAGGAATAATCACTTGGTTGGTCAATGGTCGGCGAATGCATTTGGGCTGTTATCACTGCGGGAGGAGTGAGAGGGATTTCAAAATATTTATCCTATCAAAATTGTATTTTGGGTATTCAGCCCGAAGGCTGGTTTGATCCTCCACAGTTCCGCCAACAGCTGTCATAGATATCCTAGGCGTTAATAAAGAGGCATGCTAGGGAAATGAGGAGTTATGTAGTTTCTCGTTGCTTTCCTCACCGAGCCAGGCGTTGCTATTGCATATCAGTCCGCCAAGTCATCTGAAATGCATGCAACAACCGACCCTATGAGTGACATTCTTACACCATTCGTAACAGGGACTGGCTTCATAAGGATCTCTCATACCTCTATCACTTTCGTATTGTCAATGACAAGGATGAGGCTGAGACAGATCAATGAAAGTAATAAATTTATTCTAGTCCATACCAGAAGACATAGTGCACTGTAAACACTACATCTCGCCAGCAAAAGCATATGACACAAGTTACGGCAAATTAATTCCCGAGGCGTTTTTGTCTTCAACATTTCTTCCTAACACCAGTAATAAGGGAGATATTTTGAGGTTTATATTTCATGCTTCCTTATAAGGTAGTATTCAAGTTTGAATTGCGAACCAAGGGATACGGTACCCTAAACTTAAATCGATGTCTACCTTAGTTTGAATGGAAAGTTTCAACAAAATGCGAGTGTATTCAGTGGTTATCGCGTGATGTTCGAACAGGCAGAGATATTTTTAGTGCCATCATCATCATCATCATCATCATAAGGTGTTCTGCCTATTCGCAGGTTTCTGACACCATAGCTGTCTCCATCTGTTCCTGTCCAGGGCCAGCTGTTTGGCAGTCTGGTATTGTCTTCCACTTTTCACTTCGTTCAACATTGTTGTTCTTCTCCTGCCTAGTTTCTTTTCCCCTTCCACTGTACCTTCAAGGACTGTTCTTAGAAATCCTTTTCCTCTCAATTTAAATCCCATCCATTTCGCTTTCCTCTTTTTAATTTTCTCCTTTTTAAATTTGTTGTACGTCGCGCCGACACAGGTAGGTCTTATGGCGACGATGGGGTATGAAAGGCCTAGGAGTGAGAAGGAAGCGGCCGTAGCCTTAATTAAGGTACAGTCCCAGCATTTGTCTGGTGTTAAAATGGGGAACCACGGAAAACCATCTTCAGGCTGCCGATAGTGGGGCTTGAAACCACTATCTCCCGGATGCAAGTTTAAACACGTTTAGGAGAGTTCTTTGTTCATAGAATGTTTCCAGTACTTTCACTTTATCCACCCATTTTATTTTATTTTGCTCGATCCTTTCCAACAGAACAAAGATGAACAAAGATGACACATAGCTCAATTGGTAGATCAACTGACGCGAAGTTCGGAGGTTGCGGGTTCGGGTCACACTGGTGTCCGGTTGACCATTTTTGTTCTGTACTCAACATCTTTTCAACACGTTCTAAATGAACGTAACACGACCTATTAAGTTGGAAGTCGATTTCGAACTCCATTCTCCTCCAAACACACATCTCGAATGCTCCAGTTCTTTCTTCTTCAACCAGGTTTCACAACCGTACAGAAAAAACACTCCACACTAAGCATTTAGCCAAACGTTTTCTTAACTCTATCCCCATCTGCTGCATAACAGGCGTTTCTTGTACCGGCATTTGTTTATTTTTGAAGACTTGTTTTGACATTGCTGTTCTTGTCCTTATTTATTTCTCACTCATCCAGTTGTCAGTTAGCATGCTCCCCGAATATCTGTACTGTGCAACGTGTTCAATATGACCTGTTTTTAACCGTCATATTTTCTTTGTCATACACTTTCATCACCTTAATTTTTTCTGTGTTTATTTTCGTTCCATACTCTTGCATTCTTTTTTTTTAAGTCTGGATAGTGTTCTTTGAAGGAATATGTTTTCTTCTCCAGGCAGTACCATGTCGCCAGCAAACCTGATACAGGTGATCTTTCGGCCTCGTATGATTACTCCTTTTCCTTCCACTTCTTAAATCTCGAAAAGAACTATATGCTTTCCCCATTCAGAGATTGCCATACGACAAAGACGACCGAAAAATATGCTTATACAATTAGAAATAAGAGGATTTGAAAGATTTTAAAAATAAGATTTAGTTTAGAGTCCATCGAAGTGATTACGTAAGATTGCAACTGAGCCCTTTAGAGCGGTATTTACAACTTCTAGAAGAAAGTCGTTATCTAGGGGAGAGTCCTTGCAGCAGTTTGCGAAGAAGCCTGGGGTCGTCTCTCTCGTACCAGTCATCAAACCGATGACCTGAATGTAGTGAAGTTGATACATTGACCTGTAACAAGGAATGTTTGGATTATAAATTGAGCATGGTTGCTCTAGGTATGACTATTCGTATGATCAGGTCTATAATAGTACCTATTCTCGACTCAGGATTGATGATTAACATGACGATACACCTTGTGCTTCCTGTTTCCGAGGTTCAGGAGACGTTTTCCTGAACAAAAAAGCATGTTTCTCTTAAAGCGTCAGCAATGGCAGATCTTATTTTATGGGGCATCGAATTCGCCGTACGAACAAGAATCCAAAACATGTGCAAGGGTTTCATACTCACTGTGGCATCGCCGACAGCGGTTATCGTTTTGAAACCTTTCAGGTACGGTTCTAACAGCACTGATGTTAGATGTCATTTTGATGGCTTCTTTCCTCACACGACTACTCAAATCTTCAGACTTGCTCATCCATCTATTAACAATACACGCCTTGTAAAGGATGACACCTTTTCCTTTGTGCATGAGTGAACGCCAGGACTGAAATTATCTTTTTCGCAAGCTTCACGAACAGTGACGTGCCTGTTATCCACGGCAAGTCTTTCTACCTCATGCAGCTTAAAGATGCATGAACCAAGTCGTGAGCTTGGTTAATGAACTTATTAAATGTTGAAAGCAGCTTTAGACAGGAGTTGATATATTTAAGAAATGCTCCCCATCTCGCCTTAAATACAGTATACAGTGCATACGGATATTCGTCATTCAATTTCAAAAGCTCTGAAACGTTAAAAACAAATTAATTCCCGCAAAGAAATCGGAAGGTCAGACAGACGTTATTGAAATGAAATGGCGTGTGGCATTTAGTGCCGGGAGTGTCCGAGGACATGTTCGGCTCGCCAAGTGCAGGTCTTTGGACTTGACTCCCGTAGTCGACCTACGCGTCGTGATGAGGATGAAATGGTGATGAAGACGACACGTACACCCAGCCCCCGTGTCAGCGAAATTAACCAATGATGGTTACAATTTCCGACCCTGTCGGGAATCGAACCCGGGACCCCTGTGACCAAAGGGTCAGCACGCTAACCATTTAGCCATGGTGCCGGACAGACGTTATTGATGTAGGTATTTACAAAGAAGATGGCTGCATCACCCTCAGTCGTAGCTCTACTAATTACGATTACTCAGACAGAAGAGGAACTGCCTAGCCGAGGCAGTATAATCGATATCAGCTTCCCTGCAGCTGATCTTCAGACTTCCGTTTATAAGATCTAGTACTTTAAATACTAGATTATCTTTGGCGTCCTCCGGTATAACCCGTATATAAATATGTTTTCCTTACGGGTTTCCTGCTGACGCTTTCTCTCTTTCCACTTCAGTTCCTTTATCTCTGCTTTCATTTTCTTGACCTTGTCTTTCAAACTATTTCCTTTTTGTTCTGATCCAATATGCTTATGCATTCCTTTAATTCTCTTAATTCCTAGGCTTGCTCCCGTAGAAGCTCTCTGGTCTGTTCTGCCTGGAAAGCCACCCTGACAAAATTCCCTTTATCTTTTCCATCTCTTCCCATCGAACGGACCAGAAGGACGGACTCCAGGGTTCGCTTCCACACCTCCGTTGGCCAACAACACCACCACTAGGGAAGCTGCCATCAAAATGGTGGTTAAGCCCAGTCTGATGTCCGGTACTGTATTCAGTAGCACGCCTGCCGATCCTACAACGCCCGTGACAACGACCTATCGCCACCCGCTATTGCAGAATAGCAATCCCATGTCAGCACTCCCTTACTATACAACCTTCCTCTTCGCTTGCACGATTAAAGGCGTGCTCGTTTCGTCAGGAAATCAGGCATTTTAGAAACGAGATTTCCACTTCTGAAGAGGCACATGGCTATGTTCACTCAGCCTACATCAGAAATGACTAGGAGGAAAATTCCTGGGGACGAAGTCACCCACTCTGTCCAACTTAATTCTACGTCATCATCAAATAACCGCTCCAAGCCACTCAATATTTTTCAGCAATTAATGTTGAGAATGCCGTTGACTTTTAAATAAATTATTCCTGCCTTTAAATTTAAGTTGTCTCAATCGGTAAATAATCCAGCTTTAATTTAAACCTGTCTGATCCAACCCAGATAGTTCCCTTGTCAGCCGGTGGATATTTCTTAAACACTTTGTCTCTATCAATATTTATGTTCTTTTACCACACCTAGTCTACCAAATTCCATTCTTAAGACTACGATAGAACTTACATTTAGACATGATACAGGCTCTTTGGGCTTATTCCGTGTCTAGAAAATAAGGTGAAATTCTTTACGTTTCGCAGTGAACATTGCTCTGCGTCTTCAGAGGAAAATATCGACTGTTCACGAGAAACACTTCTCCAAGAATAAAAGTTTGAATTTAGACGTTAGTAATAGAATTCACGGCCGACTTGATGCGTCGCTGGTCGCTCTAGCCGCTCTAGTTAGCTCCTTGTGTAAAAATGTAAGTGGTACGTTCATTCGTCACCAGATAGCTCGCCGAACGCGGTACAACGCTAGCATTCGAAGCGGAAGCTGACGGCACCATCAGAATCTATCTGGAAGGGGGTCACATAACAGGTGTACACACACATTATGAAAGCATGGCACTAACACAAGCCTGGAATGAAACATCTGGTGACGAGGAACGTACGAATTGGGAAAACACAGAAACGAAATAGTGAAAGGACAAGGAAGAGAACTACCTACGTAAATTCTTAATTGCTGGTAACCACGTATAGGGGAGCTGTGGAAATACGTAGAAATTCTAGCAATTTCAACAGGGACACTGTCTGTCAATTAAGTAACACATGGTTTCCAGCCATTAAGGACTTACGTAGGTAGTTCCCTTCCCTATCCCTTCACTATTGTCATCTCGTTTTCCAAATTTATACGTCCCTCATCACCAGATGTTCCATTCCAGGCTTGTGTCAGTGTCATACTTTCATTATGTGTGTTACGTTATGCGAGCCTCTCCCAGACTGATTCTGATGATGCCGTCAGCTTCCGCTTCGAATGCTAGCGCCGTACCGCGTACGGTGAGCCATCTGGTGACGAATGAACGTACCACTTACACTTCTATTACTAACGTCTAAATTCAAACTTTCATTCTTGGAGAAGTCTTCCTCGTGAACAGTTGAGATTTTCTTCTAAAGACCCAAAGCACCGAGCTCGATAGCTGCAGTCGCTTAAGTGTGGCCAGTATCCAGTATTCGGGAGAAAGTAGGTTCGAATCCCTCTGTCGGCAGCCCTGAAGATGGTTTTCCGTGGTTTCCCATTTTCACACCAGGCAAATGCTGGGGCTGTACCTTAATTAAGGCCACGGTCGCTTCCTTCCCAGTCCTAGCCCTTTCCTGTCACATCGTCGCCATAAGACATTTCTGTATCGGTGCAACATAAAGCCAATAGAAAAGAAGACGCAACGCAAAGTTCTCTGCGAAACGTAAAAATTTTCACCTTATTTTCTTGACACGGCATAAGCCCAAAAAGCCTATATCATAAGTATGGCCCGTGAAAGCATCAATGGTAACTGAACTTACATTTACTGTATTGCTTTTATCCTTAACATACAAAATGTCAACTGTTGAGTTTTCGCCGGACTACTGATCTCTGGAAATGACTTTAGATGCAGCTTTTTGTAGTTTTCCCACGTTTCCGTGAGTAATTCCGCATTCTGTTATCTGTATCGTCCATCCGCACCTCCCATTAGTCAACATGTCTCTACAAATCCCTGTGCAGCACAGCATTTCTCGAAATGTTCTTATTTCTCCCCTGTGTCTCTCACTCATTCGTCAGCCTAAGCTCGCTACTTCGCAAACGTGGGAAGCAAAAACGAGTCCACGCTCGTGTTATTACTTGCAACCTCTTGTTTTCGGCTTCTTTCTTCGAGAGATTGAAGAGTCCATGAAATCTTTCAGTTCTCCACATTTCATTGTCCTTCATCTTCTTTACTCCATACTTTCATTTCTCGATAGTTTTTAACCCTTCTTCTACCTTTATTTATTTATTTATTTATTTATTTATTTATTTATATATTTATTTATTTATTTATTTATTTATTTATTTATTTATTTATTTATTTATTTATTTATTTATTTATTTACACCAGAGATAGTATCTTATCTTACCTTAAAGCTCCGGATTCGATTTCCAGCCAGTTCAGGGATTTTAACTGATTCTTTTACAAGCTGCTTTACGTCACACCGACACAGAGTGGTCTTATGGCGACGATGAGATAGGAAAGGGCCAGGAGTGGGAAGGGAAGGGCCGTGGTCTTAATTAAGGTACAGCCCCATCATTTGCCTAGAGTGAAAATGGGAAACTACGGAAAACCATCCTCAGGGCTACCGACAGTGGGATTCGAACCCACTATCTCCCGAATACCGGATACTGGCCGTACTTAAGTGACTGCAGCTATCGAACTCGGTGATTTTAATTCTGGACTGAGGGCTGGAACGAGGTCTATTAACCTCGTGAGACCAGGTAAGGAGTTGACCGATACGAGAGGCAGCGCACTTGATCGCAGAAACCAAGAAGTACCTCTGAGAATGTCGTTACGCTGACCACGTGACACTCCAGGGCATTATATGTTGAGGCCATTTGGTTGGGCAGTACTCATCTTCATAGGCTAAGCTAAGTTATGCCACGCAACATGACAAAAAATAGCTCCAATGAAATTATATGGAATGGGAAACACGGCAACGACTAAGCAATGACAAGCTAAATATCATAGATCGTCAAGGAGGCAATTTTCGTACCGCATGCGCACAATCAGTTGTTTTCTCGACTTCTACCAAACAGTCGTTTCTTGTGTGTGGAGTTCATGGATTACTTCAATACAGTAACTATTGATTGTTTCTGTGTTTGTTAATTATCGTGGAAGGCGGATGAAATGAAATGGCCTATGGCTTTTAGTGCCGGGAGTGTCCGAGGACAAGTTCGGCTCGCCAGATGCAGATCTTTTGATATCACCCCCGTAGGCGACCTGCGCGTGGTGATGAGGATGAAATGATGAAGACGACACATACACCCAGCCCCTCTGCCAGCGAAATTAACCAATTAAGGTTAAAATTCCCGGCCCTGCCGGGAATCGAACCCGGAACCCCTGTGACTAAAGGCCAGCACGCTAACCATTTAGCCATGGAGCCGGAATGAAAGGAAGAAAGACTGATTGAAGAGTTACAAAAATATCCTTGTCTTTAAGATACAACATCAAATTATTATAGAGTCATAACCAAGAAAAACAACTGTTGACAAAAGTATAAGTGAAACTTTTGAAATTGATTGCACGTGTCATTTATTGCTTTTACATAAATTTTTACCCTATATTCTATAATTTGTGTACTTCTTATTCATTGTTTCTTAATATCATCCTCAATAATAGAGGGAAGTTCATGAAACTGTTCCTGATTTAGACAAAACTAAATATTAAATTCTTCAGCATTCCCATACATTGTTTGAATCAAATTATGGAATCCGCCTTCTTTTCCTTCTTCCAATTTTACGTATCCAAAATCGTATTCTCATTTTGTTTCTTTCTCTTTGTTTTTCTTCCACGACAACAGCCAATAAAAAAAAAGCCTCGTCTTCAATTAATTCAGCCATCATTTAACAGCTGCCTAGCATAGTTCAGCCTAGCGTTTTATTCGTGTCTTAGCACAATATTTTTTTTATTATTTATTTATTTATTTACAATAGTTCCTTCTTTTTTCCAATCATAGGGATCATCTTATTGAGACGTCTGCTGATGTGTTCAAACCTGATTATTAATATTGGGACTAGGATAGGTAAATTAGGACTTGAAATGTGGTATTATCCTGGCATCTGTATGGTGATTGTGTGTGGGAGAAAATCGGGGAAATTCTCACTCAAAATAGTGGCCGTAAGACGCCGTAGACTATGATCGAATTACTCAATATTAACGTCTCAGTTCTCTCGTGGGGCACGATTGAACACATTTGGCTATGATGGTAGGTTTCACAGTTCATCAAAATAAAATTAGAATGCCAATAATACAAAAAGTCTGAAACTAACGTATGGAATTAAATCCATACTTCAGAAAGTTGCGTATGAATTTTCTAGCAGAAGGTCAATATAGATGCTTAAAGCGAAAACTGCGTTGTGATTCATCCGTACCAGGACGTTATTACTGACCTGTATTTCACCCAGTACTTGAGAATATTCGAAATAACTCGCGCAATTTTCTACTACAGTTTGCTACTCTTTGGTCTTTACTCTCTGAAGTGAATTTACATTATCACTGATGTTGACAACAGATTTTTCCTGTGTCAAGGACCGGAAGAATATGTTTGAAGTAATCAAGGTAGTAGAGAGAGGAAAGAGAAGGAAGTATGTGGGTGGAAGGTACGTTTCTCGCTTCTTCAAGCATATAAGAAAGGAAATAACCAGGGCTGCAAGAATCCCAGGCATCCTGTCGTCGTAGTGACGGGAAGAGATGTGTAGGCACCTAAAAATGTTCTAATTGTGGCTGGTAAAGTCCAATATGGGGCAAACACAATGTTTTCAGGGTTCCATTTAGACTCTAAAAATTATATAATAATTTGGGGTACTTTAAAGATCTCGATAGTAAGATTTTTATTAGTTTCTTTGTTTTTTGCTGCAATCTCTCTAACGTAGCCTATTTGAATACGGGAATTATAATGTTTGTAAGTGGTTATAAGCGTCGACTACAAGTAAACAGTGACTAGAATCGATATGAGCTGTCAATATGCAATGCCGGACAAAAATGTTTAACACCCAGAAGGAGTGGTTGAAAGTGAATGAAACTATATGCTGAAAGACCATGTGCCTTTACTGAACTGATTACAATAGGGGATGAAAGAGACAAGGCCGTTGGCAGTTACAGGGGGATGTTGGCGCCAGGTCAGTAAGGGGTCGCAATCTCCCCCCACCGGCCGGGCCGCAATGCATGCACCTATGCGGTTCGGAATGGTGCCATACAGCCTTTGGAAGTTCATCCACATATTGTTGCAGTTGTCCCTCCAGATCCCGCAGGTTGGTACTGGGACGGAGTCCCCTTCCAATGTCACCCCACACGTGTTCAATAATGGAGAGGTCTGTGGATCTTACTGCACATGGGGGGGGGGGGACCCCAACGTGCTCTAGGCTGTCCATAGACACACGTGATGTGTGTGGACGTGCGAACGCAGAATGTCTGTGACGTATCGCTGCGCCGTCAAGCACTATTAGAGGTGACCTGAACGCATATCCTATGGCTCCCCACACCATGATACCAGGGATTATGCCTGCGTGTCTTTCTACAATATGGGCAGGATCTACCCTCGATGCCGCCAAACCCGCACACGATGGTCATCGGAGGTCATGGAGAAGCGGGACTCATCACTGAACACAATGCGATGCCATTCGTTCTCTGTTCATGCCTCCCGGGCAAGGAACCACTCCAAACGCAGGCGTTGGTGTTCTGGTGTCAATGGCAACCGACGCATGGTGCGGTAGGACCCCAATCCGGCGGATGCGAGTCGTCGAAATACTGTGCGGGAACTCCTAGGATGTTGTAGAGTCTCCAGTACATGTTCGCGGGTGCCGAAGATATGGGATCCCGCAATACTTGGCTCGCCATACGACGGTCCTCCCTCGGGGTGGTATTTCTTGGTGAACCCGAACCTGCACGACGTGATTGGTTGCCCTCATATACCCAATAAGTCCAAATCGGGCCACTGTGACATGTGAATGGCCCACATGCCTGGCAATAGCACGATACGACCAACCAGCCTCACGCAGTCTTACAGTGCGGCCTCTGTCAAGTGCTGACAATTGATGGATAGGCTGTCTAACGCGTCTGCGAGACCTCCCGGGTGCTTCGTACTGTACGCAGTATTCTCTGCACGTCCTGCTTAACTGTCTGACTTACAGCAGTTGACTGGTAACAACTTATCAGCAACAGGACGTTGCCATCACGAATTCACTCTGGTGGGCGTTCTACTCACTACAGATCCTTGTAACTCTAAACATTTACTCATACATCAATGGTATGCATGTACAGTATGCCGAAATGAGATAATATTGAACGACTCTTACTGGGTGCTTAATTGTTTTTGTCAAGCAGATCGCTCATAAATCTCATGTCACGGAGCTAAGCTATCGGTCTTGATGCCAGATTTTCTCCGTTATGTTCGTTATGTACTGCACTACTAAGCGGTAAATATTGTTCATGCCAAGGCCAGTTTTGTGTCCATTAAGTGAAGCGCCGATACTAGTGAATATGATTAATATTAAACGTAGTAATAATAATAATAATGGCGTGCGGCCTCCAAAGGGGCCTGGTGCAGGTCTTTCAATGTGACGCCATATAGGCGACCTGTGCGTCTGTGAGATGAATTCTAATGCTGAAGACGCCACACACACCCAGCCCCCGAGCCATTTGAATTAACCAATTAAGGTTAAAATCCCCGACCCGGCTGGGAATTGAAACCCGGGACCCTCTGAACCAAAGGCTAGTACGCTAACCATTTAACCATGGAGCCGGACAACATAGTAATAATTATGGTCAAATCAAAAAATTGGCACAGCACTGGTATTTTCAAACTAAAAGATATAGACGTGTTAGTAGGAGCGAAAATACAGAAACAGATGTGACGGCTGAAGGGTATGAGATCGAGCTGTGAATACCATAGGAGTAAGCAAGTGAATTATATTTCTTTACGTCTGACTCCTAAGAAATATTGCTGGCTATTGGTATTTTTCTGATTTTGATATACCTATACCTTTAAACATGGCTGCACGCCAACTTTTATTTATGGGAATATTGTGCACTTACTCTTTCATATCTCAAACATTCTCCTCAATATTTTTTTGAGGTTTGATTTTTTTAAACTTACCGGGCGAGTTGGCCGTGTGGTTAGGGGCGCGCAGGTGTGAGCTTGCATCCTGGAGATAGTGGGTTCGAACCCCACTGTTGGGAGCCCTGAAGATGGATTTCCGTGGTTCCCCATTTTCACACCAGCCAAATGCCTTTCCTAACCCATTGTCACCATAAGACCTATCTGTGTCCGTGTGACGTAAAGCAAGTAGAAAAAATAACTTGTGCTTTCAGGAAGCGTTTAAGCCCACAAAAACTATAGACTATTGCTTTGGTAAAGAACTTTCCCAACTGCTTTGCACTTACGCTGTTTTGCTTCCTAACCCCAATTCGATTCCCCTATCCTCTCAGCTCCTGTCCACTCGCGGAGTTTTGAGAATGTTCGATTACGTACGGGTCGCTGGAACCAAGTTTTAATTTTCTAGTATGCCTGGAAGTGCTTCATTAATTCATGTCTATTTTCATTTTTATATATACCGTAATGAATCTACATTTCGACTTTCATTTATTAGTATATAGGTTGTAACCGTAAAGTATGGCCAAATTTCAGGACACATCCTTCACACACAGAAGAAGAAAATCTTTATTTCCACATCAGAACTCATTTTCTACAATTCTACATAGTACATTAATCATGGGAAACGCACAGGTACAAAACGCAACTCTTTCTTACATAACATGAATCCATTAGCGTTGATACATCAGGAACACATCAGCGCATCTGGGATTCAATACGACGGCGGGCTGATGCAGGTATCAATGCTAATGGAAGACATTTTGCTCATTTCATATGAGAGTTTCATGTGATATCCTGAATGAATGCATTATGTAGAGTTGTGGAAAATTAGTTCTAACAAGGAAATAAACCGTTTCCGGATTTGTGACCATATAACGTACGTATTTTCTTCTTCTACGTGTGGAAAAATGAGTCGTGCAGTGGCATAAGTAAGGCTATATCCCACATGAGGCGCTTGTACTCTTTGTTATAAATAGATACTAAAACATAATAATGTAACAGAGTGAAATTTATCGGAGGGATGTCAGATGAATGTGAAATTAAAACAGTGGTCAGGCAGGGGGATGGGCTTTCCCCGATTCTTTTCAATATCGGCCTGGAAAAGGTAATAAGAGTATGGGGAGAAAGACGTAAAGAAAGGGGACTCCATCATGAGGTAAGATTAGGTTCAAAGCACAAAGGGCTTTGTGTAAACTGCTTGGCCTTTGCTGATGACGTAGCAATCCTCCCTGGAAGTACAGAGACTGCCTTAGTGCAAATCAACCTTCTGAAAGAAATAGCAGGAAAATTTGGACTTCAGATATATTTTAAGAAATATTAGGGATTCACCCACAGCGCTAAAAACAGAGTGCGGGAAAATCCACATAGTTAATAAATTTAAATACCTAGGTGAAATAATTCAGATTAATGGACTCGATAGGGAAGCAAACAGATCAAGAGCAAGAAAACTGGAACTAACACACCAACTCGCTAAAGATACCTACTATAAGAAGAATTTCTCAAGGAAAACTAAAATCAAACACTACAACACAGTAATCAAACCAGAGTCTGTATGTCACAGAATCCATGTTTTCTATGAAGACTGGTGAAATAGGTAGGTAAGGGTTATTCTGCCCGAAGGCAGGTCCGAACCTCCGCAGAAGTGTTCCTGAGCCGGAGTTTACGAGCGGTAAGGTGGCCAGTTCCTTTCCGCTCCACCATTCCCTTACCCCCCACCAACAGCGCGTGGCAACCCATCCAACTCCTGACCACGCCCAATGTTGCTTTACTTCGGAGATCTCACGGGATCCGGTGTTTCAACACGGCTACGGCCGTTGGCGGTGAAATAGAAGAGATAGAGAAAAAAGAAAGGAAAATATTGAGGAAAATTTGGGGACTATTGAAAACGAAGGATGGAGAGACACAGATCTATACAAGGATTGAGGAGAATTTTTGTTTTTTGGTCACATAATGAGGATGGATAACAGAAGATTGACAAAACAAGTGTTTAACCATGTTTACATGAGCAAGAATGGCAACCAGTGGATCTAGGGAGTAAAAAAAGTGATGACAGAGATTTTCAATTTTTTTCTATTGGCTTTACGTCGCACCGGCACAGATAGGTCTTATGACGACGATGGGACAGGAAGGGCTAGGACTGAGTAGGAAGTGGCGTTGGCCTCAATTAAGGTACAGCCCCAGCATTTGCCTGGTGTGAAAATGGGAAACCACGGAAAACCATCTTCAGGGCTGCCGACAGTGGGGTTCGAACCCACTATCTCCCGAATACTGGATAATGGTCGCACTTAAGCGACTGCAGCTATCGAGCTCGGTGACAGAGATCTGAATAACAGACAATGCAATACAAGACAGAACAACTTTCAGAAGGTTGATTGATACAAAATTTCAAGGGTTTCCAGGAGAAGGAACAAAGGAAAGGTAATAATAACATCTGGACACAAGAGAGGAGGAAACAGCAAAGTGAAAGGATGAAGAACTATTGGAATTCAATAAAAGAAGGATTAAGATGAATACACGTGGTTATTTTCCCTGGTCCTTACATGGCCAAAATCGAAGAAAGAAAGAAAGAAAGAAAGAAAGAAAGAAAGAAAGAAAGAAAGAAAGAAAGAAGAATGTAACATAAAACTTCCCAGTCTGTCAAATACACATTTTCAGTATAAATCATAACACATACACATAACTGTAAAAAACACACTAATATACAAAGAATCACTTTTTAAGTGATTTGATAGAATCTGAGGATGTTCTTGTAGAACGAAACATGTCACTCTTTGTATGATAGTGTGTATGATTTTACAGGTATGTTTATTGTGTTATAATTTATACTGAAAATGTTGTGTGTTTGACAGACTGGAAAGCTTTTATGTTACATTTTACTAAGTCGACACTGGAAAGTATGGCTTCCTTCTTAACAAAACATAATAAAATAATAAAAACATGCATTTGCAAAAACACCCGTTTAAAATATATAGGCCCATATATATAATTACTATTTATGCCCCCTCCCCGTAAGGGTCCCGATACCTCAGGTGGCAGTGCGCCGGTCTCTCACCGCTGGATTCCGCGGTTCAAATCCCCGTCACTCCAAGTGAGATGTGTGCTGGACAAAGCGGAGGTGTGACAGGTTTTCCTCCCGATACTCTCCCTTTCCCCGTCATCTTTCATTCCAGCAACACTCTCCAGTATCATTTCATTTCATCTGTCAGTCATTAATCATTGCCCCGGGAGAGTTCGACAGGCTTCGGCAGCCGGCACAGTTCCTATCCTCGCCGATAGGTTCATTCATATCATTCCTAACCCGGTTGAAATCGGAAACAGGCTGTGGATTTTCATTTCTATTTTTCACTCCCCCCCACAAAAAATGTATTTAAATGGACCCCTGCGCATTTAAAATGTGTTATTATTATTATTATTATTATTATTATTATTATTATTATTATTATTATTATTATTATTATTATTATTATTATTTCCGATGAGGCCTGCTAAGGACCACGTGCCAATTTCAATTCAGTTCTTCATACTTTGTTCTTTTCTCTTCCGCTCCTTCCAATATTCTTTCATCCTTTTACTATGCTGTTTCCTTCTGTCCTCGGACCACTTCGCACCAGGCTTCTTGTTCAATCTTCCTTGGAATCCTTCCATACTTACTACCCTCCTTCTAAAAATTTATCTGTCCATAATTTCTTCTTCTTTTACATTATTTCTTTCCAAATCTTTCTATACTTCTTTAATCCAGCTAGTTGTTGCCTTTTTGTCCCAAAGGTACTTAAAAATCCTTTTTGTTAATCTGGAATCATCTATTCTGTAAATATGTCGGAAAAATTGCAATCTCCTTTTTCTTATGGTTTCTGTTATGTTTTCTATGTCCCTGTATATTTCATCATTAGATCATAATTTCCATGCTTCTGTTGTTTTCACAGGGCCTAAGATTTTTCTCATGATTCTCCTTTCGAGTACCTCAAGTTTATCTAATCTATAGTTTAGTACCAGGCATTCACTTGCATAATAAGCATTCCGGTTTCACCACTGTATTTTAAGATTTTTAGATAGACACTTTTTGTTATAAAAATTATTTGTGATACCATATGCTCTTTCCATCTTGTGTACCCTTTCTTCTACTGCAGATTTGTCTAAACTATTTTCTTGAATTATTTCTCCCAGATGTTTGAATTTCGTTAGTCTTTCCAATAGACCAATATCTGTTTGCCAAAAATTTGGAGCATTCCTGATGTTTGTAATGAATTTTGTTTTTTCTATTATTATTATTATTATTATTATTATTATTATTATTATTGTTGTTGTTGTTATTATTATTATTATTATTATTATTATTATTATTATTATTATTCCCAAGGAAAAGTCGTATCTGCGCCACTGATGTACTGAAAGTTTGGTCGTGCGTTATTGTTACACTCTGTAAATTGCTTGCTCAACATACGAGATCTTCAGGGATGTTACTTCTTGTGGATCACCCTGTGTTAATCCGTCCTGTCACGAAGCGCAATGTCTCCTCCTTATACCGGTACTCTACAACAATTTTACGGGTTGTAGCCTGAGGCTTGTCGCGTATTCATTGAAAATTCTATCTCTATGCTTTATGAGGTTAGTATCACCGCCGTTCCTCGTAGCCGAATACATTTCTGTTCCTGGAAGAGAAAAATAAAACCGTGACTGGCTTGCAGGTCTAAGGAGCCTGGAAGTGAACCTTGAGGGAGGCACAGCGGGGGAGCTTTTAATTTCTCCCGCTAGAGCACTGAGAGGCTATTACCTACAAGATAACATGATACACTTTATGTGCTACTGAATATAAGCGATAACGCGAATTTTATTCTTTCCTTAAAGTTGCCCATAACATTATTTTACACCTGTGACGCACAGCTCAGTGGGCGACTTATCAGTTTACTACTAACTGCTACAAGAGCTGTAAATAGCAGGGAAATTCTCAGGAGTGTACAAACTAAAATGTCAAGTTTATGTAGGATGCAAATTACTTCGAATAATAATGGTGACTTCATCTCTTCTTTATCTTTAGTTTTTGCCGGACTGAGTGGCTCACTCGGTTGAGGCGCTGGCCTTCTGACCCCAACTTGGCAGGTTCAACCCTGGCTCAGTCCGGTGGTATTTGAAGGTGCTCAATGGATCAGCTTCGTGTCGGTAGATTTACTGATACGTAAAAGAATTCCTGTTGGGCAAAATTCCGGCACCTCGGCGTCTCCGAAAACCGTAAAATATTAGTGGAATGTAAAGCAATTATTATTATTATTATTATTATTATTATTATTATTATTATTATTATTATTATTATTATTATTATTATTATTATTATTATTATTATTAACATCTCTAGTTCTTAACCAACAGTACGCGTCAGACCATCAGCTCGCGGGACGCAGTGTTACAGTACAATAACATAAAATAAACATTGGACGCCAGGAAAATACTGTATTTATTTTAAATTTTGAATATTCACAATTGAAGTTAATTTTACCGTATACGGTTAATCAATGTCGTCGCTTAAGAATGGAGAACTCGAAATTTTGTTTTATTATTTCTACGGATTGCTCAGTAGAGATCACGAAGCAAAATATCCAGTAGAATTGCTCAAAATGAACACCACCATCTCGAATCTCGTGTATTTATGACACTTGTCTACAGATACGTCGTAAATACAAAGTAAAAAACTTCTCTCTTTCTACCGCTTTTTCCCACACCCGTAGGGTCGCGGGTGCAAACTGTGTCGCACATGTGGGTTTGGCCCTGTTTTACAACCGGATGCCCTTCCTGACGCCAACCCTATGTGGAGGGATGTAATCACTATTGCATGTTTCTGTGATGGTTGGTAGTGTGGTGTGTTGTCTGATTGTGAAGAAGAGGGTGTTGGGACGAATACAAACACTCAGTCCCCGAGCCTGAAGAATTAATCAGACGTGATTAAAATCCCCGACCCGGCCGGGAACCGAACCCGGAATTCCCTAAACCGAGGGCCTCAACGCTGACCATTCAGCCAAAGAGTCGGACAAAAAACTTAGAAGAATAAAATAATGATTGTGTATGTATCAATATGACCATTATCAAATTTAGCTCTTAGTTTGTATTGATACAAGTTTGTTTTTCTTATTTAACCATAAGACAATTTCTTCGCTCTCTTGTAAAATCAGGTTTTTGGTATTATTAAGCGACGATATTCCACTAGTGCTTCCTGGTAATTATTGCAGATATCTTCCTTCTAGCAATGTATCCCTGTGCGTGGAACGAGTATTGTCTGTGAAAGTGATAATGTGATATTAAAGTACGTTTAAGTTAATCCAGAACCTGAAAAAAATAAAGTATAATTGTCGGGTATTAGTAAATTAGTTGAAATTTACAACATTTATATTATGCCTTGATTGATTAAGCTCTTTATCTTTTAATGTGTTTTTGATTGTATTTAGTAATGCACGGTACATCAATCATTCAATTAAATTTAAATTATCGGTATTGTTCTTATTTTTCTGTATCACATGACCAAACTATTCTAGTTCCCCTTTTATTTATTTTTTAAGTGGAACTTAGTACTTCAGTTCTCTTTTCTAATCTATCCATCACCTCGGAATTTCTCACTCTTTCTGTTCACATTCGAAGACCCTCATTTTGAAGGCTTCCAGTTCTGAAAACGTTCGATGTGTTGATCAGACGTTAAACCACTAGAAGAAAAAAAGAAGGAAAATTTCCAGTCTTTTGCGCATGGTCTTCAATCTTTTCATCTCGTGTATCAGTGAGGGAAATATGTCGCCCCTGATCATGTGAAGTCTTAGATCCAAGTTTAGATGGCGATATTTTAAGCAATAAACAAAGCATGTGACACACAAATGAATAGGTAAAAAATATAGCGGTATAAGTAACATTTTATGTTTTCTGAGAAAAATACCTTTAAACATTTCAACGCCAATGTAAAGTCATGAGATGTAAAATAAAATTTATGAGAGAGGACTTTATGGAATTTAAATAAAACCATATATAGTTAACTCATACTTCTATGACATTGTTGCTTAATGCCACTTCCAAAAAGGTGTACTTTAAATACATTCACTCTATCATTACTTCATCACTTCTATACATACCAGGGTAATATTATTCCTCACCTGCAGCTGCAGACACATTGCACTGTTGGATGTTTCGCCACAAGGATGATCTGTGTTGATGAACTCTACCCAGAGGGCGCCCAAGAAATGTACGTGCCTGGTACTCTGATGTACTCTTAGACTGTATCAGATTCTTGTAGAAGTTCTGATGTACTAGAGGTATAAACTGTAATGTGGACATCAAGTCATCAATTTTTGCACACTGCAAAAGTATGTTAATTACGGTGTGCTTATTATCTAAAAGTATACTCGCTAGTTTTTGTATGGCACATAGTTCAAGTTCTGTCACTGCTGCATCTGATGGAAATAGCCTTAATAAGATTTACCTTGTTCAGGTATCCCCAGCCGAAGCCTCTTCTGATTCATATTCCTCACTTGTTTGAGGACCACACGGAATAGGTTTGAATGAACTGTCACTAATGAACAGAATCTTCAATCAAACACAAGTACAAGACATGCCTGTAGAAACCTTCTCCCACCTCGTAACTTGAACCGTTACGGCATTCCATACAGGTTTAAAGTCGATGAATTCAATTGTACCACCTATCGCTAAACAGTAGTAGCTGACGCTCTAAATGTTTAAATTTAACATATTGGCAATAAACATGGTGTCCTTCTGGCTGTACACCATGCGAAGAGACAAACAGCAGAGAAAATGGCACACGGCATAACGGAAGATAATTATCATGTCTATTATTCTGGAGATATTATTTTACAAGTTGCTTTCCGTCGCACCGACAGAGATATGTCTTATGGCGACGTCGGGACAGGAAAGGGCTAGGAGTGGAAAGGAAGCGGCCGTGGCCTTAATTAAGGTCCAGTGCCAGCAGTTGCCTGGTGTGAAAATGGGAAACCACGTAAAACCATCTTCAGGGCTGCCGACAATGGGGCTCGAACCCACTATCTCCCGAATAATGGATACTGACCGCACTTAATCGGCTGCAGCTATCGAGCTCTGTGAAGACATTATCGACCATAAATAGTTTTATTTCATTTATCCCTCACCAGATTTCAACATATTCTTTAATTACACTTTCATTCTTTCGTAAATAACATTTCTTGTATTTTCTTCAAAATGTATTATTATTAGACCCTATTCTTCTTCCAAAGACCGTAACGACCAAAACTACACGATCTCACCAACACCAGAAGGCGCCAATGTGCGCGTTAGCACACTCGAAGACCACAAAACACTAACAAAAATACTTCCAGAAGCCAACATCAATTTCTTTGCGTACTCAGCAACTAAAAATCAATTCAAACAACTAGTCATTAGGGGTTTGCCTGTAGACACTACCACACAAGAAATCGAACTCGACTTGAAAGATAAAGGCTACCAGCCATATAAAATTATTCAAATGCACCGAAACAAGACATTTACTTACCCATCGACAACAGCTAATTCTGGAATTACTGACATAACAAAAATTCTTAAAATTCCAATCACACTAGATAAAAATAAATCCAACCCCCACAATGATAGACTACAACAATGCTACAACTGCCAAGATTTCGAATATTCACACACTACGTGTTTTATGATCCTCAAGTGTGTGAAATGTGCCGGCCCACACAAACCAGAGGACTGTCCAATCACCACAACAGATAAACTCAAATGTGCGAACTGTGGAAGCCACGGACACCCAGCCTCGCACATATTATGTTCCAAATACCAAGCCTACCTGCAGAAAAAACAACTCATAAAAGGCACAGACAAACCAAACTTAACATCACACGCTAACACTACCACTCAGACCTCACCGGGCCCTCTACTACAGGACATACAGGATATTCCCATGCACACTAACAGATTTCACTTACTTGAATCAGACTTTCCCTCAACACTAAAGTCAGAACAGAATACACCCCAAACCCTCGCTACAACACTAAACTATAAAGAAGCGATAATAAACACAAAACCCTCAAAACGCACATCTCAAAATAACAATGTCGCAACTTCAAAACCACCAACTCCTCCAAAATCACCACGCCCACAAAGAAAACGCTCTGAAAGATCTACTAGAGATCGATACAGACACCAACCCTCACTGTCCATAAACCCAACTTCAGGCACCGATACCTCACCAGAGCGCCCCACTCAAACACAAACACCAAAACCTACACTATATAAAACACTGACACACCCTACAAACAATAATTCCACCACCACTAACAATCTCCCACTCCTCTACCTGAACACAATTTTACCAGATACAAACTACCATCTGATACCACAGAATCACTTAAATACCTCATACAAGAAGTCCAAACGCACATGGAGACCATGATAACAAACACTGTTAATGCCATAAACGCAATATTACGCACCCTAACATATCTGGCATTCACTATTACACAACACACCGTTCAAGGCTAGAAAACCACTCCGCATTACTACCTGGAACGCTAACGGCCTTAAAGACCCCGCAAAAAAAAAGGCCGAGCTCAAGCAATACTTAGCTGACTATAATATTGACATATTGCTTGTCCACGAAACTAAATTAAAACCCAACAAAAGCTTCACATTACCCCAATACATCACATGCAGTACAGACAGAGACGGAGACGGCCTTGGAACATTCATTGCTATTAATCGACGCATTACACACACACACAAATCTTCCTCCCCGCTAAACGTACCATTGAGGCAACAGCAATACAAATAGATGACGGCCCCGAACACATCACAATAATTTCAGAATACCTCTCACCAGACAGAAGACTCATTACAAACGATTTGGATCTCCTGCTAGATTTTGAACATGTCATATTGGCGGGAGTTCTAAGTTGTTAGCACACAGATTGGAATAGTAAAATAAACAACAATCACGATCTCAAACTACTCACCCACTTCTTACAGCACGACTATTTCATAATTGCCCCCCTCCAACCAATATTTTACTGGTGGAGAACTAATACTTTACATTCCGACACAAATGACATCGCCCTACTAAAAAACATACCGCCGGGCTGAGTGGCTCAGACGGTTAAGGCGCTGGCCTTCTAACCCCAACTTGGCAGGTTCGATCCTGGCTCAGTCCGGTGGCATTTGAAGGTGCTCAAATACGACAGCCCCGTGTCGGTAGATTTACTGGCACGTAAAAAGAACTCCTGCGGGACTAAATTCCGGCACCTCGGCGTCTCCGAAGACCTTAAAAAGTAGTTAGTGGGACGTAAAACAAATAACATTATTATTTAAAAAACATACCATATAACACCAGTATAGACACTATTCAGTACCTACGATCAGACCACAGACCAGTACTAATACAACTTAACATTAAGCCTTACACAATAAATTCACATACATTAATTAACACCAAAAACATCGACTGGGAACAGTTACTAAAAGACTCAAATCATCTCCCCCTACTCACAAGCACGAAAAATATTGATTCAGCCATTACAATATTCACCAATACCTTACTAACAGCAGCCAAAATAAGTATTATCCCACATTATAAACTTAATCAAAATAAACTTCCCGAAAACATCATAAAATTAATCCAGTCTAAAAATAAAGCCCGCACCACATTTCAAAGACCTAAAACCCTCCAAGTTAAAATTACCTTTAATCGCCTTCACTCCCAAACTAAACTACCAATAATCAAGCATAACAATGAATCTTGGAACCATAAATTAAAACTTAACAACAGATAACAATAATGACAATGATAACCCAAATAGCCTATGGAAAATGACTAATATTTTCACAAAATCAGATAAACCAACTCCTCCCTCAATTAAACCAGACGGAACAACAGCCACATCTAACACGGAGAAAGCAGACGCACTAGCCAATGCATTTAAGGATAACTTCAAACCTAATCAGCATTTAGTTAATCAACAACATGATGTCATAGTTCAAAACATAGTAAACAATTACCTACACACACCAAACCACTCTCCAATCTCCCCATTTAAAACCACTGAAGTTAAAAATATAATCAAAAATCTATCTAATAATAAAGCCCCCGGTAATGATGATATACCCGCTCCACCACTAAAAAATATTACCCCCTACTCGTTACAACTAATAGCAGATAGATTTAACGCCATCGCCCGTCTACAATATTTTCCCCTACAACGGAAACTAGCTAAAATAATGTGCTTTCCCAAACCGGGCAAAGATCACAGGAACCCTTCTAATTATAGACCCATAAGCTTACTAAGCATTATATCTAAAATCTACGAAAAATTAATCTACTCCCGTATTAAAAACACAATTGTTAATAATTTAATACACGAACAAGCAGGCTTTCGACCACTACACTCCACCACACACCAACTTCTCAGAGTAACAGAGTATAAAACCCAAGGGTACCAACACAACCAAAGTACAGCAGCTGTCTTTCTTGATTACAGTACACCACGCAATCCTTATAAATAAACTCATTAAATTAAACCTACACCCCACATATATCAAAATTATACATAACTGCCTTTCAAAAAGAACATTCTACACACACGCAAATGGCAATAAATCCACCCACAAACAAATACACGCAGGAATTCCACAGGGCAGCATGCTGGGCCTAATTCTGTTCCTCCAATATATAAACGACATACCGCGTACAGACCACACCCTCACAGCCATTTACGCCGATGACATGGCCATCATGTCTAAAAGCAGAAAAACCGACATCGCCACCCAGCATTTACAATTACTTCAACCCATGGCTTATTAAATGGAAAATTGATGTCAATCCACAAAAATCTAAAGCTATACTCTTCACTTGGAAACGAATCCCACCACAACAGCAGCTCACACTTCACAACCATCCCATACAGTGGGTATAAACCACAAATATTTAGGTGTCACACTGAACTCACGACTCTCACTCACAGAACATTTATATAACACAGTAACACGAGCCAGACAACAAATACTTATGCTTTATCCCCTAATACATAAACGCCGCTCAATGTTCAAACACAACGTAAAACTGATATGCACAACATTTATCCGGCTCCTACGCCATAGGCTTCATTTCATCAACAAACATCTAGAGACTTCAGAAAAGACAAAATTGGATGCTTCGCTAAAGACTACACGATCCCTACAGTAACACTACACGACATAATCAAAGAACCCTACACTTTAGACTTCGCTGTATCACTCGCCAAACAATTTTACGACACAACAGAAAATCATCCTAACCCTCTACTTAATCATTTAGGAAGATACGAACCAGACAGACGCGACAATATACACCGCTGCCCAAAATACTTAATTCTTAAAGACATACTTGCAAATCCTGATTAATTCAAAACATTATAATTCCACAAACTCAACTGTCAAACTAAAGAAGAAAACATTACAATACGCAAACTTTCGGCCCTCCCTCATGATAACGCCCGTTTTTATATCTTCTGCTTCTACAACAATACATCTTACTCACCACCATAACGGAACAGATGCTGTTAAACTCATACTTCCCAACACCTGCTTAAATTCAATACATATTAAATAAGCGCTAAATATACAACATGAACCATTGCTATTTACTAAGCAATACTAGGTTACGTAGATACCTTAACAAAAATTTGTTAAGTATCAACACATGTTGTATTACAAGAGTAAAATAGTATCAGCCACTGTCTAAGAGGAAACGCCTCGAACCCCTGGTCAAAATACGCAAAATTAAACATAACCAATTAGTACATTATTAAATACAGTCTAAATTATTAACTTTAACATATACTAAGTAAATAATACTGTCACGACAAACCTAAAAATATCATAGTTTAAATAATGACCGACAGGTGAGCGCAATGAAGCACACCGGTATCGGTAGCTCACAAACCACCTCGGAGATAGGTGGCTCTTTCGGATGACCAGAGCCTCATACAATAAGAAATCTTGGTTTAATATTTGACGAACATCTGTTCTGATCTGCCCGCTCTGTAACTGTGTGTAAAAACTATACGGAACGCTTATTTGTATCAGTAAATATAAATTCACTTTCTCTTTTAAACTAAAGAAAATTCTAGTTGAATTACTTGCATGGCCTCATTTTGATTATTTCAATATATCTTAGGAGTAGAATGGGGAAGGAAATTAGTGAGCTCAGAAAGTTTGTCTGAGAATCTGTGGGCTTCGTTACGCTGACCATGTCACGCCGTTGTATACGTGACTTAGGTGGCTTTACTGGCAAGAGCGCCACACAGTTGAGATTCTTTGCTTTTTGCATAATATTTTAAAACTTCTCAACCAGCCCATCTCCGTGATCACTCAAACTCCACTCCACAGACTATAACAAGAATACTCGATCCTGCATCACTATGTGCTTATCCTTTCCTGTACACAAAACGACAATCTACACGAAATAATTCGCCGTTACTGCAGTCCGACAATGGAAACTCCTACCTATGGGCGTCAGAAGCCTGTCTAGCAACTCAGGTTTAAAGCATGCCTGTGTCGAAATACTAGGAAAACATGAATAAATAATCTGGTAGTTACCTCAATACTCCTACATCCTTTCCATTATTTTTCTCTTCTTTTTTAGCATCCCTTCTGTTGTATACAAGGAACTTGGTGTACAGTGACACAACATAAAGTTTATTGTTTCAATGATTTGATACAATATATATAAGAAATAAAACTGAATTCTTCTTGAAACTTGTTTGAATGCACGCAGTTAATGTTGAAATTAAATCTTAAATTGAATGTCTGTTGCATATGTACAATTATACAATACGAGAGTTCTATATACACTTAGTTCTATCTTTAGAAGATAGTCTGTTTCACTGATAAATTGTCCTGATAGTCGAAAACTATCTTCTGTGAAATTACAAGCGTAACTTGTAGAGAGAGGCAGAATGCTGGTACTAGGTTTATACTTGCAAGGAACTCGCATTAATTTATTCAAATAGCAGAATGCTAAGGTGAATGTCGGAGCACTGGTGTGGACTAAAGGGAGTAGCAGAATGCTATACTCGGGGCTCGACGTGGCTACGGGGATCAGGATAATGAGGCAATGTTCAGAGGTGACACCTCACGGCCATCAATTTGTCCACCTGTTCAAAACACGTTTTTAAGAGGAATGCCTCCGTGTCTGACTTGCGGTGTGGTCTGGTCGTCGAACATTGGGGTAGTCCTGGAGAGGCTTGGAACGAAGCTCCTTATATATCGCTGGCTGACGTCATCGGTGAGCGTGCCAGGCGCAATGAAGACACCTCGTAGCTGCTAGAAACTTCGGTGCTACGGCGGGTTGCGGAGCTTGAAGGCGCAGAGCTTGCGAAGCGGAGGACACACACACCTTCTCTTCACCTGGACAATGGAGGCGATATATCGGTATCTTTTGAAATTTGTATCTTTTTGACACGTCTTTCAGTTAGTAAATCTAGTACTCTTTGATTACGTTTTTGAACATTATTGACATATGCATCGACTCGAATTTAATGTTCCTGTTTGTTATGTGAACGACAGTGTGTGTGTTTTGTATAGGTGATACGATTCTATATATATCTTATTCAGACTATTACTTGTGTTATTGTTAACATATTATTACCGTTATTATTTTCATCATTTAATAGTAGTAGTTACTGGTAAGAGTGTATTAGGTTAAGACTGATTAAATGTAAGGAAGGCAGTAAATCCTCAACTTTACCAGGATAAATAAAATATATTATCTTATCTTATGTACACTATCTGCAACATACTACACTACCAACCACTACAGAAACACGTAGTAGCAAATTCATCCTTCCATATAGGGTTGGAGTCAAAAAAGGCATCCGGCCGTTAAATATGGCCAAATTTCCATCATCATCATCATCATCATCATCATCATCATCATCGTCATAGTCGTCATCATCATCATCCCCATAATCGTCGCCATCATCATCATCATCACTAAATCCCAGTAAATTGAGTTACAGGCCGAGATTATTATTATTATTATTATTATTATTATTATTATTATTATTAGCCTAAGCTTTTGGTGTTATATCCGCTAACTAGTTTTATGATTTGTTGAGACACGGAGCTGCTGGTGTTTTGTCCCTCAGGAGTTCTTCCACATGCCTGTGCGGGTTGACATGTTTGAGGACCTTCAAATACCACCAGATAAACCCGGGATCGAACCCACCAGCTTACGCTCAGAAAGCCTGCACTCTACTGTCTGAGTCACTCAGCCCTATTATTATTATTATTATTATTATTATTATTATTATTATTATTATTATTATACACTCATCTTAAGTCTTAAATGTCATATAGACTACATACATTTTATACTTGGGCATTTTATTGTCTCCTGTAGAACCGTGGCTGTAATCTTTTTTTGCGACTTTATTACCGCGGTCTCGCTAAGCCACTGCATCTGATGCTGCTCCGCACCCTGCCAGCATGTTAGAGTACATTACAGAGCAATATGTATGCAGGATATTAAAGCACCTCAGACAGAGTCATGCCTTTGAATTATGGATAATTTGCATACTGCACCCTTACTTACATTTACAGGCATGTGCTGAACTTCCGGAAACTAATTTTATTACTGAATTCGCAAAGAAAATCTTAAGCTGAAAATAAATATTTACAGTGTCTCAGAATATAACTTTATTAATATATCATTATCGGATAGTTAGCTTAGTGGGCAGCTTTGGATTAACTGGACCATATTTTTTCGATAAGGACGGTCATGTTATTACAGTGAATCCGGAACACTACATTGCAATGTGAAGCAACTTTCCAGCATCGAACTACACAGACCCGGTATTGATAGAGGACAATATTGCTTTTAGCAAGGTGGTGCATCAGGCACACACATCTAGGGCTTCAGTGGCATTAGTATGTTTCCTGGATGTGTCATTTCCCGCCGTAGTGATGTTCCATGGTCTGCTCGTTCGCCCGAACTCAGTGCGTGTGATTATTTTCTTTGTGCCTACCGTACAGGGAAAGTTTATAAGGCCAGACCCCGCACAACGAATGACCTCAACGAAGCAATTCGTCATGAACTTTTGGCGATACCGGAAGAAATGATACAGCGTGTTACGGGGAACTTCAGAAGCAGGCTCAAGGAGTGCGTGAGAAACAATGAACATAATTTGAGTGGTGTTATTTTCAAAACTTAAATGTTGTTCCAAAACGTGTGATCCCGGTTATTGTTTCTTTTCATTGAAAAAATAAGTATCAACAAACATTTAAGTGGATCTTCCTTTTTTTAAATTTCGAAATCCATCAGCTTTTTTGTTGGACCCTGTACAATCAGTTCTTGTTTGGAGTCAGTTTGATACGCCTCCTTCCTACGCTTTCAAGCTGCCCTGACATCATCATTCCACCAAGGTGTTCGCTTTATCCCTTTTCTACACATAGCTCATCCTATAGGTATTCCCTTGTCGTTTCTACCACAGCATCCCTATATGCCACCCATTCTCTTTATGTATCGTGAACCTGCTGACTACCTGTTCTGTGAAACTTGTCACCAATGATATCCATGTGCTTATTTCCTCGTCTTCGAGATTTTCTACCCTTATCGGTTTGTAGATAGATTTAACTTTTTCTATCCCTAGGCCTCGTGACACTTCAATGAAGATCAAATAGTGATCTGTATCATCGAAAAATCCCCGGAATACCCTACTAGATCTACGAATGATAAACATAATTGTCTATTCCTCTCATCTAGTAATGGTGTGGTTACTTCGCCCGCCTGAAGGATTGCCTCACTTGTGTATATGTTATTATTACTCTTTCTTTCTTTCTTTCTTTCTTTCTTTCTACCTTAAGTAAACCGACGCGAGGATGGGGAAGGGCTAGCATTGGAAAGGTAGCGCCCATGATCTTAATTAAGGTAAAGCCCGAGCGTTTGCTTGGTGTGAAAATCGGAAACCACGACATAAAAGCTTTATTGGCTTAGACAATATTTAGACCTTTTCTGGCTGTGTGATAGCTGTCCAACGTAACTGCCTTCCGTAGTTTCTACGAGATGATGTATGGTAGATTCAGTTGGGGCTGAGCTGTCTGTAGCCATCTTCGTACGACTCCCAGTTGCTGAGATTCCAGCTGCTGGCTACAACAGTAACTGGTTGCTGCTTCCAGAGGCATTTGATTTCTCGTCCGAAATCCATGTAGAGTAATTGTTCGGATTTTTCTTGCATCTCAGATTATTATTTTTATTATTATTATTATTATTATTATTATTATTATTATTATTATTAGGGGTCTATTATTATTATTATTATTATTATTATTATTATTATTATTATTATTATTTTCTGAGCGGTTGATATTGTCCCCCACTCGGAAAAATTACAAAAACTGACAGACTATCAAATCTGCACTTCCTGAAGTTAAGGTCTAGATTTTACTTTTTGTGTCTGCAGCTCGTTCTGAATGGCTTAAGACCAGCCATAAAAAGATAAAAGTATTTCATATCACAAATTGTTTCAGCTCTCCTGATTTATTGATAATTTGCATTTTCGTTAGTTTGCCAGAAGGGGGACAATATATCATCAGGAAATAATGTGCGTTAGTAGAAAAGCCAGCGCAATAGACTGGATCTGTTAGTATTTCGTGCAGTAGATTATTGTTACCGTGTTTACTCTCTAAATTACCTGGTTGTCACAAACACAAAAACACAATAGCGCAGTCGTTGTTAGTTCATTTGTCATGTAATCTCCAGAATAGAGCAAAGCATCTATTGCGGCACTAATTGCTCGTCTAGCTTCCACTGCGAATGAATGGGCTGTATACTGCCTAATCTCCTGTCATCACATCGCTGGTATAAAGCAGGGAGAGTTGACAATTGAATGGTGGTTCAAATTTATAGGACTTTCAACAAAGAGAACTTTAGTTCGCGTCTTGAGAAGAAAATCTCGACTATCCCCGAAGAAGTCTACAATAATGGGGGTTTGAATTTATGAATATTTTACCGTTGGAGTGGTACCTTGCCGCAGGTACAGGGAATAGAAAGAACAGGGGAGAGAACTACCTACGTAAATCCTTACTGGCTGACAACTACGTATTACTTAATTGATAACCAGTGTCCCTGTTGAAATTGTTAGGATACATTGATAGGTATACATTGGCTAAACATGCCGGTCCATTGGGACTCGCATCAAGGAACACCAAATAAATATCCCTCTCAACCAGCCAGACAAGTCAGCAATGGCTGAGCACGCTCTATCGTCGGGTCTTGATGTCATGTTCCAAGATGCTCGAGCTCTTACCCACACTAGACACTACAGGCCCAGGATTATACGGGAAGCTGTGGAAATACGTAGAAATCCTAACAATTTCAACAGGGACACTGGTTATCAATTAAGTAATACGTAGTTGCCAGCCATTAAGGATTTACGTAGGTAGTTCTCTCCCCTGTTCTTTCTATATTATTCTTTCGTTTCGGTCTTTTCAAAATTTGTACATTCGTCATCACCAGTTGGTTCATTCCAAGCTATGTGTTGTGTGTTAATGTCATATTGGAATTTTATGTTGTCGTCAGCTCCCGCTAGGAGCGCTGTGCCAGCATACAGCGAGCCACCTCGTGACGAACGAGCGTACCATTAGAATTCTCCAACGGTAAAATATTCTTAAATTCAAACCCTCATTATTGTAGAAGACTTCCTCGTGAACAGTGGTGGCATTTTCTGAAGACGCGGATCAAAGTTCTCTGCTAAAACCTTCTTTTCTTGACAAGGCACAAGCCCAAAAGTCTACAAATCTTTCAAAGTTGCAAGTACAGACAGTTCATGCTTACCTACGCTATAAATTACATTAAATCGCATTATTTAACCGTGCTATTGTATATTACCGTTTCTTTAATGAAGTGACAGTTTAAACGAATTTATAAATTTAAAAAAAATATATATAAATATTTACTTTAATCTTAAATTCCAGTTTTAAGAAATTTACATTAGCACGATTGACAATATGAGTAGTACTTTTCGTAACACTCACGTGCTCCAACCGTGCTCCGAATGTCATACTCCGCACAGCAGCTTCCATACTGTCACAACCATGCATGAGGCTGAGATTACAGTGGAACTACGCTTTAATCTTGTCTATAACAAGTGACAGATGCAAAAATACTGCATCTATCAAGAAATAACAGGAGGCTAACTTCCAGGTTACGAATGAGATATCTTCAGTCCACTCAGGTTTCGTTATCGTCCAACAAAATCGGTCTGAATAAAATCGACGTTAGGATAATATAGTTCAAAGATCTTCTTTTAATAGTATTTTTTTAAATCAATCTTTCGATGATACACAAGTATCATTTATCCTCTTTCACTGATTTATATAACTCTTTAACTTTGTTTTTCGTATTGTTATTTCTTGCCGGGTGCAGCCCTTGTAAGACAGACCCTCCGATGAGGGTGGGCGGCATCTTCCATGTGTAGGTAACTGTGTGTTATTGTGGTGCAGGATAGTATTATGTGTGGTGTGTGAGTTGCAGGGATGTTGGGGACAGCACAAACACCCAGTCCCCGAACCACTGGAATTAACTAATGAAAGTAAAAATCCCCGACCCGGCCGGGAATCGAACCCGGGGCCCTCTGAACAGAAGGCCAGCACCGACCATTCAGCCAACGAATCGGACATTCTTTAAATAATCCTACTATTTCCAGAATTTACGCTGACGTTTCTCAGTCATGCTTTCAACTATCATTCTTTTATTGAACTTCTTTGTATCTGAATGACCAGTTCCTCTTTAATTTTACTCAAATAATGTATCTTTAATTTTCCGTCCTGTCCAACCCACAGCTACCACCACCTGTTGATTAATAAGCTGCTTCCCCGGAATGAAATTGGCTCGTGTAAGGTGTAATGCTCTCTGCGTTCGATGGGTGTATGAACTCTCTGCTAATCTGATCAGAAGCATCTATACTTTCCGCTTCACTTCGTTCCAGGAAGTTGTATTTGGTTGGCTGTTATTACATCTGGAGTCGGCTCGAATTCTGTTCACAATATCATATTGTCGTGACGTGTTGATATCAAATTCATTCGTGAGGTAGGTATATCTTGGTCATCTACCTCGTAAAGGGAGGAGAGAATATCAGCCTGATAGATGCTCCGATCAAAAGTTCCCAATGAATCGTTTCCTTTATCAGCACAATAATAATTCTAATAATATAGTTTGAATTCTAAAAATGTAATCTTATTATGTGTTAAGTATTGTATATTAATGCAGTAGCCATGTACGTTGGTGTATAAGATGCTCTGTGTAAGATTCCCCGTCGGGCGGGGGTTTTCAGCCATGCCCAGTCATTTCCTCTGGCTTTGGGACGATGTATTTGTTTTCGTCTTAATAACATCTCTCCAACACACAACGCATCATACGACCGACCACTACAGACACGCACTATAGTGAGCACATCCGTCAACAGTGCGTTTCCCTCTGTAAGTGGGGGGCGGTAGAATAACGTCCACGATATCCCGTGCCTGTCGTAATAGGAGACTAAAAGGGCCGCAGGGGCTCTCAGGTTGGAAGGGTGGGTTGGCGGCCACGGTTTCTTGGACTGAGTCTTCTCATTGCTTTCACTTACTTTGGCTAGGCTCATCCATTTCATCTGTCGTATCTGACCTCCCTTGTTCAACTCTCGTCCTTTTCGGACACCGACGGTATTAGGTTGCGAGGCCTAGGGAGTCTTTCATTTTCATGTCCTTCGGGGTCCTTGTCTTCCTTTGGCCAATACCTTCATTTTTCGAAATGTCGGACCCCTTCCATCTTTTCTCTCTGATTAGTGTTATATAGAGGATGGTTACCTAGTTGTACTTCCTCTTAAAACAATAATAACCACCACCATCGTCCACACTGGGTTGGCTTCAGGAAAGCTATTCATCCATAAAACATGTTTTGCCGACTCCAAAGTACAGTGGTGTGAAAATAAATGGATAAAAAGCTCATATTGCCATTAATGCTTTCACGGCCCATACTTATAGACATGATATTATAAAGGCTTTTGGGCACTTGCCGTGTCAAGAAAATAAGGTGTTCTTAACGTTTCCCAGAGAAACCTTTCTCGTGGACATTCGAGATTTCTTCTGAAGACGCAGAGCACAGTTCTCTGCGAAACGTTAAGAATTTCACCTTATTTTCTTGACACGGCATAAGCCCAAAAGCCTATACAATATCATGTCTAAAAAGCTCACATTTTACAAATAATTGAAGTTGGTTAATAACCTTTGGCTATAACCAGTTTTATCTGCCCAATTGTTGGACTATTGTTGCTTTTATTTTTAAACAATAAACAATTTTGTAGATCCCCTTCAGTTCAGTTGAGTACTTGTGTGCGTAGCAATAGCAACACGTCTGTTATTTCTGTGTTCACCGAGCTCGATAGCCGCAGTCGCTTAAGTGCGGCCAGTATCCAGTATTCGGGAAATAGTGGGTTCGAACCCCACTGTCAGCAGTCCTGAAGATGCTTTATCGTGGTGTCCCATTTTCACACCAGGCAAAATAATGCTGGTGCTGTACCTTAATGAAGGCCACGGCCGCTTCGTTCCCGTTCCTAGCCCTTTCCTGTCCTATCGTCGCCATAAGACCTATCTGTATCGGTGCCTCGTAAAGCAACTTGTAAAAAAAAAAATTTCTGTGTCCTCGGTACGAAAAGTTTGTGTAATATGAAATTGGATATTTCACCTAAGAAGCGGACAAAGTCGTTGCTCTTAATAATCATACATCCATGACTATATGAGATATTGCCTCTGTTGTTGGTGTGGTCCCAAGACTTCTTGGGGATTATAGTGATTCTGCGCAGTTGTCTCGAACGAGAACGAAAAACCACTCCTAAAACTGACAAAACTCTACTTAGAAACATGAAAATTCGTCCACATGACCACGTAATGACCTTCAGAGAGATTTATTGAAAGTGGAATTCCGTGGTTTCCCATTTTCAAACCGGCAAATGCTGGGACTATACCTTAATTAAGGCCACTGTCACTAGCTTCCCAATCCTAGCTCATTCCCTTCCTTGCGTCGCCGAAAGCCTTCCATGTATTAGTGCAACGTTAAAATATTAGCAAAGAAACAAAATTATTGCTACTGAGGTTGAAACTGACTCTTCATTACTACGGCGTAGGTGTGGGAGTAAGGCAAGAAAGCCAATAAAGAAGCAGTTGTTGACATCTGTCATCAAGAAACAACTCATGACTCAGGCAAAGAAACATCACTCTTGGACCTCCACTGACTGGAAGCGTGTAGTTTTCAGTGATGAGTCACATTGTTCAAGGCTACAGAGCAAGAGTTGTCAGGCGAAGCATCCATGAGCCCGTGAGAGCTAATCGTCTTGAACGGTCTGTAAAATACCTTTCAAATAAAATGTATTGGACTTACTTCACTCCAAGTGGCCCTGAGGCCGTTTGATGGTGTGATGAATTCAACAAAATACATGTGAATCCTTAAGCGCAGGATTGTGTCATTCGTACTGACCTATACAAGGTGGTGAAGGAACATTTCATCATGATCTGGCCCCATGTCACAGTTCAAAAGCACTCAAGAAGTTAATGTAAGAAAACAACATTAATGTGTTGCAGTGGCCTGGTAATTCACCAGAATTAAATCCAATCCAATCTCGGAAGGACACCTGAATCAGAACGTGATGGAACCAACTAGAGGGAAACTATTCTGGACATGGTGCTGGTAAAACCAGATGAGTTCTATAGAGAAACGGAAGTAATAGATAGTATTAGTGATCGCGAAGCTGTTTCTTCGTAGTTAAAAATAAATATGATAGAAAGGAATGTCGTAAATGTAATACTACTGATAAAACAGGCATGAGGGAGTTTTTAAAAAGTAACTGTGATCGGTGGAAAACGGTAAATAAAAATGTCTGTGATGGGTTTAAATCGATTGTTAAGGAATGTGAAAATAGGTTTGTATCTTTAAAGGTGGTGAAAAATGGTAAATACCCACTATATTACAACAGAGTAAAGATACAAAAAGGGAGGTGCAAGCTGGAAAGAAGTAGTTACAAATGGCTGTGGAAGTAAGGAGAAATTGAAGAAACATCCTAGGAAACTGAACCTAGCAGAGAAGTCAGCTAAGGACATTTTAGTGAAAAATGGAAGGGTATGTAATCGTATATGTACTTTATAGCAGAAACTTTTTTTCCAAGAAAGACATTCTAGGAATCATTAATGAACATGGGGAGTGTGTATGCGAGGAACTTCAGAAGGCAGAAGTATTTAGTCAGCATTATGTAAAGATTGTTGATTACAAAGATAACATCCAGATAGAGAAGGTGATTAATACTAACGAAGTATTGAAATTTCCCTATGATAACAATGCCATTTACAATAATATACAACCGTTTAAAACTAGAAAAGCAGCTGGAATTGATAAGATTTCTGGGGTTATACCAAAGAAGAAGTACTTATTTGACTATTGTTTGCATGAATGAGCTTTACCAAATAAATGGAAAGTTGCTTTAGTAGCCCCTTTGTATAAAGGAAAGGACGATAGACATAAAGCTGAAAATTACAGGCCAGTAAGTTTGACATATGTAGCATGCAATCTTTGGAAAAGCATTCTTTATGATTATATTAGACATGTTTGCGAAATTAATAACTTTTTCGATAGTAGTAGGTGAACCTTTATGTTTTCTTGTATATATTGTACCAGGAACGTGCGGTACATGCTGTATTTTTTAGATGAATGGTATTTAATTGTCACGCGCGCCATTTACTGCAAGCTTGGTGTTTCTACGTTTAGCAGAGCGAGTGGAGATTTCAAAACGAACTCTGGGGTCTATTATGTATTCTACATCGTCTCATTCCTTGTAGGCTATGATGTCAATTATCCTACTGCTACCGTTATCGGCAAGTCCGGACACCTCTTCGGCGACCTTATAACTTTTCTTTCTGAGGGAATTTGTTATCAAGGATCGAATCTTGATATGTCTGGCGTTTCGCAGCATCTCTCCATGAGGGCAATGTAATGTGGCCCCCTTCAGTTTTAATGATCTGCTGAATATTTTGGCATAGAATCAACCAGATTACAGCGAATGAATCGTAGTTCCATATCATGGAACTACACGTTTACTATGTTCTTTCGTCGAACATTCCACTATACCAAGACGCTTCTTCACAATACAACACACATTCTCAATCAATCAATCAATCAATCAATCAAACAAACAAACAAACAAACAAACAAACAACTAATCAACATTGCTCAGAAAATAACTCTAATTGCTATAACTCTTGTTATTTAAGGACATTGATCTGCATTTAGGGCAGTCGCCCAGATGGCAGATTCGCTATCTTTTGTGAGATTGACAGCAGACAATAGTATGATGATAAACGGGGTTAAAAGTCTGGTTGTGAGTTTCACTAATAGGAAAAACCCTGTCAGATTTAATTACTGCGTTGATGGAGTGAAAGTTCCTTATGGGGATCACTGTAAGTACCTAGGTGTTAATATAAGGAAAGGTCTTCATTCAGGTAATCACATAAATGGGATTGTAAGTAAAGGATACAGATCTCTGGACATGATTATGAGGGTATTTAGGAAGTGTATTAAGGATCTAAAGGAAATGGCATATGAGTCTCTAGTAAGACCACAACTAGCGTATGGTTCCAGTGTATGGGACCCTCCGTAGGATTACTTGATTCGAGGCGTGGAAAAATCCAAAGAAAAGCAGCTCGATTTGTTCTGGGTGATTTCCAACAAACGAGTAGCGTTATGAAAATGTTGCAAAGTTTGGGCTGGGAAGACTTCGGGGAAAGGAGACGAACTGCTCGACTAAATGGTATATTCTGAGCTGTCAGTGGAGAGACGGCGTGGAATGGCATTAATAGACGGATATTTCTGAGTGGTGTTTTTAGAGGTAGGAATGAACACAATATGAAGATAAAGTTGGAATTCAAGAGAACGAACTGGGACAAATATTTGTTTAATGGAAGGGGAGTTAGGGATTGGAATAATTTACCAAGGGAGATATTCAATACATTTCCAAATTCTTTGCAATCATTTAAGAAAAGGCTAGGAAAGCAATGAAATGGAACATCGTAAAGTTAATAAAGAAAAGGTTTGCAGTTCTGGAAAGTAGTTAAGAATCGAGGAATAGTCCCTCGAGCTCCCAGCATTAATTCTATCACTTTAACGTCCTTCGGTCCAAATTTCATCTTCTTTTACCTCTCAACGTCTTCTGGCTGATCTGTTCAGAGACTTCTTTAATTAAATTTACTATGATTGGAGTAAATAATAAGGGGAGACATAACTCAGTGTAATATGATAAAACATTCGACTTTGTAGACGGAGGGATCAGTGTTACCTTCCACTTTTTGGAGGAGGTAAGTAAGTTGTCAACCATGTTGCTAGAAGCATGCCGGAGGGAGGAGGATATTGATACTGGAGAAGGTGAGGCTGTTAAGCATTACATTACCAACCAAAATCGCCTTTTATAAATTGACCAGATTTTCTTTCTCGCAGGTGTTCATCAGAGCATATGCTGTTGAAGTTTGATTATTTCACCTCTGTACTCACAGAAATATGAGTATATAGTTAGATATTGTGACATTCTCTGGCTGACCTTTTATTTAATGGAGATCTTTACAGCATAGTCGGAGAAGGCTACGAAGGTCTGTTTCATTCCAAAGTCTACAGATAGATGTGAAAATAGGACGGATGTGTGTTCTTGGCATCACTGTTAAGTACTGGTGATCTGGGAATCGGAGTGGCTGGATAACCAATTTCTGGGAGCGGAAACAAGTGTTATGGTGAGGTACATTCTCGGTCTGCTCAGATACAATCAAACATTATTTGTTTTAACGTCAGTTCCAACTGCACGGCCCCTAACAGGCACTAGAGCGTCAATTATTCTTTCCTATAGGATCCCCTTAACAATATCGAGGGAAATGACACCAGGCTGCCATATTTAAACACACTCAACTATATTTACCTTAGTAGAGATCGAAACGGCTATCTTAGAAACAACCGAAAAGCGAATGTGTTACTCAAGTTGGCAGCGTGTATAGAGATTACGTAGATTAGCAACAGATTACGCACTGCTCATATATACATATCATAGAGAACACCCACCACCGTTTACGGCTTACTAAACTCAGCTGAGAGTGGGTCGTTTTGAGGATGATCTTCGTTGTCTAAGAATGTCTTTGTTTGCCTAGACCTTCTAATGTCGTATGTACTTTACGAGGCAAGCAGGATTGTACCGTTGGTCACGTGCTCGGTTCGTGGTGTTCCAAGCTACAGGGTCGAATCCTAGCGCAGTCAGTTGACACTTAAGTGTTTACGTGTAAGAAGAATTTTCCTGTATATTCCTGACTTAATGATAAATTTCACGCCCGCCGAAAACGACTTGAAAGTCTTATTATTATTATTATTATTATTATTATTATTATTATTATTATTATTATTATTATTTTCGTGATTAGTTCATTGGCTCAGCTGATAGATTCCCACCCAGAAGGCTGAAGTTAAGATTTCATTGGAAAGGAATGAACATGTCTGACCTAATTTCATTGCACTGTGCAACTTGAAATACTTCTGTCTTTTAGATAAGTTACATATTCCTTTTGTAGACTGCATCAAATGTTCTTCCTTAGCAGACATCCTGTTAAACAAATAGAGTGACTTGGAAACTTACAGATCGAACTGAAAATCGTTTGAAGTTCGTGATACTATTTCGAGAGTGTTTTTTATGCTTCACAGAGTAACTGGCACTCAGCTTCCTCCATTAAAGCCCATTTCTCCAACAGGTGTTACTTGTCTTTCAGATGTACAGCAGAAAAGTGCAGTTGTAGAATTTAATGGAGCGTCAAACGTGCGTTTTATGTTGTCAAGGTTCAGGCAATCAGGTGTTGAAAATCATATTGGAATGAGAGTTGATGGTAGGACGAGTTCTTGGTTCAAGGTACATAGAGGGGGTTAGATAAAACTGTTATTTTTCACCTTTGTTGTTCATAGTTGACATGGATCATTTACTGAAAGGTATTAAGTAGCCAGTTGGTATAGAGTTGGCTGGAAATATAGCAAGCAATTTGGATTATGCCGATGACTTGATCTTAGTGCTGACTGTGTTGAACGCTTGCAACCTTAGTTCTTAAACTCTAAAAGAAATCAATCAAGTATGATATGGAAATTAGCATTTTTAGGACTAAAGTGATTGCGCTGGGGAATAAAATTAAGCAGATGATACTAAAACGGAACAGATTGATTATTTCAAGTGCTTAGGATATTCCATCTTTCAGTATTATAGTAAAGATATCACATTTAGTTGTATCACTGCAAACGCGGCTATCTCTCAGTTGAGATAAACGGTATTCCCGAAGAAAGAAGTGAGTATTTGGATTACATTCGGGAGATAGTGGGTTCGAAACCCACTTTCGGCTACCCTGAAAATGGTCCTCCGTGATCCCATTTTCGCACCAGGAAATTGTGAAGGCTGTACCCAACTTAAGGCTACAGTCGTTTCTTTCCCACTCCTAGCCCTTTCCCATCCCATTTTCGCCATAAGACTTGTCTATGTCTGTGCGACGTAAAGCCGACTGTATTTTTTAACGAGTTCAAGGAAGAAATTAGCTTTAGACCACTCTCTTCAGACAGATTTTGCTGTAAGGGACTGAACGCTGGGTGGAATAAGGATATATACTTTTTTAATCTGGAGGTAACAAGCATGAATGTATCGAGAATCACTTCTGGGACAAACAGGTGGGAACATTGGCAAGAAGATATTCGCAATTCGAAGATAAAAGCGACGTTAAGATTAAACTCGATGTATGGAGCTGATCGTATGAAATGTCGTCGGTGGTGTGGCCATGCGAGATCAGTGGAAGAGGATAGGCCATCTAGAAGAATAATGCACTCGGGCATGGAGAGAAAGATGAGCAGAGGGAGACGAGGTTGACGGTGGTTAGACTCGTTTTTAATGATTAAAAGATAAGAGTGTTATTGGATTTGCGTCCCACTAACTACTTTTACGGTTTATGGAGACGCCGTATTACCGGAATTTTGCCCCCAGGAGATCTTTTACGTGCCAGTAAATCTACCGATACGAAATTAACATATTTGAGCATCTTCAAATATCACCCGACTGAGCCAGGATTGAACCTGCTACCTTAGGCTCAGAAAGCCAGCGCCCTAATTATCTGAGCCACTCAGTGCGGCGATTAAAAGGTAAGAGCTGGCTGTAAATGTAGTGTTATAGAAGAGCTTAGTTCATTCACAGAGACTTGCAGACTTAACGCTGTAAGATATTGCAGTCTGTAATGTGTGTGTGTGTGTGTGTGTGTGTGTGTGTGTGTGTGTGTGTGTGTGTGTGTGTGTGTGTGTGTGTGTTTTTGTTTTGTACCAGGAAAAATGCCTTTAGCCACTGATATTAGCTTGAAGAGCATGGAATATTTCTGAGGGGTGGAACGTAAGCATTGGAGTTGGTACAGAGAGAGGGTATTAGTACATTGAATTTATATTGTTTTGAAAATCTGGTTTTATTGTTCACAAAGTTCGTGACAAAAGGAAATGTACAACTTCAGTACTATTTCTAATATATCCGTAAATTCGACAACCATTATGATATGTGTGAGTTAGTCTGGAATGCAGGAAGTTATGTTCACACTCAGTCTCAAATGTATGCACCAAAGGACTCAAACGGCTTGGCACTACATTGAACATTCTCATTCATCACACATTCCGCAAGATGTTTTCCTTACCTCCGTGGTACAGACATGTGGATTGCACATGACTTCTGAATCGAAACAACACTCCATAGTGAGAAGAGGGAATTTGGCAAAAGCAAATGTAAAATTTAAACAGACCATTTCAGCACGAATAATCATGTTTAGTGTCTCATAATTCATACATACATACATACATACATACATACATGCATACATACATACATACATACATGCATACATACATACATACATACATGCATACATACATACATACATGCATGCATGCATACATACATACATACATACATACATACATACATACATACTTACTGTACCGGAAACACCGCTACGAGAAAGCAAGTTCGAAGTATGAGTTAAACTTCGCGCTAGGTGAAGGATAGGCAAGCCCGCCAAACTCGGCTGACGTACACGGACGTTGCGGGGTTCAATCTCGCACGAGAATAGAGAGAGGTGAGGCGTGACGAGCACACAAGTCCCCCGTATGGTATTCAACTCACATGTATCACCGTCAAATAAATTAATTTTTGCTTAAAATACTGCATTTATGCATTATAAGTGGGATACTTCAAATGTTAATGAAATTGACACTTGAATCTTTGACTCAAACACCTCGTCGAATGACACGTGTCAAAGTTTCATGAAATTGACACTCGAAAAGAAAACAATTGAACTGCGTAACTGATCACACGTTGCAGTCAGCCATATTGATACTTGGGAAAATTATGTACCAATTTACAATGTCAAGTTCGCGACATAAAAGTCCGCTGATATTGACACGACAGTCTGAAATATTCTATTAAGTCGCAAACTTGTACTATCACTGTTCCTAACTGACTTACTTCGTTATTTTTATGATTGGAACACAGCTCTGAACGTAATATTTGCAGTTCGTGCAAGTTCTGGACATATTAGCACGTTTGTTATAAATTAAACAAGTTTAATGCCACTCGGAGAATGTCCTACACTGTCTGTAAATAATTATGGGAATTAAGTGCACTCAAAGACTGTTCAACACAGTCTACAAATAATTATCAAAGTTTAACTGCTCTTAAAGAACGTATAACAATCTCTGTGAATAATTATCCCGAAGTAGAAACTATAAGTTTAAATGCGGCACTGAAAAATTCTACGCCCTCTCGGAACTTCACGAGAGGAAAACAAAATTTCAAATATGGCATTAATATTCTATGTCCCCACAGTTTGTTACGAAAGTACCAAGTTCAAATGCGGCACTCGGAAATACTCTATGTTCCCACAGTCTCTCATGACAACACAAGTTCAATATGACACTTGGAAAAATCATAAAACTTGGAGAAATTCTAACACTTGGAAAAATGCTATGTTCCTTTGGAACGCCACTATTCGCAAAGAAAACACAAGTCCTAATATGGCACTTGAAGAAAAGTACTATGTTCCACTGGAACCGAGCACTAGAGTGTCAGAGTGTCGTCTCACCGAAATATTGAGTCCCGGCTGGACATAGCTTCGGTCTGCCGCACTTGTAGAGCTCCACCCGTCACCCGTATCGCAGAGACTGTGGAGTATTACAGTCTGTCTGTAGCCTAGATCGCCGTGCTCTTATACCTGGAGCTGATGAAGCATCTCGAAACGTGGATATTTTCTACCTCTATAACGCCTAAATTACTTGGTAGATTTGCTCAAGAATTTAATAATTTGCAGCTGCTATTTCGTAGCCTCAACGTTGGCTGTGCAATAGTAATTGCATCTTAACTCCAAATAGTCTGTTTACAGATGAATCGGAACATTATCGTATATGGTCATGCTCGCTGAGCGAGGCCGGACCGAGGCGGCCACGTCACTGCTGTGTACGTCAGCCGAGTTCGGCGGACTTACTTATCCTTCACCTCGCGCAAAGCTTAACTCATACTTCGAACTTGCTTTCTCGTAGCGGTGTTTTCGGTACAGTATGTACGTATGTATGCATGTATGTATGTATGTATGTATGTATGTATGTATGTATGTATGTATGTATATATGTATGTAATATGAGACACTAAACATGATCATTCGTGCTGAAATGGTCTGTTTAAATTTTACATTTGCTTTTGCCAAATTCCCTCTTCTCACTATGGAGTGCTCTTTCGATCCAGAGGTCACGTGTAATCCACATGTCTGTACCACGGAGCTAAGGAAAACATCTTGCGGAATGTGTGATGTATGAGAATGTTCAATGTAGTGCCAAGCCGTTTGTGTCCCTTGGTGCATACATTTGAGACTGAGTGTGAACATAACTTCCTGCATTCCAGACTAACTCACACATATCATAATGGTTGTCAAATTTACGGATATATTAGAAATAGTACTGAAGTTGTGAATTTCCTTTTGTCACGAACTTTATCGTCGACTTTAGCAACTCTGGGAAATTAGTCTTTGTGTGACATCTGTTCGAAGTTTCCGACGAAAGATTACGAGAAATACGAGACAAGATTTTATTTTTTCACCATTGTTTGGTTGTCATACAATTCTTTATTGTGTTCAACTAAAATATTCCTGTCGATACTAATATTGATTCATGATTTATAGTGCAACTTTTCCCCTGATTTCTGCCAAGCCATTTGTGCCCCTTGGTGCATACATTTGAGACTGAGTGTGAACATAACTTCCTGCATTCCAGACTAACTCACACATGTCATAATGGTTGTCAAATTTACGGATATATTAGAAATAGTCCTGGTTGTGCATTTCCTTTTGTCACGAACTTTATCGTCGACTTCAGCAACTGAAGTTGCTGAAGCTGATATGAAATACGCTTCGTTACTTTCCACGAGCATTCCAGAGTTTTGAAAATAATATTAAAATCTTAAAATCAAATTAATCCATTTTAAGTTTGAAGTACTTTCTTTTAAAGAATAATAAGATCGTATTTAAAATACTTGAACTTACGAACTAGAGTTAACCAGTTCCAACACGAACCACATATCAGAATATTTGCTAATATTTACTGCATCAACTATGAAAATAAATTGCTGGTTACTACTCGGAAATGAAAAAGTATTTCACTCGCGCAAAATGTGCATACTGTATGTAACCAGTGAAGCTAGTCATGAAAATGGTATACAGAGTATTGCAAAACTACCTGTATAAATTGATACAGGAAAGAGGGAATACCAAGACCAGCATATTTTGAATAGGAATGTGTCCTCTCGCGTCAGCTATTGGCGTGAGGGGTATGAACAAAGTTGTTTGTTTGGGCTTCCCTGGGTTGGCTATAGTTCTCTCAGTTTCCTCATTAACGATCGGCGACTCAAACGTTAAGCTGTACCACTCCCCGACAGTAACAAGATCTATGACTGTCTACACTCTCTTTTGTTACTATTAGCAGATGTCTCCTGACCAATAGCGTGCTTGCTTTGTCAGTCACAATCCACGTAGAATACTTCAAAAGCGAGCCTGTCCTGAAGTCGGCTCACTTGTCAGGTCCCCAGTGTTGCACAGCAGCACGCAATTCTCTCCAGTCTCCCTGCTCGCTCTCAGAGGTTAAATAGAGTTGACAACGCTGTGTCTCGAGTTGTGGAAATCCTGGCATTCCACGGACAAGGCATGTACACACAGCCGGTCAGCTAGGCTTCAAAAGCGTGCCGGTCGTTAACGAGGAAATTGCAAGAATTATACCATTGGCTAAGAGTAGTCAAGTGGGGAAGAAGTAACTATATGTCCTTCTTATCATCCACGTTAAGACAGCAGCCATTTTATAGCAAATACTACTGTGGTTACTAGTCATCTGAAAGAAGGTTTGGGTACCATCGAAGAGGCTGAGATACCCATTGCCTGGCCACCAACATCATCTGATATATTCCTGGACATTTTTCCTCTGAAGACATAGCAAACAGCTAATATATGAGACCCTAACTGAATTAGAGGAGCCCCTAACAGAAATTGCTGCCGTCGCTGGATAGCATGCTATGATTCTTTGAAGGTGTATGAAAATTAATTAATGCTCAATGCATTGATGTTGAAAGTGGTCAGAGCTTCAAGCACATTCTGCGAATACAGATGTAGCATAGCCTCCAACAGAAAGTGTAATAAGTCTGTGGTACTATCAGCTGACTTCATAGGGCATACAGTCCTATCCAAAATACGTTTATCTTGGCATTTCCTATTTCCCGTATCATTTGCATAGTATTATTATCATTCTCTTCAAAATAACACACACACACCTCAACTCTTCATCTCTTTGTAAGCCCCCAAACATGAATCAGCAATAAGTGTAATAAGTAAGCTTACAAAATGATGATGTGATATTCAGAGAGCTCAAGCTTGTTCCCTTTTTCTAGATTCAAGGTCTCATGCCAGGAGAGAAGATATTGGACTACTGGGAACCTGGACGAGGTCTTTTGGCGAACCCTGACCACTTCCTGTCCTCACTCATGAACTTCGACAAAGAATCCATCACGGAACAGATGCAACAGAGCCTGAAGCCGTACATAGAAAACCCAGCATTTCAGCCCGCCAAGATCCTCTCTGTGAGTAGTTCCTGTGCACATTCCCTAATACAATTACATTATCACGAAATCAATGATAAAAAATTAAATATAAATCAGTCTGAAATGACAAACAATTCTTGCCTTTATGATTGTATGGGCTATAAAGAATTACATCGTTAGAAACAGTTGGTGTATATTTTTTCAGCAGAAACTCCGGGCTGTGGATAGGTAATAATGCTAGAATATTCTCAATACTGTTTCTATGATATTTAACTTTAACTTAGTTACTGTCATTTCCAACTGATATTACTGCTGTTTTAGCCACTAATATGTCCCTGTAATTTCAAGGTTTATACGTAGAAAGGAAGCTAATAGAACAACAATCCACTATGCGATTCAAAATTGCTTGTTTCCAAAATTATCACCTATACTGGCACTCAAACACACTGGGCTATCCTTGTCCGTCAATCAGCGATCTAACGATAGAATGAAAAGGGTAACTATTTTAACGCTAACAGTGGAGTTTAGAACATCTCCTTATTGACTTTGAACAAAAGTCATCATTATTATTGTCATCAGTTCTTCGCTTCAGCAAGCCGTTGAGGCTGACAGCCATGTTGTTTTGTCCCTTATAACTACAAAACTACCACCACCAAGCCGGGTACGGGTGATTACGAGCCTCCTCCAACTCGTCCTGTCCATCCTTAGCTGATGTTCTACTTTTGCCACCAATTTACATTGTATTTTGCAAGGTATTTTAAAATGTTTTTCCCAACCACCACGAGGTCTCCCTTTGGGCCTGTTACCAACAACAAGCCTATTTGAAGCCATTCTTCTCGTATGTCCATAATATCGTAATCTGCTTAGTTCCAAGTTTTCTAACAACTCCTGTCCAATTCTAGTTGTTACCGGATATTTCCATCCCACATTTTGTCTCTCCATGTCTGTTGGAGACAAAAACTAGGGAACTTCATTTTAGTGGCCTGTCAGTTAAAGTTGCTGCTTCCTGCACGAAAGTTAGAATTGGTACTGTAACATGTCCCATGTTATGCGTACGGCTGTCAAGGTTGTTGTATATCATTAATGTGTAATAGCTTATTATGTAAGTAAATATGGGGGGAATCATGTTGTTTTCATTATGCCAAAATTAATTTATAATATAGTAATGTACATATTCGAGTTATGATCATTAATTTCGAGTATGTATTTGTTCAAACTGTATATTTTAGTGGTAAGAATCAGACAGTCTTGCCTGGAGAATTTTAACTTAGCCTACATGTGTAATCGTGGATAAAACTATGGACATTAATATCCAGGCAAACACAGTCGTGTGTATATGATTCATAAAGAACGGAAAATTTGGCAGGCTTGGTTTATCCAAGCACCTGATTATGAAAACGTGGAGTAATGGAACGGAAGATTTCGTTTTGAGTGAAGTAGAAGAGGTGATAGCGAGCACATAAATTCGTAGGAAGTGTAAGTCTAGGAGGGATTGCTTATTCTGATTCAGAGGACGCGTGACGTTACTCATATTTTTCAGTGACTGGTCTTAGAGGATCGAATTAAGAAGGACAAGCCCACGTACATGGCGTTCGTAGATCTGTAAAAAGCATTCGATAATGTTGATTGGACCAAGCTATTTGAGATACTGAAGATGATAGGGATCAGACACCGAGAACGAAGAATTGTCTACAATCTGTATAAAAATCAGTCCGCAGTGATAAGAATCGTGGGATTCGAAAAAGAGACAACAATCCAGAAAGGAATGAGGCAAAGCTGCAGTTTGTTTCAGTGTTTATATAGAACAGGCGGTAAAGGAAAATCAAGAAGAATTTGGAAAGGGAATGACAATCCTAGGAGAGGAAATCAAAACTTGGAGATTTGTTGATGATATTGTTATTTTATCTGAGACTGCAGAAGATCTGGAGAAATTGCTGAATGGCATGGACAGAGTCTTGAATAAGAAGTACTGGATGAAAATAAATAAGTCCAAAACAAAACTAATGTAGTGCAGTCGAACGAAGTTACGTGATGCAGGTAATATTACTGCAGATTAGGGAACGAAGTCTTATAGGAGGTTGATGAGTATTGTTACTTGGGTTGTAAAATAACTAACGATGGAAGAAGTAAGGAGGATATAAAAAGCAGACTAGCAAAATTACGGAAGGCGTTTCTTAACAAAAGGAATTTGCTCATTTTGAACATCGATATAGGAATAAGGAAGATGTTTATGAAGACTTTTGTCTGGAGCGTGACATTGTAAGGAAGTGAAACATGGACGATAACTAGTTCAGAAAGAAAGAGAATATAAGGTTTTGAAATGTGGTGTTACAGAAGGGTGCTGAAGATGAGATGGATAGATCGAATCACTGAATCGAATTGGTGAGAAGAGATCGGCATGGCTAAATTTGACGAGAAGAAGGGACAGAATGATAAAACACATCTTAAGACACCCAGGACTTGTTCAGTTGGTTTTTGAGGGAAGTGTAGGTGGAAAGAACGGTAGGAGTAGACTAAGGTGTACAAAAGTTTGGTGCATCTTATATCCTATTGCCTATTTCCTGGTTAATGGCATTGCTGGTATAGTCAGAAGCTACGAAGTTCTCTAAGACAAGCAGATTAGAGCAGATGTAAGATCCAGCAGTTATATAGAAATGATTGGGTATAGGAATGAAAAGGTTAGCATATGATGGGATGGCATGGAGAACTGCCTCAAACCAGTCTATGGACTGATGACTTAAACATTATTATTATTATTATTATTATTATTATTATTATTATTATTATTATTATTATTATTAATTTATTTGTCTGTCTGTCTGTCTGTCTGTCTGTCTGTCTGTTTGTTTGTTTGTTTGTTTGTTTGTTTGTTTGTTTGTTTGTTTGTTTGTTTGTTTGTTTGTTTGTTTGTTTGTTTGTTTGTTTGTTTCATTGCAAGTCGCAAAGTGATAATTACATTAAGTTATGGTACGAGAATTAACATTTTTAATATATATTTTATGTGCTAATTTGCGCCCAAGCATGAGGCAAAGTATTTAAGTAGATTACAATTGTCACCCAACAGTGATGCAATGGCTAAAGGTATATTACAATTGGTACCGAACAGTAGGACATATTTTTTTAGGTTACAGTACGAGATATGTTTTGTTCAGTGTAGTTAATGAACGAAGTGGCAAAATTTTGGTACATCTTACATCCTATTGCCTATTTCCTGGTTAATGACATAGCTGGTATATAAACATAAGCAACGAAGCTCTCTAGGACTTTGATATGAACGGAGTAAGTTCTGTATGCATTTCTAATCCTTGTATTTTGCAACGTATCAAATATCTACGAATGCTTTCTATACCGGTACCTTTAAAAGGATTAAATTTACCAGTATACTTCCTACTTCAAAGCAAAAGTAATGGAATGTAGTTGAATAATGTCATATACTATAGGAAATATTAGATTAGGAAGTGAAGTCTTGAGATAATATTGTTACTTGGATAAGAGAACAAATAACGATGGCTGGAATTAGGAGGACATAAAATGCGAATTACTACTAAAAAAGGAGGCCTTTCTTAAGAAAATGGGTTTGCTCATATCAAACGCTTGTTAGAGAGATGTTGTTGTTGAAGTTTATGGAAGGGAAACATGGACAATAACTACTATAGTGTAGAGAGCAGCAGAATGTCGTAGAAGCTTCTGAAATGTAATGATACAGCATGTTGCTGATCATATGGGTGGATCGGACTACAAATGAAGAGATAGTGGACCCAGTTGGCGAGACGATAATGTTTTGATCAAAGTTGATCAGAGGAACCGACACATCCTGATATATCCGGGAATGGTTCAGTTATTTTCTGAGGGAAGTGTAATTGGAAAGATCTATTGGGATAGACCAACGCATGTATATGATAAACAGAGTAGATGCAGATTGAAATAATTACGTAGTGGCGTGAAAAACTGCATGAAGCTAGTCTATGAACGGATGGGCCAAACAGCACTGTACGTATTGCTTGATTATACATCGCATATGAAGTTTTAGAGAATTTATAGCGCTAGTATGTGCAGTGACTCAGATTATTACGTTTTACACAAGGTACAACACCAAAATACCGCCCAAGGAAGTGATCACATACCTTCAGACCAACTGCCTTAAATTTCCACCTTGCGATTCACCCTATAATTCGAATTAAAGCTTAATTGATGATGATGATTTACCATGACATCGGAGATATCGAACAACTTAAACAACAAATACGCACTTAATTGCCGGGATCGTCTTCCCAAGAGATAGGCCTAGATATCAGCCGTAGTAGACAAATGAAGGCGGCGCGGTGCTTGAAGATGGATGAGGCAGTAGATAGCGGCTATATTGAGCCCGACGTGTCTACTTTTGCTACGACATTGTAAATCATATCTATGATATCTGTCTGTCTTGGAATGTGTGTTATTTTAAAATAAATTCTAGCATCACCGAAAATGCTTTCATCATTACTCTGACAACAGAGATCTGTTTCTTCATTCAACGGAAAAGAATCCTAAAATCACCAATTTAGAAGAAGAGCAACTTCAGAATTACGTAATGAAATAAAGATAACATGGAAAGTGTATCTATATTCTAGAGAACATATTCTGTTGAAAATAGAAATAACATGGACTGGGCCAATATCTCTGCTAAATGGATTATAACGTATGTCGAAGAATTGTTACGAGTCGTTCGGCAACCAGGCGCACTTCTTCTATTTACAGTTGTAGACTCAGAAACTGGATGAGATCCTCTTGCTATGCGTGATGGTAGTAGTGGTAGTGGTGGTGAAGACGATGATGATCAATAATGTGACGATGACCACTTTGAAAGCCATTATTATAGATCGGGGATATCTAGAAAGCGAGCTGCGAAAATCTGTTTTATTATAATGTGATTTAATGTTATATTTTACTCCGAATAGCCAACGGCCGTAGCCGTGTTGAAACACCGGATCCCGTGAGATCTCCGAAGTTAAGCAACATTGGGCGTGGTCAGGAGTTGGATGGGTTGCCACGCGCTGTTGGTGGGGGGTAAGGGAATGGAGGAGCGGAAAGGAACTGGCCACCCTACCGCACGTAAACTCCAGCTCAGGAACACCTCTGCGGAGGTTCGGACCTGCCTTCGGGCAGAACAACCCTTACCTTATCTTTACTCAGAACATTTATCTTTAAATTTGTCCTTTATCCTTTAATAGACATTAAGTTGTTTTTCATCCTATTGGGTTATTTATAAAGCTATATATTCCAAAACAAGCTGGAACTTTTCCAAAATACTTTAGAGTAAATAACTTAACACACTGCCCACGTTGCCATCGTTTGATCGTAAAATCAAAAGCAATGGACTCTTCAGGATTTCTATAAATTCTGAGAATTATGGATGACTTGAATATTTTTGTACTGTGATAAAATATGCTCTATGATCCATTGAAAGCTGGGATTGATGATCAGTCACCCAGCTTGCTCCTATAACTCTGCAAATTTTAGGCTGATCCATTTGTTCAAACCAAGGTAGTGCACCCTTGCAGAGCTCCTTCGGTGTAGATTAGATGTCAATGTTGCCTCGGCTGCCCTAAAAAAAAATATACTTACCGAAGGTGGTGAGGTCCTCTTCTCAGGCGCGATCAGTCCCTGTCAATTCATGATCTTCATAATTATAATTCCATACTGACAATTACTTTGAAAGCAAGAAAAGTGAAACACTTTCTGTAGTCAAAAAATCAAAAATAAATGTCTTCCTTACACAATATAAAATCCCTGTCATCGAATCAGGATGCATAGGGATAGTGCATTCGGTAAACTATTGACTACAATAATTTATGACTCAGACTGATTTGAGTTTAAATATGTATATAAAATTTTATTGATAAATCAAAAGAGAAAAGTGAATAAAATTTTGTTAAAATGTAAAATAAGTTTTGTTAATGTTACATTATTACCTTATAAGACTGTACACGAATTCTCAATAATGACACACATGACTACCTCATTAATCCCTAAAGAATAATATTTATAATTTTCCATAAAATTTTGTTTTAAATGATGTTTCCCATATTTGTGCATCCAATTATATAATGTCTGTGTAATTATACATTATTTACTAGGATAATGTTGTTTATAAACCAGGTGGATCAATTGAATAACAATATACTCATGAGAACATTTAGTGATGATAATGATAATAATAACCATAATAATAATAATAATAATAATAATAATAATAATATTAATATTGATATGAATAAATTTTTTGTATAGACAATTCAAGTTATTCATCAAAAAAACTACGTGCCATCAGTCAAAATAATTATAATAGATAAAATTGTTTTATATAGATATAAAAAAATAAAGTATCGATTAACTAATTAATAAAATTGTTTTGATATCACTGAATTACATTGTAAACCAATTAAAAGAATACAGGAAAGTCTCCACAGTGTATCCCAAATGCATATCTGTAGTTTGGAAAACCAACCTAAAATGTAATACAATAGTAATAATAATAATAATAATAATAATAATAATAATAATAATAATAATAATAATAATAATAATAATAATTGAAATAATACGACGATTCTGCGCAGATCAAATCTAGAAATTGTCACTACTAATCTCTCAAATATATGAAATAAGTTTGCAAACAAACCTACCAGAAGTTACCATAATATAATAATTAATTAAATTACTAATTTTATTGCACTCAAATTTATTAATCATATAATTAACTGCTTAACTAACCACTGGAAATCATTGTCTTGTGACTCAAATCCTCCAATCTAGTGATATTAATGAATTTACAATGCATCGAGATGATAATAATAATAATATTGTAATAATAATAATAATAATAATAATAATAATAATAATAATAATAATTGAAACGATAATAATAATATCATTTAATGAATGTTATTTCTATGTTGGATATCATAAAAAAAATCCTAAAGAAGTAATATTCGCCTACCAAAATCCAATACTGTTGTTAACCAAATCGTAGACAAATTGAATAAAATAAAAAAATATAAAATGTTAATATTTAATTAATTAATAAATCCATAATTGACTGACACAAGTGATTAACATGGTACTCATCAAGACTCCCTAATTGCTTGTGAAATTCATTGGTAAAATGTTAAATAATAATATCCAATATTAATAATAATAATAATAATAATAATAAATAATAATATCTTAACATGACCTGTAATTACAGTATTCTTGATCCACCATCCTGATAAGTTATAATGTGTTTATGTCATTTATCTTAGAACATTCATTTGCCATGAATAACACCATTGGAAAATAATCTTACTTAACAGTGCTTATTGTTTTTCTTTTTCTATAAAACCATATTTGCCATAATTCAATGAAATACCTAATCCACTGTGTAAAGGCATAACCATGAAATTCTCATAATAGAGTTCACCAATATTAATAATAATAATAATAATATTTCTCTTATCAAAACTGTTACTGAGTTCCCATAACTTCAATATCTTCCTTCCAGGTGCAATAAACAATAATAGCTTTAACCTGAGAATTCAGTAACTTTAACTCACATAATGGACCTTGGTTGTTGTTGCACACAAATCTAAAGCTTTACTTTCGATATATGCGAGTGACCCTTACTTAGATATCGTAAAATTAATCTAGAAAAGACAGACTCTCCTAATTTAAATAAACATACCCTAATTTATGCTAATATGTACACCAAGCGAGATAACGCAGCCAGAAATCCTAACCTAATACCTAAAGTTCCACTAATATATACATGTATGAACCTTGTCATCAGCACATACCACACTTTTGGCCTATTTCAGCGCCTCAACATATTATAATTCGCTGAAATATAGCCATGATCCATTGCAAATGTTACTGTGGTTTCTTCAGAATAAAATGCATAGACAATGCACAGACAATAAAGAAAGTACCTAAATAATGGCTAATATGAGGCAAATAAAAATAATAAATATATCTAATATTAATAATAATAATAATAATAATCATCTGTTAAAACCAATAAAATAGTTCCTACTGGCAAGCATCCACACCAGCCCAGTTGCGTGATCCATGTTACCAACCTAACTTTAAAATATCATTTAAATGCGTACTATAACTTTCTCTGAATAGAACGATATTGTCTCACGGCTAAACCATTTACATGTATCTTCTGGTCCTTCTAACTCATATACCTTCTTTAACTGGCTTATTTATTTCCTCACATTTATTCATTTACGACGTCATCATCATTTCTTATTTTGCACGAATTTTATTACCTCTCAGCTATCACGCTGATACTTATATTTCCATTTTTATTTAGAATATGTTCGCCATACTCTTTGTTCTCCATAATTATCTTCAGGTAAATAACCTCATGTGTTACCATATCCTCTCAACTACGGACCTTCAAACATCTCAAATAAATTACCGTTGCTCAATATCGTTCTTATTATTTGACAACACCTTGATTTACCTGAGCCAAAAATAAATCCTTTTATTTAACATTGTTCACTCAACCGTCTAACCGCGTTACTTGCCATAGCAACCAATATGTTGATGTATCAGTGTTACTGTCGTCCCAACAGAATTTTCGACAGTAACTATTGATTATATATATGTTTTATTATCATTAATTGACTTCATCACTCCTCCATTACGGTAACTGTGCTTGCGTGAAACAAATAAAATTCCGCCTAAATAAAATACTGAGAATGCTACTAATAATAATAATAAAAGTGCAGGTATAGGCGAATCACTCATTATAATTGCCTCGAAAATATAACTTGGTCAATACAGATCGAAATAGTACACGCACGACTAATAATAATAATAATAATAATATTTACACTACTCATAAACAGAATTATCCTAATGTTCTGGCTGTGTACTCGGGTTTATAATTACATCATCGTCACTCGCATACCTATCTAAATAAAGATACCACTATCAAAGGAAAGCTTTAGATTTTAAATCAAACATGAGATTGTGTACTCACATTGAGGGCACTTCGGGATCGCCAGGACTAAAGGCAGCCATGTTGTCTTACAGATTCATGACCAACATGTTAATATCATTGACCATTCTTGCTGTATCCGGCATTGGCTTATATTACTACTTTCCACTTTTGCTTGACACACTTAACAATGCTTATTTCCTACTCATAATATTAAACACGATAACTTGTTTTAAAACTAGACATTACACTGTAACACATATATACACACATACGCAGTACTCAGATATTTGGGAACTTAGGCCGGATTTTTACGTACTCTGCTTTAACACACTGCTGCTTCTCACGAAGCGAAATCCTTCACGGGCTTAACGGTTTCCTTTGTAAAGACCCAGCTGGGGGAGAAAGTGTCCACCCCCACACGACCTAAATACTTATAGAGAGGGAGAGTATTTCCTCCGCTCAAATGTTTCAAACATACTAACAGCTCCGCGGTAGCAGGCTAATTGTTCTCCACCATTTACGGCTTACACATATATTTTAAACTGTTTGGGTTGCTCTGCGGGCTACACACTCTAACTGCGTCACCTAAGATGCACTACTGCATAATTCAAAGTTTCGTCTTCGCCCTGCATAGACTGAACACTCGTAAAATCTGTCAATTTAATACTCCACTCACTTGGGTGGTTTTAAATACCTTAACAGCCCAACTACTGTTTATAAAGCGTATTTCCACCTCCACTGTAGTAATAAATACACACAATTCTGTACCTTTGTACTTGAATACGGAGCAAAGTTAAGACACGTCTGACCCCCACAAGACTCTTGATGATGACTGACTCGTGAGAAGCCACTACTCGGGGGATGTTGGCGCACTAATCGGCGTAGGAACACTAATTCTTGCCACTAAAAATCCCAACCAAAGGAATGCTGGGTAGCTCCAAAATAAAGTTGCTAAAAACATAAAATGCCTTGTACACACAAATTGCATCAATTCTTGTTACTGCCATGATGCATCGTGACTCTAAAATTGTTCGTAATTTCTTTTACAATACAGTAGGCGTTAGTTGGACTATATCTTCTGCCGCGCTGATAAACCACTCTCCACGCTGGCAAGGGGTTCCCACTGCCGGTGATAACAAACATCTGGATACACAATATTCCAATCCATTTGCCACAAACCAATAAGTTAGTTCAGAATTACTACAATAATTACTGACATCTCCTCTTAATATAATCTTCCTTAAATACTGACAGGGATTAATTACAAGCCACATATCATTTGGTCGCGCTAATTTTGAAATTATTTAAATGCAGCAATCTGATTGGAGCACATACTCCGCTGTTCATCTATATGGACGAGTTCATTCCAAAATAAGGGGATTCGGGTATTTAGAACCATGATTCTCCATCTCAGTCACTCCTGCCAGTACTTTTCCACTCTAACTACGCAGTTCCAAAAGATGATGTAATAACAGGTGTCCCAATAATTTATTTTTAGCAGAGAGAGAAGCGTGGCTTCTTATCAAGGCTTCATTCTCACGAGCTAGCTACCATTAATTTCCAATGCTGTCCCTTTGTTTAAGAACGCTGGCTATTACTATTTATTAACAAATACAATTATTAAAATGTTGCCAATCAGACTCATCCGATGGGTGCAACACTCTCCCACTTTAAATAAAAATTTTGAGAGTATCGAGAAAATTTTTTCACCTCCATGTTCATAATGTAACTTGCATGCATCACTTGCAACCATCTGTGAGTCTGTACTATTTTATGCTCTATTTGACTTAAGCAAGTTACTCCGGAGCTCTTGATTCTCTTGAAGAAGGCGTCTCTGTTCCTCTATTAACTGTTCTGCTATATTTAGTAAAACCTTCCTCAATTCTATTTGTTCTTGCAGACATACTGGACAGCATTCTCTTCTCTCTTCTCCCTGGCGTTGGGCCGAAATGGTGTTGTCTTCTTCCTCGGAAACAAGGGATGTCGCCTCCTCATCTGATGATGAATCCGTGTCCTCCGCATCTCCTTCCTCCTTCTCGGAGCAGACGTCATCTTCTTCTGATGATTTTCCCCACTGTACGGCGATGTTAACTTGTGGTGGAACCTCGTGTCGTGGCTGTCTATAGAGTTTCAAATTTGAAGCATTGAAAATGACTTCGTTGTTCCCGTCCAGGTCTGTTATCTTGTATGCATTGTTGTTAAAGGTTTGAGTGACACGATATGGGCCTATGTAAAGTGGTGCGAATTTAGCATAGTATCTAGCTGCAGGTACTGAAGTAGCTGGACGTCGGATCAATACAAGTTCTCCCACTCTCAGCGGACGATGAAATCTTCTCCCCTGAACTCTCCTCAAGCGACGCTGCGCTTGTTGTTGCAGATGTTCGGCTACCTCTCGTATTCTTATTTCTGGTGCAGGTTGTGCATCCATTGGGCTATCCACGACAGCGTGCCAAGGTCTAGCGGGATATTGATTCAAATGAACCACTGATGGTATAGTTCCTGTTGCTTCATGGATTGTGTTATTGATACAGTCAGTAATCACTGGCAAAAGTTTCATCCATTTGGCATGCTCATTAGGGATATAGATCCTACAAAATTTCGAAATAACCTTCATAACCCTCTCAGATGGGTTACTCTGAGGATTTCTAATAGAACTCATAACATGCTTAATGTCTAGCTCCTGTAGAGTCGCTTTAAATTGAGCTGCTGTAAATTGAGGCCCATGGTCAGTTAGTAAACTTTCCGGTTTTCCCATACCAGGAATTATACTTCGAGTGAGGCATCTTACAACAAGTTTAGTGTTTGCCTTTTGCATGGGCAATAAGGTGGTAAATTTTGAAAATACGTCCATTGTCACCAAGATAAACCTTTTTCCCCTAGTGGACTTCGGAATTGGACCAAAAATATCCATTGCGTACAACTCCTTGGGCTTACTTGGCAACCACGGAATAGGCATTTGCCTAATAAGGTATGAATTTGCCTTAACCCTTTGGCAAATGTCGCAGGTAATAATTGCTTCTCTTACAGATTTTCTAAGGTTTTTCCAAATAAAGTTCTTTTGAATGGTAGCCACTACTTTGTCAATTCCTCCATGTCCTGTAATCCGGTGAACGTGCCAAATAATCTCTTCCTGGAGTTGAGATGGAATTACCACCCTTAATTTTGTATGATCCTTGTCCAAATATCTGACCAAAAGATTATTTACAATTAGGTATTCCTCGGCCTCTTTCTGAATTTCTATATAGTTAGGATCCCCTTGCTGAATTCTTCCCTGGAGAAAGTCAATTAATCTACTCAAAGTAGCATCTGCCTGTTGATAGCGAGCTAATTGACTCAAATGAAGCAAAACTTCTTGGTCTTCCTGTACGAGGTCAACATAATTTGCTTGCTCCTCTTCTTCATTAGGGTTTCTGCTGAGAATATCTGCAATGATGTTTTCTTTACCAGGACAGTGTTCTATTGTGAAATTAAACTGCTGCACATATAGAGACCATCGTGAGACTCGTTGACTAGAAACAGCCGTTTTTAACATAAATGTGAGTGCCTTATGATCGGTCCTGATCTTTACTGGGAAACCATATACTATCTTCTGCCAGTGTTGCAGCGCTTGAACTATGGCCAACATTTCCAATTCTGTGGTGCTATAGTTGACTTCATGTTTCCTCAACTTTCTACTGTAAAATGAAATATATCTTTTGGCATTTGGTGGGTGCTCTTCTTCTTGAAATAATACCGCCCCAATTCCAACGTTGGAAGCATCCGTTTGCAGTACAAATGGTAACTCAAAGTCTGGGTAAGATAATTTGATACTTCTGGAAAGCAACTCCTTTGTTCGCTGGAAAGACATCTCCGTTACATCCGTCCATCGCCACTTATTATTCTTGTGCAACAGGTCTTGCAATGGAGCCACCACCTCAGTATAATTTGGACAGTGGTCCGCAAAGAATTGGCACATACCCAAGAATTGCCTGATGTGCTTAATCTTCCTGGGCCTCTGAAAGTTATTGATGGCCTCTAATTTTATTTGGTTGGGTCGGATTCCTACGCCATCTATGATATGCCCTAGGAAAAGTATTTCAGTTTGGCAAAAGTGAGATTTCTTTAAATTGACCTTAAACCCCGTATCAATTAAATTTTGGAACAATAGACTGACTCGTTGCAAATTTTCCTCAAATGATGTGCTTGGGATAATGATGTCATCGATAAACCTGGTTGTAAATTCCTTGACAGCGTCAGTCAGGTTCCTGTCCAAGGCTCTTATCAATGCTGCGCTGCTATTCTTCAGGCCAAAGGGTAGACGTTCAAAGGTGTATGTATGCTGGTCAAATATAAAGCCAGTTAGTAATTTTGACTTCTCCTCTAGTTGGATGTGATGAAAAGAAGAGGTCAGGTCTACCCCCGTAAACATGTTCATCCCCTTGAAACGACGGATGATATCCTTAATTGGAGGCGCTTTATCATTTTCTGGAATGAGGTTTTCATTTACTTGTCGTGCATCCAAGCAAATGCGCAGCGACCCATCTGGTTTGACAACTGTGACTAAATTGTTTACGAAAGGTGTAACCCTTTTAGCTATAATCCCATTTTCTTCCATTTCCCTTATAATCCTTTTTACTTCCTGATAATGTTTTTCGGGAATTAGGTATGGCTTCCTCTTGTATGGACGCCAATCTGTTACATTGAGAGCGTAGGCAAAATTCGGAATTTTTCCAACCTTTGAATCGAAAACTTCTTGATACTTGATAAGCATATCCCTCAGCTGTTGTTTTTGTTCCTTCGTACCACTGAACTCCGCCACCTTGACATCAATTAATTCTTCTAGTTCCGATTGAATCTCACTATTAAAAATATCCTGAAAAATTTCCTCATGATCCAAAACATGCTCTATCTCTTCAAGTTCCACACCAGCCTGATCTACACAGTTAATTTCCTCATTCCTTCCGACCCCTTGACTCATTTGTATACGTTCGTTGCCATCTATTTTGCGAAATTTAATAGTGTTCCGTGCCAAATCTACTACAGCATTAGTTTCCCTTAAGAAGTCTGCTCCCAGGATGACATTGTAATTCATCCGCGACATGATGACAAACGGATGTGTAAAGGATGAATTTCCAATCTGTATATCTAAAAGTGTTTGTGACTTGCAAGTTGGAGTTTTGTCCGGCACGATTCCTCTAATTTTTACAGCCGACACAGGTATTTCTGGTGGGTTGTGCCTTTCTTTCAAATCCTCAAATAATGTTCTAGAAATAATGCTAATCGTGGCGCCGGTGTCAGCCAATGCCCTTGCCTGTGTGCCATGTATTCGAACATTAATAACAGGTAGTTTCCTAACTTGCGTTGCTTCTCTTTTAATTGGATCCTCTAGCAGATCTGATGGTTCAACAACCCAAGAGTCTACTTGTGCTACCACCCATTCACTTGCATTTTCATCCACTAAGCCAGTATCCTTCCATTTAGATGCATTTAGCAATTCAAAATTGACGTTTTTTTTCTTGACTGTTACCCCCAGGTGGGTAAGCTTGAGCCATTGGATTAAGCGATTGTTGGCGTCGACCTTCCTGCTCCCTTGCTCGCTGAAATTCTATACTCTCTGCTCCAGTGAGATCGGGATTTAAGTCTTGTCTGTCCAACGCTTGCTTCCACTTTTGTTGCTCTTGCTGTTGCTGTTGCTCCCGCAGTTCCTGCACATACCTTTTCTTCTCATAATTGCGGTATTCCGGATTCCTGTAGCCTGATCTCTGCGATGGATGATCACTCCACGTTCCTCTTCGACTGTACCGTTGATATGGCTGACTTCTATTCCTATTTTGGTATCTATTTTGCTCCTTGTTCCAGTATCTTCTCGAATATGACCTGGGATAATTGTAGTTCTGTTGATACTGCCGATGTTCATAAAATTCTCGACCACTTGATGTATTCCTCTCGTTCGGTAGTCGTCTTGAAATTGTACCAGTGACACGTCCCTTCTCGTCTTGTTTATCATTTGCCTTCACCGCGTCAACTACAAATGCCCTGTGCTCTGTGGCCTTGGCTTGCCTCGGAGTGCTCATATTTACAGTGTTGTCCAGCTGTCGCAAAATTCCTTCCGCTTCCTCAGGACTTTGTGCTTTGGCGGTAATCATCATCCTTTGTACATCTGGAGGAAACTGCTTTACTATGGCTTGAACCAACTCCTGTTGACAAGGAGGATTATCTAGCTCTTTCATCTTGACCAGCTGGTTCAAAAAGTAATCACTGTATCTCGTAGGCATACTGGAATTGTATTTTCGGGAATATAACTCAAGCCTTAAATTCTGTTGAGCGTCGCTTCCCCAATACCGATTCAGAAATGCCTTTTCAAAATCTTCGAAAGTTTCAAATAAAAATCGGAAACCAATAAACCATGTTTTAGGAGAACCCTCGAGATATCTTTCTGTGATTCTTAACCTCTTTTCTTCAGGTACTTGCATTTCCCTAAAGTAGGCCTTGAGATCTTTCAGAAACATTTTTGGAGTTAAGGATCCACTCCCGTTAAATTTTCTCGGTTGTTCGTCAGTAATCTTAAGCACATTTATGAGATTTGCCGGTGCAGCAACTGTCTGTCCACCTCCAACTGAAGTTAATGGAGTATTGGATTCCTTGTTAATCAACAAATCCCGGAACGGATTAGCATCTGTCACTATCTGTGGTGTCGTGGTCTGAGCCAGCTGTTTCTTAATGTCGCTTTGTTCCTCTGTCACAAATTTTATTAACGTTGCCAAGTTATCACTTTGTACTTGCAACTGGTGTATTTCCTTATTTAGGACTTCTTTCACCTCTTCTCTAACCCCTTCTTCACTAGAGATCAAGCCATTATCTAACTGTTCCCATTTACTATTCATGTCCACCTGCCATTCAACTATGTCTTCTTTCATGTCAGCGAATTGTTGTGTCACCTTTTCCTGGTCTGCTACCCGGTTGGCCTCGACCGTTTTGAATCCCTGGTCCAACCTTTCCATGGTTTCTTGAATTTTAGTGCTAACCGCCGTAAGGTTATCACGTGTCTCCATCTCCACCTGATTGACCCTATCTTCGATCATAACGATCTTTTGTGACATCTTTTCACACTGAGCTTGCACTTCTTCTTTGGTTTCTTGCAAACTTTTTGTAAATGATATGCTTACATCGCCTATCTGCTTAATTAATTGCTTATGTGCAACGGCTAAACTGTGCAACTCCTGCTTAGTGTGTGCCCTATTAGTCTCGCAGAGCTTTAATAACTTTTCTTGGTTATCTAGGAATTCCTTTCTCAGTTCGCCCTGACTACTAACAATTTTATCATCGAGTGTCTCCAACATAGCCCGCGTATCCTCTAGTTTCTGGGAAAAACTTTCAGTTACGTTCCTAGTGATTTCATCTTTAAGCACTGCCTGACTACTCTCTAAGTTTTTAGTAATTTCTTCTTTGAGTACTGTTTGACTATTCTCTAAGTTTTCCGCTAAGTTCCTAGTAATTTCGTCCTTGAGTACTGTTTGACTACTTTCTAAGTTTTCCGCTAAGTTCCTAGTAATTTCGTCCTTGAGTACTGTTTGACTACTTTCTAAACTTTCTGTTAAGTTCTTGGTAATTTCGTCCTGTCCTTCCTTCATCTCACTCTGTACAGTTTCTACCTTGGTGTTGAGCATATTAATGCTCGCGACCAGCTGCTCCCACTGCTCCTGTGTTATAACCATTATGCATAAAAGTCTGCCTCTATGCCTAGGTGACCTTACGTGCTATATACAACAACAACAAATGTCCCATGTTTTACATAAATAAACATTAATAACATATATTCAATATATATCACATATATGAAATTCCGCCTTTTACACAGTGTTCATTTTACTGCAAGTTCAATGAATGTTCTAAGTTTCAGTCTGGTCATTTAAATAATCCTAACATTGACTTACCATTCCCTTATAGACGACAGTCAAGCTCCAACGTTGGGTGACCATTTTACAACTTATTCCTGATTACCTATGCACCCTTGCAGAGCTCCTTCGGTGTAGATTAGATGTCAATGTTGCCTCGGCTGCCCTAAAAAAAAAAATATACTTACCGAAGGTGGTGAGGTCCTCTTCTCAGGCGCGATCAGTCCCTGTCAATTCATGATCTTCATAATTATAATTCCATACTGACAATTACTTTGAAAGCAAGAAAAGTGAAACACTTTCTGTAATCAAAAAATCAAAAATAAATGTCTTCCTTACACAATATAAAATCCCTGTCATCGAATCAGGATGCATAAGGATAGTGCATTCGGTAAACTATTGACTACAATAATTTATGACTCAGACTGATTTGAGTTTAAATATGTATATAAAATTTTATTGATAAATCAAAAGAGAAAAGTGAATAAAATTTTGTTAAAATGTAAAATAAGTTTTGTTAATGTTACATTATTACCTTATAAGACTGTACACGAATTCTCAATAATGACACACATGACTACCTCATTAATCCCTAAAGAATAATATTTATAATTTTCCATAAAATTTTGTTTTAAATGATGTTTCCCATATTTGTGCATCCAATTATATAATGTCTGTGTAATTATACATTATTTACTAGGATAATGTTGTTTATAAACCAGGTGGATCAATTGAATAACAATATACTCATGAGAACATTTAGTGATGATAATGATAATAATAACCATAATAATAATAATAATAATAATAATAATAATAATAATAATAATAATAATAATAATATTGATATGAATAAATTTTTTGTATAGACAATTCAAGTTATTCATCAAAAAAAACTACGTGCCATCAGTCAAAATAATTATAATAGATAAAATTGTTTTATATAGATATAAAAAAATAAAGTATCGATTAACTAATTAATAAAATTGTTTTGATATCACTGAATTACATTGTAAACCAATTAAAAGAATACAGGAAAGTCTCCACAGTGTATCCCAAATGCATATCTGTAGTTTGGAAAAACAACCTAAAATGTAATACAATAGTAATAATAATAATAATAATAATAATAATAATAATAATAATAATAATAATAATAATAATAATTGAAGTAATACGACGATTCTGCGCAGATCAAATCTAGAAATTGTCACTACTAATCTCTCAAATATATGAAATAAGTTTGCAAACAAACCTACCAGAAGTTACCATAATATAATAATTAATTAAATTACTAATTTTATTGCACTCAAATTTATTAATCATATAATTAACTGCTTAACTAACCACTGGAAATCATTGTCTAGTGACTCAAATCCTCCAATCTAGTGATATTAATGAATTTACAATGCATCGAGATGATAATAATAATAATATTGTAATAATAATAATAATAATAATAATAATAATAATAATAATAATAATAATTGAAACGATAATAATAATATCATTTAATGAATGTTATTTCTATGTTGGATATCATAAAAAAATCCTAAAGAAGTAATATTCGCCTACCAAAATCCAATACCGTTGTTAACCAAATCGTAGACAAATTGAATAAAATAAAAAAATATAAAATGTTAATATTTAATTAATTAATAAATCCATAATTGACTGACACAAGTGATTAACATGGTACTCATCAAGACTCCCTAATTGCTTGTGAAATTCATTGGTAAAATGTTAAATAATAATATCCAATATTAATAATAATAATAATAATAATAAATAATAATATCTTAACATGACCTGTAATTACAGTATTCTTGATCCACCATCCTGATAAGTTATAATGTGTTTATGTCATTTATCTTAGAACATTCATTTGCCATGAATAACACCATTGGAAAATAATCTTACTTAACAGTGCTTATTGTTTTTCTTTTTCTATAAAACCATATTTGCCATAATTCAATGAAATACCTAATCCACTGTGTAAAGGCATAACCATGAAATTCTCATAATAGAGTTCACCAATATTAATAATAATAATAATAATATTTCTCTTATCAAAACTGTTACTGAGTTCCCATAACTTCAATATCTTCCTTCCAGGTGCAATAAACAATAATAGCTTTAACCTGAGAATTCAGTAACTTTAACTCACATAATGGACCTTGGTTGTTGTTGCACACAAATTTAAAGCTTTACTTTCGATATATGCGAGTGACCCTTACTTAGATATCGTAAAATTAATCTAGAAAAGACAGACTCTCCTAATTTAAATAAACATACCCTAATTTATGCTAATATGTACACCAAGCGAGATAACGCAGCCAGAAATCCTAACCTAATACCTAAAGTTCCACTAATATATACATGTATGAACCTTGTCATCAGCACATACCACACTTTTGGCCTATTTCAGCGCCTCAACATATTATAATTCGCTGAAATATAGCCATGATCCATTGCAAATGTTACTGTGGTTTCTTCAGAATAAAATGCATAGACAATGCACAGACAATAAAGAAAGTACCTAAATAATGGCTAATATGAGGCAAATAAAAATAATAAATATATCTAATATTAATAATAATAATAATAATAATCATCTGTTAAAACCAATAAAATAGTTCCTACTGGCAAGCATCCACACCAGCCCAGTTGCGTGATCCATGTTACCAACCTAACTTTAAAATATCATTTAAATGCGTACTATAACTTTCTCTGAATAGAACGATATTGTCTCACGGCTAAACCATTTACATGTATCTTCTGGTCCTTCTAACTCATATACCTTCTTTAACTGGCTTATTTATTTCCTCACATTTATTCATTTACGACGTCATCATCATTTCTTATTTTGCACGAATTTTATTACCTCTCAGCTATCACGCTGATACTTATATTTCCATTTTTATTTAGAATATGTTCGCCATACTCTTTGTTCTCCATAATTATCTTCAGGTAAATAACCTCATGTGTTACCATATCCTCTCAACTACGGACCTTCAAACATCTCAAATAAATTACCGTTGCTCAATATCGTTCTTATTATTTGACAACACCTTGATTTACCTGAGCCAAAAATAAATCCTTTTATTTAACATTGTTCACTCAACCGTCTAACCGCGTTACTTGCCATAGCAACCAATATGTTGATGTATCAGTGTTACTGTCGTCCCAACAGAATTTTCGACAGTAACTATTGATTATATATATGTTTTATTATCATTAATTGACTTCATCACTCCTCCATTACGGTAACTGTGCTTGCGTGAAACAAATAAAATTCCGCCTAAATAAAATACTGAGAATGCTACTAATAATAATAATAAAAGTGCAGGTATAGGCGAATCACTCATTATAATTGCCTCGAAAATATAACTTGGTCAATACAGATCAAAATAGTACACGCACGACTAATAATAATAATAATAATAATAATAATATTTACACTACTCATAAACAGAATTATCCTAATTTTCTGGCTGTGTACTCGGGTTTATAATTACATCATCGTCACTCGCATACCTATCTAAATAAAGATACCACTATCAAAGGAAAGCTTTAGATTTTAAATCAAACATGAGATTGTGTACTCACATTGAGGGCACTTCGGGATCGCCAGGACTAAAGGCAGCCATGTTGTCTTACAGATTCATGACCAACATGTTAATATCATTGACCATTCTTGCTGTATCCGGCATTGGCTTATATTACTACTTTCCACTTTTGCTTGACACACTTAACAATGCTTATTTCCTACTCATAATATTAAACACGATAACTTGTTTTAAAACTAGACATTACACTGTAACACATATATACACACATACGCAGTACTCAGATATTTGGGAACTTAGGCCGGATTTTTACGTACTCTGCTTTAACACACTGCTGCTTCTCACGAAGCGAAATCCTTCACGGGCTTAACGGTTTCCTTTGTAAAGACCCAGCTGGGGGAGAAAGTGTCCACCCCCACACGACCTAAATACTTATAGAGAGGGAGAGTATTTCCTCCGCTCAAATGTTTCAAACATACTAACAGCTCCGCGGTAGCAGGCTAATTGTTCTCCACCATTTACGGCTTACACATATATTTTAAACTGTTTGGGTTGCTCTGCGGGCTACACACTCTAACTGCGTCACCTAAGATGCACTACTGCATAATTCAAAGTTTCGTCTTCGCCCTGCATAGACTGAACACTCGTAAAATCTGTCAATTTAATACTCCACTCACTTGGGTGGTTTTAAATACCTTAACAGCCCAACTACTGTTTATAAAGCGTATTTCCACCTCCACTGTAGTAATAAATACACACAATTCTGTACCTTTGTACTTGAATACGGAGCAAAGTTAAGACACGTCTGACCCCCACAAGACTCTTGATGATGACTGACTCGTGAGAAGCCACTACTCGGGGGATGTTGGCGCACTAATCGGCGTAGGAACACTAATTCTTGCCACTAAAAATCCCAACCAAAGGAATGCTGGGTAGCTCCAAAATAAAGTTGCTAAAAACATAAAATGCCTTGTACACACAAATTGCATCAATTCTTGTTACTGCCATGATGCATCGTGACTCTAAAATTGTTCGTAATTTCTTTTACAATACAGTAGGCGTTAGTTGGACTATATCTTCTGCCGCGCTGATAAACCACTCTCCACGCTGGCAAGGGGTTCCCACTGCCGGTGATAACAAACATCTGGATACACAATATTCCAATCCATTTGCCACAAACCAATAAGTTAGTTCAGAATTACTACAATAATTACTGACATCTCCTCTTAATATAATCTTCCTTAAATACTGACAGGGATTAATTACAAGCCACATATCATTTGGTCGCGCTAATTTTGAAATTATTTAAATGCAGCAATCTGATTGGAGCACATACTCCGCTGTTCATCTATATGGACGAGTTCATTCCAAAATAAGGGGATTCGGGTATTTAGAACCATGATTCTCCATCTCAGTCACTCCTGCCAGTACTTTTCCACTCTAACTACGCAGTTCCAAAAGATGATGTAATAACAGGTGTCCCAATAATTTATTTTTAGCAGAGAGAGAAGCGTGGCTTCTTATCAAGGCTTCATTCTCACGAGCTAGCTACCATTAATTTCCAATGCTGTCCCTTTGTTTAAGAACGCTGGCTATTACTATTTATTAACAAATACAATTATTAAAATGTTGCCAATCAGACTCATCCGATGGGTGCAGTAGAAAGAAGGACTAAGCTCCTTACGACTACTTTCCAAAAATCACCTTTTTCTCAAATGTGTGATTTTGGTCTGAAAATTGCGTTAATTCTTTGAAGTAGTTTAAACTGTATTCTCCACCATGAACTTCTGCAAGACTTCTCTACAACTTCTGCGACTTACAATAGCACGAATTGATGTGAATATCCTGACACTTGCATGTGCAGCTGATCACTCTTATCTTTTGAAGCGAATGCATATGTTACAGTATGGTGCTTGTAAATACTATGGTTGTATATTTCTTTAATAAGAAATATAATTAGCCACATTTCACATTGGATATTAACTGTTTTCAAGCCTCGGCTCTCCCATTTGATTAGTACACGCATTGGCGACTCCCCTGGCTTCTAATGTGGATAACAATGATGCAACTTTTCACGAATAGAACATGCATATCTATATATCTATATATATAAAATAAGAGTTTTGTCTGTACATTGCTCAGAATTTGAAAATAATGGTATTTCTGTATCGGTCATGTCCATAGTAACAAGAAAATGCACTTTTTACTTTTCCGTAATGTCTGTCTGTCTGTCTGTCTGTCTGTCTGTCTGTCTGTCTGTCTGTCTGTCTGTCTGTCTGTCTGTCTGTCTGTCTGTCTGTCCACGCATCACGAGAAAACGGTTGAAGGGAATTTAATGAAAATCGGTATGTGAAGTCGGGAGATGAGCCTCTACAATCTAGGCTATAGATAATTTTACTCACGCTGAGCAAAATGGTAGTTTAGGGGAAGGCCTAAAATTGAATTCTCAACTATTTATGTTATTAGTGGTCTAATGAAAATCGGTATGTGAAGTCGGGGGATGAGCCTCTACAATCTAGGCTATAAATCATTTTACTCACGCTGAGTGAAATGGTAGTTTAGGGGAAGGCCTAAAATTGAATTCTCAAATATTTATGTTATTAGTGGTCGTAGTTTAAAGAAAATGGGTATGCAAAGTTGGGGAATAAGTTGCTACAATGTAGGCTATCAGTAATTGTATTCACGCTGAGAAAAATGGTAGTTTAGGGAAGGCCTAAAATTTAATTCTCAAATATTGTTGTTATTAGTAGTCCTATCTTGATGAAAATCGGTATGCAAAGTCAGGAAATAAGTCGCTATAGTCTAGGCTGTAAATTATTGTATTAACGCTGAGTGAAATGGTAGTTTAGGGGAAGGCCTAAAATGTAATTCTCAAATATTTCTTATTAGAGGTGTAATCGATGAATGCTACATAACTAAGGTTATAAAAAACCAAACCAAAAACCAAACCCCACGGCACTACAGCCCTTGAAGGGCCTTGGCCTACCAAGCGACCGCTGCTCAGCCCGAAAGCCTGCAGATTACGAGGTGTCGTGTGGTCAACACGACGAATCCTCTCGGCCGTTATTCTTGGATTTCTAGACCGGGGCCGCTATCTCACCGTCAGATAGCTCCTCAATTCTAATCACGTAGGCTGAGTAGACCTCGAACCAGCCCTCAGGTCCAGGTAAAAATCCCTGACCTGGCCGGGAATCGAACCCGGGGCCTCCGGGTAAGAGGCAGGCACGCTACCCCTACACCACGGGGGCCGGCATAACTAAGGTTATATAGTATTAAATTTCCTATTATTCATGTCTTATACATTGTTACCGTACTGGCTTTGATCACAAACATGTTCATGAATTTGGATTTTTGTTACTAAGTCCATATCAGCGCCGAGTAACGAGAAAATAGGTAAACAGTATTTAATGCAAATCGCTATGTAAGTCGGAGAATAAGAAACTACATTTTACGGAATAAAATATTTTACAAATCACAGAGTCGAAAGAAAACTAAATGTGAAGGCCTACAATATAGAAAGCTCCTAACATTGATCAACAATAGCATTACATTGACCATTGTTTGTCGTGATGTGCTTTGTCTTCTGTTGCTCCTCATCTCCGGTAGATAGGACTACTGCTGCGTACAGAGTATTTTTTATTTGATTTACGTCGCACCGACATAGATAGCTTTTATGGCGACGATGGGATAGGAAAGGGCTAGGAGTGCCTTAGGCCTTAATTAAGGTACAGGCCCAGCATTTGATTGGTGTGAAAGTAGGAAACCACGGAATACCATCTTCAGCGCTGCGGACAATGGGGTTCAAATCCACTATCTCTTGGAAGCAAGCTCACAGCTGCGCACCGCTAACCACACGGTCAACTTGCCCAGTCGTACAGAGTGTAACAGCCTGCCTGAATATTGATGGGAAGTAGCTGGGGAGTTAGATAACATTCTTCTTTAGCATGCCATTCCCCTAGTTTATAAATTTTCTGATACTACTGGTACGTAACACACTGGATCATCATAGCATTCGGGCTATTCAATCCCTACTCTGAGGCACTGATTGGAATGAACAGTGTGCATATTTAGCGGAATAATGGCAGATGAGTGTTCATGGCAATCTGCGGCCTGGTCATCCAGGTCTGGAACTTTGGGCTATTAGATTGGCACCGCAATCTAACCGCAGCACTGTTCGTTAAAAGTGATAAAAACGTGCGGCTTTCCATTTGATCGAGTATTTTATATGATGGCATTGCTTTTAATCGCTACATTAATACATACGTTTTTGTAATGACCTATGTTGATTTCAGTTAAGAAAACCGCAAAGTCAGTCTTTCTGAGAATCCCGTAGCGAAGCACGGGTACACCAGCTAGTAGCATATATAAAACAACGATTCATCATATTAACATTGTTGATTACGACGATCAGGAGCTTCGTAGCCAGTGCGGTCAAGGCGTGTTCGATTTATCCACAAGAACGTAGATTAGATTCTTCGCTAGCCAGTCGAAAAATTTAGGCATATGAGGGCCCTGAGGTTTACTCAGCGTCCACCAAAAATGAATGAGGGTAAAGGAAGTCGAGTATAGAGTAACCACCCTAGACCAGTTAGTGCCGAGGTTACGAATAGTGGAAACCTGTATTTTCGATTCCTTCTAGGAACTCTATAGCCCGTGCGGAGATCGCTTGGCTTCGCTCATTACAGCGAACACAATATTCCATGTGCCCATTCTTATTTTCTTCATTTCTTTCTTTAGTGATGTATTCTTTTCTTTCTTTCTTTCTTTCTTTCTTTCTTTCTTTCTTTCTTTTTCCCCGAATTTAAGTAACTATACTATATGGAGTAGGAAGTATCGTATTCAAACCTGGAAATTGGCGGTCTGGATAAGCCAAGGGCCACTGATAAAGATATCGACTCCTTTTCTACCTAACAGCGCGTGGCTTACCCATCCAAGTGGCGACAACGTCTAATGTTGCTTAACTTAGGAAATCTCATGTGTTCCAGCCTTTCAACCAGGGTTTAAACGAAGGAACTACCTAATCTTTCTTTTGATTTCACCCTTCGTTTACTTTCTTCTTTTCATGCCCTATTTTTCATTTTACTCGTACAATTTAACTTCATTCAACCTGTTTCGTCCTAAAAATGACTGTCAAGTGAAAAGGACATATTTGTTTGTTAATGATCCGTCCTTTAGGCTTTTAGTTTGCACTACCTTTTAGAGAATTAAAACCGATCAAAATATTCCTTCGTGGTATCATCGTATAATAAGCGGATTCCGTGTAAGGTCATGCCATTAAACTGGCCTTATGGAAAATATTGCAAGCGCTTTACTTGAAGAAAATAGAAAATAAAGAAGCTAATTTCATGGTATCAACTAGGTGTCAAACAAAGAAACTACCTAATCTTATTTTCGGTTCCACTTTTCTTTCTCACAGTTAAACTCCATCTTCATCGCCCCGCAACTGACGCAATGAATTGAAAAGGACACAGTTGCTTGTTAATGGTCCGCCGATTATCTTTTTTCTTTGCTCTTCCTTTTAGAGCAGGGTCAGCCAACTGCGTGTACGTGTGATGTCAGGTAATACGTCACACACTCTGCTCGGGCAGCGAAACGAAGTACTTAATACTGTAACTGAGAAGTGAAGGCTAGAGGGGCGAGGGGAAACGCAACTTCATTCGTAAAGGGCTGCAGGTAGTACAATACGGTATGTGTAGTACATATTTCTCTCCACATAATTTATTGTAACGTAACTTTGTTATGAATTAACATATAAGTTATAAAGCAACTTTATTTCTACATATACAAACTAAACTAGCTTTTTCCGGTGAATCTTCGGAACTGATATTGAACACAAAATTGCTGTGTTTTACAATATCACCCACTGTCAAAATAGTGCTAATAGTAACAAAGCACAGTTTTACAACGCAAATAGTACAGAGAGTAATCTGTAAACTCAAAACATACGTTTTATCTCATGATATCGATACTCAGTTGTCACTCATGGGTTTCTTTGATCTTTGTAGTCTTGTTTCGTTTACTAGTTTTGCAATATTTGGAGTTAATGTTTGAGGAAACACTAAGTTTAAGAGCACGCTTCAAATCGTGATCTGACAACTGGCTTCAATGTTTTGGTTTTGTTGATTTAAAATAGAAAAGATTCGTTCACAGGCATACGTGGAACCGAAAATACTCAACATTCTTGCTGCAAACGTATGCAATCGGGAAACCATTTTTTTAATATTATGAGCCCAACTACTCCAGAATTGCGCCCTACCATAGAAGGTGCACCACCTGTTGCTATTGAAACTAGTTTGTTCCATGGCAAAAAATAATTTTCAACAACACTTACAATGCAGTTGAAAATGTCGATGCCTTTCGTGGTATTCTTCATAGGCACTAAATCCAGTATTTCCTCCCAAATTGTAAAGTTTTTGTCAACCCCTCGTATGAAAACGGCTAGCTGGGCCGTGTCAGAAATATCCGTGCCCTCGTCAATTGCTAAGGAGTATGCCCGGAAGCTTTTTGTCAGTTCTAATAATTGTAGGTGGACATCATCAGATAGGTCTTGAATTTTTGTCGACACTGTGTGCGCGGACAAGCTGGTAGCTTCGAACTCATGAATGATATTTAGACAAAACTCCTCACCTGCTAGAATTAAACATTCCTTTACGAATTCACCACCACTGAACGATTTAAATTTCTTTGCAATTAAATATGAAATTTTATAACTCAGTAAAACTGCTGACTCACTGATCGAATGCTCGACATGGTTATTTAATTTACCTATTAGTTCTGTAATTACACGTACCCTTTCCTCGCCTTGATACTGATCATAATCTGCAGCGTGATACAAACTGTAGTGGCGTTGTAAATTATATATTTTTACATACTGTAGCTCTTTTCTACAAACTAAACATTTAGCTGTAGCAATCCTAACATTTTCAACAAATAAATATAGATCTTCCCGTAAAGATAAAAAGATCGGAGGCGTAGATAGCTTCTCGCCCCGTGATGTGCCCGGTTCGTCCATACTTATGTACTGTACTGTACCATTAACACCATACGGCTGAGGATATTAATAGGTATGTCAAAATCATTTTTAAAAAACTTTATTCGGAATTTGATCCTGGATTTAACACTTTGGAGTGTCTGGAAACTTATATTCAACTTTTAACCACGCCATTTTCAGTTGTTGCAGATAACGTTGATCTAGACCTATAGTTAGAGTTATTAGATGGAGAACTAAGAGATAAATTTTTAAATAAGGATTTGTGTGGCTTTTTGTGAAAAGTGTCTATAAAAGCCGTAGCCACCAGCATGTATGATACTTTACGTGTTTACTACAAAGCGAGGCTGTCTCTTCGTCTCCAGTCTACAACAGCGGCTCCCCACCTTCTGCGCTCTTACGTCACATGGTCTCTCCGACGTCACACGGTCTCTCTTACATCACACGCCAGCCAGTTGGCCGACCCTGTTTTAGAGCATTAAAAATGAGCAAAGCATTCTTTCGTAGTATCCCCTTAAAAAAATGAGCGGATTTTTAAAAGGACACATCATTAAAACAATGAAAAATATTCTAATACCGCTGATACGACGAAGATAGTAAAGAAAGGAACTTATTTTATGGTTATTCCACTCATTCCCCAATTCCTTGTAACTCAAGATTTTTCTTACACTAACTGTATACTTATCTTCCGTCCATCTTTTAGATAGTTCCAAATGATCCGACTTGATTATGTTCTGTAGATCCCTGTAGATGGGTTAATAGCCAAATGATTCCAAAGATCTAGTTTATTATTTTGCCTGTACTGAGTCTTTCTGATCGCATCCCCATTTTCGTCAGCTTCTTATGCTTCAAACTTTAAATTCACGGTTGTAGACTTATATTTGAGCCATTCATTTGCAAACCCTGCTAAACGGATCAGAAACATAACGGAGAAAATTGACAAAAACGTCTTACGACGTCTTACCAAGAGATAAAGTATTGACTTTTCTTTAAATAACGAAACATTCGCTGGTTTTAATGTTAAAGTCCCTATAAGCTGACAAAAAGGTTTCAGAACTGCACTGGCGGAAAAAATATCCACAGACAAAGAAATAAGGAACGTAGAATACGGAAATGTTGCCAATATATTTTCCGAGGTAACATATTTAATTGATTAAAGTTACAAGACTACAGGTTAATATCCGCACGAGAAAAGCCATCGCAGATGTGCCATGCTGGTCCATTAATGACCGGTGTAATCGCCTGACTGTTGAATGCAGGCATGCAAACTTTCATGCTTTGTGTCATACAGGTGCCCGATGTCAGCTTGTGGGATGGAGTTCCATGTCTGTTGCACTTGGTCGGTCAATACAGGGACGGTTAATGCTGGTTGTGGATGACGCTGGAGTTGTCGTTCAATGATGTCCCGCACGTGCTCGTTTGGGGACAGATCGGAAAATCGAGCAAACCAAGGCATCACGTCGACACTCTGTAGAGCACGTTGGGTTACAACAGCGGCGTTGGGACGTGCATTATCCTGTTAGTAAACACCCCCGGTAATTCCGTTCATGTACCTCAGCACAACAGGTCGAATCACCAGACGGACGTACACATCTGCAGTCAGGGTGCGTGGGATAACCACGAGAGTGCTCCTGGTGTCATAGGAAATTGCTCCCCAGATCAGCACTCCCGGTGTAGGTCCAGTGTGTCGACGCCGCAGAGGGGTGGAATGCAGGCGCTCACTTTGCCTTCTTCTGACCAACACACGGCCATCACTGGCGCCAAGGTCAACCGGCTTTTATCGGTAAACACAACGGACTTCCACTCCATCCTCCAATTTCTCGCTTGACACCACTGAAATCGCAGACGGCCGTGGTTTGGGGTAAGTGGAATACATGCCATAGGACGGCCGGCTCGGAGCTGTCCTTCAAGTAACCGATTTCAAACAATTCGTTGCGTCACTGTGATGCCAACTGCCGCTCGAATTGCTGTTGCAGACGCAGTCCGCTGCGCCACAGCCATACGCCGAATACGGCCATCCTCCCTCTCGGTGGTGGCACGGGGACGTCCGGAGCACGGTCTTCTTGCGAACGTACCTTCTTTCTCGTGACCACTGCTGCTAGCACGCATGTACAATGGAGACATTCCTGCCAAGTCGTTCTGCAATAGGGCGGAAAGAAAATCCACCTTCACGTAGCCCTATTATACGGCCTCGTTCAACCACAGTGAGCTGTTGATACTGGCCTCTTTGTCGTCGTAAAGGCATTCTTGATATATTTACAGTCACTCCGTCCAATTTCACAGGTAATTAACGCTCTCGCACAGTTCAGCCCATATTCAAAGCCAACCTGATGTGCAACTGTCATGGGGCCGATACAAGCGTCACGCTAATGTGATTTGCTGGAAACTTGAATGAACGTTTTCTTTCATATGTATAAACACGTCTACCAACGTTCGTTAATCTAGCACAATCCCTTCTTGGTGTTTAGATATCTTTTTCCGCCAGTGTATAAACATTTTAAGTTCATGGATAGCAGGTTTAGCAAGTGGAAATCAAATTCGTAACTCGACGTTCTTATTTTCAAAACTTGTCAAATTTCACTTCTATTTGCAAAACACTGCCAGAGAGTTATATCAGGTCTGACTTTTTATTGTCCACGTATTTTAAAACTCATTTTAAGTGTTATAAAATGTGAGAGGCTGCAATATTACAGTGTTTTGTAACAGTAAATGGGGAGTGGCAGTCAAATGAAATAAGTTAAAATAAATTATCCCAAAATATTTAATACCAATATTTTTTTTATTTATCGTATGGCAGGTATACAAAAGAGAAAGAAAATTTACTATTTATACACGGACAAGAATGTTGGTAGCGTTCACATTTACAAATCAATATCCAGTTGCTGTAGCCATTCTAAGGAGGGAGGTATAGCAGCGATGTCATCTCGGGCTGGTCCATCATACTTCCTCAGAGGGCACTCCTCAACAATGTGCTGCACTGACTGTAAAGGGGCTCGGCAGTCACAGGCAGGGGATTCTCTAAGTCCCCACTTACTTCGCATGGCATTACATGTAGCGTGGCCTGTTGGCCTGTTCTTAAACGGTTGAGTTTAGACCATTGGTGTCTCTTCAGGTGAAATCCTGGGAGTCCAGTTGTGGGGTCATAGATGCCTTGGTGTTTCACACGTGCAGAGATTCAGCTTTGACCCCATTTTTCCTGGATATTGAAGTCAGTTATGTCATGCTATATTGGGTTCCTTGATTTAAGACGATAGCGGTGTAGGTCAATAAGGACCTCATGGATTGGAAGATTCTGTGGATGATCAGGATGGTGTAACTTTTTACACTCGCGTATAGTTGCTTCCTGTCGTCTCAGTTCCGGAGGTGGTATGTTACTGATAGTATGCAGCCCCGAGATTGAGGTAGATTTTAGTGTGCATGTTATGGTTCTCATACATTCGTTCAAATAGACGTCAATCTTCCTAGTATGAGCGCTACGTTGCCACACAGGGGTACAACATTCAGCCACTGGATGAACCATGGTGAGGGCAGGAGTGCGTAGTGAGGATGCATCAGCTCCCCACGTAGTCCCAGCTAGTTTCTTCATGATGTTGTTTCGTGACTTAAGTTTCTGACTTGTATTTTCCAGGTGATTTTTGTATGTTAAGAACGGCATAAGGTGATGCCAAGGTACTTGGGGTTGAAATAATGTTTGATTCTTTGCTAACAGAACACAGCGTTGAGATTTGAGTAAGCTATTTGGTTGCACGTATGGAATGTGCACACTTCTGTCTTGGCCGAATTTGGACAAAGTCTCCGTGTAGCATGCATTCAAGGTTTCCAAGTCATTGGAGAGAATAATTCCCCCTCTTCTATTGTGACAGTTTGGACACCGAAAGCTAAGTCGTTAGCATAGCAGAATTTCTTGCTGGTGGTGACAGGCATGTAACTGGTGAACAATTTGAAAAGTAGTGGGGCTAATACTGACCCTTGAGGTAGTCCATCTTTTACTGTAAAAGACTTGCTTGTCTTTTGCCCTATGGTGACATTGAAGTACCAATTGTCAGCATGTTTTTCAGCAGGGTTGTAAGGGCAGCGTGTATGCTTTTCAAGTTTGAATAGTAGTGCATCCAGCCGAACTGTATCATACGCCGCTACTCACGTCAACAAAAGCGACGGATGTCTTTTCCTTCTTCTGGAATCCTGCATAAATGTATGATGTTAATGCTAATACTTGTTCACAGCAGCTTCGTTTGATTCTGAAATCCGCCTTGTATGTTGCTGTTATATTATTTCCTAGATTCGGTTGAGGATGAGGCATTCCAACAATTTGTAACGAGCACTCTGAGTGCAGTAGGACGGTAGCTTGAGGGATCACCTGCTGGTTTTCCTGGTTTGAGAATTTCCATGGTGTGAACAATCTTGAACTCCGGGGGAATGATTTCAGTCTCTAATACGTCACTGAAGAAGTTCTTGAGCCACGCTTCCTCATGCTTCCCAAGATGTGAATTCAGGGAAATACCATCAAAGCCTGCGTTCTTCCTCATTTTTAGCATGTTGATGGCTTTCTTAATTTCTTCCTGGCTGATTTAATTAGCAAGAGTAGAGTCATTTTGGAGGCTATTATCCAATTTCTTCATCTCTCCCTCAATGTGTTTCATCTTAGTGGAGTCTATTGGAATTTTGTCAGCTCTTGATTTGATATGTAGTGATATTTCATTTGGTGTTATTCCTGGCTCTTTTTTTGCGTATGTTTGAAGCAGCGCCAAGTTTCCTAAGGATGCTTTTCTGTTGGAGTGAGTAAAGCTCAGCTGAGAAGTTAGATCTCTCCATTTCTCTTTTCTTCCTTTAGTCAGATCTTCTAATACCCTTTTTCCCATTTCAGGATAACCAGTTTTCTGATAACTTTCATACATTTTTTGGGTAGTTTTATCCCAGCACGGAATATATTACTTCCTGAATCCCCGAGGGATGTTTCGCTTAGCTGCACCGATGAAACGCCTATAAACATCTTGTAGTTTTCTGCCTTCGGGGAAATCCATCTCAGATTACTATCTACTTCTATTCTGTATTAGTCCCAGTTTGCCTTCATGAAGTTCCATCTTGGTTTATGTATGGATCTGATAACTGGTATTTCTTGTGTAGTCTAGGGATAGTTTTCTTTCATCTGTGGAAACAATAACCAAATCAGGGTTAGTGTCAGATTGCCATCTAGCAGAATGGAATGTTTTCACTGCTTTAGCATCAAAACTGAGATATAGGTCTTGGCTATCACACCACATAGCCAGTTTTTCTCCATTATCATCATTGTTTGAGTAGCCCGAGGATGTTTGACGGCTGTTAAAGTCTCTCACGTATACCCAAAGGGTGGGCAATGGAGGCAGTTGTGAAGTTGGCCAGTTGGAGTGAGGTGGTTTGTAAACTGATGCGGTAGTCAAATTATTTAGTTCCGCAGTGATTATTTTTATATCTTTAAAGTTTAGGGAGTTCACATCTGAAATGTTGCAAATATTACTTCTCACATGATTGATCCATGGACAGGTGAGAAAAGACTCGCTATAATTTTGTATCCTACAATCTTACCTCTACTTTCCAAATCTTCCTCTGTCAAATGAGTTTCTTGTATTGTTAGGATGTCAATTTTCATGTCAGCAGCTAGTTTACTAAGGTATTACATTTGACCTTTGAAAGGCGTTCTGCATTTATCTGTAGGATGTGAGCGCTGGTTCCAAGCTTTCTTGTCAATTGGCTCTGGAAAGTGCCTTTGGTAGGTTTCTCGCTTGCTTGTTGTTTTAAGGGGCCTAACATCGAAGGTCATCGGCCCTTGGTAGGTTTCATCCTCTGGTGTAACTCTAATTGACCGTGAGAGATCCAGGATCTAGTTAGGTCTCCTATTTGTGTAGACTATCAGCCAGTCTTGGTCCATGTTGAAATTAACATCTCTTGAGCTTACATCTGAGCTCGCTGAGCTTAAATCTGAACACATTTAAATAATTTAGGTTCTGCTTCAGCTGACCTCGGAAGAAATTTAAAATTCTAACAAAGAGAAAAATAAAAGACTAGTAAAGTAACTAACAACATTAACACTTTTCATGGTCCGGATATCATGATGACTTGTAAATTTAACTAAACAAATAGTACTTGCAAAATATAAAATAAAAATTGCAAACATTGCCTTTAAGAACGCTAGATTTTACATTCATGATGACCAAAAATATTAACTAAAAAATCGTAGTATAAGATTTGGAAAGAAAGATAGCAAACACAGGTAGTTAAAAACTGCAAAAGTAATGAATTCTAGATCGTTCGTTACTGTAACAATCAAGTCTTCATTTTAAAAACTTTCCGACAATGTTCAAAGCGGCTAAGCGTCCATCAAATCAAGCACCTCTCCATCCTGGTTGTCATCTTCATTGCTAAGTGCGTGGCTCTTTTCCGTGAAAAGGTCCAAAATATAGTTTTTTCAGCTTCTGCCAGTTGAAGACGTAGTGATTTTTGAGTAATGTTTTGACTTCATTCAATTTTTGGCTCTTAAGTACGGTATCTTTGTGGATGGAATTAGGAAGAAGTTTGTTCTGAAAAGACTTTCCTCTTCCTTTAAGCTCTCCGTCTGTCCGGATTGAAATTATAAAACGATTTTCCTTGAACGAGGCAAAGAGTCTTACTTTTATTCTTCATTATCATCATAAGTTACTTTGCTTTTCGAAACTAGAAATGCCATTGTCCGGTTTCCTTCAATGTATTGTCTGGGCAGTGCTTCCAGTTTTGTCCTAGATTTATAACTCTAGTCTGTTTTCTCATGGTATTAATGTAGGTATAAGGATGCTTTGTGTCATGTTGTAACTGTGTTAAAACGAAAAAATTAACGGGCCGTCATGTTGCTTATGTAATTTAGCAGGTTTTGCAAGTGTATTTCTTAGCAGGTTTTGCATCTGTATCAATCTCAATTTTAGCAGGTTTCTGAAGTTGACGGAACTTTCTTTTGGCCATTTTAAGGTATTTTATCAGGGCTTATAAATGAAATTTTCACAGCTATGTGGAAGGCGCTGAGAGATTTCCATTGGTCTCAAAACCTCCAACTCGAAAAAATGTTGTTTACCAGGGTTTGCAACTGGTCGACTCGGTGAGAAGTACAAAGTATGGGAGTATACGATCTCTTGGTAGAAAATATACGAAATACCGGAGTAAAATTTGTTTCTATTAGCAGGAAAATATTTAAATCATGATATTCGAATATTTGTAACTACCCGGATCCCTGACTGAGTGGTCAGCGTAGCAACCTAAAGTTCCGACGGTCCCGGGTTCAATTCTAGGGCAGTTCGGGGTTTTAAAACCACTCGAGGGCTGGATGTTGGTGTTCGTCTCAATACACATCTCTTCATACAAACAATATATCACACTGTCAACCACCATAGAGACACGCGATAGTGAATACATTCCTCCACATAGCGTTGACATCAAGGAGGGCATCCATCCGTAGAATTTGGCCGGATCCACATGCAAATACTTTGCGGTGGGAGGGGGAAGGCCAAGAAGAAAAAATCGAGTATTTGTAACTTGTCACGCTTGCGAACAACATTGTTTTCCTTTCACAGTAATAAATGAAATGGCGTATGGCTTTTTTGCCGGGAGTATCCGGGGACATGTTCGGTTCGCCAGGTGCAGGTCTTTTGATTTGACTCCCGTAGGCGACCTGCGCGTCGTGATGAGGATGAAATGATGATGAAGACGACACATACACCCAACCCCCGTGCCAGCGAAATTAACCAATGATGGTTAAAATTCCCGACCCTGCCGGGAATCGAACCCGGGACCCCTGTGAACAAAGGCCAGCACGCTAACCATTTTGCCATGGAACTGGACCCCTTTCGCAGTGTTTTGAGGCGTTAGGAGGCAAATAAACTCTTCTTTTGCTGCTTCGTCGTACGATCATCGCAGGTAGAATGTTGTTAGAAATATCCCATTGGAATAACTCTGCAGTTTGCTTTACGTCGCACCGACGCAGATAGATCTTATGGCGACGATATACGAAAGGGCTAGGGGTGGAAAGGAAGTGACCAACAGTCCGCAAACCACGGAAAATCATCTTCAGGGCTGCCGACAGTGGGGTTCGAGCCCGCTATCTCCCAAATGCAAGCTGATAGCTACGTAACCCAAACTGCGCCGCCACTTACTCGGTAATCCTTCAATTAGCAACACCTAAATACGACAGCAGTGTGTGGTAGTAGGGGAGTTACCTTTGGCTGACCGCAGTTGAGTTTTGTCGGGGAATTGCGTCGTATCGAAGTAAGTAGAACACTGCGAGGGGTATGCTGATGGTATGCTACATATCGATGTCAACAAACTGTTGCTACTTTGCTTCTTGAAGACCTTGTAGTTACAGCTGAAAATTATGAAGAACCTTTTGTGCAACGTAATTCATTCAGTGCTGTCATAGAAGAATTCTTAGAGTAAAATGACATGACCGACGTACGGACATAATGTCTTGGGAGCGGCTAACACCACGAGCATTGCGGGATGATTATCAATCATCTACTACGCTGGATCGTCGCCCACATTCGTAACACTAGCCTTTCGAAGCAAGTGATGTAGACAGAACAGTGTGGCTCTGGAACCAAGCTCTGCACTCGGGAGGGGAGTGAGTCGAACCCCATCGTCGGCTGTCCTGAACCCTGGCAAATGCCAGGGTAGTTCCTATTCATAGGCCACAGCCGGTCCCATCTAGCCCTTATCATCAAATAACCACCACACATCTCCTGGCCAGAGAGAGAGCGCCACCCTACAAGTGGCCAGCTCTACCCCTTGAGGAAAAGGAATGTATACTTGGGGACAAAACATGAAGGCCTCAGTTCCTGGAAGTGAGCTGGAAGCCAGCTCTCAATCACACCCTGCACCCTGATGAGTTTACGAGTTCTAAGTGATCCTTGTTTGGTGTGGAGAGGTTGTCAAACCACTTTCTTCCACACTGTCTTCAGTCTTTACCCTTTCTTCGTGTCGAGTGCAGTAGACGATTTGGCAACTCCGGCTACAGTAGACGTTTTAAATCCTAATAAGTCCCTAATAGACACCGGGCTGCCGCTGCAGAGTAGTGGTGTGAGGCGAGGTCGACAGGTTTTTTCCCCATGTATACGTATGTTGAATGAGCATCCCGGAGGTGACTGCGTAAGGAATGGCATTACTAACATCACTTATACCTCGGTCACTTTTATGTAGTATTGCCAAATCCTGGGATGAGACTGAGACAGTTCAACTGAAGTAACAAATTTGTTCTAGCCCATACCAGAAGACATAACACACTGTAAAAAGGTCTCGTCACCAAGGGTAAGGAACGAATATTTTTTTTAATGTGGCGTATTCTCAATGGACATCCTAATCAGAGAAGAACGCAAATGCGATACAAAGATGTGTTAAGGTCTAATATAAAGAAGTACCAAACTGACAGCAGTGATTGCAAGGATGTAGCGTCTGACTGGCCGATGTGGCGAAGTATTGCCGACGAGTGTCCGCACATCATTCCGAACACCAGCGATGACACTACGAGTGTAATATTAAAGAGGTAGCAAAGAAGAATGAGAACAGCAGAAGTGAAATAACAACCAGACTTTTCGGCAAGTGGGAACTGTGGTAGATCTGATGCACCAACATTGCGGTAATATTCATGGTTCTGGAGTTCGCCTCTCCATTATAACCCGAAATCGGCAATAGTGATGCACTCGGAAGATAATTCGTAAGCCTGCCAGCGAGTGATGATGATGATGATGATGATGATGAATTCATATGCTAAAAAAAGTTCATTTAGCTTTTAATAACATTGAAATGCACATATATAGTTTAAGTATTTAGCCTTTATTGTTGATGTGTCAACCCTGAGTTTACACCTTTCCTTTTGTAACTGCGGTAGTAATCGATTTCGTCTCTCACCCACACACACGCTCTCTCCTGCCTACCTCCAGTCGTGAAAGAGAAATTAATTAACTCGTATGACAATGCGCCATCTCCACACAGGGATAAATTTTACTTCAGTCATCGCACACCGCAAGAAGTTATTGACTCAGTAAACCACACACAAACACCAATAGGCCACTAAATGCTTCTGAACATTCTACATCACCTAATTTACCCATTGGTGAACATCTTTAATTAGTCACTGCGACAGGGGTCCTATCCGGAAGTATGAAATGTGGTCATAGTTCGCCCGTATCTGTACTATCAAAAGCTGTAGAATGCATAGTTCACAACCAGATTACCAACGATCTTACTCAATACAATCATTTCGATATCCACCAGTCCAGCGTTAGACCAAGACACAGTACTGACAACATAAAGCAAGACCCATCCCTTTCGTATCCCATCGTCGCCAAAACACCAATATGATTCGGTGCGATGTTAAAACATAGCAACTTTTCCACAATTATATAATACCAACGCACCATATCCGACAGAAAACTCCTATCTACGGTAAAAGACACATAAATTGAATACAGTGAAATTGCAGGCACTTCCAGGAAATTATACCTTACCTTCCCTTTCAGTTATCCACTCGTCTGGCTGAGAAGCACAGTTGATTTGTCTTACTTGCTCCTGGCTACAGAATCTACTTCCGGGGCTATCAATTGACATTGTCAATATTCTTAGATGTATAGTCCGAGTCAGGGATTTACTGGTACTTTAAATATCCCATTATCGAAGCAAAACTTGAGCACTCCAGCGATAGAAAGTTATGCTGTGTTCTTAAAAGTGATGGAGAAGAGTACAGAATGGAACTGTTGATCAACAAAATATAATACTCTGCACAGTTTCCACCAGGCACGTATATGAACAAGTGAGGAGTTTAGGTTAGATGATTATTGGAGTTACGAAAATGATTGTTGCAGTGTATTCAGCAAGAGAAGGTAGATATGTTTGATGATGATGATGATGATGATGATGATGATGATGATTGTTGTTGTTTAAAGAGGCCTAGCATCTAAGGTCATCGGTCCAGATATGTTTTATGATGTACCTACTGAGTGATGAAGCAGAAAGAATAAATGATAAAGACTAAAATGTAAACTTTGGCTGTGAGCTTACGTTCGCGAGATAGTGGGTTTGAACCACACTGTCGATAGGCCTGAAGATGGTATTCCGTGATTTCCCATTTTCACACCAGGGGCCCTACCTTAATTAAGGTTACGGCCGCTTCCTTCCCACTCCTAGCCCTTTCCTATCCTATCGCCGGTGCGACGTAATAATAATAATAATAATAATAATAATAATAATAATAATAATAATAATAATAATAATAATAATAATAATAATAAGGTATGTCCAACCCTTGTCCCGTTCTTCTACGGGGTCGGGTATGAAGTGAGATGAATATTCGTGGAGAGAGTTTACGACCGGATGCCCTTCCTAACGTCAGCCTCATCAGAGGCGTTCTTGAGATGAAATGAATGACGTGATACATGATAGTAGGAAGGGAGAGGGTGAAACCAGGTGCCGGCATATTGCCTACTCCTGTCGAATAGCACCAAGGGGTATGCTGAAGGCTGAAGGCTTAACGTCCACATCCGATGGAGAGGTTTGGAATTTAATCCGGGCTTTTGGTACGCAATCTAGTGATTATAAATTGTATACCACCACCTCCCCTACCCTGATGGCGAACATTCTGATGGTGAAACTTCTGTGGGCCAACGGGACTCGAACCGGCTAACCTCGGTGTCAGACCGTATAGACTTCAGCGCCTTAACGATCATGGCGACCAGGCGGGCTGACATTATTATTACAAGTTGTTGTACGTTGCATCGACACAGACAGGTCATATGGCGACGATCGGATGGGAGTGGGAAGGAAGTGACCTTGCCCCAATTAAGGTACAGCCCCAGCATTTGCTTGATGTGAAAATAGTGTACCAGTAAAAGAGCCCGACTCTCAGATTAAATTTTGAAGTAGCATGACTATAGTTCTCAGGGCGAAAAACTGGATTAATTGTAGCTAGGGCTCGGTACAGGAGGTAGGGTCCTATCTACAGAAAAACTTTGACTCTGATTGCACAAGAGTTTATTCAAATAAGTCATGAATTTGCACATCACCTCTAAGTAGAAATGGATTGTCTTCCTCGTATTCCAATAGTATGGCTCGGGTTCTCCAGCTCACCAAGCCAAGCTGGTTGAAGCACGTTCCAGAAGACTCCAGGGATTCCAGGGACTCCAGATACTCCAGGCAGAGGCAGCTGGACTGTCTGGATTGACGGCAAGTAGAGATGTCTCGAACTCTGAGGCCCGGGTTGAACCCTGGTGATCCAGGCGATGTTGTAGATAGTCATGTACAACCTCAGCCCAATGAGGATTGATGTTCCCAAGATCACTAGTAGCACTGAGTCCATGAAAACCTTGGATGATCAACTTATAAGCAGAGTTCTTGATAATTGTACATCAAGACTTCCAACACTCCTAAAACGATATGAGTGGTATTAATAATTTAGAGTTCATCACTAGGAAAATCCTCGTCCCTGAATAACTTTTGGCAACGAAAAATACAAGTCCCTTGTTGTGAAATTATAGTTAAACTCAAAGTTCATTACTGGCGAAGGTGCAAGTCTTTGCCTAAACTCGAATGAAAACACAAGTCCATTCACTTGGAAGTTTTAATATATTTAAAGTTAATCACTGGTGAAATTCATAAAGTCTTTGAGTGACCACTGACGAAAACACAAGTCCTTCCACATAAATAAATTCACTGACGAAATTTATAAGTCTTTTAAACCAACACTGGCAAATGTACAAGTCTTTGAGTAAATGTAAGTGAAATCCTAACTTCGTTTAAAGCCGTTGGAAAGTTAAAGTTCGTCACTAGCAATGTTAATCAATCACTGTCTATTAGAAGGCTGAGTTCCTCAACAGTCGCAAATATTCCACGTAAATAATACAAGTCCATTTCACGAACACTTAGAAAAATTCCAATCTCGAATACTCGTAAATAATACAAGTCCATTCAATGATCACGTAGAAAAGTTCTGGTCTCGAACACATGAAAATAATACAAGTCCATTCAGTGAACACTTAGAAAAATTCCAGCTTCGAAGACGCGTAAATAATACAAGTCCATTTAGTGAACACTTAGAAAAGTTTCAGTCTCGAAGGCACGTAAATAATACAAGTCCATTCAATGAACACTTAGAAGAATTCTGGTCTCGAACCCATGTAAATAATACAAGTCCATTTCACGAACACTTAGAAAAATTCCAGCTTCGAAGACACGTAAATAATACAAGTCCAAACACTTAGAAAAGTTTTAGTCTCGAAGGCACGTAAATAATACAAGTCCATTTAATTAACACTTGTAAATATTCTAAGTTCAATTACGAAGACTTAGAAAATTTTCTACAACACTCGAAGTCTTATGAGTCCACTTTATAGTACTTGGAAGAATCGTCTTCCCACACTTGTATAATGACAGAGTTCCACGATGATAGTAGCAGCAAGAGTGTCCCCGCTGACTACTCAGCTGAGACTGTGTGAATAGGCTACAGTAGGTCCTCCTTTTATTCGATTCGGGACGTCTACGTCATAATACGGTTTGATTGAATATCTCCCGAACCCCTCGATGGATTTGCTTGAAACTCGAGCATTGGGACGTTTAGGTGATCCCAAACAAGATGACATGTCTCTCGATTCACAAGCATCATTATTATAGAAATTTCAAAATTTTCTCCATCGAACTCTCTAGAACTAGTGACGTAGAATCCAGAAAATACCAGTCAAGGCTGGTAACACGTGTTGAGACGAGCGGGCGGTCAAGCTAGCCCCTGTGGCTACGTCACAGCTCACAGTCGTCCTACACTCGCTAGCTGGTAAACAAACCAGGCGCGCTCGGAACATTACGCGTGGTAAATAAACGTAACTTATGCTCAATAAATATTTATGTACAGGTCGTAACCGGTACAATAGGAAACCACAGAAAAACATGTTCAGGGCTGCCGACAGTCGGGTTCAAACCCACTATCTCCCGAATATTGGATACTGGCCGCACTTAAGTGACTGCAGCTACCGAGCTCGGTAATAATAACAACAACAATAATAATAATAATAATAATATAAATAATAATAGTCCGCTTCTGTAGTGTAGTGGTTAGCGTGATTAGCTGCCACCGCTGGAGGCCGGGTTCGATTCCCGGCTCTGCCACGAAATTTGAAAAGTGGTACGAGGGCCAGAACGGGGTCCACTCAGCCTCGGGAGGTCAAATGAGTAGAGGTGGCTTCGATTCCCACCTCGGCCATCCACGAAGTTGCTTTTTGTGGTTTCCCACTTCTCCTCCAGGCAAATGCCGGGATGGTACCTACCTTAAGTCCGCGGCCGCTTCCTTCCCTCTTTCTTGTCTATTCCTTCCAGTCTTCCCAAACCACCCACAAGGCCCCTGTTTCAACATAGCAGGTAAGGCCGCCTGGACGAGGTACTGGTCCTTCTCCCCAGTTGTATTCCCGGTCCAAAGTCTCACGCTCCACGACACTATCCTTGAAGTGGTAGAGATAGGATCCCTCGCTGAGTCCGGTGGGCAAAACCAACCCTGGAGGGTAAACAGGTTAAGAAGGAAATAACAATAATAATAATAATCAAATAATAATAATAATAATAATAATAATAATAATAATAATCCCGGCGTCTTCGAAAACCTTAAAACGTAGTTAGTGGGACGTAAAACCAATAACATTATTATTATTATTATTATTATTATTATTATTATTATTATTATTATTATTATTATTATTATTGTTATTATTCCGGGGTTATCCGTGGAGCAGAAAGGGGTGAAAGAAACTGCTGGTGTTGACTGGGTCTAACTACGATATCAAAATTTGAATTAAAAACTATAAACAAAGGTTATATTTTTTTCCAGAAAACAAACTTAACAATCTTTCACTTAGTGAAATAACATTAGGTAGTAAAATAGAGAACCGCAGAAAAGGGAATCGAACAATTTTGGGCTTCAAGCCCCAGATTTAGAAGGATTGAGCTTCAGGCTCAAAATTTACAAGTTTCGCAAATGTAGCTTTAGTCAGATAAGGAGAAATGTCTACCAATACACAGCGTTCACGAGCACTAGGCTCCAACATTAACGATTTACGGCCTTCTAAAGGCACTCCTCAATAATACAGGAATTTCAGAAAAGAGCTTACATGCTCTCCGACATTAACCAATTTCTAACAGCCCGCTTAAGGCAACATTACAACAACCTTACAATCTCTGGCCTCTCTAGGCGCAATTTACAATTAACAAAAGTTAGTATACAGGGGTATCTATTACCCAACCTACTGGGCCTTCGTGGAAAAGAATAACAGGTTAAATTAATGGCCCGAACACTAAACGAATGGAGGCGTATACTTGCACTCCTAGATAATGAGGAATAAAATCCTAACGGGGCTCTCGGCCAAGTGATACAGGGGCTAATCCCAAGCTACTGAAGTGACTCGAATGAAGGTTAATTTAATACATTTCAGGAAAGGAAAACAGTTACGAAATCGTAGTCACCTTAAACCAAGTTGAAGGGAAACTCGAGAGGGTAACGCACTCTCTATCCCCAATTTACAGTTAAAGACTTTATGCAAAATTTTACATTAGCCGAACGAAAATTTACATTTTAGAAAAGGTTGGCAGCGGGTTGTCTGTCATCACTGTCATCCCGCGGTAGATGGGTGCAGTAGAATAACACCCACCGTATCTCCTGCCTGTCGTAAGAGGCGAGAGGTTCTCGAATTGGGAGCGTGGGTTTGTGACCACGGGGCTTGGCATTGCTTCCATTTACTCGTGCCAGGCTTCTCACTTTCATCTATCCTATTCGACCTCCCTTGGTCAACTCTTGTTCTTTTCCGACCCCGACCTAGGGAGTCTTTCATTTTCACGCCCTTTGTGACTCTTTCCTACCTTTGTGTTATATAGATGATGGTTGCCTAGTTGTACTACTTCCTAAAATAATAATCACCACCACCATCACTGTCATCATCAGCACTTCCATCATTTTGTGCGTCATGTTCCGTAAAGATCATACAGTTGAATCTCTCCTGAGACATGCTTACAGAAGTTTTTATACTGAAGTTTAACAATACATTTGGTTTATATCTTTGAAGAATTACTTATTTTATTTTATACAATTGTGTGACTAAATATGTATACAGGGTCTCACTTATAAACCCAGACCGTCCAACGGCGTTTCTACTCTCCGGGACCTAAGCAGCTGTAGGGGAAGCGCATGCATAGTTCTTGACCTTGCAAGGAGCGTGCACATGTTCAACCTCGCAAGCATCAGTCGCCAGTCTGAATCTCAGCTGTTAACATGGTGAGACAGTTATCATTGCAACACCATATTTGCGTTTGTAAAAGTTATTTTAAGTATGAGTCGGCTCGACAGAAACGCGATGCATTTGTTCAGGATTTCCTGGTGAAGTGCCGCCTTCATGAGCACAGATTCACGTAACTGTAAATGCATTTGAAACTACTGGCTCAGTGCTCAATATAAAACATTCGCGCACACGAACAGTTTTAACAGAGGAAAAGCTAGATGACATTGGTGCGAATCTTGAACGGTCGCCGAATAAATCACTCACAAAATTAGCACAAGTAGGAGTTTCAGTTTCTTCTGCGCACAGAGCTACAAAGCTGTTACACATCAAACCGTACAAGTATACACGGGCGCATTGTTTGAAACCTGCTGATCCAGCCACAAGAGTGAGATATTGTGAGTGGTACCTTGCATCACAGAATGATCATTTATTCGACCCATAGCTTGTGTTATTTTCTATGAGGCCTGGGTTCGTGTTAATGGTCGTGTGAGCAGTCATAACTCTCACTATTGGTGTGCAGAAAATCCTAGTGGTGTTTATAAAGTCCCCCATTATGAAGGATGACACCAGCATTTTTATAAGGTAAGATTTCATAATAAGATTGTATACACGCTTAAAGCAGAGCGGCCGCATACTTCTCTATTTACGCGTTCGCGCAATACAGTTCACAGCAGTCTGTACGTAGTACACTATTCGCTAACACACGGCAGTCCACATTGATTGTCCCTCGCCGCTCAACTGCACTGTCGTCACACGCCGCTCATTTGCTCCATTGTACATTCGTCGTCAGTTCACACACAAAAGCATTCCCAGTTCTTCACACAACTCGCTCCACAGCGCTGTTACAGAACTGAGCTGTCTCAATCGCGGGCAGAACTGGGCTCAAAATGAACTGTCACGATCTAGTCCGTCTGTCTTACATAGAGTTATAGGATACTTCGGACGAGAAGAAATCCCTAGATCTCCTTGAAAATCGAATGCCCTGGTTACACCGTTCTGGTTGTTTTCCATACCCCTAGAATGCATGTAGTGCTACCAGATGGGCTGGCCAATGCGCGCCTGACTCGGTTATGTCGCCTGCCGTCGGAACCAGATTAACTTGCTTCTTCCAAGGCCGCACAATACTTTATTGTATACAAGTATACTTAAAAGCATGACGAATATATGGACAACTATGAGGACTCCTCGAGTTCAAGCGCGCCCCACCGGACAGCGCAAGATTGGACAGACTCCACAGTACCGATCAACTGGTTTTAAGAATGATGCCAGATGAAACGTATTACTCCGTAACTGATAATTATATACACTGTCTTTTAAGAAACAACGAGAGATTACAATTAAAATACCACGGCAAGGTACAATGGAAAAAATCATACGTGGAAATAAGAGTTACGGCCTTCATCACATTTTTTTCTTTCTTGCTATTTGCTTCACGTCGCACAGACACAGATAGGTCTTATAGCGACGATGGGATAGGAAAGGGTTAGGACTGGGAAGGAAACGGCCGTGGCCTTAATTAAGGTACGGACCCAGCATTTGCCTGGTGTGAAAATGGGAAACCAGGGGAAACCATTTTCAGGGCTGCCGGAAGTGGGGTTCGAACCCACTATCTGCCGGATACAAGCTCATGGCTGCACGCCCCTAACCGTACGGCAAACTCGCCCGGATCATGAAATGTTGCCGAAAGGACAGGTTATGGAGTGTACATATACAGATAAATAATACATAACTCCCAGTATATTAAAACAAAACACTCATGAACCAATTACAGGTAATGCTCTACTTACCAACTCAATTTGTCGGTAACTGGACTTTCGAATGCTTGCGAGAAGATTTGGCGGATGCTCGAGATTGTAAATATCGCCGGATTTCCTTCGTTTTGAAGAAAAATTTGGCACGTAAGGTAATGATGAACAAGTCTGGGGATTATATCCATAACATGTTGAACACAACAGCCAGCTCCTGAAGGATCAACTGATTTTTTTTCTATGAATCGATACAGTCAAAAAATATTTCACCCCACATCAATGTTGTGTTCAGTTTTCCGTTAATTACTTTCTTGGCCTGGAAAAGAATGTCACATACACCTTTCGAAGGACGTGTTACAAACACTTCATTGTTGCTTGAACCACAGTCTTTTAGTTCGGTGAAAACTTAAAATTTACTTTGATTATTCTCACATAGAGAATGGGCACATAGCAAACACTTAATAAATTTAGAAGAGTGATTAACAACGTACGCAGCCAAATGGTACACTTAACACTTCTCCATCGAAGAGTTTCGAACTGCGCTATCAAATTTACATACAGAGCTTTCCCATTCTTCGATATTTACTGCACCTTGAACCACAATTTTTTGTTTAATGGAAGCTTTCAATGATTGTTTCACTGTCTTGTTATGCATTTCCACATTCCGAGCTAACATAAGCATCTGATTAACATACGAGGTCAAGATCAGCTCCCGTTTAGGTTCGCATTTTCCTCCAACATTCAAAGCCTGCTTTATAGGGACGTAGACACATTGAATTAGATGCAAATGAAGGAAATCTATTGTCGATGGATGATCATATGAACTGAAAGAACGCATAATTCCGAAGTGCTGTTCCAAGGGATCTTTGATCAACATTAGACCGACCTTTCAATTCCCCATTCGCTGCTGCACTCCCGTCTTCAATCTTCGTTATTCTGTTCATGATGGTGTCTAGGTTCCTTTTCCTGTTGGGAGTTTCATGAGATTTAATCTCACTTGAAAGGTATTTCGGCAAGTTGGGGAAAATGTGAGGCACTCCTCCTGGACGTAATTTCTACCTCACATGAGAGATATCCACTTTCTCACCATTCACTATAAAATTATCTGATTTTATTATCAAATCAGCAGCGCAACGAAAATGACAAATTCTGCTTTAGGCGTTAACTCAGTATCCTTCCGTGGAATAGCTCTAGCCCATTTTTAAAATTGATTTCTATTCTCCGATGTAGCAAAAAATCACATATCACGTACTCTACCATAGCCTGACTTACAGCCAGGCACAAAACAATACGGCATACTGAACTATTAAATTAATCAAGATACAAGAGATGCGTGCTTGAAGTACACAGTACATAATGAACTGAGTTTAGGAACTGCAAGCAAAGAAAATTCAACTTATTCACTGAAATAACTGTAATAGTAACGTCTTCCGCACTTTTCTATACCCAGCTTGCCGGAACTATTTGAGGGCGTGTTGGATATAATCGCTTGCAGTGCTTGCAGTGGCGGGACCACAAACTGCCTTGCTATAATGGCTGAGTCCTGACAGTCGGTCTTATATTCGCCTTCTTAAAAACATAAACTCTATTCATTTTCCCTTAAAATTTTCCTATAGAAATTAAGTTTCACATAATAAATTCATTTTAAATACACAGATTTATTAATTTTCTTAAAAGGTTGATCTGATCAGAAAAATAAGCAGTTTTGATATATATATATATATATATATGAGACATTTTTCAATTGATTTTCCTCAGTACCGGGAATGGGACTAAATTCCACACGACTTCTAATTTGATTAATTTAATGTATTTGATTTCATTATTGTGTTGCATTGTCTTTAGAGGAGGTGATGGTGATTATTGTTCTAAACTGAAGTACAACTGGGTGAACATCCTCTCAGAGGAGAGATCGAAAAGATCCGACCCTTCGAAGAATAATGGTATCAGAAAAACGAAGAAAAGCACTGTGGAGAGCGTGAAAATGACAGACACCCTAGGCCTCATAATATACGTATAGGTCGTAAAAAACAAGATTTGGGCAAGGAAGGTCAGATACAAAATACTGAAGTGAGGAAAATGGGACAGTAACTAAAAGCAGTGTCAACTCAGTTAGAGGCCCCGTGATCGTCAAACTAAGCTCTTAATATTATAGCCTCTGGAGTTTCCATTTTCACTCGCCTCTAAATACAAGCAGGGGATACCGTGGATGAATTGTATCGCATCTACCCACAGAGGATTATACAGTATTTAAAGGATAATTTGGGAGTAGAAAGCTTCCATTAGTTTTTGCTTAGATTAGAAACAGAACTTCCTAATAAAATGTCGAGTTACTAGATTGGACCTTTTGGGCTTTCCAATGGTCGTAAATTTGAGATTACGGCCTCTGGTTTCCATTTATAAATAAGATGGGAGAGGTAGAATAGGAAGCTGATTAAAGTATACTATCGATTTCCTGTCATGAGAGTAGTCTGGGGAATTTCTCGTTTCCAATCTGTGGAGGTAACCACGATACTTGGCGACATAAGCCGCTGTATAACGAGTGACTAGGTAAAACGATATGTCAGTCTGATTATGTGATCCAACGTTGTAGTTCAATTTGAAATAAGAAGAAGTATTATTATTTTCTCTTCAGAGCTAAGATTGTCTCTCAGTGTAAAGAAAACCAATCTTATTCTTCTGATTCTCTGCAAATAAGCTCCTAGTAAATGATTACAAGGTTCAGACAATAGTGTTAACCTTTTTTGTATATACGATAAATAAAATTCTAAATAAAATTATAACTATTACTGTATATTTTCCCCCTAATTTGGTCTTTATCTCGTATAAGGTACAAAAAATGTATTTGCTGGGGAGACCTAGTGCTAACAGTGCACTATGTCTTCTAGTGTAGGCTAGGACATTTTTTTTTTTTTTTTACTGATCTGCCACAGCCTTATCCTTGGATTAGACAATATGAAAGTGAAAGATTGATGCTTCAGGGACATTATTTTATCCATTCGGGAGATTGTCACTTGCCCGGTTGCCTGCGCTGCGAGCCTCTCTCCCGCCAAGCTTTTTGCCGTAATGCAGCCAGAGCGTGTTTTCGCACAATATTTTCCGTACTTCGCGAAGGTGTTAGGTATATGCACACGCTCATGTAATGAACATGACATTGGAACAACACACCGGGCACTAAATACGTGACCACTTGACTAAGCTGAACCTTACGCTGATAAAGCTCTCAGCCATAGGAGGGAAGGTTGTTGCGCCGATAAGCGCATAACGGCAAATTGCTTGGAGGGAGACAGGCTCGCTGCTCAGGCAAGCGGGCGAGTGGAAGTCCCCTAAAAATATAAAATAATATCCTTGTAGTATTGCAGCCAGTTCCTGCTATGAATGGTGTGAAAATGTTGCTCGTAGGGTCGAATGATGCATGCATTTCAGTGGGCTTGGCAGATTGATACGAATGATCAACTTCTAGCTCAGTGAGGAAAGCAACGGGAAATTGCCTCACTCCTCATTTCCCTAGTATGCCTCCTCAATGATGCCTAGGCCATCTAGGACAGAATTTTTGTGGTGGAAATTTTGAGGATCCAACTAGCCTTCGGGCTGAAGAAAAGTCGAAAGGAATTTCAGTTCATTTTTTGTCGAGTTGTCTGTTTGCTTGCTACATCTAGGGAAAGATCTTAACGGAATTTTCGAAGCGCCTCAGCATCTAAGTTCAGGGACAGTCGAGTTATGCACTAGTCTGTCATTTGATTAGTATACAGTGGTGTGAATATTTTAAGCGACCACAGCAGCAAACGCCAAATGTGTCGGTTAATATTAGGCCATCATTAGAATACTGTTGCGAGGTGTGGCTACATCTCAGCAGTATTTAATACAAAACTTGGAAAGAGTCTAAATAAGGTTCATGAAATTGATCAGCTGCAAAGGTTTGGGTATTTCTCTCTCTTCGTCAGATTACGAGTCTTTTTGTGAGACTAATATCTACCATTAGTAGCCTATGGCACATTAGATGCAATTGGTTGCAGAGCAAGGGATTACAGTGGGGTGGTGGTGGTGATTATTGTTTAAGAAGAAGTACAATTAGGCAATCGTCCTATATTAACATTAATCAGAGGGGAAAATGGAAGGGATACAGCACTTCGAAAAATGAAGATATCGACCGAAAAAAGACAAGGGCCACGAAAGGCGTGAAAATCAAATATTCTCTTGACCTCGCATACCTAACACCGTTGGGATCAGAAAAGAACAAGAGTTGACCAAGGGAGGTCGGATAGAATAGATAAGAGTGAGGAGCGTGGCACAACCATGCCAGTACCCACCTGAAGGTCCCGTGGTCGCCAACCGAAGCTCCCAAGAGCCCTGGGGTTCCCTTTAGTCACCTCTTACGACAGGCAGGGGATACCGTATGTGCAATTTTACCATCCACAGCGAGGTATATGTTGCCGCTATGAACATTATGGAATGTGCGAGTAAAACTGAAGTAGGATTGAGAGGTTATGGTTGTCAATGTGTACTTCAAAACGTCTACGGTAATAATAATTAGGGACCAAATACAGAAAAAAATATTCTTAATTGCTCTTAAACAATAATCACCACAACCATCACCTTACTTATTGAATATTAGTAGTAATAATAAGTGCTACTTGCCTGCATACTGCCAGTTGCATAAAATCTCAGAGCAGTCAATAATTTGACATGTACTGGCAATGACAGTCCTCTGCTATTACAATATCCAACATGTTCAGGCATCACCAGCGGCATTATAACGTTATTTACACATTCTTTAGAGAATCTATATCGTATTTTGAATTCACGATCTGTGAGATTATCGAAGGGATTTTCACCATTTCTCACATATATCCGTGGTACCAGCAAATTATCTTCGTACACGTTCCACGAATTCTTGGAAATCATCGTCTTCGAAATCCATTTCAATCCTAATCGTACTAAACAGATATTTAGGCAAGCTGTAGCAAGAAAGTGAGGTGTAAGGTTGGTCTCCAGCTGTCTTGAATTTCACAAAATTTTGGCTAGGTTAAAACTTAAGTGTAAGTTAAGTTTGATCTCTGAATACCAACTCAGGCTTTCCTACACGTGAAAGTAAGATGTAAGTGAAAGTTAAGTTGAAGTGATGTCTCTGAATACGGCCCTTCTATGTGTATGAGGACATTGCACTCGCGCCGCAGATTTGCCAATGTCTTCTTTGTTTATAAGTGTCTGACGAATAGATTGGACTGCTCAACATTATTGGAATCGATTCCATTACATGTCCGGCCCCGCGATGTAGGGGTAGCCGGCCTGCCTCTTGCCCGGAGGCCCCGGGTTCGATTCCCGGCCAGATCAGCGATTTTGACCTGTGTCTGAGGGCTGGTTCGAGGTCCACTCAGCCTACGTGATTACAATTGAGGAGCTGGCGGCCTCGGTCTAGAAAGCCAAGAATAACGGCCGAGAGGATTCGTCGTACTGACCACACGACACCTCGTAATCTGCAGACCTTCGGGTTGAGCAGCGGTTACTTGGTAGGCCATGGTCCTTCGGGGCTGTTGTGCCATGGGGTTTGGTATGATTCCATTACATGTTAGTCGTCACAATACTAGGCCAAGGTATACTTTCCATCTGCCTAAAGTGAGAACCGTGGCTCGAGAAAACTCATGGCTGCTGAGGGCACTAACATCACTGAATGAGGAGGGTGAATCAGTGGATCTTTTTCACTCACCCCGTCTAAAATCAGACGTGCCGTAACAACCTCACGAATGTAAGGTCTTCTCTGTAAAATAGGTAAATATGTGTATGTAAATGTCTCTAGATGTAGTTTAATGATGACATTTATTTAAGGAGATTTTTAACGTATTTATCTACCTAAGGTGTTGTAAATATCTATATATATAAAAGCAAGTCGGGCTGGAGCGATGTATATATAAATATTTAAAAATGAAAAAAGACGTGAATTAATGAGGCACTTCCAGAAATCTCAGAAATTTGAAACTTGGTACGGGGTAAACTGATGACCCCAGGATCCCTAGAAAAATCGGAAATTCTCAAAATTCCCTGAACGGGGCACGCTGGGGGGGCTCAAATTTTGGGCTCAGCATAAGAACACAGTCGTATAGTATATCCAAAACGATAACCTATAGGTTTCGTGGGCTTAAAAATTTTCGGGAATTTCCTCATTTTTATCCCCTATCCCCCCAAATCAAGATGGCGGCACAACCTGCCAGACGAGGTAGACAATTGAAATTTGGTGAAATTATAGCTTTTGGTCCCTAACCGACGGGAAAATTCCAAGATGTTCAAATTTTTCATGTTTTACCCCTAAAGATATCGAAATATGGAGGCAATTTTAATGACTGTGCAGACATTCCTTTTGAGCTATTTTTTGGCTAAACGGTAAGTCGTATCACAAAACGGATGGCACAATGTCCCTTCAATTCGGAGTGATCTACAACTTTGGTCCTGTGATATTTTGTCGTATCTCTCTCCCTTATACGTTAAATTTGGCCGTATTTCTGGATTGTTCGTAAATTTGGTGATTTTTACAAGTATATTTCATTGTTTGACACACTTAGAAGAATGATAGGATCATCACGTTAAGTGCGCACATTGGCACGATTAAGGGACATATGTGTACCAAATTTCATGATTCTAGCTTATACATAAGTAGGCAAAATGTAATGTAAAATGTTAAAAATGCACCCAAATTTCACCCTATTCAAAATTTGAACTCAATTTACCCCCTTAATATGGGAGATACGAGGATATGGTTTAGCAACAAACATTTAGAGCGATAAATGGGGCGTCTGATGGCGCAAAACGTTTCTTAATATCATAAACCGTTTAGGAGATATGAATCTCGAAGTGGAAGTCTGCACTTTTCAACGTGCTCATGCTTATCCGTCATCTATATATATAAAAGCAAGTCGGGCTGGAGCGATGTATATATAAATATTTAAAAATGAAAAAAGACGTGAATTAATGAGGCACTTCCAGAAATCTCAGAAATTTGAAACTTGGTACGGGGTAAACTGATGACCCCAGGATCCCTAGAAAAATCGGAAATTCTCAAAATTCCCTGAAGGGGGCACGCTGGGGGGGCTCAAATTTTGGGCTCAGCATAAGAACACAGTCGTATAGTATATCCAAAACGATAACCTATAGGTTTCGTGGGCTTTAAAATTTTCGGGAATTTCCTCATTTTTATCCCCTATCCCCCCAAATCAAGATGGCGGCACAACCTGCCAGACGAGGTAGACAATTGAAATTTGGTGAAATTATAGCTTTTGGTCCCTAACCGACGGGAAAATTCCAAGATGTTCAAATTTTTCACGTTTTACCCCTAAAGATATCGAAATATGGAGGCAATTTTAATGACTGTGCAGACATTCCTTTTGAGCTATTTTTTGGCTAAACGGTAAGTCGTATCACAAAACGGATGGCACAATGTCACTTCAATTCGGAGTGATCTACAACTTTGGTCCTGTGACATTTTGTCGTATCTCTCTCCCTTATACGTTAAATTTGGCCGTATTTCTGGATTGTTCGTAAATTTGGTGATTTTTACAAGTATATTTCATTGTTTGACACACTTATAAGAATGATAGGATCATCACGTTAGGTGCGCACATTGGCACGATTAAGGGACATATGTGTACCAAATTTCATGATTCTAGCTTATACATAAGTAGGCAAAATGTAATGTAAAATGTTAAAAATGCACCCAAATTTCACCCTATTCAAAATTTGAACTCAATTTACCCCCTTAATATGGGAGATACGAGGATATGGTTTAGCAACAAACATTTAGAGCGATAAATGGGGCGTCTGATGGCGCAAACCGTTTCTTAATATCATAAACCGTTTAGGAGATATGAATCTCGAAGTGGAAGTCTGCACTTTTCAACGTGCTCATGCTTATCCGTCATCTATATATATAAAAGCAAGTCGGGCTGGAGCGATGTATATATAAATATTTAAAAATGAAAAAAGACGTGAATTAATGAGGCACTTCCAGAAATCTCAGAAATTTGAAACTTGGTACGGGGTAAACTGATGACCCCAGGATCCCTAGAAAAATCGGAAATTCTCAAAATTCCCTGAAGGGGGCACGCTGGGGGGGCTCAAATTTTGGGCTCAGCATAAGAACACAGTCGTATAGTATATCCAAAACGATAACCTATAGGTTTCGTGGGCTTTAAAATTTTCGGGAATTTCCTCATTTTTATCCCCTATCCCCCCAAATCAAGATGGCGGCACAACCTGCCAGACGAGGTAGACAATTGAAATTTGGTGAAATTATAGCTTTTGGTCCCTAACCGACGGGAAAATTCCAAGATGTTCAAATTTTTCACGTTTTACCCCTAAAGATATCGAAATATGGAGGCAATTTTAATGACTGTGCAGACATTCCTTTTGAGCTATTTTTTGGCTAAACGGTAAGTCGTATCACAAAACGGATGGCACAATGTCACTTCAATTCGGAGTGATCTACAACTTTGGTCCTGTGACATTTTGTCGTATCTCTCTCCCTTATACGTTAAATTTGGCCGTATTTCTGGATTGTTCGTAAATTTGGTGATTTTTACAAGTATATTTCATTGTTTGACACACTTACAAGAATGATAGGATCATCACGTTAAGTGCGCACATTGGCACGATTAAGGGACATATGTGTACCAAATTTCATGATTCTAGCTTATACATAAGTAGGCAAAATGTAATGTAAAATGTTAAAAATGCACCCAAATTTCACCCTATTCAAAATTTGAACTCAATTTACCCCCTTAATATGGGAGATACGAGGATATGGTTTAGCAACAAACATTTAGAGCGATAAATGGGGAGTCTGATGGCGCAAACCGTTTCTTAATATCATAAACCGTTTAGGAGATATGAATCTCGAAGTGGAAGTCTGCACTTTTCAACGTGCTCATGCTTATCCGTCATCTATCTATATATATAAAAGCAAGTCGGGCTGGAGCGATGTATATATAAATATTTAAAAATGAAAAAAGACGTGAATTAATGAGGCACTTCCAGAAATCTCAGAAATTTGAAACTTGGTACGGGGTAAACTGATGACCCCAGGATCCCTAGAAAAATCGGAAATTCTCAAAATTCCCTGAAGGGGGCACGCTGGGGGGGCTCAAATTTTGGGCTCAGCATAAGAACACAGTCGTATAGTATATCCAAAACGATAACCTATAGGTTTCGTGGGCTTTAAAATTTTCGGGAATTTCCTCATTTTTATCCCCTATCCCCCCAAATCAAGATGGCGGCACAACCTGCCAGACGAGGTAGACAATTGAAATTCGGTGAAATTATAGCTTTTGGTCCCTAACCGACGGGAAAATTCCAAGATGTTCAAATTTTTCACTTTTTACCCCTAAAGATATCGAAATATGGAGGCAATTTTAATGACTGTGCAGACATTCCTTTTGAGCTATTTTTTGGCTAAACGGTAAGTCGTATCACAAAACGGATGGCACAATGTCCCTTCAATTCGGAGTGATCTACAACTTTGGTCCTGTGACATTTTGTCGTATCTCTCTCCCTTATACGTTAAATTTGGCCGTATTTCTGGATTGTTCGTAAATTTGGTGATTTTTACAAGTATATTTCATTGTTTGACACACTTATAAGAATGATAGGATCATCACGTTAGGTGCGCACATTGGCACGATTAAGGGACAAATGTGTACCAAATTTCATGATTCTAGCTTATACATAAGTAGGCAAAATGTAATGTAAAATGTTAAAAATGCACCCAAATTTCACCCTATTCAAAATTTGAACTCAATTTACCCCCTTAATATGGGAGATACGAGGATATGGTTTAGCAACAAACATTTAGAGCGATAAATGGGGCGTCTGATGGCGCAAACCGTTTCTTAATATCATAAACCGTTTAGGAGATATGAATCTCGAAGTGGAAGTCTGCACTTTTCAACGTGCTCATGCTTATCCGTCATCTATATATATAAAAGCAAGTCGGGCTGGAGCGATGTATATATAAATATTTAAAAATGAAAAAAGACGTGAATTAATGAGGCACTTCCAGAAATCTCAGAAATTTGAAACTTGGTACGGGGTAAACTGATGACCCCAGGATCCCTAGAAAAATCGGAAATTCTCAAAATTCCCTGAAGGGGGCACGCTGGGGGGGCTCAAATTTTGGGCTCAGCATAAGAACACAGTCGTATAGTATATCCAAAACGATAACCTATAGGTTTCGTGGGCTTTAAAATTTTCGGGAATTTCCTCATTTTTATCCCCTATCCCCCCAAATCAAGATGGCGGCACAACCTGCCAGACGAGGTAGACAATTGAAATTTGGTGAAATTATAGCTTTTGGTCCCTAACCGACGGGAAAATTCCAAGATGTTCAAATTTTTCACGTTTTACCCCTAAAGATATCGAAATATGGAGGCAATTTTAATGACTGTGCAGACATTCCTTTTGAGCTATTTTTTGGCTAAACGGTAAGTCGTATCACAAAACGGATGGCACAATGTCACTTCAATTCGGAGTGATCTACAACTTTGGTCCTGTGACATTTTGTCGTATCTCTCTCCCTTATACGTTAAATTTGGCCGTATTTCTGGATTGTTCGTAAATTTGGTGATTTTTACAAGTATATTTCATTGTTTGACACACTTACAAGAATGATAGGATCATCACGTTAAGTGCGCACATTGGCACGATTAAGGGACATATGTGTACCAAATTTCATGATTCTAGCTTATACATAAGTAGGCAAAATGTAATGTAAAATGTTAAAAATGCACCCAAATTTCACCCTATTCAAAATTTGAACTCAATTTACCCCCTTAATATGGGAGATACGAGGATATGGTTTAGCAACAAACATTTAGAGCGATAAATGGGGAGTCTGATGGCGCAAACCGTTTCTTAATATCATAAACCGTTTAGGAGATATGAATCTCGAAGTGGAAGTCTGCACTTTTCAACGTGCTCATGCTTATCCGTCATCTATCTATATATATAAAAGCAAGTCGGGCTGGAGCGATGTATATATAAATATTTAAAAATGAAAAAAGACGTGAATTAATGAGGCACTTCCAGAAATCTCAGAAATTTGAAACTTGGTACGGGGTAAACTGATGACCCCAGGATCCCTAGAAAAATCGGAAATTCTCAAAATTCCCTGAAGGGGGCACGCTGGGGGGGCTCAAATTTTGGGCTCAGCATAAGAACACAGTCGTATAGTATATCCAAAACGATAACCTATAGGTTTCGTGGGCTTTAAAATTTTCGGGAATTTCCTCATTTTTATCCCCTATCCCCCCAAATCAAGATGGCGGCACAACCTGCCAGACGAGGTAGACAATTGAAATTCGGTGAAATTATAGCTTTTGGTCCCTAACCGACGGGAAAATTCCAAGATGTTCAAATTTTTCACTTTTTACCCCTAAAGATATCGAAATATGGAGGCAATTTTAATGACTGTGCAGACATTCCTTTTGAGCTATTTTTTGGCTAAACGGTAAGTCGTATCACAAAACGGATGGCACAATGTCCCTTCAATTCGGAGTGATCTACAACTTTGGTCCTGTGACATTTTGTCGTATCTCTCTCCCTTATACGTTAAATTTGGCCGTATTTCTGGATTGTTCGTAAATTTGGTGATTTTTACAAGTATATTTCATTGTTTGACACACTTATAAGAATGATAGGATCATCACGTTAGGTGCGCACATTGGCACGATAAAGGGACAAATGTGTACCAAATTTCATGATTCTAGCTTATACATAAGTAGGCAAAATGTAATGTAAAATGTTAAAAATGCACCCAAATTTCACCCTATTCAAAATTTGAACTCAATTTACCCCCTTAATATGGGAGATACGAGGATATGGTTTAGCAACAAACATTTAGAGCGATAAATGGGGCGTCTGATGGCGCAAACCGTTTCTTAATATCATAAACCGTTTAGGAGATATGAATCTCGAAGTGGAAGTCTGCACTTTTCAACGTGCTCATGCTTATCCGTCATCTATATATATAAAAGCAAGTCGGGCTGGAGCGATGTATATATAAATATTTAAAAATGAAAAAAGACGTGAATTAATGAGGCACTTCCAGAAATCTCAGAAATTTGAAACTTGGTACGGGGTAAACTGATGACCCCAGGATCCCTAGAAAAATCGGAAATTCTCAAAATTCCCTGAAGGGGGCACGCTGGGGGGGCTCAAATTTTGGGCTCAGCATAAGAACACAGTCGTATAGTATATCCAAAACGATAACCTATAGGTTTCGTGGGCTTTAAAATTTTCGGGAATTTCCTCATTTTTATCCCCTATCCCCCCAAATCAAGATGGCGGCACAACCTGCCAGACGAGGTAGACAATTGAAATTTGGTGAAATTATAGCTTTTGGTCCCTAACCGACGGGAAAATTCCAAGATGTTCAAATTTTTCACGTTTTACCCCTAAAGATATCGAAATATGGAGGCAATTTTAATGACTGTGCAGACATTCCTTTTGAGCTATTTTTTGGCTAAACGGTAAGTCGTATCACAAAACGGATGGCACAATGTCACTTCAATTCGGAGTGATCTACAACTTTGGTCCTGTGACATTTTGTCGTATCTCTCTCCCTTATACGTTAAATTTGGCCGTATTTCTGGATTGTTCGTAAATTTGGTGATTTTTACAAGTATATTTCATTGTTTGACACACTTACAAGAATGATAGGATCATCACGTTAAGTGCGCACATTGGCACGATTAAGGGACATATGTGTACCAAATTTCATGATTCTAGCTTATACATAAGTAGGCAAAATGTAATGTAAAATGTTAAAAATGCACCCAAATTTCACCCTATTCAAAATTTGAACTCAATTTACCCCCTTAATATGGGAGATACGAGGATATGGTTTAGCAACAAACATTTAGAGCGATAAATGGGGAGTCTGATGGCGCAAACCGTTTCTTAATATCATAAACCGTTTAGGAGATATGAATCTCGAAGTGGAAGTCTGCACTTTTCAACGTGCTCATGCTTATCCGTCATCTATCTATATATATAAAAGCAAGTCGGGCTGGAGCGATGTATATATAAATATTTAAAAATGAAAAAAGACGTGAATTAATGAGGCACTTCCAGAAATCTCAGAAATTTGAAACTTGGTACGGGGTAAACTGATGACCCCAGGATCCCTAGAAAAATCGGAAATTCTCAAAATTCCCTGAAGGGGGCACGCTGGGGGGGCTCAAATTTTGGGCTCAGCATAAGAACACAGTCGTATAGTATATCCAAAACGATAACCTATAGGTTTCGTGGGCTTTAAAATTTTCGGGAATTTCCTCATTTTTATCCCCTATCCCCCCAAATCAAGATGGCGGCACAACCTGCCAGACGAGGTAGACAATTGAAATTCGGTGGAATTATAGCTTTTGGTCCCTAACCGACGGGAAAATTCCAAGATGTTCAAATTTTTCACTTTTTACCCCTAAAGATATCGAAATATGGAGGCAATTTTAATGACTGTGCAGACATTCCTTTTGAGCTATTTTTTGGCTAAACGGTAAGTCGTATCACAAAACGGATGGCACAATGTCCCTTCAATTCGGAGTGATCTACAACTTTGGTCCTGTGACATTTTGTCGTATCTCTCTCCCTTATACGTTAAATTTGGCCGTATTTCTGGATTGTTCGTAAATTTGGTGATTTTTACAAGTATATTTCATTGTTTGACACACTTATAAGAATGATAGGATCATCACGTTAGGTGCGCACATTGGCACGATTAAGGGACATATGTGTACCAAATTTCATGATTCTATCTTATACATAAGTAGGCAAAATGTAATGTAAAATGTTAAAAATGCACCCAAATTTCACCCTATTCAAAATTTGAACTCAATTTACCCCCTTAATATGGGAGATACGAGGATATGGTTTAGCAACAAACATTTAGAGCGATAAATGGGGCGTCTGATGGCGCAAACCGTTTCTTAATATCATAAACCGTTTAGGAGATATGAATCTCGAAGTGGAAGTCTGCACTTTTCAACGTGCTCATGCTTATCCGTCATCTATATATATAAAAGCAAGTCGGGCTGGAGCGATGTATATATAAATATTTAAAAATGAAAAAAGACGTGAATTAATGAGGCACTTCCAGAAATCTCAGAAATTTGAAACTTGGTACGGGGTAAACTGATGACCCCAGGATCCCTAGAAAAATCGGAAATTCTCAAAATTCCCTGAAGGGGGCACGCTGGGGGGGCTCAAATTTTGGGCTCAGCATAAGAACACAGTCGTATAGTATATCCAAAACGATAACCTATAGGTTTCGTGGGCTTTAAAATTTTCGGGAATTTCCTCATTTTTATCCCCTATCCCCCCAAATCAAGATGGCGGCACAACCTGCCAGACGAGGTAGACAATTGAAATTTGGTGAAATTATAGCTTTTGGTCCCTAACCGACGGGAAAATTCCAAGATGTTCAAATTTTTCACGTTTTACCCCTAAAGATATCGAAATATGGAGGCAATTTTAATGACTGTGCAGACATTCCTTTTGAGCTATTTTTTGGCTAAACGGTAAGTCGTATCACAAAACGGATGGCACAATGTCACTTCAATTCGGAGTGATCTACAACTTTGGTCCTGTGACATTTTGTCGTATCTCTCTCCCTTATACGTTAAATTTGGCCGTATTTCTGGATTGTTCGTAAATTTGGTGATTTTATAAGTATATTTCATTGTTTGACACACTTACAAGAATGATAGGATCATCACGTTAAGTGCGCACATTGGCACGATTAAGGGACATATGTGTACCAAATTTCATGATTCTAGCTTATACATAAGTAGGCAAAATGTAATGTAAAATGTTAAAAATGCACCCAAATTTCACCCTATTCAAAATTTGAACTCAATTTACCCCCTTAATATGGGAGATACGAGGATATGGTTTAGCAACAAACATTTAGAGCGATAAATGGGGAGTCTGATGGCGCAAACCGTTTCTTAATATCATAAACCGTTTAGGAGATATGAATCTCGAAGTGGAAGTCTGCACTTTTCAACGTGCTCATGCTTATCCGTCATCTATATATATAAAAGCAAGTCGGGCTGGAGCGATGTATATATAAATATTTAAAAATGAAAAAAGACGTGAATTAATGAGGCACTTCCAGAAATCTCAGAAATTTGAAACTTGGTACGGGGTAAACTGATGACCCCAGGATCCCTAGAAAAATCGGAAATTCTCAAAATTCCCTGAAGGGGGCACGCTGGGGGGGCTCAAATTTTGGGCTCAGCATAAGAACACAGTCGTATAGTATATCCAAAACGATAACCTATAGGTTTCGTGGGCTTTAAAATTTTCGGGAATTTCCTCATTTTTATCCCCTATCCCCCCAAATCAAGATGGCGGCACAACCTGCCAGACGAGGTAGACAATTGAAATTTGGTGAAATTATAGCTTTTGGTCCCTAACCGACGGGAAAATTCCAAGATGTTCAAATTTTTCATGTTTTACCCCTAAAGATATCGAAATATGGAGGCAATTTTAATGACTGTGCAGACATTCCTTTTGAGCTATTTTTTGGCTAAACGGTAAGTCGTATCACAAAACGGATGGCACAATGTCCCTTCAATTCGGAGTGATCTACAACTTTGGTCCTGTGATATTTTGTCGTATCTCTCTCCCTTATACGTTAAATTTGGCCGTATTTCTGGATTGTTCGTAAATTTGGTGATTTTTACAAGTATATTTCATTGTTTGACACACTTATAAGAATGATAGGATCATCACGTTAAGTGCGCACATTGGCACGATTAAGGGACATATGTGTACCAAATTTCATGATTCTAGCTTATACATAAGTAGGCAAAATGTAATGTAAAATGTTAAAAATGCACCCAAATTTCACCCTATTCAAAATTTGAACTCAATTTACCCCCTTAATATGGGAGATACGAGGATATGGTTTAGCAACAAACATTTAGAGCGATAAATGGGGCGTCTGATGGCGCAAACCGTTTCTTAATATCATAAACCGTTTAGGAGATATGAATCTCGAAGTGGAAGTCTGCACTTTTCAACGTGCTCATGCTTATCCGTCATCTATATAAATAAAATTGTAGGGGGTCCGCTGTCTGTAATTTCTTTTGTTTTGCCAATTTTTCAGATATTTATCCGTTTTAGGTCAACTCAAGACCGAATCGGTGGTTTTTACGTTTCGTGTCTGTTTGTTTGTCTGTTTGTCTGTTTGTCTGTCTGTTTGTCTGTTTGTCTGTTCCAACATCACGTCGAAACGGCTGGATAGATTTCAACCAAACTTCATATTTAGAGTATACTCATCCCGGGGAAGGTTTCGATATGCATATCATTTTAAAATCTTTGAATAGACGGGGGGTTTATAGGAAAACGTGAATGGTTTTTCCGCCATCACGTCGAAACGGCTGGATAGATCTCGACCAAACTTTATATTTAGAGTATACTCATCCCGGGGAAGGTTTGGTATGCATATCATTTTAAAATCTCTGAATATACGGGGGGTTTATAGGAAAACCAGAATGGTTTTTCCATTATCACGTCGAAACGGCTAGATAGATCTCAACCAAACTTCATATTTAGAGTATACTCATCCCGGGGAAGGTTTGACATGCATATCATTTTAAAATCTTTGAATAGACGGGGGGTTTATAGGAAAATCAGAATGGTTTTTCCACCATCACGTCGAAACGGCTGGATAGATCTCAACCAAACCTCATATTTAGAGTATACTCATCCCGAGGAAGGTTTCGATATGCATATCGTTTTAAAATCTTTGGATATACGGGGGGTTTATAGGAAAACCAGAATGGTTTTTCCACCATCACGTCAAAACGGCTAGATAGATCTCGACCAAACTTCATATTTAGAGTATACTTTTCCCGGGGAAGGCTTCGATATCATATCATTTTTAAATTTTTGAATAGACGGGGGGTTTATAGGAAAACCAGAATGGTTTTCCTCCATTTTCTCTTATACTATTGATTTTCTGTAAACTTCGTTTACCGTACGGGAAACGTCTCTTCATTATAAACAACTTTCGTTATGTTCATAATTTACCTTACTCTTCACATGACGGAGAAATTTACAATTTTCCGCTGGTATCATGTTCTGCATTGAGTGACAGACCGACAACGAACCTACAGGTTACCATGGCAAAGTTTCTGACTGCATGCCAGCAGGGAAGTAACGTATTGCCATTTTTCTCATCATGCTTTTAAATTCGTGGTTGTTCCTTGGGTAGAAGACAAGAGAGGCGTCAATCGGCCTACCAGCGGGATATTGGCGGAATATCGTTGGTTGTTATAACCGCCCTCGAATAGATTAAGTAATAACACCATTAGTCATCTTCTTCTGATTTGTTTACCTAGGAATCACTGGACCTAAATTTCTCCTCCGTTACCGCTTTATTATATCCATAACTCACACTAGCATAATTTATTGAGGGGCAATTGATTTTCCAATACATTCACTTGGCATTTACATATTTGTCGTTATCCGGCTGTCCTCAGTTATAATCCATTTTCTATTACTTTCAACTTTCTTAACTGTATTATTTTCTTCCTTAATTACGCCGTATGTGCGCGAGTGCTACAAACTACTGGATGTATTTCCACCAAGACTCATATTTAGAATACGCCTGTCCTTGACAGGTTTTAGGGCAAATATTGTTTCTAAATCCCTGAACTGACTGGGGGTTTATACGAAACAGCAACAGGATTTTGCACTTCCACAAAATATACACAACCAACGTTAATTTAAATCAACCTGCCTTGGTAGAAATTAATTTCTAAACCTTTTTTCTCATGTGCATCATTTCGATACGAGGTTTAATAAGGGAGATATCATTAACGGACCGTTTTTGTGTACAAGTCCCATCGGACTTAACTCACGAGCGGGTGCGTGTAAAACGTATTCCTTACAACTTGAAAACCACTGAAGACATTCGAACCCAAATTTATATTTAGCATCCACCAGTCCAAAGGTAGGTTTTAAACGTAAATAACATTTCATGTCCCGGAATGGACTGGCGGTTTATAGGGAACCGAAATGGTGATTTTACTCTTCCACAATATATACAGAACAAGACCAACCTGACTGGAAATCGACCAAACGTGATGGAATTCCACCTCTAAACCTTTTTTTCATGTGCATTTTTTCGTCAGGAGGATTAATAAGGGAGATACCATGAATGGTCAGTTTTGCAGGTTAAGTCCAGCGGACATAGCCACAAAGGTGTTTTACATGGAGCAGAATCCTTATTTATATAAATGAAATCGTAACGACTGTGTGCCACTACACTGACTATTTTGGCGAAATTTTCGTACAGCTTTCCGTTTAAGGGGTAATAATGACCATCTGCACAATTTTTGGTTTCGTTTCCTGAAAGTCCTAATTTTTAACCGCCTCGCCCAAAATCCAGATTGCGGCATAATCTGCCAGAAGAAAAAAAGAAGATAATTGAAATTTGACAAAATTATACGTTTTAGCCTGTAACGAACGGAAAACATCCTAGATTATTACATTTTTCACTTTTTATCACCGAAGAATATCGAAATATGCAGGCAATTTTAATGATGGTGCAGACCTTTGGAAATTCCTATCACATAACAGATTGCACAATCTCCGTTCAATTTGGAATGATCTACAACCTTGGTCTTATGACTTTTTGCCGTATCTGTATCCCTTTTACGCTTGATTTTTCTCTATTAATCGATGTTAAGTCAGTTTGGAATTTTCACAAGCATAATTCATACTTTCGATTACTTGTATGAAATACAGAATCATCAAACTCTTCACGAAAATTGGCCCACCCAGTAGCTATATGTGAGCCAAATGCTATGTATGTAGCTGTCACATAATTATCCGAAAAGTAATGTAATGTGAGATAATCTTACAAAAACGTTACCCTGTTCCACGTTTCTAACTCAATCTGACCCTAGAATAGAAGACATATCATAGGACCAGCCATTTAGGCCACTAAATCCGGCGTGTCTTATAGTATAATTCTTTGTCGATATGACGTACGTTTAGTAGCAGTTAATCTGTAAATGAAGGTCTTCAATATTGTAAACACGCATATACTTTCGTATGTCGATCTATATATATTCACTGATGTCGATTTGTAGCGATCGAGAAAGGGTGGGTCTGCTAATGTAATCAGTACTCCCCACACCGACTTTGACTGGCTGTATGAAAGGGCCCTTCTCCAAATCCTGTGTAACTGTCATTAGTAAGGAAGGTCTACAATTGTAATGAATAGTTCGCTTCTCGATTTGACTTGCAGAAGGCAAGTGAGCATGCAGTTTTGTGTAAAACATCCCTACCCGATTGTATTTGGCAGAAGGCAAGGGTGCTCGCCATTATAAACAAATGTCCTCATCTAAAATGTGACTGGCATTAGGCATAGTGGCCTGCTATTTTGATGGAAACTCACCAACTTGGTGTGACTGGCAGTAAGCTGGCTGAAAGTAGGAAAATCGGCCTGACATTATAGTGATAACGGCACAACTCAATTTTGAATGGTGGTAGGGAATTTGCCTGCTATTATAATAAAATCTCCTCGACTGTAATCTGTTTGGGAGTAGGAAATGGGGCCTGCCATTGTAACGAACACTCCCAACTTGATTGTGACCGCGCAGTAGGCAATGGGGCCTCCAATTATAATGAATGGCAGTAGGCAAGTGAGCCTGCCGTTATATCACAAATCCGTAACAAACACTTTACATTGGAAACAACGTATGGGGACATCCCCATGCTCTTTCTCGGATAACGCTAAGAGACATGCAATTTTAAAACAATCTTATTTACTGCATGTACACTGTTTACTTCGATATTCGAATACAATGTTGAACACCGTAGCGAAGCACGGGTATATTTGCTAGTGCATATATAAAGGTCTCTAGGTGTATTAATTGTAGATAATGTTTTATTGAAGCATCTGTAATTGGGCAAATAACCTGTTGATGATAAATCTATCTATAACGATAACAACGGTTGTGTAAGATATAATTTGTGATCTTTTATATTTCGTGCGTTTTACTGTAGGGGAAAGAATAACGAGATATTCATTTATTGTTATATTTTTCACAAACCTCCAAATATCTCAACAAATTGATTGATTGATTGATTGATTGATTGATTGATTGATTGATTGATTGATTGATTGATTGATTGATTGATTGATTGATTGATTGATTGATTGATTGATTGATTGATTGATTGATTGATTGATTGATTGATTGATTGATTGATTGATTGATTGATTGATTGATTGATTGATTGATTGATTGATTGATTGATTGATTGATTGATTGATTGATTGATTGATTGATTGATTGATTGATTGATTGATTGATTGATTGATTGATTGATTGATTGATTGATTGATTGATTGATTGATTGATTGATTGATTGATTGATTGATTGATTTAGCGTATGGCAAGAAAGATATTACTAATATACAACAGAAATAAAAGAAGGAAGTCACGACCTAATTTCTTAATTAGGTATACAGAGTGCTCCCAAACATGTGGTAAGTAATCGAGAGATGGATATTACACCGCAAAGCAATATAAAATGTTCTTATGAACATATGCCCTACGTTCTATAATTTACGAGTTACAGACTCTGCAACTTTGTATGGGGAGTATAGGTAATAACTAGTGTCAGGCACAATATGAAATTTCATATTTTAATCCACAGCTGCTAGCGGTCTGGAAAGTAGAATATTTACGAATAGTAAAGTTTGTATGGCAATGCACACAAGAAAGGTTCATATTTCATAATATTTTACAAAAAAATGTCAAATTTCGTGAAAATCTCTAATATTTCCATAACATTGTATTTTATTAAATGTTATTTTATTAAATTTTATTAAATGGCATGTGTCCTACATTGATAGAAAACCAAATATATTGGAAACTTAAATTATTTTGACGAATAATGTGTTATGTTTGTTTTGATTTGTATTAATTTTTGGCAGGTGATTGATACTAATAATAATAATAATAATAATAATAATAATAATAATAATAATAATGGCTTTACGTCCCACTAACTACTTTTACGATTTTCCGAGAGGCCGAGGTTCCGGAATTTAGTCCCACAGCAATTCTTTTACGTGCCATTATAAATGTACCGACACGAGGCTGACGTATTTGAGCACCTTCAAATACCACCGGACTGAGCCAGGATCGTGCCTGCCAAGTCGGGGTCAGAAGGTCAGCGCCTCAACCGTCTGAGCCACTCAGCCCGGCTGGTAAATGATAGGTTTGACTCTCATCCTGTGCACCTTACACAGGAGGAATTTCTCGGTAAAAACGTGAATGGTGTCCTAGCGTACATACAGCTATATCTTGCCAGAGTATCTACTATGACGGAGAAACTGGAAACAAAGAAGTTGCACTGCTGACATCAGTCCAATACGCAGAAGAATTGGCACTGACCGAGTTATCCATGCAGTTAGGGGCGTGCAACTGTGAGCTTGCATCGGGGAGATAGTGGGTTCGAACCTCACTGTCGGCAGCCCTGAAGATGGTTTTCAATGGTTTCCCACTTTTACACCAGGTAAATGCTGAGTCTGTACGTTAATTAAGGCCACGGCTGATTCCTTCCCACTCCTAGCCGTTTCCTATCTCATCGTCGCCATAAGACCTGTTTGTGATTTGATAGAATTTGATGATGTTCTTTTAAGAAGGAAATATATCATTAAATTTTAATTTTTTTCAGGGATAATGCTGTTACCATGTGTTTTCATGCAAGTAGTTTGTAAATGTATCACTAAAAATTAGTTTCGGCAGACTGAAGAATCTAACCGAGTCGATACCGAAAAGAAAATTGCTTCAGATATTACAAAAAGTACGGGCTTGGTAAATTTATTATCAGTATTATGGCGAATGAAAAACTTTAAGCATGTGTTTCTCATTTTGAAAAGTGTTGGCTGGACCACTATTACACTAAGATTCACAATTGTAGATACAACAAAATTCTATGCAAAATATTTGTAGCTTTTAAGGAAATTTACAAAAAATGTCCGTGATATACTTATCTTCAATAGATACCGTACCGTAAGTTGTGTAATGTTATCCTTACCATCCGCCACCGTTTTTTCTAAATTACGTATCCGTAACGTTTTCATATATTAAACTCCTTCCATTTACTATGGCGGGAATTCTTCTAATCAAATATGATCTGATTTCTGTACGCTATTACGTCACCATCTTTTCGCTATCGCAGCTTCCAGAGTGCTCCCTTTCGTTCTCGCCCCTACCTATACGTTATACCTCATTTCGGTGAGACTCGTATAAATACCAGATTCTACCGCAGGTTCTACTTGCACGCACTTTCTATTTCCGCCTATGGGTTTCTTTTCCCTGGTCCTTTATACCAACCTCCAGTACCATGCAACCAAACACCATATCTGCCTGGTAGCATGTTTAACATAGGGACAGACTGATACTTCTACAGCATCACCCTCCCAATCCTCGCTGCTGTCTCTTTCTTCTTAGAACTAACAGCACGTCTGAGGCGATGTAGATTTGTGCCGATCGCCACGCGGGGGCTGTGGCTTTCCCCTCCCCCGAAAAGAAAACCTTCTCACTGCCTGTGCTATTGTGATGTTACGAATTCAGTCTCCTACGATGTTGCTATTTCCCGGCACTACTACTTCTCGTTGCAATGTCTTCGTTAGCAGCATGAATCTTTCAAGATAGGGAGAGAGACCTCCCTTTTACAATGTTAGGTCTTTGAAGCTGGTTAGTCTCAGTAAATAAGCTATCTATATTTAAGTCTTGTCTTCCCTTTTATTTCTGTAATATGGGAATATATAGTATTTTCTGTAAGCTTCGCCTTATTTGGATTGATTGGGGCTCAATCCATGTGATTCTACACTTTATATTCAATCCATTTCTCCCCTTTTCTTCCTCTTCTGTTTCATGTGGTGGTTCGCGGAAATGATGTACTGTGTAAACACGGTTTGTAGAGTCACCTGATTCCTTGCTATTTCTACTAATTCACTTGTATATATTATAAAGTTATTTTATGTAGTTTTAATATTTTCTTCGTGAATAAAATGTTTCCTTCTGTCGAGTCAAGTTTCACGTACTTCAAATTCCAAGTGAATTCAGTTCACAATGAACTTGTTAGCAAGTTTGTACCTGATCGTTAAATGGTATACTTTGTGTTTAACACTGGTATTCTAGTCTATTCTATTGAATTTGGTAAGCTTGTTAGCCGTCGAGATTAAAATGTTTCAAATATCGAGTATGGCATTAACCACACTTTGTATAGAATAGCCTATTTGCCTTTGTAAGATTTACTTTGAAGAAGTAGTCCAATGGGTCTATGTTTAAATTGAAATTTATGATAAAATTCACGATTAGCCATTTGTTTAGATTAAGGGTAATCTATGAGTGCTTGTACTATTTGTGGTTTCAGAACAGTAATTCAAATTTTATGACATTCATATATGTGGTTAGATAAGTCCCACGCATGCGAAGCCGCAGATAAAAGCTAGTCCGAGATAAAACTGTAATATGAAGCAAAAGTTTTAAAGGTATGAAAAAAATGTTGATTTTACTTATGATCGAAATAAACAGTCCACTATACTCAATTCTCACAATATTCTGCATGTGTGTGTTGACTACATGGTAAGAAAGAGCGTTACGTTTCAATCACGTAACACTGCATCTGTTCCCAGAAAGCGCACCTTAATGTACCACAGCCGAGAGAGAAAGAGAAGTGTAAGAATATAACGCACCAATCTCATCTCCCAACTGTATCTGCGGCAATAAATCTCCAAAAGATTTGCAGACTGAGATATAACGATGTACCTAACTGGACATTTAAATTAACATCATTTCAGATTTACAGTAGAGCAAGCAGAAAATGCCAAGAAATGCTAAATCTATGTGTAGAGTAGAAACGTTCTCCATGGTTACATAACGCTGGCTTTCTTTTAAAACCTCGTATGTCCCAATGCTCTTCCTATCCATTATATTCCTTAAGACTGGTCACGCCTCCCAGCCACATATCAATATGCAGTCCATCAGAACGACGTTCATTGTGTTAATTTTCCTATGATAAGGTGTAAAGGAAAATGAACCTTAAATACATTATACTGTAGGAGTGCGTAAAATCGCCATGCAAACACCATCCATACAATACGGTACTGTAAGGTCCACTTTCCTTTAGACACTCGCATAGGAAAATGAACACAATGAAAATTATTCTGATGGACTCCATACAAACATGTAGCTGGAAGGCGTTATCAGTCCTAAGGAATGTAATAGGTAGGAAGAGCATTGAGACATCATCATCATCATCATCTGTTTACCCTCCAGGTTCGGTTTTTCCCTCGGACTTAGCGAGGGATCCCACCTCTACCGCCTCAAGGGCAGTGTCCTGGAGCTTCAGACTCTTGGTCGGGGGATACAACTGGTGAGTATGACCAGTACCTCGCCCAGGCGGCCTCACCTGCTATGCTGAACAGGGGCCTTGTGGAGGGATGGGAAGATTGGAAGGGATAGGCAAGGAAGAGGGAAGGAAGCGGCCGTGGCCTTAAGTTAGGTACCATCCCGGCATTCGCCTGGAGGAGAAGTGGGAAACCACGGAAAACCACTTCCAGGATGGCTGAGGCGGGAATCGAACCCACCTCTACTCAGTTGACCTCCCGAGGCTGAGTGGACCCCGTTCCAGCCCTCGTACCACTTTTCAAATTTCGTGGCAGAGCCGGGAATCGAACCCGGGCCTCCGGGGGTGGCAGCTAATCACGCTAACCACTACACCACAGAGGCGGACGCATTGAGACATACGAGGCTTTAAAAGAAAGCCGACGATAACGAGCAGCGAGAGAAAAGACGATTCTCGTGTATAAGAGAATCTCAGAAAGAAAATGGGGAGTGATCAGAGATAAGAGGATCAAATCATGACATCAATAACGTCTCTCTTTAAAGAAGTATGAGTCTCTCCTCTATACGAAAACGCAGTGAAGTGGTTGGGGTGATGTTAAGGAGGATAGTAAGCCAAGAAGTGTAAACTGTTACTGATTATGAATTACAGTTTATCAAGTTGGAGGAGAACGCGCATCGCAATGCGCTGCCACTTGCTAGCGAAACAGGTCTACTCAACGCTGACTAGTGCGGAAGGTACTAGAGTAGAACCCCGCTTAACCGAACTTCCCTTAACCGAAATCCGCTTTAACCGAAATGCTCCGGCAAAACTGTACTTTAATATTTTGTTTTTACCCTCTCGTTCTCAGCCGTCGATATTAGTAATTCTCTTGCTATATGTGGTGAGAGCTACTAGACAAACCCTATGCACGTATAGCATAAAGCAAAACAGTTTCTTACCAGCTAGTTCGTTCCATGATACATTTTTCTTGAACAAGCAGGAAATATTATGATTTTTATTATCACTGTATTATTCGTCATGAAGATTATGTAGACTGTGGTTAACGTTGCTTCAGTTGAGGGAGTTTCACCTTGTTCACTCCTCGGATTATGCTGCAGCTTCTGTTAGGAAACCAAGGAAATCCAGCGACCTTTCTTCTTACATATTTTCTTTCACCCAAGGTCGTTTCACTGGCCTTGCGGTTTTATACTGTTGTTCCAATGCTTTTCTTACCCCATTGCAAAAGAAATTGTTTCATTATTTAACATCGCTTTGCGCTTTGTTCAACAAAGCAATGAATCTACACCAGCTGATGTATTGTTGATTAAACGGTGGCGCGATATAGCTGCACGACCGCGCTGCACCAAGAAAATTCAGAAGAAAATCGCTCATTTTATAAAATGAGTGACATTATGTAAACATTTTAATATTAATATACAGTAAAGACCTTTGCCTAACATAGTTTATGCATTGTTATTTCGAAATTTAACTTCCGAAAATATTTACCATTTGTCATGCGGAAAAATGCGTCAACCGAAGTGGCTCCGCCCCCTTTATTTCAGATAAACGGGGTTCTACTGTACTATGTTTTCTTCTCACCCGCCGTAGATCCTGTTGCTCGAGATACGCTCATCAACAGTCTGCCCTTAGGTTGTAGTACGAAAACATCCTGTATACTCACTAGTCACACTTACGCCTAAGTTGTGCATGTCATAAGTGTTCCTTCGTGTACGGGGGGTACACCTTCTCCGTCCTGTTGAACTGCGCGCCTTCTAAAAGGCCATCTGTCCTGTGAATCCTTAACTATGTGTAACAAGATTCTTGGACCTCTAACCCTTAGATGTCTCTACTATCGGCCTATGTGCTCCTTATGACGGGAATCCCCCTGTGGGTGGGGGCAGTAGAATATCACCCACGGTATACCCTGCCTGTCGTAAGAGGCGACTAAAAGGGGCCCCAGGGGCTCTGAATTTTGGAGCGTAGGTTTGCGACCACGGGGCCCTTAGCTGAGTCCTGGCATTGCTTCCACTTACTTGTGCCAGGCTCCTCACTTTCACATATCCTATCCGACCTCTCTTGGTCTAATCTTGTTCTTTTCCGACCCCGACGCTATTAGGTTTGCGAGGGCTAGGGAGTCTTTCATTTACACGCCCTTCGTGGCCGATGTCTTTCTTTGACCGATATCTTCATTTTTCGAAGTGTCGGATCCCTTCCATTTTTCCCTCTGATTAGTGTTATATAGAGGATGGTTGCCTAGTTGTACTTCCTCTTAAAACAATAATCACCACCACCACAACCTTATGGCGGGATGACGGACAATTAATTTAAAGGGAATATTCTATTTTCAAAATTTGTTTGGAGATTGTTTTTTTATGTGCTAAGGTTATCAGCACTTCTACGGCTTCCTTCTACCTTAGTTATTAACCAATCAGGAATTTGTATGTATTTTTCTCTAGCCAATTTAAATTGGAGGTGTGTACAGGTATTCTGCCTAGCTCAAGAGAATTCTGGGACTTTCTCCTCTGAGTTGCTATAAAAGCCAGGCGCTTTAGGGCCGTATTGCCATCTTCATCGCTCCGGTCTAGTGTGTGTTTACGGCGTAATAGGAGGCAGGGGCAGCCTTGCCGTCGTCGGAAGCCCCAACAACTCAAGGTAATGGCAGACATCACTTAATATGTAATAGCTCCAGGCGGTTAACTTGAGAGGAAGGTTTCAAACTTCTTTTATTAATGTAAAATTCTAAAAGTCTTTGTTTAATTTTCTACAAGTCTGAGGACTTAGTTCAAATCCCTCCTGGGAAACGTGTAATTTAGGGAATAGGGAATTCCCATTCAACTTGGCATGGGAGTGACTAAGCTTTTCTAAACCTTTAAATTCTTCACACTGCTTTGGGATTTAATATTAGTCATCTAGTCACCCCTGCATAGTATAAGCTTAGCCTCTGCAACTTCGGGCCATAAGCCCGTTTAGGATTTTAAGTGGTTTTGAAAAGAATTGCAAGGGTTTCGCCTCCTAGCATTTTGTTCATGCCCTATTGTCTTAAACCTTGATTTTGTACATTAAGACCATTTAGAATGGGCACTCGCTGCAAGAAATAACATTTCAAAATTTAGTGCTTCAACTTATACTCTGATCTTTTCACTGTCCACCCATTCACTCCAGCACCTTCTTACCTCTCTGTAAACCCTGAAAACCCCGTTATACTAAAAAGGGAACATTGGCAATGGTAAAGTCGCCGATCGCGATGTAACTTAGAAAACACATTGAGGTACATGTAAAAACAATGCCAGCATCAATTTTAGGCGCCAACATTCATTAGCGCGTTAACTAAGGGGCCTAAAAGTTGCGACATTTCAAGTTATGCGCGATCAGCGATGAATACCTGCTGGCCAATGCTAAGCCGGTACACACACTTCCCGTCTGGAGACACACCCTCTGCACCGCCTTCCCCACTCCAACTGGTTCTCCCCGGCACGTTCCCCTTCTCCTCGCGCTTGCCGGCCGCTTGGCTGTTGAACGAGACCAGCGCTATATTTTGCTTCTTTACGTACTATAATTATTGAAATCCTTTAAATCACGTTCCGTTTCACACATAATGATAATAAATAACCTAAACTTATTTACTCACATTTTATTCAAATTTTATATTTCCATTCCTGCTAATTCCGGTAAGTTGTCAATTCGTGGCTACAACCCCGAGTTAAGCACCATCGGGCGTGGACAAACGTGGGATAAGGTACCGCGTCCGACCTAGGCTTAAATTATTATTTACGTCTGAAACACCTTGAAGCTGTCGGTAATGTCATTTAGAGTGGACATACATATGAAATTAATTAAAATAATCACCCACCTTTAAACAACGTCAAATATCCTTTTATTTAAAGAAATTACGTGCCCGGGTAGAGGATCTCAGTGAATGTAATGAGATTTTGTACCTCGGGATATCAAAATCTGGTTACAGGTCCAGACCTTCTTTTCATGTCCACTCCCCTACCCCCATTTTGGGTACGCTATCAGGTGTGCCATAACGAAACGAAATCGCGAACAACAGCAATTATAAACTCCGAGTTAGAAACTGCTGGTATTTTCCGTATTGCGTACTCTGGTATAAGGAATCTGGATAGAATGTTTTATTTGTGCTTGTATTGAACGATGTATTTATGTTTTGCAGTGAAAGGCACAACACATTTCAATTGCAGCAATGGTTGTCGAACATAAATCAATTAAATGCATAGACAACTTTGATATGAGTATGACATGGAATGATTGACGTAATAAGAAAAGTCTTGAAAAATAAATAAAGATGTGCATTAATATATGCAGTAGATATACCGTAATCACAGGTAGACCTGTAGTCCTACTATCCTGTACTTTTGCGCTATAGCTGACAAAGGTCTATGTAAAGTATAGATAAGAAATGTGTTTTCCACCAATCAATACACAATTTATTTTAAATAGATTAAACTAGTACCGGTTTCGGCTCTTAACGGCCATCATCAGCTAGTACATGATTACTTTCCAGCCATTAGACAAATCACAAGTTGTTATTGTATTAGACATCCGGATGCGTAATGGGGGATGGAAATGTATACAGTAGCATGAAATTAAAATATCTGTAGTCAAGGTACAAAATTACAATAAGTTACAATAAGTTTAATATGTTCTACATACTCATGTTCATGTAAAGCATATTTCTTACAACTTGAAAACTACTGAAGATATTTGAACCAAACTTTATATTTAGCATCCACCTGTCCAAAGGTAGGTTTTAAAGGTCAATAACATTTCATGTTACCGGAATGGACTGGCGGTTTATATGGAACCGAAATGGTGATTTTACTCTCCCACAATATATACAGTACAAGACCAAACTGGCTGGAAATCGACCAAACTTGATGGAAATCCATTTCTAAAACTTTCTTTTTATGTGCATTTTTTCGACAAGAGGGTTAATAAGGGAGATATCATGAACGGTCGGTTTTGCAGGTTAAGTCCAGCGGACATAGCCCAAAAGGTGTTGTACATGGAGCAGATTCCTTACCTATATAAATAAAATCGTAACGAATGTGTACAGCTATCCGTTTAAGGGGTAATAAGGACCATCTGCATCTTTTCTGGTTTAGTTTCCTGGATGTCCTCATTTTTACCCTCCTAGCCCAAAATCCAGAATACGGCATAATCTGCCAGACGAACAAGAGAATTGAAATTTGGCAAAATAATACGTTTTAGCCTGTAACATTAGGAAAACTTCAAAGAACTTTAAATTTTTCACTTTTTACCCCGAAGAATGTCGAAATATGGAAGCAATGTTAATGATGGAGCAGACCTTCGCTTCGAGGTATTTCGTGGGATCAACGGGAAGTCATATCACATAACGGATGGCACAATCACCGCTCAATTTGGAGTGATCTACAACCTTAGTCTTATGGCTTTTTGTCGTATCTGTATCCCTTATACGTTTGATTTTTCTCTATTTCTCGATGTTAAGTAAATTTGGACTTTTCACATGCATAATTCATACTTTCAATCACTTGTAGGAAAAATAGAATCATCAAACTCTACACGAAAATTGGCCCACCCAGTAGCCATATGTGAGCCGGATGCTATGTATGTAGCTGCAACGTAATTATCCGTAAATTAATTCAATGTGAGATAATCTTACACAAATTTTACCCTATTTAACGTTTCTAACTCAATCTGACCCATGAATAGATGAGATATCATATGACTAGCCATTTAGGCCGCTAAATCCGGCGTCTTATGGCACAATCCTTTGTCGATATGACGTACCGTTTAGTAGCAGTTAATATGTAAATGAAGGTCTGCAATATTGTAAGTATGCATATACTTTCGTATGTCGATCTAAATATATTCATTGATGTCGATTTGTAGCGATCGAGAAAGGTTGTGTCTGCTATTGTAATCAGTACTCCCCACACCGACTTTGACTGGCAGTAGGAAAGGGGTCCTTCTCCAACTCCTGTGTAAATGGCATTAGTAAGGAAGACCTTCCATTGTAATTAGTAAATCACTTCTCTATTTGACTTGCAGAAAGCAAGGCAGCATGCAGTTTTGTTTAAAACTCCCCTACCCGATTGTGTTTGGCTGTAGGCAAGGGTGCCGGCCATTATAATCAAATGTACCCATCTAAAATATGACTGGCATTAGGCATAGTGGCCTGCTATTTTAATGGAAACTCACCAACTTGGTGTGACTGGCAGTAAGCTGGCTGGCAGTAGGAAAAGGGGCCTGTCATTATAATGATAACTACACAACTCAATTTCGACTGGTAGTAGGGAAGTTGCCTGTCATTATAATAAAAACTCCTCAACTGTAATCTGTCTGGAAGTAGGAAAGGGGGCCTGCCATTGTAACGAAAACTCTCCAAATCAATTCTGACCGCAAAGTAGGCAATGGGCCTGCAATTATGATGTAAACTTCCCAACTCGATTGTGAATGGCAGTAGGCAAGTGAGCCTGCCGTTATCATCACAAATCCGCAACAGACACTTTACATTGGAAACAACGTATGGGGACCTCCCCATGCAGTTTCTCAGATAACGCTAAGAGACATGCAATTTTAAAACAATCTTATTTACTGCATGTACAGTATTTACTTCGATATCCGAATACAATGTAGAATACCGCGGGTAAATTTGCTAGTCTACAATATATCACAAAAACCTAACATGTTACAGACAGGAAAACTGATATTTGGCATCTCCTTTAAAAATAAAAGAACACACATTTTTGTTTTCAGAAAATCCAGTTAAGGGGTGAGGGCTGGAGGGGGGGGTGTTTTGAAGTGAAAAGAAGTGAGAAAGGAGTTGAATTCTTTATATGAGGATACATACACCTCAGAAACTGAAGATATTAACGTTAAAACTGGGAATCTCTTTTAAAAAGTAAATGAACACTTTTTTGGAAAATCCACTTAAAGGGGTGAAATAATAAATAAAAAGCGGGTGATTTTTTAAAAATCAGTATCTTCTTCTTCTACCGCTGTTCCCACACCTGTGGGGTCGTGGGTAGGAACTGCGTCGCACATGTGGATTTGGCCATGTTTTACGGCTGGATGCCCTTCCTGACGCTAACCCCGTGTGTAGGGATGTAATTACTATTGCGTGTTTCTGCTGTGGTTGGTAATGTGGTGTGTTGAGTGAATATGAAAAGAAGAGTGTTGGGACAAACACAAAGAAGCTTTACCCGAGCCAGATTAATTAATCACACGCGATTAAAATCCCCGGCCCAGCCCGGAATCGAACCCGGAACCTTCTGAACCTAAACCCTCAACGCTGACATTCAGCCAAGGATTGGGGCAGTTTTTAAAATGAGTACATCTACAGTATAGCTCATAAACTTAACATGTTACAGATATGAAAACTGATATTTGTAATCCCCTTTAAAAGTAAAGAAACACGTTCGTTTTGGTTTCGGCAAATCAACTTAAGCTGGAGATCAAAAATAAGTGAAGAAGGAGTTGAATTATCTTTACGAGGATACTTACATCTCAAAAACTAAGATGTTACAGACGTGAAAATCGGTATTTGGAATCTCCTTTAGAAATAAAGAAACCCTTTTTATTTCGACTTAAAAAGACTACTGTTTCTCACATGTAGAGTTCCATGTCGCATGTTCCAGATTTAGGTCTGCCAGTAGCCTGGTCATCTTAGCCCCAAAAGGCAATGCTACAAACGTGGTTTACAAAGAGGTTCTGGGGAAAATGAAATGCAATTTTTCGGTGTGTTTTTATACTTTAGAGGTTTTCAGATAACATCTTAGTGCGGCACCATGAGTCATTAATTTTTATCAACTTGCCAAATCCTCGCGAGCGAAGCCGTGGGTAACAACTAGTATATTATAAGAGGACAAAGTCCGTACTACGAAAAACACTCACACGCCGCCAACCACCGTGGCCTAATCTCACTGTGACCGAGCTCGATAGCTGCAGTCGCATACATGCGGCCAGTATCCATTTTTCGGGAGATAGTGGGTCTGAACCTCACTGTCGGCAGCCCTGAAGATGGTTTTCCGCGGTTTCCCATTTTCTCACGAGGCAAATGCCACGGCTGTACCTTAATTAAGGCCACGGCTGCTTCCTTCCCACTCCTAGCCCTTTCCTGTGTCATCGTCGCCATAAGACCTATGTGAGTCGGTGCGACGTAAAGCAACGTGTAAAAAAAAGTTTCGCTGTGGGTGGAGGTGGTGATGGTGATTATTGCTTTAAGAAGAAGTTTAACTGGGCAATCATCCAGGTGTCGTTCACTGGCATCGGCACACCCATATGACTGTCCGACTCGTTGGCTGAACGGTCAGCGTACTGGCCTTCGGTTCAGAGGGTCCCGGGTTCGATTCCCGGCCGGATAGGGGATTTTAACCTTAATTGGTTAATTCCAATGGCACGGGGGCTGGGTGTGTGTGCTGTGTTCATCATCATTTCATCCCCATCACGACGCGCAGGTCACCTACGGGTGTCAAATAGAAAGACCTGCACCTGGCGAGCCGAACCCGTCCTGGGATATCCCGGCACTAAAAGCCATACGCCATTTCATTTCACCCATATGACTGCTGTCATTCGGCCACGCAGCGGTGGCATTCTTTACACCACCGCACACATTACTTAGCATTCATCGGTGAAATGTTCGCCTCCGTAACGAAACGGTTAGCATTATACGCTGTCGTTTTCCCGGGCCTCGGGTTCCATTCCCGACACTACCAGAAATTTGAGAATGGAATGACGGCTGGCGTGTGGTTGACACGGTACATGCAACTCACCTCCATTGGGGGTGTATGTTGTTATAAGAGCTGGGGATGAGGACACGAGTTTAGTCCGGCTCCTTGGCTGAATGGTCAGCGTAGTGCTCTTCAGTTCAGAGGGCCCCGGGTTCGATTTCCGACCGGATTGGAGATTTTAACCTTAATGGTTAAATCCACTGGCCCGGGGACTATGTGTTTGTACGGTCTCCAATATCCCTGCAACTTACAAACCATTCACAACACTATCCTCCACTACAATAAAACGCAGCTTCCTATGCACGGCAGATGCCGCCCACCCTCGCCTTACAAAAGCTGCACCAGGCTAGAAACAACCTATTATTATTATTATTATTATTATTATTATTATTATTATTATTATTATTATTATTATTATTATTATTATTATTATTATTATTATTATACCGGTGAAATGTGGAGTGTGGCGCGAGTCTGAGCCTTGAACCCCAGTCCTCGTATCTTCCGGCGCAGAGTCATGGTGCTAGCTGTAGCCTACATTTAGTGCACTACCGTACGGAGTTCGGGTATTGCAGCATGTTATACAATTTTCCCATAACATCCTCTGCAGTGTTGCACGGTCCCCGTTGGTCTGCACACGTGGTCTATCCAGCCATTATGTTATTGTACAGAGTAAACGGATATGCTTTACTCCGGCGCGCGCGGTGTTTTTCATTTGGGCGAGCTCCACGCGCGAGAATAGGATATGATTCTGTATGCTATCGCATGTTCTTTTTTTTTTTTCTGAACCCAGCCTTTGTTTTATGTGCACGCACATCCCTGCTGCTGGTTCACTAAAGTTCACTCTATGTATTTGTCCTAAGAGCATGCATGAGTGCCATTGTTATTCTAAACTTGAGCTTATACCATAACTTTCTTTCTTTCTTTCTTTCTTTCTTTCTTTCTTTCTTTCTTTCTTTCTTTCTTTCTTACCGGGTGAGTTGGCCGTGCGGTTAGAGTCGCGCAGCCGTGAGCTTGCATCCGGTAGATAGTGGGTTCGAAACCCACTGTCGCCAGCCCTGAAGATGGTTTTCCGTGGTTTCCCTCACACCAGGCAAATGCTGGGGCTGTACCTTAATCAAGGCTACGGCAGCTTCCTTCCCACTCCTAGGCCTTTCCTATCCCATAAGACCTATCTGTGTTGGTGCGACGTAAAGCAAATAAGCAAATAACTTTCTTTCTTAACCGTTTAGTCTTCGTTCTTCCCGTGGCTAAGCGAAGGATTCCACCTCTACCGCCTCAAGGGCAGTGTCCTGGAGCATGAGACATTGGGTCGGTGGATACAACTGGGGAGGAGGGCCAGGACCTCGCTCAGGTGGCCTCAACTGTTATGCTAAACACTGGCTTTGTGGAGGATGGGAATATTGGAAGCGATAGACAAGAAAGTGGGAAGGAAGCGATCGTGGCCTTAAGTTAGCTACTATCCCGGCATTTGCCTGGATGAGAAGTGAATGACTGAGGTGGGAACTGAATCCCCCTCTACTCAGTTGACCACTCGAGGCTGAGTGGACCCCGTTCCAGCCCTCGTACCCCTTTTCAAATTTCGTGGCAGAGCTGGAAATCCTACCCGGGGCCCCGGGGGGTGGCAGATAATCACACTAACCACTACACGATAGACACAGGCCAAGACTATTCTCACTGAGAAAAATTATTTATTTATTTATTTATTTATTTATTTATTTATTTATTTATTTATTTATTTATTTATTTATTTATTTATTTATTTATTTATTTATTTATAAGACCGGTTCGAATTACACGGTCTCTCGAACTGCCGGGGCTATACAGTACAGATACACACTTCATCGGAATGGACTTGATCGAAGTGGAGAATGTTTCTCCCACGGACAATTTCACGTGACTTTTCCACGTGCCTCCTGAAACCAAACTCTTTTCGTATGGACTTCCGGACGAAGAGCGACTAACGTCATCTACAAGGAAATCTTATAAGATCTCTTTTATAAAGATATACCACCTTTCGCTCAAACTTTCTACCATGTGAAGGCGAACAGTACTGCTAGTACAAAGTTATTTTGCTTTCAGGTTACTCTATTAGACCAAGTTGTTCCGAAATTTCATTCAATAATACCTTTTAAATAAACAACCAAAGTTGTTAATGATATTTCTTGAAAGGACAGTTCAATTATAAATTTCTCTTATCTATGCAAAATAAGGGTCATTCAAAAAGAAAGGAGCCGGAGGCTATAAAATGAAAACCTGTACCGTTAGTTCAAAAGTATTGCCCAGCACTGTTGAGGCTCTTGTCGCACTGCGACACAAGGCCGTGAATGACTCCGTCTTCTCAAAAGATATTTGCAATCCTGTTTTGTCTGCTGTTTCTTTGAAGACTTCAATCTGCTTAATTGCAATTTGCAAATTCTCTGCAAAAAAAGACTATGTCATCTGCAAATGCGAAGCATTCAAATTTAAGCCCAGTTCTCTTGTGACCTAATCTAATTTCATTTGGAAACATATCCATGATTTTTAAAAACTGTAGCTTCTCCTGAAGCCTTGGTCCATTTATGACTCTGGACGCTGTTGAGGCATGAGTGGGACTGAGTAATGGCGTTCATAGCACAACTAGTGTGTTTGATGTTATGAAAGGAGCTACTCATAGGTTCAGTTGGGCTTCAATAGTATTTCCTGAACCAGTGAGGAAAAGAATGGCAAACTACCTCACTCCGTATTATTTCTAGTACTCCTCATTTTGGCGCTGGCATTGGTTTTTTGTGCTTTCACTTTAGTGATGTCATTTGAGGATCCAACCAGCCTCCAGGCTGATAGCCTAAGAGACACTGCGTCATGTGCGCGAGGCAACGTATCTATCCACTTGATGCTATCAATCCTTTCATGGATGACGGTGACTGTTTGAATCGTGGATTCCTAACTGAGTGTACTGTTTGAATATTGAGCCCTGGACTGAGCAAAATGTGTTAATATTATTTAAATGCAAATAAATTCAACGTAGTATAAAATAAAATTTACATAGTGTAGAGGTAGCGTGCCTGCCTCTCACGCGGGGGACCCAGGTTCGATTGCTGACTAGGTCAGGGATTTTACCTGGATCTGAGGGATAGCTCGAGGGTCCACTCAGCCTATGCGATTACAATTGAGGAGCTATCTGACGGTGAGATAGCAGCCCCGGTCCATAAAACCACGAATAACGGCCGAGAGGATTCGTCGTGCCGACTACACGACACCTCATAATCTGAAGCCCTTCGGGCTGAGCAGCGGTCGCTTGGTAAGCCAAGGCCCTACAGAGCTTGGTTTATGCCACAGAATACTGACTGAACGAGCGGCTATGCGGTTTTGGTCACGTGCTGGTGAGTTTGCGTTTGGCAGAACGTAGTTTCGATCCCTACTTACCCGTATGGATGACAACACCCTGTGGGAGGGGGCGATAGAATAAAACCCACGGTATCCCCTATCTGTAAGATGCGACTGAAAGGGGCCACAGGGGCTTTTAATTGGAAGTGTGGGCTGGTGGCCACGGGGCCCTTAGCTGAGTTCTGGCATTGCTTCTACTAACTTGTGCCAGGCTCCTCACTTTCATCTATCCTAGCCGACCTGATATGGTCAACTCTTGTTCTTTCCTGACCCCGATCCTATTAGGTGGCGAGGGCTAGGGAATCTTTCATTTTCGTGCCCTTCTTGGCCCTTCTGGCCGATACCTCCATTCTTCGTATCCCTTCAATCGTTTCCCCCTGTTAAGTGTTAATAGAGGATGGTTGCACAGTTGTACTTTCTCTTAAAACAATAATCACTACCACCACAACTAGCTATGGGTGAGAGTGGTAGAATAACATACACGGTATCTCCTCCCTGTCGTAAGAGGCGACTAAAAGGCGCCCCAGAGGCTCTTAAATCGGGAGCGTGGATTGGTGTCCACAGAGCCCTTAGCTGAATCCTGACATTGCTTCCACTTTCTTGCGTATCTCCCTTGCCCAACTCCTGTTCTTTTCCAGCCCCGACGGTATTACTGTAGGTTTGTGAGGCCTAGGGAGCCTTTCATTACCGAGCGAGTTGGTCGTGTGGTTACAGGTGCGCAGCTGTGAGCTTGAATTCGGAAGATAGTGGGTTCGAGCCACACTGTCGGCAGCCTGGAAATGGTTCTCCGTCTGGATTTCCACACCAGGCAAATGCTGAGGCTGTACCATAATGGGGGCCATGGTCACTCCTTCCCACTATTAGCCCTTTCTTGTAACTTCGCCGTCATAAGGCATGTCTATGTCGGTGCGATGTAACATAAGTTGTACATTACACGGGCGAAAGTATTTCCCGTATTCTTTTCGAAAGTCTCAAATTCAGCATATCAACCCATACATAAACTCACTTTCATCCCTTGTAACGTAAGGCGCTAATACGTTTTTTCAGTATTAGTACAATTATTTTTGTAATTCTTTGTAGCACCTACACTTATCTATTATGAAGCAAGAGCTTCCATTCATTTATCTGATTGGTTGATCGTTCCGCTGTGTCGTTTGGCATTCAATATGACATACAATTGGTTCTTCTGTACTTCGTCCATGTTGTAGGTACCAGAGAGACCGAGACTATCGCGGCTTCTAAGTAGAAATGGTCATCAATCACTGCCTAGGACAGCTTGTAACTGGGATAATAGCCTACTGTTCGAAGTGCATGCAAACCATTATCTTGCAGTTGTGCAGGACTCCCCTACGCAAACGAGCCCATCTATTGAAAACACACCCACGTTCATCCTTTCGGAATTTTGCCATCAATTGTTCTGTCTCGTTATTGATATTATCGGGTTATCAAAAAAAGCTTCCGTTTGTAAGGACGGAAAAAAGTCAGTATGCGCGATAAAAGACTTTCTAGCGTTCCGCGTAGGCTGACACTAAAGGTGTCGTAAATTCAGTGTGGATACCAATAGCTTATTGCCTAATAATCTTAATAGTATTACTAATAATAATAATAATAATAATAATAATAATAATAATGATTTTACGTCCCACGAACTACTTTTACGGTCTTTGAAGATGCCGAGGTGCTGGAAGTTTGTCCCGCAGGAGTTCTTTCACGTATCAGTAAATCTACTAACACGAGGCTGACGTATTTGAGCACCTTCAAATACCACCGGACTGAGCCAGGATCGAACCTGCCAAGTTGGGCTCAGAAGGCTAGCGCTCAACCGTCCTGACAATAATAATAATAAAGGAGCTAAGATGTATTTTGAATTAAGATTATTGTACATTAAACCAAATATTTTTAACTTTGATAAATTTGCTTACATTTTAATGTTACGGATGAGTTGATGTTATCTCTTAAAACAACTTCATTTTTTTAATTTTATAAAACAAACAACCTTATATCTCATAGAGACTATTAATGGCCTTCAACTGCCGAAATGAAAGCCGCCCAGCCATATGGCCTGCAAATACTGGAGTGGCATATGGTTAGCGTGTCGGCATACTCATCCGTATTACTTGGTTTTCTTTTTTATAGCAGGGATCGCACAAGATCTCAGTCCAGATTAAAATCTTTGAACGAGTCGGGAGTTAAACCCAGAGCTTTCCCTACACCACAGAGCTGACTTTTCATTTAATAGGCGTCAATAAATATGAGTTATTCGCAGTGAAACACGGTCAAATTAAATCAAGCTTTTATCACATACTGGCGTCTTTACAGTTATCTGTTGTGAAGTGTGACGTAAGCTTCATAAAATGATCTCCAATATGCAGAACTCCTTTCTCGAGTATCTTCCTTCGGAACGATCTGAGACAGTGTGTGACTTTGATCTATCGAGTGGCAATGTGTTAATTTTGAACTTTGGATTCATGGGGGGAAAACAAGTTAATGTTCACGTTAGTGTATTAGGTACTAAACTTTAGTTATGCGACGGTGAACACATTCAGATTACACACATCAAAAAGTTTTGCATGCCTCGGACTCTTTACAAAAAAATGAAAGAGTGATACACAAAGTTACCATGTCAGTGTTACTTATTGGCCAACGAAACAACAAATGAGAGCATATACAACAATACAACTCTGGTTTCTCAATCTGAGTTTCCGAATAGACCACATGTCAGTACATTTAATAGAGGGTAACGCGTCCTCTTGTTTTGATGCAAGCCTGAATTCGTCTTGGCATACTGTCCCCTAGTTCATCAAGGTAGGCTATTATTGGTCCAAATTGTCCTTCTCCTTAATGTTGATATGGCGTAGATCTCGCAGAGTGGTTGGTGGGTCGTGATGACCATAAACATCCTTCTTTAATTTTTCTCAGGCATGTTCGATAGGGTTCTTGTCTGGGAATCACGGCGGTCAATCTAGTCGAGCGATATCGTGATCATGAAGGAAGTCATTAACCTGAACCTCACGATGGATGCGTGAATTATCATCCATTAAAACAAATGTTCCTTCAAAATGCTGGCGATAAGGTGGCTCCGCGGGTCGGAGGATGTCATCCCTGTATCGTACAGCCGTGGCATTACCCTGGATGACTAGGAGTGGCAAACGGTGACCCCATATAATGCCACACCAAAACATCAGTGAACCACAAAAGAAGGGTAAAGTTCGTTCTAAAACAATGGGTGTTGCGTCAGGATTTCCCCACGCTTTTCGCGGGAAATTTAAATTTCTGTTGATTCGGCATTCTTCTGGTGTAGGCAAGGTGTTTGACCCCTAGTCAATGACGTCACCATGTAGTCAAACCTTACCTACGTAGGTGAGGTTATGATGTCACGATAACCTCATTGGGTTAGGTTAGGGACCGAGGGTTTTTGGAGGATGGAGAGGGTCCTCTCCTCCCTCCCTGCACCCTGCCAAAAATAGGGTAAGGGAGAGAGATTGCTCTCTCTTCCAGAGGACCACGTCCCGGTCCTCGACCAGAAATATTACCGGCTTCTTCGGGAATAGGCAAAAAGCCGGGCATGGCCACCTTCCGTGCAGAAAGTGGGGAAGAGCGCTTTTTTGACAAACAACTTTCAAACTCATAGCTATCTAGGGGAGAATTATTTTCATAAACTGGCGGATTCAACCAGGCGATCCAAGATAAAGTGATCTCAACAAAGAGTAATAGGAAACACATCCTTAAAGATTCCTCTACCAAGAATGTACTCCTCTGGCTATGGAAGTAGCAAGGATCTAGAAACAAGACAGAGTGACAATTCTTCCTTTTCTCCTTTCCCCCACTGGTCAAACACCAAAATAATTTCCAGAAAACTTAAAGACTTCCCATCTACACTCACAACGTGGCACAAAATGCTGCAATTCTGAAGTCCTGTAACATCGTCAGGGCATTCCTGAATGCTCAGTACGGACGATGCAACCTCTACAGCGAAGAGAATACTGAAGACGTGTATAGAAAATTATGTCAGTTGCGATTAAGTTATATTTCTTCTATGTAAAATTTCGAAATATGTAATGCTGGAGCTGTACCTTAATTAACGCCACGGCCGCTTCCCTCCCACTCCTAGGCCTTTTTCCTACTTTGTCGGTGTGATGTAAAGCAAATTATAAAAAACAAGAAATACGAGCTATACTACAAATTAAAAATTTACGAAATAATCATAACAATAATTCACAGTTCAAAAAATTAGGGGAACATGTTTTGTAACGTCTGGTATGTGAACGTTAATTTGGTGGATGGGGTTCCCATGGTCGTACAGCATACCTTGAGAACTTAGCTACTCAGGGTATGTCAAATGGAAGTTATACTCCACCTGTAAGCGTAGCCATGCATTAAACTGTCAGGTGATCCCTCAAAACAAAGTGAATAGCGGTGCGTCCGTGTGTCGTTCTGAGGTACACAGACTACTGTGGTCATGTGAGCACGTTGTACGTAAATCAGCACATCCCATGCGACATCTTAACGAGGTTCAAGTCGCAAGGGCCGTCACTTTGATCCAGGAAGGATGGACTTTTCGTCGTGTTGCTGTGGATCTCAATGTCTCTCCGTCAGTTATTCAACGCTTGTGGAATGAGACAGGCCAGTTCACAAGGAGGGTTGGACAAGGTCGTGGACGCATGACAACCCCACAGGATAACCGATATCTGACCATCTGTGCGTTGCGGCAACGTTCAGTAACTGCCATAGAACTGCAAGACCTCAGGAGGGTCACTGGAGTCACGGTGTCTGACCAGACAGTAAGATACAGGTTAAGAGAAGTGTCCTTACGACCCAGACGTCCTGTTCGAGAGCCCCGTTTAACGCAGCAACATCGCGCAGCTCGCCTTCTGTTTGCCCTTACCCACGTCAACTGGCAACTTCGCCAATGGAGACCTGTGTTGTTCACAGACGAGTCCATATTTCCCCTGACACAGCGTGATGGACGTCAACGTGTATGGAGAGGCCGTGGTGAGCAGCACATGCCAAGTGTTGTCCAGGAAGGCGACCGATTCGGACAAGGTTCTGTGATGATGCAGGGTGGCATCAGTATTGATGACCGTACGGATCTTGTCGTCGTTCGTGGTAATCTTACCGCTGTGGGGTACATCGAGCAGATACTGCTACCACATGTGTTGGTTGCTGCATACAGTGTTGGTCCTAAATTCGTACTCATGCACGACAATGCCAGGGCTCATGTAGCGCGCATCACCAGAGCTGTAATGAGAGAAATGGACATTCAAGAGATGGAATGGCCAGCAGTGAATCCCGACCATAATCCCATCGAGCATGTGTGGGATTGGCTTGACAGAAGTGTTCGTGGGCGTCCTGTTCCACCACAGACTCTCCAAGATCTCGAAGAGGCTCTCATTGAAGAATGGGACCTGATACCGCAACGTGACCTCCGTCGACTTATACGGAGCAAGCCACGTAGGTGCCAAGCTGTGATTTTTTTATTTAATCGTATGGCCTCAGCTACCGTGTGCAGACATTTCGATTTGACGCCATCTGGCTGTCTGCTCGTCAATTTCGACGTTCCGTTTTACTCTAGGTCCGCTAGATGGCAGACAGAGTAAACCGGATCTCTCTTGGGCGTCTATGGCTGAGATTTAATTCATTTTGTCGGGTAAATACAAATGTATCACCAGAGATCTTTTACATGCCGACATCGTACGACATGGAGTGTGGAATGGACTTTTTTTCCGCCCTTCAAAAATCCAACCACCTCTGCCGGGTTTGAACCTGCTATCTTGAGCAAGCTGTGATGAATGCTCTTGGATGACATACACCATACTGAAGCTCTTCAACTGTGATAAAAATCTACCCTGGAGGACTGTTATCACTTAGTTTTCAGCCCTATATGGACATTCCCGTTTGTGTTCTGAAAACGAATGCGAATCCATCGATGTTCTTTTGTATACTTCAACGGTAAAGAATAAATGTTTAGTTGGTAATATACCTGGGTGTGAGGTATTGTTTTTTGGAGCATGGCATACGTTCAAAAACATATTTCCCTCATTCTTGAACTGTGTGATAATAATAATAATAATAATAATAATAATAATAATAATAATAATAATAATAATAATAATAATAATGTTATTCTCACAACTGCTTTTACGGTTTTTCGGAAATGCCAAGATAACAGATTTTTCTTAGTTGATTTCTTTTACATGCTAGTAAATCTACCGACATAAAGCTAGCGTATTTGAGCACCATTAAATACCACTGACCTACCCCGGGTTTGAGCCCGCCACTTGCCAGTGATTAGAGAAAGGATTTTAGATAATCTGTTTTAGTTAATGTTGCGTTTATTCGAATTAATATGTGCAGCATTATTTGAGCAACTCACCGCGGCTGTAGTGATAAACAGGAACATAACAATATGGCAAACAAGTTATCTCGCTGGAGTACTTTCCACCGGCTATATTCAACCGTCTCCAGAAAGTGACTTACCGTTCCTTTACATTGTAAACCGACTTTGAAAAATAAATATCGTAAAATACCAGAAAGTTGCGAGGGACGATGGAACAGATATTCTGAAATATTTTTGGACATTTCTGAAATTGTATGGGTGTGACTAAAGAATATTCTGGAGCTACAGACTGTTCCGAAATAAGGTTCTGAAAAAATTGGGTCTAATACTCTGCATATTCATCATCACCACCACCACCACCATCACCTGAGCCGTACTCATCTCGTCTGTCCGCGGCATATGGTAGGTGTGTCACGTATGATCAATGCTAGTGGTTAACGTCGCTTTAATACATCGAAAGTTTTCAGCAACGGAACGATGGGAAAGTGCTAGGATTGGGAAGATAGCGACGGTGGCTTTAATTAAAACACAAGATGGTGAAAAAGTAGGAAACCACGGAAAACCATATTCACGGCCGCCGACGGTGGGATTCGAATCCACCATCTCCCAAATGCAAGATCACACCTGCGCGACCCTAACTGCACGGCTAACTCGTTCGGTAAGCAAAAAGTAAACTCTTGTCCTCATCCCGAGATGATGCTGCTCTTTTCAGACACACCCCTAATGGAGGTCAGCTGCATGTACCATTTCAACCACATACCAGCCCTCCCGCCAGTCTTACATTTCTGGAAGTACCGGGAATCGAACCCGGGCCCCCGAAGATGGCAGCTAATAGCAGCTAATTACGCTACGGAGGGGGACAACTCGCTGGATAACTTCAGTATTTAGAAAGAATTTTACATTACATCGTTTAATATTGCGTTTTTTTTAATTAATATTTTTCTTCTTCCTGGACGTTTCCCCAGTTTCAGGGGGTCGGCACGTGACGTGGAATTAGCCCAGCTTTACGGTTGGATGACCTTCCTGACACCAAACCTCTTCACTATTGCGTATATCTGTGGTGGCTGGTAGTGTGGTGTGTTGTGTGTAGATGAAGAGAAGTGTATTCAGATCAACACAAAAACCCAGTTCCCGAGTCAGAGGAATCAATCAATCAATCAATCAATCAATCCCACTGAGCTAGGAGTGGGAATGAAGCGGCCTTGACCTTAATTTTTTTTGCTAGGGGCTTTACGACGCACCGACAGAGATAGGTCTTATGGCGACGATAGGATAGGAAAGGCTTAGGAGTTGGAAGGAAGCGGCCGTGGCCTTAATTAAGGTACAGCCCCAGCATTTTCCTGGTGTGAAAATGGGAAACCACGGGAAACTATTTTCAGGGCTGCCGATAGTGGGATTCGAACTTACTATCTCCCGGATGCACGCTCACAGCCGCGCGCCTCTACGCGCACGGCCAACTCGCCCGTGACCTTAATTAAGGTACAGGCCTACCATTTTCCTGGTGTGAACATGTGAAACCACGGAAAACCATTTTCAGGGCTGCCGACAGTGGGGTTCGAACCCACTATCTCCCGAATACTGGATACTAGCCGCACTTAAGCAATTGCAGCTGTCGAGCTCGTTAGTCTTTACTTAAATAATTGCAAAGAATTTGGAAATTTATTGAACATCTCCCATGTTAAATTATTCCAGTCCCTAATTCCTCTTCCTAGAAACTAATATTTGCCCCAATTTGTTCCCTTGAATTCCAACTGTATCTTCATATTGTGATCTTTCCTACTTTTAAAAACACCACTCAAACCTATTCGTGTACTAATGTCATTCCACGCCATCTCTCCACTGGCAGCTCAAAACCACTTAGTCGAACAGCTCGTCCCCTTTTTCCCATATCTTCCCAGCCCAAGCTTTACAACATTATCGTAACGCTACTCTTTTGTCGAAAATCACCCAGAGCTGCTTTTCTTCGTGCTTTCTCTTTGCAGTTGCTCGCAATCTTGTAACTATTCATATTAATTAAATTTCTAATGTTTGGTTAAATAGTCAGCGTTGCGGCCTTCGCTGCAGAAGATCGCGGGCTAAGTTCTTGAGCTGGTCGGGAATTTTATTTGCGTCTGCCAATTTTTTTCTTTTTCTGTGAGACTGAGTATTCATGTTTGACTCAGTACCCATCTCTTGCTATATAGGCTATAAATCACACCACCAACCACGACAGAAACGGGCAATGGTGAACACATTCCTCCACATAGAGTTGACTCACGAAGAACATCCGGTCGTGGAAACAGGGCCGAAGCCCATGTGTGCAACAGAGCACACGTGACCCAGAAGAGTGTGGGCGAATCGGCGGAAGATACATATTAATGATTTTTTATCCATCCACGGGATACAGTAATTATATTTTTTAAATTCATTTTAAAACGTTCATATTAAACTCGATCGCACCAGCGCTTTAAACACAAATAATTGCTCAGTACTGCATGCATTACAAACAACGAGATAGAATTGCTGAATAACGGGACACACTGCTAGAATTTACTAACATCTATATATTGCATACAACAACGCGCTGTACAGAAAATGGTACAGTTTACTCATGTAACTCCAGCGCGTTATGGAATGCAATGTTTCTGCCATGTCTTGGATTAAACTACTAATAAATTAATAATGGCGTGTGGCCTCCGAAGATGTCTTCCAAGCTGATGCCATATAGGCGACCTGCGCGTCTGTCAGGATGGGGCCATACCTGTGATGATATCTAATGATGAAGACGGCACACACACCCAGCCCACAATTAAGGTTAAAATCCCCGACCCGGCCGGGAATCGAACCCGGGACTCTCTGGAGCAAAGGCCAGCATGCTAACCATTTAGCCATGTAGCCGGACATTAAGCTACTAATATATGCAGAACTCCTGCTTTCTCAAGAATCGCTGTGTCATGAAAATAATATACTTAAGGATACATGTCTGTGAAGACCACGATAAAGTAGTAGAAAATCATTACCATTGCCACCATACGTTGGACAGAAATACTTTTTTCCAGGTGTGCAAAAAAAGATGTGCAATGAATGAAAATTTTAGACTGTCATTAGCTTATTAATTACTGGTTATAATTTGTGGTTAAAGTTTTATGACATTTTATTCCTTGCAATGCTTCTTAAGGCTGCAAATTCACTCCAAGCTGCCAGAAGGGTGAACTTGGAAACTACTCATGTGACACGAATTATATTTTTACAGCTACCCACATCATATAGATACGAAATAGACTACAATAAATATATTGGTAAAATAGATTTTTCAAGAAAAGTTCAAATATTATTATTCAAATTTTCATAAATTTTGTTGAAAATGTTTTTGCCCTTATTTTCATAAATAAAGAGCTAGATTCATGATTCCAGTCCATTTAAAAAATAATTGCTCACTAAAACAGTGTGCCTGTTTCAATTGCCTGTAATTACTGGTTAAAGAGATAGGAAAATTAATATTCTAAAAGCACATTTTTTCAGGTGAGCAATAAAAAAGTAAAACATATAGTTCCAGTATCTCAGTAAGTAGTTATTACAGACGAATGTAATTTGGCACACCGTTTTAGTATGCAATTGTCTTAATCGTGAACTAAATCATGAATTTAGCCCTTATTTATGAAAAACTAGCACTTTCCCACGTCTTCGCTCCCGTGGATTTCATAATTTGATCAATATAATCGTTCCTAAGTACTGTACCAAGACATTATCTGAAAATCCCTAAAGTATAAAAACTCACCGAAAAATTGAGATTAATTTACCCAATAAACTATTTGCAAACCACGTTTGTAGCATTGCCCTTATGGACTAAGATGACCATACGACATAGAACTGTACACGTGGGAAAAAGTCTTCTCTCAAGTCGAAAACAAAAAACAAAACAAAAATGCATGTTTCTTTATTTTTGAAAGAAATTCCAAATACCTATTTTCACGTCTGTAACATCTTCAGTTTTTTAGATATAAGTATCCTCATAAAAATAATTCAACCCCCACCCCACCTAAGTGAATGTCCCAAAAATAAAAAAGACGTGTTTCTTTTTTTTATAAAGGAGCTTCCTAATACCAATTATCACGACTGTAACATCTTCAGTTTTGAGATACAAGTATCCTCATGAAAAGAATTCAACTCCTATTTCCCCTCCCACCTCCTCAAGTTGATTTTACCCCCCAAATGCGTGTTTCTTTATTTTTAAAGGAGATTCAAAATACCAAATTTCACGTCTTTAACATCTTTAGACTTTTTTTTCGGTGTAGGTATTCTCATATAAATAATTCAACTAATGTTTCAATTATTTCATCAACCCTGAATTGGATTTTCCGTAAACAAAATAATACGTATTTCTTTATTTTTAAAGGAGACACCAAATACCAATTTTCACGTCTTTAACATATTCAGTTTTTGGGACATCAGTAACCTAACAAAAGGAATTCAAGCCACGGACGCTTCCTTCCTACTCCTAGCCCTTTCCTATCCCATCGTCGCCATAAGACCTATCTGTGTCGATGCGACGTCAAGCAGCTTGCAAAATAAAAATAAAAAAAAAGGAATTCAACCCCATTCTCAGTCCTTTTTTATCCCCCCCCCCCTTAAGTGTTTGTCCGAAAATAAATAATTTAAGTTTCTTTACTTTTACAGGAGATTTAAAATACCAATTTTCACGTCCGTAACATATTACGTTTCTGAGATATACTGTAGATATAGTATTTTTTTAATTCACCCCCTTTGTCACTTCTGTTCACCCCCATTAATTGGGTTTTCCAAAAATAAATGCGTGTTTTTTTATTTTTGAAGGAGATTACAAATACCAATTTTCATGTCTGTAACATCATCAGTTTTTAAGATATAAGTTACCTCATGAAATTTATTCAACCACTTTTTCACCTTTTAACACTCCCTTAATTGTATTTTGCGAAAACGAAAATTACGCGTTTCTTTATTGATAAGGACATTTCAAATACCAATGTTTACGTCTGTAAGCTTTTAAGTTTTTGAAATATAGACATTGTACCCAGAAATTATTCAATGATAAGCCACGACTAGTTATCAATCACAGGGCACACTGGGTGTAGACCTGGAGCTGGGTACAGAGAGAGGTCCTAACTACAGTGAGTTTAGATTTTTATAATACTGAATTTATTCACATAAGGTTCACCTTACAATTGTGCTGGTTACAATGAAGTTGTCTCCATAGATCCTCCTTGTTGAACAGCGACCCAGCAATGGAAACACGATCCCTCGTGTTCAGCAACCAAATCATGGAACCAGGATCCCTCAAAGGCAGCAACCGAACCATGGAAACACGATCCTTCGTGTTCAGCAACCAAACCATGGAACCACTATCCATTATATGCAGCAACTGAACCATGGAACCACGATCACTTATAGGCAGCAACCGAACCATGGAACCACGATCACTTATAGGCAGCAACCGAACCATGGAACCACGATCCCTCAAAGGCAGCAACCGAACCATGGAAACACGATCCTTCGTGTTCAGCAACCAAACCATGGAACCACTATCCATTATATGCAGCAACTGAACCATGGAACCACGATCACTTATAGGCAGCAACCGAACCATGGAACCACGATCCCTTATAGGTAGCAACCTAACCATGGAAACACGATCCTTCGTGTTCAGCAACCAAACCATGGAACCACTATCCATTATATGCAGCAACCGAACCATGGAACCACGATCACTTATAGGCAGCAACCGAACCATGGAACCACGATCCCTTATAGGTAGCAACCGAACCATGGAAACACGATCCTTCGTGTTCAGCAACCAAACCATGGAACCACTATCCATTATATGCAGCAACTGAACCATGGAACCACGATCACTTATAGGCAGCAACCGAACCATGGAACCACGATCCCTTATAGGTAGCAACCTAACCATGGAAACACGATCCTTCGTGTTCAGCAACCAAACCATGGAACCACTATCCATTATATGCAGCAACTGAACCATGGAACCACGATCACTTATAGGCAGCAACCGAACCATGGAACCACGATCCCTTATAGGTAGCAACCTAACCATGGAAACACGATCCTTCGTGTTCAGCAACCAAACCATGGAACCACTATCCATTATATGCAGCAACTGAACCATGGAACCACGATCACTTATAGGCAGCAACCGAACCATGGAACCACGATCCCTTATAGGTAGCAACCGAACCATGGAAACACGATCCTTCGTGTTCAGCAACCAAACCATGGAACCATTATCCATTATATGCAGCAACCGAACCATGGAACCACGATCACTTATAGGCAGCAACCGAACCATGGAACCACGATCCCTTATAGGTAGCAACCTAACCATGGAAACACGATTATTCGTGTTCAGTAACCAAACCATGGAACCACGATCCGTTGTAAGCAGGAATGGTCATCGTTGATTCTAGAAGGTTCGGCGCGGGGTAACCACTCACTGATTATGTTACGGGAGTGCCCACATTTAACTGTCCCCCAAGTATGGAATGGTTTCACGCAAACCATCCCCCTGTGGGTTGGGGCGGTAGAATAACACCCACGGTATCCCCTGCATTTCGTAAGAGGCGACTAAAAGGGGTCCCAGGCGCTCTGAACTTTGGAGGGTGGGTTGGTGACCACGGGGGCTTTAGCTGAGTTCTGGCATTGCTTCTACTTACTTTTGCCAGGCTCCTCACTTTCACTTTCATCTATCCTATCCGATCTCTCCTGGTCAACTCTTGTTCTTTTCCGACCTCGACGCTATTAGGTTTGCGAGGGCTAGGGAGTCTTGCATTTTCATGCCCTTCGTAGAACTTGTCTTCCTTTGGTCGATATCTTCATTTCTCAAAATGTCAAATCCCTTCCATTATTTCTCTCTGATTACTGTTATATAGAGGATGGTTGCCTAGTTGTACTTCCTCTTAAAACATTAATCACCACCACCACCACCACCACCGCTCACGTAAACCATAACACTTCGTAATCGTAACGTAATATTTAGTCATCGACTCACCTCTGACTTAGAACCAGAATGTTAGTTTGGTAAAATAAGTTGCACTTGCGTGAAAAAATTGTGGTTGTTTCCCCACACCCACAGGAAAAAAAGTTCGAAAAAGTTCACTTGCGTGGTGTCTTCCCACTAAACTGAAAGTTAACACTGTTCCTTTGCACTAATAACTGCACAGTTTATTCCTATTCGCATCAGAAAACATAGTGTCTGACGGAATAACTTCAATTTAGAATGATTCCTGAATGTTCTATAATTTGTAATGAAATTGAATGTCTGCAGCGACAGACCAAAAGCACTTGTGAGATGAAGTGTCGATTAGCACATCACAGTTCAAATGGAAACATCACTAGTAATTACTGCATTCTACACGAATGTCTGAAGCGATCTACGACTGCACTTGTGACATCAAATGTCTATTCACAAAGTACAATTCACTTGGAAATAGCATTTATAATTCTGAACGAAGCACTTATTATTATTATTATTATTATTATTATTATTATTATTATTATTATTATTATTATTATTATTATTATTATTATTATTATTCCGGGGTTTCCGTGGAACGCAGAGGGGAAAGAAGGTGCCGGGGGTGAACGGGTCTAACTACAATGTGAAGAATTGAATTAAAACTTTAACAAAGGATATATTTTTTCATTATAAAAAATAAAACAAATTTCCACAAGAGAAAAATAACAATCAGGTACAATACCAAACTAGAAAGCAGATTAGGAAAATCCAAGATTCAGAACCTTAACACTTTGGACTTTAAGCCCCTAGTTTTACAATTTTACAAATGGAAGAGGTACTATTTAATGAGGGGCAGAAATCCCCTAATCCAAGAGCACTTGCTCCCTAAATCACAATATCTAGCCTCCCCAGAGGCACACTTCACAGTTACAAAACTTGAAAAAGAGCTAACAGGCTCTCAGTTTCTTACTGCCTACTCGAGGCAACATTACATCAATCTCTGGTCTCTCAAACTACCATTTACAAATTGAACTTACTTTTACAGGGGTATTTAATACCCCACCTACCGGGCCTTCATGGGAACGAACAGGTTAAATAACTGGCCCAAACACAAAAGGAATGGAGGCGTACACTGCGCTCCAAGATAATGAAAATTAAAACCTGCAAGGCTCTCGGCCGATGAAAACAGGGGCTAATCCCAAGCTACTGAGGTGACTCGTATAGAAATAACTTTAACACATTACAGTAGGAAAAAAAAACAGTTGGAGAAAACGTAGTCACCTCAAACCAAAATGAAGGGGAGCCTGAGAGGGTAATTCACTCTCTTTCCCCGGTTTACAGTTTTTTTCATTAACCAGCAGAAAGTTACATATTTAGAAAAGTAGGTTACATAGTTAACGATTCGGAACTTTCCGTCGGATTAAACTGCGGAGGTAGAAAGAAAGGAAGAAGTTATGTGGCCATTACCTTGTAGATGTTCCGTTGACCGACGAAAGAGGCCACCCGCCTCCTGCTTTGACACACACACTCAGTAAGATGACGATCAATTGGCCAAGAGACGTGAAAAGCCGCAGTTTATAAACCCTCAGGGAAGGTTCGAGATATTTTACGACTAAACCAGCCACACCCTCTCAATTTTATTGGTCAATTTCAAAGTTACACTCAGAATCGAAGAAGAAGCCTGTGATAGGTTGAAATTTAATTACAGAAATTAGGGATTGGCTAGATTCAAAACTGGTGGAAATAAAAAGGAAATATTGCCAACCCAAAAATAAATGAGCATCAATCAATTACAAAAACCTAGAAATACAAAACTTCTTTAAATTATAAGTTCTTGCACTTTGCACCAGGGTGCATTATCATAGTTCCTAGTGGTGTACTCTGTGGAGAAATGTCCAAACGTCTTGATGAATGTCAAACAAAACAAGTAAAAGTTCGCTCACGTTAGGAAACTGCACAATAACAAAATTACATTATACTTCTGTGGTGACATCTTCTGATTTAAGTTCCAAGTTGGTGTAATTTCAGTTTCACTGTTTTACCAACAGAGGAGTTCATTTAGGCGCTAGTTTTGAATGCGCGGCGTAGAGGTGGACCTCTCGGTATAATAATAATAATAATTATTATTATTATTATAATTATAATTGTTACCGAGTTTTGTGGTAGTTAAGCATGAAAGAAGGTGCTGGGTGGTGAATAGGTCTCAAGCTACTAGAGAGAAATTAAATTTTAAAATTTAACAAGGTTATATTTTCTTTTCAAAATTAGGTAACAACAAATAGAACAGGTACTTAGTAGCCGAAATACAACTTGAAATGTACAATTACAGGGATTAAAGAATTTGGGCTTCGAGCCCTGAAAACACAATTCTTGAGCAACTAGCTCAACTTTACGATATACCAATTTTAACAAAAGGGGCAGAAGACCCCACTCAAACCCTGGAGCCCTTGCTCCAAATTACACAGCAAAGCCTCCTCGAGGCATACAACTCTCAGTTTTAGAAAAGAGCCACTCGCTCTTAAAGTTAAGCCTCTCCCAGGCCACACCAAACTCAACTTTCAAGTTGTCCTCAAAGGACATATACACAGGGGTAAAATACCCAACCTACTGAGGTCTATTAGGTGAGAAAAGATTAATACATGACCTCTAAAATACAACTTGAGAGGAGGCGAACTTGCACTCCTAAAAACCTAATCTGGCTCTGGGCCACTAACGCAAGGGCTAATCCCATACTACAGAGGTGACTTAGAGAAGAACACTTTACATTACATAAACGAAGAAAAGTTTGAGAAAATAAGTTCACCTCAAAACAAATGTGAGTGGGAGCTCGAGAGGGTTAGCACTCTCTATCCCAATATGTAACTTTACAAGAAAAGGAAGAAAAGAGTAGTTACATTTTAGGAAAAGGTTACATGATGGAAAACGCTTCGAACCCGCCGCGAGATTTAAACTGCCGACCTAGCAAGAAAAGAAGATATTAATAGGCCATTACCTGGTAGTAGATCGCTGCCGAGGAAAGAGGCGCTTCCCGCCTCCTGCTATGTACTTAATACACTGAAAGATGGAACAGAAGTGGCGCGGAGACCCCAAAATCAGCAGTTTATATCCTCTCGCGGAAGATTCTAGGCGTTAGGGGAAATAAAACACCCTCCCACAAAATCTTTATTGGTTCGGGAAAAGAAACCCCTACATAGAGGAAAAAGAAACACATTATTGGTGGAAAATTAATTAAAGAAATTCGGGATTGGCTAGATCCAAACTAAGGGGAAAAAGAGGGGTATACAGCCAACTTAAACAATAACAGAAAGAAATTTAACAAGAAACAAACTTTTGAAATAAAAATTTCTCCAACAAAATAGTTCTTTGACTTCGCACTAGGTTGCACTATTGTAATTCTTCAGTAGTGTCCTCTAGAAGAGAAAGTTCCCACTTCTTACTTCAAGCGAAACAAAAACACATCAAAAGTGACACAGTTCAAAAACTCAAAATTTTCCACGTGGTGACATCTTCTGAGAAAGTAGAGAATTAATAGAATAGATAAAGTTCAACCTTCCTCCAGAAGAGGAGTTTCAACTGGCGCAACTTTTAAATAAACAGAGTAGAGGTGTACCGCCCGGTACAGACCTCCCCCCCCAAAAGTTCCTCCAAGGGGTAACACAGAAGAACATAAGCTTTGTTTCCAAAATAAGGTCCAAGTTTTGATGTTGATATTAAGATTAATTGCGGAAGCATTTATAAGATTTTAGTAATTTGGTTGGTTGCAATTTCAAAATTTTGTTGTTGCCGGTGCAGTAAAGTTTTTATGTTTGTAGAATTTGTATTTCTGAAGATAAACTTTTAATACTTAAAGGTGAAGAAAAATTTTGCAATGTCCACCCAATATTGTTGTTAAATTCCCAAATGTAATTATTGCTTATGGTGACTGTCCATGTAGTTGATGTAGATTGAGTCGGATGGCCAGACCGGCCGTTGCAGCTTGCGTCCAACGAAGGCCGCTCGGACCCCTCAAGTACCCTGAGATACCGCTCGCCCGCACTATGAGGGGAGCAGAGGTGTTGAAGTACGCCGCGCCCGCGGTGAACAGATACAGGCTGCGGGCATGTAGCAGGTCGTGCGCCGCACATCAGCCTTGGCCGGGAGGTGAGCTCCGGCTCGCCGTGCACATGTCGTCCTCGCTGGAGAGGAGGGGGCCCATCCCCCTCCCCAGTCGCTGCACGGCGTTGCGCGGCTGCGGGGGCGCTGAAACATTAAAGCTAGGCGGCAGAATTGTGTTGGACAATTATTTTCTTAGAGGGTACAGGCTTGTGGAGAGGTTGAGGGGCCAGCGGCGTGTAGATATCCATGGCATTTACTATTATGAAGCCACAGTGTAAGGTGGAGCAGGAGACGGGAGCGTGGTAATGGCCGTGGCAAGAACAGGATGGCAGTTTAATGGGTCGGGGCAGGTTTCACAAACATGCTTACATAAGAAACAAAATCCTATAGAAGGGGCAGAATGCCTTAAAAGTGAAACTCAAAAAAAATATAACCTTCATATCCTTTCAAAATAATATGGAGCAAGTTAACACAGAAATTACACCGGTTTCACCTGGGACAGGTGAACTCTAAATATCCTCTCGGTGGCTGGATTACTTAGCAATAAGGTAACCGGCGTAAGAAAATCGAGAATGATACAAGGCCCATGAAATCTGGGGGCAAGCTTGCCCGCGGGAACAAAATTTTTGACCATAACCTGGTCACCTACCTTCAAAGTGGTGGGTCTCCGTCCACGATCATACCTTTCCCTAACCTTTTCATGAGATACTTTAAGATTAGCTTTAGCCTTCTTCCAAAGATCTTTAATGTTGTCCGGATCTATTGTCTCGGGCAGAATGTCATTCAGAGACCAGAGGTTAGAGAGCGGCGTGTTGGGAACGAACTTAAACATCAAAGAAGCTGGAGTAAATTTGTGAGATTCATGAACCGCCGAATTCAAAGCAAAAGCTAACCAATGCAGGGACGTGTCCCACCTAGAATGATCTTCATGATGATAGGCAATAAGTGCGGACCTGAGATTGCGGTTAACCCGTTCAGCCAGAGATGGTTGAGGGTAATAAGCAGATGTAGTTACATGAGAGATGGACAAGTCAAAACAGAATTTACGAAACAGATTTGATGTAAAAGCTTTAGCATTATCAGATACAATGTATTGGCACGGACCAAAAGAAGCAAAAATAGAATTTAGGCAAGTAATGGTGGACTGAGCAGTAGCCAGCTTAGTCGGAAATAACCAGGAAAATCTTGTAAAACCATCTACACACACAAAGATGAACTTGTTGGCATTACCCTTTGACTGGGGGAAGGGTCCCACATAATCGATATACAGGCGTTCCATGGGGCGCGACGCTTGATGAGAAGACAAAAGGCCTACTTTAGTGGACATGGTGGGTTTACTGATCAAACAAGATTTACAAGCTTTTACAAGTTCTCGAATTTCACCGTCCATACCTTTCCATATGAACATTTCACGAATCTTTTCACGAGTTTTAAAGATTCCAAGATGCCCCCCCAATGGGGTCTCATGATAGTATTTGAAGATCATAGGTACAAGAACCGCTGGAACAACAACTTTCATCAACTTATCATGCCTCGAAGGGCAACATAGAACACCATTCCTCAGAACATAAGGGACAACATGTTCCCCAGAAGAAAGGGTTTCCATTATAGGAGCCAGCGTCGGATCTTCACGTTGGTATTTCTCAATATCCCTAAAAAGCATGGGAGCATCTGTTAAGATGGCATTAACACCAGATAGTATGGACTCGGAAGGTGATGAACTATCGACCGGTTCGTGGGTCTCGACGTCGTTATGAAACATACGGCTGAGTCCATCAGCAACAACATTTTCGGTACCTCTGATATGTCGTACATCAAATTGGAAGGCAGAAATACGGATGGCCCAACGGGCTATACGACCAGTACGACGCGGCCTACCTAAGACCCAGCTTAAGGCTTGATTATCTGTCTCCAGGTCGAATTTGACATGTTCCAGATAGAGACGGAACTTTTCTAAGGCGAATAAGACTGCCAACCCTTCGAGCTCATAGATGGAATACTTGGCTTCTTGAACCGATAGAGTCCTAGATGCATAGGCGATGGGACGCCTCCCTAGTTCAGTCTCTTGAAGAAGGACTGCAGCTACAGCTGACGACGACGCGTCCGTTTGGACGATGAATTTCTTCGAGAAATCAGGCATAGCAAGTACAGGGGCATTACAGAGAGCTAATTTAAGATCTTCGAAAGCGGCTTGTTGAGAAGGTCCCCACTCGAATTTGATGCCTTTCCTACGAAGAAGGTTTAAGGGCGCCGCTCTATTAGCAAAATTAGGAATAAACTTCCTGAAGAAATTCACCATACCAATGAATCTAGCGATACCTTTGATGTCCTTAGGAGGTTTAAAATCACGGATGGCCTGTGTTCTAGAATGATCGACAGCTACACCATCAGGTGACACAATATGCCCTAGGAATGACATAGAGGGCTTAGCAAAGGCAACCTTGGACAACTTAACAGTTAACCCAGCCTTACGAAGGCGATTGAGAACTTCTCGCAAATGATCTAGATGTTCTTCAAAGGTTTCGGAAAATACGACGACATCATCCAAGTAGTGATATAAGTACTCAAATTTGATGTCGGAAAAGACCCTATCTAGTAGCCTAGTGAGCACAGCTGCCCCCGTGGGGAGCCCGAAAGGCACGCGGTTGTATTCATATAAATTCCAGTCCGTGGCAAACGCTGTAAGATGTTTAGACTCTTCGGCAAGGGGAATTTGATTATAGGCCTGATTCAAGTCCAAGATGGTGAAGAACTTGGCCTTACGAAACCATGAAAAGCAAGAATGAAGGTCGGGAAGGGGCACAGATTGCAACACCACCTTCCGATTGAGAGCCCTGTAATCAATGACAGGCCTGAAGCCTCCTTGGGGTTTCGGGACTAGAAAAATAGGCGAAGAATACGCTGACTTAGAGGGCCTAATAATACCATCCTTCAACATCTGATCGATGATTTCTTTCAGAGCCTTCATTTTAGGTGGAGATAGCCTATACGGTGGAAAACGGACAGGAATCGAGTCCGTGACCTCAATTTTGTATTCAATAAGGTCAGTAACACCAAGAGTATCAGAGAACACCTCGGGAAACGACTGACACAGTTTGCGAATACTATCAGCCTGCTCCTCAGGTAGATGTCTAAGGTCTGACAACATCTCATCCTGGGTAGGCGAAATAGATGAACATGATACAGAATTACACTTTAATAGTGGGATTTTATACTTAGAAGCAAATTTGAATGTGCACGACCTAGACCGGAGATCGAGCACAAGACCAGTGTGAGAAATGAAGTCCGCTCCCAATATGATGGGGCAAGACAAACGCTTGGCCACAAACAATTTGATCTTCCATGTAAACTTAAAAACCCGAATTTTGACATGTATGGAACCTAGAATTTCTAATGGAGATGAATTAGCCGAAACATATTGAACAGGAGAAGAGACATAGTCAGGGAGTTTACAAACAGATTTCAATTTAGAATACCAATCAGCCGAAATAATGGAACAAACACTGCCTGAATCTAAGAGAGCTGTTATAGGCTCGTTATTTAACTCAATCTTAAGAAAAGGAACAGGTGCGGGGGTATCCGCCGCAATCCTAAGACACTCTTTAGGGCATTCAAAAGATGAATTTGAAGGCTGGTCGTTCTCTGCATTTACAACCTGTTTACTAGGGGCTAAGTCTCGGGAAGATGGATTAGTCGGCTCAGCCGACGCCACTAGTCACTTTTTATTATTGGAATAGCTGGAATTTGCACCAGAAGTTGAGCAGGAGGGGGTGCTATTTGAGTTTGGGCAATTCTTGGCGATATGTGAGAAGGCCCCACACTTAAAACAGCCTCGTGATGACCCTACTCCATTCCTTGTCCCACTTGACTTGATCAGAGGACACTTATTCCGCAGATGGTCAGGCGACCCACAAGCATAACATTTACGGGGATTGACTGGTCGGCGAGGTGGAGGCCGAGTGCTACTAAAGGAAGGCGGGGGTTCTTTCGCCACACGCAAGGAATCGGCATACCTAACTCCTTCCGCAGAGACGGCTAATGCTTCCAGTTCAGAGAAGGTTTGCGGGCACGCCGCGAAACACAAATATGACCTGTAGGGTGGTGAAATCCCTTCAACAATAGCTTGCACGATCTGATCCTCAGGGAAGTGGAGAGCAAACACCCTAGTATAAAACTTAATATCTTGGATGAAGTCTGCCAGGTTTTCATCCAAGCGCTGTACCCGATAATAGTATTTCTGAATAAGGGAGGACCTGGCCCTAGCCGGGATGAAGTTAGCTAGCAAATGGGCGTGGAAATCCTCAATAGAAGATTGCTCGGCAATGGCTCTAACTATTTTGTCAGATAGAACACCAATAGCATAAGGATAGATAATTTGCAAAATTTGACATGGGGAAAGAGAAAACACAAGGGCATGATCCTGAAATTCCACTAGAAATCTTAAAAATGAAATTACGTCACTGGTGGTGTTGACGGAAAACTTAGAGATACCTCTAAGCAACATTGCCAATGGATGAGGCAAGCTGCTGAACCCAGGTGTCATAGTCGTTAAAGGTTTCAAGGGCAAGGAAGTTAATTCAGAGCGGATGTTACTCAATGACGCACGGCGTTCAGATTCGTTGTTCGATGGGGCAGAGATAGTTTGAGCAGCAACGGTTATCCTATTGACTTCTCCCTGAGGAGGCTCTTCCTCGTTACCTACATTCACCGTGGCGGGTTGATCAGTTTTGGGAGGAGCTTCGCCGGTTAGCAATTGAGTGACCTTATTAGACAATTCAGAAATAGTTTCAAGGAGCGTATTAGCTTGCTTCCTCTGAACGTCATTCACCTTTAGAGACAATAGATCATTAACTCTATTTGCAAAGTGATACAGCCTGCCTTGCACACGCTTAATTTGATTAGGAGATGGATCGTTTTCATCAAAAAAGCTGACTACCGATGCTAGCCCAGTAATATTCTCGACAATCGTGGAAAGAGAGTCGTCAATTTCTTTCTCTCCCAAATTGGGGATGGAAATGGGCAAATCAAGGGACTCTCTAAGCTTGTTAGTGTCTATTGCAACCGTGCCTCCAGATTGAACGTTTCTGATAGTTAACTCATATATCAACTCCTCTTTGCGCAAGTAGTTAAGGAGGAGAACATCGCGAGGGCCGGGCATGATGACAGAACAATTTTGAAAAACTCAAAAAATTCCAGCAACTGAGAAAATTGTTAGAGTTCGAATCAAAGCAATGTTTAGCCGTCAAAAGGGGCTAAATTGAGACCCATTCAACCACGCTCTGCTACCACTTGTTACCGAGTTTTTGTGGTAGTTAAGCATGAAAGAAGGTGCTGGGTGGTGAATAGGTCTCAAGCTACTAGAGAGAAATTAAATTTTAAAATTTAACAAGGTTATATTTTCTTTTCAAAATTAGGTAACAACAAATAGAACAGGTACTTAGTAGCCGAAATACAACTTGAAATGTACAATTACAGGGATTAAAGAATTTGGGCTTCGAGCCCTGAAAACACAATTCTTGAGCAACTAGCTCAACTTTACGATATACCAATTTTAACAAAAGGGGCAGAAGACCCCACTCAAACCCTGGAGCCCTTGCTCCAAATTACACAGCAAAGCCTCCTCGAGGCATACAACTCTCAGTTTTAGAAAAGAGCCACTCGCTCTTAAAGTTAAGCCTCTCCCAGGCCACACCAAACTCAACTTTCAAGTTGTCCTCAAAGGACATATACACAGGGGTAAAATACCCAACCTACTGAGGTCTATTAGGTGAGAAAAGATTAATACATGACCTCTAAAATACAACTTGAGAGGAGGCGAACTTGCACTCCTAAAAACCTAATCTGGCTCTGGGCCACTAACGCAAGGGCTAATCCCATACTACAGAGGTGACTTAGAGAAGAACACTTTACATTACATAAACGAAGAAAAGTTTGAGAAAATAAGTTCACCTCAAAACAAATGTGAGTGGGAGCTCGAGAGGGTTAGCACTCTCTATCCCAATATGTAACTTTACAAGAAAAGGAAGAAAAGAGTAGTTACATTTTAGGAAAAGGTTACATGATGGAAAACGCTTCGAACCCGCCGCGAGATTTAAACTGCCGACCTAGCAAGAAAAGAAGATATTAATAGGCCATTACCTGGTAGTAGATCGCTGCCGAGGAAAGAGGCGCTTCCCGCCTCCTGCTATGTACTTAATACACTGAAAGATGGAACAGAAGTGGCGCGGAGACCCCAAAATCAGCAGTTTATATCCTCTCGCGGAAGATTCTAGGCGTTAGGGGAAATAAAACACCCTCCCACAAAATCTTTATTGGTTCGGGAAAAGAAACCCCTACATAGAGGAAAAAGAAACACATTATTGGTGGAAAATTAATTAAAGAAATTCGGGATTGGCTAGATCCAAACTAAGGGGAAAAAGAGGGGTATACAGCCAACTTAAACAATAACAGAAAGAAATTTAACAAGAAACAAACTTTTGAAATAAAAATTTCTCCAACAAAATAGTTCTTTGACTTCGCACTAGGTTGCACTATTGTAATTCTTCAGTAGTGTCCTCTAGAAGAGAAAGTTCCCACTTCTTACTTCAAGCGAAACAAAAACACATCAAAAGTGACACAGTTCAAAAACTCAAAATTTTCCACGTGGTGACATCTTCTGAGAAAGTAGAGAATTAATAGAATAGATAAAGTTCAACCTTCCTCCAGAAGAGGAGTTTCAACTGGCGCAACTTTTAAATAAACAGAGTAGAGGTGTACCGCCCGGTACAATAATTATTATTATTATTATTATTATTATTATTATTATTATTATTATTATTATTCTCTATTATCAAAGTTCAATTCACTCGAACATATCACATATAACTACTGCATTCTCCACAATGTCTGAAGTGAACTACTAGAACCCTTGTAATACGAAAAGTCCATTAACAAAATAGTCTATCACTCAAGTCGTAATGTTAAAGTTTTCAATTAAATTCACTTTGAAACTGTTTTAACATATGTCACAAACGAAAGTATGGGTTATACTATAATTCACAAATCCTGGAGTCGAGCTCGAATATTTATAAGTTCCTTAATAAGGTTCTACTCACTGAAAATGTATCAGTTCCGTAACACCGGACTTATTCTATGTCCAAACGTTCGCACTTCATTCGGACATAGTCTCGTCTTGTAGATACGACTTCGTAGCACGCGGCGAACCAACATCGTCGAGGTGTAGACTGCTGTTGAAGTATTGGTGAACTGATCTGAACTGATGACAGTACCCAGAGTAGAGGCCTTTTTATATAAAACTGGCTCTGACGTAATGTTTTACAAAGTCTTGAATATCTCCGTAATCCTTGAATCGATTTTGGAAAAATTAACATGAGCAGATGTTTGGAATATGCACTATAAGATGACGTTCTTTCCGAATCGATATCTCAATTGGTTCAGAATATAGAAGAAAATCTTAAATGGATGTTTCAAGAATGTATGACGCGACCTGTCCTTAACAAGCGCTGGCTAGGCGATGACTCATGCAGCGTTGTGCGGGTCGACTACTTGCTCCTGTGAGACTTCGTTTCTGCGAGAGCTCGAAAAATACACACACCAATACTTTATCAGATCTTTACGGTGTATAGCATTTAAGAAATACTTTATATACGGCCAATCTCGGTGCAATATACTCATTTAAACAATTCACCCCTTTTCACCCCCTTAACGACGGAATATTCAAAAATCCTGCCTTACTGAGCACGTACACTCTAATATAAATATATCCCCAAAGTTTCGTTTTTATGTCCAGCAGTTTTGGCTCGGCGATGATGAAACAGTCAGTCAGTCAGTCAGTCAGTCAGGACACGTTTTATATAATATATAGATAGGCCATAAAATATTCAACAAAATTTGATAAAATTTGAATAGCAGCATTTAAAATGTTCCTACAAAGAAACTATTTTACGAAATATCGTGATTGTAGTCTACTTCGTACCTACATGCTGTGGGTAGTGGTTGCAATATAGTTCAATATACTGCACATACAGTGTTTTAACATACAGTAATTATTATCTGTAAGTAAAGTAAACTCGTGTCCTCATCCCGAGGTGGTGCAGCTCTTTTCAGGCACACCCCCATTGGAGGTGAGCTGCGTGTACCATTCTTAAATGATTTCAAAGAAATTGGATATTTATTGAACATTGTTGGATATTTATTCTGATTTGTACAGCCCTGGTTTAAGTATTCAAGCTCTTCAGACTTTCTCAATTGTAAAATTACCAGCGTTTAGGCCCAGTCTGGCATCATAACGTGCTATTACCATTCTTAATAAAACCATTCTTGTTTTACTCTTTAAATGTGCCATTAATCCTATAAACACTTTGACAATTATGTTAAGAGAGTACCAAGAGGCGTTTAGAGCAATTTTTAGCGAATCTTATCATTTAAACCGTTTTGAAAGCGTACGAGTGCAAAGTGTATGTAAACCTTCGTGTAATTAACTAGCCTCGAAATCTCTCAGACTATTTACCCCATCCGCCACGCATCCAATATTGACCAACCCAATTTATAATTCATGTCAGTTTCAACCAATCACGGTCGACTATCACTATCACTGACAAATAAGCACCTGGTTGGAAAGTTTTGAAGGTGATTCGCAATTGTTTCCGATGTGTGACCTAACACATAATATTTACAAGGCAGTGATAAATCAAATATGGTGGCAGTTATACAGAGATTTGCAGAAAAAACGTTATCGCATTGGTATGTCCTTTTTCTCTACGGGATCGGCTATGAAGTGAGATTAATCTTCGTAGCGAGGTTTGACGATCGGATGCCCTTCCCGACGTCAACCTCATCAGAGGAGTTAATGAGGTGAAATGAACAACGTGATACAGTATATGATAGTAGGAAGGGAGAGGGTGAAACCCGGTTAGCCTACTCCTGTCGAATAGCACCAAGGTGTCTGCCCAAGACTTAACGTCTCCAACCGACGGATAAATCAGCATCAACAGCAGCATATCCCCTCACTCCATATGGACACTATGGATAGGTTTGAAATTGAATCCAGGCTTTTAGCAGGGAGTCTAGTATATTCAACAATCATTTGCAGAACTTGTGAATCGAAGTACAGTGAAAATACTTCGTAAGCTGACTTACCACCTACTTTCATTTTTATTTCTTCAATTTTAGCCGATTCTTCTGAGATTGGTGAAGAACTATAGACAGGAGCAACTTTTTCCTTCTTTATTTCTGCTTGCTTTTTAAGTTTCCTTAAAGCTGACCGTTCAGGCTCATACTCTGGTTTTTGTTCGGTACTTACATGTATTTCAAAGGTACCGGTCACGTCACGTAGTTGTTCCTCTTCCACAAGAAGGTCTTCGTCTACGTCTTCTTCATCCGTTACTTCATCGACACCGAGTGGAATAGAGACAGCGTCAATATTATCTGCAATCACCAAGTCATCATCTTCTTCTCCTAAGATAGCTACGAGTTCTGCCACAGTTAGTGTTTTCTGGTAGATGTGAGACATATCTGAAAACAAACAAATCCTAATATAAGTACGAAACATGTTATGCATAATTCCACAGCAAAGAAAAATAAGTCATTTTTATAAAATAATTAATTTTATAATAAAATTTAGCATACCTTTCTTGCTATATAGTTTCTTTATCAGCACACAATTACAGTTTCAATATTCCTCACTGCACTACAAACGCACACTTCAACGATGGAGAAAGGAACAGAGGTTGCAAGTACAGTCAAGTGAGCAGTTTATTAATCAGGAATATATCCTTGTTAATCCCAAAGTTGCGTAAAAGCAATATTATTGTAAATTTCAAAAACAAAAAAAAAAGCTTCACGTGATAGATTAATTGCGTTAAAAAGACCTGTCTTACAAGTATGTCTATAAAATTTGAATATATATAAAAACAGACACAAAATATCTATTCTCTTTCTGAAAAAATTCAGAACTCAACCTGATTATATGTTGTGAAATTTTTCAAACTTAAAAATTCAGATGTATTTAGCGTGGACAACTGGATCAACGATATTTCTAAGATGTTCTTTGAATATATCGATGTTTAAAATTAAAATTCACTGAAACCTTAAGTCGGGGCAAAGACAAAAATAAAATGTTGCGTTAACGCAACGTTGGGCCCTAATGGGTAAAAAAAAAAATTACCACCACCTCTCCTACCCTGCCGATCAACATTCTTGAACATTTTTTCACCAATAGGAATCGAACCGGCTAACAACTGTGTCAGACCATACAGACTCACGCCTTAACGATCATGGCCACCAGGCAGTCTTGCTCTCACCTATAGAAATTAACTTCCATTCTCATTCTTTCGGTCAATATTAACTTACGTTAGACATTGATATATCAGAGTATCCAAAAACACAACCGGAATAATTAATTGCAACAAAATTTTGAGGGAGGGAGGGGGGAGCAAAGTAACGAGAATAATCCGTAGGATGATGTGACACCCCAGGTGAGCAGAAATGACCTCCAAAAAAAATGTTGAAAATGGCTGCCTAATCTTTCCGAAGAATCTCCCTCTCTCTCTCTCTCTCTCTCTCTCTCTTGAGTTGGTCTGAGAAGTTCAAACGGTTGGTTGTATTCGAACCCGGGTTAGTGGTAAATGAAATGGCGTATGGCTTTTAGTGCTGGGAGTGTCCGAGGACAAGTTCGGCTCGCCAGGTGCAGGTCTTTTGAACTGACTCCCGTAGGCGACCTGCGCGTTTTGATGAGGATGAAACGATTATGAAGACGACACATACACCCAATGCCTGTGCCAGTGGAATTAACCACTTATCGGTAAAATTCCTGACCTTGCCGGCATCGGACCCGAGACTCCTGTGACCAAAGGCCAGCACGCTAACCTTTTAGTCATGGAACCAGACGGCTCAGTGGTGATACAGTATTTGTCCGTGATGAAATACGCCAGCCTCGTGTAGATAGAGTTACTGCCACGTACAAGAACTACGGACAGAAGTCTGGCAGCCCGGCGACTCCGAAAACAGCAAAAATAATCAGTAGGACGTGAAATTTATTATTATTATTATTATTATTATTATTATTATTAGCACTCCGGTCCAGTTTTATATAATTTCTCTATTAAAAACTAAACTTTTGGTACAGAAAAATTTGGGTTCACCCAAGATTGTACTCCCGGTCTGCTAACTGAAGTCTGGTAAATCCCAGGTGCATCATGAAGAGAAAATAGTAGAAAGTCCGCGAGCGCTGACCAAGAGAATGAAGTTGAATGCCCCAAGCGGGAAGTTAATCATTTGGTATCGGCAACTGGTCCCTGCTCTCGGCAAACAACGGTTAGTCCCTTGGCGATCATCGGTTGGCTGGACTGTAGTGTGCGTTGGAAGAGCTGTAGTACATTAGTTATGAGAAAATTGCTTTTTTGTCACGTCCTCCGTAACCGAACGTGCTCACAGCGAAAAGGCTTCGCATTAAAAGACCTTATGTGTACGTGAAAATAAGCGATGTAACCTGCGACAGGTAATAATAATCCCCTGAGGGTGAGGTGGCAGAATACCGTATCCCCTGCCTGTCGTACAATGCGACTAAAAGGGGGGGGGGCACTAGGGGCTCTAATATTGGGACCATTGGTGAGTGACTACGGTTCCCCTAGCTGAGCGTGGCATTGCTTCCACTTGCGACAGACGTTTCACTTTCAAATTTCTTTGGTCAACTCTTGTTCTCTTCCGACACTAGTTTGCGAGTCCTAGGGTGTCTTTCGCTTCGTTTTCACGCTCTTCGTGCTCCCTCACTATTTTTTGCCGATATCTTCATTATTCAAAGTGTTGGACCTCTTCCATTTTCTCTCTGATTAGTGTTAAAACAATCACCACCATCAGATGATGATGATGATGATGATGATGATGATGGTCTTTTCTCTGCTATTTTGCTTTACGTCGCACCGACACAGATAGGCCTTATGGCGACCATGGGATAGGGAAGGGCCAAGACTGGGAAGGAAGCGGCCATAGCCTTAATTAAGGTACAGCCCCAGCATTTGCCTGGTGTGAACATGGAAACCACAGAAAACCATCTTCAGGGTTGCCGACAGTGGTGTTCCAACCCACTACCTCCCGGATTGATGATGGTTTAAGGAGGTCCACAAGGACTTGGAAGAAGTGGGAGCCAGGGGCGGGGGGGGGATATACAGGAAAGAACAATCTTTAAGAAGAAAATTGCGGGTATGAGGGATGCACCAGAGAAACTCGTCAAGTCACGCAACATCTCGGTGAAGAGCGACAAAGGAAAAGTCAAAGTTTTACGAACATTCGGAAGGAATGCAAAGAAATGGGAATAATTTTGAGAGATAGAATATCTGGTGGATTGTGTAAACGTGGTCCATAGATGACCTTAACGAATAAAATAAATTAATAAATATTAAAGGATTCAACAAGAGTATTAGAACAACGGATGTACTGCAATATCTACGCAGAAGAGGACACAAGCAAGATCAAACCATCATTGCCAGATTCAGATGCGGTAACGAAGCTCTGGCCAACAGGTACTGGGTTATAGAAGATAAAAAGAAATGCAGAATTTGTGGAGAAAGTGAAGAAACAGTGAGATACGTGTAATACGAGTGAACATGGACAAAGAAGAAATAATTCATCAAAAGGACGTATTGCAGACTTTTCTGGAGGTTTTTGTCCTAACACTTCCACTCTTAAACAGTTCCGCACAGGTTTTTCACGAATCGTGCTTCGCATAACACTCGACAATGAACACGCGCTGTTTTATCGTGAGCACCATTTTGTGTTGGACTCAACTGGTCACTAAACACGTCTGCTCCTCTCACTCACTCCCACGTAATGACACAGCCACATACTCGGGAGATGCGCTCGCGCAGACATGTCACAGCAACCGACTGGTGCATCGAAATCACGGTTTCCAGCATTTCCTGTGATGGGCAGTTTTTTGTATTATCTATTGCAGGTTATTGTACAGTACTTCCGTAATTTAGAGATTTATTTACTATTATTATTATTATTATTATTATTATTATTATTATTATTATTATTATTATTATTATTATTATTATTTAGTGATTAATTAATGAATGTCCGACTCGTTGGCTGAATGGTCAGCGTACTGGCCTTCGGTTCAGAGGGTCCCGGGTTCGATTCCCGGCCGGGTCGGGGATTTTAATCGCTTCTGATTAATTCTTCTGGCTCGGGGACTGGGTGTATATGTCCGTCCCAACACTCTCCTCATCATATTCAGACAACACACTACACTACCAACCACCACAGAAACACGCAATAGTGCTTACATCCCTCCATAGAGGGTTGGCGTCAGGAAGGGCATCCGGCCGTAAAAACAGGGCCAAATCCACATGTGCGACGCAGTTCGCACCCGCGACCCCACAGGTGTGGGAAAAAGCGGCAGGAAAAGAAGAAGAAGAAAGTGATTAATTAATGAATCCCTAAACAAGGGTCAATTTCGCGTCAGCCTTACAAATATTTTCCGGGCCAGTTTTATTTTTCCCATCTTGTATTTGCAACCCAGAACTGAATGCAGTTTCTAAAATAATACTTTTTGAATTGATATTGAAACTCAGGGATTTAATCAACTATGGAAATCCGTTAGTGATTATCCCACAATATTTATATCCACTTCTTTTCTCCGTATTCCCTCTGTGTAGACTGGGCCGAGATTTTTCTTATGCTTTCTTCTTTCTTACTTTTCTGTGTCTTTAATCAGGGATGCTACCTCCAATGATCAAGGTTTCCAATGCTTCAGGTTTGATTACTGTGTTGTACTGCCTTAGTTTGCATTCCGGGTTTTTGATTTTTTGTCATACCTATTCAAGGTTATTGTACAGTACTTCTGTAAGTGAGAGATTTCTTTATTATTATTATTATTATTATTATTATTATTATTATTATTATTATTATTATTATTATTATTATTATTATTATTACCGTGTTTTGGTGGATCAGCAGAGGTGAAAGAAGGTGCGGGCTGGAATGGGTCTAACTACAAGTCCGAAAGATGAATTTAAAATTTAAATAAAGGTTATATTTTCAACAGATAACAAGATTTAACAATTTTCACTAGGTGAAATAACAAAAAAAAATCAGGTACAATGCAACTTTACAAACGAAAGCACAAGTTAAGAGGTCTTTACAAATTCTGGGCTTCGTGCCCCAAGTTACAATTCCTGAGCTCTCAGCTCACAACCACAAATACCGAAGGGCAGAAAACCCCTCATTACCTGGAATACTTGCTCCCCACTTTCAACCTCAAGCCTCCCGGAGGCACTTTTCAAACCCAAGAAAGAGCTGAGCCGCTCTCAATTTTCCAAGCCTATTGAAGGCTTTACCTAAACTTCAGAATCCAATTCCATCAAGGTACAACTTACAAATATAAACAGGGGTATCTCGTACCCATTCTACCAAGCCTTAGTGGACAAAAACTAGGTTAATTTTAAATAGCCCAAAACGCAAAAGGAATGGAGGCGTGAATTAGCACTCCTAGATACACATTCTAAAACCTAAGAGGCACTAGGCCTATTGCACAGGGGCTAATCCCAATCTATGGAGGTGACTTTTATACAAAGTAAATTTAACACAATATGAAGGAAGAGAAAAACGGTTACGAAAACATAGTCACCTCAATTTCAAAATGAAGGGGAGCTCGAGAGGGTAAAGCACTCTCTATCCCCGAATTACATTTAAAGATGTATGAAATTTTACAAGGTAGGAAAAAGATTTACATGTTTAAAGGTTACATATTGAAGGTTTCGGACCTGCCCCGCCGGTTGAACTGCTGAGCTAGCAAAGAGACAAGAAAGATGTTAAACGGCCATTACCTTATTGAAGAGCTGCTGCCCGAAGGAAGAGGCGCTATCCGCCCCCTGCTATGCTTCTATACACTAAGCAAGATGTTGTTGAAGTGGCGAAGAGCCGAGAAAATCAGCAGTTTTTAAACCTTCGTCGAAGCTTCGAGACCTTTCATGAATAATTAAGACACACCCACTCAACTTTATTGGGTAGCTAAAAGTTATACATCAACATCGAAGAAGAAAGACACTATTGGTCGAAAATTAATTAAAGAGATTCGGGATTGGCTGAGTTCAAAACTGGCGGAAAGAAAGATTAATATTGCCAACCCAAAAAATGAAAGAACGAAATTTAGTAAAGACAAACTTTCGAATACAAAATTTCTTCAAAAAGTTCCTTCCCTTCGCACCAGGGTGCGTGATCATAGTTTTTTAGTAGAGACATCTGTCAGAGAAGGTCCACACTTCTTGATCAACCAAAAAAACAAAAACAAATCGAAATACACACAGTGGTATCTTCTGAGGAACTGTTGGATTAATTCAGTTGTTAAAGTTCAGAGTTTCTCCGGTGGAAGGTAATTTAAGGCGGAAAATTCAAATGTGCGGCGTGGAGGTGTACCAGCCGGTACAATTATTATTATTATTATTATTATTATTATTATTATTATTATTATTATTATTATTATTATTATTATTATTATTATTATTATTATTATTATTATTATTATTTGCTTAATGAATCCCTAAACTCTACATCTAAACATGATATCTATTTTTCTTTGTTAAACGTTCAAGTCGAACATTTGTGTTTTGTTTATCGAAGGAGCTCGTTCTATGGTAAAGTTTTGTAGACGTAGGAAGATATTATATTGCCAAAATTCCTGCTATAAGTTTTACAAGGTTTATATTATTCTTTGAAAGAATTTCACTTTACGTGTGATGAAAGGTAAATGTTTACCTACTAATACACACTTCTCATTTGTTTACAGGTGTCGAAAGCGTGTACTTCGCTATGTATGTGGGTGCATGCAATCTACAAATATTATTTCGTCAACAAGGCCGTGGCACCAAAGAAGGCTGCCCTGGCTCAAGCAAAGGCGGAACTGGCAATCACCGAAGCAATTCTGGCTGAAGCGAAGGCTAAGATGCAAGAAGTAAGTGATGCCATGATTGGACTCATTTAAATTTCACTTTATGGTTAAGTTGACTATATTTGGCACTGAAGTGGCATTTACGGTCGTAAGAAGTAGTAGTTGTAGTGGAATATAAGTGGTAGCACACTAGAACAGACGTCATCAAGTGGTTGGTCTAGGGAGCAGGCGCTGCTTGCTCCGCTCTGGACGGCTGGCTACCGCGTGAGAAGAGAGCAGCAGACTGGCGAGTTGCATACCGCGGTGCTACTTGCAGTAACCCCGCTGAGATTTTACCATGCGAATAATAATAATAATAATAATAATAATAATAATAATAATAATAATAATAATCTGGAGCATGGATCATGAGGAACGAAGAGGACACAGATTATAGAGTATTACAGGGCAAGAAAATTATTCATCCGACAAAGGAAAAATACAGCAGTATACAATATCTCCTGAATAAATACATTTCCACCTTTAAATAACTGAAGTTTTGGGATACATGCATTTATTCAAAGAAAATATAGGCTTGAAAGTTGTGTGGTTTAAGAATAACGTGTATCCCTCGCTGGCCTTCAGTACGTATTACGTCACATACTTCCCCTCCATGCTCGCTCAGCTGCTCTCGTTCGTTAACAGTGGGGAGCAAACTGGCTCCTAAGTTGTTTCGCTCTGAGTTGACGCTTGCTGCACTAAAATATCCCGCCTGCTGATGTCTCCTCACGGATACAACAATCTTGTATCTGTCTCCTGAAGCCAGAAAAAACTGTAGCTTTCACTGAAGACTCTCATTTATGGCTGTGATTGTATGGAAGCAGCTAAGGTCAATCGTTCCGCAATGGCAATTTCTGGCTCAGGGAGGAAAGCAATGGCAAATTACCTCACTCCTAATCTAGCCCAATACGCCTCATTATGGCGCAACCATTGGTTCTCGCCGTCTCTTTGTAATGGCAGAGCCAATAAGATTTTGAATGGGATACCCAGTAAAACCCCGATAACCGAAATAAAGTGGGGTTGCGCTGTTTCAGATAACCAAGATGTCAGATAATAAATAAATGTTGATTTTTGTGGAAAATGACTCGTACAGTAGTTCACGCTGAAATAAATGTTTCGGCTGACCGTATTTAAATTATAATTCTGTTTAATGCAAATCTGTATTTAAATTATGATTCTGTTTAATGCATATGGCGAGATAATGATGGCGGAAGCTCTAGAAGGCACAAGTTTAGGATTAAAATTCAATGGAATACCCACACAAGTAATTAAGTTTGCAGACGATCAGGCCATTCTAGTTGGCAGCACGTCTACCTTGTTTTCAAGAATTGCATCGACGGTGCAGAAATACTGTTTCAAAATAAACACCTCAAAGACAAAATGCATGACAATCTCGAAATTCCCAAAAACCTCTTCACTCAAAGATTGATGATTCAGATATAGAACAAGTCAAGTCTTTTACTTACCTAGGTTAGAAGATTGCAGAGGTAGGAAGGTGCACAACTGAAGTCAAATGCGGTATTGCTAAGGTGAAAATAGCGTTTATGCAGAAAAGATTTTTGCTACTGGCTTTAGATCGCAGGCGACGATGGAACAGGAAAGGGCTAGGACTAAGAAGGAAGCGGCCGTGGCCTTAATTAAGGTACAGCCCCAGCATTTGCCTGGTGTGAAAATGGGAAACCACGGAAAACCATATTCAGGGCTGTCGACAGTGGGGTTCGAACCCACCATCTCCCGTATATTGGATACTGGCCGTACTTAAGCGACTGCAGCTATCGAGCTCGGTCAGAAAAGATTACTCACTTAGCTTAGTCTTTCCCTCCGAATGAGTATGATACATGCATTTGTATGGTCAGTTGCGTTGCATGCCTGCGAAATACGGATAATAAATAAAATTGAAAAGAACCGTTTTGAAGACTTTCAGAGGTGGTCTACTTTAAGATGATAAATGTGAAGTGAAAAGATAAGATGTCAAGTACCAGAGTTCTAGACACTGTGAAACAACGGAGATCAGTTCTTCGCACCACCCATAACCGTCGTCTTGCATGGGGGGTCACACAATGCACCATTCCAGTTTAATGGAAAACATCCACGAGGAATGCCTAGAAATACCTTCCTTAAACAAATTCTAATTGACATCCAGGCACAGAATTATGTTTCAACGAAGGGTGTGGCAGTTGACACAGGGACAGTTGACACACTGGCTCAGGGAGGAAAACAATGGTGAACTACCTTACTCCTCATCTAGCCCAATACGCCTCATTATGGCGCAACCATTAGCTTTCGCCGTCTGTTTGTAATGGCAGAGCGAATAAGATTTTGAACGGAATACCCAGTAAAACCTCCGATAACCGAAATAAAGTGGAAATATTTTATGACAACTGATCAGTCTTAGGACTGTAAATCATTGATGACGATTATTTATTTATTTTTCGTCTCCAGATACGCTGCTATATAATGTTTTTTCCAACATTCGGCTACAAGAACAGCTTTATCATTGGCCTGCAAAACATCTTCCTTCATGCACGGCGATGGTAAATGTTGACAAACCAGAAGGTGTTCTTCATCCTATAGTAGTCCACAATCACAAATTTTGTCTCCTTGTACATAGTCCCACTTTATATAAGCGGCCGTGGCCTTACTTAATGTACAGCTTCAGCATCTGTCTGGTGTTAAAATGGGAAACCACGGAAAACCATCTCCAGGGATGAGGACAGTGGGGTTCGAACCCACTATCTCCCGGATGCAAGCTCACAGCTGCGCGCCCCTAACTGCACGGCCAACTCGCCCGGTAGAGAAGAGTGTACAAGTGCACGTTTAAAACAAGTACAAAATTGAATCTGCCTAATTGAATACTACTGTACTAATGGATGGAACATGTGTTGTCCCATTTAAAAAATCAAATTTTATATCAATATCTTCATTGTGATAATTCAACGAAAAAGGTGGAGGGTGATGATATTGTCTCCCTTGTCCAGCTGCTTAGCTGAATGATCAGAGTAGTTGTCTTCGGTTCAAAGGGCACCAGGTTCGATTCCCGGTGGGGTGGGGGTTTTAATCTGAAATGGTTAATTATCTGGCTCGGAGACTGGGTTTTTGTGCTGTCCCCAACATCCCTGCAACCCGTACAACCACACATAACTCTATCCTCCAACACAATAATCCGCACTTCCTTACACACGGCATATGCTGCCCACCCTCGTCAGAGGATATGCCTTACAAGGGCTCCTCGAGTCTAGCAACAGCCATATGAAATTATTATTACGAGCTCCTTAATATCATTTAAGAGTATGAACGCAGAATCTCGATAAATACAATAGATCTGGAGGTATTCAAAATTGATATTCTTATTGCTTCATTCTGTACATGTGTATTCTCTGAAATTAAGGATAGATGAAGTGCTTGAATTCACTTTAACTGGCCCTAGATCTAGAGCAACAAAATTAGATACAAGAAATACCATCAAAAACAATGTACCGAGTTTAGTAGGTCATATGAAATATTTATTCAGAACGCGACACTTGATAAGGTACAGCAGAGCGGGCACAATTGGGCTCAATGAGCAGCGCTCCAGCTGAAGCAGGTAAAGGAGCAGTGTATGCGCTCTGACGGAAGGTACAGCCTAGCACAGCGGTGGCCAGGAATGTCACTCCTGTCTAGCACACTGATATGCTGTGCGATGAGCTGGCCTCAGGCTTGCACATTAAGGACTGCTCCTCCCTGCGACTAGTCATTCGGAGGAAGAATACTGCTAGTCGTAGCAGTCATCCTTTCCCAGTTCGAAAATTTCACATCGCACCTTATTACATTGTGGTGTATACGTCATATATATAAATAAACAAATACAAATTCATACGATATGCCCTTCTTTGAGTAAACCTGTGACAATACATTCTATTTAACAATATATCGCATATGAAACGCTATTGTATCGTAACTTATTAACGCTTTGTCGAAGTATGATTAAACCAATATCCGGCACAAGCGTACGGCACACAGACAAGCGGAAGCTGTTTTTAAAGCTTTCGTCAAATAATCTCGCATGCAACCGTGGCTTATGAATTTTCACTACAGAGAAAACCTCTCACAAACATATGTTTTAAAGGATTGCAAATTTCCGCCACTTCTCTTTTCTGATACGCTTTTCATAATGCAATGCGTTTGCAACAGCACTTCCAACGACCCGCCGTCCTGAAACGTGCATGCTATGTTCCCTAGCCGTCAAACTAACACAATACACATGGCCAACCCTGCGTTCAGTGCTCCCCACCACATTACGTCTCTCCCTCTTCGAGAGCGGACACGCCTAGCAAGCTCTTCACGCGTGCTAGAGGTGTGACAAACGGTTATTTTTGTGTAACTGCTACATCTGTCACTGCTACAATAAAGTAATTGTGAAAAGTATCAGTGAAAAATAACGTCCACCGTTACTCACCTTTTACCGGTCACACATTGGTGTTCTGTGCGGTCACAGCCTGGTCACGGCTTCAAGCTTGTCCCCGTTTAACGTCCAACGTTACTCACCTTTTACTGGTCACAGCCTGGTCACGGCTTCAAACTTGTCCCCTTACAGCTGTGTTGCAAATTACCATTCATTCACTCACACATGCGCGCACGCATCACTAAACACACTGTTGAACAGCAAAACACGCATTCCAATTTGCTATAAAGTTATCAAGAGGCAGACAGGGGATGAAATGAGAAGATAACATAGCATCTTTTTCTGAAATCTAGAGGAGTGAGTTTGACAATGCCCCAGTTAAGGATGGAAGACAAGAAAACATGATGATCTGTCTGTCAAACCTTGCACAAACCGGTACAAGAGGATCGTTTAAGTAAAATGAAGAACCGATAATGTGTTATTTTGTTATAATGGATTGTGTGAAATGAATTAATAAAAACTTAAGTGGGTGAAGAGACGTTATCACGTTCGTTTCATTCATGACAATCTGAAATGTTTATTGTACTTGTTATGAATATTCAAACAATTGTGCTCATTGTGTTCCACGGTGTAGGGGGCAACGCGCCCGCCTGTCACCTGGCGGTCCCGGGCTCGATTCCCGGCGGGGTCAGGTTTATTCAATTATAATGATGTCAAAGTGAAATAGTATTACAAAATGCATTTTATCTACGTTCATTCTATAATATCAGTTCAGTATGGAAAGTTAGCATAATAATTTATTTATGGTACAAGAAAAATTATACGGGTGAAACTTATAATATTATAATGTAGGTAGCCTTGCACGAACAGTTGAATGTGTGATAACAGTTTACACTTTAGTTACCACTACCAGATGACAGCAGGAACTTAAGGCAATCTCCTACGAAACCGCTCTCACTTGGAAGACATGCGTACTATCTGAAGGTCACATTCTGTGTCTGTAAGGTGCTACTAGTGTGCAAGCTGCTACTAGTGACTGGTCCCCACTTCCCACTGTTTTCACTAGTATGTTTTTCTGTTGTCGTTACTCGATAACCTGTTATTTCTCGTCCTCGTTACATTTGTAACAGTGACAGACATGTAACTGGGACAAAGTAACTGCTACGTTATTTTTCAGCCATCTCTAACGCGTGCGAAATCAGTGTGCGGAAACTGTACACGCTGTGAACTGTGCAGCGTTTGGCCACCGCTGGCTTAGCAGCTGCTTGCACGGCTCTGATTTACAACTAGTGAAGGGGCGCGCATCTAAACAGATTTAAACTTTTAACAGTTTTGTTTTCTCTAATGTCTCGTTCTGGTGAGGAAAAAAGTAAGTTTTGTATACAAACGCCATGTGCTAAGTAAATATGTTTAAATACATTCATTTCATTAGGTTATGCGTAGGAAACAAAATTATTTAATTTGACATGTGATAACTAAATACTCCTCTGACCACTACATGTACTCACAGAAATACTGGAGGGTAACATAAAAGCTTGTTTAAGAAAACAGCATAAACAATGAATGACAATTGAACTATAAAATATTCAGCTAGGTGCATTGATGTGTCTTTGCTTACGCCTTGACTGCGTATTTTGCCATCTAGTCTTTACAGCACAAACTACGCGGTCTCCCATATAAACTAAGACCATCCAAGCGGCGTTTTTACTCTCCGATACATAAGTTGCAGTATGGGAGGCGCGCATAGTTCTTGACCTTGGAAGGAGCCCGTTCCACCTCGCAAGCATCAGTCGCCAGTCTGAATCTCAGCTGTTAACAATGTGAGACAGTTTTCATTGCAACACCGTATTTTCGTATGTAAAAGTTATTTTAAGTACAAGTCGGCTCGATGGGCACATGATACATTTGTTCAGCAATTTTCTGGTGAAATGCCACTTTCACGAGCACAGTTTCACAAAGTTGTAAATAAATTTGAAACTACTGTCTCAGTGCTCAATAAAAAAAATATGCGCATACACGAACAGTTTTAACAGAAGAAAAGCTAGATGTCATTGTTGCAAATCTTCAACGGTAAACGAATAAATCACTCACAAAGTTACCACAAGTAGTGGTTTCGGTTTCTTCTGCACACAGAACTACAAAGCTGTTACACATCAAACCGTACAGGTTTACACGGACCCATTGTTTAAAACCTGCTGTTCCAGCTACAAGAGTGAGATACTGTGAGTGATATCTTGGATCATTGAATGATCGTATATTCGACCCACAGCTTGTGTTCTTTTCGGATGAGGCCTGGTTTCACTTTAATGGTCGTGGAAACAGTCAAAACTACCGAGCTCGATAGCTGTAGTCGCTTAAGTGCGGCCAGTATCCAGTATTCGGGAGATAGTAGGTTCGAACCCCACTGTCGGCAGCCCTGAAAATGGTTTTCCGTGATTTCCCATTTTCACACCAGGCAAATACTGGGGCTGTGCCTTAATTAAGGCCACGGCCGCTTCCTTCCCACTCCTAGCCCTTCCCTGTCCCATTGTCGCCATAAGACCCATCTGTGTCGGAGCGACGTAAAGCAACTAGCAAAAAAAGAACAATCAAAACTCTCGCTATTGGTGTGCAGAAAATCCTAATGGTGTTTATGAAGTCCTTCAGTATGATAGAAGATTCGTGTTTGGTGTGATGTTAGTTCAAGACGAATAATTGTACTTTTCTTTTTCGAGACAACAGTACATGCAAAGGTACCAAGATTACATTTTGATCCCGTTCTTCCATCATTTAACGGAAGAAGGAAAATCGCGTGGGTGGTTTCAACAATATTCAGTTCCTGCTCATACCGCAGAAGATTCCCTTCTTACAATCTCGGAAGTGTTTGTACTGCAAACAGTGTGTTATTTTTACTTGTGGGGTGAACTGAAAGAAAAAATGTATCGAACAAATCCTCACACGCTGAAGGAACTGAAAGAAAACAATTCACTCACGTCAGCCAGAATGTAGTTACCAGATGCAATGCCTGTATAACCCAGGATATACGACATTTCCAGCATCTTTTATAAGGTAAGATTTCATATAAGATGTTATACATGCTTAGAGTAGGGCAGCCGCACACGACATAAGTTCGGATGAGGCAAATGCCATAGCGCAGATTACAAACAATGTGCGTCCGTTCTTAGTTTGTATGGGAGACCCTGTATTAGAAGTCAGGTGCTCTCGGGTCTTCTCCCCGCTCATGCCGTTAGCAAGACTCTTTCGTTGGCCATCCATACGAGGTAGAGCACAGTCATCTTATATGCTGGAAAAGCCAATTAGTGGTATCAATGCTATGACTCTGTGCTATGCAGTGAATAGTGAGTATTTTGTCTTCCATACTACACTATGTAGTTCAAGGAATTATAATCTTAGCTCTAATGAAGGCGGAGAGTAATACTGTGTTCTTCCACGAAATATTACAGTCTAACTTATACGTAATGATGTGTGGGAAGTCCTTTACTGTTCAGTCGAGCATTTCGCTGCAACTGGCGGAATTCACAACCAAATGCGGAACGAAGTTTAAGTAGGGACTAACGAACCGTGAGATCCCTCTAAAAATATGCCCTCAAGAACATACGTAAAGGCAAGTTAAGAAACTAAACGCTGAAATATTCGAAGCAACCAGCGTACAGAATCTACATTCAGAATAATTAATGAATACCTCATGAGGTAAGATGAAATCTTAGAATGTTTTACATTGAACACCGAGCTCGATAGCTGCAGTCGCTTAAGTGGGGCCAGTATCCAGTATTCGGGAGATAGTAGGTTCGAACCCCACTGTCGGCAGCCCTGAAAATGGTTTTCCGTGGTTTCCCATTTTCACACCAGGCAAATGCTGGGGCTGTACCTTATTAAGGCCACGGCCGCTTCCTTCCCACTCCTAGACCTTCCCTGTCCCATCGTCGCCATAAGACCTATCTGTGTCGGTGCGACGTAAAGCAACTAGCAAAAAAAAATTACATTGAACAAACTAGAAGATTTGACATCAGATTTCAAGAACATCTGGCGGCACTTTGGCTACATAAGCATGAAAATCAGCAGTTGCTGAGCATTTACATGACACAGAACATGAAGTATCAAATATACAGAATTCTCTCACCATTTTAAACACACATGTAAAAGAGATAAAACTGAACATTTTAGAACCTCTAGAAATTTATATACATCAATTAATAAATCCTCAACACATGCACAGTGATAAAATTGAAAATGAATATTTAAAAACAATACTAAACCTTAGCAGGAACTGTGTATTTCTGAAACGACGCCTCCAACTACAGCTGAACCAACATCATTTTAATTCACAATCCGAAGATTGGTTGGTAGCAATTCTACTCCTCCAGTCATCTCTGTAATCCGTTAATCTCTTCATTTCCTTATATGAGTCTTCTCCTACATCTTCTTTGATCTCTCTAGGTCTTCCACTTCCTCTCTTGCCTTGAATACTTCCTTCCATGCCATTAACTATAAAACTATTGTGCCTATTCTCTATTCTCTTATTGTTGATAATAAAAATCTGTTTTCTCTTATTCTTCCAAGAATTTCTTCATTTGTGAGTTTCGCTGTCCACGAGATGTTTTCCATCCTCCTCCAGAATAACACCCATAGTATACCCTGCCTGTCGTAAGAGGCGACTAAAAGGGGCCCCAGAGACTCTGAACTTTAGAACGTGGGTTGGTAAACACGGGGCCCTTGGCTGAGTCCTGGCATTGCTTTCACTTACTTGTGCCAGGCTTCATCCTCTATCCTATCCAACCTTCCATGGTTAACTCTTGTTCTTTTCCGACCCCGACGGTATTAGGTTTGTGAATCCTAGTGAGTCTTTCATTTTCACGCCCTTCGTGGCCTTTGTCTTTCTTTATCCGGTACCTTAATTTTTCGAAGTGTCGGACCCTTTCCAATTTTTCTCTCTGATTAGTTTTATATAGTGGATAGTTGCCTAGTTGTACTTCCTCCTAAAAGGATAATCACCACCACCTCCTCCAGCACCACTTCTCAAACCCCTCCAGACGTTTCATCTCGCATGCGCCAACATTACATTACATCTTTGTTAAACCACCATAGTTCAAACAATCGGTATAAGGAAATAAAAAAAATAGTACATGACTGGACTAACTACTTACCTACAACTAAATCTATCACTAATTTAATCTAAATCTTCTATGTCTAAATTTACAATCTATTAAATCTACTCTGTAGCATGCCACACATGCGCGGATAGCCAGCACCACATGTAAGATGCTACCTTAAATACAATCTACACTAACATCCTAACTGGGTCTTCTACTGCCTAAAACTAAATTAAAAGAGCTGGCTGGTCATGGTATCTGCCCTGGTAAGGAAAACTGCCCGTCCAACCCGAGACACCACTCCCAGCCCCGCCTCGTGTGATCAGATATCGGCCCCACCGGCAGTTAGCCGACAATGTGTTTTCCTCTCATTCTTTGCGTGACAGATCACATGACCCGTCACATTCTTATCTTCTGTCCAGCCTGTTGTATACGAGTCGCCTTTCTTTCACATTGCCAGCACCCATCCTTGCTTCTCCTCTTTCGCCACGTGCGGACATGCTTAATCTTTTTTACCTTGGGGTGGGTCAGTCCCACACCACCCTTTCACCTCTTATATCTCACACTCCCCATCACATATCTTCCAGTCTGCTCTTTCTCACTTACATCATACACTTCTTCCACATTTTGTACGTCTTATACTCTACAATCCACACACGAATTGTTCATTTTCTTAAACTATGCCATAAATTTAATATTAATGTACCTTTTTACATTTACTCTCTCAGCCTTCCTTCTCCTGTCTAATTTCTAATTTTACAAAGTCTTTCACATGCCCCGCTCAAGATATTACCGCTAGTCTCTTAATCCATTCCATTACCAATATATACAAATCTTTTCTTATAATATCTACCTTGAATATAATATAACACTCATTCTACTGACCATACTCTAGATACACATCCAAAATTCCTCGTCCTCTCTCCGTAGTTCACAACACCGACCTTACAAACATACCGTTGGTTTCCTTACTACTCTACTAATTTACACCACCTTTATACAGTTCTTCCACCTTGTACATTTCCTTAAACAGCACCGTAAACTTAATATTTATACAACTTCTTGACAGTTACTCTCTCAGCCTTCTTTCTCCTACCTAATTCCTATTTATAACAAGGTTTTCCATCATCGCCCCTATTTAGATATTACCTGCTCGTCTCTTAATACATTCATTTACCAATATATACAAATCTCTTCTTAGTGTATCTACATTGTATATAATATAACACTTAATCTACTGACCATCTTTCTGCTCATATTCCCCTGCTTCTCTCACCTCCTACCCCCTTTTCTAAACATAGCTCCAATTCTCCCTGCTCCTTCTTTCTTTCATTTTCTCTTCTTCCTCTTCTCTCTCTCTCTCTCTCTCTCTCCTCTTTTTATTGTCCCCTTTTCGCTCTCACCATTCTTCCTGTTATTCCCTCAATTTCTTTAAAAGTCTGGCTCTAACTGCATTTAAATATTTTGATATATTTGTTCCTCTCTCTCACTCTCCACACAACCATGCTGTCATCTTATATCTCTTTTCTACCTTTTCCATCTCTTTCTTATTAAGCACTTTCTTTTTAATCTACTCTAAGGCTCTGCATTGGTTAAATATATGCAGGTCCGACCAACCCTCCCCACACAAAATACATCTATCCCTATTTTCTCGTCCTACCCATCCCCTGTTTTTCGGAACTCCCATTATCCACCAATATAAACCTCTTTTATCTCTTCTGCCCTCTAATTCGATTTTCGGGTTCGTTATTTCCACCAATTTGTTTAAACTGATAGCGAGTCTCCCGCCCTACATTACATTATTAAACTATATCTTTCTATGTCTGTTAATCTTCCCTTTACCCTTTCCCATGCCCATTCTTTTCTCTCCCCCCATCCCTCACATCCTAACCCCCCTAACCCTAAATTTTGTAACTTTTTTACACTTATTCACCCAGTATCCTTCGTTCTCCATACTTTTCTGAAACGTGTACACTTCTTGTGGTAATTCCCCTCACGTTTCTTCTTCCAATCTTATCCAATACTTAGTCATCCTCTTAGCTATTGAAATTTCCATCGATTCTTTACACACTAATCTAGCTCCCATATTTGCAGTACAGTCTGGAACACCCATCATAATCTTGTTAAATTTCGCCACCACCTGGTTTAGTTCTTTCCTAACCTCCTCCAGTCCCTATATTTCTACCACCAAATAACATTTTGCCTTTTACCAGTGATTGGAACACCATTTTCTGAAATTTATATTTTACACCAGGGAATTTATTTTCTAATACCCCCACTGCTGCAAGTGCTCCCCCTCCCTTTAATTTGGCCCTCCTACATTCATCTTTCCATAATCCGTTATTACTAATTATTACACCTAAATACTCAATTTTTTCCAGCTCTGATTCCTTCCTGCTCTACCATCCAGACTTTCTCTTCTTTCCTGGTTCTCCTTTTCCTACATACCATTATCTGCGTCTTCCTTACATTTACTCTAAGGGACCATCTTCTTGTATATTCAACAACCTCATCTAACCCTCTTTGCAACCCACTTGCTTGTTAGTGCCAAAATCAATGGATCATCTGCAAATAGCAGGCCCAGTACCTCCCACTTCCCTATCTAAGGATATTGCCACCTCTCTCCTCCACGTCTCTCTAAAATATTATTTGTAAACAATAAAAATAATATCGGTGTCAGCTTACAACCTTGTGTCGCCCCCTTCTTCGACTCCATACACCTACTCAACCCTCCCTCCTGTAATTTAATCATCACCAGTACTTTCTCATATATTACTTCTATTGCCGCCCTCATTTTCTTGGACCGCCCTATCTCCCTTAATCTAGTAAATAGAACCTCCCGACTCACTGCATCAAAGGTTTTTTCTAAATCAATTCCTGCTACATATAATCTCATCCCTGCTATCCTCACATATCCAATATCCACACATTATCCACCGTGTTCCTCCCTTTCCTAAACCTATTCTGATACTCCGATATCCTCCCATACTGCTCTGCCCAATTTTTAATCCTATTCGCTAAGATCCCTGTATACACCTTCGACAAAGAGTCAAGGTGTGTTATTCTTCAGTAATTATTAGGATCACTTCTAGTCCCTTTATTCTTATAAATTGGACATAATACCCCTTTTCTCCAATCACAAGGAAATTCCGCCGTTTCCAGCATCCTGTTAAAAAATTTAACCATCACTTTCAACGTCGGTTCATTGGCGCCCACTTCCTTCCAAACCCTGTTCGTAATACCGTTCACACCACCTGCTGCATTTGTCCTTGCCTTACTTAACACCCTAATTACTTCCTGGTTTGATATCTCCTCATCTAGTATCTGGATTCCTACTTCTACTTCTCTTACGATATATGTCTTGCCCATTTCCGCATGCCACTTTTCTCCCCCTCCTAAAATCCCTGTAAAGTATCCTACCCACTCATTTTCCCCTATATTTGTCTCCTTACCCATTGGCCTCGCTCTCTTTATCTTATTTGTAGATTCCCAAATCCTCTCAAATCTCTTCTCTTTGCAATATCCGTTTTTTTCTTTTTTCTTCCGCCTCATTCCAGCCTTTTTTTCTTATTCAGTAACTTCTTGTAATCTCTTCTTAATACACAATATTCTTCCCTCTTTTCTTGTTTCCCTCCCTTCTTAAACTCCGCTAGAGCTGTCAACACAACCTCCCGTTTCCTCCTACAGTCTTCATCAAACCACCCCGTGATTCTGTTATTCTCCCTTCTCTTATCTTCATTTTCTTTCCCACACTCCATACTGGGAGTTCTATTAATTTTAGGACCTTATCCATGTCATTTCCTTCCAACGCCCTTTCTACCCTTAAGAACAAGAAAATATATAAATTTTCACCCCTTTCACTTTACTCTGCACCACTCGTGACATATTTCTTGCTTCATTCACCTCTGCGCTGTCCTGGCTCACCAAGGTCTCTGCATTCCCGACTATGTGATTGCTGACACTGCTATACAGCTGTTCTCCACTTCCCGATCTTGGTGTGCTGTGGACTTCACTCACTTCCGTAATATCAATCTCCTCTACGTCATTGCTACTTCTCCTTGTGCCCTTCGTCACTTCTCCCTCTACGGTCGGGGTCGCCTTCTGCTGATGTTGATGTTCTTCATCTAATTCCTTTAGCCGGCCCACCGCCCATATACGTGACCATCTGCCGTCCCCAACAACCAGCTGCTGCCCTCTAACATATGCTTTAAGGCCTTGCTTTTTGCCTCCCTTAAATGCCTGCTCAGGATTCTGTTCTCCTTTATGGCTTCACTGCTCATCTCCCTTATTATCCACACTTTCTCGCCTTTTAAATTACTCGCATTCCTTATCACAATGTCCGTCATCAATGTAGATAATAATTTCACTCTGATGGGCCTCCTTCCCTTAACTTTCACCACACGGTGCACAATGTCTATATCAACTTCACGAAAGTTAATCTTCATCCTATTCTGCACCACTTCCACCACATTATACACTAGTTCCACTTTAGTCTCTTTTTCCTCTTCTTGCACACCATATATGAAAATATTCTTCCTCAACATTTCTTGCTCACCCCTCACTACTAATCGCTTCGTCCCTTTCAGGTCTTCCTCCAAACTTCTTGCCTGCTTCAATAGATCCAGCTCATCCTTTTTACACCCTTCCTCTTCCATTATCTTCCTCACATCTTCCTTAATACTCATATTTATGTCCTTAAACTCCTTATATAACTCTCGAAACATTTATCTTATTTGCTCCGTCTGATATGCCTCCCTTATCGTCTGTCTTATCGCTTCGAACTCTTCCAAACCAATGGAACCCACTGGACCTGGACAAGGCTTAACTTCAACTCCTCCTATTAGCATTAGCACAGCCACCACCGTCACCACCAGTAGAGCTGCCAAAATGCCCCTTTTTTAACCATTTACCTTCACTCTTCTCTCCTTTCCACTTTCCATTCCACAGTGCCAGCTCCCAATCGCTATCCTGTATTGTGCTAACGTGTTGCCCATTGCTCCGCACTCAACTCAGCACATCCGCACTCCTTGCTTACTCATACACGACTGGCATGCAGCAGTAGTTCACTTAATAAATACCTTCTTAATCTCCATGATGTAAGCAGCACCCTCTTAGGCGACCTTTGCTTTTGCGAATCCTGGATAGTCTGATTTTACTTCCTAAGTAGGTAAAAGCATTTACTTATCTAGTGGTAAATCATTAGTTCTTATGTCGACTGCAATATGCTGGCGGTTGCATACTATAATTTCAGTTTTTGTACTAATTTTCATATCATATTTCTCTCTCAAAATCTTGTTCATTCTTGCTACTGCTTTTTATAGGTTCTCTTCGTTCTCTTCAATGACAGCTATGGCATTGGCAACATAGATGTAATTAATTTGAAATGCACATACCTCCTACTCTTAAATGAAATTGTATAGGTATAATATTCTCTGAAAACAATAGTGTATCAAGTAGAGCAACAACTACAGCGGGTTTCTCTCATCGGTTGGCCGGCAGGCGCGCTTATATGCCTCCCGTTGACTCATCACTGCCCGTTCCGCGGCATAGCAAGAAGGACAGCACTTCGCTCACTTCATCCGAACACAACATTAGATAACAATTAAAATTAAGAAAATTAGTAATTGAGAATTAAGAAAATAAGCTCGTACCTCTTGACAAGGGATGTTGAAAATGTTCTCACCCTGCATTCACACATGTCTGGCATCGTCTTAGGATGGTTTCAATTTTAACATTTTCGTAGCCCGCCTGCTAAACTCTTCGAAACCCTGGCTTCTTATCCAAGTCGTCTTAGGGATTTTGTACGCGTACGTTCTAATCTTTCTGCGATTTCATTTACTTTTTCCTCGTTAAGTACGCATGTTTTAACACTTCGCTTCTTATCGAGTAAAGAACCAGTTCCTCTCAATTTGTTTACGAGTTTCTGCAGATCTCTCTATGCGGAGGGTGTACATCTTGAAATTGTGTGACAAATGGCCTAACGACTTCCCTGCAAGACTCTGTTTTTCTAAGCACGGACCTGAACCGCTAAGTGTGGACATTCCCGTGCTGTCGCTGCGCTGTGTAACGGGAGGTGATAAGTCAACGGGAGGCAGATAAGCTGGGCGAGCCTGCCGGCCAACCGATGAGAGAAACTCACTGTATATGTCACCATTTCATCAAATGCCGATGGAGTAAAGCTTCTGAAACTTGTGAGTGATAACAGTTTTTATTATTTCATAAATAAATCTCGGAAGACTGGACAAGGAGTATTAAAATCGCACTGTTTCAAAGGGAGTTAAGCGGAAATACAACCATTGCAGGTATCCCCGGCCTATCGTAAAAAGTGACTAAAAGGGTCCCATGGGTCTTAACTCGGGAGCGTGGGTTGGCGACCATGTGGCCCTTATTTAAGTCCTGGCATTACTTCCACTTACTTGTGCCTAGTTCCTCACTTTTATCTATCCTATCCAACCTCCCTTGGTCAACTTTTGTTCTATTCTGACCCCGGTGGTATTACGAATGGAGGTCTAAGAAGTTCTTCATTTTCATGTCCTTCATGGCCCTTGTCTTTTTTGTCAGATACCTTCATTTTTCGAAGTGTCTGGCCCCTTCCATTTTTTCCTCAGATTAGTGTTAATAGAGAATGGTTGCCTAGTTGTACTTCCGCTTAAAACAATGGGCACCACCACCTCAACCACACAAATTGTAATATTTTTTGGTAAGCTGATTATGGAGAAACGGTTGAAAAGAGGAAAAATATCATCTTCGTCTTTGTAGATATCGAAAAGGCTTCTGAATGTTTAAAAAAGAATTAATGTAACAGAAATGCACTAGTATTGTTAATGATCATGATGTTTATAAACACTGCCAGACCCCTGTGGGTGGAGACAGTTGAATATATTAACGGTACCCCTGCCTGTCGTAAGAGGCCACTGAAAGGACAAACCCAAGGGGTTGCCAGGCTCCTCATTTTCATCCTTCCTATCAGACCGCCATTTGGAAACCCCGGTTGTAAAGGAAGTCAATGAGCAACGGAAACTGATAAAGGATATGGAAATAAAGAAGTTAATTGTATCCTGAGACATAATGACTTCCTTGTAAACGTCTTTGAAGAAAAAATACTCGGAGAGAAACGAAAAGGAAGACCAAGGAAGACATACTTCGAGAATGTGAGAAACTTGATGGAATGTAAAGACTACGAGAAAGTGAAGAGAATAGCAGGATTTAGAACAAAATGGTTGCAGCGAATAATTTCAATCTCTCGAAGAATGAGGATATCGGGTGAAAAATAGAAGAGATTTAAAGCTCATTATATCTGGTGTGCTCAGTTCACTCAAAAGGACGTGGGTTCGATTCAACGTCAGGAAGTCGAAAAAATTAAGAAACGAGATTTTCACTTCCGACGATGCATATGGTCCTGAGGTTCACTCAGCCTACACCGAAAGTGAGTACCAGGTGCAAAGGCAGCTGAGTCTAGAGCTAACCACTCTACCCCCATCAAGTGCAGGGGTAACGGAAAATGGAAGCGCATGTTGATGATGACCTCCGCTACCGTGTGCAGGCATTTCATTTGACGCCATTTTGGCGCTATTATTTTAGTTTGGGTGTTATTTACACATCTAAAACTTGACTGAAAACAATATTAGAGTTTATTATACTGCATGCTTGGTCCATTCATGGTGCTTTTGTTCTATTTTTTTAATTTTCCCACAGTGTTCTTTCAGTAATTCCAGTATAATTATTTCTAATTAACCTTTTATTCACTTTCAAGGACGGCTAATTTTATATCATACATGTTTTCTATGCATTTACTCTTGCCAGTTCATTTTCCTCATGTTGTCTGACGTTTTGTACATTATTTGTACTTGATGCATCTGCACATACAATTTAGAAGTCACTCCAGTTATTGGAGATAAAAATATCAGTGAAGAGACGTGGCACTGGAATATGAAACCTAACATTGCTAACAATAATGTAATGCAAATTGTGGACGTATACTTGTTACTGGTCGAGCTGAGTGGCTCAGACGGTTTAGGCGCTGGCCTTCTGACCCCAACTTGGCAGATTGGATCCTGGCTCAGTCCGGTGGTATTTGAAGGTACTCAAATGCGTCAGCCTCGAGTCGGTAGATTTACTAGTACGTAAAAGAACTCCTGCAGGACAAAATTCCGGCACCTCGGCGTCTCCGAAAAACCGTAAAAGTAGTTAGTGGAACGTAAAGCCAATAACATTAACATTATTAATTATTACTGTTGTTATTGCTTCTCTAGAAGAGCTTGAAATATAGGGATAAACAGTCTTCTATAATATCACCACCGTAATTTAACTAGTCTACTGGTAAAATTATCAAATAATATAACTGCTATAGTATCAAAGCTTTCGTATGTGTGTAAAATCTTATACTTTATAGGGTTATTGTACTTTTCAATGCTAAGCCGAACACTTGAGTGAAAATCCGCACTGCACGGGTGACATTCATTACTTTGTAAGAATTGTGCATGTACGGATTACAAGGTACAAAAGTTTAACTTGCATTTAATCAATGTGCTCCATTATACTGCTCTCAATTTGGCAGTCATAGACGAGAAGGAAGCTTTTGATCGTTTAAATTCCAATGTACAGATGAATATTCGTCAAAGCATTTCTGATGTAACATGGCGGGGTTGTTACCAGTAATTCTGGATGATTATTCACAACTGTAATGAGAATATAGAAAAGTGTTAAGTCGCTAAAACTTCGCGGTACTAGAGGAGAACGGAGTATTTCTCGAGATATACGGGCAAACAGGAGTGATACTATTGCTAATTGCCCAATGCTTTAATCAAGATAGGATATAATTTAACTCAGGGTTGTGCAAATAAGCATGAAGAATTGTTTGTTCGTGATACGTAGGTTACTCGTAAGATAAATTACGTACAATATGTAAAAAAAAAACTGGACTAAGACAGCGAAGTGTATTTTCTCCATTTGTATTTATAATGGTTACGGATGAAATTCTAAAGAAAACAAAGGCAACATACAGAGGGGATATGAAAATATTGTTGGCATAGTGGTCTGGGGAGTCAACAATACAGAAGTGCAAACCCAACTAAAGGCTTTAAATAACAATATTGAGAAATATGGTATGAAAATCGGTGTGGAGAAGAGCAAACCAATGCTGATGACAAGAGAAGTAGGAGAAGGGAAAGGAATCGTTAGTATTAGGGGACAAAACATTGAGGTGGTTGAATGATTCAAATATTTGGGAAGTGAAATAATGCAAAATGCAAGGCTGGATAAGGAGATGAGCAGGAGAGTACAGGTGGGAAAAACGTTCTACCATAATGTAAAGAACCTGATGTGGAACAGAGAAGTTCCTATGAAATGCAAAGAGATAATGTACCCTATATTAACGTATGCATCAGAGACTTGGGCATTAACAGCAAGAGATGAGAGTAAAATTCAGGCCAGTGACATGAAGTTCCTGAAGGGTATGGGAGGGAAGACAATGAGAGATAGAGTAAGAAATGCTGAGGTCAGAAAAGAAATAGGGATAGAAAAACTGACAGGATGGAGAAGAATAAATTGAGATGGATTGGACATGTTATGAGGATGGAGGAGGGAATGATGCCAAAACAAGTGTTGGAGGCTAAGATCGAGGGAAAGAGGGCAAGAGGGAGACCCAAAGAGGATGGATAGACTCTGTCAAGAACAGTGTTTAAAAAAAGACTGGAATGGAATACGATTACTGAAGAGGACGGTGGAGAAGTACCATCAACACCTCGACCTGGCAGGGGCTGGACAAGGTGAAATGAAAATCATCATCATCATGTCGAAACTAGAAACAAATACAAAAATAAAGGATTTTTGTTATGGATGTTGTTGTGTATGTCAGACTAGAATTTTACGAACTCCCATATTCACATCATAATAAATATCTCATAGGAATTATAAACATGTTAAGTATTCAACATTTTTCCAGTCACATCGAAAAATATTATCCAGTAATATTTTCACATTTTGAATTAAATCAGCTAATTTGAAATACTCCACTCAGTCAGCAGCTTTCTCTCCAGTATAACTTGTCAAACAATTTTACGTAGAATTTGTATATAGTTTCGTTCCAGTAGTGAGTCCCTCGGTAAAATCCGTGTGTTCCAAAAAGAAGTGGAAAACGGACTTCCCTCAAAAATTTCTAAACTGTAAAAAAAGTAAAAATAAAATAAGCTATTGGGAAAGGAGGAGATCCAAAGAGTCTTCCCTAAATAGCTTTCAAAGACAGATGGCGCAACAGTGAGCGGTGCGCGCATCCACCATATTGCGGTGAAATCGCAGCTTGGCGCGTGGGGTAAAATTTGTATAACTCGGGACCGTGACGTGATAGAACGTACCACGAGTTGGCGTTCGTTTCGTCTTCGCGAGACATATCGCTGTCTGTAATAATGTTTGTGGGGAAACTTGACTAGGTTCGTGAAATAGTGGAATAGTGGAGAATTTTATGAAAATTTTCGAAATGACTTAATATTGTAATTTAAGGAAGGTGCAAGTCTACTGCAGAATAAAACAAGTAGAAATCGAAGGGGAATAGAACAAGCTGAAAATATCCAAGGCTGAGCGTACGTCAACCCTTGGACAATGTAAGAAAGCCGAGACGGCCGAACGCGTCGACTTGTAACCTAGTAACGCCTAATATGCCACCACCAAAGAGCCTATGCGGAAAGAGATGCTCGAAAACACTCAAGAACATATTGTAATCGAGTCGATGCATAGTCTGACTTCACAACATTCGCAGCAGGAAACCCAGCCAAAATACAATAAATGCTCTAAACCCAAACGCTGCGCTTCATTTATTTCTAATACGCCAAAATGAAATATCCTCAAATGTAAACGCTGCGCTTCATTTATTTCTAATACGCCAAAATGAAATATCCTCAAATGTAAACGCTGCGCATTCATTCATTTATTTCCAACACCTACCAAACATCCACGCGATATATTCTACGCCCAAAAGACCAACACAGGCCCCTACACTTTGTATTTATGTTTTAGTCATCGTACGTATGAAAATATATTGGAGGAATTTATAGCTGTTACTAATATGTTAAGATTCAATTCAGGTAAACTGTCCCTGCACAAGTGCTATTGCTTCAGGGTTCACTGTCAAACGTTAAAGTCACAAAGCTTCCAGAACTAGAACTGCATATCAGAAACATTAATTTTCCTCTGACTGCTTTCAATAAAATTTTTGTTGAGATGTCCTTATCCGGTTGTGGTTGTGTTTGTTGTTGTTGTTTGGGTTATCAGCCATAGACTGGTTTTATGCAGCTCCCCATGCTACCCTATCCTCTGTTAACCTTTTCACTTCTACGTAACTACTGCATTCTACATCTGCTCTAATCTGATTGTCATACTCATACCTTGGTCTACTCCTACCGTTCTCACCGTCTACAATTCCTTCAAAAACCAACTGAACAAGTCCAGGTTGTCTTAAGGTATGTTCTATCATTCTATCTCTTCTTCTCCGTGTCCATAGCTAAATCTTCAGCTTAGTGGTGTTTGATCCAGAGGGTTCCGGGTTCCATTCCCGGCCGGGTCGGGGATTTTAACCTGCATTGGTTAATTCCGATGGCTCGAGGGCTGGGTGTGTGTGCCGTCTTCATTATTAAAATTCATCATAGGTAGGGCCCCATTCTCATAGACACGTAGGTCGCCTACGCGATGTCAACTCGAAAGAACTGCACCAGGCCTCTTCGGAGGGAGGCCACACGCCGTTATTATTCTCTCTTCTTCCGATCAAATTTAGCCAAATAAATCTCCTCTCAGCAATAATCCATTCAGTACCTCTTCATTCGTGATTTGATCCACCCATCTCAACTTCAGCATTCTTCTATAACACCACATTTCAAAAGCTTCTATTAGGTATCTTTCTTTCTGAACTAGTTATCGTCCGTGTTTCACTTCCATACAATGCCACGCTCCAGACGAAAGTCTTCAAAAACATATAATTCCGATATCAAAGCTCAAAGTGAGCAAATGCACCAACTGAGTTCGTTCGACTGCACTCCATAACTTTTCTTTTGAACTTAATTATTTTGATCTTCTTCTCCAAGACTCTGTCTCTACCATTCAGAAATTCCTCCAGATCTTCTGCAGGCTCAGATACAATAGCAATATATATATAAAATAAGAGTTTTGTTTGTACATTGTTCAGAATTTGAAAAGAATGGTATTGTATCGGTCATGTCCACAGTAACAAGGAAATGCACTTTTTACTTTTCCGTAATGTCTGTCTGTCTGTCTGTCTGTCTATCTGTCTGTCTGTCTGTCTGTCTGTCTGTCTGTCTGTCTGTCTGTCTGTCTGTCTGTCTGTCTGTCTGTCTGTCTGTCTGTCTGTCTGTCTGTCTGTCTGTCTGTCTGTCTGTCTGTCTGTCTGTCTGTCTGTCTGTCTGTCTGTACACGCATCACTAGAAAACGGCTAAAGAGAATTTAATGAAAATCGGTATGCAAAGTCAGGGAATAAACCGCTACAATCTACGCCATAAATAATTTTATTCACGCTCATAGAAATGGTATTTAGGGGAAGGCCTAAAATTTAATGTTCAAATATTTACGTTATTAGTAGTCTTATCGTGATAAAAATTGGTATAAAAAGTCGGAAAATAAGTTCCTACAATCTAGGCTATGAATAATTGTATTCACGCTGAGTGAAATGGCAGTTTAGGGGAAGGTCTAAATTTTTTTTTTTAATATTTACGTCATTAGTGGTCCTACCTCATTTAAAACTGGTATACAAAGTCGGAGTATGAGCCACTATAATCTAGGCTATACTTTATTTTATTCGCGCTGAATGAAATGGTAGTTTAGGAGAAGGCCTAAAATGTAATTCTCAAATATTTATATTATTAGTGATCGTATCGATAAATACAACATAACCAAATTTTTATGGAATTAAATTTCCGACCATTTATGTCTTATAAATTTTTACCATACCGGCTATGATAACACAGATATTCATGAATTTGTATTTTTGTTGCTAAGCCCATAACGACGCCTAGCCACGTAAAAATGGGTTGACAGAATTTAATGAAAATCAGTGTATAGAGTCGGGGAATAAGAAACTACAGTCTAAGCTATAAACAATTTTATTCACCCTGGATGAAATTGTAGTTTAGGGGAAGGGGCCTAATTTTAATTTTAAAATACCTATGATTTTGGACCTATCGAAAAGTGCTAGATAACAAAAGTTACAGAGAATACAATTTCCGATCATTTATGTTTTATTCAGTTTTACTGTACCGACTATGATTAGTGGTATTTCAGAGTCGGAAGAAAACTAAATGTGAAGGCCTACAATATCGAAGGAGCATAACATTGATCAACAACATTATTACATTGACCATTGTTTGTTGTGATGTTATTTGTCCCTTATGCTGCCTCTCGACTCCGATAGATGGGATTACTGCTGCGCACCTAGTACAAAAGCCTGACTGAATATTGGCGGGAAATAGCCGGGGAGTTATAAAACTTTCTTCTGTAGCATCTCTGGTTCATACATTTTCTGATACAGCTGGTACGTAAAACACTGTTTCTTTATAGTACGGTATTCCAGTCATTCGATCCCTACTCTGACGCGCTGTTTTGAATGAGCAGTGTGCACACTTGAAGCAAAGGCTGACGTAGTAGTAGTAGTAGTAGTAGTAGTAGTAGTAGTAGTATGACCTAGTCTAGAATAACGATTTAGACCTATTCCAAATTATAGCACCACAATTCACTTAATAACTCAAAATTCAACCATAAAAAGATCCGTTTCTTAAGAAAAGCTTCTTCCTCTTCACTTTTATTACATTCTACATTCATTTTATTCCAAATTATCAGTGAAGAAGGGATTTCTCCTCTGGCTTGGAGGAAAAATTAGCCTCCAAGTCAGATAATTTTTCCGCCGCCAGTGTAGTGAATTGATATTTTTCGACTCATCAGGTACTCCTAGGAAACAGATTAGTAAAAGGGCATAGATGTGCCCTGAGAGTCCCCACTATTCGACACTCACCCCGCCGAAAAAAGACGAAGAGTGTTCACGAATCACAGCTGTCTACGGCTTGGTCATTCCAGCTCTGGAACTGTGGACTGTTAGATCGGCAGTGTAGTCCTGGTCGTTAAAAGTGAGAAAATGTGTGGTGTTTCATTTGATCGAGTATTTCATATGAAAGTTTTGCTTTTAGTCGCGCCATTCCTGCTTACGTCATTGTAATGTATGTTCATTTCAGTTGGGAAAACCACTAAGACAGTCTTTCTGAGGATGTAAAAAGACAGGTGGAGAGTGAGTGTCTACAATCATAATGAAAACTCCCCAACCTGATTGGGACTGATGGTAGGCAAGCGGGTCTACCATTACAATGAAAATTCCCTAACTCAGTCTTCATATGAGAAAAGATGTTTGTTGGTTTCTCCGTCGCGTTTCTAGGGTAACGTTAAGAGCTATGCAATTTAATACAATCTTGCTCACAACGCGTACACTAGAATTCCGTATGCAATGCAGAATTCCGTAACGAAGCACGGGTACATCAGCAAGTCATTGATAAATTTCAGGGTTTTGATTTCCTCTACTTGGATTGCGTTTCCCTTTCCAAACTCTTCTGTGATTTCCTTTACCACCTGTTCTATTAATGGTCTGAAAATAATCTTCACCTATGAAATAAATGGGGGGAAGGAGAAGAGAAAAAGAACAAACGAAACGAAGAAGTCTCAATTTACTGTATTTAGAAAGCAGTACAGAATTACCATTCAACACAATCACTGTTCGTCACGACGTTTCATCATAACATAGTCCAAGTCCTTGGCTGAATTTTCAGCGTCAAGGCCTCCGGTTCAGAGAGCTTCGTGTTCGATTCCTGGTCGGGATCTAGTATTTTAACCGCGTCTATTAAATTCCTATTGCTTGAGGAGCGGATGGCTGTGCTTGTCCCAACACATTCATCTTCTCATAAAAACAACACAACTCACTACCAACCACCGCATAGGGTTGACGACAGAAAGGGCACCCGAGTGTAAAATAGGACGAAGTCCATGTGTGCGACACAGTTCGTACTCGCGACCCCACCAGGATGTGGGATAAATGGCGGAAGAAGAAATAGATTCAATAGCAAGAAATCCACTTTTAAAGCAACGAATGCACAGTACGGTATAATCGTTACTTGTTGAAAGGGAGTGTAGACCTATCCATTTTGTTGTGATACGAACCAGTGCCACAAATCAGACTCGTCTAATAAGGTAGTTCTTAAACCACTGAGTGTGACCGTGAAGGTAATATAAAGTGCTAGAAAGGAGAGCGCAGCTTACTTTCCTTTACATAAAACTTAAGACTTGGCGATATAAATTAGATATTCATTTTGAGAAATATGTTCGCAAACATGTTTACGAATTTAAGGATGAAAAATTATTTTAAGATGCTCTGAATATAAATGAGCAAGAAAACTCACGAATCTCACTATTGGTTCTGCATTAAATAATATGTAATTGCCTCTGTGAAGTTTTGGGTGCACATTGGCAAGAAATTTCCAGATTAGAGCTAAAATTCTCAAAAGGTTCTGATTCCTTTCATAAAAATTTACTTATGCAAGACAGACGTTTCTGCTTTAGCAAGAATTTATACAAAGGCGCAGTGAATTTCCGACATGTTCGACGCGATAATTCATCGTAAAAGGTCATCTGCGTTTATTTACATTTTTTTTCTAGAAGCTGTTAAACACACTCGTCAAAAAAGTTTAACGTATTTTCAGTTTACCCACCAATGTATAATATCTCTGTTTCACTTATGGTTAGATAGTAAGTATAGTGTTTAAATAATATCAGCACCGCCTTCTTCACAATTAGAAGCATTCGACTCACGACTTGTAAACAAATCCAGTACATTAGCGCTGAGGTGACGTCCAATAAAGCTTGTCAGCGTGCCTCGTTTCTATGCACTGTGCACTAAACTGCCTCGCCATGCGTTATCTAATGCAGATCGCATCAAAATCATCACTTTGACGCAACAGAACATGAGACAATTTAACGTTACCAACATTGTTCACTTGAATCGAAGTGTTGGCTTGAGGTTGGGGAAGACACCCATTCCGTAGTGGATCGACATCGCGCGAGCCGTCCACGCGAAACATCAGCAGCTCGAGACCGGTATATACGCATATCTGCACGTAGACACCCTACACGCACAGCTATTAATCTTCACCACGAGCTTCGAGACGCCATAGCAGTTACTCTAAGTAACCAAACCGTGCGCAGTAGACTCCATGATGTGAGACTGTAGAAGATTCCTCAGGACTTCGACAACATCACAGGGTGATACGCGTTCGATGGACTGCAGCACATCAAACTTGGGCACGAGATCAACGGTGTGGAGCGTTGTTCGCTGATGAGGTTCGAATTGGTTTACACCCTGATGACAACTCTCTGTATATATGAAGGGCAAGAGGGGAATGTTACAATGAATTATTCTCAGTAGAACGTGACCAACAATTTGAAGGATCAGCACTATTCTGGGTAGGTATCATGTTCGGCTGCCGTACACCTGTGGTTCACATTCAACGAAACACGACGGCCGCACTGTACGAGCACAACATTCTCCGACCCATAATAAATGGTTCTGCAGAGACTGTAGGAAATTAATTTACTCTACATGACCAAGCGAGTTGGCCCTGCGGTCAGGGGCGCGCAGCTGTGAGCTTGTATTCGGGAGATAGTGTCTTCGAACCCCACTGTCCACAGCCCTGAAGATGATTTTTCGTGGTTTCCCATTTTCACATCAGGCAAATGCTGGGGCTGTACCTTAATTAAGGCCACGGTCGCTTCCTTCCAATTCCCCTAGCCCTTCCGTATCCCATCGTCGCCATAAGACCTATTCATGTCGGTGCGACGTAAAGCAAATTGTAAATATTTTTAAAAATCTACATAACGATAACGCTTGGCCACATCGTGCAGCAGCATCAGCTATGAATGGATACATGAGGGGTCGTGGGATCCGTAGAATGGACCGGCCAGCGTCTACCGCGGACATGAACTGTATGGCGTAGCATGGACCTTTCTTAAATGAGCAATTTACGACCGTCGACATCCACCACTAACGACTGAGGCCCTAAGAGATGCTGTCATTGAGAAGTGGGACCATTTGCATCAGGAAATGCTCAGTGATTTGGTACTGAGTACGCCCCGCCGCACTGACGAGTCCCGCAGGTTCCGGGGAAGATCAACACGTTACTGACTAGTGTGACTGCATTGACAACTTTTTAAATGTGTGATGTTCCAGTTGATGCTGTTCCTTGAATTCTTATTGAGTGTTTCTTTTTTCATACTGGGCCCGAAGTTGCCAAGAAGTGTACGTTTTCTTTGTATTTACTATTCTGTGCTCCACATTAAATAAGGTGATATCGGTTCCACTTCAACACAACAGAAACTGTTATATGCATATTTTTTTGATGGCTGCAATTTAGGAAACTCTGTAAAAGGTACTATATGAGAGAATATGTTGAAATAAATTAAATTTCAGGGCTGATGTGCACGATATCCTTCAAAAGTGTTGATTTTGCTGAAATTGTTAGCTTTTCATATTGGGAATCTAGTCCAAAAATGATTTAGTTGAATTCAGTACCTAAGTGCAGTAATTCCTTTGCCTTCTTTCATCTTCGCTGAACTCATTAAGTCCTCCATACACGATAAAAAATTTGCGCAACAAAGTGTTTGTGCAACGTCCTGTTTGCGCAAACTTTGGTACATACACGTTGCAATGGTTTGTGCAAACCTCAGTTCATTTTTAAAATATAAATGTCTACCATTTAATGCATTTCCTCCATTTCCTTGTCATCTTCATTGATATCGTCCGTTGTGGCTGTTCCCTTCATTTGAGTCTCCTGGTCCCTCAGAAAATCTATAGGCTATCGGTAAAAATGCAAACTCGTGTCCTCATCCCGAGGTGGTGCAGCTCTATTCAGGCACACCGCCGATGGAGGTGAGCTGCATGGACCATTTCAACCATATACCAGCCCTCCTGCCATTCTTAAATTTCTGGCAGTACCGGGAATCGAACCCGGGCTCCCGAGGACGGTAGCTAATAACACTAACCGTTACGCTACAGAGGCGGACTAGGCTATCGGTGAAATACCATAAATTGGGTACATACACATCTTTACTTCCTGCACCGGATTTTTTTGCTGTTATTGAGTTTTTTAAGTTCTCTACAGAACGAAGTATGACGGGTATTAATTTTGGTACGCACTAGAGCCCTATCTACTTTGGAATCAATCTCCATCTTCTCCAGCAGTTTCTCATACGCCGCATCCTTCATATTCCTATTTTTCTACACCTCACTTTTCACGTTCCACAGTTCAGGCAACTCGCGATAAATTAGTAACGTCTTTTGTTGACGTCATACTAAACCGGACTCGGGTAGATACAGGAAAGGTCTCCACACGGCCAACTGTCGTCGAACACTGCCATAGACGTTCAAACCGCTTGTCAAGCAGAAAGTGTTGCGCAAATTATTTCGTTCTCTCCCGATTTGTTTCAAACAGTTGTGCAACTAGTCAATCCGTGAAATACACCATTAAAATGTTTGTGCAAAACACTTTATTGCGCAAATCGCTTGATCATGTACGTCCGTTTAGTCAGGCAGTTGACGGTATTGAAGAAGGCTGTGAAGCGTCATTTTCGGTTGGACAAGCATGGCGATTACGGCGAAAAGTTTGTTTTGATTTGAGAGATACAGTGCGAGTTTGCTTGTTGTGGAACATTGTCATTCCTGGAATTCCCTTTTCTATGACAAACCTCTTTCTCTGGAACTACTAAAGGTATCACTCTGAACGCTGTCACACATTTGCCTGTAAGGAAATTACTAAATATGTCATTTTATGGACTTCAAAGTTTAATATACCAATGCACTTTTTGTGAACTTTCCAAATTGAAAAGTTGATTTATTTAAAAAAAATAGAAATAGGCATGAAATTAGAGACCCCTGCACGTATCAAATTATAACGGTCTTAGAAATCACTAAAAAAAATATACGAGGCCCATAACCTCAGCGTTGCTGAGGACAATAAACATCAATATGACCAAAACTGAACATTGAAAAAAATATTTTTCAAATATATTTTATGTAAATTCACTTGTTAATGTTTATAGTTAAAAACTTAAATCAGTGTGCAAAGTTTCATGATTCTGTCAAATAGTGTCCGAGTTACAGAGAATTTAGGAAATCAATGAATTTTCGTTCACGTCTCCCCTTCAAACATATTTTGCTAAAAAAATTTACTCAAATTCATCCGTAGCTTTTCTTATAAACTAGAAGAAAATGTGTCAGTACTATTCTAAAAGAGAATTCTGTAGTAAACATCTGCGTCATTTTCTTGGAATAACGTATTGCCAGTAGTCTCGTTTCATTAGTGTCTTTGGATGAAGATTGTATTATAATCCAGGTCGGTTTTAGCTTACGCAAATCTCAATTAATTCCTTAAAGAGACATTCCTGGTAAGGATACTGAAGCCATAGTTTGTCGCGCCAATTTTTAAATTCCAGGTCGGTGGTAGCTTATGTAAGTCTCCATTAATTTCTCAAAGAGACATTCCTGGTAAGGATACTAAAGCCGTAGATGTCACGCCGATTTGATCCTTTGTGGTGTTGAAATATTACTGTACCTTTGGCACACATTATGAGAGCCCACATAATTGCTTATTATGTGAACAATACTCGTATAAACATTATGACAAAGGCAATATATCTCCAGTTGTTTAGATGTTCTGTGATTCTCTCATTATTCCGAATTTCCTGGAACATTTTGCTCGAAGTTTTTCCATAAACGGTCACTGCCTGTCTTGCCATTACTCCAGTTGCCATATATTTTAATAGACACCAAATTATATGAGAAAAGATGTTATACTGTATAATATTACAAGATTGTGAGGGGTGGTAGTAAGGATGTAAAGAAGAGGGCATATACGTCTCTGGTTAGCCCCAATTAGAGTAGATTCCTATGTATCACCAGGATTACATGATTCGAGACCTGAAAATATCCAAAGAAAAGCAGCTCGATTTGTTCTGGGTGATTTCCGACAAAAGAGTAGCTTTACGAAAATGTTACAAAGTTTTGGCTTCGAAGACGTGGGAGAAAGGAGCCGAGGTATTCGACTAAGTGGTATTTTCCGAGCTGTCGGTGGAGAGATGGCGTGGAATGACATTAGTAGACGAATAAGTTTAAGTGGTGTTTTTAAAAGTAGGAAAGATCGCAATATGAAGATAAAGTTGGAATTCGAGAGGACAAATTTGTGAAAATATTCTTTTATAGGAAGAGGAGCTAGTAATTGGAATAATTTATCAAGGGAAATGTTCAATAAATTTCCAAATTCCTTGCACTTATTTAAGAAAATACGACGTAAACAACAGATAGGGAATCTGCCACCTGGACGACAGCCCTAAATGCAGATCTTGATTGATTGATTGATTGATTGATTGATTGATTGATTGATTGATTGATTGATTGATTGATTGATTGATTGATTGATTGATTGATTGATTGATTGATTGATTGATTGATTGATTGATTGATTGATTGATTGATTGATTGATTGATTGATTGATTGATTGATTGATTGATTGATTGATTGATTGATTGATTGATTGATTGATTGATTGATTGATTGATTGATTGATTGATTGATTGATTGATTGATTGATTGATTGATTGATTGATTGATTGATTGATTGATTGATTGATTGATTGATTGATTGATTGATTGATTGATTGATTGATTGATTGATTGATTGATTGATTGATTGATTGATTGATTGATTGATTGATTGATTGATTGATTGATTGATTGATTGATTGATTGATTGATTGATTGATTGATTGATTGATTGATTGATTGATTGATTGATTGATTGATTGATTGATTGATTGATTGATTGATTGATTGATTGATTGATTGATTGATTGATTGATTGATTGATTGATTGATTTTATCCCGCAGGAATTCTTCAACGTGCTGGAAACGAAGGACACGGATTTCTAGCTTTAAGAGGAGACGGCTTTGGGCGCACATTGAAATGATGTTGAAACTACCATAACATATCTCACTGCATTTGCCATAGTATTAAACATATAAATGCACAATGTTTAACATGTGAAGCCAATGTCTTACTCACTCCAATGAGTGGTTGTGATTATTGTTTTAAGAGGTAGTACAACTAGGCAACAATCTTCTATACAACACTAATCAGAGAGAAAAATGCAAGGGATCCGACACTTGAAGGTATCGGTCAAAGAAAGACAAGGGACATGAAGGGCGTGAAAATTAAAGACTCTGTAGCCCTTGGAAACGTGATAACGTTGGCATCGGAAAAGAACAGGTGTTGACCAAGGAAGTTCCGATAGGATAGATGAATATGAGGAGTCTGGCTCAAGTAAGTGGAAGCAATGCCAGGACTCAGCTAAGAGTCCCGCGGTCACCAATCCATGCTCCAAAGTTCAGAGCCCCTGGGCCCCTTTTAGTCGCCTCTTACGACAGGCAGGGGATAGCGTAGCTGTTAGTCTACCGCCCGCACCCACAGGGAATGTCTCCAATGAATATTACAGTTCATTGAATTTAGACTTCTCGTTTGATCTGGGTATTTAACTTGTGCAATTTTTCAAGGACTCGTTGAAGCTTGTCAGTATTAGGACTCGGAAGTTGATGACCTAAAAATTGCCTATAAACGACCTAAAAATATCCACAAAAAGGACATAAAATGCGATCTAAATTCATTTATAATGAAGGAATGTGATGTTTTAAAATGCAATTCTGGTGCTATGCAACATACAGTGTACAAATGTATGAGTGAAATACTTCTTCTTTCAGACATTATATATCATATTTCAATCAATCAGTCACTACTGATCTGCATTTAGGGCAGTCGCCCAGGTGGCAGATTCCCTATCTGCTGTTTTCCTAGCCTTTTCTTAAATGATCGCAAAGAAATTGGAAATTTACTGAACATATCCCTTGGTAAGTTATTCCAATCCCTAACTCCCTTTCCTATAAACTAATATTTGCCCCTATTTTTCCTCATGAATTCCAGCTTTATCTTCATATTGTAATTTTTCCTACTTTTAAAGACATCACTCAAATATATTCGTCTACTGATGTCATTCCACGCCATCTCTCCACAGACAGCTCGGAACATACCACTCAGTCGAGCAGCTCGTCTCCTTTCTCCTAAGTCTCCCCAGCCCAAACTTTGCAACATTTCTGTGTTTGTTAAAATAAATACGTGCAGAATTTAGAAAAATCGGTTTTTCCACCTAAAATGACATCAGCGAACCCGCAATGGGCATTGAAATTAGTATACCTGGAACCTATTTGGGTTGACTACACTAAGGTTACAGAAATTGGAATTTGGAAACCTTACCTCAGTTTACTTTGCAGTATATCACAGGAGTCATCTCCAGGTTCTTAGATGCACAGGATCCTCGGTTTTCAGACAGCACGTTGCGAAACATTGAGGAACTTCTCAACAACATCAACGGATTTTAAGGGTTCATACTCGAAGCAAGTGAGATCTTCCTCTTCAAAAACAATCTCATCAAAATTTTCTCCTTTCAATATTTCGCTTACCTTTCACATAATTTAATACCCTTGGTTTTTTCAAGCATTCGTTTCATTTTTTATTTCGTTTCATTTCGTTTTTTCTCTTTCTACAGAAACTACATGAACTAATGATGATTCGAATTGAGAACGAGCAGTACAAATATTGTCGAAAGAAGGTGTTGAAAAAAAATCCGTTAAGACCTAAAATAGGACTAAAAAGGCCCTCTAAGCCAAAACTGCCGAAAAAGGCAAAAAAGGACAAATAAAATCCACCATTATTTGGCCTACATTGACCCAGAATGAACATATATTATGTTGGGCCTCGCCTTCATGCAGTCGAGGAAAAAATTACTTTTCCTCAGCTCCGAGTCCTCGTCATTACACTCCTATTGAAATAATGATACTACTGCCTCCTAATTTTACCACTTATTAAAACAAAAGTCCAGATTTTTCATTTAATAAATATGTATACTTCACTGATTCATTAAATGTTATTACAAAAATATAACATTTTAACAACATGTAATGTTTTACAAATATCAGTGTAGTAAAAAATGACTGTAAAAATGTTCCATGTTCCTACATGTAATAATTCACATCTTTATGCACCTATGAGTTCACGGGACACTGCAGATAAGTTTATGTTAGTCTCATCCCTGTCTCAGAACGAGACTTCATATTATTCTTAATTCTCTGTGACTTCACATAAAAATACTTGTAAATTATATATATTCTTCTGCAATTATAAAATAACGGTAAAAGGAATTTAAAAAATGTGATATTCACGACCATCTACGCTGTAAAAATACAAATGCCACTGGCTTCATCAAGAATCGAACACGCTACCCTAGGAACAGAAGAACAACGTCTAACCGACTACACCACAGTGGTCAGTATATTATGAAAGTATATTAGCCGTGTGACCTTGTCTCTGTCTCCTCACTAAGGTGACCATGATTCGATTCCCGACCACAGCATGCAATTTTTTGAAATGGAATATCACATCCTTATGGTTCGAATTACAGGCAAAATTTTGAGATCCTCTGACTACAATCATTATACCGGGCTAGTTCAAACACCGCTAGTTCAAATATTGCGCCAATTGAAACTCCTCTACAGGAGAAAGCCTGAACTTTAAAAAACTGTGTTAACTCAACAGTTTCTCCGAAGATGGCTCTGTGTGAATTTTGATGTGATTTTGTTTGTCATTGATCAAGAAGTGTGGACGTTCTCTACCAGATGTCTCTACAAAAAAACTATGATCATGCACTCTGGTGCAAAGGAATGAACCTTCTTGAAGAAATTTTGTATTCAAAAGTTGTTGTCTTTACTAAATTTTTGTTCTTTTATTTTTGGGTTGGCAATACTGTATTAATCCTTCCTTCAGCCAGGTTTGAGCTTAGCCAATCCCGAATTTCTTTAATTAATTCTCAGCCAATCATGTATGTCTTCTTCGATATGGATATGTAGCTCTAAGCTATCCAATAAAGTTGAGGGGGTGTGTCTACTCATTCTTGAAAGGTCTCGAATTTTCCACGAGGGTTTAAAAATTGCTGATTTTCTTGTCTCCGGGCCACTAGTATAACATCTAACTCAGTGTGTGGATATGTAGCAGGCTGCGGGAAGCGCCCCGTTCTTCAGGCACCAGTTCTTCATCAAGGTAATGGCCTCTTAACATCTTTATCTCTTGCTAGCTCAGCAGTTTAATTCTCGGGGAAGGTCCGAAACCTTTAATATGTAACCTAACACTTTAAAATGTAAATTCCTTTTCAGTCTATGTAAAAACTACATCTCTTTTACTGTAAAGCGGGGATAGAGAGTGCTTTACCCTCTCGAGCTCCCCTTCATCTTGAAATTGAGGTGACTACGTTTTCATAACCGTTTCTACGCTTCCTTAATGTGTTAAGTTTCCTCATACGAGTCACCCCCATAGATTGGGATTAGCCCCTGTATTATCGGCCTAGTGCCTCTTAGGTTTTAATAACTTTTGTGTAGGAGTGCATGTATTCGCCTCCAGTCAATTTTGTATTTTGGGCCATTTAATTAACCCGATGTTTTGTTTTCTTCATGTGAAGGCCCTGTAGGTTGGGTATTAAATGCCCCTGCTTCTTTGTGTGCCTTGAGGGCAGTTAGTAGTAAGGGTTGTTGTGGCCTTTGATAGGCTTGTAAAAATCGAGAGCAGGTCAGCTCTTTCCGGTATTTTGGAAGGTGCCTCTAGGAGGCCTGACATTATTAAGCGGGAGCAAGAGCTCCATGTAATGAAGGGGTTTTCTGCCCTTTGTTAAATTGTGGGTGTGAGCTGAGAGCTCAGACTTTGGGGCTTGTAGCCCAGAATTTGTAGAGTTGCTGTGTACCTGATTTAACTGTTGTTATTTGTTGTACGCTCAAAATTCTATGTTACCATTGTTAAGTTTTGAAAATATAACCTTGTTGAAATTTTAATTCATCTTTCGAACATTTGTAGTTGAGACCTATTCCAGCCCGCACCTTCTTTCACCTCTAACTACCATGGATATCTCCGTAACAGCATGTTATTATAAAGTTTTACCTTCAATTCTCGGAGCGGTGATATTTTCCGCACTTCAACTGAAGTAAATACTGTGTATCCAGTATATCTACTCTCCATTGCTATACTGGGGATCTTACAACGACGTGAAAAATTTAGCGCGAAGATACAGAACCTTCCGTTCTGACTAGATTCCTCTGTCCCGGCATTACTGTTACCTGTCCATAAGTAGAGCCCTGCGCGGATATACAAAATATTATCCGCACCCGCGAATGGATATCCGCGGATATTGTAGATACACGCAAGGTATTGAAACGGATAGATCTGTTAACATAACACAATAGGCCTGATACGCAGCATCAGAACCCCTACAGTCACAGGGTTGTGAGGAATTTTCTCTTGCGACAACTACCGACGTATTGACCGTTGTTCCTTCCTTCCATTAACTGGGGGCAGGAACAACTTAGGCTTAGGTCAGATTTACGACTGTATGGTCTCAAGGCTCTTTATCACCATTCTCCCACACCACTGGGAAGGGTCGTCTAACCACAAGCAAAAATAAAGGTATACCTGAGTGAAAATCAGTGAACATCATTATTTATAAATTATCAGAAAAATTATCCGCACTACCATACAGTGAAATATCCGCGAATATCCGCATCCGTGCAGGGAGGGCTCTATCCATAACATTACGACTCGAAGTCTGGCAAAAAGCCTACGCGCATAACAGATTCTCTATGTCATATTTCATCCGCGGCTGTCAAGGACTTATCCAGCATTTCTACCGTAAACTTCGTTTGCAAACCTAATCGAAGGAAGTCCTCTGATCTGCTATATTAGTTTTCATAAGCCTGTTTTACTTCCCTCTGATCTTTGGAACTTCGAGTTTCTCTAACGGCACACTACAACCCGGATGAGTGATCAGTGCAAACGGTAGAAATCGTTCTAAAATTACTGCTGAAATTTACAAATAATGAGGCTCAGAAACTGAAATTCTGCAATCTGTTTAGTTTCTTTCAGCATTTACCGTAACTTTGGAATCACAACACCATGAACGAGTTAACTCGAAAGTCCACAAGTCTTCCCACTGTCCAAACCACGAGTAATCTCGGATTCTAAATGTCACGATGTTTTCCAGTCCCTTTCTGGAGTTCTGTTGTTCAACACGAGGTAGTATCATTTCACAGCGCCCTGCGAAGATGATAGTCGAAAGCAAGCTTGTAATTTTGGTGATATGATTATTGTCACAGATATTCCAGTATTTTTGTAGAGCACAAACCACACTGACGTAAATTTTCATTTAAGTAAACTAAAATACATTGTTCGGGATTCGAACTGCGACCGCCACAGCTATTACGACTCGACACCCCCTCCCCCCCTTCCGTTGAACTGTACATGCTTGCTTGCTTAACCGTTTACTTTCCAGGGTTGGTTTTTCTCTCGGGCTCATCGAGGTATCCCACCTCTACCACATCAAAGGCAGTGTCATGGAGCCTGAAACTTTGGGTCATGGATACAACTGGGGAGGATAACCAGTACCTCGCTCAGGAGGCCTCACCTGCTATGCTGAACAGGGGTCTTGGTGGGGGATGGGAAGATTGGAAGGTATAGACAAGGAGGAGGGAAGGAAGAGGCGGTGGCCTCAAGTTAGGTACAATCCCGGCATTTGCCTGAAGGAGGAGTGGGAAACCACGAGAAACCACTTCCAGGATGGCTGAGGTGGGAATCGAACCCACCTCTACTCTATTGACCTCCCAAGACTGAGTGGAAACCGTTCCATCCCACGTACCCCTTTTCAAACTTCGTGGCAGAGCCGGAAATCGAACCCGGGCCCCCGGGGGTGACAGCTAATCACACTAACCAGTATACCACAGAAGCAGACATCCTCCTATTGTGCTGTGAAATGTTCTGTGAATTTCCGCTCCTGGTGCACCTCAGACCACAAAAAAACGGTTTACGGAACGCTGTTCCTCCTTGGTGCAAACAGAGAGTGGTGCGGCAAGCTGTACTGATCTGATAACGCTGAAACCTACCACAGACGTAGACAACTGTGCCAACTAGCGGCTGGTGAACATGCAGTGCCATAGAGCCAACCTAAAGACAATTAGAGCAGAATTGCACATACGTATTGACTTGCCTACGTATTTGTAAATGTAAGCAATATAAACGATTAAAGCTTATTTCAGCCATTGTCAAAACATCCACACAGATTTTGTATAGGACATGAATAAAGGTGAAGAAAACTTAGGAGTGAAAATATTAATTTCAATCATTATCTATTTTCTTCACTAGGTTCTGGACGGTTTGGCCATTTTGGAAGCCAAACTGAAGGAAACTGAGGATCGCAAAGCCGAGCTGGAGGCTAACATGAAGTTGTGTGAAGATCGTATGGACCGTGCAGTGCGCCTGGTCACTGGACTGGCTGACGAACGGTTGCGCTGGTTGGTCACAATAGACCAGATTGGTGTCTCCGTCACCAACGTCGTGGGCGACATCCTTATTAGCGCTGGTAAGACAGTCTTATTAATTTCATCTCAGACTTCTTGATCTAACAGTGGGCAATCTGAGTGGGGAAATGTATTCTTAACACCCGACATTAGTTTGAAATCCACGATGTGACAGGATAGGGTACAGGAATGGGGCCTATTTGACGACAGAAACGGAGACTTTTATGAAAAAGTTTGACATTACAAAAGAAGCCCTTTGTGTTGATACACTAACTTACATTTGACACTGCAAAGACAACCGTTCTGCATCATCCTTGCTTTTATTATTGCCATCAATAAAGCTCTAGAACAATGCTTCATCAGCGTGGGTGCTTTTCTCAGTGAGTCGGTATTTTCCCATTGATAGCTATATGCTGCGCTCACCAGAACCAAATTCGAGGGAAATTTTAAAAATTATTCAGTACAATGGGGAACGAGACCATGAACGATGAAAACATGTATTTCCAAAAACGTTTGTACGGAACTAGTATATTTCATTGAAGTGTAGTTTACTCCTTACAATCGAGTTAATATTTTCTGAGAAAGTACATTGGTTTCTTTAATAGATGCTATGCTAGTAGTGTTATAAAATTAATGTACTCATTTATTCATCCATTACTTTCATCGGCATTATGCTACTTGAACACTTTTCATTTATTAGGCCTACTTATCCATTGCTCATATTCTGTATGTTCAAGAACATCTTTATAGAGGACGCTTAGTCTGATCAGTAACATTACGTCAATTATCGGGCCGTCAGAATTGAAGCCAACGGACACGTGTGACCGCCATATTGTTTGGGCTACAATATTGTAGACCGGTTGCTGTCTGTTATTTATCAAGTTCACTTAAAGTAAATGCAATGATTCATTGTTATTATTATTGTTATTATTATCATTATTATTATTTTAATTTATTGAAATGTTGAAATGAGTTGCAACAAAAATGAAGGTACGGACTTGGGGAAGAAATCATAAATCTACATATAAATGGCGGGACGAGTTTGACTGTGGTAAAGTTAGAAAAAATATTGTTTATGCAGAAATGTTGTTGGGCTCAGCTTCAAGAAGAACTGTTTTATGCCAAGAATAGGTGTGGAAATTTTGGCATGCCATTAAGAGAGGAAAGTTCCTCTAAATTTAACCTTCTCTGCCGCAGGCAACAAGGCACAGGGACATACTTTACAAAACTTGACATAAGTTACATTTGGGATGGATATCTCCACTCCAATGGCCTATGGAGTAACTCAAGAGTTAGCAGATCCATAAACTTCAAAGTAAAATTGCACTCAATATGGTTCATGAGGAAATTTCATAATTCCTGTTACGATTCTCTACAGTTGACATGTACTTAACATGGGAAGAGTAACTTCTGTTCATTTCAAATTTCCAATTACATTTTACATACAGGTACTAATTTTTACAGGCTTACATAATAATGTATGTATGTTTGTATGGTGGGTATTCAGCCCGAAGGCTGGTTGGATCCTCAACAGGTACACCATTAGCTGTCATCGATGGCCTAGGTGTCACTGAAGAGGCGTACTAGGGAAATAAGGAGTGAGGTAGTTTCCCGTTGCTTTCCTCACTGGGCCAGAAGTTGCTATTGCACATCAGTCTGCCAAGCCCACCGAAATGCGTACACCAACCGACCCTATGAGTGACATTTTCACACCATTCATAACAGGGACTGGCTGCATAAGGAATGGCATTACTAGCGTCACTCATACCTCAGCCACTTTCATATTGTCAAAGCCAAGTATAAGACTGAGACAGGTCAATGAAAGTAACAATTTTATTCTAGCCCATACCAGAAGACATAGTGCACTGTAAACACTACATCTTGCCAGCAAAGACCTTACATAATAATAATAATAATAATAATAATAATAATAATAATAATAATAATAATAATAATAATAATAATAATAATAATAATAATAATAATGTTTACGAGGCTTAGGATGTCTTTCATTTTCTCACAATTCATGCGCCCTTTTTTTAATCAAATTTGTTCGTGGCGTCGATCTCTGGAGATCTTTTGCCACTACTTTCACCATATGATAGGAACCTGCTTGTAACTGTAATTGCGGAAGTGTATAGTGTTGAATGTGAGGAAAGGAATGCTAAGGACGGCACAAACACCCAGTCCGCAGGCCAGGGATATTAATCATTTACAACGAAATACCCTTGGCCCGGCCGGGAATCGAACCCGGGACGGCTGGATGACAGGCCGACGCGTTGTCTCCTACACCGCGGGAACGGACATTCATGAGCCTTGACCATTCATTTGTGGATACAATGATTTTTCTTTCTATTTATCGGAACTATATTTCTCTCCTGTGGGCGAATATATATAGAAGAAATTTCTATTTCTCGTAGATCTTTCTCAATTTCAGTGAACCATGCCCCTTTGGTTTTCTTATCTTGAAAGTATGCTAATATCAGTTTAGATATCCTGTCGGGGCTCAGTCGTGTCACGTGGCTATAGAAGGCAATCCTTCTTTCTCGAATCGTGTCACTTATCTTCTCTACGTGCTTGTATAATTCGTGGTTGTGACGCCTTCTGTACTCGATGTTTTCTTTGATGGGATCCAGGATCTTTGTCAAATTCTTCCTATCTTCAGCCTCTAGTTTTTCCATTAGGCCTTTCTCGTTCATTGTAAGAGTCTCTGCCGCATACAGAGCCTCTAGTCGAATAACAGTGCAGTAATGTCTAATTTTGGCGTTTAAGGATATCGATCTCTCATTGTAGATGTCTTTAGTTAGTTGGTAGGCCATTTCCATTTTGTTAATGCGTGACACGAAGGCTTCTTTCTCAGATAGGTTAGGCTCTGTCCATTGACCGAGGTATTTAAACTCTTCTGTCTGCTTTCCTAGTCCGACCTCCAGTTCCCTTGCCGTTGATGTTATGTTTGTCATGAAGTGCGTCTTCTCAAAAGATATTTTATGCCCAGCTTTCAGTGCTTCAGTCTTCAGTTGGTTAAGCTGTTCTTCTGCCGTATCAATGGAGTCTGAAAAGATCACTAGATCATCTGCCAAGGCCTAGACAGTCGATTGTAAGATTCATATACTTGTAGCCTAGCCTTACCCCATTTTCTACCCCTGAACTTTTCATTTCTTTCCGCCATTCTCGGATGACCTTTTCTAAAACACAATTGAAGAGAAGAGGTGATAGCCCGTCTCCTTGTGTCACTCCTGTCTTGATTTCAAAGGCATCAGACATCTCTCCTCAGAACTTATTATTATTATTATTATTATTATTATTATTATTATTATTATTATTATTATTATTATTATTATTATTATTGAAATAAAGATCATCAGCCTGTTTCCACTAATTCTACCGCGTCAAGAATGAAATTAATGAGGCCCCCATCTAGCGGCGAGGCTACCGAAGCCTGTCGCACTCTTCCGCGGCAATGATTAATGACTGACAGATGAAATGAAATGATACTGGAGAGTGTTGCTGGAATTGGAATAAATTATGTTGGGGAAAACCAGAGTACCCGGAAAAAACCTTTCACGCTTCCGCTTTGTGCAGCACAAATCTCACATGGAGTGACCAGGATTTGAACCATGGAACCCAGCAGTGACAGGCCGGCGCACTGCCGCCTGAGCCATGGAGGTTCACTTATTATTATTATTATTATTATTATTATTATTATTATTATTATTATTATTATTATTATTATTATTATTATTATTATTATTATTATTATTATTATTATTATTTCCAATGAGGCCTGCTAAGGACCACGTGCCAATTTCAATTCAATTCTTCATACTGTGTTGTTTTCTCTTCCCTTCCTTCCAATATTCTTTCCTCCTTTCACTATGCTGTTTCCTTCTGTCCTCGGACCACTTCGCACCAGGCTTCTTGTTCAGTCTTCCTTGGAATCCTTCCATACTTATTACCCTCTTTCTAAAAATTTCTCTGTCCAAAGTTTCTTCTTCTCTTATATTATTTCTTTCTAAATCTTTCCTTACTTCTTGAATCCAGCTAGTTGTTGACTTTTTGTTAATCTGGAATCATCCATTCTGTAAATATGTCCGAAAAATTGCAATCTCCTTTTTCTTATGGTTTCTGTTATGTTTTCTATGTTCCTGTATATTTCATCATTAGATCTTAATTTCCATACTTCTGTTGTTTTCACAGGGCCTAAGATTTTTATCATGATTCTCCTTTCTAGTACCTCAAGTTTATCTAATCTATAGTTTAATACCAGGCATTATTATTATTATTATTTTTATTACTGGGATACCGTGGTGGACAGAGGTGAAAGAATGTGCGGGTATGAATGGGTCTATCTAAGACAGTCAAAAGATTAATTAAAAACTCTAAAATAAGCGTTATGTTTCTTTTCTCGGTTATCTTTTGGTTTTTTCAAAGACAAACTTTATAATTCAGGTACAAAAGTTCATAAGATAGGCTAACAATTTTAGAATATCGAATAACAACAACCTTGAGCTTGAAGCTCCCTAATTATACATTCTCCATGCACGGTGAGGCTCCTTTCAAAAATAAAGTCAAGGAGACGAACCTCCCAATTACTTTTACAGAGTAGTCAAAATATGCAGTGTTTCAAGAACACCTTTTGCTCCACAAAATTATCGAGGAGATTACTCTCCAAACATTATAGCACACCGGCCTTCCAAAGGCACCATTTAAACATTACAGAGAAGGAGCGTCTTTGCTTTATTAAAATTTTACACTTGGAAACCTAGTTCCAGAAAGGTCCAGGCCTATCAAAGGGACAACCTACATTTTACAATTCAAACAGTATTCACTGTCTTAGACACTCAACAGTCTAACCTCTCAACATAAAAGAATGAAGTTGAATTTTATAGGGCCATTGTGGAAAACAACAGGTTAAAGTTACTGACCCAAAAATCAAAATGGTATGGAGGCGGACATTTGTACTCCTTGAAATTTGCAATTAAAAGAATAAAAGCCTGTTTGGGCTTCTGACCCGGAGTTACAGAGGCTAAGCCTATACTACCGCGGTGACTAGATGGAGATAATATTTAAATTACAAAGACTTCAAACTGAAACAAGTTACGAAATCTTAGTCACCTCAAAATCAAGTTGATAGGGAATGCGAGAGGGTATCACACTCTCTATTCGCTGATTTCGGATATGTTCTATTAACTTGTTTGAAAGTTACATTTTAGAAAATTAAAGATACATTAGTGAAGATTGGAAACCTTCCCCTCGAGCTAGCTTTCAAAGACTATCACTTAAATAGAACGGCCATTACCTTGATCTGATGGATTACTCTGCGATGGACGAGGCTCCCCGCCTCCTTTACAAACACATACACTAGACTGGAGCGAAGAATAAGACAACTTCGTCGAAAAATGTGCCAGTTTTTATATCCGAGAGGAAAGATCCAGAAAACTCTAGGCTAAGGCCCGACACACCCTCAATTTCCATTGGGTAATTCAATAGATACAAGATAGATGTAATTGGCTGAAAAATAAATATACAAAAATTTATATTCGCCAGCATCCAACGTTGGCGGGTAGAGATAGAAGTGTTGAAAACTTTAACACACCCAAAACAAACAATAAATAATTCAGTTTAGTAAACCTTAAAATAACAAACCACTTTGCAATCTTAATAGTCCCTCTTCACACTAGAGGGCATAACATAAGTTTTTTCGTAGAGGCGTCTGTAGAGAAAAGTTCAAACTTCTTGCGCTAGTAGTTGCGAGTTTTAGTTTTAAGATGGCATTTTCCGAGGCGCTTCATTTAAGTGAACGGTGCGGATGTACCTCCCGGTACAATCATTATTATTATTATTATTATTATTATTATTATTATTATTATTATTATTATTATTATTATTATTATTATTATTATTATTATTATTATTATTATTATTATTATTATTATTATTATTATCTGCAAGAGTCTCTTCTATTTTTGTTCATACTGTCTTCTCGTTATCCCGCTATTTTAATTTATATAATGGTTATAGAATCAAGCGAGTGTCTGCGCCGTTTGGGTCACGCACCATGTGTTTATCCCTTCCTGTACACAGAACAGCAAACTACACGAAACCATTCACCGTTACCGCAGCCCGACAATGGAATCTCTTACCAGTGGACGTCAGAAGCATGTCCAGCAGCTTAGCTTTTAAACATGCCTGTGTCGAAATACTAGGTAAACATGCATGAATCATTAAATTATGACCTTAAAACACCTACTCCTACCGCCTCTTCATCGTCATTTCCCTCTTCCTTTCACAGATAATCTTCTTCTTCTTCTTCTTCTCCTTCTTACTAATCCTTCTCTTCACCTCTCAATTGAAGGCAATATTTCGGTGTACTGTAGAAATATATATATATTTTCTAAACTTTTTCTTAATTTTAGTTATAGTACTCATTATTCATAATTATATTCTTAATGTACTCTACGTACGATTTTTATTATATAGATGATATGATCTTTTTCTTAAGTGTGATTACTTTTGTTAATGCTATTATTGTTATTGTTGTTCATATTATCATATTATTGTCATCAGTAGTTATTATTAAGTGTTCTAGGTTAAGACTGGTTAAGTGTAAAGGGCCCCATACACGCGCAGACTTAGTCGGAGGTAAGTCTGCGCAAACCAGTCTCTTCAGACATGTCTCTGTGTGTATGGCCGATAAGTCTGCCGACAAGAAGTCTGCAGGCAAGTCTCTAACATTCTGGCGCTGCTTGAATTCAGCCGGAGACTTTGCGACGAAAGCGCTATCTCAGAGTTGCGGCAATAAATGTAAACGTGGTAACCTACAAATATGAAAACTGAAATTTTTTTTTGCGCATTTTTTTCGTGCAGAGCGCTACATTATGTCCAAATAACAACTCATCTTCTATACCGACTATCTACTCGTAATTAATTTCAATCCGTATATATTTTTCAGCCATCCGAAGCGCAAAATCGTAAACAGAAAACAACTGAGCGCGTCGTATTCAACTTATTCGGTGAATAATCATTTAGTCTGAGCGTGTGTGTGCAACTGCATACTTCCGACTTACCTCCCGGAGGCAAGTCTGTGCAGGTAAGTATTCCAGAAGTCTGCGCGTGTATGGGGCCCTTAAGAAAGGGAGTACATCCCTAACTTTGCCAGGATAAATAAAACATATTATTATTATTATTATTATTATTATTATTATTATTATTATTATTATTATTATTATTATTATTATGTGTCAGTTTGCATTAGGGAGAGAGTGGGTTCTCGAACACCACTGTCGGCAGGCTTGAAGATGGGTTTCCGTGTTTTCTTATTTTCACACCTGGAAAATGATGGGGCTGTACATTAATCAAGACCACTGTCACTTCCTTCCCAAGACCTATTTGCGTCGGTGCGAAGTAAAGCGATTTGTAAAATTTTTAACAAAAAACATTATCTCCTTTCTTTTTCCCATCTTCAAAATATACCATCAATTGAACGCATTAACGTTCAAAACTCAAGCATCATTCACTCAATTATAATAGAGTGGAAATTAGTAAAATTAATTTTCCACTCCAACAAACTTCATTTTAAACTTGTTTACCAATATCTTGTTATTTCCAGTTTCTCGTGCGAACGAAGCTCTTTCTTCCATTTCATTCACTCAGGATATCACAATTGCTAAAAAGGAGAAACAGATTTGATGGATATGACAGAGATTGCGGAGATGTGGGATGTCGTCTAACTCGATTATAAGAGACGTCTTTCAGTGCAAGGAGCACTTAAAGAGAATATGTTCTCTTCTTCCATGTACACTCGTCAGCCGTGTGATCTATATACAACTGTGACAGCATTCAAACTTCTCACACACTTTCTGAAACCTACAAGGGCCCATCCCACAAGAAAATAATTATAATGTTGTTCAATTGTTAATAGAATGCCCTCGTACGTCTCTGAATACGTATCGTTCTGCGCCACGAATATTGTAGTTCTTGTACGTTGGTTTGACCCATTTTAGATGCGAATCAGTTACTCGAGAATACTTTGTTAAAGTTCAATCTTGGTTCCTGTTTGTAGACTGAATGCTGAAACAGAAACCCCTACGTTTTCCTTATTCTGTACTGATGAAGTAATGTATTTGAAGACATTGGCTAGTATTAATTGCAAGAAGTAATTTGAAGTATTGCCAGCGTCCATACCATGATGAATATACCGGTTCTCGTTCGATCACAACAGTTAAACAATATTGGGTATGATCGGTACTTGGATAGGTAACCACTTGGTAACACCACATGCCGTAACCCCACTGTCGGCAGCCCTGAATGTGGTTTTCCGTGGTTTCCCATTTTCACACCAGTCGGTACCTTAATTTAGGATACGACCTCTTCCTTCCACTCCTAGCCGTTTCCTATCCCATCGTCGCCATAAGACCCATGTGTGTAGGGGCCTACAATAAGAAAACCACTTGCCGTTGTCTCAGTTCCCTTGCCGGCCACGCGGCGTAGCGGTACCGCGCCTGCCTCTTATCGGGAGACCCGGGTTCGGTTCCCGGGCAGGTCATGGATATTTACCTGGACCTCAGGGCTGGTTAGAGGCCCACTCAGCCTACGTGGTTACAGTTGAGGAGCTATGTGAAGTTGAGATAGTGGGCCCGATCTAGAAAGCCAAGAATAACAGCCGAAAGGATGTTTCGTACTTACCACACGACACCTCGTGATCTACAGACCTTCGGGCTGAGCAGAGATCGTTTTGGTAGGCCATGGCCTTTCTGGCCTGTTGCGCCTTGGGGTTTGGTTTTTATTGATGTGACAAGAACAATTATTACCTATTACGACAAGGAAAGATACGAACTTACGAGTACCATATTAAAACATTCATTGTCTGTAACTCGTGGGAGAGAGGTGATGAACATATGACGTGTCGTATGTTTCACAACGGTGCATACACAAAGTTCAATAAGTAGCGTCAGAACCACTACAAGTAATGAATGCAGCAATGTGTTGCACGGACGGTATTTCTCCATAATAGTAGAAAACAATTATTGCCATACTGCCATCCTTCTTTATAAAGTTTGTGTCCATTCATCAAATTGTGGGTATAGAATTGAGAAAACCTTTATACAGGTGGATATATTGTGTAATTGCTTATTTGTTAAGATGAAGGTTGGAATCGCTGCAAGATAATTCCTTGAATAATACGGAATAATCTCCCACTTACTTGATAATTGCTTTCCTAATGGCCGTTTCTATTCCAGTTGTCTTTATTTTTAGATTTTTTAGATTAAATTATTCCATTAAAATAATACAACTACATGATGACAAAAGCTTGGATGTTACATGGTATAACCAAATGTAAGGTCTGGTTTTAAGTACATTCCAGATCATAGAAATAAAAGTTAATTAGGAATAACCACGCCATCCTGAAGCCTTATACGCAGCAGGAACCGGAGTACTTAAGAGATTAAAAATGGTGGAACGAAAGATTCTCAGGAAGATATTGGAACCGCGAAGAACAAAGGAAGGTCAGTTTAGAAGACGAACGAACCAAGATCTGTATACCAACACAGAGAAGATCTCGGACATCTTACGGAAAAGGAGGAGCGTGGTCTTCGGATACATCCTGAGAATGGACCAGGGGAGGTTGACACTGCAAATAATACAATGTCTTACGAACAAGTGAACCAAATTACGCTGGATCCAACAGGTATAAAGGGATCTAGAAGAAACGGGAATGCAGGAACCAGAGATATATACAACTGAGTGATTTTTAAATCAAAAGTTCGGTCTTGCATAGGTTTTCAAGACAGAACTGGTTTCAGAACAAAATCATCATGGACAGAATAGCGAAGAAGGTTGCAAAGTATTAGAATGAAAGAATAATGGACGAGGAGAAAGACCAGAAGAAATGAAGCTGGTGCGAATTAACGTGGTCCTCAGATGTCCAAAACAAAAAGAAGAAAGAAAAGTAATAACTTCGAAAAACTGGTTAGTATGAAAGCGTTTCCTTTCCTGGCGTTATACATGGATTCTATACTTGGAGGCTGAAGGTACCCTTGCTATAATTGTTGTGGTACGTATGTGTTGATACTGGTTATCCAGTGCACTACATAAGAAGCTGAATTGATCATTAGTGAAAACATTACATTACATTATATTCCCTATAGTTCACGCTTGCCCTTTCTTTCTTGCAACAGAAAAATGGACGATTCGTGAAATTTACTGAAGTAAAGCTGGGAATTCTTCAAAAATACTCGTATACTCGTATATACCAACTAAATATAAAGCAATATTTTGGCTTGTTGGAAAGTCTGAAGTCACAAATACAGTGCAATCGGAATCGATCGAGCAAATCACCAGGATGTAAAACACACATCAAGATTAACGCGTCATTGTTATAACGAAAATGTTTACCAAATCTCGACATTTTTCGCCTTTTTCAAACGGGACATTGGCTCAGTGTCGATCGTAAATGGCTATAATTACAAATAAAAATAGCATAACGGATGTATATAATGAAATCATCCATATGAGCGAGAAGCATAATATATCTATGCATTTATAGTATATAAAATATTTCCCGCAAACATTGTTCATGATTAATGATAATATTACGTCCAAAGTTCCCATCAGTTGCTTACTAAGTGTTCCAAGTTAATATCGCTGTTTAGGCGTTCATCAATATCCACGATGAAGTCAAAATGTCAAATCAGCTGGCAAAAACATTCTAATCTAGCACCAGTTCAGTGAAGCAACTACAATTGCTGTGGTATATATGTTTCGGTATAATCTATCTCAGAGACTATCCCAGTGTGGCCGAGCTGGCTTGTGTTAAATGCAGGCAGCTTATGTGCCTCACGGTCAAGCGAGAAAGTGACTGGACTCGCATGACACAGGAACAGTGACGTTTGATTGTGACTAAGAAATTCTCCTCACACCATTTTCATCGACGGGCTGAGTGGCTCAGACGGTTAAGGCGCTGGCCTTCTAACCCCAACTTGGCAGGTTCGATCCTGGCTCAGTCCGGTGGTATTTGAAGGTGCTCAAATACGACAGCCCCGTGTCGGTAGATTTACTGGCACGTTAAAAAACTCCTGCGGGACTAAATTCCGGCACCTCGGCGTCTCCAAAGACCTTAAAAAGTAGTTAGTGGGACGTAAAGCAAATAACATTATTTACATTTTCATCGAAATTTGGATTGGAGTACAGCATCAGACAATACACTATAATAGCAAGAAAAACCTGTGTTCAAATAATCGTGTTTTATTTATGATGCGCTTGATATTAATAGACATGGTTTTATTTTCCTATATTAAAATAAATCTGACACGCGACAATTTTTGTTACATATACAGTCCCTCAAATAAATAAGTTCATGGTATTGTAGTTATTACCAAAATACATTTCACCTCCCATGAAGAAAAATAAAACCCGTGGTTACACACACAACAAACGTTGTATCTATAGGTTAAAGTTCTTTTTCTGATGAAAGTGTATCTGCGAGGCACTTTTACAACACCATGCGCTCATCGTTCGTATTTTGAGTGACTGTTCAGAGATAAAAAGTTTAAGCGTGCAACCTACGATTTACTATTTCTTGGATATTAATGACAGAATTTCCACTAAGGAAAGTTAAATTCCCGTTATACAGCCAGTAAAATGTAATACCTTACTCAAAACGTTTTATACTCGATTTTTCACAGTTTACTAGTGTTTTCTAACTATCCATGTTCATTGAGTTTATGAAAATAGTATTTGCAACTTAACTTCAGCCATTTATATTCGGTCGTCCCCTATAACAATATCATGCTAATGAGTGTTCTTTTCTGTTGTGGCGTTTTACATTCTATCTTTTCGATATAAGAGATTGCCCACGGTCCACTGCTTGCATTCAAAGAAAAAGTTCTTCCCACTGGATCTCTTCAGTTAAGATTCAGCGAGGCCCTCTTTTTTTCATTAGTTTCTGCTTCCATTTTCAACTCGAGTATCGCTGGAATGAATGAGTCTGACTGACAGATTTTCGCCCTCCATTGCCCTTCACGGCTTGTGACATAACCACGTCACTGTGGCTCAAGTAAACACTCTCTCTCTCTCTCTCTCTCTCTCATGCTGTGTGCCCGCGAGGCAAGAACCCGAAGCCCAGCATAAGCAAGACTGATCAATCCAGTGCCCGTGGTTAGTAGAATGTGTTGCGGGTTAGCATAAGTCAGCACTATGAGGCGCACTTGAATGCACTTTGTCGTCTTCAGAGAATGTGTTGCGGGCTAGTATCGATGCTCGGTCGGAAGCAGAGTGAATATTCGTGTCATTTTAGGCCTGTAATTCAGTGGAAGTCGGTCTTAAGTGAATCACCAAAAGTAAAAAGAAAAAGAAACCCTGTCGCGCTACAACCTTGATAGGTCTCGGCCTATCAAAATGCTCAGCTCGATCGCCTGCAGATTACGAGGTGTGCGTGGTCAGCGTCATCACGACCGTTGACCGTTATTCTTGGCTGCGTAGACAGGGGCTCCTGTATCACCAGATACCTCCTCGATTGTTCTTACCAACCTTCAGATCCAGATGAAAAATCTCTCACTTCTCCGGGAAGCGAACCTGGGACTTCCCTATAAGATGTAGGCTCAATACTTCTAGATGGCAAGGCTGGCAATAATAATAATAATAATAATAATAATAATAATAATAATAATAATAATAATAATAATAATAATAATAATAATAATAATAGTACCGAGCGAGTTGGCCGTGCGGTTAGGGTCGCGCAGCTGTGAGCTTTCATTCGGGAAAGAGTGGGTTCGAATCCCACCGTCGACAGCCCTGAAGGTGATTTTATATGGTTTCCCATTTTTACACCAGGCAAATGCTGGGGCTGTGCTTTCATTAAGGCCACCGCCACTACCTTCCCAATTGCCGCCCTTCCGTCGCCGAAAACCTTCGATGTGTTAGCGCAACGTTAAACAAGTATAATAATAATAATAATAATAATAATAATAATAATAATAATAATAACCTAGAAAATTTGTCCGATTCCGTGGCTAAATGGTTGGCATCCTCGACTTTGGTCCAATGGGGCACGCGTTCGATTCCTGGTCGGGCTGAAGATTTTAATTTCCATTGTTTAATTTCTTTGGATGGGGTTCTAGGTGATGTGGCATCTTTAGAATTTTCCTTATGTGGGGCCCCATCCTCACAGTCGCGGAGGTAGCCTACAGAGCGTCAGTTCGAAAAACCTGCACTAGGCCACTACGGACGCCACACGTCATTGTTATTATTATTATCCTGAGAGTTGGCCGGCATTTCGGATCACGTAGCCGTGAGCTTGCGTTCGGGAGATGGTGGGTTTGAATCCCATCGCTGGCAGCCCTGCAGATGATTTACGTGGTTTCTCACTTTCACACCAGGCAAAATCCCGTATCGCAATTAATGTCACGGCCGCTACCTTCCTAATCATAACCCTTTGTCATCTTTCCATCGTCCAAAACCTTCTATGTGTTGGTGCGTCGTTAGTACATTAATAACAATAATGTATTGTTAACATCATTTGAGAAAAGATGAGAACCAGTGATTCCGAAAATTTACCACGTTGCATGCTGAAGTGTGGAAATGTCGAAATATCTGGAATATCACACTAGAGTGTCATCAGTTTACATAAATGCAATGGTACACAGCAGTTCTTATTACTATATTGTTTTCATTCCTTCGCTGAAAGGGGAGGCGGGATTCTTAGACGGTGACGCCGTCTCTCAGGCCAGGAGATTTGTTACGGTGAAGGAGAAGGTCAGAGAAGTGAGGAAGTTGACGTGGCCTATACTAGGAACTGTCGTGGAATTCACCTTAATGCAGGAGAATGGGAAACCACGGAAAACTATTCTCAGGACAGCCGACGGTAGGTACCAGCCCCTCTCCGTCTCCCGAATACAGAGTCGTAGAGCCACGGTAGAGCCATCTCTTCCAGTCCTCTGCTCGGTTTGTTTAGTCAGAGTGCAGAGCTGTCGGACCACGGATCAGGGGTGGCCACCTGTAGGCCTGAGCCAATTCTGCAACCGCCGACAACAGTTCTTGTTGTGTCGTATCATATGTACTGCCACCAAGGCTGCAGCGGTCCGAAACTCAGCCAATGCATGTGTTCAAACCAGTGTAGCGGCGGGAAGTGCCCAACGTTATACCTTAGGAACTATACGGGGTGTATCAGAACTATACCGACAAAAAATCTGAGATTCGCTTCATTTGTTAAAAACTATGGTGCATAGGAAATTTTTATTTTCGAGAAAATGAGGTTTCTTTGTTACCTCCGGACGAACTCACCGTATTTGCTATGACAGCACGACATCGGCTTCAGGGAAGAGAACGAGAGGGAGGAAAAGGGGGGGGTGTATGATGGAGACAGACATAATGCTCCGTGCGCGTGCACAAGTTTATTAAACAGCCGTAACTGCACACACAGTATAAGAACACACTGTAATTAAGACAGACTTGTCAGTCAAGGAATGCACCAGATCGTCTGTTGGTCACAATAATATTCTTTATTATTTCACATGTGATTCTACCGCCTCATTATTGTGTGTTCCTTCACTCACAACATTGTAAATGGGATGAAATACTGAACGAAAGAGTCAATACACCCAATGGTTTGATCACAGTAGATGTTCAATATGCCCCCCTGCTACTTCGATGCACAGTTCACGACGGTGTAGAAGAGACCTTTAGACTCTGTTCAGGATACGCGGTGTGTCAGAAGCGACCTGGAAAGCTGTCTGTATTCTTGGTATAAGTTCATCTTCTCTTTCTAAGGGGTTCGCATTGGTGTAGAATAAGCTCTACAGTACCTACTGGGACTGGGAAGCGACTACCTGAAACGAACGAGAAACTTGTGCATTACCTCTGTCTCCCACTTTCCTCCTCTGACGCGCAACAACAGGCAGCGACTGGCTCTCTGGCATAGCAAATAGGGAAGCTCGTCAGCTTGAATCGCGCACCCAGAAGTAACATTACTTTCTAGAAAAGAAAATTCTTCTCTGCCAATGTGATTGCAGCATCGTTCTCGGCATAACACGAAGAGCATCCCTGATATTTTTGTCGGTATAGTTCTCGTACACCCTATATAGCGGTGTGGGCCGCCTACCGAAGTTGAAATTTGACAATCATTGCCTCAATGCTCGTCTTAATGGCCTCTTCCAGGTCACTGATGTTTGACATCTTACTCTAAGTATTCTTCCAAGACAACGGGACAGTCCCTCTCCTGTCCCCACCTGTTTTTCATTCATTTTAAATGTCTTCTGTAAGTAGTCCATGTCATATTTTGTTCCAGGAGCTATCGCCTACCTGACACCCTTCACAGACAGTTATCGGCGCACCTTATTGTCTGACTGGCTCGAAGTACTGGAAAAAAAGAAAGTGCCCCATACACCCAAATGTAATCCTGTGTCTGTGATGGGTGAACCTGTGCAAATCCGAGGTTGGCAGCTCAATGGTCTCCCTCGAGACTCCTTGTCGATTGAAAATGCTGTACTTGTAATGAACTCCAAACGCTGGCCTCTCTTCATTGATCCCCAGGGACAGGCCAATCGTTGGGTACGGAATGAGGTAAGTATCTGCACTCACAAGTGAATAATTTTGACGCTAACAAAGAAGTTTCAAAACTGTTTCTTTTTTAGTTTTTTCAGTTTTGTTCTCCCCATGCAACCAGCCGCGGTTTGTTTTTATGTTTTATACTTATTAATGAAACTAATTTTATATTACACTAGCTGTACTACCCGGCGTAGCCCAGTTGGTTCAGAATGTTTACTTTTAAGATTAGTATCACCAGTTAGTTATGTTAAAGTGAATTTTTATAGAATTCCATTCTGGGATATGGATTTTTACCATCTGTTATATAGTTTTAGAGTTATTTAGATGTGTTTGATTTCAAGTTTTAAATGATTTCATTTTTGAGTAAATTTTTATCCTTATGGAAGCTCGAATTGATTGGGAAGTATTTGAACCTTTCAAAAAGATAATAAGTGATAACTTCATGTATTTATCAGTCACGCTATAGATATGATCTACACGATTTCAACTGTCATTGAGAGTCTCACCAATCAGCCTTGAGACCCCAAACGCAGAGGATTCAACACTAATCTCGGTCCCTTTATACTATTCACTACAAAACCCCTTTCAGTGTACCGTCCCAGTGGAGGCTGAACGTCGACTTAAACGATATTCAGGGGGTCACAACAATGATTTTTTTTTTTTTTTTGCTAGTTGCTTTACGTCGCACCGACACAGATAGGTCTTACGGCGACGATGGGAAAGGGAAGGGCTAGGATTGGGAAGGAAGCGGCCGTGGTCTTAATTAAAGTACAGCCCCAGCATTTGCCTGGTGTGAAAATGGGAAACCACGGAAAACCGTTTTCAGTGCTGCCGACAGTGCGGTTCGAACCTACTATCTCCCGAATACTGGATACTGGCCGCACTTAAGCGACTGCAGCTATCGAGCTCGGTAACAATGAATTCGACATTAATATAGGTTATTTTTTATTATTTTTAAATAATGGAAAATGTCAAGCCCTCCCATTCCCCACCCCCAGCGGGGATTGGTGTTTTATCTCCATAGTATTTTTTTTAGATGGTAAGTCACATATGTACCAAGATTTGTTGAGAGCTATTTTGGAACGTACCCACATACACCCATATACGGCGGTTATTTTTACATTCATTTTCATCCATTCTCAACCTCCATACCAATTGCGGTGAAGTATGACTTATCCATCCAGAGTGTCACAGTTCAACTCAGCGAACTCGTAAACATTAATATCAGTCGTTTTCGTCTATTTTTATATTTCACCACCTCCACGAGGAGTGCTACTGGTGTTTTACCCAATAGTATTTTTTTCAGATAGTAAGTCATATGTGTACCAATTTTGTATGAGGGCTATGTTGGAAGATACATACACAGAACAACGCCCGTAGTATCAATATTCGTCTCACTATTCCACACTATTTTCGATTATTTTTACATCTTAGCCCTTCCCACCCCACCCCATGGCGTGCTAGGTCTACCATACCTCCTCGCAGTTTGTCTCACGATAGTAAGTCATAAGTGTACCAAGTTTGGCTGAAATCTCTCCCGTAGTCCAGAAAACTATGGATTCAACACTAATATCGGTCGTTTTTAGTTATAATTATATTTCGCCCCCTTCATTGGGGCTTCCAGGGGTGTCTTGCCCCCGCAGTATATTTTACAGATAGTAGATAATATATGTACCAAGTTTAGTTGACACCTATGCTGGAACATACATACAAACACCCAAAATCTCGGTCATTTGCACATTTTCTTATCTTCACCTCTTCTCACAACCCTACTTAGTGGGGCTCAACTTGGACTTAAACGACATCCGGAGTGTCACTATTTATTTCAGCGATCCCGAAAAGTATGGATTCGACACTATTTTTGATTAATTTTATGTCTAACTCCCCCCACCCCCCATCCAAGGTTGCTGAACTCACTTCAATAGGGAACACTACGAAATTCTTATCTCTTAATGCTGAACATGGACTTTTAAAAATCCGGAGTGTCACTATACATCTCAGCGACCCCGAAAACTATAGATTCGTCACTATTTCCGATTAATTTTATATCTCATTACCCCTCGCCCCCACCCCAAAGGGTGATGAACCTTGAATTTAAAAAATTTCGGAGTGCTACTATTCATCTCAGCGACCCCGAAAACTATGGATTCGATACTATTTCCGATTATTTTTATATATCATTCCCCCTCGTCCCCGCCACCCCAAAGGGCGATGAACTTGGACTTCAACAAATTCTGGAGTGGCACTATTCATCTCAACCACCCTGAAAATGATGAATTCGGCTCTATTTTCTATTATTATTATTATTATTATTATTATTATTATTATTATTATTATTATTATTATTATTTCCCACTCCCCCTCGCTACCGCCCCAAAGGGCCTGAAATTGGACTTTAAAATCTGGAGTGTCACTATTGATCTCAGCGACCCCGAAAACTATGAATTCAACACTATTTTCGATTTTTTTTTTTTGTAACTCGGCCCCCAAGGTCCCCTCCTTTAACGGTACTTGTGGTGTCTTTCCCCCACGAGGTTTTTTCCTGATACTAAGTCATAAGTGTACCAAGTTTGGTTGAAATCGCTCGAGTGGTTTAGGAGGAGATGCAATACATACATACCCACCTATAGACCTATAGATTACATAGACTCGCCTTTGCTCGTTGAGAACCCCCAGTTGCTCTTCGTTACTCTTGTCATTCCATTGTTGATATTCTATATTTTTAACAGTTTCTTAAATATTTTACACGTCTAAAACACAGCCACATTCTTCAAAATGGGCAGACCTACCAATGTTGCTACTATGACATGAAAGTACATCTCGATCACGGCATGTTGGATTGCTATTTCAAAATAATAAGCATAAGAATGCACCTCCTATCAAAAAAGGTATTTTGTAAGTCATTGCGGCGTGTTTTCATCCTCCTATATACAGCAAATATTATCCTCATCACAACGCGCAGGTCAGCTACGGGAGTCAAATCACAAGACCTACACGTGGAGAGCCGAACATGTCCTCGGGCACTCCCGGCACTAAAAACCATACGCCATTTCATTTATCGGACTATCATGATATAGCGTAAGCTGCTGTCGCCTAGCGACAATCTGTCCATCAAGTCGATCCAATCTTGGTGCGGCTTTGCAATTTAATCAACTTACATAAAATTACTCATAATAATAAAACTACCTTACCGATCTCGTTCAAACCATTCTGTAATCCCTTTCAGATGTAATAAGAACAAATTGTGAAAATTTCAGCGAAATCGGTCCAGTAGTTTTTGAGTCTATTAACGTCAAATATACCAACATCCAATTTTATATATATAGATTTACTTCCATACGTAATTTTTAATTAATATGATGATATTTTTTAATTTGATAGATTAACAGCAAGACTGGTAATCTACCGTATTTCTCCGAATCCAAGACGGCCCTGAATGCAAGACGACCCCCACGTTTTTCTTCAAAAAATTAAATCAGACTTAAAAAGTGCTTTGTAAAATCATATGAATGCTTTCCTTGTACAGTACGCATTATTAGACTATATTTGTCTTCATACCAACGCCGAACATTGGCTTTAGTTATACCGTAGTTTTTTTGCGGCTGCACAATTATTCTTTATTTCCGCGGGTTTAATAACCATTAACTTAAAGTTGGCATCATAATATCAAAGAGAACTCGTTGAAAATTTGGCGGCAATACCTGTTCCACACGTCTCTACAATACGACGATCCATTAGGTTGCATTTTTTTTTCAAGTTGCCTTACGTCGCACCGACACAGATACGTCTCATGGCAACGATGTCAGGAAAATATTCCTGCTGTCTATAAAAGTGTTACTTTTACTAAACGTCAGGTAAAATCGGGTGCCGCTACACGCACATTTTGCTTGCCGGGTTCGGCCGACTTGGCGGCTAGTGATGTATAGGCCTAATAACGACGCAGACGTTAAAGGTTAACGAACGAGTTTATTGCGCCGTGGTATGGCCATTCCGCTTTTGCGTTTTTCGCGCAGATACCTCACAATTTCATCTTCGACTTCTTTAAATCGTCCTTGTTGCGGACCATTGAATGCATTTCTTGTATATTACGCATTTTTAAGCTACCTTTGTCTTCGCGCTAACGCCGAATATTGGTTTTAATTAGGCCCATGCAGTATTTTCTTGCGGCTGTACAATTATTCTTCATTTCCGCGTGTTTAATAACCATTAACTTAAAATGGCATCATAGTATCGACGAGAACCCGTTGAAAATTTGCCGGCAATATCTGTTCTACGTATTTTCACAATACGACGATCCATCACGAAAATATTCCTGGTGTCTATAAAACTTAATTTTACTTATCGTCAGGTAAAGCAGATGCGTTATAACTCTGCTACTGAGTGGCCGTGGCCTTTCTAAGAATTCGAAGTCTCGCATGTTTTGATGATATTCTGCTGATTTGAAAAACGTTTTTGTAGAGGCTAATAGAATGCCATTCCCTGTTCACTATTTCCCGAGATCCAGTGACGTTACACAGAGGCACTGTACAACCGGTTGCCACGGCAAGCCATGTATAATAAACATGCGGACGTAGCGGACGTAGATTGCCAACGAGTTATGTGCGCGCGCTCTGGGGTATGCATACCGTGGTAGCTGCCGATGGTGTTCATTACTGTTAGATCGCGAATGCAAGACGACCCTTGATTTTTCACATGAAATTTTGAGATAAAAACGTCGTATTGAATTCGTAGAAATACGGCTCAACAACTACAAGATCTTCACTGTCATGGAATATCTTCTTGATGATGATGATTCTTGTTGTTTAAAGGGGCCTAACATCTAAGGTAATCGGCCCAAGAATATCTTCTCTCAGCTGAGCAAAAAACTTACATAACTTAGTATACATTATGTAATTACATCTTTATCCTCTCTGCATTTTGTTTTATTGTGCGATCATCTTACTGGAGTGAGAAAGAGCAGCAAACTCTTCTACCTTAACGGGATTTTATTTTAACCCATCAACTTCGGTGGGATGGTTTTCGCTTTCAGGGGTCGTCTTGTGACGGATTGATGATTCTTTTTTTTTTGCTAGTGGCTTTACGTCGCACCGACACAGATATGTCGTATGCCGATGATGGGATAGGAAAGGGCTAGGACTGGGAAGGAAGCGGCCGTGGCCTTAATAAAGGTACAGCCCCAGCATTTGCCTGGTGTGAAAATGGGGAAACCACGGAAAACCATCTTCAGGGTTGCCGACAGTGGGGTTCGAACCTACTATCACCCGAATACTGGATACTGGCCGCACTTAAGCGACTGCAGCTATCGAGCTCGGTGATTGATTATTCAATCAATTAAGGCTGCTTCCATTCCCATCCGAGTGGGTGGTGCGGGCCACCTAGAGAGCAACACCTCTCTCTTGCCAGATATAGTTTTTTTTAATGTTTTGCTTTCATTAGTCTCTTGATGGAATATGGGTGCGGGAAAGGGTGAGAGGAGAGCAGCCGTGGCCTATCAAGGAACTGTGTCAGCATTTACCTTAGTGAGGTGTATGGGAAACCACAATAGTATAATTTGGAGCGAACACCGTCTACTGATCGTAAGTGTTAAACTTCATAAAGTAATGGATCTCCATCTATTAATATATTAACCGCTAGCAGGTGGTTCCAGTATGTCTAAATTGTTTCCAGCTAATAAACCTATTTGCTGGCCCCGTGGTGTAGGAGTAGCTTGCCTGCCTCTTTCTCGGCGGCTCCGGGTTTCATTCCCGGCTATATCAGAGATTTTTACCTGGATCTGAGGGCTGGTTCGAGGTCCATTCAACGTACGTGATTACAATTGAGGAGCTATCGGACTGTGAGATGGCGTCCCGATCTAGGAAGCCAAGAATAACGGCCGAGAGGATTCGTCGTGCTGACCACATGACACTACATAATCTGCAGGTATTTGGGCTGAGCAGAGGTCGCTTGGTAGGCCAAGGCCCTTCAAGGGCTCTAGTGCCATGGAGGGGGGGGGGGTTGCATGCATCTCAGAATAACAGTAAAAATCAGTTGTGCAGACTAAGTCTTGCAAACGAGGTAAAGCAGTTTGGCCAACTCTTTTAAAAATGTACTTTTATAAGAAAAATAGTCCCAACATATCCCTACACATTCTACACGTGCGGGTGACGTAATTTCTCTAGCGTGAGAATGAGAATCACCACCTGTTTCTCCACGTGCGTCTCTGGTCAGAGATAAAAAATGTAGCTAGAGCTCATGACTTTTTATTTATATGGGACCTCATGTAAGGATTTTAGGACACTGGCTCCTTATGACTCAAAGGTCATGGGTTCAATATAAAGTACTAGGTATGTTAAAATCAGTCTTTCTCGAGCTAATGCATTACTTATTTTGTTGCGTGCATGATGTCATGTCGACGGTAAGTCTCTACCTTGTGAACTCCAATATTTCCCAGGACTTGCTTTTCTGCAAGTTTAGCGTGATAATTAATGACTTTTGTATTGTAGGTTCAACGGCCCCCTGCCCTTTCGAATATTAGCTTAATAGTAACAGTTGCCTTTGTGTTACACTTCCTACTTTTGATTTGCATCATTGAACTCTAGCCTGGCTCTCGTCTCTTACAGCCTTAACAGTCAATGGAATACTGTTTTATTGTACGTTTCATCTTTCCTATTCAGTCTGTGCACTTTAGCTACACCTTTTTTGCCCTCACACCTTGTTATTTTGTAATTTTTCATTCTTAATTATCATTCTCAAGAGTAACTTATTCCGTTTTGATCCCAATACAAGCCCACCTCTATCCACCCCTACCACTTTATTTTCACTTACGTAGAATGCGTTTCATTTTCAAGTGTGACGATGTACGTTTAAATTTCCGTTTATTTCACATGCTTATATCATTTATTTACCTTTGTGTTTGTTTAATATTTGTGCATTCTAGTTTCCATTTAAACTGTTGAAAGTTAATGTACAGTACTTAGTTCATTCCATCTTTCCGTATTTTAACATCTCGTCTTGATCTTCCCAATCATCTACCATCAACCTTGTTTACTACTTATCGCTCTCAAGGCACGCTACTCACTTTGTAGCTGCATACTGCTGACCTAGGAAACCTATTCGAGTTCTTGACTTGAATACTTGCGCAGCTTACTACATTATGTCTACAGCTATAATATTCGATCCATGACCCAATATTTAGAAAAACTCTGCTCTATAAAATGAAAGTAACCCATCGCTGCCGATCTGATGTAGCATTCACTCAAGACCAACACAAACGGAATAATTAATCAGACGACTGCCGATCTGATGTAGCATTCACTCAAGACGAACACAAACGGAATAATTAATCAGACGAGACTAAAATCCCCGACCTGGACGGAAATCGAACCCGGGGCCCTAAGAACCGAAACACGTTATGCTCACCATTCTGCCAGGGACCTGGACATTTTAAAAATGTATCATAGCCTATTGAGAATTTGGGACAAAAATGGCCAAACAACAAAATAAGTGATTTTGTGCTAATAGACACTCCAAACTTGGAACATGTTATGGTAACCTCTTTTCTTTCCTGTGCTGCCACTTTTAAAGGTCCTGCGGAAACCTTTTAACTGGGTAAGCCCACTCCGGCTTTACTCTTTCTCAAAAGTAACTCTTTTGTAGAATTCAAAATGCTCCAGACAAACCAGTTTTAAACTGATTAGCTTCAAACTTGACACAAGCATGCATCTATATTGTCGAAATAAAAGCCGCAGCATGGGCTGTTTTTGGGTACAAGATAGATAGATAGATAGATAGATAGATAGATAGATAGATAGATAGATAGATAGATAGATAGATAGATAGATAGATAGATAGATGTATTTAGTTATCATCAACGGGTTATTTGCCCAATTATAGATTGTTCAATAAAACAGTATATACCACAAATATACCATAAATACATACGTACATAAAAATCAATCTCCTTAAGTGACTGTCATGATTAAATTGCATCTAGATATTTAAGTTCGTAGGGCATGTGCAGTACGTTAATTGGAATTTAGTACCGCGAGGTTTCCTTTATGGATCATAAAAGCGACTCAGTTTAAATAGTGTTTTGTTATCAGAGTAAAATTAAATGTTTGAATACTCCAATTTGATATCATCACGAACTCCCCAGTTCTCGATCACTACGTCACCATGAAGATTCCTTCACCATTCTCCTTCACCATGAAGTTGTATTCATCATTCTCCTTCACCATGAAGTTGCATTCATCATTCTCCATCACCACGATCAAGTTCCAGAAGATCCGCTCCAATCATCCCAGAAAGAGTCACGGTAGTGACCTAGGTCGTGATTCCTCGGCGCACGATCCGTCCTTGAAGATCCAACCAGTCGCACTTCCCTTATTTAAACTATATCACCAAGGGTCCAGTGTATGGGACCCTTACCAGAATTACTTGATCCAGGAACCGGAAAAAATCCAAAGAAAAGCAGCTCGATTTGTTCTGGGCGATTTCCGACAAAAGAGTAGCGTTACAAAAATGTTGCAAAGTTTGGGCTGGGAAGACTTGGGAGAAAAGAGACGAGCTGCTCGACTAAGTGGTATGTTCCGAGCTATCAGTGGAGAGATGGCCTGGGAGGACATCAGTAGACGAATAAGTTTGGATGGTGTCTTTAAAAGTAGCAAAGATCACAGTATGAAGATAAAGTTGTAATTCAAGAGGACAAACTGGGGCAAATATTCGTTTATAGGAAGGGGAGTTAAGGATTGGAATAACGTACCAAGGGAGGTGTTCAATAAATTTCCAATTTCTTTGCAATCATTTAAGAAAAGGCTAGAAAAACAACAGATAGGGAAATTGCCACCTGGGCGTCTGACCTAAATGCAGATCAGTATTGAATTGATTGATTGATTGATTGATTGATTGATTGATTGATTGATTGATTGATTGATTGATTGATTGATTGATTGATTGATTGATTGATTGATTGATTGATTGATTGATTGATTGATTGATTGATTGATTGATTGATTGATTGATTGATTGATTGATTGATTGATTGATTGATTGATTGATTGATTGATTGATTGATTGATTGATTGATTGATTGATTGATTGATTGATTGATTGATTGATTGATTGATTGATTGATTGATTGATTGATTGATTGATTGATTGATTGATTGATTGATTGATTGATTGATTGATTGATTGATTGATTGATTGATTGATTGATTGATTGATTGATTGATTGATTGATTGATTGATTGATTGATTGATTGATTGATTGATTGATTGATTGATTGATTGATTGATTGATTGATTGATTGATTGATTGATTGATTGATTGATTGATTGATTGATTGATTGATTGATTGATTGATTGATTGATTGATTGATTGATTGATTGATTGATTGATTGATTGATTGATTGAAGCTACGGTGTACACTGTACAGTCTTTGGTTTAATAAATGAATTTACACTTTGATATCTATTAACGCGGTGTTAATTTTACTCGTTTCGCTTGGATTGAGTCGATAAGTAAATTATTGAGTTAGAATTCCCTAAAGAAATGTCACGAACTATTTACACTCGAATTTTACTCCTCTCACTTGGTTGAGTCGACAAGTAAATTTTACACTGTTATTTAAATATTTCAACACATTATGAATGTTTTCGTGTTCATGTATATTCCCAGGGGTGCGGGACGCAGACGAATGCACACACGGAACCCCCTGCCTGTCGTAAGAGGCGACTAAAAGGGGCTACCAAGGGTTGATGACATTAGAACCATGAGACTACTTGTGATTAGTACCATTACGTGCGGAACACCATGGGTCGACGTTACTTGCGACTAGTATTACCATGCGAGGAAGACCATGGATCTACGTTACATAGGAGCAGAACCATTATGCGAGGAACACTACGGACCTGGGCGTTGTTTGTGATAAGTGTCATCGTGTGCATTCCACTGGTCGGTTCCACTGTGTTCAGAATGGGTCTACGTTACCTATGAGTAGTACCACTTTATGAGAAACACAATGAGTCTATTATTCCTGTGATTAGTACCAGTATGTGAGCAACACCACGGGTTTGGCTGCCGCCCGTGATTAGTACCACTATGTTAGGAAAACCATGGGTCTGCGTTGCCTGAGAGTAGCAGTACCATTATGTAAGGAACACCATGGGTTTATGTTACCCGTGGGTGTTAACATAATATGTGATACACCATGGGTCTACGTTGCCTATGATTAGCACCACTATGTGAGTAACACCATGAGTATACGTGGCCTGCAGTTAGTTCCACTGTGTGGGGAACACCACACGGATTAACCGGCTCCCATGATTAGTCTCACTAAGTGAGGGACACCATGGGTCTGCGTTGCTTGTGAATAGTATCTTTATATGTGAAACACCATGGGTTTATGCTGCCATTTCTTGAAGGATACAGTACTTTTGTATCCATCTCTTGGCACAGGCCAGAGTAAAGTGTAGCTTTTACCGAAGTCCCAGTCTCATCCATGGCTGTGACAATATGGAAGCTGCTGGGGTATGGGTGGTGCTGAGTAATGACATTCAGAGCACGACTAGTGCATCTGAGTGTTATGAAAGGTGTTGCTCATAGGGTCAGTCGTGCTGCAATAGCACTTTCTGACCCACTGAGGAAAGCAATGGCAAACTACCTCACTCCTCGTCTTGCCTAGTACGCCTCATTTTGGTGCTGCCATTGGTTTTTGCGGTTTCCTTATAACCGCAAAACTTTTGGTGGTGCTATTTGAGAATCCAACCAGCCTCTGAGCTGATGACCTAACAGACAGACATGAGTGGTGCCATTGTGGGTTGCATACTGTACCCGTAACTGACACGCACTCTTTTGAGATTTTAGGCTCGCCTTATATACCAGAGCACGACCCTGAGCGGAATCGTCATTGATATTACCTGATATTTCAGAATCTCAATATCTCCTCAAATAATACGTCTATCGGCTTGAAACTTGAACACTAGCTATTTGTTATCGTCAGCTACACGGTCTTGTTATTCATTTGTTGACATTCCATCAGAAGCGGAGATATAAAAAAAAGCTTCCAGATGATTCTCTCTGACGTGCGGCCCACCTGTTCCGTGACGTCGTATTGGTGCCTTAGCAAGCTGCAGCGAGCTCGCTAGCAGGAAGCGTTACATCACATTCCACAACCCGCACAATTTAAACTAATGAAACACGCCGTGCAGTTCCTAGTCCGATCTCGGGCGGTTCCTGTTTCAATACCATGGGTCTATATTACCTGTGATACCACCATGCGAGAAACACCATGAGTCAACGTTACCTGTGATATAGGAGGAACACCATGGTTCTACATTACCAGTGATTAATATAATGAGGGCCTGGTGACCTGGATTTTGGAAAATAAGGATTTTGAAAATAAGGAATTGTGAATTGGATCTACTGACTGTTTTGGATTCCATGGTCATTTTTCATCATTCGTTTCAGATTCTAGTCAGTGGATACATTTCCAAGTTTTAATTATCGTGTAATTTCGTTGCACCTTATATCATTAGAAACCGATGACCTAGCTGTTAGGTACACCATCGTGTACATTTAAAATTTACAAGTTCGTATAAATTTCAACACTACAACAGAATGGTTCTTGAGCCGATAACCTAGATGTTAGGCCCCTTTAAACAGCAGCTAACCTCAGAATTGTTCTAACATTTGACACATTTCAGAGAAAATCACAAGTTCGGAGAAATTATGAACTACCAGAGAAATTGTCCTGACACTTGATATGAGTGTTGTACGATACGAAGAAATTACACGTTCGCAGACTATGAAGTTTAGAATTGATTCTAAGTTCATTTTCCGACCACTTTGTTACTCGCTAAGTCGTCCGGCTAACAGCCGTTCACACGCAGTACTCACAAAACAGCTCGGCTGGAGGATGCCGAATGTGTTTAGCTAGTTGTGGAGCTGTGGATGACGTAGGCGACCACGCGTTAGGTATTGCATCAGCTGTTGTACAGTATTTAATTCACTATAAACTATAAGAAGCTTATAATTGGATTGCTATATGATTAGTCGATTGCCCTTAATATGCTTGTTATTAATGTGGACTGTGTTCCATCGCGGCGTTTTAATGATACAGTATAATTAATACATGAGTTGGCACTACGTGACGTGGAAGCTGAGGTGAGCCAAGAAGTGGCGACACACACGTCAGCTTCGCAACCTCGAAGCTCGCCTGACTATTAACACTTTGAATTGATGGAAATACTTCGCGTTTTTAAGTCCATAAGTACTTTACCAGCGTATACGGGTACAATATGTTGTTCATAAACTGTAATATACACATATGTTTTTAAAATGGCTGGAAACTTTTAGAAACATCTTAATTCGACGCAGGAATTATTGCTCTGACCTTACTAAGCTTAACAACCAATTTTCAAACCTGAATTGGTGCACGTGGAGTTTTGAAGAAAGACCACTTCTTTCAAAATGTGAGCCATAATTCCGAAACTAATTGCTCAAATTAAACATTTTTTTTACTTAATTTAAAATACGTTCGCTGTCTCGTCATGCACTCCGAGTAGCTTTGACTGAAAATCGTTGTCATGTTGTACGCTGGTCCTTTGGGTAACAGCCTTTCAACAACGACGCCGGGGGCGGTAGAAAACACCCGCAGTATCCCCTGCCTGTCGTAAAAGGCGACTAAAGGTGGGAGCAGGGTCTCTGAATTTCGGAGAGTGGGTTGGCGACCACGGTTCTCGTGTCGAAGCCCGGCATTACTTATACTTACTTGTGCCAGGCTCCTAAATCTCATCTTTCATACCTGACCTTCCTTGGTCAACTCTCGTCCTTTTCCGAACCCGACGGTAGTATTTCTCCAAGGCGTATGGAGATTTTAATGTTCCCACCCGTCGTGGCCCTCGTCCTTCTCCGGCCGATACCTTTATTTTTCATAGTGTCGGACCCCGTGCCTTATTTCCCCTCTGATTAGAATGTATAGAGGATGACTTAAGAAAAATTATAGAGAACTTCTGGAATCAGAAGCAAGAGATAGGATGGATTAAGGAAATTAGAGAGGACATGGAAGAACCAGAAATAACAAAACAGAAAAAATAAAGCAACTGAAAAACATAAAAATAAGATTTCGACCAAATATAGGCGAACGACATATAATGAAATGGGTATTTACAGATGAGGAACGACAGAAGAGATCAGAGCGAATGAAAAGCTACTGAGAAATTCGGGAAGAAAATTTATCGAAGAAGATGGCCAGAAAATGATTGACTGAAGCGGTCCAATGAGGCCGTAAAAGAAGAAGAAGAAGAAGAAGAAGAAGAAGAAGGTTTCCGCCTGTTGCTATATCTCAGTTTTATTCATCTGTCCTTTGGCAAAGGCCACCACCACCAACACTTTCGACAAGGACATGATGGTACAGAGAAGGGCGGCTCTATTGACAGCTTGAAGTTTGGGGAGTCTACGTCAAAGATCGAGTTCCTAAAAATGCGTTATTGCCACCTTTACATATACGATCGCGTGATTATACAGTTGGTTAACAGAAATCTACAGTAACTGGACGCGACGGACAACAAGCAGTCATTATTGTAAACACCGCTATAACTCCACAATGATTCTGGTATATTGCAACGCTGATCCTACTCCACGTAGAGTAGACTTGCTGCTGCATCACTGCTAATGGAGAGCTTAGTGGTGTGTTGAGGAGAAACAGGTTCCGCTACTCCACTAACATTGTCACTTGCTATAACCATAGGCCTGCCGGCTGCGAACGAGGATAGTGCGCCTGTAATAACAGTAAAAATCACAAGGAGCGAGGATCGTACTCGGTGCAGAGGTACTGTAATCCTGTCAAGAAGTGTCGAATGGCGTTATAACAGGCCGGACACGACTAGAACATGTTAGGAATCATGTTTTGTTTTCCATTATTATTCTCTTGTGTGCTCGGATAAACATTTGGCTGATATTTCTGCATTAGATTCCAATGCAACATTTTAAATGTTTAAACGGTTAATCACCGAGAGAATTGGCCGTGCGGTTAGGGTCGCGTAACTGTGAGCTTACATTCAGGAGATGGTGGGTTCGAATCCCACCGTCCACAGCCCTGAAGATGGTTTTCCATGATTTCCAATTTTCACACCAGGAAAATGCTGTAGCAGTACCTTAATTAAGGTCACGGCCACTACCTTCCCAATCCTAGCCCTTTCCCATCCTTGCATCGCCGAAAACCTTTGATGTGTTGGTGCGACGTTAAACCACCAGCAAAAATGGAACTGATAACCATTTGACCGATATCACCACATTATATGTCCGCTTCTGTAGTGTTATTGGCTGCCGTCCTCGGGGGCTCGGGTTCGATTCCCGCTACAGCCAGAAATTTAAGACTGGCTGGAGGGCCGGTATGTGGTTCAGATGGTACATGCAGCTCACATGGGGGTGTGTCTGCAAAGAGCTGCACCAGCTCAGGATGAGGACACGAGTTTAATTTTTCCATATTATGTAAGATTCCAATGTACTTTAATTACTTAAAAGAATATGAATTACTTACAACGTTGGTGACAGTACATACAATAAAATAATATCAACAGGAGCGCTTTTTACTATTTGTTTTGCGTTGCACCGGTGCAGATAGGCTGCATTCCGAAACAATACCGAAGGGATCTTGTTACTACATATGTATAGCTTATAGAATAACAGCACTATTGTACAGACTGACGCACGAAATGTCATACATCAAAAATGATTTATAACATGTGTAAATCTGGGCTCAGAACCATGTCCCTTAGTAAACAGAAACCTTATTTCTGCGTGATTCGACAGACGGCACCACATGTCGTCTATACGTTTTGGCTTCTAGTTATACAGCATGGCGAACAAAGGGAGATTGATGCCTGAACAGAAGGTGGAAACAGTGTTTTATGTGGAAACAAAGAGTGTAGCTCGGACTCAGGAAAGACTTCTTGTTCATTTCGGTACCCGGTGGGTTCCCTGCTGGCAACCAGTATAGACTGGTCAGCCAAATTGAAACAGAAGGCAGTATTACGAAGAGAAAACTGCCCCGTAAGCCGGAGAATATTGTTGCTGTGAGAGAGGCTGTGGCTCGGACCCCCTCCAAATCCACCAGAATTCCTTGTGTTCATCTGGGCATCTCTTGTCGGTCAATTCAGGGAATAGTGCAGTTGAGCTTCACCTTTTCTCATACAAAATGACAACAGCTCATAAACTAACGGCGCATGACAACAGCGAGTATAGTTTGTTGCGTGGGCTATTGCAGAAGGTGATCTCGTACTGCAAAACACATGGTTCAGTGATGAGACGTACCTTTATCTCGACGATGCTGTCTGAAAGAACGGCCTGATACTGCGCACGAGGTTGAAAGTCATGGTGTGAAAGTGTGTGCGTAGGCTGCAATTTCCAGTCATGGAACTGCTGGGCCAATCTTTTTCAGTGACACATGAACATGTTGCAAAACAGTTTCCTCCCACAGGTCTTTGCAGCAAGACTACCAAGAAAGACACAATGGTCGATGCAAGATGGAACTCGTCCGCACACAGCAAGTGTTGTTTTGTACTTCCTACATGACCATTTCAGGCCGTGTAATGTATCATCGACAGCCTATCCCAAACATTTTCAGTGCGGCTCAATCTGGCCACCACATAGCCCCGATCTTAATCCCTGCGACTTCTTCTTGTGGAGATATTTGAAGGAGAAAATCTACCGACAGAAGCCTCCGTGGCTCAGGCGGCAAAGCGTCGCCCTCTCACCGCCGGGTTCCGTGGTTTAAATCCTGGTCACTCCATGTGTGATGGACAAAGCGGAGGCGGGACAGGTTGTTCTCCGGGTATTCCGATTTTCCCTGCCATCGTTCATTCCAGCAACACTCTCCACTATCATTTCATTTCATCCGTCAGTCATCAATCATTGTCCCAGAGGAGTGTGACCGGCATCGGCAGCCGGCACAATTCCTATCCTCGCCGCAAGATGGGGACTTCATTCATTCCATCGCTGACCCGGTCACTGAATGGGAAACAGGTTTTAGGTTTTCATTTTCAATCTACCGACACAAAACAGAAAATGCACTGCAATTGCAAGCGGCCGTTGTGGCTTTTCTCCGAGGATTGAGTGAGGACATGTGTCGTAGAGTGGTCACAAACATGTAGGTTCGTCTCGAAACTGTTGTACGCCGAGAAAGTGAATATATATTGAACATGCGCTGCATACTGACTAATTAAATTTGTTGCATATTAATGATTCTATAAATAATTTCCATTGTATCACTCTGTACATGGTCGTAGTGATGCTGTTAAAAGAGAATACTTAAGACTACATCTAAAGAAAGCCTTCGTTAATTTCATTATCGAAAACAATCTTTCGTGTGTTCACTCCCTGCTTTACATTATTCATACCGATTTATTTATGTATTATGGAAATGTTTTATTTTCTTTCGTTTTTTTTTTTTGCTATTTGCTTTACGTCGCACCGACAAAGATAGGTCTTAAGGCGACGATGGGATAGGAAAGGCCTAGGAATGGGAAGGAAGCCGCCGTGGCCTTTACTAAAGTACAGCCCCAGCATTTGCCTGGTGTGAAAATGGGAAACCACGGAAAACCATCTTCAATGCTTCCGACAGTGGGGTTCGAACCCACTATTTCCCGGATGCAAGCTAACAGCTGCGCGCTCCTAGCTGCACGACCAACTCGCCCAGTGGTTTATTTTCCTAAAATTGTTAATAATCAATAAGGCGACTAGGATTTTACATTATCATCATCATCATCATCATCATCATCTCCATTTAGATGGTTGGCATGCTGGCCTTTGGTCCAGAGGGTCCCGGGTTCTATTCCTGGCCGGGTCGGGGATTTTAAACTCCATTGGGTAATTCCGATGGCTCTTGGGCTGGGACGTCTTCATCATTATCACAGGTAGGGCCTACACGGCCTATACGGTGTCAACTGGAAAGACCTGTAGCAGGTGACTACGGAGTACGGAGGCCACACGACATTATTATTATTATTATTATTATTATTATTATTATTATTATTATTATTATTATTATTATTATTATCATTATTATAACTCATAATCAGATCGTGGGTCAATCAATTGTAAGTGATACTTAGCTACTGTTTCATCACTATCAATTGAGAAAGGTAAATGCAGCACGGGTGAAGTTAAAAAAAGCGGAGATTATTATCAGTGGAATACTGTGTAGGAGGGATACTGACTGGAAGGTGATTGGGGATTTAAATAAGACTATGGAGTGGGTATGTGGAAACTGGGAGTGAGATTTCTAGATCCTAATGGGTGGGTAGGAGATAGAGATCTGTGCTTAGATGGCCTTCATTTAAATCGCAGTGGTACATACAAGTTAGGAAATTTGTTTAGAAGGGTTATAGCGCCATTCAGGGAAATGGGATGTTCTAGGGAGAGGTAATAAGGGTACAGGGATCTGGAAGTCGAGTATGGATGACATAAAAATGTTAGTGTTGAACTGTAGAAGTATTGTAAAGAAAGGAATGGAATTAATTTAATAGATATATATATACTTACCAGATATTGCAATAGGAGTTGAAACATGGCTGAGGAATGATATAATGGATGCAGAAATATTCTCACAGAACTGGAGTGTGTATCGTAGAGATACGATAGGAATGGTAGGAGGGGGGAGTATTCATTTTGGTGAAAAAATAATTTGTAAACTAAGAAGAAGTTAAAGATAACAAACATGAAATTCTAGGTGTAAGGCTCATCTCTAAATATAATAGGCAACTTGATATCTTTGTCGTGTACAGACCGGGAAAGGGTAGCACTAGCGCTGTGCTGATTCAGAATTATTTGATAAGATAATCAGCTTTGTGGGAAACGATATGGAAAGGAACGTGATAGTAGCGGATGATCTCAATTTACAAAATGTCAATTGGGAAGGCAATGCGAACGACAGGAAGCATGACGAACAAATAGCAAATAAGTTAATATGGGAAGGGCATCTGATTCAGAAAGTGATGGAACCAACTAGTGGGAAGAATATTCTGGATGTGGCGCTCGTAAAACCAGATGAGCTCTATAGATAAACCGAAGTAATAGATGGCATTAGTGATCACGAAGCTCTTTCTGTCGTAGTTAAAAATAAATGTGAGAGAAAGACAGTATTAAAATTAGGACTATTAGGCAATACCATATGGCTAAAAAACAGGCATGAGGGAGTTTTAAAAATGTAACTATGACCGGTGAAAAACAGTCTACTGCATACTGTTGCCTTTAGGCAACAAGTAACTTTTCACCTGTATAAATGGATAAATATTGTAGACAGATGTAGTTTTACGGCACACCTTCAACTGTACAATCAATTAAACACTTATCCCAGTGATGCTTTGTTTTTTGTTTTTTTTTACATAACATAAGACAAAATAGCCCTACAATCAAAGGTACTCCTTCCACCCCGTCAACATCCACGCGAACCAACCACCGTTTATTTTACGTGGGCCCTCCCCATCACATTACCACAGGCTTCACTGAACGTATGTTGAACATTAAAGCTTGAAATTTTCTTCACCAAACGTAAACGAAAAATAATTTATGCAGTAGAGGGTTAAAGCAATTGTTCAGGAATGTGAAAATAGACTTGTACCTTTAAAGGTGGAAAGGAATGGTAAATATCCACTATATTACAACAAATAAGTAAAGAGATAAAGAAGGAGATGCAGGTTGGAAAGAAATAGAGTTTAAAATGGCTGTGGAAATGAGGAGAAATTGAAAGAACTTGCTAGGAAAATGAATCTAGCAAAGAGGTTAGCTAAGGATAACATGGTGGTAAGCATAATGAGCGGTCATACAAATTTTAGCGAAAATGTAAGAGTATGTACGGGTACTTTCAGGCAGAAACAGGTTCCAAGAAGGACATTCGAGAAATCATTAATGAATAAGGGGAGTGTGTATGCGAGGATCTTCAAAAGGCAGAAGTATTCAGTCAGCAGTATGTAAAAATTGTTGGTTACAAGGATAATGTCCAGATAGATGAGGTGACTAATAGTAAAGAAGTATTAAAATGTACCTATAATAACAGTGACATTTACAGTAAGATACAAAAGTTAAAAACTAGAAAAGCGGCTGGAAGTGATAAGATTTCTTGTGATACAGTAAAGACAATGGGTTGAGATATAGTACCATATCTGAAGTACTTATTTCGTTATTTTTTGCGTTAAGGAGCTATACCAAATGAATGGATAGTTGCTATAGTAGCCCCTGAGTATAAAGGAAAGAGTGATAGATATAAAGCTGAAAAAAAAGGGCCAGTCAGTTTGACATGCATTGCATGTAACCTTTGCGAAAGCATTCTTTCTGATTATATTAGACATGTTTGCGAAATTAATAACTAGTTTGATATAAGGCAGTTTGTGTTTAGGAAAGGTTATTCCACTGAAGCTTAACTTGTAGGATTCCAGTAAGATGTTGCAGATATTCTGGATGCAGGAAGTCAAATGGACTGTATAGTGATTAACCTATCTAAGGCATTTGATAGGGTAGATCATGGGAGACTATTGACAAAAATGTGTACAATTGGACTAGACAAAAGAGTGACTGAATGGGTGGCTATATTTCTAGAAAATAGAACTCACATAATTAGAGTACGCGACGCCTTATCTGTCCCTGTAATGATTAATAGGGGAATTCCTGAAGGCAGTATTATTGTACATTTATGTTTTCTTATATATATATCAATGACATGAGTAAAAAAGTGGAATCAGAGATAAGGCTTTTTGCAGATGATGTTATTCTGTACAGAGTAATAAATAAGATTGTGAGCAACTGCAAAATGACCTCGATAAAGTTCCGAGGTGGACAGCAGGCAATGGTATAATAATAAGCGGGGTTAAAAGTCAGGTTGTGAGTTTCGCAAATAGGAAAAGTCCCCTCAATTTTAATTACTGCGTTGATGGGGTGAAAGTTCCTTTTGGGGATCATTGTAAATACCTAGGTGTTAATATAAGGAAAGATTTTCATTGGGGTAATTACATAAATGTTTGTAAATAAAGGGTACAGATCTCTGCACATGGTTATGAGGGTATTTAGGGTTTGTAGTAAGGATGTAAAGGAGAGGGCATATAAGTCTCTGGTAAGACGCCAACTAGAACATGGTTCCAGCGTTTGGGACCCTCACCAAGATTACTTGATTCAATAACTGGAAAAAAAATCCAAAGAAAAGCAGCTCGATTTGTTCTGGGTTATTTCCGGCAAAAGAATATCGTTGCAAAAATGTCGCAACATTTTGGTTGGGAAGACTTGGGAGAAAGGAGAAGAGTTGCTCGAGTAAGTGATATGTTCCGAGTTGTCATTGGAGAGGTGGCGTGGAATGACATTAGTAGACATATATGTTTGAGTGGTGTCTTTGTAAGTAGGAAAGATCACAATATGAATGTAAAGCTAGAATTCAAGAGGACAAATTGGGGCAAATGTTCGTTTATAGGAAGGGGAGTTAGGGATTCGAATAACTTACCAACGGAGATGGTCAATAAATTTCCAATTTCTTTGAAATCATTTAAGAAAAAGCTAGGAAAACAACAGATAGGGAATTTGCCATCTGGGCGACTGCCCTAAATGCAGATCAGTAGTGATTGATGAAGGTACGGCTTCGTGGCTAAATGGTTGGTGTGCTGGTCTTTAGTCCAGGGGGTCCCTGGTTCGGTTCCGGTGGATAGGGGATTTTAACCTTCGTTGGTTAATTCCAATAGCTTGGGGGTGAGTATGTGTACCATCTCAAGCATTAGCAGTTATGATACGACGTCAACTCGAAAGAACTACACCAGGCCTCTCCGGAGGCCACACGCTGTTATTATTATTATTATTATTATTATTATTATTATTATTATTATTATTATTATTAGTTTATTATTATTATTATTATTATTATTAGTTTATTATTATTATTATTATTATTATTATTATTATTATTAATAATAATTGAAAAAGAAACAACAAAAATACTAAACCCGAAATCAAAATTTTCAGAGTATTTAAATAGCAGTTAAAATATATTTAGATCAGTGAGCACTACAATGTTCATTTCTAGGTTATAACATGAAACCGTTTATATTTTATCGTTCAGTCACAATTAATGGCACAGAAAGCCTACGGACTGCAGTTCATCCCGGAATAATACTGACGAGCTCTTATTACAATATAACGACAAAAATAACAGTATGTATTTTATAATTTTTTTGCTAGTGGCTTTACGTCGCACCGACACAGATAGGTCTTATGGCGACGATGGGATAGGAAAGGCCTAGGAGTTGGAAGGAAGTGACCGTGGCCTTAATTAAGGTACAACCCCAGCATTTGCCTGGTGTGAAAATGGGAAACCACGGAAAACCATCTTCAGGGCTGCCGACAGTAGGATTCGAACCCACTATCTCCCGGATTGGAGCTCACAGCCACGCGCCCCTGACCACATGGCCAACTCGCCCGGTGTATGTTATAATATCAATGCGAATGTATTCACTCTTTTCAAGGAAACAAAGAACACTGTGACCTGAGATAGGGAGTGTGTTGGTTTATTAATGTTTGGACGGTATAATACAGTACCTAACAGAAGTTGGTAAGGTCACCCCCAAAAATCTTTCAGTTAACTCCTGGTCCTACATCTGTTGTACGAATTGGTGTGAAACATATTTTGTGGCTCATTTGTGCAGTATGAAAAACAACCGTTAAAATATCGAATGAAGTTTAAGAGTTATAATTTTTCAAACATTTTGAAAACCCCACTTTTGGGTGTGACCACAATCCTGTTCACTGAAATGCATAAATTCCCAAAAATTAAAGTATCATAGCGTCGTTTTCTCTGATGTTCTTTTTGAAATCTCTCATTTCAATACTAAAGACTAACACCGTATTTAGAAATGCTTGAAAATCTTTGGAATGAGCTACCGTCACCGAATTTGCATCCCTCATGTATTTCAGGCTCCGCTCAACAGATCGCAGGGATCTATACATATACAGATCGAGAATTATCGCTGGCTGGCGTCTTATCTTTAATGTTGCAGTCACCGTCCGAACTGGGAGGTGAGTGACGTGAAAAATTCAAACGAAACAAAAGCGACCCAGTAATACTTTCACCCCTTTACAGTAATATACACTCAATTCAATAGGTAGTTATAAAAAATAAGTAGCCATAATACCTACTGTTGTTTAGTGAACAGGGTGGCCTTAAATGCAAATATATATATGGATTTTTCTTTGTGCGTCCTTTATAGACTCATAAACTACTAGAATGATTTCGCTGAAAATTTCAAAATATGTTCTTATTACTCCTGAGAGGATGAAGGAAGTAGTATGAGCGAAATCTGGTGGGCGAGATGGGGTGAAAAAGAATATAGGGGAATGTATGCAAACCGCATGACAAGTCTGATCATCGGGTTGCCTAACCAACAGTATGTGAAGATTGTCTTCTGTTCCTTCTTCTATATACATAAATAATTAAAAATCCCCTATGGTATAGGGGGTGATGAGGGGAGAAAAAATAAAATGTCAAAAATGACAGAGATTACGGGCGAATGTGCGTATGTTACAGCATAGCTCTCAACCAAACTTGATACACATATAACTTACTATCTGGAAAAATTACTGTAGCGGCAAGAAACCCCTAGCACCACCAAAGGAGGGGGGGGGGGGGGCTGAAATGTAAAAATCCAAATCGGGATGGGGGTCAGAAGCGGTGAAGAAGAATGTCCAAAATGACAGAGAACTTGGATGTACGTGTGCATATTCCAGCATAGTTCTCATCCAAACATGACACACATATGACTTACTGTGTGGAAAATAAAACTGTAGGGTAAGATACCCCTACGGGCAGGGGTGTAAACGGGATGAAATATTAAAATAATAGAAAATGACCAGTAATTAAAGTGAAAATGATGTATGTAAATAAATATATTTTTTCTTTTCCTTTTAAATAAACGTTCAGAAACATCTAACGCGGTTGAATTAAATATATTTTTTGCTATTGGCTTTACGTCGCACCGACACAGATAGGTCTTACGGCGACGATGGGACAGGAAAGAGCTAGGACTGGCAAGGAAGCGACCGTGGCCTTAATTAAGGTACAGCCCCAGCATTAGCCTGGTGTGAAAATGGGAAACCTCGGAAAACCATCTTCAGGGCTGCCGACAGTGGGGTTCGAACCCACTATCTCCCGAATACTGGATACTGGCTGCACTTAAGCGACTGCAGCTATCGAGCTCGGTGGTTGAATTATAAAACGTGGGCGAAGCTAGTAACTCATAAACTTCATTCGATATTTCAACTATTCTTATTTATAAGTTGTATATCAACACGGTCAATGCGTACCATTAATGTAGGACCAGGAGTTCATTAATCGATTTCCACTGAACTTCTTAAACTTTTGTTCGGTACTGTATGTTCTATGTTGTTCATAACAAGGGGAGGAGACTGCTATTGAGGAAGAAGTTTACAAAAACCGTGCGCATTTCGGGAATTATAAGCCATAAGTTTCATTTTTGTTCCGTGTTGAAGTGCAATTATAATAAATAAATTGACATATATATCAAGTAAATGATATTACATCAGTCTTGAGACTAGTTTCAGCCACTTAGTGGCCATCTTCAACCAAATAAAAATTAAATAGATTACATGATAACTAAAATATACATGTATACCAGACAAATACAATTTTCAGAAATAATTATAACATAAAAAATACGTATAACAACAAAAATTATGGTTGTAATCTTCTTGTCATAATATGATGTCTTTAAGCAGACTTAGGACCTCAGGTAAGGAAGTAAATCTGGAAATGACAGCCACAATTAGGAATGAATAAACATGCAGGAAAGAAATTAAAAAGGACAGTTATATATGGAGGACTCGTTGCTTCCACCGTCGCTATTCATCGTACCATCGTGTGTCGTCGAAGATATAAACAAAAATTATGAAACCCAGGTTTATTCGAGTTATATCATGTTTTGAAGATTTCCTCCTTCACACAAATATTATACCTTTTTAACTTAGCACCCTGTATTCCCTTGGATCAATCCCAAAATGAGATACTATGTGCACTACTACGAAATATTTATCAACCTTTGAGTAGAGACGTGATCCCATCCATTTTGCCAAGCCAAACATTCCGGTTCTTTCATAGAATAAGTTATGAAATTCTTTTTGTAGTTTCCATAAGATTTAAAAGAAACTAAAGCAAATCGTGTGGCTGAAATAATAAAGAAGAAACTCCAGTCGGAAGATCGTTTCACCAAATAAGATCTATCTGCACAGCGGCTATCTCCCACACACCAGTACTTCGTGGTTTTGCATAAGGAGTGCTTTTTACTGACTGCCATGACAACAAAGCTGCGAAGCTCCTTTAACCTAGACAACGCGAACTCGCTCCGAGGTAGGAACAGCATTAATTAGCTTACGTTTTCTCTGCATTTTGTTACCAAGTTTTAATGTATAGCCTGGACATTTGAAGTATTAAGCACTGGCTCGCTATATGTCATAAGTAGGGCTCGGATGTTTAGGAAAAGTCATATATTTTTCTTTGTATCTATTTTCTTGTCTGATTGAATTTTGGTGCAAATTAGGTCATTATCGTCATAATTAAGTAATTTTTGTTTGTCATATAAATGCATATTTTAGCTGTTTTATGTCGTAAGGTCATATGTTGAGCTATTTTTGTACAAACGTCATATTTTGGCGGTTTGACGACAGCTGTAGCTGTGCAAAAGTATCTTCAACTTACCGAATTCGAACTAGTATTGACAAAACTGCTTCTCAGTATCACATCTACAGTTAATACAAGTGGAATACTCTGCCTCTTCTATCCAGATTGCACAGGAATTGTTTTCCAACAGTTTGTCAGAAAGTCTAGCATATATTAAGTCGAACATTGGAATTATATACAGTGCAATTACTCATTTAGAAGCTGCTAGCTTAGAAATTCATGCAAGTACTGAAATTCTGATAAGTGTTTAACTTTCAGCACAACAATCACCTCGAATAGTAGATAACAGTTTGAAACGGAAACTTCAAACCGTGCTTAATCGAAATGACTGTTTTCGCTGTGTGTGCAAGATAAATGATGTTCTTAGAGAAGCAGGAGATTTGACATTATTTAAACATGCACCAATAACGTCTTGTGACGTATAAAGAGCTTCTCTGCTTGCAAGAATGTGTTAACTGATAATCGGAGATCTTTAACTCATTTGAGTAATATTAATTAAATCTTGGCTTAAACGTTCTATTTTTTTAATAGATTTATTTTTAGTTGTCTCGTATTTCAAACCACCAATGCAGGATAAAAACATGCTTTGACTTTTGAAATGTTGTGTGATCTGATAATCATAGCGAACTTAGTACTTTATAGGTATGTATAAGAATAAATAATTTAGTTTGATATGTATCAAAGGAGAAGAGCCTCCGTGGCTCAAGCGGCAGCGCGCCGGCCTCTCACCGCTGAGTTCCGTGGTTCGAATCCCGGCCACTCCATGTGGGATTTGTGTTAGACAAAGTGAAGGCAGGACAGGTTTTTCTCCGGGTATTCCTGTTTTCCGTGTCATACTTCATTCCAACAACACTCTCCAATATAATTTCATTTCATCTGTCATTCATTAATCACTGCCCCAGAGGAGTGTGACAGGCTTCGGCAGCCGGCACAATTTCTATCCTCACCGCTAGATGGGGCTTCATTAATTCCATTCCTGACTCGGTCGAACGACTGAAAACAGGCTGTGGATTTTCATTTTCATGTATCAAAGGAACTGCCGTTTCGATTTATAACTTATTTTTAAATGGCCATATTTAGATTAATTATTTTCGGGTCATATTTTGTAATTTTTACGTCATATTTCGTCACTTTTGAGGTAATATTTGGTCACTTTTGAGGTCGTATTTGCTTGCTTATTTGGGCTATTTTTAGGTCTTAAACATCCGAGCCCTAGTCATAAGTGACACTTGAACAGCCTGTTTGCACTCAGCTGCTGCTCCTCACTAGCAGTGACGTCGTCTCGTTTATTCTACTCCAACCGTGTGAGATTTACCCTTTCGTTCCTCTGGTTTCTAGTCCAGTTAGAATGGTGTCTTCCAGAATTTCACATCACTCGTAACATGTTCCCAATGTCTCCTCATTAAGTTCACAACACGTAAAACTTATACAATAAAATATCACAACAACGCCTTGGACTGTAGGCACGTATAGAAGACGAGAGGCGAGAGGGACATTACTTCCCTTCTGCATGCAAAAGATATCCACTTGGTCATGACTGAAATGCAGAGATTCTCGTCCAAAAAATCGAATTTTCAATTTTAACCCCAATTCCTCCTCTTTCAAATCCCGTTATCACTTTTGCCCTAACGCCATTTTTAAGTTCTAAATGCCGGATTAAAAGAGTAGCGGCATGGCGTATATAGAGAAAGCATACACCCCTTTCTCTCACGTTGTCAGACAATACTGGCTTCAAAGTTCTTTCAGACTACCATTTCAATAATCACGCTGGACAGTGGACGCTCCTCCACGACAGTGCTAGTTCGCACACCGCGATCCGCGTGACCCAATTTCTAACTGAACGCCAGGTGACTGTTCTTCCACACCCTCCGTATTCTCCGAATTTGGTGCCGGCAGATTTTTTTTTGTTCCCCCGTCTTAAATTAGCCCTGACAGACCATCGGTTCGACAGTGTAGCAGGTATCCAACAACGCGTGACAAGGGTTCTCCGGGAGATTCCAAAAGAAGCGTTTGCTGCCAGCTTCCAGCAGCTTTACAGTCGCTGTCAAAAGTGTGTTGTATTTAACGGAGATTACTTTGAAGGCCAGTAAAGGAGTTTTGTGTGTAACTTACGTTGTCTTTATTTTATGAGACCATTCACCGAACTTTACAGATACAGGTTGTATGTTTACCTTGTAGTAGGCCTACGCTGCGCATAAGAGGAGTAGGATGTCTGTGGGAGTAACTGACTGTCCAGAGCAGCTTTAATGCAAAAATGTTTCTTAAAACTTTAAATTGCATTTTTCCAGCTTAAAATATTATCAGAACGAGCTCGATAGCTGCAGTCGCTTAAGTGCGGCCAGTATCCAGTATTCGGGAGATAGTAGGTTCTAACCCCACTGTCGGCAGCCCTGAAAATGGTTTTCCGTGGTTTCCCATGTTCACACCAGGCAAATGCTGGGGTTGTACCTTAATTAAGGCCACGGCCGCTTCCTTCCCACTCCTAGCCCTTTCCTGTCCCGTCGTCGCCATAAGACCTATCTGTGTCGGTGCGACGTAAAGCAACTAGGAATATATATATATTATCAGCTCATTGTCATATATAAAATGCTTCTCGCGACAGAGTTCTTATCAGATTCAGCTGAAATTTTCTGATAAACTTTCAGTATGTACAGGAATTAAAAGTACGTCTGCATTTTATGATCAGTTGAGTATTGCCTTCATATTTTTGTTCCTAAAATAGTATCAAACTAGACTTTTGTCTAATATATGAATAATGAAAAATTGAAAAACTCATATCTCCAATAGTTTATACCTGACTGCAAAACCCAGAATAATTCTTAAGTATATGAGTACTGTTGACAATTCTGTCAAATTATAACGCAAAAACAAGGAAAACTGTGCCGCAAGGAGTATTTTACAGGCAACATAAAATATAAGCATTATTTGTTAATAACTTTGCAACAGATTAACTAATCAACTTCAAATTTTGTGTGGTGCTCTTTATTATTAACATATGCCTGTGTTTTAAATTTGCTTGCGATGAGTGGTAAATTGTAGAAGTTCAAAATTTCAGTCATAACTCCCCTTAACTGGCCTGCTCGCGACAAGGCGCTTGGTCGGATAACGAAATACCCGATTAAACCGACAATATCAAAATACAAGGCTTATCTAGCAATTTATAGTATACTACAATATCGGTCCGATATTTGGAGTTCCTTCGTGACACACTTGTACAAACGACACCCATAAAGCATCAATGACAACTTGTCGGTTTCTTTAAAGTGTGTTTAGTAGCAAGTGTGTCTTCTAATTAGAGTTGATGATGATGATGATGATGGTGATGATGCTTGTTGTTTAAAGGGGCCTAACATCGAGGTCATCGGCCCCTAATGGTACGAAATGAAATAACAAAAAATTCAAATTCATCCACTGACCAAAATAAAATAAAAAATGTCATGAAGAATGAATGGATGGACATGAACCCTACAAAAAAAAAAAAAAAACAAACAAAAACAGTGGATCAGACTCAAAAAGAAGGTAGTTAATTAGAGTACTACTGACCAAGGGACCATTTATAAAGCACAATGATGCTTGATGTCGGAAGGGGTGCTAAATTCACGTCTAAGGCCCCACAGAATGGTACATGTCGCGAGTAAAGTAGAACCATGGTATTTGTCATTTTGGGGTACTGATCAAAAGTAGCGAAGACTCACGATGTTCCACACAAGATGGTACTACTCACAAGTATTGCAATTCGTACAGGGAACGCAGACCTATGGTGTTTCTCACACAATGGCGCCACTCATAGCCAACGCAAACCGGTAAGGTTCCTCACCTAGGTGTACTAGTCACGGGCGCCGGTATTCCCGTGGTGTTCCTCACATAGTGGGTACCAATCACAGGCAACGCTGACCCACGGTGCTGCTCATATAGCGGTACAACTCACAGGCTACGCCCAGACCCGCGGTGTTGCCCACATGGGCACAACGCACAGGTACTGGAATCCACCAGGCCAGGCTTTTTACTGCAACTAATCACAAACCTATTTCGTACCAATTTAGTGATACTACTCGCAAGTACATGCAACCCATTGTGTTCCCCGCATGATGGTACGAATCAAGAGTAGTTTCATGGTTCTAATTCAATCATCCCTTGGTCGCCCCTTATAGTCGCCTCTTACGAGAGGCAGGGGATACCGCGGGTGTATTCTACATGTGCGTCCCCCACCCGCAGGGGGTAGTGTGTTTGGTCCGCGAGAGGTATTTCATTTCCCTCAAGTCCGCTGGCAAGCCGGTTAGGACCCCCCTATCCGCCACCTGGGACGCGCCACGTGGGAGTATCACCTCTCTACGCCTGCGTAGCAGGTTCGTGGAATTCCACCAGAGTACTAGGGACTATAATCCTATTGAGGTTTACGATTGCGCTGACAATCAAATAACGTACTTTTCTGAAAACTAATTCATTGCAAAGTAACTGTTCAGATTCACCTGTATCTAAACGTTCTAATGCACAAAGTTTCTGCTGGATTGTTGAAATTTACCGTTTCGTTTTACCGATATTCATATTCCAATCACTCAAACAGTACACCTGCTTACTGTGCTGAATAAATCACCATGCTGACTGAAAATATCACTAACAAAATATGAAACAAGCTGCAAGCGGGGTGAAATGTGAGGCAACGTGGGCAACTTCGACCGTGGAGAACGGGAAGCGACAATACTCACTGGATCGGCCGGTTAATCCGACGACCAGCTAAGAGGACCTCCACTGTAATTTGTCGAATATCTGTCTGGGGACACCCAAGGTTGTTCTTGTCGTTGGAGTGGTACTTACATAGGTTTGTCTTTAATGTTAGAAGTTAACGAAATAAACGCCGTGACTTAATTCATACCTGGCATCTTCCAAAATCCAATGGAACGGTCATCATTCTTGTATTATTATTAATTTAATTTGTATTAAATCCAATTATTGTAAAGTAATACAATGTAGTATAGGTATATTTCAATGCCTGTTTAGATGGAGGAGAAGGCATGAAGGCCTAAATCTTGCCAGGTAAACTAACTAACTAACTTACTTACTTACTAACTAACTAACTAACTAACTAAGTAACTTTGTACAGTTTGATAGCCAAATGTTACTGTCACTAGCTTCTCACCAGGGTGGTCGCGGTTCGAATCCCGTCCACTGCATATGGAATTCTTGAAACGAAAACTCGCGGTCGAATTCCAAGTAATACTGCAGTTTATGTGGCAATAAACGTGATATCAAAAGTTACGAAAAATGCAAATTTCGTTGCTTACTTGCCTTTTTGTTTCATATATCTTAAAAGACTGCATTCCTAGGCTAACGCACTTTTATCTGAAAGCTCATCTACTTCAAATCACCATCTTAGATCACAGCTACATTTTTTTTTCTGAGCTGAGTGGCTACATGGTAGAAGCGCTGGTCTTCTGAGCCCAAGTTGGCAGGTTCGATCCTGACTCAGTTCGATGGTATTTGAAGGTGCTCAAATACGCACGCTTCGTATACATGGATTCACTGGTACGTAAAATAACTCCTACGGAATATAATTCCGACACTTCGGCGTCTCCGAAATCCGTAAAAGTAGATGGAGGGTCCAAAAACCAATATATGCTTGTATGTCTACCCCTTTGTCCCGTTTCCTGATATGGGGCCGAGGATGAGGTGAGATTATATTTTAATGACATGTTTTTACGGCTATCTCAGTTGAGGCGTTAATGAAGATGAAATGAAATAGTGAAATGAATTGATTAAGGAAATGGAAGGAATCGGCTGTGGCCTATAAATAGGGACTCTCCCCGTATTTGCCTGCAAGTGAAAATCGGAAACCACAGAAAACCACTATCGGGGCGTCCGACGGTGGAGTTCGAACCCAACCCGCCTCCGAATGCCTCCATAGCCGTAGCGCATTAACATCGATAATATTAATAATAATAATAATAATAATAATAATAATAATAATAATAATAATAATAATAATAATAATTTTGTATCATTATTCTATGATGCATAGAAGATCCTCCGTGGCTCAGGCGGCAGCGCGCCAGCCTCTCACCGCTGGTTCCGTGGTTCAAATTACGGTCACTCCATGTGAGAGTTGTGCTGGACAAAGCGGAGGCGGGACAGGTTTTCTCCGGGTAGTCCGGTTTTTCCTGTCATCTTTCATTCCAGCAACACACTCCAGTATCATTTCATTTCATTAACCATTCATTAATCATTGCCCCAGAGGAGTGCGACAGGCTTCAGCAGCCGGCACAATTCCAATCCTCACCGCTAGATAGGGGCTTCATTCACTCCATTCCTGACCCGGTCAAATGACTGTAAACAGGCTGTGGATTTTCATTTTCATTCTATGATGCATAGAAATAATAGCGCCGCGTTCGGTTTGAAATATGCATAGGATGAATCCACCCAGCCTTGAAATTATTGATTTATTAGACACGGCTCTCCAAAGCTTGAAAGCAAAAATAATGTGACCCTCAGTGAATACGGCTATACAGAATTTGTATCGGATCGAATTTTAATAAATGTGCATATGTGATTACAAAAAGCCATATCCAGACGTGTCGGTTAAAGATGATAGATGGAGACAATGTTTGAAAAAAGCATCATGCGTGAACGAAAGAGCTACATTTCCCTGCACAAACTCTCTGGCCTGTTAATAAAACCATGTTCCAATAAAAGGAAATAACGGTGCATGATATGAAAAAAGCAGATATATGACCGTGGTAAAGTTTTATGTGGTTTCGAGAATTAGCAGTATATTCTCTATCTGAAATCGATTCGGAATGATATAAAAATGAATTGTGGCTCTGGTCATTAATAACAAAAGAAGAGATCGTGTGCCCTAATTCCACTTCGTAATTTACCTGGTAGCTATTTTTTTTTCACGTAATTATGTCCGTGTGGAAAACGAGGGATCGCATTCACAACAAACTTAACATGAACATTGCCAAGGATATGGGGAGGAGAAACAATGAACAAGCAATGTATTAATGTTAATGGCTATGGCCTCCGGGGAGGCCTGGTACAAGTCTTTGAAGTGGGGGCAGTAAAATAACATCCACGGCGTCACCTTCCAGTCGTAAGATGCGACTAAAAGGGGCCCAAGGGCATAGGTTGGCGACCATGGGGCCCTTATCTTAGTCCTGGCATTCCTTCCACTTACTTGCGTCAGGCTCCTCACTTCCATTTATCCTATACGACCTCCTTTGGTCAACTCTTTTTTTTTCTGGCTCGACGGTATTAGCTTTACGAAGCCTAGGGAGTCTTTCATTTCTACGCCCTGCGTGACCCTTGTCTTTCTTTGGCTGATACCTTCATTTTTCGAAGTGTCAGACCCATTCCATTTTTCCCTCTGATTAATGTTAATAGAGGATGGTTGCTTAGTTGCACTTCCTCTTAAAACAACAATCACCACCACCACCACTTTCGAGTTGACGCCATTGGTCTTCTAATGTTAAAGACGGCACACGCACCCAGCCTCCGAGTTAGAGGAACTCACCAGTGAAGGTTAAAATCTTCGACCCAGCCGGGAATCGAACTTGGGATCTTATGGACCAAGACATCTAGGTCACGGAGCCGGAATGCGTTATCATTTCTTTGAGAACGTAGCGTCCGTCACACTACAAAGTGAGCTCAAAATAGCGCTCATCGGTATCCAGGACAGTGTGAAATCCTAGGATAGCTTGCTGCACAGCTCATAAAGCATGTCCATGATTTTCCTGACACCTGACATCTCTCGTGAAATGCTTCTCTTCAGATCGGCACATGTGGGAACGTTCTCCTGATAAACCCTCTCTTCTAATAATAATAATAATAATAATAATAATAATAATAATAATAATAATAATAATAATAATAATAATAATAATAATAATAATAATAATAATTTAATTTGCTTTACGTCCCACTAACTACATTGTTTACGGTTTTGGAGACACCAAGGTGCCGGAATTTTGTCCCGCAGGAGTCCTTTTACTTGCCAGTAAATCTACCGACACGAAGCTGACGTATTTGAGCACCTTCAAATACCACCGGACTGAGCCAGGATCGAACCTGCCAAGTTGGGGTCGAAAGGCCAACCCTTCAACCGTCTGAGCCACTCAGCCCGGCGCGTCTCTTATAGCCCTTAAGCTGGACATTATTCTGGTTTGCGTAATATAAAAAATTTCCTGTCAGAGTGCGTTAATTTGGCGAAAGCTTAATTGAAACTACCCAGTAAATCACAAAGGATACTGTTTGAGATAAGAAGTGAAATAAGGTTGCATTCTGCCCCCCCCCCCTCCTCCTCCCCCTCCCAGCCACCGTCTGTTATTTAACATGTACGGGGAATGCATCATGGGAAGGGCCCTACAGCTGGCATGGTGGAGTGTCAGTTGGAAGAAGGAGATCACAGAATCTGCGTTTTGCTGGTGATGCTTATTCTATTGACAAGCAGTGAAGATGATCTTGCTGAATTGTTGCAGCGGTTAGAAAATGAAAGTATTCAGCTTGGACTGGAAGTGAATCGGAACAATACCAAGGTGATAGTTTCTGATAGAGGAAAGAAGCTACAACTTAGTGGTCGTCTAGTAGGCCTAGATGTTAATGAATGTGTTAATCTTGGCTACTTACTGAGCATCATCGGCAGCTGCGAGAAAGAGATCAGGAGAAGAATTGCTTTCGGAAAAGTGGCTATGGATAAGCTCGGAACGATCTGGAGTGCCCGAGCAATCAGTAAAAACACAAATAAATGTCTGAGTTGTGTCTTAGTATTTTTAGTATCCTTCTATGGCTGTGAATCATGGACAGTAATGAAATGGCGTATGGCTTTGAGTGCCGGGAGTGTCCGAGAACAAGTTTGGCTCGTCAGGTGAAAATCTTTTTGATTTGACATCCGTAGGGGACCTGCGTGTCGTGATGATGACACACAGACGCATCCCCCGTGCCAGTGGAATTCACCAATGATAGTTGAAATTCCCGGCCCTGCCGGAAATCGAACCCGGGACCCCTGTGACCATAGGTCAGTACGCTAACCATTTAGCCATGGAGCCGGACATCGAAGGCCAAGGGCAAAAAGTGCATCGATGCATTTGAAATGCGGTGCTGGAGGAGGATGCTACGAATGCCTTGGACGGAGAAAAGATCTACAGGTAAATACTCCATAATCGAAGAGCTTGGTATCCCGAATCGACTTTCAACTCTTGTTAGACAGAGAACCCTGCCGTCTTTTGGACATATATTACGGACATAAAATAGCCTTGAAAAAGTGGTTTTGCCAAAAAAAGTAAATGGAATCAGGCCACGTGGAAGAGCTTCCACAAGATGAATAAACGAGACCAAAGACGCAACTCACGCACCTCTTCGAGTCATACTAGGAAAGCAGAAGACCGTAGATAATGGAGACTGCTAGTGAACTCCGAACAGTAAAGTAAACATGAGATCACGATTCTCAGACATGAGCTAAGCGACTGGGAAGAAGAAGAAGAAGAAGGAGAAGAAGAAGAAGAACACAATTAGCTTTACGTCGCATCGACAAATATAGCAATATATATCAACTATGATTTATGACAGTTATATTACTATTAATAATTCTGCTCATGAAATTATTTATAAACATAGTTGCAAAGTTGCATCTTCATGTAGCTTTGAGTTGGAGAAATGGCAATCTCCATGTTGGCCAATCACAAGTGAGCTAGATATCACGTGATTGATTGTTTACGACACCATTCCAATCAATCAATCTGTCAATCATTCAATACTGATCTGCATTCCTTTTCTTAAATGATTTCAAAGAAATGGGAAATTTATTGAACATCTCCCTTGGTAAGTTATTCCAATCCATAACTCCCCTTCCTATAAACGAATATTTGCCCCAATTTGTCCTCTTGAATTCCAACTTTATCTTCATATTGTGATATTTCCTGCTTTTAAAGACACCGCTCAAACTTATTCGTCTACTAATGCCATTCCACGCCATCTCTCCGAATTTCTTTCAATCTCTTTCAAATTTAATGTTACCAAACGTTTTGTTCTAACTAGAGCTAAAACAAATCCAATGAACAATGTGCTAATGCGAGGAGAGTCTTGTCATCGAAGTGACATAGGGGTGGCTAAAAGTCTTTGTAAAATTGGCAAAAATATAACTATGGTTAATCCCTCTGTAATTGAAAGAGGTGTTAAAGTGAACGCTTTGACATTTCGAAACGTCGACAAATTGCTGGCTAGACATTATGGCAATCAGCGTAAAACGTTTGACAGCCTCCAGTTTTACACAAACTTGCTGGAAACAATGGAGAATGATGCGACAGGGAATGAGGACAAAGTCATTGAGGGAGAGGAAAGCTTCTGTAGAAACAGATGATTTGATGGTTTAGATGTTTTATCTATGTGACTAAACATAATTAATATACACTGAATTCTTATTTTATCAGTCTGTTATTGAGTTCACGGTGAATGGATTACGAATATTCAACTTATTACTGATCAAATAGAACCGCGACATCTCAGCTTAAACGATTCAGTAATAAGTTCACTATATAATGATTAAATTAATGTAGTAATAGCCCACCTTTCAATACTATAATATGTAATATTCTAAATTACATTAATTAATTTGGGACTAGTTTCGGCCGGGGCTGGCCATCTTCAGCCTTAATGTAAACTAGTCCTTAATTAATTAATGTAATTTAGAATATTACAGTATTGAAAGGTGAACCATTACTACATTAATTTAATAATTATATTGTACTTACAATTCAGTACGGATCAGAACCATGAAGTTTATAACCTATGAATAAGTTCACTAACTGAGACTTCGAAATTATTTTAGTAATACGATTAGGTCCCACTGTTCTAGGTCGAACAATCGGCTTTAATGGGTTAATTTATTTACCTCGTGACGTCAAACTTCTACGTCTTGACACGAAACCTGTCTTTCTCTATTTATGAATATTTTCGTTTCACCTTTGATGTCACAGCTTTCTGATTGTACTTAAAAGCATCGCTTCTAACCAATCGGGAGAATACTTTGCACAGATGGAAGTTACTTCTGAGTTAAACTATCGAAGTCCAATGGTAATGTTATTTTTACCTAGAATGAAAGATGTATGAATATTTTGCATACTGTATGCTCCAGCCTGACAATTCTTTTTGAAGATGCTGAACTGCTTCACCATAGTGTAGTAAGGTTAGAAGCTGATGCGTTAGAGATTGGCTCGGTTACCTGCTAACTCACTTTTACATATCAGCGCCTGCTGCTGCTGTCACGCAGTACGTCAAAGGCCACAGCTCTCGAGTTATCCATATTGAGATGTGCTTCAAGAGCTCGTGTTAAGAATTGAATATGAACCTTACTACTGATCGGTTATTGCCATTCCTCGCTTCCAAGAATTCACAACTTGTGAGAAAGAAATGATGATCAGGGCCGCCGCGACGATGGCACGAACGGGCTCCACCAGTTTCACGGAACACCACAGGATCATTTTGAAAAAGATATTATTTGATTAAGATGGCGTCCTAACAAACATTTTTTTAAACGCAAGTCTAATAGTGACCATTAACTTCAGTTCGAATCGTTTTAACTAAATATTGAATACCGGTAGCATTAGCAATATGACAACATAAACATGCTTGATAAATCAAAATATAATCAGAACTTAATTCAGTCAAAACCTGATTTTTAATATTATATTAATCCTAAATGTTGCAAAATACTATTGAAGGAGATGAGTGTTGTATCATATATGATGTTCCCGAATATTTTTTTTATATATTCAAACCGTGTACTGTTCCATGATAGCTTTATGTTCTTTTACATTCTATCATCGACCCCGAAGTGTAGGGGTGGCATGCCTGCCTCTTACCCGAGAGCCCCGGGTTCGATTCCCGGCCAGGTCAGGGATTTTTATCTATATCTGAGGGTTGGTTCGATGTTCACTCAGCCTATGTGATTACAACTAGAAAGGCAAGAATTCCAGCTCCATGGCTAAATGGTTAGTGTGCTGACCTTTGGTTCAAGGAGCCCCGGGTTCGACTCCCGGCCGGGTCGTGGATTTAACCGTAATTGGTTATTTCCACTGGCCCGGGGACTCTGTGTGTGTGTGTGTGTGTGTGTGTGTGTGTGTGTGTGTGTGTGTGTGTGTGTGTGTGTGTGTGTGTGTGTGTGTGTGTGTGTGTGTGTGTGTGTGTGTGTGTGTGTGTGTGTGTGTGTGTGTGTGTGTGTGTGTGTGTGTGTGTGTGTGTGTGTGTGTGTGTGTGTGTGTTTTCTTAACAGAAAATACAAGGAAAACAAAAATAATGAGAAAAATAAGAAAAATTATCAGTAAAATGTCTAAAAAATATATTTTAAAAAAGAATGCTGGTCGACCACAAGACACCTCGTAATCTCCAGTCCTTGCGCCATGGGGTTTGGTTTGGTTTTGCATTCTACCATGAAGATAAAATTTATGATTGTCTTCTTTTAAACTTACTGAATCTTGCCTCCGGACGCTTACTGCCAAAGCTTCAGGTGACCATGGGAGTCTGATATTATTTCCCCTTTTGTGAGCTAGATTCCTGTCTTTCATCTCTCCTGTATGGCCTTCTTTGGCCTACTCTGGTTCACTAATGGTATGTATTATTCTCTTGTAGAGGAAACAACTTCAGTTTCTATCTATCTATACACAGAAGACATGGTCCTGGGTTCCCCAAACCGGCAAGAGCTACAGAAAGTACCAAACCACCTTCACAATTGGGCAGTTGATAACGATCTCAGCATAAACCCGAGCAAGACAGTGTACATGACTTTCCGAAAAGGGGGAAAACTAGCAGCGGAAAACAGAATGACCCTCGGCGAAGAACTCACGTCGACCAATACCTACAAATACCTCGGCATCGCCCTGCAAAACAACGTGCCGCTCTTTCAGACACCACATAAAGGAACGAGCAGCAGCTGCCATCAGAGGAATATACGATCTTAGAAACTTAACTAAACTCTCACTACGAACAGAAATGACACTCTTCCACGCCAAAATAACTCCCACTATCTCATACGGCCTAGAGCTAATATGGAAAAGGCTAACCACAACAGACTTCACCACGATAGAAAAAGTGAAAGCACGAATCCTTAAGATAGCACTGGGCGTGGGAAGAACGTCACGGTCCAGACTAATCTATGAATTAACAAGGGAACCTTTTTATATCGAAGACCTCCGGTTCAAACTACATCTGCCATCTACCCTGAAAATGGAGAAGGTACTTGAGCAGGAGCATATGAAGCAACACTGGATTTCTACGCAACGGAAGCAATGACCGACAGACGATGGACAGAGGAAAATCAGGAACTAAGAAACGTAGTCACAAGACTCGCATTATATGGCTTCCATCACAAAAATTGCAAAAACATAAAATATCATGAACCGAACAAAGAATGTATATGTTCTCTGTGTGAGAGGCCATGCGACAAATACCACATAACACTGTGTAGTAACAGAGAAAAGAGCATAGTTAAATATACCAAAGACTAAACCGCCTCGAGCATCTGTAAATCGCAGTATGTTGTGTGACAATATTTCATGCTTACTTTGTAAGCTTGTAACCTATTGTTGTAATCCATTGTATGGCCATCTGTTATTATTATTATTATCTTGCTACCGAGGTCTAGGTATTCTTCCATTTTCCCATCTTTCGAACCTCAGTCAATACTGATCTGCATTTAGGGCAGTCGCCCAGGTGGCAGATTCCCTATCTGTTGCTTTCCTATCTGTTGCTGTCTGGCTGACTGACTGACTGAGAGAGTAGAGCCCTGAGGCCAAGTCGGGGGGTTCGATTCCAGCTCAGTGATAAAATGCGAGAGGCTGGTGGCGGTAGTTCGGTCTAGAGAGCCAAGAATAACGGCCGAGAAGATTCGTCGTGCTGACCGCACAACATCTCGTAATCAGCAGGCCTTCGGGCTGAGCAGCGGTAGCTTTGTAGGCCAAGGTCCTATGCCGAGGAGATGTTAACCCACAAATGCACGGTGCTGCAACAAGTTCTTGAGAAATGATAAATGTGCGTCTGGAAGGAACTGCATGAACTAGTGCGTGCTTCCCATGTGCATCATGATGTAAGTATATTATCTTTAATACTGATCGCTCAGTGGTTCAATCAAGTAAGCAAAGATGCGGATGGGTTGAAGGAGATTTAAGGAAAAAGGAGTTGTGCAGAAATATGGTTTGGGGTCGTCGAGAGTTCACAAACTGGACACGATACATATAAGTTGTGCTTATTTTGTACACACACATGCATGACATTACAAACCCTTCGTAGATTGAGATGACAGATACATGTTCATATAGCTAACACATGTATAAACATTTTACGTATTTTGCAAACTTTGAATTACATTGATTTTCAAAAAATTACAAGTATAACCAAATACAGTAGAGACTGTAGTTATTGATGATGATTATGTACTTGAATAATAGAACAGGGATGGTGTATTAATGTGTTTAATTAACACTCAAACTATCGTGGGGACGAAAGTAAAAACATGAATAATAATCAGAGAGAATAAAGATAATATTAGAAGCACAGAACATCAATATATAAAAGTCTTCGAAACCCTAACAAAGTTCAAGGAGTTTATAACACATATATGAGTTTATACACATATATTGATACTAGAGGCCGCCACACACTCCCTCCGCAGTGACAGCGTCCATGTATTTTCGAGGGAAGGTGACCCTTCGACCTGATCTGGTGATCCGTGGTGCGGGTGTATTGGATTGAGTGCTGCCTGTCTTCTTCTGAAGGTTGACGGTCTTTGGAATGGAACTCGACGGAATGCCAGAGTAGTTTCTCCAGATATGTCTTCCTTGTTGTCCGATGATTGGTCTGCCAGAAGGAAGGCAGGTTTCAATCTGTCAATGCTAATAGTTTGTTTCCCTGTTGGCATCTCCACCTCGAAGTGTTCGTCACTGCGAGACAGGACTGGATATGGCCCGTCATATGGTGATTTAAGAGGTGTTCTGACCGCATCGTGTCGAACGAAAACGAACTTGCTCGTCATCAGCCGTGGGTGAATGAAGATCTTTTTGCGGTCGTGATGTTCTGTTGGGACTGGTCTTAGGTTCCTCAACTGTTCCTTCAATTTGAAAACGAAGGTTAGGATGTCAGTTGCTAGTTTCTGTTCGTTGAGAAATACTCCTGGTAGCCTAATTGTTGAGCCGTAAGTCATTTCCACTGGCGAGGTGTTGACTTGCGGAATTATGTAGGAACGAAGTCCTAACAAGACCAGAGGAAGCTTCGAAACCCAATCATCAGACATCTGTGCCTTCAAAGCAGATTTTAATTGACGGTGCCATCGTTCAATTTTTCCATTTGCTGCCGGATGATATGCTGTCGTTTTAATGTGGACGATGCCCAGTGTGCTTGTGAGGCATTTGAAAAGTTGACATTCAAACTGCCTTCCGCGGTCAGTAGTTATGATATGAGGCACGCCAAAACGAGATATCCATGTTGAGATTATGGCAAATGAAACTGCTTCTGCTGTGATGTCAGCTAATGGAACTGCTTCTGGCCATCGGGAGAAACGATCAATAATTGTTAGTAAATAGCGATATCCTTGTGATGGAGGTAAGGGTCCAAATATGACCACGTTAATGTGACTGAATCTTGCTGCCGTTGGAGGATACTGTCCCACTGCACTGTTGGTGTGTCTCCAGACTTTACTTCGTTGGCAAGGAATACATGCTGATGTCCAGGTCTTTACGTCCTTTTTTAGTGATGGCCAAATGAAGTGCTTTTTTACTAAATTAATGGTTGCTTGAACACCAGGGTGAGCTAGATTGTGTAGCGAGTTGAAAATTGCCTGTCGTAGTTGTCGAGGTACATATGGGCGAATCATATCTTCAGTCATGTCGCAAACGAGTTCTTTACCATTGGGCAACATTATTGTTCGAAGTGCAAGTGACGTATTCTTAATGTGTGGAAGTTCTTCGTCACATTGTTGGCTTTCTGCTATTTCTTCCATGGTAACAGTTGGAGGTATAGTGATTGAAGCAATTAGTGAACAAACATCAGCTGCGATGTTCTCCTTTCCAGTAGTGTAACGTATGTCTGTGGTGAACTGTCCGATGAAACTAATGTGTCGGATCTGATGTGGAGAAGCTTTGTCTAAACGTTGCTTGAACATGAAAGTGAGTGGCTTGTGATCGGTGTAAATAGGAAAATCACGTCCTTCAAGCATGTACTGAAAGTGCTTCACAGCTGAGTAGGCAGCGAGGAGTTCTCTGTCGTAGGTTGAGTAATTCCTCTCTGCATTTGTCAGTTTCTTGGAGAAGAATGCTAATGGTTGCAGATTATTGTCTTTGATTTGTTGCAATGATGCGCCAATAGCATAATCTGAGGCATCTACCATTAAAATTAGTGGTAAATTTGAAGATGGATGAGCTAGAAGTGCTGAATCGGCCAAGCTATTTTTTAGGTCATTAAAGGCTTGTCGAAGGTTTTCTGTCCAATTAATTTTTCCGTTGTCATTTTTCTTAGTCCCGTGGAGAAGGTTCAAAAGCTCTGCTTGTTTACTGGCTGAATTTCGCAGTGCTCTTCGGTAAAAGTTAATGAGGCCAAGAAACCGGCGCAGTTCTTTTACTGTTATGGGTAGCGGATAGTCAACAATGGTTTGTACTCGCTCTGGTAGTGGTCTGATTCCTTCTGCAGAAATCACATATCCCAGGAAAGGTACTTCTGTTGAACTGAAAATGCACTTGTTCAGATTGATTCTGATGTTGAACTTACTGAGTCGTTCGAAAAGCATTTGAAGATGCTTCTTGTGCTCTTCTTCATCTTGTGATGCCACTAGGATGTCATCTATATAACAGTACACGAAATCGAGGTCTCTGAGTATACTGTCGATATATCTTTGAAAAGTTTGAGCCGCATTACGGAGTCCAAATGGGGTGCGAAAAAATTCGAACAAACCAAATGGAGTTATCACTGCTGTCTTAGGTACATCGTCCGGATGTACAGGGATATGATGATAAGCTCTGATCAGATCTATTTTTGAAAATATTCGTTTTCCATGTAGTTGGCTCTTAAAATCTTTAAGGTTAGGAATAGGATACCTGTCAGGCTTGGTGATGTTGTTGAGAGCACGGTAGTCTCCGCAAGGTCTCCAGGATCCGTCTTTCTTGGGAACTAAGTGGAGGGGACTTGCCCAGGCGCTCTTTGATGGCTGGCAGATTTTCATATCGATCATTTGTTGGAACTCTGCTTTAGCTGCTTTGAGTTTATTTGGTGGTAGTCGTCGTGCCTTTGCTGCTACAGGATGTCCTTCTGTGACAATGGTATGATAAACAGAGGTATCTGGGATGTCGAAATGGACGTTTTCATGGAGCAAGTTGGGAAATTTCTTTAGAGTGTCAGCATGTTTTTGATCTGGTGGCATTAGATAAACTGTTTCTATACCCGAGACTTTAATCAATATGCCAGGTGTCTCTGCTGATGTTAATGGGTCAATGAGTTCTTTAGATCTACGATAAGGTTGTAATGATGAATGAAGTCGGCTCCAATAATCGGTGATTGCACATCTGCAATTACGAATTTCCATGTGAAATTGCGCCGTAAACCCAAACTGAGTACTAGTAGACGCTCTCCGTAAATGTTAATACCAGTGCCGTTTGCTGCATAAAGTTTACGATCTGTCTTTTTCGGGCGATCACTATCCGAAGGCGGAATCACAGAAATATCAGCTCCGGTATCGACCAGGAAACGACTTCCGCTACTTCTGTCTGTGAGAAATAGGCGGCGTGAAAAATGACTCCGATCACCTGCCGCCGCTAGTGTAGAGCGTTTTAGTTTGACTGCATGTTGGAATTCTGAGCGGAAGGTGGTTGATATGAGCATGGGCTCTGACATTTATTTGCCCTGCTGCGATATTTCAAGTGATACCAACATAGTGCTCCATTAGGATTAAAAGAGTGGGCTGATCGGGACCTGTCTCGTGACCTTCTTGGTGAGGAACGAGATGATCGTGAGCTACTTCTTGAAGAACGTGACAACGTTTTCAATTCATTGATTTTCAGTGTTAATTCAGTGATCTGCATTTCTAGTCTTGAGATACGATCGTTACTGACATCATTTATTTTATCGACTGCAATGGTGGATGGTGCCTGCGCGGTTTGAGCACAAACATTTAATCCCGGTTGTGAAATTTCAACAATTTTGTCAGCCATAGTGGCTATGGTGTCCAGATTATCTTTACTCGTAGCTAATATAGAACGTGCGGTAACAGGAAGCCGCTGCATAAATATGGTTTTCAAGAAATCGTCCTTGACTTGCGTACCGGCTAAAGTTCGCATCTCACGCAAGAGTTGAGTTGGCTTCTTATCACCTAATTCTAATTCTGTTAATAATTTCGTCACTTTCCTATTCTCTGACTTTTCAAATTCCTGAATTAGTCGTGCTTTAAGCACTGTGAATGGAGTGGTAGATAGTGGTCGAGATAAAAAGTCGGAAATTAATTCTACAATATCCGCTTCTAATGACGCAACAACATGATTAAATTTCGTGGTTTCGTTAGTGATACCCAACATAGTAAACTGTGTTTCAACTTGAAGAAACCATACCTTTATGTTTTTCTTCCAGATGGGCGGAATCTTCACTGAAATGCGAGCAATACCCGCTTCGTTCCATACTGTTGTTGGCGGTGGATTTGTTTCGTTGCTGGCATCGGTCATTTTCACACTTGACTAACCAGAAAATGCGTTCCGCGCCGTATTTTAATATCACGTCGGGAGTCACCAATGTAGTTATTGATGATGATTATGTACTTGAATAATAGAACAGGGATGGTGTATTAATGTGTTTAATTAACACTCCAACTATCGTGGGGACGAAAGTAAAAATATGAATAATAATCAGAGAGAATAAAGATAATATTAGAAGCACAGAACATCAATATATAAAAGTCTTCGAAACCCTAACAAAGTTCAAGGAGTTTATAACACATATATGAGTTTATACACATATATTGATACTAGAGGCCGCCACAAGACAATAAACGACACTTCCGGATTTAATGGGAGACAATTCGCAAGTGGCGCTCCTAGTGGCGTGACATGAAAATTCGGGCTAAATTCAAATATCAATGGAAATGTATATACGGAAATGGATAAATAAATTACGCCTAGAAAGAAAGTGTGGCTAAAATATTAACTTCAAAGTTACTAAAGCAATTCTGGATACTTGAATGAAGAATTATTTAACAGGTTATTATTTAAAGACTGAAATTAGACATATAATCAAGATGTGAATAAAACTATCGGCATGTTCCTTACATACATGATTCAATGTATTTACACTTAAGAGCTGGACAATTTTCCTTTTAACTTGAAGCCTACTAACAGAAAGAAAATCTATAAATTAAGCCGCAAAACCATTCAAAATTTCCCTATAAGCAATACTTGCCATTAAATTAGGGTAAAGCAAATTTGCATCATCATCATCATTATCATCATCATCACATTTCTTAAATCACCTATATTTTCTTCAGTGCTTGACAACGCATTACGGCATTCCAAATGGAGTAACTTGGAACACAACCAGCCACACACATATGCATATGCATTTTCCTGAATTAAATCAAAACTCACAGATCACACCTACAACAACACATCGGTATTGAAGGTTAACTGCTGCACTAATACAATAAAATAAGCTTATTATATTTTAAGCCACTTAAAATACAGGTCGCGCAGGTCAAAATTTTAGGAAGTAGGCTTTCTATAAAAATATTTTTGTAACTGGAAGAATATATATACAAACACAGTATTTACTTACATTTTCTTGTCGCGAGGGAAACGGAAGAAAGGCCGCAAATCCTTCTGCACTTCATAGTTATTGCAGCCAAACGAAGCAAATATCTTTCCACTCATACTGAGAGGAGATATAAAGGAATGACACACGCTACTATTTACTTATGTCAACTTAATGCAAACGCATAAATAACCCCAAAACTTCATAAACAAATACACGTGCTCTTATGACAGAATCAGTAACTCTCAGGTCAACCGCTAGACAGAGCTCTAATCGCTGTCTCTCGATATCTCGCAGAGTGTCGCATATTGTCTCTACTGTATTTGCTGTCACATAGATCTACATCAACCGGGAGTGATTCACCTATATTTACTGCCCAGTAAGCACACAGTATAGTGAAAAATTAAAAGTAGTTTGTATGTGGTTTTTATATATATATATCTTACATGTATAGAGCTACAAGGCTCACTGACATTAATGTTTGCCCACTTCCAGGTGAGCTAGGAACTTGAAATTCGGCAGTATAATAGCTATTAGGCTGCAACCCAAGGAAAAATTCCAAAAAGTTCAAATTTTTCATACTTAGCCCACCCCCCCCCCCAACTCCCTATCAAAGTATCGGTCTCAAAGTTCGTATTAGACCCTTCCAGATGAACTAGAAAGTTTAAATTCGGCAATCTGATAGATATAGGGCTGTAAGCCAAGGAGAAATTCCAAAACCTTCCAATTTTTCATATTTACTCCCACCACCCAATCAAAATATCTGATTCTAATTTCGGGTTAGACCATTCCAGATGCGCTAGGAACTAGAAATTTGGCAATATTATAGCTATTAGCCTGCAACCTACGGAGAAACCAAAAAAATTCAATTTTTATTTCTGCCCCCATCCCCCCAAACAAAATGGCGGACGCTATGATGCAGTGCCCTACAAAATTGAAATGTGGCAATGGTCTAGCTCTAAGCCTGTAACCGACATAGAAATTGCTAGAATTTCAAATATTTAACATTTCACCCACTAAAAAATTCGAAATATTTAGCCAAATTTAATGACGGTGCAGACTGTCGTTTCGAGGTATCTTGTGGTTGAACGGTAATCGCTATCAATAAACGGATTGCACTTTCTGGCCCTAAAATGAAGGGATCTACAACTTTGGTCCTATGACTTTTTGTCGAATCGCGACTCCTTCTACCTTAGATTGAGCTTCCTTTTCCCGGTTTTGGTCAATTTTGTTAAATTTCCATAAATTATTTTACTGATTTACACACTCATAAAACAGATAGATGCACGAAATTCAGCACACTTCTTGGCACGATCATTGGCCATATGTAGACCGACCATCATTATTCTAGGTGCCTTGAATGTATGGGAAAACGGAAGGAATATGTGGAAACGCTAATATAATTTCAGCATAATGTATGTTTCTTAAGCAATTTACGGTGAAGCTCAGGAAGATACGGAAAAACCTCAAATAACCAAAATTGTAGGTCGTTTCATCGTCCTCTAGCCTGCCAAGTATCAAGACTGTAGCTTTCTGCTAATTTGGCAAAATCATTTTTCAACTTGTGAAAAGCGGACGAAATTTGACATGGATCGAAACTTTTACCTCTTTCTATGGTACAAATAGGCGAGATACGAGAAAATGCCTAAGACAGTAATTTAGGCGACTAATAGGGTCGTCTGCTGTCGCAATCTGTACTTCCATACGAGGTACCGTTTGGCAGCAATAAATTTCTAAATGAAAGTCTGCACTATTTAACGTGCACATTCCTTGGCCCTATCGGCAATCTGATAACTATTAGGTTGCAACCCAGTGAAAAATTTCAATAAGTTTAAATTTTTAGTGTTTACCCCTCCCCACCAAACAATATGGCGGACGCTATTTCCGAGTGCACCAGAAAATTGAAATCTGGCGAAATTATAGTTGTTATCCTGTAACTTTTAATTTTTACCTCTGAAAAGTATCGAAATATTCAGGCAAATTTCATGCCGCTGCAGAACATAGTTTTGAAGTACTTTCTGCCTAAACAGTAATTCCAATCAAAATTGGTTAGCACTTTCTGTCCCGGGAATGATGCGATCTATAAATTTGGTCCTATGAAAGTTTCAAGACTGTAGCTGACTATTAAGTGATAAAAATAATTTTTCAACTTGTGAAAGTTGCCCCAGATCGAAAAGTTTACTCCTATCCATACAATAAATCGCCAATATACGATAAAATATATTAGCACCAAACACACCGGCGGGTAAAAGGTTCGCCCGTTGGCACAGTCCGTTTGTCGATGCGACGTACCGTTTCTCCACAGTCTATTTCGAAATGTCCATTTGTAATGTGGAGTACCCGGGGGTTTGGGGGCGCAGGCCCTAACGTGCGAAAGCGAGTATATATAATCGTCGCGCTAATTCAGATAAGTTTTCGGCAACTATGAGATAGGAAAATGCAAGTGATTGTGATTATTGTTTAAAGAGGGGGACTGGTGAAGAAGAGCCATAGCTATAATGATGGCCCTAGTATTTGCCTGGTGTAAAATAGGGAAATTACGGAAAACAATCTTCAGGGCTGTCGATGATGCGTTTCAAACTTTCGATCTCCAGAATGCAAGCTACATCTATATGGCCCGTGCAACACATTCGGTTACACATTACTAATGTTTCATCTTCCCTTCGTCAAAGCTATTTACAACTAGATTACACTCACCATAACAACGTTATAATCAAAGCTACACTTCTCCGTACGTTGACGTGTCGCTTTAGTGTCGATAATATTATGAGATTTAATTTCCACTGAAAGCGATATTCTTATTGTGAGCAAGTCATGCTCATGCTTAGCCATATTTGAGTAACGTGTAGGAAGACAAACAGCTGACTGGCGTTCGGCGCGCACACCGACGAATTTCATTGGTTGCGACAAGCAAACAGTTGCATGAAAGATACTTCTATTTCCATTTCCAAATCAATATTGAAACTTTAAACGATGTCTAGATAAACACCGACTGAACATTGTTTATGCAATGGAAGATCCTGTTCGATTTAGACGTTGTTTAGGTAAAGGTTGTCTATGGTTTAAACTAGTCATCATTTCTGCAATCGGCCCTATGTATCTATTTTGATCAGTACTACGGACGATGAGGCTCTCCTCACACAAGGCTACAGGCGAGCTGGGGCAGTTTCTAAGGTAGGCGGCTGAGGAATTTGCTCTATCATGTGAATTTACATACGAGTGGCGACGGGAGGATACCGGTGTTCCTCTCTAGCATGTAACGGTTAGGATCAAGCCGCGTTTATCTCATTTTTATATTTTCCCTTAATTTAACTTAATCTGTAAAATGTAGGTTTCTAGGCTTTCTTGCTACGAAGTGTAACCACCTGAGCGGGTGCAATGTATTAATTATGTACGAGTGTGGACCCTGGTTTCTCTTGTTCACTTTTGCTTTTTGTGACTAAGTTTTTCCAAACTGAATGGGCCAATTGCAGAAACAATGACTAGTTTTAAGCCTTGGAAAACGTCTATCTAAACAACGTCTAAGTCAGTCACTATCTTCCAATGCATAAACAATGTTCAGTAGGTGTTTAGCTGGATGTCGTTTAAAGATTCAATATTGGTTTGAAAATGGAAATAGAAGTATCTTCCATGCAACTCTTGCTTGTCGAAACCAATGAAATTCGTCGGTGCGTGCGCCAAACATTACTCAGCTGTCTTCTACTCAAATATGGCTAAGCATGAACATGACTTGTCCACAGATAAGAATATCGCTTTCGGTGGAAATAAAATCTCATAATATTATCAACACTAAAGCGACACGCCGTTCGGCCCCGCGGTGTAGGGGACAACGCGTCCGCCTGTCACCCGGCGGTCCCGGGTTCGATTCTCGGCCGGGTCAGGGGTTTTTAATTGTAAATTATTAATATCTCTGGCCTGGGAACTGGGTGTTTTTGCCGTCCTTAACGTTCCTTTCCTCACATTCAACACTCTACACTTCCGCAATTCCAATTACACGCAGGTTCATATCATATGGCGCAAGTAGGGGCAAAAGATCTCTATAGGTCGACGTCCCGAACGAATAACATTTTTTTTAAAAGCAACACGCCACCGGACAAGGAAGTGTAGCTTTGATTATAGTGTTATTACGTTGAGTGTCAAAGTTCGAAAAATAGCTAACGGGTACAGAAGTGATGACCAGGCCCATGTTTCCCAGCACACAATTCATCGAACAATGCTGTGCATGGTACTGCGGAGTCGACGATCCAGACGTACTCCACTGCTGACTGCACTCCACCAAAAGCAGCACATGAGGTGGGCACAAAATCATTGCCACTGGACTGTGGATTACTGGAAAAAGTTCATGTGGTCCGCAAATTCCTGATTCACTACATCGACATCCGAGCATATGCATGCTAGTTTCCATTGGAGGCTATAGCATATGGTTGCTCAATCAGGTGGAGACGGGCTGTTGGAGGTGGTGTGGTGATCTGCGAGTTTTCATGGGACACACTGGGGTCCATTATTTCTGTACACCAATCTTTATCAGCTATCCGGTATCTGAACATTATTGGGAACCCTGTCCGTCCGTTCATATGTTCCATTGTGGTGGTAGTGACGGTCACTTCCAGCAGGACAATGCACCATGCCACACTGCCAGGGTTGTCAAGGACTGGTTCAAGGAATATGACTGTGAATCTGCTTTAATGCCATGGCCCCCAAATAGCCCCGATATGAACCTCATTGAAGATTTGTGGTTCGACTTGGAGAAGAGGGTTCGTGCTACATCACCACCGTCCAGCAGTGTACACCAACTGGACGGCATGCTGTTGTGCTTGTAGTACCAGATACCCCAGGATACCTTCTACCACCTTATTAAATCGATGCCTCAACAAATAGCCGTCATTCTGTGGGCAAAAGTTTGTCCTACATCGTATTAAGGAGGTGGTCATAATGATATGGCTCATCGGTTTATGAATTTCAATCATTCTTCTTTCTCAAATTGTATCAGTTCACCACCTTTAACTCTTAAATTTGTTACTGGATATTTCAAATTAAAAAGGAACGGGAGCCTGGTTATAAGAAAAAAGATTTCTGTCATTTTCGTAGGTATTTATAACTGCTTCCATTGAAAAGAAAATTACATTATTGGATCTCACTCATGATGGTTTCTGATTTATTATTCATAGGGCAAGAAGCTTGGCATCGCCGTCGCTAAGATGTCAGATCGAGATCTAATACGCACATTGGAGTCTGCAGTTCGCTTCGGCAAGGCGTGTCTGATTGAAAATGTTGGATTGGAGATTGATCCCGGTTTGGATTCAATCCTTATGCGACAGGTTTTCAAGCAGGGAGGTATCATGATGATTAAAGTTGGAGACAATATCATCCCCTATAATGATGATTTCCGCCTGTTCCTCACTACACGTCTGCCCAATCCACATTACACTCCAGAGGTGTCCATCAAGGTGTTGCTTGTCAACTTCGCTCTTGTACCCAGGTACTGGCTTATCTCTGTAGCCAAACTGAACATTTGTTAAACTTTACTCAGTAATTTAAAACAAGTGAATTTGATGAAGTAAACAGTATTTTGACCCAATCTTGGTCCCTTTAATTTTCAAAATCTTATTTAGGCATGTTTATAAAAAATTCAATCGACTGTCTAGAAATATATCGTGCATAAATAACACACAGCATATTGCAGAGTGAGAAATATGCCTATATGTTTGATCGATCGCTGATATTACAGATGGAAGAATGGCACCGTCAGAGAGTCAAGGCTCCTTATTACCAACACACAATAATGCAACAGCAAAATCGGTTACATTGTTAACCAAACTTGCACTAAATATGCAGCAGCAAGTTACCGTAACTGCACGGGTGATTGCTTTTCAGAATGATCGTGAAGCTGTGAGACGCACGAGACATGATTTAAACATAACATTGCTACCGTTAACTGTGGGAAAATGGAGACAATGACTGCTCACAACGGGAAACATTCAGAAGGGAAAAATTCCTGGAAGACCTCGCAGCAGCACTGATGCAGCAACCACAGAAAGGATCGTGGAAACATTCGGGATTAGCCCCCGGAAATCAACACGCCAAGGTGCACGTGAACTTGATATCAGTCAGGCCAGTTCGTCTCGTGTTTTGGAACATAAGAAGTACAGAACTTTCAAGCCGATTCGTGTTCATGAACTGCATGAAGATGACCCTGGCGGGCTGTTGCAACTTTGTAAATTTTTTATTAAGGGAAAATGAAAATGAAAAATTCTTCTTATTATTTTTCTACCGCTTTTTCCCACACCAGTAGGGTCACAGGTGCGAATTGTGTCGCACATGTGGATTTGGCCATGTTTTACGACTAGATGCACTTCCTGACGCCAACCTATATGGAGGGATGTAATCGCTATTGCACATTTCCGTGGTGGTTGGTAGTGTAGCGTGTTGTGTGAATATGGAGAGGAAAGTGTTGGGATAAATACAAACACCCAGTCCTCGGGCCAGAAGAATTAATCAGATGCGATTAAAATCCCCGACCCCGCCCGGAATTGAACCTGGGACCCTCTGAACCGAAGGCCTCAATGCTGACCATTCAGCCGATGAGTCGGACGAAATTGACGTATCTTGATACAAAAAAAAATGCATTTTTCAGACGAAGCTGTGTTCCAGGTGAATGGAAATATTAATCGAGACAACTGTCATTATTATGCGAGAGAACACCCTAAAATTATTGAAGAGAAGTACGGTATATGAAATGCGGATCACTGACAGTTTAGCCAATGATTGGATGGGAAGGATTGCCAGGCATGCGAATTTTGAGAGAGACAGTTAACGGTGAACAGTATTGTGAAATTGTCAATGAAGTTGTGGTGCCAGTGATGCAAAGTATTCAGCCATGAACATTGCGTATTCCAGCAGTGGTACACTTCCTCACTACGCTCTTGCATTTAGGGAAATTTTTTATCACGAATTACCAAACAGGTGGGTTGGAAGGAAAGGGTCGACAGAATGGCGAGTTCGCTCTCCCGATCTCACAGCCTGTGATTATTGGTTGTGGGGCCATTTGAAGGAGAAAATGTATGCTTGAAAACCACGAGACATCAACGTGCTGAAAACAGTGATTGAGGAAGAAATTCGTGCTATACCGTTGTTCGTGTATCAGGGAAGAACGAGTGGTTTTCCAAAGCGCTGTCAACTATGCTGTAATGTTAACGGCGAACAGTTTGAGGCAATTACCTGACTCGGTATTGTTAATGTTTTTTATTGCATTGTTGTGTGCTGATAGTGTCAAGCCTTGACTTTCTAACGGGGTCATTCTTTTATTTGTAAGAGTTATAATTATACATAAGCAATCGATCAAACATATAGCTGTATTTCTGACTCATCCTGTAGATTTAGTAGATCATTTCATATTGTCCACAGCCACGGGCATAGAATACAAGTGTCTGTCATCGTAATTAAAAGCTCATTAGAATGTTACCTTGAAATTCATAATATACAAAATATTTTAGATTATTTAGTCTTTATACTGTATTCCATAAATTTATGGCCTGGCATATAACCATCAAAAGATTGAAACTGGTTGCCAGATATCAGATATGCTTTACTCTGACACACGCGATGATTTCCCTATGGGCCGAGAATGTATGCCGTCACATGTTTTGTTCCCTGAACCCAACCTTTGTTTGATGTGCGCGTGCATCTCTGCTAGCTGATCTTGTACATGTGACCAACGTCGCAGTTGTATTTCAGCTGTTCCCAAGTACGTGCGTGTTTTTTTCTTAATTCTGTAATTGGTCGTAAAGGGTATTATGGCTTATCCGTATTCAGCGGCACAGCATGTCTTTGTTATCCGTATCCGACACAGCATGTTTTTATGTACAAATCATATGTGTTAACTCAGTAAGCTGGTAGGGGGCTACCTGGCCAAGGTAGGGCGTGCTCGTTTCGCCCGGAAAGACGTGGGTTCAATTCTCCGTTAGGGAACTGAAAAATTTAAGAAACGAGATTTCTACTTCCGGAGATGTACATGGCCCTGTGGTTTCTCGAGACGGTCACACGTCTGTTTCTCACGAGATAAAAACGCTGACTGCCCTGGGGTGACGCTTCCCACACCTTATATCAGCTGGGTAGTTTCCCCCTCTCAAAGTTCCCATACACCCTATTCTCGGTGTATTAAAGGCGCAATAGTGCAACAATCAGGTGACCAGTGATCTTATAATATGGTTAAGACTTACCCGGACAAAATCTGATCGCAGAATCCACGGCAATGAATAAATAACTTTCCTCATTCTTCAGCTCACTCAAGGGAGTCCCCCTGTCAAGTGTGTGTCAAGATATTTAACACATGGTCTCTGTAACTTTCCACTGTTATATAATCGTATATTCCTTCTTTTAACAGGAGATTATCACCATAAAGGTCGTCACAAGCCCTAGACAAATTCCCAGATGACGAATAGCTCTTTTGAATCCTTGTACAGTGCAGTATTATTAAAATTGTTAAGTTAATGCCTTAGATATAGAAAACGAAGTTGGTCAAGCTGTTTTAAAGATGGTTACGAGATTATGATGCTAAAAACTTTACCTCTCCCACTGGTGGTAGAGATAACTCCTCCCTTCTTTTCATCCATGGATTCCCTAGCTCTGCATGGGCAAAATACTCTCTAGCCTCGTGTTTGGCTTTCCACGCTTCAAGTTCCCACTAACTCGCTCCCAGACAAAGAAATGCACGTTCACTTAATCCCTAGTCCTTGGTTCATGTCCCTGTTGGGTACAGTATATATCAGACTTGTAGCCTGAATACATTGCCAGAACACTGAGGCAGATAAGGTAAAAAAACAATGGCCTCACGGTTGATGAAATAGAAGAGGCTGAAAGAAGACTTCTGAAGCTTGTCCAGACAGAAGTAGTAGGAAAGGGAGGAGGTGACAAACTGAAATCACTTTGCACTTTCATTGTTCGGGATGGCCTTCTAAGACTGAAAACGAAAATTACTCGAAGGGAAGACAATGAAACCTTCATATATCCTATTTTATTGCCTTTCATACACAGAATCACAGAACTTCTGATAGAAGAGTACCTTGTGAAACATTCACTTGCTGAAGTTCAGATGTTATTTGGAGGGTTAAGAGAAAAATATTGGATTTTGAGAGGCAGGAAGACAGTTCATAGAGTAATATCCATATGTGTTACCTGCAGAAGATTTGAGTTGAACAAGACAATGGCTGAGCCTGCACTGCTGCTGAAGGACAGGGTAAATGATGCTTTGGTCTTTGAAGTAACTGGAGTGGACCTCACCAGACCACTTTGCCTGAAGAATGGTGAGATTGTAATATTCATCTGAACAGTCTATAATGCTGTACATTTGGAGCTGGTTCTGAGTCTTTTTACAGTTGCATTCCCCCAGAGTTTGAGGAGGTTTATCACAAGAAGAGGAAGACCTTGTATGATTTATAGCAACAATGGCACAAATTTCACTGGAGCAAATAATTTGATGACCTCACTAGACTGGAGCAAGCTAAATGAGGTTACAACCATTCAGAGAATCCAGTGGAAATTAATTCTCCTTACTGCCGCATGGTGGGACGGATGGTGGGAGAGGATGGTGCAAATGATAGAAAAACTATGAAGGAAGACACTTCAAAGAGCTTCTTTGAACTATGAAGAGAAGTCTACAGTCTTGTGCGATGTAGAGAGTGTGGCAAACCGCGAGATCCCTGACCACGTGTCCAAAGACCCAGATGACTTGGCACCACTGACCCCTGCAAGGTTCCTGCAGGATAATCTTTCAGTTGCTTGACCATCTGGATTCTATAGATATAAGGAAGAAAGCAAAGTACTGTATGTCCAACCTTTTCAGGAGAAGCGGAGGAGAAGTTTTCACGAGGAGTATCTGGGTGTTTTGGTGCAGCAGCAGACTGGAAAGGTACAGTACATAAGGAACCTCTGAAGGTTGATGATATAGTTTTGGTTGGTTCTGATGATAAAAGAAGACTGGAATGGCCTGTTGCTAAAGTGGTAAAGGTAATCCCAGAACAAGATGGTCATGTGAGAGTAGCGAGAGTTACAGGAAGAGATATCATCAGACCTATTCAGCAAATTTTCCCCTTGGAGGTGTCTTCACCAGAAGATGTACCACATCTGAAAGGAGGCAATGATGTCAACCTGAGAACTGACGTTCCAGCTATGGAGCCTTCAATCTTGAAGACTAGGAGTGGGCATTTAGTGCCAGTTTCATTTTGGGAGGTTTTTTTTTTTTACAAGTTGCTTTACATCGCACGGACACCAATAGGTCTTATGGTGATGATAGGACAGGAAAGGGCTAGGAGTGGGAAGGAAGCAGCCGTAGCCTTAATTAAGATACAGCCCCAGCATTTTCCTGGTGTGAAAAAGGGAAACCATGGAAAACCATCTTCAGGGCTGCCAACAGTGGGGTTCAAAACCACTATCTCCTGAATACTAAATACTGGCCACACTTAAGCGACTACAGTTATCGAGCTCGGTGGTTTAGTGAGTAATCTAATGTTAGTACTGTGAAGAGTTACTCATTTGTTAAAATGTGGGAGGTATGTCGCATTCTGCTCTCTTGTAGGAATCTAGCAGAGTGAAATAACTTTATGTTTGACATGTTTTGATGCATAGACAGAAGACAGTTGTTACTGTTATTGAGGTGTCATGTTTTTAGATGTATTACATTCAAGTAAATACAATCTTACCTTGAATGAAATGTTTGGTATTTTTTGTTTCTGTAAATGTAAAAGTATTTGAAATTTGACAAACCAGTCTGCCAAGTAGGTTTTCTGCTTCAAATAGAACACATATTTAACCTCACTTCTAATTCAGTTTGTTTGCCTTGTAGTGGACTACAAGACCAACTGTTAGCACTGGTCGTAATGGAGGAAAGGCCAGACTTAGAAGCAGCTCGAGGTGCCCTCATTGTAAATAACGCAGAGATGAAACGAGAACTCAAAGAAATTGAAGATTTGATTCTGCAAAGACTTTCTGCATCAGAAGGATCACCTGTAGATGACATTGAACTTATTAACACACTCGAAGCATCAAAGATCAAGAGTGAAGAAATTAAGGTCTGTATCTGATGAGTTGTTTCCCCAGAATTTATTGAAATATCTTATGTTGTTAATGAGCTGATATTTACCTGTTGCCATCTTCTAGTTGTGCACTTGACAACTGGCACAGACTAGAGCAAAATTTAGCTTTCGCTGATCCCATTCTTATTTATGTCTAGGATAGTGATATATGGAATGGTTGGTGCTGAGTAAAGACATTCAGAAGCTGTTGATGTCATGTTACAGTAATCACTGATCCTGCAACAAAGTGAAGAAAGAAATGGCACACTATTTCTCTCCTTACTTTAATTAATTTTCTTATTTGTAGTGTACTGTAGCTTTTGAGTTTTAGGGTTTTCTCATAACAGTATCAGCCTACAGTTATACTTGCAAGACTCCGACCAGATATTTTTAAATTACCACTAGCCAAAATACTTGTTAAAAATATTGTTGTGGCCACTTAGGATGATGGTTAACACTTGTCACATGTTCTGCATTTCCAGTTCTTCTTCTTCTTCTTCTTCTTCTTCTTCTTCTTCTTCTTCTTCTTCCACAACTTATCCTGTGCTGTGCATGGTCACTGTTTCTAATCAGTCTCTTCCACCATTTTCTGTCCTGGACTACTTCTATTACAGTATTTAGAGTCTTTTCCATCAAATCTTCTCGCATCAGATCCATCCACCTCTTCCTTGATCCCCTCAACTTACATGCATGTAATCATTTTTGCCAACAAATGCCAAGAAAGGCCTAAAGATCTTAAATGGTTTTAATATTTGCAATCGATGAAATCAAATTATGGTTTTATTCTGGGTAAGTTTTTGATGTAAAGATCAAAGGTAGGCATTTATAGAATTGGAGGCACATGCTTCCCCTTCCTAGGACTGCATTGTCCTACATAAGAGGCTTGCAGTGGTGTACAGTACAATGACGCACTGACCGCCAGTGTCTTGGAAAGTTGTAGCAATCCAACTGATTAGCTCACTGCTACACTAGGGTGAAACACTGGTAATTTCATGATTGAAAAGGCCTAAAGATCTTAAATGATTTTAACAAAGTCATTGTCATTCCTCATTAGATGGCCAAACCACCTTAATCTTGCCCCAGTGTTGGTAGTCTTCAGAGTGAATTGTACGTGGTCGTTTTGGAGGCGATCCTTTCTGGTGATATTGCACATCCATTGAAGCATCCTCATCCCTGGTACCTCTAATCTGCTGATATCATTCTTCCTTATAGGCATCATCTCAATGGCATACAGCATAGCTGGTTTCACAGCTGTCCTGTTTTTTGTTTTTTGTTTTTCCTTTAAGTTTTATCGGAACTTTCCTTCTGCAGAGCATTCCTGAAATCTCTCTCCAATTCCTCCATTCTTTTTTTGGATTCTAGAAGACACTTCTATTGCAACATTTACATCCTGTTGTATGATTGATCCCAAGTAACCTACTTGATGGCATCACCTTGCAATTCAGAGGTTGCTTCTGTCCTTTGTCTACTTTGTAACATAGATACTAGGTCTTGCTTCAGCTCAACTTCATGCCTCTTTCTTTTAGAACACTTCCGCACCATTCCAGCCCATTTGCAACCTCTTTTCTTGATTTAGCGCAAAGCACAATATCATCTGCATATAAGATGGTACAGAGTGCTTCTCTCTCACGTCTTCAGTCAGCACATCTTTGAGGACATTAAAGAGGAAAGGGCTGACCCTTGATGATGCAATCTGACCTTTACCTCAAAGCTATCCAACTCTCCCAGACTGCTTCTGACTCTAGTTTTAATATTTCTATACATTACTTGAGTTAACTAGATGTACTTTTCTGGTACCATCTTTTCCTTCAGACACCTTCAGACTTCTTGTCTCAATACCCTGTCATACACTTTCTCTTCTAAGTCTGCAAACATCAGATGTAACTCCTGTCCTTTCTCTCAGAACTTCTCCATCAGTTGTCTCAGCACAAAGATAGCATCTGTTGTTAACCGATCAGACATAATGCCAAACTGCTGCTTTGTGACACAGACCTCCTCTCGCATTCAGTCATAAATAATTCTTTCCTATATATTCACGGTGTGTGACAAACTTTATTACCCTGTACATATTGCAATCCTGCACATCCCCTTTCTCTTGTATATACTGTCCCTCCAAGCACCAGGTATTTCTTCCTGTTGGTAAATTATCATGAAGAGATCCCAAAGCAGATCAATAATTCCTTCTTTCCTTAGGATTTTCCATACCTCCATAGAAATCCCATCCAGATGCACCAATTTTTCATTCATCCTATTTTTCAGCCTTCTCCATTTCCAGTCTACTGATATTCTGTTTAAGACCTCATTTGGTCTTCCATCTTTTCTATTTTTTTCCTCATTTTGAAGTCTTTCAAAGTACTTCTTCCATCTCATCCTCACATCTTATGTAATACTCGCCCTTTATTTGTCTCACATGAGAGATGTCTTTTGTTGCCTTTACTTTACTATCCTATGGATGTTCTTTTGCCCTCCCTTTGTTTCTAGTTCATCATCCTTGTTTGTGCATTTATTCTTATAGCTTCTTGTATTCTCTTTTGGTACATTTTTCTGTCAGTCTCTTTCTATGACTCATCCTATCCTTTCTTTGCTTCTCTTTTAGCCTTTACTGCTCCCTGTACATTTTCATTCCACCACCATCCCTTCTTCTGGCATCGTATCTTTTCACAGGTCTCTCCCAGCACCTGTTTTACACAGTTCACAATGACATTTGCATTATGCATTGACCATTTTTTAACATTGTCTGGGTTGTTTGATACCTTCTGCAATACCAGTTCCTTGAAATTACTTTTTACAACATATTCTTTTAAATGGAACCACTTGAACATCTTTGATCCTTGGTTTGGGGAATTTCTTCCCAATTTGAACTTCATATCCATGCACCACCACTACTTGATCTGTATGGATGACCTTGCAGTTTACAATATCCTTAAAGAGTGCTCTTCTTGCTCAGACATAGTCAATCTGCAAGGAATTGTTTTCACTTCTAAAGTTATCAGACATTCTCGTCTCTTGCTGAAAAAAAGAGTTTACGATTGCCAGATCAAATGCCATAGCAAAATCAACTTACTCGGGAGGCAAATATATTACATGAGTGTATGTATTTCTGTGTCATGTTATGTGTTGTGTAATGTGTGGTGGTGATGATGATATGAGAAGGAGAAGGATAATAAGGTAGCTTGAGGATGAAACCTGATGTTAGTAAATAACTGCTCCTATTGAATAACACTAAGGTGGTAGTGGTGATTATTGTTTTAAGAGGAAGTATAATAGGGAAAAATGCAAGGTGTCTGACACTTTGAAAAATGAAGATATTGGCCTGAGAAAGCCATGCGGTTAGCATTATATCGCTGTGAGCTTGCATTCAAGAGATAGTGGGTTCGAATCCCACCATCGGCAGCCCTGAAGATGGTTTTCCATGGTTTCCCATTTTCACACCAGGTAAATGCTGGGGCTGCACCTTAATAAAGACCAGGGCCACTATCTTCCCAGTCCTAGCCCTCTCCCATCCTTCTGCCACTGAAAAACCTTTGATGTGTTAGTGCAACATTAAACAAGTAGCAAAAATGTTATCCTTGCCTCTGAGGCAAGCAATATGTAACTCCTTGATCAAAGAGGGTGTGCACAAATAAATGAATATCACAAACCTCTCATATGTATGGACACATATCCAAGTGCCTGAGCATTAGAAAACACCCACATAATTTCTTGTACTTTATTTATTTATTTATTTATTTATTTATTTATTTATTTATTTATTTATTTATTTATTTTAGCTGGATACTGGCAATTATTGCATGAATGCCTTTGATTATACTGGTACTCTTAATTTAATGAAAGAATTTATTATTTTACTTGTTACTCTGATTTATATGTTCAAAACAAGGCCATAATTTAACATCATGAGTTATATTTTATTGTTTGTATGACAAGAAGAGACACTTTCTCTATAAAATAGGCACCCTGATTATTGCCAAACTATTTCATTTTTACAGGTAAAAGTAGCAGATGCAGAAAAGACTCAGATAGATATTGATGCAACACGTGCCGAGTATATACCAGTTGCCAATCGTGGACAAATATTATTCTTCTGCTTGGTGGATCTGGCTAATATAGACCCTATGTACCAGTATTCTTTGGAGTGGTTCACTCGTATTTTCGTTTACAGCATGGCAAACACTGAAAAAACAGGTAAGTGCATATTGAAACAATCTCAGCCTTGCAGAATCTCAAAAACAAAAAACAAAAAAAGGAGTCGACTACAATTGTTCTTGTTTATACATTGGCTAATTTAAAGTCTGTCTGAAAATATTCCCTGTGAAGGACTCCCAGCAACTCATAATTTTCCACATTCTGAGATAATCCAATTGTAAATCCTTGGATAAACAATCATTTGGCAATGAATAACATTTGAGTTACATTCCTATCTTTCCACTGTAGATGTTTTAGTGTTACGAAAGAGGAGAAGAATAAGGGTTAGTATCCTAAAGGCCGGTCTCCACTGATTAACATTTAAAGGCCAGTCTCCACTGATTAACATTTAACAACAACATGTTAAATGTTAAAAGTATTAAATGTTAACTGGTGACATCATCAACATGTTAAATGTTGAATACTGTTTCATTTAACATTGTTTCCACACTTAATAAACATGTTAAGCTTCACTTCCTTTGTCTATATACAGGTAGTTCATTATATCAATTTGTGGTAATACATTTAGGTGGTGTCTAGTATTTTCAAACAAGGACAATGGACTCAGATGAAGAGGATTACAGGGCGAGTTGACCGTGCAGTTAGGGACACGCGGCTGTGAGCTTGCATCCGGAAGATAGTGGGTTCGAATCCCACTGTCGGCAGCCCTGAATATGGTTTTCCATGGTTTCCCATTTTCACACCAGGCAAATGCTGGGGTTGTACCTTAATTAAGGCCATGGCTGCTTCCTTCCAAATCCTAGGCCTTTACTATCTTATCATCGCCGTAAGAACTATCTGTATCGGTGCGACGTAAAGCCACTAGCAAAAAGAAAAAAGATGGAGAGGATTTGGCCTTTGTTATTGCCACTATTGCTTCTTGTTACGATTTAGAAATGCAGTTTTATTAGGCACATTTTCTCCCCTCACCCTGCTCATTACTTCAAAAGCAAACCACTTTGAAGTATAACCTTCATCCACTCCCGCCCCCAACTTCCGACTTCACGAGAAGCACATCGTTTGCATCGTTTAAGCTATCTTTTGGTATGGAAACAGCATGGAAGTTGTCGAAGCTGTGCCGACATCTCACGAACAACAAATTGACTTGACATGTTTTCCACTTGGAGCGGAAAACACGCCAACATGTTAAAAGTGTTAACCTCAATATTCTGAGTTAACATGCAAAGTCAATTGGAAGACACAATCACAATATACATGTCAATTGTAACATGTTAAATTTAACATGTTGGTGTTAAATGTTAATCAGTGGAGAGCGGCCTTAAGAACAACATCATTTTTAATACTTTTGCCTTACATTGACAGAGAAACACCCTACATTTGCTCAACACATGATCAAGAGTTCATGAGGAGCCATCTTCCATACTGTCAATAATTTAATGGAAAATTCTCTCTTCTGTCTCGCAATGACACGATATCTCCCTATTACTTATTTCTATATCACTTCCCAAAAACATGTTACAGTTTAAGAATCAAAACCGAATAAGGGCTTCTTCATATGAGAAAGATGACCTATTTTATGAAAGCAATGTAGACACCATACTTTAAAGGAACGGCCTTCGAATAATAATAATAATAATACATCCCATAAATACAGTAGCATTACAGCATTGCATTTCCAAATTAAATACATGTCACTATAGAGAAATGGGTTCATAGTCACATGTGCAGAAATCATTGAGTATTTTTGAAACCTGTTTCTGCCTTAGAGTACATATATATCCCCTTTCATTTTTCACTAAAATTCATATGCCTGCCAATTATGTTTGCCATCTTGTTATTCTTAGCTGAATTCTTTGCTAAACTTAATTTCTCCTAACTTCCACAACCATTCCTAACTCTGTTTCTTTCCAACCTGTACCTCTTTCTTAGTATGTTTATCTCTCTGTTATAATATAGCCAGAAGACTGTACAATTTCTTGTCTTGTGTGACCCTGTTATTAAGCCTCTTTAGTACCAGTCCTACATCCATTATCACAGCCTTATGGTCACCTATTCCTTCAATTACCTCAGTTTTATCAACAATTTCCCATGGTTTAACCAAGAATACATCTAGTAAGTTATTGAGACGAGTCGGTTCTTGTACTACTTGTGTAAATCCTCCCTCCCAAATTAACTTATTTGCCAGTTTCTGTTCATGGGCTTCACTTGTAGCTCCATTCCATTCAACCTCAGGCAAGTTTAGACCTCCCCCAATTATTACCACATCATTATTATTGTTTTTATGAATATAATCTATTATTTTCTCAAATATTTCCATGTCTCTTTCCTCTCTTCCTGGCCTGTATGTTCCTATAATTCCCACCTCCTTCATATTATCACAAATTAATTTTATCCCTAATATTTCATCCCTTTCATCGGTAAACCATTCATGTGAACAATATGTTTCCTTCACCAGAATAAACACCCCCGCCTCCCTTTTTATCTCCTCGGTCTCTACGATAGACTCTGTACCCTTCTGGAAATACTTCTCTATTACCCACCCCTTCTCTCAACCACGATTCCACTCCTATCACCACATCAGTCTCATAAGATTCCATCAATGTACCGAATTTTAATTGTTTATTTACTACACTCTGACAGTTTACCAAGAGCAATCTCAGACCCCCTTCCTCCCTAAAAATTGACTGTTGCAATTGGGTAACTTGAAATTCCTTACTTTCCTGAGTTTCATTTACTAGTTGGCTGAGCCAGCTTGAAGTACAGCTGGCTCTGTCTACTAGTTTTCCTGGTCAGTATTATAACTCAAGGGAGTTGCCTTTTTTACAGTACATATCTTATGATTAATAAAATCTAGAACAATATTTGCTATCTTTCATTTACCTGAATTGTTTAGATGAAGGCCATGCTTTGTGTAACAGTGTCTCTCGAAACTGCTGCTATCAATTACCTGTGTATTACGAAAATGTTTACAAATTTTAACCATATCTGTATTAACTTTGTCCACTTCAATGTTCACACACGAGTCTCTAATCAAATCATGCCTGTGGGGCACGTTCACTACAAAGATGTTAGTGTGAGTCAGCTTACCTAGTGTACATTTAAGTTCAGAAATAACATTCTTAGCGTCGTTGTGAGCTACGTCGTTCGTCCCGCCGATGATCACTACTGCATCACGACTTCCGAGATTTCTTGCCGCCTGCTCCGTGTTTTCCAATACCTTCTTCATTGGGGCCCCAGGATAGATGACTGCCGATGCTGCAATATCTTCATTGACCATTTTCTCCGCAATTCCCCTCGCCTGGCTATCACCAAATATAAGAATGTTCGATACTTTCGCCGGTGCACTGTGTGGGATTTTAGGCCTAACTTTGCCGCTTCTCGTAACGGATTTTGCACCATACATTTGACTGCTTCCTATACGGATACCTTGCGTATCGCTTACTTCCCTCAGGGATGAAAATCTATTTTTGGTGTCAATTACAAAGTTGTCCTTATTAAACTGTACACTTTTCCTCCTATAATCTGAAGCAACTTGACACCACGCGCTAGAATTCTCGGAGCCACCTGTGTTCTGAGTGTTTACTGGTACCGGTACCAGATCCTTTTCATATTCCCAACTCTTTTCCACTAATTGCCTCATGCTGAAGACCGAGTGTCAACTGTAGATCTTTCACTTCAAACATCAATTAATCAACATTGATCTGCATTAACAGCAGTTGCCCATGTAGCAGATTCCCTATCTGTTGTTTCCCTTGCCTTTTCTTAAATGATTGCAAAGAATTTGGAAATTTATTGAACATCTCCCTTAGTAAATTATTCCAATCCTTAACTCCCCTTCCTATAAACAAATATTTTCCCCAATCTGCCTTTTTAAATTCCAACTTTATCTTCATATTGTGATCTTTCTTACTTTTAAAAACACCATTGAAACTTATTCGTCTACAAATGTCATGCCACGCCATCTCTCCACTAACAACTCAGAACATACCACTTAGTCGAGCAGTTCACCTCCTTTCTCCCAAGTCTTCCCAGCCCAAACTTCGGAACATTTTTGTAATGCTACTCTTTAATAATACTTACAAGTATTGTAAAGGTGGACCTTTTAATGTTAATATCTTTAAACTGTTCAGAGTTGACAGTATGAAATAAACATGTCATACATTACTTGTAATGCTACTCTTTTGTCGAAAATCTTCCAGAACAAATCGAGCTGCTTTCCTTTGGATTTTTTCCACTTCAAAAGCCATACTGTTTCTCTTGCAACTTTCCTTCTATGTTTCTTCTAATTCTCATCTCTAATATTCTTTCTGTATTTTTGTCTCTTGTGATAAGAGTTATATGACACCATACTTTAGAGAAACGGCCTTCGAATAATAATACATCCCATAAATACAGTAGCATTATAGCATTGCATATAAGTTATAGTTATCACACTCTTGTTTGTCTCCATTCTTAAAGACTGGTATTATTATTATTATTTGGGACTTACCTTAAATCACAATTCAGTTGTTGGATAAGTGAAGGGAGTAATGTTGATACACTTCGGGCTAAATTCAAAGGAATCATTTGGGAAGGAGAGAAGAGATTTGTACCTGTTAAGAAGGGTAAAATGACCTCAGACCCTGTTTATTATACAAGGGAAATAATAAAATTAAGAAGAAAATGTAGAATAGTAAACAGGAAAATCAAAGAAGGTAGGGAGAGTAGAGAAAGTAGAAAACAGCTAATGAGGGAACTGAATAGAGTAAAAAAGGAAGCAAAAGAGAATTATATGAATGGCATTCTTCAAGAGCGTAATGGAAATGGAAAAAGCTGTATTCATATATCAGGAATCAAAAAGGAAAAGGAATCCAAATTCCTACAATGGTGGGAGAAGGGGGTGAACACTATTTAACAGATACTGAGAAAGCAAACCTCTTTAGTAGGGAATTTAGAGATTCAGTAGATGATTGTTAGGAGTTGGACACCGAAACAGAAGTTACAGAGGGACAGACACAGAGGGAAACAAGAAGCTTCTCGTTCACAAATGAAGGTATTTTCAGAGAAATCCAACTGCTTCAGCAAGGAAAAGCAGCAGGAAGTGATCAAATTACTGGGGAGGTGATGAAGACAATGGGGTGGTACATAGTGCCTTATTTAAGATTTCTCTTTGACTATGTCATAAATAATAGTGTAATACCGAAGGAATGGAAGGAATCTATAATAATACCAATTTATAAAGGAAAGGGTGATAAAAGGAAACCAGAGAACTACAGACCAATCAGCCTGACCAGTATAGTTTGTAAAATACTGGAGAGTTTAATATCAAAGTACATTAGAGGGATATGTGATGATAAAAATTGGTTCATGAGGAGCCAGTATGGATTTAGAAAGAAATTTTCTTGTGAGGCACAACTGGTGGGATTTCAGCAGGACATATCAGATCAATTGGATTCAGGAGGCCAGTTAGATTGCATAGCCATAAATCTTTCCAAAGCCTTTGATAGAGTGGAACATGGAATATTATTAAAGAAATTGGAGGGAATAGGATTGGACGTAAGGGTTACACGTTGGGTAAAAACATTTCTAAATTCAAGGGTTTAGAAAGTCAAAGTAGGAATTAACGTATCGCAGGAAGAGAAAGTTTGGAAGGGAATTGCACAGGGTAGTATAATCGGTCCGTTACTTTTCTTAATATACGTAAATGATTTAGGGAACAATATAACATCAAAAATAAGATTGTATGCAGATGACATAATTGTTTACAGGGAAATAAATACCATTGAGGATTGTTCAGAATTACAAAGGGACCTTGAAAGTATCCAACAATGGGTTGAAGAGAATAACATGAAGCTTAATGGAGGCAAATCAACTGTTACAACATTTACAAACAGGAGTTTTAAAACTGAATTTGAATATACTTTGGATGGGGTAGTTATCCCAAGAGATGGCAAGTGCAAATACTTAGGTGTAAGATTTGAAAGTAATTTGCATTGGAAGGGTCATGTGGATGACATTGTTGGGAAAGCATACAGATCGTCACATGTCATAATGAGGCTACTTAAAGGATGCAACAAAGAATTAAAAGAGAAAAGTTACTTAAGTATGGTTCGTCCATTATTGGAATATGCAAACAGTGTTTGGGATCTTCACCAAGAATACCTAATAAAAGAAATAGATAGTGTGCAGAGGAAAGCAGCAAGATTTGTAACAGGGGATTTCAGGAGAAAGAGTAGTGTATCAGAAATGTTAAAGAAACTAGGGTGGGAAACTTTAAGTAAGAGAAGGGAGATAACTAGACTTATAGGTTTATATAGAGCCTATACAGGAGAAGCAGCATGGGGAGATATCCGTGAGAGGCTTCAGTTGGAAAATAATTATATTGGCAGGACTGACCACAAATATAAAATTAGAAGGAATTTTAGCAGAAGCGATTGGGGTAAATTTTCATTCATTGGGAAGGGTGTGAAGGAGTGGAACAGTTTACCAGGGGTAGTGTTTGATCCTTATCCAAAATCTGTACAGATATTCAAAAAGAGAATAAACGGCAACAGAGAAAATAAATGAAATGTTAGAGGGCATTCGACCAGTGCAGGTTAATGTAAATAAAGAATGTGTGTGAATAAATTAATTGCATCCCCTGGTCTAAGGAGTTTGGACAGCTAAAGTAGGGGACTGCCTGTAGGGGTGAAGTACAGTGGGGACTTCGAGGGCCCTGACCGCTACGGTAGCTGTGAAGGCCCTTCAGGAACTTTGAAAAGTGGTGGTAAAAGGGGCTCTGGTTAAGACGCAGCAGGTCGTTATGCTACTTAGGTTCCAGAATGGGTAAAGAAAAGAAAAAGTAAATAAATGCAATGTAAATTTTAATCTTATACCAGTTGTACAGTATCATTTGAAGTAATTCCACATACTGTATATCAGATGACTATATTTGTAAGTAGTACAGGAGATATTATAAGTGAAATTTTGTAAACAATGTAAATTTATTAAGGATGAGCTGTGTGTTTAATAGAAAAAATTGTTAGCGTAAATTATATAATATTGTAATATAGGAAAATTTTATTCTCTTGTTAATTTAATATTTAGTGCTTGACAATAATGTATTTTAGTGTACCATTTGCCACCGAGGTAAACACCTTATTTGCAAATAAAGTGATTTTGATTTGATTTGATTTTGATGACATTCATAGATCTAACAAAAGCATACAATAGTGTTCCTAGGGAGAAGGTGTGAGAAACCATGGTCAAAAAGAGACTGGGTACATAAACTGTAGAAAGGGTGCAAGTAATGTACAAAAACTGTGTAAGCAGGATACAGACTCCATTTGGAAAGACAGATTGGAGAGTTGCTATAGTAATGAAATGAAATGGCATATGGGTTTTAGTGCCGGGAGTGTCCAAGGACAAGTTTGGCTTGCTAGATGCAGGTCTTTTGATTTGACGCTCGTAGGCGACCTGTGCGTCGTGATGAGGATAAAATGATGATGGAGATGACACATACCCCCAAACCCCATGTCAGCGAAATTAACCAATTATGGTTAAAATTCCCGACCCTGCCGAGAATTGAACCCCGGACCCCTGTAACCAAAGGCCAGCATGCTAACCATTTAGCCATGGAGCCAGACAGTTGCTATAGTAACCCCTGTGTATAAAGGAAAGGGTGATAAACATAAAGCAGATACATGCCAGTCAGCTTTTGTCACATGTTGCATGTATGCTTTGAGGAAGCATTCTTTATATTATACATGTTGTGAAATTACTAACTGGTTAGCTGCCTCTGTGGATCAGCGGTAGAGTGTCGGCCTCCGGATCCCAAGATAGCGGGTTCAAACCCGGCAGAGGTAGTCGGATTTTTGAAGGGCGGAAAAAAGTCCATTCGACACTCCATGTCGTACGATGTTGGCATGTAAAAGATCACTGGTGACACATTTGGTGTTTACCCGACAAAATTCATTAAATCTCAGCCATAGACGCCCAAGAGAGTTTCGGTTTACTCGGTCTGCCACCTAGTGGGGGCCTAGAGTAAAACGGAACATGGAAATTGACGAGCAGGCAGCCAGATGGCGTCAAATTGAAATTACTGCACACGGTAGCTGAGGCCATACGATTATTATTATTACTAGCTGGTTTTTTGATAGAAGGCAGTTCGGGTTTAGGAAAAGTTATTCCACTGAGTCTCATCTTGTAGGATTCCAGCAAGATATAGCAGACTTTTGGTAAGATATGTAAATCATGAGAGATACCGGTACCAATTATCTTTTTCATATGATATACACATGCATGGGCCTATAATTTGTACTAAATTTAAAATGAAAATAGGCGTCCTCCATTTCAAGTTAAAATTATTGTATGAATTTAGCCTAGGAGGTGAACATTTATTATGGCCTGATTAAAATGTATGAGAACTAAAATCCATGTGCCGCTCATTCTTGCTAGCAAACATGTCTATCTTTTTTTTGTTAAAATTAACAAAGGCCTTTTCACAAGATAACATACATAAAGCTGTCAATCTTTCTCCTCTCACTGCTTCACTTTCAGATTAGAATCATACAGAAATGCGCTTTTTACACCCCAGACACTTTTCTTCAGCTCTGCTTTAAATTCCCATTGGGTCCCTTTCCACACAATAGGTCACAAATGATAATGTACTGTAGAAAACGGACACCTGAGAAGAGCACCTCCTGAATTCGTAAAGTAAAACACGTTAGAAAGCCTTTGAATCACACTGCTGTGACAACAAGGCTCTGTCACACACTTGACTTCCCAGGCCCAGGGTCTACAGACAAGGGTGCATGTGCATCAACACTTTCTCGTCAGACCAGAGTGGCCAGACAGTGGACCTGCGGGACAGTCATTTGAGTGTGAACTGTTGCAGAGAAAAGTTGTTACTGAAGTTTTTTCTGCTGTTTAACAATGTTGTATACATTTTAACTACAAATGAGTATTTTCTTTTCTTTTTATGAATCTAGGGAGTGCCATGTCACCTTGTCAATGTCCCTAAAACTGCCCAGGGTATCGTTGTCCTATTATTCATCCGGAATGTGTACAATTGTTTATCATGTTAGAGAATTTTCTATGACTTTCAAGTCTAAACTTTTGTTATATAGTACCTTGCACATTTTATAACCTTCAGATACCTTCTCAAAAAATCAACACATTGATTGAATAGCATTCTTCTTCTTCTTCTTCTTCTTCTTCTTCTTCTTCTTCTTCTTCTTCTTCTTATTCTTCTTCTTCTTCTTCTTCTTCTTCTTCTTCTTCTTCTTCTTCTTCTTCTTCTTCTTCTTCTTCTTCTTCTTCTTGACTGTATCTCTTTTTCCGCAACTACTAACAAATCCATATTTATCAGAATAATTTCTTTTACAGATCTTATTGATGTCCGAGTGGCAAACATCAATGACGCTTTCACATTTAATCTGTACTCCAATGTATGCCGCAGTCTATTTGAGAAGCATAAGTTACATTTTGCTTTTCTCTTGTGTGCGAGAATTCAGATGGATGAAGGCAAAATTGATTTCCATGAATGGCATCATCTCCTGGCAGGTGGATCTCCACCTAAAGTAAGTGGAAACTCAATTCATTTTATTCTAAAGTGGAGATTGCTTAGGTATCTATCAACCCAACTGTCAGATCTGTAAAAACAATTAAACTTGTACAATTTAAAGCAAAATTCCTTCCTGGAGTTATGGACCTAAAGTAGTTTGATAAATAGGAATAATATCACATAGAGTGGAGCAGTTTGGCAATGATATGACAGAGGACATGATTCCATCTACTGAATCTACCTGGATGAAGTGATCTTCTTGATGTTTTATTTTACTTTTAGTAACTTTTAACATATGGTCTGCTGTTTCGATTAAAATGTGATGCAGGCCATCCATACTATTTTCTGACATCATATGGTAACATTCAGTGATCAGAAGAGCACAAGGAAAAAGTAATTGTGATGAATTACAGTTACTTTAGAAATATTTTACTCAATTACAATTATAAATTACTTTTCATTTTTTAATTTTTACTTGCCTTTAGAAGTTGGTGAAGTTAGGACTCATAGTCCTCTCTTACACTTAACCACATCATTGTACAGAAAAAATTATGGAGAATATAAAATATTTAAAAAGAAAATCAATGGTTCATGGTGTGGGTAACTGTTGTCATGTCCTAGTTCGTGAACCATGGGCAACGGCTGAGTGGCCTAGTAAGTGGTCCTGAGAGACGGGATACCAGTTGCTATGGAATGGGAGTGGGCATCTCGGACATATTCTGAGTCATGGCCCTCCTTGTGCTCAGGCGGCTAGGACTATACTATTCACCGGTGGTCCATAACCCGTTAGAGGAGAGATCCTCACTTGGACTATGTGCAAGTAGGGTAGCATCCTGCTTCATGAATTTACCGAGCTCAGAACATTTTAAGCAAGCCTCGGGCCTATGGGAGTAATGGAGTCCCACTCCCATTTGACAGGCGAGGGACTCCTTGGAAACATCTTGGCGAACGAAATGGAATTCAATGGGGAGCTATCAATATTAATGGAGCTTATGGAAGAAAGAACGTAGAACTGGCTGAGTCAGCAAAGAAGATGCATCTGGTTGTGGTAAGAGTAAATGATACTCAGGTAAGGGGAGATAACGAGGAAGAGATCATAAAGTGCACTTAATGGGTAAAGGGAAGGGCAGAGTCTGGGGTAGGGTTCTTTATCGGGAATACCATTGCATGCAACATAGTTTCTGTTAGGCATGTAAATGAGCAAATGATGTGGGTAGATTTGTCAGTTGGAGGAATCAGGACTAGAATTGTCTCCGTGTATTCACCATGTGAGGGAGCAGATGAGGATGAAGTTGACAAGTTTTGTGACGGATTGAGTGACATCGTGGTCAGGGTCAACAGCAAGGATGGAATAGTGCTAATGGGCGATTTCAATGCAAGAGTTGGGAATAGAACTGAAGGATACGAAAAGGTGATTGGTAAATGTGAGGAAGATATGGAAGCTAATGGGAATGGGAAGCGTTTGCTGGACTTCTGTGCTAGTATAGGTTTAGCAGTTACGAATACATTCTTCAAGCATAAGGCTATTCACTGCTACACATGGGAAGCTAGGGGCACCAGATACATAATAGACTATATCTTAACCGACTTCGAATTCAGGAAATCTGTTAGGAATGTACGAGTTTTCCAGGGATTTTTCGATGATACAGACCACTATCTTATCTGTAGTGAACTAAATATCTCTAGGCCTAGGGTAGAGAAAGTAAAATCTGTCCGCAAACAAATAAGGGTAGAAAATCTCCAGGACGAGGAAATTAGACAGAAATACATGGATATGATTAGTGAGAAGTTTCGAACAGTAGACAGTAAACAGGTTCGGCATATAGAAAGTGAATGGGTAGCATTCAGGGATGCTGTAGTAGAAACATCAAGGGAATGTCTAGGAACAACTGTGTGTAAAGATGGGAAAAGGTAAACATCATGGTGGAATGATGAAGTGAGAGCAGCTCGTAAACGTAAAAAGAAGGCTTATCAGAAATGGCTCTAAACAAGGGCCGAGGCAGACAGGGATTTGTACATAGATGAAAGAAACAGAGCGAAACAAATAGTTGTTGAATCCAAAAAGAAGTTGTGGGAAGATTTTGGTAATAACCTGGAAAGGCTAGGTCAGGCAGCAGGGAAACTTTTCTGAACTGTAATAAAGAATCTTAGGAAGGGAGGGAAAAAGGAAATGAACAGTGTTTTGAGTAATTCAGTTGAACTCATAATAGATCCCAGGGAATCACTGGAGAGGTGGAGGGAATATTCTGAACATCTTCTCAATGTAAAAGGAAATCATCCCGGTGGTGTTTCAAACAGCCAAACTCATGGGGAGGAGGAAAATGATGTTGGTGAAATTATGCTTGAGGAAGTGGAAAGGATGGTAAATAAACTCCATTGTCATAAAGCAGCAGGAATAGATGAAATTAGACCTGAAATGGTGAAGTATAGTGGGAAGGCAGGGATGAAAGAGTAGTGTTGGTAAGGTACCTTCAGATTGGACAAAAGCAGTAATTGCACCTATCTATAAGCAAGGAACAGGAAGGATTGCAACAACTATCAAGGTATCTCATTGATTAGTATACCAGGCAAAGTATTCACTGGCATCTTGGAAGGTAGGGTGCGATCAGTCGTTGAGAGGAAGTTGGATGAAAACCAGTGTGGTTTCTGACCACAGAGATTTTCAGTATGCGCCAGGTAATTGAAAAATGCTACGAGAGGAATAGGCAGTTGTGTTTATGTTTCGTAGATCTAGAGAAAGCATATGACAGGGTACCGAAGGAAAAGATGTTCGCCATACTGGGGGACTATGGAATTAAATGTAGATTATTAAAATCAATCAAAGGCATTTATGTTGACAATTGGGCTTCATTGAGAATCGATGGTAGAATGAGTTATTGGTTCAGGGTACTTACAGGGGTTAGACAAGGCTGTAATCTTTCACCTTTGCTGTTCATAGTTTACATGGATCATCTGCCGAAAAGTATAAAATGGCAGGGAGGGATTCAGTTAGGTGGAAATGTAGTAAGCAGTCTGGCCTATGCTGACGACTTGGTCTTAATGGCAGATTGTGCTGAAAGCCTGCAGTCTAATATCTTGGAACTTGAAAATAGGTGTAATGAGCATGGTATGAAAATTAGCCTCTTGAAGACTAAATTGATGTCAGTAGGTAAGAAATTCAACATAACTGAATGTCAGATTGGTGATACAAAGCTAGAACAGGTTGATAATTTCAAGTATTTAGGTTGTGTGTTCTCCCAGGATGGTAATATAGGAAGCGAGATTGAATCAAGTTGTCCTAAAGCTAATGCAGTGAGCTTGCAGTTGCGATCAACAATATTCTGTAAGAAGACGAAACTGCATTGGTCTGTTTTCAGACCAACTTTGCTTTATGGGAGCGAAAGCTGGGTGGACTCAGGATATCTTATCAATAAGTTAGAAGTAACAGACATGAAGGTAGCGAGAATGATTGCTGGTACAAACAGGTGGGAACAATGGCAGAATGAGGAGATAAAGGCTAAGTTAGGAATGAACTCGATGGATGAGGCTGTACGCATAAACCGGCTTCGGTGGTAGGTTCATGTGAGGCGAATGGAGGAGGATAGGTTACCTAGGAGAATAATGGACTCTGTTATGTAGGGTAAGGGAAGTAGAGGTAGACCAAGGCGACAATGGTTAGATTCGGTTTCTAACAATTTAAAAATAAGAGGTATGGAACTAAATGAGGCCACAACACTACTTGCAAATCAAGGATTGTGGCAACATACAGTAAATTCACAGAGGCTTGCAGACTGAACGCTGGAAGGCTTAACAGTCTATAATGATAATGTATGTATGTATGTATGTATGTATGTATGTATGTATGTATGTATGTATGTATGTATGTATGTATGTATGTAAAGAAACTCATTTGTAATATAAATTAAAAATAAATGAAACATAATAATTATACCAATATGTACATATCATTATTCAAATAACAATCAAAATTAATGAAAATAAAGTTAATGAAAATTAGCAGGTAATCAGTAGAATTTCAATTACTCTTCTTTACAGAACTCTAGTCTTAAGGAAATTACTGACTTTTTTTCATGGGTCTGGAAAGGTACAAAGTTTCTCTTTGTACTTAAAGGTATTTGGTTATCCCATAGAAGAGACCTAACTTGGTGATAAAATTGTGCTCCTTTTTATATGAAGTGAAATACACAGTTCAAAAAAATTAAGAGAACATGTTTTGTAACATTTGGTATGTGAACATTTAATTTGATAGACGGGGTTCCAATGGTCGTACAGCATACCTTGAGACCTTAGCTACTTGAGGTATGTCAAATCAAAGTTATACTCCGTCTGTAGGTGTAGCCATGCATTAAACTGTCAGGTGACCCCTCAAAACAAAGTGAATAGCGGTGTGTTGTTGTAAGGTACACAGACTACTGCGCTCATTTCAGCACATTGTACTAAACCAGCATATCCCATGAGACATCTTAACGAGGTTCAAGTCGCAAGGGCCATCACTTTGATTCAGGAAGGATGGACTTTTCGTCGTGTAGCTGTGGATCTCAATGTCTCTCCATCAGTTATTCAAGGCTTGTGGAATCGCTACAGTGATACAGGGCAGTTCACAAGAAGGGTGGGACAAGGTCATGGACACATGAGAACCACACAGAATGACTGATATCTGACCATCTGTGCACTACGACGTCATTCAGCAACTGCCAGAGAACTGCAACAAGACCTCAGGAGGGTCACTGGAGTCACGGTGTCTGACCAGACAGTAAGGAACAGGTTAAGAGCAGTGTCCTTACAATCCAGACGTCCTGTTCGAGTGCCCCCATTTAACACAGCAGCATCGTGCAGCTCGCCTTCTGTTTTCCCGTACCCACGTCAACTTCGCCAATGGAGTCCTGTGTTGTTCACAGACGAGTCCACATTTCCCCTGACACAGCCTGATGGACGTCAATGAGGATGGAGACACCATAGTGAGCAGTACATGCCACATGTTGTCCAGGAAGGCAACAAGGTTCTGTGATATGTGGGGTGGCATCAGTATTGATGGCTGTATGGATCTTTGCTATTTGCTTTACATTGCACCGACACAGAGAGGTCTTATGGCGACGATGAGATAGGAAAGGCCTAGGAATTGGAAGGAAGCAGCCATTGCCTTAATTAAGGTACAGCCCCGGCATTTGCCTGGTGTGAAAATAGGAAACCACGGAAAACCATCCTCAGGGCTGCCGACAGTGAGGCTCGAACCCACTATCTCCCGATTACTGGATACTGGCCACACTTAAGCGACTGCAGCTATCAAGCTCATGATAATCTTACCGCTGCGGGGTACATTGAGCAGATACTGCTACAGCATGTGTTGGTTGCTGCGTACAGTGTTGGCCCTGAATTCATACTCATACATGACAATGCCAGGGCTAATGTAGCGTGTATCACCAGAGTTGTCTTGCAAGAACTGGACATTCAAGAGATGGAATGGCCAGCAGTGAGTCCCAACCTTAATCCCATTGAGCATGTGTGGGATAGGGTTGACAGAAGTGTTTGTGGCATCCTCTTCCACCACAGACTTTCCAAGACCAAAAACAGGCTCATATTGAAGAATGGGACCTGATACCGCAATGTGACCTCCGTTGACTTATATGGAGCATGCCGCATAGGTGCCAAGCTCTGATAAATGCTCGTGGAGGACATACACCATACTGAAGCTCTCCAGCTGTGATAATAATCCACCCTGGAGGACTGTTATCACTTTGTTTTTGCCCCTATTTGGACATTTCCATTTGTGTTATAAAAATGAATGTGAATCCATCGATGTTCTTTTGTATACTTCAACAGTAAAGAATAAAGGTTTAGTTGGTAATATACCTGGATGTGATGTATTGTTTTGTGGAGCATGGCATATGTTCAAAACAAAAACATTGTCCCCTTATTTTTTTGAACTGTGTATATTCAGTAACTGGGGCAGGAATTAGGGGAATATAAGCCATTGAAATGTGGTGTTAGTGAAAAATACTAATATTGAGTTAAATAGATAAGATGAAAAAAGAGATACTGAATACAATTAGTCGTACAAAATGAATTTAAGGAAAAATTACAAAAATCAGAGATATGTTTATGAGACTCATATTTAAACATTTAAAATTCATTTGTAGTGTTTAGAGAGAAGTAAATGGAGGAGATTGAAGTATTACATGCTTGTTGATATCTTACCTGCAAGACCTCCACTTTTACATCAAATCCCAGCCACAGAAATGTAACTTTAAAATAATTGTATGGGGTAAGAATGACGAGGCAAAGCCAGAACAATATGAAAAAAACTAACAGATAAGAGAAGAAATAGACTGCATTTCTTCTTCTTTGCCTTAGTCTTCTCGTGCAGGTGCAGGTTCTGAATGCAGTTTGGGCTACCTTCTTTAGCCGATTCCACCCTTGAATGGGTTGCACTTGCCCATAATTTTCATTCAACTTACTTTCAAACAAATCTATCCATATAGTTGCTATCGTTCAAGCCTGACATCTGTTTCAGAATAGACCATTCCTGTCATGGAGAACAGACTCCTTTCATAGCTGTCCATTCTGAGTCAGATTCTACATGAAACTGATATCTGCCATTAATTTAGAACAGATACCATTTATCCTTCATTAATCCCAAGTACTGAGCTGCCTCCTTTGAGCTACGCTGTACCAAAGTCTGCGTTCTCCACCTTTGTTGCTGTTGAGGTCTTCACCATACTTTAGTCAGGGTCCCTCACAAGGTACTACTAGTTGGGCCAGCTGGATCAAGGTTTTCTTAAAGAGATGTTTCTCCTCTATCACTTGCCCTTTTACCTGGCTTGTGAGAGGCAGATCCTGGCCTGTCATACAGCGGGCCAATGTTGTCAGAGTTAAGAAATAGAATTGGAAGGGTTAGCAAAGATTAGGATGAAGTGGAGAACTGCATCAGACCATTCTATACATGTGTGAACCATACTGTTGGTTCTATTTTCCCTTTTATTCATCTAATGATCAATCACAAAAATATTAACAGAGCACAAGTATTTTGTCTAGATCAGCTTATTCCCTCTCCACATTTTTAAATTTTTATTTCATGTGGCTATTTCTAGCCGAGTGCAGCCCTTGTAAGGCAGACCCTCCGATGAGGGTGGGCAGCATCTGCCATGTGTAGGAAACTGTGTGTTATTGTGGTGGAGGATAGTGTTATGTGTGGTGTGTGAATTGCAGGAATGTTGGGGACAGCACAAACACCCAGTCCCCGGGCCACTGGAATTAACCAATGAAGGTTAAAATCCCCGACCCGGCTGGGAATCGAACCCGGGACCCTCAGCCAACGAGTCGGACTCCCTCTCCACTGAAAGTTAGTATACTGATACTACACTCCCTCATGAGTATGAGCTGGCAAGTAGATCATGTAAAAGATGATTATTATTTAACCATTTTCAAATTCGCACGCGGCTGTGAGCTTGCATCCGGGAGATAGTGGGTTTGAATCCCACTGTCGGCAGCCCTGAAGATAGTTTTCCGTGGTTTCCCATTTTCACACAAGGCAAATGCTGGGGCTGTACCTTAATTAAGACCATGGCCACTTCCTTCCAACTCCTAGGCCTTTCCTATCCCATCATCACCATAAGACCTGTCTGTGTCGGTGCGACATAAAGCCACTAGCAAAAAAAAAATATTTCAAATTCCATTCATAGGGTCATGCAGCTGTGAGCTTGCATTCGAGAGATAGTGTGTTCAAATCCAGTCGTAGGCAGCCCTGAATGTGGTTTTCCGCGGTTTCTCATTTTCACACCAGGCACACCAGCCATGGCCGCTACCTTCCCAATCCTAGCTCTTTCCCATCCTTTCATCACCAAAAACCTTTTATGTATTAGTGCAACGTTAAACAAATAGAAAAAATTCCATTTATTCCATTTCATCACTTTCCTTAATACAAATAGATCCATTATACACTAGCCCCAAAAAGTTTAAACTCCCATTAGGAAAACTCCACTTTTTGTTAATTATCAGGCAGCAGGTTAGTGATATTTCAAATGACAAATTTTTAATCAATCAATCAATCAATCAATCAATCAATCAATCAATACTGATCTGCATTTAGGGCATTTTCCTAGCCTTTTCCTAAATGATTTCAAAGAAATTGGAATTTTATTGAAAATCTCCCTTGGTAAGTTATTCCAATCCCTAACTCCCCTTCCTATAAATGAATATTTGCCCCAGTTTGTCCTCTTGAATTCCAACTTTATCTTCATATTGTGATCTTTCCTACTTTTATAAACACCACTCAAACTTATTCGTCTACTAATGTCATTCCACGCCATCTCTCCGCTGACAGCTCGGAACATACCACTTACAAGTTATAAATCTCATTTTTCAACTGTATTGGAGTTCAGAGTAATAAATTATTATATTTATAATATATTTGAAGAACCACCTTTCCAATACACAAAATCCTTATGTTTAGGATGAAACCATTAAATCACAAATTGGACATGTTTCGCTCAATCTTAGTGAGCATCATCAGCAATAGAAAACCTAAAACATTGGTAGGTCAGGGCCCTGAGCCTGGTGTATATCACAAAAGAATGTCTAAAATATATTGGTAAAATGTATGAATTTAACACTTTAAAAATAATCAATAATAATAATAATAATAATAATAATAATAATAATAATAATAATCGTATGGCCTCAGCTACCGTGTGCAGACATTTCAATTTGACGCCATCTGGCTGTCTGCTCGTCAATTTCGACGTTCCGTTTTACTCTAGGCCTCCACTAGGTGGCAGACCGAGTAAACCGAAACTCTCTTGGGCGTCTATGGCTGAGATGTAATGAATAAGATTATTTATGTCTATTAAAACAAAAATTAATCATTCAAATTGTTTAAAATGTAAAACGGAATGGATGGCTTAAATGTTTAAAATAGTTTATGGTAATTAGATGTTCTTAAAAATCGTTGTCCAATATATCTACGTTCGATTGCACTAAACTGTTTATGATAAAACCAGTTTTTTATATCTGGGTGAGCTCTTATTATGAACTATGATGCTGTTTTTTTTAAAAAAACATGATGAGAAACGCCAAAAATCACACATAATGGTTGAAAAACGAAGTCCACTGGTAACAAATCGTCGTGTAGATCAGCGTAAATTAGCCCTTATGGGATTCCTTGCGCTGTAATTTCAGCCATTATTTTGTGCAGTAATGTGTTGATTGTTCTCCTAACGGAGAATTACTGATCTAGTATGTAAAATTAAATTGGATGTATCCTGTAAAAGAAGAAAAAAAGAGGGGGGGATATGAGTGTCATCTATTGGAAATTTAAGGAATGTAGCACTATAAGGAGATAATAACGGAAAGCGCTTACCCGTGTGTGAACTGGTCCCTTGGTTGTTTATTGAGGTTTGATGGTAACTGGCTTACTGCTGCGTGTGTTGTACGAATGCAGACGGGGAAGGTAGCGGTAAGGGGAAGGGAGGCGGGGCATTACGCGAGTTGTCGGCCAATAGGGAGGATGCAGAGGTAGGAAGCGTTGTGGGTGTGGCTACTGTTGCTGCTGTTGCTACGGGAGGATTGAAAGCATGTTTATAATGGAAAATCTTCATGAAATTATTGGCATTAATTCCGAATTTAGCAATTAATTTGGGGATTTGCTCAATTTTGGGGCTGTTAATGTCCGAGACTTCATTTAAATTACTATTTTTATTAAAGTATTGGTCCAAAGAAATGTAAACATTTTCATAACCGGTCATTAAACTGCTTTTATTTACGTATTTGAGTATTTGCATATCTTGATCGATAGTACTGAAATTATGCCCTGTGTCCCTCATATGAATACTCATAGCGGAATGCTTTCTGTGTTTCAGGGCATTATAATGTTCTAAATACCTTATTCTAAAACTGCGGCCAGTTTGCCCTATATAAGAAAAATTGCACTGTGTGCATTTAAGTCTATATATTCCCGAGTTTGAGAATTTGTCGTAAATTGTATTGACGGAATTGGAATTGAAAAAGATATTACGGTTGGTGTTACAGGTTCGGTATGCAATGTTAATATTATGCTTATTTAATGGTTTAGTGACATTGTGAATAGCTGGGTTGGTGAAAGTAAAAATAGCGAAATTTGTTTTTTTTTGTTTTTTCGGGAACTAGTGTAGTTGAACTCTTTAATCTAATTTTACCTATGATTCTGGTGATCATATCAGGTTTAAAACCATTTGTCATGGCTAGTTTTTTGATGAAACGTATTTCTTTTTCTCGATTAGCTTTAGAAAGGCCCTGTGAATCAAGCTGTAAAATGTTGCTTGCTTATGGGAGTGAGGGTGCAAAGATTCGTTTTTTATTGTTATAAGGGCGGCAGATGATTTCCTGTAAATTTGGTAAATGAACTTATCTTTATCTCTAGTCAAAGTTAAGTCTAAAAAGTTTAAGGAGTTGTTGATCTCGTCCTCTTTAGTAAACTGAATACTAGGGTTAAGGTTGTTAAGAAGCCTGAGTACGTTGTCACTATTATTCAATTGTTTATCTATGATTACAAATGTATCATCCACAAATCTCAGCCAGAGATTTATGCCGTTAATTTTATCAATTATGAATTTGGTTTCCATATCGTCCATAAAGATGTTGGCAAGAATGCCGGAAATTGGGTCGCCCATTGCTAATCCTTTTTGATGATATATTTTATTATTAAATGTGAAATAGTTATTGTTAAGTGCAAATTTCAATAAATTAATAAAATCGTCTATTTCGTATCTGCTTAGATTGTTTTGTTTCATAAGGTTAGATTTTACGATATTAATTGTATCATATACGGGTATGTTCGAATACATGTTAGTGATATCATAAGATACCATAACGTAATTATCTGTTAGTATGAATGTGGACAATTTGTTGCAGAAATCGAGGGAATTCTTTATGTAGGCTTTATTTTTGAATTTATAATGCTTGTACAGGAAACGATGCAAAAATTTTGAAACGTTATATGTGGGACTATTTCTACAATTTATAATGGGGCACATTGAAAACCCTTGTTTATGTATTTTTGGTAAAGCTCTGGCTGTGGGTAATTTAGGATTCATTATGGTAAGTTTTTGTTGTTCGTACTCTTGTAAAAGAAAAGAAGATTTTTTAACAGATTCTTAAGGTCTCTTTGGATTTTTAACGTGGGGTATTTTTCCACTATATTATAGGTTTCAGCGGAAAAGAAGTTTTCGGTTTTGCTAATGTATTCATCTTTATTCATTAGTACTGTTGTGGGACCTTTGTCTGCTTTTGTGACTATGATATTGTTGCTATTGATTTTACATTTAAGTTCGGTTATCTGTTTGTTAAAGTTTGATATTGATTTGGAATTCAATTCTTTAACTAAAGAGGGGAGATTCTTCTTTACTTCGTATTTCACGTCATTTCGATGTTCAATTGGGAGTTTTAAAATACTAGACTCAGCCTCGGCAATATTCATACATTTTACCAATGTATTTTAAACATTCTTTTGTGATATACACCAGGATCAGGGCCCTGACCTACCAATGTTTTAGGTTTTCTATTGCTGATGATGCTCACTAAGATTGAGCGAAACATATCCAATTTGTGATTTAATGGTTTCATCCTAAACATAAGGATTTTGTGTATTGAAAAGGTGGTTCTTCAAATATATTATAAATATAATAATTTATTACATACCACTTAGTCGAGCAGCTCTTCTTCTTTCTCTCAGTTCTTCCCAGCCCAAACTTTTCAACATTTTTGTAACGCTACTCTTTTGTCGGAAATCACCCAGAACAAATCGAGCTGCTTTTCTTTGGATTTTTTCCAGTTCTTGAATCATGTAATCCTGGTAAGGGTCCCATACACTGGAACCATACTCTAGTTGGGGTCTTACCAGAGACTTCTATGCCCTCTCCTTTACATCCTTACTACAACCCCTAAACACCCTCATAACCATGTGCAGAGATCTGTACCCTTTATTTACAATCCCATTTATGTGATTACCCCTATGAAGATCTTTCCTTATATTAACACCTATATACTTACAATGATCCCCAAAAGGAACTTTCACCCCATCAACGCAGTAATTAAAACTGAGAGGATTTTTCCTATTAGTGAAACTCACAACCTGACTTTTAACCCCGTTTATCAACATACCATTGCCTGCTCTCCATCTCACAACATTTTTGAGGTCACGTTGCAGTTGCTCACAATCTTGTAACTTATTTATCACTCTATAGAAATTAACATCATCTGCAAAAAGCCTTACCTCTGATTCTACTCCTTTACTCATATCATTTATATATATAAACAAACATAAAGGTCCGATAATACTGCCTTGAGGAATTCCCCTCTTAATTATTACAGGATCAGATAAAGCTTCACCTATTCTAATTCTCTGAGATCTATTTTCTAGAAATATAGCAACCCATTCAGTCACTCTTTTGTCTAGTCCAATTGCACTCATTTTTGCCAGTAGTCTCTCACGATCCACCTTATCAAATGCTTTAGACAGGTCAATCGCGATACAGTCCATTTGACCTCCTGAATCCAAGATATCTGCAATATCTTGCTGGAATCCTACAAGTTGAGCTTCAGTGAAATAACCTTTCCTAAAACCGAACTGCCTTCTATCGAACCAGTTATTAATTTCACAAACATGTCCAATATAATCAGAAAGATGCCTTCCCAAAGCTTACATACAATGCATGTCAAACTTACTGGCTTGTAATTTTCAGCTTTATGTCTATCACCCTTTCCTTTATACACAGGGGCTACTATAGCAACTCTCCATTCATCTGGTATAGCTCCTCCGACCAAACAATAATCAAATAAGTACTTCAGATATGGTACTATATCCCAACCCATTGTCTTTAGTATATCCCCAGAAATCTTATCAATTCAAGCCGCTTTTCTAGTTTTCAACTTTTGTATCTTATTGTAAATGTCATTGTTGTCATATGTAAATTTTAATACTTCTTTAGCCTTAGTCTCCTCCTCTATCTGGACATTATCCTTGTAACCAACAATCTTTACATACTGCTGACTGAATACTTCTGCCTTTTGAAGATCCTCACATACACACTCCCTTTGTTCATTAATTATTCCTGGAATGTCCTTCTTGGAACCTGTTTCTGCCTTAAAATACCTATACATACCCTTCCATTTTTCATTAAAATTTGTATGACTGCCAATTATGCTTGCCATCATGTTATCCTTAGCTGCCTTCTTTGCTAGATTCAATTTTCTAGTAAGTTCCTTCAATTTCTCCTTACTTCCACAGCCATTTCTAACTCTATTTCTTTCCATTCTGTACCTCCTTCTTAGTCTCTTTATTTCTCTATTATAATAAGGTGGGTCTTTACCATTCCTTACCGCCCTTAAAGGTACAAACCTGTTTTCGCATTCCTCAACAATTTCTTTAAACCCATCCCAGAGTCTGTTTACATTTTTATTTACCGTTTTCCACCCATCATAGTTACTTTTTAGAAACTGCCTCATGCCTGCTTTATCAGCTATATGGTACTGCCTAATAATCCTACTTTTAAGACCTTCCTTTATATCACATTTATTTTTAACTATGACAAAAACAGCTTGATGATCACTAATACCATCTATTACTTCAATTTCCCTACAGAGCTCATCTGGTTTTATCAGCACCACATCCAGGATATTTTTCCCTCTGGTTGGTTCCTTCACTTTCTGAAAGCTGTACTTCCCATATTAACTTCTTTGCCATTTGTTGGTCATGCTTCCTGTCATTCGCATTTCCTTCCCAATTGACATCTGGTAAATTCAGATCTCCCGCTACAATCACATTTCTTTCCATGTCGTTTCCTACATAGCTGATTATCTTATCAAATAATTCTGAATCCATGTCATTGCTGCCCTTTCCCGGTCTGTACACTCCAAATATATCAAGTATCCTATTATCTTTAGAAATGAGCCTCACCGAGCTCGATAGCTGCAGTTGCTTAAGTGCGGCCAGTATCCAGTATTCGGGAGATAGTAGGTTCGAACCCCACTGTCGGCAGCCCTGAAGATGCTTTTCCGTGGTTTCCCATTTTCACACCAGGCAAATGCTGGGGCTGTACCTTCCCACTCCTAGCCCTTCCCTGTCCCATCATCGCCATAAGACCTATCTGTGTCGGTGCGACGTAAAGCAACTAGCAAAAAAAAAAAAAAAAAAAAAAAATGAGCCTTACACCTAGAATTTCATGTGTCTCATCTTTACCTTTTTTGTAGCTTACAAATTCTTCTTTCACCAGAATGAATACTCCCCCTCCCACCATTCCTATCCTATCTCTACGATACACACTCCAGTTCCGTCAGAAAATTTGTGCATCCATTATATCATTTCTCAGCCATGATTCAACTCCTATTACAATATTTGGTAAATATCATCATCATCATCATCCTAAACCATCTCCAGTTTCCCGGGTGTGGTATATGAGCCTCCTCCATCTCATCCTGTCCTTGTACCATTCTTCCTCCACCAACTTGTCCCAATCATGACCTCTCAGCATTACATCGCTCTTAACTAAATCTATCCATTTCCTTCGTGGCCTTCCCATGGGTCGTCTTCCTTTTACCTTTCTGTCAAATTCCTTCCTTGCAGTTCTGTTTACTGGCATCCTCTTCATGTGACCAAACCACTTCAGTCTTGATATCTGAATCTTATTTAGGAGAGAATTGTCTATTCCTACTTCTTCTCTAATTTTCTCGTTCCTAATCTTGTCTTTCCTGGTTTTCTGGATCATAGTGCATAGGAATTTCATTTCAGCTGCCTGAAGTTTGGAATTATCTCTATTGGTCAGTGTTGTGGTTTCGAGACTGTATGTAAGAATTGGTGTATAATAGGACTTGTACAATGTCATTTTTGTTTTCATGGGTATTTGCTCATCCCACAGCAGGTGTCTTATCTGGTGGTAGAATTGTGTTGCCTTATTGATTCGATTGTTCACCTCATGTTTTGCTAGGTTGTCATTTGATATAACGCTACCCAAGTATTTGAAAACTGGAACGCTGTCCAGTTGAGCTTCATTTAACATGACTATTGGTTCTGCTCCTTCCCCATACACTTTCATCACTACCGTCTTGGTCTTGCTGATGTTTAAACCATATTTCTTAAACTCCTCATTCCAGCTTTGTATTCTCTCTCCCAATTCCTCTTCTGAGTCACTCCAGATCGCAACATCATCTGCAAATGTGAAGGCTTTGATATTTCCATGTTCTTTCCTTTTAATAGATTTCATTACTACATCCATTACAATAATAAATAGAAGTGGTGACAATGAGCTGCCCTGCTGCACTCCTCTCTTTGTTTCAAACCAGTCCGACAAACCACATCCTACTTGAATACAGCTTCTGTTCCCACTATACAACATTTTCACTTTGTCTATGAGGCTATCTCGCACTTGAAGTTCTTTCATGCATTGCCAAATTCTTTCCCTTGGTACACTATCGTATGCTTTCTCAGTGTCCAAAAATATTAGGAATAAAGGCTTGTTCTTCTCCCAGTATTTTTCCATTAGCATCCTAATTGCAAATATAAGGTCTGTAGTTGACCTTCCTGGTCTGAAACCATACTGCTCTTCTTCCAAAATTGGTTCAACAATATCTCTGATTCTGGTCTCTATTATTTTTTCCAGTATTTTCAGGACATGAGACAGTAGTGTGATACCACGGTAATTAGTACATTTTTGTCGGCTTCCTTTCTTGAACAGAGGTACAATGATGCCCATCTTCCAGTCCTCAGGAATAGTATTTTCCTCCCATATCTTGTTCAGCAGTCTATAGAGCCATTGGATTCCTGGAACTCCCGCTGCTTTCAGCATATCTGCACTTAGTTCATCTACACCCACTGCCTTTCCTTTCTTCATGCTCTTGAACGCATTTTCAACCTCAAGCCATGTAATTGGTGGTTCAGTTGTGGTTCCTCAACTTGGCTCTCCTCTATCCGTTGTTATGTTTTCTGTATCTCCATTCAGCAGCTTTTCGAAATAGATCTTGAGTTCTTGTTCAATTTCTCCCTCTTCTTGTGCCAGAGTTCCATCATCACGTTCTATTGCTTTTATGGTCTCTTGATCCCTTCGCTTGTTTTTCACTACTCTGTATAGCAATTTCATATTTCCTCTACTGTCCTCTTCCAGTTTGTCTGCAAACTCATTCCATTTCTTCTCTTTTTCTTCCCTTACAATGTTCTTTACAGCAAGTTTCTTGTTCCTGTATACTCCTTGAAGTCTTTGTATTTCTTGTTCATTTCGTTCTTGTCCCTGTTTTTGTCTCTCCTTGTCCAGTGCCTTCTTTATTTGGTTTCTTTCTTTCACCACTGTTTTCACTCTATCATTCCACCATGGTGCCTCCTTTTTTCTTTTGATAGAACTTGTAACTCCACATAGGTTTTTGGCTTCTCCCACAAAGGTGTCTTTGAAGGCCTTCCATTCTTCATTAACGCTGGTTACTTCACACTTCGGCAAACTCTGTTGAATCCTTAGTTTGTATTCTTCCTTTATTTGGACTTATTGCAACTTCCAAGTTTTAATCCTTGGTTTTTTCGTAATAAGTTTCTGCGTTTCATTTGTCTTATGTTTGAAGTCTACTACCAACAATCTGTGGTCACTATCCATGCTTTCACTAGGGATGACCTTTACATCTGTGATGTACCTGCCACCATGTTTATTTGTGATTACGTTGTCAATCAATGTTCTATACTGGCCATCCCAACTGTACCTTGTTATTCTGTGACTGTCTCTTTTTTTGAAGAATGTATTTTTGATTAAAAGATCATTTCTTCTGCACAGATCTAATAGTTGTTCTCCTTCTGGGTTCCTTTGTCCAAATCCATGTGGACCAATGATGTTCTCGTACCCAAGTCTGTCTACCCCAACTTGCGCATTTAGATCTCCAATAATAATAACATTTTCCTCATTAACTGTATCTTCCAGGTCTTGCCGAAATTTCTCTTTGTCTTCCTCACTGCAGCCTGTCTGTGGGGCATACACTTGTATGATTGTGTACTTAGTGTTCTCCAGTTTCATGGACATTTTAATGATTCTATCACTTTTGCAGATAACTTCAGCTGTAGCATCAGTCCTTTCGTTAATTAAGAATCCAACACCATTTTTCGCTACCTTCTCCTGTCTACTCCAGTATAATTTATAACCTCCACGAAGTGTCTTACTTCCAAACCCTTTCCATTTGGTCTCACTTAATCCCAATATTGATATTTTTCTTCTATCCATCATGTCTAGGAGTTCTTCTAACTTTCCAGTTAATGATAGAATGTTCATAGTTCCAATTCGGTATTTGGGTCTCTTTTTTATTTGGGGTTTCCTTTCAGAACATTGTATATCATCAGCCTTACGGTCATCATACTTTACAATTGTCTGAGAGGACGTGTCAGTCCGGTCTATAATATTCTTAGGCATCTTCAATACGGAACAATAATGAGAGTTGTTACTTGTAACTATAATATTCTTTCCGAGGCTCTTTTTCTTATTGAAAGCAACTATACTCAATACTCTCCTGCTGACTTGCTAGGCCTAATGCATAAGAGGATTTTCTTTCAGGGTTTACTCCCTTAGCCTTTGAGGATGCCTTCCTCGTCCTACAAGGCAGTAGGTTCCATCTGTACACCCCAGAAGGATGGGTTGCCTCTTCCGCCATCTCCGCCGTACCAAAGTCCATCTTCTCCGCCGTAGATGCCGTTGAGGTCTTCACCCTTAACCCAGGGCAAGGGCCCTCCATATTTATGACCCCTGGAGAGAGGGTGTCCCAGTATTTTAAAACCCCCAGGAATTGGGCTACCTGTTGGTCCGCAGGTTGTATTGGTTATTTCAACCAGCCCTACATACTGTAGGGGCCCCCTATCCGCCACCTGGGGACGCGCTCTGTAGGGGTCAGGTTCCCCTGGTTACTTATTGGAAGTTAACCCCACCCACAATTATTCAATTCTATTTCTTTCTTTACAATACTTCTACAGTTCAACACTAACAATTTTATGTCATCCCTACTTGATTTTCAGTTCCCTGTTCCCCGTTTCCCTGAATGTACCTCCCTATTACCCTTCCAAACCAATTTCCTAACTTATACGTACCACTGCGGTTTAAGTGAAGGCCATCTGAGTGCAGATCCCTATCTCCTACCCACCCATTAGGATCTAGAAATTTCACTCCCAGTTTCCCACATACCCACTCCATAGTCTCATTTAAATCCCAAATCGCCCTCCAGTCAATATCCCTCCTACACAGTATTCCACTAATAACAATCTCCGCTTTATTAAACTTCACCCGTGCTGCATTTACCAGATCCCACACATCTCCAACTATGTTGGTACTTATATCAGCTTGCCTTACGTTGTTGGTACCAACGTGAAACACTACCACCTTCTCCTTTCCCTCCTCCCTCTCTTCTACTTTCCTCAACATCTGCCTCAACCTAATTCCTGGATAACATTCTACCCTGGTTCCCTTTCCTCCACACACTTTCTTCACGTGTCTAACGATGGAATCCACCATGACCAGAGCCTCAACCCTACCCACCTCATTTGATCCCCTCCCCTCCTGGTCAGCCCTATCTTTCCTGATAGCTGCAGAAGCTACTTCCTCCTCCCTTTTCTCCTTCCCATGACCCTATCCCACCTGTCTTTTCCTATCCTCTACTCTACATTTCCCTTTCCTACCTTTTCCCTTCCTCCTACTTTCACACATCTCAGCAACAGTTCCCTGCCCCTCATCTTCCCTCTGTTGTTCTACCTGGAGTGACTCGTACCAATTTCGCACAGACACCTGTCCTGAATTCTGATTCTGAATAGGGCCTTTAGCCTGCAATCTCCTTCCGCTTAGAACATTAGACCACCTGTCTTCTACAACTCCCCCCTTTCCTTCCCCTCCCTCTTATACACCTACTGTAACCTGTACATTGTTACAGGGAGTCCTATCTTCCTTCCTGTCTTCTGTGAGAATCCTAATTATCTCCCTCAAACTCTCCAACTCCTCCCTCATACCCCTCAATGCCTTGCCACACCCACAGTTCGTACACTCGCACTCCTTAGCCATTCTTTACAGAAAAAATAAAAGTAAAAAAACTTATTTGCAAAAAATAAATGAACGGAGGGATATATTGTCTGGGATAGTACCCAAAGATCACACAACAATAAGGTAATTAATATACGACTACACTACAATACTACTTAGTAGTACTCTATTTTTTATCCTACAACCCCTAACAGGATAAAAACTGCTGTTAATTATGGAATATCGAAAGGAATACACAAGAACTACACAATTCCAAATTGCAATTAAGCCTATCCTAATTACAACAGAATTTTAGTAAGAGTTTATACGGATACCTCTACTACACCAGTACTACACAAATATTTTACAATAATAAAATAAGCACACTAAATTCTGATAGGATATTACTCGTATACCACTGTACAGTACACTACAGTAATTTTTAAACTAATTTCAGACGTATCCTAATTATAATACCAGTACCGTATGTCACTACTAAGCACAAACAGAAATGAAATTTGCAAGAACTACTTGTACTCAAAGATTACCAACAAAGCTAAATGCTTAGACAAATTATTATTAGTACTACGCTCTAATGGACACCCACGAAAAATAACACACAAATATAGCAGACAAGATACGGCACTATCTAAATATACTGTAACTACACTATAATGTATCTACACTACAATTTTCAGCTGAAGTGTGGTTATATGAACTTTTACCGCTGGTGGATTAGTATTATTTTCCCTACTACGCAGGACGGAGAATAAAAGTGTCCTTAAATGCTGAGAATAAGAGGTTGTCTACTATAATTTCTGTCAAAACCATGCCGGGGGCTTGAAGTGCAATATTATTGGGATATAGGCGGGATAATTAGGAAGTGTGAACCTATCGTCCTCAGCTCCTTATTAACGCTTGTTTTTTCTTCTTATACTGGGCGTGATATCAGAGCGAGTCTTTCCTCTGTAGCTTCTCTCCAAAGTGATCGTGCTTCGAAACCCTACTATTGATCCAGTCAGACCTGAATTGTTCCTCCTCTTAGAACGAGTCAGCAGCCTAGATGTCAGCAAACTGTATTTAAGGCACTCGATTATTATTATTATTTATTATTATTATTATTATTATTAATTATTATTATTATTATTATTATTATTATTATTATTATTATTATTATTATTCCAAAATCGTTTTTCCCTTCTTCTTTCCACTGTTTTCCAGTGCCTTTTTCCACGAATGTGGGATTTGCAATCAGAATTCAGACTTTGCAATTTTTGTGGTATAGTCTGTCGTGTTTACTCGATGAATAAACGAAGGTGGAAAGTACAAAGTATGCAGGGAACTAAGACTACAAATTATCGGAATAATGAATCAGCTGACTTTGTATTTATTTACACAACTGTCATGTGCAAATCAAAATATAAATGTATTGCATGCAAACTGGCACACAACAAAGCAATTTATGTTAACACTGATGCTCTCACGGCCCATACGTGTAGATATGATCTGGGCTTTTGGACTTATGACGTGTTAAGAAAACAAGGTGAAACTCTTTACGTTTCGCAAAGAACGGCCCATACGTGTAGATATGATCTGGGCTTTTGGACTTATGACGTGTTAAGAAAACAAGGTGAAACTCTTTACGTTTCACAAAGAACTTTGCTCCGCGTCTTCAGAAGAAAAACTATGACTATTCATGAGGAAAACTTCTTAAAGATTTCTGAAAGCTATGGTCTACAGATTTGTTTTGAAACAATTAAATGTATGGTCAACCTTGTTGTTTATAATTGTGATGGAAGATATAAGAGGGGCATAGCAAGGAACTTACAAAGGGACAATTGTAAAAATATTGTAGAAGTCTTCCTCATGAACAGCTGATATTTTCTTCTGAAGACATGGAGCAAAATTCTCCACAGAACGTAAAGAGTTCCACCTTGTTTCCTTGACATGGCAAAAGCCCATATCATGTCTAAAAGCAATTTATGTTTAAAATAATGGGAAATAATATCTTTTAGAAGGAAGAAATAAATATGCAAGCTGGATTAAAGCCACTTGTACCAGTATATATTTATTTAGCAAAGCCCAGCTTTCTGCCAAATTGCATTGTTCTTCATCAAGGCATATTAAGGTTTGCCTCTGACAAAGTGCAAGAAATTCTTCAAAGGAATGTCATGACCATAATATCCACGACCCCCACTAACTGGACTCGGGGATTGTCGTGCTGTGCTGCGGTGGTTGAGAAGTAAATTACTGTTTCACCGCCCTCTGTCGACAGTTTCTTAACTGCGTTGTGCTGTGCTGCGGTGGTTGAGAAGTAAATTAATGTTTCACCGCCCTCTGTCGACAGTTTCTTAACTGCGTTGTGCTGTGCCATGGAGGTGTTATGCATATATTTCTGGAGTACAGGTCTCCATGTATTTGATAACTTGAAACAGTCTTCCCTATTGATGTTATTTGGGTGCAGCTCTATCTCTATGGCTTCCCTTACAAGTTGAGCACAGAAGTCTTTTACAGGTGCGATGATCTTCGCCTGGTTAAAGAGGATTTCATGGCCTGTACTGTATATTATATATATTGAAATTAAACACAATGTGTACATATATGTTAAAGGTTACAATTTGTCATCATTTTTCTTTTGGTACATCACTTCATTTCTACCAGTCCTTAACAAGGGTGCTGATGTGTTTTGTTTCTTTAGTACAGCTCATCCGGTGGTACCCAGGAGGTCATGCCGCAGAGACGGCAGATACATTCTTTGTCTGGGGTGTGGAATCTGGTGGTTAGGCATATTTTCTCGTGGAATCCATGGACACCAAAGTGTGTGTATACATGGCATAGTTTGTAGTTTGAGCCCTCCCATTCATTGTTCTTCAGTACTTCTGTATCGTAGAAACCTTCGAGTGTCTGCTGGGCTTTCTTTCTTCAAGGATGGCAGTCGATGGGCAATGTCTGCTGGTCTGAATGTTTGTGTGATGTCCTCCAGAAAGAATTTTTCGTCTGCCATTATGTATGCCATTCGATTTCCCATAAATTTTGAGATCTGTAGGATCCATTTCAAGAACCTGGCCTTTATCTTTTTTATTCTTTTCATGTTTGAAACAGTTAGTTTGTGCCATATTAATTGTATCCCATATGTAACTACCGGGGCAACTTTAAGCTTGAATAGTGCCATTGTAGTGCTCATTGAGAGGTTCTCTGTGGCTTGGGGATCTTGTACATTGCTTTGGTTGCTGCAGCTGCTTTTTCTTTTACATGCAGTGTGAAGGTTGCACCTGTGGTCTGCAGTGTGATACCCAGGTATTTAAATGATGACACGAACTCGAGTTGTTCACTTCCGTTATGGAAGACGTCATATGTTGCCAGTTTTCCTCCCCTTCTAAATTTCATAACTTTTGTCTTAGCACTGTTGACGGTTAGCAAGTTTTTATCCGCCCATGCTCTGGGGTTATTGAATGCAGTCTGACTATCCATGGGATCTCTGGATATCAGCACTATGTCGTATGTGTACATTATTAGCTTGACCTTTTCGGTCTCCAGTTCATTTATGATCTGCGATGTCATCAGGTGGAATAGCATAGGGCTCATCATGTCTCCTTGCAGAACTCTTCTCTTCTGCATTAGGACGGGCATGGTGGAGGTTCCATTGTAGATTTCCACCTGGTTTGCATTAAGTATGGCTTTTATTATCTCCCGTTCATGTTGTAAGTCTGGTAGTGCTTTCTCAAGTTTTTGTATGTGTATTTTCCTGTCAATGCTGTTAAATGCTTTTGCGTAGTCAATGAAAATGGTGCACAGTGGGCTGGTTGGTTGGGTTAGTGCACTGTCTATTCTGCCTGTAAGGTTGATTAACCTTCCATGAACTTGTTCTGGCTTGGTGCTATCTCTCTTGCTATTCTTGGTCATATGCAATGTAGTATGATCTTTGAGAAAAGCTTGAAGATATTATACTCTAGTTCCATACCTGTGTTTGAACTGGGGTTTTTCTTGCTGCCTTTTCCTTTGTATAGCATGATTACTTTTGCCTCTCTCCATACGCTGGGTATTTTTTTTATTTTCATGCATTCGTTGAATAGTAGGGTTAGTGGATCTATGATGTCTATCAGTGTTGTCTTTAAGTGTTCATTGTGAATCCCATCCAGGCCCACAGCCTAGGAGTCCATTACACATCTTACACATCTCTTCATATCATCTGTTGTGATAGATTGTAATGTGTGTATTAGTATGTCCTTTATTTCAAATTCATTCTATGGTGTATTTCTGAATAGTTCCTGGAAGAGTTCTGTCCATTACTGCGGGTTGACTGAGGAATTTTTAGGTGCAGTTTTGTTTGATTTTAGTATCTTCTAGGATTTTCCCCTGTCTCTTCAATCAGCTTTCTCTCTTCCTTTTGGCTATAGTCATTTTTCTTGTTCCATGTTACCTCTGTATTTCCTTCTCATTTCTGCATATTTCTGGAGGTAATATTAGTTGTTTCTGAATCCGGCTTCTTGTAGGGATTTCAGCACTTGCCTTGCCTTGTAGCATTCGCTGTGGAACCATCTTTTAGCTGTTCTTTGGTTGTGTGGTTTGGTTGTTGATGACAAGAGAATGTTTTGTAGTTTACTCATAGCTTTGTCTAGGTTTCCTTGTTTGATTATTTCCTTTATTTCCAGTATTGCTTCCTTTTTTGCCTTCCAAAGCTCCTCATCTATGTTCCTTGAGTGTCTTACTTGTGTTTCTGGTTGTTCTATGTGCTTTTCCGTATTCAGTTGGAAATAGGTTTGAACTGGCATATGTTTTCTGATTGGGTTGATGCCAACCCTTTGTTCCACTTTTTCGATCCCTTCGTTGCTGATAAATACCAGGTTGTCCGTGCTCTTCCCGTTATGCACAATATATGTACGTATACTCTGATTCTGACTTGACTAGTCGCAGGCCATTATCTGTTAGGAAATCTTTTACGCTATCCGTCTTCGTGCATCTTCTATCGATTTGGCAGTTGAAGTCACCGTTGTTGTCCATGAATGCTTTGATGGCTTCACCCAGGTTGTTGAATATATTTTTGGCACGTGTTTTGGGTTGAAGTAGGCTACTATTATATTGATGAGTTGAGTTGATATCGCCATTGTGGTCAGTATTTTTAGGACCATCCGCATTGGTTGTAGGTGCGGCTTCATGAAGCAGCTTACCCCTCCCTCGAGCCGCTCTCTCTTTCCCTGCCTTGCTAAAATATGCACACCATAGAATTTGTCCAATTCCGCTTCTTCAGTGGTAAAAGTTTCTGTGAGCATCACGATGTTGTATGTATCCCATCTGGTACTTGGGACTATGGGTAGTAGTGATTTCAGGCCCTCCACATTTGAAAACATGACTTTCAGTGGAGTCTTTCATAGTCCTTCATAGAGTCTGCATGGTCTGCAGGCGGTGTGCTGGTGTAGTTCCTGTTAATGGGGTTGTTTGGTTTCTTAGTGGAATTTGTAGAGGCGAAAAGTCACCCCTTTGGGCCAGAATTTTGGGTTGTTTAGCATTTCCTTTTTGGTGAATGGGACTGTGATTCTGAAGGCTTTGTTCTGTCCTCTTGAACTTAAGGGTGTGACCTCTCGTATGTCCTCTATGTCACCTTCTGTCAGATGATTCCTTACGTCTTCTTCGGTAGTAACGTTGTTGAGTCTTCCTATGTAGAACCATGCCATCTGTTCTGCGGCTCTCAGGTTACTGCTTTCTTTGGCTGTTCCTTTCCCTAGTTATCGGCATTTGAATCCAGTACGTGTGTCATGAGTATTAGTTGCTCCCCTTAACGTTGTAATGGCCTGTTTGGTATCATCATGACAATGGTTATATGTGCTGGGTTGTTGATGTGTTATGTTGTGTGTTCAGATTTAGGTCACCTCCAAGTACAATGGTTGATGTTCCTCTGCGTTTTGGGTAGTTTTAACTGTTTGGTTGTTTGTACTGAGCTTCATCTGATCTGTCAGAATTTCTGATTGTTTTACTTATACGTCAAGCATGAGAGCTAGTTTGTTTAATAGGGTTTCGCTGAGTGAGTCAATAGTCGTCTTTAATTCGGTCACTTTGTTTCTTATTTCTGAGCATGCTTCCTTGTTTCCTAAGATGGCGAGTCTTGTTTTGTCTTCTTTGGATGATGCTGTTTTGATGCCGTATGTAACGAGTTGGTGTCTACATTTTGGGCAGAACCAGAAAAGGTTGTTCTTCTTGGTTTTCAGCACATTACAAGCTGACACAGAGATTCCTATGCATTACACATGGTATCGTGACTTGCAGTACCTGTTGTATGTGATTATCTTGTCTTCTTCTCTCAGTTGTAAGTTTCATTCCTCACATGTGTCATTATCGGCCTCATTTGGCATAGTGAATTCTTGTACGTTTCTCCACATTTGTTGAATGTCTTTGCACAGAGTTTGCAGTAGCAGTTAGTTTTTCCTGTGTGAGTATTCCGGCACCTGTTCACTCTTTCTACGTCTATAATTTGTCTTTCTCATGTGGGTCAAACTTTCCTTCGCCTTCGACGCACTTATCGGTCTCTTCCACTTATGTTTCACTATGTACATCTATGCTTTCTCTTTTCGGTGTGGGTCAAACATTCCTCCACCCTCGAAGCACTTATACGGTCTCTTCTCCGTGTGATTCACTATCTGCATCTATGTTTTCTCCTTCCGGTGTGGACTAGAATCTTCCACCGCCCTCGAAACACTTATGAGTTTTCTGCCCTGAATGGTTCAATAAGGTTTTCTCTTTACGTGGGCAATCTGTTTGTTCCTGCTCCAAGTGAGTCACTAATGTTTCCTCTTCAGGTGGATGATCTGTTTCTTGTCTTACTTAACCTCACTAGTTTCACCTCGGCTGCCTCTATGTTTTGATCTTGTATTTAACTTTATACACTGTTATTTACTGGTGATTGATTCTTCATATTTCCAATATGCACCTTTCATGTTCCCTTAGACTTTGTCTTACCTCGTTTAAGATTTTTTGACCATCTATAATTCTCATTAATTGCTGAGTGGCAAGCCACATGTGTTTCACTCTGCTAAGGTCAGTCCTATAACCTTGAAACACCAGGCATCTACGAAGTTCCATGTGGTTGTGGTTGTTCATATAATGGCATGACAAAAAGGCTTGTTAGCATCAGGGTGAAAGAACACATCAAGTCAGTTAAGAATGTCACTCTTTTATCCTGCATGGAGAATATAAGCCAGTCTCCTATAGCAGAACATTTCTACAGTACAGACCATGAAATCCTCTTTAACCAGGCGAAGGTCATATTGGCTGTAAAGGACTTCTATGCTCGACTTGTAAGGGAAGCCATAGAGATAGAGCTGCACCCAAATAACATCAACAGGGAAGATGGCTTCAAGTTATCAAATACATGGAGACATGTACTCCAGAAATACATGCATAACACCTCCATGGCACAGCACAATGCAGTTAAGAAATTGTCGACAGAAGGTGTTGAATGAGTAACTTCCCTTCCAACCACCACAGCACAGCGTGACAATCCCTAAGTCCAGTTAGTGCGGGGCCTTGGATAGTATGGTCGTGACTTCTACGTTCCTTCGAAGAATTTCTTTCCTCACTGTTGGAGGCAAACCTTCACATGCCTTGATGAAGACCAATGCAATTTGGCAGAAAGCTGGGCTTTGCTAAATAAATATATATAAGTGGCTTTAATCCAGTTTGCATATTTATTTCTTTATTTTAATACGATGAGCCATGAAAACCTATGTTTGTTAATGTCGTTTTAGAGTTCTGCTGTTCGAACTTGGTGCTTGTCTATGTGTCCCCTTTTGCTCTGATAACTGGTTAGTTTTTCTTACATATCTTCAGTTATAGCTCTCCATGTTCTGCCCTTGCCATTTCATTTGTCTTGTTTTTCTTCACTGCGCTTTTCTTCCAACTTCCCATTTACTTCATCAGGCTGTGGGGTTTTTTTTCAAATCCCTTTACTCAAATCACAATTTTAACAAGAAGTACTTCCTTTTCCCTTTGTAAGTTCCTTGCTGTGTCCCTCTTATATCTTCCATCACAATTATAAACAATAAGGGTGACCATACATCTATGGCAGCATGTTGTATATGTTCAGTGTTTCAGTGAACCCCCTACAAATAGATGTCTTAGTAAAATGGTTTATCAAGAGCCTATTCCTTTAATTAGCTCTGTATATTCGTGCATGTTGTGATAATTTTGATTTCAACAGTCGGTTGTTCTCCAGAACCAGCAAAGAGGTTCAATTTCTGAACTGAGGACGCAGCACTTTGGGATGTAAGGAGGGTGCGCAGGACGAGGGGCTATGAGGAGCAAGGAGAACATAGCTTTTACCAGATATTACTGTTTGGGCAGTACCGGTGCGCTATTGCGCTCCTTACCTGGTCTGTTCGGAAAAATAAGTATAAGAATAATAAATTTATAATAGGCGATGATGATGATGATGATGATAATAATAATCATAATAATAATAATAATAATAATAATAATAATAATAATAATAATAATAATAATAATAATAATAATAATAATAATAAATAGTAGGAGCGATGTCTGTATTGTGAAAACTGTAATGTATATATAGGGTCAAAGTAACCTTTGCGGCTGTTTGTGACCAAGTCTAGATGTTAATAATTTTTCTAAATTGTTTCGTACCAGCGGCAAGGGTCAGGCCTGGGTGGTCGCCCATCCAAACCTTAACCACACCCGGCATTGCTTAACTATAGCCGGGCCATGTCGCTGGACTGTGCGTTAGAATATATTTATATTCATTTGTGTCAGTTGTTAATAATACATTGATTTAGAAATGACAGCATTTCTAATTGCTTTGATGAAAAACCTGCCTCGGCGTCTGGAGTGTTTCCAGTGCTTTATTTTGGTGGTAGGTAATTACTTCCTTGTGCGGTTGGGTGTTTAGTTGAGGGGTTGGTTTTTGATAGGTTGTGGATTTGCTGTTTTAGGTTGGAAGACAATCTGCTTAGGAGAAAGCGAGAAGTTTTGTGGTTTACTCTGGGCTTGGTTGGGGTGGATTGCTGGATTGCTTGGTGGGGGTGATTGCTTAGTGGTATGATGGTATTGTGAGGGTGGGCGCTGGTGGTTGTGGTCTGGTTTGGGTCAAAATTAGATTTTGTAACAGTAGCAGGAGTAGTGTGGTTGCACCTGTGATAGATGGGGCGGGGGGTGGGGGGTAGTGATGGGTCTCGGGTTCGGTTGCGGGGGTGGAGGGACCTGTAGGCTGAGTAATGGGGGTGGTTTTGCATTTGGATGTATGTGTCTGGGTTGTCTGTAGTGTGCCTTAATTGCTCTTTTGATAAAGGGGCAGCCAGGAAACGAGGCGGCATGACTGCCTTCGCAGTTGGCACACCTCGCCTGGTCCCGAGGTACCTTGGAATCTGTGTGGCGGTGGGGACCGCCGCACCTATTACAGCGGGTGGTCTCAGAGCAAGAAGCTGCTGAGTGATTTAGCTTTAAGCAATTAAAGCACTGTGTGATGAGGGATGTGCGTGAGAGTGTCAGGGTTCGATTCTGAGGTAGTGTTTTGTGAGTGCGTTTCCTGGCATCAGGTTTTTGATGCCTGCTCCTCGTCTGTGTGTGAGTGTCAGTGTGGGTTGGCAGTGGGTTGGTCTGAGTGTGGATGGTTTGCGTGGGAGGGGGTGGTAGTGATGAGGGCAGTGGGGATGGTAGGGGTTGGTCTGGGCTTCGGTTGTAATGGTAGGTGGTACCAGGTTGGTTTGGGAGCTGGTGTCATTTGTTTCTGGGAAGGTTTCGGCAGTGAATTTTGGAGTTGATTGATAGCGGACAGGGTTGATCAGAATAGGTGTGGGTAAACCTGCTGCTCGGATGGTTTCTAGGATGGTGGGGGTGAATTTGTTTTTCCTAGGGGTGATCATGAGTAGGCTATTGTGTGTTTCTTCTGTTATTGCAATGAGGTCTTCTAGGATAGGCTATGGTAAGTCTCATGAGGGGTACTGGGCCAGGAATATGGAGTGGTAGTATTATAACGTCACATTTTTCTGATGTGGGAAATGGAGAATCGAACCGGACGTAGTGATAGGGAGTTCCATAGTTGGAGGGGTCTGGGGTTCTCTTTTGGGACTGGTGGGGGATTTCCAGGACCAATTGCTATAATCGAAGCTGGATTCAGTGCTCATGGTTTGCGAAATTATAGGATTTGTCAGTGTCCTGGCTACTCGGTCCCACCAGGGTGGTTCTGACTTCGGGTTAGGAGCTGTGGTTGGGTGAGGTCAGGGGTGCTGTGAAGCACTGGAAATGGTCAAACTCTTATGAGGACCGGCACACTGTAAGGTGCTCGCTCAGTGGGCACGGTCGGAGTAGTTTTACCGTGTCACAGCGGGATGAGTTCCAAACCAGTGACCACACTGAGGGCTCTGACAATTTGCTTCTTGTGTCTGCATAGATCGTGAGTAACAGGCGAGCTTGTTTCTGCCTATTCTTGGCTGGCAGTTGTCTATTGTTGATTTGAACAGGCTGTGTTGCAGGTGGACTGCTCAAGGCAAGCTAGGGGCTCACTGGTAGCTGGGCTCTGGAGCTTAGTTGGTACGGAGTACCGTAGATATTGCAGGAGGTGGCAGTAAGGCTAGCATACAGGGTGCTAGACTCCCAGTTGCTGGAGCTTGGTGCTGACAGGACTGCTCAGTACGAGCGCTGGGCTGCGAATGTGTGTGTGTGTGTTCAGCTTAGGTATCACTGGTAAGTGAACCAGCGATGGACATGAGCAGCCCCGAAATTAGCCCAAGCAATGTTTTAAAGTGTGCGGTTAAAATTTATTGTATGTGCATGACAGTAGGTTTTGAAGGGATTTTTAATTTCACGATTTTGTGGTTCTGATGTAATTAACCTCAATGAACCAGAATATTTTGTTAACTACTATTTGTATAGTATCAATAGGTGTATGTAGACTTAAGTTTATGTGATTAATGAAACTTTTAATTAATAATACATGTTTTATGAAAAGTAAAGAGCAAAATACATCAAGATATAAAAACTGTAGTCTGCCTAACACTTTCTTGAAGCAGCTATTCCTACGCAAGCAATATCTTCAAGATCAGAGCAAACTGGATCAGCTTAAAGTAATTGCACCATATATTTTCTCTCTTTCATTACTCATTGTTTTGGTAACTTCTTCAAGCTGCAGCTGGGTGCCTTAAAAGGGAAGTCACGTTACTAATCAAGCAATGTTACTATTTTATATCTATGTAAACATCAAGTAACAAAAAAAACTGAAGACGTTATTTTCCAAAAGCAGTGAACACCCAGGTGTTTTATCTATGCACCACCATTGCCATACATTTAATTGTTCCAAAACAAATCTGTAGACCATAGCTTTCAGCATTGATATATATATGTGTGTGTGTGTCTGCGAGAATGAGGCCCTATATATATATATATACGTATATATTTTACATGTATTTTCACTCAAAAGCAGAATGAGTGCATGGTATTCTATGTTCCTTGTATTTAATAGTTTATCAGAATTATTATCAAAATATAATTCACCTCTCAAAACCCTGTGGATAGTCGCAACAAACATTATATCTATAAGTTCAATTGTTTCTAAGAAAGCCGGGCTGAGTGGCTCAGACGGTTAAGGCGCTGGCCTTCTGACCCCAACTTGGCAGGTTCGATCCTGGCTCAGTCCGGTGGTATTTGAAGGTGCTCAAATACGTCAGCCTCGTGTCGGTAGATTTACTGGCATGTAAAAGAACTCCTGCGGGACTAAATTCCATCACCTCGGCGTCTCCGAAAACCGTAAAAGAGTAGTTAGTGGGACGTAAAACAAATAACATTATTATTATTGTTTCTAAGAAAAATGTACCAACCAGGAACTTTTACAATACCATGCACTCATTCACTTTTTTAAATGCTTCTACATGAAAGTTTCAGTCACTTTGCTATGTGTTCAGCATCATCAAATTGTTTAATGACAATAAAATAATTTTATTACATAAACCTTTTATCTATTTCATGTTACAGGTTGAACCTAATCCTGCTCCTGAATGGTTATCAATAAAATCATGGACTGAAATTCTGGCAATGGCAGTGCTACCTAATTTTACAGACTTTGTTGATTCCTTCCCAAAACATATAAAACATTACCAGGCTATTTTTGATGCTATTGAGCCTAATAAGTAAGTCAGAAGTAGTTTCTTTTAAAGTAAAACTATAGGCATATTTGTAAAACTTACTGAATTTCTGTTCACTGAAGGTACTTTTCTTTTTTTTCATCATGGATAATATTGGTACAATTTCATTCAATAACATTCTTCTAAAATAATTTTCTTATGATCTCTCTTGAAGATATTTGTGCTTGACAACCTCTGTAAACTGGTGTCAGAGCTTTAATCTTGACAGCTGATACATAACGACAAAATTAATTTTCCTTCTACTGTCACCCTCAGGGAACCATTACCTCAACCATGGGAAAAGCAGTTAAATGACTTCCAACGGCTGCTAGTGCTGAAGGCCCTTCGTCCAGATAAAGTTACAAATGCAATGCAGGACTACTTAAGCATACACTTAGGTCCTCAGTTCATTGAACCACAGACTACTGATTTGGCCAACATATTCAAAGAATCCACCCCCAATACACCACTCGTATTTGTATTATCAACAGGAACAGATCCTGCTGCTGATCTCTACAAGTTTGCTGATAAGGTAATAATTTTCGAAAATTCTTGACATTAAGTAAGTTAATACTTTTACAGAGTTACACGTTTCATTGTAAGTGAAATTTATATTTGTCTCAAAAGATCTTTACCAGTCTAATACTAGTAGTATAACTGCCTCATATATTAATTGTCTCTAAAAATTATCATTGATTCATAGACGTTGTAACTTTACCTTAGTAATGGTTTATAACCATAAATAGATATTGATTATTTGAAAAGAGAATCCCTTTTTCTTACTCAATTTATAGCATTGAATATTAACTTATACTCTTCAACAGCACCAAGAAGCTACATTGTTCACCATCATTGGTGATATTTCTTTGGATTTTCCCATTTATTTATTTATTTATTTATTTATTTATTTATTTATTTATTTATTTATTTATTTATTTATTTATTTATTTATTTATTTATTTATTTATTTATTTATTTATTATTCTAGCTTGGTGCTCTCTTTTGAATACTGGGGCTAAGACAACACAATCTCATGTTTCCTACACCCATTTGTGCAAAAGTTGGCCAAATAGAAAAGTCTTGAACTCAGCATTTTTTCAAGATATTACATTTTTAGTCTTATTACTAGACTGTGCTGAAAGTCTGCAATCTAAGAACTAGTGAAGGTCTTTCAAGTTGATGCCTGATAGGCAACTTGTGTGTCTGCGAGAATGAGGCCCTACCTGTAATAAATTCTAATGCTGAAGACAGCACACATACCCAGCCCCCAACCCTTGGGAAATAACCAATGAAGGTTAAAATCCCCTACCCAGCCGGTAATCGAATCCAGGACCCCTTGGACCAAAGGCAAGCACGGCAACCATTTAAGACATGGAGACAGACTATTTTCAAGACTTAAGTGATATTAATTGGGTAAAAAAATGAAATGGCGTATGGCTTTTAGAGCTGGGAGTGTCCGAAGACAATTTCAGCTTGCCAGATGCAGGTCTTTTGATTTGACGTCCGTAGGCGACCTGCGTGTCGTGATGTGGATGAAATGATGATGAAGATGGCACATACACCCAGCCCCCATGCCAGAGGAATTAACCAATTATGGTTAAAATTCCCAACCCTGCCAGGAATCGAACCCAGGGCCCCTGTGACCAAAGGCCAGCACGCTAATCATTTAGCCATGGAGCCGGACATTAATTGGGTAGAAATCTAGGAGGATTAAATGTCAGGTTGGGAATACAAAACTGGAACAGTGGAAGATTTCAAATATTTAGGATAAGTAATGAACGTATAAACCAGCTTCAGAGTGGGTCATATGAGTTGAAAGGAAGAGGATGGATTACCTCTCAGCCATGTACGGTAAGAGAAGCAGAGGGAGATCAAGGTGATAACGGTTAAACTCACTTTTATATTACTTATACATAAGAGGTGTGGAACTAAATGATGCCATATAGCTAGTTGCAAATAGAGAATCATGGAAGTGTGTAATTAATTAACATGGGCTTGCAGACTGTATGCTGGAAATTATAACCATCTATACTGTCAAGGGCATGTCTTTTTTTTAACTGAATAGATAATCAACTTCTGAAAGAAAGAAAAACTTTTAGGAAGATAAAACCTGAGTCATTTATTGGTGATGCTTACTGTTTTAATAAGTATGAAAATGGTCAAGGTTGAATGTGTAAGCAAAGTCCAGTATACAGAACCTTGATTATCCATCATAATGAAGAGGAGAGGAGGAGCATATAATTGGAGAAGACTGATAATTCCTTTGTTTTGTTCTTAACGTACTTTAACATTCTTTTCAATAAGTCTGCAACTTTATTCTGAACGTTACTACCAGCAGTTTTTTTTTTTTTTTTTTCCTGCTGTTCATTTTAATTCTCCATACCAAAATAATGTTTGAGAATGAACTATCTAACTTTTGACACACACATGCGCGCGCACGCATACACACACACATTTTCTCTCTCTCTCTCTCTATCTCTCTCTCTCTCTCTCTCCACGAAATTCTCCGCAGCATTGCTGGTGTGATGGAAGCAAATGAATTCCAAACAGCGTCTTTGAGGTCCATGGTTGTCGGATAATGCATGACACATTATCACAGGAGGTCAGATCGGGACTTTGGGGTGACCATTTGAGAGGTGCGGTAATGTTGGCAATACGCTTCCAATCCATCTATATCTGAATACATCGGTATGGTATTCAATTCCCTTACATATATTGTGAAATTCATGAGATATAAGGATGGGATGTTACCACCTAATTAATACATTATAAATACAAAAATATGCATTAATATCATATCAATAACATTTGAGATGTATTGCAAAATGAGAGAAGGGTGCACAGGTAACTCAAATTTTTTTTAACACCCTGAGACTCATGACACAGTGCCAGTAAATCAAGTAACTTATCTCGCCATGCTATGTGACTGGTTTGTACCGCAATTAGAACATTACCAGTATCTCTCAAATGGCCACCTCGAAGTCCCAATGTGAAGGTAAGGTAAGGGTTATTCTGCCCGAAGGCAGGTCCGAACCTCCGCAGAGGTGTTCCTGAGCCGGAGTTTACATGCGGTAGAGTGGCCAGTTCCTTTCCGCTCCTCCATTCCCTTACCCCCCACCAACAGCACGAGGCAACTCATCCAACTCCTGACCACGCCCAATGCTGCTTAACTTCGGAGATCTCACGGGATCCGGTGTTTCAACACGGCTATGGCCGTTGGCTCCCAATGTGAGATACTGTGATAATGCATTATGGGGACACATCAAAGAGAAAGTCACCCACAATTGTTATCAGACAACCACAGACCTCAAAGATGCTGTTCAGAAAGCATTTGCTTCCAACACGCCAGCAATGCTACGGAGAATTTCACTTCGCTCTGGAGGAGAATAATACCGTACTTTCCCAGGAAAATGATGGTGTGCACACAAATAGCCTGGAGTAAATGGTGGTTACCTCCTGTACACACCTGTAAACCCTCCTCTCATTATATACATGCTGTTGATAGTATCTTCTTTCTAATCACTGTCAACACTGTCGACAGTCACCAATTCACTGTTTTGAATTTTTCAGTCATTCTAACTTTTGTCTCATTGTCATACACTTAGTATTTTCTCTTATTAACTCATTTTTAAGACATTTTGTCATAGAAGACATTAATACTCAAAGTAAGAACTGAAGCTTTACTGACCATAATTTATGAGATGCAACCCTGTGATTGATATTTTTTTTTTTTTTCTTTAACTTTCGTGAATGACCGACAACATTCAGAAGGTTGGTCTTGGCAAAAGCCAATAAGGCTCACACTTACTTCACAGATGAGAACACCACATGTTGTGAATAGCAGCTGTAGCCTCATACAGGGTTTCTTCATGGGCGTTTAATACTTTGTAAGAGAGGCAATGTTTTTATTACCATTCCAGTGAGCAGATAGAATTTTGACTAGAACTGTTATCTCAAAAATGGAAAGGACATCGGATAATCCAACTGACAATTTATTGAGAGACAGATAATCAAGGTTGTACTGTATTAGTCTATTGTTGTCTAGAATGTATTAAATACTAAGGTAAAATGCTGTATGAGCACTGTACCAGCTGTGTGCAGTTGGGTGACGGACATTCATCGTTGTTCAAGACCAAAAGTGAAGTGGTGAAATGAATGCAATGGCTTTCACTGATGATGTTATGATCTGGGAAGAAACTGAGGAACAAGTTCAGTCGAGACTCAATGAATGGAAGGTTAAGTTCCAGGAATTCAGTCTCAAGATAAGTGAACCTGAAACAGTTGTGATGGCAATAAACAGAGAGGGATGACCAGTGAACATCATGCTTCGAAACCATCCACTGGAAAGTGTGGAAAACTTTACACACCTCGGCAGTGTAATATCTCGAGATATTCTAGATATTCTAGCCACAAAGGCAAATAGAGTGCAGAAGAGCTCTCGCTTTTACCAGCAAGTACAAACACTTCTCTGGGATCCCAGAGTAGCAACAAAATCAAAGCTGGTGATGTTCAATCAATACTTCATACCAGCCATATGTAACCTATGGTATCGAAACTTGTACACTTACTAAGAAGGACTCATCAAGGTTGCAGGCATCTGAGATGAAGTTACTGAGGTCCACAATTCAAAACCCAAAAACTGGACAATTAAGGAATGACATGGTTAGAAAGGAAGCTGGGATTGAGACATCATTGTTAGAATGGGTCAGCATGTCCAAATTGAGGTAGTTTTAACATGTAATGAGGATGGAGCCAATAAGGACAGCTTATGTGACAAGAAAACGGATGGTGGGAAGACCAAGAACCCACTGGATGGACTTCGTAAAGAAGGACATTGCAGACTGGGAAAGGACACTGGAGGATGTCATTAACAACAGAATGTATCTCAATAAGACAGAGAGGAAGAGGTTTGCCAACAGTACCCGGAAACTGGAACTGTAAAATGATGATGGTGATGACGATGTGACGTACCCACTCTTGCCCACAGATGAGTGACAAAATGTGACGTGGCAGGTCACCTTAATTTTAATATAAATAAATAATATCTCATTGTTTCTCCATGAACAATATCCCATGGGTGCCAGCCTTTAAGCTTATGGCTTGAAAATGATAGTTGGAAATTAATAATGATAATAATAATAATACATAATAGAATCTAAAAACTCCCAGGGGTGGGGTGATGGAACACTAACCATTAAGAACACTAACTTGGAAGAATTTCTGAAAATACAAATTAAAACAACTATTTATTAGGATGAAAAACGTGATGTAATGGCGCATTAACAAAATCTGAACTTACGGAAGCAAAAGAAAAATTGAATGAAATAAACTCTAAGATCGTGAATTGTTACGTGGAGACTTGCAGTAATTTATGCCATTAGCTCACCATTTGTAGACTCTGTTATCTGGATACAATCTATGTAGCAGCTGATGTTTGATGGACCTCTCGTACTGGCGTCGTCATCTCTCGTTGTTGGTTCCAGTACTATTTCTGATTTATGCATAGTACACTAGCTGTACTACGACTTTCCTGACTTAAACACTTCCTACAGTACTTCTTACATAAAGTCGTAATGAGTTCTAATTGTTATAGCAAAACCACCATGGGTTACGTTCACGGAGAGAATGCAGTTGTATTCTTCCATATTACAGAAATGTAGTGTAACTAAATACATAACAAAATATCTCCTGCCCTATACCAGTCAAAACCGGTCTCCCGTTGACTTTAACTCTCATCATTGAGATAACAGGTCTCAATGAGAGTAAATTTTGAGTAGTACACTACTCAGATGCGAAGTGAACTAAGTTAAGATCTTCTCCGATGTCAAAACGTACAGCCCTCCTCTGATGATAGATTAGAATTGTCGAATCCTAGAATTGTCAGTAAGTAAGAGTCCTCTCCAGCTCTTGTCGTCGATGTATATAAGGCTCCAAAGTCTCCCTCCATCAACCACATGGTCCAGTGAGATCTGATGTACTATCCCTTCTCCTATCCATTGCTGTGAATTCATAATTTTGCTTCGTAACATCCATTCACATAGGTTGAACTTTCCCACGGAATCAAAGCATCAGGTAGCGAACTTCGAAAAGTAGGCTTTAACAAGGCTTTAACTGTCTCCTTGGAGTATGGAAAGGGTAAGATCTCTCATAAGCTTGATGATGTACAATTCCTGGTAATGGGCTGAAATTAGCCTGGTGACTCCGGTCACCTGACCTTGGCTATTTGAAATTTACTGCAATCTATTAATACGAATGATGTTGTAATACTTTACTCAATAAGTCGTTTGTTTAGAATATGTTATAGCCGCAATACAAAGAAATGAAATGATAATGTAAAATGGATGACTAAAAATCCTATATATATATAAAGGGTGAAGCGAAATTCGCGCACTCGGGCGTCGCAGCGCGATTCCTCACTTCCCAGCAATAAAAAGTCCACCTCCGTAGCGTAACAGTTAGTGTTATTAGCTGCCGTCCTCGGGGGCCCGAGTTCGATTCCCGGTACTGCCAGAAATTTAAGAATGGCAGGAGGGCTGGTATGTGGTTGAAATGGCACATGCAGCTCACCTCCAATGGGGGTGTGCCTGAAAAGAGCTGCACCACCTCGGGATGAGGACACGAGTTCTTTTAGCAATAAAAAAATGTCTCTCACAAAAGTTCGTCCTGCGAGTATATCCGGCAGAAAAAGGACGTTGAAGAGTGGCAATCTGGCAACACTGTAACCACATGTAGGGTAAATACCTCTGTAAGCACACGTTAGTCGTCCGGTACAGTTGGTGCAGTGCATAGAGTTTTGGGTTAGCATTCAGGAGGTCGAAGGTTCGATCCTAGGTTGAAGCGTATTTTTTTATTTGGTAATTTCCATCGGACATTACATACTGTAATACAGTAAGACACTGTTTCTTAGGTCACATGTATCTTACATTTACAAAATTTTGGAACGCTGAACACGTTGTAACGCATCTAGTAGATAAAGTGGTGCGAATAAATTCACGCCCACGACGTGGAAAGGGTGTCTTTCAAAGCTGACCAATGAAAACGATTGTTCATCCATTTCTAGGATCGTAGTAAGTAAGTGCAAATGGTTTCTAGAGGACCCGCTACAATCTCTGTTGACGATTAAGATGCCAGATACCATACCACCTGGACTACATTTACGAAATAAAAAACATACTCCTCAACCGAGGATCGACCCCTCGAACTTCTGCATGCTAACCCAAAACTTTACCCACTGTACCACCTGTACAGTACGTCTACAACATGCTGACAAAGGTAGTTACCCTACCGTGTTTACAGTGTTGCCAGATTGCCACTCTTCAACGTCCTTTTTCTGCCTGATATACTCGCAGGACGAACTTTTGTGAGAGACATTTTTTTATTGCTGGCATGTAAGGAGTCGCGCTGCGACGCCCGAGTGCGCGAATTTTGTTTCACCCTGTATATATAATTTAAAATGATGTGCCAGTGATTAAATATATATCTTTTCAATTAATTACACATTTCGATAGTTTAGTACAAGCTGTGATGTGCCAAACATCACAACGATTCCTAAAATCTTCTAAAGATCTAAATAGAATTTTGGGTTCCATTTGACAGATAGACAAATGTGTAGATTTAAACAAGGTCCTGTATTAAAACGTTTCATTTTGCATCCTTATAATCCAAGTAGAACCAATAAGTAAATTTGAACTTAAGTCTCTATTTTTGCAGATGAAATTTTCCAAGAGAATGCATGTAATATCCCTGGGACAAGGTCAAGGACCAAGAGCAGAGTTCATGATGAACAGTGCCATGGAAATGGGGTACTGGGTCTTCTTTCAGGTACAACAGTAAATTTAGTGAGTAGATGGAATGAATAATATCATGTTTTAGTGAATGTGATTTGGTTTATCCATTAAGAAACTAAGTCGAATAACTCACCTATATACAGGGTCATTGGAAACAACATGAACCCAGTATATGAGAGTTGTTATTATTTATTTATCTATTTATTTATTTATTTGTTTATTTGTTTGTTTGTTTGTTTGTTTGTTTGATTGTTTGTTTGTCTGTCTGTCTGTCTGTCTGTCTGTCTGTCTGTCTGTCTGTCTGTCTGTCTGTCTGTCTGTCTGTCTGTCTGTCTGTCTGTCTGTCTGTCTGTCTGTCTGTCTGTCTGTCTGTCTGTCTGTCTGTTTGTTTGTTTGTTTGTTTGTTTGTTTGTTTGTTTGTTTGTTTGTTTGTTTGTTTGTTTGTTTGTTTGTTTGTTTGTTTGTTTGTTTGTTTGTTTGTTTGTTTGTTTGTTTGTTTGTTTGTTTGTTTGTTTGTTTGTTTGTTTGTTTGTTTGTTTGTTTGTTTGTTTGTTTGTTTGTTTGTTTGTTTGTTTGTTTGTTTGTTTGTTTGTTTGTTTGTTTGTTTGTTTGTTTGTTTGTTTGTTTGTTTGTTTGTTTGTTTGTTTGTTTGTTTGTTTGTTTGTTTGTTTGTTTGTTTGTTTGTTTGTTTGTTTGTTTGTTTGTTTGTTTGTTTGTTTGTTTGTTTGTTTGTTTGTTTGTTTGTTTGTTTGTTTGTTTGTTTGTTTGTTTGTTTGTTTGTTTGTTTGTTTGTTTGTTTGTTTGTTTGTTTGTTTGTTTGTTTGTTTGTTTGTTTGTTTGTTTGTTTGTTTGTTTGTTTGTTTGTTTGTTTGTTTGTTTGTTTGTTTGTTTGTTTGTTTGTTTGTTTGTTTGTTTGTTTGTTTGTTTGTTTGTTTGTTTGTTTGTTTGTTTGTTTGTTTGTTTGTTTGTTTGTTTGTTTGTTTGTTTGTTTGTTTGTTTGTTTGTTTGTTTGTTTGTTTGTTTGTTTGTTTGTTTGTTTGTTTGTTTGTTTGTTTGTTTGTTTGTTTGTTTGTTTGTTTGTTTGTTTGTTTGTTTGTTTGTTTGTTTGTTTGTTTGTTTGTTTGTTTGTTTGTTTGTTTGTTTGTTTGTTTGTTTGTTTGTTTGTTTGTTTGTTTGTTTGTTTGTTTGTTTGTTTGTTTGTTTGTTTGTTTGTTTGTTTGTTTGTTTGTTTGTTTGTTTGTTTGTTTGTTTGTTTGTTTGTTTGTTTGTTTGTTTGTTTGTTTGTTTGTTTGTTTGACCACTTTAAGCATCATTCATGTCTGGTTCTTCTTCTTTCGATCAACCCAGTATTTTTTCATACTTTCAGAATGGGCTTCTTTACATTCATGCTACTAGGTGTTGCCAGTCCATTTCCTATTCAGGTGATCTTTTTTTATTGTTTGATCTCGGAACCCCGTAGTTTTGTTGATGATCTTCCTATAACATAACTTTACCCTGCAGTGTGTTCTTTTCCTCCATGTCCTCCTTTACTTCTTTAAGCTTATTAATTTGTATCTTACTGCTCTCCATAAATTCCAGAATTCTCTTAGCTGTTCTCTCTGATGGAACTCTTTTGATGTATCCATAGAAACAAAGTCCTCTCATTTCTTAAATGCTGTTGTGTTTTCCTCTGTCTTTTTGTATAATTCTGCATTTGGTCACAGTGGAAATTCTTGGTCTTTTTCTTTTTTCTCAATGTTTCCTGTTCAGTGAAATGAATTCAATAACAAACAAATTTTTTGGCTTTATCACAGTGTTGCAATGTCTGAGTTTTTCAGTGATTGAGATTGATCTTTTGTTATATACATTGCAGCATAGCTGATAAGCTGTTTCCATCTTTCTTGCCCTTTCCTGTAATGCTATTCCTGGGAGCCCTGTAGGAGTTATCCACTCCCCTAGATATTTTAACTTCTGTACTCTATTAATTGTTCCATACTTAGTGACAATATTCCGTGTTGCGTCTTTTCTGTCCTGTATCATTAGTTCTGGCTTTTCATATGATATTTGAAGTACCTTAGCTGTTTCTGCATCATCTGCCAGCATTGCCATACTGTCTGTGAATGCTAGGCAATCAGTTGTTGTTGTTGTTGTTGTTGTTGTTGCTATTATTATTATTATTATTATTATTATTATTATTATTATTATTATTATTATTATTATTATTATTATTATTATTATTATTATTATTATTATTATTATTATTATTATTATTGTGTGTATGTTCAGTCCTCAGCCTGCAGGCTGGTTGGATCCTCAACAGTTCCACCATCAGCTGTCATAGATGGCCTAGGCATCACTGAAGAGGCGTACTAGGGAAATGAGGAGTGAGGTAGTTTCCTGTTGTTTTCCTCCCTGAGCCATAAATTGCTATTACATATCAGTCTGCCAAGTCCACTGAAATACATGCACCAACCAACCCTATGAGTAACATTTTCACACCATTTATAACAGGGACTGGTTGCATAAGGAATGGCATTACTAGCATCACTCATACCTCGGTCACTTTCATGTTGTCAAAGCCAAAGATGAGAATGAGACAGATCAATGAAAGTAACAAAATTGCTTTAGCCCATTCCACACGACATAAACCTGACCTGGCCAGGAATTGAACCCCGGTCCTCCTGGTAAGAGGCAGACACGCTACCCCTACACCACAGGGCCGGCTTCCAGAAGATATAGCATATTATAAACACTAGGTCCCACATGCAAAGGCATTATTTTTCTTTTTAATTTGCTTTACGTCAATCAGACACAGATAGGTCTTATGGCGAAGATGGGATAGGAAAGGGCTAGGAGTGGGAAGGAAATGGCCGTGGCCTTAATTAAGGTACAGCCACAGCATTTGCCTGGTGTGAAAATGGGAAAGCACAGAAAACCATCTTCAGGGCTGCCGGCAGTGGGGTTCGAAACCCACTATCTTCTGGATGCAAGCTCACAGCTGCGCGCTCCTAACCACATGGCCAACTCGCCTGGTATTATTATTATTATTATTATTATTATTATTATTATTATTATTATTATTATTATTATTATTATTATTATTATTATTATTATTTCTTCTCACTTTATGAACTGTTAGTGACCAGTAAGTTTTGGAACTTAACTGAAGTTTTCTCTCCAACAGTAGCAGTTCAACCGAGCAAGTTGGCTGTGCAGTAAGAGCTGTGTAGCTGTAAGCTTACAATCAGGAGATGGTGGGTTCTAACCCTGCCATCACCAAACACCTATCTAAGTTAGTGCGACATTAAAGAAATGGCAGAAAGACTTTTCTTGTAAAGTTGTAATTCATTTCCATTCTAGACAGAATTATAAAAGAAAATTTTATAGGTCTAACATAATTAAAATTCTATGTGTTATCCATTTTTTGGGACACAGAACTGCCACCTTTCTCCCAGCTGGATGCCAAGACTTGATTACCTGGTTGAAAATATCAATCCGGACACAACTCACAGAGATTTTCGCATGTGGCTCACTTCAACACCATCTCCTGCTTTCCCTGTCTCTATTCTACAGAACTGCTGTAAGATGACTGTTGAACCTCCTCGAGGACTTAAGGTAAGAAAGTAATTGTATTTTTATAGGGTCAACAATGTGCTTTTCCTTTGTAATCTGAACCTATTAAAATATAATTTTTATCTACTTAAAATTATCTGAAAACTGTGCCCTTGAAATTCCTAAATATGATTTAACATCTATAATGTATTTAAAATCTTCCACTTAGAATTTCAAATCTAAAAATCACATGTGAATTAGTGCACTCATAGTCAGTATTTGCATATGTGTATAATGTATTAAACTATATACAGAGTGTCTCTTCAAAAGGTTCAGATATTTGCAGAGGAGGCATCAAGCAACAAATGAAGGAAAAAAAGGTCCTATAAACATTGGTTACAGACCCAATATCTTTGAAATTATAGTCCGCTACCACTACTGTCAATGATAACGTTGTTTCAATAATTTACAGAGCGTGGTATGCAACAAAAGATGGAAAAAACCTTCTTACCTAAACATTGGTCATAAACCTACGAGTGTGTTGTGTCATGGTCTTATTATGATGGAGCCCTGGCCCAATTTCATTGTAGGGCCTGCCCGTTCACCTGAACTTAACACTTTAGATCTTTGGCTTTGGGGACATGTAAAGACCATGGTGCATGCAGTCCCCATAAATGATGTGGATACACTATGACAACACATGTTTAATGCCTGTCATGCAATTCAGTCACAGCCAAAGGTGCTCCAGTGAATGAGTGATTCCATGCGATGCAGAGTAAAAGACTGCATTACAATGGAAATCGGTTACATGTAGTGAAGAGTAGATCATTGATGGTAGTGGAAGCGGATCATAACTCCAGAGCTATTGAATTTGCGACTGATGTTTAGAGGACCTTCTTTCCTTCGTTTGTTACGTGCTGCCTCCTCTGTAAATATTGGAACTTTTTTCCAGGACATCCTGTATACTCAAAAGTTTAATAAATAAAAAATAACTATTTAAATCATATTTCATTAACCCTTATAGGACTCTATTTGAACATTATTTATGAATTCATAACATTGACTGTAATTAAAGAAATAAATTAGATTGTTTTAAAATAAACATATTTGGAATTATAGGACTGTAGTCATTATTAATGTGTGCAAAATGTAGTCCTAGCATTCTATTCTTCATTGTGTACATTATTCCCATATCTGAGCAGATCAGATGAAAAAATTATAATCAATTCGTTGTTGCCTTGTACTTGAAAATGAAAAATTATCTTTAATGACATTGAATTCATAAGTACAGTACTGTTATAGATATAAAGGGCAAACTAACATTAAATGGAACTGAATAGCAATCAATCAATCAATCAATCAATCAATCAATCAATCAATCAATCAAATACCGCTGATCTGCGTTTAAGGCTGTCTCCTGGGTGGGAGATTCCTAATCAGATGTGTACCTAGTCTTTTTATGGTTTCAAAGAAGTTAGAACTTTATCAAACATTTCCCTTGGTAAATTATTCCAATCCCTAATTCCTCTTCCTATAAATTTGCTCCAATTTGTCCTCTTGAATTCCAATTTTATCTTCATATTATGGTCTTTCCTGCTTTTGTAAACTCCACTCTAGCTTATTAGTCTACTAATGTCATCCCAAGCCATCTCTTCACTGACAGCTTGGAATACAATGATATTTCAAAATATTTCATTCACTGTGTTTTGCACTATATATATTAGCTTGAATTCTCATATATTTACGCTTTTTACACTACAAGTCAAAATATTGCTAGCTATTTTTCAAGCTAAAGAGACCATCAGGAAAATATCATTAGTCACTCATTTTTCAATGATGGGCATTGACAGTATAACATCTGTACCATAGGTCCTATGAAGGTCAATAATATCATAACCGTTTGCAGGTGGCAATGTATTATTGCAGAGGGTGAAGGGTGTAACTGTTCCACCTCGTCAAAACACTTGGGGAGATGAAAGTTATTATCTTGGGACACATGAATATTAAATAAACTATTTGTGGCTTGCCCGCAAATTGCCACGCAAATAGAAACAATAAACATTCTATGGTTCCCCATTTCTCTATGTAATGTTTGGGCGCCATGGTAAACCAAAATTTATATTTACTAGCATAAAGACTTATATTGAAATCACAGGGGTAGGATTTTAAATAATTAACCATTAAGTATCGCTTAAGAAAATTAACGCAATATAAAATACAAATGAATTTATTATACAAAAAAAATGAGATGAATCGGAAAAGTTTCCTTAAAGCGTGGAGGGATTTAGAATTTACTGAATTTACTATTGCTTGCTTTATCTAATTGAAGCTCACCAATTACAGCTTTCGTTGACGTCATCTGGTTTCCGTGGTTACTCGTTCTCTTCTTCTCGATGTAGACTCTGCTCCATGGACATCCTTCTTTCCTTCTCTGATATGGTACGGGCTATCTGGACTAACATTCCCTACTTGCCTAGTCTTTAAATTAGACATTGGCCCTATACTTGTAATAACTGATCAGCGTTGATCGTATGAGGAGAAAATTCCGAGATATGAATTTTTCCATATTAGTAGAAATTTCAAACCAACTGAGCTATACTATTTATACGGTACAGACTTGTACCAAAATTCCGTAGACTTGAACTAAACATAGTTCTTCGTCCACAATATTTACTGAATATCACACAAGCCATAAGCTTGTTTTGTTTCTCGTAGATCCGATAACATTACCGCAGCTGAGTACTGTATCGAAGCGACAACACCTTGTACAAAAATAACTATGTCGCGGAGCGACCACACACTGTATCAAAAATCAAATCACGTCGTACAAAGTAGATGTTCATAGTAGAAGTAGTAGTGATGGAGTTTCCCTAAGTATCTCGCTGTAAGGTCGTAAGGTTGGAAAGTCGTAAGCTTCACAGCAGAAGTTGTACTTAGTTAGGTCTCGTTCTCGTGTTGAGAATCAGTATATATCCAGGCTCCCCCCCACTCTTGGTAACAGTTCAATCTCAAAACTCATATACAACGAAGTATCTGATTCGATAGTTCAAAGTATCAACTCCCCTTCTCTTCTTCCTCGACAAGTCCAGAAGGCGTGGCGATGATATACCTGACTAGCTTGCAAGCCTCGCGCACGGGTCGCTGTTTACTAGCCTTGGTCATAAAATAAACCCATGACTAACGCAAAATCCCAAGCTTCAAGAATAACCCTCCGTATACACAAACATGAGATGAAATGAAAACAACTATGTCTCAACATGTTGACCGTATTTACAACATAATGAATTCTTATCCTACATAATATAATAATTTAAATAATAAAACGATGTTATTAGATATACAATATGATTCCAAAATGCCTTGATTACAAATGATTGACGTTGAATAAATATGTTATTACAAATAATTGCCGATGGCGGATGAACTTGCTATCAAATGATATCGCGTAAAATGATATTATATTAAATTAGTAGGGCTGGAGAAGCCTGGACGGTTACAAGGGTGAATTTCAGCGAAAAGTAATTTGATGTAAATACTGCTAACGAGGGAACGGTACGAAGTCGGACGGCGAATTTCGATTTGATTTTTACATATTCGTGAAGGTCTTTTTAAGCTGAAACAGGTAGTGTAAGTCTAATTTTTCGCTGGTCTTTTTTAAGGGGCCATTGGGGGCCCAAAGTTGGCGGTGCGCGCTCTGAGTTGTACAGTACATGCTGGCACACGTCAGCGCTCACGGCCAGCGGCTGCCCTGCCTCGCCTTCCCTCTCCACTCCTTCGGTTCTCCTCTGTCCCCCACTACATACGACTGCCAACAGTTGTGTATATGAGGCGAGTCCTATTGTATTCGGTCAAGTTCTCCACGACTGATGCTATTCCACATACAGGAGATCGCATTGGATTCTTTACTTTGTTATGGCTGCTTGCAACATAATTGCAGCTCTTATTAATGCCTACAGTGTTAATATTCAGGAATCTACAGAGCTTTCTGATGAAGAGCACATCATGTATAAACAAATAAAGACAACGTTTGATGCAATTTTGGAGGGAAAATGCGAATTTATTCAGGAGGAAGAAGCCGTTTTCGTTGATTCAAAAGACGAAGATGACGTTGAGGAGGGGACAACAACACAGAAAAAACGCAAACACGAAGATGAGTTTAACGAAGATAACAAGTCTTATGATGGCTGAGGAAGGCCCTGTAAGTCAGCGGAAGATTATGATTCCGAATCATTGTTGAACTTGTATAAAAAATAAAGGAACGAGGACCTATGTACGCCGTACGGAAGTATAAGACGACTCGGAGACAAATTTATGAATTCGTCAACCACGTTGAACACAACGGAGAAATTAGGAAATGTGCGATGGTTCGAGCTTACGTGAAAGAAGTGTTCACCAAGGCAAGGATGCGTTATTTATATGTCACAAAATCGGACATTGAGCGTTGGATTGGTGAGGGTAGAGAGTTGTTTTGCCCCAAACACTCTCCAAAGCGAGTCATACTTGACAAACCTTAAAAGGCGTTTGAAAATTCAGTTCCGAAAAGTAACCAAACTAGTCAGTAAAACGTTTAAAACAGACAAAGAAGTACGACACGAAGTGGCCATAAAGTTTGTAATGTTCATTAATGAATTGCAAGAAAAGAAAGAGATCCCGGATGCCAATATCTGGAATTCGGACCAGTCCCGAGTTGAGTACAAAATGGCAACACAGAGAAGTTATGATTTTCGTGGTGTGAAAAACGTTCTTGCTACGCTTGTTTGCCAAAATAGTTTTAAGCACTTCCACACAGTGCAATATCACATTTCTAAAGCCGGAGAAATGGGACGTTTGCTCTGGATCGTTTTCCAAGAAATTAATGGAAAGTTTGAACCTAGAGTACAAGAAAGTATCAAAGCCTACATGGATGCCTTTAATATGTCGTAATTGATTGTTCATCTTCCGGGAAAATGGGGAAAGGGCATGTACGTGACTGGTTTCAAAACGTTTTCCATCCGCAATTACAGGAAGTCGGAAGAAACTTCTTCTCATAGATTCATTCAGTGGCCAGGGCAAAAATGCACAACTTGAATCCCTGACGAACAAACGTGTACAAATTGAATACATACCGAAAGGAACTACGTATCTTTGCCAGCCGTGTGATCTTGGACTCTTCCGACATCTAAAATGTTTAGTCCATCGAATGGAAAACATTTGCCGGGTAAGGAATTTACACGGCCAGTCAAAATTTAAACCCAAAAACAGACTTTTCATTATAACTAGTCAAATACTAGCGCATAACCAATTACAAGGTGATTGTTTTACACCAATATGCTTGGAAAGTGGGTGGTTATTCCAGTACTGACAATATACCACAATTTTAATACTGTCTCACAAACGAATTTTCATGATTTGACTGATAAAAAGTGTGCTGGAAATGATTGTACCAATTTTTCGTTTATAAGGTGTTTTGTTATTCACATTTTGTGTTAGATTTTCACTATCATGCCATGAACAATGGACCAATACCAGACTGTGTTAGAATAAAGTCATTTCTTAACACTTTGAATGTCATGATGATGCAGATGATATTTGATTATGTATTATTTGTATGTTAAGTAATGATTTGTAAACAATTTTTATTGTTTATTTATTCCATAATGAATTCATCTTTGTAAATAAAATGTCCCAACTTATCCCCTGTTTACAACTGTAGGCAGCCGTATGTGGTGAGAGAGAGAGGAGAACCGAAGGAGTGGAGAGGGAAGGCTAGGCAAGACAGCCGCTGGCTGTGAGCGCTGGCGCGTGCCGGCATGTACCGGTACTGTACAATTCATTGCGCGCACCGCCAACTTTGAGCTCCCAAATGGCCCCTTAAAAAGGACCAGCGAAAAATGAGACTTCCACTACCTGTTTCAGCTTAAAAAGACCTTCACAAATATGTAAAAATCAAATCGAAATTCACCGTCCGACTTCGTACCGTTCCCTCGTAAGACTATCTTAAATTATGCATTCATGTATGAAAACAAAATATATTTTGGGTTTCACTGAATTTCAGCACTGATCTTTTCCAGGAATTAAGTTTTATTATTTTGCAAAAATGTGTTGGAACAAAAATGGCACAAGTGTCACTGAACAATTTTACCAGTAAAATAAAGTTTGTAAATTGTTATTGTAAGTTTATTACTGTAATCACAGTTCACTGACTAAAAACAACAAGAGAGAATAATAATAATAATAATAATAATAATAATAATAATAATAATAATAATAATAATAATAATAATAATAATAATTGTTACGGAGTTATCCGTAGAAGGCAGAGGTGAAAGAAGGTGCGGGCTGGAATGGGTCTAACTACAAGTCTTAAAGATGAATTTAAAATTTAAATAAAGGTTATATTTTCAACAGATAACAACATTTAACAATTTTCACTAGGTGAAATAACAAAGAAAATCAGGTACAATGCAACTTTACAAAAGAAAGCACAAGTTAAGGGGTCTTTACAAATTCTGGGCTGTGAGCCCAAATTCGTCAATCCTTGAGCTCTCAGCTCACAACCACAAAATACCAAAGGGCAGAACGCCCCTAATTACTTGGAGCACTAGCTCCCAGCAATCAAAATGTTACGCCTCCCCAAGGCACCTTTCAAAATACCAGAAAGAACAGACCCGCTCTCAATTTTACAAGCCTATCAAAGGCCACAATAAACTTTACTTCTAAATGCCCTCAAGGCACACTTACAAAGAAACAGGGGTACCTTGTACCCAACCTACAGGGCCTTCGCATGAAGGAAAAACAACAGGTTAAGTTACTGGCCCAAAGTACAGTGAGGACTGGAGGCGTGAACTTGCACTCCTAAATACACATTTTGAAACCTAAGTGGCGCTCGGCCGATTACACAGGGGCTAATCCCAAGCTAGGGAGGTGACTCATATGAGAAAACTTTAACACATTAAGGAAGAGAAGAAACGTAGTCACCTCAACTTCAAAATGAAGGGGAGCTTGAGAGGGTAAGGCACTCTCTATCCCCGCTTTACAGTTAAAGAGATTTGTAGTTTTTACATAGACAGAAATGGAATTTACATTTTAAAGAGATGGGTTACATATTAAAGCTTTTGAACCTTCCCCGCGAGTTAAACTGCTGAGCTAGCAAGAAAAGATGTTAGATGGCCATTACCTTCTTGAAGATCTGCTGCCCGAAGGAAGAGGCGCTACCCGCCCCCTGCTATGCTTCTATACACTAAGCAAGATGTTGTTGAAGTGGCGAAGAGCCGAGAAAATCAGCAGTTTTTAAACCCTCGTGGAAGCTTCGAGACCTTTCATGAATAATTAAGACACACCCACTCAACTTTATTGGGTAGTTATAAGTTATACATCAACATTGAAGAAGAAAGACACTATTGGTCAAAAATTAATTAAAGAAATTTGGATTGGCTGAGTTCAAAATTGGCGGAAAGAAAGATTAATATTGCCAACCCAAAAAATGAAAGAACAAAATTTAGTAAAGCCAAACTTTCGAAAACAAAATTTCTTCAAAAAGTTCCTTCCCATCGCACCAGGGTGCATGATCATAGTTTTTTTGTGGAGACATCTGTCGGAGAAGGTCCACACTTCTTGGTCAACCAAAAAAAAAAAAAAAAAAAAAAAAATCGAAATACACACAGTGGCATCTTCTGAGGAACTGTTGAATTAATTCAGTTGTTAAAGTTCAGAGTTTTTCCGGTAGAAGTAATTTAAGGTGGAACATTCAAATATGTGGCATATAGGTGTACCAACCGGTATAATAATAATAATAATAATAATAATAATAATAATAATAATAATAATAATAATAATAATAATAATAATAATAATAATAATAATAATAATAATAATAATAATAATAATAATAATAATTGTTACAGGGTTACCCATGGAACAGAAAGAGGTGAAAGAAGGTGCGGGCTTGAATGGGTCTAACTATAATATCAAAATTAATTTAAAACTTAAACTGAAGGTTATATTTTCAAAACTTCAAACTTAACAATTTTTAATAATAATGAAACATCAGGTCCAATGACAAACTTAAAACAGGTCAAGGAAAATACAAGATTAGTGAATGTGACAAATGTTTGGCTTCAAGCCCCTTGTTTTATAATTCCTGAGCTCCCAGCTCAAATTTACCATTCAAAATGAGAACAAATTTTATCAAGGGCAGAAATCAGTTAATTCAAAGAGCACTTGCTCCAAATTACAATATCTAGCCTTCCAGAGGGACTCTTTACAATTACAAAACTTGAAAAAGAGCTAACGGGCCCTCGGTTTCTTCCAGCCTACTCGAGGCAACATCAAAAATCTTACACTCTCTGGCCTTCCATGGCCCAACTTACAAATTGAAACAGGGGTATCTCGAACCCAACCTATAGGGCCTTTGCGGAAAAGAACAGATTAAATAACTGGCCCAAACACAAAAGGAATGGAGGTGTGCACCTGCGCTCCAAGATAATGAAAACTTAGAAACCTACAGGGCTCTAGGCCGATGAAACAGGGGCTATTCCCAAACTACTGAGGTGACTCGTATAGAAATTACCTTAACACATTACAGAAGGAAAAACGGTTACAAAACGTTGTCACCTCAAACCAAGAGGAAGGGGAACTCGAGAGGGTAATTCACTCTCTATCCCCAATTTCCAATTACCCAAGAGTTTACGAAGTTTCTACATAAGCTGAAAGAGGATTTACCTTTTAGAAAAGTTCGTTACATAACTAAAGAGTCGGACCTTTCCCTCGGATTAAACTGCGGAGGTAACAAGAAAGAATAAAGTTATGTGGCCATTACCTTATAGATGTTCTGCTTGCCGACGAAAGAGGCCACTCGCCTCCTGCTTGACACACACACACTCAGATAGACGACGATCAATTGGCCAAGAAACGTGAAAAGCCGCAGTTTATAAACACTCAGGGAAGGTTCGAGATCATTCAAGACTAAACCAGCCACACCCTCTCAATTTAATTCGTTACTCTCAAAGTTACACTCAGAATCGAACAAGAAACCTGTGATAGGTTGAAAATTAACTACAGAAATTTTTCAGTGGCCAGATTCAAAACTGGCGGAAAGAAAAAGGAAACATTGCCAACCCAAAAATAAATGAACATCAATCAGTTACAAAAACCTAGAAATACAAAACTTCTTTAAATTATAACTTCTTTCACTATGCACCAGAGGGCATGATCAAAAATTTTTGGTAGTGTCATCTGTGGAAAAATGTCCAAACTTCTTGATGTATATCCAAACAAAACAAGGAGAAATTCAGTCAGTTTAGGAAACTGCACAATAACAAAATTACATAATATTTCGATGGTGACATTTCTGATTAAAGTTCTAAGTTCCTGTTGTAGTAGTTTCCACTTTAGTTTGATAGAGGAGTTCATTTAGGTGTTAATTTTGAATGTGCGGCATTGAGGTGTACCTCCTGGTACAACAATAATAATAATAATAATAATAATAATAATAATAATAATAATAATAATAATAATAATAATAATAATAATAATAATAATAATAATACGTGGGGGTTTGGCTCTGAATTAAGTAGGGGCTAAATGTAACCCTGCATAAGACACTGGGGTGGGGGACCTCAGCCCTGACACGGCGCATCCCAATGGCTGATAGGGGAAGTTCCTGTAGATATGCAGGACAGGTGTGAATAAGGCAATGCCAAATAAGCACCCACGGATCAACTGAGGTCAAGAGAAAAATGGTCAACGGTCTCAAAGGCGGCAGAAGAATCTCATTTCTCAACAGCTGAGAGGGCGGAAGAACCTAGTGGAGTCAACCACGAAAAACAATCATTTCAGACTAACAATCTGATCTTACTTTGGAATGTTATTCCTACCCTTGAAACATACAATTTCAATTGCAGAATGGAAAAGCCGCTGAAAGAAAGCACTACCCCAGGTGGCAGATTGGAAGAGAAATCCACCATTGCATTATGCAACGCATCGGGACCTAGGGTTCTGGGGAGTCCCAACCTCTACAATAAGGATGAGTTGGAGGATCCTTGGAATCCACCCAGACTTAAGTTTAAACAGTTTTTTGCAGGCACTTTGAATGTAAATTCTTTGTTGAAGGTTGGTAAACAGAAGGAATTAGAACTGCTTCTAGATAAAAACGAAATTCAAATCTTAGCAGTACAAGACACGAGATTTTTGGATGAGAAAGTGACAGAAACAAAAGATATTGAATCTTTAAAGGTAAACCTGCAATTAAAATTATGAAAGGAATGCCACTCTTGGGAACAGCCTTTTATGTTCATGAAAGATTATTAGACAATGTAACTGAATTCAAATCACGCTCAGAACAGATATCTCTTTTAACAATGAACTGCAAAAATAAAAAATATACTTTTATTAACTGTCATGCACCAATAAATGAAGACAACAAAAAGAACCCAAATAAAATAGAGGAATTCTGGACACTCCTGAATGATGAATTATCTAAAATTCCAAAATCAAATGTGGTGATATTACTTGGAAATTTCAATGCCCAAGTAGGAAGAGAGAGAATTTATAGACCAATAGTGGGAGAATATGCTGCACACCAAAGAACAAACATCAAGGGAATGAGATTAATTACCATCTGTAAAAAAATTTCAGCTGAAGTTAATGTCAACTTTCTTCAAGAAATTGCCAAGGAAAGCTAAAACATTGATTTCTCCAAATCCATTACTAGGTGAATTTCAACTGGATCATGTAGCTATATCCATAAGAAACATGAAAGAAATTCAGTAGCGGCTGCTGAGGGAGACTGGAGGTAGGGCTTTTTTTTTTTTTTTTTTTACAAATTTGCGTTCTTACTCAACATACACAAGTAAACAAATGCATACTCTGTTTTTCTTAATCTGATCATTATGTTTGGCGATAAGCATAATCCAGTTGATTCACCATACTCCTATAACTAATTCCATGCATGAATTAATACGTTGTATGGAATTTTCGTGTTTTTAATTTTTTCTTTCAAGTGTATGAGATCTGTTACTCCAGCTTTCGTCCAAGTAGCTCGAATGACCCGCATGGAAAACAGAAAAAGTCATTAAGTATTTGACTCCCAGCCACACAAGCATTCGTATCCTCTATACAGCCCTTGCTGGAATTTACGCCGATATTGGCACCTTTATATTGCCCCATTAGTTCTCATTTTAAATGAGCTGCTGTATCCGCACACTATATACGACAGATTCAATTATCACTACACCACATTATATATTATATGATAGGATATTGACTAATTTCACTAGCCAGCAAAACACACCTCTCAGACGACATATTTGCAACGCTTGCTTGTTTCAAATGCATAAGCGATAAGCTTTCATGTCTTTCCATTAGCAGGGGCTGGCTTCGTCAGTGCCCAAATCTCCCATTCTCTGCGTGTTAAGAAGTAGTCGGTTCTACGCAGGCGCGAACCAAACTTACCCGGAGAAGTGTCTACAGAGAAGGGCAGAGGCTCAACATGACCGGCCAGCAAGTAAAGGAAGCGAACTACGCGTCAGATGAAAACATTCCCCACTAGTTGCATGCTGCGGCTAGTACTAAAACTGAATGCTTTATCATTCATAGTGTCAGTATTTTTTAAACCATCAATAATAGTTCCTTAGCTGGAGGGGCACATGCCCCTCTGCCCTTTACAGCCAGCCGCTACTGAAAACATTATGAATGTCAAGGCAGTAAGATATATAAGTAATAATAATAACAACGTAAACGTTTCCACCTTTTCAATACTAAAATATATTCATAAAATTATAAATTACACAGTACTAGTTTCGACCCATCTAGGGGTCATCATCAGCCGTAATGGAGCAAAGATCACTTTTGGCGAAATCCTAAGAAAATGTTATTTTAAAGAATAACAAGTGAAATGAGAAATGAAATTCATAACCATTAATAAGGCAGTAAGAAGCAGAGAATTTGATTCCGATCACTACGTGTCTAAAATCAAACTTAAAATTCTTACCCAACAGAAATCACAGAAGAAGGGAAAGAGTAAACAAATATAACACAAATAGACTTCAAATTACACAAGAAACATTGGAAACATTTCAGGAAGAAATAAAAGTATCTCATCATGGGAAGTGGCAATATTTATCTAAAGAAATAACCAATGCATCATCAGAAAACATTTGGGATAGTCAAACCTAAGAAGAAACCTTGGTGGAATCAAATATGTGAAGATGCATTACACGGTTGGCGAGGTTGAGTTAAACATTTAGCCTAGTGACTTCTGCGAAGAAATAGTGTGTGAAGATGAACACTTCAAGCTATAATAATACGGGGAGTTGAAAGAACTTTTGAAAAATCACAACTTATTGACCTGCAAGACAGTTTTCTTAAAAATAACTCTTGAAACTTCTACCAGACTTTTAAGAGCCAGTTAAAGGAGTATCAAGCGCCTAGCATATGCTTCAAAGATGAAAATGGTAGACTTGGCCTAAGCAATGCTGAGAATTGTGAAATACTTGAGAAACACTTTGATCAACTTTTAAACCACCCTGAACCCAACCATAAGTTGGAATTCTCTCAAACAACTGAAAATCTTGAGGAAGATCTTACTTTGAAATGTTATTCCTACCCTTCAAACATACAATTTCAATTACAGAATGGAAAAGCCGCTGAAAGAAAGCACTACCCCAGGTGGCAGCTCGGAAGAGAAATCCATTGGCACGTGCTCCTTAGCAGGCCTCATCAGTAATAATAATAATAATAACAATAATAATAATAATAATAATAATAATAATAATAATAATAATAATAATTGAGAATATTTATACATATTCATATGACTCTGGCTGAGCCACCATCAAGTAGCGCCACCTACGCCCTACGTTTTCTTTGTCCATTCTAACACGTCATGATTGTAATCTCCACGTCTATTGTTTCACTGCATCCATCTTGTGATTTACGTATGTAATAAATAGTGTCACTTTAATATAAACCGTGCTGACCTTATTACTTTCCGATTCATCATGCCTTTTCAACAGGTTATGGGCCCTGAATGCGTGAAAAATACATGCGTGAAAATATCGAGTCGCACACGGTTGGCGAGGTTGAGTTAAACATTTAGCCAAGTGACTTCTGCGAAGAAATAGTGTGTGAAGATGAACACTTCAAGTATGGTGCGCATCGAGACGTTGTCAAAGGACAATTTTGACATGTGGAAAATTCACATGAAGGCCGTGTTAGTAAAAAATCGTACGTGGGCATATGTGGCTGGGATAAAGGTTAAACCTGATCCGGTCAGTGAGAACACAGCCGCTATTACAGAATGGGAAGAACATGATAGTGAAGCAATGTCAAATATCATCTTGGCGATTCAATCCTCGGAATTGAAACAGATAAAAGATTGTGTCATTTCGCGCGAACTGTGGCTAAAGCTAGAGTCGATTTACCAATCGAAGGGGCCAGCGTGGAAAGCAACATTATTAAAGCAGATTGTGCTTCAAAGAATGAGTGAAGATGGGGATGTACGCGATCATTTGCAAAGATTTTTCGACGCCATGGACAAGCTCAATGGTATGGACGTGACAATCAACGATGATTTGTTATCCATATTACTTCTGTATAGCTTGCCAGCCAGTTTTGAATATTTTCGGTGCGCGATAGAATCTCGCGGAGAAACTTCCAAAGCCCGAGGTATTACGCATAAAAATTGTCGAAGAAAGTAACGCAAGGAGCAGTGATCGGAACAACATGATGCAAAACTGTATGACTGTTGAACGAAAATGCAAGAACAAGAATTATAGAAAGCCCACAAGCAAAGTCGATAAAGGCGAAAAAGGAGGACCCATATCTCTTCGTTGTTATCGTTGTAAAAAGGTAGGTCATAAGGCAAAGGAGTGAAAATCGAACAAAAATGATTGTGACAATGCTCACAAGGCCGAAGGAAGTACCTCGCTGTATATTACATCAGAACTGAACTCGTGCAAATTCGTGACGGACCGCGATGCAGATACAGTGTGGTGCCTAGACAGCGGCTGTACATCGCACATGTGTAAAAATCTGGACTATTTTTCACAAGTAGATTCCAATGTTTCTGAGGATTTAAAATTAGCAAACAGTTCTACAATGAAAATAAGTGCAAAAGGTGTTTTGACAATGTCAATGAAAGTTGATGGTTGTGATAAAAGTTTCAACCTATGCGATACATTGTACGTACCTGATCTGCGTACTAATCTACTCTCAGTCGGGAAGATCGTAGACAGGGGTCACCGCGTAGTGTTCGACAAAATATCCGCTCAAGTTACAGATGCGAACGATAGTACCTTATTCATTGCATATAGAAAAGACGGACTTTATTATGTTAATGGGTCGTATACCGAAGAACAGGGAACAGTTGCCCGAGCTGAAGATACGCGCAAAGGGTTTCTTACGGACTGGCACATTTGATTGGGACATCTAAACATAACGGATCTTCGTGAGGCAGTGAAGAATAAAAGGATAGAGGGAATCGAACTCATCGACACTGAAGAGGATTTTGAATGTGAGATCTGTCTCCAAGGAAAGATGACACGTACCCCTTTTCCGAAGAAGTCCGATACGAGAATGGAACCCGGGGAATTGATTCATTCCGATATTTGCGGCCCTATGAGGGTTTCCTCGAATGGAAACGCGTGTTACTTCGTCACATTCGTCAACGATGCGACTGGATGGTGCGAAGTGAAGTTTCTTCGTCAGAAAAATGAAGTCGTAAATGAGTTTCAGGACTTCAAAAAAGTCTGGAAACACAGAAAAATGCAAAGATAAAGATTTTGCAGTCTCATAATGGTACGGAATACGTGAATTCCCAATTCGACGCATTGTTGAAAAACTGTGGGATCCTGCGACGCCTGACGATTCCACGTAACCCGGAATAAAATGGAGTAGCGGAAAGGAAAAACTGTACACTCGTTGAGATGGCCAGATGTTTATTAATGCAGTCCATACTTCCTCCTTCTTTCTGGGCAGAGGCTGTTTCAACAGCGAATTACATTAGGAATAGATGTCCTACGAGTAAACTGGGTGGACGAACTCCTTACAAAGCCTGGACTGGAAAGGTTCCAAATGTTTGTAAATTCAAAAAATTTGGATGTGGAAGCTACTGCCTAAATCGATCGCCAAACATAGGAAAATTCAACCCCCGGGGAAAAAGGGGCATATTCCTCGGATATGCGGAGCAGTCCAAGGGTTTCAGAATTTGTATACCACAGGAACGAAAAGTGGAAACCTCACGTGATGTCAAGTTTCTGAAAGGAGACAGAAAAGAGCAAAAATACGATCTTGATATTTTTCCAAGTCAGCACCCAAATGCAGAGCACTTTGATGAAGATCATCCCAGAATAGAGCCAGTGCAGGTTGATCCTTTCATCAACGTAAACGTAACTCCTAGAGATACAGAACGTACAGAAAGCACCAAAGATCCGGACAGTTCTGAAGAAGAATTTCTTGGTTTTGAAAATGAACCAGAACCAGAACCAGAAATATGACAATCTCAACATGCTCCAGGAAGACCAAAAATGATCCGTTCGGGAACACGAGGCAGACCTCGAAAGCTTTACCAGGAACGCAATGGAGGACAAATTGATTCGGTATGTCTGGCTGAGGTTCCAATTCAGATGGCATTTTCAGGTCCAGAGAAAAATGAGTGGATGCTGGTGATGGCAGATGAATTTGTCTCTATTCTAAGAAACAAGACCTGAGATCTTGTAGACCGCCCAGAAAATAGGACGACGATTGGAAGTTGTGTAGTCCTTAGGAATAAATACGGAGCAAATGGCGAGATCACGAGAAGGAAGGCTAGAGTCGTGGCTAGGGGGTTTTCCCAGAGGCCAGGTATAGACTATACTGAAGCATTCGCACCAGTAGCACGACTCAGCTCAATACGAATGGCTATTGCGCTCGCTGCTCATCATGGAATGTATGTCCGACAATTCGATGTAACAACTGCATACTTAAATGGAATCGTTGAAGAGGAAATCTTTATGGAAGTACCACAGTACACCAGAGAAATACTCAAATTCATCGTACAGGAAAGTAATGCAACATCCGAGATCATAGCTGAAGCCAAAAGGATGCTGAAGATGTTGAACAAGGATTGTGTGTGCCGTATTAAAAAGGCTTTGTATGGCTTGAAGCAGGCTGGCTGCTGTTGGCACCGACGCTTGAACGAGCAACTACTACAGCTTGGTGTCAAACCAACGTCCGGCGATTTGAGTGTTTATGTGAAGGGTTCTAATGCTGATACTCTCCTTATCATAGTTTATGTTGATGACATTTTAGTTTTGTCACGGAATTCGAGAGAAATTGACGAGGTCCACAAATTTCTACAAAAGTCGTTTGAGGTCAAAGACGTAGGAGACATTAAGTACTGTCTCGGGATTGAGTTTTCTCGAGATGAATCCAGTATCACCTTGAAACAGAAAGGTTATGTTAGGGACATCTTAGATCGCTTTTGAATGTCTGATTGCAAGCCCGTGGCCACACCAATTAAAGCTGGAATTAAACTGTCAAGATAAAATACTTGGTCCAAGGATGATGGCGAGAGGCCCCCATACAGAGAGCTCATAGGTGCTCTTATGTATCTATCAACCGCAACGCGTCCAGACATATCTCATGCAGTGAGTGTCTTAAGCCAATTCAATGATTCTTTTGGCATAGAACACTGGCAAGCAGCAAAGAGGGTACTGAGGTGCCTGAAGGGTTCTTCTGATGTGGGAATCACCTTTGGAAGTGATACCAGTAATCTAACTGGCTATGTAGATGCTGATTGGGCTGCATGCATCAATGATCGCAGATCATACACTGGCTTTGCCTTCACAATGTATGGCGGAGTTGTATCTTGGGAATCCAGGAAACAACGAACAGTGGCATTGTCCTCAATGGAGGCTGTATATATGGCCTTGAGTGAGGCTTCAAAAGAGGCAGTGCACTTACTACGACTAGCAAGGGAGATAGGCATTAACAGCGTGTCGACTGTACAGCTATATTACAAGTTGTCCATTTCATGACTTCTTGTACAGCTATATAGCAACAACATCGGAGCTCAGAAGCTTGCTGGAAATCCTGTTTTCCACTCTCAGACTAAGCACATTGATGTGCGACATCATGTGGGACATTCATCTCGAATACTTGTTAACTGAGAAGATGCCTGCAGATATATTAACCAAGGGACTACCGAAGGATAAGCACTGGAAGTGTTTAGAGTGTCTGGGTGTCAGAAGACTGAAACGTTGAAGTTGGTTCAGCCTTTGAGAGGGGGTGTTGAGAATATTTATACATATTCATATGACTCTGGCTGAGCCACCATCAAGTAGTGCCACCTACGCACTACGTTTTCTTTGTCCATTCTGACACGTCATGATTGTAATCTCCATGTCTATTGTTTCACTGCATCCATCTAGTGATTTACGTATGTAATAAATAGTGTCACTTTAATATAAACCGTGCTGACCTTATTACTTTCCGATTTATTGTGCCTTTTCAATAATAATAATAATAATAATAATAATAATAATAATAATAATAATAATAATAATAATAATAATAATAATAGCCTAGGGGGAGACTGCCAATCAATCAAACAATCAATCAGTCACTACTTATCTGCATTTATGGCAGTCGCCCAGGTGGCAGATTCCCTATCTGTTGTTTTCCTAGCCTTTACTTAAATGATTGCAAAGAAATTGGAAATTTATTGAACATTGGAAAGTTATTGAACTGTGTTGCAATTCTTGCCCTTTTATTGGGGTGTTCCTTTCTTATTATTTGTGTTTCCCTGAATACAAATTTCATTCATAATTAACCCAAAAATCTCATCATCAAAGAAATAAAAGTACTCTAGTGGATCAGTATCTTGATCAAAATGTGATGGTATAATAGTCCCCTGCTGAATATTGTACACTGACTGACAGAGCAAATGCAACACCAAGAAGGAGTGGTCAGAACTTTATGCCAATTGCAGGGTAGACTGACGTCGCTGAGGTATGCTCATGATGTGAAATGCGCTGCTGTGCTGCGCACGTAGCGAACGATAAATGGGACACGGCGTTGGCGAATGGCCCACTTCGTACCGTGATTTCTCAGCCGACAGTCATTGTAGAACGTGTTGTCATGTGCCACAGGACACGTGTATAGCTAAGAATGCCAGGCCGCCGTCAACGGAGGCATTTCCAGCAGACAGACGACTTTACGAGGGGTATGGTGATCGGGCTGAGAAGGGCAGGTTGGTCGCCTCATCAAATCGCAGCCGATACCCATAGGGATGTGTCCACGGTGCAGCGCCTGTGGTGAAGATGGTTGGCGCAGGGACATGTGGCACGTGCGAGGGGTCCAGGCGCAGCCCGAGTGACGTCAGCACGCGAGGATCGGCGCATCCGCCGCCAAGCGGTGGCAGCCCCGCACGCCACGTCAACCGCCATTCTTCAGCATGTGCAAGACACCCTGGCTGTTCCAATATCGACCAGAACAATTTCCCGTCGATTGGTTGAAGGAGGCCTGCACTCCCGGCGTCCGCTCAGAAGACTACCATTGACTCCACAGCATAGACGTGCACGCCTGGCATGGTGCCGGGCTAGAGTGACTTGGATGAGGGAATGGCGGAACGTCGTGTTCTCCGACGAGTCACGCTTCTGTTCTGTCAGTGATAGTCACCGCAGACGAGTGTGGCGTCGGCGTGGAGAAAGGTCAAATCCGGCAGTAACTGTGGAGCGCCCTACCGCTAGACAACGCGGCATCATGGTTTGGGGCACTATTGCGTATGATTCCACGTCACCTCTAGTGCGTATTCAAGGCACATTAAATGCCCACCGCTACGTGCAGCATGTGCTGCGGCCGGTGGCACTCCCGTACCTTCAGGGGCTGCCCAATGCTCTGTTTCAGCAGGATAATGCCCGCCCACACACTGCTCGCATCTCCCAACAGGCTCTACGAGGTGTACAGATGCTTCCGTGGCCAGCGTACTCTCCGGATCTCTCACCAATCAAACACGTGTGGGATCTCATTGGACGCCGTTTGCAAACTCTGCCCCAGCCTCGTACGGACGACCAACTGTGGCAAATGGTTGACAGAGAATGGAGAACCATCCCTCAGGACACCATCCGCACTCTTATTGACTCTGTACCTCGACGTGTTTCTGCGTGCATCGCCGCTCGCGGTGGTCCTACATCCTACTGAATCGATGCCATGCGCATTGTGTAACCTGCATATCGGTTTGAAATAAACATCAATTATTCGTCCGTGCCGTCTCTGTTTTTTCCCCAACTTTCATCCCTTTCGAACCACTCCTCCTTGGTGTTGCATTTGCTCTGTCAGTCAGTGTATATTGGAATTATAGTTGATGGGCCAGGATCAAAATTACTCACGTCTGTCCAGGTACATGTGCACTATTGTCTGTATGGTCATTTGTGCCGCTCTCGTATTCACTGCCACTGTCAGAAGAAATCTCGGGAAATTGACATTCACCGTCGCTAAATGACACTTTGCTGTCGCTTTAATCAGCTATCCTCTATCTCATCACTTGTGATTAGTTTTCTTTTAACCATTTTGGCAAAACCAGGGTGAAGAAATGGAAAATGTAAACCACAATATTCTTCAATCACACACAGTCGATGAACTCAGTTGATAACTTGCAATGAAATGTGCCTAACATAGTCATAAAATGCCAGTATCCAGCTTTAAAATGTTTGGAAGTACAGCTTATGTCATCTGTTGACTATTTGTGTAACTATTTGAACTCAGAGAGCCGGTAACATTTCTAAGTATTATGCAAGCCCTTATATGGGTTTCTGCCCATAAGGATACGGACAGGTAACCCATATATTGGTTTTCGCCTGGGTAAGGTTAAATTTGATGGGACACAAATATTCTGCTTTGTCGTTTTGTGCTTTTTATTGAGTGCTATCTCTCAACTTTTTAAAGTTAATGGCACTCCTTAATTCTCTAAATTACAAACAGTACTATTTTCTAAGTAAATAAATTTCATACCAGTAGTCCAGCATTATGTACTTCTAGCTTCAGAAAGTTCCCAGAATTTGTTAATAACACACAAATAAATTACTCTACATTCACTTACACAATATTTCCTTCCACAATGACAAACTTCTGCTAATGCATGTGAATTATTAAGAAGTAATGCTGGAAACCATTTCACAAAACCACTATGTTCTCTCATCATGTTTGATGTGATTTCTTCAGCACTCATAAAACAATGTATACAACAAATACACCATAAATAAATCAAACTAATTTCCTAAAAGAATTACCAAGTTTAAATTATATCTAGAGATGTTTATATATGCATATTTACAACACCTTAAATAAATAAAAATGAATCTCCTTAAATATTGCCATGACTAAACTAAATCTAGAAACATTTACATACACATATTTATATATTATACAGAGAGGACCATATATTATTGAGGTCATTAGGGCACATCTAATTTTAAATGGGGGTGAGTGGAAAAAAAAGTCCACCAATTCACTCTTCTCATTCAGTGATGTTAGTGCCCTCAGCAGCCACGAGTTTGCCTGAGCCACAGTTCTCACTTTAGGCAGATGGAAAATATATCTTTGCCTAGTATTGCGGCAAGGAACTTGTAATGGAATCAACTCCAACAATGTTGAGCAATCCACTCCATTCATCAGACATTTATAAAGAAAGAGGGCATTGGCACTTCTACAGTGTGAGTGATATGCCCTTATACTCTTAGTCTCACTAAAAGACTCGTAATCGGATGAAAAATGAGAGACACCCAAACCTTTGTAGCTGATCCATTTCATGAACCTTATTTGGACTCTTTCCAAGTTTTGTATTGAATACTGCTGAGAAGGTAACTACACCTCGCAACACTATTCTAATGATGGCCTGATTAGAGTGCAAAACGAAGTTATCAGAGTTCTAGGAGAAACAAATTCAGCACAGTTTCTTTCTGGAAAGCCAACTAATTTACACCCTTTCCTAGAAATCTTGTCTAAATGTTTCTCAAAGGAAAGACCATAACAGTTTGAAAGTGTCGCACCAAGAGGAAGAATACAGATGGTGAGAGATCTGAGGAGTATTGAGGACACTTCAAAGCTATCACTGTTGTACATGGCAGGGAATTTTTTTACCAAGGCTGACCATTGGGCAGTACATTGTTGTGCAACGGAAACCAACTGTTTTCTGTCCATTTATCTGGTTGTTTCCTTATCACAGTGTCTCTGAAATTATGAAGGGTACCTATGTACATTTCTTTACATTTCTTTGTTTACAGTATGACCTTCAGGAATAAATTTATGGTGAACAAGACCCCAAGTATCAAAGAAAATTTCTAGTATAAATTTGCCTTTACTAATCTCCTTAGGGAAATTTTGTTTCCTAGGAGATGTTCTGGATTTTCATTCACATGTCTGACATTCAAGCTCTGAGTCTACAAACAGCACGAAGTTTCATTTTGTGTTGTTCAAGAAATCAGCCATACTGATTAGGTCCACAGCAATTTGTGTTTCTTTTGTTCAGGAGTCAGCATTTTTTGGAACAACTTTTGAGAAACAGAATACATGTTCAAATTTTTGCAAAGATTTGTGTGATCACTTCCAACTGCAATACCAACCCCCTCCGCTGATATCATTTTGATATTCTTTTGTCCATCACATACACACACAGATACACAGGATGTTTGCACAGCCTTCACAGAATTGTTTATGCCAGGCTAAACCTGTGGGGGGTTTCTTCATTACTATCTTACCACAAGCTTCTTCAAGCATTGTGAATGTTTCTGAAGGAGGTTTGTGTAATAAACCACAAAATGTGTTATTTGCATGTTGCTCTGTACTCAACATTCTCAAATATGGTGAACCAGTAACACACAAACAATACACGGTTACCACGCAAAGACAACAATGGTATGATCATAAAATTTGTATAAAAGTGACCTCATGAGTGCTGCCAACAATTAATGCAAAAATATTTCACATGGTGCTAATAATTTTGACATAAAACCTTTATTCTGATAACTTTGTGAACCTAGTGGTACTACTCAATATTCAGAAAAATTCTAAAACCGATACATATTTTATCTTCCTTTTATACTATTCAGTACCCATGCAGTAACATGCTTTTTCTCTTTCTAGTCATGTAGCCATACACTTGAATAGTGACTATGAAGGTAAGCCCTCCAATCTAAAACACAGTGAGCAGGGGCCGATGACCTTCGAAGTTAGGCGCCTTAAAACAACAAGCATCATCATCATCATCAAAACACAGTGAAGTAAGCTAGCATTACATTAATTACCAGTACTATAATTTCTTCTTTTGGTTGTAAAAGTGCTGTACTGGATGTTTGGAAACGGCTCAATAACAAAACCTTGGTGATATTCGACAGTAGTTGTCTATTTGCTGACATCGGGTTTCACCCTCTCCCTACCTTATTACCATCATTGTTTTTAGCATGACTTTCAAGTATTTCTTTACTGGAGTCTCTACAGTAAAGCTCTTAAATTTATTCCCAAGTTACCTATTTTTACATGTAGAGTGTGTGGTGTAGCTAGTTTTACATTACTTCTTCAGTTAGCTAAGGTTCTTAATACAATGTGATAATTTGTTCACAGGCTAATATGATGCGAGCTTTCTCAAATCAAGTGACAGAATTTAATGATTTCTTTCATTCAGACCATCCAAAAGTATATACATTTAAATGGTTGTTGTTCTCCCTGTGTCTCTTCCATGGCGTGTGCTTAGAGCGCCGTAAATTTGGTCCCCTGGGATTCAATATTCCGTATGAGTTTACAGACGGAGATCTTCGTATCTGCATATCACAGTTACACATGTTCTTGCTTGAGTATGATGAAGTCCCTTTTAAGGTAAGTAAAAATAACTTACAGTAAATTTCTCTCTGGCTGAGTTGAATATCAATTAACTGATAAAGATTAACTACAATTCTGTAAGACGTGCATTGTATTCTATTCTCCATATGGCTTGATTAGATGTTTAACTTCATATGTCCACCTATTCTCTTTGCCCACCTGGTGGCCACGATCAATAAGGCATTATGTCTTTACAATTTGACACTGTTGTTAGCCTGTTTGAGTCCTATAGGTGGAAAAAATTGTCACCATCTGAATGTTGACTGGCAGTGTAAGAAAGGTGGTGGTATACAATTCCTAATCACTAGATTGCATGCCAGACACCTGTGTTCAGTTCCATACTTCTCTGCAGTGCTCATACAGAGTGAGAGTACATAATGCTGTAGATGATGATTCGTCCATCGCATGGGGATGTTAACCCTAGAAGTGCCAAACATTGTGCTTGCGACGATATGTAACATCACTAAAATGCTAACGATGCAAGCCCAATGCATAGTGCAAGCATTCAATCAGTTATAACATCATTCCTCTTTCACTGACATATTTACAAGGCATATTTTTTTAAATAAGACTTACTAGACTTATTTCCTGTTGCTCCCACTAGAGCATAGGGCCTTGGCAAAATTTCTCCACACAGTACGGTTCCTGGCCATTCTCTTCACTTCGCTCCAGGTCTTGTCAACCTCTGCGATTTCCTTTTCGATCATCCTCTTCCAGGTCTTCTTTGGCCGACCTCGCTTTCTGGTGCCTTGAGGGTTCCAGTCTAGCACTACCCTCTCAACAGCTCCATCCAGCTTCCTTAATGTGTGGCCGATCCAGCGCCATTTCCTCTCCTTGATCTGGATGTCAATCGGCTGCTGATTGGTCACGGTCCAAAGATTTTCATTAGAGATTATGTCTGGCCACCTCACATTTGTTATGCGATGCAGACATCCATTTATGAACACCTGTAGCTGGTTATTGATCTGTTTTGTAACTTTCCATGTTTCACAGATTTATAGAAGAATCGACTTTACATTGCTGTTGAAGAGGCGAGGCTTAGTCTTCCTGGAGATGTTTCTATTCTTCCACACGTGATAGAGCTGGACAAACGCACCATTTGCCTTCTGGATATGGCTTCGAACATCTTCCTCTGCTCCCCCATCCATTGTAACTATACTTGCAAGGTAGAGGAAGGATTCAACTCGTTCAATTTCCTTTCCATTTACTGTCAAGCTGGTCATGACATCCGAATTAATCTTCATCTCTTTGGTCTTGTTTGTGTTGTTCATGAGACCTGCACATTCTGCTTCCTTCTGCAACCTACTCAGTTTATCTTCTATGTCCCGGTACTGCTGCGCCATAACGCAAATGTCGTTTGCGAGGTCAAGATCTTCAAGCCTGTCTCTCATCCCCCATTGAACACCCCTCTTCCGTCCTCCTATTACCTTCTACATCACACTGTCTAGGACCAGCAGGAACAGAGTGGGAGAAAGAAACCCCTGTCTCACTCCAGACTTGACGTTTATCTTTTCTGTTAGTTTCCCTTCATGAAGAACCTGACACTCATACCCCTCGTACATCTCTTTCATGATGTTGATAATCAAAGGCTTTCTTAAAGTCCATGAATGCAAGGTAGAGGATACTCCGCCATTCCACACTCTGTTCTATGATGATTCTAAGTGTATTGATGAGATCCACACAGTTGCAATGTTGTCAAAATCTCGCCTGTTCCTTTCGAAGTCCTCTTTCTACTGAATCCTTTATGCGATTCAGGATGACTTGCGACAGCACTTTGTTTGGAATGGAGAGCAAGGTGATACCCCTCCAGTTGTTGCAGTTTGTTGTGCCCCCTTTTTTTCGGTAACTTGACTATCAGCCCCTTCTTCCACTCGGTCGGTATTTTTCCCTCTTTCCATATCTTCTCCAGCAGTGGGTGCAGCAATTTGATTGTAGTATCAAGGTCTGCTTTCAGTATTTCCGCTGGAATGTTGTCCAGACCTGGTGCCTTCCCATTTTTCATTTGCTTCAATGCTGTTCGTATCTCACCCTGGGTTGGAGAGTCAAGGCCGATGCCTGGATCACCTTCTGCTTCTTCCTCACCTTCTTCTCCTTTCTGCTCATTTTCCAGTCCCACATCTCTATTAAAAACCTCCGCAAAGTATTCCCTCCATCTACTCAGCTGCTGTTTGCACGTAGTGAGGATCTCGCCTGTCTTGCTCTTCACAGGCCTAGTTTTATTAAAACCTTTCTTCAAAAGCATCTTTGTGATACCATAAAGCTCCTTTATATCACCCCTTTTTGCTGCCTGTTCTGCTTTCTCTGCCTGCTCATCAATCCACTTCCTGTGATCCTTTCGCACACTCCTCTTTACTTCCTTATCTGCTACTGTGTTTGAGCCTTCTGTTGTCTAGTTTTGCATATATTTAGCTTGGCCTTTATCTCCTTTCTATAATTTATCTTGTCCCAGGTCTGATCAGATATCCATTCCTTCTGCAGGTAGTTTTTGTATCCAAGCTGCTTCTTACTTGTTTCCACAAAGATGTTCTTCACCCCGCTTCATACAGTCTCCACATCCTTCTCTATCCTGGAATCCAACACCTGGAATCTGTTGCTAAGTTCCAGTTGAAATTGTTTCAACATCTGCTGATTCTTTAGCTTACCAACATCAAACTTCTTGTGCCGAGTGTTGAACTTCTGGTGGACTGCCACGATCTTTATACGGAAGTTGGCGACAACAAGATAATGGTCACTGCCAATGTCCACTCCTCTCTTGTTCCTAACATCTTCCAAACTCCTTCTGAACCTCCTGCTCACCGCCATGTGATCAATTTGGTTTTCCGTGACTTGATCAGGAGATACCCACGTGACCTTATGACACCGCCTATGCGGGAACACCGTGCCACCTATCACCAAGTCTTGGCTGGCGCAATATTCTGTAAACTTTTCCCCATTTTAATTCATCTCACCAAGACCTTGTATACCCATGATGTGTTCCAATCCTTCATGTTTTGAGCCAACCTTCGCATTGAAGTCTCCCATAACTATGAGAATATCCTTCTTACTTCTTTCATTATGGCATCTCACAACATTTGGTAGAATTCTTCCTTTCTTTCAAACTCCGATTGTTCTGTAGGTGCATAGCATTGGATAATGGTCACATTCCTGATCTTGGTCTTGAATCTAGCAGTCAATAGCCTACTGGAAATCGGCTTCCACTCCATAAGACTTCTCATTGCATTTCTACTGAGCAGCAACCCCACTCCATCCCTGTGCTCTTCGTCCTCACCACCAGAATATAGAAATGTAATTCTATCTGTTGTCTGTATCTCGCCAAATCTTGGCCACCGCACCTCACTCAATCCCAGAATGTCCAGCCCATAGTTCTTCATTTCCCGTGTCACTTGTTTTAGTCTGCTTTTCTCCCTCACGGTCCTCACATTCCAGAAACCAATTTTCATTATCCTCTTCATGCCAAAGGTCGTCGTCAGATTATCTGTCCGGTTTTGTAATTTTGCTTCAGTTTCTATGATCAGATTATTTAAGAAGAGCGAGTGATTAACCCACTGCTTCCGAATGCCTTGACGGGGCTGCCATCATAAGCCTGAGGCACCAGGCTGATTTTCTGTGGGGTTTCATCTCTTAGCCTTTGAAGTTCCCACTTCTACTGCAAGGCAGCAGTTCCTATTTTATTTACCCAGAATAGGAGGATTGCCCCTTCCCCCAATTCCATTGTTCCGAAGTCCCTCTTCTCCACCTTCACTGCCATTGAGGTCTTCGCCGTAACCCTGGCAAGGGACCCTTACATGGGACTACCAGCCGGGTCAGTTGGACCAAGGTTTTTTAAAGAGGTGTTAATCCTCTATCACTCGCCCTTTGTCCTGACTTGTGACAGGCAGAGCCTGGCTTCCCAAACATTGGGTCCAGGTTGGTGGGGTTATATTTTTAAATAAGGGCCATTTGAAAATAACTACACAATGAAAGACAATTTTCAAACACCACATTCATTTGCAGATTCTACATACTTTACTCTATTTTTCAACATAGCCGCTAAGTTTGTTTAAACACTTATCATACGTTACAACTAAGTTCTGAATACGCTGTTCATAGATACTTGCCGCCTGCTCCGTTAACAAAGAGTACACGGCCGTTTTCACTTCGTTGTCATCATTGGGACAGAGTCTGTTTGGCCTTCACCTTTACAGGTGAATGTATGTGTCTCTATTGCATGCTCTGTTGCTTCGATTCGGGCGTGATATGCGAAACCCATTTTTCGTCTCCCGTTACAATCTGACTCAACACGTCGTCACCTTCTTCAGCATAACGAGTTAAAAACATCATCAAACACTCAAATCTTTTGTTTTTGTGGTCCTCGGTTAGGAGTTTAGGGGCCCAACGGGAGCACAGTTCCTAAAGTTGAGGTTTTCAGAAACAATTTTGTAAAGCACTGACCTAGACATGTCAGGAAAGGCGTTTGAAAGAGTTTGAAGTGTCTGTCCTCACAAATCTTTCCTTCAACTGAAGCCACCAAATTGTCTGAGATCAGAGGTGGGCGACCGGAGCGGGCCTCATCATGGATGTCACAGCCATCTTTGAAGTCTCATACCCACTTACACACTTTGCCTTCACTCATAGCATTAGCACCGTACATTGCGCAAATCTGTCAGTGAATGTCTGCAGCAGACAGGTTCCTTGTCGACAAAAACTGTATCACTGACTGAACCTCGCACGGGGCGGGCAAATCGATAATCTTGAACATTTGAGCAAGCACAGAACAGACCCGTACAGGTTAGCAACAGAGCTGCAACTGAGCACCGTTGTTCCCGAGGCATGCCGGCACATGACGCACGCACTAGTACCTACAACAAAACGGACCTTACTTAAAAAACACGCCTCGTATTGTGCCCTTTTCAAGGCAAAAACTGCGGTGAACTCTTCCTTCTTCTGTGCGCCGGCTGCTCCTGTAATAAATGACATTTAAATGATACTCACCGCTGCATGTAGACTCTTCTTCCTCAGTCGTGGACCGTCCGCTATCCCCGAAGATAGGCCACCCGTCGATCAAGGAGTGAGGAAATGAAAAGTAGGGGTAAACTAACTATAAAATGACGGTACCCAAAGACTGAATTAAAATTTAAATAAAAGACTGATTTATTGAATAAAGTGCAAAGTGCCAAAATGAAAGTAAACTAAACTGGTGAGAAATGAACACAAAGTGAAATAAAATGAGACTAAGAAAATTAAAGATTGAGGATCTGCCTTACAATAACACCATTATCTGCCTAATAAACTGACTGAAGGTCAATCAAATTAATTAAAATATTCCAGACTATGTTGACACTGTCTCCAAGATGATAACGTGAATAAATACGAAAACTCTGGTCAGAAATATCACCATCATTTGAAATACAGAATTGTATTACGTAGAAAACATCTCTCAAATAAATTAAAAGTAGTTGAATCATAATGAAGTAATTTGTTACGTCATCAATCCACTGACGCAGAGGAGTTATCAAATCTTTAACACATGTGGCTCATTTGGGAAAACACCCAACTTAAAATACTCGTGGACTGCACTAACCAAGTGTAACAAATAAGGAAAAATTTAAAGAAAACAGCCATGAACATCACACTTCATTTACCACATAGCCACTGTCTTATTCAAACACTTCGTGATTAAACAAAATAAATTATTGAAACATGAATCTGAGTGTTACAACCACTCATCTAATTATTTAAACTTCACTTGCATGACTGTGATAGACTGGACTTCTTAAAAGTAATCCAAATGATTAGGCCAAGTGCCTCATGTTTACGTTTCAAATGACAGCGATCCTTGTACATTAAAATTTTACTGAATTTGCCGCTAACTGCATTTCATTATCAACTCATTATTTGTGGTATCACCACTAGATGGAGGCAGATGCCATCTTATTTACCTCATTCATTGCGGCAGTTTTTATACAATTGGTTTATTAAAGATCGCTTCATTTCTTAAATAAAATGTAGTGGATTTTAAAAAGGTTTGGTAATTACTGAACGTCTAGTATGAGCATACCACTACTATGGTTTTGACTGTGACCTAATCGATGATCCATTAACCTAACACATGAAATTTTATTTACATAATTAAATCTGTTAACGGAGAAACACTGCTCCAACATAAGAAAAATACAGAAATCAAAACTAGCCTATCTACACCTATCTATTTACATCAAATCAAATATAAATAATTCACATACGATCACATCCTACAAATAAACGGTAATAAAGGTACGCTCAGAAAGAATAACAAATAAACAACACTAGATCCCAACATCGCGGCCTACTGGAAATTAATAAGGATGGAATGCGCAAAATAAAATCGGAGTCTCCAGAAAATATACCCCGCTGCGAGTAGCAAAAATATTGTGAATTTGACGGCAATCTCTAACCTCAGACGACAAATGTCTGGCCATGATACTACTTAACCTTTATGGACAATAATTACTGTTATTTCACGTCATCCATGACTTTACATGACTATCAAAAATACACATTGATTCGTCGCTCTGCTCACATGTACAACGGCTAGCATATCTTCCGAGCATCTACTTTCCCTGGAATTATTTAAAACAAATACAGGCTTCTGCCTACAATCATAACCCATGTCGCAACATATTTAACACTCTTGGTTAAATTATTCATTCCCCAATTCTATTTTACTCACCATTATTCTCGACGTCATTATTATTCATTATTCTCACAATACGGCCTCGCTCGTATCCGGCGGGCGGAATATCTGTCGTGCACATCACTATTTCTTACGACAGTTCATGACATGGTCCAAATATCACATTTCCATTATCAACGTAGATCATCAGGGATATTACTCATTTAGCTCGATCTCTCGATCATTCTCTGCTACACATATCACAAAATATCAGAGCTGACTCATCAATGGCTTCCTGGCACTCACTGTTTCAAAAAAAAAAAAAAAAAAGAAGAGATTGCCTCTCAAATCACAGATATTGAAAGATGTGTAACCGCAACTACACAGAAATAAATACTCGCGTCTACCAAAAATCGTCGCAAAAATACACGGGATACGTACTACCAGAAACGGTCATCTGAAGAAATGATTCCACAACATAAAACAAACTGAAAGCGCAAAAATAGCAAAACAAACATTAAGATCAACAAGGCGGCGTCTACAAAATCAAAACTCCAACAAAATTGTGACTCAAAACCAACGATCTAATAACATGATGATTATTATAATTATATTATAAATCGGCATTACACTCATTGAGATCAAATAATATAGCTTCCTAAATTGTCAAAGTGACATACTACAGGATAAACCAAAATAAATGCGCAAACACATCTACATAAAGGAAGTGCGGAAATAACCCTAGCTGAAAATGCAACATCATTATTATTATTATTATTATTATTATTATTATTATTATTATTATTATTATTATTATTATTATTATTATTATTATTATTATTATCATTATTATTATAGTAGTTATATTATGATTATTAAAATGTGAACTATTTACAATCCTACCTAACAGTCTAAGCTACATTGATCATCGATTAGGCACGGTCCTACATATTTATTTACATTATTCTATTGATGCTCATACCTGGGTGATGGAGGCATGTTGGATTACCCTCCGGACTCTGTCATGGTGAATTAGAATTCCATCTTGAAGCTGATGTGGTATTCCAAATTTTCACACACGCAAACTTGATACATTTTTATCGTGCCGTTACACACGCTTACATTAACATAAAAAAAAACACTCGCATTTCTTCGCACTCCAGTGAAGGTTAGACGATAGCACTGCAGACTCCCGTCATGAAGTTGGAAGTTCCTCTCCGCTACCTGCCTGAAAAATCACCTGCTGATCTGCACACCGCTCTCTCAACTTTTGTTTACATACAGCTTACCGATCATTCACCCCTACGGACCATAACAGTTTGCTCAAGGTCTACCACTGCGGCCTTCATTAAAGAAAAGTCATTCTCCTCCCTGTCTGCCTTTACTAGTTTCTCCCCGCAAACATCTCGCTTGCCAAAACAGTTTATTATAAGTGGTGAAAGCAAGCTAAAGTACAGTTTCCAATGTTGTGGAGAAATTTTATGCCGATTGTCCTCCCAAAACGCAGACAAAAATAGCTTTCCAACAAATGTGAAACTACCCGTGGGTTAGAGAGGTTTTATGCAGCTATGCTGAAAACATGGACTTGTCCCTCTCGACTCGTGATGTGAGTTCATTTAAGCCAAGTGTTGAAAGTGTAGCTATTGCCTGTTATCTCTGCATAAATAGTAAAGGTTTGTTAAAGTGTTCATTTCTGAAAAGTTACTCTCCCAAGTAAAATAATACATGGCTCTCTCAAATGCCAACAAGTGTCTCTAATCGCTTTCTTACCAGCCAAAAGTAAAGCTGACTAACTGAATTAGCTGACACACTCCAAACATACTGAAGATTCAACTAACCCACGAACAGAATATAGTGAAATACACAGTCACACCGTCACACTGTGCCACTGTCACTCTATCACTCAAGATTCACTGAGGATTCAACACCCTGGTCGCTGGGGTTTTGTAATGAGTTCTCCCCCCACCTTGAAAATAGTTCTGTGGAAGGGATGTGGCGTAGTGATCTAGCACTCGGGAGCGCTTTATCGTACATCCGTAGGTTAAAGTTTCAAAATTTATGTACAAAACTTCCTAATTTAGGTCTGACTTACTTGTTATATTGCGCCGTGGGAAACGATCACAGGATAATCCACACGACGGCGCGCGTCACCGGGGTTATTTTCTTCCAGCGAATGGCTCCTTCCCGCCATGACAGTTCATCTCCCGGGCAATGCTACTATTCCGTGTGAAGTTAAAATTCTATTAATTAGGCACTAATTAACCACACATTCGCACAGATAAATTTCCAAATATTATAAAGAAGTCAGGACACTGTTTTTCACCACTACACCGGGCTTCAGATAGCGAAATACTGACTGTAGATTCCCGCTATGACAGTTCATTCAAATTTAGAATTTTGTGATTGGCTGAGACTTTCGCGCTCTTCGGAGCGTGGATGCTTCCATTTCCTCCCAAGGGTTGGTGGGTATTGTCGTTGTCTCTTTGTCCTTGCTAAGTAGGTCAGGCCTCAACGCGTGATTTTCTCATGGGAACCAAGTAGAAAGTTGTCACTCCTAGGCGGTACCATAAAATTTATTGGATGGAGTACTCAGGGCGGTTTACAAGTTGCTCGTGCTCTAAGAAGAGTTTCGTGGATTTTCTTTGCCGTCAGACTGGCGCCAGAAAGTTCCTTTGTGACTGCTAGATTCACAGCCTACTGTAGTATCCCAATATGCGAAATATTCAACTTTTAATTTGTAAATAAATTACGTAAATTCGCTTATGGGTGCAGTATATTGAGTATGAAATTGAAGGCAAAAGTTCAAATCTTTCATAACTTATTCCTCGCTAACCAAAAATGACTCATTCAAACACAATTTCCCCCAGTAGTCTCAGCTGCTGTGAAATATTACAAAAACCCTTACAGTTGGCCGAGCTATATCCATAAGAACTGCATCACTTGAATAAATTGAGTGTAATATTTTAGAACTTATCCTGACAACTGATAAACTAAACATCTATCTGTATTATTAAACCTAGCTGTGACTTTCCCAATCTTGACACTGCGGGTTCGAATCCTGAAATTTTATCTTTTGCTCCCATAAATTGCAGCATTTCTGGGGACCTCTGAAGCCTGGCAGGAATAGGGAACTCCCTGACAATGACCCAAAGTAGTGCTTGGCAGCCAAGAGAACTGTGTATAGCTCAGAATTTTAGTTCTCTTGTGCTTTTCCTCCTGTATTTTCACTGAGTAAACTATACATTTTTAAACCTAAAAGAAATTCTGCATGTTTTGTAAATAGTGTAAATTCAAATCCAATAAGTTTGGATAAGGTATTTTACATATGTGAAACCTAATCTGACCATGATCAGATATGGGACCAAAAGTGTTGAGATTACCATATTGGGATACCAAAGCTGACCCTGTTTTGCTATTCTGAAATAACCAAGATATGCACATGACCCCACCCTTAGAAAATATACATCGTGAATTCATTGCTGTGCAACATGATTAAGGTCATGTATACAGTATTATTATTTGTCATGTCAGAAGCACTAAAATTGGCTACATATAAAAGACAAATTTTACAACAAAGACATGGTACATATTAACAACAAGAATACATAGAAAAGAAATAAAGAAAGAGAAAGAAAGAAAGCCCATGGAGGATGAACAATCTTACATAGTTGCCACCCAGGCACATGTGCTGACATGGCCTAGCAAAATAGACACTCAGTCCTGCTGGAATATCCAGTGCTTATCGACAAACATGAGGAAAGCAATGAGAAACTATCTCACTCCTCATTTCCTAAGTATGCCTCCTCATTGACGCCTAGGCTATCTATAACAGTTGATGGCGAATCTGTCAAGGATCCAACCAGCCTATGGGCTGAGTATTAAACGTACATATCCACAAGCAAGGTGGAGCTAAAAAAGACTTCATGAACCTTACCAGAATGTTGAATTCGTAGATGGTGGCATGTGTTTCCACCCCACTTTTGCAGAAATGAAATGATGTTTCACCCTCAAATGACACCCCCCACCAAACCATCACTGATGCTGGGTGGTGTTCTCATTCCACTTTTTGGAAGTTGGCAGTGGCTTCGCAAGAGCTGCAAGCATAATTTTTCTGCTTGCTCAGTTTTTCTTCCACGATGAAAATTTTCTCATCACTGAAAATTTGGCATGATTGCTATTTGCGTGCTTCCCCAAAAGTCTCTGGACTATTTGGCTACTATGTGATTTAGAGCTACTGTCAGTCACTGTCCTGTTTTTCTTTGGTACACTCCAAGCCTAAAGTCTTTTTTAATGATCTACAAGATCATTTGTGGCAGGTTTTTCATTTTATGCAAGGATTCTTTGCTTGCTAGTGTCCTTGTTTAGTGTATCAAATGAGTTCCAGCTCTATCATCAACAGAGGAAATCACCTTGTATCATTTAAAGGTTCAACACACCAATTTGTTGGTCAACTATAGCAATTGTAAGAAGTCAAAATTTCCATCAAAGTCTCTTTTAAAGTGTGTAACATAAAAACTTTTCAGTCTATCAAACACACAAAAATTTCAATAAAAATGATAACACTATAAACATACCTGTAAAAAATTTACACTGTTATAGTGTATAGTGCAGTAGCAGCTTGTGGCTCAAATGGCAGGTGGGGCTAATGTGGGTATTATTATTATTATTATTATTATTATTATTATTATTATTATTATTATTATTATTATTATTATTATTATTATTATTATTATTATTATTATTATTATTATTATTATTATTATTATTATTATTATTATTATTATTATTATTATTATTATTATTATTATTATTATTATTGTTACGGAGTTTCGTGGACTTGCAGAGGTGAAAGAAGGTGCGGGGGTGAACAGGTCTCAAAATACGAAATTAAAGTTAAGATAAAATTTAGCAAGGTTATATTTTCTTTCCAAGATTAATAAATAACAAGAATGGCAGGTACAGAGTAGCGAAGCAACCAATCGAGAATGTACAATTACAGAGTTACAGGATTTGGGCTCAGAGAGCCAGACACATAATTCTTGAGCAATAAGCCCAACCTTACGCTATACAAGATTCAACAAAGGGGCAGAAGACCCTAATCATGCCCAGGAGATCTTGCTCCCAATTACACAGTAAAGCCTCCTCGAGGCACACATACACAAATTTTAAGAAAGAGCGACCCGCTCTTAAGTTCAAGCCTATCAAAGGCCACACCAAATTCCACCTTCAAGCTGTCCCCCAAGGACACATACACAGGGGTAAAAATACCCAACCTACTGAGGCCTATTCAGAGAAGAAACAGAAATATTACATGGCCTCTAAAATACCAACTTGAGCGGAGGCTATCTTGCACTCCTAATATACTTTATTTAAAACCTACTTGGCACTAGGCCTCAAATGCAAGGGCTAATCCCATACTAAAGAGGTGACTTATAGAAGGAGACAATTTACGTTACGTTAAGGAAGAAACGGTTGAGAAAATAAGTTCACCTCAATACAATATGAGTGGGAGCTCGAGAGGGTTAAGCGCTCTCTATCCCAATATGTAGTTTAACAAGATAGAATTGATACCAGGTGTCTTTACATTATAGGGAAAAGTTACATGGTAAAACGCTTCGGACCTGCCTCGAGAGTTAAACTGCTGAGCTAGCAAGAAAAGAAGTTATTAAACGGCCATTACCTGGTGATTGAACTGCTGCCCGACGAAAGAGGCGCTTCCCGCCCCCTGCTATGTACTTTACACACTGAAAGATGTTACTGAAGTGGCGCGGAGACCCGAAAATCAGCAGTTTATATACTCTCACGGAAAGTTCGAGGCGTTTCAAGAATGAGAACACCCTCCCACAAGAATTTTATTGGCTAACCAAGAAAACCCCTACACAAGATGAAGAAGAAACACATTATTGGTGGAAAATTAATTCGAGAAATTCGGGATTGGTAAATTCAAAACAAGGGGAAAGAAAGGGTTAATATTGCCAACTTAAACAATGACTGAAAGAAATTTAACAAAGAACAAACTTTTGAACACCAAATTTCTCCAAAAAACAGTTCTTTCACTTCGCACTAGGGTGCACCATTGTAGTCCTTCAGTAGTGCCATCCAGAAGAGAATGTTCGCACTTCTTTCTACAGGCAAAACAAAAATACATCGAAAACGACCCGGTTCAGAAACTTCGAAATTTACAAGTAGGGACATCTTCTGAGAAACTTGAAAATTAACACAGTAGATAAAGTTCAGGCTTCCTCCAGTAGGGGAGTTTCAACCGGCGCAAAGTTTGAATTAGCGACGTGGAGGTGTACCACCCGGTACAGACCTCCCCCCCAAAAGTCCCTCCAAGGGGTAACACAGAAGAACATAAACTTTTGTTTCAACATAAGGTCCAAGTTATGATGTTGATATAGAAGTTAATTGCAGAAGTATTTACCAACAAATTTTCTTAAAATGATTGGATCCAGTTTCAAAATTCTTTGATTACTATTGATGTAATGTCTTTATGCTTGTAGAAGTTGAATTCAGAAGGAAACTTTTAGTTTTTCAAAGTTGAGGAAAGATTTTCTAAGTCCACCAGATATTGCAGTTGAATTCAAAAATTGTAGTAATGTTGATATTAAATGTCCATGTAGCTGATTAAGTGTATCAGTTGCCGATGACTTTGACGGCCAGACCAGCCGCCGCAGCTTGTGTCCAGAGGAGGCCGCTCGGACCCCTCAAGTACCCTGAGATACCGCTCGCCCGCACTATGAGAGGAACCATGGAGTTGAAGCACGCCGCGCCCGCAGCGAACATGCAGGTCGCGGGCAAGTTGCAGGTTGTGCGCCGCACATCAGCCTTGGCCGGGAGGAGGGCTCCGGCTCGCCGTACACTGGTTGGCCTCACTGAAGAGGAGCGGGCCCATACCCCACCTCAGTGGCGGTACGGTGCCGCGCTGCTGCGGGGGCACTGAAACATTAAAACTCGGCGGCAGAATTTGTTGGACCATAATGTTTTAGGGTACAGTCTTTGTGGCGAGGTTGAGGGGCCAGCGGCGTGGAGATATTTATTTCATTTCAAAGCCACTGTGTGTTATGTTAGCAGGAGACGGGAGAATGGTAATGGCCATGGCAAGGACAGGATGTCAGTTTAACTGGTCGGGGAAGGTTTACAATAAATGCTTAAATATAAAGAACATTATAGAAAGGGCAGAAGGCCTTAAAAGTGAAACCCCTCAAAAAAATATAACCTTCCTATTTCTTTCAAGATTATATGAAGCAAGTTAGCACAGAAATTACACCGGTTTCACCTGTGACAGGTGAACCCTAAGTATCCTCTCGGTGGCTGGATTGCTTAGCAATAAGGTAACAGGAGTAAGGAAATCGAGAATGATACACGGCCCATGAAATCTGGGGGCAAGCTTGCCCGCGGTAACAAAATTCTTGACCATCACCTGGTCACCTACCTTCAAATGGGTGGGTCTCCGTCCACGATCATATCTTTCCCTAACCTTTTCATCAGACACCTTAAGATTGGCTTTAGATCTTTAATGTTATCTGGATCTATTGTCTCAGGTAGAATGTCACTCAGAGACCAGAGGTTAGAGAGCGGCGTGTTGGGAACAAACTTGAACATCAACGAAGCTGGCGTAAATTTATGTGATTCATGAACAGCCGAGTTCAAAGCAAAAGCTAACCAATGCAGAGACGTGTCCCACCTAGAATGATCTTCATGATGATAGGCAATAAGGGCCGACCTGAGATTACGATTAACCCGTTCAGCCAGAGATGGTTGAGGATAATAAGCAGAAGTTGTCACATGAGAGATGGACAGGTCAAAACAGAATTTACGAAAAAGATTAGATGTGAAAGCCTTAAAGTTAAAAATTAAATAATTGAAAAGGAGGTTCAACCTATTCAATACTTAAAAGAAGGAAATGCAGTAATCACATTCCTATTTAAATGGGACCGGTTTCGACCTTAGTCCAGGTCATCATCAGCCGTAAAAAGATGTACAATGTTTATGAATATTGGAGGTCAGTTTCACACTTTGATAGGCACAAAGACACAACACGACATTCTGTATGCACAAAGTCACAACACTATCAACTAATATACGAAGATCAAAAATAACTAGAAGTCGCAGACGAATAGATTTGTAGTAGAAAGCTGCCAGCTCCTGGTGATCAGCGTGGCACATTCAAGGTCATGCGCTGCGGTCGAACACCAAAGTAGAGTGGAGAATGTTTTGAAGGTCTAGAATTTGTCACGGTTGCGGGAAGTTAAGTACGTATATAAAAATATACGACGCAAATCAGAATAATTGAGTGAGTACTTGTACTCCTGCTAAGTTCTTGGAAAACAGTTGACTTGAAAAAACAATTGTAGAGAGAAGAAAAAATGTAGTAAAAAGCGCAATATCGGAAAACAAATGAAAACTTATATGCACAGTGCGCTATTTTTAAATGAAAAAATTTTAGGTTATGATTGAAGTAGTCGAAGTTGGTGCAAGACAAGAGTTAAAATTTGAAAGAGGAGAACCGAAATGAAGGTCGTGGGTTTTTTTTTTTTTTTTTTTTTTTTTTTTTAGAAGGAAGAATAAATTAAACGAGGAAGAGTGATAGTGAAATAAGAGAAAGAATAAAAGAAATTGAAGTTAGATGGTAATGAGGAAGGATAAGATAGGGAAATGAAGGAGGGGTAGTTTAGGGTGGGTTAGGAGGGTGGGTTATTGGAGGTAGAAAATGTGGGTGGGAACTATGTAAGGCATGGAAAATAGAATTGGGGTTTTGGAATTTGGAATTTTTGAGAAGAAGAATTAGGAAGTCAAAAAGGATATTGGGTTTTTCAGAAATGTCGTTTAAATTGAAATTAGGGTTGAAGTACTGGTCAAGGTGGATAAAGCAATTTTCAGTAATGTTTAAGATTGTTAATGATTTTAAGTATATTTAAGTCATTGTCAATACTGGTGAAACTATGCTTGGAGTCTTGTATGTGCTGTCCTATGGCAGAGGATCTGTTGTATTTAATGGCGTTGACATGTTCAGAGTATCTGATATTGAAGTTGCGGCCAGTTTGTCCGACGTAGGAGGAATTGCAGTTGTTGCATTTAAATCTGTATACACCAGATTTAGAAAAAGCATTAGACTTATTTAGAGATTTAGAGTTGTGTAAGATATCAAGACTTCTATTGTTAGTTCTAAAAGAAATTTTCATATTATGTTTTTTTTAAATATTAGTTATTTTATAAGCATCCTGAGTGAAAGTGAAGGTGGAAAAAGCAGTTGGTTTAATTGTGTCTTTAGATAAAGTGGTTTTTGGACGGTGTTTGAATTTGTTGATGATGCGGTTAATGAAGGAGTTGTTAAAGCCATTAAATTTAGCAATGTTGCGGATGGTGTTTAATTCATAATTTCTTTTTTGGACATAGGGGTGTTGAAAGCACGAAAAATTAAGCTGTTATAAGTAGCACGTTTATGAGCTTGGGGGTGCGAAGAATCTTGTCTTATTGTAGTTGCTGTTTGGGTTGGTTTTCTGAAAATTTTGTAAGATAAAGAAGAAGGATGTCTAGTAATAGTTAGGTCTAGAAAATTAAGAGTTTGGTTGTGTTCTGATTCGAGGGTGAATTTAATGTTAGAGTCTAAGTTGTTGAGATGAAGAAGTGTAGAGGCTGCGTTGGTTGATTCCTCATTTAATATTACTAAGGTGTCATCGACATATCTCGCCCAAAAGAGGATGTTGGAGAAATTATTATTATTATTAATTCTTGTGTTTTCTAAGAAGTCGAGGTAAATTTCAGCAAGAATGCCAGAAGCAGGTGAGCCCATAGCCAAGCCATCTTGTTGATAAATGTTGTCAAAGGTAAAATAATTATTGTTAAGAACTAATTTTAAAATAGACATGAAGTCTTGAATTTCAAGTTTACTTAGGTTACTGAATTTGTTTAGGTTGTTGTTTATAATGGGGAATAATTTTGGAATTGGAATACTAGGGTACATGTTGACAATGTCAAAAGAATGGAGAGAAAAATTTGGTTGGATTTCAAAATTCTTTAATTTGTTGATTAGATCAGAAGTGTTTTTGATAGATTTGTTGGATAAAAATCGATAATTTTTTAGTAAAAATGTTTGGATGAATTTAGAAGTGTTGTATAGGGGACTGGGTCTGTAATTGATAATTGGACGGATAGGAATGTTAGTTTTGTGAATTTTAGGGAGGGCTTTGGCAGTGGGTAGTCCAGGGTTCATGTTTATTAGTTTAGTTTTTTCTTGATCTGTGAGGAGAAAGGAAGCATTTTTTAAAGTATGTTTGAGTAGGCGTTGGATTTTTGTGGTTGGGTCTTTTTTTATTATAGAAAAAGAAGGGTCACTGAAAAAGTTTTTGGTTTTATCTAAGTAGTCAGTTTTATCCATTATGACAGTAATGTTGCCTTTATCAGATTTGGTGATAATGAGGTTATTGTCATTGATTTTCTTTTTAAGATCTGTAATGGTTTTATTATATTTAATTAAATTATTATTATTATTATTATTATTATTATTATTATTATTATTATTATTATTATTAATAATAATAACTAATAACTACAAATCTATTCGTCTGCGACTTCTAGTTATTTTTGATCTTCGTATATTAGTTGATAGTGTTGTGACTTTGTGCATACAGAATGTCATGTCGTGTCTTTGTGCCTATCAAAGTGTGAAACTGACCTCCAATATTCATAAACATTGTACATCTTTTTACGGCTGATGATGACCTGGACTAAGGTCGAAACCGGTCCCATTTAAATAGGAATGTGATTACTGCATTTCCTTCTTTTAAGTATTGAATAGGTTGAACCTCCTTTTCAATTATTTAATTTTTAACATCAATAATTTCAATACGGAACAATGAAGTTTTTATCTTTAAATGTGAAAGCCTTAGCATTATCAGACACAATATATTGACACGGACCAAAAGAAGCAAAGATTGAATTTAGACAAGTAATGGTGGACTGAGCGGTAGCCAGCTTAGTCGGAAATAACCAGGAAAATCTGGTAAAACCATCCACACATACAAAGATGAACTTGTTGACATTTCCCCTTGACTGGGGGAAGGGTCCTACATAATCAATATACAGGCGTTCCATAGGGCGTGACGCTTGATGAGAAGACAACAGGCCTACCTTGGTGGACATGGTTGGTTTACTAAGCAAGCAGGATTTACAAGCCTTTACTAGTTCACGAATTTCACCGTCCATGCCCTTCCAGATGAACCTTTCACAAATCTTTTCACGAGTTTTAAAGATGCCTAGATGCCCCCCTAATGGGGTCTCATGATAGTACTTAAAGATCATAGGTACAAGAACAGCTGAAACTACAACCTTCATCATCTTATCATGCCTCGAAGGGCAACATAAAACACCATTCCTCAGTACATAAGGGACAACATGTTCCCCAGAAGAAAGGGTTTCCATTATCGGAGCCAGCGTCGGATCTTCACGTTGATAATTCTCAATGTCCCTAAAGAGCATGGGAGCATCTGTTAAGATGGCATTAACCTCAGATAGTATGGACTCGGGAGGTGATGAACTTTACATGTAATAAATATCATTTTTGGTCCGTATTGATGATATTTGATTGAATTGATTTGTATTGATTAGGTGGTCTAATAAATAACTTAATGTTATTATTTCAATCAGGTGATGAACTATCGACCGGTTCATGGGTCTCGACGTCGTTGGAAAACATACGGCTGAGTCCGTCTGCGACAACATTTTCGGTACCTCTGATATGCCTGACATCGAATTGGAAGGCAGAAATTCGGATGGCCCAACGGGCTATACGACCAGTACGACGCGGCCTACCTAAGACCCAGCTTAAGGCTTGATTATCCGTCTCCAGGTCGAATTTGACATGTTCCAGATAGAGACGGAACTTTTCTAAGGCAAATAAGACTGCCAAACCCTCGAGCTCATAGATGGAATACTTGGCTTCTTGAGCCGATAGAGTCCTAGATGCATAGGCGATGGGTCGCCTCCCTAGTTCAGTCTCTTGAAGAAGGACTGCAGCTACCGCCGACAACGACGCGTCGGTTTGGACGATGAATTTCTTCGAGAAATCGGGCATAGCAAGGACAGGGGCATTACAGAGAGCTAATTTAAGATCTTCAAAAGCGGCTTGTTGAGAAGGTCCCCACTCAAATTTGATGCCTTTCCTACGAAGAAGGTTCAAGGGCGCCGCTCTATTAGCGAAGTTAGGAATAAACTTCCTGAAGAAATTCACCATACCAATGAACCTGGCGATACCTTTGATGTCCTTAGGAGGTTTAAAATCACGGATGGCCTGTGTTCTAGAATGATCGACTGCAACACCATCAGGTGACACAATATGCCCTAGGAATGACATGGAGGGCTTAGCAAAGGCAACCTTGGACAACTTCACAATTAACCCGGCCTTACGAAGGTGGTGGAGAACTTCTCACAGATGATCTAGATGTTCTTCAAAAGTCTCCGAAAATACGACGACATCATCAAGATAGTGATACAAGTACTCGAATTTGATGTCGGAGAAGACCCTATCTAGCAATCTAGTGAGTACAGCTGCTCCCGTGGGGAGCCCGAAAGGCATGCGGTTGTATTCATACAAATTCCAGTCCGTGGCAAACGCTGTAAGGTGTTTAGACTCTTCAGCTAGGGGAATTTGATTATAAGCCTGATTCAAATCCAAGATGGTGAAGAACTTGGCCTTACAAAACCATGAAAAACAAGAATGAAGGTCAGAAAGGGGCACAGATTGTAACACCACCTTCCGATGGAGAGCCCTATAATCAATGACAGGCCTGAAGTCCCCTTGGGGTTTCGGGACTAGAAAAATAGGCGAAGAATACGCCGACTTAGAGGGCCTAATAATACCGTCCTTCAACATTTGATCAATGATTTCCTTCAGAGCCTTCATTTTAGGTGGAGATAGCCTATAAGGTGGAAAACGGACAGGAATCGAATCCGTGACCTCAATTTTGTATTCAATAAGGTCAGTAACACCAAGCGTATCAGAGAACACCTCTGGAAACGACTGACACAACTTACGAATACTATCAGCCTGTTCCTCAGGTAGATGTCGAAGGTCTAACAACATCTCATCCTGGGTAGGCGAAATAGATGAACATGATGCAGAATTACATTTCAATAAGGGGATTTTACAATTAGATGCAAATTTGAAAGTTCACGACCTACTCTGAAGATCGAGCACAAGACCAGTGTGAGAAATGAAGTCAGCTCCCAATATAATGGGGCAAGACAAGTGCTTGGCCACAAACAATTTAACTTTCCAAGTAAATTTAAAAATACGAATTTTGGCTTTTAAGGAACCTAAAATTTCTAATGGAAAGGAATTAGCCGAAACATATTGAACAGGAGATGAGCAATAGTCAGGAAGGTTACATATAGATTTCAATTTCGAATACCATTGAGCCGAAATAATTGAACAAACACTGCCTGAATCTAAGAGAGCTGTTATAGGCTCATCATTTAACTCAATTTTGAGGAAGGGCACAGGTGCGGGGGAATCCGCCGCAATCCTAAGACATTCTTTGGGGCATTCAAAAGATAAATCTGAAGATTGAGTTTTCCCTGAATTTTCGACCTGTTTACCAGGGGCTGAGCCTCGGGAAGATGGATTAGTCGACTCAGCCGAAGCCACTAGTCACTTTTTATTATTGGCATTGGTGGAATTTGCACCAGAAGTTGAGCAGGAGGGGGTGCTATTCGAATTTGGGCAATTCTTGGCGATATGTGGGAAAGCCCCACATTTAAAACAGCCTTGAGATGACCCTGCTCCATTCCTTGTCCCACTAGACTTGATTGATGGGCACTTGTTCCGAAGATGGTCAGGCGACCCGCAAGCGTAACATTTACGGGGTGTGACTGGTCGGCGAGGTGGAGGCCGAGGATTACTAAAAGAAGGAGGGGGTTCTTTCGCGACACGCAAGGAATCGGCGTATCTAACTCCTTCCACTAAGACGGCCAATGCTTCAAGTTCAGAGAAGGTTTGCGGGCACGCCGCAAAACACAAATATGACCTATAAGATGGTGAAATACCTTCCACAATAGCCTGTACAATCTGATCTTTAGGAAAGTGAAGAGCAAACACCCTAGTATAGAACTTAATATCTTGGATGAAATCTGCCAAGTTTTCATCCAACCGCTGTACACGATAATAGTACTTCTGAATAAGTGAGGACCTTGCCCTAGCCGGAATGAAGTTAGCTAGCAAGTGGGCGTGGAAGTCTTCAATAGATGATTGTTCGGCAATGGCTCTTACTATTTTGTCTGAGAGAACACCAATTGCATAAGGATAAATTATCTGCAAAATTTGACATGGAGAAAGAGAAAAAACAAGAGCATGGTCCTGAAACTCAACTAAAAACCTTAAGAATGAAATTACTTCGCTGGTGGTATTAACAGAAAACTTAGAGATACCTCTGAGCAACATTGCTAATGGATGAGGCAAGCTGCTGAACCCAGGTGACATAGTAGGTAAAGGTTTAAGTGACAAAGAAGTTAATTCAGAACGTACATTATTCAACGAGGTACGGCGTTCAGACTCGTTGTCCAATGGGGCAGAGATTGTTTGAGCTCCAACGGTTTTCCTATTGACTTCTCCCTTAGGAGGCTCTTCCTCGCTACCTACATTCACCATAGTGGGTTGATCAGTTTTGGGAGGAACTTCCCCAGTTAACAATTGGGTAACCTTACTGGACAATTCAGAAAGATTTTCAAGAACCACACTAGCTTCCTTCCTCTGAACGTCATTCAACTTCAGAGACAACAGATCGTTAACTCTATTAGAAAAATGAAATAACCTGGCTTGCACACGTTTAATTTGATTGGGAGAAGGATCATTTTCTTCAAAAAAGGTAATTACAGATGCCAGCTCAGTAGTATTGTCCGTGATCGTGGAGAGAGAGTCGTCAATTTCTTTCTCTCCCAAAGTGGGGATGGAAATGGGCAAATCAAGGGACTCTCTAAGCTTATTTGTGTCTACTGCAACTGTGCCTCCAGATTGCACGTTTCTAATAGTTAATTCATAGATCAACTCCTCCTTGCGCAAATAGTTAAGATGGAGGACATCGCGAGGGCCGGACATGATGACAGAACAATTTTGAAAAAGGAAAAATCAAAAAATTCCAGCAACTGAGAAAATTGTTAGAGTTCGAAAACAAGGCAAAGTTTAGCCGTCAAAAGGGGCTAAATTGAGACCCATTCAACCACGCTCTGCTACCACTTGTTACGGAGTTTCGTGGACTTGCAGAGGTGAAAGAAGGTGCGGGGGTGAACAGGTCTCAAAATACGAAATTAAAGTTAAGATAAAATTTAGCAAGGTTATATTTTCTTTCCAAGATTAATAAATAACAAGAATGGCAGGTACAGAGTAGCGAAGCAACCAATCGAGAATGTACAATTACAGAGTTACAGGATTTGGGCTCAGAGAGCCAGACACATAATTCTTGAGCAATAAGCCCAACCTTACGCTATACAAGATTCAACAAAGGGGCAGAAGACCCCAATCATGCCCAGGAGATCTTGCTCCCAATTACACAGTAAAGCCTCCTCGAGGCACACATACACAAATTTTAAGAAAGAGCGACCCGCTCTTAAGTTCAAGCCTATCAAAGGCCACACCAAATTCCACCTTCAAGCTGTCCCCCAAGGACACATACACAGGGGTAAAAATACCCAACCTACTGAGGCCTATTCAGAGAAGAAACAGAAATATTACATGGCCTCTAAAATACCAACTTGAGCGGAGGCTATCTTGCACTCCTAATATACTTTATTTAAAACCTACTTGGCACTAGGCCTCAAATGCAAGGGCTAATCCCATACTAAAGAGTTGACTTATAGAAGGAGACAATTTACGTTACGTTAAGGAAGAAACGGTTGAGAAAATAGGTTCACCTCAATGCAATATGAGTGGGAGCTCGAGAGGGTTAAGCGCTCTCTATCCCAATATGTAGTTTAACAAGATAGAATTGATACCAAGTGTCTTTACATTATAGGGAAAAGTTACATGGTAAAACACTTCGGACCTGCCCCGAGAGTTAAACTGCTGAGCTAGCAAGAAAAGAAGTTATTAAACGGCCATTACCTGGTAGTTGAACTGCTGCCCGACGAAAGAGGCGCTTCCCGCCCCCTGCTATGTACTTTACACACTGAAAGATGTTACTGAAGTGGCGCGGAGACCCGAAAATCAGCAGTTTATATACTCTCACGGAAAGTTCGAGGCGTTTCAAGAATGAGAACACCCTCCCACAAGAATTTTATTGGCTAACCAAGAAAACCCCTACACAAGATGAAGAAGAAACACATTATTGGTGGAAAATTAATTCGAGAAATGCGGGATTGGTAAATTCAAAACAAGGGGAAAGAAAGGGTTAATATTGCCAACTTAAACAATGACTGAAAGAAATTTAACAAAGAACAAACTTTTGAACACCAAATTTCTCCAAAAAACAGTTCTTTCACTTCGCACTAGGGTGCACCATTGTAGTCCTTCAGTAGTGCCATCCAGAAGAGAATGTTCGCACTTCTTACTACAGGCAAAACAAAAATACGTCGAAAACGACCCAGTTCAGAAACTTCGAAATTTACAAGTAGGTACATCTTCGAGAAACTTGAAAATTAACACAGTAGATAAAGTTCAGGCTTCCTCCAGTAGGGGAGTTTCAACCGGTGCAAAATTTGAATTAGCGACGTGGAGGTGTACCACCCGGTACAATTATTATTATTATATTATTGTTATTATTATTATTATTATTATTATTATTATTATTATTATTCCCTGATCACGCAGTTAGGATTGATGATGAGGCCGAGAAAGAACTAGTTAATGTACCACCTTTTACAACTGAAGAACTGATAACAGCAATTAATTCCCTTAGAAATAAGAAAGCCTCTGGACCAGATGGTATTCCAGCAGAAGTACTAAAGGTGGCAGTCGAATTATGTCCTCAACTGCTGTTGAGAATGTATAACCATTTTTTGAAAGCGGGAATTTTTAGCTTTCATTGGAAGATAGCTAGACTGGTTCTGATCAGTAAAGGGAAAACTGGGGGGTTACAGACCTCTATATATGCTGGACACTGCTGGGAAAGGTTTAGAGAAGCTATTACAACCGAGAATACTAGCAGCAGTCCGATTAGCTGGCGACCTATCTGACCAACAACACGGATTTCGCAGAGGTCACTCAACTCTAGATGCCGTGAAAGAAGTGGTGAAGACAGCAGAACGAGCTCAAATGGGTAATATAGATGTTGATTCCCATAGGGAATCTGAAATGTTTGTCCTGAATGAGTAAATTTATAATACCAATATAAATGGTCCGTTATTGGACATTATAAATTTTCCAGCTAACTCATTCTTGGTTGCCAGCGTTTCGCCCTCGTGTGCTAGGGTGGCCTCATCAGTTGGTACCTAGCACACCTACTAATACACTAGCTAGTGCATACCGTGGAGGGTAATCATTACTCTAGAAAGCTGACGCTTCTTGTGACTCTAGATGTTAAAAATGCTTTCAACTCGGCAAGATGGAGTGATATTTTGGAAGCTCTAAAAGAAACTTTCAAGCTACCAGAATATCTCATGTATATACTGCGGGACTATTTGAAAGACCGTATATTGTTATACGACACGGAAGATGGTCAGAGAAGAAAATGGCTCACAGCTGGTGCAGCGCAAGGCTCAATTCTCGGACCACACCTTTGGAATGTCATGTATGATGGTTTGTTACGGCTGGAGATGCCAGAAGATGTAAAACTTGTGGGTTATGCTGATGATGTGGCTGCTGTGATAGTAACTCGTAACCTAGAGCTGGTTCAATTTAAATTGAATCAGGTGATGCGACGTGTCAGAGAATGGATGATAAATCACAAGTTAGAACTCGCAGATCATAAAACGGAAATTATCCTCCTGACGAGGAAAAGGATTAATACTGTTGTACCGATGCAGATCAGGCAGATAGCCATCGAAACAACTAGGAGCACAAAATATCTTGGTGTAACGCTTGATACTAAGCTTACATATTGGGACGACATCCAATGGGTAACAGATAAGGCAGCAAAAACCATGACTGCACTTAGTAGACTCATGGGAAATATCAAGGGGCCGAAATCTAGTAAAAGGCGGCTTCTCATGTCGACTGTTCAATCGATACTGCTATACAGTTCGGAAATTTGGGCTGAATCGTTAAAAATTGCGAAATATCAGAAAACAATTGCAGCTGTACAACGGAGAGCAGCTTTACGAATTGCTTGTGCATATCGTACAGTATCAGAACCTGCGATTCTAGTAGTAGCAGCAGTAGCTCCTATTGACTTGTTGGCCTTCGAAAGACAAGAAATTTGGCTCACACAAGAAGAGCTAGGAAGGAAAAGGGCAAAGGCTTTGGCTCTTAGTCGCAAAATGCAACGATGGCAAACAAGATGGGAAGATGATTTTAGAGGGAAAGGGACTAAAAGACCACGTATGGGTTGGCTGAAATCATGGTGAGGTGAACTACTATCTCACACAGTTCTTGACAGGTCATGGATACTTCCGAAAATTTCTTCATAGACTAGGGCTAGCAACTAGTCCGGCGTGCATATACTGTGGTGATATCGATGACGTATTACATACTTTCTTTGTGTGTGTTCATTGGTTGCCACAAAGAAGATGCTTAGAAGTTATTCAGGGAGAAATGACACCAGAAGGGATCGTGTCAGTAATGCTACGAAGTCAAGAATCTTGGGACCAGGTGGCAGTTTATGTAGAAAATATTCTGCGTCAGAAGAAGAAGGACCTGGATGATTACGACAGACAGTAAAGCAGAAGAAGGAAGATGAAGCACAAGATGCATTAAGCACGACATCCGTCCTGAAGTAATGCAAGAGCGGTTTCCGGGGCGGAGATAAACGTCGTGGGAAAAGGGAGTGTGGTTTTTAGTGGGTAAGAATCTCCACACACTTGTTGAGTGCGGACCCTCACAAGCGTCTTATGAAAGATTTTCCACACTCCCTCGCAAAAAAAAAGATTATTATTATTATTATTATTATTATTATTATTATTATTATTATTATTATTATTATTATTATTATTATTATTATTATTATTATTATTATTGATTTTGTTTCTTCTGCTGTTGTATATACACCCATTTTAAACCTTGCTTTTTTTATTGGCAATATCACTAGGCTACAGTTAAGCATCCTTGATTTCAATGCATGCTAATAATAAAATTCTTTAAAAGTGAGGGCCTACCTCATTTATAAAGAAACTGCACTCATCGATTCTTTTGCAGTGCAAACTATTCCCTATTTTAAATGCTGCATACTAATCACTGTTGAACAAAAACTATTCAGAACTTATGCTCTGCACTCTGCAACTGTTAAAAGCAAACTGTAAACTAAAATTTGAAACATGTCAAAAGCTTCACTCTTTGAATGATCACCAGAACACGTTACAAGAGGTTAGAAGAATATAAGTGAGTTTGCAATAACATCAACATAACACCCGCTGCTACAGCTTCGTCTAGATTGTCTTTTTTATTGCGGCCAAGTCAAAGTTAGCCCCTAGCTTGACATTTTAAAATGCTATTGAAACGTTCACTCTCTCATAGGTTTACTGACCTTCAAAACAGTTACCAATACTCAACTGTAAGAACTGAGAGCGAATTAGCCCCTTTGTCAGAATAAACATAGAAAATATGTAATACAATCATACTTTCATTTTCTTATATCATTAATTACTTCAGAACAGTGGTACTCAGATATTAATTTTATCTCATTAAATCAATTACCTAAAATATAAATAATATACTGCAACAGGCTTCGGCAGCTGGCACAATTCCTGTCCTCACTGCTAGATGGGGTTTCATTCATTCCATTCCTGCCCTGGTCGAATGACTGGAAACAGGCTGTGGATTTTCATTTTCATAAATAATATAACATTTTTAAACTCTTTGTCCAAAAATCTTGTGGGGCTAAGTCCCTTTAGCCCTTAATGATGCACTGCCCCTGGTGTAGTGTATACCTATAAAAAAACACACACACGAATATACTTTTTGACAGGTATGTTTATGGTGTTATAATTTATTTTGAAATTTTTGTGTGTTTGACAGACTGAAAAGTTTTTATGTTTACTAACTCAACACTGGAAATCATGGCTTCCTTCTTAACAAATCTTTAAAATGTATCAGGTGATCATAGTGGTACAGTTCTCTTTCACTCCCTTCCACTCATCCCATGTTAGCTCTTATCTTCAACACTTTCTATTCCAGAAGTTTGGATGATAATGTTATTTTGTTGCAAATATCACTGCAGGGGTGTCAACCTAACATATTATAGTTTTTTGGGTTTTTTATTTTTTGTTTTTTGCTATTTGTTTTACGTCGTACCGACACAGATAGGTCTTATGGCGACGATGGGATAGGAAAGGCCCAGGGAGTTGAAGGAAGCGGCCATGGCCTTAATTAACGCAGGCACAGCCCCGGCATTTGCCTGGTGTGAAATTGGGAAACCACGGAAAACCATCTTCAGGGCTGCCGACAGTGGGGCTTGAACCCACTATCTCCCGATTACTGGATACTGGCTGCACTTAAGCGACTGCAGCTATCGAGCTCGGTCATATTATAGTTAGGTGCCACTGTAAGTTTAGGACAGAACTTAAGACAGGACTAGGTACATTATAAATCAATTCCCTTTAATATTTCATAAAATAATGTTTATTTAAAATTACAGGTGCTCATTTATACAGCTGGTCAAATTAATTATGGTGGACGTGTAACTGATGACTGGGATCGTCGATTCATAATGAACATGCTCTATGATTACTATAACTCAGACATAATGAGTGAAGAATACAGTTTTGACAAGGATGGAATCTATCATCAGGTATGTTAATATATCTTCATTTCTGCTCATTACAACGGTTCAGGTAAGTAAATTATACCACAGAAACACCAGCTTCCTCAAACACATCCTTTTATTATGAGCTGTTGACTACCACTAAGCATCACCGTTGCCTACGAGATACACAAGGCCTGGAAATACAGCACACTAAACTTGTCCTCAAGATACTTCCGACAAGCGCCGCTAGAGTTCTCTTTACTATTCTGTCTTGCCCGCTCATTGCAACACGTTCATATATGAAAAACTATAAAAATTCATTAAAACTAGTAATCTCAGAAGGCAGCAAACAGATATGAGATCAAAGATAGACCAAGAGCAATTGTTTGACTTATTTTCTACAACGTATTTCTTACAATATGCTTAAACGAAATAAGTAATTCATGAAAGAAGTAGAGAAATCTGATAGCGAGTTTGTCACTTCTTACCGATTCCTTTAATTGTGCCTCAGAGTATCTGATAAGCGGGTCGAGATTGCGGTCATAAATAACTTTCGGTTTAATCGCCCTTTCACCAATTATCAGCGATCCAATCTTTCCTCCGCACATCTGATATTTTGACATTCGTATTGAAGCCGCTGTTTGGTGAGTGATGTTATGCCCGTTGCGCTATATTTAGCAGCGTTTACCCATATTTCTCTTTTTTCTTCCCATAAAATTAAATTTGTGTTCGCCTCTGTGGTGTAGTAGTTAGTGTGATTAGCTGTCACTCCCGGAGGTCTGGGTTCGATTCCCGGCCCTGCCACGAAGTTTGAAAAGTGGTACGAGGGCTGGAACGGGTCCACTCGCCCTGGGAGGTCAACTGAGTAGAGGTTCGATTCCCAGCTCAGCCATCCTGGAAGTGTTTTTCCGTGGTTTCCCACTTCTCCTCCAGGCAAATGCCGGGATAGTACCTAACTTAAGGGGCTGGGGCTGTACCTTAATCGAGGCCATGGCCGCTTCCTTCCCACTCCTAGGCCTTTCCTGTCCCATCATCGCCATAGGACCTATCTGTGTCGTTGCGACGTAAAGGAAATAGGAGAAAAAGCTTCCTTCTCTCTCTCTTGCCTATCACTTCCAATCTTCCTATCCCCCCTCCCACAAGACCCCTTTTCAGCATAGCAGGTGAGGCCGCCTGGGCAAGGAACTGGTCCTCCTCCCCAGTTTATCCCCTTATGCCTTAATTAAGGTACAGCCCCAGAATTTGCCTGGTGTGAAAATGGGAAACCACGGAAAACCATCTTCAGGGCTGCCGACAGTGGGATTCAAACCCACTATCTACCGGATGCAAGCTCACAGCTGCGCTTCCTGCGTTTGACATTTTCCTGTTTGTGAACAGGATACACAATGAAAACAGAAGGAAATTTGATTGATGTGCTTACACTGAAATCTGTTTTATGAGAATTGCTAGGTACCTAAAGAGATCCTACTATATCACCTTGCCTGGAAATAGTTTGCTTTCATTTCTCCCTTAAACCGCACTCGGAAGGGAAACTATGGAACGTCAATTTTCTTGCTTTTTTAGTGTCATCCGAAATACAGAAAGGTACACAACAGTGCACCTTCTTCTTAACCTCACAGACACTCACCGACAGAAACAATATTCACAATAAATTGCACAAAATCAACACAGCATCACAATTACTCCATATATCACAATGTTAAAGTCTGCCAAGAACAGAACAGAAACCTGACATCTAGCGGCCAAACAGTGAACACGGTCGGGCCGCTTTTTCAGTGTCAAATTAGTAGCTATTTCCAGGCCTTGTATATCTCGTAGGCAATGGCATCACACACACCGAACAGTTTTAAACATTCAAAGAACAAAGCGAACGAAGATAAACCACTCGACCCAATTTTCCTGAGTTACCGACACACAACCTTAATGTTGTTTTCTTATAATATACAAGATATAATACATGACATTTTATTTTTATTCTTATGAGAAAATTACAACATTCCAACACTCCCCTCTTTTCTCAAAAAAATAAAAACTACTCTTCAATCAAGTATCCTCTCATTGCAATCCTATAAGTTTATACAAACTCTTAAGCTTGTTGCTTGATAAATTCTTTGTGAAGAAGTCTGCAGCATTTCTCTCTGATGCTACATACACAAATTCAATGAATCAATGATCAATGAATCTTAACTCTGAAAAGTGGTGGCAAAAGGGGGCTCTGGTTAAGACGCAGCAGGTCGTTATGCTACTTAGGTTCCAAAATGGGTAAAAAAATAAAAATAAAAATAAAAGTAAATAAATGTAATGTAAATTTTAATCTTATACCAGTTGCATAGTATTATTTGAAGTAATTTCACATACTGTATATGAGTTGACTATGTTTGTAAGTATAGGAGATATTATAAGTAGAATTTTGTAAACAATATAAATTTATTAAGGATGATTTGTTTGTTTAATAGAAAAAATTGTTAGCATAAATTGTATATTATTGTATTCTAGAAAAAAAAATTCTTCTCTTGTTAATTTAAAATTTAGTGCTTGACAATAATGTATTTTAGTGTACCATTTACCACCAAGGTAGACACCTCATTTGCAAATAAAGAGATTTTGATTTGATTTGATTTGATTTGATCCCTTTTTTGTTTTTATTGACAGTAAGCTTGTTGCTTTCCCTAAATCTTTAATCTCTAACTCATCTGCCAACCTTATTTTAACCAACTTAACAACCTCTGTGTCACCTATTACAATTATGTCATCGACATACAAGCCAATGATACAACACTCCTTTACATACACACATGGTTCTTTGACACATCTCTTAAAATCTAGTCTTCTAATTATAACATCAACACAAGGATTCCAGTCTTTACTCGAATCAGGTAGTCTACAGATGCTTTTCTTCAATTTACATACATAATTTTGGACATCTTTTCCTACGAACAATTCTGGTTGTTCCATGTATACAGCAGAACTGATTTCACTATTTAAGTAAGCACTTATTACATATAGATGTTCTACAGTCCAACCTTTATGTACTGCAATACCTATTAACAGTCTCATTGTTTTCCTGGGGCCGATGACCAAGATGTTAGGCCCCTTTAAACAACAAGCGTCATCATCATCATTGTTTTCTTTATTACAGGACTAAATGTTTCATCATAACTAAGGTTCATCTGTCTCTTAAAACCTTGGGCAACCAACCTGCCCTAATATTTCTGAATGTTACCCTCACTGTCATACTTCAGTGAAAACACCCACTTAGAACATTTACCTTGATATCTTCTGGTCTTTTTGCAATTTCCCAAACATCCTTCTTTCTCATCTCACTGATCTCCACTTTCATGGCTTCTATCCAGTTGTCAGACTCTTGGCTGGACATAGCCTCCTCAACTGTTCTAGGTTCCACTACACTCACATGTCTAACTTCCATCACTGCCTTACAATTTGCACAAGTCTTTCCTTTCCTCTGTCTTATTGTCTTTCTCAGATTATTCCCTGGCTCTTGTATTGCTATAGACTCATCCTCTAGTTGTTCCTCCCCGGTCGTTGACTCAATAGCCAATGTTTCCTCTTCGTCCTCCCCTGTGTCTAGTTCAGTCCCTATCTGTGTCGGTGCGACATAAAGCCCCTAGCAAAAAAAAAAAAAATTCTTATCTACAACCACTGCTTTCTCACCTGCAAATCCTACTTTGAAACCTTTGCTGGTTAACTTACCAACTAATAATAAATTTGCACCCAAGTTTGGTTCATACAACATCTCTGTAAATGTAATTGTCCATCCTGTTGGCATTTTTACTTTCACCTTACCTATACCTCTGATATCCAGCTTACTGTTATCTCTTATTTCTACATTCCCAGTTACATTTGTTGACATGTCTATAAACATCTCCTCTGTTGGACACATATGACGGGACGCACAAGAATTGAACAGCCAATCTTTAATTTTCTCAGTTCCTACAGAAACTACCATGCTCATTGCTTTATCTACTACTACATGTATAATTTCTGAGCTTACCACTTTTCCACACACATTCATTGATTTACTCTCCTGTGATGATTCGTCACTCTTCATTGTTGGTCATACTTTAGAAAAATGTCCTGAATTACCACAATTAAAACACTTTTGGGTAATGTGACAATATTTAGATACATGTCCCTGTTTACCCCAATTGTAGCAACTATACTGTTTTCCTCGTCCCATGTCTTCTTTCTTGACATATCGCTTCTGTTGAACAACCATGGCTTTAGCTTCATCCTCCTCATGTGTTCCAGTGTCATAAACCTTTCCTCCATTTTTCTGAAGTTTCCTTCTAGTTTCCTTGGTGAGTAATCTCGCCTTCATCTTCGAGATTGTCAGTTTCACCAAATCACCTTCCAAGGAAGGTATACAACCTGCATATTCCCTGTAAGATTTCCGATGATCATTCCTGCAACTTGATCTGTGAACTCGTATCCTGCTTTACCCGTTCTCCTCCACAGTTGATTTATTTTGTGAAGTGTTCTTGAACACTTGTGTACACTCATATCCTTGGGCTTCACAAAATGAGTTAACTGTTTCAAGGTCATAGCACCATTCACTAGCCCTCCGTCATTGCACAACTCATCCAGTTTTTCCCATGCCTTTTCCGCTAATTCAATATCTGCAATGTTGTTGTTGTTTGAGTCATCAGTCCATAGACTGGTTTGATGCAGCCCTCCATGCCACCCTATCCTGTGCTAACCTTTTCATTTCTACGTAACTATTCCATCCTACATCTGCTCTAATCTGCTTGTCATATTCATATCTTGGTCTACCCCTACCGTTCTTACCCCCTACACTTCCTTCAAAAACCAACTGAACAAGTCCTGGGTGTCTTAAGATGTGTCCTATCATTCTATCTCTTCTTCTCGTCAAATTTAGCCAAATCGATCTCCTCTCACCAATTCGATTCAGTATCTCTTCATTCGTGATTCGATCTATCCATCTCACCTTCAGCATTCTTCTGTAACACCACATTTCAAAAGCTTCTATTCTCTTTCTTTCTGAGCCAGTTATCGTCCATGTTTCACTTCCATACAATGCCACGCTCCACATGAAAGTCTTCAAAAACATCTTTCTAATTCCGATATCAATGTTTGAAGTGAGCAAATTTCTTTTCTTAAGAAAGCTCTTCCTTGCTTGTGCTAGTCTGCATTTTATGTCCTCCTTACTTCTGCCATCGTTAGTTATTTTACTACCCAAGTAACAATATTCATCTACTTCCTTTAAGACTTCATTTCCTAATCTAATATTTCCTGCATCACCTGCCTTCGTTCGACTGCACTCCATTACTTTTGTTTTGGACTTATTTATTTTCATCTTGTACTGTGCAATATCACTTTCAAAATTTTCTCCGACATATTTGAAAATAACCACTAATGCGATCAGATTGTTTCACGCTCGTTGTCTCATTTCTGTCTGAGACAGTTGACAACCTGGTGTATCCTCGTACCCTATTACTGTTTCCCACACATCTTTCAACAACAGCTCTTGTTTCACTTTCAATGCCCACAAAAAATAGTTCTCCTCTGTAAGCTTGGCTACATTCCTATTCAGTGTTTCTTCACCGGTCCACAAGATCGCCATTTTTCCCATCAATAATGCCACAGCTTGCTTTGTCCGTTAATTCTCGTTACTCCATTTCAACTTATATTGTCCGAAATATACTGCGGCGTTTTGTCGCTCTGGAGCTCTGGGCCATAACCTGTTAATATATCTTCATTTCTGCTTGTTACACCAGTTTAGGTAAGCAAATTATACCATAGAAACCCCAGCTTCCTCACACACATCCTTTTATTACAAGCTGTTAACTACAACTAAGCATCACACACACCAAGCAGTTTTAAATGTTCAAAGAACAAAGCAAACAAAGATAAACCACTCAACCCAATTTACCTGAGTTACCGACACATAACCTTAATGTTGTTTTCTTATAACATACAAGATATAATACATGACATTTAATTTTTATTTTTATTTTTATGAGAAAATCACAACATTGTAACAAGGTAAAACTCTATCTTGTATCACATATTTAGTCTGGCTCCATGGCTAAATGGTTAGCGTGCTGGCCTTCGGTCACAGGGGTCCCGGGTTCGATTCCCGGCAGGGTCGGGCATTTCAACCTTAATTGGTTAATTTCACTGGCATGGGGGCTGGGTGTATGTATCGTCTTCATCATCATTTCATCCTGATAATGACGCGCAGGTCGCCTACGGGAGTCAAATCAAAAGACCTACATCTGGTGAGCCGAACTTGTCCTTGGACACTACCGGCACTAAAAGTCATACGCCATTTCATTTCAGTTTGTAATCAATGCTGTCTAGAGAGGAAAGAGAATGTTACAATTTGTTGTTCCGTAAACCTATCTTTCTATCTTTGTGCTGAGAATGTTTTATGTCTGAGGCCCTCTCAGCACATCGCATGCTTGTCCAAGAAACATAATATTCAATTCATAAAATATTTAAAAAAATTTAAAAAATTGAATTTTGTTATGTTACTATGTTTGTTTTTATTTATATAAATGACTGATATTTACCTTCCTTTAAAATTCAATTTAACTTCATTTACACAAACATACATTATAGGTAAGGTAAGGGTATATTCTGTCCAAAGACAGGTCCGAACCTCCACAGAAGTGTGCCTGAGCCGGAGTTTACATACGGTAGGGTGGCCAGTTCCTTTCCGCTCTTCCATTCCCTTATCCCCCACCAACAGCGCATGGCAACCCATCCAAATCTTGACCACGCCCAATGTTGCTTAACATTGGAGATCTCACGGGATCCGGTGTTTCAACACGGCTACGGCCATTGGCAACATATTTTATAAATGCATGGAAATTCTTAAACAATGTTTTACTAATAATTACAACAATCTGGATCTGGAAACTTACTTGAGAAAATTCATGTCGAGCAGTTGTTGGATCATTGGAATGGATGGTGCTGTTTTCCAAAGACCAAGCGTTCTACAAGTGTGGTCACTCAAACTGAAGGCCAGCCTCTGTATTAGCTCTGTTTCTGTACTTTGTTTTCATTTGTGAGTGAGCAGTAAAGATACACTCACAACACAGGTACGCTTCCAATCTAGAACTCCCCTCCCGCAACTCTACACAAGAAACTATGATACCACAACACAACAACACAGCGAAGCTTCAGTCAATCTTTCTCTGCTGCTTACCAATCCCCTTGCATACCTAACTCCTTAGTTAAGTGAATATCAAATAAATTCAACACATTTCTTAACTGCCTGTGTGATGAAACCTTTTCATCTCGTGATATGTGTTCAGATGTATTGGGTGCAGACTGTGTGGCATACCTATATTGTTTCTCTCTTAATCCCCCAGTATTTTGAAATCTTCTCTCAGATGTGAGCATACTTCCTTCCAAGCTTGCGAATTTAGCCACCTGTCTTTGTACAGTAATCTTCAATTGTCTTGTCCCAGAGCAGTGGTCTTTCCTTAACAAGCGTAATTAATAGTTTACTGTCAGTATTTAAGTCTGCATTCATTATAATCGAAAGGCTGTCACAGATACTCCATAAAACTTGTATGCTACAATCAAAAGAATATCACAGATACTCAGTGAAACTTGCACTCCATCTTGCTGCCTGAGTGATCACTGACGGTGAGTTCACCAGCTCGTGGACACGTGCTTATGCTCTAGCATGTCGTACTGATAACACGGTGTACCGTCCAGCTGCCATCTCCAAAGTGGAAATCTGCTTCTGCATCCGGCAGTCGAAATGGTAGATTTTTTCTTTTTTTTCTAGTGGCTTTACGTCGCACCAACACAGATAGGTCTTATGCCAATGATGGGATTCAAACCCACTATCTCCCAGATGCAAGCTCACAGCTGCACGCCCCTAACCGCACGGCCAACTCGCCCAGTAAATGGTAGATTTGCCGTGACAGCTAGTGGGCAAAGTCCCATTTGTAACAATGTCTTGGTGTCAGTCCAATAAATCTGCCGGACCGGTGGACAGGGAATATTCATGTAGTGGACTAGAGGCCTATCACCTACTCCAGACTAGTTCACAGTTTTGCAAGAAATGAAATTTATATTTCAAGTTCTGTACTGACTGTAGTATCTAAGTTAAAGTGTTGTATGTGTAGTATTGAACAGGTGAAAATCTTATACTTTAACATAGTTCACAGTAGCCATAAGTTTGTTTCTAATTTATGTTTTGGAAATCCAGCAACTCTAGGTGATAGATCAGTTAAGAGTTCTTTCCTACCATGCCTGTGGGCCTGTTTGTAAACATTTAACACTTTGTATTTCTATACTTGCAGTCCTCTACAAATAAGAAAAAAATATTTTGTAACTCACTTCTGTTCTGATATATGTATTTTCAGCTTCCTGGTGATACTCCACTTACAGAATACTTGACTTATATCCGAACTTTTCCTCTCAATGATGACCCAGGCCTGTTCGGACTTCACTCGAATGCTGATATCACATATGCTCAAAGAGAGACGTACAGCTGTCTGGCAACATTACTTGCTCTACAACCAAAAGTTGTTGGAGGACAAGCACAAAGTCAAGAGGAAGTAACAATTCAGCAAGCTAATGAGATCCTCAGAGAGGTACCCGTACCTCTCGACATAGATGAGATTTCAGCCAAGTATGTATTTATTCTATGAAATACGGGTTCATCAGAAGAAATATCCCTTTTTGTTCAGTTAGCTACATTCTTATTAAGTGAAATAGTACACTGGAATACAGATAGTAATTTTATGTATAAAATATGATTTATTTTTTTTTGCATTAATTTATGTATGATTTTGTGAGAAGGAAACCCTTGCATTATTCCAAACCAAACCAAACCCCATGGCACTACAGACAGCCCTTGAAGGGCCTTGGCCTACCAAGCGACCGCTGCTCAGCCCGAAAGCCTGCAGATTACGAGGTGCCGTGTGGTCAACACGACGAATCCTCTCAGCCGTTATTCTTGGCTTTCTAGACCGGGGCTGCTATCTCACCGTCAGATAGCTCCTCAATTCTAATCACGTAGGCTGAGTGGACCTCGAACCAGCCCTCAGGTCCAGGTAAAATTCCCTGACCTGGCCAGGAATCGAACCCAGGGCCTCCGGGTAAGAGGCAGGCACGCTACCCCTACATCACAGGGGCCGGCCTTGCATTATTACATGAAAAAAAATCCTATCCTATCGCTTTAATTTTGCATTACAAGATTATAAAATGAAAAGCTTTATTTGTATGATTTATTAATTATTTATGTGAAAGTAAGTGATAGGATACTGGCAATTAAGATACAGAGTGACCTTGTTGATATACTGATCATTCAAGTGTATATGCCTACAACAGATGCAGACGAGGAAAAGGTAGACTGGATTTATGAGCAGATAGAAGAGGTGTTTGAGGTGAACAGAAAAGGTCCAGTAAGAAGTTTGATGATGGGAGATTGGAACAGTGTGGTGGGAAGTGGAAGACAGAGTAATGTGGTCGGAGATTATGGATTAGGGAGAAGAAATGAAAGAGGATAAAAGCTGATTGATTTCTGCAAGAGCCATGACCTTTGGATTGCTAACACCTGGTTTAATAATCATAAATGAAGGCTGTATACATGGAGGAGATGTGGTGATACAGTCATGTATCAGATACACTACAGCTCATTAATTTCAATACACCCTGGTATTTATGATTTACAACACAAATCAAACATTATTTTTCACAAAAGATAATTATATTAACTTTCATCAAAGTATCCTCCTTTGGATTTAATGACTGCCTCACAAACTCGAGGCATGTGGTCAATCAGTTTTTGTAGGTATTGTGAATCTATATGATTCCACACATCCTTAACAATATTCCAAAGATGTTCCTTGCTGGATATATTAACTTCCCTGATACATCTGTCCACTTCATCCCAGACAATTTCAATGGGATTACAATCGGGGCTTTGGGACGGCCATACCATATATTTCAGTACTTCCGTTTTTCCTTTGATGCAATGTAGTTCGTACAGTATGCCAACCGATGTTTTGGGTCATTATCCTGTTGTAAGGTGAACCCTTTCCATGTTAAGCGCAATCCACTTGTATTGCATGATACTGGAGTATGCGGTGGTACTGCTTCTGATCCATACATCCTTCTATTCTCACAATGTCGCCAACTCTATCTCTGCCAAAACATCCACAAACCATAATAGAATCTCCACCGTGTTAAACTGTAGGTAGAACATACTGCTGGGCTACCCTTTCCTCTACAAATCGGCGAACAAATATTCTCCTTTTGGTTCCAAAAATCTCGAACTTTGATTCATCGGTGAATAACACCTACGTCCACTCTTCCGATATCCAATTCCGATGATTTCTAGCCCATTCAAGTCTCTTCTGTTTATTCATGGGCCTTAGAAGGGGCTTTCTTGCTGTGACACATCATTTCAAGCCGGCTTCTGTCAGTCTCCTTTTTACTGTTGCAACAGATATTGTTGTCGTGTTCATTTCTACCAAATCTGCACGAATTTCGGGCGCTGTTTTGAATCTATTTCTCTTACTGGTAATTCTGATATATTTATCATCGCTTTTAGTTGTTTTACAAGGTCGTCCTGGTCGTGGAATGTCCTTATTGCTGCCTGTTGTCTTCTGGCAGTGAAGAGTGTATTGCACTCCCCCTGAAGACACACTACACTGTTTTGCAATTTGGCGAACAGATAAACCTGCTTGGCTAAGTGCTACAATTGCAGCACGTTTTTCTATGGATATCTCCACTCGTGGAGCCATGCTAGCGATGTGCACATTTCAACTGTCATGAAGGAACTGACATGCAAGAACCACATGTTATGTATCGTGGTAACGCTTGCCATTCGCTGCAGATATCACATCACTACAGGAAATAACACAGGTGCACCAAATGCGGTGTCCATCAGCAAATAGGTAAACAAACTTATCCGATAGGTCCATAATGTTTATGTACACTACATTGTTTGTTGGATACTGTTGTATTTTGGTGACCACAAACAAAAATCATGACCTGTGTACAACTGTTGTACTATTCCTTTGCTTCCTCAACCATACACACGGTATTAGACCTTATCTATAGAGAAGTAGTTGTCAAATATTGGGTGTATTGAAATTAATGAGCAGTAGTGCAGATTTTATTATATTCAATCAAAGGTTCAGAAACAACATCAAAATGGCTAAAACATTTGCTGGGACAAATGCAAATACAGACCACAATTTGCTAGTGGCAGATATAAGAACACAGCTGAAACATATCAGAAGTAAACACCTGGAAGGAAGTGGGACGTAACAAAACTGAAGAATGAAAATGTTAGGTCTTATATAAAAAGGACTGAAGAAAAGTTAGAAAACTTGAGAATAGGTATGGATGTATCACAGGAATGGCTTACCATCAGGACTGCAATAATAAAAACCTTAGAAGAATAAGTAGTAGGTACAGTTGGAAGGAAAAGAAAGAAAAAGGAATGGATAACGAAGGAGGTTAGATAAAATGGATAAATGCAGGAAATGGAAAAATGACTCCTCAGATGAAGGCAAAATAAAATACAGAAAACTTAACAATGAGCTGAGATGGACAACTGATAAGGCCAGGGAAGAATGGATGAAAAACCAATGTGAAGAAATAAAAAAGTTGGAAAAGGAGGAACAAATAGAAGAGATGTATCGAACAGCAAGGAGCCTGGTGAGGAGAAACCGAGGAAGATAAGCAAGCAAGGAATCTTGAACAAACAAGGAAAGATGACATCAAGTTTAGAAGAAAGTGAAGAGGTATGAGCGTAATATATAAAAGATCTATATGATCATCAAGCTGATCATGAAACAGTGATACTGGAGAATGAGCAGGATTGTGATGAAGAATCCAGAGGACCAAGGATAGGAAAATGGGAAGTGGAGAAGGCAATCCAGGACCTAAAGAAAAGGAAAGGAAAGTGATGGGTTGTGACCAGATACCATCTGAAGCATCGAAGGCTTTAGGGAATGGAGGAATAGTTAGACTGACCAATCTGGTGACACAATATACGACACAGGCATTTGGCCAGAAGATCTGCTTAGGACCATTATGGTTCCCTTACCGAAGAAATGTGATGCTAAACAATGTAAAGACTATGGAACAGTTTATTTTATATGTCATGTTATTAAGGTAGAGGCCAAGATAGTGCTGAGAAGAATAGAAAAGAAAATAGAGGAGAATATGGGAGATGACCAGTTTGGTTTTAAAAAGAAAAGAGGAACTAAAGATTCAATTGGATGCCTAACAATGATTGCAGAAAGGATGTTAGAAGTGAATAGGGAAATGTATATATGTTTCATTGATTGGGAAAAAGTGTTTGAAAGTGTGAACTGGTGTATTCTAATGAGGATTCTGAAAGATATTGGTGTAGACTGGAAAAATAGAAGACTGAAAAAAGAGTTGTATAAGAATCAGAAAGAGATGGTTAGAGTAGTTGAATATGGAACAGAATAAGTGAGTTTTGGAAGAGGAGTAGGACAAGGATGTTGCATGTCACAGGCTCTGTTCAATATATATGCCAAAAAGCTGTTGCAGAAGGCACTGGAAAAAGTAAGAGGCATTGTAGTGGATGGAGAACCAATAAAGACCATAAAATACGCAGATGATGTGGTAATAAATAATAATAATCGTATGGCCTCAGCTACCGTGTGCAGACATTTCAATTTGACGCCATCTGGCTGTCTGCTCGTCAATTTCGACGTTCCGTTTTACTCTAGGCCCCCACTAGATGGCAGACCGAGTAAACCGAAACTCTCTTGGGCGTCTATGGCTGAGATTTAATGAATTTTGTCGGGTAAACACCAAATGTGTCACCAGAGATCTTTTACATGCCGACATCGTACGACATGGAGTGTCGAATGGACTTTTTTCCGCCCTTCAAAAATCCGACTACCTCTGCCGGGTTTGAACCCGCTATCTTGGGATCCGGAGGCCGACACTCTACCGCTGATCCACAGAGGCAGCTAGATGATGTGGTAGTATTAGCGGAATAAGGAAAAGATCTGCAAGTCATGTTGGAAAATATGGAGAGAGTGGGCAAAGAGTTCAGAATTAAGATCAACATTGGGAATGAGAATAGGAAAGGAGGAGATTGCTGTTAATATAACACTAGCGGAAAAGAAATTGGAACAAGTAAAGTCATTCAGATATTTTGGAAGTTTGTTAACATGGAATGGAAGCTGTACAACAGGGCCTCTCAAACGCCCAAAATCTCACGCGTGCAAATTGAGGCGCAAGAGGTCCGTGCACTGTGCATCAGTCCCGCTTGGCTCAGCTCGGACCAACGCTTCGTCTCTGGGCTACTCGGCTAAGCTCGGCTCAACTCGTCTCGGATTTGGAGGGCCACGGAGGAAGTGAGGAAGAGGGAGACAGGGGGAGCGAGCGAGACAGGTATGGGGAAAGAGAGAGACAGCGCTATTTCTCCAAATCGAGGAGTGGGGGTCTGCACTCTGGTCAACAAAGCGAAGTCATCTTTTGCACTGTGCACAGTGCATGCACCCTGAGAGGCCCTGCTGTACAGAATAAATAAGAAGCAGAATATCTATGGGAAAAGAAGCTTTCAGAAAGGTGAGAGGGTTTGACATCTAAGAAGAAGAAGAAGAAGAAGAAGTATAATAAATTAAACTTTTGCAAATAATTCATTATTCTTTTATTATATTCTTAATTATGATTACAGTAAAACCTGTCTTAACGGACACCTCTCACCGGCGGACAACCCTCGTTGGCGGACGATTTTCTAGGTCCGTAATTAAATGCCATGTTGTGTATGAGTAATTTACCCCTCTTATACGGACACCCTTTATTACGGACACGGACACACCATAGCCACGAGAAACTCCAATTAAACCTCTCCTAACGGACACTTTCTTTTCGAAAAAATTCTGTATTTGTGTCCTGTACAGTATGTATTCGCTTACTTTTTTGCACAGCCGGTACTTCCAAGAATCACAGACAACGTAACTTTTGATCCTGGCTGTACACATTCTTGGAAGGCAACACTAAGCTACGCTATCACTTCCGGAAGTTGTGTGATCTGACATGCTCAATAGCACTGGAATTCGTACCCTCACTGTCAGGTTACTTTCCATTGACTCGTGGGCTTTTGATGTGTTCAATTTTACGTTAGTAAGTGTGTGTAAACATGGCTCTGATGAAGTTTTTAACTTTAAAAGAAAAGGTAGGCATAATAGACTATCATAAACGTGAGAAGTGTGGCGTGCGTAAACTGTCCGAAGTGTTTAAGATTGGAAAGACACAGGCAGCTGAAATTGTGAAAAAGCAAGAGGAACTAGTGAAAGAATGGCATTTAAATGGCAACGAACAGCGCATTAAACTGTTTCAAAGTGGTAGTGGAGCTCTCATTGACAAGGCAACGCTAGAGTGGTTCGCCAAAATAAGAAGTCAGAATGTCCCTGTCTCAGGACCAATGATACAAGCAAAAGCGCTAGAATTCGCGACAGATTTAGGTATTGGAGATTTCAAAGCCTCAAATGACTGGCTAGAAAGATTCAGAAAGCGACATGGTATCAACTTCCGAGTGATTTGCGGAGAATCATCCAGTGTTAATATGGAGATTGTTGACAACTGGCAAGAAAAAATACCTTCAATCATAGATGGGTATGCTCCGGAAAATATTTTGAATGCCGATGAAACTGGATTATTTTTCCGAGCTTTACTCGACAAAACTTTGTGTTTCAAAGGAAATCGTTGTACTGGTGGAAAAGTTGTGAAAGAACGTCTTACAGTCTTGTTATGTGCAAGTATGAGTGGAGAATGGGAGGAGCCCCTTGTGATAGGAAAAGCTGCAAAACCAAGGTGACCGGGCGAGTTGGCCGTGCGCGTAGAGGCGCGCGGCTGTGAGCTTGCATCCGGGAGATAGTAGGTTCGAATCCCACTATCGGCAGCCCTGAAAATGGTTTTCCGTGGTTTCCCATTTTCACACCAGGCAAATGCTGGGGCTGTACCTTAATTAAGGCCACGGCCGCTTCCTTCCAACTCCTATGCCTTTCCTATCCCATCGTCGCCATAAGACCTATCTGTGTCGGTGCGACGTAAAGCCGCTAGCAAAAAAAAAAAAAAAAAAACAACCCAAGGTGTTTTAAAAATATGTACGTTACGAAGTTTGGCATTTAATGGAAAGCGAATAGGAAAGCATGGATGACCAGAGAAATAATGACAGAGTGGCTAGGACAATTGGACAGAAAAATGATACCCCAGGAACGAAAAGTGTTATTATTCCTCGATAATGCAGCATCGCATCCGGATACAATTAAGTTGCAAAATGTGAAGATCGTCTTTCTCCCACCAAATGTAACATCAGTTTCTCAGCCGCTTGACCAAGGAGTGATCCAGAACTTCAAGGTTATGTACAGACAGTTAGTGATGAAGCACATAGTATCAGAACTTAACGGGAATGAAGTAACCCTTCAAACACTGACGAAGGGGCTGAATGTTCTCCAAGCAATTTCATGGATAACCAATGCATGGAAAAACGTCACGGCCTCAACAATTCGTAACTGCTTTCTGAAAGATGGGTTTACCGCTAGTGGTGGACATCCCGAAATAGAATTGGATACCCTTCCTGACAGCATGGAAACAACACAAGAGTTGATTAATGTAGCAGGTTACAGTGTACAAGTGAACACCTATATCGAAATTGATTCAGATATTCCAACAGAGTGTGAGAGTGGAGACACGAAAACGATTCTTCAGTCAATCCAAGGGAAGAGGGACAAAAATGAAGATTGTGACGAAAGCAGGAGTGAAGGTGATGCTAATGACGACTTTGAAGAAAATACGGAAATGAATGTGCTGCCAATAACCTCGTACAATGAGGCTCTCGGCATTGTTAAGTGACTGAAAGAATTTTATTATAAACAAAACGATGAAAAAGGTGTAAATTTGACCCAGGATTTAATTGCACATAGTGAAAACATCATTGCTAAACCGAAATGGACAAAATAAATGAACATTAAGGATTTTTTAAAGTGCTAATGTTTTACTGTACTGTGCTAGATATTGCTACATCTACATACTGATTTGAAGTTTCAAAAACTCATACGTTCTTCGTAATTTTAACATGGTGAACGGTAATAGTGTACAGTGTGCTCAATAGAGGTTTCCATAGAAGTGTTTTTGTCTCTTTAATACAGTGCATCGCAGCTGCAGCAGCCCATCTACAACTTTCTCATGTGAGTACAGTGCAGTATATTGTACAATACTGTATACAGTATACAATTAAAGGTACATTTGCGAGAATTGTTAACACATACAATACATGGGTTATTGTGTTCCAACTTATGTTTAATGGTGCCGGTTTCGTAACCTCTCACGGGCGGACACCCCTTCATAACGGACATTTTTTTCGGTCCCGAAGGTGTCCGTTATAGGGAGGTTTTACTGTACTTGATTTTTTATTTTATTTTTAATTTTTTTATTTTGTTACAATTTGCTCTTCTTCACACCGATACAGATAGGTCTTATGGTGACAATGGGATAGGAAAGGACTAGGAGCAGAAAGGAAGTGGCCGTGTCCTTAATTAAGGTACAGCCTGGTGTAAAAATGGGAAACCACGGAAAACCATCTTCAGGTCTGCCGACAGTGGGATTCGAACCCACTAACTCCTGAATGCAAGTCCACAGAGCTGCGTGACTCTAACTGTACAGCCAACTCGCTGAGTACTTGATCTTCTTTTTCTTTTCTTCCTGGGTCGGACAGTGAATCATTGACCTCCATCTACTTTTTCATCTCCCTTGAGAAACAAGAGATGTGCGTCACAACTGGGCTACTCCATAGCTCTTTGTCCTGACCTACTTCGATCCACAGTTATTAGAGTGGTCTTGCCACATGCCAAAACTGTGATTACTTAATATAATTATTAGGGACTGCATCTTTATGCACTAAAAATAATTATATATGCATGCAGTTATGCACTAAAAATGTATAAAATATGCATTAAAATCTGAATAATATGCTCTTAAAAACAAGCCAGTTTAATTCACAGGAGGCTTCGGTTTTAAATGCTTAATAAGTAGTTGTAGTGTAGTGTTCTTCTTTCCCTCCTTTGCCATAATATGTGCAGTTGTTTCTGCATGTTGTTCAAGTTGAAATTTATTTTCACATTTCACTTCCTTTGACCTAGTTGACAATAGACAACACCACCATCAGTTGAATAATGACTATTACCTGACACCCACTCATTTAGTAAATACTTTCTGCTGCTTTTCTCTTTAGGCAGTTTGAGTAAAGGATATGCAGACTAAGAATAAGGTACGCTAACACATTAACTGAAAAAAATCCTCACAAAATTAACCCCAGGCTGCTGGCTGCCTGGATGGTGAAAGGAATGTCCTACCCCATCCCTTTCTTGAAATAGCCAGGCAGCATGCTTGCGTAAAATACTGTTACCTCATTATCTATTTCTCAGAAAGTTGTTTACAAGGGATGTCCACCACTCAGGGAAAACCAATTTTGTTTGTGATCTTTTAAATTATACTTAATTTCAAATGTACAGTATATGCTGAAATATGCTGTTTTGTTTAAAATATGCAATAAATCAAATAAACCCACAAAATATGCACATAGGCATTTTCAAAAAATCTGGTCACTAACGATTACTTAATACGTGTAAATTATATGATAATTATGATTATACCATAGTACCCATTCTTTACTTTGTGAAAGATAACATACCATATCATCACCAGTCATTGGCAATCTCTCGCTAATAACAGATGAACGGGGAATCCACCCATCTCGAGGTCAGCGTTCTAAATACTGCACTTGGCCAAGAGTCATAGCACGACCAGTATTTGTGCCAGAGTACTTAGAAACCGTATGCAATACCTAGCAGGTATTTCTGTCGAATGAGAAATCCTTTTTCTGTCTTCCTTTTCTTTTAACATCTCAAGCTCATTATCTCCTAAAAATGTTGTAATTTTATGCCAATTGCAAATAAAAGTCAATTTTGCTATACGTTGATGTTTTCTGCTGTAATTTAGAAAAGTAAAATCATTATTTATTTAACCAGCATTATATGATTTACCAAGATATCTCAAAATTACTTCATAATATACTTTGCTGGCATTTATAGTTAATGCAAATCATATATCTAATTATACATAATTATGTAGTTACTTGATAAAATTTAGATGTAACTCTTAAAATGTTATCCATCACTTTCATGAAAGGCAAAGACTCAAATTAATAACACTTGAGAAAGATGTATGGCATAAGTTTGCAGTAATGTCAATAAACTGTCCATTGTTTGTTCCTAAAAAACTTTTGGATACTCAACATAAAGAAGGCTAGTCACTCAAATGGTCTTGAAATCCCATTTGGAACCCTGTGGTAGTGCTGCAACACCATTTTCATCCTTAGACAGAATTCTATTTATAAGGCATTATGGAGACATTTATTTGCTGAATTCTTCAAGTAAATACAGGGCTAAATTTGTTAATAAAACTGTGATTAACTGTGCCTACTTAGCAAATTGAACCCATGTAAGGAATTGTTGTCCAAATTTATTTCATAGCTCTTTCTAGATGATGTGCAAGTGAACATTATTTCATTACAAACATCTTGAGAAGTTTTCTTGAATAAAATAAAGGAATATAATATTACATTTTCCTATAAATATTTCAATAATACAGAGGTGTTAAGATTGTTGCAGAATGAAAATAGCAAACAAGAAACTGAATCTAATCCTTTTTTCAATTTAATTAGCTGAATTATAGAAGAGAGATGTGCTAATTTGCTCAACAAATTTAGCCATGTATTTTCCTGAAGAATTCAGCAAATAAATGTGTTCATACGATCTTTCAAGCAAAATAAATTGCAACTGTTGTGAACCTGATCTCATTCAAAAGTAAATCACATTATTTTCAAATTTTAAGAACATTTACTTAGCATATGCTACTTTTCTTGCATAGCAAGCATAAAATCAAGAAATTCATTATACTGAAACAATGTGAATAAAATGTCATTGTTATCGAATGCAAATTTTTGCAAGTTTTTTTCTGTCTCCCACCGGGCGAGTTGGCTGGGTGGTTAGGGGCGTGCAGCAGTGAACTTACATCTGGGAGATAGTAGATTCGAACCCCACTGTCAGCAGCCTTGAAGATGGTTTTCCTTGGTGTCCCATTTTCACACCAGGCAAATGCTGGGGATGTACCTTAATTAAGGCCATGGCCGCTTCCTTCCCACTCCTAGGCCTATCCCATCATCACCATAAGACCTATCTGTGTCAATGCGATGCAAAGTAAATTCAAAAAAAAGAAAAAAATATTTCTCCTAAAATAGTGCAAAAGTTGAATGCTTCATGTACAAGCCTGCTGTATTACCACAAAAAAAAAAAAAAAAAAGCAGAAGACAATGAGAAGGCAAAGCAGGAAAGCAAATCCATGAAAAGTCATAAGCTGAACAAAAGCCAATGGATTACTGAGTTCATTGTCAGTCAACAATAGTAAATTACATCTGAAGAATCTGTCTCATGTGAGAAAAAGTATATATAGCACTTCATTGGGAAGGTGACTTTGCACACCAAAACATTAATGTTCATCATGTGCTACCCAGAATTTCTCAAGAATTTGCATATCCCACATGAACAAGTAGTGGTACCAATTTCTGTTGCAACTGCCTCTTGGTGTATGTCTCAACTGGTGTCCTTGTAAGTGCACGTCTTTCCAAGTTTTTTTCTCTAAACCACATTATTGTGCTTCTGCAAATTTTGAAATGGCTGATGTTAAGAAACAAAGAAGCTGTATTAAATTTTGCTTTAGATTCTATAAAACAGTAGCTGAAACTCAACAGATGCTAAAGAAGACTTTTGGTAACCTCTCTGCAGCCAAAAAAATAGTGTCAAGTTTGCAGCAACATCAAGCCAAGGTGTTAAGATGTTGCACACAAGAAGTTTGTTCCACTATGTCTGACTGTCAAAAGGACGTTTTACAAAGACATTTTGAGATGATTGAGGGAAGATGAGTGGCGCAAACAACAAGAACTGGTTACTGCATCATGATAATGGTGCCCGCATACACCTCACCCACTGTGAAGGACTTCCTGACAACAGCATGGCCACAATTCTGAACCACATCTCCTCACCTGACCTGGCCTCCTATGACTTCTACCTCTTTCCTAAAATGAAACTCCAGTTGAAAGGGCGGCATTTTGACTCCGCTGAAGAGATGCAAGTGAAATCGTAGGTGGTGCTAAATTCACTGAAGCTGGAAGACTCACTTGAGTGCTTCCAAAAATCAGAAAATTACTGGAATCATTGTATTCAGGCCCAGAGTGACTAATTTGAAGGTGATGGTAGTGTAGCAGCATTTGTGTGCATTACATAACAATTATAAAAGAAAGAAATTTGAAACATGAAAATAAAATTTAGAATCATTAAAACCATATCATAAAATTAAAATTACACAAGGTAAAATACATGGAAACTAACGGCAGGATGTGGACAGCATGAGGAACCCTACGAGGTTGTGGATCGAAGGACTTTTTGGCCGAAACTTCAACCAAAGAATAATTTAGTTAAAACCTGCTTATAGTTAATACTTATTTATTATAAAAACATTTAAGAAAAGGAAATAAGGAACACTACTGGTAGCATAAACACAGAAAAGAAATACAAACCCAGATGATATGAAATTGCATCAAAGAAAATTATAAGTTGAACATTTGAAGCGACCACCAAATAAAAATACAGGTCATACAAAAACATTTTAAAATGAATCAGAATTACCGAGGTCAAGCTTAATGAAAATTTAATTTAAGTTACAAAACTGTTAGAAGAGGCTTGTCTCATGCCAACGTAAAGATGGATGTAATATGTCTTTACACCATCATGCATTACAATTGATTTCTGATAGAAAGACTGATGGGTAAACTCCTGTGACAAATTAAAACTTGAAATAAAATAAATTTAAGTTACATTAGGAAATTTAAGATTGCTTACCCCAAGAGAAGCCAGAGCTCCCAAAGAACATAGAGGCTCCCGGACAACACGTCCGCTCTACATGATCCCAAAGACAGAGAATGAAGCTCCCCTGCGACGTGCTTCCCGAAGGTAGCGTGTGCTCAGTGGTGCAACAGGAAATGGCACAGCAAAATGAATGACCGATGACCGCACAGGAGTGACCTTTCGATTAATTTAAACCAATCAAATTTTAATTTTTAATTTGATGCTTGTTGTCTTGTCCTTGGAAACTTCTCAAAGTTTGTATCTTGTGCAAGTCCCAGAAAAAATTGACACAAATTTTGACGATAAAATTTAATACAATTTTTAAATGATCCAAAATTTACTTGAAGAAGGCCAAATATATAAACTCTCGCAGCACACATCACAGGTAGTAATTAAGAATTAATGTGCAGTAAGTATTCATGTTTTTATGAGCAGATTCTCAGAAATGCTGGTTAGCACCTCATATGTATAGAAATGTAGGCAGCAATTTGTCAAGAAAGGTAAAAACAAATAAAACCCCCCCAAAAAAGTTTTAAGTGTTAATATTGTTGAACAAAAGAAATGTGTTGCTAAGAATTTGGTGGTATTCCTAAGAAATTAACTGATAGGGTGTTCGAAACTTTAAAGCGTACTCTATGAACCAATCATCAGACATTCCTGTCAGCTATTGCAGAGGACTTGCGTTGAAAGTCAGGGACAGAGGTAAGTGGGAGAACAATCCACCAGGAGGCGATAGGACTTGAGTTTCAGTGTTGCCCAGAAGCCGTTGATTGCACGAATAGATGTGTGACATCGGTTAGAGTGGTGCAACCAATCCCGTCATTGGTCTGTGGAAAAGTGGAAGGTTTTACAGAATGGTGATTCACAGTATATGCTGTGGCATTCAGATGGGCTTGTGTGGATCTGGCGTATGCCTGGTGAACAGTATTTACCCGAGTGTGTCATGGCGACAGTGAAATTTGGTAGAGGTGGTGTGATGGTCTGGGGTTGTTTTGCCTGGTTTTGGCACGTACCATTAGTTCTGGTCAAAGCACAATGAATATAGGACCATTTCATCATGATTTGAAGAAAATCAAGTGGATGTGCTGGACTGCCTGCTCAAAGCTCTGAACCCTACAGAAAATCTTTGGGTTGAACTCGAGCATTGGTTGTGTGTAAAATCAATTCTCCCAGCACCCAGGCAACAACTATTCACCATCTTTCAGGAAGAATGGAAACAAATTCCACCTTCAGTGTATCAGAACTAAGTGGAAAGCCTTCTGCAAAAATTAACGCTGTAATAGTAACAAAAGGAGATCTTACTATACTATTAACTCCTCAGCAATGGGGAACATTTGAGTGCAGCTTTACCCAGTGGACAGAGGTGATTCAGATGTGAGCACTAAGATAATGCAGTGGTCTCTTTAAAAATTCACTGTTACAACAGTTTAGCTCAGATTATTATTATTTATTTTTTTTATTTTTTTTTTTTATTTTTTTTTTTATTTTTTTTTTTGCTAGGGGCTTTACGTCGCACCAACACAGATAGGTCTTATAGCGACGATGGGATAGGAAAGGTCTAGGAGTTGGAAGGAAGCGGCCGTGGCCTTAATTAAGGTACAGCCCCAGCATTTGCCTGGTGTGAAAATGGGAAACCACGGAAAACCATTTTCAGGGCTGCCGATAGTGGGATTCGAACCTACTATCTCCCGGATGCAAGCTCACAGCCGCGCGCCTCTACGCGCACGGCCAACTCGCCCGGTCAGATTATTTTCAAATGTTTACAGTAAAGATTCAAAAGAATGTATTTTACATTCATTAACTTTATATTTACCCTATAAAGTAGTAATGGAAAAGAGACTTCCCACATTTTGTACGGAATGAAAGTGACATTCTTGTATTTGCCTGGGTTGATTCACAATGCAATGGAAACTAGGGTAATAGTTGCTTCAGAAACTTCAGGCAGAAGAACCAGGAACAATAGTTCAAAGATTCATTTAACACAAATCCCAGCTTAATGGAACGATTAGTTTATGAGAAAGAGGCCATATACTTTGGCGGGTTTTGTCGTCCATTACTTGGCCGCGCGAACCATGGCCTCCCATTCCTTATGTTATACATTCACTCTCGCTTTGCTCAGTTCAGTCTGGTGTAGTACTGTTATCAGCTGATTTATTAAATTTAATTACTTCTCTTTCATTCAAACTTCACTGTGCCATCCTTCTGCGCCACGCAATATCGTATTTCAAAATGTCAGCAAGTTAAGTAAATACGATTTGTAAGATGTTTCAAGGCATTAAAAGTATTACAGGAATCCTCGCCAGATGATGTCAACATTCATATCAGTGAAGAGATGCCAATTTATACTATCAATCTGCGTAAGGAAACATCCTGTATCTATATATATAAAATAACTTGTCCTGAGTGACTGACTGGCAGATTCATCATCGCCGAGCCAAAACCACTCGACATAATGTAATGAAATTTTGGGGATACATTTATATTAGGGTGTAGGTGCTCACTAAGGGAGGATTTTTGGATATTCCACCGCTAAGGGGGTGAAAAGGGGGTGAATTTTTAAAATGAGGATATCTATATCTCAAAAACTTAAAAGTTTAGAGACGTAAACATTGGTATTTGGAATCTCCTTTAAAAATAAACACATATTTTTTTGTTTTCAGGAAATCCCATTAAGGGGGGGTGAAAAAAAGGGGGGAAAGGGTTGAACACCTTTTATGAGGAGACTTATATCTCAAAAACTAAAGATGTTACAAACATGAAAATTGAAATTTGGAATCTCCTTTGAAAATAAAGAAATACATATTTTTGTGTTTTTGGATAATCCAATGAATAGGGGGTGAACAGGAGTGACAAACGGGGTGAATTTTTAAAAAGACTATATCTACAAATTATCTCAGACGTGTAACATATTACAGATTTGAAAACTGGTATTTGGAATTTCCTGTAAAAGTAAAGAAACATAAATATTTTTTTTGGAAAATCCACTTAAGGGGAACTGAAAAAGGGGATGAATTTTTAAAATTAGCGTATCTACAGTATATCACAAAAACTTAACATCTTGCAGACTTGAAAATTGGTATTTGGAATCCCCTTTAAAATTAAGGAAACACGTATTCTTTTGTTTTCGGAAAAAAACATTAACGGGCGGGGGAGGGGGGAGGGGGAGCGGGGAGTGGGGAGTGGGTGAAAGAATTGAAAAATTAGTTTAATTATTTGTATGAGGAATATATATATATATATATATATATATATACCAAAAAATCAAAAATATGTTACAAACGTGTAAACTGGTATTTGGAATCTCCTTTAAAAATAAAGAAACATGCATTGTTTGGGTGTGAGCAACCAACTTAACAGGCAGGGGTGGAGTGAAAAAGGAGTTGAATTCTTTTCATGAGGATACTTATATCTCAAAAACTGAAGATGTTACAGACATGAACATTTGTATTTGGAATTTTCTTTCAAAGTAAAGAAATACGTAATCTTTTTTGTCTTTGGAAAATCCACTTAAGGGGGGTGAATTAATTGAAAAATTAGTTGAATACTTTGTATGAGGATACTTATATCTCAAAAACTACAGATATAACAGATGTGAAAATTAGTATTTGGAAATCCTTTAAAAATAAAGAAACACGCATTTGGGGGGGTGGGGGGCAGAAATCAACTTGGGGGTGGGGACAGTGGAAAACAAGTGTAATTCCTTTTTATGAGGATACATATATCTCAAAACTGAATATATTACAGTCATGATAATTGGCATTTGAAAACTCCTTTATAAATAAAGAAACAAGTTTTTTTGGAAAATCCACTTAAGGGGAGGGTAAAAAGAAGTGAAAAATTGAATTCCTTTTATGGAGAAACTTATATCTCAAAAACTTAAAGTTAAACATGTCAAAATTTGTATTTGCAATCACCTTCAAAAAATAAACACGCATTTTTTTTTGGGGGGGGGGGAATCAACTTAACGGGCTGGGGTGAAAAAGGAGTTGAATTCTTTTTATGAGGATACTTATATCTCAAACACTGAACATGTTAGAGGCATAAACATTTGTATTTGGAATCTTCTTTCAAAGTAAAGAAACACATGTTCTTTTGTCTTTGGAAAATCCACTTAGAGAAGGGGGGGGTGAATGAATTGAAAAGTTAGTTGAATTCTTTGTGTGGGGTACTTGTGTCTAAAAAACTAAAAATGTTAAAGACGTGAAAATTGGTATTTGGAATCTCCCTTAAAAATAAAGAAACATGCACTTTTGGGGAGGGAGGAATCAACTTAACGGGTAGGAAGTGGGGGGAGGGAAAGAAAACTTAACATGTTAGAGACAAGAAATCTGGTATTTGGAAAGTCCTTTAAAAATACAGGAACCTGTACCTTTTTGTTTTCAGAGAAGGCACTTAACAGGGGGTGAAAAGAAGTGAAAAATAGTTGAATTATTTTTTATGAGGATACTTATATCTTAAAAACTGAAGATGTTACAGACGTGAAAATTGGTATTTGGAATCTCCTTTAAAAATAAAGAAACATGTATTTTTGTTTTTGGAAAATACACTTACATGGGAGTGAGGGTGGGGGAAGGACTAATCAAGGGGTTGAATTCATTTTATGGGGATACTTATCTATATCTCAAAAACTATATCTCAAAAACTGAAGATGTTACAGATGTGGGCATAGGTATTTGGAACCTCCTTTAAAAATAAAGAAACATGTATTTATTTGATACTGTATAGGCTTTTGGGCTTATGCCGTGCAAGAAATAAGGTGAAATTCTTTACGTTTCGCAGAGAACTGTGCTCTGCATCATCAGAAGAAATCTTGACTGTCTACGAGAAAGGCTTTTAAACATTTAAATTTTTCTTCATTTACTGCGTAACTATAACATAATTCCAAAAAATTATATTGTTAAAAATGCCAGTTATTAATATTCTTCTGTATGGTACCCACCTATAAGGACACATTTTCAAAACGTTTGCTGTGAGATATTACTTTCAGTATTCTTAAACAATGACTCTTTAAATTTAGACGTTATAATAGAAGTGGAAATGGTACGTTCATTTGCCACCAGATGGCTCCCAGGACGTGGCACAGTGCTAGCGTTCGAAGCGGCTGACCGAACCGTCAGAATCAGTCTAAGGGGTTCACATAACATGTGTACGTAACATATGACATTGATAGGTGTGTGACATGACAAGCCTGGTATGAAACATCTGGCGATGAGGAACGTACAAATTTGAAAAATACTGAGACGAAATAACAATAGTGAAGGGACATACATGATTGCCAGCCATTAAGAATTTATGTAGATAGTTCCCTTCCCTGTCCCTTCAAAGATACTATTTCCACATCAACAACTTTAAAACTTCACAAGCTAGAACAAAATGAAGTTAGGCCTGCAGGGGTCTATTTCACACATGGAAGTCGGCAACATCTGAAGGAAAGGAGGTCTATGTGATGTATGGAGGTCAGCGTCAAGGGGTTAATAAAAATGAGATGGTATCTGCTTGTTTGTTTGTTCATTTGTTCTGGATAAACTCCAAAAATACACAACCAATTGAGCTAATATTGGTAAGGATATAGCTTGAGATCCTGAGTCATTCAAAGGATACTGTTGATTTTGATATATTGCACCATTTTGAACCAGTGGGGCATTTTAGAGCGGTATGACCAAAATGCCTTAAAAAGAGCCCCCACAATGTTTTAAATCACAGTTGTGTAGTGGAACACAAACTTTTGGTATCTAATGGTCATGAAACATCAAAATCCATCAAAAACTTGGCACAAATGTGACGTACCCACTCGGCCCACAGATGTTTGACAAAATTATAACGTGGCGGGTCACTTTAATATTAAAATAAATAAATGATATGCCATTGTTTCTCCATAAACAGTATCCCAAGGGTGCCAGTCTTCAAGCTTATGGCTAGAAAACGAAAGTTGATAATTAATAATAATAATAATAATAATAATACGTAATGAGACTCAAAAAACTCCCAGGGGTGAGGTGAACGGAACACAAATCATTAAGTACACTAACTTGGAATTTAAGGATCATTAATAATAATTTCATGAAATACAAATTTAAACAGCTATTTATTAGGATGAAAAATGTGAGGTAATGGCGTATTAACGAAATCTGAACTTATGGAAGCAAAAGAAAAATTGAATGAAATTCACTCTAAGAAAATGAACTGTTGCGCGAAGACTTGCAGTAGCTTATGCCATAAGCTCACCATATGTAGACTCTGTTGTCTTGAAGATGATGATGGGTGAATATCTCGTACCGGCTGCCTCATCTGTTGTTGGATTCCAGTCCTACTTCTACATTCCTGCCTTTAACACTTCCTACTTTACTCCTTACATAAAGTCGTAATGAGTCCTACTTTTAAGTGCAAAACCACCATGGGTTATGTTCATGGAGAGAATACACTTGTATTCTTCCGTATTACAGAACAGTAGCATAGCTAAACTCATAATAAAAGCTCTCCTCCCCTATACTAGTCAAAACCGGTCTCCCGTTGACTACCTCTCGTCATTGAGATAACAAGTCGCAATGAGAGTAACTTTTGAGTAGTATCCTATGGTACTACTCAGATGCGAAGTGAACTAAGTTAAAATCTTCTCCGATGTGCAGACGTAGAATCGTAGTAAGAGTGTCTTCCAAGAGTGAGAATCAGAATGTCTCAGAGTGAGAATAAGAATCGGAATGTGAATGTCCTCTCCAGCTCTCGTCCACGACGTATATGGGTTCAAAAGTCTCCTTCCATCAACCATATCACATGGTCCAGTAAGATTCGAAGTCTCATCCCTTCTCCAATGTATTGCTGTGAATCCATCATGTTGCTTCATTATGTTCATTCAAATAGGTTGAACTTTCCCACTGAAATAAAGCGTCAGGTCGCGCAGTATGAAAAGTGGGCGTTCATAATGTATCAACTGTCTCTTCATGAGGTGGAGAGGGTGAGGTCTCTCATAACCTAGATGACGTACTTTTCCTGGAACTGGGCTGAAATTAGCCTGCTGACTCTGGTCACCTCACAACGGCTATTGGAAAATTTACTGCAAGTTATACATATGAATGATGTTGAAATACTTTACCCAATAATTTGTTCGTTCAGAATACGTTATAGCCGCGATACAAAGAAATGAAATTATGATTGAAATGGATGATAAAAACCCAATATATATACACATATTAATTTAAACATGAACTATCAGTGATTAAATATATACCTCTTATCAATTAATTATATAGTTCAATAATTGAAAACATGCAGTGATGTCCCAAACATCACACAAATACAATAAAAGGAGTTTGAGCTGTGATGTTATATGTAACCGTATTTCACAAATACCATGTACAGACTTAAGCAAAGAAGTAGATGAACATGCAAAGTCACCACATTCCATAAATGCATAAATCATATTTTAAAATTTTCAAAAAAGGGCATACAAAAAGTAGTTACAGATAAAAAATCTGAAGATGCAACAGTAATTCTTTGCCTAATTCTGAGTGTGTCAAATGACCATTATACTGGATGAAAGTACATAGTTCAGTTCTTCTCACTTATTTTGTTATTATATGAGACAGAAATTTATTTCTAGATTTATGTCCATTTACAGTAGATTGAAGTATGAAGTTTCAGTTCATTATCTAGAAATATGACTCTTCTTTTTCCTTTCAGGTATCCTGTGTTGTACGAAGAATCTCTGAATACAGTTCTAGTGCAGGAAGTAATCCGATACAATCGCTTGCTAGCAGTGATTCACTCCAGTCTTCAAGAAATGCTTAAAGCTCTAAAAGGTCTTGTAGTCATGTCTGAAGCTTTAGAAAGCATGGCTCTCAGTCTCTTTACTAATTTGGTGCCTGTTTTATGGTCTAGTAAGGCATACCCATCCTTGAAACCTCTTGGTATGTATGGGTAATATAGCGAATTTATAGAATAGATTATAATATACCCTACCGTTCCTTCATTTCAATACACCTAATAATTTACATCTAATTCCCTGTAGATATAGTATAATACCATGATTACACTTGAGTAAGCAAAGGAATAGTACAACATTTCTAAACATGTCAGGTTTATATGTTGTGGTTTCATGAAAGTTAAAACACACCCCTTATTTGTCACATTAAAAACACTATCTAAGTTTTTTACAAAATGCTACATATTTAGGGAAATCAAACATTTTTTTAGAATTAATATACCATCTTGAAGGGTTACAAAGGTTGCAATTGCCCATTTGACAATTGTCAACCTGATGGCATGTTGTGGAGTTGAGGGAACTTCCTTCTTATCTTGTTTGATTGTTAAAAATAAAAGCTGGTACCGTATGTAGATATTATAAGTCTTATGATGATATGGCTGTCGTTGTGTAGGTCTTGAGTGTGTGAAGAAGGATGATTCCCTTGCTCTCATGATCACACCACTAGGTAAGTTAAAAGTGCACTGTTTTAACAGCAAGCAGTGTATTTACTCTCAGAAGGGTTTTGCGATCACTATAAAACCTCACAGGATCACAAATAAACGGTGTTACCCCTACAGACAATTCCACAAATTCTGTTCAAACACATGTTAGACATTTCAAGACAGTCATTAATCTAACGAAGTCCGCATACACATTCATCTAGACAATTTCAACTTCAAGAAAGCTATTTTTTATGTTTATAAGACACAAACTTTTATGAGGTTAAATAGAGCTTATTTTTAAGCATATCCTTTATAATGTGTGTTTTAATCTTAATTTCTTCTTATTTAATGTATTGTTAAGCTGAGGAGAATTTGAAAGGAATCAAAACCGATTCTTATTTATTAAATTGGTATAAATTGTTCTTATTAAAGTGTTGATTGGTGAGACATCCATTATTTAATCTCTCCACTGACAGCTCAGAACATACCACTTTGGTGTTTAATAATAAGTAAAGAGGTCCAAGAGATATTTGGTAATGTGGAAAAAAAACGCTTATGAAGAGGACGATAAGGTCCACGAAACATTTACAGTGTATTAGATAACAAATAATTAATTATTATGAATTATAATTAACTAAGTAATTAATTAATTATTAATATAAATGGTCCGTTATTGGACATTATAAATTTTCCAGCTAACTCATTCCTGGTTGCCTGTGTTTCGCCCCCCATGTGCTCGGTTAGGCTTATCAGTTGGTGCCTAGCACACCTACCAAGTTGCATGGCTAGTGCATACCATGGAGGCTACTGCGTAGGCTACTTGGAGCCACCGGCAGTGCCAGTGCACTATAAGAGACTTTGTCTCTTACCAAAAATTGATGCCTTCTTGGCCATCAGATGATAATCTATATCAACATAATTAAGTATTGACAAGGATGATTTTAAATATTAAATGTGTATTTATTGGAGTAGACATAACAATTAGTTGAGCAGCTTGTCTCCTTTCTCCCAAGTCTTCCCAGCCCAAACATTGCAACATTTTTGTAGCGCTACTCTTTTGCCAGAAATCACCCAGAACAAATCGAGCTGCTTTTCTTTGGATTTTCTCCAGTTCTTGAATCAAGTAATCCTGGTGAGGGTCCCGTACATTGGAGTACCTGCCACGAATTATCTCTTGCTTCTCTGTAGGTACGGAGCATCCATGGTGCATGGAATACATGGTGAATGACTGACGTGAAATTATTCCAACAGTACTGCAGTGCAGTGTACGAAGCACACAAAAACAATAATAGTGATGTTTTACTGCTCGCATATGGCAGACACTAGCCTCTGATTAAACAATGAAGCTTCATATTGATGTAAAGAAAAAAATCTGTACAATGCAGAATTCAAACTATTAATACTATGTTCCATTAATTGGTAGGCAAGCGTTTGACCATGTGCGCTACGCCAGAGCTGTGAGTGAAGCTTGTACTAAGAATGTCTTAGAGTAAGTTGCTCTTTCAGCTCACTGTTTTGTATGCTCTCCACATTCATGTATCATAGTTTTCATCATTAATTTCACGTTTTGCTATACCTGTCACTTGGCACAACATCTTGACATAGTTACATGGTAGACTGATGCACAATAAACAAATGAAAGGATGCCATATTTTTCAAATGGTCTTTGGTCATATTGCAGTAATGATAATAGTGTTCAGAGTCATTTGCAGGATATGCTTACAGTGCATTAGTACCATATGGGATGTTAGCAGAGAAATATCAACCTCATGTCAATCTCACATGTTTGTTGGACTGCAGAACAAAATATTGATAGAGACAGCTGATTCTACTAGTATATTATTTGAATATCAAGTATATATTTTCAAAGAAAATATTTAAATTCAATAAAAGGACTATTGATGATTTATATTGAATAATTTCTTGAATATTTCAGGTGCCTGGGTGAAGGATTTGAAAGACAGGATAGCATTCCTGAATGGCTGGATTGATAAAGGAATTCCTACTGTATTCTGGATATCTGGTTTCTACTTTCCTCAAGCTTTCCTAACTGGAACATTACAGAACTTTGCTCGCAAATATATTATCTCTATAGACTCTATAGATTTTGGATTTCAGGTAAAATCCTTCGTCTAATTATAGTAAAATTATAAATTTGAATTCCTTTCAAGAAAAAGTACTATACAGTAGAAACAATCTGAATAAATGTTTTAATGTACTTTGATTATCTCACATATTCATGACTGAATGGTAGATTTGGTACGTCATTTCATTTCTGTGCTAAAGTTTGCAGGGTTCAGACCTGACAGAGTTGGTTAACATCAAAGAAGTAAAATGCAAGAGACTTATTTAGGTACATTTATTGGCACATTAAGGATGATCGAGCTACTTGGCCATGAGGTTAGGGGTGTGTAGCTGTGAGTTTGCATTCGGGAGATAGTGGGTTTGAACCCCAATGTCAGCAGCCTTGAAGATGGTTTTCTGTGGTTTCCCATTTTCCCGCCAGGAAAATGCCAGGCTGCACCTTAACTAAAGCCACGGTTGCTTCCTTCCCACTCCGAACCATTTCCTACCCTATTGTCGCCATAAGGCCTATCTGTGTCAGTGCGATGTAAAGCAAAAAATTGCTGTAGTTACTGTCATCCTATCAACACAGTAAATAAAACTGAGAGGACTTTACCTCTTGGTGAAACTACAACCTTACTTTACAGCCCATTTACCATCACATCATGGTCTGCTGTCCATCTCACAACTCCCCATTCATTTGGTATTGGTCGTTCATGCAAACAGTAATCCAATATGTACTTCAGATATGGTACTATATTCCAATCCATAGCATTTAGTTTATGCCCAGAAGTGTTATCAATTCCAGCTGGTTTCCTAGCTTCCAATATTTGGATCTTTTTATAAAATAATATATTTGTTATCATAGGTCAATGTCATTACTTTGCTAGTAATAGTCACCTCTGCTACTTGGGCATTATCCTTATATCTTTACATGCTGACCGAATACTTCTGCCTTCTGTAAATCCTCGCATACAAACTCCCCTTGGTTATAATTCCCAAAAGGTCTTTCCTGGAACCCATTTCTACCTTAAAGTACGTATACATCCCTTTCCATTTTTCACTAAAATTCAGAGCCAGTTATGCTTGCTGTCATGTTATCCTTAGCTGACTTCTTTCCTAAATTGAATTTCCTGGATGGGACCTCATCAGTCCCACAACCGAGCACGGACACACAAAACAAGTACACCCAGACTAAGAGCAGGTGTAAGAAACCTGCTCACAAGTCTAACAAAACACCAACATGCAACACCACAACAGAAACACGAACCTGCACCCACCCTAGACCCACACTCGTAACACAGTGTTTTAACTGTCTTAAGCTAAACCATTCCACAGCTACGTGCTTGGAGCCCACCCGCTGCAACAGATGTGGCAGTCCTCACCATCACACTGATTGTAAGGTGCCATGAGACCAAGCGAGGTGCGCTAACTCCCAAGGCAGCCATGCCGCCTCATTCCCTGGATGCCCCTTTCTAAAAAAGGCAGTTAAACACATTACAGACACGCTCAACACTTATCCCCACACAACAAATTGCCCCCAATCTTAAATCTCACTATCTCGCCACCCTCGAACCCCGGTTCCTCTGCCCCCGATCTTACCACCCAGCCCAGCCAAGACATCTCCACCCTACTCAACATTCTTCTTCTCAAACTACTTTCGGCCCAAAACCAGCCTCCACACCCCAGTATGCCCACCAGACAACTGATTATCACATAAATCCCCAACCTCCAAGAATTCTCGCCAAGAAAAACCAATGTTCTCACTTCCTACCCTCACGTAAAGCCTTCAAAGCACTGGAACTCAGGCACAGTTGAGGCAGAGTGCCACAAACTGCAATACAAAAGATGCTGATATTCTAAATTTAACATCCGCAGATACTTGTTCTTTTATTTACTTACTAAAATAACAAGTTGCGACCATAATATACAGTGCAGCGTTGCAAATCTCCAAAAGCAACATCATGCTAGGCAAGCCCTGAATGGTCTACCATATAGGGCGAGCCACATTGTATCCGAAAAATGCTGTGCTAGTCATGTCACTGAATGATATAAATTTCCCTGGACACATACAATAAACATTAAAACACAGCATACCTAATTGCACACTCAAACAACACAGGCACACCAATACAACAGTTAAGCAACATTGGCGTGGTCATCCATTGGATGGGTGACCAATACTTACACTTTTATAAATTTCTAATACTGCATACTAATTACCTTTACTGGATAACAAATTAACTGTTCAAACATACAACAGACTACTCGCATTACAGACTGACAGAGGAGCTCCAATGGGAGCACCGGTATCGGTACGTCACACTCCACCTTTCTCTATGAGATAGGTGGTCTATACTGAGCCTAGGGAAAATTTAATTTCCTGGTAAATACCTTCAATTTCTCCCTACTTCCTCAAACTTTCCTAACTCTATTTCCTTCCAACCTGCACTTCCTCCCTAATCCCTTTGTTTCTCGGCTATAATATATTAGATCTTTGCCATTTCTTACCACCTTTAAAGGTACATACCTTTTTTCACATTCCGCAACAATTGCCTTAAATCCATCCCATAGGTAGAGCCCTGGATTTCTCCACAGATATCTGCAAAGTTAATGTCTTGGCGGATACAAACTGTATGACAGTGCAGATAATTTTGCTGATAATTTCTACATATTGAAATTTATTGATTTTCACTCTGGTGTCCTCTTACTTTTGCTTGTGGTTAGGCGACCATCTGACATTTGATATAGGAGGATAGTGATGTATAAAGAACCTTGAGACCATAAAGCCGTAAATCTAATCTAAGCCCAACTGGTTCCTGCCCGCAATTAGCGGAAGGAAGGAACAAAAGTTCTGAAAGAGAACCGCTCAATATGCCGGTAGTTGTTGCAAGAAGAAATCCCTCATAAACCTGTCACAGTAGGGGGGAGGGGGGTCTGATGCCAGGTATCAGGTCTATTGTGTTATGTTAACACATCTATCCATTTCAATACATACCTTCAAATTTATTTTTAAATATAAAGAAAGCAGCTTTTTGATCACTTATACCATTTATCACTTCAGTTTCTCTATAGAGCTCATTTGGTTTTATCAGCACCACATCTACAATATTGTTCCCTCTACCTGGTTCCATCACTTTCTGATTCAGCTGCCCTTCTCTGATAACTTATTTACAATTTGTTGGTAATGCTTTCTGTCATTCGCATTACCATCCCAGTTAACCTTTGGTAAATTTAGATCAACTTTCAGTGTCATTTCCCACATAGCTGATTACCTTATCAAATAATGTTGAGTGAATCTTTGATAATTCCTATGACCACACTCTGTAAAGAGTTTAGGATAATCCCAATATCCTTTAGGTGATTCCATATGAATTTAGAGATGCCATCCCTGCGTCCAAGGAGTAAACCCACTATCACCATGTGTCCTGCTGTATGTTGCAGTGCTCACATAGGTAGGGCATGCACAATTCATTAAAGAACTTTCTTTCCTTGTCTACCTCATCATCCGGAGTTAGATCTCTCTCTAATCTTATGGTTAAGTTTAGAATAGTGATATTTGACAGCAGTGAACCGTGCTAGTTTACACATTAGTATCATAATATAACCAGGTGAAGATGGCCTGTAAGGCTGAAACTAGTACTACAATGTATTTTAAAATACAAATACTGCGCATATACAAGGAGCATTTAATATATACGGCAACACATTTTATTTCTCGGCCAGTTTCGGTTTTAAAAAATTGGAGAAATTTGGGACATCTTTGAATATTTCTGCTTCATCTCGTAGAGTTTCATTACTTTCCGATAGGTAGCAGCGCTATAACTAGCCTTCAAAATGGCATCTGTAACGGAGGTGCATACAAAAGAGAGAGCAGTTATTAACTTTATTTTGGCGGAAAACCAGGGCATCACAGATATTCATAGGTACTTGCAGAATGTCTATGGAGACCTGGCAGTCGACAAAAGCACAGTGAGTCGCAGGGCGAGGCATGTTTCATCATCACAATAAGGTCGAGCAAATCTGTCTGATCAGGACAGTTCTTCCTCATCCACCCAACAGCCCAGATCTTGCGCCTTCCATCTGTTTGGCCCAATTAAGGATGCACTCTGCAGGAAGCACTAAGTAGATGATGGGGAAGTTATCGATGCTGCACGACGTTGGTTCCAACATCGACCAGTCAAGTGATTACAAATAAAATAAAAATATATTGTGGTTCCACCAATTCAATACAGGAAAACTTATTAATGCAAGGTTACATTATAAGCCAATCACAATTGAGACCGGTTTCAACCTCTAGTCAGGGTCATCTTCAGCCTGTCGTTCAAAAGGTAAAGATGCAAGGTAAAAATTCACTGGCAAATAACAACTGACGAAAGTTCAAAATTGTATAAGAAATATGCACTAGGTATTTAAAGTTCTTTTAAATTTTTCAAAAGGTGCAAGGTGAAAAATTCACTAGCAAATAAAAGATGTAGAAAACAAACTTTTTCACAAGACGAAAGTTCAATATCGCATAAAAGAGATGCACTGGGTATTCAAAGTTCTTATAAATCTTGATGTGGAGATAAATAACTATCTCGATGTTGGATCTTGTAGTCATATGTTTTATAGATTAAGAAATGAATAGCCGGTTCTTATTGTTTTAACGTAGAAAAGTTTAAGTTAAGCATCAGTGAGAAGAGAAATAAGTGCAGAATTGGAAACAATTGAGTATCACAGAAGATGACTGAAAGTATCATTAAATGAATGTTCAAAGAGTTCATATGGTGGGGAAGTGGTCAATCTGAAGGTCAAGTTGTTCTAATTCTCAATTCAATGCGGAAATAAAGACATTTATGGAAAGTAAAAATCAGTTTATGTTGTCACCAGCTTAGTAATCAAATCTGAAGTAGGCAACAATAAAATGCTTTCAGAACAACAAGACGAACTAAGGATTGTCATAAAAAGAAAGCTTGACAAGATTTTTGCTAATAAAAACTAAAACATCCCCCCCAATGATAATATCAACAAGGACCTAATTACTGATCATAAACGTACCTTGGAATTTAAAAAGAAAATTAATGATAATGACCTTATCATCACCAAATCTGATAAAAGCAACACAACTGTCATAATAGATAGATCTGAATAAGTCACAAAAACAAAAGACTTCTTTAACAATAATACTTTTTTCAGTAATTAAAAAAGACACCACTCGGAGAACTCAATGTTTACTTAAACTTTTAAAAATATACTTCTTATCTCTTCACCGATCAAGAAAAAACAAAACTTTTAAACATGAACCCAGGTCTGCCCACGACTAAAGCCCTCCCGAAGATTCATAAAGCCAACATTCCCAATCGCCCAATAATCAATTACAGACCCACTCCTTTGTACAATATATCCAAGTTCATCCAAAGACTTTTAAGGAAAAACTATAAATTTTTATCTAACAAATCCATCGAAAACACCACAGATTTAATAGAAAAACTAAAGAATTTCAACATCCAACCGAATCATTCTCTATATTCTTTTGACATCATCAATACATACCCCAATATTCAAACCTCAAAATTATTCCCCATAATTGAAAATAACTTGAATAAATACTCAAAATTGAAACCGACTTTCAACCTATTAGGTCGTGTTACGTACATTTAGGACGTGTTGAAGAGATGTTAAGTACAGAACAAAATTGGCCAACCAGACACCAGTGGGATCCAAACACACAACCTCCCGATTTTGCATCGGTTGCTCTACCAATTGAGCTATGGTGGCCTAGGCCATCTTTGTTCTGTTGGAAAGGATCTGAGCTACAGGTCTGGTACTACTACCATCACACTGTAGAGTGTGTTTAAGTTGCCCGTTGAGGGCCAACTCAATGAATATTGAATTTTCACGACCGCATTGTAATCGAAACCGACTTTCAACCTATTAGGTTCTTCTCCACATTCCCCACACTCAGCACTCAATACTTCAACGATCTTTCCTAATCCGCCTCTCAACATTCTATAACAATATTAATAGGAGACAAGAGCTTGATATAGCATCAAATAAAAGTGTATTTGAGAGGTGTGTAAATAGTATCTTAAAGATAAGTTGATGTGAAGGGATTATACCGCCATCTTGACCCACGACGACTTGGCTATGAACATGGACATTCTCATGGTTTTCGATTTGGACAGTTATTAGTAGGATGTGTACCTGATCTTGTTACATTTTGTTATGTTTGTTATATTTTATTATGAAAGTTTACGTTTGTTAAATAGTCTGTTGACAGTGCAAGTGAAATTTGCTCAGTGTAGCTGCATCTTGTGCTTCGTGAATAAATAAATAAATAAATAACCAAAAATTGTTTCATCCATCTCCACCAATACTTCAATCCCAATTTCAATTTAAACAACATTTCAGAAAAACCAAATATTATTTTCAACTTCCTTATTTTCATTTTAAAGAAAACGCTTTTTCTTTAAACCCAAATACAATTATCCACATTTTACATAGTTCTTATCCATGTCTTTTGCCCCAATTACCTCAACCACCTCACCCAACTTAGATCCACTCCCCTTACTTCCTTTTTTTACCTCTGTTTCAAATCTACTATCTTCTTTTATCCCCTCCTTTTTCTACCCATCTCCAAATATTATCCCACACGGCACTTCACTCTTTATAATATGAAATTTTATATTATATTTTCTCATACCCTTTTACTCCTACCCACCTTATAAATTGATTTTTACTTTCCATAAATGTATTTATTTCCGCATTGAATTGAGAATTAGAAAACTTGACCTTCAGATTGACCACTTCCCCACCATATGAACTCTTTGAACATTCATTCAATGATACTTTCAGTCATCTTCTGTGATACTCAATTGTTTCCAATTCTGCACTTATTTCTCTTCTCGCTGGTGCTTAACTTAAACTTTTCTACGTTAAAACAATAACAACTGGCTATTCGTTTCTTAATCTATAAAACATATGACTACAAGATCCAACATCGAGATAGTTATTTATCTCCACATCAAGATTTATAAGAACTTTGAATACCCAGTGCATCTCTTTTATGTGATATTGAACTTTCGTCTTGTGAAAAAGTTTATGTTTTCTACATCTTTTATTTGCTAGTGAATTTTTCACCTTGCACCTTTTGAAAAATTTAAAAGACCTTTGAATACCTAGTGCATCTTTCAATACGATTTTGAACTTCTGTCAGTTGAAAAATTTCATGTTCTCTACACACTCTTGTTATTTGCCAGTGAATTTTTACCTTGTACCTTTACCTTTTAAATGACAGGCTGAAGATGTCCCTGACTAGAGGTCGAAACCGGTCCCAATTGTGATTGACTTATAATGTAACCTTGCATTAGTAAGTTTTCCTGTATTGAATTGGTGGAACCACAATATACTTTTAATTTAATTGCAATCTCAGTTCAATATGGACCATAACATTGAATGGAGATTATGTTGAAAAATAGGGTATTGTAGCAAAAGGATTGGGGAATAACATGGTGAATTTGAATCCTCAATTAAACCAACCTGCTTTTAGAAAAAAAATGTGTTGCATTATATATTGAACTCCCTTCGTATTTGTGAATGTATAGAGTACTGATTAGGTGGTAACATCCAACCCTCTATTGTGAATTGTAGACTCATCAGTATGAAAGAAAGAAACTGATATCATATGTGATATTTAATATGGAAAACAGTAAGTTTTTCTCAGACTCACTGTCTTTCATAAAGTGATCACAATTGTTAAAGTGTTAATGTATGATTCACAGTTAGCTCTCATCAGTCTAGACCATGAAATAAGTTGGGTGCATGCAGCATACCAATGGGACAGTCATGTAGAAATCCAGTTATTTCCTTGGTGGCTCATTTGATAATCTTAGCAATATCTTGTAAAAACCAGGGCCAGCCGTACCTTATGTGCTGAAGTGCTGCAGCACATTGTCTGTTTGAAAAATAAATTACTTTGATAATATTATCTACAATCAAATACAGTGCAATGAAAAAGATGCCAGCCAAAGAATAACAAATCATTCAACTCTCCTCACAACCACGAAAGTCGTGCGCTCCACGCCGGGTGCTGGCTGTGCAGATCACAGCTCAGCGTGGCTCAGCGAGAATTTCTAAGCCTCTTGCAACAAAGCAGGAACTCTTCCTTTTGTGCATGCATGCATAACTTCTTCGGTAGGCTGTGGAAAGAACAGCCAAGACATCACTTCACAGCGAATCTTCGTTCGACCACACAGAGGCAGCACTGATCACACCAGCATTTCGACCGAAATGAGAACGTGGGAGGTGACTCAGCGGTAGTATTTAAGAGTGGATCGCTCAAAGCAAACGGTAAACTAAATACTGTAGAGAAAGCCATCAGCTACAGGTCTTTTAATACTCCCAACTTGCCTATTCCATAGGCACATTTGTAAATCGATGAACCATAAAAAATGTACTTTTTATGTTGTCAAAATAAGGACATGATATTGTGATGTCCTTTAATTACAAATGTCTAGTTTATAAATTTCACTATGTAAACTCGTGTCCTCATCCTGAGGTGGTGCAGCTCTTTTCAGGCACACCCCCAATGTAGGTGAGCTGCATGTACCATTTCAACCACAGACCAGCCCTCCTGCCTTTCTTAAATTTCTGGCAGTACCGGGAATCGAACCAGGGCCCCCACACACGTCAGCTAATAACACTAACCGTTACACTACAGAGGGGGATATAAATTTCACTATAACAACATAACATGCAATTTTGCATTACGATGTTGCTGATTTTATTTCAATGATTTTTATAACGTTGCGAAGTTCTGTTTCTGCGTGCTCACAACAAGTGTTTCTGAGTTCATAAATGTTTTCCGATTGAAGGTATTATTGTGTGTTTAATTAGTTTTGTATGAGGAATGTATATATGTGTTGAGGTTGTTGGCATGTTTGTTCAGTATGAAATCTCAGTGGAGAGCCTCTTGAAAACCGCATATGTTTCTAAATATTTTTATTTTTGCACGGGGAATTGGTTACAGCACACAACTGATTTTCTGCACCAGACGCCACTGGTAAAAACCAGGATCTGATTTTACAAAAAGGTGCACATTGTAGTTGAGTAATAAGACCACGCTAAATAATTGAATAATTATGAAAATCTTATGGTTGAGTTTCAAGTATAGTAAGTTAACCAGTTTGGCTAGATTTCTATGCGATGTGCTAATCACAGAATGCTCATCCAGCACAATTTTATCATTAAAATTCACACCAAGATATCTTGCATACTTACCTATAACAAATATTCAAACAATATTATGAATATTTATATCTTGATTTGCGCTTATTCAGAAAGTTTACAGAAAGTTACCAAATGGATAACCAGAGAACTTTCGCATGCCGATATCATACACCATGGAGTGCCGAATGGACTTTCTTGTACCCTTCAAAAATCCGCTCCTGCCTGGTTCGAACCCATGATCATGCGATCTGAAGGTCAGCACTCTACCACTGATCCACAGAGATCAAAGTGAAAGAAACTGAATGGAAGTTGCAAACAGTGAACAACTTAAAAAATTATTTACAATCATCATCATCATCATCATTAGGATTTCCTTCCAGCAAGCCTGGCAGGAACTTTGTGAACGATATGCCTCCACTGAATTCTGTCCTGGTAAAGTCTTTCCCTCTCCACTGCATCCCTTGTTAGTCCTCTCCTCTTGAGTTCTTCATTAACCTGGTCTGTCCATCTCTTTCTAGGCTGTCCAATAGGTTTTCTTTCGGGCACCTCCATCTCCAGATACTGGCATGGAGTTCGAGTTGTGTGCATTCGCTTCACATGACCTAACCACTTCAATCTTGCAGCACCTATCCTTTCCTCCACGGTCAAGTTCACCTGCAGGTCTCTCCTTACATATTCATTCTTGACTTCGTTTTTTGTAGAGCTGACCTAAGGAACTTCATTTCACATGCTTGCATTTGACTCACTTCTCTCTTATTTTTGACACAGGACACCAGACCATACATCATGATTGGCAGAAGATAGGTATTATACATTGTCTGTTTAGCTCCTAGAGAGGCTCCCTTGTCCCATATTAGGTTTTGTACTTGGTGGAAGAAGCTGGATCCTTTTGGTCCTGTGTTTAATACTTCTAGTTTGGCACTTCCATCACATGATATGACACTACACAGATAATTGAAACATTTCACATTTTCAACCTTCTCTCCCTCCAATATGATGTTACAAGGCGTGGAAATCCTGCTCATCTGCAGTACCACTGACTTGCTCTTACTCACAGTCAACTTGAATTCTTTAAATTTTGTATTCCAGTAATCCAGTCTCCTCTGAACTTCCATTTCAGTCTCTCTCCCAAAGTGGCGATGTCATCAGCAAAAACAAAAGCATTGAGATCTTCAATTTCTACTTCCTTGATTTCTTTCATTATTGTGTCAATTTTTATTTTTATTTTTTTTGCTAGTGGCTTTACATCACACTGACACAGATAGATCTTATGGTGATGATAGGATAGGAAAGGCCTAGGAGTTGGAAAGAAGCGACTGTGGCCTTAATTAATGTACAGCCTCATTCTAACAGAATGCAACAAGGCATTGCATTGTTGCCACTGCTATTCATCTCTGTAATGGACAAAATCATAAAGAGAGTGAAACAACAGTGTGTCAGGACTGATTTCAAGGCACGGGCTTTTGCCTGGTATGAAAATGGGAAACCACAGAAAACCATATTCAGGGCTGCTGACAGTGGGATTCGAACCGACTATCTCCCGGATGCAAGCTCACAGCCGCGCGCCCCTAACCGCATGGCCAATTTGCCCAGTGTAATGAATAACGGGGAAAGCGAACTGCCCTGCTGAACACCTCTCTTTGTCTTAAACCATTTTGATCTTCTTTTTCTTTACAAGTCATGTTGAAATTTGTAATAATTTATAAATATTCAAAGAATCAAATAATAACTGCATGCATATGCATGACCACACTTGAGGACACTCAAAAGTAACAATGATGATGATATCTGTGTCGGTGCGACGTAAAGCCCCTAGCAAAAAAAAAAAAAACAATGATGATGATGATGATGATGATGAAGATGAAAATAAAAATAATTGCATGGCCTAAACTACCATGCGCAGGCATTTTGGTTTGGTGCTATCTAGACTAAAGTGTAAATGCTGTATACCCATTGTCAGAGTAGTGTCCAAATAGAGAGCAGATATTCAGATTGGTTTGTTACTTCTAAGGGAATGCAACAAGGCACTGCATTGTCGCCACTGCTATTCATCTCTGTAATAGACAAAATCATAATGAGAGTTAAACAACAGTGTGTCGGGACTAATTTCAAGGCACTGGCTTTCGCAGATGATGTGGTGATTTGGGGTTGCACAGAGGATGAAGTACAGCAGAAACTACATGCCTGGAACAACCAATTTAAGGATTTGGGCCTAAAAATTAGCCCTACAAAGACGGTAGCCATGAAGATTAGCAGGCAAAGAGGAAGTATGAATATTATGCTGGATGGAAAGAAGGTAGCAGAAGTTGATCAGTTCCAATACCCTGGCAGCATTGTAACTCGAGATGGCCGTTGCTGTGATGAAATCACCAATAGGATTCAAATAGTAGCTCATTTGTACCTCCTCTGGGACAGCCAAATTCCTTTAATATCTAAGAAAACTTTGTATCAGGCCTACTTTGTACCAATAACAACATACGGTCTGCAAACTTGCACCATCAACAGAAGGTATAACGGCAGACTCCAGGCTGCAGATGAAATTTCTAAGGTCAGTGCTGCAGAAAACCAGAAGATCGTGAAGACATCCAAGTGAAACCACTCATTGAAATTCTAGCAGCATCAAGATTGAGATGGTTTGGTCACTTGAAGAGGATGGATCTGAAGAGAGTAGCGCGAAAATTGTTGACAAAGATCTGGAGGGAAAGCGACCTAGGGGCAGACCAAGGACACAATGGATCTTCCAAATATGATCTGCAAGGAAGAGGAGTGGAATTATGTGAATTGATGAAGAAGAAGTGTACTTCCATGGACATAAGTGGATAGCGCTCTTGCACCGCACCCGGGAAACTGAAGACGGTTTGATGATGATGTCTAGACTGGACGTGTGCCAATTTTGACATTCTCTTTTACTCTACCAAATGACAGAGAAACAGATCTATGCAAAGCCATCTCTGTACAAGCCATGAAAGCCCTTGGAGGACTGGAAGTCTTCCACCGTCTTAACAACAACACTGTTTGAGACAAAGCAGTTTGCTTGACAGCCTTTGACCCCAAAATTTAACCAGGTACTCACTTTTGGTGTAGGCTAAGAGAAACCCAGGGTCATGTCCCACTCTAGAAGTGGAAATCTTGTTTCTTAAAGTTTTCGGATTCCTGACTGGAAATTAAACCCACATCCTTGCAGGTGAGCCAAGCACATGTTTACCGCCTGGATTAGGCAGCCCCCTTGTGTGATGTATGGCTGAGTTTAATGTAATTTTGTTGGGTAAACACCAAATGGATAACCAAAGAACTTTCACGTGCTAATATCATATGACTTGGAATGCCAAATGGACTTTCTTGCACCCTACAAAAATCTACTCCCGCTGGGTTCAAACCCGTGATCATATAATCTGAAGATTGGCTTTGTACCACTGATCCACAGAGTTAAAGTAAAAGAAAAGTGCAACCAGTGAACAAATTGATCACTTCCGAGTTTATGATTTCAGACACCTCAAGATTTCAGAAAAAAACTACAGTGTGCACAAGTGGCGGTTCATGCATGAAACATTTAACGTTATTTCATTCTGTAACTGATTACAGGAACAGATGGGCAAATGTAGTGAAGTCAAACTTATGTGGTGTGCTATTCAGTTACAACAGATCTTAGAGAATTAGAGTAGGCAAAGCTTTATCTGATCCTGTAATAATTGTTTTTGTTGCTATTTGCTTTACGTCGCACTGACACAGATAGGAAATGACAAAGGCATTCAGACCCTGGCTGCTGTCCAGCAAATACAATGTTTTCTCTTTAGTCTTCAGGCACTCAGACAGTGGCAGACGAGCCCTCAGTAGATCCCTAGACTTAGCAAGAGTGTGGGGTTCAGGAGGAGCCTGAAAGGACGATATTGGCTTGTCAGGTGAAGGAAGAGTGCAGGCGGGTGTAAGTGCTGCCCGGTGGAGCCCTCAACAACATTGCCAACCACTTTACAATGTACCTAGGCTTTTCCCACCACGTCTTACCTTAATTATTTTTGTTAGAGATTAATTCCAAAACATTTTACAAAACAATGAATTCCTTATACTGACTATTTAAACATTGTTATGCTTTGAAATTTGAGCAAGGAGAGAGAAATTCAGGCATGCATTGCCTTTTTTTTTTTTTGTGAATGTTGTTATCACTTGTAATTGTGATCAGTGAAACAGTGCAGTACCATAGTCGTGACTGCATTAGCTGTTAGCCAATTAATGAGTGTACATAAATGCCATTGTAGTGCAGTAAACTAATTAATTACTGTTGTAGTGCAAGCAGATGTCAACTCAGCCAATGTTATCGGCTTATTGTTATTGTTATTGTTATTGTTATTGTTATTGTTATTGTTATTGTTGTTATTATTATTTCCCCATTCCATAGATTGCATTATGCTCATTCTCAGTATGCTCTAACATAGCACTAACAATATTAATTTTAAAAATATGTAATCATATGCATTGCCTTTTGAGTTAGTTCTCTATTTTGTTAAAGGTTCTAGATGCACCTCCAAGAGAAAGGCCAGCTGATGGATGCTGTATCTATGGTCTCTTCCTTGAAGGAGCTCGCTGGAGTACTGAGTTAAGAGTACTTTCAGAATCCAGGCCAAAAGAACTGTACACTGGTGAGTGAAACATAAATGTAATAATAATATTATTGGTTTTACCGTATGTCCCACCAAGAACTTCCACGGTTTTCAAAGATACCGAGGTGCTGGAAGTCTGTTCTGCTGCAGTTCTTTTATGTGCCTGTAAATCTACCAGCATGGGGCTGATGTATTTGAGCACCTTCAAATACCACTGAACTGAGCTAGGATCGAACCTGCCAACTTGGGCTCAGAAAGTCAGTGTCTTAAACATCTGAGTCGCTCAGCATGGCAAATGGATAAATTAAATTACTTCAGGAAACTATTAAGCAGTCTTCTGAATTATGTCTGATTGTATAAAATGTTGTCAAATGTCTCTCGTAATGGTGTTCTCGATAAAATTACATTTTAAAAAATCCTATTTTCACATAGTAATCTAGAATAATTGAGGCAGTTATGAGAAAAAGTGCCCATAAGCAAATTTTATGTTTTGAGAAAACAATGAAAGAAGGTTTTATTTTTTATTTCATTGCAATTTGGATCCACTTTTATCTGTAATAATATAATGAGAGCTCCAGAATTTATCTAGAGAGAATCTTGAGCTCTAGTTGTAAAAATTACAATATTAAGTAATGATAATAAAAATAAATAATTAGTAATGGCATTTATAGAGGCTGAAGTGTCAGCACTGAGGCCTTCAGTTCAGAGAGTCCCGGGTTCGATTCCCAGCCGGGTTGGGGATTTTAATCATGTCTGATTAATTTTTCTGGCTCGGGGACTGGATGTTTGTGTTTGTCCCAACACTTTCCTCTTCATATTCAGACAACGCGCTACACTACCAACCACCACTGAAACATCCAAAGTGATTACATTCCTCCATATAAGGTTGGTTGTCAAGAAGGGCATCTGACCATAAGACAGGGCCAAATCTACATGTGTGACGCAGTTCACATCTGCGACCCCACAAATGTGGGGAAAAAGCGGTAAAAGAAATGTTGACATTTATAGATATTGAGAAGGCATATGCCAGCACCGCAGTGTAGTGGTAGCGTGCCTGCCCCTTACCCGGAGGCCCCAGGTTTGATTCCCAGCCAGGTCAGGGATTTTTACCTGGATCTGAGGGCTGGTTCCAGGTCCATTCAGCCTACGTGATTGCAATTGAGGAGCTATCTGATGGTGAGATGGCGGTGCCGGTCTAGAAAGCCAGGAATAACACCCAAGAGAATTTGTCATGCTGACCACGCAACACCTCATAATCTGCAGGCCTTCAGGCTGAGAAGTGGTTGCTTGGTAACCCATGGGCCTTCAGGGCTGTTGTGCCATGGGAGGGGGATAAGGCATCTGACAGTACACAACGGCAACTGTCCCCTTGTGGGTGGGGGCGGCAGAATAACACCAATGGTATCCCCTGCCTGTTGTAAGAGGCGACTAAAGGTGGCCCTGGGGGCTGTAAACTTTGGAGCATGGGTTGGTGACCACGGGGACCTTAGCTGAGTCCTTGGATTGCTTCCACTTACTTGTGCCAGACTCCTCACTTTAATCTATCCTATCCGACTTTCCTTGGTCAACTCTTGTTCTTTTCTGACCCTGACGCTATTCGGTTTGCGAGGGCTAGGGAGTCTTTCATTTTCACGCCCTTCATGGACCTTATCTTCCTTTGGCCGATATCTTCATTTTTTGAAGTGTCGGATCCCTTCCATTCTTTCTCTCTGATTAGTGTTATATAGAGGATGGTTGCCTAGTTGTACTTCCTCTTAAAACAATAATCACCAACACCACCACCACCACGGCAACTGGTCTTGAATACATTGATAAAATAGAAGGTAGACGGAGCATAAGTACAAATGATCAAAGCCATGTATGAAAAGTGTGTAAGTGATGTGAAGACTAAGGACAAACAAACTGGTTAACAAACTGATTCGATGTAGAAAAAGGACTTTGACAAGGAACTTCATTATCCCCTCTACTCTTCATCAGTCATGGATAAAATCCACAAGAGTGTACAACAAAAAAATGAGAAGCAAAGAGTCAAAGGCCTTACTCCTTGCACATGACATAATAATATGTAGAGAAGATGAAATGGAAGTACAAGAACAATGCAAGAATCAGGAGATAGAGGAATATGAAATGAAAATAAGTGTGGAGTAGAGTAAGACAGTAGTGATGACGAGGGGTAATAGAGAAGGCAGAGGGAATATTGAAGTAAATGGGAGACCATTAGTTGTGAAAAGAAATTAGAAAGAGAATCCAGCAAACCATTGGGTTTTACTAATGTGTGAGAGGTATAGTCTGGAACCTGGATGTCCCAGAGAAATGCAAGAAAATTCTGTACTCAGTGTATTAGACACCAGTTTTGACATATGCAGCAGTCTCATGGATAACAACAAAACATGATGAAAGCAAAATCCAATCAGTTGATATGAAATTCCTTAGATGAATAATTGGGAAGTTATGATGGGAGAAGATCAGAAACATAGAAATTACAGAGGGAATTGGATTCTCTAAACTGCAAGACAAGATAGAGACCAGTAAAGTGAAATGGCATTGGCACATGATGAGAATGGAAGAAGATAGAGTTCCAAAGCAAGTATTTACAAAGAAAATAATAGGAGGACAATTGGGGAGACTGAGAAAGAGGGGGATGTGTATAGCCAAGGAGGGTATAGAGAAGTGAGGAATAAAAGTAGAAGAATATTACAGGAAGGAAGGGAGTGGTGGAGAGATAGTCAACTGTGGAGGTCCTTCATTCACAACCTGTCCCAGATGACTGGAAATGGGAAATGAAGAAATAGAAGAAGAAAAATAAATACCGACTCTGAAATGTTATTTAATTGCGCTGGTACAGGATGTGTTCAAAATGTTTACAATCAAGTGTCACACATTAGTCAAGTTTTTGAAGACTACTGAAGATGTTAATGAACTAAAAATGACTATACCATATTTACCTGCATAATTTTCAAGTTTGCATAATTTTTGCACCCCCAATTTTGATGAGTTATTATTAGGATTTTTATTTTGCCCACATAATTTTCACTGTAATAAACTGTAGGCTAATCAGCATTTTTTCTTTACGCCACACAGATACAGATAGTTCTTATGGCAACGATGGGATAGGAAAGGCCTAGGAATGGGAAGGAAGCGGCCTTGACCTTAATTAAGGTACAGCGCCAGCATTTGCCTGGTGTGAAAATGGGAAACCATGGAAAACCATCTTCAAGGCTGCCGACAGTGGGATTCAAACCCACTATCTCCCGGATGCAGGCTCACAGCTGTGCACTCCTAACCACACAGCCAACTCACCCAGTTATCCACATCTTAGCTCGAGTGCTGAAGGCAATGATGTTACCCTCTGATGTGTCTGCCAGCTGTAGTTTAGTCTGATTTTGAGTGAAACTGCATTCCAATCCCCATTCTTGGAGTTATACTTTGGCCTGCACTTTGTGATAAGTAGTTCTGTTTTTGGAGTACAGTAAGCTTGTGAAAGCTTGTGGGTAACTACCACAGATACACGGTGTAATTTGTTCTGTGTAGTAGTGTGTTAAGAAACAGTATCACAAGTTTTCGTAAGTAGGTAGCTCACAGTAAAGTGTCCTTTAGTGTGCTAAGTGCCGGTATTACAGTTCATCAGTTAGCATGGGAAAGTATAACAACTATACAGCCAAATATAAACGAAAAGTGATAAAATACGCTGAGGCTAATAGCAACCATGGTGCAGAGCGAAATTTTCCATCTCAGAGGCACATGTTCGCTACTGGAGAAAGAAGGAGGATCTACGTAATGCTAAGAAAAATATGCGATCCTTCAGAGGTCCAAAGTATAGAAAATATTCTAAGATAGATAATGAACTCTTAATGTACTTCAATGAATTAAGAAATAATGGAATTGGGGTATCCCATGAAATGCTTCAATTTCGTGCATGTGAAATTGCAGCACAGAGAAATGTACCCAGAGCAGATTTCAAAGCACACTGATGGATGAGGTGAAATAACATTGTACTATGAAGAAGAACATCTCTGTGTCAAAAGCTGCACAGACATCACACAGAAAATGTTACTGAATTTCACCACTACTTAATTAGACTGCAGGAACACAATTTGTATTTATTGTCACAAATTGGCAATGCAGATGAAATGCCAGCGTTTTCTGACATGCCAAGGAATACAACATTACAAGAGAAAGGAACTTTAAGTGTATTAGTAAAGATATCAGGCACTGGAAAACAATAATGCACTGTCATGATTGCAATTACCGCAGATGAAAGAAAACTTCAATCAAATCAAAATCTCTTTATTTGCAAATGAGATGTCTACCTTGATGGCAAATGGTACTCTAAAATACATTATTGTCAAGCACTAAATTTTAAATTAACAAGAAAAGAAGACATTTTCCTAGAATAGAATATTATACAATTTACGCTAACAATTTTTTCTATTAAACACACAGCTCATCCTTAATAAATTTATTTGTTTACAAAATTCTACTTATAATATCTCCTGCACTTACATAGTCAACTCATATACAGTATGTGGAATTACTTCAAATAATACTATACAGCTGGTATCAGATTAAAATATACATTGCATTCATTTATTTATTTATTTATTTTATTTTTTTTACCCATTCAGGCTATCTCTTTCTACTAGATGCTGAGCAACTTCAATGCGGTATGCAAATCCACCCAGACCTTTGAACATCCACTAAACAGACCTGTTGCTCAAACAGAGTTTCAGCAATGTTCATCGGAGACTACACTCTGGGGATTGTAGCACCTGTAGAAGAAATCGTACATGGTTCTTGTTTGTGGTGATAGTTCTTGCGTGCCCTGTTGTTGTCTTTCATTGATATTAGACTGATCCTGTATGAGAGAACGTGTCACCAATAGTTAACATTGTTCTGTTATTTGGTGCCTCCTTATTGAATCGCTCCTTGTACTGTTCTTTAATGTGAGGTAAACTCGGCCCAGTCTGATGCCCCGTTCCATATGACTGAAAGTAATGTTCCATGATAAACACCTTTTCTGTTGTAAGAACCATAATTTATGGAAATGAATACAACACTGAATTCACAATATGTCGAACTATTATAAAGGTTACAATAAAATTTGTAGCTAGGGAAATGTGGACAGCAGATGAGCAATGATTTCAGTGTTGTTTGTTTTGCTGCATACCATGTGAAGCTAATCAAATCAGCAGGTAATTGATTTCAAATTTATAGGTATGTCATGGTCTTTTTTTTTCTATTGGCTTTACGTTGCACCGACACAGATAGGTCTTATGGCGACGATGGGACAGGAAAGGGCAAGGACTGGGAAGGAAGCTGCCATGGCCTTAAATAAGGTACAGCCCCAGCATTTGCCCGGTGTGAAAATGGGAAACCATGGAAAACCATCTTCAGGGCTGCCAACAGTGGGGTTCGAAACTACTATCTCCCGAATACTGGATACAGGCCGCACTTAAGCGACTGCAGCTATCGAGCTCGGTATGTCATGGTCTGGCAGAAACCTATTCAGAAAACAAAATCTTTAGGACTCATTGCCTCATGGCCTCATTGGACCACATTTTTTTAGGTTTCCAACCATGTTTACATATCCTTGCCCATGTGTCCTTCATTCTATTAATATGAGCATTTATTCTGTCCTCTGACCAGGGAAGTCATTTCACTGGTTTGACCTCATCTTCAGGTACCCCCCAATCCTGGATTTTTTGTTTAAAGATGCGTCTTTCTAAGACATCTTGCTCCATTATCCCGCTCAGCCTCAGATGGCTTGGTGCCATGTAGGTTTTCCTTTGAGATCCCAAACTTGTGTTAGGATCTGTTTTGTCAGCCTGCTGTCTGACATATGGAACACATGACAGAAGAAAGTCAACCTCCTTTTCCTGATGACATCTGCTACATTGCCCACTTTATAATGCACTTCTTAATTTTTTCTGAGCTTCCATGTTTCTTCCTTTTTAATGCGTCAGAAGATCTTTCTCCCTGACCTTCATTCTAGTTTCTCCAGTTCTCATTTTGAGGTTTTATTTCTCAAGCTCAGTGTTTCTGAAGCATATAAAACTTCTGGTCTTACAACTGCCTGATAGTGTCAGATCTTAGCTCCCCATGATAGTGCTCTCTCATTGAATATCTCAAGAGTGTTCATGTAGGCTGCCTTCATTTTAATTAATTTTGCCTCCACACCCTGTTTTTCATTATTCCCCATATCTAGCCTTTCTCCTGATCTATTTTCCTTCAGGGCTCACAACCTTGGTTGCAGAATATCTTGTTAGTCGAGTTATTGGGCTAGCCGCCATACCAATCTGTTTTGGTTTCTAAGCATGGCAGCAAAATATACCAATGTATTTTTCCATTTAAACATTTTAGACTTCAGACTGCCAATATGTTGGCTGTCTGCTTCATCAAAATAACAGTGTTTCATCCTGTGGTCAAATGTATTGAAGACAAGTGATGTTTAGGCCAAAGATGCATTAAAGATGTTTCAATGCACTGCGCTAACAAATGTACATAGAAACAAGTACAAGTAGATGCAATAAAATGAAATTGGTAAAATAGTGGCTATAGCCACTGACTGATTGAAATTTCTGATATTCTTGTACTGGATTGGTCTCTAATTTGTGAGCTAAATAGTCAAAATTCCAACTTGCGTTATTTTGCTATAATAGGTTTCTACAGAGCTCTCTGCTCAGCTGAGTAGTGCAGGCTGTAAAGCACTGGCCTTCTGAGCCCATCTTGGCAGGTTCAATCCTGGCTTAGTCCAGTTACATCAGCCTCATGTTGGTAGATTTACTGGCACCTAAAAGAACTCCTGCAGGACAAAATTCCAGCACCTGGCATCTCTGGAAATATAAAAATGTTGTTAGTGGGACATAAAACCAATAACTTTTTTTAAATATGTAGTCTGAGTTTTATGGTGTTAATAAATAATCAGAACATTTTAAGAGATAATTTTACCAGAGAATAAGTTTATTTTTTCAAGACACTTCAATATGGTTATATTTTAGCAGAAATTGAACATCAACAGTGAATGGTGCACTTTACATAGATTTACAAGTTCACAATCATTTTAATGAAACAGTATTTCTTACATAGATCTGCAGGTTATGGTATGTGAAAATAGAGATAATTTTTCACATACAATTACATACCGTTATAGGTCATTTAGTGTTATTTAGTACTTGTCTTGAATGGATCAACACTCATTTTAAAAATTTGTCGTCTTCCATAGTTTCTCATCAGGCTATACCTTAATTAAGGCCATGGTTACTTCATTTCCAGTTCTAGCCCTTTCTTATCCCATCATCACCATAAGACCAGTCTATGTATTGATATTTAAAAAATAGCAGAGTGTGTTTTATGTTTTAGTGCACATTCTGGATGAACTCCCATTTGTATTCAAAAATCAAATCAAAATCTTTATTTGCAAATGAGGTGTCTACCTCGGTGGCAAATGGAACACTAAAATACATTATTGTTAAGCACTAAATTTTAAATTAACAAGAGAAGAAGAAAGTTTTTCTAGAATACAACAATATACAATTTATGCTAACAATTTTTTCTATTAAACAAACAGATCATCCTTAATAAATTTATATTGTTTACAAAATTCTACTTATAATATCTCCTATACTTACAAACATAGTCAACTCATATACAGTATGTGGAATTACTTCAAATAATACTATGCAACTGGTATAAGATTAAAATTTACATTGCATTTATTTACTTATTTATTTTCTTTTTACCCATTTTGGAACCTAAGTAGCATAACGACCTGCTGCATCTTAACCAGAGCCCCTTTTGCCACCACTTTTCAGAGTTCAGAGTTTTGAGGACTGTCGTCACTGATAATTCCTTTTAATCCACCTTGGCTGTCAAACCGACAATATATTTCTTCATCCATGTATTTAAAGAGATCACATACATGATTTAACCCATTAACACTCAGATTTTTTGGTTAAAAAGGTATCTATATTCAATATTTCATGACTATTGTTGTAGGAAGATATTAGGCTAACCTTTCTTTAAATCATTATGAAGAAAACTATTGAGATATCTCAACACTTGAAATTATAAGCAAAGTTTTCTCATGTCCTGTAAAGAAGTGTTTTGCATGTTCCTATAAATTAGAGCATTGATTTCTGTGATTTTTGTTTTTGACTTCCAGACTGCTAGAATACTGCAGACAATGCCTCTAGTTTGTTGTACACCCATTGTTTGCTTTTATTTGCAGCACTGTTGTTGAGTAATTGGTGATGTAGAGTGTCTTCAAATGAGGACACTGGGTATTCGGGCAATCTCAAGCATTGTTGACCACTTACTTATGCTGCATTTGTGAATTACTGTAGTTACCACTCACTCTGTACACTGTATGAGGTCCCTTTGACTATCTTGGCTAGTAATACTGTGAATTATACCGGTATTTCAATTTTATATTCTGCATTTTGCTCCTTCTACAGAAACATGTGGTGAAACAGAAGAGTTTGCTCAAAGTCCTTTAGCTAGTAATATTGGTAAATCAAGAAAATGACCCCTTACTGAGGAGAAAGCAGACTGGAAGAAAGAATATACCTAATATACAAAAATGCTGGGTAAGAAAAAATACTGAGGTGAAACTGGAGAGAATGAAGTAGGAACTCCAATCTCTCTCACCGAAAGAAATCTTTGAAAATTGTTTTCATGAAGAGATACTTAAACTGTCCCGATATCTTGTAAGTAAAAGAATATCCCAGATATTACCTTCATCCTTCATGAAAGGGTTTTGTACAGTTTTTTAGTTTTACTGGATGCCACAGATTACCTTCAGAAAGAGTGTATTGGTCTAAAGACAAAGATTGAGGTGTAGTAATTGTCAAGGAAGCAATGCTAAGAAATAAATATCTGAAGTTGAAGAGACTAATTCATTTTGGCAATAATGATCCTGTCAATAAAAGCAAGTGACAATAGCTTCAAGATATGGCTTCTGATCGATATGATGAATGCAGCCTTTCAACAGTTCGGAGTGTTTGAAGAATGTCTGGCGGTGGATGAAATTATAGTGAAATACTGTGGACATAGTAACCTGAAACAGTTCATTAAAGGCAAGCCTATTAGATTCGGGTACAAGTTATGGGCCCTGTGTAGATCTAGTGTGCACTGTTTAAATTTCAATCTGTTTTATGGAAAGAATCAGGCTGAGGGTGAAAGACTGGATATGTTACTGAGGTCCCGTGTTTTTCTGAACACGATAGAGTATGTGAACAATCCTAGGAGTCACATAGTGTTCTTTGACAACAAATTTTTCACTAACAGAGACCTTCTGATTCATCTCTGATGTTTATATATAGAGGGAAAGGTATTGTAAGGGAGAATCAAAATCAAAAATCAAAATCTCTTTATTTGCAAATGAGGTGTCTACCTCGGTGGCAAATGGTACACTAAAATACATTATTGTCAAGCACTAAATATTAAATTAACAAGAGAAAAAAAATTTCCTATAATACAATATTATACAATTTACGCTAACAATGTTTTCTATTAAACACACAGCTCATCCTTAATAAATTTATATTGTTTACAAAATTCTACTTATAATATCTCCTGTACTACTTACAAATATAGTCAACTGATATACAGTATGTGGAATTACTTCAAATGATAGTATACAACTGGTATAAGATTAATATTTACATTGCATTTATTTATTTACTTTTTTTTTACCCGTTCTGGATCCTAAGTAGCATAACGACCTGCTGCGTCTTAACCAGAGCCCCTTTTGCCACCACTTTTCAGAGTTCCTGAAGGGCCTTCACAGCTACCGTAGTGGTCCCAGGGCCCTCGAAGTCCCCACTGTACTTCACCCCTACAGGCAGTCCCCTACTTTGGCTGTCCAAACTCCTTAGACCAGGGGATGGAATTAATTTATTCACACACATTTTTTTAAATTTTATTTACAATAACCTGCACTGGTCGAATGCCCTCTAACACTTCATTTATTTTCTCTGTTGCTGTTTATTCTCTTCTTGAATATCTGTACAGATTTTGGAAAAGGATCAAACACTACCCCTGGTAAACTGTTCCACTCCTTCACACCCTTCCCAATGAATGAAAATTTACCCCAATCGCTTCTGCTAAAATTCCTTCTAATTTTACATTTGTGGTCAGTCCTGCCGATATAATTATTTTCCAACTGAAGCCTCTCACGGATATCTCCCCATGCTTCTTCTCCTGTATAGGCTCTATATAATCCTATAAGTCTAGTTTTCTCCCTTCTCTTACTTAAAGTTTCCCACCCAAGTTCCTTTAACATTTCTGATACACTACTCTTTCTCCTGAAATCCCCTGTTACAAATCTTGCTGCTTTCCTCTGCACACTATCTATTTCTTTTATTAGGTATTCTTGGTGAGGATTCCAAACACTGTTTGCATATTCCAATAATGGACGAACCATACTCAAGTAACTTTTTTCTTTTAATTCTTTGTTGCATCCTTTAAGTAGCCTCATTATGACATGTAACGATCTGTATGCTTTCCCAACAATGTCATCAATATGACCCTTCCAGTGCAAATTACTTTCAAATCTCACACCTAAGTATTTGCACTTGCCATCTTTTGGGATAACTACCTCATCCAAAGTATATTCAAATTCAGTTTTAAAGCTCCTGTTTGTAAAAGTTGTAACAGTTGATTTGCCTCCATTAACCTTCATATTATTTTCTTCAACCCATTGTTGGATACTTTCAAGGTCCCTTTGTAATTCTGAACAATCCTCAATGTTGTTTATTTCCCTATAAACAATTATGTCATCTGTATACAATCTTATTTTTGATGTTATATTGTTCCCTAAATCATTTGCGTATATTAAGAAAAGTAACGGACCGATTATACTACCCTGTGCAATTCCCTTCCAAACTTTCTCTTCCTGAGATACATTATTTCCTACTTTGACTTTCTGAACCCTTGAATTTAGAAATGTTTTTATCCAACGTGTAACCCTTACGTCCAATCCTATTCCCTCCAATTTCTTTAATAACATTCCATGTTCCACTCTATCAAAGGCTTTGGAAAGATCTATGGCTATGCAATCTAACTGACCTCCTGAATCCAACTGATCTGATATGTCCTGCTGAAATCCCACCAGTTGTGCCTCACAAGAAAATGTCTTTCTAAATCCATACTGGCTCCTCATGAACCAATTTTTATCATCAGGTAATAGGTGTCTGTCCTTTGAAATGAGTAAGGAGCAGAAGAAAAACCTAGAACCTATTGCCAAAATTGCAATGTGACACTCTGCATACAATGTTTCAATGTGTACCAAAAGGAGTTGATGTATTGTATATGACTGCTGTCATGTAAGACAATAGAGCTTGGAGACTTGATATATTTAACGCCCAACTTTCTCATAAGAGGATGGGTATTATCTGCTTAACTATGACAATTATCCTAAACGTTTCCTAATAGATGATATGTCTTAACACTTTTAAACATTTCTGATTACAAATCTCTTTTTAAAAAAATATAATAATTTGGGCATTAATGGCTTAACAGTTTACGCTTTCACAACCAGCATTTCAATTAATATAAAAGAAATTCTTTTCCATACTTGTAGGTCATAGTCTTATTTCTATAGACACATGGATTTCTAAGATACACCCATACAATACGACTTTAGAGGAAGTCTACAACATTAGCCATTCTTGGATGCTTATTACACACACGTTACCAATATACAAGTCAGAACATGAAAATACAGGACAAACCCTCAAGTTACATAACAGCACTAGTAACTCCCAGTTGACTGCCAAGCAAGACGTATGTTCCAGATGTTTCAGGACAACAGCTGGAGGGAGGAGGGGCTATTCAAGGCAAGGCACAGTGACCATTGTCATAGTTGATTTTAACTGTCTTGGGAGCTGATTTCCTCAGATCAAGTATGGGTACATCAGTCAACTTGACAGCATGTGGAACACCGTAAGTCTACGTCACTCATGATTAGCACTGCTACATGAGAAATACCATGATTCTTGCGTTCGTAGTGATAAGTACCATTATGAGGGGCTGTTGACCTGCATTTTAGACCCCTTTAGACAACAAGCATCATAAATTCAGGATTGTGCTTTGAAAGCAGCCCCTTGGTCAATATATTTATTGGTTTAAGATAGTTTCTGGGAAGGTGAGGCATTGCGGGTCAAATCCACTGATTGTTTTAAGTTCATAATCATTGTTGATTGTTTTTTTTTTTTTTTTTAACTATTCAGTGGATTAATTTTGGAATATTATTTTTAACTTTCAATATTGCAAGTTGGATCTGCTGATTATTTTAAATTCATGTTTATCCATTCATTCTTCATCACAACGTTTCGAATTCTGGTCAGTGGATGAGTTTTGGACTTTTAAATTGTCATTACATTTTGTCTCATTCTGTACCATTAGGGGCCAATGACCTTTAAACAACAAGCATTATCATCAACAAAGTACACCTCAATGTCTTCAAACATCAACAACACTGTTTAATCCAGAAGAAGAACAAAATAATTTAACAGACTGGAAGTTTCACATCTAAGATACCAAAACATTTGGTGAAGGTGATGATAGTTATCGTTTTAGTCCAAACTTCAAGATCATTGATCTCATGATAATTATAGTACGCAAACCTTTTCTTGATACCTGAGCTCCCTAGTGCTGAATCGGATCTGGGTATCAAGAAAAGGTTCACGTACTATAGCTGTCCATCATATATCATTATTTAGCTACACCATAGCAATCATGTAGACAAATATGATCAAAACATGTATAAATTCTTTATAGAGAAGATCCACTACCTACAAACAGAATCTGTAAAACAAGTTGCACATATAAAAAATTTAAGCTATCAAATTATATTACTGTATATTATATTCTAAGATATCAACTCAAAATTTAAGGCCTTCCATGAAGTTCCACTGCCTGTCATCACTGTTAAAACATAATTCTTTGAATCATCAGTCCATAGACTGGTTTCATGCAGCCCTCCATGTCACCCTATTATGTGCTGACCTGTCCATTGCTACATAACTACTACAGCCTACATCTACTCTAATCAGTTTGTCATATTCATACCTTGGTCTACCCCTGCCATTCTTACTGCCTACACTTAACTCATAAACTAACTGAACAAGTCCCGGGTGTCTTAAGATGTGTCCTATCATTCTATCCATTCTTCTCTTCAAATTTTGCCAAATAGTTCTCCTCTCACTAATATATGAATTAATCTTGGCATTGTTCCATGTAACTTTCTTTCATACCCCTCAGTTGGCCAACCAGATCCATGTTATGAACAAAATATTATCTTTAACAAACCACATTCTTATGATTCAAGCAGTAAGATGTTCCCCGATGAGATAAATCACAACATTTATTACATCTTTAGGATATTATGAGATGTCAAATGAACATAATTTTAATATGGAAAATTTGAATTGTAACTACTGCTATTTATGGAATAAACCATTATATTTTTATTTCATGTTCCATTATATTTTAAGACTGAGTTTTATAATTTATTCTTTTTTTTTTTTACGTCAGATCGATAAGATAGGTCTTATGGTGACGATGGGATAGGAAAGCCCCAGCATTTTCCTGGTGTGAAAATGGGAAATTGCAGAACATAATTGTTTTAAGGAACACAATATGTGAATATATTTGTCAATTTTAGATTATGTGGCTGAAGGTAACCTAGGTTCAGGTTGAAACTAGCCCCATAAAATGTGATGTTTACATAGTTACATTAATAAAATGTATTTATTAGGTGGATTTTATTTTTCTTCTAATTGCTCCTCTCACTAATTTGATTCAGTATTTCTTCATTCGTGATTTGATCTACCCATCTCAGCTTCAGCTTCTTCTCTAACACCACATTTGAACAGCTTCTGTTCTCTTACTTTCTGAACTATTTATCGTCCATGTTTCATTTCCATACAATGCCACTCTCCAGATGAAAGTCTTCAAAAATATCAAAATATCAATGTTTGAAGTGAGCAAATTTCTTTTCTTAAGAAAGGCCTTCCTTGCTTGTGCTAGTATGCATTTTATGCCCTTGTTACTTCTGCCATTGTTAGTTATTCTACTAACCAAGTAACAATATTAGTCAACTTTCTTTAAAACTTAATTTCGTAATGTAATCTAATATTTCCTGCATCACCTGATTTTGTTTGACTGCATTCCATTACTTTTGTTTTGGATTTATTTATTTTTATCTTGTACTCCTTCTCCAAGACTGTGCCCAAACCAATGAGCAATTTCTCCAGATCTTCTGCAGTCTCATATAAAATAACAATCATCATCATCAATTTACAGTTTTCTGGGTACTGTTGGTGAGCCTCTTCCACTCTGTCCTATTGAGATATGTTCTGTTGTGAATGACGTCCTCCAGTGTCCTTCCCCGATCAGCAATGTCTATCTTTACGATGTCCATCCAGTGAGTTCTTGGTCTTCCCACCATCCATTTTCCTGCCACATGTCTCTCCAAGTTAACATAAACTGTCCTTGTTGGCACCATCCTCATTATATGCCTGAACCACCTCAGTCTGGACATGCTGACGTGATCAAAGTGAGGGTGCAGGTTTCGATACAATAGGTATGATGTACTGATTGAACATCATCAGCTTTGATTTTGTTTAGGATACCAGAGGAGTGTTTGTACTTGCTGGTAGAGGTGAGATCTCTTCTAGACTGTATTTGCTACCTCCTTTGTGGCAAATCCCCCAAGTTTTGATTACCTCTCCTTTGATTGTGATTTCCTAATGGAAATTCTAAATTCCCATGAAGGGAATTAGATATTTTTCCACCAATAGAGCATATCAAAAATCAGATCAAAAATCAGATGTAAGGCTTTTCAGGCGTTTTCTCTATTTACCACTCTAATGAGTCTAGTGTCAGACCTAAGACAAAACGCTGGTTAATAGAGCAAATGCCTGAAAAGCCTTACATCTGACTTTTGATCTGATTTTTGTGATTTCCTTTCTAAATTCCTCCTTCAGTTTCTTTACCACCTGTTCTATATAAACATTGAAAAGGAGAAGGGAAAAACTGCAGCCTTGTATTGCTGCTTTCTGGATTGCCAATTATTTTTCATAACTTTTCATTCTTATCACTGCAGACTTATTTTTGTAAAGATCGTAGATAATTATTATTGATTTAAGTCCACTAAGGAGCGCTGATGACTAGTTCTTCCTCGATGCTCTTCTTCGTTCCCAATATCTCTTGAGCCCTGCTGATAATTTCTCCCTTCTCTCCTGTGAAAGGGGCTTCCAACTTCTAGGAACTCTAGGTGGTGGGGTCCAAGACTGTACCATAGTACAAAATTTGGAACGATCTTCTATATCAATGTCTGAAATCCCAGCCGAATCCAAGTCCCTCTGTACTTCATTAAGCCACAAGCTTCCAGTCTTGTAGCTTTTAACCAAAGAAAAGATCTTCTTGGTAAGCCTGTTGCTGTCCATTCATTGTAGGTGTCCGTATAACTTAAGCCTCCTACGTCGTATGCTGGTATTGGCTGATTCTAACTGTCGATACAGCCCAGAGTTCGATTTAAGTCTGTAGGTTCCATCTGGGAGCAATCTCGGTCCATGAATTTTCCTGAGGATACGTCTTTCGGCTTTCTCTAGATCATCCATGGTGCCTTTTTTGTTCATCAGGAGGGTCTCTGAGGCGTACAAAAACTGTGGTCTGACAACAGTTTTGTAATGACAGATCTTAGCATTTTTCGAAATGCACCTCTTATTATAATGGTTGTGGGATAGTTGGTACGCTGCATTGAGTTTGTTACACCTTTCTAGGATGGATGTACCGTCTCTACCATTGGGGTGGACCCATTCACCAAGATAGCGTAAGCGATTGACTTTCCCAATCGTTCCATGTATGATCGTCAAAGGGGGGTTTCCGGGATGCCGAGTCTCAAAATACTTAGTTTTGTCGTATGATATGTGTAAACCTGCCCTCACCGCTATCTCGTGCAGGGCTTCAATAGCAATGACAGCATCCTTAGAGTTGTTGGTTAGGATTGCAATGTCATCTGCGAATGCTAGGCATCTGATCTCAATCTTTCGGGTCCTGGCTCCAATGGTAAATGGTTTGATTTCTAGATTCCTTAGTGTACATTCCCAGTTCTTGATGACTTTATCAAGCACTAGATTAAACAGAATGGGTGAGAGCCCATCACCCTGTCGTACTCCAGTTTTTATCTTGAAACTCCGAGATAGTTCTCCCTTAAACTTCACCTTAGATGTTGTATCCGTAAGATTCTGTTGGATGAGGGTGTGTGTGTTGTAATCAACACCTCATTCTTGCAGTACGGAGAAGAGTGTCTGGCGGTCGATGGAATCATAAGCTTTTTTAAAGTCGATGAAAACCACAGCGATGTTCATACTCCTTACTTGTTTTAGTTGGAGAATGGTTTTTAGGTTGAAGATCTGCTCGGTACAGGACCGTCCCCGCCAAAATCCTCCTTGATATTCACCAATCGTTCGATCACATTGGCTTTCTACATTGTCCAGTAAAATCCTTGACAGCACTTTGTATGCTACTGACAGCAGAGATATCCCTCGGTAGTTGTTGACATCACTGCGGTCACCTTTTTTATGTAAAGGGTGTATGATAGCTGATTTCCAGTCATCAGGGATCCTGCCAGTCTCCCAGCAGTCGATCAAGATCTGATGAATGGCCTCTGTGATCGTATTTCCACCTGCTTTTAGAGCTTCCGCAATGATGCCATCTTCCCCGGGTGCCTTGCAGTTCTTAAGATGTCCGATGGCATTAGCAACTTGCTGCTTTGTTGGTGGGTTAGATGGGAGGTGTATCTCTGGAGGGTCTTCAACAGGTAATCTTTCCGTGGGCTCTTCGCAATTGAGCAGCTGCTCAAAGTAGTTTGCCAAAAGTTCCACGTTCCGGCGGTTACAGGTGACCAACTCCCCGTCCGTATTCTTAAAGTGAAGACATTGTGGTTTATAACCCGAGAGTTCCTCTTTGAAGGCCCGATAAAAGTTTCTGGTGTTGTACATTTTGAATTCTTCATCTAACTTCTCCAGTCTTGACCGATCGTAAGATCTTTTCACACGTCTGATGGTCTTACTCGACAGTTTCCGCATCATTCTGAAATTTTCCCAGTCTTTCTTTTGTTTAGTCGAGTACCACTTCGTCCACGCTGCGGCGCGCTCATCAACTGCAAGATCGCACTCAGTATTGCACCATCTATGTCGTCTCTTCCTTCGAGGTTGTCCGAGGTTATTGGTCGTTTTGCATATGGTGGAGTTCAGTTGGTTCCAGTCTTTCATATCTTTCTGCAAGATGTCAGTTGCAAAACGTTCTTTATTCTCCGACAGGAATTGGGGATCAATCCTTAGTGGAACTGTGGTAGAAGGTATATTTCGTTTGGGCAGTAATCTGGTCTTTATTTGTGCGAAGAAATGATCAGAATCAACATTCCAACCTTTACAAACTCTGACATTCATGATCTCTTACCTGCATTTTACACTGATTGCAACATGATCGATTTGAAATGATCCTATAGCTGCGTTCGGTGATTGCTAGGTGGTCTGGTATTTTGGCTTTCTGGGGAAAACTGTGGACATGATCTTCAACTGATATAATCTACACAGTTCAATTAAGCACTTGCCGTTGGTGTTTGTTCATCTATGTGCTGTGTAAGGCCCCGGTATATCTTGGTACTGTCGTTCTTTTCCCAGTTGAGCATTGAAGTCACCTACGAGTATTTTGACATGGTGACCAGGGATCTTACCGATCTCGTCTTCTAGCATCTGCCAGAAACTTTGGGCCTTTTCAGAGTTCTTCTTATTGTCATCATTAACTGGAGCATGTGCATTTACAATAGAGTATCCCTTGTTGCCACATCTTAGAGATAACACAGAGATGCGTTCGCTAGCTGATGTAAATCCAATGACAGAATCCATTATATCACGTCGTACTAAAAAAGCTGTACCAAAAACGCTGGAGCCATGTGTGTTCTTAGACGCTGGTTTCCCCTTGATTACTCTATAACCTTCTGACTCAAAAGCTACATCATCAGTAAATCGGGTTTCTTGGACTGCTCTTATTGCAATTTTGCGCTTATGCAGGATGTCGGTCAATTGCTTGAGTTTTTCGGTCTTACAGAGGGTTTGAATATTGATGGTTCCAAAGTGTGTGACAGTTTTGCGTCTCAATAGGTTGGTGATATTGGGGAACTCCGACATTCCCCGCACGATGAGGTCAGGCTCCCCAGAATCCGAAGGCCTGAATGCACCACCATTGGTGACGGGAGATTGGATACTCCCTGGGGTAGTGACATCTGCGTCGTTGTTTATCATCGTATGCGAACTAGTAAAGAAATTTACTAGGGGTGAAGACTAAACGCCTTCAGGGTTGGCCACTCCGAATCTTATTCAGGAGTGTTGATTACAATGGGGTCGCCACTCCCAAAGGCATTTTAGAGCTACTGCCAGCAATTATTTAGGCCGCCCCTCACATGGGGAACAGACGCCCTTGCAGCCGCCCCTGTCATGGGAAACAGACGCTGCTGATGCCAAGCGTACTTATATTATTCCCTAAGCACTGGGCTGCCTCTTTCGCAATCTCCACCATTCAGAAGTCCATCTTCTCTGCTGTAGATTCCGTTGAGGGCTTCACTCATAACCCTGAGCTGGGACCCTTACCAGATGCTACACACTGGGTCAGTGTGCTCTGGGACTCACATACTCCCAATCACCTTCAGAACTGCAAATAGCTTGGTCTAATCAACACAACTGAATGCCTTTTCTATATATATGAATGCCATCCATGTGGGCTTGTCCTTCTTAATTCGATCCTCTAAGATCAGACATGAAGTCAGGATTGCTTCACGTGTTCCTACATTTTTTCTGAGGCCAAACTGATCTTCTCCCAACTCGGCTTCAACTTCTCTCCATTCTTCTGTAAAAATAAGTGTTAAAACTTTGCAGACATGAGATACCAAACTGATGGTGCAGTAGTTTTCACACTTGTCAGCACCTGCTTTCTTCAGAAAAGATATAACAACAATCTGTCTAAAATCAGATGGGATTTCTCCTGTATCATACATCTTACACACTAAATCTCACTGTGTTGGTTTCTCTTAATTCAGTAATTCTGAGGCTATGTCATCAATTCCAGGTGCTTTGTTTTAGGTTTCTCAAAGCTCTATTGAAGTCTGACTTCAAAATTAGGTCTTCCATTTCATGAGCATCCACAGCCTCTTCTCGTTCCAGAACCTTACCATCTACTTCTTTCCTTTCATACCATTGTTTAATATATACCTGCCATCTTTCTGCTTTGTGGTTTTCCATCAGAGATCTTAATATTCATAAACCTAATTTTTCTTCCTCCAAAGGTTTCCTTGATTTTCCTGTTTATAACATCTACACTTCTTACAACCATACAACCTTCAACATCTTTGTTTGTACTTCTCTTTTAGCCATTCTTCCTTACCTGTCCTGCACTCTCTATCTACGTTATTCTGTAAATACCTGTATTCTTTTCTACCCTCCTCATTTTTGGCATTCTTGTATTTTTACCATTTGTCAATCAGGTCTAATATCTCCCAAATTATGAACATTGTCTTACTGTTATTACAATAATATATACGAAGATTTTTAAAAGCTCTCATGATCATTTGGAAGAAATTTTAATTTTATATCTTTTTTTTCAAAATGTGTTATCCTTTCTGTAGGAAGCAGGATATATAAAATCACAGAAACAGCATTTATTTAATTTATTTAATTTGGAGTTGTACATTGTCCCTTGGTAAAAGTTATTTTCAGAAAATATCAATGAAAAAATTATGCCATTTCTCAGCATTGATGAATATAATATTAAATGTTTGGTCTTTGTGTCCATAGATATGTCAGTGGTATGGCTCCTTCCAGAACAGAATCGTGTGCCTCCAGATTCAGGTATCTACGAATGCCCAGTGTATAAAACACTCACTCGAGCTGGAACTTTGTCAACTACGGGGCATTCAACAAATTATGTTGTAGCTATTGAAATACCTAGTTCTCAATCCCAGACTCACTGGATCAAGAGAGGTGTAGCTCTCATATGTGCTCTGGATTACTAGTGAACAGAATACATCCCAGAGATATTTATTATCCTGCCAAATGACATAGATATTACAAGAGATAATGATAAAGTATGTATTGTTTTAAATATGTGATGAAAATATTATGTTAATTTATGTTTGATAGTTCATAACTGTTTTAGCTCAAAATTGTTTCTTTTAATGTACTGTACTTTTCATATTCAATGAATATACTTTACCTAATAAAGAAATGAATTAAGTATGGAAAAATCATTTCTGCATAATTAATATTCATTAGATTATTTACAACCTAAACTCCCCTAACTCGACTTATTTATGCTTCTATGGTGTGGCACCAACGCCAAACATGAACACCATTGGCAGCTACCACGGTAAACACGCTGCTTCTTTTCACCCCCTGCGTGTGCGTGCACGAAACTCGTTGACAGTCAACGTCCGCCTCTTTATTATACATCGCTAGATTCAGCAACCAGTTGTACAGTACCTCTGTGTAATGTGCCTGGATCTCGAGAGATAGTGAAGAGTGAATGATATTCTATTAGCCTCTATGAAAATGTTTCTCAAATCTACAGAATGACATCAAAACATGCAAGCCTTCGAACTCTTAGAAAGGCCACAGCTACTCAGTGGCAGTAATATTTGTGATGGATCATCGTATTGTAAAGATACATGGAACAGGTATTGCCGGCAAATTTTTGACGGGTTCTTGTCGATATTATGATGCCAATTTTAAGTTAATGGTTATGAAATGATGAATTATTGTACAGCTGCGAGAAAATATGACATAGGCCTAACTAAAACCAATATTCACCATTATTGTGAAGACAAAGACGGCTTAAAAAATGCATTCAGTGGCCCGCAACAAGGACACTTTAAAAAAGTTGAAGATGAAATTGTGAGGTATGTGCACTAAAAGTGCAAGGGCGGAATGGCCTTACCATGGCTCAATAAACTCGTTCATTGACCTTCAACATCTGTGTCGTTATTAGACCTATTCATTGCTAGCCGCTCAAGTCGGCCAAATCCGGCAAGCGAGATGTGCATGTAGCAGCAGGCGGTTATACCTGATGCTGAGTAAAAGTAACAGTTTTATAGACGGCTTGAATATTTTCATGATGGATCGTCATATTGTAGAGACAGGTGGAACAGGTATTACCAGGAAATTTTCAACGGGTTCTCTTTGATATTATGCCAATTTTAAGTTAAAGGTTGTTAAACCCACGGAAAAAAAGAAAATTTGTGCAGCCGCAAAAAAATACGACATAACTAAAGCCAATGTTCGGCGTTGGCGTGAAGAAAACGATAGTCTATTACCCTCTACGAAAATGTTTCTCAAATCCGCAGAATGGCATCAAAACATGCGAGCCTTTGAACTCTTAGAAAGGTCAAGGCTACTCCATGGCAGAGTTATAATGCATCTACTGTACCTGATGCTGAGTAAAATTAAGTTACTCTGTAGACAGCAGGAATATTTTCGTGATGGATCACGTATTGCAAAGATACATGGAACAGGTATCGCAGGCAAAGAAGAAAGGAATTCATGTGATTTTATAAAGCACTTTTTAAGCCTGATTAATTTTTTTGAAGGAAGAAGTGGGGGTTGTCTTGCATTCAAAGTCGTCTTGGATTCGGAGAAATTTGGTATGTAGGTGTATTGGTTCAAACTTTCCTTTTTCAGTTTTCTCATACAGTATAATTGAAGGCCTAATCATTTAGATTTTTAAAAACCATATGTGACACAGTGAATATTTAATTTTTATGACCGCAGTGTACCCAAATTTTCAACACATTAGGTCGCGCATAGTCCATATGGAAGAGATATTAAATACCGTACAGAACAAAAATGGCAAACCGGACACCACTAGGATCTGAACCCACAACCTCTTGATTTTGAACTTTGTATCTGTATTGCCCTGAAAAAAGAAAAGGAAAAGGAAGTTTTTTGTTTTACATCCGTCCTAAATGCTAGTTCTTGACAGATGATGGGGTGTCTGAATTTTGTCCCACAGGAGTTCTTAAATGTGCCAGAACCCAATGACATTGAATTGTTACCTTTACGAAAAGGCCACCGACCTGAGCTGGATTTGAACCAACAAACTTGGACTCAGAAAGCCAACGACTAGCCAACTGAGGGTTGTTAAATTACTCTATGTTTTGTGTTGTATATTATGGTAATAGCATATGACAGGCCTTTCCACTGAAACAAGGATGATTGTGGTTACAAACAGGATAAATCATAATTACTGTACATTATTAATCTGTAACTAGCCACCAGAGATTTACAGGTTCCTTATACCAATATATTCAGGAGGTATCCCTGAATAACCTCTGAAAGATTTTCTGTGGAGTTCGGGTTCACCCTGCATGAGAACTTCAATATTTTGAAGTGTGGAATAATTAAGAAATCTTGGACTAATGGAGAAATGTCGTTATGGACAAAAAGTTCAAGAATGAGGTAGCAGAATTGGATCCAGTTAACCCTCAAAGGTCAAAACCCGAATTAATCTAGCAGTACTGTGTGGTACCAGCTGGAGGCATGAACTGAATCTGAGAATGAGATTTACCCAGTAGTGAACCTACTTGAAAGAGCTTGTTTGAGCTTTATCTGAGCCCAGTGAGCTCAGTTAGGCAGACTCTCCAGGCAACACCAAAACACTGCAAGCAAAATAAGCATTAAGGCTCATGGGTCCGCTACGGCCCAAGCTCAAATATACAGTGCTATCAAATTAAGTTGTTCACTTTGCCAACTTCAATGTTATTTCTTTTTACGTCACACCGACACAGATAGGTCTTATGGCAATGATGGGACAGGAAAGGGCTAGGAGTGGGAAGGAAACAGCTGTGGCCTTAATTGAGGTACATTTGCCTGGTGGGAAGATGGTAAACCACAGAAAACCATCTTCAGGGCTGCCGACAGTGGGGTTCGAACCTACTATCTCCCGAATACTGGATACTGGCCGCACTTAAGCGACTGCAGCTATCGAGCTCAGTCAATGGCTTTTCATTGAGCAACAGAAATAAAAGAAATTTTGGTACTGTTGTCCAGTAAATTTCTTAAACATTGCCAATGTTTCTATGAGTAAAAAGCGCAATTTGCAACAGTGCTCTAGCTAACAATTTTCAGCTTGGTGGTCAAAAACTTTATTCTTGTTCCAACTAGGCTTGAACTCATTGCAAGCTCAGTTAGTTCAATCAGTCTCAAATGCTCGAGTGAGTTTATCTGAGCAAATTGAGGTTGGTTAGGCTCATTGGGCTCCGAGCCTGTTCGTAACTCCATTGCCAGGGTCCACAGCAGGTTCACGAGCTTGTTTGATAACCTGAGTGGTTAGGGAGACAATGCAAGCCGCAAGCAAGGATAAGCAAACACAGAGCCCCATTCCGCGCTCAATACCATCTCTACTACAAGCACACATACATTAATATTATCCAGACACTCAATTTTCAAGCAAGGAAGTTATGTTCTCACCCTTTTTTTGGCTGTATAATAATGGAGCAAGTTGGCTGTATGAGTCAGTATTGCTGACTTCACCATTTTCTAAAAACATCACCTACAATGTGCTTATTACTCGGCAACAACGGAGATTGCTGATCGCTTGAAGTAAGTTTGCATATTATTGCTTCATTTTACTTTCACCTAAATTGTAGTTATCGAATATTATCACTGGTACATTTACTTGACTGCCTGCATTATGTTAGTATAGAGTGCTTCATAAAAAGAGTATGAGTTTGCATGTCAACAGTGCCATACAGTCCCATGTGAATTAATCAGAACAATGGAATTTTTTTCATTATTTTCCCAATGGTTAACAGTGTGCTACACATGACTTATTCTTAACTCCCGCAATCTCAACATGCTGTTTGTACTGCTATTCAGTGTTGTTTAATTTGTGTGGCAATTGTTGTGGATAAAAGCAGTACTTATTTTGAAGTGAGTCACTTGGGAGTATTTTTGAGCTGGTGGTAATGGATATGACTCCCAGGAAGTGCACTGCTATTACAGCATTAGCTCAGAATACTTCTACGACACAAAGAGAATTACCTACTAAATTTAGTGTCAGTGTAGGCACTATAAATAGAATTATTCAATGGTACAAACAAATTGGATCAATTTCACCAAAGTAAATGGAGAACTGTGGCAGGAAAAAGAAAACAATGCCAACTGAAGAGAGTTTTCTCCTCAGGAGAAATAAATGAAACCCTAGGCTAACTCCTGTGGACTTGGCACATGAATTGGTGGAAAGGGGAGTGAATCTGCACATTTCTAATGTTTGCATAGACTTCTGTTACCTGGAAGGAAAGCCTGCAAACCTGTAAAAGAACACCTTCTAACAGGAGAAATTCCCAAGAAATGTCTTTTATGGGCACATAGTCATCAAGAGTGAACAATGGAACACTGGAAGACAGTACTTTTCTCTGATGAGAATTATTTTCAAGTGCAGGGGCAGATGGTTCAATACGTGCGCCGAGCGAATAATAAGGCAACAACTTCACATCATTTGCAAAAAACCATAAAACACCCCATGCAGAAGATGTTTTGGGGTATTTCATACATGAAGGATTGGGACCCTTAGTGCCAGTTGAAGGGATGATGAAATCTGACCTGTACATCTAAATACTGCAAAGAAGAGTGGTTTCTGAACTGCAGAAAAGGTTTCCAGATGGTGACAGAATTTTTCAGCAAGATCTGGCTCTATGCCATACTTCAAAGAAAGTGAAAAAAAAAAATTCAGTGGGAACAATATTTCTGTTTTAGAGTGGCCAGGGAACTCTCCTGACATAAATCCCATAGAAAATTTGTAGGCTATTTGCAAAAGGAGACTACCAAAACTTGACTGTTGCACCAAAGTATGCATGATAGAGTCTCTAATTAAAGTGTGGTTTCATGATGATGAAATGAAAAATACGTGCTCAAAGCTTGTAGAATCAATTGCCAAATTGTGTGAAAAACTTATAAAACACAAAGGAGGACATATTAGATGTTAGAAGGTATTCAAGGTATGTATTATGTAAATAAATGAAAAGTGTGTCCTTTATTGCCACGTTCCAATTAATTTTCACGGGATTGTATTGTACCGCTAAGTTAATACCATGTCTCTTCAATTGTGTTTTAAGTGGCTAATAATAGAATTGTGATAGTTTCATTGTCCTTCAACATATACAAATATGGCTTCTCGATTATCATTAAAAATTGCTTACATAATAAATACCGATAAGGTAAATTATTAAAAAATTAACATTATGTTATCAATTTAATTTTTAGTCCAGGAATCTCTAAATCATCACCCTGTACTTGAATGAGTAACTTTGTTTAGTGAGGAACGAGTTAAGAAAACCTTGATATTTTGCTTTCAATCTCTACTCTACATGAAAGCATCAGTCCCACTGTCGGCACCACTGAAGATGGTTTTCCGTCATGAGTCTGTAGTGGTGATAGGTGTGGTGGTAGTGGTGGTGGTAGCTGGGACGATGGAAGAATAAGATGATGTCAACGGCGGTGTAGCAGTTGAAGACAGAGCAGGCGCTGGGTCCATCAGCAGGGTGGGACGACGTGAAGTATATATATAGTCCGGTCTAGGGAAGTGCAGTGGTGATGCCATTTTCGAAGAGACCAGGTTGGAGTGGATCGAGGACGTAAGTGAATATAGCCGACTTCCAATTGTGGTGTCAGCCTTTGTGCTTTGAGCTCGGCAAGCTACGAGTTATAGATGAGGCGTCACCCCAGCCGAAAAAAATACAGAATCGATGTGTATTCTATGGTTGTCGTCTATGGACCTTGTATTCACGGCTTAGTGATCGTACGGTGCTGTGATATTACCACGATTATATGAGACTGGAATTCTACTATATTTGAAGTATTGGATGAATAAAACTTCGTATCTCATGGACTCTGATAAATTATGCCCAAGAACTGTGAATTCATTGCCTACTGGCCATCTATTCTGTCTATACGAGGAGAAGTGATCCTTCGTCACATAGTTTTACTGTGTGTTATTATTACTAATGGTATAATTGCACTGCGGACAGCTACGCGTACTCTTACGCTATCTATGAGACTGAATTGCTACTACAGTGTGTGTCTGGACAGTGCCCACCAGGGTGAGTATCAGCCTAGTCCGTGTCGCTCCTAGCGGGGAGCTTGGTAGTGCAGGAGTCTACGCTTGGTGGTGGTTGAAGGGAGACGTTACCTCCCAGCTATGGCTTACATTACCACTGCCAATACTATGTGTCTGCAGACTGGTATAGGGTGATGCCCTTAAACCTTCCCATCTGGGGAATTATTATTTTTTTAGTGTAAATTTGTTATATAGTACTTATTGTGTAAATATGTAGTTGTAAGAATGTGAATATCTTAAGTTTATTTCTTACTGGTGAATTGTAGTGATAGTTCGGAATACGGTTGCCTTACCAAGGCACATATGGATTAAAGTAAGTACGCCCTATCATTTTCCTTGTACTCATATTTCTTTGTGCAAGTTGTTATATGATCGTGCGCGTGTCCTTTGTGATTTTTAAATATAACTTAGTTTTGTGGTAAGGCGTCATGTTTCAAGTGCGTTCTGTGTTTGTAACGAAGTAGGCCATTATTGCCTAGGTAATTTCTGAATTCTCCTCCGCCTTGATTGAAAGTTGAGTTTCACTTCAGTTTATTTGTTTCTTGTATTTTTGCGTGTGATTATGGCCTTTGTTAGTTGCGTGTGCCGTTTCTATTTTGAATATCTTTAAAATTTAGCTGTCGGGGTGTGTGTTTGGTACACATTCCTACGTGTGATTTGGTCGTGTTTCATATCTAAATTATTCGTACATCTTTCGGTGAGTTTTGGCATTTCTTTTGCCCGTGTTCGAACTAACATTACGCTTATACCACCTTCTAAATTTATTTAAGGTTCATTATTATTATTATTATTATTATTATTATTATTATTATTATTTTCGTTAATTTAAAAAAATTCTCTCTCTGGGAATATTTATTTGGGTTTAGTTAGTTAAATTTCATCCCTATTGCGGGTTTATAATGAGATCCTAGTAGTTCTAATTATTTTGTAAACCCGCATTTATGTTAATGTTGGTCAACAATGCCATTGTATCGTTTTCATTTTAATCGAGGGCCGTAGACAACCCGAGTGCGAAAGATATAGAGCCTGGTCCTCATCTTACCGCTCCAGATTATTATTGTTGTGTTATCTCTTCGTGCCTGACGGTTACGTAACTTATTGTCATTATTGGCGGGATTGTGAGTTGTCGCCGGCGCGATAAGTGCATCTTGTGGATTGTTCAGTGAATATTATTATTACTGTTTCCTTCTGAAACTGCGATTTCTTTTTGGGTCTCGGTGACGTTATGTGGACTGGTTCTATGCTGTAAATTATGTGTCGGTATTTTTATTTATTGTCTCTCCTTAACAGGACATTGTGGTTTTAAATTTTGGTTTTATCTGGGTCGTATTTTTATTTTCTGGGCGTGTCTCCTGTGGGGATATTATGTCTGTATTTGCTGTGTTCTGTGTTAATGGTGATATGTCGGGTTTCTTCATTAATATGTGGTTTTGTGGGATCTTTTTCTCCACTGGGGTGCTTTCAAAAGCTCTCGATTTACAATCCAAAAACTTCCCTTTCCTGTATTAAATTTTAAATTAATTTAATATTAATATACTTCTGACATGGGTCTATTAATGGTAATTGTTAAGTTAAGCTGATGCATCAGTATATATATCAAATACAGTAGAGAGAATACGCGACACTGAGCGAGATATCGAGGGACAGCTATTGGAGCTCACTCTAGCGGATAGACCTGAACAGTACTGATTCTCTCATAAGAGCACGTGTATTTTTGTGTGAAGTTTTTGGTGTTATTTATGCGTTTTCAGTGAGTTGACATAATTAAATAGTAGCGTGTGTCATTCCTTGATATCTCCTCTCAACATGAGGGGAAAGGTATGTGCTGTGTTTGGCTGCAGTAATTACGAAGTAGAGAAAAATGCGCGGTCGTTCTTCAGGTTCCCTCGTGACAAGAACATGTAAGTAATATTGTGTTTGCATACACTGACTGACAGAGCAAATGCAACACCAAGAAGGAGTGGTCAGAACTTTATGCCAATTGCAGGGTAGACTGACGTCACTGAGGTCTGCTCATGATGTGAAATGCGCCGCTGTGCTGCGCACGTAGCGGACGATAAATGGGACACGGCGTTGGCGAATGGCCCACTTCGTACCGTGATTTCTCAGCCGACAGTCATTGTAGAACGTGTTGTCGTGTGCCACAGGACACGTGTATAGCTAAGAATGCCAGGCCGCCGTCAACGGAGGCATTTCCAGCAGACAGACAACTTTACGAGGGGTATGGTGATCGGGCTGAGAAGGGCAGGTTGGTCGCTTCGTCAAATCGCAGCCGATACCCATAGGGATGTGTCCACGGTGCAGCGCCTGTGGCGAAGATGGTTGGCGCAGGGACATGTGGCACGTGCGAGGGGTCCAGGCGCAGCCCGAGTGACGTCAGCCCGAGAGGATCGGCGCATCCGCCGCCAAGCGGTGGCAGCCCCGCACGCCACGTCAACCGCCATTCTTCAGCATGTGCAAGACACCCTGGCTGTTCCAATATCGACCAGAACAATTTCCCGTCGATTGGTTGAAGGAGGCCTGCACTCCCGGCGTCCGCTCAGAAGCCTACCATTGACTCCACAGCATAAACGTGCACGCCTGGCATGGTGCCGGGCTAGAGCGACTTGGATGAGGGAATGGCGGAACGTCGTGTTCTCCGATGAGTCACGCTTCTGTTCTGTCAGTGATAGTCACCGCAGACGAGTGTGGCGTCGGCGTGGAGAAAGGTCAAATCCGGCAGTAACTGTGGAGCGCCCTACCGCTAGACAACGCGGCATCATGGTTTGGGGCGCTATTGCGTATGATTCCACGTCACCTCCAGTGCGTATTCAAGGCACGTTAAATGCCCACCGCTACGTGCAGCATGTGCTGCGGCCGGTGGCACTCCCGTACCTTCAGGGGCTGCCCAATGCTCTGTTTCAGCAGGATAATGCCCGCCCACACACTGCTCGCATCTCCCAACAGGCTCTACGAGGTGTACAGATGCTTCCGTGGCCAGCGTACTCTCCGGATCTCTCACCAATCGAACACGTGTGGGATCTCATTGGACGCCGTTTGCAAACTCTGCCCCAGCCTCGTACGGACGACCAACTGTGGCAAATGGTTGACAGAGAATGGAGAACCATCCCTCAGGACACCATCCGCACTCTTATTGACTCTGTACCTCGACGTGTTTCTGCGTGCATCGCCGCTCGCGGTGGTCCTACATCCTACTGAGTCGATGCCGTGCGCATTGTGTAACCTGCATATCGGTTTGAAATAAACATAAATTATTCGTCCGTGCCGTCTCTGTTTTTTCCCCAACTTTCATCCCTTTCGAACCACTCCTCCTTGGTGTTGCATTTGCTCTGTCAGTCAGTGTATAATATATTCTTCCAGTGACAGAGATTTTTATAGTACTTCATAATCTTCTGACCTGCTCGACCCATATTTTAACTGGCATAAAATGTAATACCGATACGCATATTTTGTTGTATAGTGCAGCAGTTAACCTTCAATACCGATGTGTCGTTGCAGGTGTGATCTGTGGGTTTTGAAATGTCACAGAAGCGATTTGGATAAGGTGTACAAGAAAGAAGGGACTTTACGCTTATATAAAAATTATAAGATCTGTTCAGAACATTTCCAGGCCAGCGACTTTAAAAATCCTCGACTATACAGCCAAAGGTATGTTACATTTTTACTCTAATTGTACGTAAATATTCCTCAAAGCATCACTATCGACAACATTTTCATACTTTTCTTTCTTTAATCCCTCTTCTCAGATTAAAGCCGGAATGTTATAGATTTTCTTTCTGTTAGTAGGCTTCATGTTAAGAGGAAAATTGTCCAGCTTTTAAATGTTAATTCATTGCATCATGTGTGTAAGGAATGTACCGATATTTTTATTGACAAGTGTCTTAATGTGATCATACAATGTTTTTTAAATGAGAAAAAGACAAATCCAACCGTAAAAGTTCAGGCAGGAATGCTAAAGCTAAAAAAGTAATGCATAAATGAAAAATCAAGCCATTTCACAGCAGCCCATTTCATATCTTGTTTATGTGTCTAATTTCAGTCTTTGATTAATAACCTTTTAAATAATTCTTCATTCATTTATCCAGAATTGCTTTAGCAACTTTGAAGTTAATATCTCAATACCACTTTCTTTCTAGACGAAATTTATTTATCCATTTCCGTATATACATTTCCATTGATATTTGAATTTAGCGCGATTTGTTCAGGTCAAGTCACTAGGAGCGCCACCGTCGAATTGTCCCCAATTTTAGCAAGGTGAAATCCGTAAGTGTCGCGTATTGTCTCTACTGTATTTGTATATATTTTTTTGGGGAACAGAAAGGTACTATTTTTTAGGAATTTTATTTACATGAATTTTCATTTTACTTCTTAATGCTATGTTCGTTTGTTTTTTGCAAATTTAATGATTCCTCTGAGTTATTTAATTTTCTCAAATTTGATGTATAGTGGTAACTAGTGATGGGCAACGCTCTCGCTCGAGACTCGCGAGACTGACGTCACAGATCTCGAGACTCTCGAGACCGATTCTCCCGTATTGCGAGCTGTGCGTCGTCGCAGTAACTACGAGTGTAAGCTTGATAGTATATCATCAGCAGTTCTCATATGGAAATGTGTGTGCCAATACATGTTACTAAAAGCCTGGGAGAGTACTGCATTTTGAACTGTGAGCCCCTTAATACCATTAACGAAAGTGAAAATTGAATGTCAGTACAGTCTCTTAAATTGTTCACAACTTATTTGAGGTGGACATCTTAGCTGAATAACCCTGTATAATTTGTGAATAACTGTAGATAGGATGTACACCTACTTGGATACTAAAGACGTGCATTATTCGAACTGGAGACGAGGAAAGATATGCTTTCCTACATATGCAACCACCATTACACATGAGTGGAACGTGTAATCTAAAATGCCTGAGTACCGGTATGCTCCAATTCTTTCGAGAGGGGTGATGGGCATCGCTCTCGAGACCGATTCTCCTATGCTGCAAGCTTTGTGACGTCCCAGTAACTACGAGTGTAAGCTTGATAGTATATCACCAGTTCGCATATGGAAACGTGTGTGCCAATACATTTTGTCAAAAGCCTAGGAAAGCACTGCATATTTAACTATGAGCTCCTTAACACCATTAACGAAAGTGAAAACAGAATGTCAGTATCTTAAAACTGTTCACGACCGATTTCAGGTGGACTTCTTAACTGAATAACCCGTGTAATTTGTTAATAACTGTATATAGGATGTACACCTACCTGGATACCTCGTAGTTGTTGTCGTCGACTGGGTAGCTTCTTGTGATGCAGACCGGCCCGGAGGTTTTGTGACGATTTCTCTTCAGCGATAGTATGCGGGCTGTGTTATGTAACATCTCGTCAAAATAACCGACATCTACGACTTACGTTGCGTTTCGGACATAGGCTTCAAGTTGTCGCGTACAACGGGACACAATTACACATTGCACCGCCATATACCGATAAACCTAATTATGACGCGAATACTATATAACATTGTAAGGAATTATTTCTTTTGTTACCAAAATATCGGTAAACACAAGCAGTGGTCATATGATATTGAATGTGGGGTCTGATAACGATGCACACCTACCTGTCGAAAGAATTGGAGCATACTCAAGCATTTTAGATTACACTCGTGCGTAATCGTGGTTGCATGTGCAGCAAGGCGCATCTTGCCTCGTCTCGAGTTCGAATATGCACGCCTCTAGTATCCAGGTAAGTGTACAGTACCTACAGTACCCGTAAGTTTCTGTACTTAGCCTATTCATTCGCTTACTTACGCTGCATGTAATGAGAGAATTAGTGACGGCCAACGCTCTCGCTCGAGACTCTCGAGAATGACGTCACAGATCTCGAGACCGATCCTCCTGTAGTGCAAGCTGTGCGACGTACCAGTAACTACGGCTGTAAACTTGATAGTATATCATTGGCAGTTATTGCGTGAAATAACGTTCTCATATGAAAACGTGTGAGTCAATGCATTTTGTCAAAAGCTTGGAAAAGTACTGCATGTTCAACTCTGAACCTCTTAATACCATTAACGAAAGTGAAAAACGAATGTCAGTATCTTAAACTGTTCACGACATATGTGGAGTGGCCATCTTAGCTGAATAAGCCTGCATAATTTGTGAATAACTGTAGGTAGGATGCTAAAGGCGTGCAATGTTCGAACTTGAGATGGGGAAGATGTGCTTTGCTACATATGCAACCCCCATTACATATGAGTGGAACGTGTAATCTAAAATGCCCGATTTTGCTCGAATTCTTTCAGCAGTGGTGATGGGAACAACGCTCTCGAGACCGATTCTCGTGTGTTGCGAGCTGTGCGACGTCCCAGTAACTACGAGTGTAAGCTTGATAGTTATCATTAGCAGTTCTCATATGGAAACGTGTGTGACGATAAATTTTGTCAAAATCCTAGGAAAGCACTGCATGTTGAACTATGAGCTCCTTAATACCATTAACGAAAGTGAAGGCAGAATGCCAGTATCTTAAACTGTTCACGAGTTATTTCAAGTGAACTTCTTATCTGAATAACTAGTATAATGTGTTAATAACTGTTATTAGGTCCGACTCGTTGGCTGAACAGTCAGCGTACTGGCCTTCGGTTCAGAGGGTCCCGGGTTCGATTCCCGACTGGATCTGGGATTTTAACTTTCATTGGTTAATTCCTATGGCCCGAGGGCTGGGTGTTTGTACTGTCCCCAAACATCCCTGCAACTCACACACCACACATAACACTATCCTCCACCACAATAACACGCAGTTACCTACACATGGCAGATGCCGCCCACCCTCATCAGAGGGTCTGCCTTACAAGGGCTGCACCCGGCTAGAAATAGCCACACGAAATTTAAAAAAAACTGTTATTAGGATGTAAACCTACCTGGATGCCCAATCGTCGGGCCAGAGGCCAGAGGTGTTCTGTGACTATTCCTCCTCATGTGTTTTTAAGTGTCGGACCATCCCAGACGTTTTTCTGCAGACGTATTTTACTTCTTTTGAATAAAAAAAATAAATACAGCGGGCTGTGCTAGGTGGCATCTCTTCAAAATAACCGACATCCACGACTTACGTTGCATTAGGGACATCGTCTTCAAGTTGTCGCGTACAACTAGACACAATTACACATTGCACTGTCATATACCGAAGTACCTAATTCTAATAATAATAATAATAATAATAATAATTATTATTATTATTATTATTATTATTATTATTATTATTAACAAATTCATCGCAAATGGGACATATCCCGGTGGCGATTGTCACTAACAGTAGTGTAATAATAACCAGCATACTGATGTGGGCAAATTTTCCTTCGTAAACAGGACCATAAGGAATTGGAATAACTTACCTCCAGCAGTCTTTGATAGATTCTCTTCCGGTATCAAATCCTTTAAGAAGATGATTAATGCTAGTGTAAAGTGAAAAAATTAAAAGCTGTAAATGACGGACACTGAATTTGTAATTTTCTTCTGGATTTAGAATGTTAAACTAATAGTATTTCTTCTAATATTTTCTCTTCATGGAATTGCTTGTTGTTGTAGTTATTGGGTAGTTTTGTTTTAACTTTAACATCACTTGTAGTGTTAAGCTAGTAGTACATTCAACCTACAGTATTGTAAGCCATAGTGTTAAGTAATGGAAATACTTAAGCTGATGCTGGATTTAGAAAGTTAAACTCGTAGTATTTCTTGTCATATTTTCGTTCGTTGTTGTTGTCGTTATAGTTGTAGGGTAATGATGGTTTAACTTCACTTTATTATCACTTGTAATGTTAAGCTAGTAGAAAGCTCAACCTGTAGTATTGTAAGCGGTAATGTTAAGCACTGGAAATACTGAATTTGTGCATGATGATGCTGGATTTAGAATGATAAATTAGTAGTACTTCTTGTAATATTTCCTTTCCATGGAATTACCTGTTGTACTCTTGTTGTTGGGTAATTATGCTAACGTTACATATGACGCGAATACTCTATAACATTGTAAGGAAGTATTTCCTTCGTCACCAAATAACGGTAAACACAAGCAGTGGTCATAATATGATATTGAATGTGGGGTCTGATAACAATGTACACCTACCTGTCAAAAGAATTGGAGCAAACTCAAGCATTTTAGATTACACATTCTACTCATGTGTAATGGTGGTTGCATATGCAGCAAGGTGCATCTTGTCTCGTTTCGAGTTCGAATACTGCACGCCTCTAGTGTCCAGGTACGTGTACCTACAGTAGCCGTCAGGTTCTGTACTTAAACCACCCATTCGTGTACCTACCAGTGCATACAATGCCAGAACGCGTATCCTTTATAATTATACTGCGTTAAAATAGACCTCGGTAGAAATGAACGCCTTAATCGCTTGTTAATACGTATTTACGAAATGGAGAAGGCCCGTGGTTGGCTATTCGCATACTCAGCACAAACAACGTTCAACTCCGACACCTGTAGGTCTAACGACACGCTGCTCGCCGCACAATGCGGGGACAACGCTCTCGAGATCTCTCGAAATTTCTCGCGAGAAATTGTGCCTGCGCTAGTCTCGAGAAATCCCGAGAAATCTCGAGACCTAGTCTCAGACTGCCCATCACTAGTGGTAACCATTATTTATTTATTATATTTTTATTTTATGAAAATTTTGGTGTCATTTTGAGGTTGCATTGCCTCATAGTTACTCGATCCCCTCTTCTCTCCTTCCTTTATGGGTTGGTTCCAGTACTCTTCCTTGTTTGTTGTGTTATTATCTGATTCGTTATGAATTATTGCTCTTTCAATATTTGTCTTGTGTGCACACGTCCCTATGACGCACATCATTTATTTACATTGTTAGGGGGTGTTGCAGTCAAAGCGGAACAAACTTGCTGTAGTGCGTGTAAGTTGTCAACGAGGCCGTGAGCTGAGTCTAAGCGAAACAGACGTGCTGTAATGTGTAAGTTGACAACAACGTGGTCGTGAGCTGAGTCCTAGAAAAACAAACGTGCTGTCGGGACCCTGAGCTGAGTCCTAGCGAATCAAACGTGCTGTAGTGTGTGTGTTGATAACAACGGGCCGTGAGCTGAGTCTAAGAGAAACAAACGTGATGTCGGGACGCTGAACTGAGTCTACGCGAAACAAACGTCCTATATTGGGGAGGCCTAAGATTCACCGCCATCTAGCACCGCGAATGACGTCACGCAAAGCCGAACATAGCCGACTCCGCTCCGACCCAAAACAGTCTCTTACTGCAGCACCCAACAGGGGCCAGCGGCTGCGCCCGCAGTGGGACTCGCATTAATGTAACATTTGAAGACAATTCTGAAATATACACTTTAACTGTAGTACGCATGAAGACATGAGATCATCCCCAGTAGTCATTATTAAAAGTAACTTGCAGTATATTTTAAAATTCGAAGTTCTTTTTATTTTCAGAAATATAAATACAAAGTACACAATAAATTTGATATTAAATATCACTTTGTCAGAAATATAATGCTGAACTTCAGCGGGATAGGAATATATAATAAAATAATTTTATTCACAACTGTTCTGTTCGTTTTGGGTCTTTAGTCAGAATCCTTGAAAAACTCTCTGTAAATAAAGGATAGTTATTCTCTGTTACAAAAAGAATATTTTTATGACAGCAAACGATACGTTTAAAATTCAGTGTAACTTTATTATTGATGTAAAACGAAGATTCGTTTAGATACCAGTTCTCAATAAATAATAAAATTGTACAATAAAGTACACAGTTTTTATTCGTGAATAGCTAGTTTTCTCCCTAGAAATGATATCTTTAGTTAATCTCCGTTTCAACCCAAGTCTCGTAATTATCTCTATTTCTGTTTATAACTACATGACAGTGAGAAGGTGGTGGTGATTATTGCTTTAAGAGAAAATACAACTATCATGAAGATATGAGCAGAAATAGAGATAATTTGGAGTTTAGGTTAAAACTGAGATTAATTAAAGACACAATTTCTAGGGAGATAACTAGCTATTCACGAATAAAAACTGTCTATATTTTCTTTGTACAATTTTATTATTTAATGAGAACTGATGTCTAACCGAATATTCATTTTACTGTAGTAATAAAGTTACACAGGATTTTAAAATATCGTTTCCTGTCGTGAAATGAGTAAAATAATATTCTTTATTTACAGAGAGTTTTCCAACGATTCTGACTGAAGACACAAAACTAACAGAACAGTTCTGAATAAAATTATTTTATGGCATATTCCTATCCCGCTGAAGTTCAGCATTATGTTGCTGACAAAGTGATATTTACAGTAGTGTCAAATTTATTGTGTAGGCGTACTTTGTATTTATAAGAATTTCTGAAGGAAAAAACTTCGAATTTTAAAACATACTTCCAGTTATTTTCAATAATTATTACTACTTGGGATGATCTCATTTCATTATTTATAAAATGCGTGCTATAGTGAAAGTGTATATGTCAGTATTTTCTTAAATTATGACATTAATGCGAGTCCCATTGCGCGCGCAACCGCTGGCCTCTATCGGGTGCTGGTGCTGGAGGTTTCTTGTCGGAGCAGAGTCGACTATATGTTCGGTATTGCGTGACGTCACGCGTGGTGCTAGATGGCGGTGAATCTTACTGACTCCTAGCGAATCAGACGTGCTGTAGTGTGTGTGTTGACAACAACGGGCCGTGAGCTGAGTCTAAAGCCGCGTATACACTTGAGTATTCACTCCGAATGAGCATGCGTTGCCGATGCGGGAGCGCACAAGCACGACCCGCATGTCAATCTGTTGAGCAAGTTTCCACTGTGTTCGGACCTCGTGCAGACCGAGAACACCGTCTGTGTATAGGTGTAGTGTAGTGTTTTGCCTGACCTGAGGCTACAATGGTGAATCGAAAAGTGATCGTTGCCAGTTAATGTTATATGCATTTATTGCATTCCTTGAAAAAAAAAGGAGAAAGCGGTGGTGGCAAAGAAAACTGTATGAAGAGAGATGCAATGCTCAATTGTTAAAAACGATCGGACATGAAACAGATGACAATTTTTAAAAAAATTACGAGAATGTCATCCGAGGATTTTGAATGGATATTGCATAGTATCAGGGCTACGAATGAGGGAGAGGACACAACATTTAGGAAAGCCTTATCTGCCGAGGAATGCCTATAGAGCGTTCCAACCTTAAATTGCAGTACAGCGTAGATGGAGCGCGCTGTTGCGAAATCGACTCGTGAAGATGACGCTCGAGTGTGACTCAAACAGGGCGTCACAGTTCCACATTTTTCGCTTGTAATTTTGTAATGTTAAGTTCATTCATTCATAAATTAATATTTGTAGGATAAATACAACATGCCTTAATCACTGGCGTTGTTCTCAGACATTAGACGTACACCTTCTAACATTTCTGCAAGGCCTGATGTTCCCGCTTTGGATGAAACGGGTTCGGGAGATGAACTTGAGGATGATCCGGACGATGAAGAAAGTCGTATTAAAAACTTTTCATCGTCGACATCGTCCTGTAATTCGCCTGCTTTCCACAAAACTCTTTCATTTTTCTTTACTTCGTTCACGTAATTTGCCCAATTGTCTTATGTTTTCATGGCATAAAAATTTTAGTTCAGCATTTGGAACAAAACCATGTTCATTACCCGCGTGGACTAAGGCAAATCACGGTCCTCGGCTTTTCGGTGGCCTAAGTCCCGAACTCACCCCTTCAAAAGTGGCCTGCCGTGCACTTTTCACTGTCGTATCCTTCCTTTCTTTTGTCACTGTCTGCCCAATATTTACCCACGATTCATCTGTGTAAATTATAGCTTTATTTTGTGCCCTCAAACGTTTTATCTCCCTGAGATATCTGTGCCTCCAATTAATAATTTCATCGGTTTCAGTGAAAGCTGCTTTATTACCCCGTCTTAAATAACGGAAGCCTATATCATGTAAGAAGCGATACAACGTAGTTTTGGAAAATCGTGGCAAAGAATCTTCTCTATGTACGCGACTCAAAATCACGTTTAATGTCGGTGGTATGTTAGCAAATAAGAGAGTGAACCACCCGACGCATCCACTTTTAACAATTTCATCATATTTAATTTTTCTGTCGTCCTTCTCTTTTTTGTTTTTTCGAGAGTTCGCAAAGGACCATGTGTGTGTTCCTTCCTTATAGCATAGATTGTTCTTTCGGAACAACCTGTAGCTTTAGCTGTTTCGCTGATTGCGCTGCTCATATTCATAGTCTTTAAAAAATAATCCAGGTCACTCATTATAATATTGCGTTTCTTTTTAATTTGACGATCCATTATACATCCTTCTGCACTTTTTCTTCGAACTAAGAACTATACATACGAGCACGAACTGACAACTACACAGACTACACATACACAATCCACTTGTCCTCAAGAACTATACATTTATCACTGATCTTGTCCGGCTCCATGGCTAAATGGTTAGCGTGCTGGCCTTTGGTCCAGAGGTCCCCGGGTTCGATTCCCGGCCGGGTCGGGGATTTTAACCTTCATTGGTTAATTCCAATTCCGGGACTGGGTGTGTGTGTGTGCCGTCTTCAGCATTAGAATTCATCGCAGGTAGGGGCCCCATTCTTATAGACGCGCAGGTCGCCTATGCGGCGTCAACACTGGAAAGACCTGCACTCGGCCTCTTCGGAGGCCACACGCCATTAAATATTTTATATATATATATACAGTTACTCCCATAAATATTCGGTCAGTCTGATTTTTCACACCCTTTTATTGGGTAGTTATTCTTACAGTATAGTGATAACGTTTAATACAACGAAACATGTAGGAAAACATAGTAACACGTTCTACAAACATTGTGATGTAATTCAAAATCTTCTGACAGTCATTAGTACGCGCTCTGTCGTACATTAAATAAAAGCAATAATTCCAGTGCCACCTCAAAAATATTCGGCCACTATACAAAAAGCAACATAAACTCGCATAATTCACAACAATGTTACATATTCAGTATTTTGTAGGTCGACCTTTATGATTTAGGACCCATTCCAGTCGATTCGGCGTACTGGCGATAACTTTCTTGATATAATTAGGGCTTAATGCCGCCCATTCTTGTAGCAATCTCCTCTTCAAGTCTCTGGAGGAACTTGGCCGCCGCAATTGCAGAGCTGCCTTCATTCGACTCCATACCTTCTCGATGGGGTTCAGGTCGGGTGATTGTGGTGGAGTTTCAAGACCTTCGGGCAGTTGTACAACAGCCACTCCTTGATAAGTTACGACTTGTGCTTGAGGTCGATATCTTGGTAGAACTTGGAAGTACACTGTATACCAAGTTGTTCCGCAAATTGTCGCAAAATTGTTTTTGAGAATAGCCAAATACCCCCTTTTTTTGTCAAAGTATCTTCAATGAAACTAAGTGCACCAAACCCGTTCGATGCTACACATCCATACACGATTGCTCTTCCTCCACAATTTTTTTACCGTTGCTTGTAAATTGCTTGTTCTCAGTTCCTCGTGACGTTTCCGCCACACAAATTGCTCTCCATCGGACCCAAAGACGTTGAACTTTGACTCATCAACAAATATCACATCCTCCCACCAAGTACTGGGTTTGCGTGCGAAGGTTTTTGCGAACTCTAGCCGCTTGTTTTTATTTACTGCACTAATGTATGGTTTCCTCCTACCTCTTCTCCGAAAGAACTCATTCCTTCGCAGTGCTCTTCGCACGGTATCAGTACCCACTTTCTTTCCACACTCCTCTAAAACAGCTTCTGCCAGTTTCGGAGCACTAATTTTCGGATTTCGTTTTCCATTCTGAAGCACAACCGCTCCTCTCGTTGTGTCAGCCTTCTTGGTCTGCCTGTCTGGGGAATTGAATCAATTCTGTCTTCATTTTTGCATCGTCTTATTATATCTCCAATTGTTGTTCTGGTTTTGTTAACCATCTGCGATATCTTTCTATGCGATTTACCTCGAGCACGATGGAATATCACGAGCTGCGTTCTTCAAAAGTGGGATTGTGTTGTCTTTTGCACCCCATTTGATACCATTCCGCAACACTGCAGCAAATGATTTCTGCACGACGTGTCTCGCGGCACCACACTCCTGAACTGAACGTTTTGCAACGCTATCTGCCCAGTCTCTGTCAATGAACACAACGGCAATTCCGGCCTTTTCGGGTGACCGAATATATTTGAGGCGTGTCATTTCACCCATGTCCACTATGTCCTTTCTTTTACAGCATACTGTACACCAATGTTCCGTGATTCCTCTTCGGCCTAAGCAACCAAATGTAGTTTCATAAATTGGACACATTTGGTTTCACACTCGGCTCATGGGTGCGTTATTGTCATCACATTTTCGCGGATTTTATCAGTGGCCGAATATTTATGGGAGTGACTGTATATATATCACTGATCTTTATTTAATCAATCTTATAATACTGATTAAATGAACACCACTGCACACGGCTACCAGTATATTTGAAAGCTCAGCCAGCCGAGTTACTCGTGAAACGTAAACAAACGAGACGTTCTCCCTGTCATAAATTGAGAGACAACGAGATAGGGACTTGAGGTATGATTTAAAAATAACTTCCATATTCGAAGAGCGTTTGCTTTGATTTAACCACGCCATGATCTTTCTGCACTTTTTCTTCGAAATTAGATCCCCACGCACGAGCACGAACTCACGAACCACACAAACGAAATACACTTTCCCTCAAGAATTGTACATATGTCACTGATATGTATTTAATCACCATTATACATACTACTGACGAAATGAGCACTGCACTGCATGCGACTGTCTGGAAATGTTAAAAGCGCATGTTTGGGAGATCACTACCGGTACTTCAGCCAGCCAGCCGAGTCACGCGCGAAACCAAAATTCAAGGAGATATTCTTCCTGTCGCAAATTAATAACTAAGCAAGATAGGAACTTCGGGATTGTTTTAAAAATAACTTCCATATCTGAAGACCATTTGCCTCGCTTTGACTCCCCATGCAAATTCAATTGGAAAGACGCTGGCCAGCGACTGACTTTTTCGTGCCTACACATAAAATTCCCTGAACATGACTGAAAATAAACGCATATACTGCATTTTGTTATCATTTAAATTTAAAAATAAACTTATCTACATCGAGCTGAAATGTTTCTTTACCAGCAGTGAAAAAATTAGGAAAATAATGAATATAAAATAGGAGTTACGGCATGATACGTTCTATGCAACGAAGATTTTGCATTTGGCGAAACTTTCCATTATATTACCATTTTCACACTAAATTATTTTTTTTTTGTTGACAGCATCAAATGCGCCTTGAAATTCTGTACATAACCCGATATTCACCCATTTTAACCGATAACATTCTGATTCACGGATATTTGGCAAACCCGCTGCATTAGAGTAGGACAGCGCTACCCGCAAAACATGGGAGAAGGAAAGAGACGGAATTATCCCATTACTGCTGTACTGCAATTTAAGGTTGGAACGCTCTATAGCTGTGACTCTGCCATTTCTGGCCACAGAAGACTCTTACACGAGTTTGCAGTACCCTACCTCTTCAAAATTTCGAAACAAGCCATTAATGTGATGAAGCAAATGTCATTGATCTCAAAAGTTCGGGTAGTTTAGTTTTATTTATTTTTTTGTTTAATATAGCTGCAAGAACAAAGAAACACCGCAGTACTTACCCGATCCAGTCATGTTGCTTCTTTTCATTCTTACCTTTTCCCTCCGGTAGGAACCCTTGAGGCTTTCAATTTTCTTGCGGCACTGATCTTTTGGAAATTGCATGAGGGCAGCAATTTCACTCCAAGCATCGTCCTTTTTTTAAGGTATTGTAATAGAACTCGTCCTTGGGGTTCCACAGAACGGGATACTTGTGGTAGTACCCCAGGAGGATAAGAGAATTATCCTGGGACAATTCCATTTCAACTTGAAATTATCTTTCACACTCTTCCTTCACTTCACTTGCACGAGCGAGATCGCATATTTATAGCGGAAGCAGTCGGCTCATACTGTTCGGGCTACCTCACTCGTCATCAACCGTCCACACTGAGCACGAACAGAGCACGTGCTCACTTTGAGGTACCGACAACATTCGGATCGGGCCGAGGCATGCGGATCCATTCGGTTCGCCCTGTACTCATCTGAGCAAAACTGGGCAAACGCATGCTCATTCGGGGCGAATGCTCAAGTGTATACACGGCTTAAGCGAAACAAACGTGCTGTAGTGTATATATTGAAAACAACGGGGCCGTGAGTTGAGTCCTAGCGAAACAAACGTGATGTCGGGGCCCTGAGCTGAGTCTAAGCATTTCTTGTCGAGCTGTAGTGTGTAAGTTGGGGAGCGATCCTCGGGCCTTGAGCTGGGCGCGGCCGACGGTATCCCCTGCCTGTTAACTTGGGAGCGACCCCTCGGGGTCTTGAGCTGGGCAAGGATTTATAAAAACACCTACACCTGACTGTTAACTTGGGAGCGAGCCTCGGGCCTTGAGCTGGGCGAGGATTTATAACAACACTTACGGTATTTACTGCCTGCTAACTTCGGAGCGACGTTAGGGCCCTGAGCTAGGCGCTTAGTATGAGTCTCTAGAAGCTCTGTGTTAAGTTAGCGACTGACTGAACTAATGTTGAGTAATTTCTTATTTATATATGTTTTATGCTAGGGGCTTTACGTCGCACCGACACAGATAGGTCTTATGGTGACGATGGGATAGGAAAGGCCTAGGATTTGGAAGAAAGCGGCCGTGGCCTTAATTAAGGTACAGCCCCAGCATTTGCCTGGTGTGAAAATGGGAAACCACGGAAAGCCATCTTCAGGGCTGCCGATAGTGGGATTCGAACCTACTATCTCCCGGATGCAAGCTCACAGCCTCTACGCGCACGGCCAACTCGCCCGGCGAGTAATTTCTTATGATATACTGTAGTTGCAAGCAATGAACAACACTAGCGAGCTCAGCGAAAAAGTGCTCTGTGTGTGTGTGTGTGTGTGTGTGAGAGAGAGAGAGAGAGATAAGCGGGATGTGCGCTCGCCATACTGCACAAGTTCCAGCAGCTTGTCTTTGTTTGAAGCTCACTCATTTACTAACTTCGTCCTCCCAGCGAATCGAACAACGTTTTTGTATAACTAGGTAAAAGATTACAAACACATCCCCTGTAAGTAGGTGGTGTAGAATAACACCTACGGTATTTCTTGACCGAGACTTACGCATCTCAGAGAGGGTAAAACCCGGTGCCGGCACATTGTCTACTCTAGCACCAAGAGGTCTGCACAAAGCTTAACGTCCTCAACAGCGTAATATGCATCTCAGAGAGGGCAAAACTCGGTACCGGCACATAGTCTACTCCAGCACCAAGGGATCTGCACAAAGCTTAACGTCCTCAACAGCGTAATATGCATCTCAGAGAGGGCAAAACTCGGTACCGGCACATAGTCTACTCCAGCACCAAGGGATCTGCACAAAGCTTAACGTCCTCAACAGCGTAATATGCATCTCAGAGAGGGCAAAACTCGGTGCCGGCACATAGCCTACTTCAGCACCAAGGGATATGCACAAAGCTTAACGTCCTCACCAGCGTAATATGCATCTCAGAGAGGGCAAAACTCGGTACCGGCACATAGTCTACTCCAGCACCAAGGGATCTGCACAAAGCTTAACGTCCTCAACAGTGTAATATGCATCTCAGAGAGGGCAAAACTCGGTGCCGGCACATAGCCTACTCCAGCACCAAAGGGTCTGCACAAAGCTTTGCGTGTCCTGGCATTGCTTCTAACCTATCCGACTACCCCTCGGTCAAGGGCAGTAGAATAACACCGACGGTATCCCGTCTGCAGTGACTAAGAGAGGGGTTCACCTCAAGCGGCAACCCTCGGGTCCTGAGCTGTGTCCTGGCATTGCTTCTAACCTATCCGACTACCCCTTGCTTTTAGGCAGAATCATAGATAGCCTTCTTAAAGACAACACATGGAAAAATCTGTTTTAAGGCCGGATGCCCTTCCTATGGCCAATCAAGTAACAGGACATTAAGTTACCGGTATCTTGAATCGCAGTATCCAGTGTCTTACTTGATGAACAACGTAATGTGTATTTTTGCTAAGTCACTTCCGTTTACGTATTTTGCAAGCAGTAGCAAACACTCGCAGTACATGCAAAAAAAGATTATTTAATCTTTTTTTCCTCTACTCCTTTGTTACACGTAAGTATGTAGAGGTTTAGTTTTTTTGCTTGCCCTCTTCAGTTGTGTAGGGTGCATGCTTTGACTCTGTGTTCGTTTCCTTACTAGGTCTGAAAATTTCGCAGACCAGAAATGCGTTCTTTTAGTTGTCGCACAAGAAACAAAGAATATTTTAAGTTAAAGCATGTCTACTTGTTGTTTGCTTCTCGTCCCAGACACCTCGAGTTCGAGGATGCAAGTAGCCTAGAAATAACAGTCGTGCTGAGCAGCAGTCTTATCGTAGACCTAGACTGTAGAGGTTTAGTTTTCTGCTTGCTCTCCTCGTCGAGTACGGTGCATGTTTTAACTCTGAGTTTGAATCCTGACCAGGTCAGATTTCTCCGTCGGATGGGGACCGTCAGGAAGGGCACCCGGTCGTTTTCTGAGATAATAGTATGTTGAGAAGGACACCTTGCTATAAGATGGCGGTGTGCCGACAAGTAGCGGCTTGCTTGCTTGTCCCGTTAAATTCCGTATCAAGATAGCAGTAGGCTATGAGCACGCCGTGTCTTGTTTAAAGACCGCTGTCAAAAAAAGCACGTGGCTAAGGTATGAAGTTTAGTGCCGTAAAGATAGCAGCACGATGCTGTCTTGTTTAAAGATGACCGCTGTCAAAAGAGCACATGGCTTTGAAGAGCATGTAATTTCAAACTGCCCGCCACCACATGCCTAAGGTGGCACCCATGAGGATTTTGCCCATCATAATAGCACGATGCTCTCTTGTTTAAAGATGGCAGCTGTCAAAAAAGCACGTGGAATTTTCAAAGTACCCGCCACCACATGCCTAAGGTAGCACCTATGAGGATTTAACCCCATCATGATAGTAGCACGATGCTCTCTTGTTTAAAGATGGCAGCTGTTAAAAAGCACGTGGAATTTCAAATTGCCCGCCACCACGTGCCTAAAGTGGCACCCATGGGGTTTTAGCCCCGTCATAAAGGCAGCACGATGCTCTCTTGTTTAAGCTTGCGGCGTGGCTAAGTCCCGTTAAGATCAATTTAAATTCCGCGCTATAAGGTTTACTTCCGTCAAGATAGCAGTAAGCCATGTGCATGTAGTTAAAGATAGCGGCTGACAGCTGTCAAAAAGCAAGTGTAATTTTTCAAATTGCCCGCCACTACATACCTAAGGTTGCAGGCATGTGGATTTAGCCCCTGCCAGCACTAAAGTTTGCCATCGCCTGTTGTTTAAAGATGGTCGCTGATAGCTGTCAAAAAAAGCACGTGGAATTTCAAATTACACGCTACTACATGTCTAAGGTGGTAGCTATGAGGTTTAGTGCCGTAAAGATTGCAGCACTGAGGTTAGCGATCGTCTGTTGTTTAAAGATAGCCGCTGACAGCTGTCAAAAAGCACGTGGCTTTGTTTGCAAATAAGAGCACGTGGATTTTTTCAAACTGCCCGCTACCACGTGCCTAAGGTAGTAGCCATGAGGTTTTGTGCCGTAAAGATGGCAGCACTGAGGTTAGCGATGCTCTGTTGTTTAAAGATGGCAGCTGTCAACTTTCAAAAAAGCAGGTGGATATTCAAATTGCCCGCCACAACGTACCAAAGGATGAGGTTTAGTGCCGTCAAGATGGCAGCACTGAGGTTGGCGATGCTCTGTTGTTTAAAGATGGCGGATGACAGCTGTCTAAAAGCACGTGACTTTGTTTACAACCAAGAGCACGTGGTGATGACATCACAGGATCAATCACCTCGGGTGCTGACGCAGCAAAAAAAATTGCTGGCTCAGCTGATTCCGTACGCACATAGCCCCTCTACTTTCACGGATTCATTCGGTTTTCTCAGATCTGAATTAAATTTTTCCGCCCCCATTTTAAAACAATCTTTGATCGAATCATCAGATGAACTTCATAATCGTTTTGCCAATTGAAGAGAAATTCTGTAGGAGAGGCGGACGGCTGGCTTTTTGTTTACATTTACATTGTCCTTAACGTAAACAGAGTGACGTCAACTTCTTACCCCAACTTAAAATAAATTCTTCTATATGAAGATTTCAGGTTTCTTTAAATATTTATGAACCATCCAGCAATGTGCTAATAATGCGTACTGGTAACAGAATTGCATCGTCGTAGTTACAGCCAATTCAGTTTTGAACCATATTTAATAGGCTGCTCATGATAAGGGATACATTAATCATAAACTCTGAAAGATGTGAATACAATACCTAACTCTTCGTTGATCATTTCCACCTTTAGTCGCTGTATTAGTGCTAGACGATCATCTTTATATTGATCATAATACTTACTATGATAATGTTATAGATTGAATTTCGTTAATACAGTAGGCTGAAAGTTTGATGACATATTAAACTGCCAACCCTTGAGCGAACATATTTTAGTACAATACTTCCCTTTCATGTCGAAACGACGAGTCTCCGCTTTGAACCTTCCGCAGTAACCTGCATTATGTTAACCAAGACCAACTATGAATGCAATAGTCATACAGTTTACGAGCGCACTGCGGACTGTGACGTCACACCCCTGTACCAATGCAATGTGCCCGCTGCCAGTTTCCCAGCATCTGAACATCACTGGTGTAGATCCTATCTACAGTGATTATTTCATGAAATAACTGCTGTCAAGCTTATGCTCGTAGTAACTGGGACGTCACACAGATCGCAGCATAGGAGAATTAGTCTCGAGAGTCCTGAGACCTCTGACGTCAGTCTCGAGTGAGAGCATTGCCCATCACTACTATAAAGGTAATTTCTAACAATTTGGATGGAAACTTTAATGGCCAAGACGGCTACATCACAATATAGATTCTTGAGAATGCCCACACTTTTGAAAAACTCCACCAAGAATTTTGATATGGTTCCTCTTGCTCCTTATACTAGAGATGGATGATTCTTTGAAGTAGCTGATGGTTGGTTCATAGATGGCTCGCTTCTCCGCATTTACCTCTGCTGGCTGACTGAGTTGACCTCACTTCTAATGGTGGGGTCCAGTACATATGCAAAGTCCTTTCATCTGTCAATTGTGATTATATCTATTATCTCGGAACTTCCACCGTCGGCAACACATGCCACCTCTTCATGTACCTCCTAACCCTTCTGGGAGAATGCTGGTGCAATTTTACATCTAATTCTGTTGTGCCTAACATTCTTAGTTAAGTCCCCCTGTGGACATGAACCAAGAACATGGGCTAGAGTTTCAGGCTCTCTGCAGTGGACTCCGTCCTGGCTACTCCAGGGAGGGCCCATACAGGAACCACATTTTGTTTTAGGTATTGTATTGAAGTGGAGAAATAAACACTTTGATAGAAAAGTTAAATTGCAGAAAGTCAGAAAAGTTCCTCACCATTGCTGTGGAAAATTAGTTACAAAGAACTCGAAAGTGAAGGACACACAACAATTGAAAAGTTTCAAAGTTATGCAATAGATTTGTATGATACCAGCATTGAATATATTTAAGAGTGATGTACACCATTTTTTACACCTCTGCAGACTATGAATTGGATCAACTTGCTAGTGGCTTTACGTCGCACCGACACAGATAGATCTTATGCCAACGATGCAATAGGAAAGGTCTAGGAGTTGGAAGGAAGCGGCCGTGGCCTTAATTAAGGTATGCAAACAGGAAACCACAGAAAACCATCTTCAGGGCTGCCGATGGATCAACTTGAACGGGACGGAGTCTCTGATGTGGAAAGCCCCCCCCCCACCCAAAAGGTGATATTCATGAAAATGGTCTCACCAAATTTTAGTGTGAATAAAGAGAACTGGTTTAATGAGTTTGTACGTGCAAAAATAAGTTTCAAGTGTGGAGTGAATTGAAGGATCGAAGTGTCAGTGACAAATGGTATGAAATATTTTACTACATAGGATATAAACACTAACAATCTGAAATAAACTGGCATGTTTTTGTTTGGCTCTGCCAAGATCCAATGCAGCTGTCAAACATAACAAATGCACTGTGGACAGATGAGAAAAACACACTTATGATTGAATCAGGGAAAGCTTTAACCATTGTTAAGACTCGTTTTAAGGTTTTGTCTTGTGTCGAGACCCATGCTCAAATATCGAAAGAAAATCTTATTGATCAGGTTCATAAATCTAATAAATACTACAATATATCATAAATATGAACTATAATCCGGCATATTTTGAAATTCTGTTCATCTAACTGTAAGTGCTATTGTGATTTATAATACAGGTACTGTATATGCATGGTGAATTATATTTTTCTCCTTTCTAACTTACATGCCAAGCTACATCTCAACCCCCTTTCTGATAAAATTTCCCACCAGAGTTATCTTAGCATGTTACTGACATTGCTAGTCCTCCTGTTGTACCACATTACATTTACAAAATGTCCCAGGTTTTTCAAGCGAAGAATGCAAATGGTTCAGGTTTAAAAAATATAAATTATGGGAACCCTATTCTATGCCCTAAGTACACTATGTGATCAAAGGTATCCGGACACCCACAAAAACATATGTTTTTTCATCTTAGGTGCACTGTGCTGCCACCTACTGCCAGGTACTCTATAGCAGCGACCTCAGTAGTCATTAGACATCGTGAGAGAGGAGAATGGGGCACTCCGCGGAACTCACGGACTTCGAACATGGTCAGGCGATTGGGTGTCACTTGTGTCAGAAGTCTGTACGCGAGATTTTCACACTTCTAAACATCCCTAGGTCCACTGTTTCTGATGTGATAGTGAAGTGAAAATGTGAAGGGATACGTACAGCAAGAAAGCGTACAGGCCGACCTCGTCTGTTGATTGACAGAGACCGCCGACAGTTGAAGAGGGTCGTAAAGTGTAATAGGCAGGCATCTATCCAGACCATCACACAGGAATTCCAAACTGCATCAGGATTCACTCCAAGTACTATGACAGTTCGGCGGGAGGTGAGAAAACTTGGATTTCATGGTCGAGCGGCTGTCCATAAGCCACACATCACGCAGGTCAATGCCAAACAACGCCTCGCTTAGTGTAAGGAGCGTAAACATTGGACGATTGCACAGTGGAAAAATGTTGTGTGGAGTGACGAATAACGGTACACAATGTGGCGATCCGATGGCAGGGTGTGGGTATGGCGAATGCCCGGTGAAAGTCATCTGCCAGCGTGTATAGTGCCAACAGTAAAATTAGGAGGCGGCGGTGTTATGGTGTGGTCGTGCTTTTCATGGAGGGGGCTTGCACCCCTTGTTGTTTTGCATGACACTATCACAGCACAGGCCTACATTGATGTTTTAAGTACCTTCTTACTTCCCACTGTTGAAGAGCACTTCGGGGATGGCGGTTGCATCTTTCAACATGATCGAACACCTGTTCATAATACACAGGCCGTGGTTATACGACAATAACATCCCTGTAATGAACTGGCCTGCAAAGAGTCCCAACCTGAATCCTATACAACACCTTTGGGATGTTTCGGAACGCTGACTTTGTGCCAGGCCTCACCGACCGACATCGCTACCTCTCCTCAGTGCAGCGCTCCGTGAAGAATGGGCTACCATTCCCAAATCAATCTTCCAGCACCTGATTGAACGTATGTCTGTGAGAGTGGAACCTGTCATCAAGGCTAAGGGTGGGCCAACAAAATATTGAATTCCAGCATTACCGATGGAGGGCACCATGAACTTGTACGTCAGGTTCAGCCAGGTGTCGGATACTTTTGATCACACAGTGTATTTAATAAGACAAAATTTGAAAAAAAAAGTCAGCACTCAGGGAACCTTGGTGAAGGGTCAGGGTTTGGGCCTTCAGTTCCGAGTTCCGATACCCAGCTGGGTCGGGGATTTTAATAGAGTTTGGTTAATTCCTCCGGTTTGGGGAATGAGTGTTGGTGTTTATCCCAACCCACACTCCTCTTCATATTCACATAACACTATCAACCACCACGGAAACACTTCACATAAGTCTGATGTCAAGAAGAACTATTTGTTGAGTGCTCAGCCCAGAAGCTGGTTTGGACCTCAACGGTTTCACCATCAGCTGTCACAGGTGGCCCAGGCGTCACTGATCAATTGATCACTACTAATCTCCATTTAGGGCAGTCGCCCAGGTGGCAGATTCCTTATCTGTTGCTTTCCTTGCCTTTTACTGAAGAGGCATACTAGGGAAATGACAAGTGTGGTAGTTTCCCGTGCTTTCCTCACTGAGCCAGAAGTTGCTATTACATCTCAGTCTGCCAAGCCCACTGAAATGTCTGCACCAACCAACCCTATGAGTGATATTTTCACACCATTCATAAGAGGGACTGGCTGTATACAGAATGGCATAACTAGCATCACTCATATCTTGGTCACTTCCATGTTGTCAAAGCCTAGGATGAGTCAGACCGGACAATGAAAGGAACAAATATGTTCTAGCCCACATCAGAAGACCTAGTGGACCGTAAACGCTAGGTCTTGCCAGATCCAGCCATAAAACGGGGCCAAATCACTTGTGGCGCAGTTCACACCTGCGACCCCAACATGGTGTGAATCAAGCCATAAAAGAATACCAGAAGGCAGAAATACACATTCCTTACATATGGTTTGACGTATGAAGCCCAAATTTCATATGATGGTTGTGTTCTTATACCATATTTTACAACATTCCACCATTGGCAGTTAGCTCCAAAAACAATTATCCACTGCACCAAAACTGTTTGATGTACAAAAGCTGAAATTTCACATGATTGTTACTCTTCCATGCCCTTAAGTTTAAAAAAGATACATTTGTACACATTTCATCCCTACAAGAACTGAATGAGTAAATCTTTCCACCCCTAAAGATTTTACATTGGCAGTTAACTCTGAAAACAAAAATATTCATTTCTCCGAAACCGTTTCATGCATGAAGCTGAAATTTTGCATGATAGTCGTTCTTTTATGTCCTCAATGATAATTAAAAACTATTCGTAAACACTTCACACCTATGGGGTTTGATTCTATATGTTAAAAACAGTTTTACACCCAAGGTTGAAATGTCATATGACACGCAATAGTCTTAAAAAATATTTTATCCTAAAGAGTCTGATTGGTTGTGTAGACCAAAAAACAGAAATGTTTACTGCACCTAACCCACTGATGTACAAAGTCGCAGTTTACACAATGGATGCTTTTTATATCTCAGATATATCAAATATATTTTAAAACATTTCACCCCTAAGGATTATAAACTGGCAATACCTCCTAAAACAAATATCATTCATTTTGCAACTGGGGTATTTTTCCCAGTGATAAGATCACACAGAATCTCAAAACAAGTAGATTCAGTATTTACATATACCATGACAGAAAAATGTGAAATTAAGCTACTCATGTTGTATCCTGTCATGACACTATACCTTTATAGGAACGTGCATCTTTTAGTAAAGGATTATGTCCTTTGATAAGCTGTTCCATTCCGTTTTCTCCTTCCCACAAATGAATTATTTACCCTTCCACCGTTGTTGAGCCATTGACTTAACATTATTTTAAACTTGTGTTCAAATCTACTTCTGCAAACCCCTTCATCTTTAATCTTGTTTCAATATTCTCCCAAGTACTTGACTCAATATCTGCCAAATAGGCTACATACCTCCTATTCTTAATCGCAACATCCTTTCTAATGAAATGAAATGGCGTATGGCTTTTAGTGCCGGAAAATCCCAGGACGGGTTCGGCTCGCTGGGTGCAGGTCTTCTGATTTGACAGCCGTAGGCGAACTGTGCGTTGTGATGAGGATGAAATGATGATGAAGGTAGCACACACCCCCAGTCCCCGTGCCAGGGAAATTAACCAATGATGGTTAAAATTTCTGACCCTGCTGGGAATTGAACCCGGAACCCCTGTGACCAAAGACCAGCACGCTAATCATTTAAACACAGAGCCTTTCTGATAAACTTTCCCACCAGAGCTTCCTTAGCATGTTACTGACAGAGCTTGTCATCTTGTGGTTCCCCACTACATACCTGTTTGCTTTCCTCTGTACCTGCTCCAATTCTTTGATCAACTAATCTTGTTGATATTGATCCCACACCCCTGCAGTGTACTCCAGTTAAGGTCTTGCAAGTGTTAAATATGCCATCATTTAAATGCCTTTCTAACCACATACCCTACGTGCCAGCACCAGTGAAGTTACCCACCCCCTAATGTGACCCCTAAATATCTACAATTGTCCTCAAAATGTATCTTTATCCCAGCCATTTTGTAATCGCCCAGTATCCTGCGTGTCTTGTTCCCAAAGCTAAATGTCCAGCTTTTTTCAGCATTGTCAGCCCATTTTTCTGAGTCCAGGTATGTATTTTGTCCAGATCCTCCTGCAATATTTTACAACCCTCTAAACTCTTCATCTTTCTATACACAACTATAATCATTTATATATATAAAATAAGAGTTTTGTCTGTACATTGCTAAGAATTTGAAAAGAATGGTATTTCTGTATCGGTTATGTCCATAGTAACAAGGAAATGCAATTTTTTCTTTTCCGTAATTTCTGTCTGTATGTATGTACACGCATCACGAGAAAACGGCTGAAGACAATTTGATGAAAATCGGTATGTGAAGTCGGGAGATAAGCCACTACAATCTAGGCTATAAATAATTTTACTCACGCTGAGTAAAATGGTAGTTTAGAGGAAGGTCTAAAATTTAATTCTCAAATATTTATATTATTAGTGGTCCTTTCGATAAATACTACATAACGAAAGTTATATAGAATTAAATTTCCGATCATTTATGTCATACATTGTTACTGTACTGACTTCGATAACACAGATATTCATGAATTTGTATTTTCGTTGCCAAGTCCATATCAACACCGAGCCACGAGAAAAGGGGTTAACAGAATTTAATGAAAGTCAGTATACAGAGTCGGGGAATAAGAAACTACAGTCAAAGTGTAAACAATTTTATTCGCCCTGGATGAAATTGTAGTTTAGGGGAAGACGCCTAAAATTTCATTTTTAAATACCTATGTTATTGGTCCTATTGAAAAGTACTACGTAACAAAAGTTATAGAGAATACAATTTCCGACCATTTATGTTTTATTCAGTTTTACAGTACCAAATATAAGAGTGGTATTTCAGAGTCAGAAGAAAACTGAATGTGAAGGCCTACAATATTGAAAGCGCAAAACACTGATAAACAACAACATTACATTGACCATTGTTTCTTGTGAAGTTCTTTGTCTCTTATGCTGCCGCTCAACTCAGATAGATGGGATTACTGCTGCGTACCGAGTATAACAGCCTGACTGAATATTGGCGGGAAATAGCTGGGGAGTTGCAAAACATTCTTCTTTAACATGCCATTCCTCTGGTTCATACATTTTCTAATACTGCCGGTACATAACAGACTAGTTCATCATCGTATTCCATCTATTTGATCCCTACGCTGACGCGCTGGTTTGAATGAGCAGTGTGCATACTTAAGACAGAGGCTCACTTAATAGTAGTAGTAGTAGTATGACCTAGTCTAGAATTACAATTTAGGCCTACTCCAAATTATAGCACCATAATTCACTAAATAACCCAAAATCCAACCCTGAAAAGAGCCGTTTCTTAAGAAAAGCTTCTTCCTCTTCACTTTTATTAAATTCTACATTCATGTTATTCCAAATTAGCAGTGAAGAGGGGGTTTCTCCCCTGGCTTGGAGGAAAAATTTACCTCCAAGTCAGATAGATTTTTCTGCCACCTGTGTAGTGAACTGAGATTTTCCGACTCATCGGGTACTCCTAGGAAACAGATTGGTAAAAGGGCTATTCGACACCCCCAACCGGCCGAAATAAGACGGAGCGTGTTCACGGATCACGGCTGTCTGCGGCTTGGTCATTCCAGCTCTGGAACTTTGGACTGTTAGACTGGCAGCATAGTACTGTTCGTTAAAAGTGAGAAAATGTGTGGTTTTTCGTTTGATCGAGTATTTCATATGAAAGCATTGCTTTTAACCGTGCCATTCCTACTGATGGCATAACGATCTATGTTCATTTCAGTTGAGAAAACTACTAAGACGGTCTTTCTGAGGATGTATAAAGGTACGTGGAGGGTGAGTGTCTGCCATTATAATGAAAGCTCCCCAACCTGATTGTGACTGATGGTAGGCAAGGGGGCCTACCATTACAATGGAAATTCCCTAACCCAGTCTTCATATGAGAAAAGACGTTTGGTGACTTCCCCGTTAACGTTAAGTGCTATGCAATTTAATACAATCTTGCTCACAACATGTACACCACCTAACCTAGAATTCTGTACACAAAGTAGAATTCCGTAGCGAAGCACGGGAACATCAGCTAGTCTGCAATATGTCTGATTTGAGAGTTCAATCCTTCCAGAATATTGCTCACATAAATTTAAAAAGTAGAAATGCCAGTTTACTGCCTTGCACTATGCCCCTCGCAACTTTCTGAGGTTCAGATAATGACTACTTTATCCTTACCCTCTGCTTACTGTCCCCTCAGGAAGGCTCTCACCCAATCTACTAACTTCATGGATGGTCCGTACTGAAAATTGTATATTAATTTGAAACAATTAAGTTTTGTATTGTATTGTATTGTATTGAATTGGTTGACCACCTAAATAATCTTAATTGTTTCAAATTAAAACATAATGTCACCATGGTGTCTGTAATACACTATTTACTATATCATTTTGCGGATTCGTATCACATCCAAGTCATTTTAATATTTAACTGTCACCTATAACAAGACGTTATTTCAACAATCGTGGACTGGAAGTACCAGTATTGGGGGTTAAATTAGATATTTATAATGGGGAAGGGGTAGCGAATGGCTTAAAATCTAACCCCTCTTGGCCATGTCAATGGACCAGGCTGTCAAAGGAGAATACAATGGGCTTCTGAATATTCCAGAAAGGAATGGAAATAAAGATGCACTCCGACCTGAAACTCACTTTAGCCAAACAAACTCTACTTAGCTGTCAAGGCAATCAACCATAAACCTATTGTGGCTTTGGAAGAAGCTTCAGCCTAATTGTCAAAGGCAAAGCAGATAGTTCTAAACAGTATTGCACAATAGCAGCTTACTTTACAGCCTCTTCCTTGTGGTATCCCCATCAGCCATAGTGGCCCCACATAAACATACTGGAGTAAGAAGTCTGAACATACTTCCAATACAGAAATCTAGATAGTGGAATTAAAAGTTTAAAAATTATGTGGAGCAATATGTATTTCAATATTTATAAATAGGTGAAGTGATGCTTCATTAGCTTCACCCCACCGGCCACTACTGATACAAACCACCTGTTCATTCTGCTGGAAACCAGTAAGCTGGGCTTCGTAGAGTATCTGTCATGAAACCAAACTGCCTAATGTTCAGCTACTCCGTATGTTCTAAACATGCCCTTTATTTGTTTACTAAGCCTCCAAAAAGTAACGTATGATACATGTAAGACTCGCTGGTCTGTATAGTTCAGAAGGTGTAACTTTGGGTGCTGATGTTCCTGATGTGAGGAAGTGAAGCCCACCTCAACTAATAATTTAACAGCTAAACTCCAGACAACTAGGATCTTTGACATGACTCGCAAGGAATTTTATGAAGAAAGAAAAGGGACTCAAAAGTATTATACAATACAAAGCACTTCCAACATAAACTTAACAAAATATATTGGATCACTTGCGAATGGAAAACTCTTCTACCATCTTATTTGCAAATACATTATTTCATAAACATTTTCTTAATAGAAGTGTAATTTAAAATGACTGGTATCAGCCTAAAAGGTCATTTTTAAACCCCTGCACTTGACAGCTGTATCTATATCAGGTATCATATCATATGAAGAATGCTGAAGGAGAAAAAGTTATTGAGGAAGCTGGTTACACAGTTTAGGCTGTGGCTGTTAGTTTGCATTTGAGGGGACATGGGTTTGATCTGACTATCGACAACTCTGAAAACCGCAAAAGTAATTTAATATAGTGGAATCCACCTTTCCAATACATACAAAACTGTTGCACATAAATTATATTACAACATTTTTATTATTATAAAGGTACCGGTTTCGACATGTTTTCAATGTAATCATCAGCCTTACGTAAAACCAAGCAAGAGAATAAATTCACATATAACAACAATATACACATATTAGGTAAAATTCGTATAATGACACATTTAAAATAGTTCATATAAAATATCTGAGGATTGCTATGCGTTGGTGGCGTAATAGTCTTGTATTGATTTGGTACACGAGTTGGGGCACTTTCTGTAAAGTTGTGCTTTGGTATGATAAAACTTTATGAACACGTTAAAATCTTGATAAGTATCTTATTCACAGAGAAATACAGCACTGAGGAATAATCTGAGCACTGTTGGTGGCATGGTCTTCTAATCTTAAAGTTGTACTATGTGCGTCCGTAGGTGATTTTTAGTGTACATGTAGGTCCTAGGATGATATGTAAGATCGAGGTTCCTCAGTTCAAGCAGAACGTGAAACCTAGAGAAAATGGAGAGCTGATTTTAATATGGAGTTCTGTAAAGGGCAAGTCAAATGAAGCAAAGGTATAGAAAGTTAAGGTGTGAGAACTCACCTTGCCGCAGCATGCCAGGAAGCTTATTCTATGGAGAGGAGTTGACAACTGGAGCAGGTATGTGGGAAGAGGTAGTTGGGAGAGGGGAGGCTTGGAGAGGAAACACCTTTGGGGGAGGTGTTGGGGGCGGGTCTGGAGGGCTATGCGGTGGGGACGTATAGCAAGGTAGGGTGTTATGTAATGTGTGGAAGATCGAACACTTTCTCATAAACTTAACATCTTTAAGAACCGCAATAAGAAAGTCGTAAAGAACCTTGGGTTTCTCCGAAATTTCATTTTAAATTGGGGTTGAAAAACTGATTGAGGTGTATGAAGCAATTTTCGGTGACATCTAGGAGAGGGCCTTTTCCTAAGGTTCTGAGAATCTCCAAGACTTGGTCTATGGTGCTAAAAGTATGTTTTCCGTCATGCGTTTCATATTATTATTTTGTTATACTATGGCATGGACAATTGAGTTTGTATAATTGGGGAATTCAATAGTTGTATTATTGGTATTGGTATCCCTGCTGCTAGTATTCTTGTCAGTCTCATTTCAGTTGTTAAGTCATAGCGGACATGAGCGGACACAGCTACACTGTTGAGGAGCGATTAGTGGCGTGTGTGTGGGTGCACGAACGAGCACATACGGGTCAAACAATGACAGTGATAATGAGTGCATTTAGAGATCGCTTTGGCAAACCCCCGCCTAGTAAAGCTACCCTGCTTGATTGGGAGAAACATGCGTTTGCTTCAAGGAGTATCAAAGACAGGCCGTGTAGTGGACGTAAGAAGACGCGGGAAGGAACGTGTGCCGCCGTTGCTCAATTGAACAGTCTCCATTGAAATCCATTCGCAAAAGAGCAGACGAACTACAAGTACCGCGGTCAACAATGCATGACTGCATTAAAAGAGATTTGAAAATGAAAGAATTTAGGCTGATGCATGTGAATGAATTATCTGACAATGACATGGAGCAACGAGTTGCAGCCTGCCGTGCATTGTTGGAACAATTTCCAACTACCGCGCCTCGCTCAAGAGTGTTACTTTCTGATGAATGAGCGATATATTGCAGTTCACATAGGAGGAATGTGGTTTTCTGGTCTAAGGAAAATTCTCATTATGTGCAAGAGTTGGAAAGGAACCCCCCCTCATGTTATGGAATAGGACGGGATATCATCACGTCACTTGTGCGGACCGTATTTTTTTGATGGGTATGTGAATGGAATATCTTATTTGCATATGTTACAATCTTGGTTAATATCTCAGCTTCAAGACAAGGGAATCATGGGTCATGTGTGGTTACAGTAGGATGGGGCTCCATCACATTTTGCTATTCAGGTGCGCGAGTTCCTTGATGAACAATTTCAAGGCCGCTGGATTGGCTGTGGCTCACCAACATCTCCAGCCCTGCTGAAATGGCCACCACGAAGCCCAGACAACTCATTATAGGGAATAATCAAGTCCCACGTGGCTCAACGTCGGTACACGACTAATGAAGAATTGCACCAAAGTGTGAAGGAAGCCTTTCATTCCAAAACTCCTGAGATGCTCCACAAGATGTCAATGAGAACGGATAGAATTCTGTGTAAGGCATGATGGCGCATATACAGATTCCCTGGATTCAGAGTTTTTATATGAAAGTACTCCACTATAATATGAAACGTATGAAACTAGGGGTACGGGGACTTCTCGGACACCCTGCAGATGTCACCGAAAATTGCTTCATACACCTCAATCAGTTTTTCAACCCCAATTTAAACTTAAATGAAATTTCTGAAAAACCCAAGGTTCTTTACGACTTTCTTACTACAGTTCTTAAAGATGTTAAGTTTACGAGAAAGCATTCGATCTTCCACGCATTACATAACATCCTACCTTGCTATACGTTCCCACCGCATAGCCCTCCAGACCCTCCCCCATAGGCATTTCCTCCCCAAGCCTCCCCTCTCCCAACTACCACTACCCACAAACCTGCTCCAGTTGTCAACTCCTCTCCATAGAGTAAGCTTCCTGGCAAGCTGCAGCAAGGTGAGTTCTCACACTAACTTTCTATACATTTGCTTCATTTGACTTGCCCTTTACAGAACTCCATATTAAAGTCAGCTCTCCATTTTCCCTAGGTTTTGCGTTCCGCTTGAACTGAGGAACCTCGGGCCTAGATATCATCCTAGGACCTATATGTACACTAAAAAACCACCTTCCGACGCACATAGTACAACTTTAAGATACAGTAAAAAGACCATGCCACCAACAGTGCTCAGATTATTCCCCAGTGTTGTATTTCTTTGTGAATAAGATACTTATCAAGATTTTAACGTGTTCATAAAGTTTTATCATACCAAAGCACAACTTTACAGAAAGTGTCCCAACTCGTACCAAAACAATACAAGACTATTACGCCGCCAACATGTAGCAATCCTCAGATATTTTATACGAACTATTTTAAATGTGTCATTATATTAATTTTTCCTAGTATGTGTGTATTGTTGCTATATGTGAATTTATTCTCTTGCTTGGTTTTACGTAAGGCTGATGACATTGAAAACATGTCGAAACCGGTACCTTCATAATAATAAAAATGTTGTAGTATAATTTATGTGTTACAGTTTTGTATGTTTTGATAAGGTGGATTCCATTACATTAAATTACTTTCGTGATTCTCAGTTCAATACAGAATGGCCATGAAGTTTTTAACTTTAGCTCTGAAAACAGTTTTATATGGTTTCCCACTTCCACACCAGGTAAGCTGTACCTTAATTAAGGCCATAGTCACTTGTTTCCCTGTCCAGTCCTTTTCTATCCCATCATCACAAGAAAACTGTAAAGCTGGTGTGATGTTAAACCCCTGAGGAAAGAAAAGAAAGTAGCTGAATCCCTTAAATATCATATGATCAATCTTCAGAAGCAGGAAACCACAATTCAGTTTAGGAGAAAGGGTCAATGTAGAGCATAAACAATCATCATATTTTAGCACTTCAATAGTTCATCTATTCTGTTTTCTGTCTTTGATTTCTTATTTCTATCCAAGAGATGAAAAAATAGGTTTCTAACTTTTACAAATCATAGATCACAGAGTACAAAATACATTTTTGCTGATTGGGTTTGGGATTTTCAAGCCGTTAGTACTAACAAGTGGCTCACTTTCTAAGACACAACCCAAAATTATGGGAACTGATAGTGCTGTACCAGATAGGATACGCACAAACTTGCGTTCATGAGAAGCAACATTTTCATAATACATAAGAAGTCTTTTGCTTATGTAAGTATCACATGTTGATAAATGACCCACTTCAATATAAGACTGTAAACAAGGAGAGAACAACTGAATACTTGCACGTAAACTTTCCCATGGTTTCAGTTCTAATGGTGGCAAATATACAATCCTAAAATGATATCCTAACTGCTTATAAAGTCTTGTGAGTAAATCAAGAGTGCGATGAAATTCTGCCATCATGGCATCATAACAATCAGGTACAACTAAAAATATTTCCACAACAGACGACTGACAAACATTAAACAAACCCATTTCATGAGATTTGTTTCGTGCAGGTTTATACTGATTGCCTATAGAAAAGTACCTGACAGGTAGGAATTCTGACTGAATAACATGCTTGGCATGAAAAGCACAAAATGAAAATAATGATGCACCACCCACCAAATGTTCACGATTATGACTGTATAGAGAATCTGTCACTTCTTTCAGGGTAAACACTGATTGAGGATTATGATAGTCCATACCCACACCTTCCACAACAATGCTGCGACTAAAATCTGCATTGGAAAATGGGAGGAAATTGTTATTTTTTAATTCATCAGCAAAAAAACTCAATATACACATCTCATAAAGAGCAGCAGCTCCTTTGAAGTAGTAATGCATAGGACTTAAATACTCAAGTAGTGATCCTTTCTTCCCATTTACAATGTGATCAACACTAATTCCTTTATATACTTCACCATACTCAGAAACTACTTTCTCAAGATTATCTGGAGTGTGTGGATTTAAAACATTAGGTAATTTTAATGCTTTAAGAATTACATTTTCTTCCAAAGACCATAATGTTTTCATTAGAGTTTTCAATTCATTCCTCAAGACTTTGCCCTGAATTCTATACTTTTCCATATCATTAGTAATACCCATCTTTTTTAGTTCTTTTATTCTTTCTGCTATTTCATTTCGCCTCTCTTCAAGGGAAAGTTTATCTGAAACAAGATTCTGTAATATTTGCCACTGCTCACTTAACTGAGTAACATTTAATTTCATCCCACGGAGAGATATATTTCTTTCAAGTCTGGGGATATCTTGGAAATGATCATTCATATCAACATAAGGAGTAAGAATTGACACTGTTTGGTTGGCTTTTTCACCTGTTACAAAAAGAGCTGAACTAGAATGTTTTAATTTTACTATACCAATGGAAAGAATGGCTTGTCGCTGCAGATGGAAACCAGCATGCTTAAGTACAAACATTGTGTTGAACACAAACATGCATTTGGTCTTCAACACTCGTTTATGATTTGCAAAAATATTAACTGTCCATGTTGTTACTGCAGGTTATGGTTTCACGCAGATCTTCAATATTTGAAGGCTGAGTTTCAATCTTTCGTTTCTTTGGGGTGTTGTAAGAACCTTTACCAGCAGCCTTTTCTGATTCTTCAATAGAATATGGTTCAAGTTCTAAAGCTTTTAATCTCCGCTTGTGAACTTTAGTCCGAAAGTGTTCCTTTAAGGCTTGATCATCAATAAAATATCGGCTGAAAAGAAACAATACACACAATGTAATAAGTTACAAGAAAATAGCATAACAAGACAATGAAACATATGCAAATGAGAAGACACAACACAAATCTATGAGATATCATTGGTACATTAAAATAAAGTGAAATGATTACAGTAAAATACAATTACACCATTACACTGTCTGTCTGGCCAGCTTCGTCCTGTTAAGTAATAGAATAGACTGTATAGCAAGCATCTCTATGCAGAGTGTTGGGTGGTGGGAAATAACAAAATACTCTGAAGGAGCCCTTGGCTTTGGGCAGAGGAGCTCCTTTGGGAGGGGGGTTTCCAGTTGGAGGATATGCCACTAAAAAGCACCACACGGCGTCTGTTCTCAGTGTTAAGAGCGGGTGAAAAAGGTGTCTGTTCTCATGTTAGGGGTGGCATTGAGAAATTCTGACAGTAGGTATAAAATGTCCTTGACGACAGGCGGAGTGACAAGTTGGTTGAGGTATTTTTTGTTGTATCAACATGCAGCTGACTACTCTTCATTCAGGTATGCATGCTACAGTGTTCCACCTAAACTACATGCATCATTTTTGCCTGAATGATGTGGTAAATGGACAAGGGCTACCGATGCAGGGTTGATGATGGCTAATACAGCTAGACAAAAAAACATCAATTCAGATCAGACTAGCCACTGTCAACATTGGGGTAATGACAGGCCACAGCCGAGATCTGGCCGCCTCTTTGAAGTAGCGGAATGTGGACACAGCTTGCGTTCAAGAAACCAAATAGGCTGGTGCAAAATCACAAAATATCAGAGAAGGATACAAGCTAATCCACAATGGTAAGAAAAGTGCGTATGGTGTAGGTGTGAAAGTAAGCCAGTGGATCATCTCTCACATCAGCAACTGCCTGATGTCAACCAACCAACCAACCAATCAATCAATCAATCAATCAATCAATCAATCAATCAATCAATCAATCAATCAATCAATCAATCAATCAATCAATCGATCACTACTGATCTGCATTTAGGGCAGTCGCCCAGGTGGCAGATTCCCTATCTGTTGTTTTCCTTGCCTTTTCTTGAATGATTTCACAGAAATTGGAAATTTATTGAACATCTCCCTTGGTTATTCCAATCCCTAACTCCCTTTCCTATAAACGAATATTTGCCCCAATTTGTCATCTTGAATTCCAACTTTATCTTCATATAGTGATCTTTCCTATTTTTAAAAACACCCCTCCCTCCATGGCACTTAATGCCCTTGAAAGGGCTTTGGCCTGCCCAGCGACCGCTGCTCAGCCCGAAGGCCTGCAGTTTAAAAGGGGCAGGTCAGCACGACACATCCGCTATGCCGTTAGCTTGGGCTTTCGAGACTGGGGCTGCCATCTCACCGTCAGATAGCTCGTCAATTCTAATCACGTAGACTGAGTGGACCTTGAACCAGCCCTCAGGTCAAGAGAAAAATCCCTGACCTGGCCAGAAATCGAACCCGGGGCCTCCGGGCGAGAGGCAGGCACGCTACCCCTACACCACGGGGCTGACCTTTATAGACACCACTCAAATTTATTTGTCTACTAATGTCATTCCATGCTGCCTTTCCACTGACAGCTCGGATGTTGATTCCCATAGGAAACCTGAAATATTTGTCCCGAATGAGTAAATTTATAATACCAGTATTGTCCCCTTCAAATTTGGCCCACAATAAGCCTTTTATTGGGGATTCTTAATGGCCAACATCATTCTTTCATTGGAAGTGCAGTGTCAAGTTTTATTCATGAATAGCTGTATTCTCATTCAGAAGTGGTTTGACGAGTTTTGGGCGAGGACAGAATATTGATTTTCCAGCCAGCGATCGATAACACATGTTAGTCACGTGGCCGACCAGGAATTGTTCAAGATCGCTTCCATATACGATCATGTATCATAGTTTGCTTGAAGCACAGTAATTTCTGGAAAGAATTACAGCAAATCCTCGAATGTCATGACAACCAATTAAACTCCAGGACAGAGCCACACCTCCGTAGCTAAGCCCGAGTGATATGCATTAAATCTCTCTTTAATTCTAACTCCGTACTGCTGCAGATTTTCGTGAGCTTCGAAGTTAAGTGTGCTCATCAAGCTAATTATTCGACGTGGACAGACTTGGCAATTTTTCTAAAACTGTTTGTGTCATTTTCAGCTACTTTCACAACTTCAAGAGAGAAGAGAACCTCTACAATTCACAATAACCAGCTACATCAGGATGCTTTGCCGATTTTCAAGAGGAGCAAGTAATTCATCTGGGAAAATGGACTCTGCTGTCATCATGCCGTGCTAAATGTAGGCACATTCTAATATGAGGGAGAGAACGACAAGGACAACCTGCAACATGTGAGCAGTTTTCAACCATCTGGAGAGATGGAGTCCCATTGAAAATTTAAGTACAATTTTGTAACATTTTACTGTCCATCTATGAAGTAGTATGTGCCTCTTCATTTGCATTAGTATTTCTATTAGATTAGTGCAATATTGCAATATTTTTCATACTTCATTCTTATGGTGTCATGGTAGTATTGTTACGTTGAGTATGAATGTTATTTGGTTTCTATTAGTGTAGTTAGTCATGGAATGTCTTCTGAGATTCATTCTGATTTCCTCCAAATACTTAAACCTAGTATTTAAAAATAATGGACCCTTCCGATAAAAAGTAATTTAATTAAAACAATCTTTGATTTGTGAACTCATGTGGGACAGAATTTCATCGAGTCTTATTCCACAAAATTTCAATGTGTTTTTTATCTTATGCATTTCTGCAGGATAGTGTCATCAAATGCAGTGTTAAATTCAGACTTATGTCACAACTAATAATCACCAATAATAATAATAATAATAATAATAATAATAATAATAATAATAATAATAATAATAATAATAATAATAATAATAATAATAATACATTTTTAGATCCAGTTAAATGAAAGATTAAATGGTCTTGAGTGATAATATTTATTGTTCTAGTGATATATTTAATATGTGCTCTGTTGATGAATTATAAAACATTTATTGCAGCAAAATAGCCATACATTAGTGAAAGGTGTTATAACAATTTAACACTTGCACCATTGGATGCATAGTCTCCGATTGACCTAGTCCTCTTGTTGCAGAGTTCTAAGTGATATCGTTCACATAACTGTCCACATAATGTACACTTGCATGAGTTTGACAGTTCGTGGTATGTTGTGTTTTCGCAGATGACATGGTGGAAACCATGTACTGCAAGTCTTGTAAACACGTGCCTCGTCTCAAAATTTGCTGCTGTCCATGTACGATCGATCATGGCCCCAGTTCCATAGAATTCTGTGGGTACTTCTTCTCTTTTCCTTATTAGTGCCCTTAGTAGGTTCTCCGATGCCTTTGTGTTAGGTAGCGGGTACATTGTCCTTAAATCCTCTATGAGGAAAGTTTCCCGCGCGAGAAAGTAGACTAATCTGGATCTTGTTGTTTTTGCCACTCCGATTGCTCTTTTGATGTATGTTGCTTTAACTCTTTCCAGTGTTGCTAAGTTCTTTTCATTCAGGTGTGTCCATATAATTTCAATCCCATAAATAAGTACTGGAACGATTTTCAATTTGAAGAGCGCCATTGCTGTGTCAAGACTTAGTGTTCTGATGAAGCTTATTTTGTTTATCGCTCTAATTGCTTGTGTCACTTTCTCTATTGTGTGTGTAGTGAAGCATTTTGCAGACGGCTGGAGTGTTATCCCTAGATATTTGTATTCTTTGGTGATCAATATTATTTTCCCTTCTAAGGTGATTCTTGTCGATTTTGGTATTTGCCCTCCTGATCTGAACACCATGATTTCCGTCTTCTCAGTGTTAATTATGAACTTGTGTTCAATGCACCATTTTCCCACTTCGTCTATAGTGTTCTGCAGTTTCTTTAAGCTTTTTGAGCCAATCATAATATCATCCGCATAGGCGTATGCTGTTACATCTTCATCTTGCGCAATTTCCATAATGTCCTTCGCTGCCAGGATGAACAGCAGAGGGCTTAGTGGGTCCCCTTGGAGTACACCATTTGTTTGAATTATTGGTTCTGAAATGTCTAGGCTGTCCAAGATTCTTATCTACGAATTATGAGCCTGGAATACAGCAAATCCTGTGGGATTAATTTATGGATGTACAGTATTTTGGAGAAGCATGTGTTCTGGGTTACCATGCATTCTGCGAATTTTGAGCACGTGTAAAGTAATATTAATGAGATTTAGGTATAAAAATAATTTATCGCTACTCATAGACCACGTGCCCAGTGACATTGATATTTAACCGTAGTAATGTGGGTGATAATATTGTTGTTTATTTCTTCTGAATAGTAAAGTACTGAATCTTTATGTGATCAACATTGTATTAATTCTACTATTTCTTTCAAAAGTGATTGCCAATATTCAATCACGTGCTACTGACTGTCGAACACTACGAGTTACCAAATACTATCATCTGACTATCCCATTGATAGGATTATGACCAAAAGTCAGAACATAAAATTAAAATTCTAGAATTCGATTGTAAAAAATGTACATAAATTTGTGTATCATATGTGTGAGTGTAGAGTGAGTGCAGTAGCTAGCAATATTTTCTACTGTGATTTATTAAAATGTGGTTATAACCTGACCGCAAGGTCATCACGGTAGGTCTAGGTTATTTCGGCGTTGTTTGTGCTGATTTATCTGGTTGAATTTATTATGTTTAGAAAATTTTATAGGATAATTAAGTACAGTTTACATTAAAGTGCTATTAAAAATGAACCTCGTACGAACAAAGTTTGTCACAAGAAAATATTTAAGCAACTGTACATTTTTTAAAGCGTTGTGTATTGTTAACTTATAAATGACAGAATTATTCTGAATCATTCTGAAGGATATTCATAGGAAGAATGTTTATCTAAGGTTATAAAAATTATTTGAGAAATCTTAAGTCTACATAATTGTTTGAAATTATATTAATTAAAAAAATAACTCGAGAATTTTTTTTTTTTGGCTAGTCGTTTTACGTCGCACCGACACAGATAGGTCTTATGGCGACGATGGGACAGGGAAGGGCTAGGAGTGGGAAGGAAGCAGCCGTGGCCTTTTTTAAGGTACAGCCCCAGCATTTGCCTGGTGTGAAAATGGGAAACCACGGAGAACCATTTTCAGGGCTGTCGACAGTGGGGTTTGAACCTACTATCTCCCGAATACTGGACACTGGCCGCACTTAAGCGACTGCAGCTATCGAGCTCGGTAACTCGAGAATGTGATTTATTCTAATTTGGGTCATAAATTACTCTAATTAGATGGAACTTATTCATAATTAAGATGAGATCATGATGTAAATATTTCAGCATTATTTGTGAGATTTTCTAGATGCTATTATCATTTTAAAAATTATTTTTGATTAAAATGAAATTTCTATTTTCCTGAGTTGAAAATATGATATTGCGATAGCCAGTTTTGTTACTTGTATTAATACAATGAGGGTAAGATGGGGTACATTCTCAACAATTTTGTTTACATCAAGCCATATGAGGCTAATTTTGATTTTATTTACATTTCAGTATAAATCAGGCTTCGGTGTGGAAGGACCAGATAGTCAGAATTGTACAAAACTGTCTTACGAGAAGATAAAAATTAGGAGCATCAAGATTTTGTTTATAATACTTTGTTTCACTTTGTTTAAAGGAGTGCTATTTGTAATAAATGTCAGGCCTTATTTTTTTAATTGTTCGTTTTTCCATTGTCCTCAGTCCTTGTTTCGTTAAAACCGCCCCAAAATATAAGTGACGCCAGTTTACGAATGGTCCACCTCTGGGACTCTCGTTCACCGGCTGAGCCTGTCCGGCAAATAGGAGGCAATATAAATGGTCTGTTATTGGACATTATAAATTTTCCACCTTACTCATTCCAGGTTGCCAGTGTTTTGCCCCTGTGTGCTAAGTTGGGCTCTTTGTTGGTACATAGCACACCCACCAAGAAGCATGGCCTCCATGGTATGTCCAATAATGGACCATTTATACTGGTATTATAAATTTACTCATTCGGGACAAATATTTCAGGTTGCCTATGGGAATCAACATCTATATCATCTGACGGCCAGGCAGCATCAATTTTTCATAATGAGACAGTCTCTCAAAGTGCAATGGCACTGCCGGTGGCTCCAAGTAGCCTACGCAGTGGCCTCCATGGTATGCACTAGCGATGCGTCTTGGTGGGTATGCTATGTACCAACTGAAGAGCCCAACTTAGCACACTGGGGCGAAACTCTGGCAACCAGGAATGAGTTAGATAGAAAATTTATAATGTCCAATAACGGATCATTTATATTGGTATTACATACCTTTTGGTCGAGCAGCTCGTCTCCTTTCTTCTAAGTCTTCTCAGCCCAAACTTTGCAACATTTTTGTAACGCTATTCTTTTGTCGGAAATCACCCAGAACAAATCGAGCTGCTTTTCTTTGGATTTTTTCCAGTTCTTGAATCAAGTAATCCTGGTGAGGGTCCCATACGCTGAAACCATACTCTAGTTGGGGTCTTACCACAGACTTATATGCCCTCTCCTTTACATCCTTACTACAACCTGTAAACATCCTCATAACCATGTGCAGAGATCTGTACCCTTTCTTTACAATCCCATTTATGTGATTACCCCAATGAAGATCTTTCCTTATATTAACACCTAGGTACTTACAATGATCCCCAAAAGGAACTTTCACCCCATCCACACAGTAATTAAAACTGAGAGGACTTTTCCTATTTGTGAAACTCGCAACCTTACTTTAAACCCCGTACATCATCACACCATTGCCTACTGTCCATCTCACAACATTATTGAGGTCATTTTGCAGTTGCTCACAATCTTGTAATTTATTTATTACTCTGTACAGAATAACATCATCTGCAAAAAGCCTTATCTCTGATTCCACTTCTTTACTCATATCATTGATAATTAAAGAAAACATAAAGGTTCAATAATACTGTCATGAGGAATTCCCCTCTTAATTATTACAAGGACAGATAAAGCTTCACCTACTCTAATTCTCTGAGATCTATTTTCTAGAAATATAGTTACCCATACAGTCACTCTTTTGTCTAGTCCAATTGCACTCATTTTTGCCCATAGTCTACCATGATCCACCCTATTAAATGCCTTAGACAGGTCAACCGCGATACAATCCATATGACCTTCTGAATCCAAGATATCTGCTATATCTTGCTGGAATCCTACAAGTTGAGCTTCAGTGGAATAACCATTGCTAAACCCAAACTGCCTTCTATCGAACCACTTATTAATTTTGCAAACATGTCTAATATAATCAGAAAGAATGCTTTCCTAAAGCTCACATGCAATGCATGTCAATATAGGTCAACTTGCGAACCAATTAATTTGAACTGTGACATACTATGCTACACAGACTGACTGTCTTGATGAAGAGAAAGACAAATTTTGGAACGACCTCGAATCACACATCCAAGCTGTTGATGGTGAAATTAATTTTAATTGGTGGAGATCTTAATGGACATTGTGACCTGTGTTGGGACAGCAAGCTGGAAATTATTCTCATCACTGTGTTTTGTAAAATTATCTTATTTAAGTTCGGACATGTAAACTATTCACCTTTTATTTTAAGAAAGCTACGAACAGTACAAGGATGTTACCGAAGGACAGGAGTCATCGTCTTCATTTCGATTTTGTAAAATCTGTTCATTTTGTTTTGACTTGAATAATTGAGTGTAATATTTAAAATTATTGTTTTGGATGAGAACTAAAAGAAGAATTTTTGGAATTTTGTTTTGTACAACACAAAATTATCATTTTATTTTCTGAATGTCAAGGACAGTGTTATTTAATTTCGGAATATGAACTCCATAAATCATTTATGGAACTTGAAGAAATTATACATATAAGATATTTGGTGTTATTTAATTATTCTGGAACTCAACAAATAATTTTGTTATTGTGTAAAGTTTTGTAATGTAAATAACAGTGTAACTAGCATTTGTAGACTTTAAGGCAATGACTTTTGTGGCAGGGTGTAGCTACACGTGCCTTTGTTAGTAAGATGCTTCTAACGATTTCCTGTTTCATCAGAAAGGAAATTTCTGGAAGTTGTAAGGATCTTTCTTCATCAAAAATTTAGGAGGTCGTATTGGCCAAAACGCAATTTCTGACTGGTGAATGTAAGAGCCGCAAGTGTAATTCCCATGCCCTAATTGGTTATCTTCTGTTGCCCCATTTCCGGTTTCTGGGCTCATCCGTGAGAGAAGACCTTGCTAGAAGTCTTTCGCTTTTGAACAGCTTAGTGAGCAGACACGCCTTGGATCCGCTCTGCTACAGTATGTGGACTTTGACCCTGGACTTTGATCCTATGGTAAGCGCTATAGTTCTTGATTTTATTTAATTCTTTCTTGTGTTTCGGAGTTTTCTCATTTAATGTAACTTTCCGTGGTAATGTAAAATTTTGTTTTGTGTATCAGAGTTTCTCCAATTTTGGGTTTTCTGAAGGACTGTGCCTCAGCAGACAGTCATAGCATTTTTGTTTTCGGAGGCAATTCTGTTTTCAGGCTTAGTATCTTGTAATTAAAATTAAGGTAACTTTCTTTCTTGGATAGCAATATTGCACGTCATATTTAAATTTTTATTTCATTTGAGGTTGCCTCCATTCATTCTGTGTCAACTTCTATGTTAAAGTTTAATTCCTATCGTCTGAAGAGCTTGATCAGATTACCATTTGTATTTTATAAATTTATTTAAATATCCTCTGTTTTAAATGTGCTTGATTGTCATCGGCTATGTCATTTGTTTGTTTTGCTTTATTTGATGTTGTATCTTTTTCATTTTGTTAATAATGGATAGACTACTCAAGGGTGATTATCGAGAACCTTTTCTTCCCCATAACGCCATACTTTCCCACGGACCTCAGCAGGGTTCCCGCCACTTCTACATCCTGTCCATAGTTGTAGTTTTGAACTTCCTGTAAGTTAAGTTTTACTTCGCGTATGTTTGGTTTGGTTGGCATATATTTATTAGTGTACCGTCTTATTACCATTATTTTATGCCACACCCCCCTTTTCCCCCTACTGCCACAGACATGTTGGTCAACCAAAGGATGGATTTGAACGAAACCATGGAGGCCACGGATATGGTTACCAAAACAATGATGGCACTTGAATCCTAGAATTTGCTAAAGCGTGGGATTTGTCTGTGACAAACACCTTTTTTATAGAAAACTGAATTTACATCTTGTCACTTACTATAGCGAAAGCCAAATGTCCCAAATTGACTGCCGAATGATGGGATGAAGAGACCTTGCAATGGTCAAGGATCCAAAAGTTATTCCATATGTCAGTGCTGCTCCTCAACACAGTCTACTTGTACTAGATGCCACTGTCCATATAGATGTCTTTGTGAGGCTCACCGCGCGACTGAAAGCATTAACTCTTTGCCGTCCCTAACGCTCCAGAGCACTAGAATATTATCACCCGCCTGCCGTGCTGAACGCTCCAAAGCGCTCGTCCTACTCAGGTTTATAAGAAGTGTGCTGACAGAAATACTGAAGGGTCTTGTGAAACCATACTGTATTCCCTTAACTCAGCAAGCTGTCAGGACCTTGTTGACAGCATTTCCTGTGTATATTTTCTGAGCAAACTTACTTTATAAACACTGTCTTTAGTTAGAGATTATTCAAGTTCCCACATGTCGTCTCATCGCGGAGTTGTGTTGAAAAGTTCTTATGCTAAGAAACAATGTTAGGTTTTGGTCCATCCAATCAATACACGTCTTGTTCACACAGATGACACACATGACGTGTATTGATTGGATGGACCAAAACCTAATATTGTTTCTTAGTTTTAACTGAATCAATACGGATCTATACGATGAAGTTCGTAAGTCGTACTAAGTTCTTATGCTGTCAACAAATTCAGATTCTGTGAGTGATGGTACAACGAAACGAAAAACCAGTGAAGGCATGAAGAAATTGTGTGTCCTCATGCTGTCAAATTACACCAAACAGACAGGTGTAACCCCGTGGATGGGTGGGAGGTAAAGTCTTCCACTACCCGTAATCTCGGCACTTGGTGGGGTAGAGTGGTTAGTTCTACGTTCTACATATTCCAATGAGACCTATTATTAACTACAGAGCAAGCCCAACCTATAAACTTTCGCAATTTATTCAACGATTTCTCAAAAAGCACTACGTATTCTTAGCTAATAAAACAGTACGGAACTCAAAAGAATTTTGTAATAGGACAAAAGGATTAAAGATTGAACCATATCACAAACTCGCATCATTTGACATAATAAACATGTACCCAAACATTCCCACAAAACGAGCAATAGAAATCATTGAATCTAACCTAAAAAGTCATAGCAATCTAAGCACTTTGGAAATAGAAGAGTTCATTAAATTACTTAATTTTGCCATTAGTAACAACTACTTTAAATTCCATGATACTATCTATCAGCAACAGGGTTTACGAATGGGATCTCCCGCTTCTGGTATAATTGCCAAAATTTACATAGACTATTTAGAGCACACATTCATCAACAAAATAGACCATATATTTTTTTGGTGTAGATTTGTTGATGATATCTTTATCATCCTCGACAATAGGTCCACAAATGAAACTGATATATTAGATAAACTCAATACAATAGATTCCCATATAAAATTTACCACGGAATCCGAAAACAATCACAAACTGAACTACCTGGACATAACGACAACTAGACATGATGACCACCTTTCTTACAGAATATACAGAAAACCCACGCATACCTCAAATACAATTAAAATGGATTCCGTTCACCCCAACATACATAAAAGAGCAGCCTACTATAGCATGATACACAGAGCATTCAATATACCGTTAACAAAAGAAGATCTAAACAAAGAATTACAATTAATTCATGACATAGCTAAAAACAATGGATTCAAGAAAGAAATGGTTAACAAAATCATTCACAAAATAAAATCCAAACCCAAAACCAAACTAACAAAAGTAAACGAACCCAAGAAAGACTATGCACTATTCACTTTCAATAATGTACACATATATCCCATAACTAACATTTTTAAAAAACATAACCTAAGAATAGCATTCAGAACTACACACAATAGTACCAACATCATACACAATGTCAGGACAGTCAACAGTAACAACAAATACAACCACTCAGGGGTATACCGTATCAAATGTAATAACTGCGAGACCAGCTACTGTATATCGGACGTACCGGTAGAAACTTCCTAACCCGATATAACGAACACATAAACGCAGTGAAACACAATCATTTTTCCTCAATAGGACAACATGTCGCAGACTATAAACACAGTTTCACAAACATCGATAACGATATGCAAATCCTAAACATAAACCCCAACCTCAACATAACAGAAGAATTTTACATCACTCTAGATCAGTACACCAATCCAAATTACAACATAAATGAAATCAGAGAAAAAACTAACATCATCTTCAATACAGTTATCCCCGCCCTAAAAAACCCTTACCTTAAGTTAATCGATAAACAGAACGCAACAAGCAACAGAAAGACACCAAACAACACACCCAGCTCCATCCCTACCCCCACAACAACAACTCTCCCTACCCCTCCTTCCCTTCCCCTCACAGCAGCTAGTATAAGCCCAAGAAGAACACGAAGTAGTACATTACAAGCTCGCATGTCAAACACAACTCAGCTACACCAACAACAGTAAGTACATATTCCAATTCACACACATAACCCTTAGACATTCCTCCACACAATATCACTTATAACTCAATCTTATCTTCCACAGATAAACATAACATCACTGCACAGCTACAAATGGGAAAGGAGCCACTACTTTGAAACCAATGCCATCCAAATTTACGGACGCCAAAAAGACAACACGAATTGGTTCTAATAAAAGGGCAACACACACAGCAGAGCTGAACATATTTTACTTGAATTTCATCCATACATTTGGCACCTTTTTAAAATTGGAAGTGTTTTATCTCACATACGCACAGGAAGACAAAACTTTTATCCATGCAATTTTACAAACTCTAAGAATAGCAGCTGAAGTGTACAACTGTAAATAAGACTTAAATACAGAAGTTAGTCAATGTATTGACCACCAAGCAAGAACAAATGTTCATATGCATGAAGTGTTTTTATATATTGTTTTTATCTTGTACATATATATAAGTTAGTTTAGGAAAAGACGTGTTTTATACACTAGTTTTAAGACCTTCAACATTTTAGACATACAGTTGCAATATTGTACAGAATGACATATACTCCAGTTCACGCTAAGACGTGCCCCATTTGTATGTAACTAAATGTACATCATCATCATATGGCATTCCTTCAACACCACAATCTTAATTAAAGCTTCATTATATAAATATGTATGTATGGTTCAGCTGAAGATGACCTTGAATATGAGGTCGAAACCGGTCCCGTAGTTTAATATATACAATAAATAAGTATTGATTGGTAGAAATCCTCTCCTATTTTTAATTGTGCAATTGTCAATACGGAAATGAAGATTATAGATTACGATAAACCAGTCCTGTCGACAAGCCTTAAGTATGTTTTCATATTTCTCAAATAACGACGGTATTTCTTAATTTGCCGCAGATTTTTCACTTGATATGTGTAAAAGCAATTATTATGTTCCATTTGTGACAAATTTTATAGTGATATTTGGGTGATACCAATGCGCATCGTACCCACATTTTTATTTACCATTTTCCACCAATCATAGTTACTTTTTAAAAACTCCCTCATGCTTGTTTTATCAGCCATGTAGCACTGCCTAATAGTCCTAATTTTAATACCATCCTTTCTTTCACATTTATTTTTAACTACCACAAAAAAAGCTTCGTGATCTCTAATACCATCTATTACTTCGGTTTCGCTATAGAGTTCATCTAGTTTTACCAGCACCACATCCAGAATACTCATCCCTCTAGTTGGTTCCATCACTTTCTGATTCAGTCGCCCTTCCCCTATTAACTTATTTGCCATTTGTTGGTCATGCTTCCTGACGATCGCATTACCTTCCCAACTGACATTTGGTAAATTGAGATCACCCGCTACTATCACGTTCCTTTCCATTTAGTTTCTCACATAGCTGATTACCTTATCAAATCATTCTGAATCAGCGTCAGAGCTACCCTTTCCCGGTCTGTGCACTCCAAAGACATCAAGTTGCCTATCATCTTTAGAGACGAGCCTTACACCTAGAATTTCATGTTTGTCATCTTTAACTTTTTTGTAGCTTACAAATTCTTCTTTCACCAAAATGAATACTCCCCCTCCTACCATTCCTATCCTATCTGTACGATACACACTACAGTTCCGTGAGAACATTTCTGCATCCATTATATGATTTCTCAGCCATAATTCAACTCCTATTACAATATCTGGTAAGTATATATCTATTAAATTATTTAATTCTATTCCTTTCTTTACAATACTTTTACTATTGAGCACTAACATTTTTATGTCATCGCTACTTGACTTCCAGTTCCCTGTACCTTTATCACCGCTCCCTAGGCCACCCAGTTTCCCTGTATGTACCTCCCTGTAACCCTTCTAAACAAATTTCCTAACTTGTACGTACCACTGCGGTTTAAGTGAAGGCCATTAGGATCTAGAAATCTCACCTCCAGTTTCCCACATATCCACTCCATAGTCTCATTTAAATCTCCAATCACCTTCCAATCAGTATCCCTCCCACACAGTATTCCACTGATAACAATCTCCGCTTCCTTAAACTTCACCCGTGCTGCATTTACCAACCTTCTTGTCTTATGTTGTTAGTGCCAACGTGAAACACTACCACCTTCTCCCTTCCCTCCTCCTCTTCCACTTTCCTCAACATCTGCCTCAACCTAATTCCTGGATAACACTATAATCTGGTTCCCTTTCTTCCACACACTTTCCGCACATGTCTAACAATGGAACCCCCCATGACCAGAGCCTCAACCCCACCTACCACATTTGAACCCTTCCCCTCCTGGTCAGCCCTATCTTTCCTGACAGCTGCAGAAGCTACTTCCTCGTCCCTTTTCTCCCTCCCATGACCCCGTTCCACCTGTCTTTTCCTATCCACTACTTCACATTTCCCTTTCCTGCTCTTTCCCTTCCTCCTACTTCCACACTTCTCAGTAATAATTCTCTGTTCCTCATCTTCCATGGGTTGTTCTACCTGCAGTGACTCGTACCGATTTCTCACAGACACCGGTCCTGAATTCTGATCCTGAATAGAGTGCTTAGCCTGCAATCTCCTCCCCCTTAAAACATTAGACCACCTGTCTTCTACAATTCCCCACTTTCCTTCTCATCCCTTTTTTACACCTATTGTATACTCTGGGCATTTTTTTTAGGGAGGCCTACTTTCCTTCCTGTCCTCTGTGAGAATCCTAATTATCTCCCTCAAACTCTCCAAATCCTCCCTCATACTCCTTAATGCCTGGCCACACCCACAGTTCTTACACTTGCACTCCTTAGCCATTCTTTACGGAATAATGAAAAGAAAAAATTATTCTGTGCAAAATAAAAATGAAAGGAAAGAAATACTGTATAGGATAGTTCACAAAGATCACACGACAATAAGGTAATTAATATAGACTACTACTACACTACAATACTACTTCTACTTGGTTTTTTTCTACAACACCCTAACTGAATTAAATTAATGACTGAAAACCAAAAGTAATACACAAGAATTACACAATTCTAAACTGCATTTAAGTCTTCCCTAATTACTACAAGAGAATTCTAGTAAGAGTTTCTACAGATACCACAGATACTAGTACAAATATTTCACAGTAATAGAACAAACACATTTATTTCTACTCAGATACTATAGTACACTACAAATTTTAAACTACATTCAGATTACATTCAGATACTACAATACACTACAATAATTTTAAACTACATTCAGACGTACTATCCTAATTACAAGTTATTACTAAGCAAAAAGAGAAATAGAAATTACAATTAAAGTTAGAAATTTGCAAGACTACTCAAAATAACAAAATAAGCACCCTCATTTCTAATAAGTTACTACTACAATAATTTGTAAACTACGTTCAGACATAGCCTAATTACAATTGGTTATTACTAGGCACAAATAGAAATGAAAATTGCAATTAGGCCTACAGATTTACAGAAATTCGAATCCTGGTGCTTTAAAATTATACTTTATATCCTATTATTATCTTTCTATCTTAGATTTCTCTTCCCTTATTTGGTCATCTCTCTCATAACCAACGTTTCTAAACTGAACAGAGTTTTTAATTTTTTCATTTCGATTGTTAAACCTCATTATTCTCTAATCCTCTAACTCTGATTCTTGCTTGTTGTTGTCATCAATCAATCAATCAATCAATCAATCAATCAATCAATCAATCAATCAATCAATCAATCAAATCACTACTGATCTGCATTTAGGGCAGTCGCCCAGGTGGCAGATTCCCTACCTGTTGTTTTCCTAGCCTTTTCTTAAATGATTGCAAAGAAATTGGAAATTTATTGAACATCTCCCTTGGTAAGTTATTCCAATCCCTAACTCCCCTTCCTATAAACAAATATTTGCCCCAATTCGTCCTCTAGAATTCCAACTTTATCTTCATATTGTTATCTTTCCTACTTTTAAATACTTCACTCAAACTTATTTGTCTAATGACGTCCTCCACTGACAGTTCGGAGTACTATTGTTTACAAGTAATAAATCTCATTGTAGACCATACTGGACATCAGATTATGAAACTTAAAATAAGAATAATAGTTAACACCAATAACGCCGTTGTGATGTTAATATCCTAAATATAAGGAAAGATAAGGATTGGAAAGGTGGTGTTAACTATTATTCTTATTTTAAGTTTTGTGCTGTTGTTTCTCATTATTCTCTTTGTTATTGTTTTATTTCTTTTCATTGCTATATTTTTAACAGTTAACTATGTTATACCGTTGCCTACGAGATAGGTAAAGGCATGCGCATTTTCAAGTACTAGATTGGAAGAGTAGCAGCAGTTCAAATAGTGCTGCCAAATGTCAGGCTATCCCTCCATTACTTAGCACGATTCCAATTGGCATTATGAGAATAACTTGCATATTAAAGAACATTACCAAGATAAATCATTGCGTTTTGACCAGAAAAGTCATATTTCTATGACATTTAATAAAGAAAATAATAAATGTTGTCTATCTGTCAGGTCATCAGCCCAAAGGCTGGTTGGATCCTCAAATAGCACCACCAAAGGCTATGCAGTTATAGGGAAACCGCAAAAACCAATGGCAGAGCCCAAATGAGGTATACTAGGCAAGATGAGGAGTGAGGTAGTTTGCCATTCCTTTCCTCACTGATGTTATCAGACTGTAATTCAAGAAGAGCTCATACGAGTCAGATCGTATAATGGCGACCACGAGGACCTTAGCTGAGTCTTGGCATTGCTTCTACTTACTTGTTCCAGGCTCCTCACTTTCATCTATCCTATCTGACCTCCCTTACTAAACTCTTGTTCTTTTCCGACCTCCCCGATATTACAGTATTCGAGGATTAGGGCGTCTTTCATTTTCACGCCCTTCGTGGTCCTTGTCTTTTTTGGACTGATACCTTCATTTTTCGAAGTGACGTGTCCGTTCCATTTTTCTCTATGCTTGCCTAGTTGTAGTACCTCTTTAAACAATCACCACCACCACCACCACCACCACCACCACCACCACCACCACCACCACCACCACCACCACCACCGTCTTCGCTCTACTTGTAGGTCACCTGAAACATTTGTATTTGCCTGCGAGAATACACTTTCATAGCTTCATTTCCTGGGTAGCTTACGCACTTTATTAAGCCTGTTCTTGTCATGCAAATACGATGGATATCCTGAAAGAAGTGTTGAAACTGAATTTGGAAGAAGGCGTCTGGTTTTAATAATAATAATAATAATAATAATAATAATAATAATAATAATAATAATAACATACATACATTATCATTAGAGACTGTTATGCCTTTCAGCGTTCAGTCTGCAAGCCTCTGTGAATTTACTAAACGTCGCCACAATCCTCGATTTGCAACTAGTGTTGTGGCCTTATTTAGTTCTATACCTCTTATCTTTAAATCGTTAGAAACCGAGTCTAACTATCGTCGTCTTGGTCTACCTCTACTTCTCTTACCCTCCATAGCAGAGTCCATTATTTTCCTAGGTAACCTATCCTCCTCCATTCGCCTCACATGACCCCACCACCGAAGCCGGTTTATGCGTACAGCTTCATCCATCGAGTTCATTCCTAAATTAGCCTTTATCTCCTCATTCCAAGTACCCTCCTGCCATTGTTCCCACCGGTTTGTACCAGCAATCATTCTTGCTACTTTCATGTCTGTTACTTCTAACTTATGAATAAGATATCCTGAGTCCACCCAGCTTTCGCTCCCGTAAAGCAAAGTTGGTCTGAAAACAGGCCGATGTAAAGATAGTTTCGTCTGGGAGCTGACTTCCTTCTTACAGAATACAGTCGATCGCAGCTGCGAGCTCACTGCATTAGCTTTACGGCACCTTGATTCAATCTCACTTACTATATTACCATCCTGGGAGAACACACAACCTAAATACTTGAAATTATCGACCTGTTCTAGCTTAGTATCACCAATCTGACATTCAATTCTGTTGAATTTCTTACCTACTGACATCAATTTAGTCTTCGAGAGGCTAATTTTCATACCATACTCATTGCACCTATTTTCAAGTTCTACGATATTAGACTGTAGGCTTTCGGCACAATCTGCCATTAAGACCAAGTCGTCAGCATAGGCCAGACTGCTTACTACATTTCCACCTAATTGAATCCCTCCCTGCCATTTTATACCTTTCAGTAGATGATCCATGTAAACTACAAACAGCAAAGGTGAAAGATTACAGCCTTGTCTAACTCCTGTAAGTACCCTGAACCAAGAACTCATTCTGCCATCAATTCTCACTGAAGCCCAATTGTCAACATAAATGCCTTCGATTGCTTTTAATAATCTGCCTTTAATTCCATAGTCTTCCAGTATGGCGAACATCTTTTCCCTCGGTACCCTGTCAAATGCTTTCTCTAGATCTACGAAACAAACACAACTGCCTATTCCTCTCGTAGCATTTTTCAATTACCTGGCGCATACTGAAAATTTGATCCTGACAGCCTTTCTGTGGTCTGAAACCACACTGGTTTTCATCCAACTTCCTTTCAACGACTGATCGCACCCTCCCTTCCAAGATGCCAGTGAATACCTTGCCTGGTATACTAATCAGTGACATACCTCGATAGTTGTTGCAATCCTTCCTGTTCCCTTGCTTATAGATAGGGGCAATTACTGCTTTTGCCCAATCTGAAGGTACCTTACCAACACTCCACGCTAATTTTACTACTCTATGAAGCCATTTCATCCCTGCCTTCCCACTATACTTCACCATTTCAGGTCTAATTTCATCTATTCCTGCTGCCTTATGACAATGGAGTTTATTTACCATCCTTTCCACTTCCTCAAGCATAATTTCACCAACATCATTTTCCTACTCCCCTTGAGCTTCGCTGTTCACAACACCACCAGGATGATTTCCTTTTACATTGAGAAGATGTTCAAAATATTCCCTCCACCTCTCCAGTGATTCCCTGGGATCTATTATGAGTTCACCTGAATTACTCAAAACACTGTTCATTTCCTTTTTCCCTCCCTTCCTAAGATTCTTTATTACTGTCCAGAAAGGTTTCCCTGCTGCTTGACCTAGCCTTTCCAGGTTGTTACCAAAATCTTCCCACGACTTCTTTTTGGATTCAACAATTATTTGTTTCGCTCTGTTTCTTTCATCTACATACAACTCCCTATCTGCCTCGGCCCTTGTTTGGAGCCATTTCTTATAAGCCTTGTTTTTACGTTTACAAGCTGCTCTCACTTCATCATTCCACCAAGATGTTCGCCTTTTCCCATCTTTACACACAGTTGTTCCAAGGCATTCCCTAGCTGTTTCTAATACAGCAAGCCTGTATGCCGCCCATTCACTTTCTATATCCTGAACCTGCTTAATGTCTACCGTTCGAAACTTCTCACTAATCATATCCATGTACTTCCGTCTAATTTCCTCGTCCTGGAGATTTTCTACCCTTATTCGTTTGCAGACAGATTTCACTTTCTCTACCTTAGGCCTAGAGATACTTAGTTCACTACAGATCAGATAGTGGTCTGTATCATCGAAAAATCCCCGGAAAACTCGTACATTCCTAACAGATTTCCTGAATTCGAAGTCTTTTAAGATATAGTCTATTATGGATCTGGTACCCCTTGCCTCCCATGTGTAGCGGTGAATAGCCTTATGCTTGAAGAATGTATTCGTAACAGCTAAACCCATACTAGCACAGAAGTCCAGCAAACGCTTCCCATTCCCATTAGCTTCTATATCTTCCCCACATTTACCAATCACCCTTTCGTATCCTTCAGTTCTATTCCCAACTCTCGCATTGAAATCGCCCATTAGCACTATTCTATCCTTGCTGTTTACCCTGACTACGATGTCACTCAATGCTTCATAAAACTTGTCAACTTAATAAATAAATAAATAAACAGGGAAACATCACTGAAAGGGTGACATATTTCAAGTAGGCTACTTAGGATGATGGCTAACACAAAAATGGGATCCAGATGTACAAATCAAAACCAGAACTGCATCGCAAAAAAGTGTTTTTTCTGAAATTAAAACAGCTTGTGCACAACCATGACCTCTGATACAAAACTTTGTGTGTTGTGAGATCTTATGTTATGGTGCTGAAGGATGGGCACCACACGCTTTATCATTGTACTAACTGGGGCCGATGACCTTAGATGTTAGGCCCCTTTAAACAACAAGCATCATCATCATCATCATTAATGTACTAACTGCAGGTCTTCTGATGTATCAGTAACACAGAATGTTGAAGATCCCACAGGTAATACATATGCTGGAAAAAAATTGAAATGTCGTATGGCTTTTAGTGCCGGGATATCCCAGGAAGGGTTCGGCTCGCCAGGTGCAGGTCTTTCTATTTGACACCCGTAGGTGACCTGCGCGTCGTGATGAGGATGAAATGATGATGAAGACAACACATACACCCAGCCCCCATGCCATTGGAATTAACCAATTAAGGTTAAAATCCCCGACCCGGCCGGGAATCGAACCCGGGACCCTCTGAACCGAAGGCCAGTACGCTGACCGTTCAGCCAACGAGTCGGACATATGCTGGAAAATCAATGTGAATTCTTAACCCTATCAAAATGTAGGAAAGCAGCCAATTAGTCACACCTTCAGAAATGACAAATACAGCCTGATAGAAAGCAAGACAGAAGGGAAACATGGGCAACGGCAGAGATTAACCTGGATGTGGAACCACAACAGTGATAAGACGTTCACAATAAATCTAGGGCAATTGTGGTATGGGAAACAGAAAATAGGACAAAAAATACTACATGTTGGAGACGACACCAGAATAAGAAGACCATTGACCAATTATAGTGAAGTTCTCATAAATAAAAGATTAATTATCAGTCTGCTTATAGTGTGTATACCGAGCGAAGCAAAGCGTAAGACCTTGTTCAGGAGTGTGTATTACAATTTAACAGTTTGTCACGAGGCTTGCTTCCGGTGAATGGCAGTGGCACTCAATGTCTGGGAATTTTATTACATTACTATACTTTGCCACATTATAGTGAGATTTGAAAATCCAGGATTAGAGGATGAAAACATAACCTGGCACTTGCCTGGAGAAATAGGAGGTATACTACACCCTGAAAATCTTCATGAAGTAATACAAGTATCTTAATTGGTGCAGAAACTACTCTGCGGTGTTGATTGTGTAGGAGGGTAGATACACATTTTAACTGTCATGGAATGGGTGCTCATAAGTAAGTTAATTTACTTCTTAAAACAATTATCACCATCTCAGAAGAGAATCAATGTTGGCTGAGGAAATCGGAATAGGCACTCATGCAGATAATTTATTAAGATGGTCTTCATCTGAATAATATTTAACTAACAGTAGACCTCCATTCGCTTTATCAGTTTTATGCCATGATAGACAGAACATGGACATTAGCTAATTTCAAATTACTCCTATTTTTACTTTTTTTTTTAAATTTGCTTTACGTTGCACTGACACAGATAGATCTTATTAGGACACAGATAGATCTCATTAGTGATGATGGGATAGGAAAGGGCTAGGAGTGGGAAGGAAGCAGCTGTGGCCTTAAGGTACAGCCCCAGCATAAGGCTAGCTATAAGTAAAATGGTTATCATCACCTTGTATATCTTCAACCCTTGTCCAGTTTTCCCATGGGGTCGGGTATGAAGCGAGGTGAATCTTCAGTGAGTTTTTATGACCGGATGCCCTTCCTAACGTCCTCATCAGAGGAGTTAACGAGATGACGTGATAGGATAGTAGGAAGGGAGGAGGTAAAACCCGGTGCCGGCACATAGCCAACTTCTGTTGAATAACACTAGGGGTCTGCTCAATGCTTTATGTCTCCATCCGACGGAAGAATCGCCATCAAATGCGGCATATTCCCCCACTCCATATGAGCACTGCGGAGAGGTTTATATTTAATCCTTATGTGTAGTACATTTAAAGATTGGTGAATATTTCTGTAATTCTAACTTTTCTTTTGTAAAACACAAATTATATATTTAAAAGATAACTACCTTTCTACTGCAAGATATTCAATATGTGGTACACCACTAAGAATAATTGCTTATGCAAATAAATCCTACAGAAATAAAATAAGGGTAAAACTAGAGGACTTACGCGCAATGAAGGCAATAGTGCTGTGCAGAACCTGGCTTGTCAAAATCTACCTCTTGGTTCAATAATTCTTTTGCATTTTCTTCCTTCATATCATCGTTAATCTACAAGCATAAATAGTCAATATTAACAGTTTGATAATAATGTTCATCCTGCCCCATTTAAGTATTTTCAACTTCACCTAACCTGATCAAGATCTTTGGTTCTCCGTTTAGTCCTCCAGCGTTTTCGTAAATGTGTATCACCACGGTGGTACTTCTTCCGTTTGTATGTCATTGAAAGCGAAGTATACTAGAAAATCTGATAAAAAATACTACTAAACTTTGTTATTATACGTATGTTAATCACACATGGGCAGTCCAATTCTGCCTACCAACTTGTTTCGCCAAATCGTTCAATTCCACACACATGCACACAAATTTGGATTACGGGTGACTTACGACATCTGTGAAGGTATAGTGAACTATGTGAATACGGGGAAGGGCAATGTTTATAGTGTTTGACCTGGCAAGCGTTTGTGGTAAAGATCAAGAACTGTGGGTGTTGTGTAAACCATGTATTCGACTAATTTTATACTTACTCCTTATAAAACTTACTAGAAGCAATTGTTCTTTCGTGCAGCAGGACAGAGTTGGACTTAATTCCTTTTCTTCCCGAATGATCACCGCCGCCATTTTGGTCGAGTGACATTGTACATGGTGTGTTGTGTGGTTAGTTCAGATGATGAAGGTAACTATGCAAATACTTCGGAGGTAATTCTCCGTATCCGCAGTAGGATCACTAGCTTTTTTGACGGTCAAAAATGTTTCCGTCGTTGGAATTTGTGGGCGCAGGTTATCAAGTGTTCTGCGCATTAATGGAAGTTACTCGGAGTTGCAACGTCGAGAGAGCACAGGGAGTTGGATACTGAGTCAATCCTACTTGTGCGGGAGTCGAACAATACCCTCGTCGGTTGGGTCCCAACTGCTATCTTTCTGTGGTGAATCTACACTTCCCGATGTCCGCGTCACGCGTATCGGAACTCTCGATGGATAAATATACCGCTGGGACACGTGTGGTGCTGTAAACAACGGTGAAATCGTGCTAATATGGCCAAAATTCTGAACAAGGATCCAGTCGCATACCAACGGGAACGTGATGGTTTTATACGGGACCTACGGCAATTCCACGAAACCCGTGGGTAAGTATGGTTTGTTTTGGTATTTACATTGAAAATTATGTTTCACCAACTGTTATTTGTGAATGGTTTTTGATGGGAAACTGTGTGATTACATTTTATGCTTCTCTATTTGTTTCTTAGGACTCCATTTCGTAAAGTTCCCAAGATAAACGGCCATGAAATAGACTTGTATCTTCTGTATGTCCTCGTCACTGCTCACGGAGGATGGGTAAAGGTGAGTGATGTTTAATCGATTGTTATGGGTGGATTTGAATTTGCCTCCGCTTGCGTCTCCCGATCTTTGATTTTTGAGGTGGATGTTGCTATTGATTAGTGTGCTGAAAGTTTGACTGGACGGTGATGTGCTTGCCTACCTTCTGCCATGTAAACAAAATTATGGTAGCAGTATTTTGACAGATGCTCATTTTTATTTTTTTGTTCATAGTAGTTCTCTAGAAACCTTGTTTTAAAATAAAATAACTGCATATACACACAAAATTGCCCTGTGTTTTTTTTTTTTAATCAGAAGCCATTCTATAGGATTAGGCCTATATCATTGTTCGTTTTCGGCAGATTGACAACTCCTGAATGTTGTTGACTTCCTACACCGTTCAGTGCACCTTGGTCCGGAATATTCACTTCGTTACTTTTGTGTATCTCCTGTTTACATTGCTAATAAGTGATACGGTCTACCTGTCTGTTGGCAGCACAATTGGTTAGTGATGCAATGCTTGATTTGTTTTGAAGGTGGATGATTTGGAGTTTTCCAGTTCTGGGGTGATGATTTATATCTTTACTTTGGGGATAATGTATAATCACTATTGTGAAGTTTGCATACCTTACTACAAAAATTAATATATTTTTGGCATGGTTCTTTTATTTTAATTTATTTAACTTATTAACAAGGATATATATTTATCTAGAGTTAGACTGTGTATATTATACATGCTGAAGTTTAACTTAACAGTGATCTAACTGCTTCCTTCTATTCTGATGCTTATTTTGAGAATAGGGGCATTTGTAAGTTTGCTTCTGGCTATTAGGGGCTGATTCTCTTACAACACCTTGGAGAGTTAATTTCTATTTTAGAATAGAAACATGAGTAGATCTGATGTGCTATTTACAGGCTGTTTATTTTGATATAATTTTGTATTCAATCCAGTTGTACCTCAGGGAAATGAATGTCTGTGAAATCATTATTTTGGAGAACTGGGTGATTGAACTAGCCATGTTTCCTGAGTTAAAATTAAACGATTTTTGTTCAAGTTGTTTACTTTCTACCATATCATACTTTCATAAGGCAATGCTATTCAATTCCATCTTCCCATATGTCATTATCATAGCAGGTTATGATTAGGAGTAAATTGTTTTTGCATCAGTTCCATTATATAACTAAGGACCGAAAATAGTCACATTTGTCAAATCAGCTCCATTAGGAATATCTCCTTTATATTAATTGTCATTTGCAGTGTTCCACTGATGCATGGCTTATACTTGACAGTTTTGCATGTTGATTATTTATAAATGTAGCCTATGTATGACTTTATAGTCGTTGTTGACAGATGCGGGTAATAGATGCATAATATCAATAGGTTAATAAGATTCTCCCTTTCTCTTTCCTCTTTTTTTAAAAATTTGGTCAGACTTTGAGATAGATACCAAAAGACTGAAATGCTCTCTTACTTGGCATGTCTGATTGAATTGAAACACTTTGTGACACTCGGATCCGCATAATACAGTAGATCAGTGATGACTTGTGAAACATTTAGTCGTTTTTTTACTATTTGTTTTACGTTGCACCCACACAGATAGGTCTTATGGCGATCGTGGGATAGGAAAGGCCTAGGAATTGGAAGGAAGTGGCCGTGGCCTTAATTAAGGTACAGCCCCGGCATTTGCCTGGTGTGAAAATGGGAAACCACGGAAAACCATCTTCAGTGTGGCTCGAACCCACTATCTCCTGATTACTGGATACTGGCCGCACTTAAGCAAGTGCAGCTATCGAGCTCGGTCATTTAGTAGTTAATTCTCAGTTTATAACCCTATGATTTTATAGCTATTTTTTTAGTATGAATAATCTCCTCCTGTTATGTATGGTACTGTATGCATTTTTAGTAATTAACACCAATAGATGTCATAATGTTGTCCCGTTGTTGTTTGGTACTATTAGTTTCTAAGGAATGAAACAGTAAAATTATTAGTGCCACAAATGTTTAGAAGCATCAAAAACTACACGCGAATACAGCTTTTATTGTCTGAAGTTATTAACTGGATACATGTGATGGACGAATCGATATTGTGATTATGGTTCTGTATGATCTAACACTCGGACCATTGTAGGAGGATTTTGTAGTGAAACTTTGGTTTTAGAAATACAGGTTAAGGATTAGAAAATGTCTTTTAAGAGTGGACAAAGTCTCTTGATATTATATTTCCTTCATTGGAAATTGAACCAAGTTTTCTTGACATACTGCTAACTTTCAGGGATATAACATCAGGTATGAAGCTGTGTTTTAGTTAGGAGGCATACTGTCGTAAAATATCTATTTTTCCTCCGTTTTTGGTTGAATTTTGCTACTTATGTGCCTGCAAGATTAAAGATTTTTTCTGCAGATGCAAATATAGCACTCCTTATTCTATGATTTGAATTCTGTTCAGTGGAGTTACCAGAAACTCCTAAATTAACTTCGAATTTATTTTTGTGCCTCCTAGGAACACTTGAGTACTATACTGTATATGAGAGTGATAATTTCAGTTTTTTTTTTTTAATGGGTTTAAAAGCTATTTTTTAAGGCCTTTAAGATGCTGATTGACGAGGTCTGGTGTCAGTATTTGGTTATTTTTGTATAATTTCTGATAAAGGTAGGAATAAACAGTGAAGTTACTTAAATGAATTATGTGTAAAGCTTTTAAAATCTTAAGTGAATTTTTACTGGCCAGCCTTGTCCTCAGGACCGGAAATGAGGTTCCTATGCTGTAATTCCAGCCTTCCAGTTTTTGTCAGGAGTTGGGCTATGTTTTTAAAAGGCTTTGAATATCTGCTCTGTTATTTTAGCTATGAATGATATACCTAACATACTTTACACGAAGTCTTGGATAGTGATTTATTTTCGTGTATATTAGTGATTGTTCAAAGGATGAAAACTACAAGAATGATCAACCACTCTTGTTTTGGGCAATTTACTGCTCCATTAGCTTACTTGTATTTCTCTTCTTTTTTCCACTCACCAAAGTAATTAGTCAAGCTTGGCAGTGTCATGTTATATGAAGACATTGTTTAAATTCGTTTACAGGAGAGTCCGGTGCCGTGAGGTCTGCCTGACACTTGTTCTCGCACAAAACTGTCGCTTCGGTGACATCAAGCATTACGATGAAATGCGAAAGCACATGAAGAAAATTCGTTTGCAGTTATTATGAATATTGTAAGTGTAAGTCAAGTGATGTCCTCTTCTCACACCTGTGATGAATTGCGGAAGGTGAAGTGGCTCAAGGTTAGGGATTACCCCTTCCCACGTTCCCTTGTTTCTTCCCCTTCTCTAGACGAACATTCCGGCCTTGTCGCCGTTCGCGTCCGCTTTCGGGAAGTGTACGCTAAACTATCGGCGGCGACTTCTTTAGTGTGGATGTGTTTGTTTTTTCACCTACGAAATTCGTGACATCTTGTTACCAGCCCCATTTCGTTTGGTTCAAAATTATGAACTATGCTATTTTGCTTTCTGTTGGAATACCTATAATTATTTGAGACTAGGTTAGGAAAGAACTGCCGCAGGACCGGAAATGAGGTTCCTATTCCGTAATACAAGTGCGAGGTGAGGAGCGGAGTGAGTAAAGCATACGTAGGCTATGTTACGTTCAGAAGCACTTCAGTTACCACAGTATCGACGCCTCCCAACTTATGACCAGCTGTTGAAACCATAGATGTTTTCACAATCGAAAGATATAAATCACTAATGTAGGATCAAAAATCCTCCTTCGGCCCCCAGTCCTGTGGTGTTCTCATTCGAGCGGATTGTCTAAATTTCTTCAGTGTCTTGAACAATGCCCTACAACACAATAAGTGTGAACATATTGCATAGTGTAAATACGTACTCATAGTTAATACTCATTTGATATAACTTGAGCATAATACGATTGGAAAATTTGGAGGTAAAAGATCGATAAAATGGGAGTTCTTCACACAATTCCAGTTTAGAAATAAATACCTCCATGATCCTGTCCTGCTCCGTGGGTGATTGGTCATCACCGAGACCTTCGGTTCAGAGGGTCCCGGGTCGGCAATTGTAACTTGATCTGGTTAATTCCTCTGAAATAGTGGTGGTGGTGATTATTGATTTGAGTACAACAGGGGAACCATCCTCTATAACACTAATCAGAGGGAAGAAATGGAAGGGGTCAGACACTCCGTAGGATTCGCAAACCTAATACCGTCGGAACCGAAAAAGAACAAGAATTGGCCAAGAGAGGTCGGACGGGATAGATAAGTGAGGGCCCGGATACAAGTTAAAGCAGTGCCAGACTCGCTAAGGGGCCCGTGGTTGCCAAGAGCCCTGGGATCCCTTTCAGTTGCCTCTTACAAGCAGAGATTATTCTACCGCCTCTAATTCCTCTGACTCGAACTGGTTTATTGTTTTCCCCGATACAATTTTTATATACACATGCACGACACAGTTCGCACTCCTGACTCCACCGGTGTGTGGGGAAAAACGGAAGAGGAATACCTTCGTTTTGTGAATATTCATGCGTTTAGCATTTAATGACGCATCACGTGAATGTAGACACATTTGCTGACAGTTTCAAAGTTACTATCGTAGCCACGATTATGCGGCCAAGATTTGTTTTTCCAGTACTTAAGAGCCGACCTTCATAAATGAGCTTGAAAACTTGAAAGTCAAAGATGCTTCTATCCAGGGGACAAAATTTCCTTTAGCTTACTCTACGTTGTATCGACTGTATCACTCGGAAAATGCGGGAATTGGGGGTGAGGCTGACTAGCAGTGTCCTAGTTGCTAACTTTTCACTAAGTGGCGGAAGTTCGAATCGCTAGGATGGAAAAATTCACATTGAAGGGGATACGGTCTTTACCTCCAACGAAAATGATTCATGCTGAATTCAGAAATACACAGGATGTGCTGAGAAAACTAAGAAGAGGAGGAAAGACTCGTAAAACACATTTCATCACTTGCCGCAAATCCCATCTCTAAAATTCCCCCATTTGTGCTTATATTGCATTCTTGATGATCTCAGCATTTTTTTATCCCAGACAGAAGGCGGAGTACAGTTATAATCATCTTCGTCAAGTGACACTGAAACTAGTTTATATTGGCACCAGGGTAGTTAATCGTAATTTATTTAGGTGACATTTTCCTATAGCCTCCCTATTTGGCTTACCTTGAATGTTTCACATGATTTGATTATATTGCTTTTAGCCTTTGGTCCTTGATTTATAAATATTTTTTATATCTAAGTAGTTGATCAGTGGTAGTGTTGTAGTCTCCGGATCTCAAGATCGCTGATTCAGATTCGACGGAGATGGTCGGATTTTTGAAGGAGTGGAAAAAGCCCCTTCGGCACTTTGTCCTACAATGTGTGGCATATAAAATATCTCTGGTAACACATTATTTAAAACTTACAGTTTATTGGAGTTCTAATTTTTCTTGTAGAGTAGGGCCTAATGCAGAATCTCAAAAACCGAGCGGGTTAGCTGCGTGGTACGCCCTGTGAGGTTATTCGAACCCCACCATCGGCAGTTTCTGGATATGGTTTTCTGTGGTTTCCTCAGTTTCACACTAGGCTGATTCTGGGGGGACTGTCTTCATTAAAGCCACGGCCGTTTCCTTCCTGTACCATCGTCGCCGGAAACATATCTGACAAGTGAGTTTGTGCGATGGTAAACTAACTAGCAAAAAGGAAGAGAGAGAAAAGAATGTTGACAAGTGGGTTATCCCAACGGGATCCACCATTGATAATGTCCATAGCATGCTTAAATGCGGCAAACGGACTGCAGTGGGTGAATATTGCAGTGATGAAGAGTAGGTCTTGTCAAGGTAGAATGCTGTGCACGATTCAAGCAATGATTACTTGCGGTTGCTGCTGTGTCACATTTTTGCAATCGTAAGCCGCCAACCCCCACCCATCCTATACGTCTAGTTTTATGTGGATTCCAAACCGGAAGTATGTGACAGTATGAAAGTTGACCAGGATTCGAGTCGCAAACACCTTCGTGGTAAATTATCGGCAATGTCGAACTGTCGCACTCATTTAAGCAACTGTGATCAGTAATAACAACTTCGTACATTCATTTACTATGCCTTCATTTAAGCCCATTTGTTTTTTAATTGTTTTATTTGAATAGAGTGCAAGGATCTACACTTACGAGAGTTGTTCAGTAAATAATAATGCGTAATAAATAAGGACATGTTTGAGGGAGTTTTTACACCTTCGTATGGCATTCCTCTCTCTGTTCTGCGAAGAATAGGGACTTGCATTCTTTATCGTGTAACTATAAGAAAGATGATTACTAATCACCATATCAGCCATTTATCATGGCACAAAATAAATCGGATCAAGGAAATGTTGTGAGGACATGACGTCTAGCATAACTTCTTTGTTAGTTAATAATCCTAACAAGCAAGCAAGGTTGTAGTTTTACGTGGTTGTTTATATCATGATCATAGTCATGGAACCTCCCCTTTTATGGGGATTTGAAACCATAGGAACGTGACTTTTCATTTCAAAAATCTCACGTGCGTTGACCTATATTCCAACTATGAATACCTTGAAGAGAGGCCAGTAATAATGCCGCTCGGTTATCACATCCGAGCAGCTCGTAATTCTCTTTCAATTCGATACTAGCCCATTTATAGTAGTTTGGGTTGTTTGCGGGTTTTTTTTTCAGGTGCTGATGTGTCTCTTAGATGCAACAATCTGGCAACACTTCAAGTTATCTCTTGTTTTAGTTTATTTTAATAAATAATAATAATAATATTGGCTTTATGTCCCACTAACTACTTTTCCGGTTTTCGGAGATTCCGAGGTGCCGGAATTTAGTCCCGCAAGGATTCTTTTACGTGCCAGTAAATCTACCAAACACGAGGCTGACGTGTTCAAATACCACCGGACTGAACCAGGATCGAACCTGCCAAGTTATTGTCTAAAGGCCAGCGCCTCAACCATCTGAGCAACTCAGCCCGGCTTTAGTTAATTTATCCACCCGCCCTGTTACCTAGTAGCCATGAAGGGAAGCGTTTATGTACTGTACTTGCTCTGATTCGACAGGAGAGTAGAGTGAAAAGGGGGGTAGTATAAAAGTAAGGTGAACCGGTAATGTTTACAATTTGCTTTACGTCGTACCGACACAGATGTCTTATGGTGACGATGGAGTAGGAAAGGCCTAGGAGTGAGAAGGAAGCGGCCGTGGCCTCAATTAAGGTACAGTCCCAACATTTACCTGGTGTGAAAATGGGGAAACCACGGAAAAACATCTTGACAGTGGGGATCGAACCCACTATCTCCCGCATGCAAGCTCACAGCTGCACGCCCTTAACCGTACGGTGAACCGTAAAAGGGAGATTTGCGGTCCCCACATTTGGTCGAATAAGAATGGTACCAATCTTACGGTTATTGCTTGCTCGCTTGACTTGCATGGAATAAATACAAAAAAAAAGGAAAGTGAATATGGCATCTTTTTTAGCATGAATTGATGGTATTTTATTGGAATTTAGTTGCATTCAACCAGTGGAGAGTGTACATAAAATGATGTAATTTTTTTTTGTATCAGCGCGATTTAAAATACAGCAATATGCATTCGTACAATATACAATTCACCCTCCTAACTTCATCAGTGAGGGAAGTGGCATATTTTGTTTCGTAAGATTGTTTAAAAAATCCGTCATGTCGCACTTGTTTTAACAATTTACTGAGCCATCTGTCAAGGCACAAAAGAAATTGGATCAAGCAAAGGTCGTGAGGACATGACGGCTAGCTGAACTTCTCCGGTGGTTCGTAATCGTAACAAACGAGCAAGTTCGTTGTTTTACGTAACTGTTGATATTCATGATCGTTGCCGCGGGACCTTCACTACTTGGGTTCCAAACCACTTTTCATTTCATCCCATGCTTTGACCGATGTTAACCGTGGCTACCTTGGAAGGGAAGCCAGTGAGTGACAATGCCACCCTAATATCACGCCTGAATAGTTCCGTAATCCTCTTCCACTTAGATATTTCCTCTTTGGTCCAAAGGAATACGATGTCAGTGCCAGTTTGGAACAAATTGGTAGGATACGTAACTTCCAAATGACTTAAGCAATCTCGCACATGATTAGCACTTGTAGTTAATTAATCTGGAACTGTTCTTCACATATCGTCCCTACTCTGGCAAACTAACGAATCTGCAAAATGTCAAAAGTTTAGGAGAGCTGAAAGAAGTTGTGATTGCTCATGTCATATCAGTGTTTATATTTAATGGTTGGTTTTATGTGTTAGGCATACAGAGCGAGCTGCAGATGTGTGACTTTGACGGAGGGTAGACAATATATAAATAATAAAATATGGACCAAAACTTGAGAACTACAGATTTCCTAGTTTGCCAGAGTGGGGACGATATCTCATGTTGGAAAAACGCTTTTGTTTACGTATGTGAACGCAAATATTGTCTGGTAACGTTTTCGGAACTTGCACTAATTATATGCTACATGCAGTCTTTTTTATCAGATACCATGTTTTCACCGTAGTTAGTTTTATTACTCCCCCTCCCCTCTTGACAGTGAGTGTTGTTAAAGCCGGCTCCTTGGCTGAAAGGTCAGCATATTGGCCTTCGGTTCAGAGGGCCCGGCTTCGATTCCCGGACGGGCAGAGGATTTTTACTGAGTATAGTTAATTCATGTGGCTTGGGGACTGGGTGTTTGTGTTCGTCTTACTATTTCTCTCTTCATCTCATACATCACCAACCACCTCAGAAACATGTAATAGTAAATACATCCATCTATTTAGGATTTACCTTAGAAGAAATATGTCTTGACATTTTATAAAACCATGGAGTTCTGAGGGAATAATTTCGGGGTCCGTATCCATCTGACTATACAGGTATATATGTACAATTCAAACTATGAATTATTCTTACTAACCGACCAATATCGGCTTGGTGTGGGGCGTACACAGTGATACGTTACACAGGTAGCTTTTTAAATCTTTTCTATCCTACTTCTAGTCAACACTTTTTCACTTCCATTCCAATAAAGTTTGAAAGACCTTGGGGAGTATTTCGTTTCTCTTCTTTTATTGGCCCTTTGCTTTCATAAGCTGATACCTTTGCTGAGCTGAGAACTCTTCCTTCTACAGTTAAGTTGCGAGGTCCTGATAACCCCGTTGTTTTGTAGCGTAATACAACAATAATCACCACCATGAGCACTAACGAAATGTACGCTTTAAAATTTCAGTTTTGGGTAAAATGTTTGATTTCTGATTATTAATAATAATAATAATAATAATGTCAGTCCGGTTCCTTGGCTGAATAGTTTGCGTTGTGGCCTTCGGTTCAGAGGGCCCAGGTTCGGATGGTGGGTTTGAGCCTCATCTAGTTCATTTCTCTTGTGCGGGGATTTTGTGTTTGTGTTCATAATACGCACCTTCATTTACACAACACATCAGACTACCAACCGACACAAACACACTCAGTAGTGAACACCCTGTACTGTACATTGGGTTGGCGTCACGAAAGGCATCTGATCGTAAAACTAGTCTTAATCCAGTTATAGTGCCTGCCCCCAAGATATTAGGAAAAGGGTTGGAATAATAATTAATAATAATAATGTGAATGCAACGTTTATTTTAATCGCCAACGATGTCAGAATTTTTCTTCCGCAGTTTTTTTATTTGTTTAATTCTTCCATTCTTTGTACCGGAATCGAATAACGCAAAGTTGTCTCATTTACTGTAAGCACCTAGAAATGCTACAGACATCGCTCGAGATCGAACCTGCTGTCGGTGTCAGAAGGCTGATGACATCAACTGTGCCTGTAATATCACTGAGCAACTGGTTTGTGGATTTTGGATTAACTTCCTGTTGTTAGGGGATCCTTGTCTAGCGATATAGTTTCAGTATTACTATAGTAGACATTATTGAAAATTGTGAGTATGGATACAGGCGCGTTTGATTGTGAGAAGATGATGGTTATAATGAGGTCGGGTGAGGGTGAAACCCTGTGTTGGCACATAGACTACTCTTGTCAAATAACACTAAGGGGCCTGCTCAAGGCTTACCGTCTCCATCCTACGGACGAATCATCATCAACAGCGTCATATACCCTTGCTTCATATTAACACTATGGAGAGGTTTGGAATTGAATTCAGGCTTTTGGCTCGTAATCTAGTGATAAGAAATTGTATACCTCAACCTCTCCTACCCTGCCGGTCAACATTCTGATAATGAATTTTCCACCAACGGGACTCGAACCGGTTAACCACGATGTCAGATCATGTAGACTTGATGCCTTACCGATAGCTTAGTTGAAAAGCCAAGCGAATATGACATTCATAGTGTTCAAAGAATTCTTGTAGTTACTATTCATCGACTACTATAGCGAAGTTTGAAATACTTTTAATACTTGACAAGAAATTGGGATTGCAGAATTTTAAGAAAGTAATTACCCCTAATAGCTGGCTTATCGAAGGTCCGGTATCCAAAGGATAGTCCGAAAGAGGAAAATGAGAAGATCAGGAAATTAACACATTACCTCCAACGATCGAAGGGGGAAAAATGTGTGAGAATGTTGGAATGCATGTTCTCTGTCTCGGGATTCCAACTTTCTACTTCCTGAGGGAAGAGCTCATCCAGAAAGAAACTCTTATATCATCGTAGTGAACCTTGAACGTAACTTACAGTACATCTTACTCATATCCCGGTCCTGTAATGTTAAGTTTTGTTTCTCCTCAAGGTATCCGATCCTGCTTTATGCTACACTCTTCAGAGTTTCCAGGAGTGAATTTTATGAAAACAGTATTGCAGAGGCTGGGACACTGCAGTCATCTATGTTATAAGTCGAATAATTAATGTCTTTATGGAGGAGAAATACATTTTCGACAACTGAGAATTCGCGAATCTTGGAGTCGAACTATAAAGCTGAAACGTTAAAAGGGTGTGCTTGAAAATAGTTATAATATTTACAGAAAAGGCAGCACGCCACGCACGAAGGAAAATAGGTCCTATAAACATTGGTCGCAAGGCTAGTATCTTCGGAGTTATGGTCCGCTACCATTCGTGACATCCATTTAGCCGATATCTTCGGTTTTCGACCATTTGGAACTTCTCTTCCTTCGTTGAATGCTATGGCGACTAATGACCTCGTTGTTTTGCCATTTAAGCAATATTCATCCTTATTGTCAATTATTCTCATATGCACAACCTTTCTACGAGAAAGAAGTTTTTCAAGCACTTCCCCAATCTGAATGTACCATTTTAACCACATATCAGTCCTGTCATTTTTAACTTTCTGGCAGTACCGGGAACCGAATCAGGGCAACAATAGTCGGCAGCTAATATTGTTAACCGTTATGCTACGGAGTAAACTTAACCTTCACCGAGCAAGTGGTCGCGCGGTTTGGGTCACGTGGCTATCAGTTTGCATTCGGGAGATAGTGGGTTTTTCGTGGTTTTCCATTTTCACACCAGGCAGATCCCGGAGGCTGAACCTTCATTTAGACCATGTTCGCTTCCTTCATACTCTTAGCCCTTTCCTATCCCATTGTCGCCATAAAACCTATCTGTGTCGGTGCGACATAGAGCAAATGTGCAACTTAACCTTTACTCATAGCGTGTAAGAGATGAATATGACCGCCAAACGGTTCGTGCAGTGGCCATATGTTTTATTTCATGTGGTTTGGACAAGTTGAAGCACGCATGGTAACGAGTTCCTGCATTGTCGATGGCATTTATAATTTAGATACTGTACACGTTTGTAGATTTACTGACACGTTCAACGACGGAGGAGGGTGGCGGCAAAGGTCTGTGGACTCTTACGACGATGGTGGTTACGACTTTTTGTGGCAAACAATAGAGATCGGCGGTCCTGCGGATCATAAAGCTTACTAATAGTACAAGGGACATTCAGCACATGGGTTGTTGATCACGATGCCCCAGTCACCTAGTTGAAAGTACGTATTACCCTCTTAACGATGGCTTAGAACTATTTATATCTACTATAACTATTGTAATATGGACGTATTCCGCAATATTTTTCACTTTAGCCGTATTGTTTCCTCCAGACAAACGTGTGTATCAAAATTAATCATCACATTAAATTACTTTTTATTGTGGATAACCTTTATTGGTAAAATGGGTGTACGAACTTAACTGTGTGTAAGGAGTTTATTGCACACGCTGCAGTATTCTCGTAGCCATGAAATATTACTTGCCCGAATATATTTTCTTGTCTACATATTCTACAGGTAGTTGTAAGAGTCTCAATGTACATGCTAGTTCGTTGGAGCACCTTAACTACACTAACCTATGAGATCATTCCATTGGTGAAATGTTCTATGTTTTTGAAGAAGCCTCCGTCGCTCAGGCGGCAGCGCGCCGGTCTCTTACCACCGGCTACAATGGTTCAAATCTCGGTCATTCCATGTGAGATTTGTGCTGGACAAAGTGGAGGCAGGACAGGTTTTAGTCCGGGTACTCCGGTTTTCCCTATCATATTTCATTCCAGCAACACTCTCCATCAACATTTCATCTGCCACTCCGAGAGGAGTGCGACAGGCTTCGGCAGCCGGCACATTTTCTACCCTCGCCGCTAGATTAGGTCTTCATTCCATTCCTGATCCGGTCGAATGACTGGAAACAGGCTGTGGATTTTCATTTTCTGAAAGTGGTGAATCTGTTCAAGGGTATTTGTATATAATTCAGTAATGCACGTAGGTTACTACGAGGAACTTATTTAAAAACAGTTGCATTGAAGTGGTGTTGAGTGGAAAGAAGATAGAAGGGAATTTAGTATTGGTCTTTATATATATACATACAGATATCACTAAGAAATTAAGTAGCGAGCTCGATAGCTGCAGTCGTTTAAGTGCGGCCAGTATCCAGTATTCGGGAGATAGTACATTCGAACCCCGCTGTCGGCAGCCCTGAATATGGTTTTCCGTGGTTTCCCATTTTCACACCAGGCAAATGCTGAGGCTGTACCTTAATTAAGACCACGGCCGCTTCCTTCCCAGTCGTAGCCCTTTCCTGTCCCATCGTCGCCATAAGACATATCTGTGTCGGTGCGACGTAAAGCCAATAGCAAAAAAAAAAATATAAGTACATCTGCACTGATTTCATTTTCCATGTTTAATTGGCTTTGATGATTAATAATAATATAATAATTTCGTGTGGCTATTTCTAGCCGGGGGCAGCCTTTGTAGGACAGACCCTCCGATGAGGGTGGGCGGCATCTGCCATGTGTAGGTAACTGCGTGTTATTGTGGTGGAGGATAGTGTTATGTGTGGTGTGAGAGTTGCAGGGATGTTGGGGACAGCACAAACACCCAGTCCCCGAGGCAAGGGAATTAAGGTAAAAATCTCCGACCAGGCCGGGAATCGAACCCGAGACCCCTGTGATCAAAGGCCAGCACGCTAACCATTTAGCCGCGAAGCCGGACAATAATAATTATAATAATAATGTTATTTGTTTTTATGTTCCACTAACTACGAGGTGCCGGAATGTTGTCCCGCAGGAGTCCTTTTACGTGCCTGTAAATATACCGACACGAGGCTGACGTATTTCAGCAACTTCAAATACCACCAGACTAAACCAGGATCGAACCTGCCAAGTTGGTATCAGGTCAGCGCCTGAACTGCCTGAGCCACTCAGCCCGTTGACAGTGATAATTAACATTCAGTCAAAAATGAGCATAAATAATTTATACCTTAACATATCAACACGTGTACCAGCATCATTGTGATAAGTGCGTTTTTTATTGTTTAGAAGGTTTCTTGACGAGATTAGTTGATATCGTAACGAACAGTTTTATTCAGATTTTCCCCGTCTGATTTCTGTTTATAAAATTATAAAGACACCTATGTGTGTGTCCAAGTAATATTGCAGTTGCTGTTTGTAGATGCGCTTGGTGGTACTTATTCATACATTCAAGAAGAACCACCTGAGGTGTAAGGCATATAACCTGCAACGTACCTTACTTATGGACAAGAAGCAGCTTTTTAGTAGTAAAAATGATTCATGCCCCAAGGAGCATGTTTCATCATGAGAATAAACCATGTGATGTGGGTAGAGACCGACAGCTTAGGAACATTTCGTAACTATTCGAGTATTATAAACGCGTTATGTTGGATGAATAGCGAAGTAATATTTGCCGGAACAGCCAACATTTAAATTACAGTATTTATTTGTATATACTCCTCTGTTACATTCTAAGCTGAGGAAGGAACTTCCATTGCTACGCCAAATAATCGGGAGAAAATTACTACGATTGTAGTCATATTTTTTTCTTTGAAGTATCCAGTTACATGAGTGATATTTATTAATCTAAGTGATTTAGCATGTTAAGGAAGTGTCGATATAAATATTCTCATCCTCGTATTAGAGAAGAATATGTAAATTTACTGCTGACATACTGAGCATGTCCATGCTCTCATGATTACACTAGGCAAATTTATAATAGCTGGGAGTGTTGCCAAGCAAGTGACTTTTAAGGGGCATAAATGCCCCATAGGACGTTATAGGCCGCAACATTTAGTTTTCCTGGTCGGCGATATTAGGACATCCGAGGTCAAGAGAGTCTTTCATTTCCACCTCATTTCAATACTCTCTTCTCTGGTATTATTTTTCTTCGCTTGTTCCTTCTCATTTCAGTGGTTATCGCATCTTCCTGCTCAGTATGGGCTGATGCACGCGGTTTTGTACCTTCGAAACAACCACGCCAACGACGACGACCATCATCACAATTTAACACATTACCATGCCGATTGAACAGTATTTCCATGTTGACGGGCTTTGCACTAATATCTCTGTTATCGAAGCCGTGCGTTAAACATACAATATATGAGACTCAGATGACTGGAAGTTGTAGTTCCTAGAACGTTTGGAATGTACAAGTTTTAGATGGAACAAACATTTCCGGAGATGTTTGAAAGCTTGTGAAGACATATAATAATCGCGTGTAACTCGTAAGGTGAAAGTGTATAAAAGATCAGAAATGGGGTTTTACACAAATTTTACAGTTTCTTGATACAGCTAATGTTAACAGAGAAATTTGACGTTTCCTTTTTTTGGTCCCTTAATATTGCCACCCTATTGTTTGTATGTATGTTTAGTACTCAGACCGGATGTTGATTGGATCCTCAACAGCTCCGCCATCACCTGTCATAGGTGGTCTAGGCGTCACTAAAGAGGCATAGTAGGGAAATGAGGAGTGAGGTAGTTCCCCGTTGTACACCTCATCGAGCCAGAAGTTGCTAGTACATATCATTCTGCCAACCCCGCTGAAATGCACGTACTTACTGACCCGATGACGACGTCATTCATTCATAACAGGGACCTATTGCATAAGGAATGGTATTACTAGCATCACTCATACTTCGGTCACTTTTATATTGTCAAAGCCAAGAATGAGACAGGTCAGTGAAAGTAACACATTTGATTTAGCCCATACCAGGAGATTACGTATTGTAAACACTACGTCTCGCCAGCAAAGGCGAGTAGTGTATACTGTATACTAATCAAATGGTACGGGTATATAGCGTAGTGCACTCTCTGGATATCTCTGAACTTCAATACCGAATGTAAAGAAATTTTATCATGCCGTTCTCCCATTTACATGAACAACCAACCGGAGAGAGAGAGAGAGAGAAATTGAACTGAACCCACTTTCGACTTTTGGTATACCTCATCCGAGATAAAAAAAAAAAAACTAAGTATGAGGGAAATCTTTGAAGTGAACAGACAACATTTTAATTTTACTTATATAGATATATCACCCTACATTTATACAGTTTGTTGTTTATTGGGATCCTTTTCGTGTCTACATTTAAAGGGGCCATGGTTAATCGTGCTGGACCATTTATAATATGTATTTTCCGTAATACAGTTTAAATCTTAGTTTGATTTCGGTGATCAAGTTATTTGCACGTGGCTATTGACCTCCTGTGTTGGTAATGTAATGAAAAGGCTAAATTATGGCGTAAGCATGTTAGGAAAAGTAAAAACCGTGCTAAAAGCGTTTGCTTCCAAGCGAGTTTTCATATCCACTTCCGACCATTCTTTGTGCTAATGCGAGACAGTTTCTTTGGGAACAGGTGTGCTAGCGATATCCTTGCACGTGATAGTAAGCCGGTGAGGTTTGTTTACGTTTTCAATTTGTGTAGCGGGTGAGGTGCAGCGAGTGCGTGGAGCCTGCCAACCTGCAGCGTGGTGGTCGAGCGAGGCAGCCCTGACTCGGGCCCCGGCCCGGCCCGGAATGGCATGGCCTCACTTGGCCCCGGGACCCTGACCTAGTCACACAAGACATACCGTACTAGGGGGGCGGCGCACGCGTTACAGCAGCGGCGGACAATTGACAGCTAGGCCGCGCCACGATTTCGCGATCAGCTGTTCGGTCTTGTGCGCGAAATTAAGTTTTCAGAAAAGTATATTTATTTCTTTGAGGTAGAAACATTTTTCTCTATTCCTGTTAAAGCAGACTGTGGTTTATTTTTCGTGTTTACTTATGATCTCTTCCCTCCATTCACCTTCCTTAACCAGAATCTACAGCTTAGGTATGTTGTGTAAAATGAGTTTTAACTTCCCTTTTTGTTGTTGAGATTATCTACCATTTTCTTTCTTTCGACACGTCTCTTCCAGCGTGGAGGATGTATGACCACATTCCATGACGATTGTAACCGAATGGTAGGCTGACCATCACCTTGCATATAGTGTTCGATTGACTCTTGCAGAACGCTTTCTGCCGCCGAACTGACGTCCTGATTAATAGTTAGGAATTATGGTACATTTATTGGTCATTGTTTTCTTCCGATAATGGTATTTCCCTCTTGTCAACCCTGGAGCCGGAGCGCTAAATGTTAAAAAAACGTTGAATACATTCATGTGACTACTATGCTTCGACTTGTTGATATTTACCAGCACACATCCAATTGCAAATTTGAAGGATTTTCTAATTATGTATTTTATTATTGATTGTGTACAGTTACGTAATTTGCATCGTGAGTGTATGGAAGAACGAAAGAGATCTCTGGACAGGCCATGAGAGCACACTGAGGGAGAAGGTAAAGGCATTCACTTTGTCACCTTGCGATTAGACGGAGGAGAAGTGGTTAACTCCCAGAAATTAACCTGGTGTTAGCTCCCTGTGTGGGTTAATGGTAGTGTTGGTCTCTGGAACCCGAGATTACAGATTGAAGCCCGGCAGAGGCAATTAAATTGTTGGAGGGTGGAAGTAGTTCATTTGATACTCTATGTCGTAAAATGTTGGTTTGTAAAAGACACGTTGGGTGTTTACACGACTAAATTAAGTAGATCGCCCAACAGAAATCCGTTTCTCGTCTTCAGGTAGAGTGAAATGGAACGTAAAAATTGGCACACAGGCGGTCTAAATAGCTTCAAATTAAAATGCTTGCATACGGTAGTTGAGAGCATAATTATACTGACTTCATGGGTATGTACGGAGAGGTTTTACAGTGGTTAAGTTATCTGGACTTGGCGCTGTGACGAATCATCACTTAACTAGAATACTATACTTCTTGCCTTTGTAAAATATTTATGTACATATTTTGTAGTATTAGTCTCTTGAGTGTACCACCAGCCAAGTAAATAATACTCATTCATGGTGTAGGCTGACGGAACTCCAGGATCGTGAACCTTCCCGGACGTGGAAATTTCGTTTCTATTTTTCGACTTCTTGACGGGGAATCAAACACACGGAGCCTACTCCCGAGTGAACCAAGCCCGCCCTTACCACCTCGGCCAAGCAGCCCCCTGGGGAGACGAAAGTTTACTAATGAACGAATGTCCTTATCGAAGAAAAATACGCTGCTTCTTGCCGAGGGGGGTGGTATTCGTCAAAGGAACGCGAGAGTTTGCAGATGTAGGGCACAAGGACTATTAGAGACAAAATTGAAGCATAATTTAACTGTCTTAGCCAAGTTTATAGCGTCCCTTTTATTGTTTTGTAATATGCTGGTTCGTAACAAATCGACATGTTTTTGTTTAACAGCGCATTAGTAATTGTAGCGCATCGTTGAAAGAAAATCTGACAAAAAGTGATCACCTGATTTCTTTTTTAAATTCCCGACTACAAGCAAGATCGAAAGGAAGCAACATAGTGCCACTTTTATTGACTACTTATTACTCAGAGGTTTATCTACACTTATTTTCAGGGAAGCACTTCAAAGTTTTAGAACGATTTTAAATAACAATTCAATACAAATTGCTCTAATCGCTACTTGCCACTTTTTTCACATTAATGTATCCTTAAGAGTAAGATTATAAATATATTATTACAAAAGATCGTACTACGGGAAGATATATTAATATTTTGCTCAGTATTACGGCCGGATGCCCTTCCTGACGATAACCCTATTTGGAAGGATGTATTTACTATTATGTGTTTCTGTGGTGTTTAGTGTTGTATGTGGACGAAGAGAAGTATATTAAGACGAGCACAAACACCCAATCCCGGACCCAGAGGAATTAACTATGCACATACAACATTGTCGGCCCGACCGGAAATCTAACCCAGGGCCCTCTGAACCGAAGGTTAGTACGCTGACCATTCAACCAAGGAGCCAATGTTATTGTCTTTTAATTCCGTCATATACTGATATGTTATCTGTAATAACTAATGTGTATACTCGTTGCTTTTTCACGGTGTGTATCCTCCGATAATTTTCGGATTTTTTCGTGTGTATGTGGGAGGGGGTAGTTTTTATACGTTATTCGTCGTTATTTTCTTTCGGATCAAGTATGTCTAAGGCAAGCAAGGTTTAAAAAAAACATAAATTGGTGCTGTGTAACAGATAATCTTGTTATATCGCTCTAAAAGAAAGTGGTAGAAAATATCTGTTTTTGGTATATACTTCCCGCTATCTTATGGTCAGTTGTAGCACGATTATGGAATAGAAATCAGTGTTACTTTTGTCGTTTCAGTCGTGTTAACCGTTGTTATAGCTTAGTAAAATTACCCACTTGCTTACATATTATTATTATTATTATTATTATTATTAGTGTTACTTTATAGTCATTTCAGTCCTGTTAACCGTTGTTATAGCTTAGTAAAAGTACCCACTCGCTTACATTGTATTATTATATGTTCATTTTCGTTGTTTAGTTGGATTAGCAATGATTACCAATGAGTGATTATTCACTCCAGAAAGTATTCGTTGTCCTTCCAGGTTTATTATGTTAAGATCTTGTGAATGGAATTTAAGGGTGTCATCATTTCCTTGACCTAAAGCGTTTGCTTTCTTACACAGTAACTGTGTTTAGTTACAAACGTTTCGAGATCCATGTTGTGTCCGCCATTTTCTATGTTCCTCCATTTTATATTCTGTTCCAACTTGGGGTATACAATATGTTTCTTCCGGCATATCTTTGTTGCATTTAATGATTCCGTAATACTTAGCCTGAGTTTCTCTCTTCGCTCGGCAAGTTTCATCGGCGACTGGTTGGGAGTGAGCGAGGATTTGGGTCGCTGAACCCCCGTATCGGCTGACAAGGCCCCCTCGCCTGCTGTGGGTAGAGAGGGAACCAAGCTTAGCTGGCAGGCGCTTTGCTCGCTTTCTGCTGCCAGTGCCACCCGGCCTGCCTAGCGACCGTCGGCGCGCCGCTTGCCAAGCACAGGGAGTAGGCTAAATACCAGCCGGCCCGTGCGGCTGCTCATGAAAACTCTGATTCAAGGACACGGAATCATGTAAAGAGGAGACATTTTGTTATTTCTGAAAATAAATTTTTAATAAAAAATCACTTTAATCGTTTCTAATTTTTTTATATCCTATGAATGCTTTTGTTTTCAGTTAATTTAATGAGTATATTGTTCTAGGAAAGCACTTTTCACGTATGTAAGCAAAACAGCTTGTATGTTGTAACATCGTTCACATCTCATTCATAGGTGTAGTGTTTTTTAAGTTTCTTTTCACCCGCGTGTATATAGTACAAACTTCGAATTGGTCGAGTTGTGGGCTATCGACCGCGTGAGTCAGAGGTGTCGGGAGGGGGCGAACGTGGCCCCGTCACAACCTATCACCGGACGGACTCCCCAAGTACTATGAAAACGCATTTGAAAATTACACGTATGGGTTTTAGTTCTACATCCCCTTGGGGTTTGTGAATCCCCTTTATTGTTGGCCATTTCTACAAGGAACATCTTCTTATGTAGGCGTGATCGGTGATTTTAATATGATTTGTTGCCTTGATGTCAATAAAAACTTCGGGTAGATATTTGTCTCTTTAAGGTATAATTTATCGAATATCACATTGGTAAATTTAATATACAGTTAAAGGGAACACAGTATAGACTATGTTCAAGGGGCTCTGTGCTTCGGGACTAGCTGATTCAGTATTTCAGTACCTAGTCTAAGAGAGCAGCCTCTTTTATTTGTTATTTTCGTTCTGTATTACCTAGTGCCCTGTGTTTATTTTGTTATAATGTATCATCCTTTATGTAGTAATGAAGAAAGGTATTGTCGCATTTCTACTGCTTTATAAGCCACTTGAAGTGATGCTGAAAATAGAAGAAACGACACACGTTGCCGAAAGTTACTGTAAGTTGGTTCGATCATCTCGAATCGGCACGGCTGTTAATTCATAATATTCGCTTCTGTGCCTTTGCTGGCGAACCTAGTGTTTACAGTGCACTATGTCTTCTGGTGTGGGCTAGAGCAATTTTGTTACTTTCACTGATCTGTCTCAGCTTTATCCTTGGCTTTGACAAAATGAAAGTGACTGAATTATGAGCGAAGCTAGTAATGTCATTCCTTCTGCGGCCAGTCCCTGCTATGAATGGTGTGAAAATGTTGCTCATAGGCTCGGTTGGTGCATGTATTTCAGTGGACTTGGCAGACTGATATGTAATAGCAACTTCTGGCTCGGTGAGGAAAGCAACGGGAAACTACCTCCTCATTTTCCCTAGTACGCCTCTTCAGTGATGCCTAGGCCATATATGACAGCTGATGGCGGAGCTGTTGAGAATCCAACCAGCCTTCGGTCTGAGGACTAAACAAACAACATTCGCTTCTATAGAGGGTGATGGGTGTTTTTCAAAATTGAGAACTATTGTTGTTTTATATTTTAAGCTGGACTGAGTGGCTCAGACGGTTGAAGGTTAACGGCGCTGGCCTGACCCCAACTTGGGAGGTTCGATCCTGGCTCAGTCCGGTGGTATTTGAAGGTGCTCAGATACACCAGCCTCGTGTCGGTAGATTTATTGGCACGTAAAAGAACCCCTGCGGGACTAAATTCCGGCACCTCGGCGTCTCAGAAAACAGTAACGAATAACATTATTATATTTTAGGCCGTTTATTCTTCAATGCCTCAAATAAAATACTCGCCGGCAAAAAGAATGCGATACGTTTTTCTGACAAAATTTTAAGTTAGTCCATTTGAAAAGTTTCGGCTCAATAATTGAGAAACAATATTGATCGTGACAGTCATACTGTAACAGTCCAACACGAATTTGGAAACGTCGGAACCTAGAGCTCTGCACCGTTTCGTATGCAGTCCATTTGTCCTCATGTTTTCAACATATTTCCATTGCCTGAGTAATGCGTATCACCATCTCTAGCCACAGTTACGGTTGTGATTCGATCAGGCATGCTCAGGATGTCGTCTCGAATGTTCTCTTGTGATACGAGAGCCCGTTCTGTCTGGAGCGCAGCCCGAAATTGAGCCAGTGTGTCAGGGGAATGACTCCTAGCACATCTCCCAAACATGTACCAGACATGCTCTATCGGGTTTAGGTCGGGACTACGAGCAGGCCACACCATGCGCTCAATTCCTTCTTCATGCAGGTATTCCCGTACACATACGGCAACGTGTGGGCGAGCATTGCCTTGCATCAGAATAAAGTTCTCGCCGATAACCGGTGCAAAGGGCACCACTTGATGCACTAAAAGCTCCTCGATGTATCGGTGGCTGTCAGACTTCCATTCTGGACGAACACAAGCTCCGTGCACTCTTCAGTGATAATCTCAGCCCAGACCATCACAGAGCCTCCATTGAACGGGTGTCCTTTCAGAGAAAGTACAGGGTGAATAACGTTCCCCTGACCTTTGTTTGTTTTAAATGCTGTTTGTTCAGGACGTCGACCTATGAAGATCTTTTGCCCCTACTTGCACCATATGTGAGGAACCTGCGTGTATTATGTGAATGGCGGAAGTGTAAAGTGTTGAATGTGAGGAAAGAAACGTTAAAGCCAGGGATATTGATCATTTACAATTAAAAAACCCTGACCCCGCCGGGAATCGAACCCGGGGTCGCCGGGTGACAGGCGGACACGTTGCCACGTACACCGCGGGGCCGGACTTCCCCTGACCTTCTCTATATTCTATTTCTTCCATCCGGTGCCCTCAAACAGAATATGGATTCGTTAGCAATGTAATTCGGCGGTTAATATTTGTTTTATGTCTACCCTCTGAGAATCAGAGATAGATCCGTAGGTCGCGCGTTAAAGCCCGGTAAAGGCAATTTGATTTTTGAAAGGCAAGGAAATGTCTATTCAGCAATACGTATCGTACTTTGTTGCCATGCAAAAGATCAGTCGTAACACGTTCTGTTTTTAACCGACACAGCAATAGGCCGCTCATTGGAGTTCTGGTTTCTCTTGATCTATTGAAGTAGAACGAAACGTATAATTTTTTTTACAAGTTGCTTTACGTTGCACCGACACAGATAGGTCTTATGGCGAGGATGGGACAGAAAAGGTCTGGAAGTGGGAGGGAAGCGACTGTGGCCTTGTTTAAGGTACAGCCCCAGCATTTGCCTGGCGTGGGAATGGAAACCACGGAAAACCATCTTCAGGGCGGCCGAAAGTGGGGCTTGAACCCACTATCTTCTGAATACTGGATACTGGCCGCACTTAAGCGACTGCAGCTATCGAGCGCGGTAAACGTCGTAATTGGCTCTTGGGCTGTCCAAATTGCATCATAGAAAAAGGCCTGCTCACAGTAGCCCAGCAGCGGCCAATGTAGTTCCATATTTCGAAGGTGAGTCTTGTTTTACTGTACAGTCTCTTCTGTGGATGTCTGCGTCTTCCTGATGGTCATGATATTTAAGGCGTCAAGTCTATAGGCCTATGGTCTGACACCGACGGAAACGAAAAACACTGGTTGGATTAAAAAAGTTCTATATTACTTTATCGGTCATGATCATTTTTCACCTCTGAATTGTAAAGAGAGGACCTACTCAAATTAACTTAGGATAACTATCTCCAGGAATTGGTTTCCGGGCCGTCTGAACCCCATCGCTATCGGTTGGTATTCAAGAGTACCTGGAGACCTGTGTCAGTTGATCTCCACGTTTGTGATAGTACATATATCACACTCTCGCACTGTATTCAGAAGTAAGAGATATTGCCATTATTAATATTATCATTATTCCATTTGTATATTTATTCATATTTTAAGCTGAAAGGTTTCCATATGTGACAAGAGTGTTTTGAACGAGGGGATGGGAAAACAGTGCTATTTGCAACTCTGAAACTTTCTGTGAGTTATGTGGTACAGCCCAGAGACCGATGAGGTGGCCTTGTTGTTATTGTCTTAGGACCCGGAAGAGGTTCGGGGGGTTGTCTTGGTATAGCAAGAGGATCTTCCACTCGTGATTGGATGGCCAAGATCATGTGAGAGAAGGGGGAAGCTGAGGTCTATTTAGGCATGTGAGAAAACAGAGTGAACTTGACTTCAAATTTTGGTGAAGCATGACTTGCCTTAAAACTTTTGTGGAATGTGATGTGTGGTACTGACCTACAAACTGTAGAGTGCTTAGGTACTTGGTATTTTATCACTTGTGGTGGCTTTGTGTATTATATGATGGTGAGAACTATTGGGTTCTGTATTTCAGACTTTCCATAATTTATGTTCTGGAACAACAAGTATGTGTTACTCTAGTGAAAATATGTTTAAACCAAGTGTTAGTCAGTGAACACAGTATTATAAACATACACTACCTGTGTGATATAACAAGTGCCAATTATGAGACTATGCAAGTTGTGTTGATACACACAGTGACGGATATTTATCTACATATACGTGCTTTGTTCAACGGAGTGACTGCAGATGGTATCTTGGTCCTTGCTTTTGGTTTCTCACTGTTTTGTTGTTGTTGTTGTTGTTGTTGTTGTAAAGATGGAGTCTTCCAGTAGTATTTTCTGAGTGTATTTTATGTATATTTTGGTGTGTTGATTAGGTGCTCGTGCATTGATGTTATTTAGAATATAGTTATTTTAGAACCAGTGGAGTTATTGATGAACCTAGGTGCAGTTCCTACCTATTTAGTCGTTTTCAGAAGGTCTGGTAAGACCTGAAGCAGATGTACCAGTACGCAGCTTTATGTACACGCCCTGGGAGAGAGAATTATTATGCGTTATTAAAATTTGAGGGATCCATTCTGGTGAACTCCGACGCCCGGTCTACGGACATTTCGATTCATTATTTTTATTACTTTATTTTATTTCAATTACCATTATTTCAATTATTGTTTGTCCAACCCTTGTCCCGTTTCTCTTCGGGGTTGGGTGTGAGGTGAGATGAATCTATCGTGGCGAATTTTTATGATCCGGTACCCTTTCTGACGTCAACTTCATCAGAGGAGTTAATGAGATGAAATGAATGACGTGATATATGATAGTAGGGAGAGGATGAAACCCGGTGCCGGCACATAGCCTACTCCTGTCGATTAGCACCAAGGGGTCTGCTCAACGTCCCCATCCGACATACGAATCGCCATCAACAGCGTCATATGCCCTCAGTCCTCACTGCGGAGAGGTTTGGAATTTTATCCAGACCTTTGGTATGCAGTCTAGTGATTAGAAATTGTATACCACCCCCTCCCCTACCCTGCCGGCCATCATTCTGATGGTGAAAGTTTTTTCAACCAACGGGACTCGAACCGGCTACCCACGGTGTCAGACCGTTTAGACTTCAGCGCCTTAACGATCACGGCCACCAGGCGGACACTTTTATTTCAATTATTATATACTATGAGCTTGCATCCGGGAGATCGTGGGTTCGAGCCCCACTGTCGGCAGCCCTGAAGATGGTTTTCCGTGGTTTCCCATTTTCACACCAGGCAAATGCTGGGTCTGTGCCTTAATTAAGGCCACGGCCGCTTCCTTCCAACTCCTAGGCCTTTCCCATTCCATCGTCGCCATAAGACCTATCTGTGTCGGTGCGACGTAAAGCAACTAGCAATAATACAGTAAAATAGAGAGCATTACAACAGCTATGAGGAAGAGAAGACTAATCTTCTATGGTCACGTAGTCAGGATGGACAGCCAGAGACTCACTTCAAGAATCTTCAACACTGTATCTAGAGGGAAAGCAACAAATGCCAAATGGACGAATTTAGTGCGGAAAGACCTACAATACCTAAACATTGATCAGGTTGACATTTACAACCGAGATAAATTCAGAAAGTTAGTCAAGACATCTGACTCTCTCCAGTCACTAACAACTAAATCACTGCGTCCAGGAGTAGGAATGAAATGGACTCAAGAAAGAAAAGACGTCCATAGCGCTAGAATGAAGGAATACTGGGCCAAGAGGAAGAAAAGGGCTCACCAGAGTTAAGAACCACGTGGTCCATCGTAGGCCTAAACGAAGAAGAAGAAGGCTATAATAATTTTACACGTTTCAGATCCTCCGTGACTCCGGCATTTCTTAAGACCGATAATAATTAAAACACATGGAGGTATTATCTTCATAATCTAGCTGTGACTCATCAATGAATGTGATGTGTTTAGAAAGTGTGACCAATCAAAAACACATCTTACCAGCTCGTACACTTACAGTCACAGTTTACTGACTGAAAACTGTTTTAATTTTAAGTAAATAAAAATACCCTTTTCCCAAGACTAAAGAAACAGATAACTCATTGAATATATGCTCAATGGGCGTTGACACTTTTCAAACCCCAACACACCGAATGAATAAGGGGTATCAGACACCATTTGTTTATTTTTTCATTGGCATTCGAGGTTGTCTGCATATCAGGCGATCTTTCATCTTATGTTTTCTGGGTGTGAAATCTTACGTTGTTCAGAAGATAATTGCTTAGTTTTGTTTGAAGGACTGCATCCTCCCATATAGTCAAGTTTGGATATATTGGCAGTGATTGATATAATCGTCGTAAGGTAGTTGCTCGGTGAAGTCTTGCTGCATGCTTGCTTGCCGTGCTGTTTTACTGCACGGAGAGGAATTCCGCCACAGGTGATGTAATACTCTTTGTGCACCTGTGCTGTAATATTAGGGCGTGGCTTATTCATGGTTTACGTTGTCACTTTTTTTCGTAGACAGCTTGTTTGGAGAGTTTATTTTGTAATATTAAAATCAAATTTGCTATTTGCTTTACGTCGCACCGACACAGATAGGTCTTACGGCGACGATGGAATAGGAAAGGCCTAGGAATGGGAAGGAAGCGACCGTGACCTTAATTAAGGTACAGTCCCAGCATTTGTCTGGTGTGAAAATGGCAAAGCACGGAAAACCATCTTCAGGGCTGCCGACAGTGGGGTTCGAACTATCTCCCGGATGCAAGTTCACTGCTGCGCGCCCCTAAAATCAAATTGAACAGTAATGTGGGATGTGAAGTAGTCGGTACATATTCCTTGTCATTTATCTACTTTGTATTCCCCTTTAGCACTTGCAAGTTCTCGATGAAGGAAACGCTTAAATAGCTCTTGAAATTTATTAGTGGCAAATCGTTTTTCTACCTGATGTTAGTGGTGTAGTTGACTCGTTGTTTCCGCCGTAGCTTGCTCGATCCTGGCTGGGGTTGGTATTGAGGATGTCTAAATGCAGTCCATGTCGTTGGCTTTTAATATGTTAACGAATTTCTGAGAGACAGCCCGGTACCTGTTAGAGACCGCTTGTTGTTAGAACGACGTTAAACCGTTTAACATTATATTCTACATATATTGAATAGCAAGGCAAAGTCATCTCCGTACAGGCCATGAAGGTTCTTGGAGGGGTGGAAGGTAAAGGCTTCCACTATCGTAACCTCGGCACTTGATGGGTTAGAGTGGTTAGCTCTACGCCCGACCGCCTTTGCCCTTAGGAATTAACCTGGAGCTCATTTTTGGTGTAGGCTGAGTGAACCTCAGGGCCACACGCACCTCCGGAAGTGGAAATCTCGTTTTTTAAATTTTACGACTTCCTTCCGGACGAACCGAGCACGTCTTTACCGCCTCGACCAGGCAGCTCCTACATATTGAATAAGCTCGTCCTAATTGTTTTAAGATGACAGATTACCTGTTAACCTGCTTCGTGTGATTGTTGTTTGGTGGTCGTTTCATGCTACGTGCCTTAATAGTTGAACTTGTTTAGAAGCATTCTGTGATACCGGAAAAAACTGCACCGTCCTACGTTGAAATTTCATCGTTGACAGTTGCTATCACGAGTACCGTATGGATCATCGTCTATTTAGTTCTAGTCCTCTAGGCTGATGCCCGGATTAGTAACTGTTTGAGACCCAGCGAGGCATATCCACATACCTTAAGAAAGAAAGAAAAAAAAAAAAACTCGTGGCACTTAAGCCAATTAAGGGTAAATTCCTCTAGCTCGGGGATTGGGTATTTGTGCTTATCCCATCATTCATTACATGTCTTCACGTGCATAAAACATATCACCACCAACTACAGAAACATACAATGAGAGCGGTGGTTGGCGGATTGCGGGCACTTAGCTAAGTATAGCATTGTTTCCAGTTTTCTTACTTTTATCTCTCCTATCCTGCCTCCGGTGATCAACTTGAGATACCCGAAGATATTAGGTTTGCGAAAGATATAGGGAGCTTTTTTGTTTTCAGGACCTTCGTGGTCCTTCTCTTACTCTTCTTATGATGGTGATGATAATTTATTATTTTAATACAGTATAAATGATAAGTATTTCGAGAACTCGCTTGATAGTTATTTAATTTCCCTCTACAGTTCCGCCTAATACGGTTTGTTCTTGTTGCGTCAGCAAAAGTGGGCGCGAAAACTGCTGAAGGTCAGCCAGCATGAACCAACGCTAGCTCTTAAGCCAGACCTGTAGTAATGCTAATACTTGCTAGCACTGGGTACTTACGCATTTGGCGGGAAATAATTTATCATTAGTTTTCGAAGAGGCTTATTGACATATTATTTCGTCCATATCTTCGTGTATATCCTTTCGATAGAACTTCCAGTGACTTGCTTAAGATGATCAGGTGTTGGGTATCCATTTAACTAGTATCGTATTTCATCTCGTCCCGCCGAGATGAGTAGCTCAGACAGTAGAGCGCTGGCCTTCGGAGCTAAAGTTGGTGGATCCGATTTCGGGTTGTATTTGAAGGTGCTCAAATACGCCAGCTTATGGCGGTATATTTACTGGTACGTAACCGAATTCCTGCCGGAGAAAATTCCGGCACTTTGGCGTCTCCGAAAACCGTAAAAGTAGTTATTAGGACGTAACAGATATTATTATTATTATTATTATTATTATTATTATTATTATTATTAATCTCGACCGTTCACCTGGGCAAAGTAGGGTAAACACTTTTGTACTGTAACAGTATTTTTCGTCGTTTTATCCTGTCATGTTTTCACTCTGAATGGGTGTGTATGTGTATGTATGTATGTATGTATGTATGTATGTATGTATGTTCAGTCCGTCAGCGATTTCGCTGGTGGGATCCTCAAAAGCTCTGCCATCAGCTGTCATAGGTGGCCTAGGCATCACTGAAGAGGCGTACTAGGGAAAATGAGGAGTGAGGTAGTTTCCCGTTGCTTTCCTCGTCGAGCCAGAAGTTGCTTTTACATATCAGTCTGCCAAGCCCACTGAAATGCATGCACCAACCGACCCTATGAGCAATATTTTTCACACCATTCATAGCAGGGACTGGCTGCAGAAGGAATGGCATTACTAGTATCACTCATACCTCAGTCACTTTCATTTTGTCAAAGCCAAGGATAAAGCTGAGACAGATCAATGAAAGTAACAAGATTGCACTAGCCCATACCAGAAGGCATAGTGCACTGTAAACACTAGGTCCCGCCAGCAAAGGCACTCTGAATGGGTACCAAGTGTTTAAAAATGGAATCTTTATTGTGTTGGTCTATTCGAACGTGGAAATGTTGGAAAATTCGTGCCTTTGGCGATTATTAGTTTCGAAAGGAATAGTGTAAACTGCGCATACTCTATATTGCGCTGCTTTCCCTATACTTAAGAGAGAGAAAATCTGGGCACAATCCTTGGGCATTTTAGACTGCTTAAATACGCGAGATCCTGGCCAGATGAGGACTTCAATTTCTAACTGTCCATTAATTGGGTCTGGACAATAATGGCTGTCATGCATAATACGTATTTAATCTTCTTTATAAATAATTTTGAAAACGAAATCACTCTTAAAGCTAAGGACATTGATTTGTACAGAATGATTCATATAAAATGGGTGGCTTTTAATACTGTGTCTTTTCTGTTTTGTGGTAGCTACAAATATGGAGTAGGTGTCTAATTGTTTACCCTCACAGTAGGTGCTGAGAATGATCTGCCTGAAGACACATCCATACCCGTCATTTCATTCTTTCGGCAGTTCGCCGCAGTGTCTGCTGGTCAATATTGTCGATTTTGGCGACAGTATTGTTCAGATCGACAACAATTCTTGGCATATTACGATCAACTTGATCTTTTCCCGCTGGAAAAAAAGAAAGAAGCCCATAATTCCTGTGAAATCATTCGGTCATCAAAATACTTTTCAAGGCGAGAGACTCATTTAACGCCTGATCTATATATATAAAATAGGGGTTTTGTCTGTATATTGCTCATAATTTAAAAAGGATGGTATTTCTGGACCAGTCGTGTCCAAAGTAAAAAGGAAAGGCACTTTTTAAATTTTCGTAATTTCTGTCTGTATGTATGTATTCATGCACACGCATCATGAGAAAACGGCTGAAGAGAATTTAATGAAAATCGGCGTGCAAAGTCGGGGAATAAGTCAATAAAATCTAGGCCATACATTATTGTATTCACGCTTAATGAAATGGTAGTTTAGGGGAAGATCTAAAATTTTATTCGTGGTCGTATCTTCATGAAAATCGGCAGATAAAGTCAGGGAATAAGTTGCTGCAATCTAGGCTATAAATAATTGTACTCATGCTGAGGAAAACGGTAGTTTAGGGGAAGGCCGAAAATTTAATTCTTAAATATTTATGTTATTAATGGTCCTATCTTAATGAAAATCGGTATGTAAAGTCGCGGAATACGTCGCAATAATCTAGGCCATAAATAATTTTATTCACGCTGAGTGAAATGGTAGTTTAGGGGAAGGCCTAAAATTTAATGCTCACATTTTTATGTTATTTGTGGCCGTATCGATAAATACTACATAACTTAAGTTGTATAGTATTAAATTTCAGAGCATTTATGTCTTATACATTGTCACCGTACCGGCTATGATCACAGAGATATTCATAAATTCCATATCAGCACCAAATCACGAGAAATTGGGTAAGCGGAACTGAATGAAAATCGGTATATAAAGTCGGAGAATAAGGAACTAAAGTGTACTCTATAAATACTTTTATAAGACGCCCTAATATCACGGAGTCGAAAGAAAATTAAATGTGAAGGCTTACACTATAGAAAGCTTATAAAATTGACAATAACATTAACATTGACCATTGTTTGTTGTGATGTGCTTTGTGTCCTCTATTGCGATAGATAGGATTACTGCTGTGTACAGAGTTTTTTTAAAACTTGCTTTACGTCGCACCGGCACATACAAGTCTTATGACAATGATGGAATAGGAAGGGGCTAGGAGTGTGAAGGAAACGGCCTTGGCCTTAATTAAGGCACAACCCCAGCATTTTCCTGATGTGAAAATGGGAAACAACGGAATACCATTTTCAGGGCTGTCGGCAGTGGGGTTCGAATCCACTATCTCCTGGATGCAAGCTCACAACTGCGCGGCACTAACCACATAGCCAACTCGCCCGGTTGTAGTACTGAGTGTAACAGCCTGGCTAAATTTGGGCGGAAAGTAGCTGGGGAGTTAGATAACTTAATGCCATCCCTCTGGTTCATAAATTTTCTTATGCTACTGGTACGTAACAGAAGCCTCCGTGGCTCAGACGGCAGCGCGTCGGCCTCTCACCGCTGGATACCGTGGTTCAAATCCCGGTCACTCCATGTGAGATTTGTGCTGGACAAAGCGGAGGCGGGACAGGTTTTTCTCCGGGAACTCCGGTTTTTCCTGTCATCTTTCATTCCAGCAACACTCTCCATTCTCATTTCATAGCATCTATCATTCATTACTAAATCACTTTGGGAGTGGCGACCCCATCGTACTAATAGCCTATATCTGCTTCATTCATTCCATCCCTGACCCGGTCAATGACTGGAAAACAGGTTGTAGGTTTTCATTTTTTTTCACTGGTACGTAACACACTGGTTCATCATAGCATTCGAACTATTCAGTCCCTACTCTGAGGTACTGATTGAAATGAGCAATGTGCATATTTAACGGAATTATGGCAGAGGAGTGTTTGCGGCTCTGTGCGGCCTGGTCATTCCAGCTCTGGAACTTTGGACTGTTAGATCGGCACCATAGTACTGTTCGTTAAAAGTGAGAAAATGTGTAGTGTTTGATTTTGCTTTTAATCGCTACATTCCTACTGACGTTTTAGTAATGACCTATGTTGTCTTCAGTTAGGAAAACAACAAAGTCACTCTTTCTGAGAATCCCGTAGCGAAGCACGGGGACATCAGCTAGTCTCTAATAATTTACGAGGAGACTGCTCTATGGCCCGGATATCTTCCGTCGCGTTTTACAGACGAGATGTGCGATGCTTGCCAGTATCGCTTACCAAAGACCTTGTTATTTCCAACTTCTGAGCTAAGGCCAGGATTGTCCCTCTCCTCAGAGACATGCGTGCACCCATATTCTCTTCGGAATGCCCTTTTTGCACATGTGATGGAGCTGGATATTGATGCGGAGTGGAAAAGAGTATTGTGTGTATTATGTCAACGACATCGGATATTCGCAGAGCTAAACTCCCATTATTCCAATATCGTTTAAAGGAAAAACCGCTAGAATTCGTGCAGTGTAAACAAATGTATGCTATTTTTAAACCACCCTGTGTAAAAGGGTTACTCTATATAAACCTGTTTCATACAGAACTGGGGAGAGGTGAAAACGAAATGGCGTATGGCTTTTAGTGCCGGGAGATCCTAGGACGGGTTCGGCTCGCCAGGTGTAGGTCTTTTGATTTGACTCCCGTAGGCGACCTGCGCGTCGTGATGAGGATGAAATTATGATGAAGACAACACTTACACCCAGCTCCCGTGCCAGGGAAATTAACCAATGATGGTTAAAATTCCCGACCCTGCCGGGAATCGAACCCGGGACCCCTGTGACCAAAGGCCAGCACGCTAACCATTTAGCCATGGAGCCGGACTGGGGAGAGACTCCCACGTGGCTCGTTCCAGGTGGCGGATAGGGCGGTACTAACCGGCTTGCCGGCAGACTTGAAGGAAATAAAATACCTCTCGCGGACCAAACACACAACCCCCTGTGGGTGGGGGACGCAGACGAAGAGTACACCTACGGTATCCCCTGCCTGTCGTAAGAGGGACCTAGGCGCGGACATGGATTGTGGTTTGGTACAATGTGTTGGATCCCCTGTGGATGGAATACATGCACAGGTAATCCCTGCCTGTCGTAGAAGGTGACTAAAAGGGTCATCTAGCCATGGTCCCCTCTTTATTTTTATTGTTTTTTTTAGGGTTAGTTGTGTAACGGTTCGAATCCCGTTACAAGCATTCATCTGTATTATTATTATTATTATTATTATTATTATTGTATATGCATTGTTATTACTATTATTGTAACTATTATTATTGTTTGATTCAATTCAGTAATCTGATTTCGCTATGTATTAAGTATAACTTCAACCATTGTCGTCAATTTATTGCGTATGTATGTATGTATGTGTGTGTATATTGGCATCAAAATTATGTAGTGTTGGACTTAATCAGATATGGATATGTTTTGTGAAACCTTTTGACATTGCAACATATGGTGTAAAACTGTTACAGTAACTGTCGAGTCACCGCTCTGTCATTGTACACTTTTTGAGATCATATTTAGGGAGTTCTAAATTCACCTGAGGCTATTTCAGCACAATGTGTAACATTTGTAGCTGGGTGGGAGTGACATCTATTTTGAGCTCTGTCGAGGGTGTTATACCATGTGTCAACTGATGGCTATATATATGGGCTGTATCCTATAGCGACAGTCTTGGATAGTTCAGTTGGTTGGAAGGAGGAATGGAGAGACTTGCCATGAAGTCAATTGGAAGGAGACGAATGGGGAACAGTGATATGGATACGTAATCGTCAGTGACCAAATGGATTATATGTTCGGAGTGTGTTTCGTGCATCTGTTCGGTCGAGTTCTTGTGTCAGTTCGGTGACAACCGAATATTGAGTCGTCGTAATGCAGACTAACAGTTATCAGTGAATTACTTGTAAAGTTGATTGTGTAAATATAATTTCAAGCCATACTCTATCTCGTTTGTGAAACTAAAAGGATACATCACCAAATTAGGCTTGAGATACCTACAGCTGATACCAACTCAAAGGAATACTTCGTAATAACACTCAGTGTTGAAGGTACAATTAAGTGAACCAGTGAGGGATAAATTTCTTGTACACCTTTTAATGTCCGGTCAAGAAGATTTCTAATTTAATGCCTACAGTTTCCTTCACTTATAATGTCAGAGTTTTATATTATATTTTGAATTATCGCAGTAAATCTCACTCGTTAAAGCCAGTTTTTGAAGAATATATTTTGTTTAGTATCAAATATATTGATTGTTTCATTTCTATCGTGGATCAGATGACCTCGTATTTTAATGGGGAAACCGAACGCCAGTCTCTTTTTCCCAGAACCTATATGTTATGCTGTCAAAGTAATTACCTCACATCCTAGAGATATTAAAGACTCTCGTTCTATTATCGTTACATCTATTTGTAGCTGGTGCCCATCAACAGTTGTATGTGTAAGTGATCAGGTAAGTACTAAGTGTGAGTAAATAGTCCGATGATTGAGTATTTTATTTCATGAATATTTTAATATTATTTCATTTTAATTCAATTTTATATTTTTTAATCAGTGAGTAGTAGACAGAGTTGTAGATCGATTCAAAATTGCGTGCTGCTCGGAGATAGGCCTCCTACGTGTGCGATTACGCTCGAAAGTCCGTGCAGTAGAATAACACCCACGGTATCCCCTGCCTGTCGTAAGAGGCGACTAAAAGGGGTCCCAGGGGCTCTGAAATTTGGAGCGTGGATTGGCGACCACGGGGTCCTTAGCTGAGTCCGGGCATTGCTTCCACTTACTTATGCCAGGCTCCTCACCATCTATCCTATCCGACCTCCCTTGGTCAACTCTTGTTCTTTTCCGACCCCGAAGCTATTAGGTTTGCGAGGGCTAGGGAGTCTTTCATTTTCATGCCCTTCGCGGCCCTTGTCTTCCTTTGGCCGATACCTTCATTTTTCGAAGTGTCGGACCCCTTCCATTTTTCTCTCTGATTAGTGTTATATAGAGGATGGTTGCCTAGTTGTACTTCCTCTTAAAACGTTAATCACCACCACCACCACCACCCAGGGATCGGCGGGTGGGAGTGTCATGTACCCTTGCAGTAGTATTCGCCTGACAACATAAGTCCCCTCACAGCCGAATGCCAGAAGGACATATTACTATTATTGTTCTTATTTTTTCTCAATATTTAGTGCTCTGTACACGCTATGGCGTACATGCTATTGCGGGTATTCGGAGGAAGGGAGTCCAGTGCTCATTGCCTCAGTCATCCCATATTAGGCATTGTCCAACATCGGACCCCCGGCAGTACCGGACTACGACCAGGTGGGTATTGCCCTGTGGCTGCTTGGTTCTGTTACAGAGACCCCTGATCGGAGTGGGTGGCATTCGGGGAGGATGATTTCGGGCATGGCGTCAAAACCACTTCCGCCTGCCTCCTCGGATAGTTCGCTACCCAAGTCTTAACATTTGATTCCCTAAGGGGACAACCCCTTGGGAATAAGGGCGGCGTATTAGTCTCGGTTCCTGGTTGCTACCAAAACCGATGGGCAAGACTTCAAGCTGGTCAAATCGATTCTTTTCAGTCGACACATCGAAGGTGTATACGGTGAACTTGAGGATCTTAAGAAAATGCGCAATGGTGGTTTGCTTCTGAAGACGAGCACTGCGCTCCAAGCAGATCGGTTGCTTAAGTGCGACCACTTTGGCGAAATCCCCGTCAAAGTGGAAGAGCACAAGACCTTGAATCTGGTTCGTGGAGTTATTTTCTACCGTGATCTCGTTCTGAACACTGACGATGAATTGATGGAAGACATGAAGCACAATGGCGTGAGACACGTCCGGTGCATCACGTGCAGAGTCAACGGTGAAGACGTTGCCACGGGTGCGTTCATAGTCTCCTTCGAATTGTCAGTATTGCCAGAGAAAGTCAAGGTAACAACCTATCGTTGCATGTGAGGCCGTACATCCCGCCTGCTATGTGATGCTATCAATGCCAGAGATTCGGACACATGGTATCTCGTTCGATTCCATCTGTGTGTGGTACGTGTGGAAAAGAAGCTCATGGCGCGGAAGAGTGCACAACTCCATATAGGTGCGCTAAATGCCCTGGTCTTCTCGTCGAGATCGGAACTGTCCGGTATACTTGAATAAGGAGGTGATCCAGGAGATTAAGACCCCGGGTGGTCTTTCCTACCAGGAAGTGCATCGTAAGTTTAATTCTCTGAATGCGCCGGCCAAGACACTAGACTTATGTGCATGATAGCACAGTCTCTCCCACGTTCGTCATTTATAACTGGAACACCTTCCCAGAATATCGCTGCGCCCAAGGCGGCAGTTGCTCCTGGTGAGCAACACCGCAAAGAGAGAGAGTTCGAAGGCGGGTTCATTCCAGCCTTCGACCACAAACAGCCTGTGCCGGCTAAGAAACCTACGCCGGCACAGCAAAAGAAGAAGACAACGTCTCCTTCCCTCACGAGGTCGGCGTAAGCCTCCCCTAAGCAGGCGGAGGTGGCATCGTCGACCAAGGCTGGGAAACCACCTCCCAGTCCGTCTAAACAAGAATCGACGGCGGGAAAGAAGACCGCCCTTACAAGGCGTTCTTCCACCTCTCCTACGAATGGGGTCTCACGCTCTCCACCCGCAGGGTCTGAGTCTGCGCCAGCGGGTTTTCCTCCTGGAAAACCTGCGCGCTCCCCTCGTAGGAAGAAACCCCACCCCGGACTATCTCGAAGAAATTCAAAGCATTCATCATTTCGTCTAGTGATGAGGTGATGCAATGGAGTTTTTTATCTCCATCTTCGGATGGGGATGTGAGTGTAGGTTTGGTAGCATTTCGCTGCTTCTAACCTGAACCTAAGACGAACACACACACTCTATGGCACTGTTACAATGGAATTGGAACGGTTATGATAGGCATCTTGCTGACCTGCGCCAGCTATTAGCGAGTATTCGGCGGGTATAGTCTGTATTCAGGAAACAAATTTCAGACCAGGTCATCATACGTTCCTGAGGAATTTTCGACTATACTCGACAGAATGACATTATGCTGACCGGGCTTCCGCTGGCGTTGGCATTTTTGTCCGTTTTGATACAGCTAAGAGATTCCACTAAGAACCCCGCTGGAGGCTGTAGCAGTTCGCGTTCCGCTGCCTGTAGTAGCTACAGTGTGTAATGTTTATTTTCCACCAAGCCAGCCTCTTAACATAAATGTCACTGATCTTATAGATCAGCCTCCACCTCCCTCCCTCTTATTGTAGATCAGCCTCCTCCTCCCTCCCTCCCTCTCTCTCTCTCTCTCTCTCTCTCTCTCTCTCTCTCTCTCTCTCTCTCTCTCTCTCTCTCTCTCTCTCTCTCTCTCTCTCTCTCTCTCTCTCTTATTGGGAGATTTTAACGCCCATCACCCCATATGGGGCTCTGAAGCGCCTTGCCCGAGGAGGAGTTGGAAACATTAGTAACAGAGCTGGATTTATGTATTTTGAATTCAAGAGAACCAGCTCATTTCAGTGTACGTTACGTCACATACTCTCGCATAGACTGAACATACATACATACATATACATACATACATACCCATTCAGAGTGAAAACATGACAGGATAAAAGGACCTGCTGGGCGGGTGTTCGGATGCCGGCACCAGAATCACATTTATGTTGCTCCCAAGCCACATGGGTGTAGAGGGAAACGAGTTAGCAGATAAGGCTGCCAAGGAGGCAGTTACACTGGCCCCGTTGCCTGACAAGGTGGCAGGCCACTCCATTTCGAAATAAGCTGACAGCGATAACAGGCAGTGCCGGATTAAGGTGTTTGGGGGCCCTGTGCTATTTAAAAATGTGGGGCCCCTTCTTCGTAACATCACTTAAGACTAGCATACTGAAGTCGTTTTAGAACTACTTCCACTTAAATTGATGAATAGGGAAGTGTTGAAATAGACTACAATTTTTCTCTATTTTTCATGTTAATATTTCATAATGCCAAAACATATTTTACATTTGTCTCATCATCACTATCAAATCGACATACAAAACAGAACTTATGTTTTTTGGCGCCACTAGGACATTTTCTATCCATTTTACAAGAACATTACAGTTGTAACTTACGAATGGTTCAATAATCAGAGGTGAACTGGAAGTTATATTCCTGATGCAAAGATATAGTATAGCATGCGCATTCCACCGTGCTTCCCCTGTCCCCTCCCGCTCACTTTCTAGACCTCTTCCCCCTTTCCCCCTCTGCCCGTACTCGCAAGCTGCCAGATTTAAATTTTCGTCAACAATAACCTTTACAGTAATTACAGTGCGTAAGTAGCGAGGATTCGTGTCTCCGGACGGTAACTGATTCTAGCAGTGATGAAATATTAACGCCGACAGCTGATATGAAGGAAGGAAGAGTGCGTGTTCGATATTTTGCGAGCGTAAATATTCATATACATCCACGAAAGTGGAGAAGCAGGCCTTTTTACACAATTTTAGGTTCGGCCAAGGGCCGGGGCCCCTTGGCACGCGGGGCCCGGGGCTCCAGCCCCTTTAGCCCCCCCGTTAATCCGGCCCTGATAACAGGAACAGCGAAGGTATGGAGGACTTCCCTTCGGGTTTCTCGGAGGGAAGCAGTGGCATTTTGTCGTCTTTGGATCGGCCACAGTATACCAACGCACTCCTACTTACTGAAAGGAGGACCCCCTTAGGTGTGCACTTGCGGCGATCATCTTACCGTGGTACACATCCTTACGGAGTCCGTGGACCTGGTCGATCTGCACCGTAGGCTAACATTCCCGAGTACCATCTCTCTCATCTTGCGAGATGACGAGCAGTCAGCAGACCTCGTCATCCGTTTTATGAGGGTAGTGGTCTTTTTTTTATCGTGTGTAATAATGTCCTTTGTCCTCGTGTATTTGTGTTAACTGCGCCTTTAGCCCTTTGACTATATTTTAGTTCGTGTTTGCGTATTTTAATGTGTTATTTTAACTTCTAACTTGAATTATGTATCTATCTTTACTTCCAGGCAGTGCCTTATTCCATTGCCGTCTGTATTTTCTATAATTTTATTAGAAAATAAGGCATTGCGAATTAGATCCACTGATTGTTTTAATCTCATAATCATTTTCATCCCCATTTATTGTAATCTCCAGTCAGAGGATACGTTTTAAAATTCTAATCGTTATATCATATCATGTCGTCCATCTCGTACAATTAGGAGCCGATGACTTTAGATGTTAGGCCCCTTTAAACAATCACCATCATCATCATACAGAACTACGCCTGCTTTTCATCTCAGACAACAGCAAATCATAATCAGTTCTCATCTCAGACAACGCCTCACCTTCAGTGCAGGCTGTGACCAACAAAATTCATTATGGAAGATCTTACGAATGTGAAATATTTTGATTCTTCTGTTAATATAATAAAATTGAACGAATGAAATGTCCGTAATTTGGGGATCAGAGTTCATTAAAATGGATCCTTTGAATTTGGATAAGCATGGTAATTTTCTCTTCTCTCCCAGGGTGTGTACATGAATCCGCGTATTGGTATATCAATTGCGGGCGTTACCTAACCCCTCTGGAAACGATCAAACAGGTAGGGCCTGCATCTTGGTTCCCCAATCACTTTTCCACTAATTCGAAGTAAACTACCTTATATTCTGACATGACTGTCATCAGAATATAAGCACTCCAACATATAAGAATATACAAATAGACAACACACTAAAATAACTGTTGGAAGATTCTCCCTGTATTAAAAAAAAAAGATCCTGTAACAAAAGCCCGTAAACACACATCTCGTTATATTACCCCAGTTTAGGGAGAGAGACCGATGTATTTCAGAATTGTAGTAAAAGCGGCGGGATGCAAAAAAATAAAAAAATCGCAAGGGACTGGTGAACTACCCGGTATATAGACTCATTCTACCCACGCCTACTCCTTTTGGCTTGTTCCGCTTGGCATACCTTATACTATAATTTTGGGTCCATTGTTGTCATTCTTCTCTTTCCCAACCACTGTACAGAAAATACGAAGATCTTCCAACTTCTAATGTAACTAACATTAATACAATAATAATAATAATAATAATAATAATAATAATAATAATAATAATAATGCGTTGTAATACAGTGGGGGGGTGGTGATATAATTATGCACTATCATAAATGCAACTCCTGATTATTAAAGTCTCTAATTTCTGGTCGGCAAGTATATAAGGTCATTCTTCTGCCATGTTCGTCGTTCTATTAGATTCCTTCCGTCGGGATGGGACAGCTCTGAAGGCAGGCATCATATTAAGGAGTAAACACACCAACGCAGCATCATTTTCTCCAAGCGCTGCGCTCTATACGGAGTCACCTACAGTTTCCAGTTCCACCACCTTGAGCTTATTTTTATTTGTCTTTTGTTGTATGTATTTAGGCTATAGGCCTATAAGTTTTTGTTGTAAAATTTATTTTATATATAGGTATTCGATTTTAGTGCTGACATGTCAAATCTCAGAAATGTATTTGGCATGCGGAATCCATGTTAGATTTTTTTCTTTCTTATAAGAATCGTCTTAAAGGAAAATCTTGCCTTTCTTCTCCAATCCTCTGATGAACAGTGCTACAATAGCTCTTGAGAGGGCGTTATTATGTATGTAAATCGTCTGTTTATCCTTCATTGTCTTAAATGTGATTAGTTACGAAGTGAATAATTCTCATTAAAAACTGGACCTGTAACATGTATTATTAACTGAAAAGTCTCGAAGATCCATGCCTTTGGCGTTATTATGTTAATTGTGAACAGACTTGATTCGAAATCAGCCGTCGTTCTGGAGCAATAACTGTTAACCGGCAGGTTAACATAGTAGGGTGAAGGATGAAATCCCGGCGCATTCTGATGGTATCGAAAGTGCTTAATTATGACAGAGATCTGTGCCATCTTAAATGGCACATTAAAATGTCATTTTCAGGGCGAAATTCGGCAATCAAGTGTCTGATCGTAGAGGAAATATGTCATTAACGTCATATTTCAGTACATATATAATACTGCTGCGGTTGCGGCATGTTAATGTGTGGTTCATTTCTGGGATAATGCTCATAAAAAGGTTTATACTGTTGATATGAGGAGTTGGACAGAGGTATAGTTTTTCTGTAATGACGACCGGCATAGGCCAGTATATGCGATAAAATACCCATCCAGGGTCTCTCCCTAATTTAGTCTGCAGAACTCGCGTGAGTTAGTAAGCAAGTCTTGTCACCTGTTCCTGCTCGGCTGGACAGTAAACCGGTCTGAACTCGAGACTTGGAGAAGCCGTTCACTGAATTCCACTTTACCTTTCGTTATCTAAGAAGGTCCTTGATTTTATCACATTCTTCTTTTAAATCCATGAGACATGACACAAACTGCTCTTTGAAACGTAGGAAGTTATTCATATGTGTTGTTTGTAATAAAATAATAATAATAATAATAATGTTATTGGCTTTACGTCCCACTAACTACTTCAACGGTTTTCGGTAATGCCGAGGTGCCGGAATTTAGTCCCGCAAGAGTTCTTTTACGTGGCAGTAAATCTACCGACACGAGGCTGACCTATTTGAACATCTTTTAGTACCACCGGACTGAGCCTGGATCGAAACGGCCAAGTTGGGGTCAGAAGGCCAGTGCAACCGTCTGAGCCACTCAGTCCAGCAGTGTCTAGTTTGAATCATTGTATTTTGTTATTAGTGTTATTACGTATTATCACTGTAATTTACACGGTCAATGCGTCCGGTAAATGGGACTTACGGTCTTGAAGAATTAGTGTGAAAATGTATAGTGTATAACTCCACACTCGGACTATGTACCTGTAATTGCATCTTCATTATAGACTGTTATGTCCTTGAGCGTTCAGTCTGCAAGCCTCTGTGAATTTACTAAACATTTCACAATCCTCTATTTATAACTAGCTCTATGGCCTTGTTTAGTTCCATGCCTCTTCTCTTTAAATCGTTAGAAACTGAGTCTAATCATCATTATTTTGGTCCCCCACTGCTTCTCTTACCCTCCATGACGGAGCCCATTATCCTTCAAGGTAACCTCTCCCCTCCTTTCACTTCGCATGACCCCACCACCGAACTCGCTTTATGCGTACCCCTTCATCCGTCGAGTTCATTCCTAACTTAGTCTCTCACTTCGAGTATTATTGAGTACCATACTGTCTTCGTTCCTGTCTGTCAGCTTACACTCTCGCTAATCTTATTACTCTGTGAAGCCATTTCACCCATGTCTAATTTCATCCATTCCTGCTGTTTTATGACAATGGAGTTTATTTACCATTGCAACCCATTTGAAATTGGTTCTCATTACTGTGGTCCTATTGGGTGGAATATACAGGACTTCCAACATATTGTGCAAATAAATTGTTGACGTTGTTACAAAACGCTCTCACGCTTGTGTTTTCATCTTTACTATTGACCTCTCTTAGAAAACATTTGTTCCAAAATGATCGTTGTGTGACTGTGCCTTCCTTCCTCAAATTGACATAACATCTTCTCAATATTAGAAGTAATGGAGTGCTATTATTGAATCTCTTGTTATAGTTTTGCCCCATTTTATAGTTATGTTTTGTATGTGCTTGAGTTAGGTCGCTGCAATCGAATTCTGTGGGTAATCCTCCAAACCCCATGGCTCTATAGCCCTTGAAAGGCCTTGTCCTACCAAGCGGCCGCTGCTCAGCCCGAAGGCCTGCAGATTACGAGGTGTCGTGTGGTCAGCACGACGAATCCACTCGGCCGTTATTCTTGGCTTTCTAGACCGGGGCCGCTATCTCACCGTCAGATAGCTCCTCAAATCTAATCACGTAGGCCGAGTGGACCTCGAACCAGCACTCAAGTCCAGGTAAAAATCCCTGACCTGGCCGGGAATCGAACCCGGTGCCTCCGGGTGAGAGGCAGGCACGCTACCGGCTCTGTGGGTCAACAGATTTCACTAAAATCATTCTCTTCTGACTATATGGTGAATATTATATTTATTACCCTGTGAATAACCGGAAGTGACACGGATTTGAATCGTCTGATTTTCCTCCATCATTGGCTGACGACAGTGTAGTGACCGATCGTTTTTAAGTGAGTATACATCTAGTGTTGCACTCAGTAAGTTGATGTTTGAGTGTCTGGAAACCCCAACTGAATCTAACATTGCCTCCACTTGTGCAAGAATTGTACTTTCCTTAAACCATTAACCAAAACCACCACCACTACACCCATCATCGCTTGTGCCAGAATCCTGTATTTCATCTTTGTCCGATTTCCTTTAGTCAGTTAGTGTTCTATGTTGACCACGGCGACTATATTTGGTATGTGAGGTGTTACGGACCTTGCATGCCCGCACCGAAGTCTGTTCCATTTATGTATATATCAGTATGGAAGCTGCTGAGTAATGGCACTTAGAGCACGACTAGTACTGTACATCTGGTTGCTATGAAAGTTAGCTATTTACAGGGCCAGGGTTGTTCGTTGCACAAACACTTTCTGGCTCAGTGAAGAAAGCATTGTCATACCACCTCACTCGTCATCATGCCTTGTACGCCTCATAATGGCGCCCCCATTGGTTTTTGTGGTTTCTCTATAACTTTTGGGGGTACTACTCGAGGATCCAACCAGCATTCGGGTTGAAGACTTGACAAAGATACGAAATCGCTTTGATATTTGGATATTGCACAGAAATATATTGAAATGTTGAATAATGAAGGTTTAGGCCCTGACGAATTCCGTGTCATTGCTTTTTTAAGCGATGCTGTTTTATTAGCGTATGGCATTTAGTATGTGAGTGTCCGAGGACATGTTTGGATTGCCTGGTGCAGTTCTTTCTATTTGACGCCTGTGGGTACCTCCATGTCTGGATATGGGATGATTATGAGGTAGGGATGGTGTGCAACCCGGTGTCTGCACGTAGCGTACTCCTTTCGAATAACACGAAAGGGTCTGCTTACGGCTTAACTTCGCCTTCCGACAGACGAATCACCATCCGGCGTCGTATGCCCTCACTCCATATGAACACTGCGGAGAGTTTTGGAATCTAATCCAGGTTTTTTGGCACGCAATCTAGTGATTAGAGATTCCTGTATACCACCACCTCTCCCACCTTGCCGACCGACATTCTGGTGGGATTTTTTCTCTACCTGCGGGACTCGAACCAGTTAACCACGGTATTGTACCATGCAGGCGTGTTTCCTTAACAGTCACGGCCATCAGGCGAGTATCTAGGTCATCGACCCCGTTGATGAAGAATGAGGGAGATACAGGAAATAATTCTAGAAAGAGGTGCGACATATCTGGAAATAAGTGCAGAGAAGGGATTGAATGATGCATAGTCTTCAGATGGAAGATATGTTTTAAGTTGCACTCTGATAAGAAAACTTTCCTGATTCTGTTGTAACTTTGTTTTTCAAATTCAGGACATAATAATAAGGTTGGACAGCAACGGTTTGGAAAATTTTAAATTAACTGCGTTGTCCTTAAGTAGTAGTAACATTCGCCTCGTATTTGGGTTAGTGGTACTTACGCAAATAGTAGTAGACTATCTCCCAAGTATGGCCGAATAAGGAGCACATGATCATGGATTTCTTGACTAGTTCATACGACGAGATTAGTTTATTACTTTACACGTTGCTGATACAATATTATATGCATCGTAATGAATACTTTAACGGTCTTTGAGGCTCCGCGATGCTGGTGTTATGTCTCAAAGGAATTCTCTTAGGTGCCCAGGAAATCACCGACACGAGACTGGCGTATTTGAACGCTTTCGAATATTATCGGGCTGAACCCGTATCAAACCCGCCAACTTGGGCTGAGAAGTCTAGTGCTTCTACCATATGAATTACTTAGCCCGGCGCTAACAAAACGTTGTGCGTCTATGCTTTTAAAACGAATTTAGTGGTTGCATTCGTTACTAGGTGCCCTGTCCACGGCTTGTTACTTTCCTTACACGATAGAATTACACACGTTTATTGGCAAAGAGTGTACTGGAGAAATATCAGAGAGGAAGACAAGACATATTTTATTACTGGACACAGAGTTTGACGCCGATTCTTTCGTAAGGAATTCCATTTATTATTATTATTATTATTATTATTATTATTATTATTATTATTATTATTATTATTATTATTATTATCCCACCACTCCTCCCACTCCTGTGGGGTCGCTGGTGCGAACTGTGTCGCACATGTGGATTTGACCCTGTTTTATGGCCGTATGCTCCTCCTGACACCAACCCTATATTGAGGGATGTATTCACTATTGCGTGTTTCTGTGGTGGTTGGTAGTGCGGTGTGTTGTCTGAATATGAAGTGGAGTGTGTTGGGACGAAGACAAACACCGCGTCCCCGAGCCAGAATAATTAATCACGCTATTAAAATCCACGACCCGGCCGGAAATCGAAGCCGGGACCCTCCGAACCGAAGGCCTCAGCACCGACCTTTCAGCCAAGGAGTCGGACAGTATTATTATTAGTAAATGTACAATCATTCACATTAGATTGAAGGATGCAGCGTTTAATACAGTCATTTCGTGATCTATGTAGAGAACTAAAACAGCTGATATTTCAGGTATTGCTGGGTGCAGTTCCGTTCCAGAGGTCTTCACTGCCTCATATAATATATAGCCATTTTTATGTTCACACCGAGCTCGATAGCTGCAGTCGTTTAAGTGCGGTCAGTATCCAGTATTCGGGAGATAATGGGTTCAAACCCCTCACTATCGGCAGCCCTGAAGATGGTTTTCAGTCGTTCCCCATTTTCACACCAGGGAAATACAGTACCTTAGTTAAGGCCACGGCCGCTTCCTTTCCACTCCTAGCCCTTTCCTATCCCATCGTCGCCATAAGACCTATCTGTGTCGTGCGACGTAAAGCACCTTGCGATCTTATATTCACTTTCAAAACATCAGTATGTATTACCCGGGTACTAGTAATATATTTTATTCCTGGGAGTTCTCACTACGGTCACCAATATACTACGCTGAAAGACTTGCACGTGATCCCGAAGTATTCTATGGCTAGTATAGTTCTGATCTGCAATATTCTTTCTCTCCGTCCTCACCCCCACTCTCCACCGAAGTTTGCTCACGTGGCTTGAGTCTGCTCGTGGACACTGCTCTGTTCATACTTGGTGGAGATGTTCCTCCGTCGGCGGCCGTCGCACGACTGTGGCGTAACTCCGTTGAGTACAGTCGGTTAATGCCAGCTTTTCGTAATCGGGGTGGTCTCTCCCTCTCTTCACGTCTTTCCCCGGCCCCCCTCCTCTCTATCAGTGTTGACTATGAGATTGGCTTCATGCATCGTTCTGGCTCTGCCCAAGTAATGCCGATTATGTCAGCATGATTTTTTTGTAACCATCGCCAGTCTTACGGTATATTGCGTCCGGTGTTGCACTGGCTATATGCTTCCATATTGTCATTAGTAGGACCCCATTGCAGTGTTGCCAATCCATAAATATTTTTTCCACTAAATTTTAGTTGAAAATCCGCTAAATTTCAAACTGAAGCAAAATAGCATGTACCAGCTGTTTTAATAAGAGATTAACTCAACACTCACCAGTTTCAGAACAGGAATCCATCATCTTCTCCTACCCGCACTATATGCTCTGAAGCAGATGTGCCGGGTTGAGGTCCTGTGGTTTCATAAGAAGCCTCATGGTAATATTCTTTTTCAAAATATACGCTGGCAGTTCACAGCAGCAAAGCACATATGGAAATGTTCAAATCTATTTCGAAAGTTATTTTCACTTTCATTACTGTTTTCATTGTTTTTGATAAGTGCGGAAAGAAATAATGTCAAAAAATTTCGAATTCATATTGCACAGCTAATAGATGCAACGCCCGTGTTTGGGATCTTTGGGAAGCTCAACCAACTAGTCTTTAAAAGTTTGATTATGTAACCACTCTCTACGAAATATCTGACTCGTTTTTAACGTTTCTTTCGACAGATTGACGTACCAAAATTAACCTAATCTCAAAAGAAATACGATATCAAACACGACACTACCCGGCTCATCAAGAATAAGTAACGATTGCAACAAATTCTGACTGAGGCTGTGGGTCAGAGCTGGTCTAGGAAACGATTCGTAGTATGCAGTAAGTTCAGTACAATGGGATTAAGTAGACAATTATACCTTAGTAGGTTCTATATTATTTTTTTCTTCTGGTAATGAAATGTGATATTGTTACCGCTGAAAATCGCTAAAAGAAGTTCGAAAATCCGTCAAAAAATCCGCTGTCCGCTAAATGGAAAATTTATCCGCTGTTCCATTTTGAAATCCGCCAAATTTGGCGGAAAATCCGCTGAGTTGGCAACACTGCCCCATTGTCTGTGTACTAAAAAAAGTTCGGAAAAAGCAAGCGCTAATGACCACAAATTCTGTGAAAATATAACATAATTTGAACGTACAGGTTTTGCTGACCCATTTTACATATTTTATACTTTGAAATACAGCCATGGAGAAAAGTATTCATACCTCTGCCCATCCAATACAAAATGCTTTATTGCTGGGCCAATACGGAGTAAGGTCAAAATTGCAAATCCAAACGTATACCTTGTACAACAGTGGACATTACAAAGCACAAAATAAACTGGAATTAAATATCAGTACATAACAAATTAACAAATGCGTACTCCATGGCACTACTTGTCTGGACATTAGTGTTCATACCTTACTTGTAAAAATGGGGTTTGAACGAGTAAACAAAACCTGTGTTGTTCCGTGGCATTAGTTATGTAGTAGATGCAGACAGAGACGGACTGATTAGCTAGTCAGAGACGGTACTAGCCCAATGGCGAGGAAAAGTAGGGAAACGTCTGTTGAAGAGAGATGGCTTATTCTACGCCTTCAACACCAAGGAAAATCATATGCTAAGATCCGAAACACATCATAGGAAGAAGTAAACCAACTGTACAAAGCATCATACAAAGGTTAAAAGAAGAGTATGTTCTTATAAGCAAGAAAAGAAATGGACGTCTGAAGAAACTGACCGCACGATAAGAAAGGTTCATAGTAACCACAATTAAAAAACAACCACACACTTCATCTTCGGCAATAGTATCGCGCTGGCAGAATATTTCCATCGTGCAGTGTCACACGAAACAGTAAGGGAAATCCTTCATTCCCTGGGTATCGATCTTAGGGTCCCAAGAAAGAAACCGCACATAACGAAAGTGTATCGACGGAAGAGACTACAATTTACAAAGGGTCATGTGGCGAAAGATAATGCGTTTTGTTCGACACTGATGTTTACAGATGAGAAAGAAATATATTATTTTCCAAAGTGATGGACGCATTTTAGTGTGGAGATGCCCCAGCACAGAGCTCAATGAGCAGAACCTCGTTACCACTGTGAAGCACGGCGGGGGTGGGGTTGTGGTGTGGGGCTCAGTGGCCGCTTCAGGTGTTAGGGAGTTGGTATTTATCGAGGAGACCATGGACAGATTTCAATATCTGAATATCCTGAAAGAAAACTTTCGCAAAAGCGACGAAAAGCTTGGGACTTCCAATGAGTTTTAATTCAAACACGACAATGACCCCAAATATACGGCGGAAATTGTTCGTTTGTGGGTACTCTACAACACGCCGCACACACTAAAAACACCCTCCCAATCGCCGGATTCCAACCCCATCGAACATCTATGGAGAGAATTGGAGTCCAGACTAAGAAAATACCACATAACAAGTAGAACACGCTTGAAACAGTTACTACAACATGAATGGGGGAACATTTCATCTGAACTAACACGGAAACTGGTGTTCTCAATGCCCAGCAGGTTAAAAGAAATAATATACAGGAAAGGCAAACAAACGCGCTACTGATCGAGTGGTAATATCTGTTTCTTCATTGAGTTGTGAACTCTTCTGGGATCCGGTATGAATACTTATGTCCAGACAAGTAGTGTCATGGAGTACGAATTTGTTGCTTTGTTATGTACTGTTATTTACCTCCAGTTTATTTTGTGCTTTTTAATGTACACTACAGTACAAAGTATACGTTTGGTTTTGTAATTTTGACCTGTACTTCGTATTGGTCCAGCAATAGAGCATTTTGTATTGGATGGGTAAGGGTATGAATACTTTTGTCCATGTCTATATGTAAGCTTGTTCACGCGTTGCCCCTAATTTAAAAATACATTTTACTCAATACTTCAGGTTTAAAAATTTGATCTGTTGGCTCTTATCTAATACTCAATATAAGATAGGTGTAATTTTACTGCACAGATGAAATACATGTCATAGAGAATTGCATTGGCAAATTACATACATTTTAAAGTCTTACTCTGTATAGCTTTATAATGCGGAAAGCTTCGCTCATCATCGCAGGATGATGATGGGGCAAATTTTAAAACAAGTCATTGCTGTTGATTTCAGGCTCACCTTGATCGAACGTTGCTGGCTTTCCGTTCAGAATGTCACCAATCTTGTTAAGTGTAGAGTAAGTGCCCTTCATTCTTGACCAATAAAGGCTGAAGTTTTGCATAAGCACATCCACCAACTTTACTGTGTACATACAGTCTCTGACTCACTTTCTATACTTTTCAAAGCCTGAAGGCTATCACAGAGTTCAACGCTTATTTCTTCTAACCGTTTGACTGTAACTTATACGCCAAAATTTGATTTATTGGTCCCGGGGCTTCGTGGCACTTGAAAACAATGCCTTGGCAGTTCTGACTGAGGAAGTTTCGCTATCATTAAAATTATTAAAAAGTTCTCAGTTACACCAGAGTTGGTGCAACAGTACTTCCCACTTTTAAGCCAAGTTCTCCGGCGTGTGAGGGTGGGGTAAAGAGACTGAGGTATCGTATGGGCAATTTCTTTACATTTCTGCACTCATAGATGAGCTTTACTGTTGTTATTACTTTGTCCATATCAGGATAACTTTCTCGATTTTCTTCGGTAATCCTATGCAATGCATATGCAAGGCATGTTAAATGTACTATTGTAGCTACAGACCTTGCCTGCTTTCATCATGTAGGGAGCTGCATTGGTCACTGGAAGAACGCTTTCTCTGTTGTCTCCCTCAGGCCTCAAGAGTTCATATTGTTAAACAAAACAGCAGTTGTTGAGTGATTTGTCCTCTCCAACAGTTAACAAGAAAGGATACATTTTTCTCGCGGTCGATCTTCCCTTAAAACCCATCGTCATTTGCTATACGTATCTTCTTTCAGAGTCGGTGGTTTCATGCCTAGAAACACAGATCATTTTTATCAGCAAGGCGGGATCTTAAACGTCTTCGTAGCGGTTTGCTACGTACTTGCGAAGTGTTGGTGCTATAGGAATGTGCTTGTTGGTGTATTTCTATAAAATATTGCTGAAGTGCTGGTTGTTGGCATTCTTCAGAGGTGTATTGGCAGATCTCTCAGTTCACACAGGTCCTTGTTGAAATAAGACGATTTTCTTGTTGGGGCCGATGATATTTTCTTGTTGGCAGTTCTGCGACACAACATTTCAAGTCAAATTGTTTCTGTGTTTTGCCGTATTGCAGTTTACAGAACAGTAAGGTGCCGTCTGTTTAAAATGTTAATCTCCGAACTCGCGCACAAATTCTCGCAACTAAGAACTTGAACACTTAGTTTTAGGTGTGGTCTGAAAGTAGACCTTCTGTGAGCACTAATTGACTACTGTAGGCACCACACAGTACACCTTTAAGTCGCTGTTGTATTTTTCTTCATTCATCCTCCTTTACCATTTCTAGTGTTTGTTAGGAGCAGTTGGATCTTAGCAAGAGTGGAAATACCCGTCTTACCTCTCCATTCTCTGCTCTTCATTCGACTTAAGGTCTGGGCCTTCCATCGCGTCTGTTTCTAGAAGCTTATATCACCTCTGCATAACCTAATTACCCTCTTCATTCACAGAACGAGATGTGTTGTCAAAGTATTTTCAGAATAAGAAAGTACATTAATTACACCACGCTAAAGTTTCAGAACCTTGGTTAACTTATTTCATTTAAAGGAAAATCCGGAGAAGCTTTATTAATTAAATATCATTAAAAATGATTTATTATAAAATTACGGAAATATGACCAGAGCCTTAAAAGAGGTCAAAATATGCTATTATATGGCCAATAAATATTCCGTTATTTCAGTCAGAGTTGAGCAAAACATGCTTGTTTTAAGTTTTCAAATAGAACCAGGATGAAATAAAAAATGTGACATGTTATGAACTTCGGGACCTTAGTCATTACTGTATCATGTAGCAATGATCCATCATTGGAAATAATTTCTTGTGCAAGTAACTAAGTAAATGGAAGTTTTTGATTAATGTTATATTTCATAGGTGTCGTCCCACTTTAACGATGCTTAGAGTACGAGACTAATTTATTTTTTACATGTTAAGTATTGTCCCATTTGCGATCACTCTTCACAGTGAGAACATAATCACTTACACTCAGGTTGCTGTGAGGAAATTTCCTACAGAAGGACTGGAACAGGGAGACAGCCCTGAAGTAACTGGCGAAAACTACGTGCTAGAATTCTGATGATGAAACTCATTACGTTAGTTATGTTTATCGTTTGTGTCTGATGAGTTAATATCCGAACAAAGAGTAAATAGGACTCAAATTTACCTTTTATTTAGTATTATCAGTGCCGGATTAAGGTGTTTGGGGGCCCTGGGCTATTAAAACATGTGGGGCCCCTTCTTCGTAACATCACGTAAGACTAGCATACTGAAGTCGTTTTAGAACTACTTCCACTTAAATTGATGAATAGGGAAGTGTTGAAATAGACTACAATTTTTCTCTATTTTTCATGTTAATATTTCATAATGCCAAAACATATTTTACATTTGTCTCATCATCACTATCAAATCGACATACAAAACAGAACTTATGTTTTTTGGCGCCACTAGGACATTTTCTATCCATTTTACAAGAACATTACAGTTGTAACTTACGAATGGTTCAATAATCAGAGGCGAACTGGAAGTTATATTCCTAATGCAAAGATATAGTATAGCATGCGCATTCCACCGTGCTTCCCCTGTCCCCTCCCGCTCACTTTCTAGACCTCTTCCCCCTTTCCCCCTCTGCCCGTACTCGCAAGCTGCCAGATTTAAATTTTCGTCAACAATAACCTTTACAGTAGTTACAGTGCGTAAGTAGCGAGGATTCGTGTCTCCGGACGGTAACTGATTCTAGCAGTGATGAAATATTAACGCCGACAGCTGATATGAAGGAAGGAAGAGTGCGTGTTCGATATTTTGCGAGCGTAAATATTCATATACATCCACGAAAGTGGAGAAGCAGGCCTTTTTACACAATTTTAGGTTCGGCCAAGGGCCGGGGCCCCTTGGCACGCGGGGCCCGGGGCTGCAGCCCCTTTAGCCCCCCCGTTAATCCGGCCCTGAGTATTATCATGGTTTTGGGTGTAAAGGCGGTCAGATGAATTTTAAAAAGCAGGACGTATTATAAATTCAAAACAATATGTTTGCTGTAACGCTCTGCTTCCTTCTTTTTTGCTTTACGTCGCACCGACACAGATAGGTCTTATGGCGACGATGGGACAGGGAAGGGCCAGGAGTGGGAAGGAAGCGGCCGTGGCCTTAATTAAGGTACAACCCAAGCATTTGCCTGGTGTGAAAATGGGAAACGACTGAAAACCATTTTCAGGGCTGCCGACAGTGGGGTTCGAACCTACTATCTCCCGAATACTGGATACTGGCCGCACTTAAGCGACTGCAGCTATCAAGCTCGGTTCCTTCCTTTTTGAAGCAATTGTTGCTCAACTCCAACTTTGCAGTAAACTCATACTTTCTTTTCCATATTATACAAATAGGGGGCACTATTCAATTAATGCTTAGATAATGCTCAAACTGTTAACATATTCAAACTGACACTTTAAGGCCCGGTTGTATAAAACATTTGATCTGAGTTTAACGAGGAAAAATGGCTGCCAGTCAAGTTGAACTTCGATTTTCCGTTGTATAAACGCTAATCTAAGATCATCTCGTCTCGATCTAAGTTCAGATTTGACTGGCGAATATTCGTCGGTTAATCTCCTTGAACCTAGATCATTATCGTTCATATTACACATTGAACTAGCCCTGAAGACTTGAGAAGTGTTTCCTTGTATCGTATCTGCGTAAGAATACCGCGCCTTACTAATATCGAGATGAGTTATAAATATCTTGAATGCTAGTAGTTAAATAATATTGCTAAAGATCGCTCGATTGTTTCAGAAGTGAGGTTATGTGAATATCATATAAACAATAGCCTACTGCCATACCAACACGTTGTTGTTACTTAGTTTTATGATACTGCTTCAATAATGAATTATTTTAAATTATGTTTCAAGTTTACAAAATAAAGCAACTGTGTAATAAATAAATAAATAAATATATATATGAAATCTTAGTTTGGAGATATCCAGCTAAAACGCGCACATGTCAGAGACAAGTACTGTTTCTCCAACAAACTATTATTACCAGGCAGAGCTACCGGATAAAGCAATGCAGTGACGTGTGTAATTTCCGCAGAAAACGAAAGATCTATAATTAAAGACTGTATTACTTGCCTTAACTCAACTGTGACAACATCTTGACATGTGTCGTTTCAAAAAAAAAAAAAAAAAATCATATATATTTTCTTTAGCAGGGATGTCAGATTATTCCGACTTTTCGTCTGATGAAGAAGAGTGATTTTACGAAGAGCTCCTCGCGTCTTTCGGTACAGACGGAATCCGATGATGGGAATGAGTGATCAAATGTTCAAAATGAGATTTCGTTTCTCGAAAGATGTTGAAGAACGACTGGAACAGAAGTTAAGGGACACACTACAAAAACCTACTCAAAGAAATTATCCCCTGTCATCCATGTGTATGTTTTATGCTACAAGTTTTCAAATGGTTGTTGGAGTTCTCTTTAAATTGACAAGTCAACGTCTTTCTCTTTCAACTTTGATGTCACCATATCGGTTCTTTTATTTTCTATTATATGTTTGTACCTCGATAGTACAATATCCACCAGATCGTCCTTTTATTTCGGTGTGAAATTCGCAGAACGCTCCTTTGAATTTCCTTCCATGTTTACTTCGCGAGATTTCAATTTTATTTCTTCTTCTTCTTCTTCTTCTTCGACAGTCACGGCAGTTTCGTATTTCATTTGTTTACAGTCACGGCCATGTCAATCCCGCCATTTATGTATTATCCCAAGGGCCGAGCTATTTCGTGTTTCATTTGTTTTGCGGTGTTGCCACGTCCACTTTTGTGAACTCCGATTACATTTGAACTACACATGTGTGAACCGAGTTCAGTTTTATACAACGCGATGAAGTCTTAATCTCGGTTCATTATCAGAACTAAGTTCTTAATTGATCTCCAGTCAGATGTCTTTATACAACCGGGCGTAAGTAAACAACTGTTTAAAATACCGGGTAGGGAAAATAAAACGTGCCTGGAAAATATTTACATTAGGACTGGCGTGGGATTGACCTTCGTTAATGAATATCACAGAAGATGGAAATGGCCTCAATTGAGGACCCAAAAGTCGTGACTCCACTTCACTCAGAAACCACCGGCAGAACTCAACACGCGAAGTTTCGCCTGGATGCTTTAACGCATTTGTAAGGATAAAGATGCAGGTCCTTTATGATAATATTTCGACACGAGGATCTGTTAATTCCCACTTGCAGAGAAAAACGGCGTTGAGCTTTTGTTGGACCTCGTTCCAGGCTTTCCTTCACTCGAGCGGTGTTCGAACTCTTTTCGGATAGTTACGGTTTTTATTCGCTACAGAACCCGTTTCAGGCCATTTTTATACTAATTTTTGCATTGTAGATTTTGCTGGAGGTTTTGCCAAAACACTTCCGGGCTTAAACTCTTGCGCAAACAATTCCGCGCAGAATTTCCACGAATCATGCTTCGCATAACACTCGACAATAAACACGCGCTGTTTTATCGTTAGCACCACGTTGTATTGCATTCAACTAGTCACTAAACACGTCTGCTCCTCTCACTCACACGTAATGACACAATGACGTACTCGGGAGATGAGCACGCGCAGTAATGTGACTGTAACCGTTTGGTGCATCCAAATAACTGTTTCCAGCATTTTCTCTGATGGGTAGTTCTCCTATTCATTAACAAGGGCAAAACCGCGTAATCCTTATAAATATTTTCTGGGCCATTTTCATTTTGCCCACCCTGTGTAATTAGCCTACTTTCATCTATCTGTATACAGGGTGAACCAAAAATGTCGCACTTGGAGGTCGGCATGCATTGCCTCATCCCATTGCAAGACAAAAGTTTCTATAGCCAAATCGGATCTGGTGCTGTTGGAAAAAAAATTCGAAAATGAGAAGCTGGCAACACTGTCACATTCTGTTGCACATCGGAATATAATAGAGAAACGTGCCACATCCTGCTCTACGGCACCTGCCGTCGCATTTCACTGAGTAGACGGCTGGGTTATCAAACCCACATGCACCATGGAGCTACGGCTCGAATCTACGTCTTGTGTGTTTGTGTGACGTCAGGTCCCTAGTTCCTGTCGTGTAACTGCGTTTGTAAGCATGACATCCTGTTGTCACATGACAGTAGTTGAACACATGACAGTGTGATCCATTCAATTGAATGCACGAGTCGACTAACCATGCAGTGTACAACCATAACTGGTCCTGTCAAGTGCATGTAGGGCGGCTTCCTGATGGAGTACACAAACGGCGAATACGCCGATATGCTTTTAGTGTTGGATGCATCCGATAACCAAGCTTCTGCTGCTGCTCGTGAGTATGCAGCACGGTACCCTCAAAGGCGCCATCCCGGTAAGAATGTTTTTTGTCGCCTTGAGCAACGCCTGCGGGAAACCGGTGATCTTCGTCCACAAGTAGTGGACAGAGGTCGTCCAAGGACTAGGCGTACTCCACAAACAGAGAACGACATTCTTGAAGCCGTTCACCAGTCACCTCGGCGAAGTACCCGTGATATTGTAAGGTAGTTCCAGGTATCTCAAACACTGGTTGTTGACGTGTTGCACGACGAAAAACTGCATCCATATCATTACATGTTAACTCAACACCAGCGGCCAGAAGACCGCATTCAACGAGTGCAGTTCTGTGAATGACTTTTGCAACAAGTTGAAGATAACGAACATTTTATAACGAATGTGATATGGAGTGACGAATGTAGCTTCACTCGGGAAGGTATTTTCAACCATCACAACACCCATTATTGGTCTAACCACAACCCACATGTCACCCGTGAACGTGGCTTTCAGGCACGCTTTGGTATAAACCTGTGGGCTGGAATCGTGGGAGGAGTGCTTTTAGGCTCTTACCTATTGCCGGACAAGTTGAATGCGCCCCGCTATCGTACGTTTCTGGGCAACACTTTGAATGACGCTTTAGAAAACGTTCCACTTGGTGATCGGCAATAGCTATGGTTTCAGCTTGATGGTGCACCGCCGCACTTTGGAATGACTGTGCGTAACTGGTTAAATGAAGCGTTTACAGGGCAATGACTTGGTCGTGGAGGTCCAATGTTCTGGCCTTCACGTTCCCCGGACCTTAATCCTCTAGATTTGTATTTGTGGGGACGCTTAAAGGAACATGTTTATAGTACTCCACCCATGGATGTACAAGACCTAATAGCTCGCGTGCATGCTGCATCGGCAATGGTGGGATCAGGTGTGTTGCGTATAGTGTTGGGTACTGAATGCATGATTCGAAGCAGTGCATCGATTCATTCAAGTGTCCGAGTGAATCGATTCACAGGAACAGCGAGCTCACGGCACACGATTCAGCTTACTCCCAGCGAACAGTGCTGAGTGGCGCACTCACTGGACGTTGACGGGGAGCCGAGCTTCCGCTGCAGCGAGGCAGTGAATCATGGCACATCGAAAGAATCGTGAACGAGCGCGGCTCAGTGAGATACAAGATACACACGGCTCCTTATCGGCTCACTGGACACGCGGAGAGCCGAGCTTCCGCTGCAGCGAGACATACAGTGAGCCATGGCACACCGAAAGAATCGTGAACGAGCACGGCTCAGTGAGACACAAAATACACGGCTCCTTATCGGCACACTGGACAGTTGGACACTGGCGGAGAGCCGAGCTTCCGCTGCAGCGAGACATACAGTGAGCCATGGTACAGTACACTGAAATAATCGTATGCTATAATGGATTCTCGAGCTCAGCTCATTTGAAAATAATACCCATTTTCATTCACTGTCCTCTTCTTACAGGGAGGTTTAAATAATAGATGGATTTATTTGCAGTGTTAAAAAGGTAGTCAAAACATAATTCTGAAGTAGCTAGTAAGTAGGAGGCTGTTAGGTTATACTATTTATTAGTTTAATGAATCTTAGTATTATAACTTAGTTGACATTTGACAATTAAACTCGACTCTTAACCTGCCCTATGACTATGAGTCATGCTCATGACCACTCAAAAGTACCTGTTTTATATTGGGAAGAACGGCTCAGTATTCTCTCAGTTCATATGTCACATCGTTGCACAAGACTTCAATCATATGTGGAGAGACACAATAACAGTAGGCTATGTTCAATCAGAAAACCAGCGGGCTACTGTACATCTCGGGTAGCCTATACAAAATATGACGATTTAAAAAAATCCTCAGCTGATAGAAAAATATATATTTTCAAAAATGGCTGAGCGAGTTGTCGTGCTGTTAGTATTGAGTAGCTATGCGCTTGGATTCGGGGGATGGTGGGTTCGAATCCCACCGTCGGCAGCCGTTAAGATGGTTTTCCTTATTTCCCTATTTGCACACCAGGAAATGCTGGGACTGTACCTTAATTCAGGCCATGGCTGCTACCTTCCTAATCCTAGCCTTTCCCATCCTGCGTCGCCGGAAACCTTCGATGTATTAAAGTGAATAGCATTTTGTTCTAAGAAAGTAGTTCATGGTATGAAGACCAGATGGTAGCTGCGAGCACTGAATGCTGTTGCTGCTGTCTTACCAGCACATACTACACAGATGCAGTAGGAGCGGTGACTAATGTGCCGTAAATCGGACCACTGTATCGATTCAGTAACGTGAACGGAATCAAATGAATCGAATGTCCCATCACTAGTTGCGTAGGGTCCGGCAAAGTATGTTCCAGCGAGTGGCAAAGTGTTTGCAAATACAAGGGGGTCGCTTTGAACATCTGCTTTGAAGTGAACGTTGCTCGTAAGTGTACGTACCGGCTCTGTGAAGATAAGACTGGACGCCACACGTACACTATGGAATTATTGTGCGTATCATAATAAGCAATCCAGTGTAGCCTACCTACTGTACTGTATTGTCTTTCCTTGTACCGCATTGGATAGAGACGATGTTAGTGTATCCATTATTATGTTCTACGTATTGGCTTTATTTGTGCCATGGACGAAACAGAGCGGTCGTTTACGTCTGTAAGAAGTTCATGTTATGTTTGAATGTTTAAATAAAGGTAACTGTAACGGTAAGACAGAACATGTGTATTGCATAGTGGAGGTGTACATTGGATATAATTTGATACATTAACGAGAAAAAAAAATGGCGCGAACGCGACTCGAACATCGGCGCGAACGCGAACGCGACTCGAACATCGGCGCGTCCGCACAACCAGCGTTTATGTATGGCATTACATCGTCTTGACTGAGCAAATGACACAGCTCCGGCAGAGCGCCGAGTTCATGCGACTGCGCTTGGCCACACTGCACGCCGTTACAGCGTTGCCAGAGCCTCGTTTATTATCTCCCATAAACATATTGGTGGGACTAGGTTTTGCAAGATAAACTTTTGTCGTGAATTTCGACGAGGAACCGCATGCCGACCTCTACGTGCGGCATTGTTATTTCACCCTGTGTATGTATACCCCTTGGTCCCTTTTCTTGATAAGAGATCGAGTTGAGAAGAGATGAATGTATACGGCATATTTCTAGGGCCGGGTGCCCTTCCTGATAGCAACGTCACTTGAGGAGCTAATGAAGATGAAAGGTATGGTGAATGAAATTTGGATAGGAGGTGAAGGAACCGGCTGTGGCCTATGAATAGGAGCTGTTCCGGCATTTGCCTGGAAGTAAAAATATGAAACCACAGATAATAATTCTCAGGACAGCCGACGGTGGGGTTCGAACCAATGCTTCTCCCGAATGCAGAGCTTGGCTCCATGCCCATAGCGCGTTAACACCCGCCACCACTCGGCCTACTTTCACCTATATAAATAAAATTATAATTTTTAATCTACGATTGGATTCGATGTACAACAATCCAAAACTTACGTTTAAGAAAATGTCTACACTAAAATAAGTTTAAGAAATAATACTTCTATTATTGATAGTGCGAAAAAGCCCATTGTAAGCGCCAGCCATCTTCGTAAATAGGCACCTCAACTGAGGTGAGTCGTCTTATTTCCTCGTACCAGCTTCAAGACAGGGGATCATATTACCCATGGACGCCATAGACCCGCACGAGTAACCGTATTCGGTCTTCAGTTGAAGACCTTGTTGCCGTTTTGGCATTAGTCAAGTTTCAGAACGTAAGGCATCGTCGAAGAAAACTTTCCAACATCAGAATCTTCTTCGTATCTTCCATTAATAATTGCTATTCTTCCATCATACTCCCTGTTCAGCTTTTTTCTTTTCATTCCATCTAAATTCAAGTCCGTCCTCAGGATCTTACGGTATAATTAGATTTCTCAGCTTCAGATTTTACGTACTCGATGAGGTCGTTCACTCTGGGGTGTGTGTTTTTCCAGTCGACTGTTCAGTTTATGATTCCATCCTTCTGCTGAATTATTCGTCCTATGACGTTGCCGGTTGCAGTTCTATAATTCAGTTGGGACTTCAGGATTTTGTAGCCATTGGTCCACGAAGTAGTCAAGGAATTCGACGAGCTTTTCTTCTTCTGGTGCTTGCCCGAGGATATATTGCCAGCCTTCAACATTTTTCAGGCTTGAGAAGAGCAAGGGTAGCGCACTTTCGTACACCAATATATGAACCCTCCTCCAGAGACATTGCGTAAAATGACAAAGGAAAAGGAAAACACACACCTCTACTTTAAGGCTAAGATAACCGACGTTTCAAAATCAGTATATACCTTCTCAGGCTGCCATTCAGGCAATTCTCGTAGAAAAAATCGTAGCATTTGTAAATAAGTTTCTTTCTTTCTGTCAGGAAGAAGAGCAAAGACTACTGGTGCAACGTGTGTTTTCATCTTCTGTGCTTCCAAGGTCGATATGTATGAAATAGATTTGATTAAACGGACTACTGCAGCTTTTGAATGTCCTGTCCGTGGAGAAAGACTTTTCTCAAAATCTCCTTTCCTTTGTCTCAATCGAACACGAACAACCTGTGTTTTACACCATCGTCGGCCAGGAGAAAGTTCTCCCCGTCAGACATTTTTAGGAGTTCTTCACGAAGAACAACCTTCTCGTAGTCCCTTGGCACTTTTTTGTACTCCTTGAACATGGCTTCTGTTTCGGTACAGCGTACTCTTTAAATTGTACAACTGCGGCGTCCTTGTAACGAACGAACTCGTAGCCCCTGTTCAGCAAATGCTGAATTTTTTCGTCAAGGACCTATCTCACTGTTGTTCTCGCGGGATTGCTTTTTCGCTCGAAATATAGCTTTCTTTTCGTCCAAGTTCGCCTCGTCAGGTGCGTAATGATGATCAATCATTCTCATCACTGTATCGTCTTGACACACTAGTCTTCCTTTACGCGGGAATTTCTTCTGTTTTTAAACGTACCCATGCCACAGAACACCCTTGACTTCCCCGTGCATTTCTGGAAGAGTATCCGTTATATAAAGCACAAGGCTTGCCTCTGTTCGTCTCAGTGAAGTCCACGTCGTAAGTAAACATGTAGATAATAACAAAACCGAGCTCGATAGCTGCAGTCGCGTAAGTGTGACCAGTATCCGGTATTCGGGAGATAGTGGGTTCGAACCTCGCTGTCGGTAGTCCTCTGGGACTGTACTTCAATTAAGGCCACGGCCGCTTCCTTTCCCACTCCTAACCCTTTCCTATCCCATCGTCGCCTTAAGACCTATCTGTGTCGGTGCGACGTAAAGCCGATTGTAAAAGAAAGAAGATAATAACAAAAGCTACATTAACGATAGATTTCTGCAGCTGGAATAAGTATGTTAAAAATTATAGGCTAATATTTCCTAAAAAATGTTGAAGCGTGAGGAGACTGTTTGGGAGAATTCCTGAGCCTGGCGTTATCAAAAGATTATCTGGGGCACGCTTTAATTAGTAGTACCTCTGCTGCATGGACGTTAGAAGACCCTGATAGGCTGCTGATAATTTTGCAGTGATTGCAAATGGGACACAACTGGTCTTTTTTTGCATTATTTTTCCTCTAATGGGAGTGATCCCAAAGGGGACAAATTTTGATGTGATAGCAAATGGGACACAACCATTCATAAACTGGTTTGTTTTGTCATTAGAAAGGTTATGGAACTAGTTGTCCGTGTAGTTAGGGTCGCACATATGTTAGCTTGCATTAGGGACAACGAACTCCATTAAATATTATGAACTGAATCAGACTATGGAATTAATGTTCCCAAAGGTTCATAAACCGACGTTGACAGTAACTGTTCCTTACTATACCTTATGTGGATTTTCCCGATTGGTTTGCACACTCTTCAGAATAATTCAGGGAGGGGTTATTTCTGTGAAGTTAAATATATTTCTGCTTTTACACGCCAATGTAAAATGGTTACTAGAAAATCATTGTGAACGCGAAGGTGAGTTATGTCCACGTGACGCGAACTGACCCTAGCAATGATTACATGTGTCCCAGGCACTTCCATTAGGTCATTTTTCCCCATTCTTCCTTGGTGAAGAGTTGATGTCTACCGCATGCTCATCATTCCGGTTGCCAAAGCACTGTCGATCATGACCCTACGGGTATCCATCCTCGTCGACCCTCGTGGCCGTTCTGCCATGAGATCTTTAAATCTTAGGCCCGTACATTGAGCTAACTGAGCTAGCGATACGGTCGGGAAAATTACATCCAAAACAGAATTCATTCGAAAATGGGGCTCCAACTGATCGCGTCTTGTGTTTCTTGCGATTTCGACGACACTGTTAGTGATAGCGCCGGTAGGGGCGGCGATGTGGTTGTCAAAGACGGTATTGACTTGGCGCACCATAGACAACGGGCCTCCTGAATGGACCGCAATGGAGAATTGGTATATAAGTGCTGCTAGCAGAATCCCTTCCTCTTCTTTTATTCCCAAACGTTTTACTTGAGCAGCACACGTCACTGTCCTACCCACCAACACAGCCATACGGGAGTGCAATTTCGTGCTAGTCTTTCGAGCAAATACAACTCACAGTTCCATCTTGTTAAAATATTATTCTGTGCGCGTTCATGTCTAGGGACTACAGGCTACTCTTGTTTTCTGTAACACTTCTACACTTCGGAAGGTTAGACAAATATTTTTCCTTGAGTGCATCATTAACTGCTAAACTGGTTGTGTGAGATACCCACTGTCCTCCACGTTGGTGGTGCCACAGCCCCGAAGGGCCTGGCCTACCAAGCGTCCGCTGCTCAGTCCGAAGGTCGGCAGATTGCGAGGTGTCGTGTGGTCGGCACGACGAGTCCTCTTGGCTGTTATTCTTGGCTTTCTAGACCGGGGCCACTATCTCACCGTCAGGTAGCTCCTCAATTGTAATCACGCAAGTTGAGTGGACCTCGAACCAGCCCTCAGTTGCAGGTAAACATCCCTGACTTGGCCGGGAATCGAACCCGGGTCTTCCGTGTAAGAGGCAGGCATGCTCCCTCTTCACCGTAGGGCCGTCCGGCTCCATGGCTAAATGGTTAGCGTGCTAGCCTTTGGTCACAGGGGTCCTGGGTTCGATTCCCGGCAGGGTCGGGAATTTTAACCATCATTGGTTAATTTCTTTGGCACGGGGGCTGGGTGTATGTGTCGTCTTCATCATCATTTCATCCCCATCATGACGCGCAGGTCGCCTAAGGGCTTCAGATCGAAAGACCTGTACCTGGCAAGTCGAACATATCCTCGGACACTCCCGGCACTAAAAGCCATACGCCATTTCAATTCTTTACCGTAGGGACAAATAGCGTAACAGTTCCAATCACATTGCCATGGGCAGTTGACGCAGTTTTTATGTCTCCGATCCATTCGACTGTAACATTTAGTAGATAGTCCGCCAAAGTTTCCGCTGTATGTCGATCGTCAATTTCTGCTGTACACAGGGTAACAGTGTATCGTTCCCAATTTTCATCGGTCATGTGAGCATTTACGTTCAAATAACGATCCCGGGAGCGGGATGTCTTAACAGTTCGTGTCCAATGTTATATGCTTCCACCGTCAGTTTCAGTGCTATTTTAGATTTGACCATGCTCTCAATCCCGAAGGCGATTTTCGATGGTTTCACTGCAAGGGGTTTTGTATCCGATCTGAACCACTTCCATCAACATTCTGAAGACTTAATTCTGTGCAAAGTTGTACGGCAGCCGGTTGCGAGCAATAAGCTCTACAGTTATTTGATGTTTCCAAACTGAACTTGGGAACCCAATACATATTGGGTTTACTGTGCGACGTTGGAAGTGTTCGGCTTCATCAGAACACTGCAGTAATCCCCCTCAATACGAAACAGGAGTTAAAGGCAGTATATGCATTTGTGGGAATTGAGGTATTATTAAGGCACGCACAGGGTTGTCCGTATGGCTTGCTCTTGAGGAAATACCCCTCGTAACTGATAAAACGTTATGTCTTGCAATTTCCAGCATTTAAAAAAATACAGGGGAAAAATAAATAAATTTATTTCATGGTAATTCACCGTTAGTCTAGAGTACAAACAGTTTTCTAAATCATTTGTTGATCAGAGTTTCGGATATTTCATAGGCTACTTAGAACACCATGTACTACCAACATTTGCAGCTTCCCATCATCGAAATGGGAATTTGTCCGAAGCGTCAGCAAAATTTTTACTCTTCGAAAACTAGACTTCCAGACTTCAGATTACATCAACAGCCCTACTACTCAGCACGGTAACAGGGAAAGCTTGGCTAGACAGGTTTTATCAGACTTAATTGTAACTATTATCAAAATATAATTCGCCTCCCCTTTTAGATACCAACTCTGTGCTTACCAACTGTAAACATGTTCGATTTTTTTTAGAAAAGTTTAGGCCTACCTGAGAGGAACTTATATAATACCATGTGTGCTCATTTTTTTCTTTTGTTAGCGACTATACATACAGTGAAACCCCTCTTAAGTTGGACACCTAGGGTTCCTTAGAAATGTGTCCTAAGTAGCGGGGTGTCCAATCTACAGGGTGAGTGTACAGTATTTCAAAAGAAAACTGACAGTACAGGAAATTAACATAATAAAACAGTGGTTCTTTGAATTTATATACTGTACAGTACACTGAATTTCATGCCTAGTAAAGGTTAAAAAAAAAAAATTAAGCACTACTTTGTCTTATGTTTTATTTTGCGTATTGTACTAGGCAGTACTCACCTTTTACTGCTTAGCGAAAAGGTTAGTCACAAGACTGTTTTAGTTTTAGACGTTTGCACGTGCTCATTCTGATTCAATTTTTCAACGTAATCCAAATAGAGTTTTAATAATTTCTGGTGGGTTATACGCAAACGCATAACGTTCCAACTCATTAATGCACTGCACAGCTTTTTGATGAGTGGCTGGTTCCTTGGGGGACAGAAATAGTTCTTCTTCTTCTTCTTCTTAAAACAATCATTCTTCTGAAGAAATCACTTCTTGTAACAATCCATCAATTATTTCAGGAATATCATCGTGGACCTACACCACATAATGAAAATCACTAAAAATACTAACGTCTCTCAGTTCAGTGCGAAGGACTTCAGGGAGATATTTCAATTCCTCAGTTAACACAGTTCACAATTCTTTATTTACTGTAAATACGCCCATCCAAGCACCATGGATCCTTCATATTGCGTTGAGAACCGTTGCACTCCGTGTAAATTCGATTGCATGGTTACACTTATCAGCCAGATTACAGGAGGACTCTCTGTCTTAACATTATTGTTTTTAGTTGCTCTTCGACAGGCATCATTTCCAGTGACAATGTTAAAATTGCTTGCATTAAACACAAAACAAACATATGTTTTGAACTCGTCCGAACTGTCATTTAATAGCTGTCCAATGTCCAGAGGTGAGGAGTGTCCAGTGTACAGAGGATTTTTAACATATACATGGATAGGGAATTAAACGGTACATTCAATATATGTTCAATCAAAGGGGTGTCCTGGATATAGGGGTGTCCAAAGTGAGGGTTTTCACTGTACATACATACATTATAGATGTGTCTTTCAGAGGTCGCAGGCCTGCGTGATTTAACTTGGCACCTCCAAAATCTCTATTTGCAACAAGGTCTGTGTCTTCTTTTCTTTCCGTACCTCGCACATTTGATAAGAACTGGGTCTAACCATCGTCACCTTGGTCTACCTCTACTTCTCTTAACCTCCATGGCACAGTCCTTTATTCTCGTAGGACACACATTTCGTCTTACGTGACCTCACCATCGGAGCTGGTTTATGCGTACAGCTTCATCCATCCAGTTTATTTCCAACATAGCCTTCATCTTCTCATTCCTTCGAGTACCCTTTCTGCCAATATTCGCACCTCTTTATACCGGCGCCGGGTTTAAGTGGCTCAGACGGCTAAGGCGCTGTTCCTCAGGTAGTAGACACCTACCGATTTCTTGGGCGCCCTTTCTGTAGTAAATTATCGTAGGAGACGCATGTGCGTCAATTAAAAGTCAAATGCGTTGAGAAACTCGATATTTTGTGGTTTCTTAGCGGCACTTCGTGGGGGTGGGGTGATCGTACAGTGCTCCCACGCTTTTATAGGACACACATTTAATCTAGATTAGAGTACGGTATTGCAGCTTATGGATCAGCAAGGAAACTCGTTCTTGAACTGAATAGTGTTCACCCCAGCGGAGTTAGGTTGGCATCGGGAGCTGTTTTTACAAGTCCCATTGCTAGCCTCCCCGCTGAATCTGGAGAGTCGCCATTACACCTGAGGCGTCAGCAAATGCTGCTTGCTGTTCTATGCTGCGAATTTGCAACAGATACCTCTTCAAGCTATCCTTGCGTATTCCACAATGAAAACCTTCTGCTGTCTGCTGCTTATCCACGAGCAACGCAGTCGGTTTGTATTCGGTGGTGGTGATTATTGTTTTAAGAGGAAGTAAAACTAGGCAACCATCCACTATATAACACCAATCAGACGGAAAAAATGGAAGGGATCCGACACTTCGAAAAATGAAGGTATCGTCCAAAGGAAAACAACGGTCACGAAGGGCGTAAAAATGAAAGACTCCCTAGGCCTCGGAAACCTAGTACCGTCGGGGTCGGAGAAGAGTTATCAAAGGGAGGTCGAATAGGATAGATAAAAATGAGAAGCCTGGCACAAGTGGAAGCAATGCCAGGACTCAGCTAAGGGCCCCGTGGTCGCCAACCCACGCTTCCAAGTTGAGAACCCCTGGGGCCCCTTGTAATCGCCCCTTACGACAGACAGGTGATACCGTGGGTGTTATTCTACCGCCCCCACCGACAGAGGGGACAAATTTGTATACGCTTGGATAGCAGTTACAGATTGTTCGATATAGCCTGCCTTCAGTTCCTTGTCTTGTTAGACGACCAAGTAGGGTACCTCCGTGTTTAATACAACGACCTGAAATCATCCTCGATGTGCACGCCGGCCTAAAAGTGAACACGAACCCCTCCATTTGTCGGACGGAGGCTCTTCATGACCGTTGTTAAGTGGTCATATTGTCCTGGTTACCTTACAAGGTTCCAGTCAGTGATATTCGTTCTCAGCTGAGAACGATTAAAGTACAGTATCTACGAAGGTATGGAAGGCTTCCCTTCGAGTTTCTCGGAGAGAAGCAGTAAGTTGTCTTCGGATCGGTTATGGTATAAGCAACGCATTTCTGCGTACTAAAGGAAGAAGACCCTGCGGTGTGTACTTATGGCGGTCATCTGACCGTAGTACACATCCTTACGGAGTGCGCGAATCTGGCCAATCTGCGCCGTAGTTCCGAGTTACATCTTCTCATTCTGCGACACGACGAATTGTCAGTAGACTTCGTTATCCGTTTTATAAAGAATAGTGGCCTTTTTTTTCGCGTTTGGGCATGTGAAGTTTCTATTTGTTTTTAATCTTTATTTTATTGTTAACTAGTTTTCTATTCTGCTGGGTATTTTTTTTTTATCTGTCTTTGTGTATTTTATTATGTTTTTCAACTTTTAATTTGAATGAAGTATAAGGTTTTACTTCAAAGAGAATGCCTTATTCAATTTTATTACATTTTTATCTATTTTAAAATCATTTTCTAGGAAAACCCGACATTGCCAATTAGATCCACTGATTTATTTGAAATTCATAAATATTTTCATCATTTGTAAATTTTAATTATTATTTCATTTTGTTTCTTCTCTTACCATTACGGACAGAGCCCTAGATTTTACAACCCCTTCAAACAACTAAAATCTTCATCATTGGCAGAAGCAAATGTAGCAAGAAGGAAACTGTTGTAGTCTTGGATAATTAGCCAGTTTGAACAATCGCTTCAGCCGCTGATTCTTCTTTTCCTTCATGGCATAAGATATGACATTCCACTGGAACTACTAAGCATCTCGCCTTTTGTTTTAATTTCAGGCATTGGAAATTCTAGCCCGTATAAACTGATCGTAAGAGCGAATGCTGTTAACTCTTTGATATTCGTAACTTGAATGTTAACACGCGGAGTGCTACTTCGAAACGCACTTTCGCTTGTTCATATCGACATTTGGCAGGACTTGGCTGAGCAGGCGCCAATTTGCTACCTGTCCCCTCTCCTTCCACTCTGCTCTCTCCAGTACCTAACCTACTCTGGCCGTCGTGATTCTGAGTTGCACACATCCGTCAGTGTCGAGCAACGTGCTGGTAGCCACAATCCAGTGAAAATCAATAGCCGCAGCTAGCTCGTTCTTTCTCGGCTACACTCGACAGTCGCCTGCCAGCGCAGCTTATCTTCGTATGACGAACCTCGCCAGCTTTTGCATTGTGCGACTGGCTACCTCGAAACTGGATTCTGCGCTCTGCAGCAGTGCGTCCTGACTTTCTTTTGCATCTTGTAAGAAATGGTACAAGAAAATCGAGCAACGACTTGGATCAAATTACATGTTACTGCATTTTCAATTCATTAACTTCGCAACGGGTTTCGGTTGTTATCAAATTACATGTTAATGCATTTTCAATTCATTCACTTCGTAATGGGTTTCGGTTTTTACAACTGGATGTTCCGTTCTAAGGATTTATGGCTTTAGGTCGGGGTTGGGATCCCAGTGCTCAGGAGAGGACTTCACACGCACTATCGCTACCCAGGTCATCGGTTGTTATCAAATTACATGTTAATGCATTTTCAATTCATTCACTTCGTAATGGGTTTCGGTTTTTACAACTGGATGTTCCGTTCTAAGGATTTATGGCTTTAGGTCGGGGTTGGGATCCCAGTGCTCAGGAGAGGACTTCACACGCACTATCGCTACCCAGGTCAACGCAGAGGATATAGGGTTAGAAATGGGCATCCTACGGCATATACATTCCTTGCTTACATTACCTACTTGGTACTTTCTGCGCATAATTCCTCCTGTGGGTTCGTATGGAGGAGGCCTACAAAGTCATTTTCACGCCCTTGGTGGTCCGTGTCTTTCTTTGGTCGATATCTTCATTTTCCGAAGTGTTGGGCCCCTTCCATTTTTTTCCCCCTGTGACTAGTGTTAATGTTGCCCAGTTGTACTTCCTCCTAAAACAATAATCACTACCACCGCCTCCTGTGGGTGGGGGCGGTAGAATTAATACCCACGGTATCCCCTACTTGTCGTAAGAGGCGTCTAAAAGGGGCCCAAAGGCTACTCGAAAGCGTGGGTTGGCGAATACGGGATCCGTAGCTGATTCTTGGCATTGATTTCACTTACGTGTGTCAGGTTCATCACTTTCATCTATCCTATCCGATCTCATTTGGTCAACTCTTGTTCTTTTCCATCCCCGACGTTGTTAGGTTTACGAGGTCTAGGGAGTCATTCATTTTCACGCCCTTCGTGACCGTTGTCTTTCTTTAGCCTAAACCTTCATTGTTCGAAGTGTCGGACCCCTTCTGTATTTTCCCTCGGATTATTAGTGTTCATAGAGTATCGTTGCCTAGTTATACTTCCTCTTAAAACAACAATCACCACCAGCACCACCACTCGACACGTAATTTAGATTTGCTTGTCGAGATTTTTAATGTTCGTGAAAGTAGATTTTGACTTATGCCTTTCAACTTTGGCAGATTTGATCTTGGCTCAGTTCGGTGGCATTTGAAGATAAATGCATTAACCTCATTTCGGTAGATTTAGTGGCATGTAAAAGAACTCCTGCGGGACACAATTCCGGCACCTTGGCGTCTCCGAAAACCATCAAAAGTAGTTAGTGGTATGTAGAACAATAACTATTATAACTTACGCGTGTTTTCTCTCGTAGTTGCTTATTAAAAAAATGAAATGACGTATGGCTTTTAGTGCCGGGAGTGTCCGAGGACAAGTTCGGTTCGCCAGGTGCAGGTCTTTTGATTTGACACCCGTAGGCGACTTGCGCGTCGTGATGAGGATGAAATGATGATGAAGATGACACATACACCCAGCCCCCGTGCCAGCTAAATTAACCAATGATGGTTACAATTACCGACCGTGCCGGGAATCGAACCCGGGACCCCTGTTACCAAAGGTCAGCACGCTAACCATTTAGCTATGGAGCCGGCCACTTGCTAACTATTTCACTGCCTGCGGATGTGGGAATACTACCGCTACCGCGCATTTTGAAATCGTGGTGAAGTTGATATTAGGTGAAGCGGGGATGGGACATTTCTTACTAACATTACCAGCTGGGACGTTTTTATAAGCCTTACGCTTGCAGATCCGATCTTTGATTATATTAGTGTTAAATAGTACCATGCTCGCCGAATGAATTGTCTTAACCACGTGGTGATGTAAACAAAAGTGTTGACAAGCAGGTTTCGAGATCACGCTTTATCGATATAAAATGAATGGCAGCTTGGGATTGGCTCACTATCTATGTTTCCGCATACAACCACGAGGATGCGCCAGAACACGAATTTACGGGTAGAAAGTCACAATGTTCGGAGCGCAGGTAGCGTACGATAACGGACGGGAGGTCTAACGAGAACTATCTAATTGACTAGGGGTTGCACTAGCGAGAAGAAATTATTAAGAGGTTGAAGTTTTTGTTTTTCTGAAATAGAAAGGGTCATGCCTAAGCTACTTTTGATTAGTACCGCAACATGACAAATACCATAGTTCTTCTTTCCTAATGATAAGTACCATTATGAGGGGCCGATGACTTGGATTTTGGACCCCTTTAGACTAAAAACATAGTCAGTTCATTATTATGCTATAGACGCAGTCCCTTGGTCAGTAATTGTTTCACGTCAGTTTCTGTGAATGCGAGATATTGTGGGTCGGATCCACTGATTGTTTTAAATTCATATCAATGCATTCATTCTTCGTCCTAACGTTTTGAATTCTGGTCAGTGGAGGATTTTGGACTTTTAATTTGCCATTCCATTTCGTCTCAATTCGTACCATTAGGGGCCGATGACCTCGATGTTAGGTCCCTTTAAACAACAGCACCATCATCTTGGTTTCTCATTTTCACACCAGGCCGAACCTTAATTAAGGCCACGGTCGCTTCCTTCCCACTCCTAGACCATTCCTATCCCATCGTCGCCATAAGACCTATCTGTGTCGGTGCGACGTAAAGCAAAGTTAAAAAAACCTGCCTAATCTCTGCATCTGTATTTTTAAACTACACTTCCTAACCTTTTTTGTTTGGGGGGGGGTGTTATTACCCTGACACTTCCCAGTATATTTGCTATTCTGGACCCATAAAATTTAAGTGCAGCATCCGCTTCAGAGGCCACTAGATATTAACAACGCGTGCGAAAGAATGTGATTTTATTTAAATGCAAGTATGAGACAAACGCACTTAAAATATTATTATTTAACTGTTATTAAATTTACTTATTAATAATATAAAACTCATAACAGAGCAAGTGGCTGTGCGGTTTGGGTTAAATAGCTATCAGTTTGTATTCGGATTCGAACTCCACTCTCGGCAGCCCTGAAGATGGTTTTACGTGGTTTCTCATCAGGCAAGTATTGGGGCTGTACCTTAAGGCTATGGTCGCTTCCTTCCCACTCTTAGCCCTGTTCTATCCCATCGTCGCCATAAGATCTATCTGTGTCGGCGTGACGTAAAACAGAATTGAAAAAAAGAGAAATATTTAGTACTGAATGGTGATAATCTTAGCTATCCAACAGCATTTATTTATTCCTTTAGAAAAACATAAATGTTTTAAAACTCTAGATTCATTCTTTCTTACCTCGTGAGAAGCAGCCTACGTGTTGTCATTAACGGAACGAGTGTAATTAGTTTTTTATTTCTTAAATCATCAGCTCGGAGGTGGATTTACGTGGATAACGTCACCTCACCTGTAAAGTGAAGGCGTAGTTCCACAGGCCGCTGTAATGCTTTGGTTTTATTTTATTTTTACTATTTCTGACTTTTTATAGAATTTGATTAATTACAAACTTTTCTTTACTTACAGATTTATTGTTGCTTCTGAATGGACTAACTCCATCTTCAGGATGAAAGACATAACTTTTAAAAATGTACCTTTGTCTTCGTTCTATTCGATTGTCAAGTCAGTTTTTTCTGCTTTTTAAACCTTTGAGGTTCAACTCCTTCCTCATTTTCTTACTTGAGTTTTCTGCTTCTTAGTCCTTTAACTAAGTCTCTTATTCGAGCATGAGATCTTCCCAGAACGTTAGTGACGTGTTGATTCCACCCGTCTACAGATTCTCTTGTGGGTGGGGGTTGTAGAATGCATCCACGTATCCTCTGTCGTAAAAGTTGACTAAAGAGGGACCTGGGGCTCTGAATTTAGGAGCGTGGTTTGGCGACTACGGTTCCCCCAGCTTGTGTTACGCTCCTCACTTCGTAACTTTTATGTTTAACTCTTGTTCAACCTCTATAATATTAGGTTTGTCAGGCCTAGGGAGTCTTTCATTTTCACGCCTTTCGTGGCTCTTCCCTTTATTCGAAGTATCGTGCCTTGTCAATTTCCCTTCTGATGATTGATAAGGGGATTGTTGCCCGATTGTAATTCCTCTTAAAACGGCGATCACCACCACCCACCTACAGAATTGTTTGTTCTGTGTCTCCTATTACACTACCTAATACAAAATTGTTTTTTTTGTGTGTGTGTTTATTGTATAAAACCAACGTGCTAAATGCGAATATGCCGTTAGTTTTTTTTCAAATGTCGATACTTTTTGATGTTTTACCGGTTTGTGAACATTTTTGAATTTACCACTTTTTCTGGATGTCGTAAGTTGTTCAAAGTGATCACCACTAGATCGCTTTAGGCTAATGTGATGTTCCATCAGTATTGGTATACATCTGGAAAGGTTCAATATATCGACTTCTTTAAAAGGCCAACTGTATGTATCGATATATATATATATATATATTTTTTCACAAAATGTCTTCCTGTCGTTTGTGAATGTAGATCCAGTTCTGTGGTTATAAGTAACGTTGAACTGTTGTCTTTTAACGAAAAATGTCAACATCCAGACGTTGTAAATTGCCGGCAGACGTGTTTTGTTATGTTTGTGGCCATTACATTGGATCTAAACAAGTGAAACATAAAATTGTGCCCGGTACGAAGTTTTGTGAGGCGTACCGCGCTTATTTCAGTGTGCATGTTCGAGACCAACATGTTTCATGGGCTCCCGATGCCACTTGTGGCAGGTGTCGGTGTGCTTTAGAGGGTTGGCTACGTGGAACAAGAAAATGTATGCCGTTTGCAATTCCCCGAATATGGCGAGAGCCTACAAATCATCACTACGACTGTTATTATTGTATGGTGGATAGTACAGTACACATTACAAAAATACCAAGAGCAAGAAAAATATTCCATATCCTAGCATACCGTCATCTATTGCTCCAGTACCACATAGTGAAGAGCTGCCAATTCCATCACCACCAAAACAGAATACACGCGAAAAGGACGTAGAGACAAATTCAAGTGATGTCAGTGATTTCAGTTTTAGTGATGACAGCAGTTTGGAACTACAGCTCTTTACTCAGCCGAAATTGGATGACCTTGTTAGTGAGTTGCAACTAACGAAATCAAAGGCTGAACTTCTTGCATCCCGTCTGAAGTAATATAACTTGCTCGATAAATCCAGTAAAATAACAAAATATAGGCTGTCATGAGGATTTTGCATGCTTCTACCAAATGTGCGGAACTCTTTGTTTTTGTAGTGATGTTAATGGTCTGTTTGAACACATTAAGATTCCTCATGAACCGGATCAATGACGTCTATTTATAGATAGTTGAAGTAGAAGTTTCAAAGCTGTCCTGCTGCACAGTGGGAACAAGTTTCCTTCCAGTAGCTCATTCAGCAGAACTTAAGGAGACTTATGAAAATATGAAGCTGCTCTTCGAAAAAACTAAATTGCGGATGTTACAAATAGGATGTTTGCTGTGATTTTAAGATTTTGGGATTTCTTCTGGGGCTTCAAGGTGGCTACACCAAATATTCTTGCTTCCTCTGCCTGTAGGACAGCAGAGCGGATGATCAGCATTACACCAGGAAAGAATGGTCAACAAGAAACGAACTCGTTCCAGGTGCACGTAACGTGAGAAGTGAATCCCTTGTGTCCAGGGAGAATATTCTGTTACCACCACTCCATATCAAACTTGGACTTGCTAAACAATTCATCAAAGGTTTAGATAGCAACAGTGAGGCTCTGAGCCTCAAGATAAATGTTTCCCAAGTTATCCTGAAGCAAAAATAAAAGGCGGAATTTTCACCGGATCTCAGATTCGTGTTATGTTACAGTCAAAAGAACTTGTAGATACAATGACTCTTGATGAACGAAATGTTTGGGATGCTTTTAGAATGATAGTGCAACAGTTCTTGGGAAAAAATGGAAGTGAGAATGCCATGAAACTGATAGAAAATTTGATACAGAGTTATCATGTACTTGGATGTAGAATGTCGGTGAAAATGCACTATTGATTTCTCATATTGATTTATTTAGGCCAAATTTAGGAGCTGTAAGTGAAGAACACGGTGAGCGCTTTCACCAAGACATTCACTGCATGGAAAGAAGGTATCAAGGACGTTCGGACTGTGCCAGGATGGGAGACTATGTGTGGGGTATAGTATGAGCAGAGGGGTCAGAAGAACATAAGAGGAAAAGCCGTTCTAACGTACATTTTTGAATGTCACCCTTGTTGGGTGAAGATTCAGTGTTATTCAATATTTTTGCACTTATTCCCACCAGTTTTTGATGTACTGTATGGTATATTTCTTCTATAGGACTCTAGTCGTATTAAATAAGCATGCAATATTAGTAGCATTCATTCATTATCATATCCAAAATATTGACACGTAAGAAAAACTACTTATATGTTCATAATCAGCATCACCAAATTAAGCAATAAATGCACAAAAAATAAGATAAACAAAAACTTCGTCAAAATAAGTTACGTAGTGTTATAGCACTTACACATTTCCAGGGGGCCCGTCTGGTGGCATTTATCGTTCAGGCGTCAAGTCTACGTGGTCTAACACCGTGATCAGCCGGCTCGAGTCCCGTCGGTGGGGAAGAAAAAAATCGCCAACAGAATGTTGGTCGGCAGTTTGGGAGATTGGGTGGTATCCAATTCCTAATCACTAGATGGCGTGCCATAGGTCGGAATTCAATTCCAAACCTCTCCGCAGTGTTCATATGAAGTGAGGGCATACAGTACGGCAGCGCTAATAGTGATTCACCCGTCGGATGGGAGAGTTACGCCTTGTTATTCGAGAGGAGTAGCTGTGTGCCGACATCGGGTTTCACAACCGCCACCACTACCACCACTGCCACCACCACCACCACTGCCACCACCACCACCATCTCACACCCAGACGCGCAGGTCGCCCATGGAGACATGGAGGCAGACTTCCTGTACCTTTCACAGGAGACTTGTGCTAAACGAAAAATGGCCTTGCTCTTTGACCGAGGGAAATAATAATAAACCTAAATAATAGTAATAATGGTTCTACTACTATTGTAGTTTCCGGAGGCGTCGAGGTGCTGGAATTTTGTCCCGCGTGAGTTCCTTAATTGTCCAGTAAATCTATCGACACGAGGCTGGGTATTTGAATACCTTCAAGTACCACCGGACTGAGCCGAGATTGAACCCGCTCTTACCACCTGAGCGATCCAGCCCGGTAATGTAGATATTTATTTCATTGTTTTGATGTCGGCTGGCTCAAGATCGATTTTTATTTCACTTGGGTTCCATCCTGGGACCTTTTTTGTAACTATTGAAAAGTCTGTCTGCTGTGTTATTGGGAAGAATGGCAAATACAGTAGGTGTTATATTTGTCTCCTCGTTAGTACTTTCGAGACCAACATGTATCGTAAACAGCTGTGAAAATTGGCTGATGGAAATTTTGAAAGTGCCACCCGTAAGAAATTTGCTGTGTGTTCTTAGGTATTCTCTTCCTTTTATGCTTGGAATATAATATTCTTTCTCCCTCGCTGTTGTCTTCAAAAAGAAAGCTATGGTCTTGGGTCGTACGTAGAGTGTCTTTGTTTAAATTAATATCTCTGTGCTTGGTTCTTTGTGCACACTCTGCGCTTGATTCGGTGTCAGTGTTGTTTTCGTATTGAAATCTGTTGTATTCAGGAACACTTTTTAACTTTTGACTTTTGATTTTGAACATTTCTTTTAGCTAACCAGTATTTATCACCTTAAGTTCGCATTTTTAACCACGGGAATAGGGATCAGTATGTTTTAAGGGAATAAGGATCAATATGTTTCACCTTAAATTCACTTTTTAAATCGTGAGGGTAGGGTTAACATTTATTATTGTTCTTGTGTTTGGAGACTGGTTCAGGTAAACAATCCAACCTTTACTGGACCTTTGGGAATTCGTGTGTTTTGAGACGCAACTCTCCGTTTCACTAAAATCTCAGCAGCTCCCATAAATAAAATTGACACTTTAGTGAAAGCTGTATTTTTATTTGATCTGTGCGATAGTAATGAGAATGGTGGATAATTTATAGTGTAGGACGTACCCTTCTCTAGACTGACCACTAGTTGAACGTGTGCTCTCCGTATTTTCATAAACTTGCGCTACGAGGACTGTACGTGTTGTGAAGGTGTTTCAAAATGTGTGTATTTTGTAAGAAACTTTCTAAGCGCTGGACTTCTCTATTTATATTAAGGAATTTCAGGATTAAGTAAAGCTTTCCATAAATTGCATAATATTCACAATTTTTGAATATGGGTAAGCAGCAGATAAATGTCTTCAGAGAATATGTTACAATAACGTATCGTTTATTACTAGGTTTTGGTATGATGAGCTGAGTAAAGCGGAATAATAATACGTGTCGGTAGATTTACCTCTCTCTTCTAGCTACCGTGGTGGAGATTATCATTGAACATTTCCGAGTAAGTAAGGAAGAAAGGAAGTCGGATGTTGATCATCGAAGACGAGCAACAATAATGCTATTGAATTAATTTCATGTTTAAAATTTAAGGAATGAAGAAGACCTGGATGCAACCTGTGAGCAACATGGAATCAAAATAAGAGAAATGAAACAGAGTTTGGTGATAAGTGCACGAGAGAACAAAGCAAGCGTCAAGATAAACCAGAAGGATATTGAACAAGTTGTCACCTTTCAGATATATAGGAAGCATTATAACGGACGATATGAGAAGCAGTAGGGAGGTAAGAACTCTCATTGCCATCGCTAAAAAAGCCTTCAACAGGAAGAAGAGATTCCTATTTGGACACTTGGACTTGAGGTTAAGGAAGAAGCTGGCGAAATGCTTTGTTTGGAGTGTGGCGCTATATGGACCAGGCACCTGGACGCTAAGAAAGGTAGATGAAAAGAGACTATTGTCGCGGCCATGAAATTAGGCGGGTCAGAGAAATTACGCTGTTTTCAAGGTTATGTAGCAACTGGCGAAGAAATGTCTAACTGAACACATCATTTTGGAGCGCGAGGCAAGTTGTTCTCTCTCAAGATCCTGAGGTTACTTCATATAATGTTTCAAAACAAGCTTCAGAAAATACTGCTGATTTCAATGGTATAACTATTTTCTATATAAACCACTTTAAATAATTATGAAAAATAAAATCTTGAACGAGTAATTTTTAATCTGTAGAATCATGTATTGAAAATTTCAGTAAGCGGCCAAGTTTTTATTTCTTCAGCCAATTCAATTTTGTCTGCGGGAAAAATAAAAAAAAATCGCCTGATTTATATTTCTTACCTGAAACATATTTCCGTGAGTCTTGTAATTTTCCTGGAAAATGGCCCGGAAAGCGATCATGTAAATGTCGCAAGCTGAGGCAGTTCGGGGCGCGCGCACCAGCGCAGGCTGCAGGACCCCGTAAATACTTTCGGATTACATATTAATCCGTATCAGTTTTATTACATTATAACTTTAAATATTTGAATACTGTATATTGTACTGAGTAATATAGAAAAAGAACTAGTTTAAAGAATAGCTTTACATTAATTTACAATGAAGTAAGAATCGGTTTCTGGCTTCAAGGCAGTCTTAGTCACTGTCATCACTCATCTCACTATCTGTCGGGTCGTCTTTTACACTGATGATGAATGGCTCCATTCTTTCGTCCCTTACTATTTCCTTGGCCCAATCGTCTGTTTGAACATTTTCTGCGCGATTGAAGCACTTTTCCCAATGTGCAGCAGCCACGCGGTCGATGGCTTCCGACGTGAGTTTTTCTACGCCCTTTGTTTTGAATGAATGTCTTGTTCCTCTCTGTCACTTCTCTCTTGACTTGAGCCCAAATCAATTCACAGTCACTATCCATCTTTAACTGCACTTACAATGCGAGCTCAACAGCTGCTTGACAGGGAATGACTCGGGTAAGGTGGCCTGGAGCGGATGGGCTTCAGTTTGACAGCACTGCACGATCAGCGTTGCCAATCCGTGCCCGGCGGTAAGCGACTCTCGACCGTCTGTCGCTTCGCCGTTCCCATATCTGACGACAGTGCAGTTTTCCTCACCCGCCTAATTTGGTGGCCGCGACAATAGAAACATTTGAGATTTGGTTATCGAGAAGGAGGGAAAGGATATCCTGGGAGGAAAGGGTACGGAACGACTAGGTATTGGTGAGAGTTGGGGAGGGGGCACTGGCTACGAAGAGTGTGTTTGCTGTTGGATGCTCTAAGGATCGGTAAATAGAAGAGGACGGTGGACGGTATCAAAATAGCAGGAAATTACGAAGAAACTAAGAGGATGGCTACAGTCAGAACTGCATGGAGAGCGGCTGTGTGAAGGCCTGCCTAAGGGCAGAAAACGTATATAATACACCATGGTTAACTTATATACACTGTTAATTTTTCTTCACCGGGCGTAACCAACTATTTCACGTTCTTTTTAAGAATTTTTTCAGGTCAGTAAAGAAATAAAAAATGTGAATAGCGTTGTTGTTGTTTCATTGTATAAAGTAAGCTAGCAAGCTTATACACTTAAGAAAATGGAAATTGCAATACCATGAAGGCATTGGTCGTTTGCGTTGTTTTTCAAGATATGGAATGATGCCATGTAGGTATGTAAACGATCAAAGTTTCAGACCCATTGGATTGTTGCTACAGGTTTCCCCACGTGATTGGTCGCGGAGGAATAAGCTCCCGTATACGGACTCTGGTGTAGCGTAGTTGACTTGCTGTCAGTGCAATGAAGTGTTCCCCGTGAAACATGCCTCAACGACAGAGAAGAGCACGCTATCAACAACTGTCGCCGTTTGAGAGGACTCGGATAATTGGGCTGTGTGAGGCCGGATTATCGCTAAGGACTATCGCTGCACGTGTTGGCCGACAGGCATCTACGGTAGAACGTGTATGGCAGCAATAGTCAAATTAAGGTTACCCACACTCGTAGACCTGGCACAGGCCCAGCGCGACAGACAACTGTGAGAGAGGATCGCCGCATCATTCGGATGGCCCGGATGGAACCCCATGCAATAGCAGCGCAAATTTGAGATGCTGTTGCACCCGACGTTACACAACAAACAGTTGGTAATCGCCTGCGTGCAGGTGGCTTACGAGCCCATGTCCCTGCAGAAGGTGTTCCATTGACCCCACAACAGCGACGTGTAAGGCTGGCCTGGTGTCGAGAAAGATCGACGTGGGTCGACGAATGGTCTAGGGTCTTCTTCAGTGATGAATCGCGCTTCTGTCTTGCCCGCAGTGATCGCCGGAATCGTGTGCGCCGACGTACCGGGGAGAGGGGCTGCCCAGATCTTATTGTCGAGAGGCACACAGGGCCAACACCAAGCATTTTGGTCTGGGGAGCTATTGGCTTTAATATGAAATCACAATTAGTGCTTGTTGAGGGCACTATGACTGCTCGACAATACATTGATAGGGTACTCAATCCATTGGTTGTCCCTATGATGGCGAACATTGCTAATGGGATGTTTCAGCAGGACAACGCCTGGGTTCACACTGCACGCATCTCCAGAGAAGCTCTCCACATCACAACCTTAGAATGGCCCGGACCTCAGTCCTATTGAGCATGTGTGGGACATGATGGGTGGACAACTGGCCAACCGTCCTCAGCCACCCACAACTCTGGAACAACTGACGCGTGCAGTGCAGCAAGCATGGGCCACAATTCCTCAGGAAGCGATCCAGGTTCTTATTGACTCCATGCCTCGACGAATTCATCAATGTATTGCAGCTCGTGGTGGGCACATCCTGTATTGATTGTTGTTCAAACTTTCGGTCAGAGGGACCTGAAAGTGTAATCATCGAATCACAACAGAACACTCGTCCTGCATGTTCAATTGCAGCAATGTAGCACCACTCCTTCTGGGTGTTACAATTTCCATTTTCTTCATTGTAGTTTTGCTTGATTTGATATGATCGTAGCCACGGGACTTCCAGTTTTAAGGAGAATCCGAAACACAAGGACAAGGCCTTTTATTTGACAAATCTCGCATTCACCATTCCATTGTAGTGTTTTTAGGCTTATTGCAAGTTTCGACTACTTTACTGCGTATAGCCTATGAGCTGTTTTGACCTATATCATAGAACAGGTTTCTACCGCTGCGCGAATATTCAATTATTGGTTGAATGAAAGAGCTGTTGACTGCCCCAGCATTCATCTGTACTTAAGTTGGAAACTACAGAAAACAGAGTCATTGATGATAAACTGATTGCGACTTTCTTGTGAATCTATCTAGAGGACTGTCGCCACCTGAATCTATCCATCTAGCTATAGTGGTTAGCACTGCCTACTCAGTAATAATAATAATAATAATAATAATAATAATAATAATAATAATGTCAGTTAGTGACTTTATTGACTTGTGGTTAGGAGAATATTACTGGTATTTCCTAGGCCGCTCTGTTGCTCTCACTCACGAAAAAAATGTATTGCCATTTTATACAACATTTTATCTGGAAATTGTTTTTCTTTTGAAGTCTGGTACTGTGATACTTGCTTCATTTTAGATAAATTACCTTGAATCAATCCTCGATGTTGAGGGTTAACTTCAGCTCCGTTATTCGTTGCACTTACCTTCGTTTAGTCGTGCAGTACGTTGAAAATCGAAAGGTATAGGATTAGACACCCTGGATGAAATTCTTTGTCAGTTGTCGCTACATATTCCTAATTTCAATCGGATTCTCGCGTTTATCACGTTTTCGGTCATGTTGGGAGTTTTCTCATTTCAGTAAGTTTCGATTGCCGTTTGCTTTGTCTTACTTTATGATGTTGCATTTATTGTCTCTAGGTGAACTAAATTTGTAGGGGTAATAGTACTGTTCTCAGGGATTGCTACATTGTCTCCGTTGACTTATTTTTGGGGCTGTAAAAGCGAACACAACGCCCTTTTCTTGCAAGCACCAAGATAATCACATATCAAGGTTAAGTCCGATTTTCGTGGCCATTAAGTATGCTGTATGAAGGAAATGAGAAGCTACATCTTTCGGAGGCCCAAGGTTAGACGCTGATAGCAGATAGCCTGATTTCCTCCAAGTCATTCATCCCTTCCTATTTCACACAGTCTCGCCAAATGCTTCTTGTCTCATTTCAACTCTAAACTTTGATGGGTATTATAAGAGACATAGTTAAATATTTGCAATTATTAGGGCGGTTTTAGACACGTCTGTCTGATCCTTTGTTTCATTATATTTTCTCTCTGTGACTCGAAATATTTGAAGTCTCACAAGAGGCATGGAACACGTGTATCTGGACGTCGACGTTACAGTTGTATAAATTTTTTCGGTGGAATGTACAGTTCACCTGGCACTCGCATTGCATTAATGTCCTTTACCCTCTCTATCGCTTCCACACTGTTGAGATAACCTCGCTACGCGTCAGTATGCTCACTACTGAATCCTTGGTGGTTCGTAAATAAGTATTTTTTGCCACTGCTGAACTCGACTTTTCTAATAATTGTATGTCTTGTATGAAACATTTGAAACAATATGCATTCACTTCATCTTTCTTCAAGGCTGAGAGCCCACTGAAGCCATGAAAGACGCAAGCAAAGCAGGCCTGTAGTTTTCGCAACTATTGATACCAGGAACTTAGCATCGGGACCAGTAGCGGTTAGCCATCAGACTGAGAGGGCTGCAAAGTGTGTTAAATACATCGGCTGGTATTTTCTCAACGTATATATTAGTAAGAGAACGCCCGTGTGCGTCTTCGGTGTTGTAGAATTTGTAAGTACCTGCCAGGAACCCTCCTGACCCATTTGAACCGGCCGCCGCTGCTTGGGACTTCCAGCTTTACTTAGAATCCGAACCACTAGGATGTTACTTTTCATTTTAAAATCCCACGTACTCTGGCGTGATTCGAACCACAGTCGCCTTGACGAGAAACCAGTGGCGATTGCTACTCGGCTATCACGCTCACTCCCTTGTCTTTGACTTGTGGCCTATATTGCCTATATTGTAGTTTTGTATTGGGTTTTCTCTACATTTCTAGACATATTTCATAGAGACGTATGTGTGTAAAAATGCCTCTTTGTTGATTAACTATCCATTTATTGACATCTGAAAACTGGAGGAATAACAATTGCACTTCCTGGCGAGAATTTTGTGTCGTGACTCGGAACATAGGCATGCGAAGAGTACTCGGGCCAAGGAAGGCTGGGTCGACCCGACCCCCACGCGATCCACTCGGGTATGATCGGGTCGGTCCGTTCCGGGTGGAACCGAAGGTAGCCGAGCCTTGTCGGCTGGTGCCCGTGGCAAGCCAGCAACATGAGCATATTGATTGCAACCTTCTCCACGCGGCTCCGGCCAGCAGGCCACCCGGGCGCGCTCTGTGTATTGATGGACGAGGCCACGAACATGCGCACTGCACTAATTCGAAGTATAAGAAAAGCTGTAAGAGAAACTTTACGCTCAAGATCTCCCCAACGCCTAAATAAAGAACGATCCGTCCCGCGCCTAGCCGGAATTTTCAACGCAGTGGAGATATAGTTTTAAAGGAGATGATATCTAAGAGCGGTGGGAAAAGAGTTTCACAATGCTTGTAGATTTATCTTGGGTGAGATTTGCTGCATAAGGCCATGTGGTCGATGGAGTGAACAATGTTAATAAGAGTTTAATTTAAGTCACTTGAAAGATTATTGCTTTAATACTTTATTCGAAGCCAGCTTCCTCTAGAAGTTCTGCACATATTTTAAGTGAAGTTTCTGACTTCCTTAGTCATGCAAATGCAACGTGAATTAACTCAAAATTCAAAGCTGAATGGTTCGAGTACTGGTCCTGTCAATGTTCGGGACCCATCCTGGGTGTATCTTTTTCACTGATCAGTTAACTGCGCATTTTAAACAGTTGATGTAATATTACACACTCATTTTCGTCGGACGGTTGGGTGGTTTGAGGATACTCATAGTCGGCACTGTGTATGCTACTGAATATTTTAGAACGTACAAGCATATCTCTATATATAAAATAAGAAATTTTTGTCTGTACATTGCTCAGAATTTGAAAACAATGGTATTTATGTATCGGTCATGTCCACAGTAACAAGGAAATGCACTTTTTACTTTTCCGTAATTTCTGTCTGTCTGTCTGTCTGTCTGTCTGTCTGTCTGTCTGTCTGTCTGTCTGTCTGTCTGTCTGTCTGTACACGCATCACTAGAAAACGGCTAAACAGAATTTAATGAAAATCGGGATACGAAGTCGGGGAATAAGTCGCTACAATCTAAGCCATAAATAATTTTATTCACGATGATAGAAGTGGTAGTTTAGGGGAAGGCCTAAAATTTAATATTCAAATATTTATATTATTAGTGGTCCTATCTTAATAAAAATTGGTATGCAAAATCGGGGAATACGTCGTTACAATGTAGGCTATAAATAATTTTATTCACGCTGAATGAAATGGTAGTTTAGGGGAAGGCCTAATATTTAATTCTCAAATATTTACATTATTAGTGGTCGTGTCGATAAATACTACATAAAGTTATATAGAATTAAATTTCCGACCATTTATGTCTTATACATTTTTACCGTACCGGCTATGATACAGATATTCATGACTGTATTTTTGTTGCTAAGTTCATATCGACGCCGAGCCACGAGAAAATGGGTTAACAGAATTTAAAATGAATATCGGTGTATAGAGTCGGAGAATAAGAAACTACAGTCTAAGCTATAAACAATTTTATTCACCCTGTGTGAAATGGTAGTTTAGGGCAAGGCGCCTAAAATTTAACTTTGGTCCTATTGAAAAGTACTACATAACAAAAGTTACAGAGAATACAATTTTCAATCTTTTATGTTTTATTCAGTTTTACCGTACCGACTATGATGAGTGGTATTTCAGAGTCGGAAGAAAACTAAATGTGAAGGCCTACAATATCGAAAGCGCTTAAAATTGATCAACAATAACATTACATTGAGCATTGTTTGTTGTGATGTTATTTGTCTCTTATGCTGCCTCTCAACTCCGATGGATGGGGCAAATACAGTAGAGACAATACGCGACACTGAACGAGATTTCGAGGGACAGCTATTGGAGCTCTCTCTAGCGAGTAGGCCTGAAAACTACTGATTCTGTCATAAGAGCACGTGTATTTGTGTGTGAAGTTTTTGGAGTTATTTATGCGTTTTCAGTTAGTTGACACAATTAAATAGTAGCGTGTGTCATTCCTTTATATCTCCTCTCAACATGAGGGGAAAGGTATGTGTTGTGTTTGGCTGCAGTAACTATGAAGTAGAGAAGAATGCGCGGTCGTTCTTCAGGTTTTCTCGTGACAATAAAATGTAAGTAATATTGTGTTTGCATATATATTCTTCCAGTGACAGAGATCTTTATAGTACTTCATAATCTTCTGACCTGCTCGACCCATATTTTAACTGGCTTAAAATGTAATACGCACATTTTATTGTATAGTGCAGCAGTTAACCTTCAATACCGATGTGTTGTTGTAGGTGTGATCTGTGGGTTTTGAAATGTCACAGAAGTGCTTTGGATAAGGTGTACAAGAAAGAAGGGACGTTACGTTTATATAAGAATTATAAGATCTGTTCAGATCATTTCCAGGCCAGCGACTTAAAAAATCCTCGACTATACAGCCAAGGGTATGTTACAATTTTACTCTACTTGTTCGTGCCGGTAAATATTCCTCAAAGAATCACTATCGACAACATTTTCATACTTTTCTTTCTTTTATCTCTCTTCTCAGATTAAAGCCCGGATTTTATAGATTTTCTTTCTGTTAGTAGGCTATATGTTAAGAGGTAAATTGTCCAGCTGTTAAATGTTAATTCATTGCATCATATGCGTAAGGAATGTGCCTATATTTTTATTGACAATGTTTTTAAATGAGAAAAAAGACAAATCCTACCGTAATAGTTCAGGCAGGAAAGCTAAAGCTAAATAAGTAATGCATAAATGAAAGATCAAGCCATTTCACAGCAGTCCTTTTCACATCCTGTTTATATGTCTAATTTCAGTCCTTGAATAATAACCTTTTAAATAATTCTTCATTCATTTATTCAGAATTGCTTTAGCAACTTCGAAGTTAATACCTCAATAACACTTTCTTTATAGACGTAATTTATTTATCCATTTCCGTATATACATTTCCATTGATATTTGAATTTAGCGCGATTTGTTCAGGTCAAGTCACTAGGAGCGCCACCGTCGAATTGTCTCCCATTTTAGCAAGGCTAAATCCGCAAGTGTCGCGTATTGTCTCTACTGTATTTGGATGGGGTTACTGCTGCGTACCTAGTATAATAGCCTGACTGAATATCGGCAGTGTAGTCCTGTTCGTTAAAAGTGAGAAAATGTGTGGTGTGTCATTTGATCGAGTATTTCATATGAAAGCATTGCTTTTAATCGCGTCATTCCTACTGTCGTCATTGTAACGTATGTTCATTTCAGTTGGGAAAATCACTAAGACAGTCTTTCTGAGGATGTAAAAAGGCAGGTGGAGAGTGAGTGTCTACCATTATAATGAAAACTCTCCAACCTGATCGTGACTGATGGTATGCAAGCGGGTCTACCATTACAGTGAACATTCCTTAACTCACAGATGAGAAAAGATGTTTGGTGACTCCCCCGTCGTGTTTCTAGGGTAACGTTAAGAGCTATGCAATTTAATACAATCTTGCTCACAACGTGTACACAATTCGGTACACAATGTAGAATTCAGTTGCGAAGCACGGGTACATCAGCTAGTTGGTAATAAACTTGCTATTTGCAACATTGTACATTCTCTTACATGGAGTCGGGGTAATACACTTGAAACTATGCAGATAATTAATTTGAGAACTTTAGGACAATGAGATAATTCTAACAACTAGAACAATAACTAATGTTTAGGCATTTAAATATATTTATCTAGTATATTTGAGACATAATGCAGTTTTATAACGTAAATAACCATGCAGATCTAACTCAGAATTGAAGGTTGCTCTTGGTTTTATATAGTATACGCTTCTGTGAAATATATACAATAAAGTGGTTCCTGGCATGGGCGCCCACTGGATCTTTTCCAGGGGGGTGGGGGCACATTAACAATAATCTTGAATATAAAAACCAATATAACGTCAGCAACATTAAATTGTTTACAAAAATTTCAGGTTATAACAGATGCTAGATGACTGCCGGAAAGTTCAGTTTATGAAATATCTGGTATGATATTAAACAATTGAACGTCAACCTTTTTAGAATTCCAGGGAGGGGGGGGGGGCAAGAGGCCCCCACATGCCCCCACCCCCTTGCGGGCGTCCATGGTTCCTGGGACGAAGCAAATTTCGTTGCTCCTCGATGAAGAATTGTCCCTCCTATATTCATCTGATGTGTCTCTTATGATACCAACACGACCTAGTTAGGGATATGCATCTCTCAATAACAAAAGAATTGTTATGTACTCCGCGGAAGAATGAAAATAGAATGGAAGAAAGGATTAGTCATTTCTGGTAGAAAGAGAGGGAAGAATTATGAAATATTTTCACACATGTGCATAATACAGTTCTGAATAGGGCAGAATTATACGATTGAAATGTTCCTCTATTAGGTGTTAAAACGCAGAATCACCTGCATCTTACTGCTTCCAAACGCGTTATATTGGCCACTCACACCACTGTTAATAACTGGTGTTCTACGAATTAAAACTGGGTTTTAATGCTGTATAAACTTGACGGAATGTGATCCACACTCTCATGTTGAGAAAATCTGTTCCGGCAGTAGTGTACTAGACTACCTACAAAGTGAAGAGGACTGAGTTCAGTGGTCCGACTTTGTGTCCTCGATTCCAACGTTCTGAAGAAAATCGTGTCACTGTCTGAAAATCTGTCAAAGAGTATTGTTAGTTAAGTGTTAGCCGTTTCCGAATACTTCACCGAATTCGTAATCGAAAAAATCGAGGTATCCACATGTTGGCCCCTCATAAGTAAACAACAGCTTAAAGAAGAAGAAGAAACAAGCCGGGCCGAGTAGCTCAGGCGGTTTTGCGAGGCGGCGTTGCTAAATTAGCACGTAGATTAAAGACGGGCTTGACAACACTAGTCGAAGAAAAATCTTCGCCAGGGGAGGGATTTGAACACGGACCTCCGAGCTGACGGGATCGTGCCATAGCAAATAGCCGACGCTACTGTGACGCCGATTGAAACCCACGGTGTGTTTTGGTTTGATGCTGATTTCTTGGCATGGCTCTCAAGTCGGCCTTAAGCCACGTGCAGATTTAGCAACACCTCCTCGCAAAGCCCTTTTAAATTCGCTCGCGAAGCGATCTGATTGGCTAACATCAGCAGCTGATAAAATGACATCGGCGTGAGATACCAAATTTTTCAAATTATTTGTCAGTATGACCAACTCTCTAACGCTCACATACCTGGTTGACGTCTCCGATCACCCTGTATGAAGAAGAGTGCACTGGGACAAGTACAAACAACCAGTCCCCGAGTCTGAGGAATTAACCAGACGCGATCCCTATCCGGCGGGGCCGAAGGCCTCGATGCTGACCATTCAAAGGCCCGGACCCCTGTTTTCTTACCTATTGCGACATAAATAGTTATGATAAATGGGTGCTGTGCCTGTACAACTGTAATAGATTTTTAGCAAATGCTGGCCTCTATGAATCTCCTAGAAAACATTATAAACCAGAAGTGACTTCAAAGAAAATTTAGTTCACGGGAAATTGTCGTATACTACAGGTGTGAAAGCTTTAACACCGCGCGAATATTATGACGACCGGGCGAGTTGGCCGTGCGCGTAGAGGCGCGCGGCTGTGAGCTTGCATCCGGGAGATAGTAGGTTCGAATCCCACTATCGACAGCCCTGAAAAGGGTTTTCTGTGGTTTCCCATTTTCACACCAGACAAATGCTGGGGCTGTACCTTAATTAAGGCCACGGCCGCTTCCTTCCAACTCCTAGGCCTTTCCTGTCCCATCGTCGCCATATGACCTATCTGTGTCGGTGCGACGTAAAGCCCCTAGCAAAAAAAAAAAAATATTATGACGAAATTGGTTCACTGCGCCAGTTGTGAGTCGAATAGTCATTTAAAATGAACACAGTAGGTCTTATTCTAAAACGGAACAAGTAAAAACATCTCTCTCACACACACACGCACGCGCGAAACGCAACGCTACTACATCCATCACACTTTCCCGGGTTACAGTTGGTTTATTTTTCGAGATCGTGTTAGACAGAGTTTTACAAATGAATTTCTGGGAAACACTTTACACATTTCACGTGTAAACTACAAACGTACCAATGAACGAAAAGTTATTTCCAATGAAAATTAACAAAACTCATTTAAGGTATTGATCTGGGGTAACACCTTAATGCAGTGCGTGGAATTTCATATAGCAAGTCAGCAACGTCGTTCTTTGAGAAGGTAGCAATGATCAAGGAAGTTATAAGGATTGCATGGCTTTGCCATTTACATGGAGTATGTCTATAGGGCCCCGGGTTTGATTTCCAGCCGGGCTGGGGATTTTAGCCAAGTCTAATTTGTTCCTCTAACTCGGGGGCTGGATGTTTATGATCGTTTTAAAATATATCTTCATTTACAGCAAATCACACTACCAACCACCAAAGGAACACGCAATAGTGAATAGGACCCTCCACGTAGGATTAGCGTCAGGAGGGATATCCGGCTGTAAAACGTTGTTTAATTCACAGTGAAGGATATATCAATGAAAGTTCTTTTAACGCGTTTTTTTGTAAATAGTACTTTATTTTTTTAAAGTTTATTTGGAAGAACCTAATCAGTTACAACACAAATTATATTACTTGTATTATATATTATTAGTAAACTATGCCAGTAGCGTTCTTTTTCTTGCAGTAGACTTAAAACACCGTAAAATAATTGTTCACTGTTTGAAGTCAATGCTATGGAGCTTCCTGTCTCTTGCATACTGTGAAGGTCAATTGAAATAGTTCCGAGTGCCAAAATGCTGCACAGGATCTGATAGCACGCAGTGCAGTGTGTAAGAATCCGCCCATACTTATGTCCGGATATCAGCACTTAAATAATAGTAATAATAATAATAATAATAATAATAATAATAATAATAATAATAATAATAATAAAAACACCTCATGTGTGAAATCTTCCCTTTAATGTAATTACTTTCCTATGTTTGGTACCGGTATATATGAGCTATCTATTATTGTCCGTGGAACGGTCAACTAGACCAAGTGGAAATGTCTGCGTTAATGTTCGTAATTTATTGCGACTGTTTTCAAGAAGTCGCTACCACTATCCTATCAGTCGTCCTGGAATCAAAATATTAAAAATAATTCCAATAATTTAAACCCTCCTGTTTCCCGAGTCCATGGAACATTGTTTGGATAACGTGTTTGATGTTTAACCGCTATATGTTAAAGGTTTACAAGATTGTAAAGTACATCTTAGCATAAAGTGATGTTTTGAACTGCCAGAAACGGAGAGTTTGAAACAAGGGCTAAGACTACAGTCTTTTCAGAAATGTATACGCGGGCCTCTTCACCAATGGACGAACTTGGAAGTTCTATGCGACAAGGAGCCCGCATCGGCTAGTTTACAACCTACGCGACCCGCAGGCCCGCTTCCTGGTAGAGCTTCCATTCCACGTTTTCGTATTAACTGTTAAATGTGAGCGGAATGTTTGCTCCGTACTTCGCTTTTATCTTTGATTAGGAATGCAGAATTCGAAAGTTTTTTTTTTTTAAAGCGAATACCAACATATCTCCGTTAATATGAATCTTAGTGAAAAGTTGTATATCACAAAAGTAGGAAAAGTAATTTTTGACCTTTGATATTTTTGCTATAACGTATAATAATGGAGTTATTTACGATTTAAATGTCTAATTATTTACTAAAACCTACCGACACGTAGCTAACGTATTTAAGCACCTCCTAGTTGCACTGGATGGGTCGGAGGAAGCCGCCAAAATAGGCTCAGAAGGCCAGCGCTTCTACCATTTGAGCCACTCAGCCCGACAGAAATCATTTTCTGTTCGATTTAACTCTCATGGACATCTGAAAAGTTAATTTTGTGCAGATGATTCTGAAGTTGGAAGTTAACAAGTGTGTATAACACCAGCACACTGTTTTCTGTCGCCAAGTTGTTAGCTTGACTTATAGCTGAACAGTTGTCTATTAGTGACATCTTGACGAACAGTCCCACGTATATTTTGTCTTTGAAGTCGGCGATAATTTTGTGGTGTTGATGTCTGTGCTGATGTGAGGTACATTAATTGGACCCAGATTTGAGAAGAAAGCGGCCATAGACGTTTGAGAGGCTGGATGATCCTAACAGAGAAATGCTACACATTTATGGACGTTGCGCTTGAGTGGTGCATCAGTGTTATCAACGATAGCCATACTCGCAGGCCAGATTATGGACAGCCGTGTAGAACAAACACTCGTCAGAATCGACTCATGAGAAAAACAGACGCGGACAGTATACAGTGGCTCCAAAATGTATTCGCCTGTTTACCTACGTAATGTCATGAGTTTAATTATGACGTCCAAATATGTAATGTCTTACCAACATAAATATAATCCCTCGGTTGAGAATGTACGGCCTTTATATTCGTTAAGAGCAAGCCAATGGACAGCAATAATCGTTATTCCCATTAAAATCAAATATCAGCGACATATACCCTCCAATATGTATTCGTCCGCATGCACTAATTCAGATATCGCAGGCTAACCCACAATCCATCCAACGCATACACCGACGTCATAATAGTGCAGAAAGTGCGTTATTGTTTGTGCAAGGCGGAGGGAAGAATGGGACGGAATAAACAAGAAAACAATAGAGGAGGAACTCCGGATTACCGTACTTTAGTTTAAATCGGGTAAATCTTATAAAACCATTAGTGAACTACTCTGCAAATCACTTACGGCTGTAAGAAGCATAATATATAGGTTTACTAAAACACAAAAGTACCAAAATTCTCTCCGAAAAGGCCGTTCACACACAGTATCTTGACAGAGAAAGAAAAGCGGCTAGTGGTCCGTCAAGTTAAAGGATCCAAAATTGAGTGCCCCGAAACTAAAAGTTCAGGTTGCAAATGATTTAGGAAAGACTGTTTCAAAGAATACTGTAAGGAATGTTCTCTACGCAGCTGGCTTTCATGGACGAACAACCTGTACACCCACTGAGTTTTTCTTCTAATTACTGACGGTAACCTTTTTCTCTATACTTTAATAACTTAAAACATATGATAGAGAGGTTGTAATATATCCGCCAGTGTAAGAAGCATTAATAATAATAATAATAATAATAATAATAATAATAATAATAATAATGATGATGAAGAGTCCAAAGGAAAAACCAGCTAACCCTCAATATATCAACAATTGGGATTTCAGCGTCTTCTGATAGTCCTTTCGGAGTACTACAATATCGCCAATATCAAAAGTGAAAAAAAGAGCAAATCCACTAAGTTAGTAAAGTTTAAATAATTGGTGTTCAATGAAAAAAAATCAGCCAACCCACAGCGCCTCAAGCGAAGAAACAGCTAACCCTCATCATGACTGGTTTTTTCCGTGCTTCCACGTGGTGACTGTTTTATTTTGTTGTCAAATAAACATTAGAATTCTCTATCGTAACTCTTTTACAAAGCGATAGGTTACAGACAGTACAGCTCATATTATTGAGATAGAGGAGAGTAATTCAAACATCATAACATTAACAGTTCATTTACAAGAAGAAGGAAGCAGACCGCCTGGATCGCAATCAATAAAGAAAAGAAGAAACCGATTAGGAACGGTGAGTGGCCTGATGATAAAGCTACGTGCTTTAACATTCAAAACAGGCCCAGACTGTGAATGTAAGACTCACTAGTGTTTTCAGAACATTTCTCCAGATGTAAATTCAGTTTTGATTAAACAGTTCAATGCACTAGGTAACGGAAATAAACAGTCAGCTCATCTTGCTAGTGTCACTATAGTTCATATTAAACAAAGATACTGTAAGAATACGAGGCCAATTACCGTGACTGCTCGTTTCAAGTTATACTGGGACAAGGGGATGGCTATGAAGTTAGCAGGAAGGGCTTCGTAAGTTTATATGGCATTACAAAGGCGAGGGTATTGACTATTCAAGCTCCACTGAGGGCAGCAGGTTCAGCGCCGGAAGATCGAAGGAGCAAACACAACAGACCTCACAAGATCGGAGACCATTATCATATAGTGTCTTTTAAGCGTCATAAGAGTCGTAAGAACCATTACAGTTAAAACCATCTACCTGAAGACCTTAGCGTAAAGATGATGTACGATATGTATTATGTAAACTGCACCGTGAAATTGAGACCTCAGATGAAAAATATCGACTGATTGTCAATACTGAATTCAATATAACCTACGGCAACCCGAGATCTGATGCATGTTCTACCTGTGACATACATACAGCTGACGCTGAGCACTAAATAAAGCGGAGGGTAGCCTGGTTGTAGAAGAAACTAACTAATGGTATTTAAACAGAGCTTAAATCCCTCAAAACATTGTATGAGTTTCCTTCGAGGTGAGCAGAGACAGTCTATTCAAGAAAACGTGCTGCAAGAAAGTGAAGCTAGAAGGAAGTTATGAAAGAAGCTATATGCACTGATTACCAACAGAAACTCCCTATGCACGGATTACCAACAGAAATTCCCAGTACATAACATCACTACAAATGATGTTTAATGCAGAAGATAGCTGTTTACTACACCTTCAATATTAATGAACTTTCTGCCGGCATTTCAGTTTGGTTTGGATACAGTGAAGAACTAAGTTGCTAGAAAAGGCTACAATGATGACGTGAGCTTTTTCCATTATAAGACACACTTTCTAGATCTACGCGTAAAACATCACGCCGTATTCTGTGATTCGTGTGCAGGACAAAACAAGAACTACAATGCATTTAGCTATATTCACTATGTGGTTCATATCCTCAAGAAGTTTGAAACAGTGTGCATCCCTGTGAGAGATCACTCCTTCTTGGAGTGCGATAACGACATAGGTCTAGTAGACGCCAAGTTGAAGTGACTTTTGAATGGGACGAATCGATATCTGCACCCAGGAACAAACCGGAATCTTCTGAGGTAGTGCAGTTAGACCAAAACATCGTGCGGAACAGGTCGTCTTTCTTTGAGGACCCAGGTGGCTGCCGCTGTGTGAAGCTATTCCCTTTCCCGACGCGTTTCATCAAAGAAGCGAGAGTCACCAATGATCATCCTCGCTTTATTCAGCACAGGACCATCTACAACGCAGCATGGAATTCATCTGTATTGACAACTCCACGGAAGAGAAGTCGTCAGACCCCTACGCAGGAAACAAACCATTTCTTCTCCCCAGAGCATATATTGGTAAGAGTGCTTTCTCTGGTGTCCCTGGAATTGACTAATGTTTTCAGTTATTTCTCCACATTTTTATTGTAATGCTTCATAAGCTATTGGCAACGGAGCATCACAGTATCGATCTTCAAAAATAAGGGGAGCCCAGCTGAATGTGCTGATTACCAGCCGATCCGACGTTTGTGTCACGCGATGAAGGTATTCGAATGTGTTCTGGATAAAAGGATACGTGAGATCGTCGAGGTTTCCAGAAACGAAGTTAGATTTGTGAAGAGTTGTGGCACAATCGATGTAATCTATGTTGCACGGCTTTTGGTTGAAAAGCATCCTGATAAGAACAAGCTGCTCCATCTAGCTTTCCTGGACCTTGACAAGGCCTTTGATCGCTTACCTCATGACCTGATATGGCTAGCATTGCGAGAGCATTGCATCCCAGAATACCTTGCCAGCTGGGTTCAACTGCTTTATATAGACCCATGGAGCTACGTTCGGGCCACCGCAGGGGCATCCAGTGACTTTCCCAACACCGTCGGCCTTCACCAAGGTTCAGCGATGTCACCGCTCTTGTTCATTTTAGTGATGGACACTAACAGCAGACCTGCACTGTCCTTTGCCATGGACGCTTCTCTACTCAAATATCATGTTCGCCTCTGAGACCCAGGTTGATCTGCAACGCCAAACCCAAGAATGAAGCGATCGACTGGCGCAGTACGGCCTGTGCCTCAGTAAAAAGAAGACTGAATATAACGTCAGATCCACAAGCAATCGGAACCATTCAGGTAGTTTGTGAGCACCTGCCGCGAGTGACAAGATTCAAGTATCTTGGCTCCACAATCGCTGACGATGGCCGGCTTGTCGAAAGGTCTATACAAGGATATCCGCAGCCTGGATGAAATGGCAAACAACTGGCGTCATTTGCGACCGGAAGATGAAAGATAATCTCAAATCAAAAATCTATCATACTGTCAACCGACCTGTTTCACTGTATGGTTGCAAATGTTGGCCGATTACGACTAAGACAGCGTTGACTGGGCGTCATGGAGACTAAGATGCTGAGGTGGACAGCTGGCGTCACTAAACTGGATCGCATCTCCAATAAATCCATCAGGGACGGATTTGGCGTTGCACCGATTCAAGACAAAATGCCCGACAGTCGTCTACAATGGTTTGGACACGCACTAAGGACGGGGGCCGACACTATCGCGAAGACGAGTTACATGTTAGAAATCGTCGGTAGGAGACCAAAAGGACGACCAAAACAACGATGTTAAAGATCTGAAAAGCGTCAAGTCTTCACCCTGACATGGCCCAGGACAGAACTAAATGGAGACAACGAATCAATGTAGCAGACCCCGCCATCAGGAGGGACAAACGCTGAAGAAAAAAAGAAGATAAACTGAATCTTACTTTTATTTCATATATTCTCCCAATATCTGAGGAGAAATTTAGAGAGGAAGCCAATAGATAGTTCAACAAGCTTAAATATACAGCAGACTGCGAAGAAACGACGTGATTGACGAGTGAAACTTTTGTGGGTGATTTGAATGGGTACAAGTACTAAAAAAGAACTCCTATTAAGTACAGCAGTGATGTGTTTTGTGTGATGTTTAATGTTTGATACCATGGGAAGTTAAGTTTTCCTTGTAAACTTACTTGTTAGGCTGCCTTTACTTACGATACCTTGTGCTCAAGGAACAATTAAATGTTTTTCCAAGTATACAAAACTACTTTTACGTTTATTTTACCCTTAATGTCCTTCATTCGTTCATATTCAAATGTAAAGTTCCTCTTCATTAACTAATTGGTGATACTGATAATGTAAGGTTTCAAACTTTAAAATGGCTCTCCTGAAAAGTCACATGCTATTGGGTTAGCTGGTTTTTCCTTTGGACTCTTAAAATTGTCAAGTGAAAATATTCGCCAGTAATTGTAAATCCACAATTGTGTTTCAATTTCACATTGATTTTAGTTTTATCAATTCGATCTTATCATTGCAGCCTACGGTAATATAGTATCCCTTGCCATTTGCTGTGTCCAAAATGCCATTACCCTGCACTATCAGCAGTTGCCATACTGTCAGAGCCATAAATGAGACACACCTATGAATGTTATATTGTGGTGTAGCCCTTACCGGTCGAGCATTGCAAATGTAAATGCTTCGATCAGGAGATAACAGGTGCAATGTTAACAGCAGTGATATATATCTAAGCTACAATTTATTCTCAAGAGATCTGTGAAACCCTATCCTCGTTTGCACGTTCTCAATTGTGGATGCTTTTAATTCCTTTACCAGTCATGTAACTTGTCGGCGAGGGGATTGATTCCAAATTGGGCACAAATACGTTGAAAACGGGACTGGCGTGGACGATGCCATTATTATTATTATTATTATTATTATTATTATTATTATTATTATTATTATTATTATTATTATTATTATTTCTCTTTGAATTTGCGCGGCCTGTAAGTTACTGTTCATTTCCTAAGTTCGTTACTCGAAAAACTTATTTTTCCGTGCTATTTCAAATCTGAACACACAAATACATACAGCGAAAAGTGTTGGAAACGGTCTGATCTTTAATATTGTTTGTGTAACATTTCTACGTAGTATCAGTAATAACGGGCAAAACTTACAAAACCCGCTTAGATCTTCCTATAAATTCCCAACCCTTTTCGGGATTTTATATTATATGTGTGCTAGTATTGTTGTCTTCGATTAATCTGCGCAGTAGGCTAATTTTTTCGAAGTTCGTTCACCCGTTAGAAATACGGAGCAAACGATCAACTAAGTCAAGTGCTATGAAATGGATGGGGACATTTCGCGAAAAAACATCACTTTTCAGAAAACGGAATCTAAGTTTAAATTGTGTTGTTTTGAAAGTCGAAGTTTGTGAATTATTTTAAGTATTACATAAACACAGTATTCACAGTTCTTTATTGAATATCTATAAAGCATAAGTATCTAAACTTATTAGCCGGATATTTTACAGAACAGAAATCAGAAGTCTTAGGCTGATTTGGAAATGTCCGAATTATATTGTGTATTACATATTTGATACATACATGCCAGATCTCATATATATGTATAAATAAAATGAATGGCTATTCTAAGTGAATGGTACCCATTCTATGCCCATTTGCTATGTTTTTCTGTTTGGTCCTGTTCAGATTTGAGGCGTACTTCAGTGAGGATGGTTTAATTTGTGTTTTGTCAGTGGAGTATAATTTATGTCTACAGATGTTTGATTTTAGGAGAGGATGGATTTATGAATATGGAAGTTTCAAATGAGCTTGACTTGATCAGAAGGGAGAAGGGTCAGTTTATGTACAGTTGTTAGAGATTCTTTGAGAGTTGGGCATATTTATACCGGGGGTGAGATTTTAGTGATACTGTGACACACGAAGCTGGCTAGTTAGTTGATCAGTTCATGTAAATGCGTATGACAAGGAGCTGATTACTGTATGTTTCATGTTAGGCCAACATCAAACAAAATATTATTAGCACCTATATAATTCCCTCAATTCTGCCAGCAGGGCTGGAACTCGCTATTTACTCACCGCTTATCTTTGCATTGTTTCTCTGTACAACTGCAATATTCGAATTGTCATTTTTTCATGCATACTTTCTGTGTCGAACCTATTCCATTATGCCGTTCCTTCTCTTGGCGAGGCGCACTTGCTTTACAGGAGCACGGGCTGACGAAGTAGCTTGAACCTTAAAACAAGAATGCCAGCGAACTTATGCATAGTATGACAAGCCCTCAAAGCCACTTCCTATGCCCATAAGCAAAGAAGAAAACTGACGTTTAAACAGGCCCCGGGAGGAAAAAAAAAAAAAAAAAACCTTCTTTCCGTACATATTTTAAAATGTGGCTCATTTTATAGTTTTTGAGCGAAGTTCTCACCGATGAATAATAAATGAACGTGGTGAAATTTACTGTAAAAATGGACTTCGTTTTGCTTGGCTGGCAGTTTAGTGACGAATCTGTTACACTGGTTTGTATTCTTGAGGCGAAATTATACCCAGTAACTCCCTCAGTAATCTTATCGCAGGCGTCGATAAAAACAGATATTTGTGCCTCGCCACTAACATCTGCACTTTCGTCAACTGCAATAAAAAAAGGCTATGCAAGATGAAATTTTTGCCAGCAATTTTCATTTAGATTGCACTACATGCAATGACATCAGCTCTCTCGGTAATTGTATTTCGTGACGAGGAAATGTTTCTGTAAGTTCGAACTTTATGGGGACACAATTTCGTCGGTTTGCGCAAGACACTGCTTTACAAATACACTGTCACGACAAGAATGGATTTTTTTTGTTTTTGTTTTTTTGTTTTTGCTATCAGCTGTGCTACTGCATAGCTCGCTGTAACAGCGGCTTCACTGTTTGATTTTACATTGCTTGAACACAGACTATTAGACTGTTGCTTATCAAGTGCAGCCTTTTAAGTCCCGTAATTTATCGTCTGAAGCCTCCGTGGCTCAGGCGGCAGCGTGTCGGCCTCTCATCGGTGGGTTCCGTGGTTCAAATCCCGGTCACTCCATGTGAGATTTATGCTGGACAAAGCGGAGGCTGGGGAGGTTTTCTCCGGGTACTCCGGTTTTCCCTGTTCTTTAATTCCAGCAACACTCTCCAGTATCACTTCATTTCATCTTTCAGTCATTAATCATTGCCCCAGAGGAGTGCGACAGGCTCGGGCAGCCGGCACAATTCCTATCCTCGCCGCAAGATAGAGAAAACAGGTTGTATGTTTTCAATTTATCCTCACTTGATTTGTTTTGGTACTTAAATTTTTGGCGATGGGTTTCATTGTGGCGCCTTAAATTATATTTCTTTGGGGCACTGAACACGTTGGATGCAATTCAAACGCGTACTTTTACCTCTGCTTTCACAGCAAAAGTAATCGAGGGATTACGTGCGCGCAGCTGCGAGCATTCGGGAGATAGTGGGTTTCAACACTCACTGTCGGCAGCCCTGGAGATGGTTTATCGTAGTTTCCCATTTTCACACCAGGCAAATGCTGCGGCTGTAACTTAAGGCGCTAACTAGCGGACGGACCTCCAACTACAATTGAAGAAAAAAGCCTGAAGGTGCGGGAATTTCTTGAACGGGTTAGAACTACCTCAATAGGAAAGGAAGAAATGTTCCTTAGCGGCACCCCACTGACGCTGGTTGACCGGACCGACGACAGAAGATGGTATATGGCGACTCACCACGGGGCTTATTGTAACAGCAACAACAACTAAAATGCTTTCATTCCATACCCTGAAGGGATACGGTGGGCACATTTGGTTAGTGATGTAATGCTTTGTTTTGAAGGGGGTGATATGGAGTTTTCTGGTTCTGGGGTGATGATTGATATCTTCACTGTGGGGATAATTTGTAGTCACTATTGTGAAGTTTGTGTACCGAACTATGAAAATATATTTCTGGCGTAGTTATTTTATTTTAATCTGAGGAATATATCTTATAACTGTATCATGACGTTGAATTTCCTGTCTTAAAATCGTTAGACAGTGTCCGACTCGTTGGCTGAATGGTCAGCGTACTGGCCTTCGGTTCAGAGGGTCCCGGGTTCGATTCCCGGCCGGGTCGGGGATTTTAATCGCTTCTGATTAATTCTTCTGGCTCTGGGACTGGGTGTTTGTGTCCGTCCCAACACTTTCCTCTTCATGTTCAGACAACACACTACACTGCCAACCACCACAGAAACACGCAATAGTGGTCACATCCCTCCATATAGGGTTGGCGTCAGGTAGGGCATCCGGCCGTAAAACAGGGCCAAATCCACATGTGCGACGCTGTTCGCACCCGCGACCCCACAGGTGTGGGAAAAGCTGTAGGAAAAGAAGAAGAAGAAAATCGTTAGACAGTGTATCCGAAAATAATTGGTGAATTTGTCTTAAAACTGTCGAAGTTCCCCAAATAAATTGTAAAAATGCTCAATTTATGTTCTGCTTAGTCGAAATGCAACTAGACAGCTTCTTACAGTTTCACCTAGAATGCAAAAAACCGTCGGTGTTTCCCTAGCGAAGACCGCTGGCTGACAGTTTACGGGCGGCAGCTAAGGTCGCTTTGACGGTCTCTAGAAAAGGCCCACTGTACGGACTCGTTCAAATGCTGATATTGCGCTGGCTGTCTACGACTTGGCCTCGTTCGTGTTCACAGTACTGTTTAGCAGTCAACTGTGCTCGCGCTGTCTGTGCAGCGGCGTTTTACCGTATCTTGTCGGCTCGCATGTGACACGTTGTGCACACTACGTCACATGCTCCGGTGACGTCACTCCTGTCACTATATCATACGCTCACCTCATTCGGTTCTACACATGGGCACAGCTTTCTGGGTGTTTCAGTTTCTCTGGTTTGTCGTTTAGTTTGATAGAAGAAAGCGAGTCAATCGAAAATGATTTTCAAATGTAATTTGAAAAGAAACATTGTAGAACATCTGATTTTCCAATTGAGTATGAGATGGTTCGGCTTTTCAGCCAGGGATCATTTGGATAGCAGCGACAGTGCGCAGTCGGTACAGTACGTTTGTCTTTAAGAGACTAGCTGATGTACCCGTGCTTCGCTACGGGATTCTCTGAAAGACTGTCTTTGTGGTTATCCTAACTGAAGTCAACTTAGGCCATTACAAAAACGTCAGTAGAGATGTAGCGATTAAAAGCAATGTTATCATATAAAATACTCGATCAAATGAAAAACCGCGCATTTTCTCACTTTTAACGAACAGTACTATGGTGCCGATCTAACAGAGTTCCATTGCTGGAATGACCAAGCCGCAGACAGCCGTGAACACTCCTCTACCATTATTCCGTTAAATATGCACACTGCTCATTCCAATCATTGCCTCAGAGTGGGGATTGAATAACTCGAATGCTCTGATGAACCAGCTTGTTACGTACCAGTAGTATCAGAACATTTAGGAACGAAAGGAATGGCACGCTAAAGAAAAAAGTTATCGAACTCTCCAGCTACATCCCGCCAATATTCAGGCAGGCTGTTATACTCGGCACGACCGGGTGAGTTGGCCGTGCGGTTTGGTCGCGCAGCTGTGAGCTTGCATCCGGTAGGTCGAATCCACTGTCGATAACCCTGAAGATGGTTTTCCGCGGTCTCCCATTTTCACACCAGGCAAATGTTGGGGCTGTACCGTAATTAAGGCCAGGACCGTTTCCTTCCCACTCCTAGCCCTCTCCTATCCCATCGTCGCCATAAGACCTATCTGTGTCGGTGCGACGTAAAGTCCCTAGCAAAAAAAAAAGAAAGGACTACTAATAACATAAATATTTGAGAATTCAATTTACGCCTTCCCCTAAACTACTTATTCCCCGACTTTGCATTCCGATTTTCATTAAGATAGGACCCCTAATAACAAATATTTGATAATTACATTTTAGGCCTTCCCCTAGAGTACCATTTCTCTCAAGCGTGAATAAGATTATTTATAGCCTAGATTGTAGCGACTTATTCCCGACTTTACATACCGATTTTCATTAAGATAGGACCAGTAATAACATACATTTTTGAGAATTAAATTTTAGGCCTTCCCCGAAACAACCATTTCTCTAATCGTGAATAAGATTATTTATGCCATGTAAAGCAAATTTTAAAAAAAGTCATTAAGATAGGACCCCTAATAACAAATATTTGGGAATTACATTTTAGGCCTTCCCCTATCGCAGATGAGTGGCAACAGAGACACAAAGCACATCACAACAAACAATAGTCAATGTAATGTTATTGTTGATCAATGTTATGAGCTTTCTGTATTGTAGGCCTTCATATTTAGTTTTCTTTCGACTCTTTGTGATATTAGGGCGTCTTACAAAAGTATTTAATAGCGTAGACTGTAGTTCCTTATTCCCCGACTTTACATACCGAGCTTCCTTAAATTCTGTGTAACCATTTTCTCGTGATTCGGCGCTGATATGGACTAGGCAACAAAAATCCAAATTCATGAATATTTCTATTATCATTGCCGGTACGGTAAAATGTATAAGACATAAATTATCGGAAATTTAATATTATATAACTTTAGTTATGTAGTAATTGTACATAGAACCACTAATAACACAAATGTTTTGAGAATTAAATTTTAGGCCTTCCGCTAAACTACCATTTTACTCAGCGTGAATAAAATTATTTATGGCCTGGATTGTAGCGACTTATTCCCCGACTTTGTATACCGATTTTCATTAAGATAGGACCACTAATACCGGGCGAGTTGGCCGTGCGCGTAGAGGCGCGCGGCTGTGAGCTCGCATCCGGGAGATAGTAGGTTCGAATCCCACTATTGGCAGCCCTGAAGATGGTTTTCCGTGGTTTCCCATTTTCACACCAGGCAAATGCTGGGGCTGTACCTTAATTAAGGCCACGGCCGCTTCCTTCCAACTCCTAGGCCTTTCCTATCCCATCGTCGCCATAAGACCTATCTGTGTCGGTGCGACGTAAAGTCCCTAGCAAAAAAAAAGAAAGGACTACTAATAACATAAATATTTGAGAATTCAATTTACGCCTTCCCCTAAACTACTTATTCCCCGACTTTGCATTCCGATTTTCATTAAGATAGGACCCCTAATAACAAATATTTGATAATTACATTTTAGGCCTTCCCCTAGAGTACCATTTCTCTCAAGCGTGAATAAGATTATTTATAGCCTAGATTGTAGCGACTTATTCCCGACTTTACATACCGATTTTCATTAAGATAGGACCAGTAATAACATACATTTTTGAGAATTAAATTTTAGGCCTTCCCCGAAACAACCATTTCTCTAATCGTGAATAAGATTATTTATGGCCTAGATTGTAGCGACTTATTGCCGGACTTTACAGACCGATTTTCATTAAATTCTCTTGAGCTGTTTTCCCGTGATGCGTGTACATACAGGCAGGCAGACAGACAGACAGAAATTACGGAAAATTAAAAAAAATGCATTTCCTTATTACTGTGGATACGACCGATACAGAAATGCCATCCTTTTTAAATTCTGAGCAATGTACCGACGAAACTCTTATTTTATATACAACAATGGAGGACATAAGTATTCATACAGCCTGATATCGACACGAAATTACTAATTGTCTTGTGCACACAGTTCTGATCGCTAAAACGTTACCGGAGATACTTCATCACAAAACATCGTGAAGGACACAACGTGAATAAACGGAAAAAGTTTGTAAATAATAACGAAATATGTAATTAGTCTGCATTAACCCAGTTACATAAGTATTCATACACCTGGTTTGTACTTCAACTGTACGGGCAGTCGATACATCCCGCTCCCTGTTCAGTGCCCAGCAGTTGTTAACAAGACGTCGATGAGCAGTGCACATCACCGGTACAGCGTACAAGCTGGTACTGTTATCCGAATGGTGCGCAAGACCAAGGAAACTACGATTGCTGAGAGAGATATTATGGTACGGCTTCGTAATAAAAATGAATCCTATTCTGAAATCGCAGAGGTAGTATATACAAGCCGTGCTACTGTCCAAAGTGTTACACGGCGATTTAAAACAAACAGAACCCTTGTAAACAACGAAAGATCAGGCCGACCATACAACCTGGTGACTCAAGAAAGGAGGATGGTAGTGAAAACAGTCATGATTAAAGCCCGGATATTTATGCAGTAACAGGTTAGATTGCAAACTAATTTGGTTAGTAGGAAGTGTCGGCCACCCGCTCTTCCATAATGCATACCTGCCAACTTTCCCGATTTATTCGGGAGACTCCCGATTTACAACAGTTTTTCCCCCCTCCCGATTATTCTATTATTTCTCCCGATTTTAGCTTATGTTTTGGTGAACTTGAAACATTTATTTTCAAATCCCACCGTTTCAGCTTTTTTACGCCATTGGCCGGAAGTCCTTCACTCATTGGCCGCTTTCAAACGAAACATCGACGTTTATGAATGCGAGAAATGTTCGCGAATGTACGATGTTTATTAAAACCTTCATATCGCGACGCGTGTATCGACTGTCAATCTCTCGTTCTCGCGTTCTATGTTGGTGTTCGTTCACATCAGTCTAGTCGATTCCATTCTCTTTGGTCGATTCGAGAGACTCGTCGCTAGATATTGAGTGTTTCTTAGTAATTTAGTGACAGAATTTCAATGATAACTACTTGTGACTTTTCTAGAGATTTTACGAGCCATTTGGAGACCAGACTATTTTTTATTTATCTCAATATAAATAAAACAAGAGTTTTGTCCGTACATTGCTCAGAATTTAAAAATAATGTTATTTGCGTACCGGTCGCGACTATCCATAGTAACAAGGGGATATGCACGTTTTAATTTTCCGTAATTTTTGTCTGTCTGTCTGTCTGTACGTACGTACGTACGTACGTACGTGCGTACGCACGCTCATCACGAGAAAACGGCTGAAGAGAATTTAATGAAAATCGGTATATAACGTCGGGGAATAAGTCGCTACAATCTAGGCCATAAATAATTTTATTCACACTGAGTGAAATGGTAGTTTAGGGGAAGGCCTAAAATTTAATTCTCAAATATTTTTGTTATTATTGGCCCTATCGATAAATACTACATAACTAAAGTTATATATTATAAAATTTCCTATCATTTACGTCTTATACATTTTTACCGTCCCGGCTATGATGATAGAGATATTCATGGATTCGGATTTTTTTTGCTAAGTCTATATCAGCGCCATGATACGTGAAAATGGGTGAACATAATTTTATGTAAAGTCGCGGAATAAGGAACTACAGTCTACGCTATAAATAATTTTATTCACTCTGTTCAAAATGGTAGTTTAGGGGAAGGTGCCAAAAATTTAATTTTTAATTACCTATCTTTGTGGTCATATTGAAAAGTACTACATAACAAAAGTTACAGAGAATACAATTTCCGATTATTTATGTGTTATTAAGTTTTACCTACCGACTACAATAATATTGGTGGTGATGGTGATTAAATTGTGAAGATAATTATAAGAATGAGAAAAAGTTATGATGGAACAATTGCTTAAATAACACAAGAGGTTGTCATGAAAGAAAGGAGGACTCACTTCACATTAGATGCTCTAAATAACAGATTTGGAAGAAAACTAAGTGTGAAGGCCTCCAATATAGAAAGCTCATAAAATTGATCAGCAATAACATTACATTGACCATTGTTTGTTGTGATGTGCTTTGTGTATTCTGCTTCCATTTATCTCCGATAGATAGGATTACTGCTGCGTATTGAGTATAACAGCCTACCTGAATATTGGCGGGAAGTAGCTGGGGAGTGGGGAGTTAGATCTCTCTCTTCTTTAGCATGCCATTCCTCTGGTTCATAAATTTTCTGATACTACTGGTACGTAACACACTGGATCAGCATAGTATTCCAGCTATTCAATCCCTACTCTGAGGCAGTGATTGGAATGAGCAGTGTGCACACTTAAACGGAATGATTACACAGGAGTATTCGCGGCTGTCTGCAGCCTGGTCATTCTAGCTCTGAAACTTTTGAACTGTTAGATCGACACCGTAGTACATTTCGCTAAAAGTGAGAAAATGTGCTCTTTTCACTTTATCGAATATTTCATATGACAACATTGCTTTTTATCGCAACATTCATACTGGCGTCATTGTAATGACCTATGTTGACTTTAGTTGGGAAAACTATAAGGACAGTCTTTCTGAGAATTCCGTAGCAAAGCACGGGTTCATCAGTGCGTGACTGATTCACACATGCGTTCATACTATTTTCAGCAGGCTTATCAGGGACCGATCATCTCACTCACATACTTTCTGTGAGGGAATAGAGATGTGTAATTTTTAGCCTTGTAGCCTCGTATAGCAACAGTCGGGCTTTGAGACAATAAGTATTATAAATATATTATAGTACTGTATTGTGCAAGACATGTAGAAAAAGCAGCTTTGATCAATTGTATCTCCTGATTTCTCCTGATTTTTCCTGATTTTCATATCAAAATCTCCTGATTTTTGGTTTTGTAAAGTTGGCAGGTATGATAATGTAACATGAATGATACGGGTTCTGATGGGCCGTACCCCTAATGTTCATGCAAACCTCATAGCATAATCGTTGTGAAGGTAGACTATACTTGCTACTCGCTTCAGTAAGTTTGCATTCTAACCTATCAATGCATCAAAATCCGGGCTCTAGTCATGAAGAATCCGAAGATAAGTGCGACGGAAATAAAAGCTCATGTAGAAGAATATTATGGTAAACAAGCCTTAAGTAGAGCCATCAGAAGAATCCTTCATTTCGTGGAGTATAAAGCTAGTGTCTCCAGGAAGAAAACCTGCGTTAGTAAGATAAATAAAGTAGTCAAATTGCAGTTTACCAGTGAGTATGTAGGAAAATATCATGGATTTTAGGAACGAATTTTATTAGCGACGAAGGTAAATTTAATATATATCACAATGATGGACGAGTATTGGTCTGCAGAAAGCCTAATGCCGAGCTGGACATCAAAAATACCCAGGCTACTTTGAAGCATGGAGGAGGTGGAGCGATGGTATGGGGCTCCATGGCAGCTTCAGGTGTAGGAGAACTCTGGGATTATGGACAGATTTGTTTACCTGAATATACTGAAGTAAAACTTGCAGAATAGTGCCGACTAACTGGGTATTGGGGACAATTTCTATTTCCAGCAAGATAATCCCAAACACACTGCGGAAATTGTCCGTCTCTGGCTGCTCTATCATACACCACACACCCTGAAATCCCCAGACCTTAATCCAATCGAGCATTTGTGGAACGAACTGGGGACAAGGGTAAGGAAGCATGACATTACCAGCAAACAAAGGTTAAAGGAACTGTTGCTACAGGAATGGAAAACAATTGGTTCCGAAATAACAAGGAAATTGGTATATTCCACTCCAAAACGGCTTAAACAAGTCATCCGCAACAAAGGAATGCATACCAAGTATTGGGAAGATAAGGGTTATTCTGCCCGAAGGCAGGTCCGATCCTCCGCAAAGGTGTTCCTGAGCCGGAGTTTACGTGCGGTAGGGTGGCCAGTTCCTTTCCGCTCCTCCGTTCCCTTACCCCGTCCAACAGCGCGTGGCAACCCATCCAACTCCTGACCACGCCTAATGTTGCTTAACGTCGGAGATCTCACGGGATCCGGTGTTTCAACACGGCTACGGCCGTTGGCTACCAAGTATTAAGAAACGATTTGGTGGAAATGTTACTTATAGAAATAACATGCGTTTTTTTTTTTTTTTGTATGAATACTTATGTCCTACGTAAAAATGACATTCCAATGAGTTGTATATTTTTGTTTAGAAAGGAGTCATTTTGTGTTGATTTTCTTCTGTATGTATAAGTCGAGATGTTAATAAACAACTGTTCATTACTTAATTACGTTCTCTTGTATAATTCATTCTTATAAAATGTTCTTCTTTCATACAAACCCACCTGTATGAATACTTTTTTTTTTTTTTGCTATTTGTTTTGCGTCGCACCGACACATAATTATGTCTTATGGCTACAATGGGATAAAGTTGATAAACTAGGTTAACGTAACAAAGTTAATAAACAATGTAAATAATAACATTTCTCAGCATGTTAATACAATTTTGTTAACAACTTCAAATGTGTCCACACTAAAATAACTGTTTGTGAGGTTACAATTGATAGGGTCAGGGAGCAGAAAATACAGCTGCCGCTTTCATTATTTTAGTGAGTACAATTTGGGAAAAGCGCAGACGCGAAGTGTGGCAAAGAAAAATTCTGGAAAGGCGAGTAGAATTAAGTTTGGAAAGAATACTGTCAGAACTTTTAATTCATGATGCAGCGGGCTTTAAAAATTCTCTTGAGAATGCCCCCACATGACTTTCGGTTCTTGTTTACAGTAATTGAGTCTGAAATTGCAAGTAATGATACAGATTATCGGAAAACCGGCTCCACTAATGACAGGCTATTTTTTTAATTTTTATAGATAGATAGGCTATAGGAACTGGTAACATTTCACTTATATACACCTATTTGTCTAGGGTATCAAAACAAGCAATTTCAGTTAATGTGTCTGAGGTGTTTGAAGCTTTATACAACAATATCAAGGAATTGGTGAAGGTACGAAATAAAGATGATCTTTATTTAACCTACCTAGTTAGGACAATATTATTTTGATGATGTACAAGCGATTATGGTAGGTTACATTATTCAGGGAGGAGCAAACCTGGAAATGAAACTACATCAGAACACAGCTAAAAGAATATCATACAGAATTAAAGGTACTGTATATTAGAACTTTCGCTTGCGATTTTATAATTTTTAGAAGAAATAAGAAATAATCGTATTCTGCGCTACGAGTCGGCGTGCTCTAATTGCGTCCTTGCGCATGTGCGAACCGAAATGTTAACGAAAACACGAAAAGATAATGAAAAGTTTCACTCACAAAAGTTAAAGAAATTTTGTTAATCAACATGCTCGAAAAGTTAATGAACACGCTATTTTGTTTAACGAATGAAAATTTACAACCTGTTTTCCAGTCAGTGACCGAGTCAGGGATGGAATAAATGAAGTCCCCAACTTGCCGTGAGGATAGGAATTGTGCCGGCTGCCGAAGCTGTCGCACTCCTCTGGGGCAATGATTGACAGACAGATGAAATTAAATTGTGCTGGAGAGTGTTGCTGGAATGAAGGATGACAGGGAAAACTAGAGTACCCGGAGAAAAACCTGTCCCGCCTCTGCTTTGTCCAGCACACATCTCTCATGGAGTGACCGAGATTTGAACCACGGAACCCAGCTGTGAAAGGCCGACGGCTCATTAACAGTGTTTATTAACAAAGTTAACGAAAATATCTTTGTGTGGACGCTCCTTAAAAGTACTTCTGCGGGACAAAATTCCGGCACTGGGCATCTCCGAAAACCTTAAAACTGTAGTTAGCGGGATGTGAAACCTATAACATGTATATATATGCGAATAAGCCCATTAGGACTACGCAAAGTACTCAGAGGCGTGCATTTGCCTTGCTTTGTGCCCATATTATTTTCATTCTTTTACCGTGGGCTTCCTTTCTGTCTTCGACCAGATTGTTCCAGTCTTCTTCTTTGGTCTTTCCTCTTGGTCAGCTTGCCGTTTGGAAATTTTGGATCTGAAGATTACCCTGTTTTGAACATATGCTGTGTTCTTCCTGGCTGTTTCAATCAGTTTTGATTTCGACAATCCATTTCAACGTGTCTGTTTTGGTTTTACTCCCGTTTTCATAGAATTCGACTATTTGTTTGGTAAGTCTGTCTGGATGCATTATTTTAATATGTCCATAGAATCTTGCGTTTTTAATCTCTGTGAATATTTGTGTATTTTTGTCTGCCTCTAAGTTGGTATTGTTTGTCGGTGAGCTTTGGGTCTGGAATTTTTCTTACGATTTTGCGTTCCTTTTTCTCACTGTTTTCAGTGTCTGCTTCTGTGTTCAAAATTAACGTTTCTGATCCATAAAGACATTCTGATTTAATGACTGTATTGTAATGTCCTACTTTTGTGCGCTAGGATTTTTTTTTTATTTTTATTTTTTTTTAATTTTTTTTTTATTTTTTATTTTTTTTTTTTTTTTTTTTTTTTTTTACAGATATCTGGGGTTAGTCGATTCGCAGTTCCCATCTTTTGGCATCTAATTTCATTGGCTTTTGTTCTGAGTCCATTTTCCTGAATTGTTTCACCAAGATACTTTAATTGTGATGACTCGTTTAATTTTGCCATATTTTGTCTGCATGAATTTTGGTGCTTGTTTATTGCAGTTATGTATTCTATATTTTCAAAAAGGTATCTAAAGACCGACTTTTCCGCAGTTTCTTTCAGGAGTTCAATCTGATTTTGGGCTGTTGAAATGACTCGGGTTAAAATTGCTAGGTCGTCCGCAAATGCAGTCTATCGCCTAAAGTGATTGGTTGGTGAATTCTGAGGACCAATTTCTGTTTGCGCCATTCTGTTATTATTATTATTATTATTATTATTATTATTATTATTATTATTAGTATTAGTATTATTATTATTTCCGACTGTTTAAAGAGTCCTGTTAATGAAACAGTTTTTTTTTTCGAAACGAGTTCTTTAGGAGTTCCTTGGTCCTCAAGAAAAGTGAAAAGTGAACTGGTTAAAAATACCACTGTAAAAAACAAAAAACAAATTCCATGTTGCAATAGCTCCTAAGAGCCATTGCCTACCTAGGGACCTCTACTCAACTTGAAGGCTTGCAGATCACAAGATGTCTCGTGGTCGGAAACACGAATACTTTCGGCCGTTATTCTGGTGTCCTCCCGTTAGCGACGATTCTCATTAGCGACGGATCTTAAAGTGATTATTAAGTGTCCCATTAGCGACGTCCTATAAATACTCATGGTCCTCAATTTCCGGTTAGCGTCGGAATGTTTACTAATTGTGACAGCTCCCTGGAAAACCCCTGCTCGAGAATGCAGTACACATTTTTGGTTTGATAACTCGTCATTCTGTGTCTTCAGTTCAGTCCGATTCAGTATGGGGTTCATTTCAACTAAGAGAGCTAACACTTGCCTTATAAGCCTATATATGGGATATGGATATAGCTATAGGCGACTAAGGCAAAACACAGGCGGGCTATATAGTGATGTGACTGTGTGTCAAAACGAAGTATCCTGAACTGGATGAAAGAATCGAAAGATCAACCAACAAATGCATAGCAAACGATAACGTTACATAAGTTATGTCGTATGCACTGATTGTCTGTCTATCTGCCTGTCAGGTCATCAGCCCAGAGGCTGGTTAGATCCTCAAATAGCACCACCAAAGGCTATGCAGTTATAGGGAAATCACAAAAACCAATGGCAGTACTAAAATGAGGCGTACTGGGCAAGACGAGGAGTGAGGTAGTTTGCCATTGCTTTCCTCACTAGGCCAGACAGTGCTATTGTAGCCCAACTAACCCTATGAGCAACACCTTTCATGACACTCAGACACACTGGTTGTACGCCGAATGTCATTACTCAGCACCACTAACACCCCAGCATGCGTGTACATACATACATACATACATACAGATAGAAATTACGGAAAATTAAAAACTGCATTTCCCTGTTACTTTGGACACGACTGATACAGAAATATAATTCTTTTCAAGTTCTGAGCAATGTACAGACAAAACTCTTATTTTATATACATGGATATTATTTACAGTAACTTGTTCTTCTCGTGGATGGTAGGCCTAACATATAAGGCTGAGTAGGTAAACCGTGCGGGTCAATGGGGTCTGCTGGTCTTCTGATCTGTCGTGATGGTATGGTCTAGCAAACCTTGTGTGAATCCTACAGCAAGCCCACCTAAAATAATAATAGGGGTGTTAACAAAAAAGTGTATGCAGTTATAGTTAGCGCTAACAATTGACTTTTTCACATTTTTTTGTTAAGTTTTATTCGCCAACGGCCGTAGCCGTGTTGAAACACCGGATCCCGTGAGATCTCCGAAGTTAAGCAACATTGGGCGTGGTCAGGAGTTGGATGGGTTCCACGCGCTGTTGGTGGGGGGTAAGGGAATGGAGGAGCGGAAAGGAACTGGCCACCCTACCGCACGTAAACTCCGGCTCAGGAACACCTCTGCGGAGGTTCGGACCTGCCTTCGGGCAGAGTACAAAAATATATAATATAAAGTTTTATTCTTAGATCTCCTGTGTCATTTGCATCGAATTTTACACTCGCAGTGCTGCACACATATTCTATCAGTCTTAATCGCTTAGCCTCTCTTTCATTAAAGATTCAGGCCGTATGCTACTTAGGCGGCAGTATTCCTTTGTACGCTACTGGCACTGTGATTCAACTGTCAAAACTAATTCTTCCTTCCTTAGGAAGCCGTTCGTCGCTAATGGAACTCGTCGCTGAGGACACTGCACCGTTATTCTTGGCTTTCTAGACTTGATCAGATGGCTCCTCACCTGTAATCACGTAAGTTGAGTCGACCTCGAACGAGCTCTCAGATCCTGACCTGGCTGGGAATCGAACCCGGAGCCTACACCAAAAGACCGACAAAAATACCACTAATCGGGTATCGTTAAGTGTCTTCTTCGCCACCAGTTCCTCATATGACGAAGACCTTGAACTGTTTCAGCTCTCCCCTTTAGTTGTTTCGCAGAGAGTTAACTTTCTTCATTGGGCTGGATCTCGTATTGCGAAGGGTTCCACTTATTTGATTTTAAGAATGAACATGTGTAACAACGGCATCTTACTTAACCTGTGACTGTAGTCCATTGACTTTACCTTCGATTACCATGACAATAGGGGCCGATGACCTTAGGATGTTAGGCCCCTTTACAGAACAGCCGTAATCGTCATCATCATCATCACCATGACAGTGCTTGAGAAGTTCACTGAACTCCGTAGTAAATTGTTTCGAATAGCTACATAAACAGTATTGCTAATAATTTTTACCGACACAAAGGGCCATCAAAGATAAAATCATTTGTGTCTATGCTGTCAAAATATTCGATGGCTGCTTTACGCGGTAGATAATATTTTAGGTAATATACAGTAAGTCATACCGTCTAAGAAAAGTATTTCGCGCATGTGGAGCAAGCAAAAGACTTCACACGTTATTGTGTGCCTTACTGTTACTGGCCCTATTACATTTAGCATATAGTAACCATTACTATGCTCAGCGTGTATTTTTTGTCACGTCAGAAAGGGCATCTGGGCTTGAAAATCCTGGTCAGGGTGCCTGTAGTAACCCTAGAAATACCTTAGATAAGCTGAAGGTGAGTAAATGAAACATGATAATCGTATTGTGTTTACAACCTGGTCAGTGTGTTGCTACTGTGTGCTTTGCTCTACCTTCGTTTAAAGTTCTCGTGCTCGGAATGGCAAGCGTACTAAACACATTTGTTTGCACTGTTGTTTTGTTCGTGCCCTTTTATTGAGACGTGATCGCGTATTCATCCCGTAAGTAATAGGAGGTTACTCTACACGAGTTTAAGGATTGATTGTCCGCCACTAAAGGCCCAGGACCAAAACATAGTTTCCGAATTCGTATTAAACCTTACCACTGCGTTGCTGTGTCTTACGCAAATGATGAGGCTTGGCTGGCGATTACAAAGTTCCGTACTGGATCCAGTGTGTTTTCTTGTGCCAGTCACCCTTTTTCAGTCAGTATTTTCAGTATTTTACAACAGGAGTAGCAATCAGTCAATCGAATTAGTCGCCCAGGTGGCAGATTCCCTATCTTTATATGTTTTCTTAAATAATTGCGAATTGTTTGGAAATTTCTTGAAAATCTCCCTTGGTAAATTATTCCAGTCTCTAACTCCTCTTCCTATAAATGAATATTTTCCCCACTTTGTCCTCTTGAATTCAATATTTATCTTCATATTGTGATTTCCTACCATTAAAAAGACCACTCAGTCTTATTCGTCTATTAATGTCATTCCACGCCATCTCTCCACTGACAGCTCGGTACATACCACTTAGTCGAGTAGCTCGTCTCCTTTCTTATATGTCTTCCCAGCCCTGCAAAATTTTCGAACAAATCGTGCTGCTTTTCTTTGTTGTTTTTTTTTTTCAGTTCTGGATTCAATTAATCCTGGTGAGGGTCCCATACACTGGAACCATCCACCGCAATCTGGAGGCACGGTTTCGAGTAAATATTATACTTTTGGACATTATAGCACTATAAAAATTAAAAATTAAGTTTCCAGTAGGGAACCATAAATTAACTTTACAGGTTTCACAGATGAAAGAAAAATGCTAAAACCTTGAAGATTAGTATAGGTCTACAAATGCTGCTTCAGAATTTTGAGATTAGTTCATTTTAATTCATTATAATTGACTTGGGTCCGATGACCTCGAAGGTATGTCCTTTTAATCCTCTGTGTGGATTTTCTATGTGATTCTATTTTACCTTTCTCATTCTCTCGCACCAACATCAGTTCGTCAACATTATAATAATCGCATACGGCTCATTTCTTATCAGTACTTTTAGCTTTTAGTATATCAGTAACAAAATTACTCGTTGTCTTGTATATTCGTTCACGTAATACAGTTGGTTGTATTTTTCTGGAGATGCAGTCTCGCGCCAAAAAACTTCACATGAGATCTTCGTATGTGAACCCACCTGTTGGGAAATACTCGAGCGCCTCTGCTTTCGCTCCGCGCCGGCCTTGGTCGGAGCAAGGTCGTGATGATAGGACTGGTTGGCTGGTCTGCTTCCCGCTTGGAGTGAGGAGGCTGAGGACTCGAACCGAGGCGTCGTTTGGCAGTTGGACCACGCCCCCTTGTCTAGGGAGAGCACGTGGTTGATCGCGTGGCACACCGCACCATACCATGCTCCGCGCACGGTAGTTGATCAGTCTTAAAGCCTGGCAGCTCGACGGTAGTTCATTCCTAGCGTGGTTGGCTACAGGTCTGTTTCTCGCGAGATCGAGTGCTGCTTTCGCTTGCTGCTGCTCTCGATACGCCGCCCGTTGTGGTGCTATGTTGGCTACAGGGTACATTGTTGTAGGAATAGAACTATGGGTATTTACTTTCATTACCTCCATCTCTTAAAGATTCTTAACCTCACACCTTCTGAAATACGTGGATTTTTAAAGAGTGGCAGCGAAGAAACTGTTTTGACGTTATGCAACATGTGTAGTATTGGCAGTATTGTGCACAGAGCAAGGATTGCTTGTAATGCCCCCGAAGACTACAGCGTCTGCAAAGAAACCAATATCAGTACAGCACATTCTACTGCTCAGTGTACTGCCTGATGTACTGCCGTCAGTATCAAGCAGGAAAATAGTATGTGCTGTAACGCATTTAACGCACGTTTCGGATATTGCTTTCCGTATTGACACATTGAACCCTGTTTTAGTGGGGTATTTTTTTGTTACATTTTATTTCGTCTAGTAGATATGCCGGCCTTCAGTAATGAATAAAAGCTAGACAGCATTTTAATTTACGGCGAATATCACAGAAAGGTAATCGCACATTGTACGCTGAACGCTACTCAGATAGTGTCTTTCATCTCTGCCATTGTGAACATCTGAACAAGTATCGTAGAAGTAGTCTACGTTTTTCAGAAGATACGAGGTTTAGAAAAGCGAAACCAAGTGTGTCATCAATAATGTAACTGTAGTTTTCAGTTCGCTGCACAAAACAAACATATTCTATTTTAAAACGTGTAACTTTGTGTTATAGTGTAAGGCAATTCCGAACCTCCGCAGAGGTGTGCCAGAGCCGGAGTTTACGGTAGGGTGTCCAGTTCCTTTCCGCTCGTGTTATAGTGATATTTGTTTAATTTAATGGATTGTGCACACCTTCCCATTGTGTGAGCTTCTGATTTGTTCTGGGTGATTTCCGACAAAAGAGTTCCATTACAAAAATGTTGCAAAGTTTGGGCTGGGAAGACTTGGGAGAAAGAAGACGAGCTGCTCGACTGAGTGGTATGTTCCGAGCTGTAAGTGGAGAGATGGCGTGGAATGACATTAGTAGACGAATAAGTTTGAGTGGCGTCTTTAAAAGTAGGAAAGATCACAATATGAAAATAAAGTTGGAATTCAAGAGGACAGATTGGGGCAAATATTCATTTATAGGAAGAGGAGTTAGGGATTGGAATAACCAAGGGAGATGTTCAATAAATTTCCAATTTCTTTGAATCATTTAAGAAAAGGCTAGGAAAACAACAGGTAAGGAATCTACCACCTGGGCGACTTCCCTAAATGCACATCAGTATTGATTGATTGATTGATTGATTGATTGATTGATTGATTGATTGGTACATTTCCGGGCAACTAGATTTTTGTCATTTTGTTTCATTTCAAAAATATTTGAGGTCGCAGAGTTCGGTGGGACACTTACGTCTCGTAAGAAAGCAAATGATATATCGTACTAGAACTTCCCGAACTCTGTAAGTTGTAATAGCTGATGGTCCTCTTATAGTGGTACCGTAATGAACCCAAGATCGCAGGTTTGATCCTGACCAGAGTCGGTGTATTTTTACTGACAGGCAAATCCACTTCACGCCATGTTCTAGTTAACATGTAAGGAGAGCTTATTAGGTGCTCATTCGACAAAATCTCCCGTGCTATTGTAATTCGCCTTTATAGATTTCTAGCTACTGCTTGTAGGAATGCGGTAGCAGAATACTGTATGTTAGGGACCGAGCTGCATAGCTGTGAGCTTGCATTCGGGAGATTGTGGCTTCGAACTCCACTATTGACAGCCCTGAAAATGGTTTTCTGTGATTTCCCATTTTCATACCAGTCAAATGCTAGGCTGAATCTTAATTAAGACCACGGTCACTTCCTTCCCAGTCATAGCCTTTTCCTATTCTGTCGTCGCCGGAAACGCAATTTGGGTTAGTGCGACGTTGAAAAATTTGTTGGATAGAACAGATCACAGAAAATGGCAACATAATTTGTCCAGGTAGAATCTCCTCAAAGGACTTGCATTTCGGTAGTTGAGACCGTTATCATCATCATCATCATCATCATCACCACCACCATCACACAGACTCGACTGCGGTATTGCAAACTCTGTGAAGTGGTGACGTTTAGACAGCTTGATGCGTTGCCATCTTGAAGCGAAAACAAAACTCTACTGTTCAGTTTCTAAGGCAGAGTATTTAATTGTCTGCAGGACACGAGTGCTCCGCTAGAAGTCTTGAGTTGCCAGTATATTCGTCCACTTCAATAATTGACTACCTCGGACGAGATCGAATTTCCTGTCTTCGAATCATGAGCCATACTTATTCTGATCTACTGAAGTAGTGCTCCTCTTCAACCTGCTCTTCGTCTTGTTTTCTTAAACACCTTATTCTACTGAGGTTATGTTCTTCATTTTGAGTGTTTTCGGGATAATGATCATTTCCTTCCTTCGAATTCGAAAGTAGCGTATCTGGTAAAAGGGGTAATTAATGCATGTTAGAAGTCTAGACAATCCTTCGGGAATTAGATGATAATAATATACTTGAGGTATTCTAATAGAAAAAAAAACAAACAACGGAATTGATCAAGCAAACTCTTAACAGGCACATCAGCAAAAGTTAATTTTTTAGGAGAAATTTCAGAGCCATTCGAAATTACAACAGGGGTCAGACAAGGCGATGGATTATCACCACTACTAGTCAGTCTAGTTGTGGAAAAAGTGGTTTCCTGAATGGTAAATTAAACTAAAGGGATCGATATCGATAGACTTCTCAAAAACAAAATTCACGTTGATTATCTCACCTTTGCAGATGACTTGGCAATCCTCTCCAACAACAAACAAGAAGCACTCTAGTCCCTAGAAAAACTTTATCAAATAGCGGCAAGACGGGTCTGCATATTTCATATGCAAAGACAAAGTATATGGAAGGTACAAAATCAGGATTTAACAACCATCCTCTAATCACTAGATATGGAAAAATTTCACATGTAGATAAATTCAAATACCCAGGTGAAATTATACAACCAGACGGGATAAATTAGCAAACAAAGAAAGAATTACAAAATCACAAAAAGCATACAAAATTGTCTGGAGCAATCTCCAAAGAGTGTGTTAGTTTCCTTATCTTGGTTCAATAATCGAGGATACAAGTAGCCGCGAAAAAGAAATCAAACGTCGCATCATTCTAGGACGTACAGCTATGGCAAAATTAAAGATGATCTGGCAAGATAGAGCAATATCTATGAATACGAAGAAGAGATTAGTCCATTCGCTTGTGTTCTCGATCTTCCTGCATGGATGCGAAACTTGGACCATAAAAGCTAAAGACAGGAACCGAATCAGTGCCTTTGAAATGTGGTATTGGAGAAGGATGTTGCGAATACCGTGGACAGCCAGGCGAACAAATGATTCCGTCATCCGGGAAATTGGAATACAAGAAAGTGTATGCCAAGATGTGTACCAGAGAATCCTGCAATTCGTTGGTCACATTATGAGAAGAGAGGATGACAACCTGGAAAAATTAATTGTCCAAGGAAAAGTTTTTGGCACAAGGACGGGTCGCAAAAGGATGGATTGATCAAGTAAGAGAGATCATGGACTTACCATGGAGATTTACTGTCCGGAAAACGCAAGTACGTACAGAATGGTATCAGCTTATAAAAGAAACAATACCGAGCTCGATAGCTGCAGTCGCTTAAGTGCGGCCAGTATCCAGTATTCGGGAGATAGTAGGTTCGAAACCCACCGTCGGCAGCCCTGACAATGGTTTTCCGTGGTTTCCCCATTTTCACACCAGGCAAATGCTGGGACTGTACCTTAATTAAGGCCACGGCCGCTTCCTTCCCACTCCTAGCCCTTTCCTATCCCATCGTCGCCATAAGACCTATCTGTGTCGGTGCGACGTAAAGCAACTAGCAAAAAAAGAAAAAGAAAAAAAGAAACAACAAAGTCCTTGGGGTCACGATACTCAGTCATGAGTAGAACGACTGGAGAATTTAAGTACGTGAACTATGTTCGCGCATTCACGTACATGTATGATAGATTCTTTTCTTCTCTACGAATGTTTATGATTTGCTCAGTAAAGAAAATGAGGACAAAGGAGCGCACATATCATTTTATTAAACAATATTCTTTTTCATCGTCGGTTCTAACTTCCAACTGCTAATCGTATTCATAGATATTGCTCTATCTTGCCAGATCTTCTTTAATTTTGCCATAGCTGTACGTCCTAGAATGATCCGACGTTTGATTTTTTTTCGCAGCTACTTGTATCCTCGATTATTGAACCAATATAAGGAAACTAACAGACTCTTTGGAGATTGTTCATGCAGAATCTCTGCACCTTTGTTGACAATCATTAGTTTTGTCTTGCTCCAATTAATTTCCATGCCAAGATTGTGACTTTCCTGTTGTACACGATCCATTATCTCGAGAAGCTCATGTACACTGCTGGCTGCAAGTGTGGTGTCGTCTGCAAAACGGAGGTTATTAATTCTCTTCCCACCAATCGAAAATCCTCCTTCCCAACTGTCGCGGGCATGCCTCATGATATATTCACCATAGATGTTAAACAATTCAGGTGATAGATGCATCCTTGTCTCACACCTTTGGAGACTTTGAAACTTGATGATAGATCACCATCAACTCTGACTTTGGCCAAGTTGTTATCGTATACGCCTTTTATAAGTGAAATGAAATGAGATGAAATGAAATTCCCATTTCCTCTAGAACACACCGCAACTTCGGCCACAAAACACAATCAAAGGCCTTTTGGTAGTCAATGAAGCACAGAAACAAAGGAATGTTGAATTCATGTGCCTTTTCAAACACTTCTAACATATTATTCGTCCGGCTGTTAAGCTGAATGGTCAGCAAAATCCAGAGAGCCTCGGGTTCGATTCTCGGCTGGGCCTCGGATTTTAACCACGTCTTGTTAATTTCTATACTTCGAGTATTGGTTGTTTGTTTTAATCAAGATCATTACACCTTGTCCTGTTTAACCGTAGTAAATAAGTTAAAGTGAGTTACTTCAAATTGTCAAAAATACAAATTGAGGCTGACTGTGCGGTCGAGTATGACAGACGACCAAATTTCATTTATATATACATATTAATGATGTTTGGGTGCTTGCTTACAATTTCGGCCCTCTTCCTTCACGAAGGACTCGATTAACTGCCAAAAGGTTAACATAAAAGCCAAGCTTTAGTTGGAGGTAATCTATAATTCCATTCTATACAAGTTTTTCCTACTTTTCCAAATGGTCATGAAAATTGTTTTTTCTTTCAGGTAAATAGCCGAAATGAATGGGAGACACTTGTGGACCATTTCCGGCTTACGAAGCATTGCGTCAACAGCGGCGTTGCTCTTAAACAGATCTACTTGAGGTACGTAGATAAACACATTTTATTGAAGAACTTGTGGCTTTTGAGTTAGATTCATGATGACTAATTGTGCACTCATCTCAGTTCTTCTTAGTTCAGCAGCTGCTTACTTAAGACGAATTCTGGTGATGGCCGACGACAGAAACTTTTCAGTTTATTAATTTTCTCCCCAGTCCGTATTTATGTTGTCCTAGTTTTCTTTTTAGCATATTTCTGGCGAATTGTTCGATTTTTCCTTCAGTTTTAAGGCAAGTGTTTCCTTTCCTGTTAAGGCATGAAGTGTTTGCCAGTTTAGATATTGTAGTTTAGTATCATCTTTGCTTGGTCATGGCAGTTTCCAGTAATTTCAATGGTTGAAGGATTATCCTTACGTATAGCTTGTAAGAGTGAAAAGTCCGAGTTGATTTGTGGATATTAATTGGGTGAAATAATGTGACAGAGCTCTGTAGAAATAGGTCTTGCCAATGTATGTCTGAATGTCAGTTTTGCATCTCTCTTGATCAGAACGCCTTGTGTAGTTCCGTTTGTCAGGCTTCACCTAGTGCTCGATTCCGGAATTATCAGTACCGTTCTTAAGTGTGTAATACTCGTATTTGTATGTTTACTGGCAAGGTTAAGGTTAGACAGACTCCAGTACTCAGACCGTAACATTAAACAAAACATGGCGGCCAAATCAGTCGTGCTGCTGGTATTGGCTAACACGCAAATATCACACACATTTTAAACCAATGGCGGTAATTTCACATAAATGCAACATCATAAGGAGAATCATTGCTGCGCGCATGAAAACGCTTCGCGAACAACTACCCATCACCTATAATCAACTAGAATCACACATATTCTTCTAGAATAGATGGACGGCTCCACAGTAAAGGGGAACAAGCTTGTATCACACTGCGTAACAAGCTTGTATCACATTGCATATTTAGACATTTTGTTTAGTCAAATACCAACGTTTTCTCTTAGGTTTCACTGAACTGAATTTAATTTAATTTATTTTCATTCACATTATTCACAGTGACAATATATTATTTCGGTTGATTCATCAGCCGTTTCTGTCGAACCACTGCCGAAGTCGCTGGCTGCCACACCCTCAATGTTGATTTCCTTATCGCTTTTATCACTGCTTCCCACACCAATATCTGTCACAAATACTTTCGAGTTCCTGATCCAGTTGTCACATTGACACTAGGGATTTCTTTATGTTCCTCATAAAACCCCTAGGAAGCTCGACGTACAACACTTTTATCCATATTGTCTAGTTTTGTGTTTGTCGGTTATCGTTTGTTTGGATTTAGGACTTGATTCCCATCCTAATACAGTATTTCACACTGCTTAGCGGAGCTGCTCACTGTCCTCTCACTTGTATCTACAGCTGCAGCAGCCGTTTTTACAGCTTTGGAGACCTTTCTTCTCACATAAGTTTAAAATATTTTACCGGGCGAGCTGGCCGTGCGGTTAGGGGCACGCAGCTGTGAGCTTGCATCCGGAAGATAGTGGGTTCGAACCCCACTGTCGGCAGCCCTGAAGATGGTTTTCCGTGGTCTCCCATTTCACACCAGGCAAGTGCTGGGGTTGTACCTTAATTAAGGCTACGGCCGCTTCCTTCCCACTCCTAGGCCTTTCCAATCCCATCGACTTCATAAGACCTATCTGTGTCGGCGCGACGTAAAACAAATTGTTAAAAAATAATGTATCGAGCGAGTTGCCGTCCGGTTAGGGACAGACAGCTGTGAGCTTGCATTCGGTAGATAGTGGATTCGAACCCCACTGTCGGCAGCCCTGAAGGTGGATTTCCGTTTTCAATTTTTAATGCATACTTTCTACAGTTTTAGTGCAAAATTGCATGCAGACTTCAATAGTTTTTAATGCATAAAGATCCGGTCCCTACTCATCATACTCGCAGTATACAGAACAGGTTTGTTTGCATTTTAATATGTCAAAGTACGAGGGCTGTTCGATATATAATGCAACACATTTTCTCGGCCTTTCGGTTTTTAAAAATTGGAATTTTGTTTGGGACATCTTTGAATATTCCCGTTTCGTCTCGTAGAGTTTCATTAATTTCCGACTATAACTAGCCTTGAAATTGGCATCTGTAACGGAGGTGCGTATCAGACAGAGAACAGATATTGAGTTTCTTTTGGCGGAAAACCAGGGCATCACAGGTGTTTACAGGCGCTAGTAGAATGTCTACGGAGACCTGGCAGTGGACAAAAGCGCAGTGAGCTTTCTCCACAACAACGCTAGACCTTGCACAAGTCTGCGCACCCGACAGGAGCTCACAAAATTTCAGTGGACAGCTCTTCCTCCTCCACTCTACAGCCCCGATCTCGCGCCGTCTGATTTCCATCTGATTGGCCCAATGAAGGATTCACTCCGCGGGAAGCACTACGTGGATGATGGGGAAGTTAATCGATGCAGCACGACGTTGACATCACCAGTCGAATAGTACCATGCAGGCATACAGTCCTTGACATTCCGGTGGCGTAAGGCTGTAGCATTGAACGGAAATGCTGTTGAAAAATTGGGTATTGTAGCAAGAGGATTGGGGACTAAATGGTTATGTGAATCCTCAATAAAACCAACCTGCTTTTAGAAGAAAAACAAGTGTTGCATTGTATATTGAATTTGCTACGTATAATAATGTTCCGTCACTTAAAGCTATTGACACATTCTGTAATATTATAGCCTATCCAGAGCAAGTGAACGTTCTAGATCAGGGATGGCGAACCTTTTCCAGCTAGTGTGCCATTTAAAGTCTGTTTTATTATCCTCAAATGTTTACTGTGCCACTTGTTATTTTCTTGTAAGGAATGGCTATAACCCCCCACCCCCCACCTCCCGTACGACTTCCTTTCTTAATTCCCAATTACGTTTCATAATATGTTAGTTATTCTTTTAGTAATTTATTTACTTATTTAATATATATCTTGTAAATACATTTGACCGCATGTTTGGTGGTTGTATTTTGCAAAACATCAAAAATACATTTTTAAATATTTCGAGAACACCTAACATTACTTGTAAAAATATATAATAAGCTCCCATTGTAACACACCTCATCATTAAATATTATTAGATATAACAATTAAAATACTAATATTGCTAATGAACTTCGAGTGAAATATCGTTCTCACATTTAGTACCCATGTCATTTATATTAGGTTCATAACTTCTTGTCTTCAATAACCACAAGAAGCACATAGGTCTGAATCAAGACGAATTCTAACTGTTGACTTCACAACGTTCGTTGTAGGGTGTTTAACGTTTTCTTTAAGAAATTGCACAAACTCATTATGAATACCCACCATACTTGAGGCTATTCTGCAAGTCAAAGCCCATTTTTAATACAAGTTCTTGCTTCACATCCTTCATTATATCCTTACCTATTGTCGTATTTTGTAAACTCAACTATTTTACTAATTCCTCCCTGCCCTTATCACATTTTCATAAGGAAATCAGACAAAACAGCAGTCCTTACTTGTAAGGTCACATACGTATTTTCATCAAGACATACTGAATACATCTGGGAGTTATCCAAATCAGCTTTCAAATGCTCCGATACATTTTCACTCATTCTTATTATTCTACCCTTGACAGTTTTTCGGCTGGCTGGCATTTCTTTAATTCTGTTAATTATTTGCTGTTTGTTAGGAAAGTCTTCAATTAATGTATCGGACGTCGATAAGAAAGTCTCTTTCAAGACTTCCCATGCTCTAATATGCAGTGAGACAGATGGAAACATACGCACTGATATTGTTCCTTGGCCTGAAAGATGATACAAAAAAAAATAGTTTGCTTTGTGTATTCTTCGATTTTCTGTGAAGCGAGCTCTCTTCTTTCTTCACTTGACATGGAACGAACATTTAAATGATTCGTCCGGAAATGGTGCTTTTGGCCTACATTAAATGTGCGGGACACGGCGGTTTTCAGTCACAGGCAACACAAAGAGTTATTGCTTATTTCTATCACTCTGAATTCCGTTGTCCACTGTTCTTGAAGAATCCGGTTACTACTTTAGTTTCTGTTTTTTCGGCACCGAAAACATGTTTGTGAGGTCCGTATACAAACGACATTCAATAAACAGTAACACACAACGAATAATTCCGCGCTACTGGCTACACACACAAGTCAAACTTCACTCACCGACTGACTGACGGCCAGGTTTTCGATATTTATTTCTTACACGTGAAACACTATGACTACACGAACCATGTGATATTGTATAGTCTGTACCACAAGACGTATATAAAAACTTTAATATGTTCATGTGGCGTGCCACCGAAATCCTGTTCGCGTGTCACCTAGTGACACGCGTGGCATAGGTTCGCCATCCCTGTTCTAGATCAAACATAACTTCGGGCGGTAACTATCGACATAACCTTGTATTGCTTCTGGATTATCTTCGACTGTGGTGTGTTCAAAATGCCATGTGCATGTAGTCCAGTAGACATCAGTTCATTTGGGGGAATGACTGTCGCTATCACAATATGTCAATCTTAGGATGACAAACATGGGTGCAAGGTCAGCTGTCGGTTACAGTGTTGACATACTAAAGTCTCTAAGTGATACGCGATCGCCGATATATTCCAAACATGGACCTCGCTCTGAGCTGACGGACTGAAATGAGCCGGGTATCATTGTTCACATTATTCAATGTTAGTCAAGATAGGCCCGAATAAACCAGTTATAAGATGGGTTACTTATGTTTGTCTTGGTTCTGAGATTGAGCGTTTCATTTCAGAGCATGAATTGCATTGGATGTCTTTAATCCATAATATAAACTAACACGAAAGGGTGTAAATTGCACTGTGTATTGTTTTCACGCATTTTCTGAAAACTTTTGTCAAGACTCTGCTGCTCATAAGTCAGAGTTGCCATTCAAAACGAAACAACACAACACAAAACAAGCAGCGACTTCGCTAGATACTAGTGAACGTTGAAGTGCTGTTAGAAATGATTTGGTTCATAACCATGATAAAGAATGTCCGTAAGGTAAAGTAAAGTAAACTCGTGTCCTCATCCCGAGGTGGTGCAGCTCTTTTCAGGCACACCCCCAATGGAGGTGAGCTGCATGTACCATTTCAACCACATACCAGCCCTCCCGCCATTCTTAAATTTCTGGCAGTACCGGGAATCGAACCCAGGCCCCCGAGGACGGCAGCTTAATAACACTAACCGTTACGCTACGGGAGCGGACGTCCGTAAGGTGAAATGCCATGTAATTGTGCTATGCGAAACTACACTGAGCGGCACGAAAAACGCAACACTCAATAAATGATGTGTAATTATCTATTTAATCGAAGTGAAGCACTTGAACCATTCTTTTTAGACGGAGTATGCTATTGGCGTTGCTTTGCGAGTAAACAATGAATTGTTGATTGTTTATTGCAGTAGCCTCAATTGTTTTTTCCCGCGCAACCTGGAAAACACATCGCTGGATGTGAGCCAATAATGTTTTCCCGCTCTTGTAGCGCTTATTGTTGTACCTTTAATTGTTCCTCTTTCAATCACACATGTTTGTAGGATCTTTCTGTGATTATCTTAATCAGCTTTCTGTAGTAAACATGCCGTTAAACCCTGAACAAGCTGCGAAAGCTGTTGCCTTGGTGGAAGATGGTCGCAGCATGCATTACGTTGCAGAAGTGTTGAGTACTTCACCTTCTACAATTTCCAGAACCGTACGAAGGTACAGGGAAACTGGAGGCTTTGTAAAGAGACCAGGATCAGGCCCGAGAAGAGCAACATCGGAGAAAGATGACCGCTTCTTAAAACACCGCAACCGTCACACCACCACTATTGAAGCACGAAATTGACTTCACCAAGTTCAAGGAGACAATGTTAGTGAGAGAACCGTTCGAAGAAGAATGGAAGAAGCCAATTTTCAGTCCAGAAGACCTGCTACAGGATCGGAACTCACCAGAGGGCATCGCACAGCTCGACTGCGTTTTGCAAGGGAACACCTTGGCTGGACAGTACAACAATGGGATTAAGTGTTGTTCACCGACGAGTCGCGATTTTGCCTCCGATCACCTGACGGAAGAGAGAGGGTCTGGAGAAGGCCAGGGGAAAGGTATTCCCCTAGCACATTCTCATCCAGGACGCTTTTTCACGGTGGTTCTGTGATGGTGTGGGCAGGAATCAATACAGCTGCAAGGACGGATTTAGTCTTCGTGGCGAATGGGAGCCTTACCGCACATCGGTATGTGGAGGAAATCCTTCTGGAGCATGTTGTGCCTTTCGCTCCGTTTATTGGTGATGGTTTTACACTGATGCACGACAATGCACGCCCACATGTTGCGAGAATTGTGCAACAGTTCTTGGATGAAACAGAGATTCATGCTATGGTTTGGCCTGCTCGAAACCCCGATTTGAATCCCATTGAGCATGTTTGGGACCAGCTGGGGAGAAGAGCCCGTCAGCGCTATCCAGAGACCCTACAGGACCTACGGAACGCCCTCCTGAAAGAATGGGAGATGATTTCTCAACAGAACATTATCGCATTAATCACGAGCATGTCTGAAAGGTTGAATGCCGTCATTGCTGCAAGAGGTGGCAATACACGCTTTTGAAGATGCGAACAGAGGTCCCCGGGATAATCTTCGAGGTCTGTGAAGTGAAAGTGTGTAACATTAAAACAGAGTGCATTACCTTTATGAGCTTACTCAAAATGTCCTTCGCTTAATTTGTTCAATTTGTTTCTAATCGTCTTTTCTTTTCATTGTTAGACCGTTAGATGGGACCGTACCACAATATTCCAACATAAGATTGGTGGATTAGTGTCATAAAAGTGTCATAAATTTAGAATAGTGGTTCGATTCGTACTGAAAGAACTGCCAACTTATAATTTATTTTATTAATCTGCCTGAAATTATAGGTAACCACAAAGATCTATAATACTACAATAATTGTTTAGATTAGTCTACAGAGGTTATGAAAAAAAGGAAGTGAAATATACTATGTAAGAGGAAGATTTCTGATTTGCGGCTCATTGATTGCGACATGAGGATGTATGTAGATGTCTCTGGATACCGAGCGATCCCTGCATTTCTGTGAGGGCACAGGCGTAGGTGCCATATTTGTTGATTCCGAATCTGTTGGAGAAGTCGACAACCGTGCAGTTAGGGTCTCGCAGCTATGAGCTTGAATTCGAGAGATAGTGAGTTCGAACCCCGCTGTCGACAGCCCTGAAGATGGTTTTCTGTGGCTTCCCATTTTCACATCAGGCAAGTGCTGGGGCTGTACCTTATGGCCATGGCCGCTTCCCTCCCACTCCTAGCCTTTTCCTATCCCACCTTCCTGTGTCGGTGCGACGTAAGGCAAATTGTAACAAGAAAAGAAAGTCGACAAAGGAAGACGTAAAGGTGTCTGGCTCCTACCATAAGTCCCACAATTTCAAGGTTCTTGAAGCGATAATTATAATCTAACTCGGAAAAAAAAGAGAGAAGTGCAGATAATTCGCGGAGAATTAGATACTCTAAATTTCCAGTTAACGGAAATGAAACTCATAGCACGTTTCTAGCTCTAAATATTTAGATTCACTTGGGAGATAAAATTGTAATACATAAGGACAAAAACGGTGGCGATATCAATTTTTAGCTGTCGCATGAACTTGAACCATTTTGTAACTTGCTCTTTGGTGTATCTTCACGGAACAGTTGTTTGTGCAATGGAAGCAAATAGGCATTCTGTATTCTGATAAGTCTAAAATAAGTACACACGGTTTCTTAATTTTTAGTCAGTGGTGTCACCAACATAAATGACAACTGATATGTGAAATACTCCAGCGGAGCGCCTATAGGATCTGAAAACAGTTGTTTTCTGTCATGTTTTGCTCCTCTACTTTGTCTGGAACGACGCGTCTCTTCGTACAAACTACATTTGGTCCATCGGAGAAATCCACTCTGGTAGATGCAAAGCTAGTGAATGTTTATCTAGGTTCTGCAAAAAAAAAAGCTACAAAACTATTACCTGAAACCATATAAATCAGATCACATTCTGAGACCTTGAGGACGCCTCGTGGATGCGATTTTGCGAGTTTTCCCAAGGTGTATGTTTTGGTCTTGTAGACATCGTCATTGCGCCTACGAAAACCGCTATGTGAAATATTTCAGCCTGGAACTTTGGCCGGTAAGGTTTTGTTATCTAGGGTTCTATATTGTGCGTGTATTTTCAGAGAATCCTCGCTCTGGATGTATGTGCTGTGGGTCAGTATTTCTCCCACAACATTATCACACAGCGGTTTTAGCACGCGCAACGACGATATTTTCCCTCTTCTTGGCGTGTCTAGGTTTCATTTACGCAGCAGAACTCATTCAATTATGATGGGAGCTTGAGACACCAGGTAGTTTTTCTAAAAGTTCTACTCGACGAATCATGCTGTTGTACGTTTGCTCTTTGTTACATTGAGATTGAATTTCTGTTAAGGAACGATTAATAGAAAATGCCATGTTACATAGAAAACAAATGTTATTTTCATTAGTCGTCAATAATAGCCTACTAATGGCACAATTGACTTGTGACATCTCAACGCTAAGACGTAGGACTTAAGACATGGTGTAGCTATCGTCGGCTGCGTGCTGAGTATCGACCATTATGCTGTCTCCGGACATGTAAGCAGATATCATTGCAGATCATATAAAGCAAAACTTTCGAGAGGAAATACTCTTCATTCCTGATTTACACCGGCCGGCAAAAGTGCACTTCATTCTCCTACAAGTAGGTAATCTCTTAGGAGGAAATTCATACTGATTTTCAAACTCACAGTGAACTTAGACAGAAGACTAATTGAGTTGATGTTGACAAAACGAGTTAGATCTTCAAATCAAATAAAAATCACTTTATTTGCAAATTTGGTGTCTACCTCGGTGGCAAAAATACATTGTTATCAAGCTCTAAATTCTAAGGTTAAAAAATAAGAACATTTCCTAAAATACACTACTGTACAATTTATACCAACAGTTGTTCTAGACAGACTGATTTTTTCCTGTAGCTTCCGTGATAGTTTCCTATCTGTAACATAAATATTTGAAAAGAGCGGGTTTTTATGTATAATGTCCGTAGGCGACAGCACTCTCGTATTGGTAGGTTGGTAGTAATGCTCTGTTGCGTAGACCGTTGCTTACGCTATTATACAAGGCTGGGAAATACAAGGTCTCACTGGTCGTGAAACTGGTTCCCGCTCGGGCTATTGAAACGCACCGTTTTGCCGCTAGGTGCGCTCTTCGTAGTCATAAAATTGCGCGGGCGAAGTACTCATCTAAACATTCATCATCGTGTCAAGACGTATTTTTGTACTTTGTGAGCTTTCTTGTGCTAGTGCGGGTGACTAAAATTTATTGACAAAAATTAATGACCGTATTTACGTAATGCGAACATCGGATAATTCTTTAAAAAAACTTGGTGTACTATAGTGTTCTTTACTGTAAATGAAAAACCTCAAAAGGATGTGGTATTTCATTCCACAGATATCCGAAAGACGAGGAACTTAAAACTATATAAATGGTGTTTGGCAGTCTCTCATCAAGTTAATAGACTGGGATCTCTGTGGAAGCCTATTGTGCATTCCACTGTTTCCAGTAGGCATTTTAAAGACTCAGATTAGTGTAAACACAGCACTATAAATCCTACTTTCGAATGACATTCAATCTGTATTTCAAGTTTTCCCGGACACAAACACAATCACATACAGGAAGACCACATAAGAGGAAGGCTACAGAAGTGGGAAGTGAAGCTAAACTTTACAAGAAAATTGAACTTCACGTAGAACTAACCACACCTGCAGCCAGCGAAGAGAAGGACCCTCCGTCTGTAATTATCAGTGAACCGTTATATAAAACCATAGGCACAAAGTGTTCTATTGTACTTAAATTGTACAGCACTAAAGTAGGTTTGAAATTGCAAAGAATTGTTAGAAAATGTAGGAAACAAACAGCGCTTATAGTGAAGCAGACAAATATTATTACCACTTTAAAAGAAAGGATGCATCAACTCAGAAATAAAAAAAAATCAACATGGACTTGAGAGAGTCAACTAAATAAAATTACAGAACCAGCTGTACACGCCAATATTGGCTACACTGAGGAAGCACAATGCAAAGGAACGACCAGAGTTTTCTCTGACTGGATGGCGACTTCATGACAATGTACGGCCTCCCGACGCAAATCAAGTCGTGCAGTTTCTGGCTCGATTCAACATTACTTGTGTACCGCATCCACCTTATAGCCCTGATCTTGCACCCTGTGATTTTTTAATTCCCATCACAAAAGCAAAGCGTAGGGACATTCGATTTGAGAACTCGGAAGCAGTGCTCAAGAAAAGTGGGGCGATTCTCAAGGACCTGACACAGAATGGTCTGCAGCATGTGTTCAAGGGCTGGTAGAGACGCTATAAAAAGTGCATTGAAGTAGGAAGGGACTACTTTGAAAAAGATCATGTAAACATTGAAATGGAGTAATAAACGTCTGTGAAAAAAAATTCTCAGTCTTTGTTGATCAGCCCTCGTATTTACAAAATTCTACTCATAATATCGTCTGTACGTTCATACATAATCAACTCATATACAGTGTGTAGAATCACTTCAAATAGTACTATACAGCTGTAATAAGATTTAAATTTACATTACATTTAACAAAATCCATGTTGCTACCTAACATGCTTATATAGGAATCAAACTATTGATGGAGAGATGGCATTGTCAAGAGAATCAATGCCTCTAGTTATTACATAGGAGCATATGTCCTAATGTTATGAATTTATAATGCATGCTTAAACTAGGCTGATTTAAACCTCAGTAGCTCTGCCATCAGCTGTCTTAGATGACCTAGGCGCACTAAAGAGGCATACCAGAGAAATGAGGAGTGAGGTAGTTTCCCGTCGCTTTCCTCACCGAGCCAGAAGCGCTATTACATATGAGTCCAAACAAAATCGTGGAAGGTAACGGACGATTAGCAGCTTAGATAAATAAGTACAGTAAACTCTCTAAAAGTTACGAAGGTGACAGTGGAGTTGTTTATCTCACTTGTTCTTAACGCCAATTCACAATCATTGACAAGTTTACGCAACGTAAACAACATTGTACATATATTCGCATGATTTAAAGTGATTTGATAGAATCTGAGAATGCTCTTGTAGAATGAAACATGTCATTCTTTCCTGATGAAATAATGAATCTTTTTACAAGTCACAGTGTTTATTAATTTGTATTCACAACGCGTTTCAGAGCTTATATTCACTGGTCAGGTGGTGAAATAGTGACATTCAATTGTTGCTCTATTTCAAAGTGTCAAAGAATATTACACTATTTTATTGAAGAGTAGGGATAAATGCATTATGAATTTATTACATACATTGTATATGTTGGATCAGCTATAGATGTGTATTGTCTCAGAAATATACATTTGTTGTTAAAGCTTAAAATATTAATTTTCAATTTTATCATTCCGTATGTGTTGAAGATCTATTAAGCGATGTCTATAAATTTCTCAGTTTCTAAAATGTTCAATTTTATTCCTTTTGGATGTCTATGTAAAACAGTGAGAGAACTTTTGTATAGCCGAGGTGTCGCCAGGTATTCTTGAAATCTGTCAAATTATCTTCCAGTTTGTCCAATGTAAGAGTTGATGACCTCAGATGTTAGGCCCCTTTAAACAACAAGCAAGCTGTCTAATGTAAACGCATTCACAGTTTTCACAGGTGATGTTATATACACCAGTATGTTTGAATTTATCTGGTGTATTGACTGAGTGTGACAATTCAACATACACTGGTTTGAGGTCATTGAAGACAATATAATGTAAAAGCTTTTGAGGGGACAACTGTTTTTTTCTATGTCGGAATTAATTTTTATCAATTCATTTTCCAGTATTTTTCTATTGAAGGGTTATATGTTCAGAATATTGTTCAGTTTAGGAGCAGGGAAGCTCTCTTTGTAAACTATGAAGCGAGTTGAATCCAACAATTCAACAAACTTAATGCTTAACTTAAAATGAATACAAGATTTATTCCTCCACCTTCTCAATACTTAAAATCATTTAACGTTTATCAAAACATTATAATATGATAGTGTCAGGTACTAGTTTCGGTCCATTTTTGGACCATCATCAGCCTAACCGAAATTACAAGCAAAAGACATAAACTAAATTAATATGGAAGTTTATGTTTATGTCTTTTGCTTGTAATTTCGGCTAGGCTGATGATGGTCCAAAAATGGACCAAAACTAGTACCTGCCACTATCATATTATAATGTTTTGATAAACGTTAAATGATTTTAAGTATTGAGAAGGTGGAGCAATAAATCTTGTATTCATTTTATGTTAAGTCTTAACTCAATACGGAACCCAACCATGAAGTTTATTACTTTAAACTTAATGCTTTCAAAATCGTCGAAGCATATTTCCATTTGCATAATTAAACTGTCAAGGACTTCACTGTTAAAATTTTGAACTTTTAGAATGTCCTGCCATCTACATCCCACTATTTATTTTACGAGATTTTCAACACAAGAGGATACCGTGTTTTGTGATCGCATGTCCTTGAGGATACCAGTGGTTTTCCTAATTTCAGTATTGCATAGAATTACATCAGATGTGTTTTTTGTTGCAGTATAACAAGGAGATGATCTATATAAATAAAACAAATCCATAGAGACAGAGTAAATAAATGAATTGGGCCTTCCTGAGTATGTTAAGCAACCCAACAGCAGAATTGTACGACCCACTGTCCCAACCCTCATCATTCTGTGCAATATCTTCAAAAACCTGTCATCATAGTGTGAAAATATTGTGTGGACTGCTCTGGAATGAAAGTTCCAACGGGTAGTGCATGCTTGTGGAAGTCTGAATAATTTGGATTCCAGAAGATGAGCTCTCTTTGAGGATCTACTAAAATGAATGAAACGCTGTCAGCTTATCAGTGGAAAGCCTGACTGATTTTATTGTTTTGCAGCAATGGAGAAGAACGAGGTTTAATTGGTGGGCAGTGTAGAAATATTTCCCGTCGGCAAACTTGCTTAACGTAATGCTGAACAGCCCCCATGCCTTCCTGCCATTGTGGAGCACACGTCATATGTTTGACATACGATTTTAACAATTAATTCTGATAAGTCCGATGCAGTCTTATCAATCGGAACATCATGAAAGCCTATGAATCTTTCTGTGGGATGTCCGGCTCCATGGCTAAATGGTTAGCGTGCTGGCCTTTGGTCACAGGGGTCCCGGGTTCGATTCCCGACAGGGTCAAATCAAAAGACCTGCATCTGGCGAGCCGAACTTGTCCTCGGGCACTCCCGGCACTAAAAGCCATATGCCATTTCATTTCATTTCTGTGGGATCCTGTTTTGAGCAGAACCGGAATATTACACAGACTTCAGATCTATTTGAGACATTCAAGGTCTTATCCGCCTGAATTCCAATGAAATCACAAGAATTCAACTCTGCTTTCATCGTCTCCTGAATTATGGTAGTTACTGACTCAATTAATTCATTCTGTATTTCGCTTGATTTGCCTTTAAAGTCCAACGTGCCGGGCTGAGTGGCTCACACGGTTGCGGCGCTGGTCTTCTGAACCCAACTTGACAGGTTCGATCCTGGCTTAGTTCTTGAAGGTACTTGAAGGTGCTCAAATACGTCAGCTTCGTGTTGGTAGATTTACTGGCACGTAAAAGAAATCCTGTGGGACTAAATTCCGGCATCTCTGCGTCTCTGAAAACCGTAAAAGTAGTTAATGGGACGTAAAGCAGTTATTATTATTTCAAGTTGCTTTACGTCGCACCGACACAGATAGGTCTTATGGCGACGATGGGGCAGGAATGGGCTCGGAGTGGGAAGGAAGCAGCCGTGGCCTTAATTAAGGCACAGCCCTAGCATTCGCCTGGTGTGAAAATGGGAAACCACGGAAAACCATCTTCAGGGCTGCCGACTGTGGGGTTCGAACCCACTATCTCCCGAATACTGAATACTGGCCACACTTACGCGACTGCAGCTATCGAGCTCGGTGTATTATTATTATTATTATTATTATTATTATTATTATTATTATTATTAAAAGCCCGGCGTGGACTGCAGATGATATCGAATGTACTGTTCCTGTTTTGAAAGATCATCTAGCAACTTCAGGTATTTGCTCCTGTTGATCGAGTCTTCCCCTTCAAAATGACCTCGAAATCCAAGCTCCTGTTTCCCAAAAAAGCACTAAGGTTTCTCAACAAGCCGATTTTTTTTCACGACTTCGTTATGTTTAACGGCTTGAATTCTTGCACCTTCAGATAAAGAACTTTATATCTCCCAGCGCCCCAGTAAACGGAATTTCTCTTCATTCTGAACATTTTTATTTCAATTTTGATGCTTCTCCGCATTTCTAAGAAGTTTTTTATAACAATTATCCCATTTAAAGCCCATCCCTTTCTACCACCAAACAAAGCAAACGTAGGCCCTTCAACAAAACCACGAATATCGTGTAAACCAAGAAAATTGAAATTTTCTAGCTACTTGATCGTCAAAATATTTAATATCTAAATTAGACATACATCCTTCGTTTTTGGCTTCACACTTCTCTTCGTAAATCCAAACAGGGAACGGATTATATTTTAAAGAGTTCAAAAGACTTGTGAAGTTCCCGCAGGGGCCTGCTTCACTCATTATTTAAACGCGAGTTTCAACAGGTGATGCCAGTCTTGTTTTACACAACAGAAACTCAGAAATTTGGTTTTTTCCATGTCTGAATTGTCACTAATATTGCCAATAATGCACTGATTGCCTACTAACTCGAAAGAATACCATGCGCACTTACGCAATTAACAATATGTACTTTGTCGCCTTCGCGCTAGGAATTTCTACACGGGTATAGTGCGCATTGGTATCACCCAAATATCACTATAAAATTTGTCACAAATGGAACATAATAATTGCTTTTACACATATCAAGTGAAAAATCCCGGGCAAATTAAGAAATATTTGATTTTTGGAGAATATTATGTATACGTAATTTACCACTTTACAAGTACATTTGGTGTTGCGCTCACAGTGACACACGTATGTCTTGTCTTACACTTTCAACCATTTCCTGTGTGATATCTGTGTTCACTGAAGTTCTTTGCTTTCGTTTCATTGCTTCACTTGTCAAACATCATCATTTCATGAATTGTATCGCGATATGCAATATTTAATAGGCGACAAAATGGTATGGCCAATGTACATAAGAAAAATTCAGTGGACTAGTGATTTATTGGTCCAGGGATCGAGCTACTTTCGTTCGAACAGCAATAAAAATATTTATTGGTCCAGGGATCATGCTATTTTTCTGTTGACCTCCATTTTGCTGTTTGAACTGGCCGCTCTAGTCATATGGACAAAGATAATGAGAATCTACAGACATAGCACTCCCATTCCAGGGTGCTAGCCCTGGACCTGGAGAAAGTAACAAAAGACGGCACCAGCAGCGCAGTACGGGTACGTCATAAACCAGTCCTGTCTACAAGCCTTAAGTATGTTTCCATATTTCTCAAATAACGACGGTATTTCTTAATTTGCCAGGGATTTTTCACTTGATATGTGTAAAAGCAATTATTATGTTCCATTTGTGACAAATTTTACAGTGATATTTGGGTGATACCAATGCGCATCGTACCCTTTCTACACATTCGAATTAGCAGAAGAGGCATGCCTCATCGGGCCCCAGACTTTGCGGAGTGAGGGGCGCGGGCGGGTACCTAACCTTCCTCCACGACCCCGCTCCCAATCAGCAAGCTGGCGAAACGCAAACAAAACAAAAATCCTGGGTGAGTCAAGTTATTTTCTGCCTCCCTGTTAGAACAAGCAGTCCGTTGTTACCATTTAGTGGGCGATCAGCGAATCACATAGCCTGCTGGTGGCAACCATGTAGTGCATATTAAATAGAGATTATTGTAGTTTTAACACAATAGCAACAGCAGATAATTTTTTTTACGATATTTATATAATTTAATCGTATATCTTAGGGTAGGTATTGCCTCAAATGACTCCAAGTAGTTTCGTCACTGGTGCTAAGCATGTTACATAAATTGAGGAAAAATACCTTTCAGTGTTTGTCCTGATTTTACCATGTAATTACCTGCGTCTGCAACAAGTAAAAGTAGCCGGTCATATTTAATACCAGAAGGCTATAATGATTTCCAGGAGTCGATCACACAATGGGTCACGGTTACATTGATAATGGCCGGTAATTTACACACAATGTGAAGATAAGGTATGGTCTTTTGTTCCTTATTTAAATCACCGGCAATTGCATTAGCAATAAAACGGCCCTCAGAATCAGTGCTTTCATCAACAGACAACCACACACACGGATCCGTTTTTTGATCTTGTAAATATATAAATGTCGTATGCAATGCATTTTCTTCGGGCATGTGTTGTTCAACGTATTTGGCTAGAAAATCTATTAATTTAAATTATTAATTTTCCACAATGGAGTATCAGCAGCTAAAAATGTTTCGCACAGTCCGGAAGAAAATTTATTTGCCCTGTTTCTGAACACCTTGATTTTGAACAGAATTTTTATTTGAGAGCTGTATGGTTAAATTATCTTAGTGTTTTGCTCTGTTTATATGCTGAACTACTTCTGAGACTCCTGTAAATCAGTTTATCTAATATTCGAACTGATCTGGTTTTACTTTTAACACAGACATTACATCATGAACAGCTGAATTAGAGATACCTGACTATCAGCGTGTAGCACTTCCTTTCGCCTTGATGCTGGCAATTGCTTAGACTCCACTCCACAACACACTGAAAGCGTTGGGGAGCCATCACTGCACAGCCGCCCACAATCCACGAAGAATGGTCGGAACACGGTTCAGGGTACGAATATATCTCTCGACAGGTCACCTGCAGGGTACTGGAGGCAAACAAATGGGTTAACATGATCGGCCAATAGGTTCTTCTGACGTTCGCCGTTGAGGGACGTTGTCAGATATCCTAGAACTCCTATTTCATCCCACGTGAACAGTTCCCATACGACGATACCGATACCACCACCACCACCATCACCATCACCACCGGTCTGAATTGTACCCTGCTGGCAAGAGGAATCCATTGCCGTATGTGGTTGACGACGCGCTCGTACCTGGCCAACGGCGTGTACAAACTGGTACCACTGGTACCTTGATTCACCGGTCCATGCTTCGACCGTCCAGTGGAGGTTTTCCTTTGCCCATGTCAGTCGTCGTGCCTTCCTGCCTTGTGACGTGTGTTGAGCAGAGGAACCCTCATGGGACGCTTGCTTCTGAACTCGGCGAGGAGATAGTTCTGGATTCCATGGCTGCTCACAGGTCGCTGTTGTCCAGAATTGAATTGACTAGTGATCTGCTGTAGCAGCAGGACTGTCTCGTTGGTGCAGGCAGCCTGCACCGTGAGAATTTTAGCCCGTCAGCCTATTGAGGCTTTGAGTGCTATTTCTGAAGAAACAAAAAATCTGCTGCACTGTGGGCCGTCTGTCCATTTTTACGATCCGAGCTAGCCGACGGCGACTCCTGTCATTGGCGCGTCGTACAGCACAACAGTTGACCCTGGCAGCGGCGGTTTTTCCCGAATCCTCTTATCCATAGTACACTCTTGCTAGGTCTCTTTGGAAAGCCCAGTACCTGCACGACTTCAGATATGGAGTGGTCCATATGTCTGGCGCCGACAGTCTGGCTACAATCAAACGCTGTGGTCTCGTGTTTTTACCTTTCCTGTAGTCAGCCGTTATTCATACAGTCCCTACAAGGTCTAACGTCCTCGCTGTTACATGTCATGCCGAGCACAGCGCTATTTCCCCACTACGGCGGCTATCTCTGACTCACTTTTATCGCTCAATGAATGTATAGACACGTAGCTTAATTTATCTTACTAGTTCACATCACCATTGCAGCAATACTGCTAGCTATAGGTAGAACCCTGCGCGGATGTATAAAATATCCGCATCTGCACTTCCTTCATCCGCATCCGCGAATGGTTATCCGCGGAAATTCTAAATATTTAACTGCGGTATATTACACCCAAGATACTGAAACGGATAGATCTATTAACATAATACAATAGGCCTGATACTTGTCCTCCCCGCCCCCCCAATCAAAGGTTTATGAGGGATTTTCTCTTGCGACAACTACCGACGTATTGACCTTTGTTCCTTCCTTTCATTAATTGCGGGCAGGAGCCAGTTAGGCGTAAGTCAGATTTACGGCTTTATGATCTCAAGGCTCTTTATATATCACCATTCTCCCATACCACTGTCATGGCGTCATGGGTCACCTAACCACAAGCAAAACTAAGAGTATACCTGAGTGAAAATTAATAAACGTCATTACGGTATTTAGACATTATCAGCAAAATTAGCCGCACTGCACCCGCCCAGACACTTAACTTCGCGGATATCCGCACGGCTCTAATATAGGAAAGTATGCAAGAATGGCGCTAAAGGGGATTCACCGTATGGCATCGTCATCTCTCCTTTACACATGGGGTGCATCATCACGCGCAATTTTGTACGAATACTCCTCACTCAGCGCTCATCACTTCTACCTCTTCACGCAGTTAACTAACGGATACAAAACAAACTCATATATTTAATTGTGGCTGTTCGTGCCGGCACTTCACTCATCACTCCATCCCTCCCTTAAGAATCAAATGGACCAAGCTCGATAGCTGCAGTCGCTTAAGTGTATCCAGTATTCGGGAGATAGTAGGTTCGAACCCCACTGTCGGCAGCCCTGAAGATGGTTTTCCGTGGTTTCCCATTTTCACACCAGGCAAATGCTGGGGCTGTAACTTAATTAAGGCCACGGCCGCTTCCTTCCCAGTTTTAGCCCTTTCCTGCCCCATCGTCGCCATAAGACATATCTGTGTCGGTGCGACGTAAACCCAATAGAAAAAAAAAAAAAAATCAAAAATCAAATGGATGTGATTCTTGAGAGGTTTGCTTCTTGAGTGATGTTCTGTCATTTGGTTGGCTTAAGGCCATGGCCACGAACTCACAATGTTATTGGGTGCAGACCTGCTGTCTTCACTTTATAGTATCATTGGTTGTGTGTTCTGTAACACATGTGCGATTTAAATGAAACTTGTTGAACTGATTAGGAACAAGATTCCAATATGGGATAAAATAACTTTCTTCAGCTTATCCCAGTAATTTCTAGGGTCGCTGGAGCCAGCTAGGCTCATTTTGGTTTTCGCCGGGGTTTGAAGGCCGGTTGCCATTCCTGACGTCACTTGAGTTTTGGGATGCAAATCTCAACCAGAATCGACCGGGATTTGAACCTTAGCGTTCTTCTAGGTGGAAAACCAGCAGCTAAGCCACTGAACTAATCAACCCCCACCCCCAGGACTCCAATATGGGATAAAATACATACAAATTATCACAACCGTTATTTGCTGAATAATTTATGGAACAACATTGAAAAGGAGATATCTGGTAAGTTGAGATTTATCTCATTGAGGAGCTACTTTAATTCAATATTAACTAGGATTCGCATTTGTGAGGTCCTGAGGTCAAATCCTGAGACTGTTCAATCTCTGTGTATTATTTTTCGGGTGTTTCTCCACCGACAAGGGTGAGTGGCAGATTGTGATTTATTTTACGAGTATCCTGAACGTTGTGTTCGTTGTCCATTTGCGTCCGTGTTGTCTTTGGCAGATGACCCCTGCGTAGAGCTGATCCCTCACCAGGGGAGTCCTGCCATTGTTGATGTCTAATGTGATCAGATAAATAATTCTTCCTCCCCTACGGACATTGATTTGTAAGTCCAAAGAGGTTAAATAACATACAAGAAGGGAAGGAGAGAAAGAGAGCTTTAACGCCACTACACTTTGCTTGCTACTTGAAGTTTATCATCACTGTTGCTACTGTATTTAATCATTGTGTACACACAAAAACACTACAGATATTTGCATTAAAACACAACTTAAATTTAAAGATCACAACACGGTACTCTCGTGAATGCTGTACAATCATAACAGGATGTCATTTTCCCCTCGTAAATTAAGGAAGAACGAAGGTCCCTCACCCGGTATGTGCGCATTTGAATGAGTGAAGAGGACCACGGGTATGAGCGCTGAGCAACTAATAATCCACCCGGCATGTTAGTACCCTTGTGTGATCCAGATGGAAAAAATAAAGAAAAACTTAAAACTTGTTAAAATATGGCATATACTGTAGGCATTGCAATATTGAAAATATGTTGCACTTAGAAAACACGAAAATATGCAATTGCGCGCACGGTAAAATCACGTTCAAATAACTAAAAATTCCATAATTCATTCACACAGTGTATGAAAAGATATGCGACCCTAGTGATAATACCAGATGGGAGAAACATGTTCTATATTCTGAGTAAGTTGGCCGTGCGGTTAAGGTCGCACAGCTGTGAGATTGCATTCGGGAGATAGTGGGTTCGAACTCCACTGCCGGCAACCCTGAATACGGTTATCTGTGGTTTCCCTTTTTCACACCAAACAAATGCTGGGGCTGTACCTTAATTGAGAGAGAGAGAGAGAGAGCTATGTTTCACGTGTTATAGGTCATATTTTTAAGTGAGTAGATATTGACTTAGTACGTATACAAATAGTTGTTGGAATTATTTCTGATTGTTTGTTGAAACGCTTCATTCTCTGCAGAGTTGACTTTCGTACGTGATTGGATGTTCGCCATCAGTTGTGCTCTTTTGTATGCATAGTGTTGGGACACCGATCGCTCTCGCACATATACTTCTGACTGAGAGTGTGCTTATGCTTACTATGTAGACGGTACAGGTCGCACTATTTTGTTGAATATACGTGTTTGAGTTTTTCATTCAATAATTTCTTACTTTATAAGAAATTGAAATATTAGTATGACTATTTCTGAGAACAAATAGCCTGATGTATAGTTTATAAATTATAAATTGCAGTCGGATGGTACTTCTATAAAATGTGGAACCATCGTGGATTCGAGTGTGTATGTTCTTCGGCTTTGAAATATTTCGATTTTTACAAATCTGTCATTCGGAATCCTTGTCCTTAATTTTGCGCCCGAGCCGTCTTCCAGAAAATGCGGAAAGGCCTGTAGAGGATGAAACTTGCGACAATTCTTCTTCGTCCATTACAATACTGAAAGTTAATATTAAAAAACTACTCCGTTTGTATATGCAGCTACTTAGTCTCTCCGAAATCTTAATAGTGTATAGTATGTCTGGTCATACTAGTCAGTGTGATATATCTTTCGGAAATTTTGGATAATCTCTCTTTAAACTGAATTGCTTTTTGGTGTTGTTAGCTCTTTCATAACGGAGCTGTAATGCTTTGCTTAATTCTATATTCTTCCTGGAGTGTGTTGTCTTGAGAGAATCAGCTAACACCAAGAAATTTTTAGAAACCTTTTTACTTGGTTTCCAAGACAGTAGACGCTACTCCATAGCTCTTCTTCCCATGTCCGTTCATTGTTTTCATAAGCTGCGTTGCGTGATGTGAAGCTAGCTGGTTCCCTAGTGCATTCACGACTTCCGGTAACAAGTGATGTAGAAACCAGCAGAATATACCTTCCTTGCCTGCTTGTATTTTGTTGTGTTATGCGTAATTGGTGAGGATTCCTTTCGACATGTAGCTTAGAGTAGCGGTTCCTTTTCCAATTGAACAGTGTTAACGTTTGGTAGTGCTTTATTGCCATTATAATGTTTGCCCATGTTCACTCCCTTGTGGGTGATATGTTTTACCCAAACTTGACATTATTCGTACTTTATTTTGACTTGAAGATTCTTTTTAAGCAGCTGAACCCCCTGAAACTCAAACTATAATTGGTCAAGCTCCTAGATCACAGTAAGTCATCAAACACAGTACAACCGTTAGTAGAACTATCTACAAAAGGAAAATGTCTCCGGCACTTCAGTTTTGTAGAGGTGGTTGCAAAGTGCTTTCGGACTGCTCGGGAGCGGCGTGTAGCGTCAACAAAAGCAATTCCTTTTCCAGTGTAAATGCTCGAAACCAATATGACAGAATGTGATATAGAAACCTTTTGTTACTTTATATTACAGGCACGTTCTCCTGAAGCTGACAACATAAGTAACATGTGTGGTGAAGTGGCAAGTGGCTGTGCTGTTTGGGTCGCATAGCTATCAGCTTGCATTGGAGGGATAACGGGTTCGAACCCCACTGTCGTCAGCTCTGAAGGTGGTTTTCCGTTGGGGTGCCATTTGCACACCAGGCAAATGCTGGGGCTGTATCTTGATTAAGGTCACGGTCGTTTCCTTTCCACTCCTAACCATTTCCTATCCGATCGTCGCCATAAGACCTATCTGTGTCGGTGTGACGTAAAGTGATTGTACAAAAATCTATATAAATACAATTAAGAGTTTTTACTTTGGGTCAGAATCAAAAAGTGGTATTTATGTGTCAGTCATGTCCAGAATAATAAGGGAATCCAATTTTAAAGTTTTCGTCATGTTTGCATGTATGTATGCGCATCACAAGAAAACGGCCAAACAGAATTTAATGAAAATTGGTAGGCCTATTTAGGTCAAAATAGAAGGTAGTTCATTAAAGGCTGTTGATAATTTTATTCGAAATAGTTGTGTAGGAGGTCTAAAAATGAATTCTCAAATACCTACGTTAATGCTGGTCCTATCGATACATGCTATTTAGATAAAAACTGTAGACAGTAACGCTGCCTCTGTAAAAACCGCTCGTGTGCGCGCATGTTTTTTTATTGAGCACTGAGCCAGTAGTTTCAAATTTACAATTAAGTTACGTGAATCTGTGCTCGTGAAGGTGGTACATTATCAGGAAATTGCTGAACATATACGTCGCGACCCGTCGAGCCCACTCATACTTAAAATAACTTTTACATACGAAAATGCGGTGTCGCAATGATAATTGTCTCACCATGTTAACAGGTGAGATTCAGACTGCGACTGATGCTTGCGAGGTCGAACATGTGCAGGCTGCTTGCAAGTTCAAGAACTATGTGCGTGCCTCCAATACTGCAGCTTACATATCGGAGAGTAAAAAGACCGCTTGGACGGTCTTAGTTAATATGTGAGTTCCTGTATGTACGTAGGTCGAGTCATAAGTCATGGCAACTATTTCTTTTTTTTCTCGCGAACAGGAGTCAACACGGAAAATCTAAGATATGCATTTGGAAACATACGGTATGTATTTGCGTATGATGCCACTAGATGGTGTATGTAAACAACAGTGTGTGTCTAAGCATGCCCCCACGTTCAGTGTGTGAGTGAGAGCGTCACAAAATGGAAGTCAACAAGCAGGAGCAACGAACGTATATTAAAATAGCAGTTCTCCGCGGCAGAAATGCACGCCAATGCCATGCAGAGCTGCGGGAAGCAATAGGTGTGCATGCCATGCCCTATAGAACAGTGGTGAGGTGGGTGGAGACGTTCATCCAATGCGTGAGGGGCACACTGTCAATGGAGTTTATTACATTTCCTTTTTGTTGCACCAATTGCGCCGTGCAGTGAGAACCAAACGTCCAGATCTTTTGGACAACGCCATAATCCTACACGATAACGCGACAGCTCAAACAGCAGCCATCGTTCAGCGTCGCTTACAACGATGGGGATGGGAGGTTCTTCCACACCCGCCTTATTTACCTGATCTGAGCCCATGTGACTATGATCTAATTCCCAAAGTCAAGAAGCCATTACGTGAACAACGGTTTGCTAACAGAGAGGACATCGTAACAGCATTTCGGAGAGAGGTGTCACACGTCAGCGATACACATGCAGCGAATGGTAGTCAGCGCCTGCCCCACCGCTGGCAACGCACAGTGGACACCTTGAGTGATTATTTCGAAGGTCTGTAACCAGTGGAGACCTGTCCTTTGTACGTAGTCTAGTGTATTTGCTGTCTATACCATAATATAACAGTGTTCACCAATGGCCTGTGTTCTGTCGCTTTCCTACGAGAATCTCCTGAAGTCAGAATTTGTCTTCAGGCACTCTGCATAAGTACATGCCCTATATTTCCAAATGCATACCTTAGATTTTCCTTGTCTCCTGTTCGCGAGAAAAAAATTAGTTGCCATGACATGACTCGACCCTCGAATGTATGTGCATCACGAGAAAATGGCTGAACAAAATTAATGAAAGTTAAACAGTGCATTTCCTTGTTAATGAGGACATGACCGATACAAAAATACCATTATTTTCTAATTCTGAGCAATGTACAGACAAAACTCATATATCGATAATTTATGCAGGTACTTGGCATCGATTTTTTTCTCTCTCTCTCTCTCTTTTTTCAAGACTGGCCATCCCGTCACTGGATAGTAAATTGTTGTATGGCACCATAAACAGGTACAAGCCACGTATTTGGTGATGTAGGAATCTTACAAAACGCTTTTGCACTCATTCGATTAACTTAATACATTCTAAGTGATTGTCCAGTCAACGACAGGTACTACAGCTAGTACTTAAATACATAAATAAATTAAATAAATAAATACATACATAAATAAATATTGATCTCAGAAAAAAATATTTGTAACAAAGAGAGGTGGTATAGTACATTCTGATCTTTCATGCCTCATACAGTTGTATCGTAGTAGGAAGGTTACCGGTCCCGATTCTTAAATGCATTGGCAATCCCAAAGTGGGCCGTTTGCGGACGTCTGCATGATGCGTTTTCTCGCCGTGTTGAATATCTTGTCATAGAGGAACGGAGGACGCAGGAGAATTCCGTTAAACACTACCAGTTGTAGCATTTGGGACGAGAGGGGACGAAGTGCATGCAAGCGTTACTGAAGAAATCCTACTTACGGCTATCGATTGAAAGGTATTTTCTCAATCAACTTGCGTGTGTAGCTTTTTGGTCAGAGAGAAGAGGAATTCAGTGAGATACTACTGGAATTTGGAAGAAGGAGATTACACAGTGTTTGTGATATTACCACTCCTGCGCCATTGGCTAACATTGTTCAGTATTAGGATGTATTTCTTGCCTATGTTATCCAAGACATGCACTATATCCATGGTTCTTGAAATACACGGCTGTGAGAACGAGCTATTTCGGCTCCGAAGAATGAACAAGTCGCGAAAATAATGAAATGAAAATCCACAGCCTGTTTCCAGTCATTCGACCGGGTCAGGAATGGAATGAATTAAGCCCCATCTAGCGGCGAGGATAGAAATTGTGCCGGCTGCCGAAGCCTGTCTCACTCCTCTGGGGCAATGATTAAAGAATGACAGATTAAATGAAATTATATTGGAGAGGGTTGCTGGAATGAAATATGACAGGGAAAACCGGAGTACCCGGAGAAAAACATGTCCCGCCTCCGGTTTTTCCAGCAGAAATCTCACATATAGTGACCGGGATTTGAACCACGGAACCCAGCGGTGAGGCCGGTGCGCTGCTGCCTGAGCCACGGAGGCTCTCGCGAAAATAATAAATTGGAAAATCATGGTGCGAATTCCGAGTGAAGAAAGAAAATACAATGTTAACTCGGCCGTGAAAAATATCTATGCGGTTCGATATCCACTTTAGATCCTCAATTCTGTTTCTGCACCTGGTCTGCCAGCACATTAAAATACATTTAAAAAACAGGAGTGACGATAATGCTTTCTCGAGGAACCTATTCGCACCGAAATTATGCAGTGGTACTCGCCGAAAAGTAAGGACGTTACATAGGAATTTAGTTGAGGCTGGCATTTTAGCAGGCAGTGAAAGGCGCTAACTTTATTTATACCCCATGTTCTCCTAATTCCTAGCAGTCCGACTCCTTGGCCGAATGGTCAGTTTTGAAGTCTTCGGTTCAGAGGGTATCGGTTTCAATTCTTAGCCGGGTTGTGTATTTTAATTTTATCTGGTTAATTACTCTGACCTGGGGGCTGGGTGTTTGTGTTTTTCCCAACACACTTTTCATATTCACACACCACACAACCAACCACTACAGAAGCACGCAATATTGAATACATCCCTCCAGATAAAAGTTGCTTTGAGGAAGCACATCCGACCGTAAATTTGGACCAAACCCACCTGCCTGACGCATTTCGCATCCACGACTTCACTAGGGTGTGGGAAAAGCGGCAGAAGGGGAATGCCCCGAATTCCTAGCAGTTATCGCTTCCAGTATAAGTTCTTTCAAGTTTCCCGTAAGTGTTTGCATTGCATGTCTATAAAGTCACTCACTGCCTCTGGGATGGAGTTTGAGAATTCAGGATGTTTTTCGCACGGCCAGTTATCAGTAGTTTGCTCTCGAGTAAGATCCTCTTAATTCTTTTATTTTTATGTATAGATGCGTCAGGCAGCGAGACCCGAAATATTGTTTATACCCAGGCCCTCAAATAGGATGTCTCTTTCACTGACAGAATTAATATCTTGAAGTTACAAAGGAGCCTATTACGAGACCGGAATATTAACCTCTTTACTCCACCCGCAAAACAGATTGCATTTCTCCATTTATAAGAAATACCAGCATGGCCGACCTGTCGAAGACCGGTACGATAGCTAGCTAGTGTTTTATAGAATCTGCTTAATATTAGTGATGCATCTGTGTAATGTACTAATACGTCGTTCATGAATGGTAGCTCGGAGAGTAAAATCCGTGAATACCGGATAAAATAGAGCCGCCAAAGCAAGGTTACATTTCTCTTCGAACTGTTTGATCGCTGGGTAGCGTAGTTGGCTGAGGAGCTTGCGAGCACTATATATAAAACTTTGCGAAATCGAATCTCAGCACAGCCCGTTGTTGTTTAAGAATGTTTAAATGTCAGATATCCTTATCAGTAGACGCATTGGCTCTCCTTTCCATGGTGAATTTCTGGGACCGTATGTCTGTTACTATCTGTGGAGCACCGAGTGAGTTAGTCGTGCCGTTAGAGTCGCGTAGCTTTGAGCTTGCATTCTGGAGATAGTGGGCTCGAATCCCACCGTTGGTAGTCCTGAAGATGGTTGTCCGTGTTTTCCCATCTTCACACCAGGCAAATGCTGGGACTGTACTTTAATTAAGGCCACGGATGCTACCTTCCCAATCCTAGCCGTTTCCCATCCTTGCGACGCCGAAAACCTCGGGTGTGTTAGTGCGTCAAACCATAAAAAGGAAAGAAATGGAAATAAAGGATCCTTTCAAAAGAGATTGATCATTGACGTCTTTTTAATTCAGTAGTTCGTTGAAACTATATTCCTGACGTAACATGAATATGGGTAAATTGCGGTAGCCTATATACCAGGAAGTCCACCAGACCGTTATAATTCAACCCTTCTAACACTGACAGTCGTTAATTACGCTATTGCTTTGTTCGCTACCGGTATGTCGGCAACGCAACAAGAGGCAGATTTTATTGGTGCGACGATAACACACTAGGGGATAAACAATAACTACCATACGTCATTGCATGAAAATTAAATGGCGTATGGCTTTTAGTGCCGGGTGTGACCGAGGACAAGTTCACCCGTAGGCGACCTGCGCATCGTGATGAGGATGAAATAATTAAGAAGACGACACATATACCCAGTCACCGTGTCAGCCAAATTAACCAATTTTATTGTTAAAATTCTCGATCCTGCCGGGAATCGAACCCGGGACCCCTGTGACCAAAGGCCAGCACGCTAACCATTTAGCCATGGGGCCGGACGTCATTGCATAATTTCTGATAGAATATGTCATTTAAGTGATGCAGTTTTACGCAGACGTCGTTCCTCACTCCGAAGCGCATTAGCTGTATGTTGTCTTGTATCAGGAAATCTCTCTAATACATGCGTTGCGACTGTAATGAGTTCTGTCTTGTCTCTTAATAGATCAGTAACATATCATATTCGTCACTAGAATACTCGCAAAGGAATACGCTTTGTGGTGTGATCTGAGTCGAAGGAGTGGCGTTCACGCGGCATGCATGCCTGCCTGCCAGCCATCACATGTTCTCGTTCCATTGTGGCGCGCTCTGTCCTGCCTTCTGCACTAGGTAACTTTGAACACTAACAAATTTATTAGCGTTCTCCGGGATCCGAACCGTCCATCCTCTGTCAGCCCCGATTGATAACCGGCACTTCTCCACTTCAGCCACGCTTGCCGTACAGCGCTTTGCACGTAGATTTGGTGTGCATGGCCATCCCCTTCGCAGTGCAATATCCTTTTTTTATTTGATTCATGTTTACAGCGTTAATTTTACATTCTGCCGTCACAGATCACTTTGTTCTATTAATTAGCGGTATATATATCTTATAAAGGCACGCAATAAACAGCATGTTTTTAGAATGGTCCTTCTATCGTGGTATAAAGGTAGCATACTAATGGTCCTTTTTCCTGTGCAAACTGCCTCGTTTTATAATGCTGACATACTTGGTAGCAAGCGAGCAATATCGACTTTACGGACTGTGTTAGATGGATTGCGTATCTTCAGTAATTATAAGGGGCTGATGGACCACCTGGTATACAGTATATAGCGAATTGATGGTACGGTGGTGGTGGTGGTGGTGGTGGTGGTGGTGGTGGTGGTGGTGGTGATTACTGTTTTAAGAGAAAGTATAACCAGGCAACCATCCTCAAATTTATGATACACTTACATAAATGCTGCAGCCAGTCCCTGCTATGAATGGTGTGAAAATATTGCTCATAGGGTCGGTTGGTGCATGCATTTCAGTGGGCTTGGCAGACTGATATGTAATAGAAACTTCTGGCTCGGTGAGGAAAGCAACGGGAAACTACCTCACTCCTCATTTTCCCTAGTACGCCCCTTCAGTGATGCCTAGGCCATCTATGACAGCTGATGGCAGAACTGTTGAGGATCCCACCAGCTGAATCGCTGACGTACTGAACATACATACATAAATGTATAAGAAACGTACATTTTGTGCAGCTGAATGATCTGACATTTAATGACTTATGATATGGCGATAGCTTCTGTAAAAAGTAGATTGATATATCTGTCAGGGGAATAAACACTGACTCGAGTCTGTGCAATGTAAAAGGCGCATCCTTCATTGTTAGTGGGTGATATTTTATAGGCATAGATTACACAAGATAGATCTGGTTTGCTCTGTCATCTAGTAGATTACACAGAACGTCGAAATTGACGCACCGACAACCTAGATGTCAACACATGGTAGCTGAATCAGTGATGATGATGATGATGATGATGATGATGATGATGATGATGATGATGATGATGATGGTTGTTGTTGTTGTATTGATGTGTGCCGCAGTGAGCCTATTACCCTAAAATAAATTCATCACAAATTCGTAGAACAGGCTGCAGGCAAGAATAGTAAATGTCAGTCCTCTTCCATTGTTGTACATAGGCAGATACTGTACCTGTTATATCTATGAGAAATATGTGGCTTCACTCTAGGTGCATTTATTTGCAGTAGTATCTGCCTTGTTTGTTGACCAGCCTGTAAAGGCGCTCGAGTTCTATCGGAATAGGAAATTCTATGTTATCGATACATGTGATGGATTTGTCCTCCTTTTTCGAAAAGTTTTTTTTTTTTTTTTTTAAGGTGGGTTGATGCGCAGAGCACTCGTGTAGCTGATTTCATAACTCCCCTAGATATTCGTGAATAGCAATACTGAAGCGTGCTCAATAAATCACGTTGTACTACGTGAGTGGTGTTATCGTAATACAGGACAGTACAAAGTCAGCAACACGGACGGTTGAGCGTCCCACAATATACACTCAACCGCAAAAATATTGGCCGGCAAAGAAATATTTAATTTTATACATTCTCGAATCACGGGGATATTCGTTAACAGTGGATAACTGATGATCGAAGATATGATACTTTCAGTCCTACGACCTGCACAGTGTGTTCATTCTATTTCAAAGAAGTGGATTTAGAAAGAAAGTCATCTTACGCTACGGCCATTTTTGGTGCGTTTGAGTGTATATGCTAATAGACGTAGTATAAGGGTAGACCTCCATATATGGCCCCGCTTCCAAATATGGCCCCCTCTCATATCACGCTTGCTAGGTCGTGAACTCTGGGGAAAACTTCTAAAACGAAGTCTGTTTGCTGTTATCAGTGAGTAGTGGCGGTTTCGAAGGCAAAGCTTACGCGTAGTGCTTTTCTTTCAACATTGAAATTTCTGTGAGAAGGTGAGTTTTTTACGGACATGTCTTCATAATTATATTCCTGTGTCTAGTTACTAAGTTTGAAACTTATACTTTTTTCTATAAGTACTCTCTGTACTGTACTTTCGTATGATCTAGTTTGCTTGTTGATATCCAAGACATGGTCGGAGCTATTTTAAGCCATATCGTAAAGTTAGTGATCTCCAAGTATGCCCACCCTGCGCGCATCCAATTATGGCCCCGTGGCGGTATTTGGGTACTGTACTGAACTCGGGTAGGCTGCGGAAGAAATGCTATTTATGTCGTTGTCTTATCTTTCCAGATGTCGAAACGAAAATGTTGGGATAAAGAAAAAATACTGGAAGCTATTAAGCGAGTCGAAAGAAGATAAGATGTCAGTGAAGCAGGTTGTAAGGAATTTGAAAGTAACTCGCACAAATTTGAGGAACTATTTAAGGAAAATAAAGCACTCTAATAACCTGAAACACGAGGAAGTGGTTAACGTCCCACTAGGCCGGAAAATAATTTTGCTGACTGAATTAGAACAGAAACATTAAAGCAGCTACCATGACAACAGTCACCAATGGTTTCCGGGTTGAATGAGAGAACATGTTTACTCATGGAGACTTCTTAAAGGAGAGGTCTGGTAGAGAGTCAAACTATGGACAGGGTGATAACGTACTGCCCGGTGACATTGGATCTGTTCCAGTCATCGAACCCAGTACATGCATTCGACGAGATTCCGCTGTTTTGGACGCTGGTTCACCACATAAAAGAGCAGTTGAAGCAGCGATTGAAAAGAAACAGCAGAAGGAAGCGGCGGATGCGGCTAGGAAAGAAACGAAAAATGCCGAAGTAAAACGTCAGGTGAGTTCGTCTAGCAGTGGCGAAGAGGATGAAGATGAAGTGGAATTTGCCTCTACCGATGATAACAATGGTGGTGAAGAAGATGCTGAATGTCCCATCTGCAACAAGCTCTGACAGCAAGTGTTAGAAATGGACCCGGTGCACTTAATGTTTCCTGTGGAGCCATGAAAAGTGCAATGGCAAGGTTACGAAGACATTTAAATGAGCTCTTTGTGAAAAACAATGTCATATTACCCGAACGGATTATTTCACCACAAACAATGATTAATTTGTAACACTATGTATATGGTTTTGGTTAAATATTTTACCAATAATTTTTCCCCTGAGTGAATTTTAGGTGGGGGCCATATTTGGAGCCAGTATTAAATGTTCAACGAAATCTCTTTTTTTTTAAAAAAAAACTCACTTTATTTACTCCACATTACTTATAACATGGAACCAATACAAGCTATGGACAAAGTGATTTCCGAACTGCATGTATTTTAATTTTCAAATTTTTATCATGCTTAGGTCATCGCATACGTGTGATAAACAAAAACGGGGCCATAATTGGGGACTTACCCTTATTGGCGAATTGTACCACTTGAATGGTATGTTTCGTTGTATTTCGTGCACAAAATGTTCCGAAGACTGGCTTGACCCTCAACAGCTCAGCCATCAGCTTTCATAGATGCCCTAGACGTCACCGAAGAGGCATACTAGGGAGATGAGCAGTGAAGTAGTTTCACGTCGCTTTGCTCACTAGTCCAGAAGTGCGACATTTCCACACCAGTCATAACAGGGAGTGGATGCTTAAGAAATAGCATTACTAGCATCGTACACGCCTCAGTCACTTTCGTATTGTCAAAGCTAAGGATAAAACATACAGACAGATCTGTGAAAGTAATAAGTTTTTTCTAGCCCATACCAGAAGACATAGTGCACTGAAAACACTAGGTCTTGCCAGCAAAGGCATATCTGCACAAAGTGGATACGTATTATTAAGGTTCGGGTGTTACGGAAAAGTCATATTTCTTTTCTGAAGTCTTTTTATCTGAAATGTTAAAAATAATTGTGAATGATGGGTCCCTTAAATAGCAATTAGGTGCATATTTCGGCCATTATTATTGTTGTTTTGGTCGTATTTTGCTCAATTTAGTGATATAAGATCATATATGATTATATTTTGAGCATTTTTGTTTAAATTGAGGCGTTGTTTTTAACACGGTCCATGCTGTCTGCGTCGAGTTTCAAACACAGGATTTCAAAATATAGATGTATTTTTCTTTCTTTTCCTGAAACAGAGGTAGCAGGTTTAGAAGACGTGATTTCGAAAAAGTGATGTTGGACGAACGTACGCCTACAGATAGCAAAAAGCATGCTGACACTTCGATTCTTTTTGGTCTTTCTTTATGAAAACAAAGTGAGAACTGCGCCTCAGGGCTGTATGTATGAAGTTTTAACGTACCTACTGTAGCTCTGTCAGTTTGTGTCTGCTGTAGTATCACCAAGCACTTTTTTGGCATGTTAGTGTTAGTATTACTCTAATACTTGCTACCTATCCCTAAAATGCTTGTCATATTATGTTGCTTTTTAAAGGTCATATTTAGCCAGTTAGGTCATATGCATATTTTGTACTTCTTTAGGTCATAAACTTCAGAACCCTACTTACTATCAACTTTAGAATTTTCCTGAAAAAAAAAAGTATTTGATTAAGCTAAAATCTTTTACATAGTTAATTGTTTTCTTTCCTGAGTAATCACCTGTATGGATTTGCTAAAAGAAAATTCGACTCCATGCCCTGTATATTGAAGAACAGATGTATGTGGGTGATGCTGTACTGGAGTGTAGAGAGAATAAAATACAGGGCTGAGGATAGATTCCTAAAGATGTCAATTAAACTTCAATAATGATACAAAATATTAAAAAAAAGCTCATTTCCAACAGTGTGTCAATGGGGACTGGTATCTGAACTTTTTTTAAAGAGCATATTTGTTCGGGGCGTCGACCCATGTGGATCTTTTGCGCCTACTGGCACCATATTGTATGAATCTGCATGAAATTGGAATGGCGGTAGTGTGAAATGTTGTGTGTGAGGAAAGGAAGATTAAGGACGTCACAAACACCGAGTCCCCAGGCCAGGGATATTAATAATTGCAATTAAAAACCCCAGGCCCGGCCGGGAATCGAACCCGGGGCCGTCGGGTGACAGTCGGACGCGTTGCCCCCTACACCGTGGGACTGGACTGAACATTGCCGTACTGTGATGGGGTATACCAAAAGGGTGCTCTTAAAAGTTATATCTATCGTCGCCATAAGATCTATCTGTGTCGATGCGACGTAAAGCCAATAGCAAAACAAAATTATATTTTCTAAAAGATACTATGATCATCCTTTGCCAGTAAAGTTGATAATAGTAAGTGTTGTGGCCTCTCAGAAAGTAATTCTGAGCTCACGGTCATTCTAGATGTTATTAACGATACGTTTCACAGTTACTTGATCGTTGATGGAAGTACAGTTGCCTTACAAGTCTGGGGTTCATTTCCTGGTTTGAGGGCATAGATAGTGATTTGTGTATTCCAATGCGTACGGATATTCAGTTCCGTCCATATTTTATTGATTTTCCAAAGGTGTAATTACTGTTCTAATGTTCGGAGATGTTTAGAAAAAAAGATAGAATGTCATATCTGTATCATACAGGTATTTTGACGTGGGGCCGATGACCTTCGATGTTAGGCCCCTTAAAACAACAAGCATCATCAGGTATTTGACGTTCATCAAGAATGGAGAACAAAGAATGTTACCATTGAAAAGTCCTATCGAATGGTTTAACATTTCTCTGTTTGAAGTAGCGATACTTTTGTCCATAAAGTCATCTAACTACGAGCTACCTGTAGGAGGCTGATGACTGAAGTAATTATTGCGAAAATAAATTATCTCATGTTTGAATCCTTAACAAAGGGCAAGATTACAGAACAGCTATCTTTCCATGTTTATTATAGTACAGTATATGAAGCATACTGAAAGGAAACTTAGCTCCAATCCGTACGCCAAATTTTTGTGAGAATGAGCAATATCCGCCATATTGAAATTGAGCAAACAACCGTCATACGCAGCGTCGAGTATACGCTTGTTTTATATCTCATGATTTATAGGCCTAATGGGTTCGAACCCACTGTCGGGAGCCCTGAAGATGGTTTTTCGTGATTTCCCATTTTCACACCAGGCAAATGCTGGTGCTGTACCTTAATAAAGGCAACGGCCGCTTCCTTCCCACTCGTAACCCGTTCCTATCCTATCGTTGCCATAACACTTATCTGTGTCGGTGCGACGTCAAGTATTTTGGTAAAAAAAAAGTCATGATTTTTAATTTGTAAATTATTAGGCGTTGTAATATGTGCACCTTCAAGTAAACACTTCTTTTATAGTTCTTGAATGTAAATATTTATAAATGTATCACTTTGCACTCGTAACAATGGGTATTTGTAAGAGAAATACGGTCGAAGGTATTCAGCATCTAATTGAAAGAAATCATTTTAACACAAAGACAAGAGTTTTCAGCTTTCCAGGTGACTAGCAGTGGCAAGTGAAATTTGATGTATTAATAAATTATCAATAAAAGAATATCCAGAATTGAAAAAAAGTTCTGTACAATTCAAATTAAATTTAGGCCTGAAAATAAAATCGCGAATCTTACATATTTTCTCAGCGCAAAGACATTGAATGCAAACTGCAGAAGAGGGCATTTGTCAAAAATAAGATTCCATACATTTAAATAAAAACTGCAAAATATGTGGTGTGCACTTTAAAGATGCTTGTTTTTATATTTTCTACGAAACCAATTGAAACCAGATGCTATTTTAACATTATTCACTACATCAAATCGACCAAAACGAATATCAAGGAAAGAAAATCACTCACAGAGAGAAACAGCGAAACCTGTCAAGTGATTGAGAAGACTAAAATTGATATACAAGTATTATTATTATTATTATTATTATTATTATTATTATTATTATTATTATTATTATTATTATTGTGTTGTGTTTGAGTCATCAGTCCATAGACTGGCAGTTCTCCATGCCACCCTATCCTGTGCTAACCTCTTCTTTATTTCTACGTAACTACTGCATCCTACATCTGCTCTAATCTGCTTGTCATATTCAAACCTTGGTCTACCCCTACTGTTCTTGCCACCTACACTTCCTTCAAAAACCAACTGCACAAGTCTTGGGTGTCTTAAGATGTGTCCTATCATTCTATCTCTTCTTCTTGTCAAATTTAGCCAAATTGATCTATCACCAATTCGATTCAGTATCTCTTCATTCGTGGTTCAATCTATCCATCTCACCTTCAGCATTCTTCTCTAACACCACATTTCAAAAGCTTCTATTCTCTTTCTTTCTGAACTAGTTATCGTCCATGTTTCACTTCCATACAATGCCACGCTCCACACGAAAGTCTTCAGAAACATCTTTCTAATTCCTATATCAGTGTTTGAAGTGAGCAAATTTCTTTTAAGAAAGCTCTTCCTTGCTTGTGCTAGTCTGCGTTTTATGTCCTAACTTCTGCCATCGTTAGTTATTTTACTACCCACGTAACAATATTCATCTACTTCCTTCAAGACTTCATTTCCTAATCTAATATTTCCTGCATCACCTGCTTTCGTTCGACTGCACTCCATTACTTATGTTTTGGACTTATTTATTTTCATCTTGTACTCCTTACCCAAGACTTCGTCCATACCATTCAGCAGCTTCTCGAGATCTCCTGCGGTCTCAGATAAAATAACAATATCATCGGCAAATCTCAAGGTTTTGATTTCCTCTGCTTGGATTGTGATTCCCTTTCCAAATTCCTCTTTGATTTCCTTTACTGCCTGTTCTGTATAAACATTGAAGAGGGGGACAAACTGCAGCCTTGCCTCACTCCTTTCTGGATTGCTGCTTCTTTTTCATAGCCCTTGATTCTTATCACTGCAGACTGATTTTTATACAGATTGTAGATAATTCTTCGTTCTCGGTATCCGATCCCAATCGCCTTCAGAATCGTAAATAGCTTGGTCCAATTAACATTATCGAATGCCTTTTTTAGATCTACGAATGCCATGTACGTGGGCGCCTCCTTGATTCGATCCTCTAAGATCAGACGTAAAGTCAGGATTACTTCACGTGTTCCTACTTACATTTCTTCTGAGGCCAAATTGATATTCTCCTAACTCAGCTTCAACTTGTTTTTCCATTCTTCTGTAAATAATACGTGTTAAAAAAAATCAAATGTTGGACAATATTCAAGGAAATAAATATTCGGACATGAAAAACTTGGCGCAGGACAGGCAACAGTGGAAGAGGTTCATCCCATGACAAGACCTGCCATAAGGCAGAATACCTAGATAGATAGATACCAAACTAATGGTGCGATAGTTTTCACACGAATAGGTATAACAACATTCTGCCGAAAATCGGATGGGACTTTTCCTGTCTCATATATCTTACACACTAAATGGAATAACCTTACCATGCTGCTTTCTCCTAAGGCAGTCAGTAATTCAGAACGAATGTCATCAATTCCAGGTGCCTTGTTCCTATTTAGGTCTCTCGCAGCTCTGTCAAACTCTGACCTCAAAATTGGGTCTCCCATTCCATCAGCATCAAGAGCCTCTTCTTGTTCCAGAACCAAATTATCTACATCTTTACCTTGATACAACTATTGAATATGTTCCTACCATCTTTCAGCTTTGTCTTCTTTCCCTAGAAGTGGCTTTCCATCTGAGCTATTAATATTCATACACCTAGATTTCCTTTCTCCAAAGGTTTCCTTGATTTTCCTGTATGCAGCATCTACCTTTCCCAGGACCATACAACCTTCGACATCCATGCACTTCTCCTTCAGCCATTCTTCCTTAGCTACCTTGCACTTTCTGTCCACTTGATTCTTTAATCGCCTGTATTCTTTTCTGCCTTCTTCATTTCTAGCATTCTTGTATTTTCGTCGTTCATCAATCAGGTCTAGTATCTCCTGAGTTATCCACTGATTCTTAGTTGATCTTTTCTTCCTTCCTAACATCTTTTCAGCAGCCCTACTGACTTCATTTTTCATGACTCTCCACTCTTCCTCTATAGTGTTTCCTTCAACCTTTTCATTTAGCCCTTGTGCCACATGTTCCTTAAAACAATCTCTCACACTCTTTTCTTTCAACTTGTCTAGATCCCATCTTTTTGCATTTTTTCCTTTTTTCAATTTCTTCAACTTCAGATGGCATTTCATGACCAACAAGTTGTGGTCAGAGTCCACGTCTACTCCTGGGAAAGTTTTGCAATCCAACACCTGATTTCTGAATTTCTGCCTAATCATAATGAAGTCTATTTGATACCTTCCAGTGTCTCCAGGTCTCGTCCACGTATACAGTCATCGTTTGTAGTGTTTGAACCAAGTATTGGCAAGGACTAAATTATGATCAGTGCAGAATTCAACCAGCCGAGTTCCTCTTTCGTTCCTTTGTCCCAATCCGAATTCTCCTACTGTATTACCTTCTCCTCCTTGGCCTACCACTGCATTCCAGTCTCCCATCACAATTAGATTCTCGTCACCTTTTACATATTGTATTAAATCTTCTATCTCTTCATATATTCTTTCGATTTCCTCATCATCCGCTGAACTAGTAGGCATATAGACCTGCACTATTGTAGTGGGCATTGGTTTGGTGTCAATCTTGACGATAATAATTCTTTCACTATGCTGGTCGTAGTAGCTTACCCGCTGCCCTATTTTCTTATTCATTATTAAACCAACTCCTGCATTTACCCTGTTTGATTTCGTGTTGATGATTCGGTAGTCGCCTGACCAAAAATCCTGTTCTTCCTGCCAACGTACTTCACTTATACCAATTACATCTAACTTTAGTCTATCCATCTCCCTTTTCAGATTCTGTAACCTGCTACGACGATTCAAACTTCTAACATTCCACGCTCCGACTCACAGAATGTCAGTATCCATCTTCTTGATGATCGCCGCCCCCCCCCCCCCCTTCCTCGTGTAGTCCCCACCCGGAGATCCGAATGGGGGACTAATTTACCTCCGGAATATTTTACCTGGGAGGAAGCCATCATCAGTACATCATTCATACAGAGATAGCTGCATGTCCTCGGGAGTTACTTACGGCTGTAGTTTCCCGTTGCTTTCAGCTGTGTAGCAGTATCAACACAGCTAAGCCATGTTGAGTATTATTACAAGGCCATATCAGTCAATCATGTAGACTGCCGCCCTTGCAACTTCCGAAAGGCTGCTACCCCCATTTCGATGAACCATTCGTTAGTCTGGTCTCTCAACAGATACCCATCCGATATGGTTGCACCTGCGGCTCGGGTATCTGCGTCATTGGGACACGCAAGCCTTTCCACCGCGGCAAGGTCACATGGTTCATGGATATCATTATAATTAAAGTATATTTTATACTATTGCCTTGGACCTTATTGTCGCCCATGTGGCAGATGCCTTATCAGTTGTTTACATAGCCTTTCCTTAAATTATTTCAAAGACGTTGTAGGGCCCTAAATGTATTGAACATCTCCCGTTGTAAATGATTCCAATCCCTAATTCCTCTTCAATAAAGTAATATTATGAGGAGTATAGATGCAAACCTAGACATTTCCACTTTCCTTGTTTTTTCAGGAAACGAAAAAATCTAATACTTAATTATGCACTGTTATAAAGCTCATTTTACTATAACAAGAACATTAAAAATACACGTTTGTGTGGGTACGTTTCAACAGTTGGTACGATTCATTGCAGTGACCGAGAGTATTCTGAGCCGTTTAGTTTTAAAGCATAGGTTTGTGCAAATACTTTGATATGCATTAATTGGTACTGTGCTCCTGTGGAAGACCTATGAAGTATCTTGATTCTGCTGGTTTTGGTGGTCATCATGGCAACCGGCGCATTATCAGGTAAGTGTGTTCATAACTACCTTATTTGGTTAGATATTGATATCAAACTGCATAATATGAAAACTAATACCATATTAGTATTTTTTATGCATAGATACGGCAATTATAATTTGTTTAGTTTACTGTAGAGCTTAAGAAAATGTTACCCACACGTTTGTGTGGGCTGGGACTGAAGTGAGCTAACCTTATTATTATTCCTAAACTTACAAATGGCCCATGAAAAGGAATATACAGTATTATTTCCTTAATGTATGATTACAGATTAGTGTAATTAAATAACTGCTATGTTTGCAGCAATTAGTTAACATACACCATAGTTTTGTTTTATCATAACCTTTAAATCTCAGAAATATATTGTACTTCACACATCAAGAACCCAACATAAAGGTTCAGAAATTTATTTTGACTGATATTTCACAACTATACACCTTCTTGATGCCCTGAGTGGGAAAGAAATCTATGGAACTGGCACTATTACGATGAACAGAGTGAAAAATAAAACATTTAAACCCGACCAAAAGATGGTGGGAGGTGAAGTTGAGGTGGTATGCTGATCAGATGATGGAATGTGTTTAATTCGATGGAAGGACTCGAAAGTGGTGACTATGGCCTCAAATTTGCCTGGAGAAACCCCACTTTATGAAGTAGAGAGATGGGACAAAATGGAAAAGAAGTACATTAAAGTACCAATTCCAAACGCAGCCAAAAAATATGATGAAAAGTTGGGTGGTGTCGATATCTGCGATCAGCTGTTGGAAGAGTACTGAGCCTCCTTTAAAACAAAGAAGTGGACAATGAAAACCGCTATTCACCTTATTGATCTGGCGACCGTTAATGCTTGGATGGAGTACAGGAGATATGCTGCATGCAGTGGAGTTGCGAAGAAAGACGTTCTTGATCTAATGAAATTTCGATTAGCCTTAGCTGAAATACTTATTGTATCAACCGACTTAATGCCTTTGCAAGAGGAGGAAGAACAAGAAAGAGATCCACCAACAAGATGATGTGTGCAACCACTCCCATGTGTGGACAAAAGGCTCGAAGATTTTGAGCACTGGCCAGCTGTTGAGGAACTGTCGACGGCGTGCATGTGCTGCATGACCAGCTGATCCAGCCGAACCAGAGTGCGATGTATAGTACGCGAACCTTTTCTTGAGCCCTGAACTCCATAGTGCATAATGGGAACTAGGGCTCAAGAAAAAGTTCGCGTACTATTCTAAGTGTCATATTTACCTATGCCTAACAAGTAAGAATAAGTGTTTCAGGGAATTCCGCAAGAAATGATGTAGTAGGCGTAAGCATTTTTCACAATTATTCATTATTTTCTTCAAAATTTGGGACAATTTCTTACTGTTTGTATTGTGTATATTAGATAAATAAATAAACAAACAAATTTGATGTGATAGAACGTGTATATTATATCCACCTTCAATCCCCTTCTAGAAAAAAATATTGTATGGCTATATTCATAATAATAAATATAACGTGAACTTTACAAACTTCACTAATTCTCCACTAAAACGACTGAGTATAGACCCAGCCCACACAAATGTGTGGGGTCATAAAAAACAACAGTGGAATAAGATTTTTTTGCTGCAACAGCTTTTTTGTTTTTGTGATCAATTGAGGTATTAAACAACGAAAATTGCAAAAAAAAAAAAAAAAAAAAAATCTCTCCGCTTAGTCTTGGGTCTGAAAGGGCTAAATCAACGTTAGTTGAGACAGATCTCTAGCTGTTTACTGCAGTTTTTTTTGTTTTTTTTAATACGGAAATACTAAGTATAAAAGTTTGATATAGTTTCAGGTATATTTGTGTATCACAAATGCATAATAATATAACATGTCAATAACAAAGTCTAACCATACAAAATAAAAAATATAATTTTTATTGACTTTTATCAATATCCATACCACAGAGGTACAATCATTCAATGTTTTAGATTCTGAGATGTACTACCTCAATTTGTGGCGGGCAAATAAAGTCATCCACCTCCACTTCATCATCCTCCTCCTCTAACTTCACCTCTTCTACTGGATCTATAACATCCTTGTAGAGCTGAAGATTTTCAAACTGTCTCCAATCTTCACCAAAATGCCGATTCAGTAATGAATCTACATAAGAAGTCTTCACCTGTTTTACAGGTACTCCAAATTCAGAATATCTGGCCTTACCATGGCAGCAGTCTTACCTTTCTTCAAGACTGGCTTTGAAAAACCTAAATCAGACCTGTAAAATGTTTCCCCTCTAATTTTTACAGTTCCCTGAAAGCGGCTGATAATCATTCCCTTCGCCTCATTGAATTTGTATTGCCACTGTCCTGGAAGTTTGTTTTTTGTTTCTTTATTCCAGTCGTAAATAGTCGTGTCTCTACCATGTTCTATTACAGTCCCATATTGTTTAAATGTATCAAAATAATCTTCTGTGTAAATGTGTAAAAATAATCTTCTTTGTTTAGAATGGTTGCTCTTTTTTTTCAGCGTTTTCTCTATTTGGACGAATACTCTTATCAGCAGGTAAATAGCTGTGTCCTGCAACAGGAAATGTTAATTCAAGAGTCTTGATGAAATGTGGTGCAGTACTAAGCCATTTGAAACACATCACAACCATAGAACAATTTTTATTCTGTCCCCCACATCCATCTGAGACTAGCCTGACAGTGTGTATGTCGGAAGGGAAATCAGTATTTTGCAACAGATGGTATACGTCTGATGCAATCTCATTTGATGATTTGGGGCGTTCATTTTCTGTCCAAGCATATACATAAACATGCTAGTGGGATCAAGTTTACTTTTAGAAGATCCCTTTACTACGGTGAAATTGTAAATATACAACTGTCTCAAGTAATAACATGCTTGGTCAGGAATTTTCGGCAGAGGCAGATTCTTCTGACAATCGTCCAAATGTTTTTACGAAAGAGTCATTGTCCCTTAATGTATTATAAAAGGAGTTAGCTCGCAAGGTGTGGACACGTTTCTGGCACATTAAATTTGTTTCTGCTTCGGCATAATTTTCTCTTTTAATCTTCTCATCTAGCTGAAGACAAACCGAACACACGTCTGTAGCAGGGCTCCCAAATCCAATGTTCTAATGTGTGTTGAAATGCCGGAAGAAACAGTGTCGTACTTTCATTGTTGGACCAGCTCTCTCATTGTACCTGTGCCACTGTTTCTTAATGTTCAAATCAGATGACAAATAAAGGCGCCCACCTGATTTTGATTTGCAATAATGACCAAAATTGCATTTCAAAGACTCAATTAAAGCTTTGACTTCGGCACGTTTTTTTATCGTTTTTGGTTGATACTCTATCTCCACCCCTCTTTTCACTGGGAAGACTTCCAGGAATTGTATATTCTTTAACAATACGTGTCACACGATCCTTGGCCACACCAAGAATTCCAAGAGATGTATTTCTACACACGCGATTGTACTTGTATTTTATAGAAACCGAACGCGGTTTTATTGTCGGATCATATTTGTGCCGTTTAGGTGTTACACCCTCACAGTATTTTAATATAAACTGGTCTTGAAATATCTTATTCTTGTGTTCATAGAACCTGTGACGGAATAATGAGAAGAATTAAAATTTCATGCGGGGGATGTAAGAATAGTGACTGATATTGTAATATAATGATAATGGTACTGTGCGTCGCTGTGGAGTAGTGGTTAGCTCACACGTCAAGAGAATCATTAACATGTGCGTTGTAACTTACCTTCTTAACTTTGCTTTCTCTCGCTTCCATTTGGCACAGTTTCTTGTTCTCTCCCTCTTCCAGCGATTGGAGGAGTAACATTACATTCCATTATTCTTATATTCAGACACATAATAAGGACTCACTACTGAAAGCTGAAAAATTACTATTCTAGCCCGCCAAGGATTATTCTTATATTCAGACACATAATAAGGACTCACTACTGAAAGCTGAAAAATTACTATTCTAGCCCGCCAAGGATCAGCTGTTGAGTCACGTGACGTGATCATGGCTATTTTCATTGGCTGTGTGGAAATGTCGGCGATTGCTCCTCAACGTCACATTGAAATGTCGGAGTTCGCATCTAAACGTAGATTTCAGCATGCAGAATTATACAGGAATTGTCGACATTTGCACTTCACAAATACTTTAAATGCTGTATTTAATTGGGAGATTATGTTCATGTGGTTACTTCGGTTTGGACCAAAAGTGGAAATGTCGGGGTTTGCATCTTTACGCTTCATTTGCCCCAATTTGTCCTCTTGAATTCCATCTTTATATTATGATCTTCCTCCTGTTAAAAACTCGGTTGACGCTTTATTTATCTACTGGTGTCATTCCACGCAATCTCTCCGCTGACTGCTCGGAACATACGGCTTAGTCGAACAGCTTTTCTCCTTACTCCCAAGTTTTCCCAGGTTCAGGTTTGCAACATTTTCGTAACTTTGCCCTTTTGTCGGAAATGGCCCAGAACGAATCGTGCTGCTTACCTTTGGATATTCCAGTTCTCGAATCAAGTAATCGTGCTGAGGGTCCCATACACTGGAACCATACTCTAGTTGGGGTCTTACCACAGGCTTATATGCCTTCTTTACATCCATACTACAACTAAATACCCTCATAACCACGTGGAGAGTTCTGCACCCTTTATTTACAATCCTGTTTATGTGATTGCCCCAAAGAAGAGTTTTTCTTTGTTGCCCGTTGGCAAGTTGAGAGACAAAAACGAGATTGTAATGTTTCCTCGGGAAACTTGCTTACTTGCTGCTTACGGTGCTTGCTTATTGACTGGCTGCTTTGAAAAAGTACTGTATTGGACTTTACATACTGACAGCTTTTTTGATTCAGTTCTACAACAGACTATCTTGTTCTAACGTTTACTCAGTATGCGGTGAAAGATCTTAGACCGTTTAGAAATATGTAGATACCTGTTCCCTCTCTTTGTTTGAGCTTACGCTAGTGGGAACTTCACCCCCCTTTTATTTTGAAGTAGGACTCGACAAAACCTTGAGTCTTTCAGATAGGTTGAATATGCCAAATCATGCAGGTCTGTTGCCTCGACAGAATTTTGTTTTATGCACACTAGCATGGCATATGTGAAGGTGTAGGAGTTTGAATTCTATTACTTGTTGAAATCGAGAAAACTTAACGTAAAGCTTACAAATTTATATTTATCACCTCTGATTCGTTGAAGGAGCAGAAAGTAGGAACTTTTTTGTATACATCGTATTTAGAATCGCAGTGCATCAACCTCTATAGACATTACAGTTGACATGGGCGAATTGGGCCTTCCGGGCTGGGATGCCGCCTTGAAGGGGGGGGGGGGGGCGCCAGCATGTCTCGGTCATGTTGCTACTACAGTGGGACCAGATCCCTGCCAAGCCTATCTCCTCTTCCCCGCGGTATGTTTACCCCCTCCCCCTCATTCCTGTTCACATTGACCCAGTTCCTGGGCGGAGGGGCGAGAGGAGGAACTAGTGAATGAAATGCGCGGGCAAACTCCTCCGCTGTCCCCTCCTCCCTCCTGTTCAGTCTCTTTGCCATTCGCGATCATATGGTGAGGGAGCGTGAGGTACGGAGCTGAGCATCGCGGAAGGAAGCAGCACGCCCGCTCAGTCGTCGCACTAGCTGCTTGGCTGTTGGCCTGGACGCTTCGTGAAGGTAATCTGCTGATTGTCCGGTATTTCGCGCTGTGTTGTTGTCTTCCTATAATTTCGTCGTATCTGTGCCGTGTTGTTTTTATAGAACTTTGTCGTTAAGAGACAATGAATCACCTCTCTCCAAGTGAATGCGTTAGCGTGTGGACGTAGAAACTATTTTGGTAATGCTATTCTGAAATAATCGCTAAGCAGCGTCCCTCTATATACAGAGATAGCATTACAGTTTTAGGCCGAAAATAGTCCTTGATATATCAGAGAGTCATTGGAATGTCTAACGGAGAACAGATACAAATTTTACTAAATATCACTTATTCCGTGATCACTGAACTATAGTACAAAGCCCCTTGTGTAATAGTAGGATGCCGGCCTCTGGATCCCAAGAGGATTGAAACCCAGCAGAGGGGGTCAGATTTTTGAAGGACGGAAGAAAATCCATTCGGAACTCTTTGTCGTACGATGCCGCTTTGTAAAATATATGTGGTGGTACATTTGGTGCTCCGTTTCTCTGCCATTTGGTAGAGGAAAACGGAATTTCGACATTGGCAGCCTAGATGACATCAAATCAGAATGCCTGCATACGTAGCTAGACATACGATTACTACTACTACTACTACTACTACCCCACTACTACTACTACTACTACTACTACTACTACTACTACTACTACTGCAGGACCCGCGCTGTTCCGCAGCACTCGGTATAAATAGGTCAGACAACGTGTCTTGATATAAAATTGCTTCTTGCGCTGCTTGGGTACTTCTTTGAACGTTTACGTTTAGGATTTGTATTGCCTGTTAATTCTGTGTAGAGCGTTTTTTTGTAATTTATTTACTGTGACGTTGATTTTATTTTACAAACTTTTTTTTTTACAATTAGTTTTACATCGCACCGACGCTGACGATGGGGTAGTGAAGGACTAGGCGTGGGAAGGCGTGGCCTCAATTAAGGTACAGCCCCAGCATTTGCCTGGTGTTAAAATAGGAAACCACGGAAAACCACCTTCAGAGCTGCCACTAAGAAGTACATTTATTTTTATAACCAAAAATACTGTTTCAGATGCCATACTCCATTGTTTATGACGGTGATTGGTTCACATATGGAAGAGGATGAGGATGAGGCCGAGATTTTTTTTTTTTACCAACCATTGCAGAAGAAGGAAATTATGAACCGGCCAGGGAAGTTTAAAAGGCCGCGGCACATCCTGTCCGCACGGCAAGAAAATAAAGTATAGCCATATCAAACTAACAACCAACAGTTGGCAGCATTGTCGTTCCTCTCGGAGCTCCTCAGCGTTATTAGTGCGACAGTCAACTCGAGTGCGCCACCTAGTGGTGGCTCGTGTTACTAAACCTTGAGGTCCGGTTACTATAGTTTCGCCAATTGTTAAACTATTCATAGTTAACATTCAGTATTAAGTATACCAAATTATTCACTTTGCCCACATAGCCGGGCAAAGTGAATATTTACATGCGGGCAAAGTGGATAACGAAATGAATTGTTTAAAAGTGGGAATGCCATTACTAAGAAAAGATATATTTGATATTTGCGCACACATGGAATTCAAAAATTTGTTTTCAATAGTTTTTATAGCGTTCACTGTCGCATTCAATACACTGATAATTAATAATTCTTATTCCGTTCCTTTAAGTGAAATCTAAACTTTATATCACAATGTCCATATTGAACGTAGTACTCGCCGTTATATTGGTTTTGTTTATTCGTTGCCATAGAGTACTGTAGAATCGATCCACTTGAGGACGATTAAATCGACGAGCCCTTGCAGGTGATGTTGGTTCTGGTGTCTGCAGTACAAATTCGGGATGTCGACTTTGAAACCCCTTCAGCCAGTCAGCTAATATATATATATTACTATCTTGAATGACAAGGGATTTTATTTTTATTGGCAAAATCATATGCCAGTTTCATAAATTCCCTTCTTGTAAGTCCATAGAAGAGACTGTCCATTTCTCTCAAATTGTCAACCAGTTCGAGTTCTTTTTCCTCACTGAAAACTATTCTAAATCTGCCTAACTGCTTCTTGCTAGAGCCGGATTTGTAGTGTCGACACGGCGTAGAAAAAGGCAGACCGTATTTTTTAGCAACGGAATTAATAGGATTTGTCCTACGTTCCTCCAGAGCTTTGTTCATCGTTTCTTCGAACCAGCTGCCCTGATAACTGGTTCATTTGTAATTGTAAACCGTTTGCAAACGAAAATTACAAAATTCAGATTATTATTAATAGGCTACATTTGATATGTTATTTTTTTGATGTTATTTAGTAATTGTTAAATTAATCTGCTTTGAACAGGTTACAATCATACTGGAAAAATAAATAAATATATAGTTTGGTATTTCTATCAAGACAAACTATTATTCAGTCTAAAGTAATTATGGACAAAGTATTCAACAATATTAACCTGGCCGGGAAAAGTGAATAATTAATATCCGCTTTGCCCTATTCAGTTTGCCCAGCTGTGCTCCATTAAGGAAATCGTGACTGAACGCTTAAATTTAATGTAGCAAAAAGCAAGCGAAGTGTGTCCAAAAGTGGTTGGGAAGAACACTAAAATACAATGTAATCACTTTTAAAATGGTTATAAATATCTACGAATAACAGTGTGTTTCTTACCTTGATAAAATTTTAAGAAATATTGCAAAAATCTTCTAACACCTCCAGTCTCACTCTGTTTACTACTACCACTGATTCTTATGTCTCCAGCAGATTGCAGAACTTCCTGCAGAAGCAACTCAGCGACACCTAGCGTAATTTTACGTAAATTTTACTTATTCGCTTTGCCTGGCCCTCTCCTAGTTTTCGATTATTTTTACATTTTCCTAACTCCCAACCGTAGGGATGCTAGGGCTAGGGATGTCTTACCCCGCACACTATTTTGCTCCAGATAGCAAGTCAGATGTGTACCAAGTTTGGTTGAGAACTATACTGGTACACACTGTACATACACACACTCGCTAATTTTGTACATTTTCTGTTTCACCCCTTCTCAACCCCCCCGCTCCCCACATGCTGACGGTGGCTGAACTTGACTTAAATACCATCCGGAATGTCACTGTTCATCTCAGCGACCCCGAAAACTATGGATTCAGTACTAACATAGTTCGTTTTCGATGTGTGTATCTTACTCCCACGGTATTTTTCTTCAGATGGTATAAAGAACTAAGTTTGGTTGAAAGTGCAGGCTTGCCTATTGTTAATCTGTTTTTAATATGTTAGCTTCGCCGATATCTTTACGTAAAGATATTGCTCTTTAACCGTGTACAACGGATCATTTAATGATTTGATTTTATGATTACTCAAAGTTGACTGAACTAAAGCTGTTTTTAAAGGTAGTTAACTGTGTAATACATTATACAGACTAGAGCAGTGGTATTCAAACTTTGTGGTTGGAGTACCCCCAAATTCCAATTGTTTTATCTTCACGCCCCAGAAGTACTTGTAGGCCTATATTACGATTGTACCAGAAATAACAAATGATTGTTGCTGGATGCCAAATAATAATAATAATAATAATAATAATAATAATAATAATAATAATAATAATAATAATGTATTGCATATAATCCTCACTGGTCCTTGGCTGAATGGTCAGCGTTGAGACCTGGTTCAGAGGGTCCCGGGTTTGATTCCCGGCTGTCGGTGATTTTAACTGCGTGTGATTAATTATTCTGGCTCGGGGACTGGCTGTTTGTGTTTGTCCCAACACACTCCTCTTCATATTCAGACAATGGTTAGCGTGCTGGCCTTTGGTCCTGAAGGTCCCGGATTCGATTCCCGGCCGGATCGGAGATTTTAACCTTACATGGATAATTCCCTTGGCCCGGGGACTGGGTGTTTGTGCTGTTCCCAACATCCCTGCAACTCACACACCACACACAACACTATCCTCTACCACAATAACACGCAGTTACCTACATATGGCAGATGCCGCCCACCCTCATCGGAGGGTCTGCCTTACAAGGGCTGCACTCGGCTAGTAATAGCCACACGAAATAATATTATTATTATTATTATTATTATTATTATTATTATTATTATTATTATATTCAGACAACAGACCACACTACCAACCACCACAGAAAATCATAATAGCGATTGCCTCTCCACATAGGGTTGGCGTCAGGAAGCGCATCCGGGCGTAAAATAGGGCCAAGTCCACATATGTGATTTAGTTCGCATCCGCAACTCAACAAGATGTGGGGAAAAAAGTGGCGATGGTGGTGGTGGTGGTGGTAGTAGTAGTAGTAGTAGTAGTAGTATAAGATATAATCGTCACTGGGCAAAGGAAACCACCTTCGGAGTAAAGTTTACAGAAGTAGTCCAAAACAGGGCTGTCGGTAATGGCCGACTGTCCCTGGCATTTTCATTGCTTAATTATAGTCCAATTATGCGATCACTGGAGTCCTCTGTTCCCTTCTCAGGTAAAGCGGCAAGCCTTCACAAGGCAGGTGGAGAAACGGGATTTTCTCGTGAGTTGAATTACGAGGTTTTCATTACCTATCAACGATATAAGTACGAGTATTACGAATGCAACAACCGTTGTACTATATAGGCTACACCGTTACTGAAAAATTTGAATGAGTGGATTCCGAGATAAACAATTAAAAAAAAGAGCAATACACCATAGGTAAGCGTTTTTTACCTAGTCAACGGGAGGTACAAACTGGCACGTAACTTTAGAACGGGGGTGTCAAACCCTGCCCGCCGTAAGTGCAGTGCCCTTGCTAGAAATACCTGTGCACGCGGACGCAAGTCTCTTCCCCTCAGTTGGTTTGTTCTTCCTCGCGGTGCTCACCCAGGGCTGTGCACTGTGCACGCTTACTGATGACATGCTCCTGTTATCTGTTTTGGTCTACACGTAATGGTTGAAACATGCAGCTATATAGGCTTTGGCCTAAGGATCGACACAGTCAATTGTTAGTGTTGTATTTGTGTACTTTTGTATCAATACGGTTACTTAGATGTTTTATCGAAGGCAATTTTCCTTTGTTTAAGTTTGTAAAAACATGACTATTTTGCTACTGAATTGATATAGAAGCGGCATAATATTCTGTATTATTCAGCTTCATAATACAACCTGTGACAGAGTTCGGTGAATGAAGTCAGAACGGTCTATCCGGCAACACTGGCGATACGCAACGCTGCGTAGCAGGAGGTTTTGACCACCTGCTTCCAACGTTGTTCAGTTGAGTTTCTTGTGTGTGCGTGTAAGACCTGTTTGACACAGTGCGTGTTTCGTGCGTTGGTTCTGAACTGCGAACAGGAACATGAACGATTAAAAGATCAATGTACAGTTTTGTGTTAAGCTTGGCAAGCGAAGGAAACGCATGCGATGCTGGTACGTCTTTATGAAGATCAAGCACTGTGCTTGAAGTGTGTGTACGAATGGTTCGCCCGTTTTCGAGGAGGCCGAGAAAGTGTTTTTGACAACCCCCGTAGCGGAAGACCGGCGACCGCCGTCAATGACGAAAACATTGAGAAGGTGAGGACATTAATCAGGAACGATCGGCGATTAACTATGCGCATGATAGCGGATGAACTGCAGATTAACCGTGAATCTGCGCGACAAATCGTTACCCAGAAGTTAGGTAAGAGGAAAACGTGTCCTCGTCTTGTGCCACATCACTTGACTGACGATGAAAATGAAATGGCGTATGGCTTTTAGTGCCGGGAGTGTCCGAGGACAAGTTCGGCTCGCCAGATGCAGGTCTTTTCGATTTGACTCCCGTCGTGATGAGGATGAAATGATAATGAAGACGACACATACACCCAGCCCCCGTGCCAGCGAAATTAACCAATTATGGTTAAAATTCCCGACCCTGCCGGGAATCGAACCGGGGACCCCTGTGACCAAAGGCCAGCACGCTAACCATTTAGCCATGGAGCCGGACACTGACGATCAGAAGCAAGCACGTTTAGAAGCTTCACAGGATTTTGTCGAAACGGCTGATGCGACACCCAATTTCTTGAACTGTATCGTTACTGAGGATGAAACCTGGTGTCTCAGGTACGACCCTGAAGCAAAACGGCAAAGCATGGGATGGCGTTCTCCGGGATCCCCGCGTCGGAAAAAAGTCATGAGCCGAAAAGTTACGCATCAAAACGATGCTCATCACCTTTTTCGATAGTCAAGGCATTATCCACAAGGAATTTCTACCTGAGGGAACGACGTTAAATGCTGCACGGTACGTTGAAATTTTGACGCGTTTCATGAAACGTCTACACAGGGTATGACCCCAGTACGCACAACAAGGTTCATGGTTCTTTTTTTTTCTTTTTGGTCCATGACAACGCTCGCCCACACACAGCCAATATCGTCAAACAGTTCATGGCAAAAAAAAAGGGGGTGGTGCAACTTGAACATCCCCCATACTCCCAGATCTCAATCCTCCAAACTTCTTCCTATTCTCATGACTCAAACTCTCTTTGAAAGGAAAGAGATTTGACGATATTCCTGACATCCAACGAAACGTGACGAGGCTTTTTATCACCGTCCCAAAGGAAGCCTTCTTGCAAAGTTTCCAGGACATGTATCGCCGATCTCAGCAGTGCATAGTTATGGGAGGGGGCTATTTCGAAGGACAGTAAGGTCACTGTCGTGCATTGTTCATCTGTGTTGATAGTACCGGACTGTTCACCGAACTTTGTCACAGGTTGTAGAATTGTTGATAGCGTTGAGCATGTTAAGCCAAAAATGCCCTTTTATTTTGCACTTCATATTTTATGGCAACCCTTAAAGTAATTATTTAATTTCCTAGTACACGATGATTACAAAGTATGATGTTTCGCCGATTTCATGCCAACGCGTGTTGAACACAATACGTCGGTATATGAAAGAGTGTGTGTACATGTATTGCTCGAGTACCGTACTTACGAACGTGTAATGCACACCCCTCCCGACGCGCGCGCTTTGATAACGTCCTGGGTTAGCGCTCGTAACAGCTGTTTTCTCGTGCACGCAAAGCTGTCAGGCAGCTAGCGACTTTGACATGACTGCTTTAGAATGAATAGTTCGGAAAGGGGACCCTGTGTAGTGGTAGATAAAAAACATTAAATCAAACCTCCAATTGACTAGGTATGTAAGAACGCTTACCTATTATGCTGTATTGTTATTTTTAACAATTTGAATACCACTGGACTAGAGGACCCGTTATAAATAGGTCAGATAATGTGTATTGATAATTGCTCCATGCACTGCTCAGGTACTTCCTTGAACGTTTAGTTTTAGGATTTGTATTACTTATTAATTTTGTGTCAAGTGATTTTTTTTAAAGATTTCTTTATTGTGACGTTGATTGATACTCTAAGAACTATTTTGTAGTTTTAGAGTTATTGTGTGTTTAATTTAAAGTTTTAGATTATTTTGTTTTGCGTGGAGTTTGTCGTTAAGGCAGCCCATGTTATGTGAGAAGTAATAAAACCTTTCAAATAAATAGTATAAATAAGGTTTTTTTCAGGTTGCTTTACATCGCACCGACACAGATCTTACTGCGACGATGGGATAGGAAGGGGCTACGAGTGCATATGAAGCAGCCGTGGCCTTAAATAAGATACAGCCCCAGCATTTGCCTGGTGTGAAAATGTTAAACCACGGAAAACCATCTTCAGGGCTGCCGACAGTTGGGTTCGAACCCACACACTCCCGAATACTGGATATGGCCGCACCAAAGCGATTGCAGCTATCGAGCTCGGTTAAAAAAGAATAAGTGTGCATTTACGCGTCGCGCTACGAATGTGATATAAACGATTCCTACTGTCACTGGGACTGTCACCTATTAGCCTAGCGAACCCAAAAACTGTGAATTCAATACTAATGTCGGTCATATTGGACATTTTCTATCCCACCTCTTTTGACCGCATGCCGTTGGAGGGTGAACTTGAACGTCTTTTGAAATGGCATCCAGAGTGTCACAATTCATCTCTGTATGTATTTGACACTAATATTGCTCGTTTTGGATGATGTTTAAATGTCAATCCCTCCCAACCTCCATCTGCATGGATACTGGGGGTGTTTTACCCCTACAGTATTTTGCAACCAAATATGTTTGAAATTGGAGGTTTGCCTAAAGTCGCCATCATTTTTTTTTTTTTTTTTGCTAAGGGCTTTACGTCGCACCGACACAGATAGGTCTTATGGCGACGATGGGATAGGAAAGGCCTAGGAGTTAGAAGGAAGCGGCCGTGGCCTTAATTAAGGTACAGCCCCAGCATTTGCCTGGTGTGAAAATGGGAAACCACGGAAAACCACCTTCAGGGCTGCCGATAGTGGGATTCGAACCTACTATCTCCCGGATGCAAGCTCACAGCCGCGCGCCTCTACGCGCACGGCCAACTCGCCCGGTGCCATCATTTTTAATCGTCGATACCTTTATGTGAATATGTTTCTCCCTAACGTGTTTTTTTCAAGTTGCTTTACGTCGCACAGACGCAGTTAGGTCTCATGGCGACGATGGGACAGGAAAGGACTAGGGGTGGGAAGGAAGCGGCCGTGGCTTTAATTAAGGTACAGACCCCGCATTTGCCTTGTGTGAAAATGGGAAACCACGAAAACCATCTTCAGGGTTGCCGACTGTGTGGTTCGAATCCACTACTGTATATCCCGAATACTGAATAGTGGGGCGCACTTAAGCGACTGCAGCTATCGAGCTCGGTCCCTTAACTCTTGGCAACCCGCTAAGTACAGTATGTATTGCGGGCTAGGGTAAGCCTTCGCCTTCAATTATTAGAGTGATTATTATTAATGATTTGATTTTATGATTACTCAAAGATGTCTGAAGTTAGGGATCTATCAGTGCCTGATGATTCACCGGCAAGTAATTCCGGAGGGAACGCACAAATAAAAAAATAAACATATCGATCCAGTACAACGGACCGGACGGACTGGACAAAGCTGTTTTAGTAAAGTTTTTAAATGTATAGACTGAAGGATTTGTGATGCTCCGCATCATTCGTTATAAATTAGTCAAATAAAGTTTCTTGATATGAAATAGCTCCGCGCGTTGCCCGGGTACTTTCTTTATATTTTTATATTACCTATTAATTGTTTGTCACGTACATTTTTGTAGATTTCTTTATTGTGACGTTGATTGATATTTTTACGGATTATTTTGTAGTTTGAGTTATTGTTGTATGTTTAATTTTAAGCTTTAGATTTCCTTTTTTTTGCGTGAAAATTTATCCTTGTTGCAGCCCATTTGTCCAGGAAGTAGATGATTATTCCATACAAATAATAAAGAACTTATAATTGTATGTGTTTACACGTCGTGCAATATGTATGATGTACACGATTCCAACTGTCATTGGAAGTGTCACCATTTAGCCTAGCGAAATCGAGAACTGGAGTTTCAGCTTTAATATCGGTCATTTTGGACATTTTCTTTTTCAACATATCTGATCCACGTATGACTTAGTCATACGTGATCTTGGACTTAAACGGCATCTAGAATGTCACAATTCATCTCGGTGACCCCGAAAAGTATGGATTCGCCACTAATATTGGTCGTTTTCGATTATGTTTTTTCATGTCCCTCCCCCACAACCCCCAACCGCAGTGATTTTAAGGGTGGCTCACCCCGACAGAACTATTCTCCAGATAGTAGACAAAGTCGTGTGTATTAAGTTTTGTTGACAGCTATGCTGAAACATACACGCATACATCCATTTTTCGATTTTGGACCGTTTATCTCCCCTTTTCACCCGCCATGGTGAGTCTTTAAACGGCATCCAGAGTGTCGATATTCATTTCACACACCCCGGAAAGTATGTATTTGACACTAATATTCGTCGTTTTTGATGATTTTTTTCGTGTCACTCTCTACCAACGGCCAACCGTATGGGTCGTAGGCGTGTCTTACCCCGACAGTATTTTTCTCCAGATAGTAAACTAAGTCATACGTGTACCAAGCTTGGTTGAGAGCTATGCTGGTCATTTTATTTTTCACCCCTCATGCCGATGGAGAATTGAACGGCATCTGAACTATCACTGTTCATCTCATCAACCCCGAAAACTATGGATTCAACGGTCGTGTTCCAATATTTCTATATTTCGCTCCCATCCTTCTCCACCCCTAGGGATGCTAAGGGTGTCTTACACCTACAGTACTTCTCTCCATATAGTCTTAGGTCATATGCGTACCAAGTTTGGTTGAAATTGCAGTTTTGCCTATAGACGCCTGTCATTTGTAATCTCTTAACTTCGCTAATATCTTCGTAAAGAGATTGCCCCGTGTTTGGGTGCATTCCGCTATGTACAGTCATTTAGTGATTTGATTTTAGGAATAATCGAAGTTGACTGAACTTAAGAGACCTATCAATGCCTGGTGGTTCACCGGTTGGTAATTCCGGAGAGAATAAGAGAATGAAGCAAATCCGCCCAGTAGAACGGCCGGACGGACTAGACAAAGCTGCTTTTAGTAAACGTTTTAAATATATGGATTATTATTATTATTATTATTATTATTATTATTATTATTATTATTATTATTATTATTATTATTGAACCACAGTTGTGACATTTAGTCAGTAATTTAGATAAAATGTGAAGAAATCGTGTAATTTCTCATAGAAAATATCAGTTTTCTGTTTTGTAGATAAATTATCAGAGAGATGAGAGTTTTGCGGTGCAGTATATATATGTGACATGATTAAAAGGTGAAATTATTAACTATTGTAGTTCAGGGGTTAATGGTTAAAAGCTTGAAATCAACTTTCGCATGGTATCAGCTCACATATGGAGCCTTGGCGGTCCCATCATCGGCATTGTCTATATCCTTCATGATCATCCTGAAAGCCTAGCAAAAATCACGGCCGCTACCATCCCATTCCTAGCCGTTTCCCATTCTTGCGTCGTCGAAAATCTCGATGTGTTAGTGCGACCTCAAACCACTAGGGGGAAGGAAAAGCAATGTTTTGTGACAATTTCCACCCTTTTTAATTGTTTTCTTGAATTTTCATTGAAAAATGAAATCGGCGTATGGCTTTTAGTGTTGAGTGTGTCCAAGAACAAGGTCGGCTCGCCAGATGCAGGTCTTTTGATTTGACGTCCGGAGGCGACCTGCTCGTCGTGATGACGATGGAAATGATGATGATGAGCCCCCGTGCCAGCGAAATTAACCAATTATGCTTAAAATTTCCGACCCTGCCGGGAATCAAACCCGGGACCCCTGTGACCAAAGGCCAGCACGCTAACCATTTAGCCATGGAGCCGGCCTGAATTTTCATTAATCTATGGTATTAACTGGTTTGCACTACGAACTTAAAGGCCTTTTGTGGGATACGTCCCCTACAGTTCTAGTGGATCCAAGGTGTATGACGAGCTATTTAACCATGCGGTTTGTTCCTTAGAAAGTAAGTTTTTTTAAACATATTTTTAAAAGGAAGGATGCTCTTGTTTCATTGAGGGGGAAAGAGCTAAGACACATACGTGCGCGCCACAAGCCCAAAGACAAATGTACATTAAATGTGTTCTATCTCGAAAACCATTCGGAATAGGGCATTTGTCGGTCCGTATGAAGTTGTTTTTTCTTCGAATGATCGTTCCTGGCATATCCCTGAATATTGACCAATCCTCCTGCGACACGCTGTATATGTATTAAATGCATACATTACAAAATATATCTACCAAAGAACAGGTTGACCTTTCCAAATATCTCGCATATTTACTCGAAAATGTATATTGTAACAGCTTTAACAATGAGTAGCGAGCAAGTGGCTCTGTGGTTTGGGTCACGTAGCTATCAGCTTATATTCGGGCGATAGTGGGCTCGAACTTCACTGTCGACAGCCCTGAAGATGGTTTCCCATTTTCACACCAGGCAAATGCTGGGACTGTACCTTAATTAAGGCAACGGTCGCTACCTTCCCACTGCTAGCACTTTCGCATCCCACCGTCGTCATAAGACCTATCTGTATCGGTGCGACGTAAAGCAGAACATCCATGAACACCCATCTGAAATGTTCGCCATGAATGTCTTCAATAAGCATGCTTTATTATTTAAAATTTGAGAACGATGTATCTGGATTTTCAAAAGGAGATGGGTTTATGACATTTATACTGGTCACTAACCATCGAGAAGGAAGCATATAGTGAACTAAATTATGTACACAAATAATTGCATTTATCTACTTTTTGGTAGAATTTTGATTATCTCTTTCCATTGTAATAATTACGTTATTCAACTCGCGTATCTGTGAGCTTGCATTCGGAGGTGGTGGGCTCGTACTCCATCGTCTCCATGGTTTCCCATTTTCACAGCAGGTAAATGCTTGGGCAGTACCTGGATTATGACCACAGCCGCTATCTTCCCAAGCCTTTTCTCATCCTTGCGTCACCGAAAATTGCTGTATTTGTGCGATGTAAACCTTTAGCATAGCATAGTAGCTGAATGGGGTTAGGTTTGTCGTATTTTGAACGCCTGAACTCCCCTGTAGTTACGAAGCAGTACCGGTATGTTGTTTGTTTTTGTATGTTATATAGTATATTAGATATTTTATGTAGGCCATAGCATATTTTGTGGATAGGGAATTGGTGCAAACGTTAGCATCCAATTCATTGAAGCCGAAGTTTAACGCGACTTTTCAAAAAACGAAAAAAAAAATGCAACACCTTTCCTGTGGATTTGTCTACATTACAAATGTAACAAATAACTTACACCTGTTTTAAAGACCAGGAGTTCAAAAGAGTAATAAACAGAGCATTTGTCATAAGAAATGAATAGCAGTTCTTAGAATTGAAATTTAAGAGCTTCTAGCGTAATTAGTCGCAGTTCGGGGAATATCCTGAAGCGACGAAAAGCCATTTGTCCTACAAAACACTTTCTGCCTTGTCACGTTTTTGATGGCAACAAATCTCTGACAGAAACCTCATTTTAACGAAAAAATGCAGAATTTACGCATATGGTGTAGTGTCGACATGAAACTGACCTTTAAAAACCATTGGTTGACAGGTGAAATAACTGCTGTCTGTGCGCGAGAATTCTGAGACATACTCTGCCACCTGTGGGTTTCCCCTAGCGCCGTCATGAGGAAAGAGTGCAGCATGTGACCTAAACGGTGCGACCTCGATTCTCTCGCCTTCCCCTCCACTCTTCGTTCAACCCCACCACCTGTTGCTTTGAAGCTACCACGTGTTGTCTGAAGATTCTGTCATGATATAGTCCGACCTGAGTCATGGCTTTGAAGCCGATGTGTGACGTCCTGTATCTGGGCACATGCTTACACGAGTAATGCTGTTGAGGTTAGGATCCATACTAGGTGAAGATGAATCTTACAAATCCGAACATTAGAGATATGAATGCAGTTCTGTGAAGAAGCGATCGAGTTATTGCGCAGTGGTTGGTATGGTTGTAAATAACTTCCTCTGCTTCCTCCTGTCTTTCTATAGACATAGAATTGTACATAAAACGTCAATTATCTTCTCCCTAGCCTTCACCCCCCCCCACACACACACACACACTCAAAATTCATTGGGCGTAATTTTACGGCCAGATGCCATTCTGACGCCAGCCCCTATGTGAGGGGTGTATGAAACGAGTATGATGTGACAAAATGCTTTTGAAAGTCACGTGTGATGTATTAAATTCAACATTCGTCCGTTAAATGGCGTGTGTTGAGTTTTCGTCCCGAAAGCTGGTCGGATCCCCATCAGCACTATTAGCTATCATAGCCTAGGCGTCACCAAAGAGGTGTACTAGGTAGATGAGGATTGATAGTTTCCCGCTACTTTCCTAATTTAGTCAGAAAGTAGTATTACATATCACTCTGCCAAGCCTACTGAAACACACACAAACCGCCTATGAGCGACATTTTCACAGGGACTGGCTGCATAAGAAGCCTCGCTCATCTGTCACTTTCACATCATCATAGCCAAGGATGAGACAGTAACAAATTTCTTGCCCATACCACAAGACAGTCAGTGTACTGTAAACACTGTCTTACCAAGAATGAATCCCTCAGTGAGTGCGCTTTTCTGATTAGGCGTGGTTTTATTTGAATGGACGTGCATATTCGCAAAATAACCGGTATTGGTCACGTGAGAAGCCAAGAATTCACGAAGCTCCACTGCTTTACCTTAACGTAGGAGTTTGGTGGGCTGTTAGTGATAAAATAATTGTTGGGCCAATTTTATAATGACACTGTTAATTCTGACCAATACATATAATTAATCCCGAACGAGAGTTTTCCTCAACTGACTGAACAGGAAAAGTCGCTGGATATTTCCAGCAAGACGGGGCTGGCGCGCTAATTAAACGATTGCAGTGCACGATTTGTTTCTGGGACAGAATAACTAGTACATATTTATGACTAGCTCGCTTTCCCTATTTAACGCCTTTTGACTTCTGTTTTTGGGGTAGTTTGAAAAGACGTAACCCCCGCACCATAGAAGAGCTGGAAAATGCAGTTCGCACCGAATTTTTGAATATTCATGAGGTGAAATTTAAGAGTGTGAACCGAAATATCGCAACAACGCTTTTCTACAGGCCGAGGGAGAGCATGTTCAAGCTTGATTGTTTTTCTGTCTGTCAATCTGATTATCCATTAATCGAATTTGACGGGTTTTCTGTGGGCGAACCAGAACGGTGTAACGACGACCGCGCTCTCGCTTATCGACACGCGTCATGTAGGAAGGACGCCAACCCTTGAGGACTCGCTCTGTTCTAGGGTTGGTTAGGTTCCTACCGTATACAAAGGACATTAATCATTAAATTCAATTTTCATGACCGAATTGCACTAAAAATAAGCTTACAGCTTACTAGATCGTGTTCAGTAGATGTAGAAGAGAAGTTAAGAACAAAAATGGCCAACTGGACACTAGTGGGATTTGAATCCACAACCTTTCGATTTTGCGTCGGAAGCTCTACCATTGTTGTTCTGTAGAAAAGGATCTGAGCTACAGGTCTAGCATTACTGGAGCACAGCTGTAGCCTCCACGCTTGTCGCCCGATGTTAGTCCGTTGATTACTGCATGGGCTTCAATGCCTCAGAACACGGAATATTGCATTCGGAGTTAGTAGGTTCGAACCCCACTGTCGGCAGTCTTGAAGATGACTTTCCGTGCTTTTCCATTTTCACACCAGGCAAATGCTGGGGCAGTACCTTAATTAAGGCCACGGTCGCTTCCTTCCCGCTCCTAGCCCTTTCCTATCCCATCGTCGCCATACGCGAAAGGCTATCTGTGTCGCTGCGACGTAAAGCAGATGTTAAAAAAGAGAACACACACACACACGCGGGACCGAAGATCTAGCGTGATTGATTCTTCTTCTTCTTGTACCGCTTTCCCCACACCTATGGGGTAGCTGGTGCTAACTTTGTCACACATGTGGATTTGGGCCATGTTCAGCGGCCGGATGCCCTTCCTGGGGATGTTATCAATCGTGTGTTTGTGTTGTGGTTGGTTGTGTGTTGTATTGTGTTGTGTGAATATGAAGAGAAGTGTTGGGGGAAACACAAACACCCAGTCCCTGAGCCAGTAGAATGAAATGCGATTAAAATCTCCGACCCGGCAGGGAATCCAACCTGGGATCTTCTGAATGGAAGACCTCAACGCTGATCATTCAACCAAGGAGTTAGACGAAGTACGGCGTGGTTATGCAATTAAAAAAAAACCGTTTGCTATTTGACTACACAATAAGAAAGTAACAGACACTAGACTTACGGATAGAGGTACACAGACACATTGACTGGCTGAGTCTGCCTGATTGAGGAATGCCCACAGCAAGCGGGTGAATCACACGTCATTGTCCACGACCTTGGCAAAATTATATCCCTGCTTCCCTTCCTCACAGGACATGCTAGAAGTATGATTGCCCCTCCCTCATACGCGACCGATTCCTGCGCAGGATGTTTACCAAGTATTTGAACTATAGCTGTTGATATACAGAATTCTTGCACCTTTTTCTGACAGCTAGGCATTCGCTGTACTGAGCCCATGAATTCGCTATGGAATGTATGATTTAACATCGTTAATATCATCGTAGGTAACAGGTTAAAGAAAAACCTATACGGTACGGTATGCGATGTCTTCTATTAGACAACATTATTATCCTGACGTGACATTTAACCACACAGGACAGAGTGAGATGGCCGCGCGGTTGGGGGCGTACAGCTGTGAGTTTGCATTTGGGAGATAATGGGTTCGAACCCCACTCTCGGTAGCCCTGCAGATGGTTTTTCTGTGGTTTCCCATCTTCACACCAGGCAAATGCTGGGGCAGTAACTTAATTAAGGCCATAGCGGTCTCCTTCCCACTCTTAGCCTTTTCCTATTCCATCGTTTCCATAAGACCTATCTTGTGTCGGTGCGACGCAAAGCCGATTGTAAAAAAATAATTAAAAAAGAAGAAAAAATACACAGGACCGAAGATCTAGGTGCGCGGTGTGGGCCGCGTAGCTGTTAACTTAGATTTGGGAGATGGTGGGTTCGAATCCCGCTATCGGCAGCCCTGGAGATGTTTTTCCGTGGTTTGCCGTTTTCACACCATTTTCACTTTAAATAAGGCCATGTCCGCTGCCTTCCCAGTACTAGTGCTTTCCTATCCCATCGCCGCTGAAAACCCACCTTAGTGCGAACACTAGGAAAAACGAAAACCATACGTGATTGAAATCAGAAGTGTGTTTGAAACCCACCGTCGACTGTCCTGGGAATGATTTTCTGTGGTTCCCATTCTCTCTCTCAGGCAGATGCCGGGACAGTTCCTATTCATAGGCCACAATCTATTTCTTCCATCTCCTTAACAGAATTTTATCTCCATTATCTCAACTGAGGTTGATAACAGGAAGGGCAAACGGCAGTAAAAACATGCCACACAATTTCATCTCACCCCATCCGCGATCCCATATCAGGAAACGGGACAAAGGGGGTAGACGTACAAAAATTGTGGCTATTTGCGTAGATTTAGGGTATGTAACATTGTACATTTACAGTATACATCTTTTCCCGGGCCCGGCTGCAAAAATTAAAATTCGGGCCCCCTCGAATAAAATGTAAAACCTATGAATAAAACAAAACTCCGTGGCGCAACTGCCCCGAAGGGCCATGGCCTATCAATCGACCACAAACCAATGAATAACTAATACACATTCAATCACAGCAGGAAGGAGCAATGTAATATATTGTCAATGTATATAAACAAAGGGATTATTCATTATTGTAAGATTTCAGAGAAAAATATTTAATAGGTCTTATAACTGCATGCCAGCTTAGAGTTGATGCCGTCCTGGTCGGAACATCCAATTGTTGTCATTAACTCATCAGTAAGACCAGAGGGAAATTAAATTAAAATTACCAATCTCCTTTCCATGACAGGCTTACAGGACGCGTGTCGTGGGGCGATTGGTCTGTGATAAGTCTTCCAAAAATAATATGAACTCATGCTCCGTACGTGTGAATGAGTCACTCACTCAAATGCTATTATTTAGGAATTGCATAGATTAATATATTGCATCACGCGCCAACGCGATTACGCGAAGCGTAGTGCTAGTGTTTACTTGACACACCTAATTAATCAAGTCAAAAATTAAAATCCACCAGAATTAAATATTATATGTGTTGCAAGAAGTCTGCGGGGCCCCTTAAAGGCCCGGACCCTAGCGTTACGCCCTTACATCTTTTGCACTTAGGCTGATTTAACATTAGTGCATTTTTTCATGCCTGCGTCATCAGTTTTCTCAACATGTCTCCATGTCTCCATGAATCCTATTTTCATCTGGATGGTGTTGCAGTAATGACAGAAGCGCGTGTTATTGCCTCACCTACTTGGCACTTGATCAGTCTCTACTTTCTGCCTACAGAATGGCATACATGTTTAGAAGAGTACGAAGCAGCGTTCTGGACATTGATGCAACAGCTGTCTATACGCTTCTTTTATGGGAAATACTTGTTTTAATGCTGTGGCGTAAGAGTATTAACATCTTTGAATAACTGTGCAACACATGTGAGGTTCTGGCTTTGGTTTATTGTTCCTTGTAGCATTTAAAACATTGTGAACATGATTTATGTACAGTATCCATTACTAAGACTTACTTTACAAAATCTAGTTGGCCTTGCTGTTTGAAGTCTTTTTCAATAATTGCTTATGGTACGCGTGCAAAGAAACCGGGTGAAGTGAGGATGTTCGCTGTATCGTGCCTGTGTCATTACTCATTACATAACCGGATGTGGGCAGTGAGTGGTTTGATTCTGCATCACTCTATCGACCTTGAACGTCGAAACGCAGTGTTCAGTGTAATAAAACTGGACAAGTTACAAAAGATTATAGCTTTTGCATTACACTTCGAGTTGCGCTATTCCGTTAAATTCTATCCCATATCTCTTAAGCATTCGTATAATTAAGCAGTGTGGCAACTCCATTAAATATGCATGGTGTGTTGAGTAAATAAAACAGGTCAGTAATCCTGCCATTGACTTAAGTCTTTACCTTTTTTTTTTCTTGAAGCTGTATACTTGGGCTCCCGAGGTGCCGTGATTAATAAAGCCCAATCCTTCAACGTGGAAAAATTAGTGTTCTACGATTACCATTCTTTATACTACCCGAGTGATTATAAAAAAAATTGTTCCGATTTGCCAGAACCGCAGTCTCCGTCGACATGTACCACACTGTACCACTGTAGGAGTATTACTTCCAGGTGTACCAGGTGTGAATTATTTAGAAGTGGATACATGTCGGAAAAACATCCACTGGTAGGACGTTGTGATCCACTTGGTAGCTGAAGAACATGCTGTTACCTTTAAAGTAAAGTAAATAAAAATCTACGTACAGGCCATGCATGAAGGCCCGTGGGGGTTGGGGGTGGAAGGTAAAGACTTCCACTATCTGTAACCTCGGTACTTGGTGCGGCCTACTTTGCCCCCAGGAATTATCCTGGTAGTCGTTTTCTGTGTAGGCTGAGTGAACCCCAGGGCTATGTGCACCTCCGGAAGCTGTTATCTTTAAGCACAGCTGTATTTTAAATACACATTTTGTAAGTTTGTTAAATATCCGTAGTAGCCATCAAGACTTACTTAGAGGGGGAAGGTGAAAGCTTTTTGTATTTATAACTTCGCCAACAAGTGAGATGAGAAATATTTTACTCACAAATTCCGTATTCAACAAGTAATCACTAAAAATACAATTGCTGCACAGAACGGCTGTCTTGAGATCACTGATATTATTTTTGCATGGGTCTGGAATGATACCGAAGTTTACAAAGGAGAAATTTATTACTTTAGCCTAACATTTGTCTCTTTTTTTATAGCCTATACACAATACGCGGCTGCTATCACTAACTGAGATTGAGCATGATACTTTAGAACTTCCAGAATGATTTTTCCTATACTTATTGTGTTAGTGACTTCTAGCATTTCAAATAATTTGTTATTTACTGTACAAAACAAATGTTTTTTAAAAATTCTCTTACCGAGCTCGATAGCTGCAGTCAGTGCGGCCAGTATCCAGTAATCGGGAGATGGTGGGTTCGAACTCCACTGTCGGCAGCCCTAAAGATGGTTTTCCGTGGTTTCCCATTTTCACACCAGGCAAATGCTGGGGCTGTACCTCAATTAAGGCCACGATCGCTTCCTTCCCGTTCCTAGGCCTTTCCTATCCCATCGTCGCCATAAGATCTTCCTGTGTCGGTGCGACGTAAAGCAAATAGGAATAAAAATTTATCTTCGCTGAACCAAAGTACATCCTTGTATTTGCTGAAAATACGCTCTACAGGGGCACTTGAAAGAATAACTGTTTAGTTTTAAGAACGTTCCCCGCAGTGTTGAATATTGTAGGATAAGTTTGATGTGTTTGGAAGTCCTGGAGAGTTAATAAAAACATTTCATCCAGCACTGGTGAAGCTTTTGGTTCTGTTATAGTACAACTGGAAAAGTTATCTTCATCATTACTTAATTATTTTTCGGTTTCTACTTCCATGTGATGAATGTCTGTTACTAAAAATGTAACGATTACAATTGTATTTCAAGAAGTAAATTATGTGTAAAAATTACATTTTGTAAAACGTACCAATTACAAGAACAATTTCCTCAAAACATTCTTTAAAAGTAATTCGATTTCTTGTACTCAATTACTTCCCAACTCTGGAGATAAGATATCACTATACCCGGCTATCGTTGCCTCCAGAAATTAACCTGGCATCTTTCCTGTTGTAGGGCAAGGAAATTGTAGGGTCGATCTTCCAGAATTAACCGAAAATGTACTACACTTACACGTTGCGGCTCCATTAGATAAGATAGAAGTAATAGCATCAAGAATAATGTTGGAAGAAATCCCTGAGTCTGTCGATTGAACAGCATTTGAAACGAACTCTACTAATTTATTCACAACTGCATTACTGGGCACTACGGGTTATGTCCTAGTGGTAAACTAGGAGGACTTCTTTGTCCGTTGAAAACATTTTCCATGGATTGTAAACCATTGGTCAACGTGGGCGAGTTAAATTTTCCAGAATGCACATGAAAATTCTCCACCACATCATTTATCCATTGGTGAATATCTTCAATTATTCACTGCAACAGGGTCTTACCCGGAAATACGGAAAATGGCCATAGTTCGCCCGCTTCCGAAAATAAGACGGGCAAAGGACGTCAGTGACTATCGGCCGATTAGCATCTTATGCATATTTTCAAAAGCTTTAGAATTCATAGTTCACAAGCAGATTATCAACTATCTTACTCAACACAATCTCCTCGGCATCCACCAGTTCGGCTTTCGACCGAGACACAGCACTTGCAGTGCATTCACACATGTAACGGATGACATAAGGCAAGCTATGGACAACAAACAACTGACAGTTGTAGCGTTATTGGCCTTTAGTAATGCTTTCGACACTGTTGACAGAGACATACTTATATCCAAATTAAATAGTTTAAATTTCTCCGCGAGTGCACTCCAGTGGATCAGTTCCTATCTCACCGGCCGCCGGCAGTGTGTACTTAATAACAACAATGAACATTCAAATTGGCGTACGGTTGACGTAGGAATACAACAAAGATCTGTACTGGGCCCCCTATTTTTCTCTTTGTGTATAAATGGCATAGCTTCCGGATTAAAACACTGCAAATACCACTTATACGCAGATGACTTACAGATATATATATATACACAGCAAACCCGAAAACCTACACTCGGAAACACTTCACCTGATTGAAGACTTGATGACCATAGATATATGGGCCAAAAATCACGGATTAAAATTAAACCCATCAAAATCCCAGGCAATAATTATTGGTTACCCTGAATTACTTTGCAAACTCAATCGAACAGCGTTATCACAGTTGTCCATAAGTGGTACTCCAATACAGTATAGCCAAAATGTAAGAAATCTTGGTATAATATTTGACGAACATCTGTCCTGGTCTGCCCAAACTATATATGTGTGTAGAAAAATATACGGAACGCTACACTGTCTCAGTAAATTCAAATTCACTTTCCCTTTTAAACTAAAGAAAATTCTTGTTGACTCACTCGCATTACCTCATTTTGATTATTGCGATATAGTTTACAACAACCTAGGAGTAGATTGGGGAAGGACATTGCAGTGTGCTCAGAATGCTTGTGTAAGACTTATCTGTGGACTTCGTTACGCTGACCATGTCACACCGTCTTACACACGGCTCGGGTGGCTTCGCCTACAAGAACAACGCACACTTCATACTCTTTGCTTTATGCATAATATTCTTAAAACTTCTCAACCAGCCTATCTCCGTGATCGCATCAAGCTCCTCTCCACTGACCATAACAAAAATACCCGATCCTGCAGCACCATGTGTTTATCCCTTCTTGTACACAGAACAGCATTCTACACGAAATCATTCACCGTTACCGCAGCCCGACAATGGATTCTCTTACCAGTGGACGTCAGAAGCATGTCCAGCAGCTCAGCTTTTAAACATGCCTGTATCGAAATACTAGGTAAATATGCATGAATCATCACATTATGACCTGAAAACACCTCCTCCTACCGCCTCTTCATGATCATTATTTCCCTCTTCCTTTCACATCATCTTACTCTTCTTCCTACTAATCCTTCTCTTCACCTCTCAAATGAAGGCGATATTTCGGTGTACTGTAGAAATGTATACATTTTCTAAACTTTCTCTTAATTACTTATAGTACTCATTATTCAAATATTTTAATGCACTCTACGTACGATGTGTATTATATAGATGATATGATTTTTAAGTGTAGTTACTTTTATTAATACTATTACTGATATTATTAATATTATCATATTATGGTCATGAGTAGTTATTATTAAGTGTTCTAGGTTAAGACTGGTTAAGTGTGAGAAAGGGAGTACATCCCTAACTTTGCCAGAATAAAATAATAAAAATTATTATTATTATTATTATTATTATTATTATTAAAGTACTCTTCGGGACTATAGCAGATGCTGGTGTACTGATCCTCTGTGGGACTTGTACCGTACCGGTGGGGTCCTTGCTGAGATTTGAGAGGCCATTTTTGTCATTTGGCATAGGTAAGTCGTGAACTAAGTCTTGTGTTGGGGGTGAAGTGTTTTGTTGCCGAGTAGCATTGGCATATGAACCGGAATGCTCTAGCTCCAAAGCTTGCTCGACTGTTGTGTTGAGGTGTGCCATATTATTCTTCATGCGCCTCTGTCGTTGATACTCAGGACAAGAATGGTCATTATCTCTGTGAGCACGTGAACAGTAAATGCAAGCTGGGAACGTCAGAAGGACATACCTGAGAAGAATGGTGATCACCGCAAGATTCACATCATAAGTTTCCTTTACAAGCTCTAGAAACATGACCACAACGGTAGCAATTAAAGCATTGGATTACGTTCTGAACATACCGTTACACTAGCGTACTTGTACTGTAGATATAGAGCTGATGAACAACTGCATCCAATCATGCAAGATCCCGAAATTCTGGAGGAAAGCTACAGTTATAGCTATTCGCAAGCCAGGTAAGGATCCAAATGGTCCAAAGAGTTATCGGCCTATCTCGCTCCTTTGTCATCTGTACAAGATCCTTGAAAAACTCATACTCCATAGGCTAATGGAGAAGTTAGAGGCAATCTTCATACCACAGCAAGCTGGATTCAGAACTGGGAGGAGCTGTACATCTCAAGTGTTGAAGCTAACGCAGCATATCGAAGATGGTTTCGAAAGGAAACAGATAACTGGAGCTGTATTTGTCGACCTTACAGCTGCATATGATACCGTCAACCATAGACGACTCCTTATGAAACTATAAAATGCTACTGATGACTACCAGCTTACCTGCTTCTTAAGGAACCTCCTTGAAAATAGATTTTTTTTGGTGAATTTCAGGAGAAAAGAAGCAGGTGGAGATCACAGAGGAATGGATTACCTCAGGGAAGTGTGCTCTCTCCGTCATTGTTTAACATCTACACCAATGACCAGCCGCTACCCGAAGAAACACAGCTTTATCTATGCAGATGACTGTGCCATTACCACTCAAGACTCCTGCTTTGACGCTATTGAGCAGAAATTATATATAATGCACTTTCAGTGCTATCTGCTTACTACAAGGAGAATCAGCTGAGACCGAACCCTAGTAAAACTCAGACTTGTGCCTTCCACCTCAAAAATAAAATGGCAAATAGAACTCTCAAAATCACTTGGGAAGGAACCACACTAGAACATTGCTTCACACCAAAATATCTTGGAGTTACCCATGATCGTGCTCTCACTTACCAGAAACACTGCTCGAACACCAAACAGAAAGTGGCAGCCAGAAATAGGCTAATATTATAAGGAAGATAACGGGTACTACCTGGGAGGCACATCCCAATACTTTGAGAACCTCTTCCATTGCTCTATGTTACTCTGCAGCTGAATATGCATCCCCAGAATGGTACAAGTCAAGTCACGCCAGGAAGGTAGATGTTGCTCTAAACGATACCTGTCGCATCATTACCGGCTGTCTAAAACCTACTCCGTTGGACAAATTGTACAGTCTTGCTGGTATTGCCCCTCCTGATATCCGTCGAGAGGTTGCAGCAAAAAACGAGAGGAAGAAGGCGGAAACATCTGAAGCTCGCCCTCTGTATGGATACAGGCCAGTTACTCCAAGACTCAGATCAAGGAAAAGCTTCCTCAGAACAACAGAGGATCTTAACGGGGCACCTCAGCAATCCCGAATTGATATGTGGCGCGCAAGCTGCACACGCTCCGAATGGCTGACACCAAGTGAAGAACTACCACTTGGTCACATGAAGAAATTGAGTACTTAGAGATCACTGAACAGATTACGGGCAGCCGTGACAAGATGTAAAAGCAACCTGCAGAAGTGGGGTTTCAAAATCGAGTCCTCATTGTGTGAGTGTGGTGCAATCCAGACGACGTCTCATTTGTTGCAGTGTAGTAGGTGCCCTAAAACAGGCACAGTACAAGATCTACTTCAGGCAACAGAAAATGCACTGGATGTCGCCAATTTCTGGGCAAAAGTAGTATAGACCTTTTTTTTTGTTAAGTTTGACTTTGTCTATAATGTATAATTCAGTAATAGTATATATGTATATGTATTTATAGTATTAATGCTTCTTATACGAATAAATAAAATGTGTGATCTTAAAAATACAATGCGTACTTAGTTTCCTAGGAACAAGGTATGGCTTGTCATCACGAATAATTTTGCACTGGAAGCGATGAAGTTCAAGAATCTTGACATCAGACTTCAATTGTGCCTTCGAGATTGTGGTGTCTACTCCTCGTTAAGTGTTTTGAAATGTAGAATTTCAAAGTCTCAGATTGACATCTAGCAAGTTTGTTAGCACTCTGAGCAGAGGATAATTCAATTTGGACACGGTTACGTTCTGTAAATGAGATATACGCTTCTTCAGTAATGCCTAGGCCAGGGATGGCGAACCTTTTCCAACTAGTGTGCCATTTTAAGTCTGCTTTATTATTCTCAACTATCAATTGTGCCACTTGTTATTTTCCTTTAAGAAATTGCTACAACCTACAACTCCCCTCCCCCAACCGCGACTTCCTTTCCAAATTCCAATTATGTTTCATAATATTTATTTATATTATTTATTTACTGATTTATTTACTTTTAGATATATATTTTGTAAATACATTTGATTGCATGTTCCGTGGTCATATTTTGCAAATACCGCAAAAAATATATTTTTAAATATGTAAGTTTTTAGAATACCTAATATTATTTGTAAACATGTGAATAATAAGCTTCCATTGTAACACACTTCGTCAATAAATATTATTAGGGCGCGCAGCTGTGAGCTTGCATCCGGGAAATAGTGGGTTCGAGACCCCCTGTCGGCAGCCCTGAAGATGGTTTCCGTGGTTTCCAATTTTCACACCAGGCAAATGCTGGGGCTGTACCTCAATTAAGGCCACGGCGCTTTCCTTCCTACTCGTAAGCCTTTCCTCTCCTATCGTCACCATAAGACCTATCTGTGTTGGTGCAACGTAAAACAAACTGTAAGAAAATAAATATTAGATATAAAAATGGAACATACTAATATTGCCAATGGACTTCACTTCCTCCTTTAGCTTCATTCTCTTTCCATCTTTATAGTTCGTATGCTCAACCATTTTACTTATTTCTCCCTCATCACATCTCCACAAGAAAATCGAAAAAACAACTATCGTCGCTTGTAAGGTCACACCCATGCTTTCATCAAAACATACTGCATATATCTGGGAGTTATCCAAATTAACTTTCAATTGTTCAGAAACTTCTTCACTCATTCTTATTATTCTATCCTTGACAGCAGTTCAGCTGGCTGGCATTCCTTTAATTCTGTTAATTATTTTTTGTTTGTTAGGGAAGTTCTCAAATAATGTGTCGGACGTCAATAAGAAAGGTTATTTCAAGAACTCACCGTCAGAAAGCGGTTTCCCATGCATGTTGTACTATGCAGTGAGACAGATATAACAGCCGCACTGATATTATTCCTAGGGTGGATGTATGATACAAAAGAACTAGTTTGTTTTGTGTAGAGTTCGATATTTTGTGAAACGAACTCTCTTTCTTCATTTGGCATGGAACAAACATTTGAATGATTAGTCTCGAAATGGCGCTTTACATTGAATTGGGGGAATACAATTGTTTTTAACGCATGGCAATACATATTTCTATTATTCCGAATTCCCTTGTCCGCGGTTCTTGAAAAATCCGGTCATTACCTTTGTTAAGTTCCTGTTCTTTTCGGCACTGAAAACATGTTTGCAAGGTCCGTATACAAAACCACCAGAAAACGACACTTATCTCATTTGACTTTCAGATCTATCAGTGTAGCAGTGTTGCCATATTGCACGTCCGAATGGAACAAATATTTAGATTTTCGATATTTATTTCTTACACGTGAAACACTATAAGATGTGTATTGTCTGTAGAACAAGACGTATATTAAAACATTATTACGTTCATGTGGCGTGCCACCGAAATCATGTTCGCGTGTCACCTAGTGACACGCGTGGCATAGGTTCGCCATCCCTGGCCTAGGCCATCTATGACAGCTGATGGCGGAGCTGTTGAGGGTCCAACCAGCCTCAGGGCTGAGGACCGATCATACATACAATAGTGAGTCACTCCATTTCTTTAATCCCTAAAAAAAAATATATATATATATATATATACATACGAAGACTAAAATAAGGTTCTATAAATGGCGTTGAAATCGTTTGTTCATGAAATGATTTGTTTTTTATAGCATGTTTTAATTTGAGGTCGTCAGCAGTAACAATGACTCAAGGTAATTTAAATGCAATGGACCTGTTAACCTGTTTCGTAGATTATGTGGGATCTGTACTTAGCACAGTTTGTTTTATTTCTGCGATTTAATGCCAACTTAACGTCTGAAGTTTTTCCTTTTACACCATATGGATGTGGCAAGTCTAGTGCGCTTGACGAGCAGTGCATTAGGTCAGTGGAATTCAAACTTTTTGATTGGTGTACCCCCCAAAATCCAATTGTTTTACCTTGGTACCCCTGAATACGAGTACATTGCGATTATACCAGAAAGAAGAAATGGTTGTTGCTGGATGCCAAATAATATTACCAATAATAATAATAATAATAATAATAATAATAATAATAATAATATTCCGCAGTTTATCCCGCTTGCTCAGGGTCCCTGTACGCAGGATTTAAGGTCGCTTTCCTTTCCTGACTGAAAATCTCATCCCAGCAACACCAGGAATCAAACCACGGTCGTCGGGATGACTGGCAAGCAGCTAAGCCGCTAAACCACCCTGTTCTCCAATAGTAACAATAATGTATTGTATACATACCGTCTCTGGGCAAAGCAAATCTCGTTTCCTTCGGAGTAAAGTTTACGGAAGAAGCCCAAAACCGAGCGGTCAGCAGTGGCCGGACAACTGTTCCTGGTATTTTCATTGCTTAATGATAGCACAGTTATTCGACCAGTGGACTCTTCTGTTCCATGGAGCAAGCCATCACAAGGCAGATGGAGAAACGTGGTGTTTTCGTGAGTGGAATTCCGAGGGTTCCATTGCCTATCTGAAGTCGTTACTTTTTTTTAAAAGGTTAGAAGTGTACATATCAATCAATCAATCAATCAATCAATCAATCAATCAATACTGATCTGCATTTAGGGCAGTCGCCCAGGTGGCAGGTTCCCTATTTTTTGTGTTCCTAGCCTTTTCCTAAATGATTTCAAAGAAATTGGAAATTTATTGAACATCTCTCTTGGTAAGTTATTCCAATCCCTTAACTCCCCTTCCTATAAATGAATATTTGCCCCAGTTTGTCCTCTTGAATTCCAACTTTATCTTCATACTAGCTGATGTACCCGTGCTTCGCTACGGGATTCTCAGAAAGACTAATTTTGTGGTTTTCTTAACTGAAATCAACATAGGTAATTACAAAAACGTAAGTAACAATGTAGCGATTAAAAGCAATGCTATTATATACAATACTCTATCAAATGTAAAGCCGCACGTTTTATCGCTTTTAACGAACAGTGCTGCGGTTAGATTGCGGTGCCAATCTAATAGCCCAAAGTTCCAGAGCTGGGATGACCAGGCCGCAGATTGCCATGAACACTCATCTGCCATTATTCCGCTAAATGTGCACACTGTTCATTCCAATCAGTGCCTCAGAGTAGGGATTGAATAGCCCGAATGCTATGATGATCCAGTGTGTTACGTACCAGTAGTATCAGAAAATTTATAAACCAGGGGAATGGCATGCTAAAGAAGAAAGTTATCTAACTCCCCAGCTACTTCCCGTCAGTATTCAGGCAGGCTGTTACACTCTGTACGACTGGGCAAGTTGATCGTGTGGTTAGCGGTGCGCAGCTGTGAGCTTGCATCCGAGAGATGGTGGATTTGAACCCCATTGTCGGCAGCGCTGAAGATGGTATTCCGTGGTTTCCTACTTTCACACCAATCAAATGCTGGGCCTGTACCTTAATTAAGGCCTAATGCACTCCTAGCCCTTTCCTATCACATCGTCGCCATAAAAGCTATCTATGTCGGTGTGACGTAAATCAAATAAAAAATACTCTGTACGCAGCAGTAGTCCTATCTACCGGAGATGAGGGGCAACAGAAGACAAAGCACATCACGACAAACAATGGTCAATGTAATGTTATTGTTGATCAATGTTAGGAGCTTTCTATATTGTAGGCCTTCACATTTAGTTTTCTTTCGACTCTGTGATTTGTAAAATATTTTATACCGTAAAATGTAGTTTCTTATTCTCCGACTTACATAGCGATTTCCATTAAATACTGTTTACCCATTTTCTCATTTACTCGGCGCTGATATGGACTTAGTAACAAAAATCCAAATTCATGAACATGTTTGTGATCAAAGCCAGTACGGTAACAATGTATAAGACATGAATAATAGGAAATTTAATACTATATAACCTTAGTTATGTAGCATTCATCGATTACACCTCTAATAAGAAATATTTGAGAATTACATTTTAGGCCTTCCCCTAAACTACCATTTCACTCAGCGCGAATAAAATAATTTACAGCCTAGACTATAGCGACTTATTTCCTGACTTTGCATACCGATTTTCACCAAGATAGGACTACTAATAACAACAATATTTGAGAATTAAATTTTAGGCCTTCCCCTAAACTACCATTTTTCTCACCGTGAATATAATTATTGATAGCCTAGATTGTAGCAACTTATTCCCCAACTTTGCATACCCATTTTCTTTAAAATACGACCACTAATAACAAATAGTTGAGAATTCAATTTTAGGCCTTCCCCTAAACTACCATTTTACTCAGCGTGAGTAAAATGATTTATAGCCTAGATTGTAGAGGCTCATCCCCCGACTTCACATACCGATTTTCATTAGACCACTAATAACATAAATAGTTGAGAATTCAATTTTAGGCCTTCCCCTAAACTACCATTTCACTCAGCGTGAGTAAAATGATTTATAGTCTAGATTGTAGAGGCTCGTCCCCCGACTTCACATACCGATTTTCATTAAATTCTCTTCAACCGTTTTCTCGTGATGCGTGTACATACATACATACATACAGACAGACAGACAGACAGACAGACAGACAGACAGACAGAAATTACGGAAAAGTAAAAAGTGCATTTTCTTGTTACTATGGACATGACCGATAAAGAAATACCATTATTTTCAAATTCTGAGCAATGTACAGACAAAACTCCTATTTTATATATATAGATTGTGATCTTTCCTACTTTTATAAACGCCATTCAAACTTATTCGTCTACTAATGTCATTCCACGCCATCTCTCCGCTGACAGCCCGGAACATACCACTTAGTCGAGCAGCTCTTCTTCTTTCTCTCAATTCTTCCCAACCCAAACATTGCAACATTTTTGTAACGCTACTCTTTTGTCGGAAATCGCCCAGAACAAATCGAGCTGCTTTTCTTTGGATTTTTTCCAGTTCTTGAATCAGGTAATCCTGGTGAGGGTCCCATACACTGGAACCATACTCTAGTTGGGGTCTTACCAGAGACTTATATGCCCTCTCCTTTACATCCTTACTACAACCCCTAAACACCCTCATAACCATGTGCAGAGATCTGTACCCTTTATTTACAATCCCATTTATGTGATTACCCCAATGAAGATCTTTCCTTATATTAACACCTAGATACTTACAATGATCCCCAAAAGGAACTTTCACCCCATCAACGCAGTAATTAAAACTGAGAGGACTTTTCCTACTTGTAAAACTCACAACCTGACTTTTAACCCCGTTTATCGACATACCACTGCCTGCTGTCCATCTCACAACATTTTCGAGGTCACGTTGCAGTTGCTCACAATCTTGTAACTTATTTATCACTCTATAGAGAATAACATCATCCGCAAAAAGCCTTACCTCCGATTCCACTCCTTTACTCATATCATTTATATATATAAGAAAACATAAAGGTCCGATAATACTGCCTTGAGGAATTCCCCTCTTAATTATTACAGGGTCAGATAAAGCTTCACCTACTCTAATTCTCTGAGATCTATTTTCTAGAAATATAGCAACCCATTCAGTCACTCTTTTGTCTAGTCCAATTGCACTCATTTTTGCCAGTAGTCTCCCATGATCCACCCTATCAAATGCTTTAGACAGGTCAATCGCGATACAGTCCATTTGACCTCCTGAATCCAGGATATCTGCTATATCTTGCTGGAATCCTACAAGTTGAGCTTCAGTGGAATAACCTTTCCTAAAACCGAACTGCCTTCTATCGAACCAGTTATTAATTTCACAAACATGTCTAATATAATCAGAAAGAATGCCTTCCCAAAGCTTACATACAATGCATGTCAAACTTACTGGCCTGTAATTTTCAGCTTTGTCTATCACCCTTTCCTTTATACACAGGGGCTACTATAGCAACTCTCCATTCATCTGGTATAGCTCCTCCGACCAAACAATAATCAAATAAGTACTTCAGATATGGTACTATATCCCAACCCATTGTCTTTAGTATATCCCCAGAAATCTGATCAATTCCAGTCGCTTTTCTAGTTTTTAACTTTTCTATCTTATTGTAAATGTCATTGTTATCATATGTAAATTTTATTACTTCTTTGGCCTTAGTCTCCTCCTCTATCTTGACTTTATCCTTGTAACCAACAATCTTTACATACTGCTGACTGAATACTTCTGCCTTTTGAAGATCCTCACATACACACTCCCTTTGTTCATTAATTATTCCTGGAATGTCTTTCTTGGAACCTGTTTCTGCCTTAAAATACCTATACATACCCTTCCATTTTTCACTCAAATTCGTATGACTGCCAATTATGCTTGCCATCATATTATCCTTAGCTGCCTTCTTTGCTAGATTCAATTTTCTAGTAAGTTCCTTCAATTTCTCCTTACTTCCACAGCCATTTCTAACTCTATTTCTTTCCAGTCTGCACCTCCTTCTTAGTCTCTTTATTTCTCTATTATGATAAGGTGGGTCTTTACGATTCCTTACCACCCTTAATGGTACAAACCTGTTTTCGCATTCCTCAACAATTTCTTTAAACCCATCCCAGAGTCTGTTTACATTCATATTTACCGTTTTCCACCGATCATAGCTACTTTTTAGAAACTGCCTCATGCCTGCTTTATCAGCCATGTGGTACTGCCTAACAGTCCTACTTTTAAGACCTTCCTTTCTATCACATTTATTTTTAACTACCACAAAAACAGCTTCATGATCACTAATGCCATCTATTACTTCAGTTTCCCTATAGAGCTCATCTGGTTTTATCAGCACGACATCCAGGATATTTTTCCCTCTGGTTGGTTCCATCACTTTCTGAATCAGCTGTCCTTCCCATATTAACTTATTTGCCATTTGTTGGTCATGCTTTCTGTCGTTCGCATTTCCTTCCCAATTGACATCTGGCAAATTCAGATCTCCCGCTACAATCACATTTCTTTCCATGTCGTTTCCCACATAGCTGACTATCCTATCAAATAATTCTGAATCCGCGTCAGTGCTACCCTTTCCCGATCTGTACACTCCAAATATATCAAGTTGCCTATTATCTTTAGAAATGAGCCTTACACCTAGAATTTCACGTGTCTCATCTTTAACTTTTTCGTAGCTTACAAATTCTTCTTTCACCAGAATGAACACTCCGCCTCCCACCCTTCCTATCCTATCTCTACGATACACACTCCAGTGCCGTGAGAAAATTTCTGCATCCATTATATCATTTCTCAGCCATGATTCAACTCCTATTACAATATCTGGTGAATATATATCTATTAAATTACTTAATTCTATTCCTTTCCTTACAATACTTCTACAGTTCAACACTAACAATTTTATGTCATCCCTACTTGATTTCCAGTTCCCTGTTCCCTTATCACCGCTCCCTAGGCCATCCCGTTTCCCTGAATGTACCTCCCTATTACCCTTCTAAACAAATTTCCTAACTTATACGTACCACTGCGGTTTAAATGAAGGCCATCTGAGCGCAGATCCCTATCTCCTACCCACCCATTTGGATCTAGAAATTTCACTCCCAGTTTCCCACATACCCACTTCATAGTCTCATTTAAATCCCCAATCACCCTCCAGTCAGTATCCCTTCTACACAGTATTCCACTAATAACAATCTCCGCTTTCTTAAACTTCACCCGTGCTGCATTTACCAGATCCCACACATCTCCAACTATGTTGGTACAAGACATATGTAGGACTGTAGTAACAATGGCTACTAGGCTGTCTGAAAGCGCTTTCTCTTCAGCTCTGAGTTTCAAGACTTTATTTCAGCTCATAAGACAGAAGTAAACATTTCAAACTTGAGAGTTTTGAATAATAATTAGTGCGGTGGTACACAGTTTCAAATGAGGTCATTGTGTGATTCGAAATACAGCGATTTATTGTGTGTTCAGTGCAGTGTAATTTAATATTTCTATTGGACAGGTCAGGTTTCTATTGGACAGGTCAGGTTGAAGCAAACCATAATACTGTGGCTCCATCAGACTTTTCTTATTTTTTCCCTACGGATCTCGTGCGAAAAGGACTCCCACTTCGGGAACTGGTGGTATGAATAGGCTATGGTTTACTTTGGCGCATTGGAACGCAGCGATAGTCGGGCATTGCAGGTATTTTGTAGTTATTATTTTGTATAACATTATTTAATAGCTCACAAGTTTGTCAATGGAGAAACTCCCTTTAAAATACAAAATCAACGAAACAAATGCTGAACTAGAAGCGTGGTCCGTCTACTACTCGTGAGTCATCTGTCGTTTCAGTACATCCCTATAGAAAATATAGATCAGTTACCGACGGTATTGCTTGCTGTCGACTGCTTATAATCAAACCAGCCCTTTGCTGATGGTAGGTAACCTGAAGGCTGAACCGTGGCAAAAATGTGCACAGAATATGACTCAAAAATATTGAACATCTGTAAGTGTGAAACCATAAGCTATATTAATTTATAACACAAATGTTGTTTCCCAAAAGTGTTATGGTAATCATCTAAACAGCAAAAACGTGTATTCGCAACAACAATAACAACCGCACCACGAACGAATCGCGCAAAAAGCAACGAAGATTGCCAGCAGTATCGTCTTAGGCTGACATGAGACCCATTTGCGTTTGATGCTGATAGTTTGTGCGAAGTGTTAATAAGAGGCCTTTCGTGCCCCCACCCCGTTCCCCTCATTCATTGATGCAAGACACTGAACAAGGCCTTGTGCTGCCGTGCTTGTTCACACAACAATGAAAAATAAGAAAATTATTTACTTGCACATATCTAAACTAACATCTTTCAGTAAACAGTATCTATTCATTCGATATTTTCCTAGCCCGTTAAGGGCATCTAAACGTGGAAGTCATCAAAATGCGCATATTTGTTTTTTCACAGCTTTTAATAGAGTGCGCTTTCCTGAATCTGAAAATAGATCATATGTGCACGTTCCTGCAACAAAATAACTCTTGAAATATGGCATCACTACTGACACTCCCCTCCTCGGTTGTCCGTCAGAATTACATTTCGAAGGTGACATTTTTTAAATCTTTACGTGCATTTTTTCAGGAACCATAATAACTAAAGCGATCAAACTTTTTAATTGCCTAAAACCTACAAGGAAGACTTGCGGAGTATATTTTTCCCTAAAATGTAAGTAGTGTGCCGTAGTGTGAACATTGTGAGTTACAGAGCTAGGTTAAGTGAACACGCTGCATGCCCAGACAGCACATTCGATAAGCCTTTGGCAAGCCTTTGAAAGAGGCCGCATCTTCGGGCTAAGAGAGGCAGGTTGTTGCACTGTGCATCAGTGTTGGATGCAGTGGGAATGTGGAGGATACACACGCGCGTTGAGTAGGCTCGAGTCGACCCCGGTGGGCCACCAGCAGTGCGGTTTATTTTATAATGCGACAGGCTGTACGCTTTCCAAGGGAACCGCTGCGCATCATCCAGAGGCATGTCACGGCAGCTGGGGATAAACCCTGTGTCAACCGGTACCATATCCAGGCGGCTAACAAAGCAGGATCTGTCGTCGCGGCGTCCCTTACGATGTTTATCATTACGTCCTGAACATCGCTGAGCACGTTTGAACTTCTACCAGCAACGAGCAGTACGGCAGCTTGCGGATTGACGACGATTTATGTTCAGTGATGAATCACTGTTCTGTCTGCATAGAGACGATTCACGCTTCATTGTAGAGCAGCACACCGCCCCAAGGAGAGGTGTCACGGTGTGGGGTGCTATTTCCTACGATTCGTGCTTCCCACTGATGGTGACGGAAGGAACCCTGATGGCGTGGCAGTACGTCCAAGAAATTCTGCGACCGTGTGTGCTTCTCTTCCTGGTGCAGACGGATAGCAAAGTAACTAGACTACTCGATAGCCCCTTTTTCCAGCAGGATATTGTCCGGCCTCCCATAGCACGGGTATCTCTGGCCTGCCTTCGTGATTTCATGCTTCCTTGACCAGCAAGGTCTCTAGACTTCTCGCCCATGGAAAACGTTTGGGTCCAGATTGGTCGGCAACTTCGGCCGGCGGCAACTGCGGCGGATTTGGAAAGTCATTTACGCCAATGGCAGAATCTTCCTCAGGAGAAGATCAGAGTCTGCATGCCTCCATGTCAGACCAGATGTTGCATCCTCCAAGTGTTTGTTACCTCTGAAACCGAAGTGACGAAAAATAAGCAAAAATATATGTCCACCCATCAACGATGCGAAAATTGCATTGAACGAGATAATTTATAAAATGACATGAAGAATCTGTGCAGTCTTTTAATATTGTTGGCGATATAAGTGCCTTCTTTTGATGTAGTAATGTTTCATGTTCATTTTTCAACAGCTTTAACGACCCTGCACATCACGGACGTCTCGTAGATAGGGCAAGATACGTGGAGTTTACATTATACAGAACAGCACATGAGATCCAGCTCGATAGGGCGAAGTCTCGGTTATTTCGGTAGATGCTAGTGGTGAAACCATACCTGGGCGACTGGAGTGGGACATTGATGATGATGATGATGATGATGATAGTAGTGAAGGGTAAACTACCGGTTATGCTATACACGGGAATGTAATCATATTTAAGATTTATGTAATCTCTATTCTGTGTCAGATGAATGATCCGACTTCTCATTGTAGACGTACGAAGATTCTATAGGCATTGTTTTGCATGTATGTAATACATCGTTATAGGCCTGTTAAGATTACGGGATTTTGGCATGAAAGTTCAATCATTTGGTAGAATTTGGAATGGAACGAGAAATAACTTTTAGTGAATGCGTTGAAATTACAATAATTGAAATGAGTTAATTGATTACTTTTTGTGTTTGTAATGGATGCATTCAAACCATTGTTATGGAAATCCTATACAGACTTTCTCTAATAAACTCGTCCATTCGTCTTATGATTTACTTTTCTTCTGTTTAAGGTATTTGGACCGCTACGAAAAGCTCCATTACCTGGGAGAAGATGTGGACCGGGCGAGTGATGACGACGAGGAAAGTCGTCATAGACGGTGGTCAGCGCGGGCCTTACACTCGGTGCCACTCACTTACAACCACCATCAGCATAATGTCGCAGGTAAGATTGAGATTCTGTTCTTTATGGCATTTCCCTTTTGGCAGGTTGTCTTAATTTAGGAACTGTATGTCTGGCTATTCTCAAAGTGTAGCGGAGAGAGGTAAACGAGCAGAAGCGTCTGAATAAGTGTCTTATATTCATTTTATATAGTACTGGAGAAATGATTACAAACCAGTCCCCAGATCAAAATTCAACAAGGCGGTATAAGGTCGCATGAGCTACAAGAACGAAGCCTTTTTTTACAGTATCGAAACTTCGACGTTATGGCCACTTATAATGGTGGAATGGATACACACAAGAGATGCTTTGTTTTATAATCTGTAGCACCCGAGGCTATAACTCTCTGCGATGAAGAGTATATTTATTGCGAATACGATCATGGTAACTCCGTCTACCAGGTCGTCTGACAAGAATGCAACTGTAAGATATACTGTAATAAAACGGCGATGAACTGCTCTAGAAGACATCGTTGTTGTTCTCCAATATTGCGTTAACACAACGGGTGGAATAAAACTCACAATTCGACATGCTTCCTAATGTGTCTAGGCGTACTCTCTCTGGCAGTTGTCAGAGTCGGGCAACCAGAACTTTCGCTCCGTGTGTGTCTTCAGTCCATTCTCAATATACTCTGTACACTACAGAACTTTTGTGCCCCGTTGACTATGTATTTTCCCAGAACTACTACGATTAATTCTTCCGCATTCCAGTCATCGACTATCTGGTCGTCTTACTGTTGACGTAACATCCCCCACAACTTGAACATACTGCTGACGTACAGTGTCATTTGGTCTCGAAACCGTATCACACTCGTATTTATCACCTATTTTTATCATGATGTGATAGCCATTATACTTACACCAATGAGAACTTAATGTAAACCATTTTATTAGTACTGCATTGTCAACCTATCCGGCAATGCAGCGTAATTGTATCCATGTAGTTTTTAAACCAGAACGTTCTTGGTAACCACGTTGAATATGCTAGTAGACAAAAACATCTTATATGAGGTTTCACTAATTTGAACCTTTTCTGTATTCCCATTTTATTTTTTACAATATTTTCCATTATCTACTTACCAAAAGGAAAGAGATTCTCCCTCATATCCAGAATTCTAAACCACATTTATGATAAGGGGCAAGTTTCGAAGTTAGCAGGAACTGCAATATTGCTTTACCACATTAAGAAATATTTTTGTTAATTGTGTATTGAGTAGATATGAAAACAACATTGTTAACATTAATTATGTGACTTGTGTTTCGTATGAGTGGAAATATATCACAGGTATGATAGGTAACTGTCGAGTTGGACGTTTAGTCACTATTGCATTATTTTCTTCAGATAGCTCTTATTTACTTCCTGTAACCAAGCGTTTCTACATCATTATATTAGCTCGTTCACTTTCTGTAATCAAGTGTCCCATGTGACATTCTCGGGTTTAGAGTAAAAATTGAGAGATTCCACCCGGAATCTTTGTTCGTTATCCGTTAAGACATTTTTTCTTACGCCCCAGGAGTATTTCATGGAAGGTCGAAAGCCATTCCCCGACTCAGCGAATTGCTATTCCAAGAATTAAATCAGAAGCTGTTGCTACAGATTTTCTGTATAACTGGTTTGAAGAAAAATTAAAATTCAATCGGCAATTCTCGTTATATTAGCATGTGAGGCATCAAACAGTAACGATATGAAAATACTTGCTGCAAATTTTCCAGCATGCCTGGAGATGGGAACATTGAAATAAAAATGAGACTTTATGCGTGCGTGCATTCTTCCAAATGAGGCTGCAGAAGTTGTTGCAAAATATATTTAGAATGGTTTAACTTCGTATGTGCTGGCGGAAGTTATTGGCTATGTTGCAGATAATGAACCTGTCAATCCCTGGTGATTATAACAATACATTTTACAGATTTATCACCACTTTACGTTTGCATATTATGTGTCAGCAGGTTGAAACATTTCTAATAGTTTATTGGAATTCAGTATTAGCAAGTGCTTCAGCATGTATAGACTCGCTAGGTATCCCTCCTTTCAGTGGTGGAACGTATCCTGAGATTCTTTGATGGCTTGAAGAGTTACTTTTAAAGAAGTTATTTGAGATTGAACTGTGGTTTTTATTCATTTACGCCCAGTTGAAGTTATTTAGTGGCACACTTAGGCTTACAATTGAAGTTGTAGCAGAATATTATAAGTACTTCAGAAACTGGAAAGTAGAAATGTGAGTACGTTCATTCCATTTACAACCATGGCAGTGCTGAGCAAATTGGGGGAAGATGGTGTTCTAAAGAAAATACAGATTGAGGAAAGTGCCAGTAAAGTCTATTTGAATTGTGTACTGTATCTGAAAAATTGGTTTGCACAATTTATTGAAGACACACTGGAGCTTAGAAAATTGTTAAATTCTGGCATGACTTGCGAAGAATTCAAATCAGGCTTTGGTTTGTACAAAGACAACACTGGCCACGACGATGATGAGAATATAGCTTTTGATATGTTGTATTGTCTAGAGAACCAGCAACGCGGGTCTTCAGAAAAGACAGGAAGCAGTCTTACAGTGTTGTGTTAGCTGTAATTGACGAAATCATGGTTTGTCAGGTTCAGTGTTGCAATTCCAAGTAATGATGCAGACTATGAAAGTGTGTTCTGTGTTAACTCGAACTATAGGTCGATTGAGAAAAGCAGGCTTTGAACACGTAGCCTAATGGAAACTTTTGTGAAAACAAAACTGACTCTTGACTATGTCTGTGCGCAATTGTGGTAGGCTACAAGAAAAATCCATTATTGAAAAAGTGGGAAATAGAGAAATATAATAATAAGCAGGGACCAAATTCCAGTACTCGACAGTCACAACTGATAAGTACCATATCTCGTACAAAAAGCAAGACGTAGTTTTCAAAGCTTGTTGGGTGTGCAAATGAATATGTATTCTTTTGAGTTAAAAGAAAGGGTCACCTACGCGTCTGCCTTTTTGATCATGTCATATGTTGTTTATTATATTGAACGTTTTAGTTAGTTTAGAGTAGACTTAAAAGTTATGGTAAATTTTGTTGTGAAAGATGAACTTCAAAACTTGTAGTATTTTAATATTTTACACCCTCCGAAGTTATACATAATAGTTTATTATTTTTATAGGTATGCATGTAGCACTTTCATTTATCCTGTGCATATTGTAAGTTGGGAACTTGACACTTCTTTGTAGGTGACGTCATCTCAACCCTACTCTGCATAACTTGTCGAAAAACGCCGTTCGATGATCACCCGAGGCTCAAATCCATCTGACTGTGGCTTCCTGCGTGTGATCTCATCCATCCCTGTGTGTGTGTGGGCGGGGGGGGGGCATTGTCTTATTTCGTTTCCCAGGACACTTGCGCCAATCCTAGATGCAAATAATTACATCTGTGCATACTATTACAGACTACGCCTAACAGTACATGGGACTTAAGACAAAAGATGCCTCAGCTTGTAAAGAACAATAATACGGCACTAAGCATGTTGAATCTGTTACTTAGCCTGGAACCTTACTATAAAGCCTATGCAACTAAGTATTAGCCTTTATATGTCTCCGTATGCAGCTTGGTTCGCAGGGTCTTCATTCCTCTGCGACATTTTACTGGGATAACACCTCAGTAGTCTTTATAAACTTGATAACAGTGATACATTTCTTTAGAAGTAGTTAGAATTTATAATTTCGGTGCTTGTCCAATATTAATTCTTGCTTTTAATGTACATTTTCTGTTGCCTGACCTGAATCCTTACCACAGCGGATTTGCTTCTGTTTGACTGCCAGCACATGCATGTACTGTTCAGTTTCTAGATCTCAGACTTCGAGTGCGGTCTGAAGTTCATCCGGGGGGTAGAGGGTGAGGAATGGACTGGCGCTTTAGTCGTAATATTGAATGATGCGTTCTGACAGTTGTTAGAGGGAGGTCCGTTTACTGCCTTCTTCAGTAGGGAGAATGGGGAGCAGGATGTATGGTTGCCATGGAAACGTGGGCGGACCCACTGCGGTTACCATGGAGATAAGCCTGTTGGCTGGTTCGAGTTGCTTGGAGTTGCCAAGCCTCTTGCTTCTTGTTTATGTACAACAGAACACAGCTTTCTGAACGATCGAACGAGTGAGCCGGAAGCGAGGGGAAGGAGGGAGGAATGCAGGAATGTGGCAACACCGTGCAATGACACGTGCAGTGCACCTCCCTTCAGCCCTGTCTGTCAAAACGCTTCCTTTAATATTTTGGGTGTAGGTTGTATGTTTATGGAAAATTGTATGGTGGTTTTGACAGCATAGATGTTACTCCTGACCATTGTGAAAGTATCTGTTTTAAAAAAAAGAACTTAAATTAAGCCATTTACGATTATAAAGGGCTGAGCATGATATTATACGTGGGTTCACCGCTAAAATCGATAAAGCAGCACTTCAATCATTAAGCAGACAAGTGGCGCGTACCACCATGCCAACAGGTTGTTTGGATTATCGGGTAATTGAAGAGAGGGGTAAAGTGAAGAGTAATGTGGTTACTACTTCGACATCTAGTCATTGAAGTTGTTAGGTGCTTGTTTTGACCACCATCCAGATATATGTATAATGGCGAATTTGGGTCTTTCTGTAAGTCTGGTATTTTTAATCATGTTCCATTTCAAAGGTATTCTGAAGGATATCTAACAGTGCTTAACAATGTGTGAAGGTGGTTGTATGCATAAGTTTAAACGAGAACGGTGGTGAGAGCGGTCAAAACTAGTGAGAAATCTGTCAAACAGCGTTTCGTTGTCGCAGTTCGGGTGCACAGGACACCTCTTGCTGATATTACGATGATGGACTTTATGAATAGATTCATCTTGTTGAATATTACTGTAAAAAGCTTGTCTAAATGTTTTGAATATTAGCATATTGCTAGAGTATTTAATTAAGGAAGTGTAAATCGAACAGATAGTTTAACATTCTAGACCACCTCAGAACTCTAACCCGAATCCACTCTCTCCTATAGATTTTCCGCTATTTGTACCAACCAAGCTTGTATAATAGCAGCAGCTAGAGACCATCTTTCAGATAGTTTACATTGCTGCCTTCGCCTACGAAATCACAAATTACAGACTAATAATATCCTGTGAATCTTATATTTCATCTGATACGCTTATTACTGTTGCAGCCTCGTTGGTGCCGTCTGTTCCTGTGCTTGACTAGGAGCCAGGTGATGAATCTGTGTTCGAGCTTAAAGCTGGTCTACTATTACCTCTTCGCTCAATTTTATTATGAAGTTGTTTTTTCGATCTGATCATACCTCGCCTGTGATCCTACGAGACCTTGGACGGGGGGAGGGGGCAGTTGCTTTAAATAGACGGCCGCCCAACCACACACAATACGAGATAAATAGTCTGGATTATTTTATGTTTCTAAAATGCAGTTGAAATCAAGGTGAAGCAGAATCGTGCATTCTATTTCGCTACAGGTATTCATGTTTTGTGACGGAGTTCGCAGGTATAAGGCATTTTGTTTGCTGTGATCTGTAAACATTTACCTTGTAGTATGCGTTATCTGTCTGACAGTAAACTGTTCCGATACTTCATACAGTATATTCATTGCCTGCATTGTTTGGTTGCGTATTGCTCTAACAAGTGCTCTTCTCCCTTTGAAAATTTGTTTCATTTTTCATTTCTTGTTTATTTTCAGTTACTTATTTTTATACATTAAAAAATGGAGTAAAAGAGCAAAATGGCCATTCGGCACGGTTCGAGGGATGATGGGCTCAAATCTCACCGTCGACAGCTTTGGAGGGGTTTCCTATTTTCACTCAAGAAATTTACTAACACTACCTTAAATGAAGGCCATGGTCGGTACTTCTCAGTTATAGAATTTCCCCCTACCAGCGTCGCCGTAAATCTATATGATTACGACGTTAAAATATAGACGTGAAACCTGCTTTTTAAAGATGTATTTTGCATATTGATATCTAAGAAAGTATTTGTTCCAAGACTACCAAACTTAGCTCACATTTTACCATCAATTAGGGAAAAATACAAACATTATATAAACTATCTCTCTCAGTTCACCAACAGAGATGTAAATAGCTACAAATCACATTTAAAAATTCAAATTTCTGCCACAACTTCAGGTACCGTACAGTAGTCATGAAATATATATTACTTGAGTAATATTCTTTTTGTGCAAGTTAATAACACTAATACCTGCAATAAAGACTTACAAGTGTATCCAAAAAAGTATTTTACCCCATAATAATTGGCTCTCAAAAATATTTTTTTTCATGGCAAATTTGTAGGTGGTTAGTGCCACACTACTTACATTTTAGGGGAAAATATACTCCGCAAGTCTTCCTTGTAGGTTTTAGGCAATTAAAAAGTTTGATCGCTTTAGTTATTATGGTTCCTGAAAAAAATGCACGTAAAGATTAAAAAAATGTCACCTTCGAAATGTAATTCTGTCGGACAACCGAGGAGGGAAGTGTCAGTAGTGATGCCATATTTCAGTGGTTATTTTGTTGCAGGAACGTGCACATATGATGTATTTTCAGATTCAGGAAAGCGTACTCTATTAAAAGCTGTGAAAAAACAAATATGCGCATTTTGATGACTTCCACGTTTAGATGCACTTAACGGGCTAGGAAAATATCGAATGAATAGATACTGTTTACTGAAAGATGTTAGTTTAGATATGTGCAAGAAAATAATTTTCTTATTTTTCATTGTTGTGTGAACAAGCACGGCAGCACCGTACTACTGTACTGGATTGTGTCCAAGCTGTCTCATTGAATGCACACTCAGTTCATATACCAAGTCAATCAGCTGCTCCTACCAGTGTTTTGTTCTGTAGCCCAGCAAACGTCTGAGATCGTCGTGAGGTTGATATTTCTATGTTATCATCCCGTTGCCTAGGCCATCTATGGCAGCTGATGGCAGAGCTGTTGAGGATCCCACCAGCGGAATCGCTGACGGACTGTACATACATACATACATACATACATACATACATACATACATACATACATACATACATACATACATACATACATGGTACTAAAGCACTGGAAGTACATTGCCATTCTGCAAACAAACGATACTGAACACTATTAACGTTCTCGCCACGTGGCAATAGATAGACCGTTCGAAATATGTCATCCTTTCCATCATTTATCGTACGTCATTGAAAATGAAAATCCACAGCCTGTTTCCAGTCATTCGACCGGGTCAGGAATGGAATGAATGAATCCCCCATTTAGCGGCGAGGATAGGAAATGTGCCGGCTGCCGAAGCCAGTCGCACTCCTCTGGGGCAATGACAGTTGAGATGAAATGTTAATGGAGAGTTGCTGGAATGAGAGATGACAAGGAAAACCGGAGTACCCGGAGAAAAACCTGTCCCGCCTCCGCTTTGTCCAGCACAGATCTCACATCGAGTGACCGGGATATGAACTACGGTATCCAGCGGTGAGAGGTCGGCGCGCTGCCGCCTGAGCCACGGAGGCTCTATCGTGTGTCAGTCTACCGTGTAATTATGTCAAGATATCGTGCCAACCGGGTATAGCAAAACGCGTAATTAATGTTCAAAACTATGATACATTCATTGACTTGGAGAGCGACGAAACAGCGAACTGGAGGCATTCTTATAACTCACACATGTGGCCAAATGCTAGCCTACCAGTTAGCGAGACTCTCTGTACCAGTAAAAGAGCCCGACTCTCAGATTATATTTTAAAGTAGCATGAATATAGTTCTCAGGGCGAAAAACTGGATTAATTGTAGCTAGGGCTCGGTACAGGAGGTAGGGTCCTATCTACAGAAAAACTTTGACTCTGATTGCACAAGAGTTTATTCAAATAAGTCATGAATTTGCACATCACCTCTAAGTAGAAATGGATTGTCTTCCTCTTATTCCAATAGTATGGCTCGGGTTCTCCAGCTCACCAAGCCAAGCTGGTTGAAGCACGTTCCAGAAGACTCCAGGGATTCCAGGGACTCCAGACAGAGGCAGCTGGACTGTCTGGATTGACGGCAAGTAGAGATGTCTCGAACTCTGAGGCCCGGGTTGAACCCCGATGATCCAGGCGATGTTGTAGATAGTCATGTACAACCTCAGCCCAATGAGACTGAGAGGATTGATGTTCCCAAGGTCACTAGTAGCACTGAGTCCATGAAAATCTTGGATGATCAACTTATAAGCGGAGTTCTTGATAATTGTACATCAAGACTTCCAACACTCCTAAAACGATATGAGTGGTATTAATAATTTTAGAGTTCATCACTAGGAAAATCCTCGTCCCTGAATAACTTTTGGCAACGAAAAATACAAGTCCCTTCTTGTGAAATTATAGTTAAACTCAAAGTTCATTACTGGCGAAGGTGCAAGTCTTTGCCTAAACTCGAATGAAAACACAAGTCCATTCATTTGTAAGTTTGAATATATTTAAAGTTAATCACTGGTGAAATTCATAAAGTCTTTGAGTGACCACTGACGAAAACACAAGTCCTTCCACATAAATAAATTCACTGACGAAATTTATAAGTCTTTTAAACCAACACTGGCAAATGCACAAGTCTTTGAGTAAATGTAAGTGACATCCTAACTTCGTTTAAAGCCGTTGGAAAGTGAAAGTTTATCACTAGCAATGTTAATCAATCACTGTCTATTAGAAGGATGAGTTCCTCAACAGTCGCAAATATTCCACGTAAATAATACAAGTCCATTTCACGAACACTTAGGAAAATTCCAGCTTCGAAGACACGTAAATAATACAAGTCCAAACACTTAAGAAAAGTCTCAGTCTCGAAGGCACGTAAATAATACAAGTCCATTTCACGAACACTTAGAAAAATTCCAGCTTCGAAGACACGTAAATAATACAAGTCCAAACACTTAGAAAAGTTTCAGTCTCGAAGGCACGTAAATAATACAAGTCCATTTCACGAACACTTAGGAAAATTCCAGCTTCGAAGACACGTAAATAATACAAGTCCAAACACTTAGAAAAGTCTCAGTCTCGAAGGCACGTAAATAATACAAGTCCAAACACTTAGAAAAGTTTCAGTCTCGAAGGCACGTAAATAATACAAGTCCATTCAATTAACACTTGTAAATATTCTAAGTTCAATTACGAAGACTTAGAAAATTTTCTACAACACTCGGACTCTTATGAGTCCACTTTATAGTACTTGGAAGAATCGTCTTCCCACACTTGTATAATGACAGAGTTCCGCGATGATAGTAGCAGCAAGAGTGTCCCCGCTGAATACTCAGCTGAGACTGTGTGAATAGGCTACAGTAGGTCCTCCTTTTATTCAATCCGGGATGTCTACGTCATAATACGGTTTGATTGAACATCTCCCGAATCCCTCGATGGATTTGCTTGAAACTCGAGCATTGGGACGTTTAGGTGATCCCAAACAAGATGACATATCGCTCGACTCGCTAGCATCATTATTATAGAAATTTCAAAATTTTCTCCATCGAACTCTCTAGAACAAGTGACGTGGAATCCAGAAAATACCCGTCCACGCTGGTAACACGTGTTGAGACGAGCGGGCGGCCTAGCTAGCCCCTGTAGCTACGTCACAGCTCACAGTCGTCATACACTCGCTAGCTGGTCCTTGCTGCTGGTAAACAAACCAGGCGCGCTCGGAACATTACGCGTGGTAAATAAACGTAACTTATGCTCAATAAATAGTTATGTACAGGTCGTAACCGGTACAGTACGTAGTATTGATAGTTCGAATCCTACATCGTATATATTTTTTTACATCGATATTAAGCTCCAGTGTTTAAACATATGCCAGTAAAGTACCGCAATTATTGTTTTTGTGAGCTACGAACACTGCTCTGCTATACGTTCGGAATGGTCATTCGCTATGTATTCCATGGACGAATACGTTGACATGCCCCTTATCTACACGAAAGCAATAGAAGACTTTCCGCAGTGTTAATAATAATCGTATGTCCTCAGCTACCGAGTGCAAGCATTTCAATTTGACGCCATCTGGCTGCTTGCTCGTCAATTTCGACGTTCCGTTTTACTCTAGGCCTACTAGATAGCAGAACAAACAGGATCTTTCTTGGGCATCTATGGCTGAGTTTTAATGAATTTTGTCGGGTAAACACTGAATGTGTCACCAGAGAACTTTTACATGCCAAAATAGTTCGACATGGAGTGTCTAACGTACTTTTTTTCCCCCACCCTTCAAAAATCCAACTACCCCTGCTCGGTTTGAACCCGCGATCTTAGGATCCGGAGGCCGACACACTACTACTGATCCACTGAGGGAGCTCTCCGCCGTGTTAAAAGAACAGCATGCGTACTTCAGAAGATACCACTTGTCTGAGAGAAGACCGTAAGAATGAGGATGCTATTCTGGACGCAGCTCGCAGTAACTCGTACAAGGCAATTGCACAACAGGCTTCCGTACTACGAATACTCCATGCGCATAAGCGTCACGTTACCCAGTTTTATGTTGACCTCAGATGGCTACACCTTGCAGACAGACGCACGTTACATACATTGGCAACACTGCACTGAACCTTGCCTTACAGTGCCCAACTTAACTATTCGAACGATTTTCCAGCCTTTCAAAACATGATGATAAAACAATACCAGAGTGCTGAACACGATACTACTAGCTATTCATAAACGCAAATTCTCAGCCTACAACAACTCCATCGCTGTGGCCAGCCGAAATGAAACCACCTTTCGCTAGCGGTTAGAGGGATAGCAGACCACAGAAGTGTTATTCGAGCTTGCTCAAAATATTCCCATAGGATAACACGTAGAACGACAGCAGTTCTTCGCTCTCCATTTCATATAATATACACTGCCTGATAAGAAAAAGAAAGCAGCCAGAAGGAGACGAGGAAACGAAATAAAACTTTACGTGTTGAGAGGGTATGCGGTGTTATTTCAGTGATCACAAAATCGATTCAAATTTACAAAGAGCTTCCAGTACGAGCCCACTTACAAGTATGACGTTGCACTCCGTCTGGCCTGAATGCATACACTAATTCGGTTAGGAAGGGTATCCTGAGGCCGTTGTATCCTCTTCTCAGGCAGGATCGCCCACAACCATGGTAACTGGTCCTTGATGTCCTGTATATTGGCACTGGGACGAAGTTGGCGTCCGAACTGGCCCCACAGATATTCTATCGGGAACAGTTCGTAGAGACACGTGCCGTGTGTGGACGAGCACTGTCCTGTTGAAAAATGGGACTGCGATACTGCGATACTGTCGCATGAGATAGAACACATGAAGACACAGGATGTCCGTGACGTATCGTTGTGCTGTCAATCACTGTCACTGCCAGCCGTGATCTGAAATTATAGTCGATGACGCCCCACACCATGACGCCAGGAGGAACACCGCTGTGCCTCTCCAAAACACTGGAAGAATGGAACCTTTACCCAGATTGCCGTCATATTCTGAGACGATGGTCGCCCGGGGTAGTTCAGAACCGCGATTCATCGCTGAACGCAATGCATCTCCATTCATCAGCAGTCCTTGCTTCTCGGTCACGGCACTACTCCAAAGGCAGCCATTTGTGTTATGATTTAACGGCAGCCTACACATTGGACGGTAATTCCCTAGTCCGGCTGCTGTTAGTCTCCGGCCAACGGTGCGGGATGGCACAGAATGTTGCAGGGCGTCCATTACTTGTTTTCGGATAGCAGGCGCTGATGTGAAGGGGTTGGCATGTGCTTGGTGCACAGTACGGCGACGCCCCCTTGTGGTGATCAGACGTGATCGACCGCAACCTTGACGACGAGTATGCCTGCCCTCGCGTTCCCATGCATTCAAACATCGGGCCACTGTCATATCTGAATGCCCCACAAATCTGGATATTGCACGATTCGATCAGCCGACCACTTTGAGTCCCGCAATAAGGTCCCTTTGAAACTCTGTCAGGTGTCTCACACGAGTACGCGGCATCTCCGTGTCCGTGACAGTGATCACTCAACATCTGATATTCTTTATATCGGGGACGGGGAGTGGAGGTGAGGGTGAAGCTCGTTCCCCCGCGTGGCGATCAGCACAATCTACATCGCCTCCGACGTGACGTTAATTCTAGGAAGAGAAAGAGACAGCAGGGAGGTTTGGGAGTTAGTGATACTGAAGCGAGCGAGTTGACTGTGCGGTTAGGGGCACGCAGCTGTGAGGTTGCATTCGGGAGATAGTGGGTTCGAACTCCACTGTCGGCAGCCCTGAATATGGTTTTCCGTGGTTTCCCATTTTCACACCAGGCAGATGCTTGGGTTGTACGTTAGGGCCATGGTCGCTTCCTTCCCACTCCTTGCCCATCGTCGCCATAAGACTATTTTGTATCGGTGTGACGTATATCCAATTGTAAAAAAGAAGGAAAGTATCTCTACCTATCCCCATGCTCAGCATGCTTTTTTAAAAATGCTATTTGTTCGGGGCATCGACCTAGAAAGATCTTTTGCCCCTACTTGCACCATGTGTGAGGAACCGGCGTGTATTTTGTAAATAGCGGAAGTGTAAAGTGTTGAATGTGAGGAAAGGAATTAAGGGCGACACAAACACCCATTCCCTAGGCCAGGGATATTAATAATTTACAATTAAAACCCCTGACCCGGCCGGGATTCGAATCCGGGGCCGCCGGGTGACAGGCGGACGCGTTGCCCCCTACATCGTGGGGCCGGACTGCTCAGCATGCTACCAGGCCAGATGAGGTGAGGTATCATAGCGGTGTAATCGGATAGTAAGGGTGAGGACAAAACCACATAGGCAGGAATAGGAAAATGCCTACATGTAAAACCCGTCATGTTGTAGATAGTACATGCAGGGATGTGGGCTGAAAAAATCTAGGTAATATTGTTCATTGGAGCAGGTATCATGCACAAGTCATTAGTCCGTTCCGCGCCAGTCCAGTTATTCAGGGGATCAGTCCTTCAGGGCACCGCAGTGACTAGCGCGTGCCTTGCCGGTTACCGAGACATGCGGCGAGAAATCCTAGGACCTGCCGCACCGCCCGATCCCCTTGGGGTCCCTGGTACCCAGCCTCTGATCTCGGAGGTTGAGGCCACGCCCACCGAGCCGGGGACCTGCTGGATGGTTGTGGGATTGACGCCGGTCATCTTTCCTCTCCTCCCGGGCCATGGCCCTGTATACTGGGCAACGGCGATGGGAAGCCGGATGACTCCGCGCGCAGTTGGCGCACACCGGCGTCTCCCTAGGTGCAGTGCAGTCCGTATGGTGGGGGTGACCAGCACAGCGGTTGCAGGGCACAGCGAAACTGACTGTGGCCCCACCTCATACAGCAGAAACACTGCAAGAGCTGTAGAGGGGGACGTTTAGATCTCACCAGACTGCCGCTTCCCGCTGAGGTCTGCTCTGTTGGATTCCTCGTTCGACTGCCTTCCTTGGGGACAGTCTTGGGCTGTGGTGGGGTCGCACTTTGCGCGAGGGCCGCGGTCGTCGTCTTCTTGGCCTGCTGGCGTCGTCTGCTTCCTAGCGGCAGCGGTCTCTTCTCGGCTGGGGAAGAGTCCTGCAGTTGGGATAAAAATGGAGTGGCGTATGATTTTTAGTGCCGGGAGTGTCCGAGGACAAGTTCGGCTTGCCAAATGCAGGTCTTTTGATTTGACACCCGTAGGTGACCTGCACGTCGTAGTGAGAATGCAATGATGATGGAATACTCCACATACACTCAGCCCCCGTGCCAGGCGAATTAATCATGGTTAAAATTCCCAACGCGAGACCCGTGTGACCAAAGGCCAGAACGCTAACCATTTAGCCATGGAGCCGGACACAGGTGTGTAACGGTTATATCAGTCTGACTGTATTCACGCTCCCTAGTTCCGATGTCTGATGACAGCGGTTTGTTAAAATAAGTAACTAAAGTCGAACAGCGTTCGTACATCTTAGTCCGTGCGACTTCGATCTTATTCCCTAGCCATTGACAAACGTTTTGTCAACAAACAAAGACATTGTACGAGCATATGGACGGAGACAGCAGACATGGATGAATTTCATGCAGTCGAAGGTATCTTCAGACTTCCTAAGAGATTACTTTGAAACTTGTACCAAACGACACTTGATTATATGCACGAGAATAAAACATATACAACAAAACAATGATATAAAATGCTGTATTTGTCCTTCTACCTTACCAGACATTCCGGCATCCCTAACCCATGTGATGCCACCTTTAAAAAATATTTGTAGTACGCTTTCAAATGTAATCAGTACATTTTCTGCGTTGGATGTTTTTGAGAAAAAGAATAGTTACCATGACTTCTGAATCAACCCTCGTATTAATTCGTTATGCGGAATCCGGATGTTACATTTCTCGCGAAGTGATACTCGCGACAGAATTAGATATCGTGTCTTTCAGATGATTTCACAGAATTAAGATCTCCTCTGCAACAAACAGATAGTTCCCGTCTGGGTAAATACAGTCTGTTGTGAAAGGTGGCTTAAAAAGGCAATCCGTAGGGACTCTCAGCTTGGTATCGTGGGTTGCTGACCGCGGTACCACTCCCTGAGCCTAGCATTGCTTCCTCCCTACTTGTGGAGTGTTTCGTTTTCACGCTCATACGGCGCTGCACAGCGCAGATGCCTTCGTTCTTCGAAGGGTCAGACCTCTTTCTTTCTCTTTTCTGATTAGAGTTAAGTGGATCATTGCCTTGTCGTATTTCCCTTTTAAAGCATAACTACCACCAACACTACTATCACCAACAAATAGTGTCCAGTGATATGAACACGTTTCTTTTCCGGTGTTTTATAGTCTACTGATATGTTTAAATAGTACTGCTTGAGAAGTGTACCTTATTTAGCTCATTACGTGAAGTTATAATTTAGTAAATACTGTTACACCCACCATTGACGGGTTAAGATAGTGGCATCAGTAACGGCATCTACTGGAGATGATTGGCACCAGAAGACAAAACCCCCGCCCTCTCTATCCTCTGCCTGCTCTTTGCGAGGCTTTTTACCGTTGCCTACGCTATAATACAAGGCTTTGAAATGCACTAATGAAAACGAGTGCCATCTTAGTTCACCATTCAGCCACTAGGATCGCGTTCTTGCCCCCTTCTGTTCGCATAGCCGTGTATGTCTATAAGTAAATTATACCCTAAATAAAGAGAGCTGAAAGTTGCTTTGAGTATTCACAGTACCGGTACCTTATTTATAGAGTTGTGCTTTATAGGCTTGGATAGGTGTCTAAAGTTTTAAAACTTTCCCACTCGGGGGCTTCTTATCAAGTTTCAAAACTTTCTAACTTCTACTTTAGTGGCTCGAAGCAATGTTGTCTAATAGAGGTCTCAGAAATTTTTGGAGTAGAAAAAATAAGTAGTTTGCCGTCTTTACACTCTCTACACTTAATTTCACTGATGAACCTAGCTTTCAGAAAAAAACGTACACATTTTTAGTAACTGTCGTCGGGGTAAATACTGCATAGCAGAGGTGACAAATTCCGTCATGCACTGCAGAAGAGCCACAAACGATGATTTTGGGTATCTGAGGGCTGGGCTCCTCGATCATGAAAGCGAATAAGACACAATGTTGGACTTTCACTAGCTGGAGAAGAGATATGTTCTAAACAGCCTTCACAGTCTGTTTGTTCTTCTTCTACACGCACTAAGTATCCTGCTACCATAGCTAGAGAAATACCAGACATTGTAGCTGTTGAATCTGAAACAAATTAATCATATTTTACACTAGCGAACACTTAACAGTAAGGTGGTGTTCGCACAGATCTGATGTAATTTACCTTGCAAGGGTTTAGTAATGATAGACATTATGTATTCACATCCTCGCGACTTTCATTCAACTATATTTTTAATCCATCTGGCACATTCTTGATTGTAGTAACTGGTTCGTACATTGCAGATCTTATCTTCATCCCTCAGCTCAACATTGCCATGTTTTGATGCCGCAATAATTCCTGTAGGGAACGTTGTTTCGATTGCGTTAAGACATGACCTAGCGTCCATTGTGTCATTGTATTTCGCTTTGCGTCGTAGGTGGCTAAAGAAAAGTTCGATGTCATCGCTTGTTAGTTTCCTCGTCAAGACATAATGGAAATGTATACTTACGAGGTATTTCTCGCAGGCCACATTGTATTGGGTAGTCAGGGCCAACGCCTGATACGTTTCCCTCGTGAATCTTTTCTCTTTCTGTGGATGCATTTGAATGTTCTTGATATGTGACAGGAAATCATTTGTTAACCAACTGAGGCGTTCATCTTCAATGCTGAAATATTACAGTTTGTTCTCATTCCTGGAATATGTCCCATACGAGGTGTTGCGGACATAATGCGCATCGAACCACTTCATAAAATGCTCCATAAACAAAGTGTTTCTTTAAAATTGTCCCTCCACGAACCTACTTTGCTGGCGTAGCAGGGGGAGAGGTGATACTCCCACGTGGCGCGTCCCAGGTGGCGGATAGGGGGTTCCTAACCGGCTTGCCGGCGGACTTGAGTGGAATGAAATACCTCTCGCGGACCAAACACACTACCCCCTGCGGGTGGGGACGCACATGTAGAATACACCATCAGTACCCCCTGCATGTCGTAAGAGGCGACTAAAAGGGGCGACCAAGGGATGATTGTCTTGCAACCATGAAACTACTTGTGATTAGTACCACCATGCGGAGAACATCATGGGTCGCTTTTACTAGCGTGAAGTACCACCATATTAGGTACCAAATAGGTTTGCGATTAGTAGCACACAGGAGCACCGTGCGGTCGGCTCTTGCAGCACCTGTGATTAGTACCACCATATGAGCGGGAACATGGGATGATAGCTACCATGTTTCTGCCTTGCCTATGATTAGTACCCACTATATGAAGAACACCACGGGATAGCGGAAGGTCCCTGTGGTTAGTACTCTTTATGTGCTGAACACCATAGGGTTGCGTTGCCTGTGGATGGCGCCGCAATGTGAGAAACACCATAGGTCTGTAGTATATGTCGAATTTCATAACCTGTGAGTAGTACCATAATGTGTGGAATACCGCGAGTCTCTGCTACTTTTGATTAATACCGCAGCATGACAAATACCATGGTTCTACATTCCTAGCGATAAGTACCGTTATGAGGGGCCGATAACTTGGAATTTGGACCCCCCTTAGACTGCAAGCATCATCGATTCAGTGTTATGCTATAGCAGCAGTCCCTTGGTCAGTAGTCATATTGTTTAACGTCAGAATCTGTGAATGTAAGGCATTGCGGGTCGCATCCACTGATTGTTTTAAATTCATCTCCATTCATTCATTCATTCATTCTTCGTCCTCACGTTTTGAATTCTGGTCAGTGGAGAATTTTGGACTTTTAATTTGTCATTTCATTTCGTCTCATTCCGTATAATAGGGGCCGATGACCTCGATGTTAGGCCCCTTTAAACAGCAAGCATCATCATCATCATTATCATCATCAAAACTGTCCCTTTCTTTAATGCCTTCGGGACAAACCACCTCCATACTCTTCAAACCAGCGATTGTTTCAGGGAAAATACAATTTTGTCTCTTGCTACATTCATTTTCTTCAAATTTGTCGGGTAAACTACTTTTCTAGCTGCCTCTGTGGATCCATGGTAGAGTGTCGGCCTCCGAATCCCAAGATAGCGGGTTCAAACCCGGCAGAGGTAGTCGGATTTTTGAAGGGCGGAAAAAAGTCCATTCGACACTCCATGTCGTACGATGTCGGCATGTAAAAGATCTCTGGTGATACATTTGGTATTCACCCGACAAAATTAATTAAATCTCAGCCATAGACGCCCAAGAGAGATCCGGTTTACTCTGTCTGCCATCTAGCGGACCTAGAGTAAAACGGAACGTCGAAATTGACGAGCAGACAGCCAGATGGCGTCAAATCGAAATGTCTGCACACGGTAGTTGAGGCCATACGATTATATATATTATATACATATACTACGTTTCTGGTTAGTTTCCTCACCCGCTTCATAAATGAAGATTTTTGAAGTTTGCAAAGACCTCTCAAATGATTCCGGTCACGGTAGCATTGTTTACAAAAATGTTTCTTGACAAATGTTGGGATCGCACTTTTTTATGACGTGACTGGGATTAAAATGTAGGAACACAGACCTAGTTTCATCAGCTCGATGTCGTATCTCATGCGTAATGCTTCCTCCGCATAATGTTTCGAACATAGAAACATTTACCTGGGAATTGTCTGTCACATTTCTGATCACTCTGAAACCACACTCTTCAACAGCATTTAACGCATCCGACGTTAATTTTGCAAGTTGTGAGCCGTAACGTTTGAAGTGAAATAGAAAGACACCGATATTCTGTAATATGTAGAGAGTCACTTGAACAAAATGCAGAGTAGTTTATTGGCCAACGTATCTTCGATTCCAAGAACCTCAATTTCAATGTCATTCAGTCCAATAAACATATCTAATTTCCGGTCATACATTAGTCAGGGCTTTATGGACATTTCATCTATTATAAGGGAATTAACTTTCTCGTTGTCGTTCACTAACGACAGTTTTTCTGTCAGTAATCGGGCTTTAGTTAGCGAAGTTATGCCTGTTTCCCCTTTTAAGTATCCAACATACGATTTCAACGTTCTTGGATGAGGAAGATGTAAAATATTGAGTGTTCTGAAAAGTCGATAATCCGTTGGCGACCTTGAAGATAACAGCACAGAATTTTAACTGTAGTCTCCTGGTATTTACATTTTTTTTTTTCAAAGCTTTGAAGTTGCTCTAACAAAAAAGTTTGCTTTCATATTACCTCCCTCAGCTTCCTTCGGAATTTTAGAAACTCGACTTGCAAGATTTCCATCCCACGAGGAGTCGAAATACACAGTCGGTGGGAAGGAGTGCTTCAGCTCTCTCCCTTACTAAGTTCTGCTTCCAACTCACGGATTTTTACGTGCAACGTCTTAATAATGGTAACGTGCTTTCTATTTCTTCTGATCTCCTTCCTCAATTTCCTGGTGATGTATTTTAGTACTGTTGGTTTTAGGACAGATGAAAACTGTGTACCTACTGTTGTGGTGCCTACATTTATCAGGTCAGATTCTCCAGTATTATTAGGCACAGGAGAATCCTATTGTTCCGCACATTTTCTCTTATTTCTTATATAGGGAGCGTGCACGGCCGCTCTTAGCGCCTCTAGCGGAAGAAATCGGTAACGTTTAAGTGATCTTGTCTTGAGCGTTCTATCCAGGCTGTGTAACTGTAGGTGTGAAATTGTGGTAGTACTAATGTATCAACGTGCCTAAATCAAATAGAAACGGTTGTGCAGTGAACTGCCACAACACACAAAGAAACACGCATGGAAAGGAATTACATTTCACACATTTCCTGCTCGTCCATGGGAATCGGACAGACGGAGGAAGTGGATTTCGGCCGTAGGAAGAATACAGAAAGTACAGTACCTTACTTCATTTGTGACGTAAATCACATATTTCAAACATACCAGGTATGCCAAGTCAAGAACACGTTCATTTAAGCACACTTTGAAATAGTACGTTTCAAGTATGCATTGCAGCAGGTTCGTATGTTTACATTTATGTGCTTCCATGTGCACGTGTCTTGACTACGCCGAATATTTATAATAATAATAATAATAATAATAATAATAATAATAATAATAATAATAATAATAATAATAATAATAGTAGTAAATGTTTTCCTCCATTTTGGTGGAGATGGAACCCCATGGGAATCTACCAAATGCTCCGTCATTTGCAGTGAACATTTTGTTGGAGGAAAGCCGAGTAATATTGAAAATCATCCATCATATATACCATCTATGTTTCATGAGAGCTGTAAGAAGAAACCGAAAAGAGAATGTGATGTATCCCGGTTTGAAAGAGCAAGTAAACGAATGAAATTCTCAAATATGCTTACGTCTTCTAATCAGGAAACTCATGCATTTATTGTGAAAAATGAGTGTGAAAACCTACATAAGTCGGTGCAAGCAGCATTTCAGATTGAAGCAATGACTTTCGAATTCACTTTTGTTTTAAGTGGGAATGATGTAGGCACATAGTGCAACTCAAGCAGAGTACCTCCAAGTACTTCAGAGAAGGTGGATAAAATTTGTGGTCCCAACACCCCTCTGGACATATTCAGAGGATTTCATGGATACCAGGACATAAATAGTGAGGCACAGTTGAAGGATTTAACAAGTGTTTCATTTAAAACATTCAAATTTTTACTTTGTTTCTAAAGTGTCTACAAATATAAGTAATAATAACGATGTTGTTTACTCTTTTTAATGAAAATGAAATTGGGTATATAACCTTTGTTGTCGGCAGTCATGTTTGGTGTAGGCCTACATTGGACTACTGCTGCGCAAATATTTTTTACTGCTCTTGGAGTAGTCAAGAAACACATTTCTAATTTTATTTTCTGGCCTAGCAAACTGTCCGTGAAAAATACTTTGCTTCGGCTTTTAAAACATTTTATCCTGACGCACGATTGCATAGAAATGAAATCAGAAACGCCAGCAAGAATAGATGAGAGATGTTACATGTATTCATCGTACAAGTCATGTTATGCCTTCAACCATTCATCACCTTCACTTGAGTTTTAAATGCTATATCAAGTATTTTTTTCTCTTGTTAGCGTAATATGAGAAGTATAAAAATCATCACTTAAAACAAACCGTCCAGAAGTGAACACTGTGGAATCTTCTTGAAGTTGAAACAACTCGCTCATGAGTTTATTAAAATTTGTTCTTATGCCAATACTGACGCTATTGTAGCACAACTTTTCACACAAACTTTTAGCTACCGATTCAGACTCTGTTTTCAGATCCGCTCTAATCATTTCAGTCCAAGGCGAATTATCTATATCTGTTTTTCCTAGTTTATCGAAGGTAATAACAGCACCCTTGTCAGTTCTCGGCTTCTTCTTGGGAAATAGATCTTTAGCCTTCTTCCTTTGCGCATATTTTACGGACCCTAGAAGATATAAAATCAACACTGTATTTATCATATTGTGAGCACTTAAATTTATTACATAATTAACAGCGATAACATTACATACCAGCTGTTTTCAAATTTGGTTTCCCCCATTCTTGCGGCAAATTTATCTGACTAAATCCTGAATCAGAATTGTAGTATTGTATAATGGCACATACATGTTTACATTGCCCTCCGGTACCAGCCATACTGTCACAGTTTGATTCAATACAATTTCGTTGATTTTCAAGCTGTAATAGAAATTCGAAGTATACAGACTTCACTGAATCACATAAAATATAATACTGTATGTTTAACAATAATGAGCTAACGTGATTACCTCAATTGTAACCTTGTACGGGCTTTTGCTAACACTCGTCTGTCTTATGACGAAGCCGGTAAGTGCACAACTGCAAACAGTTCGTCTTTCTTCAACTTGTAACACATGGTCACTGTCCTACTTTCTGCGCTTTATTCACTGTTGACTTGCGACTATTTTGGAAGTGTACGTACTCAAACTCATATCGTATTACAACTTCCATAGCACTACTTCATATCTTGACGACAAGTTGCAACGATATTTTTGCCGTAACTATGACGCAAGCCTTCACTTCAGCGGAACTCACTCTCACCGTATTCATTCTCGGAACTCCGCCAGAGCGCTCTGTTATTAGTATCGTGCACGCTCCCTATACTCATTTTCACTGCAGTTTTTCGAGCTGTCTTTTCTTGGGAGCTTTCCTACATTTTAAAGTGACTTGTTTGTGTTTGGGAAACTCTGAAAAAACTGAAGGGACTTTATTAGACAGGAGTGTCTTTTTAGATGTACTTATACTAAAGTCTTCTTCTCTGAAGTGTTTACTGCACACCATAGATTTTTCTGTAGGAACCCAGAGAGATCCCGGTTTGTCTCCTCCGCGAGATATAGCAACAAGCCACCGTTCTTTTAAAGCACTATTCACTGGAAACTTGTGAAATGAAATTCCACTACCTTTCATTTCTCGTCAAAGACATTAAGGAACACAGCAATAAACCATGATTGAGACTGCGAGTGCTTATTATCACAAGAATACACACATTCACAACCAACTCAATACACACGTTTAAAGGCGCGAACCTGGTAAACAGGGGGCAAGAAAGCGATCCTAACGGTCCGGCAACAAACTGCAATGTGACCACTTCGATAGCGTTTTACGGGCTCTATTTCCAGGCCTTGTATTATAACGTACTAAACGCTGTTTACGAACAGGCTGAGTCGACCATTATGCGCTAGATGACAGGTATAGATGCCCAATGTTCTAAACGCATTATTATGACGACAGCCTACAAAATATTACGCCGTATAGTCATTTGCTCACTGAAGCTCGTAAATTACATCACTAGTATTAAATATTGGTAATATTACTTGTATGATAGTGGTAGTTGGCCTCTTCATGTTACAATACAAAGATTTTCCTGGACGAAGACGTGAAGTGATACACCGGGTGGGTAATTGTTTGTGTTCTTGCCAACGCAATATCAGTTAATAGAAATCTGACGAACGGTTAGGATAATACCGTACCGTATCACTAACACTTTCCTGATGTCATTGACGTCACACTGTAACAGAACACACACTGGGAGGGAAGAAGTAGCAAGTTCTCTTATTACGCTCGTAAGTTTGGAGGACTTCCGGCAGTAGGGCACAGCAGCTTCAACATACTCCTGCAGATACTTAGAGCAACAAAACAAGGTTTTGAGTATCGAAGTCCTCCTCTGCCCTCATGCATAATCAGTTCCATTAGTGGTGTCGAAGCTCTAGGCAGTTAGATGTTGCTGACGCAAATGTCACACTTCATCTCCTCGTCAGGAACAAGAACCAAGTACCCGCAAACTAGTGATTGAATAACTGTTTTAGATTGATTGGGACGTTATCATTTGGGTATCTGAGATAGTTCAAAGGAATCAAGTCGTGATTCCGGAGAACAGTTTCGTCACTTTAACTCTGTGTGTAGTATTCGCACTTTCGGTTGGCAAGTTTTCGCTGAAAAATTCAGTATCGGCACTTACTTTGGCAGTTTTAGAATAAAGCATGAGTTCCGAGTACACTATCCTTTTGATAGCACATGCTGCTGTTGTTGCAGTAGTAATGGCATCGCTTGCTCCCCTAATTCTTGCACAGCTTAAAAGAGCTTCATCGCGATCTCCAGAAAATCATCCCACGAGGAGTCGAAATACACAGTCGATGAGGTCACAGTGGGAAGGAGTGCTTCAGCTCTCTCCCTAGTAAATCCTTTCATCTGAGCGTTTCGATTCACTCTGAAGGTTTTCGATGTAATGAACGGAATCTTGCTGCAACAGCGCTAGTCGTTCGTCGGCTGCAGAATAAAATTCCATACAATCTGGATTGTTCTGCCGCAAGACTTGGGCCCCGTCGCTTAAAATGAAGGATGCACACATTCTTTGTGAAATTAATAATTGGGCCTACTTTCGAAAATTCGACAGCTGTCACGAAATGGGTTTGGTTATTCTTCATTAATATAATTGCGGCTGTCACAGCAGGAGAGAGAACTTGCACGGCGCATAAAACATTATTTTCTCGAACGAACTTGTTTCGATATCTTTTCTTATTAAGTAGCGCACTGGATTCAATGTTAAGTTTCTTTGCATCTTATATGTATTTCCTTCAGATATGTTGCTGAGATTATTCCATCTCGGTCGGTCATCTCTCTATCTCAAACTTCTGTATCAAATGCCAGTAGTAAAAACACGTGTGTTCATTGTCAAAAGAATGCGTCACATTACTTTTCAGATCACCATCTCCAAAATATCTGAACATGGTCAGGTTTGTTTTGTGATTGATGTCACTATTATTATTATTATTATTATTATTATTATCTTCATCATCATCATCATCATCATCTTCATAAGGAACCCATTATCCTCCACGACTTTAATAGCCTTCTTAAATAAGGTGTTCAACTCGGACCGTTGTAAATTCCTTGCTAGAAATCTGGCAGTAGCGATAGTGAGCTTCTTTGGAAGACCGTTCACGACAAAACAGATTACCTAGCTTATTGGCTAATGTGTGGCATTTACCTATGAACTGATCATATACTCCCCTCTCCGATGACCACTCTATAAAATTTATTACTAACTCTGTCCTACTGTAGTCTTTCTCTAAGACCATTTCATTAGCCATAACAGACACACGTTTCTCCACTGATTGGAGGTTTTCAGCTTCGGTTTTAAGCCTACCTAATGTGCTGCGCAAAGGGACTGACAGTTTTGGAAGTCTTGGGTGCTCGTATCTTTTAAGAGAACTGATCTCTTGGGTGCTCGTGTCCTTTAAGAGACCTGATCTTTTACGACACACAATTCCGACTACTCAGCTCTGACCATTCTGGTTTGCTCTTCCTAAAATTACTTAATGATGTTATTCGCTTTACGTCCCACTAACTACTTTTACGGTTTTCGAAGACGCCTAAAATTATTTATCTGATCAATCAAATAAACGCCCTTTTGGTTTACTTTATCGGCGGCCTTAATAAGAGTGATTTTGTCAAATTCAGAATTTTTGTCTCTCGTGCAACATTTCTAGTTGATTTCTCAGGTCTGCCATCTTCCGTCGAAGTCTAGATATTTGACATCGAAGCTTGTTAATTTGTCCTCAGTGGTGAGTGAAACTACTTTCATTAATTCCAATTGAATTCCAATTTCACTTTGATTTTGAAGTTCACTGACATGGTCCTCATTCCACAGACTAGTCGTCTGGTGTTCTTCTTTACTGCTACTTTAGGATAGAAGTAGAAGCCTTAATTATGTTTGCTTCTCTGATTACAAAGTAAGAGTTGTAGACTCACATGCCCATTTGAAGCTATTATTAATATACAATGCGAAAAAAATGCTTATTTTTTATCGCGGACGATTGCATCGCTGCTTGTTGCACAGGTTCCTTATGAGGTTTAACCTTCTGGGACTGTAGATAACTCGGATACCGAGGGAAAATACTTGGTATGACACCTGGACATTAAAATCTTTAATTTTGTGCTTTCCTTATGGTGTGTATTGCTAAAATGTAGGCTACAGACGCGAGAATATCTGAGGGCGTTCATCTGCTTCCCTTATTAGGACCTTGCCTCGATGGCGCCGACAACCACTTTTCTCTTAATTCATTTCTAGACGGCATTTCGTGGAATCATATCTTTTCCGGGTGTGAACCACCTCGCCTGGATTTGCGAAATGGTACACAACAGTTGAATATTTTGGAAAAAATCTGAAATATCAGATATACACAGAAATATAACTTGCACAAATGGGAAGGTACAAGTAGACTACTGTAAACATATCTATAAGCATAATATGATGAATTCATTTTACAGTTCTGTACAAAATGTCACTTGTACAAATAGACGAGAACAGGCACGTGTAATTATACAAAATAATTCAGCTTTTCACACACGCATACGTACAATAACCCAATGCTACACCCACACAAACCGCGAAGATTCTGCGTCTATGAGTGCACTCTTACGGCGACTTAAATATATATTTGTGTTCGCGCTTCCAGTATTGAACTAGTGGCATTGAGCAGATAGTATAAGGGGATCGAGGCGGCGGTGGAAAAAGCACATTTCACTGAATGACGAATGGCATTAGTAGGTCACTGTACTGTTCGTCTATTGTTGATACATTTTAGGGACTCAGGACATTGTAGGCCATCACATATTACGCCGGGCTGAGTGGCTCAGACGGTTGAGGCGCTGGCTTCTGACCCCAACTTGGCAGGTCCGATCCTGGCTGAGTCTGGTGGTATTTTTGAAGGTGCTCAATTAGGCCTACGCCAGCCACGTGTCGGTTGATTTACGGGCACGTAAAAGAACTCCTGACACAGGCTTCTGATCTACCATGAGGCTGTTATAGCCTGGAGAATATGTAGTAAGCTTCTTGTTCGTAGTCAGTTTGTAATTTTTTTAAAAGCATCAGCAGGTATGGTATCACTAATAATGTTCAAATTGTTCATTTGAGTGCTTGCAAACACAGGAAGGGGGCGGGAGATTTTCAGTTAGGTGAGTTTGCACATGTTAGTATGATTGGCGTGCACTGTCAAAGGATTTTACCGACTACTCATTTGGTGAAGCTAATGAAGAGTGGTACAAATGTATCAGACATTTTCATAACCTGATACACAATTTCAATAATTCGCACGAGGTTTGCTAGGAATTGACTGCTGGTTGACACATGAATTCTCTTACCAGTGGCAACTTGAAATGGCAAGTTCCTAGTATGATAAAACTGGGTAGACTGCTTGAATTTGCCTGCGAGAGCAGATTTTTACATCCGAATTTGTGACATGTGGCAAGCTCTCCTCTCTACTTCTTCATGTTGTCCGTTCGTTTCTTATGAAATGCCTCTTCCTTCTCCCTCTGCACCACTTAAAGAAGCTATTCAAATCGTTTGGAATACTGTAATATCACTTAGATCTTCTGGAACAGAGCCATCAACAGCGTTGATTTCAGTACAAGATTTCTGATTATGTGTCCGGCTCCATGGCTAAATGGTTAGCGTGCTGGTCTTTGGTCGTAGGGTTCCCGGGTTCGATTCCCGGCAGGGTCGGAAATTTTAACCGTAATTGGTTAATTTCGCTGGCACGACGCGCAGGTCGCCTACGGGTGTCAAATCAAAAGACCTGCATCTGGCGAGCCGAACTTATCTTCGGACAATTATGATTATGTTTGCAACCTGAAACAAAACATTCAGTTCTCTCATTTGTTTGGTCAACACAACTATCAGCATCCGCTAACAATTCTTCTCTGGTACACTTCACGGAAGCACACTCTGATTTATTGCATTATCTAGGGCGAGAACATTCTATTTCCTTGTCCGATAGCTCTAACTTAATAAATACATTTAACTGCTTACGTGACATGATCAATTTGTGTGCATTATTTGAAGCACAAATAGACTCATTTGTTTCCTCAAGAACATCCATTGCAACACTTTGACCCTCTTGACTGTTTTTCTTCAAGAATATTGATGAATTCGACTTCTGCTGCCATTGACGAAGCACTCTTTTACTCCTGGGGATGATTTCATTGTGTGTTTGAGTGTGTGAGTTCGTAACCTTTTGGATCCTGATTTTTGATGGTACATGACATCAATTGCATGGACATCAGTAATATTTATTGCTTCACTAAGTTTATAATTTCGAAGTTCTATAGCTTCACGCAAGTTTCTGCCAGCTTTATCGGTTGAAACTTTTCTTAGTATTTATTTTCTGCCTGCTGCCTGATAGATAAATATATTTTTTTTTAAAGGCCACTTGTTTCGTAAGTTATAATTTATAACCTAGCATTTTTGGTACCGTACAAGGAAAGTACACCGAGCTCGATAGCTGCAGTCGCTTAAGTGCGGCCATTATCCAGTATTCGGGAGATAGGTAGTTCGAACCCCACTGTCGGCAGCCCTGAAGATGGTTTTCCGTGGTTTCCCCATTTTCACACCAGGCAAATGCTGGGGCTGTACCTTAATTAAGGCCACGGCCGCTTCCTTCCCAGTCCTAGCCCTTTGCTGTCCCATCGTCGCCATAAGACCTATCTGTGTCGGTGCGAGGTAAAGCAAAAAAAAAAAAAAAAAAAAAAAAAAAAAGGAAAGGAAAGTACAGTTTTCTTAGGTTGAATGCACTCTGTAGAGTGCTCTTGATCTTTAGAACACTCTTACTCTTTTTGTTAAGCCTATCAGTTATTTTTTTTGTGGGTAACACTTTGGTAACACAATCGATGCCACTTCACATTGTTTTGTTTGAGTGTCTTTACGTTAAAATTACTTCCGATATTTTTCACTATTCTGTTACTATTCTCTTCGCCATATTTGGCGCGCTTTGTAAGACGCTCAATGATTTTCTCACAACGGATATTTGAAGGTTGTCAAACCCATTTCTCTGACGATTGAGCATTACAAATGAAACAGCATACCTTATTGTCTACCTTCCTTTTCGTTTTCAGATTAGTATTAAATACAAGCTCCGTCTGTCTTCTTTTGTTTTACTCTGAAACAATGAAGATAATTTCAAACAAATATAAAGGCATGACAATGTTAAAAGTTAACCTTCTGGGAAGATGGTTTGTCCTGCATAAAAATGTGTAATAACCATTTCTGTGTAGAATTGATGTAGCAGTATGTTTTTGAAAAGAAGAAACGTTTTAGTATTTCCAGTGGTTAATTAGATAAATTGGAAAAAGTGTTGCCAGGCGGCCATTTTGTTTTTCGCACGCAACACTCAAACGCTTCATTTTCGAGTGTGTGGTCAGTCACGGCGTTAAAAAAAAAAAAAAAAAAGCACATTGTGATAAGGGCCAAACGAAGATATTGAGACTACTACCAGACTTGCATCATCTAGGAGCCCACGGGAGCCTGTTTTTGTGCTCTTGACAGGGGACTAATTTGTTTGAATCCTTCAACTACTAACTTCGTTTTGATGTTTGACAGCAATATAGCGCCCGCAGGTCTGGGTTTCACTCCAGTATATATAATAACAATGATCTTTTATTTTGAATATCCACACATTAGTTACGAGTTAATTGCACTTCGACAAATTTCTGTTGAAAGCCCTTCAACTGTTAGAGCTGGAAATGTTGCATTCACAAACGAGTCATAGTTTCGTTTGTTATCGAAATTTCTTTCAAACGTTTGTATTTACGTGCAAGCGCGGATTTTTTTTAAATTGGGAGGAGGTGATGGTGGCGGTGGTTGGGGGGGGGGGGAGGGAGGATTGAAAAGAGTGGTATAAGAAGCCCTTCCTCCCCTGACATATATGTTATAACTAGAGAAAATACGTATATATAATACATAGTAACACCTAAAAAGGAGACTAGATGCATTTCAAGCTTGCCTTTCTTTGTCCAGTCTCCATACCACTTGACGTAATTTGACCATATGTCATTTTCCTCCTCCAGGGAGCTTTTCCAATCAAGTGGTCAGTCCTCAGTCGCCACTCTGCTAGTATTGTGGTAAGATGTTAAATAGTGTGTTTCGTTCGATCCAAGGTAAGCGGGCGAAGTGACCAATTTCTTTAAAACTGCCTGATTTTTTTTCGTAGGAAAAAACAAACAAAACACGTTAGTTATAGTGGACTGTGAACACATGAAATATGACCCTTGCGCGCCCCCTCCCTAGAGTGTTCTAGATCCGCCTCTGTTAACGTGTCTTTTTTTTTGTAATGCTGTAAAATTCTTTGTAATTTTGTGGTCATTTAAACGGCAGGTCTTGCCTTCAAAAGTCATTTTGCAGCATTTGTGGAAAAGGAAGTGACGCGACGTTAAGTCATAGTTGAACTGCTCGAGACAAGGCGATGTGTAGAAGTGTTTAACTGGATTGTTTATTTCTGGAGCCAAACTTGCGAAGCCAAAGTGGGGGATGCGCGGTAGTCAGACTACGCACATGGCCTGGTGGCGCGCGCCACACAATCAATATCGCTCATAGATCTGTTTCCGCCCGCGCCTGTCTGCCAGCCTGCTTAGCTGAGTTATCGACTCGCCAGCTCTGGCAGTCAGGAGAGGGGCGGGATAGAACGCAGATATCATACACTTTTTAAAATGCTGCTTGTTATTGGTCGCTTCTACACCAGCCCCACGTGTTGTACTGAGCTCGGGGATTGGATCTTCAACCGTTAAAGCACAGCTCTTACAGGCTGTGGCGTGAAAACCCTAAAAATACACAGGTCAATATCACTGGACCCTTTGATTCTGCTACAGACATGTTTTCTTGTTGAAGATAGAATGATTGACAGTCACAGTCAATGTAACAGAATCTATTTAATGTCATTGATGTTTCCAGGATTTGATACGAATTAGTCGAATGTACACTGACTGACAGAGCAAATGCAACACCAAGAAGGAGTGGTCAGAACTTTATGCCAATTGCAGGGTAGACTGACGTCACTGAGGTATGCTCATGATGTGAAATGCGCCGCTGTGCTGCGCACGTAGCGAACGATAAATGGGACACGGCGTTGGCGAATGGCCCACTTCGTACCGTGATTTCTCAGCCGACAGTCATTGTAGAACGTGTTGTCGTGTGCCACAGAACACGTGTATAGCTAAGAATGCCAGGCCGCCGTTAACGGAGGCATTTCCAGCAGACAGACGACTTTACGAGGGGTATGGTGATCGGGCTGAGAAGGGCAGGTTGGTCGCTTCGTCAAATCGCAGCCGATACCCATAGGGATGTGTCCACGGTGCAGCGCCTGTGGCGAAGATGGTTGGCGCAGGGACATGTGGCACGTGCGAGGGGTCCAGGCGCAGCCCGAGTGACGTCAGCACGCGAGGATCGGCGCATCCGTCGCCAAGCGGTGGCAGCCCCGCACGCCACGTCAACCGCCATTCTTCAGCATGTGCAAGACACCCTGGCTGTTCCAATATCGACCAGAACAATTTCCCGTCGATTGGTTGAAGGAGGCCTGCACTCCCGGCGTCCGCTCAGAAGACTACCATTGACTCCACAGCATAGACGTGCACGCCTGGCATGGTGCCGGGCTAGAGCGACTTGGATGAGGGAATGGCGGAACGTCGTGTTCTCCGATGAGTCACGCTTCTGTTCTGTCAGTGATAGTCACCGCAGACGAGTGTGGCGTCGGCGTGGAGAAAGGTCAAATCCGGCAGTAACTGTGGAGCGCCCTACTGCTAGACAACGTGGCATCATGGTTTGGGGCGCTATTGCGTATGATTCCACGTCACCTCTAGTGCGTATTCAAGGCACGTTAAATGCCCACCGCTACGTGCAGCATGTGCTGCGGCCGGTGGCACTCCCGTACCTTCAGGGGCTGCCCAATGCTCTGTTTCAGCAGGATAATGCCCGCCCACACACTGCTCGCATCTCACAACAGGTTCTACGAGGTGTACAGATGCTTCCGTGGCCAGCGTACTCTCCGGATCTCTCACCAATCGAACACGTGTGGGATCTCATTGGACGCCGTTTGCAAACTCTGCCCCAGCCTCGTACGGACGACCAACTGTGGCAAATGGTTGACAGGGAATGGAGAACCATCCCTCAGGACACCATCCGCACTCTTATTGACTCTGTACCTCGACGTGTTTCTGCGTGCATCGCCGCTCGCGGTGGTCCTCCATCCTACTGAGTCGATGCCGTGCGCATTGTGTAACCTGCATATCGGTTTGAAATAAACATCAATTATTCTTCCGTGTCGACTCTGTTTTTTTCCCAACTTTCATCCCTTTCGAACCACTCCTCCTTGGTGTTGCATTTGCTCTGTCAGTCAGTGTACTTGTTTCTCGTGAAATACGCGTTTACACTATAGTTTCCGGATATAATTTCTTAAATGCTATCCCAGGAAGCGTTCAATGGGCACTTGTTCCTAGCTACTGATACAACTAATATGAACAAATAGTGTACACCTTTTATTCCTTTGCCTCTTCCCTTCTCTTAAGAATATTTTCTAGTACTGCTTGGTCAGCTTTCTGTCTTTCTTGTATACAGCTAGCTTTCATAATTGCAGTAAATAACAGCTGGTGAAATCATACTTAAATGAATCTATTATAATATGCTGTTTCTTTCTGTCGATACTTCAAACGTCAACCAGTGTTGCTTTAATCCAAATACCCTCTTTCAAATCAGAGTGTTTGGATTGTATCCCTCTTAAAACTTGGTTTTATTACTTTTTTTATACTGAACTGTACGTTTAATCGAGGCCATGCTTAAGAAAGTGAGCAATCGTGGAATCGGATAATACGCGAATTCGCTACATAGTTAGTTAGCACTACCGACTTGTTCGAACGTGACTACACTCCGAAGAGGGAAATGACCGTACGCATGGCATGCGATTGACATAGGTCAGGCATATTGCGTTCTGTACGTGGCACTCCTTTCTTTAATCTCCGTTAGGCATTTTGAGGACCAGAGGCCTGCTTAAGGGGGACCCGGTTCGGTGAAATACGGAAAAAATTGGAATTTTTACTTTTTCATTCCATAAAATTCGAAGAGACTTTAATTAGAGCTATCAGTCATGGTCATATCTGAATTATAAGTGCTTTGTATTGCGTTTCCAAGACAACACTGCAGGGCGCGGTAAGTTTATGTGCCGGGAGATCTCGTTGTTGACAACAATACTAGTTTCCTTGGCTCCCTCCTCATATTCCCGCCCAGTGGTGGTATATGTGTGTAGATGTAACATAATGGGTATTTGTGACATTTGCCAGCCTATTCAGAGATAAGTGTAATGGAAGCAATAAGACCAGTGTTTAGAGATCCAGCAGAGCCACAACTTCTTGAAAAGTGCCTTCATGGACGAACCCAGAACCCCAACGAGAGTGTTAATAATTTGATATGGACCCGAATTCCCAAGAGAGTTTCTGTACAGGCCAATGCCGACATTTTGGAGTCTACGATGCTGTGCCTACATATAATGAAGGTAACATCATAAAGTGTAAAACCTTAGAAAAATTGGGAATCCCTCCAGGGTATCACATGATAACAAGTATGAAGAAAATCGATTGTGAACGGAAAAGGAAGGCTGAAGGTGCAGAAAAGGACTGTAAAAAACTCTCAAGACAAACTAAGAGAGCTGTGAGAAAAAGAATAGAGGATGAGATGCAAGACAACCCAGATGATCAATCATATGGGACAGGATTACATTGAAAAACTTTGAAGGCCTGTTTTTGCAAGTTCACTTTTTTCTGAACAAAAGGAACATTTTCTCAAACTATTTAGTATATAATTTTGAAACTTTCAGATATTACATAGGCTAAGTCATAATATACACACTTTAACACGACGTTTTTGGAAGTGCTTAGTACAGAATCAAGAGGCTAAAAAGTGAGCGATTTTTTTCCAAAAATGTTGCACTGAATAGAAAATTTAAAAAATGGACGAATATCTCTAATGAATAAACCCCTCTATTAAAACACGCAAGAAGGTATAAAGAAAGCATGAGAAAAAATGAAGCCTTTAGTATGAACCGTTTCTAAGATAAACGTAACTAAAAACAGTAAATTTAACATTATAGATATAGACCCTACCGGGTTCCCTTAATGGAACCAAGTATGTTGTGTCCAGCTCAAAAAGTGAAGCCAGAACGATCTTTTGCTTGGAAGATGGTTGCAAGAAAGGATGGAAATTAGTAATCCATCAGAAAAAACGAGTTGTATATTAGTTTACTGACTGGTCAAGTTATGGTCATAGCAATTCCTTCAGAATTCTTAGTAACTTGATAGATAGATAGATAGATTGATATATATACACATACCTGCATACATACACACATACTGCAGTTGATTGATTTTACTAAGAAACTATCAACAGATGCAAAGCTCAGGCGCTACAATGCAACAGTGTGGAACGCGGTACTGTACGCAACTGGAGAAAGAAGAAAGAAACATTCTGCGAAAGAAAGATACTGGGACCAAAAAGAGCAGTAAGAGATGGGGACGAAGATGAAGGGACGAACTGAACCGAAACAAAGAGGACCATCTCCGAAGAAATAAGACCCAGAGCAAAATTTGCATGGACATGGAGAGAATGACTAGAAGAGTATGGGAGACAACTTGTAGGCCTAGATGAAAGACGGGAACTAAGTGGGTATTCGAACTCCGGAAGGACTGGACTGAGATGGGAATTACGGTGCAAGGGACAGAGAACTGGAAAAATAAATATGCACCAACCAATATGCCAGAGCTCAATGACAGAGAAAGGTACAGGAATAGGACACAGAAGCATCCGTTAGGAAGACAGGAGTAGAGGATACTGAAAATATCAGGTGAAGAACGGAAGAGAAGGAGAGAGAGGATGAAGAAATTCTGTCCGTGGTCGTACAGAGGCCGTAACCATTGAAGAAGAAGAGACATTGATTTTTACCCGGCAAAGTTAGGGACACTTTTCTCTACGACTGAAACAAAGGTGCGGAAAATTAAATTTGATGATAGAGCTCTGTGTAGCTTCGGCGAGGTTATTCGTCACAAACTACAGTCATTAGGAATAAATCCCACTGACACTGCAGATTCGGTACCGTATGGAACAACTTGAAGACTACTGTGAGTAGTGCAAGCAAGGAAATACATGGGCACAATTCATTTCCTAGGAAGCCATGGTTAAGTGCCGAAAATTTGAGGCTAATAGAGGAAAGGAAACAGCTAAAAAGAAACAATTATGAAACTGATGAATATTTACAAATGCACGCATCACTATCTCGGAAAATTCAAAAGCAGTGCAGACTTGATAAGGCAAACTAGATTCATTAAATCTGTGAAGAGATTGAACTGCATAAGCAGTACTGTTAACCTCGTGATCTATTTATGAAGGTAAAGAAAATGACCTGCGACTTCAAGCCCCGTTCATGGGTTGTGGAAGATGAAGATGGTACCTTCACTGGAGAGAAACAGCTGGCCATTGAAAGGTGGAAAAGATACTCTGAAAATCTATATGCAGATTTGGCTACCAGGAATGTTTGCAATAAGTACATCCCTAATCAATCTAACTCTGAACCAGAACCTTCAGTACTGCGGAGAGAAGTAGACGATGTAATTAAACACCTGAAGAATCATAAAGCATCAAGAAGTGATGGCATCACTGGGGAAATGATTAAGGAAATGGGAGAAGGAATACGTTTAATGCACTTCATCCGTAACAAGATATGGGACAGTGGTGTATGGCCACAAGACTGGCTCATTTCCATCTTCATTCCACTTCACAAAAAGAGATCAACAAGGAACTGCGGGAATTATCGAACCATCTCACTAATATCACATGCAAGTAAAATATTATTGCATATCATATACAGTATGAACGTTTGAAACTTTACATTAGATATCAGCTCCCGTCAGAACGGCTGGCTTTGTCGAAGGAGGAGGAATTAGAGAATAGATTCTAAATATCCGTCAGTTGGTTGTTGGTTGAAAAGGCACATGAATTCAACATTCCTTTGTTTCTGTGCTTCATTGACTTCCAAAAAGCCTCTGATTGTGTTTTGTGGCCGAAGTTGTGGTGTGTTCTAGAGGAAATGGGAATTCCACCTTATCTCATTTCACTTATAAAAGGCTTATACGATAACAACTTGGCCAAAGTCAGAGTTGATGGTGATCTGTCATCAAGTTTCAAAGTCTCTAAAGGTGTGAGGCAAGGATGCATCTATCACCTCAGTTGTTTAACATCTATGGTGAATATATCATGAGGCATGCCCTCGACAGTTGGGAAGGAGGATTTTCGATTGGTGGAAGGAGAATTAATAACCTTCGTTTTGCAGACGACACCACACTTGTAGCCAGCAGTGTACAGGAGCTTGTCGAAATAATGGATCGTGTACGATAGGAAAGTCACAATCTTGGCATGGAAATTAATTGGAGCAAGACAAAACTAATGATTGTCAGCAAAGGTGCAGAGATTCAGCTGCCACAGCACCTGAACAATTTCCAAAGAGTCTGTTAGTTTCCTCATCTTGGTTCAATAATCAAGGATAAAAGTAGCTGCGAAAAAGTAATCAAACGTCGCATCATTCTAGGACGTACAGCTATGGCAAGATAGAGCAATATCTATGAATACGAAGAAAAGATTAGTCCATTCGCTTGTGTTCTCGATCTTCCTGTATGGATGTGAAACTTGGACCATAAAAGCTAAAGACAGGAACCGAATCAACGCCTTTGAAATGTGATGTTGGAGAAGGATGTTGCGAATACCGTGGACAGCCAGGCGAACAAATGATTCCGTCATCCAGGAAATTGGAAACAAGATAGTCTATGTCAAGTTGTGTACCAGAGAATCCTGCAGTTCTTTGGTCACATGAGAAGAGAGGATGACTACCTGGAAAAATTAATTGTCCAAGGAAAAGTTTCTGGCACAAGGACACGGGGACGTGTCGCAAAAAAGTAAAGTAAGAGAGATCATGGACTTACTATGGAAAGTTACTGTCCGGGAAACGCAAGTACGTACAGAACGGTATCAGCTTATAAAAGAAACAACAACGTCCTTGGGTCACAATACTCAAGTCATGAGTGAAACGACTGGACAGAGAGAGAGAGAGAGAGAGAGAGAGAGAGAGAGAGAGAGAGAGAGAGAGAGAGAGAGAGAGAGAGTAGCGGCCCCATGACGTTGCACGTCAGCTTCGCTTTAAATACGGGCTGTACTGTGCAGGAGCGTTAGTTACCTGTGAGATTGGACGGAGTGACCGTGAATGGGTCAAGAATGCCTATAAGACGACGAAGAGCCAGTACGGTATCAACAGCTCACTGCTGTTGAACGAGGTCGTATAATAGGGCTACGTGAAGGTGGATTTTCCGTCGGGGCTATGCAGAACGACTTGGCAGGAATGTTTCCACTGTGCATTCGTGCTGGCAGAAGTGGTCACGAGAAGGTACGGTCGCAAGAAGACGGGGCTCCGGACGTCCCGTAGCACCACCGAGAGGGAGGACCGCCGTATTCGGCGTATGGCTGTGGCGCAGCGAACTGCGTCTACAGCAGCAATTCGAGCTGCAATTGGCACACAGTGAAGCAATGAACTGTTCGAAGACGATTACCTGATGGACAGCTCCGAGCCAGACGCCCTGCGGCGTGCATTCCATTTACTCCAACAAACCACCACCGTCTGCGACTTCAGTGGTGTCAAGCGAGAACTCATTGGAGGGTGGAGTGGGGGTCCGTTGTGTTTTCCGATGAAAGCCGGTTCTGCCTTGGTGCCAGTGTTTGTTAGAAAGAGGCCAGGTGAGTGCCTGCTTTCCACCTGTGTGCGGCGTCGACACACTAGACCTACACCGGGAGTTCTGATCTGGGGAGCAATTTCCTATGACAGCAAGAGCACTCTCGTGGTTATCCCACGCACCTTGACTGCAGATGTGTACGTCCATCTGGTGATTCGACCTGTTGTGCTGCCATTCATGAACAGCATTCCCGCGGGTGTTTTCCAACAATATGCACGCCCCCAGGCCGCTGTTGTAACCCAACGTGCTCTACAGAGTGTCGATATGTTGCCTTGGCCTCCTCGATCCTCCAATCTGTCCCCAATCGAGCACGTATGGGACGTCAGTGGACAACTCCAGCGTCATCCACAACGGGCATTAACCATCTCTATTGACCGACCCAGTGCAACCGGCACGGAACTCTCCCTCAAGCTGACATACGGCATCTGTACGACACAATGCATGCACGTTTGCATGCCTGCATTCAACAGTCAGGCGATTCCACCAGTTATTAATGCTACTGGCTTTACGTCGCACTGACACTGGCTGGGCTTATGGCGACTACGGAATAGGAAAGGGCTAGGAGTGGGAAGAAAGCGGCCGTGGCCTTAATTAAGGTACAGCCCCAGAATTTGCCTAGTGTGAAAATGGGAAACCACGGAAAACCATCTTCAGGGCTGCCGACAGTGGGGTTCGAACCCACTATCTCCCGGATGCAAGCTCACAGCTGCGTGCTCCTAACCAGTGTTGCCAACTTATATTTTCAAGATCCGCTAAATACTACTAAAATCCGCTAAAATTCCGCCAAGAAATCCGATCTCAAATAATAATAATAATAATAATAATAATAATAATAATAATAATAATAATAATAAAAGTAAATGTCTGCACTCACCTGCTCTAAGAGTTTCGCTGGGATAAACAACCTGCCTGCGAGCCGGCGAGCTAATACTTGTAGGCGTTTTACTACCGGGTACAAACTAGGTGAATCCCCTACCTAAAGAGCCACGCGCAGAACAGGCCAGTTCATTAAACGGTCTCCCTTCATAGCATAAATATAAATGCTACTCTCTCAGTTTCATTATCTGTCGTCATTCGTCAACTAAGAGATAAGTAACCTTTCCCCACGATTTACAAATTTATGATACCATGATCTCATAACATCAAATCAAATAACATGTTTTCCTCATGTGACTGCTAGCTCCTGACAAGAAATACGGAATAGCTCAGACAGACTGTAGTACAAATTTAAAAAAAGTACAATGGATAAAACGCTAAATTCCGCTATAATAAATCTAGAATTCCGCCAAAAAATCCGCTGTCCGCTAAATGGTCTATTTCTCCGCCGACAGTCTTCTAATTTCGCCAAATTTAGCGGAAAATCCGTTAAGTTGGCAACACTGCTCCTAACCGCATGGCCAACTCGCCCGGTAATATTATTATTATTATTATTATTATTATTATTATTATTATTATTTCTCACTTTATGAATTGTTGGTGACCAGTAAGTTTTGGAACTTAACTGAAGTTTTCCCTCCAACAGTAGCAGTTCAACCGAGCAAGTTGGCTGTGCAGTAAGAGCTGTGTTGCCTTATCGCGAATGAGGGGAGGTGGAGTAGTACAGCTGGCAAGAGTTGGCGCTGCAGCCGGCATCATCACAGCCAGCCAGATACGAGTGTTGCAGACACTACAAGCAGATGTCACACACATTGATTTTTCTCTTTTTTAATGTCAAATTTCAACAATATTTCCTGTATCTTCAATAATAATATGGATTCTGTGTGCTTATGTTTCCATCTTCTCATTATACTACCTAGTAATAATAACGTTACCTCGTGCTTGAAGATATCATCTGTTCACTCAGCTTTCACTACATGTATAGGTGGCCTTATTTAAACCTAATATGCTTTGTGAACTATGTTTCTTACCGGTTTCAGGACACCTGGACATGAAAAGTCTCAGACATTCACATCTTGGTTTTTCACGTCATTGAATAGAGTAAGTTTTCCTAAATTCAACACAAATATGTACGAGTATGTTCTTGCAACAAAAGTGTATTTAAAATAGCTGTTTAAATATGGCAGCTCCACTGTTACTTCCCCCTCAGCTGTCGACTAACATTGCGTTTCGAAAGTGACGTTTTAAAATCTTCGGATTTTTCTGAGGAACCTTAAGATAGCAGTCAAACTTCCTATACTCCTTTAGTACCGAGCTCGATAACTGCAGTCGCTTAAGTGCGGCCAGTATCCAGTATTCGGGAGATAGTGGGTTCGAACCCCACTGTCGGCAGCCCTGAAGATGGTTTTCCGTGGTTTCCCATTTTCACACCAGGCAAATGCTGGGGCTGTACCTTAATTAAGGCCACGGCCGCTTCCTTCCCAGTCCTAGCCCTTTCCTGTTCCATCGTCTCCATAAGACCTACCTGTGTCGGTGCGACGTAAAAAAAAAAAAAAAAAAAAAAAAAACTCCTTTAGTTATCTGAAACTTACAAGGCAGACTTGCAAAAGGTGTGTTAGATGTGAACCTTCGAGATCGGCCATAAAACATGGAGATTTCACTAAGTGCCCTGACGTTAATCACGTAATTGATTTGTCCAAGTATTCAAAATGGCCCACCGACTTAAAATTGGTATTTCTCTTCTAGCAGTCAACCTACACGATTTTAGTTCTAGAAATTGGTTCTGTTTAAAGTAAAGTTACATTAGTCTGCTCGTTTTCTATACATTCCATTATTATTACACACAGGTCATCGGCACTAACCGAACTGTTGGCAAGATTGAATATTTGCGTGCTGAATATTGCATGCCTGGCATTGCTGGATGAAAGTAGGTTATTAAACGTATTTGGTATGTGTGATTTCCTTATGACACTGTGAGGTTTGCGGTTGCGAAATGTACTTCAGACTACAAATTTACAGTAAGATAACTACAGTAGAAATACGACACCCACCATTTGCCTAAAGGGAGTATCTATTTGGATCTAATTACCCGAACTTGGCGCCAGTAACGACGCAGAGTGGTAATTTCCAAAGTGTAATGCTGTTTTCTATGACTTAACGTTAGCAAAATTTGCGTCGTTTTAGTGGTTTTTACGTATTGCTTCCCTGACTTTATTAGCTGTAAAAATATATTTTGTAATATTCTAGGAACCGGCTGTGAGCAAACCATGTATTGGAGCAATGTAGATTCTCGCAGGAGTCCAGGAAAAAATGTTGTTGTTAGACATTTTTGGGATGTTTCGAACAACCATTCAACCGTACTTTTAACCACGACCCAGGTACCACTTGATCTTTGTGATCATTTTCAATCCCGTTACAGGATCCCAGTGGGCAGATTAATCTAGGTTGGTTGCTGATGGAACATTCCTGACATTCTAAATTGTGAATTGTTCGTATAATTAAAATACTGAATATTTCCATTTAACTCATATGTAGATCAGATATGTGTCTGTTTGTTAGGTCATCAGCCCAGAGGCTGGTTGGATCCTCAAATAGCGCCACCAAATGTTATGCGGTTATAAGGAAACCGCAAAAACCAATGGCAGCACCAAAATGAGGCGTACTAGGCAAGACGAGGAGTGAGGTAGTTTGCCATTGCTTTCCTCACTGGGTCAGAAAGTGCTATTGCAGCACGACTGACCCTATGAGCAACACCTTTCATAACGCTCAGATGAACAAGTCGTGCTCTGAATGTCATTACTCAGCATCACCCATACCCCAGCAGCTTCCATATTGTCACAGTCATTGATGAGACTGGGACTTCGGTGGAAGCTACACTTTACTCTGGCCTGTGCCAAGAGATGGATACAAAAGTACTGTATCCATCATTAAATGGCAGCAGGCAAAATCAGATATGTAGATCTTATAAAGAAAAGCTACATATTTCTATGGAGAAAAAAGTATTCCAGAAGTTTTCGAAAATGCATATCTTACTGACGTTTGGTATGTTACCCACCTTTCAACAAAATCATTGCCATTGGTGCTTCACTTTCAATATTGTTGTAATTCTTACTGTATACTTAGTGCGTGTAAAATCTGTATTCAGAGATGCTGTGGCGTCTGTATTGGTGCGTCTAATTAATTAGGGTTAGATTTGGAAATTGCCGTGGCCTGTGTATTAGTTACCATCTCGTCATTCGCCTAATGTGAAGAACGGTAGAAAACCAGTTTTGGAATGTTCCAAGAGTAAGTTGGAGAGAGACAGCAACCTTGTCTAATACCTTTTGCTGTCTTGCGACTTGTCATTTCCTACCCGCACTCTTGCTTTCTGGTTCATATACAGATTCTTGACCAGCTATCTTTTGTTCTAGTTCACTCCTTTTCTCCTCAAAATCTATCAGCTTGACCCATCGCACTCGATCAAATGACTTCTAGGTCACTGAATACGACATACTGGCTCTTTGCCTTTCTCTGACAGTTCTATCAACGATCGTTCTTAGTAGTCCAATAACATCTCATGTCTCCTTTCATTTCATAAAACCAAATAATTTATTTTTCCTTGTTAATTTGGCATTTTAGCATCTATTTATAGTCATCTATATGGAGTGATCTCATGTCTCAATCTCATTCAACCTGTCGTCATAGTTTTTAAATACCAAGTAGCTATGTATTGGATTTATTGCATTTATATACGAAACAACGACAATCATGATAAAAGTCAGTTTTCCACCTTTTACGTGTAATTGAGGGTTATCACTTTCGTTGTTCATATTTTGTGATAGTTTCACCCCTTTCCTGCAGTGCATATAGAAAAACGTTGGATATTCGTAATATATTTATGTGCTAGTACGTAGCCTCTCTTCAACAGCCGAAATTACTATCTCTAAAGTAATTGGAAATTCTAAATGGACTTATGAATGAAAGTTACACTTCCCAGGTTTTATACGGCATTCGATTGGAATCAAAACAGGTATTGCAGTATTTTATTACGAACCATATTGAGTGCAGTTGTAGCTCGGAGTTGTACTTTGACGTGTATGCATCTGCGTACTCTTGAGAAAGTTACATACAACTGTCCAAAACACTGGAGTGGGGAGATTTATAGCAACTTTAAAGTTTATCCTGGGGACTTACTCCTTATGACAGAGAAGGCTAAATTTAAAGGAAATTGCCTCAATTTAGGATTGAATGATATATCCACATTAATTACTCCTTCCCAACTGTCTACTGTCGAGGGCATGCCTCATGATATATTCACCATAGATGTTAAACAATTGAGGTGATAGATGCATCCTTGTCTCAGCGGTGGCCTTGGTGTACGTTTGACCGAAATAGGCCTACATCAAACCAGTGCCCAAGCAAGAGACACGGAGAGTAGCACATAACCTTCAGGGCCATAATGGAGGGAAAAAGAGAAACTGAATATTGAACTTCAGTGATTCATACACCGCCAACGGCATATGGAAACAAAAATTAACTCTCGAGGGCAAAAAATAAACAGGTACCAAGAAATCATCACTTATCATAAGTCTGTAAAAGGGGAACATTATCAAGCACCATACATACGCAACAACTTGGTGACAATAATAATAATAATAATAATAATAATAATAATAATAATAATAATAATAATAATAATAATAATAATGGCGTGTGACCTCCGGAGAGGCCTGGTGCAGGTCTTGGTTTTTATTTGACTCCCGTGGGCAACCTGCGCGTCGTGATGAAGACGACGCATACACTTAGTCTCCGTGCCAGGGGAATTAACCAGTTATGGTCAAAATTCTCGACCCTCCCGGGAATCGATCCTGGGACCTCATTGACTAAAGGCCAGCACACTAAACATTTAGCCATGGAACCGGACATAATAATAATAATAATAATAATAATAATAATAATAATAATAATAATAATAATAATAATAAGGGATGCGTCAACAAAGGTAATATTTCACTACACTGCGGTATATTTAGTTATAGTCTGAAGCACAGCATAAAATACACATACATATCTCATTTGAAGTATAAATAACAGGAGGTAACATCTGCAGAAACAAAAAATCCAACAGCAATCAGCAAGTTCTTTCCCTAGTGAAGAAACAAGAGGCATGCTAATATGTGAAGTAGTTAAGAAATAATATGTATAGGCTACACATCAACCTGACTCACTGAGAGAGTGATTAGAGGGAATATGAAAACAGACTTATGCCTATAAAGTAGAATGCTAATACAAAATCATCCTCTGACATAAGCAACCTAAGCCTATATAAATATTCCAGTCACAAGCATAGAAATCCTCATATAGACATACCCACTGTAGTATGACTACATAGCATATATAATAATACTAGCATGTACCCGCGACTTTGCCGGCGTTTATTAGTTTATTAATTCAACTGTTTTATATAATAAAAAACTATTTTTCCCTTATAGAGCTTCCGGTTGAATTATATTAATGTCCTTCCAAATGGAGCTAAGATATATAGTGCGTTTGCCTTTCCAACTCTTGGAACAAACCACGTACAGTTGACAATGGGAGAAGCAGCCTTTTCACAGATGGAGTCCTTCAACTTTTAGATATTGTTCTTGTGCATTGTTGATGTTCATCGCGAAACTGAAACCAACGGGTAACTGCAGACATCTAAACTTAAACTGTGCATCCGAAGAAATTTTTCGAATCCGAAGAATGAATATTACTTCGCTTGCGACATGCCCAATCATGAGAATGGCTTCAATAATATTAGTCATCAGTTTCAGAGTCGTGTTCATTGCAGAGGGCAGGATTCTTATCCTTAAGAAGGATAATCGGTGCCATAATCGCCCGCTCTAAGATGTTCGAGGGTACTCCAGGTGACTCCAAGTCTTTCAAAAGCTCTGCCGTGTAGTCGATAGACTTGTAACTTTGTAGAATATCGGGTAATTCTTGTAAAAGTTGCTTGTTGACGACGTTGACAGCTTCACTTCTTGGAGTAAGAATTGCTCTTTGACATAGCCATGCGTAATGGGTGAAATGCTGTGGCCACGAATGTTAAAAAATTTCAGATCTGTGCGTGTTTATTATAATCTAATCTTCTTTACTATAGCCTATGTTTTCTCTAAATGAAATAATAAATCATGAGATCGAGTTAGTTGAAAGAAAACATGGTAACCGGATAATTCTTGTGAGTATTGCTTATTGATGGCGTCGACAGCTTAATGTCTTTGTGCAAGAATTGCTCTTAGACTCAGCCATGCGTCTTAGGTGAAAACCTGTGCCCACCTATGACGAATATCTCAGGTCTTTGTTTGCCGTAGATTTGGCTGGGCATTGCACACATGCACACAGACGGACGGACGGACAGACATCATGGACCGAAGGAAAATGGCTTCCTATTCCACGGACGTAAAATGACATCTTAACTGTTATATGTATTATTCCTTGTTTGTTCTCATCGTCTATCTTGTGTCCTATAATTTTCCTCTAAATGTATACATGTCCAACCCTTGTCCCCTTTCTCTATGCGGTTAGGGTATGAAGTGAGATGAATGTTCATAGCGAGTTTTTACGATTGGATATCTTTCATGACGTCAACTTTATCAGATGAGTTAATGAGATGAAATGAATGACATGATAAATGATAGTAAGAATGAAGAGGATGAAACGCGGCGCCGGCACATTATAGCCCACTCCTCTCGAATAGCTAGACTTTAAGTCTCCATCCGACAGGATCATATGCCCTCACACCATATAAGACCAAAAACGGCTTCCTACGCCATGGACGTAAAATGGCTCCTTGAATTGTGTTCTCTACCTACCTTATGTACGTTGCCTAGCGACAGTGACAGCACGTTGGATTGTCATATCCCAGGACACGTTTTCCGATGGTTTTTCGTTCATAACTCACCAGCGAAAGCGAAAATGAAAATTCCGGCTTCGAGGTGCATTCGGACCACCTTCCATCTACCTATGTTCAAAATTTCAGATCTCTGCGTGGTGTAGATTTCGCTCGGCATCGCGCATAGACAGACACTGAGACAGACAAACACTTCCTTTTATTATTATAGATTTATATTACAATGCAGCCTAACCTTACACTACTAGTTCCTGAAGAGACCAGTCTTTCTGTTAAAGCATTGTATCTGCAAACTGTGAAGTTTTTCTGTCTCAAGTCATGTTTTATTATGGAATGTCACTTTGAAATACTCCATCAAAATTCTCTACTTCAGCTTACAAATGTGTTTGTCAAGGTGTGGTGAATCAAATGTACGCTCGTAAAGTTCTTCAAACAGTTCTCTCTTGGCAAGGTTCAGAACTGCCATTTGCTAGTAATCCCCGTTGGTCATTCGTTTCATACATGTACTTATCTTCGAAATGTACAGAGCATAAGCGACTGTATTGAGTGGGATACCATTTATCTCTTTTCGTCCTCATAACCCACTGTTGCGTTAAATCATGGTTCTTTAAACTAAATCTGAAACATAATCCGACAAATAATTAATTACTGTGACTATCAGTACTTTCGCTGTGTAAGCATTAAAATATGTTTAGTTACAAACAGATATTACATAAAGTGATTTCGGCTATCATTCAGTAATATTTACTTAAATTACGATATATCCTTGGTTTTATTACTCCGATTAGTACAACCGAACGCTGAGCATACGGTTGGGATTCTTGAAAGCGAGAATCTATCTTTTCACATCTGAAAACTTACGAAATTAAATTGCCATGCACAATCTCACTGTCACCTCAACATATGTTCTCGCGCCAGATCGTTTTCTTTCGATAACCGTTAACATGGCTGCCCTTCATAAACTTGCTTCTGCACGGAGTGCTGATGTCAGCCATACAGCCTCTCTGTGTTATTCTAGCTTGATGGTTAAGACTTAATTCTCAAATATCTGCTGTGAGGCGCTGATAGGATATGGAGAGTGTAAACGCATGCACAGAAATGGTGTCCCGATATAAATGAAATGGCGTATGGCGTTTAGTGCCGGGAGTGTCCGAGGACATGTTCTGCTCGCCAGGTGCAGGTCTTTTGAGGTGACATCCGTAGGCGACCTGCGCGTCGTGATGAGGATGAACTTATCAAGACGACACATACACCCAGCCCCCGTGCTAGCGAAATTGACCAGTTATGGTTAAAATTCCCGACCCTGCCGGGAATCGAACCCGGGACCCCAAAACATGACGTCCTCCACCTCGCTTAACACATTTCTGCAAGTAGACAGCCGGCTACAAGACTGCTGTGACTGAATTGGGCACGGCGGTGGATGTATACCAATACACACACTATGCCTTCGGTACTACCCGTTCACTCCCTCCCCCTCTTTTTCAGTATTGTAGCGTGGCAGTGTTGGTTGTTTATGTCGGGACGCCATTTTTGTACATGCATGTACATAAAGGAAAATGGCAGAGCAGTGTTCATCGCTGTCTGTGGTCGGGGTCATTCGAGCTCTGGAACTTGGAATTGTTAGAACGCCAGCGCAGTGCTGTTCGTGAAAAGTGAGAAACTGTGCTGCTTTCTTATTTGATTGAGCATGTCATACGATAGCATTGCTTTTTACCGCGACGTTCTAGTTTGTTAATATTGTATTCTGGGAAGAGTACTGCCATCATTGTAATGACTTACGTCGAATTTAGTTTAATTTTTTCTGTGCCTGTTACAGCGATTGGCCACAGAGAATGAGAAAGCGAGTACGTCACAAGTCGCTGATATGGAGAGGGATGTCCTTTTAATGTGCCTTAGAAGCCGGGGAAATTTGAGGGGTGGACGAAAATGTAATCATGCACATGCAAAGTGGATTGTCTCGTCAACGACGGGTACTGCAGCTAGTATAGAATATCTGTCTATGAGGTATTAATGAAGGGGGTGTGATTTTCTTTATCTGTCCATGTAGTAGGCCTAGTATTTCACGCATGTGGATTTGCTTGAAGTGCCGAAGTGTGTCGATTTCCTGAAGGCGTTTACTACGTTGATCATTAATTGCAGGGTAAATTCCGGTATGTACTTTCTAAACCGACGTGAAGTGGTGTATTCCCTTTTCGTCCCGAATTGTTAGATATGTATTTTGAATACCAAAAATGACAAGAATGTGTTGAAGAGATATTCGTAAATATTGGTGGTCGACAGTCGGTACACACTCCCACAAGCCCGGAAGAAAGCGGTGCTGGACGAGTACAAGGCCGACCCTACCCGACGAGCCACTACACACGCAATCTCTGTGGCGACCGATGACGTAGTGGTACGTCATAAGTGGTCGTCGACCCCTCCATTGATACAGCTACATTTGCCTCGAGTCCTGCCGCCAGCACAGCTGTTTTCCGATGATTCCCGCGTGGAACTTCCTTGGTCTGGCAAGCTGGTTAAGGTTGTAAGGAACTTCAGGACACCTCCGTTTCGGGAGATTTCTTGCGTATTGTATGAACGATTTGTGTGCTTTGGATCACGGAACCAGGAAGCCTGTAACACGATTGAGGTTCTATTTAAGTTTATATTAATGCAATTTAGGATTGCAAATTGCGCCTACAGATTAACGGTCTTACTGTACTGTTGACGGAATGACGTGGAAGTACTTAGTCTATTCGGGCATTTCGCTGGACAGTTTCAGTGATACTCAACAGTGAATTACAATGATGACGGTGAGCCGTGAATCGCAATGAAAGAAAGACTCCTTACAACAAGAAGAATGACCGGATAATAGCCAGAAGGTGACATGAAAATACTGTCCACGCAGTGTGTTAATGTTCTTTCGAAGATGTGCTATTATGTAAATGTCGACCTCAGTGGCGCTATTGGTTAGTCGTTGCCTTATGTTCTCGCGATAGAAGGTTCGATCCCGGCTCGGATCAATGACAGTTTCAGTACTGTGATGTCTCTTCCTAGAAGCAATTGAAGGTTCGTTAATTTCATTATTATTATTATTATTATTATTATTATTATTATTATACTGTTATTAAGTATTTGGTCCGAATCTCTTTTTCGGTTTCATTGTCTCCATGATTTCTAGAGGTAGAATGGTTTTTCCGCGGTATCCCATTTTAATTCTAGGCAAATGTCGGGATTGTGCCTTTCTCAAGGCCACGGTAACTTCGTTTCGGTTCCTAGCTCGTACAGTTATTCATACGGACAACACACTTACACAGACCCCCATGGAATGAACTGGCGAGCGAACATGCCTCGGACACACCCCACGCTAAAAGCCATACTCCTAAAAATTTAAATAGTTAGGAACTCTGATCTTGACACCCAGCTTCAGCCCTAGTACGCTGACAGAAATTCTCTGCTCTCCGAAGTTTCACAGACCTGACTTTTTTGTAGATCGTCGGCGCTTGAGTGCATGTCTTGTAGTGAGGCGTAGTGATGTTTAACGAGTAATCCCTAATAGGCATCGTTGTTTGGACATGAGGTGCAAAAAGGATATGGGCGATATTTACGTTGTTGAAGAAGAATAGAGAACTGGTTAGTGGGATGTTCGTTATTACCAACAATACCATATAAATTTACATCTGGAGCAGCTATTGTAACGTAATGCAGCTGTTCTGATGTCACCGATGCAGTCAGTGGATCATACACAAGTATTGTGGAATATTGGATTCATTTATTCCAAAAAGGAGAAGAGGAGAAAGATTTGAAGATTATGATCAAGGCAGGTTCGCATCAGATCTGCGTGAATCTGTTCGAAAAGTCGAGATAGCACTCTGGTTTTACGTCCTACTAAAATTGGATGTGGTTTTCGAAGTCGCGAGGTGCCAGAATTTTGTCCCACTCCCCGGGATGAACGAGGGATATATGATCTTCGCATGGTCCTTAATCACCTCCATTTTTCTGGGATACACAGTTAACTAGTTAACTACGCCGTAATCGTCAACTATCGGGAGGCACGTGTTACCTATATTCTCGAATATCCTCGAAATGAGCCCCGAGACACGTCACCTGATCAAATGAAAAAAAAAAGTGCTTTTTATCGATGAAGAGGCCCCGTAGGCACCCGCCCTGCCCTTGAACTCCTTGTCACCACACGCATCAGCGTGGCTGTCTGGGATTAGATTAGCATGGCGGGAGTGGGAGAGCTCATCTAAGACATTTTAAATTTAATATTATTGATTTTACGTCCTACTAAAATTAGATATGGTTTTCGAAGTCCCGAGGTGCCAGAATTTTGTCCCACTCCCCGGGATGAACGAGGGATATGTTAAAATGCTGCGGGGATACATACTGTCTAGTGTTCGTGCGACTTGTATCACAGATGAAATGCCGACCATCGGTTTTGTCCAGGACAACTGCATTGTCCATACCAGCAACGCATGAATGGAAGTATTACTCGCCTTAAGCCCACAAAAATTCCGGGCAATAATGGTGCGGAGTTGGAATCCCTTTGCTGAGGCCCGCTGGGATCTCGTTCAAGAGGCGTTACATTAAAGATCCCTGGTTCCATATCTGCCTAAGAAACTAATTAGTACCGATCTAGTTGGCAGTGCGGTTTGGCTCGCGTAGCTGTGAGCTTATATTCGGGAGATAGTAGGTTCGAACCCCATCGTCGGCAACCCTGAAGATGGTTTTCAATGGTTTCACCATTTTCACACCAGGCAAATGCTGGGGGCTGTACCTCAATTAAGGTCACTTCCGGTTTCTTCCCACTCCTACCCATTTCCTATACCATCGTCGCCATAAGACCTATCTGTTTCGGTGCGACGTAAAAAAACAAAACCTAAATAGTCGTGGACAACGAGGGTTTGTGAACCGCTTATTGATGTGTTATTTATGTTATGAGATCAATCATATGCTTTCCTTTGCTTACTTCCTGCCAACTTCTAGTATGCTTTTCTGACAGAAGGCTGTTTAATTAAATGTTATTGGTTTTACATCCTGCTAACATCTTATATGGTTTCCGGAGTCTCTGAGGTGCCGGAATTGTGTCCCGCTGGAGTTCTTTTACGTGGCAGTAAATTGCTGAGACGAGTCTGACGTATTTGAACAGCTTCATATACCACCGATTGAGCCAGGATCGAACCTGTCAAAATCTCAGTTCAACGACGTATCCAAATGTGCATTAATCAAGGTCACCATTTTGGTCTCTCAGTGCGTTAGCGAACTTGTTCACGAACCTCAAGTCCCTTTCCATCAGCCATACTACTGTATTCCCGTCCAGACCTGATCATCATACGGCCCTTTTCAGTTGCTGAAAACATTAAAGTGAAACAACATATCCGCATAGTAAGGCGAAATAAAACATGAGGAAGGAAAATAGCACCTCTGGTGATTTTAACCATTTTGTTCTTATTCGGCCGTTCATAAATTCACTGCCGGTTCCAAGTGAGCTAACGAGGGACCTAGGTAGTCGTTGGAAGATTATACTTATCCAGTACGCTTGGCGTAGACTTCATGCACTTTTTCACGTGTATAAAGGTTTCATTCACTCTTGCGAATGGCTAATGAGTTCTTTCAGGAGCGCTAATGCTTCCAAATCCATGGCATAAGGGCGTCAGAGCTCTACGGTGTGTACTCAATAACATTTTAGCAGGTGAGCAGGGGCATGACCCGATGTGTGTAGATTGTCTATAAAATGCGTGTGTTCGAAGTGTGGCCTTGGACTACATTCAAAAGGGCCTTGGGGGACTAAATTCGAGTGATGTTTTCTAGAATTTTACCACCCATTCAACCACTCTTTTGTCTAGTCCAATGGCCTATATTTCTGTCATTAATTTCCAATGATCTTGGATAGGTCAGCAGCGATACAGTCCATTTGACCTCCAGAATCTAGTGCATAACAGTCTTGTTTGTACACCCCACTTAGCAGATATAATGCCTTTATAATTTTTAAATAGTACATAACCAATGCACGAAACTTGGGTAAGTTATTTCACAAGGTGTTGAGAACTTGATGTTAGCGATCAAAAAATCTCGGTACATCATTTTAAAAGAATAGGAGAGAAATATGTTGTGTAGTGGCCTATTTGCTTGCAACAGTCTTGTTTGTACACATTCATTACCGCGTATTCGCTCGGGAACACTCCTAGTTAGATGGTGTGTATCTGTGCTGTGCAAGTGTGTGTAGTTTTGCAGTTAGTGCACCAGGCCGTGTGTTACATAATGGGTAAAAGAACAGAGTTAAGTGACGAACTGAAAAATGTAATTGTATCTGGGATTGCAAGGGTATTATCTGCGTGAAATCGGACGCAATGTAAATTAACCGCATTCCACAATACACTGTGTGTTAAACAAATTCAGATATATAGGAACCACAAAGAATTTACCAAGAAAAGCAAAAAGGTGAGATGAACGTTGTATTATGAAACAAGTAAAACAGAATCCACAATTAAGTGCGCCTAAGATCCGCATAATGCTGGAAGAAAGTATGAAGAAGAAAATGTCTAGTCTGCAGTCGCTTAAGTGCGGCCAGTATCCAGTAATCGGGAGATCGTGGGTTCGAGCCCCACTGTCGGCAGCCCTGAAGATGGTTTTCCGTGGTTTCCCATTTTCACACCAGGGAAATGCCGGGGCTGTACCTTAATTAAGGCCACGGCCGCTTCCTTCCAATTCCTAGGCCTTTCCTATCCCATCGTCGCCGTAAGACATGTCTGTGTCGGTGCGACGTAAAGCAAATAGCAAAAAAAAAAAAAAAAAAAAAAAAAAAAAAAAGTCTAGTCAGACAGTTCGTAGGGTATTATGAAAATATGATTATCACGGTAGACGACCACGGAAAAGGCCATTTGTTACTAAGAAAAATAGACAAGTCAGAATGAAATTTTGCAGAGAGTATGAAAAGAAGGGTTGTACGTTCTGGAACAAAGTTATTTGGTCAGTTTACACCAAAATATCTCCATATGGTTCGGATGGAAACAGTTATGTATGGATAAATGTAAAAACAGCCAATAAACCTGCAAATACGCTACCCACCGTAAAATATGGAGGTGGATCAATTATGATTTGGGGTGCATATCATCTTGTGGAGTGAGAAATATCGAAATCATCAATGACATCATCGACAGATGGGGTTATTTAAACATTTTAAAGAACAACGTCAAACAGTGCAGTAAAAATGGAGTTGGGGTCTCACTACATCTTTCAGAAAGACAACGGCTCCAAGTACACAGCTGATATTTGCAAGCAGTGGCTGATATGGAACGTACCAACGCAACTGCAAACTCCTGCCCAATCCCCCGACTTGAACCCATAGAACATTTGTGGGTCAATCTAAAAAGAAGGGTTCATGCAAGGAAACCTCAATCACCGGAGCGATTAAGAAGTATAGTCAACGAAGAATGGGGTAAAACCGACCCAACTGGTTCATTCCATGCAGGGAAGGTGCAAGGCAGTTCTCAAGGCCGGAGGATACTTATCGGGGTATTAAAGCCAAGGTAACAAGTGTTTTTGAGTGACATTTTCATTTTCTTCTGTTAGTGTACAAACAAGATTGTTGCACGATGAAACGCCCGGCTTTGGTACATTGCTTGTATTTGTGTAAAATTGTAGGATCACAGATCGGTTTTTTTATTATTTACATTGTTTATTAGTGTATCTATTACGATATGCGCAATAAAATACAACACAATAATTGTGTACAAAAGTGTAACCGTTGTTTCGTTGCAATAAGTTGGTGTACAAACAAGACTGTTATGCACTGTATATCTTGCTGGCTGTTACTATACTTGCGGCTTCGCTCGCGTGGATTTCAAGGAAACGTGCAGGAAAATGAACCGTGCTTCCTTATCTGGTGACGCTCTGGTCAGTCCTTCCATAGTGCAGTTCTTTTGTAGGTTTGGTACGTTGAGGGTGGGTGGTGGTATTGATATTTTCTTTCGAGAGTAAAGTTAGTTTCAACCGGTCCACTCACTTACGCTTAGTTGATCCATCGACATTCCACATCTCCATATGGCTATTAAGGTGTTGCTTTAGAGGAAACGTTCTATAACATACAGAACATTGGTAAGTCCAGAACGGGAGATCCATTTAAGAACCAAACACCCGCAAAGTAGCATCGTAGATTTCAGAGATGTACGTATCAGTATCGTCATTAAAAAACAGCCAATTCTTCAGCCCTTTTCACCCCCATTCAGTGGATTTTCGGAAGTACATGTTTCTTTATTTTTAAACGAGATTCCAAAAACCAATTTTCATGCCTGTAACATCTGTAGTTTTTGGGATATAAGTACCCTCATTAAAAGAATCGACCTATTTTTCACATCCTTTCACCCGTTAAGTGTATTTTCTGAAAACAAAAATAATACGTGTTTCTTTATTTTTACATGAGATTCCAACTACCAGTTTTCACGTCCGTAACATCTTCCTTTTCGCCCCACTCCCCATCCCCTACCACCTTAACTAGATTTTCTGAAAACAAAACAAAAATACGTTTTTCTTTATTCGAAGAGATTCCAAATACAAATTTCCATGTCTGATATTTTCAGTTTTTGAGGTATAAGTATCTTCCTAAAAAGAATTCAATCCTTGTCTCTTCTTCTTCATTCCGTCCTTAAGTGGATTTACCTGAAACAAAAAAAATGCTTGCATCTTTATTTTTAAGGAGATTTCTAATTCCAGTTTTCACGTCTGTAACATCTTCAGTTTTTGAGATATAAGTATTCTCATAAAAAGGTTCAATCCTTTTTGACATTTCCACCTCCCCTCCCCAAGTGGATTTTCCAAAAAAGAATGTTTATTTTTAAGAGATTCTCCATACCAATTATCACGTCTGTAACATCTTCAGTTTTTGAGATATAAGTATTCTCATAAAAAGAATTTAATCCTTTTCACTTCTTTTTCATCCCGCCTTTAAGTGGACTTTCCGAAAATAAATAAATACCTGTTTCTTTATTTTAAAGGTGATTTCAAATAACCACTTTTCACGTCTGTAAAACATCTTCCCTTCTTCATTCGTGTTAAGTTGACGTGGTTCTTGATCACAGTGTCTTAACAATGTTCTGAGGAAATTGTGTTAACATTAGCACATTCCGAGACATAGAGCTTCTTTTCACAGAGTTCCCGCAGGATTCCTTTGCTGTTTTGACTGGCAATTTTGTTCTGTCATTCCTTACGTAGCTTCACTACTTTTCTCTCTTTTTACGTTATTCGTAACGATATGTCATATTTTTAGAGCCACGCATGCACGTGGATTTTAATGTCTGTTTCTTTAAGTATGGTAATCTGAACCGTCAAGTAGTTAACAATCTATTAACTGGCATTTGCAGTTAAGTCTAGTTGCTTGCTCATTGAGCACATGCTAGATAGGGGTATCCAACCTGCTGGCCGTACGTAGTTAAACCATTGTATAATTCTGTCTGGATTAAATCCTTGTTTGATCAAGAACCTCGGAATGATTTCACTTTTGACCTAGAGTTCTGTTTATGAAGTTCCTGAGCACTGTGATCAGACTACCCCTGAGAGTAATCATCCATGCCCCATTACTACGTCTGCATCACCATAGTATTGAGTTGATTTAGGCTTAACGCGAAGAGTGAAATCAGAAGCGAAAGTTAAAGGATTTCGATCGGTTTCTAACCCTTCCTTCCTTCCTTCCTTTCGGCTAATGGCGATCCAGTTCTCATCGGAGGTATGGGTTTTTACTACCGGGAGTGTCCGAAGACATATTCGGCTCGCCTGGTGCAGACCTTTCCTGTTTGACGTCTATGGGTGACTTGCACGTCCGGGTGTGAGGAGGTAGTGATAATAAGGTAGGGAGAGGGTGAAACCCGGTGTTGGCACATAGCGTACTCTTGTCGAATAACACCAAGTGGTCTGCTCAAGTCTTAACGTCGGCATCTGACGGGCAAATCACCATCAATAGCGTCGTATGCTCCCACTCCATATTGAATACTGCGGAGAGGTTTGGAATTGAATCCAGGCTTTTGCAACGCAACCTAGTGATTAGACATTGTATACCACCACCACCTCTCCTACACTGCCGGCCAACATTCTGATTGTGATTCCCCCCCCCCACCAACGGTACTCGAACCGGCTAACTACGGTTGCAGACCATGTAGACTTGATGCCTTAGTGATCATGGCCACCAGGCGGCCTTGTAATTGTATAGGACTGACGACCATGTGATTCCCACCCCCGAAAGAAGCTAGAATATCTTCTTACTAATTCATCAGGAGACTGCGGTGTTGTAAATGTTGATAATCCCCTTAAATGTTTTCAAGTGTAATGTATCTAGTGTATCTTCTAAGAAAGAATTTGAACAGGTCCCCTTAGTATATTTCAACGTCTGTATTCAATGGACAGGTTGTCCGGCTCCTTGGCTGAATGGTCGGTTCATAGGGCTCCGAGCTCGATTCCCGGTTGGGTGGTTTTTTAATCATGTATGGCTGATTTTCTAATTCGGGGACTGGGTGTTAGTGTTTGTCCCAACACACTACTTTTCATATTCACACAAAACATAACACTGCTAACCGCCACAGAAACACGCAATTATGAATATGCCCCTCCTCATTTGGTTGGTGTGAGGAAGGGCACCTGGCCGTAAAACAGGGCCAAATTCCCGTGTGCGGCACAGTTCGCACGGGGGAAGATACAATTTCGGATTTGTTATGTAGAAATTAGTTTAGATTCTTTATTTAAACATCTAGAGATATAAGGCTGTGGGGAAAATCGTTAAAAGGAGAAAAGTATGATTATGATTCAGTGGACGGTCTGCAGGCTGAATGCAAGATCTGAAAGGATGAAAAAGTACTGGTAGGACAGAAAAACACGACTCACTAACCATTGGTTGATCTATCGTACCCCAAAGTGGGTGAAACGGACAATAATAATAATAATAATAATAATAATAATAATAATAATAATAATAATAATAATAATAACAACGTCATACAGCAGGTGACTATTGTACGATTCAAAATTTCCTCATACACTCAATTCATCAAAAGAGCTGGCTTAGTATTACGGGTCGTGTAGCTGCAAGCTTCCATTCGAGCGAATGTGGGTTCGACCACCACCGTCGAAAACCTATTTTAGCACTCGCTCAATGCTGGGACATTACCAGAAGATTACGGCTGATTCTTTTACATTCGTAGCTCTTGCCTAGCACAGTTTGCGACTGGCAACTGTGTCACAAAAGACGACTGACGTGGTTTTACGGTCGGATGCCGTTCCTGATTCCAGTCCTATATATGTCGCTTAGCTATGACTAACATTTCGAGCTTAAGACATTTCATATAGTTTCCATACTCGGTAAATTGAAAACTTTGTATGAAACAAGGCTTCCGAAGTAGTGAAGAAGCGATGTTTAGAACGTGTGGCAGTCTAGATAGAGTGGATTTTGAGCTCTTGACCATAGAAGAAATATAAGTTTCAATTTCAGATGCTGTATGTAGAAATTCATTTAGATTCTTTCTTTGTACATCTGTAGATGTCGCACAAGTGTTTCTCCCACTAGAGCGTTTTTGCCAGTTGCACCTTCCGGCTTCTTTTTCATTTAACCAATGTGCTGTAACGGACATAAGTGTTGGAACGGACCGATGTAGGTTATATTGCTATAAATTCGCAAATAACAAGCTGAAAAATGGAAAGTATGAGACAACTTTATTTAATATACGGACTACCAGTTCCTGTCGTAACATAAACCTTAATCCTTATGCATTAATGTTTAACAAACTGCACTAACGTAGGCCTATTTTTACTTCATGAAAGTATTGGAGCAGGAGTTTTATACGAGAAATTCAATACTTTGTTATGTGTTTTTTTCTGCAATAACTGCAGAGAGTATTTTGGGTATCAAATGAACGTACGTTTCTGTTACGTCGGACTTACTTTCCCATTCTTGCAGAAGATTGCCCTTCAGATGTGCTTGGACCTGATGTGGTTTTTCCCCACTCGATCCTCAAGTTAATTCCATATGTGTTCAATTGTATTTCAATCTGGAGATTGTGGTGGGGTTTATAATGTGTATACCAGCCTCAGCCGAACACTTTCTGATGTGGCCTGTATATACTGCACTCAGGATCGTTGTCCTGTTGGAAGTAATAGTTGTGTCCTAAGCCCAGCTTGTCAGCACTGAACTTTAGGTTCTTCTCCAATATGCTTTTACAATGAAACGTATCCATATATTCTATCTATATTTAAAATAAGAGTTTTGTCTGTACATTGCTCATAATTTGGAAAAAAAAATGGTATTTCTGTATCGTTCATGCCCACAGTAACAAGGAAACGCACTTTTTTCTTTTCCGTAATTTCTGTCTGTCTGTCTGTCTGTCTGTCTGTCTGTCTGTCTGTCTGTCTGTATGTATGTGTGTACGTACACGCATCACTTGAAAACGGCTGAAGAGAATTTAATGAAAATCGGTATGTAAAGTCGGGGGATGAGCCACTAACTACAATCTAGGCTGTAAATCATTTTATTCACGGTGAGTGAAATGGTAGTTTAGGGGAAGGCCTAAAATTCAATTCTCAAATATTTATATTTTAAGTGGTCCTGTCGATAAATACTACATAACTAAAGTTACGTAGAATAAAATTTCCGATAATTTATGTCTTATACAATTTTACACTGATATTCCTGACTTTCGATTTTTGTTGCTAAGTCCACATCAACGCCGAGCCACGAGAAAATGGGTGAACAGAATTTACTGAAAATCGGTATATAGAGTCGGGGAAGAAAGAACTGTAGTGTAAGCTATAAACAATTTTACTGAACCTGGGTGAACTGGTAGTTTAGGGGTAGGCGCCTAAAATTTAATTTTTAAATTCCTTCGTTATTGCTCCTATAGAAAAGTTATAGAGAACACAAGTTCCGATCATTTATGTTTTATTCAGTTTTACCGTACCGACTGTGATAAGAGTAGTATTTCAGAGGCGGAAGAAAACTAAATGCGAAGGCCTACAATATGGAAAGCGCATAACATTGATCAACAATAACATTACATTGACCATTGTTTGTTGTGATGTTCTTTGCCTCTTATTGTGCCCTCAACTCTGATAAATGGGATTATTGTTGCGTACCGAGTATAACAGCCTGACTCAATATTGGCGGGAAAGAGCTGGGGAGTTTAAAAACTGTTTTCTTTAGCATGCCATTCCTCTGGTTCATACATTGTCTGATACTGCTGGTACGTAACACACTGGCTCATCATTATTCCAGCTATTCCACTCCCTACTCTATCGCGCTGTTTTGAATGAGCAGTATCCAGATTTGGCAGAGGCTCACTTGTAGTAGTATGACCTGTTCTAGAATTACAATTTAAGCCTATTCCAAATTACAGCACTACAATTAATTAATAATTCAAAATTCAACTCTGAAAAGAGACGTTACTTAAGAAAAGCGTTTTCCTCTTCACTTTTATTAAATTCTACACTCATTTTGTTCGAAATTAGCAGTGAAGAGGGGTTTTCTCCTGTGGCTTGGAGGAAAAATTTGCCTCCAAGTCAGATTTTTCCGCCACCAGTGTAGTGAAATGAGATTTTCCGACTCATCGGGTACTCTAGGAAAGAGATTAGTAAAAGGGCATAGATTTGTCCTCCTGGGACTCCCCGCGATTCGACACCCCCCCCCCCCCCCGACGAAAAAAGACGAAGAGTGTTCACGGATCAAGGCTGTGCGGCTTGGCCATTCTAGCTCTGGAACTTTGGACTGTTAGATCGGCAGCGTAGTACTGTTCGTTAAAAGTGAGAAAATGTGTTGTTTTTCATTTGATCGAGTATTTCATATTGCTTTTAATCGCGCCATTCCTACTGACGTCATTGTAATGACCTATGTTCATTTTACTTGGGAAAATCACTAAGGCAGTCTTTCTGAGAATGTAAAAAAGCAGGTGGAGAGTGAGTGTCTGCCATTATAATGAAAACTCCCCAACCTGATTGTGACAGAGTAGGCAAGCAGACCTACCATCACAATGAAAATTCCCTAACCCAGTCTTCATATTCGATCCCTACTCTGACGCGCTATTTTGAATGAGCTGTATGCACATTTACGGCAGAGGCTCACTTAGTAGTAGTAGTAGTAGTAGTAGTAGTAGTAGTATGACCTGGTCTAGAATTACTATTTAAGCCTATTTCAAATTATAGCACCACAGTTCACTAAATAACTCAAAAGTCAAATCTGAAAAGAGCCGTTTCTTAAGAAAAGCTTCTTCCTCTTCACTTTTATTAAATTCTACATTCATTTAATTCCAAATTAGCAGTGAAGAGGGGGCTTCTCCTCTGGCTTGGAGGAAAAAAATGCCTCCAAATCAGATAGGTTTTTCCGTTGCCATTGTAGTGAATTGAGATTTTCTGACTCATCGGGCACTCCTCGCAAACAGAGTAGTAAAAACGCATAGTTTTTGCCCTGGGACTCTCCACTATTCGCCTCCCCGCCCCCCCCCCCCCCGGCACCGCAGAAGAAAGACGAATAGTGTTCACGGATCAGAACTGTCTGCGACTTGGTCATTCCAGCATAGTACTGTTCGTTAAAAGTGAGAAAGTGTGTGGTCTTTTATTTGATGGAGTATTTCATATGAAAGTATTACTTTTAATCGCGCCATTCCTACTGACGTCATTGCAATGACCTGTGTTCATTTCAGGTGGAAAAACCACTAAGACAGTCTTTCTGAGGATGTAAAATGGTTGGTGGAGAGTGAGTGTCTGCCATTATAATGAAAACTCCCCAACCTGGTGGTGACTGATGGTAGGCAAGCGGGCCTATCATTACAATGAAAATTCCCTAACACAGTCTTCATATGAGAAAAGACTTTGATGACTTCCCCGTCGCGTTTCTAGGGTAACGTTAAGAGCTATGCAATTTAATACAATCTTGCTCACAACGTGTACACTACCTAGCCTAGAATTCTGTATACAATGTAGAATTCCGTAGCGAAGCACGGGTACATCAGCTAGTTGTCATCTATAAATACAATATTACCAACACCATTAGATACATATCCCCACGCCACTCCCCTTCCAGCGCTATGTTTCACAGTACCAATCATGTCCGTAGAGTCACAGTCTGTATTGGCTTTTCTACAAACACGTGTCCGCCCATCACTCTGATAGATGTTAGTTAAATTTACTTCTTTCTGGCCAGAGGACGTTATCCCAGAAGTCTGTACTTTTCGTCATAAATTCGATTGCAAATTGCAAACGTTTCTTCCGATTAACCGTACTTACAAGTGACTTTCGTCTTGAGTTCTGGAATTATACCCAGTCGTATTAAGGACCCTGCGAACAGTCCCAACATGAACGTGCTTACCTAGGCTTCCCTTCAACTGTGTTGTAATCTCCGGTGCAGTAACCATTGGATTTTCCTTCACATGCTGCACTATTTTCCTATGTTCTCTTTGACTAAGCTTTTTTTTTTCTAGTTGTTTTACGTCGCACCGACACAGATAAGTCTTACGGCGACGATGGGACAGGAAAGGGCTAGGAGTGGGAAGGAAGCGGCCGTGGCCTTAATTAAGGTACAGCCTGGTGTGAAAATGGGAAACCACGGAAAACCATTTTCAGGGCTGCCGACAGTGGGGTTCGAACCTACTATCTCCCGAATACTGGATACTAGCCGCACTTAAGCGACTGCAGCTATCGAGCTCGGTTGACTAAGCTTCAGCGGTCGGCCGGTTCTTGGTTTATTCAGTACCGTGTGAAACTGCTTATATCGCTAAACAATGTTAAATACTGTCATTAGACTTCTCTTCAATGATTCTGCAATCTGGTCATAAGTTTTGCCGTGATTGAATAGATTAATCACTATGTTTCGAACCTCTAATGTGGTCTCTACTCCTTTTCGCCCTATGTTGACTAGTTGCTCCGGATCGAGTGCTGGCGACGTGCACTGTCACACTGGTGAGGACAGTGCGTAGAACTACATACTAAATAACTCAACCGTGACAGACAACTCGCACGACTTCATTTACTAACATAAAGACTTTTGTTCTGGTAGCAAGTGGTCATATGAACAACTATCGACTGTTGGGTCCTATAGGAAGCATGTTTTCGAACATCCCTCTCGACTCTTGTAGGGTAGGAATGGAAGGATACTGTTCCGAAAGCAAATGAACCAATACCTCTCAATCTGCGGTTAATGTTAGATCACAACTTAAAACAGCACTTATGTCCGTGATTGTAGTTGCGGAAATTTTACTCGCACTGAGATACAGGAGATGATAGCACTGCATTTCGTCCGTTATTAACGTTGTTGTTAGTTGTCACGATAGATGCATACATATTTCTTTCTTATACTGTTTTATTCCAGTGATTTATGGTTTGATGGTATCGTTCCAAGGGTCTTAACTCGTAAACCACTACTCTCGTTTATGAAATCGTCTGACTTCTGACACCACTTCGTCTAAATCATTTTTCTACTTCCTTCCTTCCTTCCTTCCTTCCTTCCTTCCTTCTTTCTTTCTTTCTTTCTTTCTTTCTTTCCCCCTGCCCCCGCCTCTCTTCCCGCAAGATAATCATCGGATTAAGTTGATACATAGTGTAATCCGTTATCATTTAGTTTGGCTCTGCCCATAGCTACGTTTTCCGTAAATTAAAGGTACTGAAATATTGTTTTGAAAGGGCAATCAGTGTGGTACAATAGAGGTTATCACGTTGCTGTTACATAGATATGGCTAACCTGTAGGTTAATCATCAATCAAGCTTGTAAAATGTGCATTTCGAGATTATTTGCATTCGGTGCGAGGTGGTGGTGGTGGTGGTGGTGGTGGTGGTGGTGGTGGTGGTGGTGATTATTGTTTTAAGAGGAAGTACAGCTAGGCAACCATCCTCTATATATCACTAATCATACATACATTATCATTATAGACTGTTATGCCTTTCAGCGTTCAGTCTGCAAGCCTCTAAGAATTTACTAAACGTCGCCACAATCCTCGATTTGCAACTAGTGTTGTGGCCTCATTTAGTTCTATACCTCTTATCTTTAAATCGTTAGAAACCGAGTCTAACCATCGTCGTCTTGGTCTCCCTCTACTTCTCTTACCCTCCATAACAGAGTCCATTATTCTCCTAGGTAACCTATCCTCCTCCATTCGCCTCACATGACGCCACCACCGAAGCCGGTTTATGCGTACAGCTTCATCCATCGAGTTCATTCCTAAATTAGCCTTTATCTCCTCATTCCGAGTACCCTCCTGCCATTGTTCCCACCTGTTTGTACCAGCAATCATTCTCGCTACTTTCATGTCTGTTACTTCTAACTTATGAATAAGATATCCTGAGTCCACCCAGCTTTCGCTCCCGTAAAGCAAAGTTGGTCTGAAAACAGACCGATGTAAAGATAGTTTCGTCTGGGAGCTGACTTCCTTCTTACAGAATACTGCTGATTGCAACTGCGAGCTCGCTGCATTAGCTTTACTACACCTTGATTCAATCCCACTTACTATATTACCATCCTGGGAGAACACACAACCTAAATACTTGAAATTATCGACCTGTTCTAGCTTAGTATCACCAATCTGACATTCGATTCTGTTGAATTTCTTACCTACTGACATCAATTTAGTCTTCGAGAGGCTAATTTTCATACCATACTCATTGCACCTATTTTCAAGTTCCAAGATATTAGACTGCAGGCTTTCGGCACAGTCTGCCCATTAAGACCAAGTCGCCAGCATAGGCCAAACTGCTTACTACATTTCCACCTAACTGAATCCCTCCCTGCCATTTTATACCTTTCAGCAGATGGTCCATGTAAACTACGAACAGCAAAGGTGAAAGATTACAGCCTTGTCTAACTCCTGTAAGTACCCTGAACCAAGAATACATTCTACCATAAATTCTCACTGAAGCCCACTTGTCAACATAAATGCCTTTGATTGATTTTAATAATCTCCCTTTAATTCCATAGTCCCTCAGTATGGCGAACATCTTTTCCCTCGGTACCCTGTCATATGCTTTCTCTAAATCTACGAAACATAAACACAACTGCCTATTCCTCTCGTAGCATTTTTCAATTACCTGGCGCATACTGAAAATCTGATCCTGACAGCCTCTCTGTGGTCTGAAACCACACTTTTTTTTCATCCAGCTTCCTCTCAACGACTGATCGCACCCTCCCTTCCAGGATGCCAGTGAATAGTTTCGTCTGGGAGCTGACTTCCTTCTTACAGAATACTGCTGATTGCAACTGCGAGCTCACTGCATTAGCTTTACTTTACTATATACTATACTATATACTAATACTATATACTATATACTAATCAATGAGATACCTCGATAGTTGTTGCAATCCTTCCTGTTCCCTTGCTTATAGATAGGTGCAATTACTGCTTTTGTCCAATCTGGGGGTACCTTACCAACACTCCACGCTAATTTTACTACTCTGTGAAGCCATTTCATCCCTGCCTTCCCGCTGTACTTCACCATTTCAGGTCTAATTTCATCTATTCCTGCTGCCTTATGACTACGGAGTTTATTTACTATCCTTTCCACTTCCTCAAGCATAATTTCACCAACATACTTTTCCTCCTCCCCATGAGCTTGGCTGTTTGCAACACCACCAGGATGATTTCCTTTTACATTGAGAAGATGTTCAAAATATTCCCTCCACCTCTCCAGTGATTCCCTGGGATCTATTATGAGTTCACCTGAATTACTCAAAACACTGTTCATTTCCTTTTTCCTTCCCTTCCTAAGATGATTAGTGTTATTAATAATAATAACACTAATCAGAGAGAACAAAATGGAAGGGGGCCGACACTTCGAAAAATGAAGATATCGGCCAAAGGAAGACAAGGGCCACGACAGGCGTGAAAATGAAAGACTCCCTAGCCCTCGCAAACCTAATAGCGTCGGGGTCGGAAAAGAACAAGAGTTGACCAAGGGAGGTCGGATAGGATAGTTGGAAGTGAGGAGCCAGGCACGAGTAAGTGGAAGCAATGCCAGAACTCAACTGAGGGCCCCGTGGTCGCCAACCCACGCTCTAAAGATCAGAGCTCCTGGGGCCCCTTTTAGTCGCCTCTTACGACAGGCAGGGGATACCGTGGGTGTTATTCTACCGCCCCCACCCACAGGGGGTTTCGGTGCGAGGTCCTTTCCTTGACCTCATGTTTCCAGCCTGCGTGCATTCTTTCAGTACTACGGCTTTTGTACTGCCCACCTAGTGCGTGTGTTAAAAAAATGAAAAGTAGAGTTCCTGCGGTTCTGATTCCACGTGAAACTGGAGGTCCGGTGGCTGTGATCACGATGTAAAGTCATGTAAAACTTAAAGCAAGTTAACTGCCTACCTATTTAGCTACCCACATTGCATTTCATATTGTTTTTACAGTCTTCCAATTTTATTTTCCTATAAATAAATGTTATAACACTAGACAAATTAAGTCATTTAAGAAAGAAGCGTGCATTTTTGTGTTCGAACATTATTTGAAGGGAAAGACTGAAGTTAAAATAACGTATAGGGGATTCGTTCACTTCTTCATCGATCGTTGAACTGATGGTTGATAGGATCCTCTCGGAGAATTTTTAAAATCTATCTGTGGTGTTACTAACATCTTTGAAAATAATGAACTCCATTAATAACTCGTTAATAACGGTTCGATTATTGTATTCTCCAAAATAGTTAAGTCTTTTTATTATTATCACAGTATTATCTTCAAATATTAAATAATCTAATATTTCAGGTAACTTGTCAATAATTTAGATTCTTTAATGGTAGGCTTCTTCCAGCAGTGTTATGATTCCGATCTTCCAGCACAATTCCGTATTACATTGTTTGCCTCTTCCCTTTGCAGTGCGTCAGTATCTTAACTTCAAATTCTTAACACACGAGAATTTCACAAATGTCGTTCAGAAAGCTGTAACACGAGTACTGACTCGTAATAATGACGTGTATGCATTTTTTTCAAGTATTTCCTTATAGAAACTTTCTTGTTGCCTGTGGCGTGGGAATTTAGTAGGTGTTGCCGGTTCGAAACTGATAGATTCGAGGAGAGATAAGTCCTTTCGAGCGTTCTGCTAACGTTAAATTTTTTTTTCAAATACAATATCCAATGTACAGAAGTATACGAAGAATAATAGAATTATAAATGTGGGAAAAAATACCTGAAAGTACTGTTCTTGATTATCCGCCAGTAATTGTGTTGTGGTTACTTGTACGTCAGTTCATCGTTCTGTTTCTTTTCACAGCTTTTGATTTCTTTAGATGCCCTGCTTAATGAAAAGTCTATCCATATCCTTGATGCCATGTTTGGTTCAGGCTTTTCTGTTTTTGTTGTTTTCATTTGAGAAAGTAAACACGGCCAGTAGAGGAGTCTTGATAATGTTTCATTACCGCACAGCCATGGTGTTCTGTATGCCATTAATCAATGGCTTGTGGCCTCCGAAGAGGCCTGGTGCAGGTCTTTCGAGGTGACACCGTATAGGCGACCTGCGCGTCTGTGATGATGGGGCCCTACCTATGATTTCCACTGATGAATACGGCACACACACCCCCCCCCCCGAGCCATCGGAATTAAGGTTAAAATCCCCGATCCGGCCGGGAATCGAACCGGGAGCCACTGGACCAAAGGCCAGCACGCTAACCATTTAGCCATGGAGCCGGACTCTGTATGCCACGATGGCTATGATACATTAAAAATGCCATGATACATTAAAATATCTTTTGAAACCTTCAGGTGATTTAGTCTTATAGGCAAATGTTGGGACTGTGCCTTAGTTAAGGCCACGGCCGCTTCCTTCTCACTCTTAGGCTTTTCCTGTCGTCGCCATATGATCTATCTGTGTCGGCGCACCGTAAAGCAAATTGCATATTTTTTAAAAATGTCAGGAGTTGGTCTGTCACTCGAAATAATATTACTTTTCACTCTAAATGTACGTGATCCTAAGGCGCTCTGTAACACAGTCACTATCATAGAAGAATACTTCAATATTTTTCCGGTATAATCTGTTAGTAAATGTTCTCTTTTGCAGGTATTTTCTAAATTTGTTATACTGACTTTGTTTTGATTCATTGAAGAACCTCACAGTGTTGATGGCGATGATAATAATAAAATATTTCTTTTACACACGTGAGTTCTAATTATTTGGAAACTTGAGTTTTTGACAAAACAATAAGTTAAATTGTACAAGATCCACCTTATCAATACAAGATATGTTGTTGATTAAAATTACAAAATCATTTAATAAATGAAATTTATTATGAAATTCTTGACTTTAAATTGAGTTTTTGAATAGTTGCACACTTAAGTCTTCGAAAATTCGTACAGATACCTTGACAGTTGGAATGTTTTCGTTTTCAAGTTTGTAAAAACAAAACCTTATCAACATAAATTTTGCTAAACAATTCAAGTACATTTATACTTGTTAACTTACCTACAAGTAAATTTATACCATGTCTCCTTCACACCTTGCATTGAAGTTTAGTTCATCATTCAGCAATATGTTCCTTCTCCTTTCTTCTGGCGATTTTCGTTTGGCAGGGTTTGGTTGTCCAGGAAGTATAGTTGGCAGAGCATCATTTGATCTTGGATTTCCCTTCGGCAAAGTTAAACCGGAACCATCTAGTCTTTTTGCAGCGCCTACCTGAATTATATGATTTTCAGAAGCATGTCTAATAGAGACACATGGATTTAAATCAGCATGGTGTATAGCATGAATCCATTTATCTCGCTTTCTTTTGTACCAGGAAATGCTCATGATGAGATGGCTTCTTACATAATGAACGGTAATTGGATGTACAATTAGGCACACCACATGTTCATTCCATTTTGTAAAGAGGAGCCTACACTGTACTATCACATATAATAATAATAATAATAATAATAATAATAATGATGATAATATGAAAAACCTACAACCTGTTTTCCAGTCAGTGACCGGGTGAGGGATGAAATGAAGGAAGCGCCCATCTTGCGGCGAGGATAGGAATTGTGCCGGCTGCCGAAGCCTGTTGCACTCCTTTGGGGCAATGGTTAATGACTGACAGATGAAGTGAAATGGTAGTGGAGAGTGTTGCTGGAATGAAAGATGACTGGGAAAACGGGAGTACCCGGAGAAAAACATGTCCCGCCTCCGTTTTGTCCAGCACAAATCTCACATGGAGTGACCGGGATTTGAACCACGGAACCCAGCGGTTAGAGGCCGACGTGCTGCCGTCTGAGCCACAGAGGTTACAATTATGATGATGATGATGATGATGATGATGATGATGATGATGATGATGATGATGATAACAATAATTAAACACTAAATTTTAAAGCACTTTTGACAATTCATGATAGTTCAGTGGATTCACATAACATAACAATGCTTGCTTTGTTAACATCGGGCTGCTCAAACTACAACCCTATAGTAGAAAATGCACACTGCTGCAGAAGGAACATTTTAATGACTCTATTTTCTTAGTAGTATCACTTGAAAACACCAACAAACACCTTTAATAATGTTGAAATTCCCAAATCCCCCAAATCCCATGGCACTACGGCCCTTGAAGGGCCTGGGCCTACCAAGCGACCGCTGTTCAGCCCGAAGGCCTGCAGATTACGAGGTGTCGTGTGGTCAGCACGACGAATCCTCTCGGCCGTTATTCTTGGCTTTCTAGACCGGGGCCGCTATCTCACAGTCAGATAGCTCCTCAATTCTAATCTCGTAGGCTGAGTGGACCTTGAACCAGCCCTCAGGTCCAGGTAAAAATCCCTGACCTGGCCGGGAATCGAACCTGGGGCCTCCAGGTAAGAGGCAGAAACGCTACCCCTACACCACGGGGCCGGCTAATGTTGAAATAGCAATCTGCTATTAAGCTATCGTGCAAACAAGACTGAAGCTTCCATGTTGATGTACCAAAACTGACGTCATCGATGTAGAACTGTCAAGTATAGAAGGCAGCAACTACCTATCGAGTTGGGCATGGTTCTGTTTAACATTGGCTGATGTTTTCAGTTTGTATTTTACTCATTATCATTGTGATGTATTGTTTTTTCTCTTCTTTTTTACTTTCATGCTTCACATTTCTTTTGTTTGTTTAGCTTTGCTTTCTTTCTTCATTTTATGTTCTTCAGATCTTTTATTTAGTTTAGTTATCTTTGATTTTGTTATAGAATAGTATATTTTTTCAGAATACAGTAGTTTATTTATTTTATTGTCCTGTAATGTATGTGGTTAAATATAAGAGACCATGAGCCCTATCTTTGCTACTAGTAAAGTCACAAATAACTAAATTGATAAATAAATAAATAAATAAATAAATAAATAAATAAATAAATAAATAAATAAATAAATAAATAAATAAATAAATAAATAAATAAATAAATAAATAAATACATTCATATTTAGAGAATTTCAGGTGGAAATTTGAAATTTTGGCACTAGTGTGTGTGTTGTGTTGTGTGTGTGTGTGTGTGTGTGTGTGTGTGTGTAAGTAAATATTCAGCTGACAGATTTACCCTTGTTTTTCTTTTCTCAGAAAACTTGAGAAGTTACAATGGATTGTCAGCAGATCTGTACAAGGCATCAGATTATGATCGATTGGCATTGTCATTGCTGTCACCATTGCCGAATGAACAAGACTTTGCCATCAATGTCTGCACATTGTTGTCCAACGAGGGAAAACATACCCTTCGATTGGACAAGTGCCCGCGTCTTGTGGACTTCCTTTTAGCTCATGCAGGTGTATTCAACCATCGTAAGTACTATTACCATTTATATTTCTGAATTTTTTTTTTTTTTTTCCATATTTTCTGTTTCTAAACAAAAGTTTAATCACTTAAGTTATTAGTAAATTGTAATTTGATCATTTCAGCAACTCTTCGGCCTCTCTTCGATGAAGTATACAGCAACATGCGAAAGCATTCCTTACGCCAATTCTGGTTGGATACTGTAGTGGACAGTGATATAAGTGAACTCGCATTTGAAACAAAATTTGTGAAACACAATACGAAAGAACTACCAGATTTGTTATCTTTGTCAAGTGTGAATGAAAGTGTAGATGTGGAAAACAACATTTCTGTCGGAAGTGTTGTAGAAGCAATGGATGTTGATGTTGTAGAAGAGGAAATTAGTGAACCTCAAGATGAAGAGGGGCAGCAAAATCAATCGCGATTAAAATTTGAGGAATCGGACAGAGATTTGTTTTGCCTTGGGCGTACACTTGGTACACAGGACTATTTTGGACAACGTGTACTTCAAATTGCTACTATCTTGCGTAATCTCAGTTTTAGTGAGGAGAATGTGACTGTCCTGGCTCGTAATTCGTGCTTTCTCCGCTTTCTGTTGTTGTGCGCTGGTTCACGGTGGAATTGCCTACATCAGCTGGGACTTGATATGCTGGGAAATGTGGCCAGTGAAGTTTTGGTGGAGGACCCCTTGGCCGATCGTTTGGCAGCGGGTCTTGTTGCTACAGTTACGCGTGGTTTGGCATCTCAAGACCGTATGGTAGTTGTGTCCTGTCTTGAGATTCTTAACAAGCTGAGTCAGAAGGATGAAAATGAGGATGTGATGCTTCGCTATCTAGACCAGAAGGTAAGTTTAAATTTACTTCAGTATGGTGTTGAATTAGTGAACATGATTCGCCTGACCTAGGCCTACATGGAGAGCTATAAAATATTTCCCATTAGTGTGGCTATTGACAAGGCTGTAGCTGAATCATCCGTCACTTCTGCTGGTGTTTTCTCCAATTTTCCCAGGTGCTCATAAGCTGTCAGGTGTATGTGACATCCATAGAACCCAGCTGAGTCTGCTATTCCTTCCATTTATGCCAGACTCTTGTTAACTTTTTTAGTCCTAACTCCCCCTACATCAACTCTTGCTCTTGAGCTCAAGCGAAGCTTTCGTATGTTTACCTTCCAGGGCTGTCTTTTTTTTAAAACCGGATCCTAACATACTTTGAGAGGTCAGAACTCATTTTCTTTATCAGTTATATAATGTTGTTTCACTCCTCAAAGGAACAATGACCACCACCATCTTTTGTTTGTCCTGTTTGACTTTATTCGCCCCCTCCTATGGCATTTTGTAATCTGAAGTTTTCTCGCATATTCAGGATGTAGGAAAAATGCTGTTCGATAATCACCAGCAGTCATAAAGGGGATTAGGGTGAATAAAATGAAGATAAGAACCAACCATCTAACTCACAATTATCATCCACGGTTGACTGGGGGAAAGTAATTTAATGTAATATTGTAACCTCAGGTGGGAGTCTCCACCATAGTTCTGCTTGGTGTCAGTTCGATTATTCCTTTTGAAAACTGATGTGAATGAAGGGAATAGTCTGTTGTATTTTTTGCAAAATTTGACACCCAGTTTTTGATGGATTTTGACATTTCATGACCACTATATTGAAAAAAATGGGTTTCACAATATAACTAATGTATGCCATTCTGGAGACTCCTTTTGTCTAATCGTGTGCTTGGGAAAATTCATTTGTTACGTTTCATATTTTAATCCAATTAACCAATCAATCACCACTGACTTGCATTTAGGGCTGTCACCTAGGCATATTCCCTATCATTTGTTTACCTAGTTTTTCTTAAATTATTTCAAAGAAGTCTGATGTCTACTGAATATCTGCCTTGGTAAATTATTCCAATTGGTAATTCTTCTGCCTATAAAATAAAATTGTGCCCCAATTTGTCTTCTAGAAGTCCAACTTTATGTACTGTATATACTAGCTTAAGTACCCGTGCTTTGCTATGGAATCCTACATTGTATATAGCATTCTAGAGGAAGTCTTGTACATGTTGTGAATAAGATTTTATTAAATTACATAGGTATTTAAAAATTAAATTTAGCTGCAGTCGCTTAAGTGTGGCCGGTATCCAGTATTCGGGAGATAGTAGGTTCGAACCCCACTGTTGGCAGCCCTGAAAATGGTTTTCCGTGGTTTCCCATTTTCACACCAGGCAAATGCTGGGGCTGTACCTTAATTAAGTCCACGGCCACTTCCTTCCCACTCCTAGCCCTTTCCTGTCCCATCGTCGCCATAAGACCCATCTGTGTTGGTGCAACGTAAAGCAATTAGCAAAGAAAAAAATTAAATTTTAGGCACCTTTCCCTAAACTACCATTTCATCCAGTGTGAATAACTTTATTTATAACCTAGACTATAGTATTTTATTCCCCGACTTTAGATACCAATTTTCATTAAATTCTGTCCTAGAAATCTTTAGAAAAATTATAGACTGACCTGACAGTGTCTCTTCAAAATGCTTAATATGCCTTAAGAAGAAGAGTAGCTAATCTTCGTAAATGAAGATGCCAAGCAGGATTACTCTGCTGCTGTTGGATTACAGTATTATGGTAAACAGGCACTGCATATTAGAAAAGTAGTGAAGTTCGGGGAGGCATTCGATGGAATAGCTCTATAGCCAACTGCATGATGAGAAAAGGATCTGGTATACCGGGCGAGTTGGCCGTGCGCGTAGAGGCGTGCGGCTGTGAGCTTGCATCCGGGAGATAGGGAGTTCGAATCCCACTGTCGGCAGCCCTGAAGATGGTTTTCCGTGGTTTCCCATTTTCACACCAGGCAAATGCTGGGGCTGTACCTTAATTAAGGCCACGGCCGCTTCCTTCCAACTCCTAGGCCATTCCTATCCCATCGTTGCCATAAGACCTATCTGTGTCGGTGCGGCGTAAAGCCCCTAGCAAAAAAAAAAAAGAAAAAAAAAAAAGAGAAAAGGATGAACCCGGATGTTTCTCGCTGTGGGAACCGACATGCTTTGCTCTACCGCATAGTGTGAAGTTTTAGGGAACTAGCCAAACTTTACTCAGTCTTGCAAGTGTCAAATTTATCTCCGTAATTGTGGTATTGATGCTTACATTGGTCAGACAGTTCACTGTTGCACTGCAGTGTCCTGAGGTTTTTCGATCGATAGCATTAGTTGTGATGGTAGTGTATGTGGAACGGTCATCTCTTTATCTGGCTTATAAAGGTAAGATTGCAAGTGTGAATTTCAAGTACAGTTTCAAAGTATTTCTTGGAGTTTCCCAGTGTTGTGTCTGTTGACATTGCAAAGATGGGATCATAGGCAGCTGAAAACTAAACTTGCTCAAATTTGTGCACTGTTACTATTTCATCCCCCTCCCCCCCCCCCACTCCTTTTTTTCTTTTTTTTTTTCTAGGATGATTCCTCAAATTTCATTCATTACAGCAAATATGTCATTGTTTGAAAACAGGTTGAATTTATCTGAAACTGTCCTTCAAGCAATGCACAAACCATTGTATCATGACCCTAGAAAACGATCAGGTAGACTGGAAAATGATTTCAAATCTTGTACTCCGAAGGTTCGGTGTAGAAAGCTAAATCACTTGTAGAATTGAAGAGTTATAAGAACTGTCCAAGACCGTTGAACTGAAACTGTGAAAAGTGGAAAATGGGACCCGGCAGGTATTCTAAAGCAGCTCTGTTTTGCTTTTCCTACGCAAGATGCTAAAATCAAAAGCCCGAAAATCTCTTGAAAATCAGTCGTAATCTCCAGATGAAGCAGTTGCCTGCCAATGAGTTAGTGTTAGCGTATTTGTGACGAGGCTGAAGGACATCATTGTAAATTGTATCCTCTTTACTACATTATGAAGTGTGACAGATCCGAGCAAAAGCGGTAGCTTTTTAGAAGACATTTGCACAAACAGAGTTTGTATAGTATTTCAGTCATGCCGGGAAATTTACGATGTAAACGAGGGCCATAAAACTGTGGTTTGACAAAATCCTGCAGCTTCTTCGACAAGATATTGTTGCCTGTTGAAATTTTTTTTTTTTTTTTTTTTTTTTTTTTTTTTTTTTTTTTTTGAGGAATCAATCTCTGTCATAGTGACAGAAGTAAACAAAATTAAGGTACAGATTTAATGTTTTCTCCTCCTCTGCCCCCCACCCATAGCTTATGTAGAAACAGATCAGGTAGACTGGAAAATGATTTCGAAGCTTGTACTCCAAGGGTTCTGTGTAGATGGGGTAAATCACTTGCAGAATCATGTGCATCTACCCAGACTTGTAATTTATTTGGAGCAAAGGCAAGAGAGATGTAGAACCTAACTCATCCTTAACAAAAATCCGTAGATGAAAGCTCTTTGTGTTTTGGACTGTCAACCACTTCATTCATGAATTTGGTTTTTGGAATATGTCCTTCATATTTCATACAGATTGGAGATCAAAACTTGGCAGGTTGGAGGAGCCAAAAATGAAATAAAAATATACGAAAGAAAGAAGTTTGATCTAGAATGATTCCTCGGTTTGGTTTGCTGGTAGATATGCCTAAAAAGCAAATAGGCAACACAAGTGATGGGAATACTGCTTGGTCTGTCTGTCTCTCTCTCTCTTTTTTTTTTTTGCATAAAGTAAAGCAAACTTTGGACTTATTTGTACAGGAGTATTTTTGGTGTTCTGTACCTGGGAGCATGCATAAGATTATATTACATGGAAGAGACATAGCTTCCTACATGCACCCTATATGTCAGTATTAACTGTTTGCCAGGAATACATCATGGACTTAATGCACCGGTTGCTTATTACCTCAAATCCATTAATTACTAGTCTCTGAACCCTACTTACAACTAAACAAGGACAAAATGATATCAAAGGTTTTACTTGAAAGAACTAAGTCTTCAGGATTGTCACGTTACATGAGGCCGTTTGTATACGAGCGATGATTCAGAATAAATTTGAAAGTACAGCTTCCTCTTTTGTAAATACCTTCCATGTACTTTTGTTTGATTTTCTTTTGTAAATACTTTCCATATACTTTTGTTTGATTTTTATTGTTGAGTACTGAGCAAGTGGCCACGTGGTTTGGGTCATGTAGCTATCAGCTTGCATTTGGGAAATGGTGAATGCAAATTCTATAGTTGGCAGCCCTGAAGATGGCTTTCCGTGGTTTCCCACTTTCTCACTAGGCAAGGCCGGGGCTGTACCTTAATTTAAGGCCACAGGCGCTTCCTTCCCACTCCTAGTCCTTTCCTATCACTTTGTTGCCATTATGTCAACCTATGTGCATTGGTGCGATGTAAAGCAGATTGTAAAAAAAAAGTGAAAAATAAAAAATAAATATATTTCTTGCCTTTACGTTAGATATAGAACCTGTAGCATCATAGATGGTGCATCGTTATTACTTGTTTACCACTCTGACTTGTTCTTGCCTTTACGTTAGATATAGAACCTGTAGCATCATAGATGGTGCACCGTTGTTACTTGTTTACCAATCTGACTTGTGTTTAAAGTATATTTTTTCCATGTAGAACCATGTAAGTGACAGAAGTTGAATTATAACTATATAGTTTTTTTAAAATGTTCCTGAATAGTAGAATTTACATTTCTGCTACATTGGTAATGAACCAGTTAATGGATTATATGATTAATTAGGGTGGAGCAGAAAAATATCTGTTTTCACTTACTATTTGTTAATAATTAATATATAAATTTAATTGATTTGACTTCAAAATCTCAGTCTCTCACCCTGCATTGTATTCTCACCAATTCGATAAAAATAATGAAACAACTTATCTCTTTCTAGGTGTATGACCAAGTGTGTTCGTACTTAACACTGCATGACATCATGCTGCTTATCTACACTTTGGAGTGTTTGTACTCGCTGTCCTCCCTTGGTGAACGGGCATGCAATTGCATTGTTAGAGTTCATGGTGCTATAGATACTTTGGTGTCTCTCATCACTGTTGAGGTGAGTACATGATGGTAGGCTACATATGTCCAGAATGTTTAGAGCACACATTTTAGTAGTTAGAATAAATAATAATAATCGTATGGCCTCAGCTACTGTGTGCAGACATTTCAATTTGACGCCATCTGGCTGTCTGCTCGTCAATTTTGACGTTCCATTTTACTCCAGGCCCACTAGATGGCAGACAGAGTAAACCGAAACTCTCTTGGACGTCTTTGGCTGAGATTTAATGAATTTTTTCGGGTAAACACCAAATGTGTCACCAGAGATCTTTTACATGCCGACTTCGTACGACATGGAGTGTCGAATGGACTTTTTTCCGCCCTTCAAAAATCCAACTACCTCTGCCGAGTTTGAACCCGCGATCTTGGGATCCAGAGAACTACACTCTACCACTGATTCACAGAGGCAGCTTTAGTATTTAGAGTTAAAATGGAATTCATATTATGCTGAAGATGTATAGTGAAAATAATTTTTCTCTCTTTTTCATTATTTATTGGTAGTAGGGTTCATTGCACAGAGTGAATTGCTGAAAGTGGAAAGAAGTCTAATGAATCTTGAATAAATCACCTCCTATTTTCATCTCTCTCATAATTGAGAATATTCTAGTAATCCTTGAATGATAGGAAAAAAATAAAACATGAATTAATACTGAGAGACTGTCTTGTATTTGGTACATCATTACGTTTCAGACAATCCAGAAAGCCATTAAAATTATACATGGTGTTATAGTTTGTCTATAGCCCAGAGTTTGTTACCATTAAAATTATACATGGTGTTATAGTTTGTCTATAGCCCAGAGTTTGTCTCTCTGTGTTTGTTAATGGAGAAAGTTTATGAAAATTTGAAGAGAAAATCTGCATCTTCTGAAAAAGTTCATCCAATTTTTGACCTCTTGGAAGGAATATTATCTTGAAAAGTTAAATTGAAAGGTTTTCCTTTTCTTTTCTGTTTCCCATTTGATGTTATAGATTTTTCACTGATCTTTTATTTACGGGGGACACCTTTGACCTTGAATGCCCTGAACAGCATGGAAACATGCTTATTAGAATGTAGATCGTTCATCACAATGTAACAGTGGTCTGAGTCATTCCCTTGCAGAATGGTGCATTCTACCTCAAGAGCCATACCAATAATCGTCTATTCAAGTCCTGAGACAAGAACTTGTGTAACAGAAGGAAAATATGAGGAAAAAACCCCACACAATTCAATGTTATGAGTACTATGGTCATTTGACGAGAAGTCGCATGGATGCAGGGTAAGAGGTGCGAGGGTTAAGCATGGCTGCCGCGCATGCGCCCATCTCAAGTTTCAAGGCCTGACAATAAACATATGTTCCGTCCGCTATGATTCTTGCGAATTGGGATCCTGTCGTGAAGTTTCAAAGAGGTAGTGCAATTGTGCCTTAATCATACACTTACTGTTCGGCTGCAAAATGAATAGTTCGATAATGAATGTGCATTGACTCAGAGAACTCGCATTGTCTGTCACGACTAATGTTTTTAGCTAAGAGTGTAGTATATGTTACTCGTGCCATACCTACAAGCTGCCGCGACTCCTCGTCAGACACAGATAGTATATCGTGTTACTTTTCCATCAACAGTGTCACAAACCTTCTCATTAATGTAATTATGATGCAAGGTGCATCAAATATAAACCGGAATTTAAAATTAGTGCCTCTGATAACAAATGGAAATGGGTGGGGCTTTGAGAGGATGTTGGTGAGGATGTGCGGAGTAGGGGTCTTGATGTGTCGCACACTGCAGAACGACACCCTTAGCGAGCAAATGGTACGCATGTCCATTGCACAGCGCATCATTAAGGTTCTAGCAAAACTAGGCACCAGATATTTGGAAATTTTGAGAAGGCTCCATGCACAGTTTGAGGAAGCAACCCTTTCAAAGACCCAGGTGTATGAACGGCACAAACAATTTTTGGCAGGACGGGAAGAAGTGCTCAGACGAAGACGGCCGTGGACAAACATCACTGCAAACACAATTTGTGCTGTACGTGACCGCATTGAAGAAGATCAGCACATTAAAATTTCTGAAATTGCTTCACTCGGGAATAAGCTTTGTGGAGTGTTCAAGCCATCATCAATGATGAATTTAACTTTCAGAAATTGTCTGTGTTGTGGGTTCCTCATCTTCTTTAAAAAAAGAAAAGAAAACCGTCAGGATGTTTGTCAGAGGTATGGGAATTCCTACGAGGAGGAAAGAGATCATTTTCTGCGTTGCTTTGTGACTGTTGATGAACTTGGGTTCATCGTTACACCCCGAAGTCAAAACAAGCAAGCAGGGAGTGACTGGCATGAGGTGCAGCCGGGCCAGTTAAGGCCGAAACATGCCTTTTTGCTGGAAAGGCCTTGCAACTGTTTTTTGGGACTGTGTGGGCATTTTGCTGGTGGATGTTCTGCACGAAGGAAGGACAGTGAATGCAGCCTAGTATTGCTGTCTTTTCATTGAGACAAAGCTGCATATCTCAACAAACTTCACTGGCAACTGACGTGTGATTCTTCTGCATGACATTACAAGGCCACACTTCTGTTGTAACATGGGAAAAACTGGAGGAAATGCATTGGACATCTCTGGAAAATCCTTCTACAGTCCAGATTTGTCACATAGTGACCACTATTTGTTTGGAGCGCTGGAAAAAGAGCTGGTAGAAAATCAGTTTCATGATGCAGCAAAACCAAACCAAACCCCATGGCACTACAGCCCTTGAAGGGCCTTGGCCTACCAAGCGACCGCTGCTCAGCCCGAAGGCCTGCAGATTACGAGGTGTCATGTGGTCAGCACGACGATTCCTCTCGGCCGTCATTCTTGGCTTTCTAGACCGGGGCCGCCATCTCACCGTCAGATAGCTCCTCAATTCTAATCACGTAGGCTGAGTGGACCTCGAACCAGCCCTCAGGTCCAGGTAAAAATCCCTGACCTGGCCGGGAATCGAACCCGGGGCCTCCGGGTAAGAGGCAGGCACGCTACCCCTACACCACGGGGCCGGCTTCATGATGCAGCTGTAGGGGAATATATGCGCAACTGGCTGCACACATGTACTTCTTTCTTCAAGGACAGCATAAAAAATTTGACAATTCAATGGCAAAAATGTGTGTTAAATTCAGAAGACTATGTAGAAAAATGAGGTGCTTGTTTTGTATTTTTCGGTAGATGCAGTAAAATTGTGGAAGGTAATTCAGATTTACATTTCATTCACCTACGTACATAAAACACATTTGTTCTATTGATGTAATAGTGCTGCTATTACTCTTCTAAGTGCAGACTTAAGATTTCAATGAAGTGGTTAAAGCAAAGTGTGATATGCACGTCACTAAAGCAACTTTTTACATCCAACATAACTTTCGAATTCAAGGAATCCCATATCAAAAGTCACATGAATTACAGTTTCAGACGATGATATGGGTACGTTACTCTTATAACCTGACTTTTGCCAAGCATGTTGGAAGATAGGCTTGTACTTTGGTGCAGAATATTGGTTATAAATAGGGCCTGGATTCATTTGCACTAAAAACTCCAAAAATATGCATGCACATATGCACGAAAATATGCACTAAAAATAAAACAAAATACACTTACCAAACATATTATTTAATTTTAACTCAGTGTTAAACTGACAAACATGTTTCATTCCTTGCAAAATGATGTATGGCAGTAGGTTATCGAGGGGCAAATGACTTTCTGTTGTCGGAGAGAATTAATTTATACGCCAAAAATGATCATTCTACATCGCTGGACGTAACTGGGCAATATTTGTACACTGGCACTGACTGCTCAGAACATTCTTCGGGCAAAGACTTTCTGATTCCATTTATATAGTTGCTTATGGATTGAATCTTCTTCAGTCCTGGGTTTGAGTCCAACTCCGCACTGAGTTTCCTTTGAACCTTTTCTCCAGTTTCACCAGGGACACCATTTAATGAACAAATGGTGTTTTGAATTAACTGAAGGGATTCGTGTAGGGGTGCACCACGAGTTCCTAGGCCATTAATCGCCTTTGAAAGTGACGAATAATGCACATGGATGAAACTGATATCTTTATATACAGTTTCAGTTTCAAATGCGCACTTTGCTTCACGAACACACGCAGTATGACTATCATCAATACTTTTAACTACATCTTTCACTTGGTTACAATTCTCCTGGTAAAACAGTCGGGCGAGTTGGCCGTGCGGTTAGGGGCGCGTGGCTGTGAGCTTGCATCAGGGAGATACGAGGGGCGTTTGAAAAGTCTGTGCAAAAATAGAAACTACTTACGTGTTTGGGGTAAACCTTTTTTATTTTTCGACATAGTCTCCTTTTAGGCTTATACACTTTGTCCAACGATGTTCTAGTTTGTTGATCCCTTCCGAATAATAGGATTTGTCCAAGTCTGCAAAATATCCATTAGTGTTTGCAATCACCTCCTCGTTTGTATAAAATCTTTGTCCCGCCAGCCATTTCTTCAAATTCGGGAACAAATAGTAGTCCGAGGGAGCCAAGTCTGGAGAATAGGGGGGATGTGAAACGAGTTGGAATCCTATTTCCATTAATTTTGGGACCACAACTGCTGAGGTATATGCTGGTGCGATGTCGTGATGGAAAAGGACTTTCTTGTGGGCCAATCGCGGGCGTTTTTCTTGCAGCTCGGTTTTCAAACGGTCCAATAACGAAGAATAATATGCTCCTGTAATAGTTTTACCCTTTTCCAGATAGTCGATGTGGATTATCCCTTGCGAATCCCAAAAGACAATCGCCATAACCTTTCCGGCCGAAGGAACGGTCTTTGCCTTTTTTGGTGCAGATTCCCCCTTGGTAACCCATTGTTTAGATTGTGGTTTAGTCTCTGGAGTATAGTAATGTATTCATGTTTCATCCACAGTGATGAAACGACGCTTAAAGTCCTCCGGATTCTTCTGGAACAGCAGCAAACCATCCTTGCACACTTCACACGATTCCGCTTTTGGTCAAGCATGAGCAATCGCGGCACCCATCTTGCGGATAGCTTTCTCATGTCCAATTGTTTATGCAAAATATTATGTACCTGTTCAGTCGAGATGCCTACAGCATTAGCATTCTCACGCACCTTAACTCTTCTGTCATCCATCACCCTATCATAGATTTGATCAATGATTTCTGGATTCGTAACCTCCACAGGCCGTCCAGAATGTTCGGCGTCACTTGTGCCCATACGGCCAGTCTGAAAATTTTGAAACCACTTATAAACTGTTCTAATCGAAGGTGCAGAGTCACCCTAATGTTTATCAAGCTTCTCTTTAGTCTCCTGAGGCGTTTTGCCTTTCATAAAGTAATCACCGCACAAAATTCTTTTTCGTCCATTTCTTGAAAATCACTCGACTTCCTTGATTCACACGAATGCCCAACACAAAGAAATAGACCAATATGGCTGAAACTTGGTGTGCGTTCATTGAAGAGATGCTACTAACTAAACATGACCTCGATACGCGCCGGTGGTGCCATCTCTCGGACTTTGCACAGACTTTTAAAACCACCTTCGTAGTGGGTTCGAATCCCACTGTTGGCAGCCCTGAAGATGGTTTTATGTGGTTTACCATTTTCACACCAGGCAAATGCTGAGGCTGTACCTTAATTAAGGCCACGGCCGCTTCCTTCCCATTCCTAGGCCCCACCTATCGCATCGTTGCCATAAGACCTATCTGTGTCAGTGTTGTTGTTGTTGTTGTTATTATTATTTTTATTATTATTATTATTATTATTATTATTATTATTATTATTATTATTATTATTATTATTATTATTATTATTATTATTATTAAAATTCCAAATTCAGCCTTAATATTGTCAATAAAAGTAATCAAAGACGATATGTGTACAAAATAAATTTGTTCAACTGGTCATATGTTGATGAAGAGACATTTAATTCTTTAATTTCTACTGAAATATTGGTACCGCCGGCGTTTGCTCAAATTTAATTATTTTTACATTGTGCCTTATGAAATCATAGACGGGGATCACAAAAGTTTTCATTCAACTGAAAAAATGTGTTCATCCGATACTGCATTGATATATGACTAATGATTTTGAAGAACAGCCTCTACCAGGCCAACCATTTTAGATGCTTCTAGTGCCCACATTTGCAGATGCCAATAGTGAACTGTTGATCCATATTCTCTTGATCTATCAGATTGCAACATTTCATGCTCTTTTAAAGTTTGTAATTGTGACAGCAGATTTCCTTTGATGTGAGCTTCTTTTTGTCTCTTGCCAGTCACATAATTTAAAATTGACTTGTAATTTGATTTACATTTGATGCACTTACAGCACCTCGTTAGTTTGCTATAGGAGTTGAAACCATGGTTGTAATAGTCTTCATAAGAGTTCTCCTGTATGATGCCATCAGTGTCTTCTATATCACGGGACCTCGACTTTTTGGTTGGAGATACGGTGCTTCGTATGCACTGTGGCTTGTTGATTCCTGTTGCTCTGGAGATATGAGTCTTGTACTGCTTGAATAGTCACCTTCAGGTAGAGGCTTTTCTTCAAAATCATTAGTCATTTATCGGTGCAATAAGTATCAGATGAACAAATTTTTTCAGTTGAATGAAAATTTTTGTAATCCCAGTCTACGATTCCATAAGGCACAATGAAAAAGAATTTAATATGAGTGAACGGCAGCAGTACTAATATTTCACTAGAACGTAAAGAATTAAGTCTCTACATCAAATATGACCAGTTGAACAAATTTATTTTGTATACATATAGTCATTTGCTGTGTATTATGTAATGTAAGCTGCATATAGACAAAGCCATTGTCTGAAAGCATCATAACAGTATTTTTACAAGGACTGTGGATATATGGGAGGTGATACATAAGCATAGAAGTTTTGGCAGTTGGTACGAGTTTTGAAATAATTCTGTTAATCTTTGATACCATACGCAGTCTAAGTTGCAGGTTGGAATAACATTAACTAAGTGTATGTGTTTTCTGCTGGAGTGTATTTTGAGATGTGGGTATTTCTCATCTTGCACAATTAACAAAAAACTTTTTATCATTACATATGTAGGGTCTACAATGACCAATCCTATAATGTAAAACTGGTTTGCTGACAATCACCTTCTTGACACTTAACAAGGGAAGTGCTTGTGTACTGTGAACATCTGAATTGTAGGCCTTTCGTTGTTAATTTCAGTGTGCAGAGGGTATGTTCTGTGCGATTTGTATTGTTAGGTCAAGTATGTCAGCTAACTCAACAGGGAAAAAAGAATGTAAATAGTTCTGTTAAAAGGAGAAATTAAGAATACTAGAAGAAATAGACAGAGGTCATAAGAAATCCCATGTTGGGCCGATGACCTAGATGTTAGGCCCCTTTAAACAATCATCATCATCATCATCATCATCATCAAACCCAATGTTGCAAAGAAATATTCCATTGGCGTGTCCACGTTTTCAATATTCGTTAACGACTGAAGTAAAATAGAGGAAAGAGAATGAGAGCCAAAGACTATGAGGGGATTGACAGCACTATTTATGCATGGTTTGTGGCTGTTTGTAAAAAAGTGTGGAAGTTAATGGGCCAGTGCTTTGTGTTCAAGCTAGATGTTCTGCATCATCTTTAAATGTCCCCGACTTCAAAGGCACCACTAGATGGTTACATAGTGTTAGAGAAGAGATACGGAACCACGCACTGTGAGTGGAGAAGCAAGAGATGCACCAATGGAGTTAGTAGAAAATTGGAAGGAGGAACAGGTAGAGAAGCTGTGAGAGATTGTGTCCCAGGTGATGTCCTAATGAAATAGCCTTGTTTTATAAAATTATGCCAGGTCGTACATTGACATTGAAAAGAAAAAAGTGCATCAGAAGGAAGAAGTCGAAAGTAAGAATAACAGCAATGTTCTACGTTAATTCCACAGGCACAGAAAATGTGCCTGTTTGATCATTGGAAAATACAGACATCCAAGGCATCTACTTAAGTAGATAATAGCCCTTCCCATAACAATATTCCAAGGAAGATGGAATTCATTAAAGTGATAATGTTACCATTTAACTGTATATCTATACTACAGCCTTGTGTTAATAAACTTGACTGTATTTGGTTCTATTTGATCTGTACTAACTGGTATCATTTAACAGAATCTTGTGAAATAGAGCTATGAATGAAGCTTATCAATACAATTTCATACATATATAACTTATTTATTACATACTACATCAAACATGTTTCAAAAACTGGCTTTCAAAGAAGTTCCAAAATCCATAAGACTTGATCCTAAAACACTCTATTTACACTAAAATAAGCACTCGCACTAAAAACTTGTTTAATATTGCAACAGTTTATGCAAAAGAAAATTACACTGATTTTTCTCTGTAAAAAAAACAGTTGAATTACACTACAGTGAATATAAAATACAGGATTTCTGGCAAGGTAGGCATAAGTAATAAGTATACTGGTATAATTTCATGTCTAGATTGGTTTGTTGTTGTGTATGTTCAGTTGAACGAAATTTTAATACCACAAAAATAACTTTGCGGACCCCAGCATTTCATTATACCTATATTTGACTGTGTGTGTATGTATATATCCAGTGTAATAATGTGCATTTTTTCTGTAACATCTTCATTATATTGATGCATTATTATGCCTTATAACATTTTGAAAATGCCGTATCCTTGACTGATTGCATTTCCATATTCAACATGTTGCAATTTTTTTACATGTTGACAACATTCATGATATTCATTCTCCTCAGGATGCCAATGTACACAATTTACAATGTAACCTGCAATCAGGCACTCCAAGAGAGGTCAAGTGTGTCCCTTGTTAGTGATATTTCTTTCGTGCAAGGGAGTAAGAGTACGCCATGTTATATAGGGTCCTCATAGTACAAGTTAGTGATTTAACTTTCAATAGTTAACAGAAGAAAACAATTATTAAAAAATGAAAATACAATTTTCTGAAATATGGTGATGTAGGCATATTCATTTCAACATCTCTACAATTAATACTTTCTGTCTATTTTTTGAACTTCAGACTTACGTCCTGAAATGCAGCTACTTTTGAGTTATACTCCTTATCCTTAGCACAAAAATTTATTATATTATTGTGGAATGTACAATGGTAATCTGGAAATAAGAACCAAGTAGAAATGCTATTTAAAACAATAGCATAATTTGTTTACTTCAGGATACACAATTGTTTTTGATTGTTGATTCTGATTCAGGCTCAGAGTTATGGTCCTAAGGCCTGTATTTTGATGCGTGTTGTGGAGACTGTATCTGGAACTCCTTCTGGATGTACGACGACTACAACAACTACTACTACAACATCTGCAATGTCTAGTTTGCCTGCTCCAAGTACATCATCACCTTTGCCTACTCCCCCCCGACCTACAACACCAGCTACTCCTCAGCGGCAAATTACTCCACAAAGTAAGTTCCTGTCATAGATTTTCTTCTTTCTTTTCGTCTTATGTTTATGTATTGTACTGTAATTGAATTGGTCATACCCGAAAGGCATTATGTCGGTTTTTGCAACCTTTCAGGAGAAGGCAGAGACTTTATAGTTTCAAAAAGATTATATGTTCGCTTGAGAGATATATGCACTGTTATACGGTATTACCAGATGCTATATTTCTGGCAGTAGAGCATTGTTTGCCATTTCACATTTATCTTTAAATTAATATTTTGTAATTATAACATAATCCCTTTAAGCTCCGAACTTTATATTTGGTAACAAAAATAAATTTAAAACAGTATGATTTAGCATTTATTAGGTAAAATGCACTGATAAAATTTCAGGCTCCTTCAAAAGATGAATCTCCAGCTCAACCTTTGCTTGTAAGTTTAGAATTAGAATTATTGTGAAGATGCAGGCTCTTCAATTTACTATTTAGCTCTTCACAGAGAGGTCTTCCAAACCGATTGTTGTAATTTTCACAGAAGTATTGTAGCAATCATATTTTACTGTTGAATCACGATATTTGTTACAATAGAGTTCATACGTGGTTTTCACAGTAAGGCGAGCATCTAAATAATGAATTTACTTCCCAGCATAATGAGAATTTGTGGGTTTTTTATTATTATTATTATTATTATTATTTTTTTTGCATCTTTAACTTCAACAGACACCTTGTTTGTGCGAGTATATATTCGATGCCTGTCTTTTGGTATCTCTCAAGCACTGTGTGAGTTAGATTGTGAACTTTTTTCATGCCTACAGCATGCAAACTAGAGAAAGCTTTTCTTGGACTTCCTGGATCTGTGTTTTCACAGGGACAGCTTCATTTAAGCCTAGCAAATAGATATCTTTACTGTTTTCTCTGGTAGATGAAGAAAATTTGTCAAGTTAAGAGACTTCATCTTCATGTAGTGCTGCAGAGCATCCCTTCCGACACTTAAAAAAATTGAATTAAAGTCAACACACTCCTCGGTTGCATTTTTTGGATGCAACTTCCACAGAAGCTTATCACCACATGCTTGTAATACTACTAACTTGCAGTATTCTCCTTTTGTTTCTTTTTTCCAATGAACACGCCGGCCACTATAATTCATGTATTCCAAACCTTTCACAGTTTCTTTATAACATTCTTTTTATGATTAGATTAATTTCTTTTCCTCTTTGGAGACATTTCTGATAACTGACAGCAGAGAAAGCAACACAGATCACAGCTCGAGCACTAATAATGATTTATCTCTGGTGTGATTATTGTTGACTGAGACAGCAGCACGTGCACGCAGTCTTTAAAAGCTTGGGATAGAGAAGTGCTGCCACCCTATACCAGAATTATGTAACAAACTACAGCACTGAAAAATAAGCAGTTGGTGACATGATGCTTTTCTCCTTCGTATGGACTGTGATGAACAAGTAATTCCATTCTCCAGCTTTTTATGTGGCTCACTTTTAAATCTTGCATTGTGGGCAGGGGAAAGAAAAAAAAGAGGCTTATTTTGATGTAATGCCTTTTAGCTCCAGCTGATTCAATTATTTTAATACTTGAGGGAGTATGTATAGATTTCAGGATAATTAGTGTAATGTCACTATCAGTCATTCAGGACATTTCATCTTCCTGTTGGACCATGTTTGGTATTATGTATGTTGATAATCACGATAGGAAATGGCTCCACTGACTGTTGGACAGACTACATGGCTGCTAGTGCAGTCGTTGATGTCATTGAACCAGGAACCGGGATCTCCTCCTCCTTCCACACTGTCTTCATCTAAAGCAGTAGTTGGAAAATTTGTGATAAGAGAGTGTTAAATGGTGTAACTTTAACTGCTAGCCTGTGAACTGGGTGCTATTTAAAACGTTATTTGGCTTGAAATTTAATAACTTCCTCAGTTTAGAGGTTGTCTAAAAGACAACTAATATTGTGTAATGGAAAAGTAAATACCAGTAAAGGTATATTGAATTTTAAAGAAAATCATTAATGATGGTTTCTTAAAATACTTATTGACGATTTCAAGGCAGATAGTGTAATGTCAATAATAAAAATTTTTGCAGAACTTAACAAATTTTTGAGGTATTGTGCCCCTACACCCGATTAGCAAGCCTATGACTTTAGATCCTTTTTAGGTTATATGCTTCCTTTTAGAACGGAATTGTGGGCTCGTGAATTCCCTTCTTCTCACAATCAACATCGTCGGGTTGACTTGCGGAGGATAATTATGGTACTGTGTTGTCAGCAAATGCGAGGACTGTTAGGGGGATCATAATTTATTGTTGTTGTTGTTGTTATTGTTGTTGTTGTTGTTTTTTTTTTTTTTTGCGTGTGCACCCTGTTAGATCACACAACACTTTTATGATTTGCCTTTCTGCTCTTCCATATGGCTTTCATTTTTTCTCCGTGGGCTCTCTTCCTTTCTTCAGTCTGCTTGGTTCCTGGTCTCCTTGGAACTTCATTCTCTAGCTGTACTACATATCTGTTTACTTTTTACGGAACTGATTTCTGTCTAATATTTCTGATGAATCTATTTGGGATTTCTCCAGGTCCTTTTTGACTTCTTGGATCCATGTTAGACTCTTCAATTTTCTGCTGTATGTCATGATCTTGTGTTTAAGCCTCATTGTTGGGAGTCTTTCCACGTGCCCATAAAATTTCAATTTGTAATATCTGCTTCCAGGTTGGACAGTTTCTCTGTTGCTGTTATTATTATTATTATTATTATTATTATTGTTATTGTTGTTGTTGTTGTTGTTGTTGTTGCGAAGTACCACTTTCCCACATAAACATATACATAAGGAAACATGGTATTCGTGTGACGGTAAGACTGCCAATCAGATAGATCATGTACTAATTGATGACAGGCATAGAAACTCCATAACTGATATCAGAGCTTACAGAGGAGCTGATATAGGATCTGATCACAATATGATAATTGCTTCTGTTAAAATTAAATTGAAAACCTCTTGTAAGTCACAGACTGAGGAAAGATGCAAAGTTGACACTGAGAAACTGAAGCAGAAGGATGAAAGATTAAAGTATAATGTGGAAATTGCAAACAAATTTGATATTCTGTGAGAAGATCCTACAGAAGACATTGATGAAACAAATGACGAAGTTTGTGAACAAATGTGGAATAATGCGAAACAAATCGTGACAGCAGTAGCAATAAAAGTGATACCAAAAGGTGTTAGTTAGTGGTAGTGTTAGAAATGGTTCGATGAGGTATGTTAAGATGCAGTTAATGAATTGGCAATATGGCATAATAAGTGGCAGCAGTCTAATAAGAATGTAGATGTTGAGGAACTATACAGAGAAAAACAGAAATAATGTAGTAAATTAATTTGTAGAAAGAAAAAATCTACCTGAGACAACAAATAGAATCCAAGATGACCACAGAAACAGGAACGTCCTCAAGATGTATGGAACTGTCAGCACAATTAGAAATGTATTTCAACCAAGATCAAGTATTATGAGACATGTCTCTTTTTCTTACAAAATTGTACAAAACTATTTTAATCCTCGTATATGTACTATGTATTTTTATGTCGAGTTTTCTTGGTTGCAAAATGGTCAGTCACATGGTCCTTCAATAAGTTCATCACTCATCAGTTCCTTCACAGCCTTTTTCTTGATAGAAATGGTTCTAAGACTGCTGAGTTTTTCATTGTTCATTGTATTATGCAAGAAGGTTTTTTTAACCTCTTCAGAATACTCGTACTTCTTTCAGAGGAAGTCGTGGTCACAGGAAATGTTAATATTGAGCGAATAAATTTTGACACTTCAGCATATACTGGTTTGAGGTCATTGAGGACAATATAATGTAAAAGCTTTTGAGGGGACAAATGTTTTTCTGTACCAGAATAAATGTTCATCAATTTATTTTCCAGTATTTCTCTATTAAAAAAGGGTTATATGTTCATAAAATGGTTCAGTTTAATAGCAAGGGAGCTCTCTTTGTAAACTGTGAAGCGAGTTGGATCCAACAACTCAACAAACTGAATGGTTTCAAAATCATCAAACCATATTTCCATTTGCATAATTAAGGTGTCGAGGACTTCATTGTTAAAATTTTGAGCATTTGGAATGTCCTGTCATCTACATCTCACTATTTTACAACATTTTTCAATGCAAGATGATACCATGTTTATCGCTTATCTTTGAAGATATAAGTGGTTTCATAATTTTGGTATTGCACAGGATTACATGAGATGTAGTTTTATATTGCAGCAGAACAAGGAGATGGTCTGTATAAATAAAACAAATCTATAGACACAGAGCAAATAAATGAATTGGGCCTTCCAGAGTATGTTAAGCAACCAAACAGCATAATTGTACGACTCACTGTCCCAACCCTCATCATTCTGTGCAATATCTTCAAAAACCTATCTTAAGTAATCATAGTGTGAAAATGTTGTGTGGACTGCTCTGGAATGAAAGCTCCAACGGGTAGTACATGCTTGTAAAAGTCTGAATCCTTTGGATTCCAGAAGATGAGCTCCCTTGGAGGATCTACTAACAGATGAATGAAGAGCCTGACTGATTTTATTGTTTTGGAGCCATGGAGAAGAACAAAGTTTAATTGGTGGATGTAGTAATGTAGAAATATTGCTCGTCGGCAAACTTGTTTAACATAATGCTGAACACCCCAATGCTTTCCTGCCATTGTGGACCACACGTCATATGTTTGACATACGATTTTATCATTTACTCCTCACTTTTGCAGAATATCAACAATTAATTGTGATAAGCCCGGTGTAGTCTTATCAATCGAAACATCATAAAAGCCTATGAATCTTTCTGTAGGATCCTGTTTTGAGCAGAACCGGAATATTACACTGACTTGAGATCTATTTGATACATATAAGGTCTCATCCGCCTGAATACCAATGAAATACAAGAATCTTACTCTTATTTTATTGTCTCCTGAATTATGGTAGTTGCAGACTCAATTCATTCTGTATTTCGCTTGATGTCAAGGGGGCACTTCAATGCTTTTGTCTTCAAAGAATTTGTTTATCCTTTCGAATGTGTGGCAAGGTGCAAGATCTTGTTGAAAAACACTTCCATCTGGAGAGAGTTTCTATAACTCTGGCACTGCCCTAGTTGAGGGATTTCTATACACTGGTCACTATTCATTACACCCTTAAGGGGGACTAATTGTGGAATCAATTAGTAGTTAAAGCATACCCAGAAAATCATTTTTAGAGGATGTTTAGGTACTTACCGAATATGGGACGGTGAAGTTTTCTGTAATATTTCTTTACGCACATAAGGACCATGCTGCTACAAACTTCAAAATACCTTTCTTCTTAAAATAAGACTTCCTTCTAATCTTCTAGAGACCAGTCTTTACGTAGCTTAGCCCGTTTCAATAAATTACTTCTTTGCTGGTCTGTACGCTCTTCTTCCTGCCTCCAACAGGTTGCAGTGAACTTTTATAACATGAAATTTTGCCAACTCTAACTCAAATCCTGATTTACGTTAAGAACTGAGAGCCTCAGGGTTTCTTTCACTCATCTTAATAAGTAAACAGCCAATTTTCGGTGTAGTCTTGAGTTTCAAACAACAGCAGAACAAACAACAGCAATAAAAAGGACCCAGTTTAACAATATCACTTCTAATTTGAATTTACCATAGCCACACCAACACCACATTGTGCAGCAATTTGTCTTTCTGTCAGAGGCATGATCAGCTAATACCACAATTTTTAAAAAGTTTCTGCAAGGTGGCATCAATTATCAATTTGCAGTGCAATTAACATGACACAATACATACGTATTGTACGATATCTATAGATGGCATTGTAGTTCTTTGTGAGTACTATATAAAATATCTGAATAGAAAAAATATAAATAAATAACATTACTCAAAAACGTAATAAAATTAATAAACATAATTAATCGAAATGTCCGTAGTAAGGGCGCCAGAGTTCACCAGAATGGATCCCTCGAATTTAGATAGAGCATGATAATTCTTTATATCCCAGGGTGTGTACATAATGCTGCGTACTGGTACGTCTGCTTCAGGCCTTACCTAACCTTCTGAAAACGACTAAATAGGTAGGAACTGCACCTAGGTTCATCAATAACTCCACTGATTCTAAAATATATAACTATATTCTCAATAAAATCCGTGCATGAGCACCTCGTCAACACACCAAAATACACTTATAATACACAAACAAAAGATTGCTGGAAGGCTCCATATTTACAACAACAATGAAAACAGTGGGAAAACGAAAGCGAGAACTAAGCCACCATTTGTAGTTAGTTCATTGAACAATGTACATATGTGTATATAAGAACCCTTCACTGTCTCTGTATCAACACGACTTGCCGATTCTCATAATCAGCACTTATAAAATCACACAGATACTGTACCTCGTAATGCTGTGTTCACAGACTTTAACACTTGTTATTAAGATATATACATTTGAGCAACACACGCTTGTCGTTCCTGAGCATAAATTATGGAAAGTCTGAGATATAGCACCTCCCAGCTTTCAGCATCATGTAATACCAAGCCACCACAAAATGATACAATACTAAGTTGTATGTCAGTCATTTGTCACAAACATAAAAATACTTTACAATGGCGAAAAATGAGGGTATCCTCCTATTCAATACATCATATAATCCGTCATTAGACGGAGCAAACAAATTCAGACATGTTTCGGCTCGCTTGAGCCATCTTCAGTGAAAAAAATTAGGGGGGTTGGAATAATTTACATAATATAAGTTGAAAAAAATGCTAAAAAACATAATGAAAGAGTAAACAAAAAAAACAAAAGAGAGCTTAGATGGAAAACAAAGTTAGCACAAATATACAATATTTACATCAATATGCAGAGCAATGTAAATATTGTATATTTGTGCTAACTTTGTTTTCTGTCTAAGCTCTCTTTTGTTTTTTGTTTACTCTTTCATTATATTTTTAGGATATTTTCAACTTATATTATGTAAATTATTCCAACCCCCCTAATTTTTTTCACTGAAGATGGCTCAAGCGAGCCGAAACATGTCTGAATTTGTTTGCTCCGTCTAATGACGGATTATATGATGTATTGAATAGGAGGATACCCTCATTTTTCGCCATTGTAAAGTGAAAACCGTCAATACGGAATGATTCTAATATCTTGTAACATAAAAATACTACGTTCCACAAATGTTTGAAGTCCAGTCCAGTATAGTGCAGCAGTGTCACTCCAGTACCGTATATCCAGTTTCACTCCCGTGTGTCTTCACACTCCTTCATCCCCATACAGTGTGTCTGCACTACTTCCTTCTCGTACAGTGTGTCAGCACTACTCCTTTCCCATACCGTGTGTCTTGTTCCCGCTTTTTCTTTACGGGGCGCAGGGCGGGCTCCCCCGCCGTGACCATCGACTCAATCTACATGGCCTCCGACATGCTATTAATTTCTAAGAAGAAAGAGATAGCAGGGAAGAGTGGGAAGTGCTATACAAGGAGTATTTGCCAGTGTCCGGATTAGACTCGCTACCATGGCAAGAGTTTGTATTGGTTAGGTAGTGTTAAGGTATGGTGTTGAAGGGTCAGGGGAAAACCACATAGATAGCCTACATGTAAAACCTGACATCTTGTGATAGCACATGCAAGGATGTGGTCTGGAAAAAGGTCCAGTGGTAATGTTAATTGAGAAGAGGTATCATGCACCAGCTAGCCATGAACCATAGTCTCGCCGTTCCATCTGCCAGGGGATCAGTCCGTCTGGGCACTGCTGTGACTAGCGCGGGCCTTGCCGGCTGCGGAGCCATGCGTTGAGTACCACTAGGCCCCGCCGCACAGCACCACCTCCTTGGGGTCCCTCGTACCCAGTCTCCGATCCCAGAGAATGAGGCCAAGCCCGTCGAGGCGGGGGCCTCCTGGAAGGGGGCGAGTCATGACGCCGGGCCTCCTTCCTCTCTGCCTGTGCCATGGCCCGGTAGACTGGGCAACTGCGATGGGAGGCTGGGTGGCCCCCCACGCAGTTGGCGCACAGCGGTGTCTCCGTAAGTGTTGCGCAGGCTGTGTAGTGGTGATCATCCCCTCAATGGTTGCACTTCACTTGGAGCCCAGACCTCTCCTGCCGGTGGCCCCACCTCAGACAGCGGAAACACTGCGAGAGCAGCTGAGGGGACGTTTCAATCTCACCTGATTGCCGCTACCCGCTGATGTCCTCTCCTGGTTGGCACCTCGCTCGGCTGCTGTCATGGGAGCAGTCCTGGGTTGAGGCTGGGCGGCCCTTTCCTGGTGGGCCAGCGTCGTCTTCTTCCTCCTGGTCCTGGGGCAGCGTCTTCTTCCCGGGGATCTCTTCTTGGCAGGGGAAGAGGCCTCTTCCTGGTGGCCCTCCTCCCGGCCTGGTGATCCCGGGGTAGCGGGTGGTTCTGCTGCGTTGCCGTCTTCTTCCTTCTCCTGGCTGGCGGCGGTGGCGTCAGTTGGTGCTAACACCCGACTGCATTCCCTGTCCTGTGGGGCGCACATCGATGTCTGCAGCTCAAGAGTCACACTGGCGGGCTGGGCCTGGACAGCAGCCTCTAAACGCCAGGGTCGTCGTCCTCCACTGCTGTGCAGACGTCCGCCGTCTTGGGCGCTTTCCTGGATTGCGCCCGGGTAACAGGCCCTTCCTGGTAGGCCTGCGTCTGTGTGCACTTCGCCCTGGCAGCCAGTCAGTGATCCTGGTTGGTCTGCGTGTACTTCGTAAAGTACAGCGGTCCAACTGGGGGCGCGCCGCCGACGTCCTTGGCTTCGTCTGGGTGGCTGCCTCCTGGTAGCCCGAGACGTCCAGGTTCTCTCTGAGTCCTGGTAGTTGGGCCAATTGGTGCTGCTGGGACGCCAGCTCTTCGTAGCTCCTGAGGCTGGTTGCATCCCTAGGGCGGATGACGCGCAGCCAGGGATCACCTCGCTGATGATCTCGAAGAGCGACTCTCCGATGAACTCTGTGATCGCTTTAAGGAGATCGATTATGTAAATCGTCTCCAGGTAGGTGTGCTTCCCCCACCTGTTGTACACCAACAGCGCCGGGCGTCGAAGATCGGGGGCTTCCGCAGCTATGAGCGCAGCGGAACAGTTAAAAGCTCATGAAAGAGAAATAGCGATCACTGAAAAGTGCTCAGCTCCGACAAATGCTCTTTCGAAAATGTACTAATAAGTACAATTGCCTGGCTAATACTTAAAAAGTACAGAGCACCTGGCGAGGAGAGGGACAGCGGAGCGAGAGACACGTACGTGTTTTCGTTAGCACAGTCAAGCTCGTCCTCCTTTTGTTCCCGCCATTTGATCAACCTTTATAGACATCAGCATTCCCTTTCCTGTCACATGATAGTCTGGATTGATCCTCGCCAGCCAATCATGGTAGATCCTCTTGTCAAGACCATGAACTCCTTAGTCCCAAGGCATAAACAAACTCTCTGGGATGTCAGACTGGGATATATACATGACTCATCCAAAGTTTCCAAGTTCCAATATAGCAATGTTTTCCCAGCCACATGGTCAAAACAAATTACTCATACTACATATATGTAGACCTCCCAGCTTACAAATATTAATGACAAAATATACAACTGAAATACAGATAATAAAAATCGAATACTGACAATGATATCTCTCACCTCTACATATAGTGCGAGGGTGTGATATATGTACTATCACAGCATGTACTACTTGGAGTCATTTGAGGCAATGCCTACCCTAAGAAATAAGATTAAATTATATTAATATCGTAACAAATTGATCTGCTTTTTGTTATTGTGCTAGAGGAAAGCAACAGGAAACTACCTCACTCCTCATTTCCCTAGTATGCCTCTTCAGTAACGCCTGGGCTATATATGATAGCTTTTGGTGGAGCGGTGGAGGATCAAACCAGCCTTCGGGCTGAATACCCAACATACATTATTGTGCTAAAACTACAATAATCTCTATTTAATATGTACTACAGGGTTGACAGCAGGCTATGTGCTTCACTGATTGCCCTCTAGATGGCAACAGCGGAGTACTTGTTCTGACAGGGAGGCAGGAAATAACTTCTCACCCAGGAATTTTTGTTTTGTTTGCATTTCGCCAGCTTGGCGATAGAGAGCAGGGTAGTGGAGGAAAGTTAGGTTACGTCCCGTGTCTCTCTCTCTCTGCAAGGTCTACGGCCCGTTGAGGCATGCCTCTTCTGCTATTTGAGCTTGTAGAAATTCGTAGCGCAAAGGCGACAATGAAGTACTTATTGTTAACATATTGTTTAAGTGCGCACGCTATTCTTTTGTGTTAGTAGGCGACCGGTGGATTATTGGCAATATTAGTGACAATTCAGACATGGAAGCAACCAATTCAAATTCTGAGTTTCTGTTGTGTAAAACAAGACTGACATCATCTGGTTGAAACTCGCGTTTAAATAGTGAGTGAAGCAAGCCTCTTCGGGAACTTTACAAGTGTTTTGAACTTTTAAAAATTGCCTTACGAAGAGAAGTGTGAAATCAAAAACAAAAGATGTATGCCTAATATAGATATTATTTTGATGGTAAAGTAGCTATGAGGATGGTTTGAAAAGTTCTCGGAATCTCCGCTAGATGTCAGTGCTAGAGCAACGAGGTTCCTGCGCAGTAATCATACATCCTTTGTGAGTGAACACGTGGCGCGTCGGTGCTCTAGCTGCAGGGGTGTGGTAGTGGCGACTCTTTGTCGTTGTTCCCGCGTTGTGATTTGTGACAATGGAAAAAACTGAGATTCGAGCAGTGATTAAATACTTTGTAAAGAAAGGTATGAAAGCAAAGGAAATTCATGCTGACTTTCAGAACACACTGGGGGACTCTGCTCCTTCATTTTCAACTGTTGCCAAGTGGACCAGCGAGTTTAAATTTGGTCGGGAGAGCTTGGATGATGATCCGCATAGTGGATGGCTAAAAAGTGTTACGACCCCAGAATTTATCGCAAAAGTGCATAAAATGGTCATGGAGGATCGTCGACTGAAAGTGCGGGAGATTGCTGAAGCTGTAGGGATGTCTTCTGAATGGGTATATTATATTTTAACCAAAGAATTGGGTATGAAAAAAATTATCCGCAAGATGGGTGCCGCGGCTCTTGACATTGGACAATAAACGCACCAGATTGGAAATGTCCGAACAAAGTCTGGCCCGTTTTCAGTACAACCAACAAGATTTTTTGCACCGGTTTGTGACTACAGATGAAACTTGGGTCCACTACTGTACCCCAGAGACAAAACAGCAGTCAAAGCAGTGGAAACATGCTGATTCACCACCACCAAAGAAAGCAAAGGCATTGCGTTTGGCCGGAAAGGTCATGGCCTCAGTTTTCTGGGATGCTAAAGGCATTCTGCTGATAGATCTTCCTACTGGCCGAACAATTATGGGGCAATACTACGCAAACCTCCTAGACCAACTACAGGAAAAGATACGCGAAACAAGGCCTGGTTTGGCAAGGAAAAAGGACATCTTTCATCAGGACAACGCTCCGCCGCACACAAGTGTTATTGCCATGGCAAAACTTCATGAACTGGGGTACGAATTGTTGCCACATGCACCTTATTCACCTGATTTGACACCATCAGACTTTCATCTACTCCCCAAGCTGAAAATTTTCCTCGGTGGACGGAGATTTTCTACAAGGGAGGAATTGACAGCCGAATTGGAGAGGTATTTTGCAGGCCTGGAGGAATCTCATTTTCAAGATGGGATCAAGGCATTGGAACATCGCTGGACCAAATGCATTAGTCTACAGGGAGACTGTGTTGATAAAATAAAAGCAGTTCCACTGAGGTAAGATACTTAATTCTAGTACATTCTGAGAACTTTTCAAAGCACCTACGTAGAAAATTTCAATTTTCTTGGTATACACAGTATTCGTGGTTTTGTTATATGGTCTACGTATGTTTTGTTTGGTGGTGAAGAGGAATGGACTTTAAATGGGATAGTTATAAAAATCTACTTAGAAAAGCGGAGAAGCATCAAAATTGAAATAAACGTATTCAGAATGAAGAGAAATTATGTTTACTGGGGCACGGGTTGATAGAACGTTCTTTATCTGAATTTAAGCCATTAAACATACGGTATGTAAGTTGTAGAACAAAATTGGCTTGTAGTTGAGAGACTTGATATGTATTTTCTTGGGAAACAGGAGCTTGGATTTCGAGGTCATTTCAAAGGGTAAGACTCGATCAACAGGAGCAGTCACCTAGAGTTGTTAGATTTTCATTCTAAACAGGAACAGTACATTCAAGATCATCTCCAGTCCACACCGGGCTTTTATTATTATTATTATTATTATTATTATTATTATTATTGTACCCTGCGTAGGTTTACAAACATTCCCACAGGATAAGGAATGAAGGAAAATCGCACGGGCCCGGGCCTGTTTCAAGATAACATTCCTTTCGAGAAATAACCATATTTATTATGAACACAAATCCCCTTATTAGGTTTTCCTGTAGCGTGTTAACACGTACAATATAGCACAATATAGTTTAAATCTCAAGACAGCCTCAGGCTGTGAAAGAAGTACATTAATACTGGGCATTGAGCCCCAAAGGTTTAATATAAAACCTCAGCCAGGACATAAAACACCTTCCTTTCAAAGCTGCCCTCCATTTAAAAGCACCCAGTGCATTCAGTAGCAGAGAAAAACTAGTTTCAATTCATCATCTTAAACCAATGACGATGGAGGTGGCAGCTAATTTCCAAGGTGCCTGCACGTATACGATTACATTAAAAGGCACTAGATTATAATCGTGTTGTATGACTGAATATTTCGGAAACCCAATAGTGAGATCCTCCCTTCGTCCTAGCCCGCGCTAATACTCCAATTTTATTTCTTTAGTTAGTGCTTACCTCTACACCGTGGACAAGGAAGGGTTCGAAACCCAAGCGGGTCCAGCCGCTGTCACTCAAGGCACCGAGAATATCTCCGGCCGCTGGCTATCAGGCAAGTCCCTGACCCCTGTCCATAGCTCGACAAGCGAGCAAGCGGCAGATGGGAGGGAGGGGAGGAAGGCCAGCCCAATTGGCTGGAAAAGCAGGGAAGGCATGTTGCCATAGTAACATGCAAGTGCGGCGGAAGTAGGAAGGGAGAATATCAACCTTTAGAAATTCGTGCCAAGACACGTATAAATAATAAGGCATAAAAGGCCGAACATAGAAATAATAATAATAATAAATTGAATAAAACCAACATTAATCTTAAGGGCGCAACCAGGCAGCCAACAAAGCCCAAAGAGGGCATGGGAATTGCCTAAAACATACGGCACAGTTATTATTGTTATTATTTGCTTTTTGTCCCATTATCTACTTTTACGGTTTTTGGAGACGCCGAGGTGCCGGGATTTAGTCTCACAGGAGTTCTTTTATGTGCCAATAAATCTACAGACACGAGGCTGACGTATTTGACCACTTTCAAATATCACCGGACTGAGCCAGGATCAAACATACGTGTGTTTTGTTTGGTTGTTAAAGGAATGGAGTTTAAATGGGATCCCTGTTATTAAAACAATCTTAGAAAAGCGGAGAAGCATCAAAATTGAAGTAAACATATTGAGAATGAAGAGAAATTCTGTTTACTGTGTCAGAAGACCAGCGCCTCAACTGTCTGAGCCACTCAGCCCGGCACGTCGGGCTTTGACCTCTTCACTGCCGAGTTTTGGCTAACCCTCTGGGCCGGGTTTTTTAAAGGAAGAAGCACTTTTACAAATACATTTTTACTGATACTCTTAATGGGATGCATATCGTGCCCTTAGCCCCGCAGCCCAATACGGGGTCGGGGGTGAAGTTAGATTATATTTTACACCATGTTTTTATGGCTGGATGTCCTTCCTGATGCAAACCTCAGTTGAGAAGATAATGAATATGAAATAATCGTATGGCCTAAGCTACCGTGTGCAGACATTTCAATCTGACACCATCTGGCTGTCTGCTTGTCAATTTCAACGTTCCGCTTTACTCTAGGCCCACTAGATAGCAGACCGAGTAAACCAAAACTCTCTTGGGCGCCTGTGGCTGGGATTTAATGAATTTTGTCTGGTAAACACCAAATGTGTCGCCAGAGATCTTTTACATGCCGACATCGTACGACATGGAGTGTCAAATGGACTTTTTCCCACCCTTCAAAAATCTGACTACCTCTGCCGAGTTTGAACCCGCTATTTTGGGATCCGGAGGCCGACACACTACCACTGATCCACAGAGGCAGCTAACATGAAATGAATGATGGTGAATGAAACTGGTAGTGGAAGGAATCGGTTGTGGCTTATGAGTAAGAACTGTTCCGACATTTGCTTGGGAGTACAAAAGGGAAACCACAACAAAAACACATTCTTAGGACAGCTGACGGTGGGGTTTGAACCCACTCGCCTGCCGAGTGCAGTGCTTGGCTCCATAGCCATAGCATGTTATACGTGCAACTACTCCGCTTGGTGATACTATTACTGAAATATAATATAAAATTGTTGATCCAAGAACTGGTATTATCAAAATCATTGACATTTGGGGAAAAAAGAATTCATCTGAGGAAGGGGTGACAGTTCCACATGAGATTCATCATCACTACTTTGTCTTGCACTTGCTTGTAGTTCAATATTACCACTTAGATATTCTCCATCTTCATTATAAAAATCTCCAGAATCACTATTTATGAGGAAACATTCAATTTCTTCGTTAACAAGAGATGAATGTACACCATGATGGCTACACGTTAGCAGGAAAGATGTTCCACTCCATCGAAGCTGAAATAACACCATATCGCTTTCAAAACACGCAAAATGGAGTGGTATATCTGCCGTACAGAACTACTTTGAGCATTTCCACGGAATCTCAAAGCACGGCACTATAATGCGTTCGTTTGTGAGATCGTTGAAGTACACACTGCACCAAAATGTATATGTACGGGTTTGGCGGTCGAGGCACATTGTTCAATAACGTATATATACGGGTTTGGCAGTGAATGGGTTAAAGACACATCAAATGAAATACAGGAGACAGGAAATTCAGGAGACGATCAAAGCAGAGTAAGATTCTTGTGATTTCATTGGTATTCAGGCGGATGAGACCGTATATGTATCAAATAGATCTCAAGTTGGTGTAATATTCCCTTAAGATCACTATATCATTGGCGAAAGCTGAACAGTCTATGGTTAGGAGATGTTTAATGGCTGAAAAACTTATTGCAAGCTGTTCCATACAAGCATTGATTTTTTATTAAGTAGGTCTCCTGGACGTTGTTCCTATATACTGCACAGTGTCCTCCCCAGAATTTTGGCAGGAATGAGTAGCCGGGGGGGAGGGGGGGTCACTACATAAAACTTCAGTATGAAAAAATCAATTCATTCTCCTCAGGGCATTAATAATATTATCAGGCAGGTAATCATTAACGGCAAAATTGAACTATTTTAGTGTTATTATCACGAACAAGTCATAACAGAGTATTTTGAACTTTTAGTGTTCTATTGCTTGTTCCAAATCATGTAACAGCGGACTTAGGCCTACCACTCGGGTGCTGTGTATATGTGGACTGCTATACAAGTTTGTGATGTCATTCGGAATAGAGGGCTCACATGCGATTTCATGCAAATCCAGACTCCGCTCGCGCACGAGGTGGTCAAGCTAAACAGTTAATCTCCGATGTAATTGATACAGTTATAGTGACAATAATGATTTATCATTTAACAGTTGTAGAGTATTTACATGTTAATTTGGAGCACCCCATGACTCAAATATGTATTAATATTACGTAACTAGCACATATCTAGGTTATATTAGCCGGGCGGTCTGTAAAAATGGCAGGGCGGTGCACCCTTTAAAAAGGTCCTAGGGAGAACACTGCTGTCATTCTCAGTCACCCTTTGTCTTGCACGCGAATGGGAATTTCTTTTGGTAAGTCTCCTTTAGACCTTAGGTTTTTACTAAAACTCTTGATGCACCTGCTGTGTGTATCATTGTTCTTGTTGACATGTCAAAGTAAATTGACGTCTGATCGGTGTTGCCAATTTGCGGTGCAAGATATTTATGTTCTTTTTATGAGTCTTATCGTGAAATGATGAAATTCTTTCAATTTATCTGGGTAGTCACCCGGGAGCCATTGAAGTTCTCCTCAAACTAAAAAAGTGTTTTGACACCATAAATCATAGTGCCCAGTCTTGGCTTTTGATGCAGTCTCACTCCCTTTAAACTGTACCATTTCATGTGTCACAGTTTCTGTGAAGTAGTGTCGAAAGTCTGCAAGAAAAGTAGCAAATTCTAGATGGTAACAAGCCACTGGAGATCTGCAAAGTGTTCGTATTTTGTTTTAAAGTTATAAAATATTTTAATGTTCTACCATAAATCTATGTGCCATTGATTTTTGCATTTCAGCATTCCCATAACTTTATCTTCTTCCTTCCACACACTACATCAGTGCTTCCAGCTCAGATTTTGCTGTTTCCAAACATTCTATTTTGATTATGGAAACTTCATTCTTCTATCCATTGTTTGTATAGAAACCATTCATTTTTGTTTTAAAAGGAGAAATCACTTTTTTGTTTAGTCAGTAATATACATAATTTATTTCATTTCCTTCAACATTCGACTGAGGTATGACTTTGTTTATATCTACTTTTGTTTATTTTAGGGAACTAATCTCTGGTCATATTTACTATTTTAGGAATGCTGGTAGGTGTTCCACAACCAGCTGTGGCAACCCCCGTAAGTTTGCCTTCAGCAATGCCTCATCATCCACCTCAGCAACAGCAGCAGCAACAGCAGCAGCAGCAGCATGCTAATCAGCAAGCAGCACAAGAAAACGAACAATTTGCTCTTGCTTGGTTACGAGCGACATTCGAACCTACTGCCGGTTGTAGAGTGGAACAGGGAGAAATGTATAAATTATATTTAACAGCTTGTGCCAAGGTCGGGCGGCGAGGTGTCATCGCTCCACTACATTTTCCAAGATGCGTCAGGTATATTTTCTTCTATCTAATAATGTACTGTATTTTCCATTTTCAGTTGTTTGTTTACTTGAAATAGATTATACAATCCTTTGCTATCATAAGAACTTCTCATACAAGGATGAATAATTAGTCGGTTAAAAACATCGATGCATCGATTTTCAAGGGGGAGGGGGAAAATGACGACGGATTCGGGAAAACTATAAATGCGGGTAACATAAAAAATAGGGGGGAAAGCAAAATAATAAAATACGGGCACTGTATTTGGACATTTTTCATTATGTAAATATATAATTATTATAACAACAATAATGGCGTGTGGCCTCCGGAGCTGGGTGCAGGACTTTGGAGTTTTCGTGTGAGATGCGATCTACGCGCCTATGAAAATGCGGTCCTACCTAAGATGAATTCTGATGTTTAATTCGGCACACGTACAGCCCTCACACCATCGGAATGAACAAAGGAAAGTTAAAATCCTCGACCCTATCACAGAGATGCCAACTATTACGATTCAATCGTAATAATTTTGAATTAGCCATCATAATTACGCCTTTACGAATCACACACCACAAATTACGATTTTTTGTTGATGTTTAAATCTAAGTGTATGAAGTGTTCAAAAGGTAACACAAGGAATGTCATTACAGCTTGAATTATCAGAATATTATTTTCAGATTTCTCAGTATAGTAATCATTTATACCCCGTTCCTGTCACTCGTTTAAGAATATTTCGAGTTTTCACGCGCCGAACACAGTGTGTGCTTCCATCATCATCATCATCCTAAACCATCTCCAGTTTCCCGGGTGTGGTATATGAGCCTCCTCCATCTCATCCTGTCCTTGTACCATTCTTCCTCCACCAACTTGTCCCAATCATGACCTCTCAGCATTACATCGCTCTTAACTAAATCTATCCATTTCCTTCGTGGCCTTCCCACGGGTCGTCTTCCTTCTACCTTTCTGTCAAATTCCTTCCTTGCAGTTCTGTTTACTGGCATCCTCTTCATGTGACCAAACCACTTCAGTCTTGATATCTGAATCTTATTTAGGAGAGAATTGTCTATTCCTACTTCTTCTCTAATTTTCTCATTCCTAATCTTGTCTTTCCTGGTTTTCTGGATCATAGTGCCTAGGAATTTCATTTCAGCTGCCTGAAGTTTGGAATTATCTCTATTGGTCAGTGTTGTGGTTTCGAGACTGTATGTAAGAATTGGTGTATAATAGGACTTGTACAATGTCATTTTTGTTTTCATGGGTATTTGCTCATCCCACAGCAGGTGTCTTACCTGGTGGTAAAATTGTGCTGCCTTATTGATTCGATTGTTCACCTCATGTTTTGCTAGGTTGTCATTTGATATAACGCTACCCAAGTATTTGAAAACTGGAACGCTGTCCAGTTGAGCTTCATTTAACATGACTATTGGTTCTGCTCCTTCCCCATACACTTTCATCACCACCGTCTTGGTCTTGCTGATGTTTAAACCATATTTCTTAAACTCCTCATTCCAGCTTTGTATTCTCTCTCCCAATTCATCTTCTGAGTCACTCCAGATCGCAACATCATCTGCAAATGTGAAGGCTTTGATATCTCCGTGTTCTTTCCTTTTAATAGATTTCATTACTACATCCATTACAATAATAAATAGAAGTGGTGACAATGAGCTGCCCTGTGCTTCCAGTACCGAAAAAATAGGCACTTGTGAAGTTGTGTATCTTGCGGAGTTGTTGTCTTTGTTCGTCACATAATCAGACTTCCATGCAAGTATGCGAGTTCTTTTGTCTTTGTTTTGGCGGCAAAGTGGTGACAGACTCCGTTTCATTGTGAATACTGTGTGCATGACTGTTGAAGAAGTATTTATTGAGATTATGGTTGCCAAATTTACATATATTGCTCTTCTAGGATATATGCTAATCGTGTGTTACGAAATGCGAAAGGTTTGAAATAATGAAGCGATTTCTTGTTCAGGAAAATATGTGTGATGATGTTACGGTGACTAGTGATGCTAGTTATAAACCAAAAATAGTTCAAAAAATTAGGGAGGAATACTTGAAAGAATGGCCCTGTTTACTGCGTTCCTCAAAATCTCAAACACACGTGTTTTGTAGTGTGTGTAGTCGCGATTTTTCAGATATGCATGAGGAAGAACAAGACTGAATTCCGTGCTAATATGAACACCGAACTGTTAAGTGCTCTGTTAGTGCAAAGGATGCACATGATATCAAAAGAAAAAGCATTTCACCAGTGTACGGTTAGCAAACAGGAAGTACAAGCTGCTAAGGGAGCAACTACAGTACTCAACAAAAGAAACGATCCTTCAACCTCCACTCGGATATGTACTGCAGATCACCTGTTACTTTCTCAGGTAAGAATCGTACACTCTTTATATGCCAGTCTTTGAATATGTTACATCTGGTTGAATTGTATGTTGTTCATGTTTTTTCAATTATATGTAAGTGAGATCTCGGAAAAAAAAAAATCTACGTCCCCCCCCCCCCCCCCAATGCCCTAACACTGCATTACGAATTGCCTTTCTTGAAAGTTGGCATCTCTGCGATCATGACCCCTTGAACCAAAGGCCAGCATACGCTACGGTAACAATTTAGCTCATACTATACATAACTGTATGAAAATATTACAACCATGATATACGCGATGAAAATTAAAAGCAGACTTTTACTTCGTTTCACTCTTCTTTACACATTTCGTAAGATTTGAAAACCTTTAAGTTCAGTTCTCTTATTGCAAATTAAGGATATACAAGGATATTACGGCGATAACCTTCCGTAGACCCTTCCATTATTCTCATGGACTTTTCGTGAATGATAGTTTGGATATGCAATATGACGCGGCTCCCACAACTCGGTTCAGATGGTGTCACAGAGGTTAGAAATTCAACATGGCGTGTGTCTGACGATGTCACAGCGGCCTATGTGAGGCTGCCAATGAACTAACTAGTTACAAGACTAGGCTTTGAGAAAAGATTGTTTCTTTGGCTTGGTTAGGTCCGGCTTGTAACAAGACGATTGGGCAGAGGGCAACAAAGCGGTCAACAGGCCTCTAGCATCCTGTACACTCCACGAGATATGACGCGATTAGTCACCATGTGATTAATTAAAACTTATCTGGCACATGCTGTGACTTTTAAACTGTGCGATTTTCTCATTTTCAACGAAGTTGACAGCCCTAGCCAGCCTATAGCAACACACAAAATGGTGGCAAATTCGAGTTTTACAGTGTCTATGTTTTAATGTCCGACTCGTTGGCTGAATGGTCAGCGTACTGGCCTTCGGTTCAGACGGTCCTGGGTTCGATTCCTGGCCGGGTCAGGGATTTTAACCTTAATTAGTTAATTCTAGTGGCTCGGGGGCTGGGTGTTTGTGCTGTCCCAAACATCCCTGCAACTCATACACCACACATAACACTATCCTCCACCACAATAACACGCAGTTACCTACACATGGCAGATGCCGCCCACCCTCATCAGAGGGCTTACAAGGGCTGCACTTGGCTAGAAATAGCCACACGAAACTAATTATATGTTTTAATTCTTGTAAATAAAAATACTTCTAGGGGTCGATTATTGGGTTGAGAAGCGTGAGGTTGCGCGTGAATAACCTGCGCACAGCACTTCAGCCTACAAAATCCTTGCTCAAGACTATACTCCGCATGGCTTTACTTCTAAATTGAAGTTTTGGCAGATTTTGGCTCTGTCTGGTGGTTATGCGCTAAAACGTAGACATCCAACCAATCCCAAGCTGTCATATCGATTTATATTGGCAGAGCGCAATCTCGAAAGCTAGTTGGTTGCCAACTCTGATATTTACATTCCCAAGTGATTAACCTATCTCGCTCAGCGTGTATGGTATTCTGTACGGTTCACTATCTTTTGCATTTTCCTTCAGTAATTAGTGTGTTTTTCATAATTAGTCTTGAGCTCTGTAGTATAGTACAGTATAGCGTAGTTTACAGTTTAGCATATCATAAGTTTGTATAATATAGGTTTATTTGTTCAGAGTATAAAAATAGCTGTAGTTTTATTTACGTCCATGTATTAGTGTACTTAGTTCGTCATGTTTACCATGTCTCAGTGTAGTTTGGGAAAGGCAAGTGGTAGGAAATCGAGAGGTGTGGGACAAGGCACACCCTTGAGAAGCCAGGCACGTGAAATTGTGTCCAACGTGCGCGAGTACTTTGAGAAAGAAAAGGAGAACGGTGCTACATTACTTCCTGTAGCACGAGCCGTACAGAGATCTGCCGATGCTATCAACGTAAATATACAGTGGTGACAGTTGTAAAGGAGAAATACCACGCTGAGGAACAATCTCCTGGATCCTCCAAGTTTGACACGCCGGGCAAGAAAAAGAATCGAGCCAAACCAGTGACGAACTTGGACAGTTTCCAGGAAGATGCCATTCGTCGGCATATTTATGACTACTATCGCAGAAAAGACCACCATACTCTTGCGAAACTGCGTGAGTCTCTGAGGGAAAGCTATTTATTTAAGGGAAGCAAGACTTTGAATGTTGTGATAAAGGAACTGGGATTCCGTTACAAGAAATTTAACAGCCGGCGAGTATTACTGGAGAGAAGTGATATTGTGATGTGGCGCTGCCGGTTTTTAAGGTACGTTATGAAGGAAAATTTTGATTCAATTGTGTGGTTAGATGAAACATGGATCAATGCAAACCATAGCATAGGAAAATGCTGGACAGATGATTCTGTGGAAGGTGCAATGGCAGTGCTCATTGGGAAGAGGGGAAGAATTATTGTGCTACATGCCGGTACCACAAATGGATTTGTACCTAACTGTTTATATATACTGAGGTCTAAGAAGACTGGCGATTACTACGAGGAGATGAATAGTGTTAATTTTCAGAACTAGTTTGAATACACGTTAATGAATAACCTGTCTGAAAATTGTACGATAATAATTGGCAACGCTCCCTTCCATTCTGTAATTCAGGACAAAGCTCCGACAATGGCAGCAAAGAAGTCGATTCTTCCTGAGTGGTTAAGGAGGCACAACATTCCTGTGCGGGACCACATGAAGAAAGGTGAACTGTTGCGGCTTGTGTCAGAAAACAAGCCACAATTACCAGTGTATGTTGTGGACGAAATCGCAAGACGTCATGAACATAATGTTATTTGACTTCCACCTTATCATTGCTATTTTAATGCAATAGAGAAAATTTGGGCTCAGATTAAGGGTTATGTTGCAACCAAAAATGAGTGGTTTACTGTACCCGAGGTGGAAAACCTGTTAGCCAAAGCTGTGGCGAATGTCAGTGCCGATGACTGGAGGAAAGTTATACGTGGTACACAAAGATTAATATGTGAGGCGTGGGAAAATGATGTCGTGGAGAACTCCGTCGAAACTTTCGTAGTATCTTTGGGAGCTGATGATAGTGACAGTGATTCAATGTTGGAGGGTTCCTGTGACTCTGAGATCAGTGGAGTGTTCCCTTTGTAGACCATAACCTCCTTCCTGTGCCAGCCATTAGCAGTGAGTGATGTGTTATTTCCTCATTCTCTTTTATTCTTAATAATGTATTCTCTTATTAATGTCAGATGTTGTAAGTGTAATTATTTATTTTGTTTTCAATCCATATGCATTAGATTTTCTGAGTATAGTATTACATTTTACAAGGACTGTTTACGGCAGTCGTATTGCATCAGCTGCTCTCACGGGAGTAGCCCGCTGGCAACAGAGGAACATTTTTGGGACCGAATAAATTGAGTGATGAATACGGGAAAACGACAGTTCCGGGAATGATGCATCGAGGTTCTACTGTAACTTTTGTATGAGGTTACTAGACTAACATTACATATGTTTATAGATTTCTGTGGCCAATGTGTTTGTCATTACAGTTCTTGTTATCCAAAATGATTAGTAATTTTATGGGGTACACACACATTATCAAGTGAATGAATAATAAGTAAAAAGAAAAGAAATGCATCAGGAATAAGCCGTTAGAAGAAACGTAAATTTAAATTAAAATAACAAAAAAAAAAGGTACAGTAGTATATTAAGACTACAAAAAAGGCTACCTGTTGTAGAAGACAGAGGGATCCTCCCTCTCGTACTCTTCTTTTCTGTCTTCTAAAGATAGATTTTAACTAGTTTTTAGATATTGAAGAAATTGATCACAATCTTAGTTCTTCTTCTTCTTCTTCTTCTTCTTCTTCTTCTTCTTCTTCTTCTTCTTCTTCTTCTTCTTCTTCTTTATCATTGCATTTATGTTTCTGGTTTTGAGTTGAGGATTTAATTTTCCAGCTAGCCTAAACAAGAAAAAAAAAATGGTTCCAAAATAGAACCCATGGAGACATGCTCACTTAATGTATTACAGCTTAATTGTATTTTTAGGTCTCATTTTGTTGCCAAATTTTGCTTATCTGGTCTGATTTCTTCAGGGACTTAATTGTTGCTATTAACTATCTTAATTTCTGTACAGTCTGTGTACATTTATTGTATTCCTTACACGTGGTCTTTGAACTTATTACCAAAATGTTATTGCATTGTAATTACTAGTGAATTATCCCTTTTCGTTGTCTAGTTTAATGAAGTTAGAAGAATTTCGTAACCTATTTCTTGTTCCCACTACTGTTTGCAGCGTTTAACTTATTTTTACAAGTTACAGCAAAAGTTTTTCTGTTTTATTTACATATAAAACAGTGTGGCATCAGTAGTTTCTTATTTGATTTCATGTTATTTCTTTTGTTATATTGGGTTTGCGCATCATTTTATTCTTTCTTTAGTTTGGAGAGATTATGTAAAAGTATATCTTTAAAAAGCCAGGAATCTGCAAATACGTTGAACAGTATAAACATTTTAATTATTCTGCTTTGTTACCTTCAGATGTATACATTTATAACATTCACTTGTAGAGGTTAGTGGTATAATTTTATAGGAGAAAGCTACCTGCCTCTGTGGATCAGTGATAGAGTGTTGGCCACCGGATCCTAAGATAGCGAGTTCAAACTGGGCAGAGGTAGTCTAATTTCTCAAGGGCAGAATAAAAAGTCCACTTGAAACTCCATGTTGTATGATGTCAGCACATAAAAAACCTCTGGCGACACGTGGTGTTTGCCCGACAAAATTAATTAAAATTTTAAAAAAAGTTCTTTTTCAGGTATAATTCTGTTCTATGTTTTCTTCTTCAGGAAATTTCTGAGTTTATTTATTCTAAAATTAAGTTTTGACAAACTAAAGGACCTAACAGTTATAAATTTACCAAGTCAAAATTGGGCTTAAAAATAAAGTAAAAAACTCAGTCATAGTCGTCCAAGATAGATTTGGTTTACCGTGCCATCTAGTAGGACTAGAGTAAAACGGAATGCCGAAATTGATGAGCAGGCAGCTAGAAGCCTACACCCAGTACCCGAGGCGTTGCTTTGCGAGCAAACAATGAAGTGTTGAAATGTCGTATGGCTTTTAGTGCCGGGATATCCCAGGACAGGATCGGCTCGCCAGTTGCAGGTCTATTTGACGCCAGTAGGTGACCTGCGCGTCGTGATGAGGATGAAATGATGATGAAGACAACACATACACCCAGCCCCCATGACGTAGGAATTAACCAATTAAGGTTAAGATCCCCGACCTGGCCGGGAATCGAACCCGGGACCCTCTGAACCGAAGGCCAGTACGCTGACAGTTCAGCCAACGAGTCGGACAATGAAGTGTTGATTGTTTATTGTACTAGCCTCAATTGTTTTTTCCCACACAACCTGGAAAATACATCGCTGGATGTGAGCCAATAACGTTTTCCCGCTCTTGTAGCGCTTATTGTTGTACATTTAATTGTTCCCCTTTTAATTACACGTGTTTGTAGGATCTTTCTGTGATTGTCTTAATCAGCTTTCTGTTCAGGCCTAAACAAGCTTGAAAGCTGTGGTAGAAGATGGTTGCAACATGCATTATGTTGCAGAAGTGTTGAGGACTAAATCTTCCGCGATTTCCAGAACCGTATGAAGGTACAAGGAAACTGAAGGCATTGCAAGGAGACCAGGATCAGACCCGAGAAGAGCAACACCAGAGAGATGACCGCTTCTTACACCAAGTTCTCCCCAACCGTCACACCACCGCTGTTGAAACACGAAATAGACTCCACCTATTTCGAGGGGTCAATGTTAGTGAGAGAACCTTTCAAAGAAGACTGAAAGAAGCCAATCTTAAGTCCAAAAGACCTGCTACAGGTCCGGAACTCACCAGAGAGCGTTGCACAGCTCAACTACGTTTTTCAAAGGAACACCTTGACTGGAGAGTACAACAATGGGATCAAGTGTTGTTCACCGATGAGTCGCGATTTGGCTTCCGATCACCTGACAGAAGAGAGAGAGTCTGGGGATTGCGAGGGGAAAGGTATTCCCTTGCACATTCTCATTCAGGACGCCTTTTCAGAGTGTTTCTGTGATGTGTAGGCAGGAAGCAATACAGCTGCAAGGACGGATTTGGTCTTTGTGGAGAATGGGAGCCTTGCCGCACATCGGTATGTGGAGGAAATCCTTCTGGAGTGTGTTGTGCCTTTCACTCCATTTATTGGTGATGATTTTACAGTAATGCACGACAATGCACACCCACATGTTGCAAGAATTGTGCAAGAGTTCTTGGATGAAACAGGGATTCGTGCTATGGCTTGGCCTGCTTGAAGCAGTGATTTGAATTCTATTGAGCACATTTGGGACCAGCTGGGGAGAAGAGCCCGTCAGCACTATGCAGAGACGCTACAGGACCTACGGAACGCCCTCCTGGAAGAATGGGAGACGATTCCTCAACAGGATATTACCGCATTAATCAGTAGCATGCCTGGAATGCCGTCATTGGTGCAGGAGGTGGCAATACACGCTTTAAGATGCGAACAGAGGTCCCAGAGATCGTCTCCAAGGTCTGTGAAGTGTATAACATCGAAACAGAAGTGCATTGCTTTTATGAGCTTACTCAATATTTCCTTGAAATGTGCATCTCTGGCTTAATTTGTTCATTTTGTTTACAATCGTCTTTTGTTTTCATTGTAAGGTACTTAGATGGGATCGTACCACAATATTCTATCATAAAATAGCGAAGTAGTGTCATAAGTGTTAAAAATTTAAAACAAATTTAAGTTTTGAAAGAAATTGAACTGTTGCGCTTTTTGTGCCGCTCAGTGTGTAATATACTGTACATTGATCACAACAGTGTTGGCAGTGCACTGGAGATAATTAGCAATTATATTTAACTGTGGCAATAAATAATAATTAGTACGTTTCTATGTATTGTTGTAACAAATTACTAAAAACAGACTTCTTAAATAGTGAAAACTGTTTAGTACTCCTTAAATTAATTGGCAATTAATAATAATAATAATAATAATAATAATAATAATAATAATAATAATAATAATAATAATAACAATATTATTTTGTATGGCATGCGGAGGATATGGTTATAAATATGAAGGTAAAACTATGTACGAGTAATAAATATCTAGTAAAATCCACTCATGATCACTAAAAATCACAATTTAATGTCCACTGCATCATCACCTGCGTTCTGAAGGTCTTCATATGCTACGTCGAAGGACTGTAATGGGCATTCCATCGCAATATGGTAAATTGTCTGCACAGCATCACCACAGTCACACTGAGGGCTAGGAGTTTTCCCAGACTTGTGTAGCCAGGATTTACATCTTCCGTGACCGGTCCACACTCTGTTCAGAGACGTCCATATCCTTCCCATGAGATCAAAACCAGGAAGTTTCCTGCAGGGATCGATGATCAGTCCTAGCTGATGAGGGTTTGATGTAGTCCATTCTTCCCACCGAGTTTCGTCCATGTAGTACTTGGATTCAATCAATCTCTTGCCTAGTTGCCATGAGGGATGTAGAGATTTTATTCTCCCTTGCTTCTGGGGCTAACAGTCCTGATGTATGGGTAAGCAATCATTTTCAGTATATTTTAACCATTCTTTTTTTTAGAGCTGTTAGCCTTCGAAGGTGTGGAGGATGAATGTTGGCTAATACTGGTAGCCACTTGAGTGGTGTAGATTTGAGAGTGCCTGATATTGTCCTCATTGTATCATTTAACTGGACATCAACTTTACCTACGTGTGCACTGTTGATCCATACGGGACTACAATATTCAGCAATCGAGTATGCTAAGGCGAGAGCAGTTGTATGAGGAACAGTTGCAGTTGCTCCCCAACTTGTACCACAGAGTTTGTGAAGGATGTTGTTACGTGTTCTGATTTTAGCTGCTATTCTGCAGAGATGTTCTCTGTATGTCAAAGAGCGGTCCAACACAACACCCAGATATCTTGATTGAGGACAATACTTTAGCTGTTGACCTTTGAATTTTACTTGAGGAATGTAGTGGACCCTCCTATTAACCAGATGAAAGGCTCTGACCTCTGTTTTGTTGATATTGGGTTTCAACCATCAAGTGTTAAAGTACCATATCTGCCCAGTGTTAGGAGATCTTGAGTGAGAATTGTTTCAGCAGTTTCAGTCTGTGGACTGGACTGTCAGAGCTATGTCATCAGCATATATGAACTATCCGCAAGCAGTAGGTGGAAGATCTGCAGTGTAGAGATTGAAGAGAAGTGGAACAAGGACTGAGCCCTGTTGTAATCCATCATTTAATCTATAGGACCTGCTTATGTTAGCATTTAGGTGTACTTCAAATAGTTGGTAGCTGAGCATGTTGTTGAGCCATGAAGCTAATGTCTTGCAAGGAATGATTTTCAGAAACTTCAGGATCATTCCTTTCCGCCATACTGTATCGTACACTGACAATAGGTCTACAAACACTGCACTGGTTTTCTGTTTTTCTTCAAAGTCCTGTTCAATATGAGTGGCTAGTGCTAAAATGTGATCGCAGCAGTTCTTTCATCTAAGACAAAATTCTAAAAGAATTCAATTATATTAGGTCCACCTATTTAGTACATTTCTGCCATTTATTAAATGGTCTATTTGAAAGTTACATAGTAGTTTAAAAACCTTGGACATGTTTCAACCTGACTTAGAGGTCATCATCAGCAAAATAGCAAAGATGAAAGACACATGACATAAAACAGTGATACATAAAATTCAGAGATAAAACACAGTCAACAACTGCAATGGGAGTTTACGTTAAAATGTACATAGCTTCACTATTAAAAATATATACGACAAGTACAATGGGAAACTGTTCTTTCAGGTTTGAAATGTGCCTGTTCGACTGGGATGTGCTGTAGTACAGTAGCTAAGATTCTGTTATAAATCATTCTCTCTAGCAGTTTATAGCAGATACTCAGTAGGGCAATAGGCCGGTAATCTTCTGTGTTGCAGCCGCTTTTACCAGGTTTTAGTATGACAATTTTAGTTTTTTTAAGAAGAGGTGGAAGTCTTTCTTTCTTTCTTTCTTTAGAAGGTCACTAAAGAATTTGGCAAGCAATTCCAGAGTACTAAAACCACAGTGTTTCAGAAATTCAGGGTAGATACAATCCAAGCCTGCTGCTCTTCCTGATTTTGTTTTCCTCAGAGCATAAGAAACCTCCAAGACAGAGAAGTCTTCTGAAAACCGAGTTTGTTTCTGCTCTAGATCGATTGGTCTTCATCTCATTTATAATTTGTCTTGTTTCATTCTTGTTTGTATGTATTGATGTTTTGGCTAAGCCAACAATTCTCTTGCTACCTGTTCGGACTTAATTTTTGAGGTCTTGTTACAGTAGTTTGGGGTACTACTGTCAAAGTATCCCATTTCTCCTTCCTTGCAGTGTTTAACACTAGGATTACCAAACATTCTTTCTACCTACTTTTACCGAAGCGGTCATTTTGACCGATAGTGGCACGTATTCGTTTCTTGAGGATATTGGTGCCAGGAAAAGGTTCAAATTGAGTATAAAAGCATCATAAACCATAATTTAATTTTTATTATGCATGACTTGTAAACACTATTATGAATAAATAAATAAATAAACTAATAAGTACACTAGTAAAGCAGAATGTTTTCTTACACACTTTAGCTTACATTAGATACATATCCGCATGAATGTCACTTTCTGCTTTTCAACTTGTTTGTTGCACTGTACACACACACATTTTGCTTGGTCACCTTTGAAGTGAACTTAACCACAGACCAGTTTTCTACAGATTGCACACCTTTCAATAGTCTTGTTCCCTTTGCTCACTTTTTCCCTGATTGATGAAAAACTCAGCAAGATGCAATACTATGTGTTCACTTAGAGTCTGATCGGTGGGTCGCGTTTCATCTTTTCCAAGATAGGAAAAACCGTTTACAACATACTTGGCTTCCACATCGACAGCTAACCAAAATTTCATACCAAACTTTTCTGGTTTATTGGCCATATACTGCATGAATGGGCAGCTTTCGATGGAGAGAGCTGTTTATCCACGGTAATGTTCTCACTTGGTCTGAAGCAAATAGTAAAATTAGGTATAAACTTGTCCCGCACAACAGATGCAAGCACCAATCTATCAATTTTCAGGTGATCCCTGCTGGTAGAGTTTTCATCGAATCGAAGAAACCTCATGATATTCGGGAAACGGTTTCGTGCCATAGTTTGGGAGAAAATTCCATGACCCCCACTTCTGTGACCACAGATCGAGAATGTTCGTGCCAGCTTCATAAGTTCCGCGTGCATATAAAATATCAATGACAGCGTCCAAATTCTTCCAAACAAAGTGTCCGTTCAGGATTGTTCATAACTTCGCGGGCTCCAACCGCAGTATATCATTCGATGTGGCGCAGCTTGGATTTGTCAATAAAAAGATGACAAGCTGTAGCAGCACAAGTTCCTTCAATGTGGTGTTTTGCATGTCCTGTGGGACCTCGGCCTTCCCTCAGTATATTTTACTGTCCTTGACGGCCTAGCAGGCTTTGTATATCAACAAGAGTCCGCACTGTTCCATCCAAAGCGACTTCTTCCTCGCTGACCGTCATGTGCTGACCACGCCCATATGTTGACTTAACACAGTGTATGCTCGGCCTTCTGTAGTTGATATCGTGTTCCTTGCTATTATTTTATTTATCTTCCTTAATGTTTCCTTCACCTGCAAAATATAATACCAAACTTACTTACACTGTACACAGAATTACGTAAATACAAAATGACTAACTTCAAATAGGCTTACCTTTGTCATCGGCTGCTTTGCTAGTGTGCGTGCGTCGCCATTTGAGGTCAAAGGCTGCTGTGTGACTTCATGTTCACATGGAAATTCTGCAGGCTCGACGCAACTAGAATCACTATCCAAACTATTTCTGTTTGTCAACTTATACATCTCTTCGAAATTATCGAGGTCTAAATCAGTCCCAGCTTCATCGCTTGATTGTGATGGGGAAATTATATGCTTATGCTTCAGAATTTTGGCATCCATTTTCAGACTATGTGAGAACATGTTTCTTTGGGGTAATTACAAACAATCGGGAAATCGAGTTTGAATTTTGTAACGAGTGAACACGGCAATTGACTGCTCGTTACGATTGCACACCTTTCATTACTGAACAAATACTAACTATATTTTCCTGTCAGTGTACTTGTATCATTGTTTGAAAAGAGCCAACCGCTGTCCCATTGCAGCACAACAATAAGTTCTAGTCAATACTACTGTAATAAAGTACACTGTAACAGCTTGTTAGAATGGTATCCCGTTCTAAATGAATGCCACAAAAGTCTGACGGGGTAGCAACTGCAGTACCGGTCAAAATGACCGTCCGGTAAAAGTAGGTATATGAACTCATAGCGCTAACTAGAAAAGAGTTACGGGTTTTTGAAGCTATATGCAGAAAAGTACACTTAATATCAATAAAAGCCACCAAAGGGTTTGTATGTTCTAGCTGTATAACGAGAGTGATAGAGAAAACAAGACTGAAAACGGTCATTTTGACCGTTGCGGTAAACCTAGTGTTAAGCACTGTAGTAATTCATCAGCAACCTCCATCTGATTGCCGAGTTGATATTCTTCATGTAGTTCATTACACTTTGCACTCCATCCTGGGATATATTCTTTCCTAAATCCTCTGGAGATGTGCTTCTTTGCTATAATGCATATCACTCCAGTAAAACGTGTATAATTTTCAAGAACAGGTGGTATCCATTGGATATTGTGTTACATCTCATTGGTGAAAGAATCCCAATTAGCTTATGAATGATCGAGTTATGTCCAAAAATAGCCATCTTCCCAACGTAAAGAAGGTCCGACAGATACGAGACAGAGAAGTTCAGTCATGGACGAAGTTGCCGCACAAAGGAAAGGGCGTTGGACTCTTCCAGGAATACACGCCAGGGAACAAATGGATAAGAGATCACAGAGGCTTATCCTATGCGGAATGGAGAGAGGCCATCAAGATGACAGCGAATGTGTGCGCCGTTCGCTCCGTGCCGGGAAGGTCCCAGGACAACACCCTCTGTCGGCGTTGCCACAGAGAGCACGAAACTCTTGCCCATGTCCTGGGAGCCTGCCCTCACGGGGAGGTATTGAGAAATTCCCGCCATCATACAATACGACACATGATTGCGACCTCGCTGAGGGATCACGGTTTCACGGTGCACGAAGAGGTCTCTGGCCTAGCTACCGACGGGAGGAACAGACGTATTGACATGATAGCCTTTCAACCAGCTAGCAAGCAAGGACTAATCTTAGATCCGCTTCGAGTTGCACGTTGGCCAGGCCGAAGAGGTGGACACCGAAAAGAAGTCAATTTACCAGCCAACTGTAAACTACTATAAAGATAAATATCACCGAGACAATATTTCCGTCCATGGACTCATGATCGGAGCTTGAGGCACAATCCCTAAATTTCTTGTACAGCTATGGGATTCTCTCGGTCTCAGCCGGACACGACTTCACGACATCGCTATCGCCGCAATACGAGGTTCAGTGACCATACTCCGCAATCATCTATATAACATCTGAAGAACCGTATTGCAAATCTATTCCTGAGCCTTTTGGTGAATCTTCTACCTGGCACACTAGCAAAGTCAACAGTAACTTAGAAGACAAAATACTGTGTAGTCGACATACTTTGTCCTTGTGGCAGCCTCCGCATGGGTGAAGTTGTAATAATAATAATTTTAAAAAAAGTTCCACCTAGGGGCAGGGTTAGATCATACATACATTGCCAATTTTTAAAAGAACTGGTCTATGCTGGCTTCGTGGAAAATTGTGCAATACTTTTCTTCTACATGGGAGCAGTCTACCTTGTGCGTCTTTGAAAACAAAACAAAGGTCTGGGTTATAATCCTGATTCCATCTAGCGGAATGAAAGGTTCCCTTTCCTTTGGCATCATATACAAGAAAGACATTTTCAACCTCTGCCCATTCTAGTACACTAATGTCTTGCAAGGAATGATTTTCAGAAACTTCACCATCTAAATTGGTATAATTATATCCCCAGAGCATATGATGGCTGTTGAAATCACCTAGGATGACAGTAGGGTGCTGTATGTTCTGAATAGTTTTGTTATCCCACGGTTCGGTAGGTGGTTTATAGATGTTAATAACCTCTATGCCAGCAATCCTGGTTTCGATGATGAACATATTATCAGAGCTTGTACTTAGGGCTTCCACCTGTTCGATGTTGTTCTTAGCGTAAGTTGCTGTGTCATATCTCCTATGGAAGTGCCTGAAATAAGGCTCTCTTCTGGTAATTTGCATCTAGACAGGAGTTGATTCAGTTTTTCACAATGAGTTTCTTGTAAGAGTACTACATCCACTTGGTTGTCATTCAGCACTCTTGTAAGTATATTGCTGACTGATTTGCGTATGCCCTCAATATTTAATTGCAGTATTGTCATTGAATGTCCTAGTTCCTTTGTCAGGCCGATGACCTTCGATGTTAGGCCCCTTAAAACAGCAAGCAAAGTTCCTTTGTTGTTGTTTGGCTCTTCCCGGTCATGGTCGCAGTTGTGTTGTATCCTCTAATTGGTGGGATATCCACAAGAAAATTCTTTTGGTCCAGCAGCCAGTGTTGTTGCTTATTTAGCCCTTTCAGACCTGAAAGAAAACTGGCGGTGTAAATTTTTGTTTGTACGTCAAAAACTGACTAAAATGCTCTTAAATACATATATTTTTAGTTTATTCTACAAAATAAAAATTAACATCTGAAAAAAAAAGCACCCGCACAATTGTGCGTGTCAGGACTTACCACTACTTGCAAAAAACAATACCTCAGTGCATGTGAATATACATATGTACATGATCAAATGTTCTATTTTACAGTGGGGAATAATTTAAAACAATTAAATCTTCGTTCAAACACAAGTAAATGTTACATTTTCTGCATTGAGGAGGAGTTTTGATATTACTGCCCTTTTGGCAGCAGCAGCTTGTCGTCAGACCTGAATGAAATCTGGAGGTGTCAAAACGCCAAAAACTTACTAAAATGCTCTCAAATACATGTTTTTACAGTTTATTTTACAAAATAAGAACTATCAGCTGAAAAACAGAACCCACACAATTGTGCGTGTCAGGACTTTATTCACTACTTGCAAAAAATAAAAAATTTAAAAAAATTCATCTCAGTACATGTGAATATGCACATGCCAGTTTGGAACGATTTTAAACAGTTAAAATCTTATACATTACATCTCATGTAGAGTACAAGTTTTTCTTTCTCGGTCCTTTTTGCGACAGCACCCAGCACTCCTGTATGCATTGGCTGTAAGGAAACCTAGCCCGCACATATGTGCGGATCAACATTCAAAACCTCATGGTATTACGTACGATGTTGAAAGTTCACAATTTACCTTTGCTACACAATCTACACACTTCATAGATTATATTCTGATATTCAGTAATATTAATATGAATGCAATAAATAAATACCTACTTTAGCCATTACTGCTTCCCGCCATATTGCTAATGAACTTATTTTTAAACTCTTCTTCCTTCCCCCTGGTGGTCAAATACTAAATAAAAACAGCTGAAGTACATGCTAGTGTCCCGCACAAGCACTGCAGTCCGGTCTAGCGCCAAGAAAACGTCAAATAAACTCAGACATAAATAAAATACGGACCCGCACAATTGTGCATACATGGTCTGAAAGGGTTAGCACCACCTGGGGGACACGTGTAGGGCAATTTAAGGTTATCTTCTTCAGTCCCAAACCCGATTTGCATTTGAGGTATTATATTTTGCTCAAATAACTTTATAAAAAGTTCACCATAGAAAATTAGTATGTTTCACCAAGTTGTTTTATGACGACATGTAGCATATATGCTACACAGGACTCAGAGCTGACTTTCCTACCATTATTATTTTTTTCTTTAAATTGTTTAATTTTTTTTTGGGTGTGTTTTGCTGTTTTGATGGTTCATGGTGTGGGTTACTGCAGTCACGTCCTAGTTCGTGAACCATGGGCAACGGCTGAGTGGCCTAGTAAGTGGTCCTGAGAGTCGGGATACCAGTTGCTATGGAATGGGAGTGGGCATCTCGGACATATTCTGAGTCGTGGCCCTCCTTGTGTTCAGGTGGCTAGGACTATATAATCCACCGGTGGTCCATAACCCGTTAGAGGAGAGATCATCACTTGGACTATGTGTAAGTAGGGTAGCATCCTGCTTCATGAATTTACCGAGCTCAGAACATTTTAAGCAAGCCTCGGACCTATGGGAGTAATGGAGTCCCACTCCCATTTGACAGGCGAGGGACTCCTTGGAAACAACTTGGCGAACGAAATGGAATTCGATGGGGAGCTATCAGTATTAATGGGGCTTATGGAAGAAAGAAAGTAGATCTCTCTGAGTCAGCTAAGAGGATGCATCTTGATGTGCTAGGTGTAAGTGACATTCTGGTAAGGGGAGATAAGGAGGAAGAGATAGGAAATTATAAATTGTACTTGACGGGTGTTAGAAAGGGAAGGGTGGAGTCTGGGGTAGGGGTGTTTATCAGGAATACCATTGCATTCAATAGAGTTTCTGTTAGGCATGTAAATGAGCAAATGATGTGGGTAGATTTGTCAGTTGGAGGAATTAGGACGAGAATTGTCTCAGTGTATTCACCATGTGAGGGTGCAGATGAGGATGAAGTTGACAAGTTTTATGAATCGTTGAGTGACTTCGTCGTCAGGGTCAACAGCAAGGATAGAATAGTGCTAATGGACGATTTCAATGCGAGAGTTGGAAATAGATCTGAAGGATACGAAAGGGTGATTGGTAAATGTGAGGAAGATACGGAAGCTAATGGGAATGGGAAGCGTTTGCTGGACTTCTGTGCTAGTATGGGTTTAGCAGTTACGAATACATTCTTCAAGCATAAAGCTATTCACCGCTTCACATGGGAAGCTAGGGTAACGAGATCCATAATAGACTATATCTTAACCGACTTTGAATTCAGGAAATCTGTTAGGAATGTACGAGTTTTCCGAGGATTTTTCGATGGTATAGACCACTATCTGATCTGTAGTGAACCGAGTATCTCTAGGCCTAGGGTAGAGAAAGTGAAATCTGTCTGCAAACGAATAAGGGTAGAAAATCTCCAGGACGAGGAAATTAGACAGAAGTACATGGATATGATTAGTGAGAAGTTTCAAACAGTAGACAGTAAGCAGGTTCAGGATATAGAAAGAGAATGGGTGGCATACAGGGATGCTGTAGTAGAAACAGCAAGGGAATGCCTAGGAACAACTGTGTGTAAAAATGGGAAAGGCGAACATCTGGGTGGAATAATGAAGTGGGAGCAGCTTGTAAACGTAAAAAGAAGGCTTATCAGAAATGGCTCCAAAAAAGGGCCGAGGCAGGCAGGGATTTGTCGTAGATGAAAGAAACAGAACGAAACAAATAGTTGTTGAATCCAAAAAGAAGTCGTGGGAAGATTTTGGTAACAACCTGGAAAGGCTAGGTCAAGCAACAGGGAAACCTTTCTGGACAGTAATAACGAATCTTAGGAAGGGAGGGAAAAAGGAAATGAACAGTGTTTTGAGTAATTCAGGTGAACTCATAATAGATCCCAGGGAATCGCTGGAGAGGTGGAGGGAATATTTTGAACATCTTCTCAACGTAAAAGGAAATCTCCCTGGTGGTATTGCGAACAGCCAAGCTCATGGGGAGGAGGAAAATGATGTTGGTGAAATTATGCTTGAGGAAGTGGAAAGGATGGTAAATAAACTCCACTGTCATAAAGCAGCAGGAGTAGATGAAATGAGACCTGGAATGGTGAAGTATAGTGGGAAGGCCGGGATGAAATAGCTTTATAGAGTAGTAAGATTAGCAGGGAGTGTTGGTAAGGTACCTTCAGTTTGGACAAAAGCAATAATTGCACCTATCTATAAGCAAGGGAACAGGAAGGATTGCAGCAGCTATCGAGGAATCTCATTGATTAGTGTACCAGGCAAAGTATTCACTGGCATCTTGGAAGGGAGGGTGCGATCAGTCGTTGAGAGGAAGTTGAATGAAAACTAGTGTGGTTTCAGACCACAGAGGGGCTTTCAGGATCAGATTTTCAGTATGCGCCGGATAATTGAAAAATGCTACGAGAGGAATAGGCAGTGGTGTTTATGTTTCGTAGATCTAGAGAAGGCGTATGATAGGGTGCCGAGGGAAAAGATGGTCGCCATACTGGGGGACTAAGGAATTAAAGGTAGATTATTGAAATCAATCAAAGGCATTTATGTTGACAATTGGGCTTCAGTGAGAACTGATGGCAGAATGAGATCTTGGTTCAGGGTACTTACAGGGGTTAGGCAAGGCTGTAATCTTTCACCCTTGCTGTTCGTAGTTTCCATGGATCACCTGTTGCATGGTATAAAATGTCAGGGAGGGATTCAGTTAGGTGAGAATGTAGTAAGCAGTCTGGCCTATGCTGACAACTTTATCTTAATGGCAGATTGTGCTGAAAGCCTGCAGTGTAATATCTTGGATCTTGAAATAGGTGCAATGAGTATGATATGAAAATTAGCCTTTCGAAGACTTATTGATGTCAGTGGGTAAGAAATTCAACAGAATTGAATGTCAGATTGGTGATACTAAACTAGAACAGGTCGATAATTTCAAGTATTTAGGTTGTGTGTTCTCCCAGGATGGTAATATAATAAGCGAGATTGAATCAAGGTGTAGTAAAGCTAATGCAGTGAGCTCGCAGTTGCGATCAACAGTATTCTGTAAGAAGGAAGTCAGCTCCCAGACGAAACTATCTTTACAACGGTCTGTTTTGAGACCAACTTTGCTTTACGGGAACGAAAGCTGGGTGGACTCGGGATATCTTATTCATAAGTTAGAAGTAAAAGACATGAAGGTAGCAAGAATGATTGCTGGTATAAACAGGTGGGAACAATGGCAGGAGGGTACTCAGAATGAGGAGATAAGGCTAATTTAGGAATGAACTTGATGGATGAAGCTGTGCGCATAAACCGGCTGTGGTTGTGGGGTCATGTGCGGCGAATGGAGGAGGATAGGTTACCTAGGGTAGTAATGGACTCTGTTATGGAGGGTAAGAGAAGTAGAGTAGACCAAGGCGACGATGGTTAGACTCGGTTTCTAATGATTTAAAGATAAGAGGTATAGAACTAAATGAGGCCACAGCATTAGTTGCAAATAGAGGATTGTGGCGACATTTAGTACATTCACAGAGGCTTCCAGACTGAACGCTGAAAGGCATAACAGTCTATAATGATAATGTATGTATTGTACCAGTAAAATAGCCTGACTTTATGAATTAATTTTAAAGTTAGCACAAAGTAGATCTCAGGGCAATACTGGGTTCTTTCTAGCTAGGGCTTGATACAAGAGGCAGGGTCCTATCTACAAGAAAATTTTAAGATAGTTTGAATAATAAGTTTTTATTTAGAAAATGCATTTTAAAATGCACATCACCTTACTGTAGATATTCGCTGTCTTTAACATCGCCTTTTGATAACCCGTGTTCCCAGTTCATCAGGCTGATCTGGACTGGAATACGTTTGGCAGGTTGCCAATATTACGTTGAGATAAGGCTGGAACACCCAGGTTGGTTTGATATGGATTTGAGTCTCTAACTTTTGACGTTCTGGACGGTCTCCGATGCTCTCCGACGATGTTGCGGGGTAATCACTCGTCACATAACTTACACGAGTATCCAAAATTACACAGTCCCCCGACACTTTGGTTTAACAGCACTGTTTTATTTAATATGGTTGTGATATGCAGTCGAATTCACTCTTAATCTTGTAGATAGAATTTCTAAGTTCACTAAGATGAAGATGCAGGTAGCATCGAGATTAGAAGAAAATAAAGCACAGTTCATGAATAGAAATAATGAAACTGAAAATCGTACACGCACTTGGCACAGTTTGTGGTCATTTTCCACTAAATAAAGTAGCACTTGACATTGAAAGAAATTTATTACTGCCCTAGAGTTTATCACACTGCTGTCAGTCATGAAATAATACTAAATACGTTGACAAAGAAATAAGTTTGAAATTAAAGCACAGTTCTTTGTTAGTTGCACTTGACATTAAATAAAATAGGTGACTGTTCGAGAGTTTATCAAAGACACTGCTGTCATTCACACAGAAATAATTTACACACTGTTCAAAAGAAATAATACACAATTTTGTTTGAATTTGATAAAGAACACAGTTTGAGTTTGGAGTGAAACACTGGTGTCGTAGCACACGATTATGGTAATCACTTGCATTAATATTCATGTAAAAGTTCGAACACTTTCATAAACACCCTTGTTTATTAATTAATTTATGCTGACTGAGATTTAACAAGATGTCAAAGTTAATAGTATAACGAAGTAGTGTCACACTGAAATTAATGATATCTTCTGAAAGAAATATCACCGTTCCCAGTATATCGCAGTAGTGTCACATTTAAATTAGTATTGATTCAGAGACTAAGTTTCACACAGGTAACGTGGTAATAAACTCAGTTCCACAAGAACGAAAGTAAGTTATATCGAGAAGTTTCTACATGCGCACAGAATACAAGTTCAACTTGATTGATAGACTCAATGCCCATTATAAAGACTTTGTTATACATTTGAGTTCACACACGCCCAATTTATAAGTTCAACACTACTGTCAGAGTTTAAGTCCTGTACGAAGACTTTGAATCATTCGAAGTTAGACTCTGTCAGCACTTCAATGAACATTGCATTGTGGAGAGTCAGGCTGGACATCCAGCTATGACTGCCCGATCAGGTCAAGTTATTTATTTATATCGTGTCAGAAGCATACAAGTGAGCTCAGCTTATATTCATTTTGGGGCTCTTATGTCATCAGATAACGTGATCTCTTCGAAGTTGGTTATCTTGCGAATCGCTCGACGGATTTCCTTGAGATTCTCAATTTGAAACGTTTATGTTATCCTCCAATATAAATGGTCCGTTATTGGACATAATAAATTTTCCAGCTAACTCATTCCTGGTTGCCTGCGTTTCGCCCCCGTGTGCTAGGCTGGGCTCATCAGTTGGTACCTAGCACACCTACCAAGACGCATAGCTAGTAGTGCATACCGTGGAGGCCACCGCGTAGGCTAATTGTAGCCACTGGCAGTGCCAATGCACTATGAGAGACTTTGTCCCATTACCAAAAATTGATGTCTGCTTGGCCATCAGATGATATAGATGTTGATCAACATCGTAAACAACCCAAGTTTGCTCTGAATGTCTTGCGTGATGATGGAATACAATTAATAGTCAAATAATACGGCATGTACAGGTCGTAACCGGTACGGTATTGTTTTGTATTATTGTAAGTAAACAAAACCACATGTAGAGCATATGCTACATACGGACTGAGGGGGCTAAACCTACGAACGTAAAACGATGACGACTCTAATAATAATAATAATAATAATAATAATAATAATAATAATAATAATAATAATAATAATGTGATTCATCCATATTGGAAACATTTGTAACTTCAGCTCAGAATATAAAAGTACTGAAAGAAGCGAGATGGAACAAGGGCTGTGTGTCACCCACTCTCAAAAGTATTTGAATCTCAGTATTCTTCTTAATGTTATTTGTACATTAAAGATGTTTTCTATTCATTCCAAGTTTTGGGCTATATGAAATAGTAAAGCACTCTTGGGTATGGTGGTACATTGTCTCCAACTCCCAAGATCGCATGTTCAAACCCAGCAGAGGTAGTTTATTTTTGAAGGGCGTAAAAAGTCTATTCGACACTCCATGTCATATGACGTCTGCATGTAAAAGGTCTCTGGTGACAAATTTGATGTATACCTGACAAAATTACTGGAAAATAAAAACTCAGGCATAGATGTCCACAAGAGATTTGATTTACTCTGTTGTCTGGTAGAGTAAAACAGAACGTCAAAATTGATGTGCTGGCAGCTTAGATGGTGTCAATTTAAAATGCCTGTTGTGACGACTAGTAATGGGTGGAATGTGGAATGGGAATGGGATAGTAATGGTATATATGGTACTGGAATGTGAGTTAAGGTAAGAGAATCATGTTGCTTGCTGCAAGCAACTTTGCCAGCTTGATTTCGAGTATCAGTTCTGCAAATTACTAATTTATTTGAAGCGTGCGGTCGAATGAGGGCCTATATTACATTTTTACCCATGTTGAGTATTTGATGGAAGAAGATCTATGGGCACGATTTTCACAAGTTATGTTAGAGAATTAGCTTGTGTTGAATAAGGGTCTACATGCGCACTTGCCTACCGCCAGGCGTACTGGACCTCTCCGACCTTTTCAAGCTCATAATTCGAAACGCGCTGGGTGTAACCTAGACCCTTATTTGGCCGTATGCTTCATTTGTTTTCATCATCATTTCGGTTTAGCGAAGTTTAGTTTGTTGTAATTTTACTGTAGTAGAGAAAATAATTCCCCCCCACCGCAGCGTATTTAGTCATCATGTGGCTTTGTACAGTATATATGTTGTATTAGTTATAATTCTACAAATACAGTTGTTGAATAAGCTTAATGAGAAATCAAAGCAAAGAAGAAAGTACATAATAAATAATTAACTAATTTTTATTAGAAATAAAACTGTTGCTTTTCTTGATTCTAGTTGTTTCTAATAATGCTATGATTTCTCTAACATAAAAAAATTGTCTTTATTTCTTGTGGAAACAAAAATTATTTTATTTTATTTTATTGGAAGAGAGGAGATTTCTGTGCAAATGTATTTACTCCCTAAAAAATTTGCATATGGTTTCTTCTTTTCTAGATCTGTTTTTGGTGGAAGTATTGGGCCGAGCACACAGAAAGCTGTCATCGTCGGTGGTACAGGAGGAGATCAGCCTGTGACTAACCTATCTTTTTACGAGGGCATTAAGGTGCGAACTACTCCATATCCTATCACCGTTATGGCACCAGTCCAACAACCGGTAGTGCGCAAGGCTCTGCATATGGTCGCCAAGACAGTGACCCCTCCTCCATGCTCTTCCACGCCGCCACCACCTCCTGTTCCTACTACTGCTGCTACTGTTATAACTGCTGCTGTCACTACTACAACTCCTGCTACAGAGCCGTTGGCAGCAGATGTGTCTGTCCCAGTAGTTCCTGCTCCCTGTTCTCCCATCCTTAAGGCTCAGCTTAGTGCGCCTCCCAAACCCAGGGAGACAACCAAGGGGGATCCAAAGAGCCAGGTATGTGTTCCAAAGTAGTGTGTGCATTTTGCTGGAACATAGCTGTGTGCTATTTAACTGAACTGTGTGTTACTTTTGAAAACTAGTAGTCATGTTTAATGTCTGATATTAAGATTAATAGTGACATTTGAGCAGTGGGAAGTGGGTGGTAAATTTCTTGGAGGTTTTGAGCTTCTGATGATTATTAAAATAATATCATTCAGAAAAGCAGTATGAAACTTGACCTTGGCATGTCATTTGGTTTCATACTGTATTGTGCAGTGAATTGTGCAGATGTGAAAAAAATAAAGTTAAACTGACTTTGATCTCAAACTTACGTTCACCGTATTGCCAAAGCAGGGTGCGTACCATCTGCACTAGTTGAGGATAGTTGGAAATAGTGCAAAGTATGGCAGCATTTGGTTCAAGATGTTCCCAATGTATATAAATCATATAAACGTGACATTATGATAGAACAAACTGCATGGACCATTTCTTCTTCACTATGGCATGCTCTGATAGTTTTATCAGAAATTATCACCTCACCAAAGTGCTCTGATAGTTTTATCAGAAATTATCACCTCACCAAAGTAGATGTGAGTTGGGTCCCTAAATTTTCCTTACCAGTGTTTTCAGTGAGACGCTTTATCAAATCCTATGGCTTACCTGGTGACCACTGCTCACTTCGAAGGCCTGCAGATTACGAGGTGTCGTGTAGTCAGCATGATGAATCCACTCGGCAGTGGGATGCTTACTGTTGTGCAGAAGAGTAACTATTTATAACTTAGTTCTTAATTTCTGCTTCTATGCGCATCGTTCCCAGCCTTTTATGCAGTTTAGCTAATTCGTTATGGGTGAATAGAGGTGATTCAGAGGGGAAACCGGGGAGTTTTGACCAGGACTCTTTCATTAGGTACATTCCTTCCTGTTAGTGCCAATACTATCACGAAATTCCCGGTTCTCTCTTTTTTTTCCCTGAGGCATTAAGTAAGTTAATTGAACATGTGTATCAGAGAATTTGAAAGTTCTGAATTGACATTTCATATTGAGGAATTAGTGTATAGTAGGAAAATAGTTCATCAGTACACATTATATAGCTTTGTATATTACATTTACTGGATTAAATGGCAATCATCTCATAAAATATAAATACGGCTATTATTATTGATAACATATTCATGAAATTATTATCCCATCTTCATTCTAGTTTTGCTAATACTTGTTCTTCTCTGCTTGATAAAAGACAATGATAGACTATAACATTGCTGTACATCATCCCTTTTAACAAGGTCTTCGGTATCTACAGTCAACTTTATCTCTATGTAAACAACACTGTTATGGGGATCTGTGATGTTCTGTCCTACGATAATCTTTTTAAAAAGTTGAGCGATTTCTTTGTTAGGAGGTTTCTCCTGCTCTTTTACTGGTGGTGCTTCAAGGTATCTCAATCTACAGTACAAGTCCGTTATAGCGAGAATTCACAACAGCGGGAAATTTACTCGCCATAGCGGATTGTTGTTATATCCGAATTTTGTATAAAAGACTGAACACCCTCCATACACATTAAAATTCGTATGAAACGGCAATCAGTTCGTTCAAAACTGGTAGTTTAGCTAATTCGTTATAGGCGAATAGAGGTGATTCAGAGGGGAAACTGGGGAGTTTTGACCAGGACTCTTTCATTAGGAACATTCCTTGCTGTTAGTGCCAATACTATCACATAATTCCCGGTTCTTTCTTTTTTTTTCCCCTGAGGTATAAAGTAAGTTAATTTTTGCGCACCAACTGCAGTAGTTGATAGAAGCAGAGGTGCCAACTGTTACGGATTATCCGTAATTATTACGGATTTCCCCTCACAATTACGGGATTACGGCCAAAGGGTAAATTATTACGGAAAAGCGACATTATAACGACATTATAATTTCTACGGAAAAAATAAGGAAAGAAGGAAAAATGAATCTTTTCGAGCATTAGTACTCGTCTCTCTTCGTTTCAATGCTTGTGACTCGATCGTCACTTCCTTTTGATACCCGTGAGCATCGTGAAATCCATTGTGAGGAACTCTACTCTGCTATCCTTCACTATAAAATGTAATTTTCTATTATTGCAGTATTAAGTATACCTGCCGGTAACTCTACCACAGAAAGATTTTTCAGTGTTAATAGGAAAAAACTGAAGGACTTCAGGCCTACAATAATCACATCAGCACTGGAATCGCTTATTGTTCATAAGCGGAAAATGTCCTCACAGGAGGAAGGGTGCTACAAGAAAAATCCCACACAAAACCACCTGCTGCGTGTGAAACAAGCTACAAAGAATATTTTATGACAGAACAGGTAATGTGCAAACGTATTGTGTAATAGGATATATTTTAGAATAGATTGTTGTTGGGAAGGACAAAGAGGGTGTCCACAAGGGATGAGTGTGCTTTGAATTTGACTCAGACATTTTTCCGATGATAGGGAACGTGAATTACGGAAAAGCCATTCCAAAGGTTGGCACCTCTGTAGAAGTATTCATTACTGTTAGGCCGCGATTGCAAGACAGATGATATCCACACTACAACTTACTTGTTTGTTATTGTTTTGAAATCCGACACTACGTGAAAGTGTATGTTTAATTTCATTCTGAAAATATTACAGTACCGAATCCATGACAAACCCCACCTTTCCTTAAAAAATTTAAACCAGGCTCAAAAAGTGCTTTGTAAAATCGTTTGAATACCTTTGTTGTACAGTACACATTTTTAGACTATTTTTAGATGCCGAACATTGGCTTTCGTTATGCTGCAATTTTTACGGCTGCACAATTATTTCTTATTTCCGCGGGTTTAATGCCCATTAACTTATCATTGGCATCATAATACCGAAGAGAACCCGTTGAAAATTTGCCGGCAGTACCTATTCCATGCGTCTGTACATTACGGCGATCCGTCAGGAAAATTTTCATACTGTCTATAAAACTCTTTTACTTTTACTCAGCATCAGATGTAACCAGCTACCGCTACACGTATATCTCGCTTACCAGGTTCGGCCAACTTCAGCGGCTAGCGATGTATATAATAGGCCTAATCGTGGACGTTAAAGGTCAACGAACGAGTTTATTGTGCCACGGTATGGCCATTCCGCTTGCGTTTTTCGTGCACATGCCTCACAATTTTATTTTCGACTTGTTTTAAAATCATCCTTTTTGCAGACCACTGAATGCATTTTTTGTACAGTACCCATTTAAAAAAGTTACATTTGTCTTCACCTGACGCCAGATATTGGCTTTAGTTAGGCCCATGCCATATTTTCTTGTGACTGCACAATTATTCTACATTTCCAAGTGTTTAATAACCATTAGCTTAAAATTGGCATCATAATACCGACGAGAACCCGTTGAAAATTTGCCAGCAATATCTGTTCCACGTATCTTTACGACTATCCATCATGAAAATATTCCGACTGTCTATAAAACTTAATTTTACTAAGAGTCAGGTACAGTAGACGCGTTATAACGCTGCCACTGAGTAGCCGTGGCTTTTCTAAGAATTCAAAGGCTCGCATGTTTTGATGCTACTCTGCGGATTTGAGAAACGTTTTTGTAGAGACTAATATAATGTCATTTGCACTTCACTATTTCCCGAGATACAGTGACATTCCACACAGGTACTGTACAACTGGTTGTCACGGCTAGCGATGTACAATAAAGAGCGCTCGTTTATTGTCAACGAATTTTACGTGCGTGTGCGGGGGTGAAAAGAAACAGCATGGTTACCGCGGTAGTTGCCAGAAGTATTTATTACTGTTAGGCCGTGATTGCAAGACAACTCTCGATTTTTCGCAAGAGATTCTGAGGGGAAAAAAAAAAACGTCGTTTTGGATTGGGAGAAATCCGGTATCACTCCAGAGTTTTATTCTCTAACCGTAGGCCTATGTGTGTCATGAAAATATATTTGAAACGCATGTAGAGACATGAGTTTTCCTCGCTAAAAATTTACATGTGAATAGGCTTTACGAAATTTGACTCGACGTGAGAAAATATGAACTATCCTCTGAAATCAGTGATGTACTCTGCCAAATCTCAGTACCTATAGACTATAACATTGCTATACATCATCCCTTTTAACAAGGTCTTCGGTATCTGCAGTCAACTTTATCTCTATGTAAACAACACTGTTATGGGGATCTGTGATGTTCTGTCCTACGATAATCTTTTTGAAAAGTACCTATATAACATTAAAATTAAGAGATCGTTTACTTCAGCAGTTATTTTTAACGAGTTAACAACTGCTATCGGCCATGTTATTTATGCATTTATTACAAAAACTTGTTATTCTCTTTCATTTTGAATTTTCTTTGGAGAACAGCAGTCGATGGGTATTACTAATCGACTCCCAACATCGCCTTCGAATGTCGATGAGAGAGCTCGCAAAGGCACATAGTGAGAAAACTATACCGTACCAAAGATGATCGATCGAATTTGTGGCAAACATTTCAGTTTTCTTATTCAACAGCGTCACCTATCCTAACTTAACCGTGCTATACATATGATGTAAACATACTTCAAGCACCGATAGAGAAATGATAACCTTCTCGCTATAAATTTACATGATAATAACCTTTCCGTAATTTAACCAGACGCGTGAAAATATAAACTAACCTCGCACATCAATTACGCACTCTACCATTACTCGCGGTGTATCCCATTTTTACTTAATTGCAGTATTTAGCATTAAAATTAAGCGTTCGTTTAGTCAGCCTTTATTTTCAACGAGTTAAGAACTGTTACCGGACACTTATTTACGCATTTATTACGAAAATATGTTCTCTTTAATTTCGAATTTTCTTTATGGAACAGCAGTCGACGGGTATTACTAATAGACTCCGACATTGCCTTCGAATAGATACACAATTAAGTATTTATTTATTTTCCACCTAGTCGATACAATGACTGCTTAAGGCAACTTTTAATGGTCAAAAGTGGTACATGTTTCGTATATTATCAACATCTTCAGCCACATAACACTGTTTAGATGAAAAATATATAAAATTGACAAAGTAATGCTTTAGATGAAGTGTCCTTAAAATTAACATAAGATTGACAAGATTAAAACAAACAAATAACTCAAGAGAAAATATATAAATTATTTCTACAATAGAAAGCAGTCGTCAAGGAAACACTTGTACAATATTCCATAGAGAAATTGTCCTAATAAATATTCTTTTCTTAATAATTCATGAAAAAAGATCAATTTATAAATTAAAAATTATACAATTTATAAGTAATTATCGAAATGAAGAAATCCTGATATCACAGTGCGGCTCTTATTATTAATGTAGATGAAAATATAACTAATTCCTAGTTGTCAAATTTTATTAAGCCTGCTTTCCTTTGGAACAGTAACTCCTGTCATTCTTTCACAGTTTTGCGCCGGGTGTAATATTGATGATGCGTTCTTCCTTGCTCTTGCACCTGAGGAGGTGGAGGAGCGGGGGATATAGGTGTGTGAAGAACTTCCTTGCTGTCACCTATAGCTTCAACTGAGGAGGAATAAGTTGTAGGGCTATCTGTAGGTGGAGAAATTCCAATTCTTTTTTCGTGATCCTTCTCAAGCATTTTCAGATATACTAGAATTTGATAATATAATGGATTCTTATATTCTACAGCCTCATTAAGGTTATCCTTTTTCTTTACAAGTTGGTCTAGATGAATGTACAGGTCTTCATAAGTGTTCATTAAGCTGCCCTTTTTTAACTTTTTTATGATGGTCAGGTCTTGTTCTATGTTGGTAAATTTATGACCTGTGGCAGTCATGTGTGATCCCATTGCTGAGAATCTTCTATGTTTTTCAGCATTCACATGTTCCAAATATCTAACTTTAAAATTGCGGCCAGATTGTCCTATGTATGTATTTTTACATTCAAAGCATGTGAGTTTATATATTCCGGAATCAAAAAATTTATCTTTTCCCGAGAGATTTATTGTATCATGGTTGAAAATACTATGTTTCATGTTGTTATTGGTGGAAAATGCAATTTTGAAATTTTTTCTCTTAAATAAATTTGTTATTACATGAATGTTTGGATTATTATATGTGAACTTGATATATTTTTCAGTTTTACTAGGTTCGACTGCTAATTTAGATTGTTGCTTCTCCGAAAATTTATTAATTATTTTATCAATCATGTTATTGTTGAAACCATTCAAGAGGGCTTGTTGTCGGATAAACAACAGTTCTTTATTCCTTTCAGATTTGGATAAAGGAATACTAAACGCTCTGTTAACGTAACTATAATATGCTGATCTTTTCTGTGCCTCAGGGTGTAACGAGTTGTTCTTGATAGTGGTCAGTGTGAAAGTGGATTTTCTGTGTATTTTGAAAGAAAATCCTTTTTCTTCTCTTGTTGTGACTATGTCCAGAAAATTCAGTGATTTTTCAACTTCTTCTTCTAAAGTGAATTTTATATAGGAATCCAAATTATTCAATATATTTAAAACTTTATTGCTATCGGTGAGTCTGTTATCTATTATAGCGTAAACATCGTCCACATAACGTGTCCAAAAATCCAAACCCTCTATTTGATTAATAATTTTCGTGTGTTCCAAATAGTCTAAGTATATATTAGCCAATATTCCTGATGCTGGGGCTCCCATTGAGAGTCCTTTTTGTTGGTAAATTTTATTATTAAACGTAAAATAATTTTGATTTAACACGAATTTTAAAACATTAATAAAATCTTCAATTTCTGGTATGCTTACTAATTTGTTCTTCGTTAAATTCTTCTTAATGATTCTGATAGTGTCTTCTATTGGAATGTTTGTATACATGTTGGTTATGTCAAACGAACATGTCGTGTGAGATGATCCAAGTTTAAAATCTTTAACTAGATTGCAAAAATCCACTGAGTTTTTGATAGGTGTTTTACAATGAAATACGTATTTACTTGATAAGAAATTATGTATAAATCTAGAAGTTTTATAAATGGGGCTATTTTTGAAATTTATGATAGGTCTAATCGGTTCTCCCTGTTTATGTAATTTCGGTAGTGCTCTCGCAGTCGGGAGTCTAGGGTTCATATTTATTAATGTTTGCACATCATGTTCATTAAACAAAAAAGACGTGCTTTTTAATAGTTTTTTAAGATCCCTCTGAATACGTGATGTCGGGTCTTTATCAACTGTACTAAACGAATTGTTATTAAAAAATGTTTCTGTTTTTTCAATATAAACATTTCTATCTAGGGCTACAACTGTTCCTCCTTTATCTGCTTTTGTGATAATTAAGTTATTTAGTTTGATTTTTTGTTTCAAGTTATTAACCGCCTTCTTGTTGCCTCGAAGTGATTGTAAACCTTTTACTAAAATAGGAATTTTCTTCTTAGCTTCATACCTTATGTCATTCTGTAAGTCTACAGGTAGATTCTGTATTGCTGTTTCTGTTTCAGCTAATGTGGTGATTAAATCATAACTTTTGTTTGAACTTGGCCAATTGAAATTAGGGCCTTGACTTAAAATAGAGGTTTCTTCTTCATTAAATTCTATCTCAGACAAGTTTTTAATTGGAGGTGGATAAACACTATCATCAAACGTAACATTAGGAACTAACCTTCTTTCTTCTCTATTAGATGCTAAATTTTTCAACTTAAATAATTTATTATCCAAAATTTCTTGTTTCATTTTAAGTGTGTTCTCCATTTTTTCATTGATATGTTTCTGGAAAGAATCCCATTCCAGAGGAAGCAAGTTCAGTGGTGCTGAGAGGTGCGCGAAGTACATTTTCTCATTAAGAAGTTTCTTTCTTTTATACATAAATTGAATTTCTCTTTTTAACCATATCTTATTGACCTTCATTTGAGTAAACTTATGATGATTAGAATATATAGTTTTTCTTTGGGCACTTTTTAGAAAACTGGGAGTCAATTTATTTTTAAGGCACTCCTTCAAAAACACTATATCTTTTGTCACTTTAGCTATTTTCATCTTTAAGTTGAGGTAGGTGTTAGCTTCTTTGCTTGCCTGGTTGGCATTAGGATTACATAAAATCAGCTTCATGGTCCGTATCGCACTTCAATAGATACACAATTAAGTATTTATTTATTTTCCACCTAGTCGATACAATGACTGCTTAAGGCAACTTTTAAGTGACAAAAGATATAGTGTTTATGAAGGAGTGCCTTAAAAATAATTTGACTCCCAGTTTTCTAAAAAGTGCCCAAAGAAAAACTATATATTCTAATCATCATAAGTTTACTCAAATGAAGGTCAATAAAATATGGTTAAAAAGAGAAATTCAATTTATGTATAAAAGAAAGAAACTTCTTAATGAGAAAATGTACTTCGCGCACCTCTCAGCACCACTGAACTTGCTTCCTCTGGAATGGGATTCTTTCCAGAAACATATCAATGAAAAAATGGAGAACACACTTAAAATGAAACAAGAAATTTTGGATAATAAATTATTTAAGTTGAAAAATTTAGCATCTAATAGAGAAGAAAGAAGGTTAGTTCCTAATGTTACGTTTGATGATAGTGTTTATCCACCTCCAATTAAAAACTTGTCTGAGATAGAATTTAATGAAGAAGAAACCTCTATTTTAAGTCAAGGCCCTAATTTCAATTGGCCAAGTTCAAACAAAAGTTATGATTTAATCACCACATTAGCTGAAACAGAAACAGCAATACAGAATCTACCTGTAGACTTACAGAATGACATAAGGTATGAAGCTAAGAAGAAAATTCCTATTTTAGTAAAAGGTTTACAATCACTTCGAGGCAACAAGAAGGCGGTTAATAACTTGAAACAAAAAATCAAACTAAATAACTTAATTATCACAAAAGCAGATAAAGGAGGAACAGTTGTAGCCCTAGATAGAAATGTTTATATTGAAAAAACAGAAACATTTTTTAATAACAATTCGTTTAGTACAGTTGATAAAGACCCGACATCACGTATTCAGAGGGATCTTAAAAAACTATTAAAAAGCACGTCTTTTTTGTTTAATGAACATGATGTGCAAACATTAATAAATATGAACCCTAGACTCCCGACTGCGAGAGCACTACCGAAATTACATAAACAGGGAGAACCGATTAGACCTATCATAAATTTCAAAAATAGCCCCATTTATAAAACTTCTAGATTTATACATAATTTCTTATCAAGTAAATACGTATTTCATTGTAAAACACCTATCAAAAACTCAGTGGATTTTTGCAATCTAGTTAAAGATTTTAAACTTGGATCATCTCACACGACATGTTCGTTTGACATAACCAACATGTATACAAACATTCCAATAGAAGACACTATCAGAATCATTAAGAAGAATTTAACGAAGAACAAATTAGTAAGCATACCAGAAATTGAAGATTTTATTAATGTTTTAAAATTCGTGTTAAATCAAAATTATTTTACGTTTAATAATAAAATTTACCAACAAAAAGGACTCTCAATGGGAGCCCCAGCATCAGGAATATTGGCTAATATATACTTAGACTATTTGGAACACACGAAAATTATTAATCAAATAGAGGGTTTGGATTTTTGGACACGTTATGTGGACGATGTTTACGCTATAATAGATAACAGACTCACCGATAGCAATAAAGTTTTAAATATATTGAATAATTTGGATTCCAATATAAAATTCACTTTAGAAGAAGAAGTTGAAAAATCACTGAATTTTCTGGACATAGTCACAACAAGAGAAGAAAAAGGATTTTCTTTCAAAATACACAGAAAATCCACTTTCACACTGACCACTATCAAGAACAACTCGTTACACCCTGAGGCACAGAAAAGATCAGCATATTATAGTTACGTTAACAGAGCGTTTAGTATTCCTTTATCCAAATCTGAAAGGAATAAAGAACTGTTGTTTATCCGACAACAAGCCCTCTTGAATGGTTTCAACAATAACATGATTGATAAAATAATTAATAAATTTTCGGAGAAGCAACAATCTAAATTAGCAGTCGAACCTAGTAAAACTGAAAAATATATCAAGTTCACATATAATAATCCAAACATTCATGTAATAACAAATTTATTTAAGAGAAAAAATTTCAAAATTGCATTTTCCACCAATAACAACATGAAACATAGTATTTTCAACCATGATACAATAAATCTCTCGGGAAAAGATAAATTTTTTGATTCCGGAATATATAAACTCACATGCTTTGAATGTAAAAATACATACATAGGACAATCTGGCCGCAATTTTAAAGTTAGATATTTGGAACATGTGAATGCTGAAAAACATAGAAGATTCTCAGCAATGGGATCACACATGACTGCCACAGGTCATAAATTTACCAACATAGAACAAGACCTGACCATCATAAAAAAGTTAAAAAAGGGCAGCTTAATGAACACTTATGAAGACCTGTACATTCATCTAGACCAACTTGTAAAGAAAAAGGATAACCTTAATGAGGCTGTAGAATATAAGAATCCATTATATTATCAAATTCTAGTATATCTGAAAATGCTTGAGAAGGATCACGAAGAAAGAATTGGAATTTCTCCACCTACAGATAGCCCTACAACTTATTCCTCCTCAGTTGAAGCTATAGGTGACAGCAAGGAAGTTCTTCACACACCTATATCCCCCGCTCCTCCACCTCCTCAGGTGCAAGAGCAAGGAAGAACGCATCATCAATATTACACCCGGCGCAAAACTGTGAAAGAATGACAGGAGTTACTGTTCCAAAGGAAAGCAGGCTTAATAAAATTTGACAACTAGGAATTAGTTATATTTTCATCTACATTAATAATAAGAGCCGCACTGTGATATCAGGATTTCTTCATTTCGATAATTACTTATAAATTGTATAATTTTTAATTTATAAATTGATCTTTTTTCATGAATTATTAAGAAAAGAATATTTATTAGGACAATTTCTTTATGGAATATTGTACAAGTGTTTCCTTGACGACTGCTTTCTATTGTAGAAATAATTTATATATTTTCTCTTGAGTTATTTGTTTGTTTTAATCTTGTCAATCTTATGTTAATTTTAAGGACACTTCATCTAAAGCATTACTTTGTCAATTTTATATATTTTTCATCTAAACAGTGTTATGTGGCTGAAGATGTTGATAATATACGAAACATGTACCACTTTTGACCATTAAAAGTTGCCTTAAGCAGTCATTGTATCGACTAGGTGGAAAATAAATAAATACTTAATTGTGTATCTATTGAAGTGCGATACGGACCATGAAGCTGATTTTATGTAATTGCCTTCGAATGTCGACGAGAGAACTCGCTAGTTGACATATCGAGGAAATGATACCGAAGATAATCAACATAATCGCTGGGGTGCATACCTATTGGTAACGGAAAAAAACGTGCGCGCTTAATCGTTCGTAATAACGGATGCGTCAGTGAGAGGGCTCTTGCTGTAACCGAAGGATAATGCACTTTTTAATATAGGAATATTGAAGGGACAGCAAAATATTATCGGTATAACGGGGTTCTCGCTATATGCTGTACTTGCTATATCGGACTTCTACTGTATATATATCTACATAATGTAGAAAGTATGCTCATGACTAGTTAATTTTTTCTTTATTACCTACAAAATATGACACTTTTAGGGCTCTAATAACACCACTTTAATGACTTAGATCTTTCCATCACTTTGGATTCTTCAAAATCACTGTCTACGTTATCTTGGTAACATACACCAGCACACATCTGTCTTTTCATCTCTGTTGTGTTACACATTTGCAGCCCAGTCATTCACGTCGAACCGCTCCAGACCACCCCTAAAGTCATCTTCCCGTATTTACTTTCTCTTAAAGGCCTTTACCACTATCATAGGATATAAACTTCATGGTTTTGATCGGTATTGAATTGTGATCACATTAATAATTATTAAATTAATGTAGTATGGTCCACCTTTTTCAATACTATATATGGAATATTATTGAAATTACATTACTAAACTAGGGACTAGTTTCGGCCTTGGCTGGCCATCTTCAGCCTTAATGTAATACATCTAATAACTAAACAAATGTAAAAACACACAATTGACATGAAAACTAATGTACAAATACACAATTAACCTTAAAATCTGGGATAAACCAAGTGTAAAATATGAAAAATAAATTAGGCTCTAAATTCAGCATCTGGAGTATGCTCACCATCCAGACTCTTTCTTGTATTGATATTCATAGAATTATTAGTTCCATCACTGCTAGTCATTAACATTTCAATTGCAAAACGGGAACTGGTAAATGTTGATTCTACCGAGCTCGATAGCTGCAGTCGTTTAAGTGGGGCCAGTATCCAGTATTTGGGGAGATAGTAGGTTTGAACCCCACTGTTGGCAGCCCTGAAAATGGTTTTCCGTGGTTTCCCATTTTCACACCAGGCTAATGCTGGGGCTGTACCTTAATTAAGGCCACGGCCGCTTCCTTCCCACTCCCAGCCTTTCCCTGTCCCATCGTCGCCATAAGACCTATCTGTGTCGGCGCGATGTAAAGCAACTAGCAAAAAAAAAAAAAAAAAAAAAAAAAAAATGTTGATTCTATAGTCAGATCATCAATCACCAAATCTACTTGAGTGGTGTTAGCAATATGCAAGCCACTGGATGCCACTGTAAATAACCACCAGTTGACGCAGAACCGCTAGATGGTGTTTCCACATCAAAATGAAATGAAATGTTCCCGTAGTGCTTGTTAAAATGATGCAACACCTGTAGATATCCATAAATGTGGCAAACTTTCCTGTTATTTATTTTTATTCTCTCCGTCTTTTCGTACGTTTGTTGTCTCCCATTTTTTATTAATGCATACCCTGGTATGTTTTGTTTGGCGTCTCCAAAAATCGTGAGGTAAGTGGGGACATGAAAAGTCATTATTATTATTATTATTATATATATATATATACATTCGTTTAGCCCCTTAAGGAGCACGTGGAACCATTAAATAGCACTGGTATTCTTCATCTTCTTGTTCTTCTTATCTTCCCAAAACTTCCTCATCCTTTCACTATGGGCCTGCCGTCTTTCTTGTGTCCACGAGTTTTTGAGCTTCAAGCTTTTCTCAGATGGATTCTTGGGTGCAAATTTATGGCTGTTGATCTTTTGTCTGTATGTATTCCTTGTGGTTGCCATTGGATCAACGTCGACTTCTGCGAGGTCCTTTTGTGCATCCACTAGCCAGCGAGCTTTGGATTGTCGGTTTCCATTGATAATAAGAAATATCTTCTTAGTCAGTCGTGAGTCATCCATTCGTGCTAAATGTCCATAAAATTTCATACGCCGTTTGCGTGCGACTGAAGAGAATCGCTCAGTTAATGCATAGAGTTCTTCCGAGCTTCTTCGCATCCATTTGCCCTCTTGAAACTTGGGCCCGAATATCTTCCTCAGTACCTGTCGTTCAATTTTCTCAATGTCCTTGATGTTAATGGTAAGTGCTGATGTCTCAGTTGCGTAGAGTGCCTCAGGGAGGACAACGGTGTGGTAGTGTCGGAGTTTGGCTTTTGTGGATATTGATTTCTTATTGTAGAAGTTCCAGGTGATTAGGTATGCTTTATGTAGTTTTTCTGCGCGCATTTTGTTGGCTGCTTTTTCATTGCCTGAATCACCAATAATTTCACCCAAGTACTGGAATTGTTTGACTTGTAAAATGTTGCCATATTTGGTCGCTAGTGATGTTAGGTGTGTGCACTTGGAGTCCATGTATTGCGTTTTTTCATAAGAGATGTGGAGACCAGTTTTTATTGCAATCTCGTGAAGCTTCTCGATGGCGTGCCTGGCTTCTTCGGGAGTCCGGGTAATTATTGCTAGATCGTCAGCAAAGGCAAGGCATTTAATGTTAATCCGTTTACTTTTAGTTCCCATGTTTATTCCGGGTACTTCTTTCTCCCATGTTTTAATGATCTTATCCAGTACTAGGTTGAACAGAAGTGGGGACAATCCATCACCTTGTCTAACGCCTGTTTTTATTTCAAAGGGTGCAGAGATTTCACCCATGAACTTCACCTTAGAGGTTGTATCTGTTAAGGTTTGTTGGATTAACGTGAGTGTTTTGTTATCAACACCGTATTCTCGAAGAACATTGAACAGGGTACCACGGTCTATTGAGTCGTATGCTTTTTTAAAATCTACGAAAGTGACCACTGTGCGGTTTGACTGGCGGTGTTGGAGTATCATCTTCAGGTTCCAGATCTGTTCCACGCACGATCGATGTGGACGGAAGCCCGCCTGGTATTCGCCGATCTTATCTTCTGTCTGTTGTTCCAATCTGGTAAGCAGAGCACGTGAAAGAATTTTGTATGCTATTGACAGAAGGGAAATACCTCGGTAGTTGTTTGGATCCATCTTGTCACCTTTCTTATGCAGTGGATGGATCAGGGCAGTTTTCCAATCTACAGGTATGACTTCACTTTCCCATATGTTCGCAATGATGACCTGTAATTGGTCGATCATTTGATCCCCTCCAATCTTCAGCATCTCGGCGATTATACCATCTTCTCCTGGTGCTTTATTGTTTTTGAGATGTAATATGATGCTCCTTATCTCCTCATGAGTCGGTGGAAGGGAATCTGTGTTTGGAGTGGGTATGTGGAATTGAAGTTTCTCAGTTGGTGATTCGCAGTTGTGTAACTTTTTGAAGTGTTGTTTCAGGATGTCACAGTTAGCCTTTGTATTTGTCTCGAGAGTTCCGTCAGGGCGTCGAAAAGAAAGAGTGGGTGGCTTGTAGCTGGTCAGTTCTTCGCGAAAGGTTTTGTAGAAATTTCTCGTGTTATTCCGTTTGAAGTCATTATCGATCTCCTCTAATCTCTTGTGATGGTATGCACGTTTAATTCGTCTGAGTCTTTTGGACGTTTGCTTCTGAGTTTCTGAAAAGATATGCCAATTCTCTGGTGTTTGATGACTGTGCCAATTCTTCCAGGCTCGCATACGTGTTTCCAGTGCTCTGTCACAATCCGAAGTCCACCATCTATGTTTCCGTTTACGGGGTGGTTGGCCAAGTTTCCTAGATGATTCTTGGATATTCTCAAGGAGTGCATCCCATGTTTTTGCATTTGCACGCAACGACTGGGCAAACTCATGTGCATGTTCTTGCAGATAACCTGGGTCAATGCGTGGGATTGTAGGTTTTTGGTATTTCCTTCGGTTGGGTCTGAAACGGATTTTGATTTGTGAGAGGTGGTGGTCTGACTCTACATAACCTTTGCGTACCCTGATGTTCATAATTTCAGGGGAAAATTTTCTGGTAATTGCTACATGGTCGATCTGGTATTCGCCTAGGTGACTGATCGGCGATTTCCATGTGGTCATTTTTTGTGGAGGTTTCTTAAAGTGTGTGGACATCAGCTGGAGGTTTGCCATTCCACATACGTTGATTAAACGGTGTCCATTTGCGTTAGTCTTCTTGTGTGCTGAGAAACATCCAGTAATATGCCTGTGTTCCCTTTCTCTGCCGATTTGCGCATTAAAATCTCCAAGGAGGATTTTTACATGATGCTGAGGGATCTTGGTAAGTGCCCGTTCGAGTTGTGACCAAAATTTTTCAACCTTGTTTTTGTCAGGTTCACTGTTGACAGGAGCGTGTGCATTAATTAGTGTATAGGCTTTATTGGCGCATTTAACTGTGAGCAAGGAGAGGCGTTCTGAAGGTGACGTAAAATTTATCACAGAGTTCTGGATGCTGTTGTGTACTAGGAATCCAGTTCCCAACACATACAGGTTGCTATTTGGCACTTTTGTTGCTGGCTTCCCCTTGTAGAAGCGGTAACCACAGGAGTCAAAATGATCGGAGTCGCGAAATCGTGTTTCTTGTATTGCAAGTATCAGAATCCTAAATCTGTCACAAGTATCCGTGACTGTCTTGAGTTTCCCTATTTTGGTCAGCGTCTGTGCGTTTAGTGTACCAATGAATTTGGTTTCCTTAGGTTTGAGGAGTTTTGGGAAGCTCCGTCTCTTCCCAGCATGATGATTAGGTAGTAAACTTGTTTCCTCATCCCAAGGTGGTGCAGCTCTTTTCTTAGACAGGCTCGCAATGGAAGGGAGTTGCATGTACCATTTTTTATCGCAAATCAACCTTCCTGCCATTTGTAAATCTCTGACAATACGGTACCGGAATCAAACTTACGATCCTGCAAACGGCAGCTAATTGTGCTAACCGTTACGCTGGCGGACATTCTTAATTACAAAAAACAGACACATATACGTGACTGATGTGTGTGTGTGCAGTGCGCGGGTCGGAAAGGAAACGATTCATCAGAGCTGCAGTCCTACGCTATGGAGGTGGAAATTTCTTAACTTTGAAACACAGATGTACCGCCTGACTTTGAGTGTTTTCATTGCGTGCGTTGTTTGGACGAAACTATTCACAAATTTGTGTGATGTCACCAGAACTGCACAAGGCTTGTATCCACTTCGAAGCGGAATCAGTGTTTTTCTCTGACGAATTACATTGTATGCAAGATTTATTTTTTAATTTTCTTTGTCTGGAGAAGCCAAGGGGAGTCTAATACACGAGTAAATACGATATTTACACTCCTTCAGGAAGGAGCCATTCTAGAGGGATCTTCAGTCTTGATTTATGAGTATATAATATTGAGAAAACTCAAATGAGGCAAATTGAAAAGTTATGTTTAGTTTGCAGAAGTAAGAAAATAGATAAAAGGAACAGACATGCATTAAATTCCACAACTGCTTTCGTAGGGAAGTTATCTTGTATCTTGCTCAGTCGAAGGATGGATGGTAATACATACAGAAAAAGGCACATTTTAACATTTAAGTCTTGATTGTTCTATGTTGCTATTATATTTATGATTTATTATTCTGTTAAATCTTAAGTTCAATTTTATATTTATATAATAATAATAATAATAATAATAATAATAATAATAATAATAATAATAATAATAATTTTATATAATTATTATCCTTGAAATTTAACAGAAATGGTCATGCAGCAGCTGGAACCTGTCTGATGTTACATAGGTCACGTTGATTTTACTTTTAGGGTGGGTGTGTGAACAGGGTTGAAGACATTAAACATGCAGATGTTGTATTTCTATTCTTCGCAGGAAAGTGACAATTAAAATATTATTTAAGAAATTCATGGTTGGAAATATTGATTCACGATTCCTTATAGCTATGATTATCCTCCAGTAATTGTTTTCAGGTTCATTATCATGGTTGCTGGGTGTTGTGGTTTTTCAACAGCATTGTGGATCAAAATAAACAGGTTCTCTCTCTCTCAATGAAGATCTGTGGTAATGCTCCATATGTCGTGTGTTGAAATTCGAGGTATAATTCAGCCATAGTGCCACCACATTTCAGTTGCTTGAATGTTGTCAGAATTTTGTTTGATAAGTTAGCTTTTCTGGAGTCAGTTGTACCTTAGGCTATGTAATTTTTTGACCTGACTTGTTATTTTGATGTGTTCTATTATCACTTAACGTATCTTTTTTGAGACGTACATTGGGGTTCTGTGATGCAGATATCTTCATTGTGCTGAATGTCTACCATTCTGGTCAGCTTCCAACATTTGAGGTCCATACTGTTCATTCTGATACAGCATTAAGAACTGAACCATCAAAACAAAAACCAAACCCCATGGTGCAACAGCCCTGAAGGGCCATGGCCTACCAAGCTATTGTTGCTCAGCCTGAAGGCCTGCAGATTATAAGATGTCATGTGTCACGATTCCTCTTGGCCGTTATTCTGGGCGCTCCAGACCGGGAACTGAACCACACTAATTAGAATATCCAGTCTGTTCCGTGAGAAGATTATCAATGATGCGAACGATTCTCTCCCTCTGCTCCATCCTCTGAATGCTTTCTGTACTGTGTTGTTCAGAACTGGCTTTGAAATCTATGCATTGTAAATCATTCAAACTTTCTGATTATGGCAGTCATTTTTTGTCTTCCATTTTTGTTGTATGAATGTTCTGTATTTTAGTTTGTCTGGTGCTGTTCTACTTGCATCATATTTCATTGATTGTTGAGAGTCTTCTTGTTTTAAACCACTGAGATCTTCCATCTCCTACTTGCACACTACTTTGACGATCATCACACAACATCTGAACTTTTTTATTACTGCTTCTGGGATGTTATGTTTTTCTAAACATTCCCATATTTTTCTTCTCTCCACCCTGTCATATGCTTTTTCCAAATCCAAAAACACTCTACAATTATCTGCCGTAATATACTAATTTTTCTAATCTGGTAGTACCATAGTATTCTTTAAGGAAGAGGGCTCACATCCATCCCTTCTATAGATTTGTTGCCTTGAAGTAGCCTCCTTAAAATCATTAACTTCATGAGTGAGTGAATGAATGAATAAACAGATAACTAAATCAGAGAATGATGTCTGAACTGATGGCTATATTGCTATTAGTTAGGTGGCTATATTTGTAAACTCGTCCATTGTGTTATAGGTGTACTTGCTGCAAACATGTGGACCATTTTCTGTATACCAGCTGTTGTTGCAAAGTTTAATTTTTAGGTTTGTTGAATAGAAGCCATTGTATATATGGTTACTATATTTTTACTGAAATAAAATCTGTCTCTCAGTCTTCAACTAATCTCTAACAATTTCTGAAATCACCCACTTATGCCTGTAGAGTAACATGCTGTCAGTTACATTTTGTGTACCACTGTTTTAGTTTCTTTTCATACTTTGTCGAATCAATTTTCCTTCCATGAATTTTTAATGTAGTGCATGTGTTGTACCAGGTTAATGCCAAAAGAAATGTTTTTATTATATTTGTACATGTATTAGATGATGATGCTAGTCAGAGCAAGTTACTGGAGAAGATACATGCTCAAATATTACTTAGAAAAGTTCATTCTCTTGGTGTGGCTGTTTCAGAATTCATATCTCATTTGTATGGTCACACAGTTTCTACTTCACATGGAGAACATTTTATTCGTTTTTCATTTTTTCCTTTTCTTTTTGGAAAGTATGGTTTTGTACACTAAGTAATAGCTAATATTGTCTAGAGTAAACTGTTCTTTGTTGAGAACAGTATATGCTAGGAACAGTTTAATTTTTCTAGTATGGCTGACCTTTGGTTGTTTAATGTTGTAGTTATAAAATCATTTCCTTTAGTTTTGTTATGTTTGTGTTGTAATGAAATAACCAAGCTTTTACAGCTTTATCGGACTGATTGTGTTGTGATACCTAGCGATCATTTGAAAAGGGAATTTCACTTTTCCAGTTAGCTTTGAAATTTTTGCTCATGCACTTTCGTTATCCCTTTCTTGTTATTGCATGCATTACATATAATTTTATCTGCATTAAACATTATTTATATTATGTACTTTGAACATTTTTTGCAGTGGTCTTATATTTTTCAAGGTCTTCTTTGTTGCTTGCAATTTGTATGATGGTTAACTGTAAAAGTGTTTTGCTCTCATTGTTTTTGCTCCATTGCATAGTTGATTGAAGACTGTGATAACCATATTGACTTTTCAAGAAATTAATGATACATCATTCCAATGTGTCTGAATTACGTGTATCAGTATGAGAAAGGTGCGTAGAGTACTTTCCTATCAGATTTACCACGCATTAGGGACAAGTAAATTTTATATATTCTTCCAGAAATATTTAGCAATGAGCTGACAGAATACTGGCTTGAAACTGAGGGAGTATGAGTGAACAAAACACTGGTCAGTTCTTCCTTTCACATTAATCACCCATTTGTCTGTTCTTCATAATCTCTCTCCTTTCTGAATCTATAGGTGCTTTATTACTAAGATTTCATATAAACTAAAGATAAAAATGGTGTTTTGTTTTGTCTGCTAAGTATTGCGTACTTCTTCTAAGTCCTTCTGTTATAGCAACAGCGTTGCTTGTGCAAAACATTATAGTTGAACGTCGATGTCTCAAACTTCCTTTTTCCTATTCGTCACATGTATTTGCTCTCTGTTACCTGAAATTCAATAATAGCCAAACCTCGATATCTCGAACCTTCATTACTATAATTTTCAGTATCTTGTAATAATTTAAATTTCCCTGCAGTCTCTTCTATTCTTAATGTGTATTTATTTCTATATTACTCAAAGTTCAATTACACAAATTTCTCAAAGGAGACGTTTCCTCCATAGAAGCTGAAAATATTCTGTAAATCGAATTTTGTACATCATTTACTATGGAATACAGCATTTAATGTTTGTGTGTCATTGTTCCTTCACGTACTACAGTATATCTTCCCATCAGACGTCAGTATGTTTACATAGTGGCTATCTGTCCATCCATGGTACATTGACCATAGGCAGTTGGAGCTGCATGAACCCTCTCGTAGATGGTCAGTAGACCAGACATTAAGTGCATTGACTATTCTTTGATCCTAGGTACAAAGTCGGTCAAATGTAAATGTTTTTTACAGCAATAAATGTTGTTGAGAACTATGTGGAAGAAAAGAAGCTTCAGTGTGGTGGGGGAAAAAAAACAAAAACAAAGGGAAAAATCCATTAGGTGCTCTTTTTTTTTTTTTAAAAAAAAGGTGTCAACGAAGGCATGTTTATGTTCCTCTACTCTATGTATTCTGTCTTCAACGATGAAGATATATTTATGTTCCTCTACTATATGTATTCTGTCTTTAATGACTTTGTACAATAATTGTTGTAATCAAAATGATAAAGTACGTTGAGGTTTTTATATGCTTAAATTTATTACAGTATCAACATGTAGTTACGTATGATTTGATTACGTTCATTCCTCAAAGGCGGAAATTCTCTGTATCTCAAAATTTCGATAATTTGGAATAAAATTAAGTTCCTGAGGTGATTAGAGATATCGAGGTTCGACTGTACACAAATTTATCTATTTCTCAAAGCAGAAAATAATCTGTAACTTGAATTTTGTACAACATTAACTATGCAATACAACATTTATAGTTTGTGTTTTATTGTTTCTAAATGTACTACGTCTTCTCAGCCGACCTTGGTATCTTTAGTATGGTAAGGCTCTATTGGTCATCCCCCTGCATTACATCGGTACTAGGAACACCTGCAGTGTCTTTTTCACCAGTCATTCAGTGTCTGCTTACAGCCTTGGAAAAACGGTAAGTGATATATCTTTTCAGTGAAGATCTTTCAAGTGATAAGTGAAGTGGAGAAAGTCTGAAAAAGAAAAAAAATATATGGCAGCTTGCAGATAAAGGCAAGATACACCTGGCGATAGATGAATCAGATTTCCACCACAGCAGAAGACATTTGAAACATCACGTTTCCTGGAGCTTGAAGAAGCTGAGATTTTAGTAGGTGACTGGAATAACATTCCAATCACCAGAAGTGATGCAGAGCACAGTTCTCTGCAAAATGTAAAGAATTTCACCTTATTTTCTTGACACGGCATAAGCCCAAAAGCCTATACAGTATCTTGTCTATAAGTACGGGCTGTGAAAGCATCAGTGGCAACACCAGAGGTTAGTTTGTGAACAAGCAGAAAAATTTGCTTAAGACTTCAGTTTTGAACGAAAGAAAGGGTTACGATAATTCTGGGAGCTAATGTGAGTGGGACTGAGAACTAAAACTTCTAGTGATAAGAAAATCAGCAAAGCCTCACTGTTTTTGTGGGTGTAAAGTCATTACTGGTCAGTTATGAAAGCAACAGGAAGTTCATTTAGGAATCTCAGCTGCATGTTATTGAAAAAATTGTCAGTGTGAAGGGAGGAATTTTTTTTTTTTAATTAAAAAAAAAAGTTTTTTGAAAACTGCCCCGTTCACCCCAAGGTGCTCAGTCAGGAGTTGAAGGTACTGTGCTTGGTCTTCTTGCCACAGAACTTAACATCCAAACTACAGCCCATAGACTGAGGGTGATCAAAATATTGGAGCTGTTCAAAGCCTAAGAAGAGTCGAATCTGAGGCATCATTAACCTTGTAAGTGCTGAGTTACCAGTTACTGCTTGGTACCTCAGTGCTGAGTTTTTTCATTCATATGTAAAAAAATTGTAGAAGCATTAATTTTTAACTTATAAATGGGGTAATTAGCTTAACATGTTTATAAATGTTGGTTCTTTATAAATCTAAATGCAGATGGAAAATCCTACACTTACGTTCAATATTATATTGAGAGAAACCAAATTACACTTTTTGTGCCCACGTGTACATTATCTTTATACAAAGTAAAGGGCCTAAAATAAAATTATTTCCTAAAATCTGTAGACAACTAATACATGCAACTCTTTACAAATACATAAGTCCATTTTTTAAAATACTTTCTAAACCCGGAATGTGGTGATAGCTCAATGTTTTCCACCAGGTGTTTGTGATATGATTTGATTTATCAACACTGGCACACAAGTTTTTTAAAAATCAATGATTTTGGGGTTGTCATCAAGCACTACTTGGCTCCCAGAGTCTGTCAATTACTTGAAAATCTGGTCAAGAAAAGTCATCCGTCCGACACAAAAATAGTGATGAAACGCCTTTCAAACTCACTGTGTTTTTCTTCCTTCATTTAGAAGTAGGCTCTGTTTCTTTCTCGGTTACTATATTTTCAGCACTCTCTGTATCACTCTCACTTTCAAAATCACTTAACAATTCATTAAAATCATCATTTTCATCATCATTTTCAGCTGTGGTTAATAACTGGAATGTTCTTTGATCCGAAATAACATTGCTGCGAGAGCAGCTAGCTTATTGTTCCGCCATGCTTGTTTACATTACAGATGAACTCTACAGATGTGTACAAAAAGCTCTGTAAGTTACCTCCTGAAGCTATAAGCCATGATCAGTTAGTTCTACATAATGCCCAACAGATGGCAGAACATACCAGAGATTGAATCTGCACTCGAGAATGATCCATTATTAGACATTAGAAATTTTCCAGCTTCGGGACAAATATTTCAGGTTCCCTATGGGAATCAACATTTATATCACTCGAGAATGAACCGGAAAACTAAAAAAAAATGAAATTTCACATTCACCATCTATAGACGGGCGCAGCAGTGCTGGACCGGCCACATCAGCACATCTATAGGCAGGCGTAGCACTCATTGGTTAACAGATGTCAGTTTAGTAGTCGGTAACAATGCACTGCAAGTTGTTTGTTGATGTGAAGGAGAAAACAATTGTCCACTTCTACCCAAAAGCAGGATTTTCAAAAGGTGACTCAGGAGCTCCTACACATGAAGAGGAGGAAGTCACACTTGTTCCTGAAGAATGAATGGAGTATCAGCAGCTTGTTAATTGTGAAGCTGATTTTGAGGTGTATGTTAATGTGGACTCTGACATTGTGGCTGAGCATCCTACGGATAGAACTATCTTCAGTACTGCTGCTAGTGATGATGATGATGATACCCAACAAGACGACTTGCAAGATTTGGAGCTGCATGAGCCCTCTCCTATACCGTCATTACACCAGATGGTAAGTGTAGTGGCTAATCTTCTCTACTACATATAGAGTCAGTTGAACGTCAGTTTACAGCAATAACTCTTAAGAACTATGTGAAAGAAAAGAAGCTGAAGATTAACCCTTACGTTACAACATTCAAATTTAGTTGAATGATATTTTTTTCCTTTCACTGCAATATTTGACTAGTGTCCACTTCCAAGGAAATATATCTCATAGTTTATGTTGTTATACTTTATTCCTTAAACCAGAAAAACAGTACTTTGGCGGTGAAGTGCTGCCAGGTCGCTTTCTAGAGGAGTTTGATTGGCTATTAAGCCCATGCATTTTTAATACTGTAATACAGTTTTTGAGTGTCCTTGTTCGTATGTGTTAAGCAAGTTTTAATTTACATGTGTGTTTTAGAGTATCTCTGAAACCTAATGTCTAAAATAAGCGTTGTTATTGTCCAGTAATGGCTATTATATACTCTAGTTCCTATTTCCCCCGATACATGCATAGCACATAAAAGAATGGATTTGAAACTATTAATTTTTTGCCTTATGATTGCATTCTTTCATGAATGGGTCAACAATTAATTGTGTAAGTATAAAAAACTACAAAAAAAAAAAACAGAAGAAACTAAAGGAGTTGTTTTCCAGGATGTTAAGGTGGGGGGGGTATGTTTCACTGCTGTGTGTATTCTGTTTTCTGCAAGTTCCTATAATGAGTGTTTAATTAAAGTGATAAAAATACTTTGAGTTTGTTATTTGGTTAAATGACACTATACACAGAATCAGCGCGTTGGTACATATGATTTGATTATGTGCTATGTATGATAAGATATGGGAATTCTGTATATCTTGAAATTTTGACAACTCAAAATAAAATTTAGCTCCTGAGATGATTTGAGATATCGAGGTTCGACTATAAATATAATTCTATCTCTTTGTATTGTTTAATTCTCTGGGCATGTTTATGTGTTTGGTATCATGTCTGCATTTTCTTGTGATGGAGTAAAATTTGAGATTTTTTAAATTTTTTTTGACCTGGGATGTGTTTTTTGTCAAGGGTTATAATGTAGTCAGTGTCACAAGCCTAGAATCAGTGTATTGATCTCTGTATGGTGATGTAATCTAATTTTAATAAGAGAGGAGAGGAGTCCTTGGCAGTTAATGGAAGACCTTGAAGGTATGTGATCACTGTTGTAGTAATTTTTTTTTTTTTTCAATTGAGTTTGTCATTATTTGGTTGTGTCACTGTTGCTACTATGAAGGTTCTGGCTCACCCCCATTTGAGTCAAGCCCTGCTGGGGAGCGGTGGGGGTGGGGGTCAGACCCCTAAGGAAGGGGCAGCGACTGGCCCCAGCAGTACGTCCCTCATCAAGAGCCTGCTGGCCACTAAGGTAATGCCTGGTGCAGCCGAGTGCATGGGCATGCAGCCTGCGCCTGCCGTGTGTGCATCCGATAATCAGCCACCACCACAGCAGGTAAACGGACCTTCCTTCTGGTCTAATATGGTTAGCAGAAGCTAGCTACACTTCATACCGTACATGGCAAACACTTTCATTTTAGAGATCAGAAAGGTCCCCCTTTCCCAGAATCCTTGATCTATTCTTTTCCTGAAACCTAGCTGCTATTTGTTGTGGTTAAGTTGATAGGGCTGGTAATAGGATACCTGTACATTGAAAATTTTGTTATTGGTGCCATAATATCATCCTTGTGAATGATTTACGAAAAGTTGATCCTTATCATTGCAAGCACCACAATTACAGACCAAGAAGAATAACTTCCACGTCGAGATATTTTGTGGCATGGGAAGATTTTTTTAATATCTTTTACTGATGCGTGTTTCACCAGTGCATTTAGATGTACAGTAAAACCTCATTAAGATGTTTCTGCAGGGGACAAGGAAAGAGAACGTGTTAAATGAAAAAATGTAGTATGAAGACATGAATAAAAACTGTCCAACAGGGACGTCGAAACACTTGATAAAACTTTTTTTTTTTACATGCGTGTTTTTTACGTTGTGTATGTATGGATACAGTGAAAGCTGTATCAACTGTTTCTAAAGATGAGAGGAGAGTATTAAAATGTGTGGGAAAAAGGAGAAAACCAGTATGAAAACCTTTTTCATTTGAGCTTATTAAATAGCAACAGTGTGCATAGAATACCACAACAAATACGAAAAAATTTGCCCTGGGGCCCATAAAAGTATCAGCATATTATTGGAGATCACATTTTTTCTGAAACAAATGTTACTTGAAATCTTAGATTTCGGATCAGTGAGTTATTAAACATTGTTTTCTGGTCACATTCTTTGACCATGAATTACTGGAGGTTTCATGTGGGCATTTGGCTGCTATCTTCAATGCGATAACACTTCAACTGACTCAAGTCAAAACTCGAAGGTGCGAGTTTCAACATTCACACCACCTCTACGTGCTTGAAGATAGGGATGCCTGTCCCCTTTCTTGATTTTATTTTTGTCTCCATTAGTAAGCAATCTCACGACTTTTTCCGTATCCATAAGTAGACTACTAAAAGACAAATAAGCACCATGTTAGTCAACAACACATGATAATGTTCCTAATCCGTAGGTAGGCTACCACGCAACAGATATTCGGTACTCTTCACTGTATCACACAGCACAGAATAAATTTCTACCTTCTGACTGGAATATGAAATACAAGCACAATCAGGCTCACTAGGTTATTCAGCAATCTCGCTTTTTTACCAACGAGCAAAACTGAAATTCCGTGAGGCTAACAGCTTGCTTCCTGAAGGTACAGTTCAGGAATTCAAGGTCTTTCCCGTTATTGTGCAACTTTCCCCAACCCGCCTTCCGTGGCCAAGGATCTTACCTGTGTCGGAAATCACATTAATTTCGCAAGGAATGACGAAGAACATTTTCAGCGCTAGGAAAAATATGATCGTACTGGGTGGTAATAGCAAAAATTTGTGACGTGATAAGTAAGGAACAGTATTTTTATATAGATTTAATACCACGGGAATTGGGACTTGGAAATTATGACATGCTAAGTGAGAAAACATCTTAATGAGGAACACACTAATGAAGTTTCAATGTATTTGACTCTAAATGTTGTATAAGGCAAGGATGTGGATGCTGAAAGAGCTGCAGACTTGGTTATTTATCCAAGAATTAAAATCATTGTTATAGTTGGTCAGAGGATAAATATGTTACTAACAAGAAAGCAGTGCATTTCACAAAACTTAAACTGTTTCACTTCTTTTCCAGTACCTGTAGTGTCTTACGAGTTCATTAATAGCAATAAAAATACGGCACTTTCTGCTCCAACTTGTTACCGTTTACAAAATATTACACTGGCATTTTTCAAATATTTAAATTATAAAAGTTAAGTTTAATATTACCCTCTTTGACACCCCAGTAAAATCATAGCAAACTTTGTAAATAAGCTGTTAGCTTCATAAATCATTATTATTGTTACAGATATACTTGCTTTTTGTAATACTGTATAATTTTTGGGAATATTTGTTCTTAACATGCAGTTGCCTTGGAAACTTATAACCATCTAATGTACACAATGTGTACCCAAGTGAGAACTCAGAAATAGTACTTCTGTTAATTTTACACCTTTCCATCAGGTAGAAGAATTCATGGATTATTTCTCTGCCCAGTTTGATTCATCAAAAAACTCGTATTTAAAATGTTTCCTTTATTGTTATCATCATATGAAAATCTTGCTGCTAATGTAATCTATCAAGAACTTGTAATCTGTTAAGTCTTCATTATTTTACTCCAACATGTTTAAAATATCCAAATAATTGTTGGATGGTTAGTATTCCTCCTCCTCATTTTATTACATTTGGAAACTTAAGATTACACAAGACAACTACTTCATTTATATCTTTTTGCACTTCCACCATGTATAAGGTAAAGATCGTGGAGTGTGGAGTTAAGTTAGAGAGAGAAAATCCACAAGCTGACCTAGAACAAGGTACTATACGGTAACAGCATCAAAGTGATAGTAATGTACTTAATGGCATTCCGATTTCCACACTATTTATATTGGGATAAAATTTGCTTACATATTTTTTAATTTTGAAATTCCCCTGTTGTACAGCCTTCCCTGGTGAGGAATACTTTATTTTTCTTCCCATATACTGTATAAGCTTTCCCGTTATTTCAAACATTTATTATGAAAAACTGATGATTGAGCTTGTTTTTGTTTGATATGTTTAAATTACAAAATTATAGTCAGGATGACTAAGCCATCCACATTTATTAGTATCGAGAAAGTTGATTAGAAACTGCAGTATCTCTTTAAGATGCGTTTGTTTGTACTTGGAAAACAAAATTCACTCATCTTTTTATTTTGGGACATAAAATATGTTGAAGGGATAACAAAGGGCACCTCTTGAGATTCATTCTACTCGACAATAAAACTAAACTGGTCTTGCTAAAAGTCATGTGCACAAAGATGGTAGTAGAGTACCAGTTATTGAGAATAGTTCCATTAAATATTCATACTAAACAATTTGAAGAATGGAATGCATTAATGGTATTATTTTCCAAAGAGATATTTTAAATTAAATTGCGACTACCAAATGAAGTATCCCTTCAGTAGCAGAGACGAATTTGTACAGCGTATGGATTTGTAGAAATATATGTCTCACCTTATCTCGTAAAATTAGTATGCTAGGTATCCTTTCCAGAATCAAATGAGGCTAACCTGTCCAAAAAAAGGTCCTTGTGTTTGGTGGTGGAATATTGTATTTTGCTACTGCATGATGTAGAAGTTTGTAATCAATAATCGGTATTACATTGAATTGCAATATTAATATACTACTATCATAGTTGCGTAGCTTGAAAAGTTTTCAATTAACACTTTCTAATTCATCAGTAATTTTAATGGCTCTCATGTTACGTATCTTGCAGCATCCTTGTAGGTAAGTATAAGCTTCCTTTATTTCCTATGGCATTCCTTCCTTCATTAGTTCAAATCCTATATGAGCTGTCAAATCATGTGATGCAGAACTACTAGGGTAAAATTACATTTTTAATGGTGCATAGAACATTTGCCGTAGAGGTATTATTTTACTGTGTGTAAACTATTTCTACTAATTTAGTTAAAAGACAAAAATCTATAGTCATAACTTCTGGGTATTTTTAGGCCAGAGAACTTTAATATATTACTCTTGAAGATGAGATTAAGAATTTCTTGTTTTGAGAAAGGAAAAATACAAAAAAGGCGGACATTTTATGATGAAAAATTTGAATGCTAATTGAACTTTATATTTAAGTCTAACAACATGTTAGATGATTGACTTTGTATGCTTGACCTTTCAGCAAGACCATTACCGTATTTACATTTCTGATCAGTGACTTGAGTTAGTTGCTATCAAGAATAACTTCCAGAGGTTTTCCATGTAATGAAGTATGTTACATTACTGATTATTTTAAGGGCTTACTGCCATAAAGCCAGTTGTTTCAGTTTATTCAATTATGATTAGTACTGCAAATATATTTTAAATTTGTTATGTTTTGAGTTAGTATTTAAACAATTTGAGTTTCAGAATTACTATAGTTAACTTACAAGCTGCATGAATGCATAATGAATGACAAGTAACACCCAAAAGCTACTTCAACAGCAGAAGCAACAGAATCCGTGAAAACTCATTCTGAAGGATATCTTTTCCACAATGAGGAGCCAGACATAAATGTTGAAGTAAACCATTTTGTTCCAGAAACCTGTCTGTGACTGGTTAACAAAACACCCCTTTGAACACTTTTAAATTATTTTGTTCCCATTCATATCGGTTAGCACCTAGTGCTGCTGTTGATTATTTGGGAAACTCCCATTAAAATTTAATTTTGAAGAATCTAGGGTAATGCTTTTAATAAGGTTGAACTTTCATGTTTAAATTTCTCTTAAATTTGTAGAGTTTTCAAGTTGGACAAGAGCTCCCGTGGCTCAGGTGGCAGCGTGTCGGCCTTTCACCGCTGGGTTCCGTTGTTCAAATCCCGGTCACCCACCTGAGATTTGTGCTGGACAAAGCAGAGGCGGGACAGGTTTTCCTTCGGGTACTCCGGTTTTCCCTGTCATCTTTCATTCCAGCAACACTCTCCACTATCATTTCATTTCATCTGTCAGTCCTTAATCATTGCCCCAGAGGAGTGCAACAGGTTTTGGCAGCCGGCACAATTCATATCCTCGCCGCAAGATGGGGGCTTCATTCATTTCATCCCTGACCTGACCACTGACTGGCAAACAGGTTCTGGGTTTTCATTTTCAAGTTGGACAGTTTGTATGAAGAAATTTCGTTAGGGTATTGGAATTGCTAAAAGCTGTAATGTTGGCTCAAAATGGGTAGCTTTCTTTTTAAGAGTTAATTTAATGGTTGTACAGAATAAGTTAATTCTGTTATTGAATATTTTGAGTATTGGAAGTTTCATCTTATTTTCAATTTTACATTTTACTAATTGTTGACACGTGTACTTCAATATTGAAATTTGCTGATAGTAACTATAATTTCAGATCTTAAAGAGAGACTCTGAAACAGCAATCATGGTTCTACTGAAAGAGTTGGTCGTGTTATTAGGGTGAAACAGCAATCATGGTTCTACTGAAAGAGTTGGTTGTGTTATTAGGGTCGCACAGCTGTGAGCTTGCATTTGGCAGATAGTGGGTTTGAATACCACCGTCCTCAGTCCTGAAGATGGTTTTCTGTGGTTTCCCCATTTCACACGAGGCAAACGTGGCTGGGGCTGTACCTTAATTAAAACCACAGCCGCTACCTTCCCAGTCCTAGCACTTTCCCATCCTTGTGTCGCCCATGTATTAGTGCGATGTTAAACCACTGTCAGAAGCAAATCATGGTTCTTTTATTTTTCTATCTTCTTAAGGGAAGTAGTTGTAGCATTTTGTTTTTGATTGCTTTTCTGGTATGTTAAGAAGAATCTCAGGCAAGTGTGGCATTGTTTCTACTTAATTGTGCTAGGAACTTATTTTTAATTTCCTGATAGACCTACCTCGATCACACTCTCATTTTCTAACCTTGATTGTGTTAGGTTTGCAAGTCTTCATCATGTTCTCATCTTCCTTATTCCTTCCCTGTCTTTAAGCAGCCCCTCATTATTTGAGGGGTTTGAAATATTCATATCTCTGTTTCAAGTCATATAAATAACAGAAATGAACCAAAAAGTGACAGATCAAGACAATTGTTTGTTTCTTTCAATTACTAATATTCCTGCTTCATTTAATTTGAGAATAATGTAATTCTGTGCTGTGAAAGAACAGTTACAACTAAAATCAGTCTTTATTATTATTATTATTATTATTATTATTATTATTATTATTATTATTATTATTATTATTATTATTACTATTACTTTACAGTTTGTTTTATGTTGCACCGATACAGATAGGTCTTATGGCAATGATGGGATTGGAAGGGCTAGTAGTGGGGAGGAAGTGGCGGTGACCTTATTTAAAGCACACCTCCAGCATTTGCCTGGTGTGAAAATGGGAAACCACACAAAATCATTTTCAGTGCTACCGACAGTGGGGTTCAAACCCACTATTTCCCGAATGCAAGCTCACAGCTGCATGACCCTAACCACATGGCCAACTCGCTCGGTATATTCATCATCATCATCATCATCATCATCATCATCATCAATGTCCCACTCCATTTGCCCGGGTGTGGTTAACAAGCCTCCTCCACTCCTTCCTGTCCTTCCACTTTTCCTACTCCATTACTTCTGTCACATCCAGTCCAGCTTCATGTCCTTCCAAATCTGATCCATCCACCTTCTTCTCGGTCTTCCAATTGGTCTCTTTCCCTTAACTCCTTCCAATTCCCTCCTTGCTACCCGTTCCTTTCCCATTCTTTTTACATGTCTGAACCATCTCAGTCTAGCTTTCTGTATGTTCTGTACTAACGGTTCTATATTTAGCTCTTCTCTGATTTTAATATTTTGGATTCTATCTCTTCTTGTCTTTTAACCGATGTTCTTAAAAATTTAATTTCTACTGCTTTTATCTTACTACCTTGCCTCTTATTAGTTACCTGCGTTTCTAGTCCGTATGTTACAATTGCTATGAAATATTGTTTATATAATTTTTAATTTCATTCTCTTGGGTACTTTGTCATCCCATAAAAGCTCTCTGACTTGATGATAAAATGTTGTACCTTTACTTAATCTGTTATTAATTTTAGGGTTGATTTCATTACTTCCATTAATAATGCTCCCCGGATATGTAAACTGTTCTACATTCTCTAACCGTTCTCTGTCTATGTTCACTTGGCTTCTCTTTTTCTCTTTTCCACAGTGCATGACTATAGTTTTCTTTTTACTAATTGCCATTCCAAACTCCTTCAGATTTTCATTTGAAATGTAGTCTCCTTTGTACTTCCTTTTCTTCCTTTCCTCAAATCACCACATCATTTGCAAATACCAAAGCATTCACTTCATCACTACTGATACTCTGTTTTACACGTTTTATGATTTCATCCATCAATATAATAAACAATAATGGCGACTGCATTGCCTTGCTCGAGACTTCTTCTTAATATTTTTTAAATTATAAAATGTTTCAGTGTCACCACTCCCCACTTGTACACTGCTTTTACTCTCATGATACAACATTTTTATCTTGTTAATTAATGATTTTGTTACATTCCTTCTCTGTAGGCATTCCCATACATGTTTTCTCTTAACTTTTTCCAAATCCAAAATATGAATATGATTTCCTTGCTCCTTCCCAGATGTTTTTCCATTATCGTTCGCACTGTAAATATCAAGTCTATTGTTGATCTATTCGGTCTAAAGCTATATTATTCTTCCTCTAACTGTGTTTCTATTATATCCCTCAGTCTTTTGTCTATGACTTTCTCCATTATTTTTAGCCCATGTGATAATAGGGTTATACCTTTATAATTTTCAGATTCCTTCCTGTTTTTTGAACAGTGGTACAATACTTCCTTGTTGCCAATCTTCAGGAATCCTTTCATCATTCCATATGGCATTGAGGGCTCGGTATAGCCACTGTAGTCCGCTGCTTCCTGCTGCCTTAATCTTATCAGCATTGAATTTGTCTTTTCCACTTGCTTTACCTTTGGTCATTGCTTTCACTGCCCTTTCAAGTTCCAACCATGTTATTGGGTTCTCTTCTTTTTCTCCATCTATTATTTCCATTTTCTTATCTCCTTCCTGCAAGCAGTCATCCTCATTATAAAGTTTTTCAAAATATTTTGCCATCACCTTCTGAAGACCCTTTTCGTCATGTACTATGGATCCATCTTCTCTCTCTAATGCCTTGATTTTTTCTTGATTTATTCTTTTCAAGTTTATTACTCTATATAATAATTTCTGATTTCCACGACTATCTTGCCCAACATTTCTCCTTTTCTTCCTTGATACTCCTCTTTACTTGTAGTTTCAATTTTTTGTATTCCACATGTAACCTTTCTATCTTATTCTCATCCCTCTGATACATTTCTTGCTTTTCCTTATCCATCTCTTTCTTCACCATGGTCCTTTCTTTTATTTATCTTTTTAGTTTGTCTGTCCACCACCATGTCTCCTTTCCCTTAACCTTTGCTTTTGTTTTCCCACATACCTCAATTGCTGCTTCCACAAATGTCTGTCTTAAATTGTTCCACTCTTCTTCTCCACTTCGTATTTCTGTGTTAGGCAACTTCCTTTTTATCAAATCTTGGAATGCCATTCTTTTATCCTCCTCCTCCAATTCACAAATCCTGATCTTTGGTTTCTTCTTCAGTACAATTTTAGGGATTTTTACTTGTTTTAATTCCACAATTAATAATCTATGATCACCTTCCATACTTTCACTGGGGATTATCTTCATATTCATGACGTATCTTCCCCATTCTCGGTTTGTTATAAAATCGATGAGTGTTCCATACTGTCCATCCCGACTATATTGGCTAATCTTATGGCTATTCCTCTTCATAAACCATGTGGTCTTTATTATCAGGTTATTTCTGTACAAAAGTCCAACAGTTTCTCTCCATCTTCATTTCTATCGCCATACCCATGTGGGCCCAGAACATTCTCATATCCCATTCTATCAGTTCCCACATGGGCATTCAGATCTCCCATTATCATGATCCCATCTCCAACAAAGTGTGTTTCCAGTTCATTGAGGAAATCTTCTTTTCCTTCCACACTACATCCTCTCTGTGGAGCATACACCTGTACTATCTTCATTAGTTCCTTGTTTACATGTATGTGCATTATTATAATTCTTTCATTTACATACTCAACTTCAGCTATTGGTTCAACATTCTGATTTACTATAAATCCCACTCCATTTGTTTTCTCTTTACTGTTACCCATTCATTCCTTTCCCTCTCGATTTTAGTTCACTTAATCCCAGGATGTCGAGTTTTCGTCTCTCCAATAGGTCGGTCAATTCATTTTCCTTCCCATTCATTGTTAAAATATTTATTGTTCCTAATCAGGTTTTGTTCTCTGATCTAACACTTGCACAAACATCACCATGACCATCATACTGTGCATTTGAACACAAAGACTTCCATTTCCATGTTTAAACTTCCATCCGAGGCCTGTATTATAGTTGAAAGCAAGTACAGATTTACTCATCTGCTGACCTGCTAAGCCTAACACATCTGAGAATTTTCTTTCGGGGTTTACTCCGTTAGCCTTTGAAGATCCCTCTTCTCCACAAGGCAGTGGTTTCCTCTTCTAATTTTCCCCAGAGAGGATGGGTTGCCTCATCCACCATCTTCACCATTCTGAAGGTCTCCTCTGCCTAAGATGCTGTTAAGGTCTTCCCCCGTAACCCTGGGCATGTGTTCCACGTTATACCCCGTGAGACTGCGTCCCTGCCTGAACTTAGCTCTCCTTCACACCGGTCTACTGATGTGGAGGAAACCCACCCGCACAACGTGGCAAGAATTACTCAAGTGAAGGATAGGGAAGGTGACCCTATCTCCCTTGAGCAGGGTTAATGGTTGTGTATGATGCTACAACCAATGGCTATATTATTGTTATTATTATTATTATTATTATTATTATTATTATTATTATTATTATTATTATTATTATTATTGTTGTTGTTGTTGTTGTTGTTGTAAAGGGCTTCAGTAACTACTTCTTGTTCATTAATTTATTTTCTCGACTTTGGTATGTACGTTCTGTTCTTCCAACACAGTCGGATGCACACATTGCATTCAGTTATTCCTTACTTTCAACTCCATCCACCATCCTCTATAATTTCATCTGATATTACATCTAGTAATTTGTTTATCCGTGTTTCTTAGTCTAGAATACTATAATTTGATGAAGATTTGTCATTCATTTAATATCATCTTCTTAGTCTTCTCTCCAGTCTTGTCATGTACTTTTCTTTTCTTTCTTGCAATGTCTGTTCATGTTGTAACATAATTGTGAAATATACAGTACATGGATGATGTACAAGGTCGTCACCAATATATTTGCTATATTTTAAATGATGTAACCTTACATTTTGAAGTATTCGCTTTCTAAAATATATGTTCACTTTCATATTTTTAAAAACGTGTTCTAATTCAGACTGCTAGACATGAGACTAGACTTCTGATAAATTACCACATACAACAGCATCCAATTTATTGAGTTGTGTATATTGATGTTTCTCTGGTCTAATTTAAGAATGCTTTGTTGTTACTAATATCAGTGTAGTCAATAATCATTTAACCCCCAAGTTGTTCTGGTCTGTTAACACTAATGTTAATTTTTATTTATTTATTGTGCAACGGTGCAAAATAATTCAGATGTTTAACTCTGTATTCATATGCTGAAAAATTGTAACACTATTTTATCAATTCAAAGCATGGTCATGTTGCAGAACTACTTCTTACATTTGGAAAAATGAATGCAGAACACTTGGTATTAAAAATTCAAGTAGATATCTTGGATCTTGGCATGCTCCAACACATACTGATAATATACTAGGGTCTTAATTTGTTAACTTGCTTTATTTTAAAATTTTATTTTTACTGCTTTATTATTTCATATATATACATACATATGTTTAAAGAACATCTTAAGTTTCTAAGACATATTCTTATATTCATATAATGTAGGTAATTCAAAGGTAGAATGTTTATATATAATTGTTGAGTTTGGGAGAGGTAGCATTTTTAACATCAGAGCTGGTCACTGGAAATAACTTTCCACCTCCGCCTGTTGCATTACAAGGAAATGAATAGAAAATATATTATAATTTTCTAGCAAACTTATTTCAGTTTTATATAATTATGAAGAATTTCATAATATTTTTCCAGCATTATTAACTGTTAAATGAGTCGAATTACATAGTATCATGATATGGTGTGGGTATGAAAGGGAACATTGCTCTTCACACCTCAGTATGTCATATATACTTGTTCAGTATTCCACTATTGAATGATAAAAAATATGCTTAGTTGCATGTCATTGGGGTTTGATTTCATGCCTGAAAATTCAAACTGAAAATAAAAACAACAGTACAGTTATGGTTTTCATAATAATATATATTTAAATATTTGAGATCTGTGAAGTTCAGTCTTTAAATACATGCATCTATTTCATCATATTTTTGTGTTCAGTAGAATAATTTTCTTTCAGCAATCTTAACTGTGTGTTTTATCTGCAGAGAATTCTCCACTAGAACCAATAAGATCTGAGGTTGTAACTCATTTCATTTCCTGGAATACATATACCAATCTTTCACCCAATAAATATCATTACTTGCATAAACACAGTGCCACAATAATACAGGTTATGAGATTGATTCTACACACAGACACAGAGAGCAGATGTCAACCCTTAAAATGAATTTCCTTTGTTATTGTGCCTATATGCTAGTTCAATATATGAAATGTTGTTTTATAAGTATGATCTTGTAATACGAGGGTTGGAAAATGTGACATATACAGACGAAAGGACAAGGTGTTAACTACATGTGTGGACAATGAATAGCACTGAAATATCGTAACACACTAATTTATTACGGTAATATACAGGGCAATATGGCCTTCCTGGTGGAAAAGAATGACAATACAGTACGTAGAAAGTTGACATGACAAACCTGGGCTTAAAGACCCTCAAAGTAGTCCCCTGCTACTGACGCCACACGCTGCCAACGATGTGGGGGGGCGCTGAATACCATCTGCCTTAGCATTTCCCGCACCATGTGTGAATCGAGTCACCTGTTGGTGCACAGCATTAGCAATGTCCTCTCGTGTTGCAAACCGCCTACCACATAGTGGTTCCTTAATCTTTCGAATGAAGTCAAAATCACAGGGCGGAATGTCGGGAGAGTACGGTGGTTGCTCCAATTCTTCCCATCTCCAACGTTGCAGTCACTCTGCTTTATGTGGTTTTGCATTGTCGTGCAGGATTATTGCACTGTCCACAAGATCCGGACGTTTCTCCCGAACGCCACGTCGTACCTGTCGTACCTGTCGCACCAGGAAGTCTCTGTAGTACTGTGCGGTCACTGTTCTACCATGTGGAACAAAGTGGCAAACAATGATAACCCTGACGTCATACATGATGATCACCATCAGTTTGACCGGGGAAGGATTCTGACGGACCTTCTGCCTCCTTGGTGATCCAACCTGTCGCCATTCCGCGGACTGACGTTTCAGTTCTGGTTTGTATGCCTGGCCCAAAATTCATCGATGGCAATTATTCGTCACAAGAATTGATTGTCGTCCTGTTGCCAGCGTGCAAGGTGGTCGGAGCAGATTGCATAGTGCACCCACCTTTGAACTTCCGTCGGTGCATGCGGTACCCAACGCGATGCGATTTTGTGCAGTTGCAGGATTATGCAGTATCCTGTGGACGGTGTGTTTCTCGATGCCACTTGCCCTCTCTAACTCCAGTAGCGTCCATCGTTTGTCTTCATCCAGGAGCTGCTTGATGACGGCACGTGCCACGTCGGTTCGCACACTGATAGGTCGTCCTGAACGTTGCTCATCACTGGTTGACACATGTCCTTGCCGAAACTTTCTTACCCACCGTGCTACTGTACGGTATGGTAGGGCATTATTCCCAAGGGCTTCCACTAATTCACTGTGACATTCCATCACATTTCTCCCTCGGAGAACGGCTATTTTGATGTAAGCGCGCTGCTCAACATGGGTTACGTCCATCTTGCACGACACTCACCAACTGACTGATTTCACAGCCCTCGCTGCGCTACTACCAGCTATCACAGAGCCATCTGTTCTACATACACACTATGCCTGCAGAACTTCCACACGACACTTATACGTTTGTGATCCGTTCACATATCTACAAGAGAAAAAAAATAGTTGCCATGACTTTTGCCCCAATCCTCGTATATTTTTAGAAAAAATTAGACAGAAGAATAACTTGTCAGATATATATTTGGGAATGACTACAAAGTTATTTGAAAAACAAAAAACAACATGCAAGCATTCATTTGATGAGGCATACTCGTGTCCTTGTCTTAAGGGAACCTGGAAGTGTGAAAGTATTAAAAAATTACATTTTTGTTTTTTATTGCAATAAATTCTCCTAAGTTTTCTGAACAAAATGGTAGATTTAAAAAAGATACTACATGCATATTTAGGTCTTAAAAAAAATAAATTTCTTCAATAAATATCACACATAGAAAGCTGAAATGGTTAACTTAATTAATGTTATTGGCTTTATGTTCCACTAACTACTTTCATGGTTTTTGGAGATGCTGAGGTGCCGGAATTTAGTCCAGCAGGAGTTCTTTTATGCACCCATAAATCTACAGACATGAGGCTGACATATTTGAGCAGCTTCAAATAGCACAAGACTGATCCAGGATCGAACATGCCAAATTGGGGTCAGGAGGCCAGCACCTCTAACTGTCTGATCCATTCAGCCTGGCAAATTTGGAATATATATATTTTAGAGATACAGTGAAACCTTGGAATGCGAGTAACTTGGTCTATGAGTGTTTTGCAAGACGAGCAAACATTTTAAATAAATTGTAACTTGATAAGCGAGTGAGGTTCCCCAATACGAGCGTCACGTGTGCCTACATTTTCCCCTCCCCTGTGCCTTTGTTGAATGGATGAACGAGGTCTTTGGTCCTGTAGTGAAGAAATACCTTTCAGAAAATAATAGGCCTCTCAAAAGTCTTGCTGGTTATGGACAATGCTCCTGTTCATCCTCCAGGCCTTGAGGCCTTACTGGAGGAATTCAAGTTCGTTAAGGTTAAGTTCATTCCCCCCAACACTACTCCACTACTTCAGCCTATGGATCAGCAAGTCATTTTGAACTTCAAGAAGCTATACACCAAATCACTATTTCAGCGATGCTTCGAAGTGACCGAAGAAACAAAACTTACCCTCCGAGAGTTTGGGAGAAATCATTTCCCCACCGTGAACTCACTGAAGATCATCGATAAAGCCTGGGATGGAGTCACCAAGGGAACTCTCACTTCCGCTTATGGAAAGCTGTGGCCTGACTGTGTTCTTGGACGTGACTTTGAGGGGATTCTTGGTGAAAATAAACCGCCGATTGTCGATGAAATTGTGTCCTTAGGGAAGAGTATGGGGTTGGAGGTGAATGATGTGGACATTCGAGGGCTGGTGGAAGAACATAGCCAGGAACCGTCCACCAACAAACTGATGGACCTGCATTGCAAACAACAGGAGGTGGTGGTGGAGGAGATCTCGCGCAGGGAAGAGGAGGAGGAAAAATCAGTGGAATCTCTCACTTCACCTGGGATTCAAGAGAAGTGCAAAATGTGAGAAAGGGTGCAAAATTTTGTAGAAAAACACCACCCGAATAAGGCTGTAGTAGTACAAGCGATGAACCAGTTCAATGACAATGCAATGTCACATTTTCAAGAAATCCTTAAAAGCCAAAAGCAACAGGGTTTATTTTATTATTGTTTACATGAGTGTGTGTTACACAGACATACATTAATTGGAAGTATTTAAAAGAAACAATTTCGGTTACATCTTGAAAGTTTGTTCTTATCTCAAGTTCATCTGTTTTGTTTTTGTGATTAATTCAACTTCCTTTGTGTACTGCATACCTGCTAGCATTCCCAATTTAGGCAGGAGACTCCCGATTTTCGACAGTTTTTCCTGCCTCATGATTATTCTATTCTTTCTTCCGATTTTAGCTCATTTTTTGGTGAACTTCAAACATTTGTTTTCAAATCTCGCCATTTCAGCTTTGTACGCTAGTGTCTGGAAGTCTTTCGGTCATTCGCCGCTTTCAAATGAAATGTCGACATTTATTAATGTGAGAAATGTGCGCGAATTTGCAATGTTTATTGAAACCTGTATATTGCGACCCGTATATCGATTGTCAATCTCTCATTCTCGTGTGCTATGTTCGTGTTTGTTCACATCAGTCTATTCGATTCTAGAGACTAATCGCCAGATTTGGAGTCTTTTTTAGTAATGTGGTGACAGAATTTCAAAGATAGCAACTAGTGACTTTTCTAGAAATTTTAGAAGCCATTTGGAGACAATTCTGGCAAATTTGAATTCATTACTTGATGAAAATAGCATTGCGCTTCGCATAATCATTTGGACGCATGATACAGTATATTAATCTATGCATTTGCTATTTGCTAAGTAATGACATCTAAGTGCAGGACTGATTCACTCGTGTGGAGCATGAGTTCATACTATTTTCGGTACGCTTATCAAAGACCGATCATCTCACTCGCATACTTCCTATGAGGAAATAGAGATACGTAATTTTTTTAGCCTTGTAACCTCGTATAGCAGCAGTTGGGTTTTGAGACAATAAGTGTTATAATTTATACCGTAGTACTCCTATATTGTGCAAGACATGTAGAATATGCAGTTTTGACCAATTGTATCTCCTAATTTTTGGTTTTGTTAAGTTGGCAGGTATGGTACTGTCTTCGATATATGTTAATTGTGGATGTAGGAAAGAAAGGGTGGAAAGCTTGATGCTTTACATTGAAAGAGGTCCATGATATATGTTATGTCTGTTACCACATTATGCTTTCTCCACCGCATGCAATTGAAGCAATTTGATACAAACCAATAACTAATATATTGGGTCTCTTGCATAAAAATACGTAAAGCCTGATAAGTGATTCCTTAAGCTGATTAGTGAATATTTTTCAGAATAAGCTATTACTTGGAAGTTAATTTGATAAGATCTGCCTTTTACTTAAAAGTAAATACTGGAAATATTATAAGGAATCAAGTAATTACTTCCATACTTGAAATGTCGGTTGCTGGAGCCAGCATATTTGGACAGGTCATGACATGCTTTCAGGAAACCATAAATAAATGGGCAGAAAATGCCTGGCTTCAATATGTCCACTTCCGGCCGTGTTGTGTGAACGCACACTTACGAAATGTATAGTTTCCTGTAATTTGCAATTCTGCACCTTTTTTGCATTGGGCTGATTATTTCTAAGGGAAGTGCCAGTACCCTGTATTTAAATAAAACAAAGCATTTTCTACCTTGACAAGAAAGAAAAACAAAATAAAAATTAAAAATACTAAATATAGCAAAGTTTTAAGAAGCATAGATGAGTGTGTGCGCGCAGGGTACCAGCCTATTATCCTTCCCCCCCCCCCCCCCCAAAAAAAAAAACACGTGCATACTTGCCCATCTGTACATACTTTGGTAACATTATTGGTTTTTTTTTCTGTTTTTATATTATTTTTTGTTCTGATGGTTATTTCATGTTAAAAAATATTGTTGTTGACCTCCAGGGTGCTTAATTTTATTAGATATACTGTCTTCTTCTTCTTCTTTCCCTTTTTGCTGTTAGGTGTCGGGACATTTCAGCCATTTACTAAAGATTCTTCTAAAGTTAAAAACTTCATGATTGTTTCGTATTGAATAGAGAAATAAGATGTACAATATTATAGGGAAGGATCCAGCTTTCAATACTCCGTAGTAAGTTGAACTAAGAAGTAGTTACAACCTGTTTATTGGGACCGGTTTCAACACATTTCAAGTGTCATCATCAGCCAATTAGCGAAGATCTTAAAACAACTAATATATTGAACACAGGCAAAAAAATTAACATTGTATCATATCGTAGCAATTCAGTTAATGTTCAAAACACAATAATCACAGTCAAGAGAGTAAACAGAACATCACTACCTTGCGCCGAAAACAAATATAGTTGAAGTTCATAAGCAGATCAAGTATGCACTTATGTAAAGTCGTTGCTAGGCAGGTCTTGTAGGCATTTGTTTCTCCGGCCGAAGAGTAAAAGGTGACGTGAATGAAGTCTTAGGAAAACAGTGTAGGATTTAATTTCGTCAAATTCAAAGTGGATATATAGGTTTTAAAATAATTTAAAACTTTAAAAAAAAATAAAGCCAAAAAAAAAAATTTAAAAATAGGAAGAAATAACGAAAGAAATACGAGGTTCAACTCGAAACAACTTGCCGTAGTAATTGATAAAGAAATGATGAATTGTTATTAGAAGAAATACAATTGGGCAACAATCCTTTATATAACACTAATTCGAGGAAAAAGAGGAAGAGAACCGACACTTCGAAAAATGAAGATATCGGTTAAAAGAAGACAAGGGCCACGAAGGGCATGAAAATGAAAGACTCCCTAGCCCTCGCAAACCTAATAGCATCGGGGTCGGAAAAGAACAAGAGTTGACCAAGGGAGGTCGGACAGGATAGATGAAAGTGAGGAGCCTGGCACAAGTAAGTGGAAGCAATGCTAGGACTCAGCTAAGGGCCCCGTGGTCGCCAACCTACGCTCCGAAGTTCAGAGCCCCTGGGGGATGAAGGGTGGGAAGGAAAGAAAAATGGAAGGGATCCGATACTTCGAAAAATGAAGATATCAGCCAAAGGAAGACAAGGGCCACGAAGGGCGTGAAAATGAAAGACTCCCTAGCCCTCGGAAACCTAATAGCGTCGGGGTCGGAAAGGAACAAGAGTTGACCAAGGGAGGTCGGACAGGATAGATGAAAGTGAGGAGCTTGGCACAAGTAAGTGGAAGCAATGCCAGGACTCGGCTAAGGGCACCGTGGTCGCCAACCCACGCTCCGAAGTTGAGAGCCCCTGGGGGATGGAGCGTGGGAAGGAAAGAAAAATGGAAGGGATCCGATACTTCGAAAAAAGAAGATATCAGCCAAAGGAAGGCAAGGGCCACGAAGGGCGTGAAAATGAAAGACTCCCTAGCCCTCGGAAACCTAAAAGCGTCGGGGTCGGAAAGGAACAAGAGTTGACCAAGGGAGGTCGGACAGGATAGATGAAAGTGAGGTGCCTGGCACAAGTAAGTGGAAGCAATGCCAGGATTCAGCTAAGGGCCCCATGGTCGCCAACCCACGCTCCGAAGTTCAGAGCCCCTTAGGGGGGGGGGGAGGGGGGAACTAAGGAGGGTCAAGGGGGGTGTTGCGGAAGGGGGAAGTGGTATGAGAGGGTATTGTGTAAATTGTGAAAGATTGATTCCTTATTTGTTGACTTCAGGTTATTTAAAAAGGAGATGAGAAAATCGAAAAGGGCATTGGGTTTCTCAGAAATATCATTCAGATTTAGATTTGGATTGAAAAACTGGTCAAGGTGTATAAAACAGTTTTCGGTGATGTCTAGGAGAGGGCCTTTATTTAGAGTGCTGAGAATTTCAATATCCTGGTTTATTGTAGTGAAAGCATGTTTGTGTCATGTATGTGTTGTCCCACTGCCAAAAATCTGTTGTGCTTTATTGCATTAACGTGTTCAAAGTACCTAATTTTGAAGTTGCTACCAGTTTGACCTATGTAAGAAGAATTACAGTTGTGGCACTTAAAACGGTATACGCCTGATTTAGAAAAGACACTTGTTCTATTTAAGGAGTGGGAGTTATGTAATAATTCAAGGTTTCTATTATTAGTTCGAAAAGAAATCATGGTATTGTGTTTTTTGAAGACATTAGCTATACTATAGGTATTTGTATTGAATGTGAATGTGGTGTAAGCAGCTGGTTTGGGAATATCTTTTAAGAGTGTTGTGTTAGGGCGGTGTCTAAATTTGTTAATGATTTGTTCAATAAAATAAGAATTATAACCGTTAAATTTGGCAATAGAGCGGATGATGTTTAGTTCTTTGTTTAAGTTATCCTTTGATAGTGGAATTTTGAAGGCGCGGTTAACCATACTGTTGTATGAAGCACGTTTATGTGACTGTGGGTGAAAAGAGTCTTGTTTTATGGTATTAGCTGTATGTGTGGGTTTTCTATAAATCATATATGAGAATGAGGAAGGTAATCTGTTTATTGTTATGTCTAGAAAATTAATTGATTTGTTTGATTCTGTTTCAAGAGTGAATTTAATATGTGGATCAATTTTATTGAGGCTATTAAGAGTAGAAGCTGCATTGAAAACTCTTATCATCCAGTATAACAAATTTGTCATCCACATATCTAGCCCAAAATAATACTCAATACCCTCTCATGCCACTTCCCCCTTCCGCAACACCCCCTTGACCCTCCTTAGTTCCCCCCCCCCAAGGGGCTCTGAACTTCGGAGCGTGGGTTGGCGACCACGGGGCCCTTAGCTGAGTCCTGGCATTGCTTCCACTTACTTGTGCTAAGCTCCTCACTTTCATCTATCTTGTCCGACCTCCCTTGGTCAACTCTTGTTCCTTTCCGACCCCGACGCTATTAGGTTTCCGAGGGCTAGGGAGTCTTTCATTTTCACGCCCTTCGTGGCCCTTGTCTTCCTTTGGCTGATATCTTCATTTTTCGAAGTATCGGATCCCTTCCATTTTTCTTTCCTTCCCACCCTCCATCCCCCAGGGGCTCTGAACTTCGGAGCGTAGGTTGGCGACCACGGGGCCCTTAGCTGAGTCCTAGCATTGCCTCCACTTACTTGTGCCAGGCTCCTCACTTTCATCTATCCTGTCCGACCTCCCTTGGTCAACTCTTGTTCTTTTCCGACCCCTATGCTATTAGGTTTGCGAGGGCTAGGGAGTCTTTCATTTTCACGCCCTTCGTGGCCCTTGTCTTCCTTTAACCGATATCTTCATTTTTCGAAGTGTCGGTTCTCTTCCTCTTTTTCCTCGAATTAGTGTTATATAAAGGATTGTTGCCCAATTGTATTTCCTCTAATAACAATAACCACCACCACCACCATCACCACCCTCTAATAAACGTTCCCCACCTCCTTTCTCTATTTATCATTTCTTTATCAATTACTACGGCAAGTTGTTTCGAGTTGAACCTCGTATTTCTTTCATTATTTCTTCCTATTTTTAAATATATATTTTTTTGGCTTTATTTTTTTTAAAGTTTTAAATTATTTTAAAACCTATATATCCACTTTGAATTTGACGAAATTAAATCCTACACTGTTTTCCTAAGACTTCATTCACGTCACCTTTTACTCTTCGGCCGGAGAAACAAATGCCTACAAGACCTGCCTAGCAACGACTTTACATAAGTGCATACTTGATCTGCTTATGAACTTCAACTATATTTGTTTTCGGCGCAAGGTAGTGATGTTCTGTTTACTCTCTTGACTGTGATTATTGTGTTTTGAACATTAACTGAATTGCTACGATATGATACAATGTTAATTTTTGCCTGTGTTCAATATATTAGTTGTTTTAAGATCTTCGCTAATTGGCTGATGATGACACTTGAAATGTGTTGAAACCGGTCACAGTAAACAGGTTGTAACTACTTTTTAGTTCAACTTACTACGGAGTATTGAAAGCTGGATCCTTCCCTATAATATTGTACATCTTAAAGATTCTTCTGTCGTGCGCCATTCTCTGAACCTCACTCAGGGTCTTCCCTCGCTTCCTGATCAATCCCAAGTTGTACTCCTCCCATTCAATCCGTGGCCTCCCTCATGTTCTTCTTCCTGTTGGTCTGGCTCGCCACACCTGCTTCGCTTTCCTTTCAACTTCCATTCATTCTAGGTGACCAGTCCAGCCCAATCCTCTCCTCTCAGTGACATCCATTATTGGCTCCTGCTGAAGCTCATCTCTCACTGTGGTGTTTGTAATATGGTCTCTTTGAGTTTTCCCGGCAACTTTCCGCAAATATCTCATCTCAGCGGCAACCAAACGGCTCTCCAGTTTTTTATGCACTGTCCAACTCTCTGCACTATACATTAGGGTTGGCAGGTACACGGCATGATATACCCGCATAATTATAATAATTTCTTTCTTCCCTATGATTGTGTTGTTTATACCATAGTAAACTTGATTAACTTTTCTAATTCTGTTGTTTATTTCTGCCTCTAATTTTCCATCCTCTCTGAAAATGGTGCCCAGATACTCAATTTGTTCTACTTGCTCAATATCCTCATTGTTCCACTTGATCTGAAGCTGTACTTTTTCTCCTTTGGTGGCCTGCATGACCTTGGTTTTGCTCGCATTCACTTCCATCCGATGGTCCTGGAAGGCAGTAAAGGCATAAGCCCATTCTGTAAGAGCTTGTTGGAGATCCTCCTCTTTCCCAGCCAAAATCAGAATGTCGCCTGCATAGACCAAGGATTGGACATATATTGGTCTCATGTTCCAGTTGCCAACCTTAATTCTTGTAGTTCTTCTTTTACACTGCTTAGTGATTTGGTTCATGAAGATCACAAAGAGAAGAGTGCTCAAGCTGTCACCCTGCTTTACTCCCTTTGCCATTTCAAATTCCCTAGAGCATTCACCAGCTATTCTCACCACTCCTTGGACTCTATTGTACATGCTCTTAATGCGGTTACCTTTTCGTCTTAAAGTGCTGCTCAAAGCTGTTCCCTGGGGACCGAGTCAAATGCGGCCTTCAGGTCGACGAATGCAGCTAGAACATCCTCTCCTTGACTAAGTCGTTTCTCTATAACAGTTCTTAATGTGTATATATGGTCGTGTGTTTGTCGACTTGGCCTGAAAGCACACTGCTCTTCTTCCAGCTTATCCTCTACTTCTTGTCTCAGCCTACTCTCCAGTATGCAAGAGTATATCTTTCCGGCCTCGCTAGAAAGACAAATTGCTCGATAGTTTGCACAGTCCAGAGTGCTGCCCTTCGTATGGATAGGAACAGTAATGTTCTTCTCCCAATCCTTTGGAATGCTGAATGCTCCATGCTTGTTGGCATATCCTTGTCATCCATTTCACCACAGCCTCTCCATACTTCATCAGTTCCGGTGAAATTCCACCCCAACCAGCTGCCTTGCCCACCTTCATTTCAGCAACAGCTTCTCTTACTTCACTCTGCATAATTGTCTCCCCTTCTTCTAGTTTTTCTTCTACCCCATTACTGGCGTCGTCGTGTGGATTCTGGTCTGTGCGGAACACATCCTCATAGTACGTGCTCCATGCATCAAGGATGTCCCGTAGCCTTGTTTGGATCTTCTGGTTCCTGTGTTTAATGTTTCTGATTCTCTTTCCAGTTTTGCCTTGGTGGGATCTTAGTATCTTCCAAAACTTCTTCTGATTATTTCTGTATTCTGATTCCATTTCCTCTCCGAATTCCTGCCACTTCCTTTCTATTGCAACTTGTACTTGCTGCTTAGCTTCATTACGTGCTTCAACATAATTCCTCCAGTCCTCTACCCTTCTTGTTCTCATGTATTCCTTCCAAGCTACCTTTTTCCTCCTTACACTTCCTTGACTTCCTCAGTCCACCACTTTGTTTGTTTCCTTCGTGTGTTTACTGTAGTTTTCCCACAGACCTCTTCTGCTACTTCGATAATATTAGTCTTAAATTCCCTCCATCTCTCTTCTAAGTTCCAACCTCTCTCAGGTTCTTCTCTTTCTGTTTGCTGAAGTTTTTCCTCCAACTTCTGAATATAATTCTGCCTTTCCTCTTCTAAATGCAGAAATTCTTATTTTTTCAAATCGAAGATGAGAGGGTGTGGGTGTAGCCTTGAACCTTGTTTTCATAACCAGAAGCCGATGTTCTGTACTCATTTCTGCACTGCAGAATACCCTTACATCTAGTGCTGCATAGATATACTGTCACTACAACATATTTTTTGTTTTCATGTAATTTGGAGTACACAGCTTCCTGTTGTTCTTGTTCTTGTTGTTGTTGTTGTTGTTGTTGTTGTTGTTGTTGTTGTTGTTGTTGTTGTTGTTGTTGTTGTTGTTGTTGTTGTTGTTGTTGTTGTTGTTGTTGTTGTTGTTGTTGTTGTTGTTGTTGTTGTTGTTGTTGTTGTTGTTGTTGTTGTTGTTGTTGTTGTTGTTGTTGTTGTTGTTGTTGTTGTTGTTGTTGTTGTTGTTGTTGTTGTTCTTCTTCTTTCAAATGGGCCACCAGAGGACCACGTGCCAATTTCAATTCCTTCTTCTTTGTTCTTTCATCTGTTCACTATGTTTCTTCTTTCTGTCTTCAGACCACTTTGAACCAGTCTTTTTTACTTTCCTACCTTGGAATCCTTCTATTTTCAATACTTTTTCCCGAAAGCCTTCTCTATTATTTATTTCTTCTGTTGTTATGTTGTTTTTTTCTAAATCCTTTCTTACTTCATTGACCCAGCTTGTCGTTGATTTCTTACCCCACAAATATCTGAAAATCTTACTGGTTAATCTACTATCTTGCATTTGATGTAAATGTCCAAAAAACATAAGTCTCCTTTTCCTCATTACATCTGATATATTTTCTATTTTTTTATATATTTCAGCATTACTTCGTAATTTCCAACCTTCTGCTGTGTTTTGTGGGCCTAATATTTTCCTCATGATTCGCCTCTCTAGTATTTCTGGTTTATCTAAATTATAGTTTAATGCCAGACATTCGCTTGCATATAGGCATTCTGGCTTCACTACTGTGTTGTAATGCCTTATTTTTGCATTTTTGGATAGGCATCTTTTATTGTAGATATCTTTGGTGACACCATAAGCTCTCTCCATTTTATGTACCCCCTCCTCTACTGCAGATTTTTCTAAACCATTTTCTTGGATTATTTCCCCTAGACATTTGATTTTTTTTGCCCTCTCTATTTGGCCAATATCTGTTTTCAGAAATTTTGGTGCATCCCAAATATTTGTTAAAAATTTTGTTTTTTCTGCAGAAATTCTTAAGCCAGTTCTGCTGGCGATTCTTTCCAAGACATTTACTTGGGTTATAGCAGATGTCACATTTTCAGAAAGTATTGCAAAGTCATTTGCAAATGCAAGACAATTTATTTCGATCCTTTTGTTTCCTCTTCCTAACTTTATCGGTGAAATGTTGAGTTCAATAAGTTTTTCGTTCCAAATTCTCACTATTTTCTCTAGGACACAATTAAAAAGAATTGGGGATAGTCCTTCGCCTTGTCGTACACCAGTTTTTATTTTGAAAGGCTGTGATATCTCTCCCAGAAATTACACTTTAGAGACTGTGTCTGTAAGTGTTTCATGGATTAGATTTGCCAGTTTAGACTTTATGCCAAATTCTCGAATTATTTTATATATAGTTTCTCTGTCAACAGAATCAAAAGCCTTTTTGAAATCAACAAACATAACTGCAATGTCCTTTGAATTAAGTAACCTGTGGCGAATTATTGACTTAAGATTAAATATTTGTTCTGAGCATGATCTTCCTTTCCTGAAACCACCTTGATGTTCACCTAAATGATTGTCTAGTGTTGTTTCTACTCTGTTTAATAAAATCTTGGAAAATATTTGATATGCCACTGCTAATAAAGATATTCCTCTGTAGTTATTAACGTTCTGTTTATTACCTTTTTTGTGGAGTGGATGTATCAAGGCTACTTTCCATTCCTCAGGAATTTTTTCAGTTTTCCAGATTTCTTCAAAGAGTAATTGTAGCTCATTTGCTATATTTGGCAAGGACCACTTCAAAAGTTTCGCTGTAATAGAATCTTCTCCGCTAGCTTTGTTGTTTTTGAGGGTTTTAATTACTTCTTCAATTTCTTTTATAGTTGGTGGTATGTCTTCTTCCAAATTTTCATCAATATCTTGAAATTCTAATTTATGACTTGGTTCAGGACAGTTCAAAAGTTGATCAAAATATCTTGCTAATATCTCACAATTTTCAGTATTGCTTAGTCCAATTCTGCCGTTTTCATCCTTGAAACTAACATTTCTAGTTTGGTACCCCTTTAATTCATTCTTAAAAGCCTGATAAAAGTCACGGGTGTTATTTTTTATAAAGTTTTTGTCCATCTCTGTAAGTTTCTCCTTTTGAAAGGCTCGTTTAGTACTTCTGATTATCCTTGCTGTTTCCTTCCTTTGTTGTTTAAACTGATCAAAATCTTCAATTTTCTTTGAGCATTTCCATTTTTTCCATGTTTTAGCCCTCTCTGCTAAAGCTTCTTCACATATTTCATTCCACCATATTTTCCTTTTATTTTTTATTGGCCCAAATGTTTTCTGTGCTGCATAATTAATTGCTTTGGATATTTCTTGCCAGTTGCCTTGTTTAGCCACTTCAGTTTCGTCTTGGTAGTTTTTAATTGATTCTTTTGGTATAATAAGTCTGTCTACATTATATTTTATCAACCTCTGTGGCTTTCTTTGTTCTATATTAGGTAGGAGTTTGGCTTTAATTTTAGAGAGATAATGGTCAGAATCAAATTCACCATTCCTTACTACTTTCACATTCATACTTTTTTTTGAAACAGCCACATAATCTAACTGAAATTCTCCTAACATTGGGTTTGGAGATATCCATGTTTTAGCTTTTCTGGGGAGTTTTCTAAAGAAGGTTGACATTAGTTTCAGGTGATAGCTTTGACACAAACTGATTAGCCTAATACCATTTGTATTTGTTCTTCTGTGGGCTGGGTAATGTCCTACTACATTTCTAAATTTCTTTTGTCTACCTCTTTGTGCATTGAAGTCACCTAATAGTAATATGGTGTTCATTTTTGGAATTTTGGATATTTCATTTTCCAAACGAACCCAGAATTCCTCTGTTTTTTTGAGGGTTTTTCCTATTGTCTTCATTTATTGGTGCATGGCTATTAACAAGTGTGTACGTTTTGTTTTTGCATTTAATTGATAGGAGAGATATTCTTTCTGAGTTGGATTTAAATTCTGTTACATTTCCTATTATACTTTCATGAATGTAGAAAGCTGTACCAAGTAGTGGCATCATCTTCATAATTTTGATTGCTGGTTTGCCTTTAAAGATCCTGTAGTTACAAGTGTCTATTACATTTTCATCTAGGAATCTAGTTTCTTGAACTGCCAAAATTTGAATTTTGTTTTTCTCTAGAAGTATTTCTAGTTCTTTTTGTTTACCAGTCTTGAGTAGAGAATTTACATTTAAAGTCTCAAAAAAGAATTCCTTTTTGAATTTTATTTTAGAAGGATTCCAAGGTTGCTCCGACTCAACCTTCTGATTGCAGTTGTTGGATTTCTCTTTCGAGTTACCACCTGGGGTAGTGCCTTCATTCAGCGGACTTTCCATACTGCAATTGAAATTGTATAAAATACAAAGTGAGGAATTAGATTCCAGGATAAGATCGGATTGTTGGTCCGAAATTTGATTTTTGTTCATGGTTCACTCCACTAGGCTCTTCCGCTCTCTCCACCGTTCGGAACTAAAGCAGAGTTCCTCTTCCGCTTCCGCCTTCAAGACCGTTGGCCAGGTTTCACGTGTAACCCTAGGCAGGGGCCCTTACTGGGTGCTACCACCCGGAGCTAGATGGACCCAGGTTTTTTAACGAGGTTGTTACTCCTCCCCCTCCTCACTTCCCCGTCTCTTGATAGACGAGGCCCCGGGCTTCGGACCGGTAATAAGAGTTATTGTTGTTGTTGTTATTATTATTATTATTATTATTATTATTATTATTATTATTATTATTATTATTATTATTGCATTGCATTAATACATAAAGTAAATTAAGGTACATTAGGACATAATTTCAAGGTAATTACACTGGCAGTTCATATTTTAAGTGCAGTGGGAACCAAGTATTTCCATTATGTAATTATGCATACTGATGCTCTTTACGTTTCGCCTTCTCCACCAGAATAAGATCAATCATTGTCTTTGTATTTCTATCTCCCCAACCATATCTAGTTATTTTTGTGAGTTCTTTTTTTCAAACCACGTAATTAATCCATTCCTTCTACAAAAATCTATTACCAAATCTCCTTCTTCATCTTGGTTTCCATAACTATAGGGGCCAATTATCTCTTCTTTTCCCTGTCTGTCTGTTCCAATATGTGCATTCATGTCTCCCATTATTACAATCTCTTTTTCTTCAATATAGCTTTCCAGTTCTTCTAGAAACTCTTCTAAACATTCATCTGCATTCCCCAATTTGGGTGCATAAACCTGTATAAAATCCTTGATTGTACTCTCAAGTCCAAGTCTAACTTTAATTATCCTGTCACTGATCTGGTCAATTTTGTCCACATATTGCACTAGGTCTTCTCTCAATATCTTCTCTCAATATAACACCAACACCATTTGTTGCCATCTTTCCTCCACTCCTATATAATCTATACCCTTTTTTCAATTCTTTTTGACCTTTCCCCTTCCATTTTGTCTCGCTTATTCCCATCATTGCTATGCCTTTCTTCTCCATGTACTCTTACCAGTTCTTCTACCTTGCCATTCAAAGTCATGACATTGTTGATACCGATTCTTGTGATGTCTGGTTGCCCACTTCTCACAGTCTCCCAGAGCACCGGGAAATGCGCATCACTTCAGGGTGACGCCTTAGCATTTTCCAAGGCCTCGATTCACTCATTTTATAGGCTGTCTGTACGATGAGTTCGCCACTCCCAAAGGCATTTTATTATCTTCTGCCAGGTTCAAATTAGGCTGCCCCTAACATGGAGTCAGATGCCTTTTGTAGCCACTCCTCTGGAGTACAGACTCTATGGGTTTGCTCCTTCCGCCATCTCCACCGTACCGAAGTCCATCTATTCTGCCGTAGATGCTGTTGAAGTCTTCACCCATAGCTCAGGGCAAGGGCCCTCCATATTTATGACCCCTGGAGAGAGGGTGTCCCAGTATTTTAAAGCCCCCAGGAATTGGGCTACCTGTTGGTTCGCAGGTTGTATTGTGCATTTCAAGCAGCCCTACATACTATAGGGACCCCCTATCCGCCACTTGGGGACGTGCTCTGTAGGGGTCAGCTTCCTCTAGTTACTTGTTAGAAGTTAATCCCACCCACAAAGGCTCAGGTTATTTACAGAGTATTTCCTTTTACTACCTTCAAAATATTTAGGAGCTTACTTCTTGATTTAAAACAATAGTTGTCTTTATTTAACTGAAATAAGGGAGTACTGGAGATTTTGTAAGGCATTACTCTGCTTTAAGGCAGTAGTGAAGACTTGGTACTCACCTCAATAAGTAAAACCTTTTTATTCAACAAATGGTAAGTAAGTACTTAAATTACAGCAAGTGAAAGCAAACGCTTATTTTTATGCAAGAAATCCATTGTGTGTGTCTCTTGTCTATACAAGTCATTTTTGGGTTCCCAAATGTATGTGTGCATCTCTTATGTACACTTGTTGCTTTAAAGTTCCAAAACCTGTATCATAGTAAATAGTCCACTTGATAGTTGGTTGTCTACATCATAGGTGCCCTCCACCCAGCTGATTGTCAATCAGGAGCTACAGGCAGTTGTGAAACTTACTATGCACATACTACTCTGGAACCATTGTCTGTCCAAGCTGAAAGTTTTGTTGAGATTCTCTTTGACAACTTTGCAGCTCTTGCTTAATATATAGTAGGTTTGAATCCTACTGTTGGCAGTCCTGAAAATGGTTTTCCGTGGTTTCCTATTTTCACACCAGGCAAATGCTAGAGCTGTACCTTACTTAAGGCCACGGCCGCTTCCTTCCAACTCCTAGCCCTTTCCCATCCCATCATCGCCAGAAGACCTATCTGTGTTGGTGCAACGTAAAGCAACTAGCTTAATATATACTACTTTATTAATCATCAAGATATATTCCCAAGTACGTTTTTCCACACTTTGGAGTAGAATTTGTGGCTAGTTCAACAGAAACTATTAAGAGTGAGTTGGCCTTGCAGAGGTTGCATTCGGGAGATTGTGGTTTCGAATCTTACGATCGACAGCCCTGAAGATGGTTTTCTGTGATTTCCCATTTTTACACCAGGCAGATTCTGGGACTGTACCTTAATTATGGCCACAGCCGCTTCCTTCCCATTCCTAACCTTTTCCTATCCTTGCATCACTGAAAAAACTTCAATTTATTAGTGCAGTGTTAAACCACTAGCAAAAAAGAAAGAAAATGTTTCTAAAATCTGAATGTTACTTCTTGAGGCCCTTATCAGTCTTTGGCTACACGACTCAACACTCATAAATTAAAAAGAAAGAAACATTTGCAGAAAAAGGTGTGACTATGGCATTAAGAGCTACCCGGGAACCATCAGTGGAAATAACATATGACCCTCACGACTCTCCTCCTTTAAATTTTGATGGGAGGAAGAAAATGGTTCAGTGATGGTCAAATTCCATTATGCCTACCCATATCAGTACATCATTACTGAATACCTTTCAAGAATTTGGTGTCCACAGAAAACTGATCAATCTTATTGGAATCACTCTCAAGAATACTAAAGCGAAAGTTAAATTTAGAGGAGAATTGTCGGAGCCATTTACAATCAAAACTGGACTTCGGCAGGGAGATGGTCTCTCACATATTTTGTTTAATTGTGTACTGGAGAAGGTCATGCAAGAATGGAGAAAGAAATGTCAACCGAACATCAAGATTGGTAGAAATATAAAAATAAACTGCTTAGCATTTGCAGATGATCTTGCACTACTGGCAAATAATGTGGAAGAGGCTAAAGTCCAAATTGAACAACTAGAAAACATTGCAGCAAAAGTGAGATTACAAATTTCATTTGAAAAGACAGAAATTATGCCAACCTTTGAGGTGGACACCCCTGTCATTCAACTAAACGGTAACAAACAAATTAAGGTTGTAAAAAAGTTCAAGTATCTTGGGGAAATAATAACTTGGAACCTAATGAGAAAGCCTCAATAGAATACAGAACAACAAAACTGAGACAAGCACAATGAGTCACATGGTCAACATATAAGAAATCTCTCTTGAAAAAAGCCAAATTCAAACATTATGGTTCAGTAGTTAAACCTGAAGCAACTTATGCAAGTGAAACTCTGTTTAAGTTGAATACCAAAGCAACAATGGATAAAATCCAAAAAATAGACAGAAGGATATCAGGACAATCATCAATAAAAAACATCAAGTAAATGGACAATGGAAACTGCTGCCTAATGAAATAGTCTATCTGGAAAATGAATCAATTGTGGATACAATGCGAAAAAGGAAAATTGCCTTTTTCAGCCACATAGTAAAACTACTAGAGACCAGACTACTGAAACAATTATTCAATTTCTTTTGGAAAAGTAAAACCAAGAACAACTGGTTTGTTGAGGTCTAGAATGATATAGAAGAGCTGAATATAACAATGAAACAAATTGCAGAGAGAAAAGAGAAGAGGATTCCGAGAAGTAGAGATACAAGACTAAAAACAGTCAAACGAAAACAGTACACCATTACAGATGAAGAGAGGGAGGCCAGGTCAGAAAAAATGAAGTATTTCTGGGAAGAGAAGAGGAAGTTGAGAAAACATTAGAACTAATATTGTGAAGACTGTAGTGTATATGGATTGATTTAAGTGCTCCTATGTGGGCATAAACTATGTAAATAAATAAATAAAAAGAAAAAATCTACAAAAGAACATTTCAACTTTTGGTAGAAGAAAAAAAAAAAAAAAAGAAAAAAAAGTGGATTTGAAATCTGTTTCAAATTTTCATATTCTCTGTGTATCAGATTGACATACTTCAAATATGATTCTATCATTATACTTAAATATATTCTAGTTTTAAATTTTCTCCAGTTACATTGGTCACAAAAACAGTGCTCTTCAGCACCTCTGAAAACCATAAAAGTAGTCAGGTGGATGTAAATCAATAAAAAATATTATTGTGGTATATCAGCTTTCCTAGTATTTTTTTTGCCTTTCAATGAATGGCTCACATACACGGTGAACTATAGCGGTGAAAGATTGCAATCTTGGATTTTGCATTTTCATGACCACATTGTTCTTAAAATAAACTTTCAGTGCATTAGGTCGTGATCAGTACATATAATGGCTCAACTTTTGCTTTGCTGAAGACTCTGCTCTCATTGCATCTGGTCAAGAACAATGCGAAGAAATGTGGTGCAGGCTGGAGGATGTTTGTTCTGAATGCAGGTTATAAATCACTCGTTTCACAGAATAACAAAATAAGTAAAAAGAAAAAAATTGAAGTTTTCAGGGGAAGCATGTTTTGTACTTTAACAACACGAAATCGCTGATTGTCATCAAATGTTGTCCAAGCATTCTGCGTAATACAATATGAAACAGCTTTTTAAATACTGTAATGGTTACGAGTGGTGTAAGTCACATCAGTAATGTACATAATAACAACAAAAAAAGTATCTGGTTGAAGCCACTTTTACCGAGCTCGATAGCTGCAGTCGCTTAATTGTGGCCAGTATCCAACAATCGAGAGATAGTGGGTTCGATCCCCACTGTCGGCAGCCCTGCAGATGGTTTTCCGTGGTTTCCCATTTTCACACCAGGCAAATGCGGGGGTGTACCTTAATTAAGGCCACGGCCGCATCCTTCCAATTCCTAGGCCTTTCCTATCCGATCGTCGCAGTAAGACATATCTGTGTCGGTGCGACGTAAAGCAAATAGAAAAAAAAAAAAAAAGAAGCCACTTTTATTAACGGCATTCAGAATATAAACAAGATAACTCAATTAACTGATTCTTACCAGGCACTGTTTTATATTATTGAATTATCTGTAAGTAAAATTTGGCTGTGTCTTGAGTATTATGAAGAAATGGCTTACCTCATTAACGCCGAAGGCTGAAGAATACCAATTTTAGCACATTATTACAAAAATAAAAGAAATCAAAGGAGTTATACCAGTGCTAGCAAAACCAAGATTTTGATTGTGGACAGAAAAAACCAAGTGACTTGGCCATGTGGCTAGGGTCACATAGCTGTGAGCTTGCATTCAGGAGATAGTGGGTTTGAATCCCACCGTCAGCAGCCCTGAAGCTGGTTTTCCGTTGTTTCCCATTTTCACACCAGGCAAATGTAACTCGATGTACCTTAATTATTTAAGGCCACGGCTGCTACGTTCCCAGTCCTAACCCTATCCCATCCTTCTGTCATTGTAAACCTGTGATGTGTTAATGCAACATCACACGAGCATATTGCATGCAGTCACCATAATGAGAAGCTGGTGGTTCAGACGAAGTTCAATAGGAAGTGACATGGCAGGGCGCCAACCTGCTGGACTGATCCCATACAAAAACCTTCTCATTGCCAGCCTGAAGCAAGCAGCCTGACTTGCTGTAGCCAGTGGGGCGAGGAGCAGTTATATTATTATTATTATTATTATTATTATTATTATTATTATTATTATTATTATTATTATTATTATTATTATTATGTCAAATATAATTTAGCTTGCAGATAACCTAGCTGTTAGGCCCCTTTCAACAACAAACTACTGGCCCGTAAGGCCACTGCCACTTCCTTCCAACTCCTGGGTATTTCCTATCCCATCATCGCCATAAGAACTATCTGTGTCGAGGTGACATAATGCCACCAGCAAAAAAATAAAAATAACAACAAACTATAATTTAGCTGCGTTTTGATTCTAATGAATTACTTTTATGGATATAAACTACTAAGGCTTTTAGCCAGGTTATGTTGCAAGTTTTGCAGAATATGGCTTATAATCGAGAGAGAATATTATGGTTTAATTTATATCAGGTTTTCCCATAAAATGGCTGTGAGGTTAGAGCATTACTGAATCATCTTCTTCTTCTTCCTCCTCCTCCTCACTTATGCTACGTAGTGATGTACCATCCAAGCATTTTGTGTAATAGTATTAATTCAGCATAAATTTATGTAGGTATTTTATATTTGTACAATACCATGACAGATATTAGATGCAAATTTTATACAGCTATCATAAGCAAAGTACAGTTATTCTGGTCTGAAACATGATTTTAATGAAGTTCGTAATAGGTCAAGGTGAGCTACTGCCAAGTTTTTCATCCTTTTTCTTTTTTGCTTTACGTCGCACCAACACAGATCTTATGGCGATGATGAGATAGGAAAGGCCTAGGAATTGGAAGGAAGCGGCCGTGGCCTTAATTATGGTACAGCCCCGGCATTTGCCTGGTGTGAAAATGGGAAACCACGGAAAGCCATCTTCAGGGCTGCCAACAGTGGGGCTCGAACCCTTTATCTTCTGATTACTGGATACTGGCAGCTCTGGTTAAAAAAAAAAAAATATATATATATATATTTTTACAATTTGCTTTGTCGCATTGACACACACAGGTCTTATGGTGATGATGGTGTAGGAAAGGGCTAGGAGTGGAAAGGAAGTGTTCGTGGCCTTAATTATGGCACAGACTGGTGTAAAAATAGGAAACAGAGAAAACCATCATCAGGGCTGCCGACAGTTGGATTCAAACCCACTGTTTTTCAAATGCAAGCTCACAGATACGTGCCCCAAACCATGCAGCCACTCGCTGGTAAAATTGCTTTGTCCAGGGTTCCAAAGCTATCCTCAGAAACAATCCAGAGTGATGCCGTAAGGAAATTCTCATTATATTGTATGCCATTATCATTCATCGAAAGCAGGTACACTAAATCCCTTGGCCTATGCCAGTCGAGGTATCCAGCCCCTGTTCTCATTCCTAAAGGGTTGGGTAAAAGGCCATGTTTCCGTTTGGAGATAAATTCTCCAGGTTCTTGCTGACGATTTTAAATCAACAGTTGACAATATATGAGTACACCTTTAACACTGAATGACACTTCTGTACCTGTGTTACCAATGGCGGATGGCGGTAGGTGGGGGTGGCATTATATCGAGTTAGTTATTATGCTACTTTCATCAGGGATATCTGTTCGTTGCACTTCATGGGCGATAACTGAGAGTGATGATGTATAGGGGTTGATTGTAACTCTTCCTCCTATTCTAGAAGTTGCTCATCATTAATATAACAGGAATCTCGGTTTTTATGATGATGTTGATGATTATTATTTTTTAAAATCTGTTATACACACTGATCTAAAGCCTTTATTTTTTCATATGACTTCATCATCATCCTCATTATATCATATAACCCTTCCAGCTTGCCAGGTAGAGTGGTTGGTGTTGTACGAGTTCTTGCCGGCGTTGTCTGTCCATGCAGATCCCTCCCTCCATGATCACTCTGCAGTCTCCTCCTCTACTCTCAACCTCTATCTTCAGTTGGTCCAGGCATCGTTTCCGCAGTTGTCCAACATGTTTCCTTCCGTTGACCGTCCGTTCCATGTATACATGAGGTGTTTGAGTGCCAGGCATTCTCTTTACATGCCCGGAACCATTTAAGCCTTCCAGACCTTAGTCTTTTTTCTAGAGTGTGCTCCACTCCCAAAGTTGATCTGACATCATTTCTCACATGATCGTGCCGTGTTTTCTGCATGGTATTCTAAGAAATTTCATTTCACAGGCCTGCAGTTTACTAAGGTATCCAGTCTGCAACATGCTAGTTTCTATGCCATATGTGAGTATGGGAATAAGATATGATTTATACAAGGACATCTCGGTTTGTAGGGGTATCTTCTTGTCCCAGATCAGGGCACATATGCGGTTATTGAGCTCGATAGCTGCAGTCGCTTAAGTGCGGCCAGTATCCAGTATTCGGGAGATCATGGGTTTGAACCCCACTGTCGGCAGCCCTGAAGATGGTTTTCCATGGTTTCCCATTTTCACACCAGGCAAATGCTGGGGTTGTACCTTAATTAAGGCCACGGCCGCTTCCTTCCCACTCCTAGCCCTTTCCTCCCTCATCGTCGCCAAAAGACCTATCCGTGTCGGTGCGACGTAAAGCATATTAAAAACAAAAAAAAAAAACATATGCGGTTATAGAATTTACACCCATTCAGTATAACTTAGGATTTGAAAAATGTCTGTAATCTCTGTAACCACTTGGATACCATCCTTGAAATGAAAATGAGTGAAGAGTTGTGCTTTGTTATTCTTTTTCAAAAGTTCTTAAATATTAGCATAGTAAAACATTTTTATTTTATTTTAAATGATAGGCAGAGAGAGAGAGAGAGATGTAAATTCATTTTCTTATTAAGCTGTCAATTAATCAGTTTAGGTTAATGAACTTACATTTTTAATTGGAATTATACGATAGAAATAACACCACATTTCTTGAGGTTAGACCTAATTAAAATAATATGGATGAAAATACGAGGTTTGAGTTGAGAAAATAGCATTGCGTGTCTTATCTGTTACTGGACTTTTACTGTGTATTTACAGCATTAATAACCTTTTATGCATTGCAAATGTTTATCAACCATTACTGAGGCATTTCATTGACCTTTGTACCTTCTTTCCAACTTTTCAGAACTTGGTGGAGTTGTTAACTATGTTTTTCATAGTTGCCTCATTCTTACTGGAAAGCATTCAAATGTAAAAGCATCTCATATTACTGTGCTGTTTGCAGGAACTTGCACCATTCTCCTGATGCATTCCATGATATGTTCCTGTAAGAATCTTTAAAATTTTCACAGTTTATTACCTCTTTGAAAGAATCCAGTCCCTTAAAGGGTCATTGATGGTGTTGACTGTGTAAGAATTTGTGACCATTCAGACATGACATCTTTCACCCTTACCTTAAACAAGGAATGCAGCTGTATTTTTCCTTTTCATAAGGAATATGGCAGTTTAATTTATACTGTTGGTTTCTAAAATTGTGCACATCAGCTCTTTATCCTTAAGACAGACAGACAGCCAGACAGACATCAATGCATTTTGGCCTATTCATTTTCATAAATTTTTTCCTGCACGTCTTGAGCACTCATCTCCTTCTATAGCTCTTCAAAATCATCATAATTGCTATCATTATACTTTAACTTTCTTTTTTTTTTTTTCAAGAATGGTGAATAGATAGGTGCAGGAATATTCGTTAACTTGATCAGCAGTACAGTAATAATTCATATATGTAAGATGATGTGTAGAATGAGGCGAACAACTGGATAATCTAATGTAAAAGCAGTTGAACATCTGTAGGCTGTAATACTGAGAATCTTTCCAGACAAATCAGTAAACAAAAACTGTTAATTTGGTTTATGATATATTGCTGTTAGAACATCCTTACTTTTGAGTACTGATATGCAGTCTGCCTATAGAAATCCTACACATCCTTTTTGTTCGAAATGCAAAAGAAATTATAAGCTGATTCTTTTGATAAATGTTGCACTGTAGTTATAAGCAGGATAGAATTTATGGATGGTCTCATAATTCAAAAGTACAGAGAGAATAGATTATTACTGTAATGTTTGTATGGTGGGAGAATTTACTTTCATGGACTTAGGCTTCATGCTGTCCAGCAGCAAGAGGTTGTTAGCAGAGTGATTGTGTAGAAAAATACCATTTATTTACATGTATAAAAATGGAGCTACCCTCCCAGTAGAGTTCTGCTGCATGTACGTTTCACAGATAATCATAAAGGCACTTTGGAAATCAAATTAGTACCCTCTTGGGCTATTCCATTTGTACAGTATTGGAATAATGCATATTATAGATCAGAGCAGTCTTATTTATTGCTTATTTATGAATAAGAAAAATTTACAGTTCACGCAAATAGTGGAGAACACTCATACACGCAGAAGGGGAATAGCACGGTGGGGAAGAGCGATACGATGAAACGGGACAAGCATTTGGTGACAAGCGAGATGAACATACATAGGACCGTATTAGCCATTTTACAAGCCAAGCCATATGAGATATACAATCTTACCATAAATTGAAGCATTACTGTCAAGAAGACTTTCCACAGATCCTTCCAGTAATATATGTCTCTCCCTCTCCCCCCTCCCCCATCACTTGACAAAAGACTATGGATCAGTGATCCACTGTTGCTATTTCCACACATAAGAACACGTTTAGAAAATGACCCTCCCAATGTTTCTTCATCTTCTGTGTCTGTTTCACTTCTCCTGGCAGTGTTGGACGATTTATAATCTCCTTCACTTGCGGTATCTGTATTGCTTCAATCACTGTCACTGTTTGAGCCCATTTCTTCTGACATGATCATCTCTTGTGCTTAGTCCATTAAACCTTCACTTGAAGTGTACTGGTCATCAACTTTCATTAGGTGCTCACAGCATTTCTTCCAGTCCACTTTTGTAATGGATCCAATTTGTTCATCCATGAGTTTTGTTTGATGAGTGATGCACTGTAGTTATAAGAAGGATAGAATTTAAGGATGGCCTTGTAATTCCAAAGTACAGAGTGAACAGATTACATCCATTCTCATGTCATATTATGTTCATTCTTGACACTTGCCTATATCAGCGCAATAGGATAACAATTCTGGGTGGTATGGAGGAAGACGTAATATGGTATGACGGTGTTGGGATAAAATACTATTTTATAAGTGCACAGGACTGGTTTGTTTATTTTGATTAATGAATATAACTGGGGTCTCAACATGTCCTGGTGGAAAGGAATTCCCTTTTCTGTTATCCAAGACATCATTTTTCTCCTTGTATAGTTTGATGTCGGAGCACGAGTTATCTGCTTGTTGTGGTAAGGAGCATTGTCTATTACGAAGACAGTATTAGGTAGTAAATTAGATATTAATCTCTCCTTGAGCCACTTTTCGTAATTAGTGAAATCCATTTCATTGTGATGATCTCGTTTTCTGGCCAAATTTAAATCTTATGTTGGCATTCAGTTCAAAACCATCCTCCCTGCCGGCATGGATGGTAATTCTGTTTCCTTTTGATACAGGTTTAAACAGGCCTTGCAGTGAATTATCACTCCATCCATATGGTGCTGTGTGAGAAGTGTGAATGTAAATCTTGTCCATATAGACAATTGGATGACACCCATTTCTGTACTTTCAGATACTTTTTAAGTAAGCAATTTGTTTGGCCCTGATACTGCTTTGTTCCTGGATTACTTTTAAGTTATTCCTTGTGTTCATCCACTTAGATCCGAGAATGCAAAGATTTTTCAGTGTGTGCATTTATACTGTGTAGAGATGAGAAGAATGCAAGAATTGGGAATGTGGCCTGCAAGCACGAACTTCCTGTTCTGCCCAGACAGATCGGCTCTTATCTGCTCTTATCTGCTACACGAAAACATTGACTCACACTTTGCAGTTTGGTGGATTACAACTGTCTAGGGCGAAGAGCTCCCAGTAGAAGATAATATAAAGTCGCCTAGGTAGTAGCGGGGTTGCTAGGGTAACCATTGCGTCACTGGGTCTGCTGGTGAAAACCCCTTCGCCTCGTGCCTCACTGGGCATGTGCATTCTTCTGATCTCCCAACAATACTTTCTTCTAAATTTATTAAAGTCTGTAATTTCGCATGAATCTTCTTTAAAGTGGGTATCCTCTTATCTGTAACGTAGAAATTAATTACCATGCAGCAGACGACTTGTTCATTAAAATTATCTGAAGTCACCTTTTAAGATCTTCTGGGCCTTTCCTTGCGAGGTGTTGAAAATTACAAAAGATTCCCCTGCCAGTTCATTCTTGATTTTCCAGATGGAAGTAAAGGATACGACATTGGCCACTTGTTTCAATGTGATTTAAGTTTCAATGGAGCACCATGCACAGCTTCTTTTTTCATAAGTTGATAGACATTAGCCATCACTTCACGAGTTTGACTGTGAGAAACTTTGCCCTTTAATTTGCTTTGCACCAGTGGCATCTTCAACTACAAATGTTTTCCCACAGAGTAATGCCAGCTGAGCACTTCGTCAGACATGATGGCAACACATCTTCTGCAAGGGGGCAGACTGAGTGGGGAGTACTAGACCTGTAGACCAGGCCTACTGTGCATCTTGTTTACATGGTTTTCCACTATTTGCACGAGCTGTATTCATATATTTATGTATCTTGTCTCATTGAATTCATTGACTGTATACTTTAATAAATAACACAGATGTTGTACTTCCCAGTAAAATGGTTTTTGTTTTGTTTTGTGATTGTTAGACAAAATGTAGGGTCATAGGGAGACTCTTGAACCTGAAGTATTAATTAGAATCATGGGAGCAAAATATTTTTGTTAACTTGCATCAGTATTATATTGTAGGCAGGATTGTAATTGAATATATTGTGATATTATGTTTACTTTTCATGACAGGTGACTCAGCGACAGCAGCAGCAGCGCTTGCTGCAACAGCAGTTGCAAACACAATCACCTCCTCCTCCTTCTCAAAAAGACTGCACCTCGCCGCCACCTCTGGTACAGAGTAGTACACCATCCAAAGTTCAACCTACTCAGTCAGGAACTCCTACTGCTGTCATAGTGAAAAGTAAAATAGTAACAGCAAAGCCTCCTGATCCAAGACAACGGTTATCTCGTATCAATGGTGCCAGAGCTCCATTGCAGCTGCAATCGCAGGTACAGTGTATTTATGGCTTACATTTTCTTCATTCTGAAGTGTGTCCAAGCCTGCACCCCAATAAATGTCTTTAAAAAAATGTGTAAATATGTCTTAAGAAATTAAAATTACTTAATTGTTGAGGAATCAGTAGGAATAGAAGTAAGTAGGTTGGCGATTTGAATGGAGACATCTGCTAATTTATCAATGGCTTCATTGAAACAAATGTTCTGTATGGTTTTCTGTTTAATGTTTGAAGATTGTCTTGAGATGGAAATGTTTTTTAAAATATTTATTATTATTTAAGATAAACTACCTTCCTTTTCTTTGCCTTAATGTGAATGCATCTTTCTGGCAGTTTTAAATTGCTGACAGTATACATTTTTGTTTTAAGAGGAAGTACTACCATATATTAACTATTCTCACTGATTGTAAAGAGTTGAACTGATTTGGTGGCAAAGGAGTGATTCAAGTGGTCTTCAACCTCATTGTAATTGGCAATGATCTTCCATTCTGGGAATTCTTAAAAATCTGAATTAGATTAGATTAGATGGCGAGTGGTTATTGTGTTAGCAGGATTAACATGCCCTAACCAGTTGTATGCAGCTGTCTACTGGTAACTGAAGCTATACGTGGCCCTATGTTTATTTTGGTGTAACAACACACCCATTCTGTTTGCTAGTTCTTGCTTCCTACGTAGAATATTTTGGTGTAATTTCTCCTAGTTGCCTGAGTGGTCTTAATATGTTTGTTTGGGCGGAGGTCACGGTTTAGAAAACCTCAGAAATCTCACCATATACAGGGCCTCAGTGATATGGTTACCTGACTCTTAAAGTGTTTCCTAGCTGTACATTTCTGCTTTACTAAAAGCAATATTGTGTTTTAGTGTGTTCATTTCGTCTCGTTCTGATTAATCACATAAGACCATAATATTGTATAACAAGAAGCACTCATACATTTTTATGAACTATCAGAATCTATTCTAACTCTGAAGGAGTATGTTTTTGATTGATGTCATATGAAAGGAGAAAGTAGACAGCAGCTTCTTCTAACAGTGTGTCAAGAACGTGATACAAACCTCAACACCTCAAATAACCTTTTCAGCTGTATTGGAATGCCAGAAAGCTGATGAATTGTTGTTCAAACTAGCCATAAGCAACAAAAATAAGAGTAGTGTGTTCTGTGAATGGTGTGAAATAATGATCTATGATTTCTAAAAACTTGAAATTGGCTTTTGCATTGTGTACAGTATGCAATATGTTTTCACAGACAAAAATGCTGCATTATGATGCAACGTGTATACTGCATCACGTGATACTCGTTTACTATGTTGGTGTGATGCATCACACATACAAGTCATATTTGCCAACAACAGTTGGTCAGGACAAGGTTTTCGCAGAATAACAATGCAGTTAAAGACAATTCCACGAGAAAATGACCATGCACGTGAACATCTAAAATGCAGGCAGTCACAATGTAAAATGTATAAAACTATGCAAATGTATTAAGTTTGATCTTCACAAATGGGATTAACAATAAATTATTTATAAGGGTTTAATATACTTAATAAAAAAGTCATTCATGTCACTAGTTGCCAGTTTCCACACATATATATATATATATATATAAAATATCTCTTGACTGACTGACTGACTGATTCATCACCGCCAAACCAAAACTACTGGACAGAAAGAAATGAAATTTTGAGGATACATTTATATTACAGTCTAGGTGCTCACTAAGGAAGGATTTTTGGATATTCCATTGCTAAGGGGGTGAAATGGGGGATGAAATTTTAAAATGAGTGTATCTATATCTCAAAAACTTAACAGTGTAAAGATGTGAAAATTGGGATTCGGAATCTCCTTTAAAAATAAGGAAACATATTTTTTTTTGTTTTCGGGAAATCCTCTTAAGAGGGGTGAAAGAAGGTGAAAAAGGGGTTGAATATCTTTTATGAAGATACTTATATCTCAAAAACTTAAGATGTTAGTCATGAAAATTGGTATTTGGAATCTCCTTTAAAAATAAAGAAATACGTTTTTGTTTGCTTTTTAGAAAATCTACTTATGAGGGGGTAATCAGGAGTGACAAAGAGGGTGGATTTTTAAAATGAGTATATCTATCTATATATATAAAATAAGAGTTTTGTCTGTACATTGCTCAGAATTTAAAAAGGATGGTATTTCTATATCGGTCATGTCCATAGTAACAAGGAAATGCACTTTTTAAGTTTCCGTAATTTCTGTCTGTCTGTCTGTCTGTCTGTCTGTCTGTCTGTCTGTCTGTCTGTCTGTCTGTCTGTCTGTCTGTCTGTCTGTCTGTCTGTCTGTCTGTCTGTCTGTCTGTCTGTCTGTCTGTCTATACACACATCATGAGAAAACGGCTGAAGAGAATTTAACGAAAATCAGTATGTAAAGTAAAGTCGGGGGATGAGCCACTACAATCTAGGCCATAAATAATCTTATTCACGTTAAGAGAAATGGTAGTTTAGGGGAAGGCCTAAAAATTAATTCTCAAATATTTATGTTATTAGTGGTCTTACCTTAATGAAAATCGGTATCCAAAGTCAGGGAATAAGTCACTACAATCTAGGCCATAAATAATCTTATTCACACTGAAAGAAATTGTAGGTTAGGGGAAGGGCTAAAATTTAATTATCAAATATTTATGTTATTAGCTGTCCTATCTTAATGAAAATCGGTATGCAAAGTCAAGAAATAAGTCGCTACAATCTAGGCCATAAACAAGTTTATTTATGCTGAGTGAAGTGGTAGTTTAGGGAAAGGCCTAACATTTAATTCTCAAATTTTTGTGTTATAGCGGTCCTACCGACAAATACGACATAACTAAAGTTGTATAGTATTATATTTCCGATTATTTATGTCTTATACATTTTTACCATACCTGCTATGATAACAGAGATATTTGTGAATTTGGATTTTTGTTACCAAATCCATATCAGCACTGAGTCACGGGAAAATGGGTAAACAGAATTTAATGAAAATCGTTATGTAGAGTCGGGGAATAAGGAACTACTGTCTACGCTATAATTGATTTAGTAAAACGCCCTAATTTTATAGAGTCGAAAGAAAACTAAATGCGATAGCCTACAATACAAAAACCTCATAACATTGATCAACAATAACATTACATTGACCATTGTTTGTTGTAATGTACTTTGTGTGTCTGTTGCCACTCATCTCCGATGGATAGGACTACTGCTGTATAGCGATTTCTTTTTTGTTTTTGTTTTTTGAATTTGCTTTACGTCACACCGACACACATGGGGTTCATGGCGACGGTGGTATAGGAAAGGGCTAGGAGTGGGAAGGAAGCAGCCCTGGCCTAAATTACGGCACAGCCCCAGCTGTGAAAACGAGAGAACACGGAAAACCATCTTCAGAGCTGTCGACAGTGGGGTTCAAACTCACTATCTCCCGGATGCAAACTCACAGCCGCGTGCCCTAACCGCACGGCCAACTCGCCCGGTTGTACCGAGTATAACAGCTTGCCTGAATATTGGCGGGAAGTAGCTGGGGATTCGGATAACTTTCTTCTTTAGCATGGCGTTCCTCTGGTTCATAAATTTTCTGATACTACTGGTACGTAACAAACTGGTTCATCATAGCATTCGAGCTACTCAATCCCTACTCTTAGGCACTGGTTGGAATGAACAGTGTGCATATTTAGTGGAATAGTGGTAGAAGAGTGTTCACGGCTGTCTGTGGCCTGGTCATTCCAGCTCTGAAACTTTGGAATCTTAAATCGGCACTGTAGTACTGTTAGTTAAAAGTGAGAAAATGTGCGGTTTTTCATTTGATTGAGTATTTTATAATGATAACATTTCTTTTAATCGCTACTTTCCTACTGATGTTTTTGTAATGGCCTAACTTGACTTCAGTTAGGAAAACCACAAAAGTTAGTCTTTCTGAGAATCCCATAGTGAAGCACGGGTACATCAGATAGTCTACAATATATCTCAAAAACTTAACATGTTACAGGCGTGAAAGTTTGTATTTGGGATCTCCTGTAAAAGTAAAGGAACATGCATAATTTGTTTTCTGAAAATCCACTTAAAGGGAAGTGTTAAAAGGGGTGAATTTTTAAAATGAGCATTTCTACAGTATATCTTGGAAACATATCATAGACATGAAAATTGGTATTTTTAATCTCTTTTAAAGTAAAATGAATTTCTTTGTTTTCAGAAAAAAATACTTAAGGGGAGGAGTAAAAATGACTGAAAAGGGGGATTGAATTTTTTATTAGGATACTGGTACCTCCAAAACTGAAGATATTACAGACGTGAAAATTGGTATTTTTAATCTCCTTTAAAAATAAAGAAACAAATATTTTTTGTTTTCGGAAAATTCACTTAAGGGGGTTGTAAATACGACTGGAAAAGGGGTTGAATTCTTCTTATGAGGATTCTTATATCTCAAAAACTGGATGTTACAGATATGAAAATTTGTATTTGGAATCTTTAAAAATAAATATTCTTTTTTTTTTTTTTTGGAAAATCCAATTAAGGGGAGAGGGATGAATGAATTGTAAAAAAGTTGAATCCTTTGTTTGAGGATACTTATATCATGAAAACGAAGGATGTTATGGATGAGAAAATTGGTATTTGGAATCTCATTAAAAAATAGACATGCATATTTTGCGGCAGGGGAGGGGTGTGTGGAATCAACTTAAGGGGGTGTGAAAGAAGTTGAATTTGAGGTTACAAATAAGAAGTGAACTTTAACACATTCGCTCCCGTAGATGCCTTAAGGCGTTTAAAAGCAGCCTATGTGCGGGATCGTATCCGAGTTAAGGCATTTAAGGTTGTTTTGAATTTGGCGCTAAATTCGTACGAAGTCGTAGTTCGTGTTGCCAGCCATAGATGGCATATAAATGAACAGTCCCTCATCCTGACTACCTGAACAGAGGGTACATTCCAATGCTTTCTTTCTTTTTTCTTTGAGTAAACACGGACCTAAGCCAGTCATAGTATTCTTGTGAGGGTGTGTAGTGAAGTGTGTTATTGTGTTGCGATAACATGACTGAATTACGAACACAGTTTACGAAGTGAGGAAATTGAAGACATACTACTGAACGATGATTCTGGTGATGAACTCATCCCTGATTTCAGTGATATTGAAAGCAATTCCGATGATGATATACCAGACTCTGGGCAAAGTGAAATTCAGCACATTCAAATAACTGATACGCATCCGTCTTACTGCCCACTTGCAATAAAATTCACTGGCCGGGTAGGATTAAATGTTGACATCGGAAATAGAAATTCATCAGTTTCATCAATTTATTTGTAAATGACAATTTCCTTCAATATGTACAGTATGCCATCAAACAAACCTTTATGTGGAACAAGTTATTAGTGCAGCACTGCGACCATTCACTAAATAGGCCTATTATTTTTTTCAGACATGGAAACAGGTCGACGTAAACAAGTTGAAATTTTTTTTAGGATTAATGTTTGTAACCGGAATAATTGTACTGGAAAATGTACTGGACAGAGGACACTATTTTCGACTCGCCGATTTTTTTTTGAAGACCCTGGCATGAACCTGGTTCGAAAACATATTGTCATCCTTGCACTTTAACGACAGTAGTCATTATGAGGGGAATCCTGATAGGCTATACAAAATTAGGTCGATTCACAAAAGGCTCAGCAACGAGTTTTCGTACAGTAACATTTAATGTAAAATAGAGCACTATAGAGATAAGGGGATTTAAAAAGGCTTGGCTGGAGGTTTAAATCACCTGCCAAGGGGCTGGTGGTCAACGTGTTAAACAATACACCCCTAAGGGGGTTTTGACTGGGGGGGGTGAGGAATGATTACAAAAATATGCATTTATATGAAACCGTTTGAATTATGACGTTAAAATTTCAAATGATATCCTAGGTGTTAAGTAACAGAAGGTTTGAAACAAATTTAACTGCTCAGAGAGTTAAATGGGGGTTAAGATCCGAAAATAAATATATTCATTCCTTCCTCAGAAACGGTTTAACGTATGAAGGCAATTCCAAACAGCGGTGTATATTTTAAATCCTAGGTATGAAATATTTTTTATCGTTCCACCCCTAAAGTGTTAAATGAGATTACCTCCATAGACAAAATTATTCATCCCTCCAAAACTGTTTCACGTACAAAGTATTAGTTTTACGAGAAGGTCTTCTTTTATGTCCTAAGTGTACAATATTGTATACTTCAAAACATTTAGGGGTTTAGATGGTGGTTGACTCTCAAAACCACAATATCCTGTCTTGCAAAAGCATTTCAGGCACAAACTTAATTTTTTAATGAAGGGTGATCTTCTACATCCTAGATGTTAATAAAATATTTTTTGAAACATTCACCCCTTAAAAATGTATTTGTTCCTCCATTACTGTTCGATGTACAAAATCAAATTTTTACAGGTTGGTCGCTTTCACATCCTAGATGTTAAATAAGCTGGGGTTTAAAACATTCAAATTCTTCTGTATGGGGTTCAAATGAGTTGTTAGATCAGAAAATAAATAATCATTCCCCCAAAACCGTTTGACGTACAAACTGAGAGTATATTTTACAGGCACAGCTGACAGTGGACTCTCTAAAATGTAAAACTTTGAAAACTTTCAGTTTAAAACTGTAGCGAAGCACAGGTATCTTGCTAGTTAAGGTATTAATTAAAGAATTGACTGAGAATGTTCATTTTTATTTTGTTTATATTATTTAGACATTAAAGGGACTAGGAAAAAATTCCCAAAGAGAGGTAGAAACCCTTCCTCACGTTTTGGGATCTTGCCCTCACGGAGAGAGGCTGCGGAATGCCAGGCATAACAAGATTCAGTCCTTCGTAGCAAATTCCCTCAAAAGGAAAAGTTATAAAGTCGCAGAAGAGGTATCCAGACTTCCCGATAGCAGTAGCAGTAGGAGAATTGACATCTTAGGCTACAAGGAATTGGAGGGTGTGGGAGTTATAATAGACCCCACAGTTTGTTTCTAAATCTCCACATATCAGAACGAAGACTTTCATAGGGAAAAGAAGCTGATGTATGAACCGACCATAGCTTATTATAAAGATAAATTTGGATTGAAGGACACTTATGTGATAGGATTGATAGTAACTCGAGGGACTATTCCTTGATTCATTGTGAATTTTTGAAAACAGTTTAATTAAAACGTTCCAGAACTGCAAACGATTTCTTTACTAGCTTAATAAGGTTCCATTTTGTTGCTCAGAAATCATTACTACATGCTATAACTGTTATAATTTAAAGACATTATAAGAATAATGTAATCAACAAGTTTACAATTGAGGGGCTGACATGGGAAAGCACTTAAGTCCAAAACTGCAGTTTTACAGGAGAAGCAAAAAACTGTTTTAAAGGTCTTGTTTGAATGATTTGTTCAAAAAACTGTTTCGAAGTCCTTGTTTGAATGATTTATTCATTATAACAATAATACCAAAACCATTGTCAGGTTTGAGAACACACCAAAACCATTGTAAAGTTCAAAAACATGAAAAAAGACAGATTGCATAAACAATTTGAATTATAAGCAAATGTTGCGGTAAAATTCCTTGTACTCTTCATCTAAGTAAGCCACCTTCGACAGTAAGTCCTTCTTCTTGGTCTCATTGATTGTTGGAGTACTCTGGATTGGTGGAAGATCTCGAAGATTAGCAACATCATTGAGGGATGAAATTTCAACTTCTGAAATTCTTTCTTGAAAACCCTGCTGAAAAATCTGTAACTCGTTTGACATTCAGGATGCTTTATTTGATCATCCCTATAGATCCTGTGTACATTAAGGTCTGGGCTTAAGTAAAGCTGAGACGATTGATGCCTAGAATAATGGTTCTTTTCTGCTGGAAAAGACTGTACATGGGCTTTGTTGAGATCCCTATCTTCATCAGTATATTTGAATTTACAGGCATTTGAGCGTGGATTTCGCCCTGTTATGTCCTTTCAGACTAACTGCCCTTCTTTTTTCTTACTTATCAGACGACCTAGGTGATTGTCTGATATCCCCAAGACACCACAGAATACCTTCCTGCAAACTTTAACGTGGCCTGCAGAGGTTGGTAATCTATAAGCCACATTTACCTGACTATCGCGAGTAGTTGGTGAGTCACCCTCTTGTTCAGTTGTTGAAACCCTCTTTCTGCTTATCTGAATAGGTATTAAACTCATCAGTCCCATGAGAAAGTTAGAGCGCGCTGAGTAATCCTCTTTCCAGAAATCGTTATGCAATGTCTTAGCTCCTTGAAGCAGGTCCTCATTCGTTGTACACTTGTTGCCAGGCCTTTTTCAATTAGGCTGAAAAGACTGAAAACACTGCTATAGCCTATCACACCAGTTGAAACGATAAAACACGTAAGCATAACCTTCAAAACTCATGAGTACTTACCTATTGGAACGGACGAGGCTGATCACGATAGAAGTCAAGGGGACGATTTGGTAGCATTTTAAGTTAGGTATTTATCACAAGAAACCCTCCATTATTATAAAAGAAACACAAATTCGTCACTATTAGCTAATAAATGACTCTGCAACTCCATACATTATTATGACTCAAAGCGATGAGAACCACTCCCGCCTAAGACAGACAAGGTTCAACGGACATACGTGCTTCTCTATGCCAGGGTGTCTAGACTTACAACTGATGCCATCTAGCGACCTTCAGAGGAGCTGAACTAAATGAGGGACGGACTTACGGGTTTCTCCACGCCATTGGCATTGCTTCTTACTTGCATATCCGCGGAAAAGAAAACGAAGTGATTTGTGGACTTATGTGCTTTCCCATGTCAGCCCCTCAATTGTAAACCAAAATTATACACTTCATTGTTTTGTTATGCTTTGTCCGTTGTGGCAACCTTCTACTGAGGGAAGTTTTGTAAATAAAATAAATATACTGTATATAATTAAGATTTTTCTGTAAGATGCTCCATAAAAAGTAATTCTCTTACCAAGAAATATGTTTTTCTCTTGGCCACGGGGCTCGTATCTTTTCGTCATTTGGGCCTACTGTTTTCTCCTCTCCCAGTACTCCTTCATTTTCTGGCTTTGAGCCAGTTTTCCTTCCTACGTCCACATAAGTCTGCTGGTCATCACGACACACTCAGAGGCATAGGGAACAGATGGTTTTACTACTGCATTGTACTGCCTGAATTTGAGGTTCTTGGAGAGGTACGTTGATGCTTAGATGCTTCTGCAGGAGTAAATGAAATCACATATGGCTTTTGGTGCCGGGAGTGTCTGAGGACATATTCGCCTCACCAGGTGCAGGTCTTTTGATTTGACGCCGGTAGGCGAACTGCCCGTCGTGATGAGGATGAAATGATGATGATGAAGATGACTCATACACCCAGCCCTAGTGCCAGTGGAATTAACCAATGATGGTTAAAATTCCCGACCCTGCCGGGAATCGAAAATATCACTTCTAAAAATTGGGTGCGGGTCTTATTCAAGCCTTTCATTTCATGGCGCTATACTTCACGCGTCTTAAGGCATGTTTTTAGTGTATTTTAGTTTTAAGGGTTAGCACTGGATATAACCACTTCTTCTGACAGCATTTGTTTGAAAATAACAAGTGGACATGTGTGTACCGTATTCTTCTCTCTTATGTATCTCATGTGATAATGGAGATTTGTTCTATAATATGAATGTGTGTAAAACTTCCCTAAAAGCTGGCTGTAGTTTATAAGCTCAGTAAAATTATTTCTAAGTACGGAACAACGCTGAAATCAAACATCGGTACACTCGTGATCGCTGTGACTTGGCAACCAAGCTTCTCGGCACACACTTCCCCAACCTCAAACACACTTTTCTTTTACCGTAAGCATGATGCAGCAGTCAGTCTACAGTTTCACGTTCTTAAGAGTGCCACGTGTAAACATGAATTCACCAAAGCGTTTGGAGTCTTTTACTGTAAGTGTAAAACTGAAAGTTATAAAGAAAGGTGAAATGATCAGAAATTGTGCCGCCGGTAGGAAATACAACATAGATGAATCTTGTATTCCAGATTGGAGAAAGAAGAAAGATTTTCTTTTAAACAGTAGGGTGATCGTTGAGTTTTCCGCAGGCCGAGTTCACACTTTCCTGAAATTGAAAGGATTCTGTACAAATACGTAACAGAAAGGTGGGAACTGGGATACGGTGTGTCTACCGAAATGTGCCAATCAAAAGCATTAGAAATCGCGAAAGAACTTTCAATGCCCGAGTTTAAAGCAAGCCGAGGGTATATCAGAAATTTCTACGAGAGGAATGGGCTGAGCATTAGAAGATGTACCTCAATTTCACAGCATGTTCCTACTGCCTGTGAAGAAAAACTGTTTTCCTTCCAGCGCCATATAGCTCGGTTGTAAAAGAAAAATTCATGTCTGCTTTCCCAGATTGGAAATGCAGATCAGACACCAGTTTATTTTGAAATGACATTGAGCAGTACTGTGAGTGTTAAGGGGTCAAAAAGTGTTACCATCATAACGGGTGGTAATGAAATACAGAGGTATACAGTAATGTATATACTTGCTGATGGAACTACTTTCACCGTACGTTGTCTTGAAGAAAAAGGCGCTTTCGTAAGAAAATCTACCGGCTGGTGTTATTGTCAGAACTCAGGACTCCGGTTAGATGGACAGTCGACTAGTGGAAGACTGGCTGAAATGTGTTTGGCAACATCGCCCTGGTGCATTGCTTGGACGGAAAAGCTTATTTGTGATGGACAGCTACCACGGTCACACAACAGAGGCTGTGAAGAAGCAAACCAAGGACGCAAAAACTGATCTAGCAATCATTCTGGGCTGATTGACGTCTATGTTACAGCCGTTGGATGTCTGTGTAAACCGTCTGTTCAAAGCAGCCTCGAAACTGCTGTATACCGAGTTGGGTGTAAAGACGGCATGGGATCATATCTCTGGTGACCTCGTCCGGAAAAGTTTTCAGAAGTGCAGTATTTCTAATGCTATGGTTGGCAGCGAAGATGATGATGTGTGGGAAAGTGATGGTCAGAGTGATAATGAAAGCTCCTAACTGATGATGAATGAAGCGTTGACTATCTTTCTGTGATTGATAACTTTTTCTGTGTGTTTAAAAAATAATTTATTGGGTATTATTTCAAGAACACTTAAAAGCTGTCTGAAATAATTTAAAATTTGTGAAACATACGTATTAAAATTACCTTCTTGTTCTCTAGCAAATATTGTAAGTAAATTTTAATACAGGCTGCAGGTCTTACTCAGGAACGCGTGGTACTACTGTTGTGTAGTGGCAGTATTTGGCCTGTCATGAGATCGATCTGGATTGATACGTGGGTTTGCAGAGGTGGAAAGCTGTTTCCATGCATATGATTATTATTATTATTATTATTATTATTATTATTATTATTATTATTATTATTATTATTATTATTATTATTATCTTCTTGTTATGGCCTACTAGGGACCACGAATAGGGTTACCAACTGAAAATTTCCAAACGCAGGACATTTAAGAAAAATGCCTGACAATTTCAATCGATAACAAAATTATACATATATTACACACAACTTTTTACAAAAGGAAATGCCTTACTTAATGATCAGTCCTTGCTGCAGTTCATTTCCTTGAAGCTGTATTTTTCAACAAAACCTACTTTTGAAAGAAGACGCGAGTTATTTTCGTGAAGTACTTATTTATAAAATTCCTCACATGACACATCTTTGAAATTGAACTTCACAAGTAACATTCCTTTCACTGATTCTACCAACAAACGGTTCCTTTCCTTTGTCCACTGAGCATTTATGAATGAAAACACACGTTCAGTGGAGGCATTGCTGCCTGGTATGGCAAAGAAAATCTGGTAAATGTTAGAAAGTTCAGAAAATACCTCAATGTTCTGGCACTTATTAAAAAAAACAGACCATTGTTGGTCTAGTGTTGTATCTTTATCCAACGTTGAAGTTTTAGAATAAGCCCTTACGTTTCAGAACTGGTCGAATAATTTTGAATCATCTATTTCTACACCTTTTGGCTGTAAGTACTGAATACATGGTACAATATTGTCAAAGCTGAGATCTTTAATGTTTTGAAGTTTCAACCATTTGAAACACTTGAATTCCTCTATAGGATGCATCCATTTATCCAAGTACTCAGTGCAGGTTTCATAGAAACAAGATACATTCTCCATAAACATCCAAACCATCTTCTGAAAATGTATTTAACCCTAGAATCATAAACTTTAGTCTCCCAGACTACGCACCTCTGTAGTTTCCGTGGGAATTTCCAGACGCTAATGAACTGTGCTTTCCCCCTTCATCTAATCTTCCCCGGCTATCATCAATAAGCGTTGACCTTGATTTCAAGCATAAAGGTCCAGTTGTTTGTGCACTGCGATATGCCCGTCATCTGAGAGACGAAAGTTTATGATTTGTGAAAGTATTCTTGATTTGTACATAGCTGTAAATAGTGTGAATATTTGGTTTATTACAGTAATGTTTTTTGTACGTAATACGTAAGCTTAATAGGATTCTGAAATGGAAAATCTAGTGCACGATGATGAATTGATAGCGGCAGTTCTTTCTGAATTAGATAGAGAACCACTCTCTTCAGGAGACATTAGTGGTAATGTATTTCGTGAATGAAATTACCCGGGCAATACATGGATCAAACAGAAATATTACGACCGACAATTGGTTCACCTCAATTCGTCTGGCTGATTATCTGCATTGCGACAATAACCTGACAATCATTGGAACAATGAGAAAACACAAGCCACAGATACCGCCAGAGATGAAAACAGTCAAAGTAAGAAAACTTGGGTCCTCCATGTTTTGTTATAATGGTATAAAAGCAGTGGAATCCTATAAAGGAAAATCAAACAAGAATGTAATCCTCCTTTGTACATGCCATGAAATAGGAACAATAGCAGCCAGTGGGAAACCAGATATGGCGGAAGACTACAATGGGACTAAAGGTGCTGTGAACACTTACGATGAAAGGTCAACATTGATGTCCTCTTCAAGAAAAACGGGAAGATGGTCAATGTGTATCTTTTATTGTCTGATTAATACATCACTTGTCAATGGATACATTATTTATGTGCATAAGATGGTTGAAAAAGGCCAAAAGCCACTTTCAAGGCGAAAGTTTGCAAAGGATATATCCGAAATGCTAATGGCTCCAAAGCTGCAAGAGAGATTTCAGACACCAACTTTGAGGTGCAGCCTGAAGAGGATCATCGCTGAAATTCTTGGAAAAGATGGCATTCCTGAAGAGCCCCAATCAGGTACTGCTGACGGAAGAATAATTTGTGCGTTTTGTCCATCAAATAAATGAAGAATGGTCCGATTCTTTTGTAAGACATGCCGAAGGCAGTTGTCTTGATCACCAGGCAAAACAGTGCATTGAATGTGCCTATTGAAGAAAAACTGACCAGAGTGTATTGTCATCACTACGTGTGGTAGTTTTAACTATAATATTCCGTATTTTGTGTAAAATGTTGGGTTTATGTATATTAAAGTGCTTTTCTTTTTGGTAGTCTGACAGACGAAAGTTTATGATTCGTGTTACACTGGAGGGACTTTATGATTCTAGGGTTAACATGTGTCTGACTTTAAAGGGAATGAATTGACCTTCAAGTCTGCCTTTCAATGAAGATTGGACAGATTCTAATAGTTCAAGCACTTCTACAACTGAATTATGTTCTTTCTCAAGTGGAAAAATTTTATAGTGAAAAATGTGCATGGTTGAGGAAAGAAGCGAAAGATAGAGCTCTGAAAAGTCATTTTCAAGGAAGTTTCTAATTGATGAAGGCACTGACTTCCTACCCTGAGAAGGAAAGTAGGATTTCAGAGCTGGGAACAATTGCAGGATTCTTTCAACTGCTGGATACAATGTTAACCACCTAGTCTTAGAATGATTTAAAAGCTGCAGATAATTTACATCAACAAATTCATAAAAGTCTTTCAGTTCCTGAGTGCGCACTGCATATATATGAAAGAAGTTGAAAATTTTCACCACCACAGACTCAATATCAACAGGAGGAGCATCAGCTCGATGTTGCAAACAGTTATGTAGAATGTGAGCAGGACATCCAGCACCTACTATGTTTTCATTCAAGTCTTTTTTGAGAACAGAGAATACATTCTTCCCTTCCCTGCGTGCAAGGCCTCCAAAATTAACATTGGCATTGTCTCCAGAAAATGCAATGCATCTAGAAGTAATTTTATGCTTTTTGAGAGTATCTGAAATATAGGAGGAAATACATTCAGAACTTTCATTTGGGCATGCTTGTAAATCAAGAACTTTGATCTGAATGCCATTATTTTTGTAATCAAGGAATTGGATGACAATTGGAAACAACTTTAGTGCACCATGATTGCTTGCATCTGTTCCTAGGCCAAAAAATGGAACTTTATTGTTAAGAGTTTCAATTATAATATCTGTCGAGTGAGGAGCAATAACATTATTTATTATGGCTTCTGTTTTAGTTCTTGCACAGGTCAGTTTCTGTGCTACTTCAAAACCTAAGAACATACTCTTATTCAATTTAGCTGTGCAGTTCATTGATTTGTACGACTGGTGATGGAGAACTGTATGAAATGACATTGTAGCTTCTGCGGTTTGAACTTTTTTATCATCTGGTGAATATTTGGGAGTGACAAATGATAACATTGAACATGATATTAACCTAGTTCTCACTGTCTTTTTGTGTTTTTCACTGTTAACGTGTCTTTCCAAGTCACCAACACCTTTGTATCCGACATTAACATAACTATCACACACTGCTCATTTTGCTTCACTTTCACTGCGTCCATGAGTAAAGGAAGGATAGTTATGTTTTAGTTTATCCAAAAATTTACACTGTCTTTTTTAGATTCACTCCTTTCAGGTTGCAAAGATGACATACCGGTACGTAATAGGATGCAATGAGATTAATATTTCACACCACTCGCTGCATACTCACACTATAATTCATAGCGACAACCAGATAACCAAACACGATAGCTGCAAATCATATGGCAAGCATATGTAAACTGTAGCTCTCGACACTTCCAGTTTCTCTCAACATAAACGTGGAAATGAAGCGCGTTGATTGGTTGATCAGTGCCTGGACTTCTTCGAGTTCAATATATCGAATATTAGTATTACTTATTTCCACCCTCGGAAGTAGCGCCCTGAGCACATGGAGTTGATGTACGATACAATAACATGCTGTCTTTCAACCTAAAACCTAAGTGAGCAATCTTGTAACGAAAAATGCCGGACAATGTCGATAAATTAGAAATGCTGGCCGGACATAACCAAAATGATTGAAAAGCAGGACATGTCCGGCAAAGGCCGGACGGTTGGTAACCTTAACCACGAACCAATTTCAATTCCTCGGCCTTTGATGTTTCCGCTTCCTTTCTTTCCAATGCTCCTTCATCCTTTTGCTGTGTTCCTTCTTTATCTCCTCAGATCACTTATGCCTTTTAACATGTTATTTTAAAAAAAAAAAAACTTCTTCTTGTAATTTCTTCTTCTCTTGTATTTCTGTCCATACCTTTCTTGACCTGAATCCAGCTTGTTGACTTTTTCTCCCGAAGGTATTTGGATATATTTTTTGTTAACCTGTTTTCATCTATTCTAAAGATATGCCCAAGAAATGTCTCTTTTTCTTACTGTTTCCATTATATTTTGTTATGTTCTGATATATTTCCTCATTAGTCCTTAATTTCCACAATTCTGCATTTTTCAGTAGACCCAGGGTTTTTCTGATTATTCTTATTTCTAATGTTTCAATTTTATCTTATTATTATTATTATTATTATTATTATTATTATTATTATTTGATATTTGCTTTACGTCGCACCGACACAGGTAGGTCTTATGGCGACAATGGGATAGGAAAGGCCTAGGAATTGGAAGGAAGCGGCCGTGGCCTTAATTAAGGTATGCCTGGTATGAAAATGGGAAACCACGGAAAACCATCTTCAGGGCTGCCGACAGTGGGGCTCGAACCCACTACCTCCCGATTACTGGATACTGTTATGATTCTCATATTTTGGTCCGTATTGAAATGTTCAATAAAGTCAAATAAATATGAAAGTTTATTTATTTGAAAGGGTGGAACATTTTTATTTATTTATTTATTTATTTATTTATTTATTTATTTATTTATTTATTTATTTATTTATTTATTTATTTATTTATTTATTTATTTATTTATTTATTTCTTCTTCTTCTTCTTCTTCTTCATCGTTTAGGCCTACGATGGACCACGTGGTTCTTAACTCTGGTGAGCTCTTTTCTTCCTCTTAGCCCAGTATTCTTTCATTCTAATGCTATGGATGTCTTTTCTTTCTTGAGTCCATTTCACTCCTACTCCTGGACGCAGTGATTTAGTTGTTAGTGACTGGAGAGAGTCAGATGTCTTGACTAACTTTCTGAATTTATCTCGGTTGTAAATGTCAGTGTGATCAATGTTTAGGTATTGTAGGTCTTTCCATACTAAATTCGTCCATTTGGCATTTGTTGCTTTCCCTCTAGATACAGTGTTGAAGATTCTTGAAGTGAGTCTCTGGCTGTCCATCCTGACTACATGACCATAGAAGATTAGTCTTCTCTTCCTCATAGCTGTTGTAATGCTCTCTATTTTACTGTACAGTTCCTTGTTGTGCCTGATTCTGTAGCCATCCCCTTCTTTAATGGGACCCATAATCCTTCTGAGGATCTTTCGCTCTTTCAGTTCTAGTTTTCTGAGTTGTCCTTTCCGGGTCATGTTTAGGCATTCTGAGGCGTACAGTACAGATGGTCTTATTACGGTGTTGTAGTGTCTAAGTTTAAGATTCAAGGAGAGGGATTTAGACTTGTATATGTTCTTACAAAGATGATAAGCTCTTTCTAATTTAGTGCATCTACTCTTCATTGCAAGATCCTCATTAACATTTGGGGTTATCCACTCTCCAAGATATTTGAATGAGTTGGCCTTGTGTATTATTTTGTCCCACAAAGAAATGAAGTTGGGTGCTTCTCTGATGTTTGTCAGAAATTCTGTTTTATTGACAGCGATCTTTAGCCTTGCTTTAGCTGCTATGCGTTCTAGGGAGGATAGCTGGAACGTAGCTTCTTCCATACTTGAAGCTAATAGTGTGAGGTCATCTGCGAAGGCTAAGCAAGTAACTGTTAACTTGTCTTTTTTTGTAGCCGATTTTTAATCCAGAGTTGTCAGCTAGTGTTTTCGTCCATTCCCGAATGACCTTCTCCAGCAGACAGTTAAACAGGATAGGGGACAAACCATCTCCCTGTCTAACACCTATTTTGATCTCGAAGCTTTTTGATAATACCCCTCTGAATTTGACTTTGGACATGGTGTTTGTCAGAGTAGCCTTCACAAGATTCAAAGTCTTCTTATCCAGTCCCATTTCAGTCAACGTCTCAAAGAGGGACTGTCTGTCTACCGAGTCGTAAGCCTTCTGGAAGTCAACGAAAATTGCTACATAGGGTGAGGTGCTGAGGTTTTTGTAGGTAAAGATAGTTTTGAGGTTCAGAATCTGCTCTGTGCATGATCTTGACTTCCTAAATCCAGCTTGGTACTCTCCTATGCAGGAATCTAATTGGACTCTTTTAAGCAATGCTTTGGAGAAGATTTTGTACGTCACTGATAGGAGAGAGACCCCTCTATAGTTGTTAGGGTCTAACTTGTCTCCTTTCTTGTGCAGCGGGTGGATGATAGCTGAAGTCCAATCCCTTGGTAGTGTTTCTGTTGTCCAGATGTCAGTTATGATTCTATGGATACTGTCAATTGACTCTTCATCTGCATGTTTCCATAATTCTGCAATGATGCCATCTTCGCCTGCTGCTCTGTTAGATTTCAGTTCAGAGATGATCTGTTAGATTTCTTCTTTGGTAGGAGGAAGGGAGTCAGGGTTAATAACATTCTTTGGTTGAAATTGTAGTTTTTCCTGTGGTTCTTCTGCTTTGAGGAGGCCATCAAAATATTTTGCAAGGGCTGTAGTACAATCGTCATTGTTCATTTTCAGTTCTCCGTCTGGTCCTCGAAGGTGGAGTTTAGGGGCTGAGTAAGCATTTGTCTGAGGTTTTAGAGTTTTGTACAAGTTACTGGTGTTGCTCCTTTGAAAGTCTTTCTCTGCCTGATCTATGATGTCGTTGTTATATTGCCTCTTAGCATTTCTAATGGTCTTGGCCGTGTTCTTTCTGACTGTTAGGAAGGCTGTATGATTTTCCATGTTTTTGTTGCAGTTCCATTTCACCCATGCTTGTCTTCTTTCCTCTATTGCCTTTTCACATGTTGGTGTCCACCATGGGTGTTTACTCCTTCTGGTTGCAAGGATGGTTTCTGTTGCTGCATCTATCAGTGCCTTCTGTAGGTTAGGCCAATCTGTTTTATTCTGATTATTGCTTAGTACCTTAGTAAAGTTGTTGTTCTCTTTCAGCTGGGCTGGATTAAATTTTGGGATTCTGGACTTGCTGTAATTGTTATCTCTGTACTTCGTGAGTGGAATGAAATTTGCTTTGACCAAAGATAGGTAGTGGTCTGAATCAATATTGGCACCTCTCAATACCTTGACGTTCATTATTTCCTTGCTATTCCTTCTACTGATGGCAACGTGATCTAACTGGTACTCTCCTAGCAAGGGATTGGGACATCTCCAGGTCTTGGCTTTTCGGGGGAGGTGTCTGAATGCTGTAGATTTAAGAACAAGGTTGTGATTTTTACACAGATTGATCAGCCTCTCACCATTACAGTTGCTTCTCTTGTGGGCCGGGTATTCTCCGACTATGTTCTTAAACCTCCGCTCCTTACCAATCTGGGCATTAAAGTTTCCCATTAAGATGATCACGTGATGTTCTGGAATTTTATCGATTGTCTCTTCCAGTTCTTCCCAAAAGTATTCAACACTTTCAATATTACTCTTATTAGTATCATTGGTAGGTGCATGGAAGTTAACAATCGTGTAGGCTTTGTTGAGACTTCTGAAGGCTATAGTGGACGTTCTCCCATTTGGTGATGAGAAGGAGATAATAATCATTTTGTTGTTGACTATGAAGCCTGTACCCAGGTGAGGCATATTCTTCATCACTCTCTGACCTGGCTGTCCCTTGTAGATCCTGAAGCCTTGTGACTCAAAAGGTTCTTCGTCCGTAAATCTTGTCTCCTGTAAAGCCCTTATAAGGATGTTGTATTTTGTTAGGACGTTCAATGTATGTTTCAGTTTTCCCGTTTGTAGGAGGGAATTAATGTTTATTGTTGCCAGATAGTTGATGTGTTTCTTCCTCTTACATGAAGATGCAGGCTCCCCAGAATCCGATGGCCTGCTTGTCCCACTGTGAGTGGGGGTGGATTTGTTACCACCTGGGGTAGATTTCCAATTAGTCGTTTGCTCCATGTTTCCAGAGTTACGAAAAAGTTAAGAGGGGTTACCCGAAGGTAACGTGGTGTTTAACTATTTATTTATTTATTTTATTTATTTATTTATTTACGAAGCACAAGATACAGCTACACTGAGCAAATTTCACTTGCACTGTCAACAGACTATTTAACAAACGTAAACTTTCATAATAAAATATAACAATCATAACAAAATATAACAAGATCAGGTACACATCCTACTAATAACTGTCCAAATCGAAAACCATGACATTGTTCATAGCCAAGTCGTCGTGGGTCAAGATGGCGGTATAATACCTTCACATCAACTTATCTTTAAGATACTATTTACACACCTCTCGAATACACTTTTATTTGATGCTATATCAAGCTCTTGTCTCCTATTAATATTGTTAAAGAGTGTTGGGAGGCGGATTAGGAAAGATCGTTGAAGTATTGAGTGCTGAGTGGCCGCACTTAAGCAACTGCAGCTATCGAGCTCGGTGTTGTGATTATTATTATTATTATTATTATTATTATTATTATTATTATTATTATTATTATTATTAACACCAGATGCATTGTAGTTGGAAGATATCCTGGTGACAGTGTGTACTTACAGTAGTACAACAACAAAATTAAAATAAAAACAACTTATATTGCATAATAATAGCAAAAAGCACAACAAGCAATTGTATGAAGACATTACAAGAAATAGAGTAAAACCTCGTTTTTTGCAGGGGACAAGGTAAAAGAATGTATTAGCGATAAAATATACTACTGAATGTACGAATAAAGACTATCCAACAGGGATATGAAGACACTAGATGCGTTTTTTTCCAATATAGGGGCATTTCACAATGTGTATCTGCAGGTACTGTGAAAACTGTATCTACCATTTCTAAAGATAAGAGGAAAATATTAAAAGGCGTGAAAAACATGGGAGAACAAATATGAAAAGCTTTTCCGCTGGGGCTTATAAAATAACAACAGTGCACTAAAAGGTAGAAAAAACACCAGACAACAAATATCAAATATGAAAAGCTTTTCCGCTGGGGCTTATAAAATAACAACAGTGCACTGAAAGGTAGAAAAAACACCAGACAACAAATATGAAAACATTTGCATGGGGGCCAATAAAAATACCTGAGTTATATTGCAGATCACACTCTTTCTAAAACAAATGGTAGTAGAGGCCTTTTATTGTGGACCAATGAGTATTTTCTGGTCACACTCTTAGACAGTGAATTGGATGTTACACTCGACCATGTGTGACAGCGAGGAATGACTTCGGCCGCCATTTTGAATCCTTCAAAACTTGACCAACTCGAGTGATCGAGTCGAAACTCGAAGGTGCAGTTTCAACATTGGCGCCATCTCTGAAGATGCGGATGCTAGTCCACTTTCTGACAGATATTAATTTTGTCTTCGTTAGTAAGGAATTTCACGCCTAGGCTGTCACAAGACAAATGTGCACCACGCTAGTCGACTTCACACGATTATGTTCCTAATCCATATATAGGTTATCACACGACAAATATTCGCTACACTTCACTGTACCACTAAACACATCAGAAATTTCTAACTTCAGAATTGGATTGTGAAATGCAAGCACAAACAGGCTCGCTGTATTATTCAGCAATCTCGCTGCTAACTGGCAAACAAAACTAAACATTCCTGCGGTTAATGCTTCCCGAACATGCAACTTATACTGTGAAGTTCAGGAATTTAAGGTCTTTTTCCGTAATCACGCAACTATGGCGATGGATCTTACCCGAGTTAGAAATCACGTTTGTTTCACAAGGGATGTCAAATAACATTTTTACGGCTAGGAAAAATGTAATTGTACTAAGCGGTAATAGCAAAAATTTGTGACGCGTTAAGCAAGGTATTTTTTAAAAATATAGATTTAATACGATAAGAATCGGGACTTCGAATTAACGACGTGCAAAGCGGGAAAACATGTTAATGAGGAACATACTAACGAGGTTTCACTGTACATGCATTGACAGGTGGAAATCTCTTTATTTTACTGTGTTTACTCGTGTATTAGACCCCTTTGCTTATTAGACCCGCAGCTTTTTGAGACAAAGTAAATGAAAAACATAAATCTCGCATACAAAACTCCACCAACTTAATTCATCAGAGAATGATGACGATTCTGTTTCGAAGCGGGTACAAGCCTTACTGCAGCTCTGATGACATCGCACAAATTTGTGAATAGTTTCGTCCGTATGACCCACGCAATGAAAACAGTCGTCGAAGTCATGCGGTACATCTGTGTTTCGTATTTAAGAAATGTCTGCCTCTGTAGCGTAGGCCTACTCTGATAGCGTCGTACAAATAGGTGTGTAGCTTTGTGTCCTACCCGCGCATTGCAAGCTGGCTGAAAGAAGACTGTTATCTTATCGTAACACATTCGACTTTCACTCCTTCAGCCAGTTAAATAAGACTATAGGCAGCTGAACAGCCACTTAAGAAGATTCAAGGAAACACATTTCTGTTTCATTATAAAGACTGAGCTGTTTATTGCTTTACCCCCAACTGGTTTTTGGGCACATTGACTCAACGCTCCAGAAAGTATAATCGTGTAAACTTATGACATGCAGCTTGATACTATGATTTTAACTGAGGACATTCTAATAATTTTTATGTTTAGACAAACACCTACATTGATATCCTCTTTTTATGACTTGTAAGAACAATCAGGATCCTGAATTTTCACCATACAGGTTTGAGTTTGAGGCTGACGATGCTTTTGATATGGGTGAAACATGTCCCTTAACATTTTATAATAATATTTAATTTCTAAAAAGATCTCTTTGTATTGAATAGGTGGATATTAAAAAAATAACACTTGTAACATACTTTGTATTTGGTAACCATGCCGAGAAATGAGCATCAAACACCATCATACCATGGGTTTTAGCCAATGCACTATAGTGTGCTTGCTGTGGACCGAGCCTGTCAGTAGGGTTGTCCTCGTTCAAGTCCCTGCCCTGGAGAAGTTTATTTCTTCTGTTGGGTGTTCTCAAGCCAGTCATAAGCCACGTGCAGATTTAGCAACACCGCCTTGCAAAACCCATCTGAAATCACCCGATAAGCGATCTGATTGGCTAACTTCAACAGCTGATGAAATGACAACGGCACGAAATATCGACAAATTTTTTCAAATTACTTATCAGTATGATGAAACGCTGTAACTCTCATGAACCCGGTTCACATTGTTTCCGAACACCTTTTATATATACAGTATATATTGAGATGCTTCCAACACTATGTCATTTTGAGGCTTACTATTAATCGGAAAGGAACCAACCTGGTGGTTCATTTGTTTCATAGATACTTTTTGGATAAATGCTGCCCTTACAATCATATCCAATATTTGTTATGTGGAATAATTCTTGGATTGTACTTCATTATTTGCTGCCATACCAAGTATTTTTGTTTTAATAAAATTCATGTTTTTGTACTTTTTTTTTTTTTTTAATGTCCCTGTAATGACCTGATTTTACTCTGTTTTCTCTTTGCAGGTTGATGGAAAAGATGTTCTTGTGGACAGCAGTGTATCTGAGATGCCAACCCCAGTATCAACACCAATCACACGAGTGGTGGAAAATCACTTGCCCGTGACAGGAGGAGGTAATTCAGCATTAAGAGGACGTCGAGAGCCTCCACAGCCTCCTCCACCACCTCTTGCACCACTCAGCAGTGGACCAGGGTCAGGCAATCCTGTCCAGTCCCGCTTACCACGCCTAGATGTTGAAGATTCAGACTCAACTGGCAACAATTCCTTAGCGTCAAGTAGTGGTATTGGTGGTAGCCGTGACTGCAGTGGTATTGGAACTGGTAACATCTCTTCAACAGATGATAATGAGAACTCCTTGACTAGTTTTGAGGGAATTCTCTTAAATGGAATACCTCACTCCTTGGACATTGATGCAGCTTCCAATGACAGCAGCTCTAAAGACTCAGCTCAGAGTGCAAGTTTAGTGAAACCTCCCAGTAGCAAAAGTCTCATGCTAGCTGATCTTCTTGAAAAGAAAGTGGACAAGAAGGAGCCACCAATCTTAAATGGTGTGTTAGGAAAAGAACTTCGTATAGGGGAGAAAGGTTTAGAATTAGTTGAAAACCATCTTGAGAAGGTTTTAAAAGACAGTGTAGTAATTAATCCTCATTCAAAAATTTTAGAAGTGAAAGATGTTGGTATAGTGGTTGGAAGTGATGGAGTTGTTAGGACAGTAGGACAAACGGTGGTTAACGTGCCTGGTGCTCTTGAACAAGAAAAGGAAACTATTGCATTTAAGACTGTGGGAACTGTCACTGATGATTCTTTATCAGCAGACCAATTAAAACTTGTGGTAACACAGCAAACTCAGACAATCCAGGCTGTGAAAAGGCCGGCAGAGGCTGAGCTTACGGAAGAGGGCCTTATTGAAGCCAAACGAATGCACTTCTCAGAGACTGCAGTGAATGGTACCATTTCCCCTGGACCAAATAATGTTTCCAATAATCCTGAACAGACTACATCAGAATCAGTAATTAGCAGTGTAAATATGGAAGGAAATACTGCTTCTGATGATACTGAAAACCTTAACACATCATCATCGTCATCTACATCTGGTAACTATCCATCTGCTGCTAATTTATATGCAGCAATTGCTGCTTCTGCTCTTGAGGATGAACCTGAAGAAGAACCTCCGCCACCTGTTGCTAGCGGTATTCAATTGGTTGGTGGTGGTCTGCGGCAAACAGTGTTTCTTGGTCCAGGTGTGGAAACATCTCCTCAACAGCAGCTTATTGTGACGGCTGCACCACGTCAAATCATTGTTTCACAGGGTCAGTTGGCATCTCAGAGCCAAGTGCTTATCACTGCTGGAGGTCAGATCACTCTTCAGCAAGGACCCAATACTCCAGCAGCAACTGCTACTATCAAGACTCCAGCAGGACATCAGGCTGTGCCTGTCTTAGTACAGACTGGTGGAGCAACTGCTCAGAGAACCCAACTAGCCACTGTACAGGCAGGACAGGTGATGCTGTCACAATCAAGCTCAGGGCAATTCATTCTCTCTCAGGCACCTCAAGGTCAAGTTCAGCTGGTTACTAGTGGTGGTCAAGGAGGCCAGTACATTGTTTCAAGTGGTGGTGCTGGTCAAACTCACTATGTTGTAGCACAGCCGCAGACTGCATTGGTTCAAGGGCAAACTCAAACTGTGCTTGTTGCACAAACACCTCAGCAACAAGGCACAAGTGCAAAAACTATTATCATCCTTCAACCACAAAGTTCTGCAACGGCAACACATCATCAGAAAGTGGTTGTAACACCACAAGGCCAACCTGTAGTTGTAACACAAGTACCTAGGCCGATACTTCAGAGTCCTGCCATCACGAACGTCACGCCCGTCATCTCACCTCCTGCACTTATTCCATCAACCAGCACTCCTGCAACAAATTCTAGCTCCGTATCACCTACCAAATCAATAAGTGGCATTGCTTCTCCTCCTAACCCTGTGTCCTCCTTGCCTGCTCGTCCGATGCAACCTACTCATAATGTATCAAACCCTGCTCCTAGTCTACCTCCAGCCCAGCAGCCTAGAGCAGTTACTCCAAATTCCATTCCTGTTGCAGTTGTAACCTCTGTAGTGTCCATGAAATCTACAAAACCTATCATTACTACAACATCTCCACCTGTTCATAATCCTCCACCTTCATCTTCTCCCCGGCCTTCAACACCACAAAATTCACCAATATCTTCACCAAATATGAGGCCCATGACAACTGTGCAACAGAAACCTAACAGGCAGCTGGTGAGCATTCGGGGAACCCCAACATCGGAAACTGTTGAGAAGATAAGCAGCCCCAGTCAGCCGGTACTTCGTAGTGCAAAGAATGCTTTGCACGTATCATCTCCATCTAATCAGTCTACTCAGCAGCAAAGGGTAGATCAAGCACACTTCCTCTGTGAGTGGAGAGGTTGTATGAGGTATGTTTTCAATATTGATATTGTAATAAAATATGAGTTATGAAAAGTGTGACATTATAATGCTGTGTATTTGTAAGGGTTACTCAGTACAGGAACATGGACTGATGTCTAGAAACGTATGGTGTATTGTATTAGTCAGCATAAACTGTATCACAATGGCAGCATACTGATGACAGTGCAAGAGTCTACAGATAATCGCTCCCACTATTCATATGTATGTCCCCCCTGTGGATTGGGGCAATAGAATAACACCCACATCATTTCACATCATGAGCATACCTCAGTGACGTCAGTCTACCCTGCAATTGGCATAAAGTTCTGACCACTCCTTCTTGGTGTTGGATACTTCAGAGTCCTGCCATCACGAACGTCATGCCCGTCATCTCACCTCCTGCACTTATCCCCTGCCTGTCGTAAGAGGTGACTAAAAGGGCCCCTGGGGCTCTGAACTTAGAAGCGTGGTTTGATGATGCTTGGTGTTTTAAGGGGCCTAACATCGAAGGTCATCAGCCCCGGAGCGTGGTTTGGCGACCACGGGGCCCTTAGCTGAGCCCTGGCATTGCTTCCACTTGTGCCAGGCTCCTCACTTTCATCTATCCCATCCGACCTCCCTTGGTCAACTCTTTTTCTCCTCCGACCCCGACACTATTAGGTTTGCGAGGGCTAGGAAGTCTTTCATTTTCCGCCCTTCGTGGCCCTTCTTTGGCCAATACCTTCATATTTCGAAGTGTCGGATCTTTTCAATTTTTTTCTCTCTGATTAGTGTTAGAGGATGGTTACCCAGTTGTACTTCCTCATAAAACAGTAATCACCACCACCAATCACCTCATATGTCTGTCCCAATGTTGAACAAGTTTCTTGACACTCTCCACAGAGGATGATGCTGGTTGCAGGTTGAAACACACTTCAACAGCATCATGAAATGTTTGATCGGTGGGGAAATGCTTGCTCTTCAGGGCCTTCTTCTGTGGAGTAAAGATGTGATAGTCGTCAGGGTACAGATCTTGGCTCTTAGCCAGGTGATCCTGAGGACTGCAGGAAAATAGGTGCATTTTGTCCATTTTTGCATTAACATAGTGTAAGCACTGTTGAAGCACTTTCTTTGTACAAGAATTGCATCACTCCATGTTGTACTTATTTAGGCTTTATCCATCACCAAATTCAACCATTTCTTCTTAGCTGACGACGCATAAGTAATCTGAGACTGACCACGTTCTAAGCTGTTTCTATATAAACACCAAACTATGGAATGCAGTAGTACTAGTGTCTGTCTGTTTCTTGGCTGCCCTTTCAAATATTTGCAGTGTTGCCAGCTCTGTCTGGTTTCAGTTGAAAACAGTCATAGTTTGTTGTCCATATTATATGTTTTAATCTTAATCCTGTGGCTCAGAATATTACATGTTTGAGCACCTCATTGCAATGCCTGATCTGTACATTCTTGACAATCATAGTGTTTGTGTGGTGCATGTTCTTTGTTGAACTAAATCTGACAATTTGTGAACAAACTGATGAAAATAAGACCCCAAAGTTTATTAAGACTCTGCCCATTTTTGAAGAAAACTATTGCTTATTGGACCCATATACCCTAAATACATTAGGCTTATAGTCCCGATGTTTCGCTTTGTGGGTCTCTTATTGAGTAGATCTAATGGACATAATTGGAAAGGAAAAATTACTTACAATTCGCGAATTTCAATAATCCGCATAAATTCTACAATTAATTACGATACTGTGGAATGTTTTCAGTGTACAGTGAAAACATGAAAATCCACATTATAGCAGCATCGAGAAATCAATTATTTTCTGTTGGAAATCAATTATTGCGTGTACAATTGATGCTGGTATCTCTTCATGCTTCATACCAGTACGAATAATGCTTGCAGCAGTACTGTTATTTCTGCATTGCGAATCTTCATAAAGTGAAAGTTATGCAATGTATATTTCATATTCAAAGACGACATAGTTAGATTCTAAACTGTAAATTGTGTATGTTTGAACTTTATTTTAAGTTACCATAAATTACAGTTCCGACTATGGTACGGAGAGGAGACCTGGCACATGAGTTGATTCTGCATGAGTCGAGTGTTGAATTCTTGGATAGTAATACAGTAGAATAAGTTCCTGAAACCAAGTGTCGTTAAAACTCTAGCACTTGTTTTTAAAGAAAAGGGTTTTTACACAATATCCATATCTCAATATACAGTATAAATCGACTACTTGAGATCATTGCAGGCTGTTGACTCACTACACATTCATTCTAAATCTGTGTGAAGTCACTAGAACACACGTGCATAAATTTGAGCTTATCTAACCAGAGCATGCGAGGAGTACGTATGTCAGCAATTAGGTAAGATCTAGCTGAGCGCACATGGCTTCGAAATATTGTCCCTAGGTTGTACCACCAATCACTATTGATCGATAACACCACCTATTGATAGTAAAGGAAATCGACAACATGTTCTAACAAAAACTAATTTGATAATGTGAATAGCTTTCAAGTGGCTGAATTTCAAGTTTCGTGGTAGTAGTATTACTAACAGCGGCACTCAGGTGCACACCGTGTGGTGGTAATATTACTATTGCCGGGCGCATAGTGTTAATGTTTCCACAGTAATTTTATAAAAACACAAATTGAACTACTATTGTATGAAATACGAGGGGCGTGCTCTATTGTTTTACACTTTATTTTTTGTACGTCCGGGTAAGGTTCACATTTCACTTTTGAAGGTGGTGACATGTAACTAGTGTCTTGTTCCACCGTTTGGTAGCAGCACATGCAGAGGGGCCAACGAATGCACCCGTCATAGCCATTTCATATAAACACTGTCAGTGTAGGAGCAGACAACATGGAAAGCATCCGTCAGGGACAGAGCTATAAGACTTGGTTCCTATGGAAAGAAGGCGTGGCCACTGTAGAAATTCATCGGCACTTGGTGGCAGTCTGTGGAGAACATACGCCATCACAGAAAACAGTTTACAACTGGGTGGATAAGGGAACCAGTTCTGGAAGGAATGTGACAGTGTCAACACCAGCCAGCATTGCCCGGGTTGAACAGGCCATTCAAGGAAACAAATTCATCACATTTACGGAAATGGAGGCAGCTTCGGGAATTAGCCGAAACACCCTGCAGCGGATTGTGCACAGCCACTTACAGTTGGGGAAAGTGTCATCCACGTGGCTGCCGAGATTCTTGTCTGCAGATGAAAAGCAGAGGCTTGTGGACGTGTGCAGAGAACTTTTACAATGCCCTGATCAAGATCCAGCTGGCTTCAAGGCTAGGCTTGTAACTGGTGACTGGTGTGACTGGTCATTGATCAAATAGGATTTACGGTGCTGCTGCATCCACCATACTCTTCCAACTTGGCACCAAGTGATTATCACCTGTTCGAGAACATGAAGAAACCTGTGTGTGGTCGCCGTTTTGCAGATTTTGCAGAACTGGACACAGCTGTCAAGGCATGGGTGCGCTCCACTCCGAAAGAATGGTTTCAGGAAGATCTGGAGAGACTGACACATCGATGGCAAAAGTGCATACAGTTACAAGGAGATTGTGTTGAGAAGGTGGACGTAACAACTGATGTGTAATGTACTTCAATTGGGGGGAAAAAAATAAAGTGTAAAACAATATAGTACGCCCTTCATACAAGTCTCTTTGTGATCAATGTCTAGTCGACAATTTGCAACACAAGCAAGGGATGAAAGTCAAATAGTTCTCTACTCCTTCAACATATGGCACATGCTGCTTTTATCTAGTTATTCTTCACAATGTACCATATCTGTCACTCAATGCAGTCATGAAATGATTACTGTATTATGTAAACTGTATAAAAATAAAACTGATATGTGCCATATCTGTTAAGCTTTCGATTCAAGATTGGACCCAAACAAAATGTTGAGCAAGACTCATACGTAGACGACACGGCACTAGTCATATGTAACGAGTAGTATTTAGAGAAAGAGATAAAGACAGAGTGAGCGCGTGCAGCAGTAGACATACTTACTAACCACATAAAGATGGCAGTACACGAGGCATGCAATGTATTTGTCTGAATGTGGTGTAGCTTACAATTCAATCTTAACGATAGTGTAATTTCAGGTCTTCACTTTGATAGTAAAATTAAATGTACTTAAATAATAACTTTCTCCCATTAATTTGTAATGGCCTTGTTCTTATTAAACCAAAATTTAAAGTATAATAATTGTAAATTAAAAAAAGAATAACTCTTATCTCTTTTTGCTAGTTGCTTTACGTCGCACCGACACGGATAGGTCTTATGGCGACGATGGGACAGGAAGGGGCTAGGAGTGGGAAGGAAGTGGCCGTGGCCTTAATTAACCCTTTGGCACTCAGCCTATATGCAGGTGTTTGCTCGAAGACACTCAGACTAATTTTTGGGATTTTCCAAAGCAGATTACAAAAATTCAACACGTAAAGAGTTTAACACACATTAAGATAAAATTAATCACACTAATACAGGAAACTATGAGCATTTCAGAAATGAATATACCTTGGACGTATTGTTATTGGTTAAGCCCAAACAAATTATTAAATTTCGAAAATAAATTTAAAAAATAAATTATTGTTTTCAATAACAGAAAAATTAGACATTGTTGCGTCTTCCTTCTTTACTCTTAGACGTGAATGAAAGAACATTTAATTCTGAATAATTTGATATCAATATGATGTGTGTACTGCAATTCACTCATGAAGCATTGCACAAAAGTTATTCAGTGTACATGTAACGGTCATCGATGTCAGGGCCTCGCGGTCCGATGCACAGTGAGCAGTTACGACCGTGTCACTTCCCACATAACGGGAATCACTTTCGGCAAAAGAAAGTCATTATTACTGTCTAAATAATCTGAAAATTCAAGGATATCGGCCTCATTCGGCCTTGAATATGGCCTAGCAGTTACTATAAAAAGATGACGCAAGCACGTGCAACAACGAAGTTATGAAAAGGAGTAAAATTGTAGTTTACGAAGTACATCGAACACACGATATACCAAAGAAACGAAATAAACTATAAACAAAACTCATAGCAAGATCAACTTCTTGTATTCATAAGCCAATCAAAACAGATCCACGCAATAACAACTTCAAATAAATACAACATAAACATTCACGGTCAACAGATTTCATTTGTCGAAAATAAAAATATTTTGTAGGCCTGGTGGATATATCTGTTGAGTTAAACGCAAATTCGATGCTTTAATGTACCATCACGATCAACTGTTACGATTTAACAGCTACGCAAATGACCAAAATCCGTAAATAAGACAGAGCCGATGTATCGGCGCCGTGAGCGTTTTGGCAATAACCTCTCGCGCCGATAGATCGGCGCGCTGAGTGGGAAAGGGTTAAGGTACAGCCCCAGCATTTGCCTGGTGTGATAATGGGAAACCACGGAAAACCATCTTCAGGACTGCCGACAGAGGGGTTCGAACCTACTATCGCCCAAATATTGGATACTGGCTGCACTTACGCGACTGCAGCTATCAAGCTCGGTTCTTATCTTCGTAATGTTCCTTTTAAAATGCCCAAAATTTTGAAACTTACTCATGTAATTTACGTAACATTATTATTATTATTATTATTATTATTATTATTATTATTATTATTATTATTATTATTGCTAGTTGTTTTACGTCGCACCGACACAGATAGGTCTTATGGCGATGATGGGACAGGGAAGGGCTAGGACTGGGAAGGAAGCGGCCGTGGCCTTAATTAAGGTACAGCCCCAGCATTTGCCTGGTGTGAAAATGGGAAACCACGGAAAACCATTTTCAGGGCTGCCGACAGTGGGGTTCGAACCTACTATCTCCCGAATACTGGACACTGGCCGCACTTAAGCGGCTGCAGCTATCGAGCTCGGTATTATTATTATTATTATTATTATTATTATTATTATTATTATTATTATTATTAATAATACATTGCCCATAATTATTATGGATTTTCCCTCACTGTTAAGGAGAAATTAGTAGAGAGAAGCAAAATTTTCACCAAAGAAATTTACAAATAATGAAATATGTTAATGGTGCTTGTTTCTGTGCACACTAGTTGACCAGCATACGTATTCGAAGGAGACTTCCATTTGTTACTGGAACTGGGATCTTATTCTCGAGTTTCAGAGCACTAACCCATGTGCTTCTGTTTAGTAACTGGCACGCTCACTTATGCCAATTTCAAGAATAAGGTCTGTGATGATTGACTGATGGCTTGCTGTGATTAATGTAGTTAACTTTTGTTGGTAGTAGTGTTTCTTGTAGTGGCTCTTTACGATGGGATTACTGATAACCCACTTCACAGATTGGCACTTTATGGTAAGGTGTAGCTTATTTAACTTATGATACATTTATTTGAAGTTATTTATGCCATTGTAAGTGTTCATGCAAGGTATGGTTTGAGATGTATGAGAAACACACACGAGCATCACTGTTATGTAACATATCCTGCTAAATGTAGTGCAGGGGGGAAAATGGGAATATCCCAGGAAAAACACAGGAAAGAGACAGGGAAAACAGATTCAGTTTACTAGCAGGCACCCTGATTAATGATTCTTTCCTCCACAGTGAATTAGATGAGTTAAACAATGTTGTATATGAAATGAGAGAAGCTTCCTAAATACAAGAAAAGTAAGAGACATGTATTTATTGTATCCTAAAAGGAACATAGCATGATAATTCAGATGAAATGAATTGTTCCTATTTGCAATTGTAAATAGATGAAATGTATGGTTTAAATCTGTTTCCTGTGTCAGTTAAAATCTTCAGGAACTCCACGCAGTTAGTCTATATAGTCTGACACTATTGTCAGCTGGTTCAAGTCCCGTTGGTGGATAAAATTTTCACCAGCAGAATGTTGGCTGGTAGGGTAGGTGAGGTGGTGGTATACAATTTCTAATCACAAGATTGTGTATGAAGAGCCTGGATTCAACTTCAGACCTCTCTGCAGTGTTCATATGGAGTGAGGGCATGTGGTGCTGTTGATACAGATTTATCTGTCGGATGGTGACGTTAAGTCTTGGTGTTATTCCAAAGGCATTTGCTACATGCCGACACTGGGTTTCACCCTCTTCCTACCTCATTATCATCGTATACCACATCCAGGCATGCAGGTCGTTCCTGAGTGTCAAATAGATAGAACTGAACTACGCGAAGCGAACGTGTCCACAGATACTCCGGGCACTAAAAGTCATACGCTATATAAATGGATTATTGGATTTCTTTGAACAGTTGGTAGAAGAAAACTCAGTAGTGAAATTTCTGAAAAAGATGGCCGAGGGTGAAATAATTTGTTAAAGTGCAAGAGATGTGTTCATCTCCAGTTGCTGTACAAAAATTATGGTGGTGATAAATTTCTTTCAAGGCTCTTTCTATCCCACAATTCATTTGCTACTTGCCAAATTAAGTGATGTGCTCAAGAAGCTAGAGCTGACCAAGTGAGTTGGCCATGCGGTTGCGTAGCTGTGAGTTTGCATTCAGGAGATGGTGGGCTCTAATCCCACTGTCAACAGCTCTAAAGATTGTTTTCCTTGGTTTCACATTTTGACACCAGGCAAACACTGGGGCTGTACCTTAATTAAGGCCATGTTTGCTACCTTTGAAATCCTAGCCCTTTCCCATCCTTGGATCACTTAAAACCTTTGATGTGTTTGTGCAACGTTAAAACATTAGCAGAAAAAAAGAGAAGGAAAAGGCTGGAATTGCTGTCCTCTGCAGTATTTCTGGTTAACTGAAAACCATACTTAGTCACCACTGAAATGTGGAGAGCGAACATAAGTGTTTAGAGTTTAGTGTTTGCAGTTCTGTATCTGCAAGATAAAGGAACTTCTTGGTAAAGATCCAACTAAATCTCTACCTGAATCGTGTCGTTTCCTTTTCAATCCTCGGAACATAATAAAGGCTAAAGAGAATTCTTCTCTTACAGTATACTGGAAGAAATTCCCATTTCTGAAGGAACCGAGAGGCTGAATTCCTGGAAGACCATTTTTGTTCTGAAGGAGTTGAAGGATTAGCAAGATAATCCTGACCTGTAGTTGGTGAATCGGACAGTTATTGTGCTTAATTAAATCTGAACATCCAGTGTTTTCTCTGTTAGTGTTAAAATTAATTTAGAGCCCTTTATCTAATGTTGATGCTGAAAGATCGATCTGTAAGTACATCATACTTGTGAGCGACGGACAAAGAAGTCTTAAGGCAGAAATTGTTGAAACATTAACAATGCTAGTTGTTGAATGAGTAGACCAGTTATCCATACTGTTTTGTGGAATGCATGTTTCGTGATTCTTTATTGATATAGTATTTAGTTTAAATTGCAAATGTGATGATTATCAGTAATTTTTTTGTTTGTTATTAAATTACTCGAGGCCAATTCCAGGCGTTGCATGTTTACATTTGTACATTTCTTTTTAACATACAGTATATATGAAACTTACCACCTAAACAAATTAAGATTTATGCATAATAATGTCTGGATGATACTTAATAACCTCCACACATTTCATTATTGTAAACCTAATGTACACGATTTTATAAAATTTTAAATGTAGCAATTGGTGTTCTCATGGAACAGACTTTTAACTTCACATACCTTAAGTTTTTCTAAATTCTGCGAATTGTGGTAACTTTCATCGGTAATATTAAGATATTATTTACAAGAAGGACAAAGATACATTTTGTGAATAAACCAAATGTGTAAGTTGCGTAATGTCTGTGCAATATAGTTAAAGGTGTTCGTCGAATGTTTACTTGGCAGCATCGCAGGATTGCACATGCTAATCTGTGCTATGCGAGATGGCATGAGGGGCTAATAAATCTTAAACTCTCCATTAAATACAATCACTGAATGATAGAATCTATATTTAATATCGCAGTAAGTAAAAATAAAGGAGGGGCGTGATGATGCAGCGGTCAAGCTGCTTGCAACCATCAAGATGGACTGGGTTCGAGTCCTGATTAATGCATGTGTGATTTTTGAGGTAAAAGTCACGTCTGGTGGTTCAGATTTTGCGTAAATAATGATATCCCGGTGGCTGATGATTGCAGGATTATCAGTCATGTAAACCTACAAGCTTCCTTCCTCCCAGTAATAATAATAATAATAATAATAATAATAATAATAATAATAATAATAATAATAGATAATGATACTGACATGTGGCCTATTTAATAAAGTAAAGTGTTTTTGTGAATTGTCACACATTTGTTTAACACTAATAACAATAAACTAAAATATTTTAAAAACTGAACATTCAACGCTTAAGTAGCCTACAGTTTGTATGAAAGCTTGATCAGAAATATAAAGTGTAATAAAATGAAAGAAAAAGACCAAACCAATATTTGTTCATTCTGCTTCTGGTATAGGTTCATCAAAATACCATTTCCCACGAGTAATGGTATTTTGAGGCACCGGTAATTTTCTTGCGAATTCACTTTCACTTGAAAAGTGTTGTCTTTTGTCGATGGTTCATGAAACATTTTAGCTTCATCACACTTGTGAAAATTGGTTACGAAATAAACATCACCATCACTTTCAGTTATGGTACTGTAGTTATTGATGATGGTTATGTACTTAAATGAATAATAGAAAAGGGATGATGTATTTATGTGTTTAATTAACACTCCAAGTATCGTGGGGACGAAAGTAAAACATGAATATTAATCAGAGATAATATAGATAATATTAGAAGCACAGAATATCGATATATAGACGTCTTCGAAACATAAACAAAGTTCAAGGAGTTTATAAACATATATGAGTTTATACACATATATTAATACTGGAGGCCGCCACAGTACAAACAAAATCTTTGGAATGTTTCTTTCCGCTGTATTTTCCAAGTGCGAAGTCACCCACTTCAAAAGCTGTATCATAGGGTGGATTTCTGTCATTTGCTTCGATGTTGTAGTCTAGATGTAGAGTGTGTGTGGTAGTTGTTTCTGAATAATAATATTTTTTTGCCTGAACTATGTACTGTATTTTTTTAATGGCTTCATGTAACGAATGTCATGCTTTTCTGGTAAAGCACAGACATGGGTGGAAGTGGCTTTCAAGAAGGGTTTACTCTTTTCAACTTTTTCAGAAGGAACAAATATAACATTTGTGTTTGCTGATTTCTTTTCGCCACTTCCACAACATTGTGCATGTTATTATGCCTCTTTTTGCATGTAGAGCAACAGTCAAATTACGTCTAAGTGTCCCGCCAACACAGTCAACAGCACCGTTTCTGCGACCAGACGCAAAAAAATTCCAAGTTACATTCATTCCAAAAGTTTCCTTAAAAAAGGTTTGCGAACATGAACCTATGCTTAAACTGGCTCGCTGCCCCATCCAAGAAGATAAACACTGTGGTGATTTCTGGTCGTTTTGCCTTGATGTCTTAAAAAGGAGTACATTGCATATTTGTCATGGTCCATAGGGTCAGATATAATCTCTTATGAAGCATGATTTCCTCCCACAAATCATGCAACAACAGTAAATATCATAATTTGTTGGTGATGCCAATAACAACTCTGAATTTCATCTTGTGGAAGAATAGTGAAATTCTCCACAAAATCCATTTGTAAAACCATTGAATTTTCAGTCATTTGTTTTTTTATGTATCTTAAACACTTTGCTTCGATTTGTATAAATAAATGTGTATTTCATAAACAAGGGACACGATTTTACAAGTTTATCGAAGCACTCTTGAACTTTGCCAGATTCTTGAATTTGAGATACATGATTTTCAGCATCATTTTGCCACTGATACCATTCTCCAGAACTGTCCTTTACAGAGAGAAAATATCTTGCTCGAGGAGATGGCCACCTGATATCATCCCGATTGAGAAATTAAGAACTTGTTGATTTGGAAGTGAAGACTTCCTGCGCTTGCCGGAGGTAGATTAACTTACACCAAATTTTGCACTTAGCACAGAAACAACTTCCCTTTTCTTTCAAGGACTCGCTGGTAAAGCCTGCTCCAAACGCTTTACAGCTTTCCCCAATGTTTGTTTGCATATATAAGAGGACGTTGGCATAGTCGGCTCTGCAATCGATGTAGATGGTTGTGTTGCTGGACTTGTAGAACAGAAAGTAACTGTTGATAAGCCCTGAAGTTTCTTGTGGGCTCTGTGTTTATTTATCGTTTCTCGTACCTGGTGACTTCGTACGCATAGGCATCATCTTCCTTCTTCTCCTTGCATGCCTTTTCCTTTCTTTTCTTTTAAAATCCTCATCAGAAAGGGCTTCAGAAAGGGACACAGTACTACGACTGCACTTCTTCGGGTAACAGGTTACATAAGACTAGCAATGGACAAACGGCAGGTGACGATACTGACACTCCTTGACTTTAGTAGTGCGTTCGACACGGTAAATATAGACATACTATTATCCAAGCTACGCTCTCTGCATATCGGCCCGATAGCCCTTAAATTTTTTAAGTCGTACCGTACATATCGTTGCCAGTGCGTAGTGGTAAACAATCAAAGATCCCAATGGGCTGTAAAATGATCCGGTGTCCCTCAAGGGTCTGTTCTCGGGCCCTTACTGTTCGTCTTGCATATTAATGACATATCTTCCACACTTCAGTATTGCAACTACCACTTATATGCTGATGATATGCAGATATGCAAACACACCACTACATACAATTTACATGAAACAGTTCAGTATATTAATTCGGATATTGAAAGGCTTACCGCCTATGCTAAAAACAACCACTTACTCCCAAATCCTCGTAAAACACAAAGTATTATCATAGGAAACTCTAAATTATTACATGTAGTAAGCAATATCAATCCTCCTCCAATCATAATCATTGACATTGCTGTACCGTACCTTAAAAATGTAACTAACCTTGGAATCTCCATCAATGAGAATCTGACCTGGAATGAACACGTAACAAATGTATGTAGAAAGGTTCATGCAGCTCTATATCCCCTGAAACGTCACAAGAATTCTTTTCCTCAAAAACTTAAACTAAAATTAATCAAAGCACTACTATTCCCAATTTCAGACTACTGTGATACGGTACTAGTCAATCTAAATGCTGAACAAGCTTTGAGACGTCAGCAAGCACAAAACTCATGCATACGATATGCCTTCCAACTGCGACATGACACTCATGTTACACCATATTTCAAAACATTGGAACGGCTACGCATAAATGAACGAAGGAATTTTCACCTAATGACACTTGTTTACCAAGTGCTTTCGACGAACACTCCTACTTACCTCTCTTCTAATTTTCATTTCCTTTCCTCATTCCATGAAATTAGTACCCGTTCTGGTTCCTTACTTGAAATTCCACTAAGTCGAACGAATTCCTACAATCATTCCTTTTTAGTTAACGCATCGAGACTCTGGAATACACTCCCAATGGACATTCGGCACCGTACTTCCTCTCATAAATTCAAATCTGCCTGCAGAAAGTTTTTCCTGGTAACATAAAACTGAGTTGTGTGAGTCATTGTGTGTATGTTGTGTGAATGGGTTTTCTTCATTTATTATTATTATTATTGTTACGGAGTTTTCCGTGGTAGTTAGAGGTGAAAGAAGGTGCGGGGGGGTGAACAGGTCTCAGGCTACGAAATTAAAGTGAATTTAAAATTTAACAAGGTTATATTTTCTTAGCAAAAAACAAGAAATAACAATATTGGCAGGTACAGAGTAGCAAAACCACTAATCGAGAATGTACAATTACAGGGTTTGGGGCTCCGAGAGCCAGACACACAATTCTTGAGCAATTAGCCCAACTTACGATATACAGAATTCAAACAAAGGGGCAGAAGACCCCAATCATGCCCAGGAGCACTTGCTCCCAATTACATCATAAAGCCTCCTCGAGGCGCGCAGAAACAAACTTCAAAAGAGCGATCTGCTCTCAAAGATTAAGCCTATCAAAGGCCACACCAAACTCCACCTTCAAGTTGTCCTCTAAGGACATAAACACAGGGGTAAAGATACCCAACCTACTGAGGCCTATTAAGTGAGAAAATTTAATTACATGGCCTCTAAAATACCAATTTGAGAGGAGGCGAACTTGCGCTCCTAATACACTTTGTTTAAAACCTAATCTGGCTCTAGGCCGCTAATGCAAGGGCTAATCCCATACTACGGAGGTGACTTTAGAAAAGAACAATTTACATTACGTTAAGGAAGAAACGGTTGTGAAAATAAGTTCACCTCAATGCAATATGAGAGGGAGCTCGAGAGGGTTAAGCACTCTCTATCCCAATATGAAGCTTAAAAGATAGAATAAATACAAAGATTCTTTACATTTTAGGGAAAGTTACATGGTGGAAAAGCTTCGGACCCGCCCCGAGAGTTAAACTGCTGAGCTAGCAAGAAAAGAAGTTATTAATCGGCCATTACCTGGTTGTTGAACTGCTGCCCGAAGAAAGAGGCGCTACCCGCCCCCTGCTATGTACTTTACACACTGAAAGATGGTACTGAAGTGGCCCGGAGACCCTAAAATCAGCAGTTTATATACTCTCGCAGAAAGTTCGAGGCTTTTCAGGAAGGAAAACACCCGCCCACAAACATTTTATTGGTGGATAAAGAAAACCCCTACACAAGATGAAGAAGAAACACATTATTGGTGGAAAATTAATTAAAGAAATTTGGGATTGGCTAAATTCAAAACAAGGGGAAAGAAAGGGTTAATATTGCCAACTTAAACAATGACTGAAAGAAATTTAGCAAAGAACAAACTTTTGAAATTACATTTTCTCCAAAAAAAACCAGTTCTTTCACTTCGCACTAGGGTGCACCGTTGTAGTTCTTCAGTAGTGTCCTCTAGAAGAGAATGTTCACACTTCTTACTACAAGCAAAACAAAAATACTTCGAAAACAACACAGTTCAGAAACTTCAAAATTTCCAAGTAGTGACATCTTCAGGATAACTTGAAAATTAATACATAAGACAAAGTTCAGACTTCTTCCAGAAGGGGGGTTTCAACTGGCGCAAGGTTTGAATTAGCGGCGTGGAGGTGTACCACCCGGTACAATTATTATTATTATTATTATTATTATTATCACATTAATTGCTGTACTGATATGTAGGCCTAACTTACCGGTAGTCTTAGAATTATCTGTCTGTAGTATTATTTCTTTTTAGAATTTCTATGTCTTACTTTTATGTTTACATTTTAAAATTCTGTTTATAGTGGTTAAGTGTAAGAGAGGGCCGTGAGCCCTAACTTCGCCACAAATGTAAGTCAGGAATAAATAAAAAATAAATAAATCATACCTTTTCTTCTCATGATGCCGTTTGCAACGTTCCTTGCAAGTAAGCGGCATTATTAAAAATCGCCTCAGTTTGAACACCGATTGCTTTTCTAAAATATGTCCTTTACAGGTGAGTGTGACGCAGAAACTGAATCGTGTGGGCAGCCTGTTGCATCACATAATGTATTCCTGTGCACATGGCTCCAAGCGACGGAAAATTCAAGGGTCGCCTGCTTGCAAAATTTTCATAAGCACATGCTGTATTTTACTATCAGCTTCATATGAAAGGGTGTAGGCTACAGTTTTGACTTTGCATACCAAATTTTATTCAAATTGAGCCATGCACGTTTCACCTACAGAAACTGTTATACCTTTTTCGTCGCGTGTTTACGTGGCCTACAGCAATAAATTTACTGCCTTATTACACCTCATATAAACTGTTAGTAACGTAAATAAGTTCTTTACTGGGAAGAGAAAGAGCATTAGAATTAACATTTACCTTTATTATTTTCATACGTTTTCATCATAATAAACAGTAATTCCTGAAAATCATTAAGAAATATATCAAATGAATTTAGACTGTACATAAAGGTTCAATTAACCACACAATTAGAAACTGAAAGAGATCAATAAATTAATACATATTATTAAATTAATAATATTTCATGTTTTTTCTATCACAAAAACGATTTGATGAGTTTTATTTTAAACCCTACTGTTTTCTTACTTGGGTGGAATATTCTCTAGAATCAGCCTAGACTAAACTTGAAAAGTCTATGTAATATGTAGGTTACCAATACAGGTTTTGGTTAGTATATACAGCCATTAATTATGCCTTCAATTTCATTATTTAGCAACACCAATAACACTGTATTGCCAGCCCCGTAGTGTAGGGATAGCGTGCCTGCCTCTTTACCCGGAGGCCCTGGGTTTGATTCCCGGCTAGGTCAGTAATTTTTACCTGGATCTTCGGCTGGTTTGAGGCCCACGCAGCGTACATGATTACAATTGAAGAGCTATCTGACAGTGAGATGGTGGCCCCTGTCTAGAAAAGAATAACTGCCGAGAGGATTCACCGTAGAAGCCTCTGTGGCTCAGACGGCAGCGCGTCGGCCTCTCACCGCTGGATTCCGTGGTTCAAATCCCGGTCACTCCATGGGAGATTTGTGTTGGACAAAGCGGAGGTGGGACAGGTTTTTCTCCGGGTACTCCGGTTTTCTCTGTCATCTTTCATTCCAGCAACACTCCATTATCATTTCACATCATTTATCAGTCATTAATATCACCGTGGGAGTGGCGACCCCATTGTAATAATAGCCTATATCTGGTTCATTCATTACATCCCTGACCCGGTCAAAGACTGGAAAACAGGTTGTAGGTTTTCATTTTCAGGATTCACCGTGCTGACCACACACCACCTCATAATCTGCAGGGCTTCAGGCTAAGCAGTGGTCGCTTGGTAGGCCATGCACTTCGGGGCTGTTGTGCCATGGGGTTTGGTTTCAATAACACTCAATTTCTCACTTTTTAAATAGAAATTTTCAAAAATTCACACGGGAAGTTCTTGCCTCAAACTATGATTGGACCAAAAATAAAAGAAAGAAAGAAAGAAAGAAAGAAAGAAAGAAAGAAAGAAAGAAAGAAAGAAGAGGTCAGGTCAATGTTCTTAAGTGGGTAGGGAAGTGCTGGTGTGGGTGCAGGAAACCAGCTGCAGTGTGTCTCGTGATATGCTGCAAATGAAGTTGCATGAAATTTCAAACAAGAAAGTAATCAGTTGAAATGAGATTAAAGCAAGTTGAGCTTGGGTTGAGCGTTACAGGTGAAGAAACCATTCTTTACGGGTGCGTTCATCACTATCAGCGACTGCCGGAAGAATACACGGATAAAGTAATAGCCAATTTGAACATTAAACTAGGCTTGCTGTATGGCCCACAGACATTTCAAACCACAAGTGCGGTGAATTTATGTTACAAAAGATGTAAATATGTAATAGTTTATTATTGTATTTTACTCCTGATTATAAATTTACTGTTTTACAGCATCTTTTCAAGGTTGTATTTTTAATGATTAATTTATGTTTTGAAACTTTACTAATTTTGGACATGTGCGTATGACTCTCTTCAATTTCTTGTCACAAATAATGGATAAGGAATGGGTCTTATGTTCGAGTAAATACAGTAATTTTAAATATTACACTTGCTACTTGCCGAATTAAGTGTTGGTTAATGAAACAACCGACAAGGTGAATCGCTGCATGTTCAGCATATTCTTCTCAATAGTGAAACTGTCCGTTATTTTTGTTACAAAAGTATGTCTATGCTGTATAAAAAAGTTTTAAGAAATGAGCAATATTTGATACCCTTAATTTACTCTTGTGGGTCTGTGCTGTGTGCAAATTATATATAGTGATATGTGGGGGTGGGAATACCCAGTTTTGAAAATAACCATCACCACCACCATCACCACCACCATCATCATCATCATCATCATCATCATCATCTAAAGGCTTTGCCTTGTCGCTGCAACCATTGATCTCTCTGTGATCCTTTTCATCTTTCCATAACCTTGGCATCACATCATCTCACTACCTCTTCAACAGTTTCATTTGACATTAATTATAATTCTGTTTGGTGTAGTGCATGTTGTATAAAACCTGTAATATAATATATTACTTTTCTAAACTTCATGGCTACAGTCTACTTTTTGGAAAGTATCACATTGTTAATCACAAACACAGAGAAACAATTAAAAGCACGTGAATTCTTGTCCACTGGTCAGTACTGAATTCTTCAAACAACCAGTGCATCTGACAGCTCACCTTCATGTGATCAACTCAAGTCCTTAGCTTCATTTAATGGATTTTTTCTCTTATTTCCTTGTCTTGCTCTCTACAAGAAGCTGTAGTGATCATGTCAATAGTGGGAGCACATTCCAATCTTTGTTGGTGGTATTTTCAGTCAGAAAATTCTGGAAATACTCCTACTGTATCCCTTTTAAGTTTCTGTTGTTTCTCCAGAATGTTCCCACACCTGTACACCATTTTTTCATTAAAATTTCTGCATTTCCATTTATTATGTTAGTTGTAACCATCCTGTTAGGTATTGGGCCTAGTGGCCTGTTAGTCTTTCACTCCCTCTCCATTTCCTCATCGGATGACATATGGATCTTCTTCCTCTGGGTTGATGATAAAGAACTTCCTTTAGTGATCTTCCTGCTTCCATCTTTTCTTTTGGACATGGCATTTCCAGTTTACCTAATAGTTATAGTTATATATATATATATATATATACAGTTAAACCTGCTTTATACGTAACTCTGTTCTGCGCAATTCGTATTTATACGTAATTTCCTTTAGGTCCCGGCAAAATATAATTTAAAAGCGTGTTAATTAAATCTTATTTATACGTAATCCATTTATACGTAATTCGCTGTTATACGTATTAAGTGCCATTGAAATATACCCGTGTTTTGAGTAATTGTAATGAGAATGTGCTTTTTAAAAAGAAACTACTGTATTTACGTAGTTTCCTCTTTGTCGGCGTAGGCGGAAATAGAGCGATCGGGATTCGGTGCTGAAACAGAACAGAGAGTTTCACCGAGTGACATTGTTGAGCCTTACTTACTGCCGGCTTAACAAAGACGAGCCCCCTTCGCTCCTCCTCTACCTTCATCGTTTTTAACACGCTGCCAAAGATTAAGGTACACTGTAAGCAAAATGGGCGATTTCGGTGCGGAAACAAAAGAAAATACAGTAAATTTGTTTGAATATGAGAATTTCTTTCGTGGGAACAACAGAGAATAAAATGTCCACGATGCCGGTATCAGGTGTTTACTGTTGAACAGTAGTTTTGTCATTCAGTTGCTTTTGATTAGCCATGGAGAACAGAAAAGGGAAAAGTTATATGAAAAGTGGACGCTAATCCACACAAAACAAAAACTGAAATTGCTTCAGACTTAGGCATTGCTTATACGACGCTATGTACAGTCATCAGTAAAAGAAACGCTATTTTGGATGAGTTCTTAAAACTGGGTTCAAAATCAGCAAAGTGCAGCTGTCAGCAAGAAGGATGGTACGTAGATTTGGAGAAAGCACTTTCCACATGGTTCCAGCAAAAGCGGGCTGCAGCTCTACCAATTAGTGGCGACATGCTGAAGGCAAAGGCAATAGATTTAGCTAAAATTATGAGTATCACTGCTCCTTTCAAGGCTTCATCAGGATGGTTGCAAGGATTTAAAGATCGTCATGGAATCACAGGGAGAAAAATTTGCGGTGACTCAAAATCTGCAGACGACGTCACGGTGCAACACTGGAAAGAGGAGGTTCTGCCGGGTATCGTAAGCGATTATCAGCCTCCAAACATCTACAACTGTGATGAGACCGGCCTATTCTACAATCTCCTTCCTAATAAGACATTAGCTGAAAAAGGTGACTCATGCCATGGAGGGAAGAAAAGTAAAATTCGTGTAACAGTACTTCTCGCCACCAATGCAGGTGGATCTGACGAACTTCCTCCACTTGTGATAAGAAAATCAAAGTGACAAACCGGCAAGTGGGCGATGAGTGTGTGATCACAGTCTTGCTTCAGGAGAGGTTGTAAAGCAATTTGTGTGCTCCATTCGTGACTGAGCTGGCCTATTCAGGATCCGCTCTGCTCATCCTAAATGGGGACAGGGTTGGAAAAGGTGCCCTAAACATAGTCAGCCTAAACACAACCTGACTGGGAAGCCGCACCCAGAGGGAAAATCATATGTGGTCGAAAGAAGCTACATATAAATTTTGGAACTTGGAATATCTGCACTCTAATAGACTATGACACAGATAATAATCGACCAGAAAGACAAACTGCAAGTGTATCCTATGAACTGAGAAGATTCAATATAGACATTGCAGCACTAAGTGAAACTAGGTGGGCAGGTGAAGGACAGATCAGAAAACATGGCAGTGGTAATACTTTCTTTTATATAGGGAAGGATGTTAATGATCTCCATATTCATGGAGTCTGTTCTGCCATCAAGAATGAACTTGTTCCTACACTTAATGAATTACCTTTGGGCATAAATGAAAGACTAATGACCCTGCGCCTAAAGCTGACAAAAAATCAGCGAGCCACTGTTATTAGTGCTTATGCTCCAACTCTTACCTCTGATGAAGACCAGAAAGAAGGATTTTATTCCCAGCTTGACGTGATTCTAAGCAAAATACCCAGAGCTGAAAAAATCATTCTCCTGGGAGACTTGTGCCAGAGTTAGTAAGGAATCAGCATTATGGTGGGGTGTAATTGGCAAGGTGGTGTAGGAAAATGCAACTTGAATTGAACTCTCCTACTCACCAATTCTGACAGAAAGATAAGTTTAAGACATCAAGTTCAAAACACTGGCATCTAATAGACTATGTCATTGTGCATGCCCAAGACCAACGCAATGTCTTAATCGCTGATGACTGTTGGACTGACCACCGACTGATACGATCTGTGATGGTTCTGCATGTTCATGAACAACGAAGGAAACCGAAAATGCTTACTAGGCATAAGTTGAATGCTGATCGTCTGAACGACAACAACACTAAAACCAAATTCCACCAACTCCTAAGAGAAAATCTTCCCAGTACATATCCTGACAGCAGCGAAGAACATTGGTCAACATTCAAGTATGCAGTGCTATCACCTGCTAAGAATCGGTTGGTTACATCAATAAAAAACATTAAGATTGGTTTGATGATAATCAAAAAATTAAGAGCCTCTTAGATAAGAAGAGGAAAGAATGCCTGGCATGGCAGAACGACCTTAACTCAGCTCCCAACAAGCAACAGTATCAAGAATTGGAATCAGCTGTGCAAAGAGCTAGTAAAGTCCTGAAGTCCCAGGAGATGCAACATCTGGCAGACACCAACAACACCCGGTTTTTTTTTCAGTGCCATCAAAGATTCATGCGGTCTATCTACTCTGGGCATAAATCCATCAACATCAAAGGTTAGGTCTGAACTATTTAAAGACAGTTACTTCATAAACGCCCGTTGGAAGGAGCATTTCCATGAACTTCTAAACAGATGAACATGTGCAGGAGGAAATGTTTACTGAAAACGAAAAATGATCCATGCAGCAGCATATTGGCAAATTTCTTCTCTTCAACAAGTTGAAGATGTCATTAAACTGTTGAAGCTGCTTGACCAAATGGAATTCCTGCTGAATTCTTTAAGGAAGGTGACCCTGTCCTCACTGAGCATTTACATAAACTCATCATCAAAATCTGGAACTCAGAAACCATGCTTGCAGACCTCAGAAAAGCACTGATAGTCACCATATTTTAAATGGAGGGGCGGAATAGAACCCAGTGTGGTAATTACCGTGGAATATCCTTGCTCTCTGTTGCTACCAAAATTCTTGTCAGAATTCTATCTAGTCATCTAGTGCCACGTGCAGAAAAGTTTTTTTATTTATTTTAAAAACCTGAGTCACAGTGTGACTTCAGGCCCAATTGTAGTACTTTCGACATGATCTTCTGTGCTAGACAAATGCAGGAGAGGAGAAGTCCAGGGAACAAAATCACCATCTATTTATGGCATTCATAGATGTTGTGAAGGCCTTTGACTTGGTTAATCAAGATGCTGTCTGGAAAATCTTGGCACTGATTGGTTGTCCTCCAAAATTCATTAAGATCCTTTGACTCCAACGTGACAACATATATGATACCATCCTTACGAATAGTGGACATGGTGAATGTTTTGAGATCACTACTGGTGTAAAGCAAGGTTATGTAATTGCTCCTACACTACTCTCAATTTTTGTTGCAACCATACTTCACCTTGCTGAGGGTAAACTACCACAGGGCATAAAGATAGAGCACGGGTTTGAAAGAGGTTTCTTCAACCTTAGCAGACAGGATGCCAAAACAAGATTTCTACTGCCTGCATTATGGAACTCCAGTATCCAGATGACAGTATTGTTCTGGCCAGCTCAGAAGATGGTCTACAGTCCATCCTAAATTCATTCACAAAAGCATACAAGTCTCAACATCAAAATGACTCAGATATTGCATCAGCCTGCACCCGAAGTCAGTGCTACTGCTCTGCCATCACAGTCCCTGTCTAGATCTTGCAAAACATCCAACACTTTGCTTACCATGGCAAATGCTAACATAGATGCTAAAATTCACCATGGCCTGAAATATGCGTGTGCAGCATTTGATCGTCGACAAAAGGTCTTTGATAACCATAACATCAGTACTTAGACAAAACTTCATGTGTACCAGGCAACAACACTCCTTTATGGGTGTGAAACTTGGACCACTTAACAGGAGGCACATCAAATACTTTGAGAAGTATCATCAGCGCTGTTTGAGGAGGATCCTTAGGGTTAACCTTTTCCAGTCCAACGTCGAGGTGACCTCGACATTATGGTTTATTGTAATTGGTCCAATGTCGAGGTCACCTTGACATTATGTTTTGTTCTATTTGAGGGGTTATTTATTGAAATTCTTTGACCTGATTGAGGTCGATCGATATCCCTGGAGTTTCTAGAGCAAATTTTTGTGCACAGAGGAAGCCGCTCTTTTATCTCTGTGGAAATAATACGAGATATATGAAGCTGTGTTTACATTGAGTAGTGTTGCACCCGTGTTGTACTGGGCGTGTTTATCTGTGAATGCGAATTGTCTCAGTTGAATTTGCAATATAAAAGTGGCAAATATGAATGGAAAAGAAATACGTATGCACATCTATTTAGATAGCAGTGACGACGATTATTTATTTGAATTAGACGAAGAGTTTAGAGAATTGTCAAGTGAAGATGTAGGTGTAGGGAACTCCAGCATTACAAGTTAAACTTCTGCGACTGGATCTGTGTGTTAAAAAAAAAAAGAACGGAATGATCCCGAACCATCGTATGCTGTTTCTGAATATTCAGAAGAGGAATTTCCAGTGACTGCTACAAAAGCAAGAAGGCACGCGAAGGTAATGGGCCGGAGTGGAGGAGGAGATACGGCACACGGCAATGATGATGCTTGTCAGGTCAGTGTTGATAATTTGAGTAACAGTAACGCTGAAAATACTTCCGCAGATACAAGTGGGAATGTAAACAACAATAGTGTTTACCGGAATAGAACATTCATGATAGCCTCCTAGACTAAGTTAGTTATCAGGTCGGAAAACTAAAAGACCGCAGGTATCTCCTAGCTGCACACTCCACTTCAGTTTTTGTTATTTTTCACTTCTGCACTGATGCCGAAAATTATTATGGAAACTAATTCCTATGCAATAGAATATACGGTAATAATCATAATAATATAATTATGGTTACTAATAAAAGGCCTGAGTTTAATCTGACTAGGTAAAAATGTGCAAAATGAATTTGGAGCAGACTGTTGGAACATGTGACAGAATATTGGACTGTAAAGGGTTAAATGGCAAGGTCATCAAACTAACATCAGTATCTTGGAAGAAGCCTGTACCATCAGCATTGAGGCTATGATCATAAAACATTGACTTCATTGGACAGGTCATGTCATTTCTTACACTTGATTTTTTCCTCCCAAAACAAATTATGTATGCTCAACTGAAGGGTGGCCGTCGACACCAGGTTGAGCAACAAAAAAGGTTCAGGGACGTACTAAAGTCAGACATGAAGAATTGCCACATCAACACTACCAACTGGGAAACAAAAGCTGCTGACCACCTGTTATGGCGCTGTCTTATCCACGTAGATCCTAAGAACTTCGATCAACAAAGCCGGAGATTTGAAATTGAGAGGCAAATTGCTCAGAAAGATTCGGAGTTCCTCAGGGCGAATAACCCTCAGCAATGTTTGCCTCCACCATGGAAGAATTGTGGATCGAGGATTGGCCTCCACAGTCACCTAAGAACTCATAGACTCGCCAGTAACATTTGAGGAAGACAATCATACTTGTCAGTGAGTGTTAGCCTATCATAATATCACCATATACTGGTATACTGAAATTGTAGCCACTTCAACAGTGTCACCTTCCACCATCTCATTAGGCCAGGGAATAACGTAGGATATGTAATTACCTACCTGCCTTTCACTAGAGAAGAGGAAAGAGTTGCTGCTGCCAATATAAGGGGAGGATTACAGGAGACAATTCGACTTCAAGCCGAGAGCAGGCAGTCCGCATGCAAAGTGTACCTTGTTGCATTTATACCAGCACAAGGAGAAAAACCTATGCAAAATATAAGCGTTTTCTCCGTAATTCCCACGTTAAAAAATCAGGATGTGTGATATAAATGATGGTGAAAAATATATATATGAGTAAATGTGGTATTATTCCCTATTAATCTATCCTGATCTCTTCCCCTTTCAAATGCTAAACTTTGAGCTTTCTTTCCTGTTTGCCTGTTTTCCCCCTTACCTTTTTTCTCTTGTAGGTAAGCCACTAGCAGTTCGTGATTCTTGTCTTCTAACACCCCTATATGTATAGTCTGTGATTGTTTCCCTCGTTTACATGTCATTATATACACTATGTATATACCATGTAATTTGCTGTGAATTTCTTGGACCAGTTTGTACTGTACCACATGATTATGGAGCTCTACTGCTTTTTTTTCTTTTACCAAGCATGTCTTTTAATCGGATCATTCAACCAACTACCTGTTATTTCCATTTTTTTTTTTCTCTCTAAGATTTCATGAAATACATTGGTGTCCAAAATTATAATAACATGCACAAACATACACACAAAGTGAATTAACATGTATTTGTTGGACATTATTTTAAATATAAATCTTAAACAAAGTAAACACTTTCAAGATCATTTATCGATCAAAGAATGGAAAAGAATGGGAAAAAGAACAGCTTTGGTTTTACTTCCAAATTTAGTCCCAGTCGCACAGCGCCAGCAAAATGGTTATATCTTGTCAATATGGCATATCAGTACAGGCCTGATGATGACATGGCATGCTGCGAATAAGGTCATCAATTTCATTTTGAGGTATTAACTCCCATCCTTCCTGTTGAGCAGCCCATAACTCCTGAAGAGTGTGTGGTGGATGTTGGTGCGAAGCATTGAGTCTCCCTAGAGCATTCCAGACATGTCTGTTGGATTTAATTTGAGAGAGCAAGCAGGCCAATCCAAAATTTGTTTCCAGAAAGTCAGCATTTAGCTGTGTTCAGTGAGGAGTGGCATTATCATCCATCAGTAGACTGGGTCCACAGCACTTCAGAACAACCAAACGTGGGGTTCCAGGATTATCATGATACCCGACAGTGGTTAAGGGCCGGTTCTACCATCTGCTGGTAAAGTGGCTGGCAGCTGCCCGGGAGATAAACTACCTGGAGTGTGTAAATCAGCTGGTACTTTGCCTTGTGTGCAACCACCTCCGCGCAAGCGCTGGGTAGCTACCCGGAGCTAGACACCGATATACGGAGTTGGCTAGACTGATTTTCAGCGACTTCTCGCTTTCGAGTGTGATGCTATCTATCGTCAGATGTATGAAGCTCATTTCGATTGTCTTATTTTCCGGTGCTTGCATCTGCTGATTATCGCCAAAAAGCCTAATAAGGGGAATCTTAAGAGTTATGGACAACGATTTATGTCAAGCTTTCGTGATTTTAATCTATGAGCTTCAAAATCAATACCTAATTGGGATTAAAATCTTGAGATTACATTTTCTTACGCCAGAACAACCAAACGTGGGGTTCCAGGATTATCATGATACCCGACAGTGGTTAAGGGCCGGTTCTACCATCTGCTGGTAAAGTGGCTGGCAGCTGCCCGGGAGGTAAACTACCTGGAGTGTGTAAATCAGCTGGTACTTTGCCTTGTGTGCAACCACCTCCTGTCATGTAAGGCAGCGTTTTTGGAACGTATTCTTGTAGTAGATTGGTCAAGTCGCTCGCTCCATAATAGAAGGTACACAGGTTTTCATCATCTTTCTATTTTGCATTTAAACATTTATTTTCATTCCCTGCCGTTGTTCTTAACTCTTTTTCACACGCTTCCATATACGTATATACACACACATCTTCCTTACAGACTTATTGCCTTTGATCAATCTATCTGCAGGCTTCTATGAATTGGTTATCTCCACGATGCTCTATTTGCAACTAGCTCTGTGACCTCGTTTAGTTCCACATGCTTCTGTTTATTGATAATGCAGTTCATTCTAATGTTTAACTTTGTGAAGATAAAGTTGGAAGGTACTGTTAAAGAACTAATCGGCAAAAATATCCATTCATAGGAAGAGGAATTCGGGAATGGAATAGTTTCCAATTTCTTCGAAATAATTTACAAGAAGACTATGTAAATAACTGATAGGGAATCTGCTACCTGGGCGATAGTCCTATAATTCTATGTTAATCACTCATCACTTTCTATAAGTAGCACACATAATAAGCATTTTCCTAGTAGCTATAATATATTATTAACAAAAGAACATTTGAAAAGAGGCATACAGATTAATACAATGCTAATAATGAAAATAAAAAAGATTTGTCATAATAAAGACTCGAACCTGCATACCTCACTTTACGAAGTGAGCGCTTTAGCGAATACGCTATGAGAAAGCTTGTGGTAATTGGGATACATACACTAAGTTATACCTGGTGTCTGAAAACTGAAAAAAGTAGAAAATTAAAGCCCATTTGAAATGATTTCCAAATAGGTTTTGATATTATATCCTTTTAGAGTTTCTTTGCAAAAGCTTGACGTATAAAATGTGCTCCCTACGCTGCCAATGCGAGAGGCTGGTGTGACCGTTGCAACTCAAGGGAAGCTCTAATGTTCAAAATCCTGCAATACAATATCGATCACTGTTACAGTAAGATAGGAAACTCTTATAGTATCATGCTTTTTTCAGTATACTAAGCTAATTTAAGTTGTATGTCACCAGAAATACAGCTAATAATGTTCGCCAACATAATTTTTAGCAATCCTATCACTCATAACAGACTGTTGCTTTGTTCATTTTAATTTTAATAGAAGCCTTTTAATGTCAATATTACTACTACTTTCACCAATTGTATATTTCCTCACTCATTGTAATATCTTTAAAACCAACTTCATCACAAGTCTGTTACCATATTTTAATTTTAGTTCAAGTCTCTCCAAGGTTTTTAAAAAAATCTGTTTTATTCCATGTATATGTAAATCAGGTGCCTGATTCTATTTTAAGGTTAAGATAATGGCTGATGATGCCTAAATTCAAGGCGAAACATGTACCATTTTAGTTAACATGCCAAAGTAAATTCAACTAAGACAAGACTTATTGTATTGATTAGGTGGTGAAATCAATAAATTAACTTATTGTTATTATTCCAATCAAATATCATCAATACGGATCAAGAATGATACTTATCACATGTAAGGTAAAGTCTTATCGGGCCCTCAAAGTGGCCGATAAATTACGCGCCGGGTAACTACGATTTATGCTGCCTATAGCGCTACCTGGGAGTGGTAGAATGGAAACATCCTTTTACGCAGAGGGCAAGTTACGTGCTACTTTACCAGTAGGTGGTAGAACTGGCACTAAGTCTTATTGGATTACCCGGACAATATCATTATGCCACCCCTACACACCATTATGGATTCACACTGGAGATCTAACCTGGACGCATCTGTAAAGAGAACATTGGCCCATTGTTCGTCTGTCCATTTGATATGTTGACAGCTCTGCTCTTGATATAATCTTCTGGGAAGACACACATCAGAGGTACACATAGAGCAGGTTTCGGACAATAAAGGCCTAAGCCTTCTGTACAGAGTTTGCCTTGATACAACTGTTGCAGTGGATGTTGTGAGGTTGGGTGCCAAATGCTGTGATGTATGAAGGTGGTGCCCTCTTGCTCTTATTATCGGCAGACAACAGTTCTCTTGTTCTAATGTCGCTCTTGGTTGTCTTCTCCCTTGTCTGCGTGTTACAGTTTCAGACTCTTACAAACTCCTGTCACATCCAAGAAACAATGGAACAATGCACGTTAAGCCATCAGGCCACACCAACTTGTGACTGTCCTGCTTCCATTCTTCCTCTTGCCATCCATCACATCGAGTCTTGCAGGCATCTTCTCTATGTCATACTGGAGTATTAACATGGTGCCTGTTGATGCTGGACTGATGCAATAAGTCACCCCTGTGGTTGGGGCATGAGCAACCATTATTATCATGGTTGCAAGGCAACAGGAATGCCATCTGACCTTTAGAATACTATTGTATGATCATGTGTTTACATTGAATGGACAGTTGTTACATTTGAATGCCACCTGGCATGATTGTATAGTGAATTGGACAGGAGGTGGGGACATGTACGTTTGTCAGTTCAATTTTGGTGTTAGATATATTAACATATATATATATATATATCAACGTTACATGCTCAAGAAGCTATGAATTGATCTCTTTATTAAATTTAAAAACTGGGTGGTAATGGCTGATTCATGTGTCCAATTTAAGTAGGCAGCAGAAACGTTTTACTCGGCAGAGATATTGGTAGATAGATGCTGATTGAAGGGGGAAGCTTGTTAGAATGGCAGCAGTGAAGAAAGTTGAACTCTGCTGGGCTGAGCGGCTCAAACAGTTGAGGCACTGGCCTTCTGATTCTAACTTCGCAGGTTTGATCCTGGCTCAGTCTGATGGTACTCGAAGGTGCTCAGATACGTCAGCCTCATGTTGGTAGATTACTAGCGCATAAAAGAACCACTGCAGGACTAAATTCTGGCGCCTTGGCATCTCCAAAAATCGTAAAGGTCGTTAGCAGGACGTAAAGCAAATAACGTCATTCAAGTTGAACTCCTCAAAGAATGAAGGAAGGAGATCCTCTTACTTGCTTAGATTTTGGTATTGCAGTAGTGTATAGTTCCAAGCTTTATTGTGTTAATTTTTTAGTATTTTGCCACATGAATATATTCACTTCTACATGTTATCATTTTGATCAGTGTCATTTATTTTCTTACAGGAGCTTTAAGTCTGCGAATGAAGTGTACATGCATGCTTGCGAATCACATTGTCCGCTTGGAAGTGAGGAAATCCAATGTCTATGGGAACGGTGTGATGCTATGAAGAGAAAACGCTTTTCACTCATGACACATCTCTATGACAGGCATTGCAATGCAGATGTAAGTACAGTTAAACCTCCATTTTTCATTCTCATTATTTATATATTCCTGTGTTTTGATAGAATACACGCTGATGATCAAAAGTTTCTGGACACCCCTCTGTACATGTAAACTAGAGCCTAAACAAATACCACTGCTGTTATAAAAGGCAACTGTGGGCTTGTTGCTCTGTCCTATGAGTTACCTTCAGAATGGGTAGAGAATGGAGCTTAATAATTTCGAACAGAGAATGGTTATTGGTAGGGATATGAAAAATTAGCACCTATTTATTCCATAATTATCATCTATTTTTCCAAAATTTGCATCTATTTACAAAGTTAAAATAATTGCATTGTATTATTAATTTTAACTATTCCAAGTTTATGAAGTGCAGTTATTGTCCTTGGTTCACACACAATACAAATTCCTTCTTCAAACGAAGCATTCTCAGTACTTCGGCATTGCTTTATTTTCAAATACTGAGCTCGATAGCTGCAGTCGCTTAAGTGCGGCCAGTGTCCAGTATTCGGGAGATAGTGGGTTCGAACCCCACTGTCAGCAGCCCTGAAAATGGTTTTCCGTGTTTTTCCATTTTCACACCAGGCAAATGTTGGGGCTGTACCTTAATTAAGGCCACGGCCACTTCCTTCCCAATCCTAGCCCTTTCCTATCCCATCGTCGCTCTACATTGTTTGTTGGGGTCCACAACAACTCAAGACAGTATTTAGCAAATATGCTGAACTCTGTCTGAACTGCAGTTAATGCAAGCATGACATCACATTTTTCACTTTCTTTCATCTGGGTTTGAATTGCATGTTTCAGAGAACAGTAACCAGACCAGATATCGTTTCGTGGGAGATCTGTTACTCCAAACAATTTCTCAAGCTCATCTAATTTATCAGTGTTATTAAAAATTATATTTTTTGGATACAAAGCTTGAGAAATTGACACAAAATGCTTATGGTTGGGATCTTTAGCTTGCACTGTGAAGAATGAGCAGTTTTGACAAATGTGTCTCTACATGCAGCTTACTGTAGAGGAGTGAGCTTAATCAAAGCATCATTAATTGCCGCAGAAAAAATCCCCTCACAAATGAAGGTAAAACTGGCGTCAAGGTTATGCAGTTTGGGGTAAAGGAGATGAGAGGTAGGATACAGAGACGCTTCAAGTTCAGTAAGGAGGTCAACCAATTCAGCTGCATGATCTGTGACAAAAGCCATGTGGGAGTGAAGCCTATTCACTTCTTGGTCAGTCAGATCAGTCAGGTACTTAATACCACAGTTGTTGATGTCTTTCATGTCAGACATCTTGAAAAATGTAACATCTGTAAAGTAAGCACTCAAATAGAAGACAGCCTGAAACCAGCTATTCCATCAGGTTATGACAAGTGCAGGAAAAAGCTTTGTTACCTTTGAAGAAGCACCATACTTCGATGTTAAGGCAAATAATTATATTTTCGTTTTCTTGTGCTCAAAAATGCAAACTTTACCATCGCAACGACATGATTTAAATCTGTCATCACTGCGACCCAGCTATTGCCAACCAAGCTGATCTTATGTGCCCAGCACTGTACATGCATTAAATGATCCCCTATGACCACACTTAATGTTTCATAACACCCGGTCATGTACAGGGCACTGTCACTAACAAACACTTTAACTGCCTCATATGATACACTATAACTGCGCAGAGCTGCTAAAACAGCACGAGAGCAGTTTGTAGCATTTCCTGCATCAAGGTAGTTCACAGAAACAACGTGCAGCTCTCTTTTCGACCTACTGATATTTGGAATTTGATGATAAAAACACAGAATATGTTGATGTTCTTCCCTACTAGAGTCTCTGCTCTTCTTTTCTGGTGGTCAGATGCAACTTCTAGAAAGGAAGAAAAACCTCAAATTTTAACAAAATAATTTAAAATGGAAATCGCACTCAAATTCAGTATCCTTCAATTTTGCGCGTGGTTTTGATGTCGTAATACCTAAACCGTACCCGATCAATGAAATCAAAACTTACCCGGTAAATATACTTCACATAGAGTTCTCAAAAATGACATCTCTTCATTTGAAAACTCAGTGATCCAGGCTCTTAGCTCTTTGCTTTCGCACTTTTCCAGAGTATATTTTCTTTGGCAAATACTTCAACTGTGCATTTCGAGAAGTTATCTCTGGAAATTTTTTTTTCGTCGTTTACAACTATCTAACTGTGTAAGCACAGAACATTGCTTTCTTTGAGACGTACTGGCAGCAGGGGTTGAACTTTTGTTATCGCCCTGTTTTTCAGATTTAACATGTTTCACAATGCTATCTCTCTCCCCCCCCCCCCCCCCCCCCCCCAACTTGGCATTTACAATATTTGCAAAACACTGTCACTGAATCTGTATCATATAAACCATTCTTTGCATATTGCTGAGCCCTTTCGTGCGCAGTTTTTGATGTGCGCCCCATAATCTAAATGATCGCCCAACTTTCTACTCTTCACTCATTTCAATTTTGGACAACGGGAAAACAATACTGCATTTATCTCGTTATTTCAGTGACACTCTATTTACATTTCGATAATAATCGATACAGATCTTATTCCCATTGTAAATACGATTAAAATCAGTGACCAGCAATCGATCGGCTACTTTTCTTCATCGATCGGAACGGTCGAATGATTTATGCATCATATTTTGAGTATTTCTGATGAATTTGCCAAAATATTTTGTTTTTACCAGTAAAATAGCACATTTTTGCAGAATTCACACCAAAATCACATATTCATGCTAATTTCACATTTGGTCACAATTCGCATTTTGTCGCACTTCTATTTATGCATAAAAATGATTTTATTCCACATTAGAATTACCCTAGGCTTGAATTCAGTACAAGATTCAAAAATTTGCATATATCGCAAATGTGTTTTTTTCAGGTCCCTAGTTATTGGTTACTACATCAGTAAGCAATTGATAAGACCATTTCTGCCCTTCTCAAGTTGCCCAAGTTGACTCCAGGGATGTGATCATGAAGTGGAAATGGTCTGACATACATACATACATACATACATACATACATACATACATAATCATTATAGGCCGTTATGCCTTCCAGCGTTCAGTCTGCAAGCTTCTGTGAATTTACTAAATGTCACCACAATCCTCTATTTGCAACTAGTGCTGTGGCCTTATTTAGTTCTAAACTCTTACCTTTAAATCATTATAAACTGAATAAACCATCGTCGTCTTGGTCTCCCTCTGTTTCCCTTAGCCTCCATAACAGACTCCGTTATTCTCGTAGGTAACCTATCCTGCTCCATTCGTCTCACGTAACCCCACCACCGAAGCTGGTTTATGCATAGAGCTTCATCCATTGAGTTCATTCCTAACTTAGCCTTTATCTCCTCATTCTGAGTACCCTCCTGCCATTGTTCCCACCTGTTTATACCAGCAATCATTCTCGCTACTGTTATGTCTATTACTTCTAACTTATGAATAAGATAAGTCCACCCAGCTTTCACTCCCATGAAGCAAAGTTGGTCTGAAAACAGACCGATGTAAAGATAGTTTCATCCGAGAGCTGACTTCCTTCCTACAGAACACTGTTAATCACTACTGCGAGCTCGCTGCGTTAGCTTTACTACACCTAGATTCAATCACACTTATTATATTACCATCCTGGGAGAACACACAACCTAAATACTTAAAATTATCTACCCGTTCCAGCTTTGTATCACCAATCTGACATTCAATTCTCTTGGATTTCTTACCTACTGACATCAATTTAGTCTTCGTAAGGCTAATTTCCATACCATACTCATTGCACCTATTCTCAAGTTCCAAGATATTACACTGCGGGCTTTCGGCACAATCTGCCATTAAGACCAAGTCGTCAGCATAGGCCAGACTGCTTACTACTTTTCTACCTGCTGAATCCCAACCTGTCCGTTTACACCTTTCAGCAGATGATCCATGTAAACTACGAACAGCAAAGGTGAAAGATTACAACCTCGTTTAACCCCTGTAAGTACTGTGAACCAAGAACTCATTCTGCCATCAATTCTCATTGCAGCCCAATTGTCAACATAAATGCCTTCGATTGATTTTAATAATCTACCTTTAATTCCATAGTCCCCCAGTATGGCAAACATCTTTGCCCTCGGTACCCCGTCATATGCTTTCTCTAGATCTGCAAAACATAAACACAACTGTCTATTCCTCTCGTAGCACTTTTCAGTTACCTTGCGCATATTGAAAATCTGATCTTGACAGCCCCTCTGTGGTCTGAAACCACATTAGTTTTCATCCAACTTCCTCTCAACCACTGATCACACCCTCCCTTCCAAGATGCCAGTGAATACTTTGCTACATATACTATTCAGTGAGATACCTCGATAGTTGTTGCAATCCTTCCTGTTCCCTTGCTTATAGATAGGTGCAATTACTGCTTTTGTCCAATCTGAAGGTACCTTACCAACACTCCATGCTAATCTTATTACTGTTTGAAGCCATTTCAACCCTGCCTTCCCACTATACTTCACCATTTCAGGTCTAATTTCATCTATTCCTGCTGCTTTATGACAGTGGAGTTTATTTACCATCCTTTCCACTTCCTCAAGCGTTATTTTACCATCATCATTTTCCTCCTCCCTATGAGCTCTGTTGTTCGCGACATCACCAGGAATAATATATAGGTAATAATAATAATAACATTGAGAAGATGTTCAAAATATTCCCTCCACGTCTCCAGTGATTCTGTGTGGGATCTATTATGAGTTCACCTGAATTATCCAAAACATTGTCTCCAGAGTTGTCGTGCTTTCACACAGCGCACTCGCTGTTTCCGCTGGGCCTTGAACTACGGACTCCACCATTGCTCCACTGATCCCGTCGTCCTGTGGAGTTGCCATCTGCACGACGCCGGAGCCGCCCTCACTGGTTGCAGGCTTCACCCATGTCTCCGGAGCTGTCGTACTTTCACACAGCGCACTCGCTGTTTCCGCTGAGCCTTGAAGTACGGACTCCACCGAGGCTCGTACTTCGTTGCCAACGACTTGATTTGGTCCTTTATTCCTTGAGACTGGGCCTCAATACCCTCAAGTTTTTCGGATTGGACCTCGATTTTACCCTAGAGTTTTTGGACTGTGCCTGAATCAACGTAGTTAGTTGTGCGAACATAGTGCTTACCCAGTTGTTGGTTTCTTCCTCCGAGGTGACTTCGACTTCTGTCAGACTTTCTTTATGCATACGTCCCATTGTCGTGATGCAGCAGAAGGTGCCCACTCTTGGACTTCGGGTGCTGTGACCTCCATGAGGCGAGGACTTTAAGAAGGCAATCATTCATGTACCATTCAACATTGACTGTACGATGTGTGTCCAAGGTCACAGAGGTGAGATTCCCCATTTTCATTTTACATAATGTTGCCCCCATCTTCTTTCCAGAGCTCCAACTTCATCGAACTTTTGAGGGTGGTGCCTTCCCTGGAAAGCACCACACAGAAGGCTGACTCTTCATTTCAGGGTCATGATAGTAGATCCATGTTTCATCACCTGTTACGATATTGTAGGTGTTTTGGGACTGCCCTCCATTGAATTTTTCTAGCATGAAATGACACCAGTCCATCTCGCCTACTTTTGGCTTTCTGTCAGGGCATGTGGCACCCGACAAGCACACCTCTTGGCAAGACCTAAATAATTGTGAACGATGGTCTGCACTGCTGTTGACCCAATATTTAGGATCCCTTCAATGTCACAAAATGTAAGATGTGGATCTTCTTTGATCATTTTTCTCACAACATCAATGTTTTCCTGAGTCACTGCTGTTGTTGGGCGACCAGGACGAGGTTCATTTTCAATTAACTGGCAACCCCTTGAAAACTTGCAAAACCAATTTTCAACTTTGGCCCTAGAAGGGGAATTCTCACAAAAAACACGCAGTAAAGAAGAATGGCATTCTTCGGCACTTACATTTTTTTATAATCATAAAAATGTCATTGTGCAAAAATCACAGCACAACAGATCTGTCTTGCACTGTGTCTGACTCAGCACTGCCTGTGCTTTCTTACGCGTGGTGGCGGAACCACCGCTGGGAGCGGGTGTGCGTGCATGTTCCAAGATTGAGAAATATAATTCTTTCAAATGAACAGAATCCCATTGTCCTCAGAATTACGGTTTACGGACTGCTAAAAACTTTTGGCATAGTCTTCGTACACGCAGTTGTAGTCGTGTTTATTGAATTTGAAAGTGCTTAGAGCAAAGTATATAGAAAGAAGACAGAAAAATGTATAAAATAGTCATATATCTGCCTTAAAATGAGATATGCTTTGTCTTTAAATGAGAAATAAAATAAATTAAGTGAATAAATGAAGATAGGTAAATGTCTTAATTGTTCTGCATTACTTTGTTCTTCTGGAAAACATTTACCTCGTTGAACACTTTCTGCCATAAATATGGTCAGGATTATAATCTTTCTTCTGTGGTGGTGGTGGTGGTAGATGAATTGTAGAAGTTCAGAAATTAAGGTAATATAATCTTGTAGAGATCCTGGACTTGATATAGGCTTGCAACTACAAAAAAATCTCAGTCGACGGTCAACGAACTCTAGGAATTTTGTCCCACAGAAGTTCGTTTACGTGCCAGTAAATTAACGAACACGAGGCTGACATATTTGAGCCCCTTCAAATACCACCGACTGAGCCAGGACCCAACTTGCAAAGTTGGGCTCAGAAGGCCTGCGCTTACCGTCTGAGCTACTCAACCTGGCTCTTTAAAAATAAATGCCAGTCAGTACCATATCCAAATTTTTAAAAGGCCTCAAATCTTTTCTATTTGTCTATTCAGTTGGGCGACTTAAATGTTAATACCTATATAATTCACAGAGCAGTCCATTGCTGCTTATTTTATTTGTTGGGATAATCATTAATCATTTTGTTTCTCCTCTTGTATAATTTTTTTTATATTTTCATGTCCTTCATTTGTTCCAGTTTTATTTCTCTTGGTTTGATATTTTTACACAATTATTGACTATGAATAATGGGAGGGAACAAATAAGCGACAAATCAAGTCATATATATATATAGAGAGAGAGAGAGAGAGAGAGATAGGATAGTCTTTTACCACCAGCAGTCATCTTCATCCTTACCCAGCTTTCTTCTTATTGCATACTTTCCTTATCAAGACTGAAGGTCCAGCAAGATGACTCCCTAAAGGGGTGTTGAAACCTGTCCTCCTGGTGAAGTTAGGAAACATGGATGAGCTCGTTGGGTTTGAGAAGAAATGGATGAAGAAAAAGTCAGATTGTTGAGGAGAGGGCCTGTGTACAGTGCGTTCGTTTTCGATCCTAGCCGGACAGTTTTATGAAAGCGAGCTGAGCAGAAAATCACAGGTTTATTGTGGTGTGGCGAGGAACAGGTTCCATGGCAGCCCTGGTCTGGCAATTTCTGTATGCAGATAGACATTGTCCACTTGTCTGTGCCCAGTGCAGTGCAGTGAATTACATTACATTTGAAAAATATAAGAGCAATAAATCTATTTAGAAAGTTGTGTTTGTGTTACATGCATTAGTTTAATAGACCACAGACAGGCAAACTGAAAAATCCCTGCTTAAATAAAGATTTTTTTATGTATGACACATAAAAACAGAGTTGTGTAGAGAAGTTTATAGACAATTTCAGAACACATTTGCTGGCGTTTCAGCCCCAAGTAGGGAGACTGTGAAATGCCTTGTTAATAAACTAAGAATAAGGAGATCACTAAACACTGCAATTCCTAAGCCTAAACAAAGGATTCTAACTGAGTAAAAAATCACTGAAATTATCGATCATTCAAACACTCGCCAAAAAAAAATTGCTAACACGTTGGACGACAAGTAGGTGTTCCAAAACCTCAGTTCATATGGCAACTATGACCCCTCGACTGTGTAAACAAGTCAGTTTCTGTAATTGGATTTTACAAAGGATTGTTGACGTCATTCTTGTAATTGGATTTTACAAAGGATTGTTGACGTCATTGTTGATCCGCATTTAATATTTTTTCCTGATGAGGGAAGGTTTCACTTAAGTAGTCATGTTGCTTCACAAAACTGGAGCTCAGAAAATTCCCGATTAATTCATGAAGTTCCATTCATGATGCTAAAGTTGGAGTATGGTACGCTATAACAGCACAACGAATAATAGGTTCTATATTTTTTAATGATTTGGTAAATTCAGAGGGGCATCACTGAAATATACTTGCACCATTTTTTTCAGTTCTCAGATAATGAGAGAGAAAATGTATATTTCCAACAAGATTATGCCACATCCCATACTGCTGCTGATTGCGTGGGTGATACAACAGAAGTTCTTCATAACAGGATAATTTCTAAAGGGTTATAGTCCCTCTGTTCTTCCAATGGTATCTTGCGTGACTTTTATTTGTGGGGAAACTAAAAAATATATACTGTATTGGAATAATCCTCACACATTAGAAGAACTTAAAAGATAATATAACTACAGAAATTTGGAGGATTACAGAAGCAGAACTAAAGCGTGTGAATTTCATCAAAAGATGTCTGGAATTTGTGAATGCAGGAGGACGCACTTTTAACATCACCTGTGATGGGGTTAGTACTGCTATTATTACCCAAACATCATAAATCCCCATGCTAGTGTTGTATTTCTGTCCTGGCCCACCTGCCATGCTTACATGTGATCGTCCAGCCAGGACCGATAACAAACACTCTGCATTTAAAGACAGTGGTATTGCAAGAAAGGGAGATTATCCTGCTTTTTTTTTTTCATGCTTGTCCCTGTCTCCCTCCCTATTGCTCCCTCTTCTGATGCTGGCGTACTATTGTGTTTATCTTATTACATGTTCCTGTCTTTCTATATATGACCTGAAATACTAACTAGTGTGTATTATGTAATTTCTAGGTTGACTTGGAACATTATAATGAGGTAGTTAATCCTGCTATATTTTCAGTTATACTGAATGAATTGTTTAAGGTATAAGGGGTATACATTTTATTTATGTCATTAATTTGTTCTGCACAGGTTCTTCGTATGATGGCTGTACGTCGAAGACAGTTGTCTCAGAGCGGTCGTAGTGAAATCCCTCCACCTCAGCCTCCTCCTCCTCACCCAGGTTATGCCCCCAATGCAGCTTTCCATGCAATTAAGAGGCATGCTCTCGAGTTTGTAAATCCTAAAGAGATGATGGTAAGTAACATTTCACTTCAAGACCGTAAATTAAATTCTTTGTCAAAAATGAAATTCAAGAGAAATGCATTGGTATGCTGTTTCTCTTCTCTATATCAGTGTTACTACTACTTAGCTGTAAAGGAATTTGCACACTTGTTCCCTTAAGGTTGTGTAAAATATCATAGAGAGTTCTTTGAAAAGTAGGTACTTCATTAGAAGATCATCATATATTATCCATATTGACTAATTGATATTAGCAAAGTTAAACAGACAATGCTTCATACTTTTTATTGTCAATTATGTAAAATATGATATTTCACCCTTTTTTATGGGTGTTTCCAGTGTGATTCTTTTGGTCAAAGTCCAATTTATTTTGTTTAGTATAACATTTATTTCAATCTAATATTTAAGCTCTAAAAATACTTGAAATTGTTAAAATGCAATGAATTCAGACAAGAAGAAACTGAAGCAAACATATACAGTAGAACCTCGATAATTCAAAATCCCACCTAATTCGAAGCAGCTCTCGTTCCTGAAAGCATGCGGTACAGTTTTGCATGCTATTTAAATTGTTTAATTTGAAATACAAATAATTCGTAATTAGAAGAACAATGTCGGTCCCATTACCAAAATTCAGATTTTTAATTCAAAACTGTCTTTACATTTTTAAAAATAGTACTTTACAGAGTAATTTTAATTCAAAATATATCTGCGTCATGATAGAGCGCGTCTTCCGGAACGTGCACTTTCGCACTTTTACTCACTTCGGTGTGTCTGTAGTTTGCTATTTGCTAAGTTCGAGTGAAATCGTAATTCTTTTGTATTTGGCGTTTAAAGGAACGTCACAATATCAGGTATCAGGCAGTGTGCGGAAAAGCAGAATCCGCTTACACTGGCAATGCTGACAGTTGGCTCTTATAAAATCAATTCGTACGCACCGAACAATATTGTCCGTGCTGATGAAACTGCATGGTTTTTTTTAATGCCAAGCCCGAATGGACTTATGGTTTTAAAGGAGAGAAGTGCCAGCTGGGACATCATACAAGGGTGGGGGTCGTTGTACTGTGTTGCAATGCACATGGAAGTGAAAGACTTCCTCCCCTCGTCATAGAAAAGTTCGATAAACCGCAATGTTTTAAGGGTAATACCAATATAATGGTCCGTTATTGGACATTATAAATTTTCCAGCTAACTCATTCTTGGTTGCCTGCGTTTCGCCCTCGTGTGCTAAGCTAGGCTCGTCAGTTGGGACTTAGCACACCACCCAAGACGCAAGGCTAGTGCATACTGTGGAGGCCACTGCATAGGCTATTTGAAGCCACCAGCAGTACCAATGCACTATGAGAGCTATGTCTCATTTCCAAAAATAGATGCCTGCCTGACCATCATATTCAGGACAAATATTTTAGGTTCCCTATGGGAATCAGCATCTGCATCATGTTTTAAGGGTGTCGGGTATTTTCCGTGCAAGTACGGGGCATCTAAAATGCATACGGTACAGTAATCCAATGAATAAAGCACTTGCACAGGGGAGCCGATGTAGATTTTTTCCTTTCATTGCATGAGGCAATGTTTGCCAGTGAGTTATCCAAGTGCATTATTTGAATACTGTCAATGCACCTTGTAAATAGAATAATGAAGGACTGACTTGCAGACTTAACATCTCTTCATTATAATGACCTAAAACTGATATACAAAGTCATGTTCAATTGTACTGATTTATTTATTTACATTTTATGTCCTTCATTGGACCACTCTAGCCAACTTTATACAAGTACTTTTTCAGTTTTCTGTCAGCCCAGTACTTCTTCATTCTCTCTCTGATCTTATCCTTCTTTCTTCATCGGAGACCACCCTTCCTATTGTCTGTTTGTTGATTCTGGTTTGCAGTCTGGTTTGCTTGTCTGTGAGTTTCCTGATTTTGTTGGTTTTGTTTCTTAGATCTTCCACTGTAATTTGTAGTTCATCCATATCTTCCTTGATTTCTGTAATCCATTTAATGTTGCACTTACTATTCCATAATTTTTCTATTATTCTTTGATGATTCTGTTCTCTGGTGTCCTGATTAGATGTCCAAAAAATGACATGTGTTTCTTCCTGATTATGCTCATTACTGGACCTGTTTCCTTATAGACGGTTTCATTAGAAGCTACTCTCAAGTGTCAATCTTTTTGGTATGATTTGTTGATGCATGTTCTAATGATTCTTCTCTCTATCTTGAGTATTTTGTCTCTTTGTGCAGTGTTAGTTGTTTTGAAGATGGTTTCACTTGCGTATGTTATTTCTGGGTAAGTGATTGTTTTGTAGTGTTTTAATTTTGTTGCTATTGACAGGCCCGTTTTGTTGTAGGTATTCTTGGTGACATATTGTGCTCTGGTCAGTTTATTTGTTCAGTTGTGCCATGCTGGCTTTTCATTGAGGTTATATGTTGTGATTTCTCCCAGATATATAAATTTATCTACAATTTTGATTTCTTGGTTTCCTATGGCAATTTTGTTTATGAGTAAACATGATTACAGTCTTTTCAAAGATATTCCAAGACCAATTTTCTGTGCTATTTCCTGTAGTGATATAACTTGTGTCTGGTTTCCTGAATATTGTTGGACAAGAGAGCAAGGTCATCGGCAAATCCTAGGCAATTTAAACTTATGTTGTCTTTGGGTCTTCCAATTCGGATGTTCTTTGGGTTAATCTTGTACCATTCCCTCAGTGTATATTCCAAGGCAAAGTTGAACAGCAGTGGTGACAAGCAATCTCCTTGTCTTAAGGCTGTTTTTATGATGAATGGCTCAGAAAATTCCCCTCTGAACTTGACTTTTGATAAGATGAGTTCTATCAATTTGATTAATTTTGGATGGAGCCTGAAATTTCTTAAAATTTTCAACATTGAAGGTCTATGGATACAGTCGTAAGCTTTTGTTAAGTCCACAAAGGTTATTGCAAAAGGTTTGTTTTGCTTCTTGTAATATGCTATGGCTAATTTTAAAGTGATGATTTTTTCTACACAGCTTCTCCAAGGTCTGAAGCCTCCTTGGTATTCACCTAATTCTTCCTCTAGTTGCTCTTTGATCCTCCTGTATAGGATTCTGGAGAAAATCTTGTATGTGCAGTCTAAAAGAGTGATTCCTCTCTAATTATCTGGATTGCTTTTATCTCCTTTTTTGTGGAGTGGGTGGATTATGACTGTGGTCCAATGTTCGGGGAACTTTTCTGCTATCCTCATTTTTGTTAGGGCCATGTGTAAGAATGTTCGAACTGTATCACTGGCATATTTCCACATTTCTGCGAAAACTTGGTCTTCTCCACATGCCTTATAATTTTTCAACTCTGAGTGTTATTTCCACCTCTTGGATTGTTGGGGGGTGTATGAGTTCAGGCGGAATTTTATGGGCATGTCTGTATTAACTGCTAAAAGTTCCTGGGGTTCTTCACAATTTAAAAGTTTAATGAATGCTTTTGCCTTGATTTCGGCATTTTCCTTGTCATTGTGTGTCGTTTTTCCATCCTCACTTTTCAGCATTAACGTGGGAGGGACAAGTTTTTGTACTTGCCTTCCAAACATTTTGTAAAAGTCTCTGGAATTGGTTTTGTGGTAATTATCTTCTATTGAGTTGATTAGATCTTTCTGTGATTGTCTTTTGGTTTGCCTGATAATTTGTGTGAACTTTTTCCTGATATTTTTGAGGTTGATTGCACTTTCTTCTGTTTTGTATGTTTGAAATTTTAACCATGCCTGATGTCTTTCTTCATGAATTTTGTCACATTCTGAGGTCCACCAGGCATGTTTCTTTTACGTGTGTTCAATGGGGCTAAATTTTCAGCTTGTTGCCTGATAATTGGAATCAGTTCTTCTAAGTTATCTGTCAGTTTTATGTTTTGTGTGACTTCTCTATATTTATAATTTCTAATTAATTGGTGTGGATCAAAGTTCCTCTTTTGTTTATTGCGTTCTGGTTTCTTTTTTAGTGGTGTGAACTTAATTTTGATTTTGACTATGTAATGATCTGAACCTATATCTAGTCCTCTTAAAACTTTAACATTGTAGATTTCTCTGTGGTAGGTTTTGTCCATAAATGTGTGATCCAGCTGCCATTCCCCTTTTCTCCAATCAGGATGTTTCCAAGTTTTAAGTTTGTTGGGCCTCCTTTTGAAGTATGTGGACTTTGCGATCAGTTTGTGTTCTCTGCAGAGTTCAACAAGTCTTTGACCCCTCTGATTTGTATGTTTATGTGAAGCCCATTTCCCAATGATATCTCGTATTTTTCTCTTCCGAGTTGGGCATTGAAGTCCCCTAACAGGATCTTAACGTTGTTAATATTTATTTGGTTTACAGTTTGGTCAAGGAGATCCCAAAACTTTTCCACTTCTTTCCTAGTCTTTGTTAGAAAATTCTTTTCATTAGTAGGGGCATGAATGACAGTATAATTTTTCTTGGATGCAAACTCAGTAGTTGCAATTCTAGGTGAGATGGCTTGAAAATCAATTATTGTATCTATTATTTTCACATTGACTATAAACCCAGTTCCAAATTGGGGACATTGTTTCATAACCCTTAGTCCAGGTTTCCCGTTGTAAATTCTGTAGCCTTGAAATTCAAATGGTTCTTCTATAGTATTTCTCATCTCCTGGAGTCCTGCTACTAAAATTTTCTGTTTATCTAATTCGTCCATCAAGTTCTTTAGTTTTCCTGCTTTAAATAGAGAATTAATATTATGAGTTACAATATGTTACAATCATATATCACGTCATTCATTTCATCTCCCATTAACTCCTCTGATGAGGTTGACGTCAGGAAGGGCATCCAGTCATAAAAAACTGCCACGACAAATTCATCTCACCTCATACCCGACCCCGTAGGGAAACGGGACAAGGGTTGGACAAACAAACAATGTAGTTGATCTAATCTTGTTTGATCCTGTTATGTGCTGGCATAGGAATGGGTGATTGCTAATGCTCCGACTCGTTGATGCCTTCTAGGTGGCTACCCACTGAATTCGATGTAGCCTTCTCCTGCTTTCTTGGACAGACGGTGGAATTTTTTTTTCCTAAAAGACCTTTCGATGGTTGACTTTCGAAGGTAGTTAACCTTGGGTGGAGCAAGCTCCGATTTACAACTACTGTTCTTAACCGCAGAGGGACAACCCCAGGTGTTCAGGATTCTGGGTCGGCATTTCCTCCTAACCCAATGAGGTATGGTTTTCCCGCCAATACTCGGGTGGCTGATTTGCAGTGGTTTCCCACTGGGCGATGGGGTCGCTATGTACCTACGCCAGTAATTCTACTGATTAATTAATCATAATAAAAATTAATATTCAAACAACCAGTCAATACTATTTATCACATATCACTCATACATATATGTTTCACCCTGTTTTTGAACGGCTTTTTCAGTGCATTAACATTGTTTGAGCAAACACCATATTTCCTCTGAGTTCCACTCATTTTCACTTAAAACGTTTGTACGTTGATATTACAAGTACAACTAACTTCACCGACTCCTTGGCATTTCCATTTCAACATTACATCACTCATTGTTGAGCAATACTTATGGGTTTTGTCGTAGAGGAAATAGCGTTTTTGAACTAAACTGATAAGATTTTCCGTGTCCATCATTAGTGAGGTGAACAAAAACAACTTCCGACTTGCCAGCAGCCAGCTGATACACATGCCGCCAAACAGCCGGCCGAAAGATCCTGATCGTCTACGAAGTTGAACGAATATTGATAGCCAACTGGGTGTTGGTGGGAGGCACACAGAGACATTGCAATACCACGTGTTGGCATAAAATTGAAAGTTATTTTTAATTTTACCTTTATACGAGCTGAACATTATATTACCGTGTCACTCGTAATTATTACATCACATTATTAGAACGTAGCACAAGGATGAGGAGACATGAAATAAAATTCTCGCGGGGAAAGAAACTGTTTACGTTTAGATGTGCTAGCGTTGCTACTGCGCCTTTATCACTCCCACATAATACCCCAGATACTTTTCCATGCACTGATTTCTGCAACTTCGAACCTGTGTTTCTTTTCCTCATTACCTATAGCATGAAGAGGATTGAAGTGGGAAAATAAACTCAATACTGGCTTGGGCATGCGGTACTTGTGAAACAGCCAGAAACTACGCCCGTTGCCGTAGGAATGCAGGGGCGATTTAGGCCTAGGTTCTAAGAATCTCTAAGAATAAGTTGCCAGATTTCCCATTTGCTGCCGTTATCCTTGAAGCAGGTGTCAGGCGTGTGAGGAAGATAGAAAACACATGCTAACAAACTGTAGTACACGTCTTGTCTTTGCGTCTTGTAAGCCTAAGCTACGGATTGCCAAGCATAGTGTAGCGTGGTATGTGATGTTTGCCAGAAATCGCACGAATGGAATTATCAAATTGGTGGGCACCGATAAACATGCCCCCCAGCCTCACTGAGCTCTTGTCGTATATCTATTTCAATCACTGTTGCTAGTAAACATTTCTGCCAAGTGCTCATGGTCTTATACAGGTTCATGGCATGCTTGAGTGATGTATGGGGTCAGTCTGTTTTCATTTTAGGGGATATCTGGTCATTGATGGCAATGTAGTGTGTTATAGTCCGACTTGTTGGCTGAATGGTCAGCGTACTGGCCTTCGGTTCAGAGGGTCCCGGGTTCGATTCCCGGCTGGGTCAGAGATTTTAACCTTAATGGTTAATACCAGTGGCTTGGGGGCTGGGTATGTGTGACTTATTCAACATTAGAAATCATCCTAGGTAGGGCCCTCATCTTCACAGACATGCAGGTCACCTAATAGGCCGTCTACTAGAAAAAGACTTGCACCAGGCCGCTCCGGGTGCCATACGCCATTAATTGTGTTATACAACACAATGATTGTAATACTTCACTTGTTTATTTGATCATCTTGCTGCACCATTGATCAGTCTTAAGAGTAGAAATCTAAATCATGGCTGCTGTACAAACCAATCCTGATGGGAATCTAAAGCATTAGTCATGGCTGAACCCTGGTCATGACTGTCTTACAGCTCATCTTAAGACGTTGATTATGTTTATTGAACACTTACATAAAACTGTTGCCAGGATGATCCAGTATACCGAATTCACTGCAGTAAATATCGTACAGTCCCTAAAATTGGTATTGAGCACAATATTTGTTCTTCACTTCCATACTTCACATACATTATTCACACCTGCCAATTTTTACAGTTTATCTGTACAATTTATGGAAATTGCAGCATTTTACGGTTTTACGGACGGTGTCATTTTACGACTTTGCGGACAAAAATTTGAAATGTTGCCATTAATGCTTTCACAGCCCATACTTATGATATTGTACAGGCTTTTGGGCTTGTGCCGTGTCAAGAAAATAAGGTGAAATTCTTAACGTTTCGCAAAAAACTGTGCTCTGCGTCCTCAGAAGAATTCTCGACTGTTCACGAGAAAAGCTTTCCTCATTATTGGCCCTGATGTGCGGAAAAGGAAACAGGATAGTATTCAGTTCTACAAATAACTTTACTGCTTTGGCCCCTTGTTGACTTGAAATCCTGAAGCGTTCAATCTTAAATACAAATTAAGGAATGTCTAAATAAGATCTTTCATCAAGAAATGTTTTAAATCAAGAGTTTTTATTCACAACAACGATCATTGATTTGATGAATACAGCTGTTAGTTCCCATGAACTTTATCATCAAGATTTTAAAGAACAATTCAACCAGTTTTATTGATTATATGACTTGCAACTTTAGCAAAGTTTGCCAATATTTTATTTGAATTGTCCTGGCATACAAAAGTGTTTTTAATGTCTCTTTCCAATTTAATAATGTAATTTTTGTATTCTGATATATTACTGTAGTTCATTCTAGCTGATGATGTCCTTTAGGGGATGAAACATGTACTAGATGTAATAAATTATATATGTATTGAATAGGCGGACCACTTAAATATAATATGGAAGTTAATCTTAAATGTTCGCTACTTGGTTCTATATGTATCTATTAAAATGGGCAGTGTCTAGATATATTAATTGTGGTTTAAATGGCTGGTGGTGGTGGTGGTGGTGGTGGTGGTGGTCATTGTTTTTTTAGAGGAAGTACATCTGGGCAGCCATTCTGTATGAACACTAATCAGAGGTAAACAACGGAAGAGGTCAGACACTTCAAAAATTGAAGGTATCGGACAAAGAATGTCGAGGACCTCGAAGGATGTGATAATGAAAGACTAGGGAGAGAACGGGGTGACCAAGGGAGTTCAGATGCGATAGAAGAAAGATGGCAGTTAGGAACCTGGCACAAATAGGTGGAAGCAATGCCAGTACTGAGCTAAGGGCCCCATGGTCCCCAACCCACCTTTCCAAGTTAAGAGCCCCTCAGGCCCTTTTTAGTCTCCTCTTACAACAAGCAGGGGATACTGCGGATGTTATTCTACTGCCCCCACCCAAAGAGGGACAGGTGCTAAGGACAGAATGTAATGGGTAGGTCTTGGTTCAAGATAATCAGTAATCAAGAATACATACAGTAGAAATTATTTTGATGTATGGAAAAGTGAGACAGAATGCAAAGCAGCTTATGTCTGCACCAGTAGTAGTTCCCACAGAAGACATAAGCATTGAGCAACACTTTTAGTTGTGTAGTAACTGCTTCTGCTAAGTTTCAGTGAACTGCACATCCGGAAAGGGAACACCGTGTATGAGGCCACATATTATGTTATGGAGTACATAGCTAGTTATTTTCAATAAAGTTACGAGTCAATGTGGCAAGTCTTTTACCACCAATGTACACTAATCAGTGAGAACATTGCCCGGCTCCATGACTAAATGGTTTAGCGTGCTGGCCTTTGGTCACAGGGGTCCCGAGTTCGATTCCTGGCAGGGTCGGGAATTTTAACTATAATTGGTTAATTTCGATAGCACGGGGGCCGTTTGTATGTGTCGTCTTCATAATCATTTCATCCTCATCATGATGCTTAGGTCGCTTACGGGTGTCAAATCAAAAGCCCTGCATCTGGCGAGCTGAACTTGTCCTTGGACACTCCGACACTAAAAGTCATACGCCATTTCATTTCAGCGAGAACATTATGACCACCTATCTCCTGTCGATATAAACCCGTCCAGGCGATAGCATTGTCACCCGACGAGGAATGACTGCTAGTCAGGCGCACGGTGCATGTGTAGTATCAGTGAGCATGCTGTCCGTGTGTAGAATAGGGAAGGCGCGCGGTCTGAGTTTGACCGAGGGCAGATTGTGATGGCCTGGAGGCTCAGTTCGAGCATTTCAGAAACTGCTCGACCTGTCAGGTGTTCGGGGAGTGCTGTGGTGAGTGTCTTCAACAAGTGGCGAAATCAAAGTGAAACCACATCCAGACGTCGAGGGGTTTGGCGGCCACCCCTCATTACATATATCGGACGTCGAAGGCTAGGCAGACTGGTAAAACAGGACAGGCGGCGAACTGTGGTGAAACTAACATCAGACTTTAATGTTGGGCATAGCACAAGTGTGTCCGAACACACAGTGCACTGAACACTCCTAAGAATGAACCTCCACAGCTGACGGCCCATGCATGTGCCAACGTTAACACCACAACATCAGCAACTACAGCTGAAATGGGCACGTGACCATCGTCGCTGGACATTGGCACAGTGGCAGAGCATTGCGTGGTCTGATGAATCCCGATACCTTCTTCATCATGCCGATGGGAGAGTGCGAATCATTCGTCTTCCAGGAGAACAGCTCCTTGACACCTGTATTGTGGGACGGACACAAGCTGGTGGGGTCTCAATTACGCTCTGGGGAACATTCACTTGGGCATCCATGGGTCCAGTGGAGCTGGTGCAAGGCACTTTGACGGCCGAGAAGTATTGTACACTGGTTGCAGACCACGTACACCCCTTCACGGCGATAATGATTCCCAACGGCAGTGGCATTTTTTCAGCAAGATAATGCGCCATGTCACAAGGTCAGGAGTGTGATGGAGTGGTTCGAGGAACACAGTGGCAATTTGCAATTGATGTGCTGGCCCCCGAACTCGCCAGATCTTAACCCGATCGAATACATCTGGGATGTGTTGAACGTGGCGTCAGAACTGTTTGCCCCCCTCTCTGGAATTTATGGGAACTAGGTGATTTTTTGTGTGTGCGTGCGTGTGTGTCTCTCTCTCTCTCTCTCTCTCTCTCTCTCTCTCTCTCTCTCTCTCTCTCTCTCTCTCTCTCAACTCCCTCCAGGAACCTACCAAGGCCTCATTGCTTCCATGCCAAAGGTGGCCATACCGGCTATTAGTTTTGGTGGTGATAATGTTTTGGCCGGTTAGTGTATTACCACCTATAACACACTCAGTTATACCAGGAATAATGGATATGGACTTCGAACAATAAACTACCTTCTTGAGTGAAAATATATATAGTTAAACCACCTAATTAATACACATACTGTATTACAATCTAAAACGATTATTAATGGAATAAATGTGAACATGTTTCAGCTCATAGAGTCATCATCAGCACAAACACTTTAATTAAAATCACAACATAAATGCACTTGACCGAAATGAAAGTAGTGTTGATACTTGAGACACTTCAAAACAAAATATTGGAGATTATTGATAAAAAGTTTGTAGAAACATCAGAAGATGGCCAATTGTATTACTAAGCTCTTTGATGAAAAGTTCGTAAAAGCACCACAAGATGGCTAAATACATAATGTTATGATTAAATATGCCAAAGATGAGAACTTCACACTTGAAAGCTGAAGGCATCCATGCAATAATCTTGTCGAGAAGAATGTAAAGTTTTAGGTGATAAGTAGCTGAATCAGATGTGTTATCCTCTCGTCAAAAAGATGTAGATGTCTTCAAATGTTCATCATATAATTTATATGGTTATAAAACAAATGATTTAAAGGAATTTATAATAAAATTGATTATAAATAAAAGGATGTAGTTGGAGGATTTGGGGATTTTCTTTATTTTCCACAGTAGCAAATTTCATTACAGTCTGAAACACTGAGTTCAAAACCTTGTTTTGATATTCGTGTCAGTATTTTTCAGATTGTATTGATTAACCCTACAAGTGCCATGCAGTATAGTCTGTAGTGCCAGGCAAATAATGTAGAAAATTACTTGTTGGAATAATAATTAATTTTAGTCACTTTTAATGGACACATTTTTATGAATGATACAGCATTTTAAAGAGGAAGGTTTGTGCATTATTTGCAACATCAGTACAAGATATATATTTCAAAACATTTTGACGGAAGTCTTCTTTTTAATTTTATTTTTTACTTTTAGATTCAAAGTTTGAGGTGTTTTTGTGGGGGAAAAAATTACATAGTAAGTAAATACTTTTGGAATATACATTTGTTGAAAATATCATGAACTAACATTACACAATATTTCAGGCTTCCAAGTTGTACCTGTGTCCTGAACACTGGAGAACATTCGAATTGAACACTACGTAGAGATTCAACAATTTTTAGGTACCTAGCCTTTAGTCACACGGCAACTTCCTTTTAAGTTCTTTTGGTCTGTGATAGTGCTCTAATTGTCCCAACACTTCTCATGGATTCCCACATTGCACCCTGGGCACCAGTGTGATGATTATCTTCCCCTCTTTTTTGATGGATCACATACCGCACACTTTCGCTCTTGACGAGCAGGCAATTTCGCATAGTAATGGCTACTGTCTCCAGACGGTCCAGGTGATGGCTTCAGAGGATTATTAGGCTTAGCTGGGGTTGGTTTCTTTGCCATTGTCACCACTACTTCAACAATGTAGTCATGATGATTCATTTGGAGGCAGATGTCAATGTTGTCACAGTAGGCAATGTATGAATTTAGCATTGTCATGTCAAGCAAATTTTGAAGGATTTTTCTCCAGTATCTTCTTGTAGCATGTTTTGCAGCAACATGGTGCACCTTTTGGTCCTTCAGGTCTACTCCACCCATGTGTTTATTGTAGTGTTTGGCAATATGCAATGGTTTGGATATCTCTGTACCATTTTTTGCCTTCACCAACACAGTTTCAGCATGACATGCAGTGGAAAGGCCTTGTACAGGCTTTCTGGATTTCTTCTCTTTGAATCCACAAGCTAATACCTCCCCCTTTCTATAATAGAGGACATCACCAGCTTGCAGTATTGTTTTCATGAGCTCGTTAGGAAGGCCCTTAGAATTTGCTTGGACTGTTTCCGTGAGCACGTCCCCTTTCTGATGGAGAACATCTGTCAGTAAACAAATTATTATATAGGTTGCATTTACCAACAGTTTTAGTAACTACTTTCTGTGCCATGCCGTCTGGATCACTTGAGGCATAAAAAAATACTTGCCATTGTAAGGCTCAGTATGCAACACATATCCAGTTTTGCTTTCACACAGTTCAAACTTTTTGATGCCAAATCGAACATGTTTCTTGTTTGGCATGTACTGTATGAAAGCAACTCTATTTTTCATTCCAATCAAGGATTCATCTAGTGAGACTTTCTGTGCAGGAATATACAATTTCTTCCACAAAGAATTTAGGATGTCTAGCAATGGTCTCACCTTGTGCCAAGAATCATACCCAGGTTCATCCCTTGGAACTGCTGTGGCATTTGAATTCAGATGTACCACTCTGTAAATTGAAAGTCATTCCTGGATATTGCATTTGAAAAGAATGGCATATACTGGGAAAATCTTAGTGTCCCAGTGTTTCTTTTCATTCTTTTTGGGATTTATACCCATATTCAAAATAATGCCTAACCACTTTTTTAGTTTTTCGTTATCTACAGATTTGAACATTTTCAGTCTGCTGTGAGGATGTGTCTCCAGATAATCCAAATGCTGTTCTAACAATTCAGCAGCATAATGATTTGTTTCACTAGGTATCATCCCCAACAATTCTTCAGGAAAAAAAGAGATCAAAGTAAGACAGAGCATTTGAATTTCTGGGGATGTTAGCTTGGAAGCCAGTTCTTCTTGGCATAAAATCGATACCATTTTTTACAGGCTCTGGTCCGCTTACTTTCTGCCATGAGACATCTGAATGACTGATTGTATCATTGGTGGGATCAATTGGATTACAATTAATGATACGGTTGAGGCGTACCTGCAGTGGTATATCTTCATCTTCATCATCAGGGTGTTCAAGTGTTTGGACATCCCTAAATCCACTTCCTTGGGCATCCCTAGAATCATGTATGCTGTTATCTTCTTCAGAATCACTGCTATTAATTTCACCGTCTTGTACATCACTGAAATCACTCTCATCTTCCAATAAATTACTTATTCTCTCAAGATCTCGTGCAATGTTTTCAATTTGATCAGCCATATCTGTTTACAATGACCACATGGTTCATGCATCTTCAACGAGTAAATACAACAGAAATACATATCCTTTTAGAGTACCAACTTAACTAAATGCAATCACGAAACTTCCTCGTCACCATCTGCTTCCAAGAAAAGATGTCGCTATATGTCTGAAAACACTCATGTAATCAGTCGATTTTTTCGGCCCTGGCACTAAGAGCAAATGGAAGAGTCGAAAAAATTAACTCTTGGTACTTGTAAGGTTAAAAGAATATTTCAAAATCTAAAATCTTGATTCATTACTTTATTTCACTGTTTAGAAAATTCACAAAATGTGAGTGTATTGACTTCTGAACCTTATTTGGAATTCTAGTCAGTGAAAATTCTACTGAGACTTTGTAAATAAATGTTGATCTTCAGCTGGCAGAATATGCCAGTAATGTAGGACTTTTTTGTTGGTGTGGGATCTTTTACATCGAGCCATATAGATTTCACATTCATCAAATAGATATTCTTGTCTCTTCTTGGGTATGATGTCTTATTCAAAAATCAACAAAGCCATTAATAAAATTGATATTGGCTTTATGTTTACAGTACTTCATCTACTCTTATATCTACTTCTTGTTCGTTAGTTTGCTTTCAGTTTTGATACATTTGAAAATGTAAGTATAAATTATGACATGCCGTGATATTGCTGGTTATTTTATGTATTTTATTTGCCAAGTACATTGACAACGGGCATCGAATTGAGGCTGCAAACTCATGTTGACTGGGATAGTTCAAACCTCCAAGAAAAAAATTACACAGCTGCACTCAAACTACTATAACTCGAAAAGTATTCAACATATCAACCTCAAACTTGGAACATTTATTCACCAGGCTGCTTAGTAATGTGTACGGTACGATACTTTTCAAGGCTCCATTTAATAGTCTTACTCAGTATGGTGTAGTAGGAAAGACACTGATCTGACCCATCTGTGTCTTTCATGTACATGCTGTATTCCATTATGCAAGGATTTTTCTTTACAGTTACTCCCTGTTTAATGTTGGCCGTTCATCATTACAAATATGCTCCATGGCTAAATGGTTAGCTTGCTGGCCTTTGGTCACAGGGGTCCCGGGTTCGATTCCCGGCAGGGTCGGGAATTTTAACCTTAATTGGTTAACTTTGCTGGCACGGGGGTTGGGTGTATATGTCGTCTTCACCATCATTTCATCTTCATCACGACGCGTAGGTCGCCTACGGGCGTCAAATTGAAGGACCTGCATCTGGCGAGCCGAGCTTGTCCTCGGACACTCCCGGCACTAAAAAGGCCATACGCCATTTCATTTTCCAGTTCATTGCCACTCGATACATCTGATACCTGGTCTGCGAACAACGCCGTGACATGTACATCTGCACTGAAGCTCAAGGGATTAGCTCTTTATTTCCAATATTATTTTGGTTATTACATGAAGGAAGGAAGGAAGATAAAGCAATAGCTGCCTTATGCTCTGTATTCCATGACTAGACCATCAGCTTGTAATCTCATCACCGAATTGTAGGAGTGATCAAGGAAATATGATGCGGGTAAAGACAGGTATTGCAGTAGTCTTTGATCTGCTCTCATCTGAGAAACTACCTGTCACCCATGAGGCACATCAGATAATGAATCTACTTATAAATCTTGAAATATTTTGTCGTTACACAAAGCACGTTGCCATGGGCGCACCATCTTGTATATTGACTCCTGGCATGTAAGAACACCCATGTATATATGTAGGTTCATTGCTACATAGAGCATTTGATTGGGAAAATTTATCGGCCCAAACCTCTACGATCCCACTACTCTGACATGCACACAAGTAGTTCAGAGTTTACCCAACAGATAGCACAATAAGCTGCAAACAATGCCCGTGTGTAAAAATGGAGATTTCTGGGGCCAGTCAATGACCACTGGCCGCACTCGTATGGAGATCTCGGGGCCTGTCATCATTGTCATTATTTTCATCATTTTTATTTCCCCTTGTCCAGCTCCTGCCAGTTCGGGGTGTTGATTGCACTTCTCCACCATTGTCGTCAGTGTGTTGAGAGCTAAAAAATTCATTCTTATTTTATGCATATAAACTGAATACAGTAAAACCTCGATGCATCGTTCCCGGAACTGTCGTTTTCTCATATCCATCGTTCAATTTATTAGGTCCCAAAAATGTTCCATATAAATCAATGTTAAATTTCCCCATTATCTATTGTTCCTTGAACTATCATTTTATCACATCGATCATCAAAAAGTATTTGTTGTCGGCTACAATTTTCCTGCATGGATCGATCGAAGATAAGAAAAATATATGCAAACGTTTTTTGAATCTAAAGGGACAGCTGAATACTCGAGCATATAATAGCGGCAACCTGTATGAGTGATTACGAGTTGCTAATCTTGATCAAGGATCTCGTAAGCTGGAGTGCTGTGCACAGGTTATTCACGCACATCCTAACTACGAGCCTCCTAGCGCCAACACTTCTCCTCAACCCACTAACTGGCCCCTAGAAGTATTCTTATTTACAAGAATTAAAACGGAGGCACTGTAAAACTCAAATTTGCCACCATTTTCTGTGTTGCTATTGGCTGACAAGGGTTGCCAGCTTCGTTGCAAGTGAGAAAATTGCATAGTTTGAAATAGTCAAGGTGTGCACTGGGTACATTTGGATTAGTCACAGGGTTATTAATTGCGTCGTACCTTGTGATGTGTATGGGATGCTAGAGGTCTGTTGACTACTTTGTTGGCCCCTGCCCAGCTGTCTTGTTACAAGCCGGACCTAACCAAGCCAGACCAATAATCTTTTCACTAGCCTGGTCTTGAAACTAATTCCTAAGTTGGCAACATCGCTTAGCCCACTGTGACATCGTCCGAGGCGCACCATGTTGAATTTCTAACCAATTACGAGATGTAAGGAAAAGTGAAAGAAACGGCGTAAATGTTGCGTTTATTATTTTCATCGTGTATATTGTGATTGCAATGGTTTGTTACTGTTATGTATAATATGAGCATGTCCGGCTTCATGGCTAAATGGTTAGCACGTGTTGGTCTTAAGTTCAAGAGATCATGATCGGGTTGGGGATTTTAACTTTCATTGGTTAATTCCTACAGTTTGGGGGTTTGATGTGTGCGCCAACTTCCACATTAGGATTTATCTTAGTTAGAGCCGCATTTTCGTAAGCGCGTAGATTGCCCATCACGCAACAACTCGAAAGATCTACACCCAGCTTCGGAGGCTGCACACCATTATTATTATTATTATTATTATTATTATTATTATTATTATTATTATTATTATTATTATTATTATTATTACATGACAAAAAATGCCGAATACTGTGCCCATATTTTATTATTATGCTTTCCCCGTATTTTATGTGTCACCCATATTTATCGTTTTCCTGCGTCATTGTCATTTTCCCCCTCCCCCTTGAAAAATGATGCATCGAGGTTTTATTGTATATGTTGCTGAGTCACTTGAATGATACCTTTACATTTGGTGGAGGATAAATTGTACAAACCAGTCGATCAGTTTCTTTATACTGTGGATTATCTTCTTATAGGTCAAGTGAGCTTTAGTAAAACCACATGGACAGTTGTAAATCACAACAAATATACTTATTTATGCTCAATATTTGTTTTCTTTCCATGACAGAGGCCCACTAAACCCGGGCCACCTGTGACTGTTCCAGCTCGGACAGGCCCAAGCCCGCCCGAGCAGGTAAGAAATGGGTGTGGTTCAAACTGACATTTTGTGATTGCCATTTGAGATTGAATATTTTTCCAGTTAGCATGTTTGTGCATGTAAAAACAAGCTTCTCATTTATTTACATATGAGGAGTGTCTCAGTTGATCTATTTTCCATTAGAAAAAACTGTAATTTTGAACAATGTCATGAGCATACCCATATTATTATCATGTCCACTTGTAGATTTTGAAACACATAATTTTGAGAGGATTAGTGTAAAGAATGTGTAGTATGTGATGTTATTTTATTATAGGATCTGCTCTCAAATTCTCTTCTGTATCATAACTTTTACTTTCACATTTTCAAATGAATTGTTTGTTGTGAAGTACATAAACTTGTTTTGTTGTTGATAAGCACTAAAAGTGTAGTCAAATAGTTTTATGAACAGTCTGGTGTAGGTTCTCTGAATTTGGCATTGTTTTAAAAATAAATTTTGTTGCCATTTTTAATGTTCAATACAGGATTCCAATGTTTTATAACAAAATGAATCCAATTTTTTAAAAATTCTTTCTTTTTATCAATTACAGTATATGGCACTGCTTATAAACTCTGTTTGTCTATATGGAGCATGTTGATGTTGAGTTAGGACACATTTTATTGAACGTATTTAGATAAAATGTAATAGCTTACTGAAGTAAAGAAGTGTTCAGTTTTGTGTGTGTGGTTTTACTAAAGCACCCTTTATTTTCAACATATTTATTTACTCTTCATTTGTACTCTTTGTGCATGATTTTTGTAGGTCTTGTACGCATGCTATTGTAGACTTCTATTTTCAAATAAAATTCTTGGATATGATTATATGCAAGATACATTAGTTTGTTTCATTCTGTTCAGTAACTTGATAAGTGCAGATATACTTTTTTATTATATAATTAAGTAATTTGCATGTTATCTCAATGTTGTATTGTAAGTTTTGTGTGTTTCCCCTTAAATTTCTTACTATTTGGTACCAAAGTATGTTTCTTTGTGTCTGTTAGCAATACAAATTAATAAGCTTCAGAAGTTTAGAATGTATGTTTGTATATAAGGTAGGAAATGAGAGTCAAATATGGAAAGTTGGAAAGTACCTTCCCTTCCTATTTACAGACTCAGCCTTCATTGATTTTTATAGGCTTACATTCAGACACTTTGAAAGTTAGTCCTTTTATTTTGAAGTGAAGAAATATTGATTGCACTAACACCTTCATCTGCAAGCTAACACCATGGTTTTGTAATACCCATACTTTCATTCTATTCCTGTCGCTAGCTGAAGTCAGAAAACACTGAAAGCACCCATGGAAGGTTGTTCCACAAATTGGCAAGCTATAAACAAATCAGACACACAAGTGGATACACAAGGAATGATGAATCAAGGTTAAATGATGACACATGGTAATTTCCATTATTACTGCACCAAGTTTATTTAGAAATTTGGCCATCCTAATTAGTTCTGACAATGAAAAATGATCATTAAGTATAAATTAGATAACATTAAGAAATTATTACATATTAACAAATTGGGGTGATATAAACTTTCCCTAAAATCTTTCTAACAAAGGAAATTATTACATTAATTATTGCTCGAAATATTCATATTTTTAAATTTATGGGACAAATGAGTTCTTAAGAAAATCAAATGAAATAATTAAAAAAAAATTAAGTGTGGAGTTATCCAAATCAAAATATAGTAAAAGTTGATCCATATAATTATCAGAGTAATTACATTCGTTGAACTTGATATGAAGAGTAATCTCAGTTAATTACACTGACCTGTGAATTCAAACTTTCCGATCATTGCATGAAGTTTACATAGTGATATTTTATATTTCAGGCATGCTGATTCCCCTATCACTTCAGGTTTTTGTGCAAATTAAAAATTAAAATTTGATGAATATGCAACACATGCACATACAAAATTACTATTATCAAACGTAAAGAATGCTTCTTTCTTATTATTTTCACCCATCTGAACACTCCTATCTTACACTGGTATACTTATGAACATAATATAAAGATATGTAGTGTATTGTGTTAACAGATCTGTAAAAAAGCATAGCCAAATGGACCAAAATTTACCACACATTAAGCCTCATAACATACTGAGAATCGTAAGTCCACGGTTTCAATTTTATAATGTCCTACCTTAGTATAAGAAACGTCTTTGCCTCGCTTTTCGTGCGTGAGGAGTAGTTGGACCTTCTCTCATTATTAACCAGCAGTAATTTGCCAGCATGGTTTTGTTCCATTTCCCTTGATATCTGCGTTCCATTTCCTGTAGATCCTGATGGAATCTTTCTCCTTGCTCTTCACTCAGCATTCCTAAGTTCTCAGGGAAGTAGTCCAGATGCGAGTGTAGCATGTGCACTTTCAAGCTCATTTTGTAGCGTAAATCTTGGAAAGAAACAAGCAATCTATCCACCATTTGTTTGTAGTCTGAATCCTTTGTGTTTCCAAGAAAGTTTTCAGAATGGTGTCCATGCCGATCGCTCTGCAGTGCACATAACGGCTTCAAAATTAGCATCAGAAAGAAGTTTTCTGATATCTAAACCTGTGAATATACCCTCCTTGATTTTGGAATTACTAATGCCTGGGAATCGATGACCTAGGTACTGAAAGCATTCACTTTCATTGTTTAGGACCTTAACCAATTGCTTCATAAGCCCTAGTTTGATATGAAGCGGAGGTAACAGTATTTTGCCCTTGTGAACAAGAGTTTCTTGTTTTATGTTTTTCAACCCTACTGTCCATTGTCTTCGTGGCCATTCTTTTTGAGTCCAGTGATGTAACCTTGCTCGACTGTCACACTCGCACAGAAAGCAGGGGTGCTTTGTGTAACCTCCTTGTAAACCTAACAGAATACCTATCACTTTGGAATCACCGCACCACTTGTGTTCCTGGTACTCCAGTTTACACAACAGCATTTCAAGATTTCCATATGTTTCTCACATAATAACTGAACGAACAATGGGAATGGATGTAATTTTGTTTTCATTGTGGAGGAGGACACACTTCAAACTAGGCTTGGAGGCATCGATGAAAAGTCTTCAGTCGCTTGGGCCATACTGTGGTGCTCCTACTTTTATGATAACCTCCGGAATGTTGTTGCAGTAAACCAAGGCTCCCTCTTCAGAAAAGAAGGGTGTGAATTCTTGTTCGCGATGTCTGTACCAATAGTACATCGTCCCTGGTGCCAACATGTTCCTTTCACGAAGTCTAGACCTGAGTAACTCGGCAGATTTCTTTGTAAGGCCAAGATCTCGAATGAAGTCATTTAATGCACTTTTCTCGAACAGTCGCGGTTCTTTTTCAGCACATTCAGGGGAGAAAATACAATCAGAGTTAGTGCCCGCTATTTCTGTGTCAGATTCAGAAGAGTTTACAATCCTGTAAATGTTCTGGACGCTGTGGTACTGGTGTATCATGGCCATGAGGAATGGGTAAAATTGCAGATCAAATATTGCTTGGATACATAATGTTACCTTTGTTTCTGTTGTTAAATCCCTTCACATTCACAGAACAGAAGTAGCACTGAGTACTGTGGTCTTGGGGTTACTGCCATAACTGCTCTATACACATTCTACAAGCCTTATGTGGTGCCCACAGCTTGTCTTGGTCTCCAGGTTTCAAGCCAAAGTAGGCATAGTAGGCCTTTCTCACAAACTCGGTTATATTGCGCCGCTGTCTCATCGGCACAAAACTTCCACATAAATAGCAGAATGTATCTAGATTGTTCTTGCAGCCACGTCGTGGCATGTTGATAGATGTAAGTTCAATAAAAATATTAACACAGTACATCACTCACATATAGAACACTTATGAAGACAAAAATCTCTTTTCACTAGCAAGCGAAACACAACTCAGACTGTTGCGGACAAAGCACAATGAGGGAATGACGTCACTCAGCCAAAACCGCGCGTTGCCGGCTAAATAAAATAAATTAATAAAAGAATATGGAAATCTAAATTAAAGCAACACACTTCCTAAGAACATAAGACGTGCATTAGTGCATGTGATGAAATAAAAGTAATATAGGATTTTTGAGAAAATATGATGTGATGGGGAAAAATTAACATCGGATACTTATTCAGGATGCAGGCAATGAAACCATCGCAGGACAGTGTTATTACATTTGCCAGAATCGATGCTGTTTTACATTTAATTTGCAATTAACCATACAGTTGATTGTACAGCAATAAAAATTGAGTTAATGAAACAGCAAGTAATACCTCAGCCTCACAATACCAACTTCACTGGGTGCTTAAAAGTGCGTTAAGAGGAGTAAATACACATCCTCTGTTCATTGCAACAAATCTAAACCCATAGTCAGTCTAACTGTATTAACAGCCAAAAATATAGCACATAATTCGATACTGCTGTATCACAAAACAGTAATTTAACACATTTATCAAACATGTAGCAGCTCACCAAAATCAGCCAAAACAGTGTGAAACATAAATTAAGGAACTCACAGAATTTATACACCATTTTATCATCCTATAGGCTTATATTATTATCCTTATTCCTGTAATATCTTCCCATTGCAATAGTAGAAATTTTAGGATATATGAAGCCTTTTCTTTTTGGTTTCAACTCAGTTAATTTATAACCGTTAGGTTGCTAGATTGGTAGATAGTGACCTGAAGAACCTAGCAGTTATAGAGTGTAATAATTGGGTTTGAGATAATATCCTAACCAACAGATCGCAAAATATTGTGATTAATAAAGACGATCTCATGGTTCAGTTGCAAAATAGTTGCAAATATATTTTTACCCACTAATTTAAGTTAGATGAACTACATCATCATCTCTCAAATTCCAGCTACATGTGATTATAGTCTGAAGATTTAATTACCTCAACCACCTCAAAGAATACAGGAAATCTATAGAGATATTTACATTATTCAGCAGCATTATTTAAAATGAATTACATTAGGAGAAGTTAATCCACCAGGAAAAGATTTAGATAACTAAATTGCTCTTCACAATCGTGCCATGTGACATTGTTACTTTATATTTTCTAGAAAGGAAAGAAAGAAAATTACATGAAAGTTAAGTATTTGGAAAGAGAAAATAAGAGTAATTAAGATGGAGAAATAAGTACTCACTCCCCTGGTGGTGCCTGTTGATGGTGTGTGTACGAACGAAGCTACATAGAGACTGTTGGCAACTGAATTGCTGCAGTAAACAGCAGCTGTTGGGAAGGAGGCGGGGAAGGGGCGAGTGGGCTAAGGTAGGGTGGAAGTGGAAGGGAAAGGGACATCTGTTGTAGATTCTTTATTTCTATTTGTCACAGGGTATATTTTAAAGATTTCTTCAAATAGAACATTTATATTTTGTTATCTTGTTTAGATTGTAATTGGGATTAATTCTCTGATCGGTGTGGATTTATATATTTACATAAATGTTCATTAAGATGCCTTTATTACTGCAGGTAAAATGACTAAATCTTGGAATATAGTTGATAAAGAATGATTGGAATCTGTAGAAAATTATGGACAACCTATATTTTAAAGGGCAAATTTTTTTTAAAAAGTTTTACTCAAATTTATTTACAATATTTGCTACAGAACAAGAATGTCATTTTACTACGTTTGTGTCACAAATTTAAAATAGTTTCAGGCAGTTTTTAAGTGTCCTTGAAATAATACCCAATAAGTCATATAAAACGCACAGAGAAAAAGTTATCAATTACAGAACAATAGTCAACACTTCATTTATCATCAGTAGTACCAACTTAGGAGCTCTCACTATTACTTTGACCATCACTTCCCCACACATCATCTTCACTGCCATCCATGGCATTAGAAATACTGCACTTCTGGAAACTTTTCCTGACGTGGTCACCAGAGATATGATCCCACGCTGTCTTTACACACGAACAAAGCAGTTGAACTTCTGGGCGCTTAATACGACCAGTTGGCGTAGTGTATGATTGTCAGCTGCCACCTACTCGGTATACAGGAGTTTTAAGGCTGCTTAGAACAGACGGTTTACACAGATATCCAACGGCTGTAACATAGACGTCATTCTGCCCAAAATGATTGCGGGATCGGTTTTTGCGTCCTTGGTTTGCTTCTTCTCTGCTTCTGTGACTGTGATAGCTGTCCATAACAAGTAAGCTTTTCCATCCAAGCAATGCACCAGGGCGATGTTGCCAAAAACATTTCAGCCAGTCTTTCTGTAGTAGAATGTCCGTCCAACCGGAGTCCTGAGTTCTGACGATAACACCAGCTGGTAGATTTTCTTTTGGAAGCATCTTTCTCTTCAAGACAAACGTACGGTGGAAGTTTAGTTCCATCAGCAAGTATACATAACATTACTGTACACCTCTGTTTTTCATTACCACCCGTTCTGATTGTAACACTTTTTAATCCCTTAAGACTCGCAGTACTGTCCAATGGCATTTCAAAATAGACAGATGTCTGATCTGCATTTCCAATTTGGGAAAGCAGATACAAATTTTTCTTTTGCAACCAAATTATATTATTAATAATCTTGACCATGATGGTCGGGATTGGATCCGTATTGACTTAGTAACAGTAAATATGTTGGAAGATAGTCCGCCTAGTCAATACTATTCATTTATTTACCTTTCACCTTAACATCTAGTACATGTTTCGAGAATATTATGCATTCTCTTCCTCAGCTAGTGGATTAAAATTCAGTATACAATAAGACCTGACTAAAATACGGGGGCCCCCATTAAAATTCAAAACAACGAGTATGACAATGTGACACTTAAAAATTTTGGATAGTACAAACATAGAATTAAAATCCCATTTTGTCAAGTACAAATTAAAAACACAATATAGTCTAATTAATGTCTAATTAAATACAACGTCTTGTGATGATATGAATTCACAGTGTCCTTGAAGTTGCCTTGCGTAGTTCAAAAATGTTGAGTTAATGATGAATGAAATTGCATTAAAACTTGAAGTCCTGCCGATATCCACCGTTAATGGGTGTTAAAATGATGTCTATTTAAATTAAAATATTGGACACAGCGTCGTATAATGATGTGAAATTACGGTGTCCTAGGAATTATAATACTATCTTACGTAGTTCAATTGGATTTGTACAAGAATAAATGAAGTTGCGTTAAAACTTGGAGTCCTGCCATTATCTTCGGTTGATAGATGTATTATGCAGCCAGGTTGAAAATAGGTTAAAATGGTCTATAAAAAGGAAATGAATTAAAAATTAACAAAAGGCTCCGACATGAACAAATGAGAATACAACGGGGTAAAAATATTAAACCTTACCAGTGTGATGATGTAAATATTACGTGTGGCATGCATGTGTTAGATAGATGTTGAGGCACCTGATGTTGTATGGCAACTGGTTACAGAATTACATTGGGTTGCGTGTTGGATGGAAGGAGGGGTGGAAGGAACCGCCCCTGATACTACAGTCATACTCCCCCCCTTACACGCTTGACATCATTTGGCCTCTTACTAGGGTATTGGGTTACCAATCTAAACAACTGATTGTCTTCTGCAATGTGTTCATTTAGGTTGTTCTCATTATCAAATTTTTGCAATTTGTAGATTTCTAATTTCTCTAAGGCATTCATTTGTTTGCCTTTGCTTAATGAATGTAATAAAGTCATATCACGTTCAATATTTGTGAAATGATGGTTGCTTTCATGCATTGCAGAGTATCTAGAATGTTTTCGTGCATTGACATGCTCTTTATACCGTACCACCAACACTTCTACCTGACTGTCCGACATATTTTTTTCCGCAATCTTGGCACGACAGTTTGTATACTCCTGATTTACTGAACGTACTGTTGGTGTTTACGCTATTCGAATTGAACAATAAATTATTATTATTATTATTATTATTATTATTATTATTATTATTATTATTATTATTATTATTATTGTCTGTCCTAAAGGATACATGGATATTGTGTTTTCTAAATAGTTTAGCCAAACTGTATGATTGTTTATTAATGTAAGTGAATGTAGCGAATTTCTTTTTTTCTTCCTTATGTACAAGTAGGGTGTTAGGTCTATTCACGACCTTACTCTTTATCCTATTGACATAGCTCTTGGGGTAACCGTTTCTTTTGGCAATATCTTGTATAATGTTTATCTCTTTATTAAAATCATTTCTGTTTAATGGTATTCTTACTGCTCTATTGATGAAGCTGTAAAATGCCGCTTTCTTATGTTCTCCTGGGTGGTTCGAGTCTTTCCTAATAACAACATCTGTGTGTGTAGGTTTTCTAAATACTTGGTAAATCAGGTTTTTATTGTCTCTAGTTAATGTTACGTCTAAGTAGTTTAGACTTTTATTATCTTCCGACTCGATTGTAAACATTATATGTTTATCAAGGTTGTTTAATTGGTCTAACAGTTCGCTTGGCTTGAGTTCTTGTTCGTTAATGATAGCAAACGCGTCATCAACAAACCTTAACCATAAGTCTAATCCTTTTATTTTACCGATTATTTTATTAGATTCCATATGGTCCATAAATATATCTGCAAGGATATCAGACGCTGGTGATCCCATGGCCAACCCATTAACTTGTTTGTACACGTTGTTGTTGAAAGTAAAAAAGTTGTTTTCTAATATAAACTTTAATAAGTTGATGAATTCGTCAATTTCTACTTTACTCAACGAACTCTGTGTGTTTAAGTTGTTCTTAACAATGTTGATAGTCTCCGTGATCGGAATATTCGAGTACAAATCTTTCACATCAAAGCTATGGATAGTATTATATTGCGATAAAATTAAATTTTTTGTCCTGTCACAAAAATCTATGGTATTGCGGAGACTTGTATCTACATTAAATCTGTAATGTTTCTTTAAAAACGTGTGTACAAATTTGGCCGTTTTATATGTAGGACTGTTTCTGAAGTTAACAATCGGTCTAATAGGTATGCCTTCTTAAACACACATAGTTCGTTGAGTAAAGTAGAAATTGATGAATTCATCAACTTATTAAAGTTTATATTAGAAAACAACTTTTTTACTTTCAACAACAACGTGTACAAACAAGTTAATGGGTTGGCCATGGGATCACCAGTGTCTGGTATCCTTGCAGATATATTTATGGACCATATGGAATCTAATAAAATAATCGGTAAAATAAAAGGATTAGACTTATGGTTAAGGTTTGTTGATGACGCGTTTGCTATCATTAACGAACAAGAACTCAAGCCAAACGAACTGTTAGACCAATTAAACAACCTTGATAAACATATAATGTTTACAATCGAGTCGGAAGATAATAAAAGTCTAAACTACTTAGACATAACATTAACTAGAGACAATAAAAACCTGATTTACCAAGTATTTAGAAAACCTACACACACAGATGTTGTTATTAGGAAAGACTCGAACCACCCAGGAGAACATAAGAAAGCGGCATTTTACAGCTTCATCAATAGAGCAGTAAGAATACCATTAAACAGAAATGATTTTAATAAAGAGATAAACATTATACAAGATATTGCCAAAAGAAACAGTTACCCCAAGAGCTATGTCAATAGGATAAAGAGTAAGGTCGTGAATAGACCTAACACCCTACTTGTACATAAGGAAGAAAAAAAGAAATTCGCTACATTCACTTACATTAATAAACAATCATACAGTTTGGCTAAACTATTTAGAAAACACAATATCCATGTATCCTTTAGGACAGACAATAATAATAATAATAATAATAATAATAATAATAATAATAATAATAATAATAATAATAATAATAATAATAATAATAATAATAATTTATTGTTCAATTCGAATAGCGTAAACACCAACAGTAGGTTCAGTAAATCAGGAGTATACAAACTGTCGTGCCAAGATTGCGGAAAAAAATATGTCGGACAGTCAGGTAGAAGTGTGGTGGTACGGTATAAAGAGCATGTCAATGCACGAAAACATTCTAGATACTCTGCAATGCATGAAAGCAACCATCATTTCACAAATATTGAACGTGATATGATTTTATTACATTCATTAAGCAAAGGCAAACAAATGAATGCCTTAGAGAAATTAGAAATCTACAAATTGCAAAAATTTGATAATGAGAACAACCTAAATGAACACATTGCAGAAGACAATCAGTTGTTTAGATTGGTAACCCAATACCCTAGTAAGAGGCCAAATGATGTCAAGCGTGTAAGGGGGGGAGTATGACTGTAGTATCAGGGGCGGTTCCTTCCACCCCTCCTTCCATCCAACACGCAACCCAATGTAATTCTGTAACCAGTTGCAATACAACATCAGGTGCCTCAACATCTATCTAACACATGCATGCCACACGTAATATTTACATCATCACACTGGTGAGGTTTAATATTTTTACCCCGTTGTATTCTCATTTGTTCATGTCGGAGCCTTTTGTTAATTTTTAATTCATTTCCTTTTTATAGACCATTTTAACCTATTTTCAACCTGGCTGCATAATACATCTATCAACCGAAGATAATGGCAGGACTCCAAGTTTTAACGCAGCTTTATTTATTCTTGTACAAATCCAATTGAACTACGTAAGATAGTATTATAATTCCTAGGACACCGTAATTTCACATCATTATACGACGCTGTGTCCAATATTTTAATTTAAATAGACATCATTTTAACACCCATTAACGGTGGATATCGGCAGGACTTCAAGTTTTAATGCAATTTCATTCATCATTAACTCAACATTTTTGAACTACGCAAGGCAACTTCAAGGACACTGTGAATTCATATCATCACAAGACGTTGTATTTAATTAGACATTAATTAGACTATATTGTGTTTTTAATTTGTACTTGACAAAATGGGATTTTAATTCTATGTTTGTACTATCCAAAATTTTTAAGTGTCACATTGTCATACTCATTGTTTTGAATTTTAATGGGGGCCCCCGTATTTTAGTCAGGTCTTATTGTATACTGAATTTTAATCCACTAGCTGAGGAAGAGAATGCATAATATTCTCGAAACATGTACTAGATGTTAAGGTGAAAGGTAAATAAATGAATAGTATTGACTAGGCGGACTATCTTCCAACATATTTACCGAATAGCTGCCTCTGTGGATCAGCGGTAGAGTGTCGGCCTCCGGATCCCAAGATAGCGGGTTCAAACCCGGCAGAGGTAGTCGGATTTTTGAAGGGCGGAAAAAAAGTCCATTCGACACTCCATGTCGTACGATGTCGGCATGTAAAAGATCTCTGGTGACACATTTGGTGTTTACCCGACCAAATTCATTAAATCTCAGCCATAGACGCCCAAGAGAGTTTCGGTTTACTCGGTCTGCCATCTAGTGGAGGCCTAGAGTAAAACGGAACGTCGAAATTGACGAGCAGACAGCCAGATGGCGTCAAATTGAAATGTCTGCACACGGTAGCTGAGGCCATACGATTATTATTATTATTATTATTATTTACCGAATTATATGGCGCTGGAAGGAAAACAGTTTTTCTTCATAGGCAGTAGGAACCTGGTGTAAAATTATGTTATGCCTTCTAATGCTCAGTCCATTCCTCTTATAGAAATTTCTGATCCACCTTCGACTTGCTTTAAACTCTGGCGTAAAATTCTTTTGCGATTTCTAATGCTTTTAATTGGCACATTTCGGTAGGCATGCCGTATCCCTATTCCTGCCTTTCTGTTACGTATTTGTACAGAATCCTTTCAATATCAGGAAACTGTGAACTCTACCCGCAGAAAGATCTACAATCACCATTACTATTTAAAAGAAAATCTTCTTTCTCCAATCTCGAGTACAAGATTCATCTATTGCCGGCATGATTTCCGATAATTTTAGCTTCCTTTATAACTTTCAGTTTTTCACCTACAGTAAAAGACCGCAAACACTTTGTTGAATTCATGTTTACACGTGGCACTCGAAGAACGTGAGACTGTAGACTGACTGCCGCTGAGTGCTTACAGTAAAATAAAAGTGAAAGTGTGTTTGAGGTTGGGGGAGCGCACTGAGAAGCTCGGTTGCCAAGTCACGGCGGCCACGAGTGTGGCTGTTTAGGGTTGTTCCGTACTAGGTTTTTTTTTTTTTTTTGCTAGTTTCTTTACGTCGCACCGACACAGATAGGTCTTATGGCGACGATGGGACAGGAACGGGCTAGGAGTGGGAAGGAAGCGGCCATGGCCTTAATTAAGGTACAGCCCCAGCATTTGCCTGGCGTGAAAATGGGAAACCACGGAAAACCATTTTCAGGGCTGCCGACAGTGGGGTTCGAACCTACTATCTCCCGAATACTGGATACTGGCCGCACTTAAGCGACTTCAGCTAGAAATAATTTAGCTGAACTTATAAACTACAGCCAACTTTTAGGAAAGTTTTACACACATATTATAGAACAAATCTCCATTATCACATGAAATACATAAGAGAGAACAATGTTAAAAAGGTTTCACCATTGTGTTTTTTACTTCTTTTAACAGTGTATAACATCGATGCAGAAAATGCGGATGATTGCTTGTAAACAAGAGAACATTACGGTACACATGCCCACTTGTTATTTTCAAACAAACACTGTCAGAAGACATGGTTGAATCCAAGGCCAACCCTTAAAACAAATACACTGTAACATTCCCTAAGATCGACGAAGTATCTCACCGCGAAATGAGAAACCCACACCCAATTTTTAGAAGCGATATTTTCGAGAGAAAAAAAAAGTGCAGGTGGTATTTGGGATTGTATGGTATTTTGGACATATATTCTCCCACAACGGGGTATGGTAAAGGAAATCAAATCAAGGTGTATTAAAATTAATGCAGTGAACTTGCAGTTGAGATCAATGGTATTCTGTAAGAAAGAAGTGAGCTCTTGGACAAAATTATTTATGCTTCGCTCTGTTTTCAGGATGGTTCAGCTGTACAGAAGTGAAAGCTGGGTAGACTTAGGATATCTTGCTCATAAACTAGAAGTAAGAGATAAAAGTAGCAAAAATGATTGCTGACGGAAACAGGTAGGAGCAGTGACAGGAGGCAACTCACAGTGAGGAGATAAAGCTTTAGCTCGGAATGAACTTATTGGATGAAGTTATGTGTGTGAACTAGGTTAAGTTGTGGGGTCATGCGATTCGATTGAAGAAGGGTATATTTCTTTGGAGAATAATGAACTCTACTATTGAGGGCAAGAGAATCAGGAGACTAAAACAATGATGGTTAGACACATTATTGATTTCAAGGTAAGAGATGTGGAACTAAATGAGGGCACAGAGCTAGTTGCAGTTGTAGAGTATTGTTGCAGGTTCTTAGTTCATTCTTCCAAGAGGCTTCTAAATTGAACGCAGAAAGGCATAGCTCTCTATGTACAGTATGCTTTAAAGAGCATATTTTGATCTTGCTTGATTGTCCCTATCTCGCTCTAAAGTTGCAATAAGAAGTCTGTTTTTTTTCAGAGTTCCATTCCACATTAAATTTGCTCATATACCCTCCTCAGAAAAATAAACTAATGACATCACCAATTGGAGCCCTAAGTTCAGTAGTCACCATTGTTCTACAGGGAGGAATTTCATAAGTCTGTACTGGAAATGGTAGCACACATGCTCTAGATTATACTACTGTGAAGATGGCAGTTTCCTCTTGTAGTTATGCTTGGCTAAAGGTCCTTGCAACCCTCTCTCCATTGGGGGCATTTTCCATATGGTGTGCTCGTGCTGGATGGCGTATATCAGGATCTTCAATAGCATTGACATTAGACTGAGGGAAGTTGTCAAGTGATATCTTCCGGGCTTTTAAATGTAGGCCATAAAAGCCTACATCATTATTTAAAAATAAGTGTCTTTGCCATCTTGCCCAAGCAGAAAAATCTGCTGTGGGAAAGCATCACTTTCTTTTCCTCAATCACTGAACAAATTTTGAGGCTACCACCTGCCCTTGTCACATTTCTCTCTACCAAGAATATGAAGGTATGAAATGAATATTGTTTCAGTGTAATATGAAAGAGGCTACAGATCAGCAAAATTGGTTGGGCTGTGCTTGCTTGATATGATACAGTAATGATTACATTGGGTCACACTCCAGAAGTCTAAGAAAACATCTATCTGAGATCCAGTCCAGTAGCAGTGGCACTGCTAACCTTCTCATTATTATAAAAGTATGGACACCCTTCCTGCTCTCGCCATTCCTTCTTGACTAGAACTACTGAAGAATAGTTAAATGGTGACTGTACAATGCCAACATGGGCTAGTATCCCTGAAGAAAACCAAAAGTTCCTCCTTAATTTCGTGGAATCAAAAAATCTGCTGTAGTTGAGTCTGCCGTCGTCTTCGCACTAACCGCAAGAACATCATTTACTTCAGAATTCATCGTGTGGAAGAGAAAAAAAAATAATTCAAGTTTACCAAACACTATATCAGTTTTATTTCCAAAACACTTATTATGGTACCAAAGACACCCCTACACCTATTCAGCACTGATAGCTCTAAAGCACGGTACCTTTTTGCTGCTAAGGATTCATGCTATTCTTCTTTATTCCTCTCCTGTTAAAACTATACCCCTTTAAGGTGAACAGTGTATTATATGACAAGGTAATGTTCGCATTCTGACGAGGGAATCTTCTGATAAACCAACTCTACTCACAATATTAAACCAGTCTGTAATAGTGTACATGGTGTAGGTTCTTTGTACATTCTATTTCATATTCATATCAAAGTCATTTATATCATTATGAATAATTCAAATACCATGATCTGTTACTATTATCATAGAAAATTGAATGTTATAGTTAATAATATGAAATAAACTTTCAAAGGTTAAAGATGGCCTATCAGTGCCTCAGAAATGAATAATATCTTTGAATGCTGTTGCCATCATTTCATTCAGTATTATATTTATATCTCTCAATTCTCAATTCCAGGATGATAACGAGGGTCCTGTTACGAAAAGTATAAGACTTACTTCATCACTCATCCTTCGAAACCTAGTCATCTATTCTACCAATGGAAGAAGGTAATAAACAATATTAGTAACAAACATTTGATGGGAGTGTTGAAAGAATGTTTAGCATAATTGTGCTATTTTCATAGAATTTTACTATGTCTAATATTACTTCAGGAGTATATAAAACATGCTTTCTCTCTTTCTGCTTGAAGATTTCTGCGCAGCTATGAGCCTCACCTAGCGAGTGTAGCACTCAGCAATGTGGAATCTTCCCGGACCATCGCACAAGTCCTCTACGACATGAATCATCAGTCAAGCCAGAGATGACCCTGCTAGACAGGTTGTGTGTTTGTGTAACAGGGTGCACAGTGCGCGAGATACAGTGTGTGACCTTTTAAACACAAGACATAAAGCGTAGTTCGTATTATTGTATATTTATTTTTCGCGTCGAAAGAATTAGTGTGAATGAAGGGCGTGGTTGTTATATGTACAAATTTCTGAAAACTGTTTTAGAAAGCGTGAACGTCTTTTTTTTTTTAAAGAGAACATTATGGGCTTTACAAAATGTTAAGTGTGATGACTGATAGAACTTTTTATGACTCAGATTATTTATATGATTAGGCTTTTGAACTTTTTTTTTTTCGAATCGCCGGTGTAAAGTATGTGTCTCTCTTTCGCTCTGTCCTATCAGCAGTGTTGTAAATGATGTTGTGATTAAGTCACTCCAGTCTGTCTTGGATAAGGTTGGAAAAAGAAATGCTTTCACATATTTTATGAAACTTCTTCAAAAACAGAAGTTTTTTTCTTTTTACAAAACTTGTGTTGCATTGTATTGCTGCAGAGATAAATGTGCAATTCTTTTTCTAATATTTATTAGCAGGAAAAAAGATGATGTATACACAGTTCTGTACATAGTTTACACAACAAAAACCAACCCTTGGAAGAATCTTGTTTGGATGTGACATCCATGTCTGTTTTGGAAATAGTTATATCATAAGTGTAATAGATTAGTTTCTTTTGTATAGTACACCAGAGGAAAAAGAATGTGCACATTGTTTTATTAACATAATTTGTTATCTTGTTTAAAACTTCACATTCGTCCATCAGGATTTTGAAATAATGGCAGTGGCTGGAACGTTTATTACAGCCTGACCCCTCTTTCCCTTCTTCCTCAAAATGTTCTGATCCTTTGTAATTGTATTTATCAGTATTAAAACTCAACAAGGAAGTCAGGAAGTATCCTGAGTTGGAAGATAAAAGATCAGTGTTACTTTTTAATCAGGAGGGCTGAAATCTGTATTCTTATATTTAATCCCGGTAGTTAAGGTCATGGATGGACTCGTTATATATTTTACATCAGTTGTTTTAAGTAAATTAAAATGAAAACTGAAGAATCATTCCATTTTGAAGTGTGTTCCTGCCACCCTCCCTTCCTGTAAATCATGACAAGGCGCCAGTGCATTTTGTGCCGCTCTGCCGAAAGCATGTGGCAGCAAGAATGCAAAGAGCCCAGCTGAATGTGCTTTTGTTGGTCATTCATTTTGTATGAAGCATAAACAAGCAAAAATGTACAATGTTCACACATAAAAAAAAAAAAGAAAAAGAAAAGAAAAAGAAAACTTTCAGAATAAATAATTGCATTTATTGATTTGTAATCTGTATATTACTTTCTTATTCAACCTTGTTCATGAGATGGAGTAGGGAATAGTTACAGTCACTAAAATTTTCTTTCCTTTGCATTTTATTCCTGATCATGTAATAAAGTATCAGGCAGTAAGGAAGAATTTTGTACCTGGAGACCTGCTTTCCTTTTCTGTTCATAGCATTCCCTTTTGTTGATGTTCCCTGTGAATATTTTGTATTGAAGTTCTGTTCTGTTACATTGAAGGTAAGAAAAAATTTGAATTATTGTAGTAAGTGTAATTGTTCTACGAGAAGAAGCAGGAAAATAGAGGGTAGAAATTTACTGTAGTGAAAGGGGAGTTGGCATATTCGCCATATAATCCGGAGTTCCACCTGCACTTTTTATTTTTTGCAAAAATATTGCTTCTGAAAATCTGGTGCAGGTCGTATTCAAGCTTTTCATATTGTGGTCTGATATTGCTCAGTATTCACGTCAGTGTGGCAACAGTGGTTTTATGTTGACTGCAACTTATCATCGTCCATCCATTTCCCTCGTCCAGATCCCACCAGGCTGGGATGTTTATGGCACCTTTCCATCTTCCTCTATCCAATCACCATTGTTCCTCCTTAACTGTGTTCCAATTTAGGTTTCTTCTGATTATACTATTGATCGTTTTGAACCACCTTAGGCTGGGTCTCCCTCTTGCCTCCCTCCTTCTTCAAACCATGAGCCAGGCTGAGTGGCTCAGATTGTTCAGGCGCTGGCATTCTGATTCCGACTTGGCAGGTTCGATTCTGGCTCAGTCTGGTGATACTTGAAGGTGCTCAAATATGTCAGCCTCATGTCTATAGATTTAAAAGACCTCCTGCAGGACTAAATTCTGGCACCTTGGCATCTCCAAAAACCGTAAAAGTAGTCAGTGGGACGTAAGGCCAATAACATTCTTTCCCTGCATCTTCTTCTTCTAACCTTGTAAGTTCATCCCTCTCTACTCTTGTAAAGCTTTTCCACTACGATTTCCTTCCTGATGTCCTCATCTCTTAGGCCTACTCTGTCCTTTCTCGTCTTTGCTATTATACTTCTTTAAAATTGTAAATTCACCAGCCTGGATTTTATTCTCCTGTATTTTTGTCAGTGTCCAGGTCTCTGCTGCATATATCGGTAATGGGCAGTAGTATATTGCACACATCACCTCTTTACATGCCATTGGTACTTCCTTCCTCCTTACAAGGTTTCCCTGTTGAATTCTTTTTCTGATCGTCATGGTCAGCCCTACATTCTAAATTGGTTCGCTTCCCAAGTACTTGAAGCTCTCCACAATTTCGTAGTTTTCTCCCTTTATAATACCCTTCCCTTTATCCTCCAGCCAGCACCATTGTCTTACTCTTTTCCACATGTATCTTCATTCCATAATTTTCAATAATCTCACTCAACATGCCAAGTTGCCCTTGTACTCCCTCTCTGTCTGCTTCCCACACCACATTATCATCTGAAAACAGCATTACCTTCAGCTCACCGTCCTCATATTTTACCTTTGTTTCCTTCACAGTTTCATCCATAACCATTATGAATTAGAGTGGTGACAGCACACTTTTTTGTCATTGTCCAGTTTCATTCCAAAACCATTCTGTTCTCCCCACACATGTTTTGACACTACTGCAACAATTTTTTGCACATTGCTTGCACATATTATATCATTTGTTTTCCAAAACATTTCTGTTGCACTACTTTCCATACCTTTGCGCTGGATATATGATTGTAAGTAAGCCTTTTCTAAATTAAGGAATGTCATCACCATATCTCTTCCGTATTCCTAACCGCCTCATACTGAGGATAGTTGAACAAGTTAATTGCGACTTTTAAGCAGCCAAAATCTCATTCACTTCTGCATTACTGGAACCACATGGCATGCCAGCTAATATTTTGTAAAAGTAGGAGATTATACAAGGGAAAAGAAAGGCATTAAAATCGGTATGAAATGGCACTCAGTTTGTTCAAAACTTACGCTTCCGTGGATGATTTCCCTACAGCGGCTTACTCGTTTTGTTATTTTCAAACTCCTGTACTATGTGAATGTGCATGTTCAATTTCATTCTTAAAAATTGTAATACAGTAGTAATAGGCTTCTGTGGTAAACATTTCAGTTTTCTTGCTCACACAGAATCGCCTAACCCAACTTAACTGTGCATGTATCATGAAGACCTATTTCAAGACCCTATACAATAATGATAATGATAAATTTATGTGGGAACAGCTGTTCTGAAATTCAACCAGATGTGAGAATGTTCTGGGTCATCCAATTATTTTGGAACCGGAGCGGGGCTGGGAGTGACTAAGCCAATGGCTGCACGAGAGGGAGGGAAACCTGTGTGGACTACCAAGGGGGGGAGCCTAATTATTCTGTTCCACATAGTGTTTGTTTATGATTTGTATGTCCATACAGAATCTGCTCATGCTGTTCGTATTTTATTTTAAGGGAAATTCCCAGGTGTTCGAGTTCCAAGTCATGGATGGTTCACAGATTAGTTAATAAATTTTATGAAACCAGAAATATTAATAATGATAACGATTGATAAGTGAAGAAGGTAGTGTACAGTGCTAACAGAATAAAATCTGAAAAATTCTCCTAAGAAATCTCTTAGCTGTCCTTCTCAGTGAATGTGAATTTCTTACAGTTCTTTACAAAGGGTTACAAAGTTACTTAAGTTAAAACCCTATAAATGTACTGTGGTGCAAGAATTAAAACCGGGTGATCCTGTGTGTAGGATTAGATTTAGCAAATGGATTTTGAATAAATTATTGACAGAGAAATTGATCTCAAGCTCATTCTTTTCCCAGACGAACTGTGGTTTCACTTATGTGGGTATGTAAATTCTCAAAACAGCCGATATTGGTTCATGAAGAGCCTCTTCCAGACAAGAAATTAGGGGTGAGTATTTCAGACTTCATTAGCATTTCTCAGGCAGTCGTTCTAGCTTGCTTTCATATGGCCCGGTCGACTGGAAGCAATAGCTTGCAGGCCTAGGCCTCAGCTGTGATTCTGTGTTAATTGGATGACCCTGCAAAACCTAACTTCTGATATGAGCAGGTTATATCTTATTTAATTTCTTAATTAATTTGAGTATCTGGTATCAAAATGAAGGGATTGTTTATTTCAGCCATTATTTCTAACAAATTTACAACTGCTATTGGCCATGTTATTTTACACTTATTTTGAAAACATGTTCTCACCTCTTGTTTCAAACATTTGAATGCAGGGGTTTGTAGTGTTGTCCCGCATCGCGCTCACTTCATTTTCTCCCTGGCCACCTTCTGTGTGACGTCATGTGGTACAAAGTGCTTGCCTATGTTGTTGATGAAACACTAATTTATACTGCCAATGTTTTCAGTTAGCTCTGCTTTGTGCTTTGGTTTGGTATGAATCCGTACAGTGTAATGATGAGTGGAGAGGTGTTAAAAGTCCTATTTATTATGCTATTGCACAGTGTGGTAATTATGGATTTAAATCTATCAGTGTTATGTACCACAGATAAAAAAAAAAAAAAAAAAAAGAGACTTGTTAAAGCATTTGTGGATTTCTCGCTATAAGTTTAATCCAGACAATTTTCGTGTATGTTACATGCATTTGCTTCCTGGGGTTACGAGCTGGGTATAAAAAATGAGCTTTTAGGTTTACTCATCAGGAAAATATTACGCCCAGATGCTGTACTATCTCATTTTATTCCCAACTGGTATGAAGGTTTTATTACTGAAGGACCTAGAACAAATGAAGCTACATCACAGGTATTTATTACTTACTTCCATATGTCCTCTAATGTAATTATTGTGAAAACGTTTGGCTTAATGATGTCCAAAATACTGTTATTCTAAAACAAGTACATATTGGCATTCCACAGGTCTCCACTGAATGAGATACATTGCACGAAGACTGAAATGTCAGGAAGCAGGCAATGTCTACTCACTACATTATCCCCTAAGAAGAGGGAAGTTTGACCAGTCAACTATTACCGACTCAGTTGAAGATGATAAAGACAAAGAAATATATGAACTTCAAAGACAAGTTACAGCACTAAGAAGGAAGCATGCTACTATTTTGGTAAGCTGAAGGCTACAAAACATGCACTTAAAAATGTAGCAGTCCAAGGTATGTCATATCAGTCAAGACAACCATCAGCACCCGAAGTGATGCAGAATGTTATAAGATAAGAGGTAGAGAAAGTACTTTCTAAAATGTTTTACACAGGACAGATGCGGTATCTTGGAAGCACAAAGAAAAAGAGTGATATTGTCCTCAAAAGACATTGCAAGTGCCCTTGCATTAAGAGCACTTTAAATAAAGGCTTATGCGTACCTTAGAAAGAGAAACTCTCCTTTGCCTGCTCGATTAACATTGCAGAAGTGGATACAAGAACTGAAATGCAGATCTTGTATTTTGAAGGAAGTGCTTTGTCTGTTTAAGTTCGTGCAGTAAATTTTGAAGGACTGGAAAAATATCCTGTTTAAGTTTTGATGAGGAATATTGACTCTTATTTGTTATGATTCAGCAGATGATGTAATACCGGTCTCCGACAGTAATGTCCTTGTAGTCATGGTTTGAGGTTTGTTTTCTTAATGGAAACAACCTGTATATTATGACTTTGACAAGACAGTGACAGCCAAATTTCTCCAGAACATTATTACAGGTACCGTATTGAAGTTTGCCACATTAACATGGTTCTCATAACATCTTGTATGGGAGGGGAGAACACTAAAGTTTGGAAAGAGCTGCATGCAAACATGGCCAAAACTTTTATATTCATGTGGAAAAGTTAGAAAAATGTGGGTTTTCTATGATGTTCCTCATCTTTTAAAGCTTTAGGCAAACCCTTTCTTAGATGAAGTTTTTGTGCAACCCGATGGAAATTAAGTACGTAGTGGTATGACACGAATTGTTAGCACACCAAAGTGGGTATATAACACCATTGTCATCTATGATGTTTACATGTGATTACCTGTACGATCTCATCAAAACGTATGATTAGCCTCACAGCTGTTTTCTTGGTGTACTGCTCAGGCAGTTATATACTTCCTTGAAAAAGACTGTGAAAGTAAGTTCTTCGAGCTGGTTAATACGTATTCAACATATTAATTCTAGGATCCCCAAGGACCATGAAACTCCATTCAGAAGTGGCTACCGACTTAATCTTCACAGCCAGGAAAGTACCCTGAAAAGATTTCTGGACATAATCCAAGTAAGATTTGGCAAAAGAAAGTTACTACGGTACCTTTTTAGAAGGAATTTGTGATTTCAGTCGGTCATTACTCAGACTTTTTGAGGACTTTAAAGGATAATGTACTTATTACATATTAATATTGTGCCTAAACAAGGTATGGAGAAATTTTCTCTTGTATTTGTAGGTTGGGAGCTTTTTTATAATAATCCAACTCTTTTGAAGTGAGAAATCAAATTTGGCTCCTATTATTATTGGGAATTGCAAAGACTATTGTTTTATCTGGAAGTGCATCTGACAGGAGAAGACTTTACTGTCCCATCTATAAGTCTTGTGGAAGCAGAATCCGAGGAAACATTAATGGACTGTGTTGCAAATGTGTTCTGTTGATGAGTCTGAATAGACTGAAATATTGGTTGAGAACAGAATGGAGTTATTAAGTGGAGAACAGTTTATGTCGCCCAAGAAGCCTAAAAAACCTTGTAGGTTATATGGCCTTCAAGGGTCACGCAATTGATTAAATACACTGAAGAAAATGAAAATTGCAACACCCAGAAGGAGTGGTGCTACATTGCTGCAATTGAACATGCAGGACGAGTGTTTGGTTGTGCTTTGATGATTACACTTTCAGGTCCCTCTGACCGCAAGTTTGGACAACAATCAATACAGGATGTGCCCACCACGAGCTGCAATACATGGATGAATTCGTCGAGGCGTGGAGTCAATAAGGCCCTGGATCGCTTGTTGAGGAATTGTGGCCCATACTTGCTGCACTGCACAGGTCAGTTGTTCCAGATTTGTGGGTGACTGAGGATGGTTGACCAGTTGTCGACCCATCATGTCCCACACATGCTCAATAGGACTGAGGTCCGGGGATCTGGCGGGCCATTCTAAGGTTGTGACGTGGAGAGCTTCTCTGGAGATGCGTGCATTGTGAACCTGGGCATTAACATCCCATTAGTAATGTTCACCATTATAGGGACAACCACTGGATTGAATACCCTATCAACGTACTGTCGAGCATTAATAGTGCCCTCAACAAGCACTAATTGTGATTTCACATTAAAGCCAATAGCTCCCCAGACCATAATGCTTGGTGTTGGCCCTGTGTGCCTCTCTACAATAAGATCTGGGCGGCCCCTCTCCCTGGTACGTCGGCGCACACGATTCCGGCGATCACTGCGGGCAAGACAGAAGTGCGATTCATCACTAAAGACGATCCTATGCCATTCGTCGACCCATGTTGATCTTTATCGACACCAGGCCAGCCTTGCATGTCGCTGTTGTGGGGTCAGTGGAACACCTTCTGCAGGGACACAGGCTCGTAAGCCAGCTGCACGCAGGCGATTACCAACTGTTTGTTGTGTAACGTGGGGTGCCACAGCTGCTCGAATTTGCGTTGCTGTTGCATGGGGTTCCATCCGGGCCAACCGAATGATGCGGGGATCCTCTCTCACAGTTGTCGCGCTGGGCCTATTCCAGGTCTACGAGTGTGGGTACCTTCATTTGACCACTGCTGCCATACATGTTGTATCGTAGATGCCTGTCGGCTAACACGTGCAGCGACAGTCCTTAGCGATAATCCAGCCTCACACAGCCCAATTATCCGAGCCCTCTCAAACGGCGACAGTTGTTGATAGCGTGCTCTTCTCTGTCGTCGAGGCATGTATGACGGGGAACACTTCACTGCACAGACTGCAAGTCAACTACGCTACACAAGAGTCCATATACTGGAGTTGATTCCTCCGCGACCAATCACGTAGGGAGACCTGTAGCAACAATCCAATGGGTCTGAAACTTTGATCGTTTACATACCTACATGGCATCGTTCCATATCTTGAAAATCAACACAAACAACCAATGCCTTCATGGTATTGCAATTTCCATTTTCTTAAGTGTACTTAATGCCTTGAAAGAAAACTGCGAGCCGTGAGAAGAGACCTTTGACTGGATCCTGGTTACAGTGGACTCCTGGTAAGTCGCATGCAGATAATTTGCGGGCAACTAATCATCACATATAGTATAATAATATCTCTGCATTGATTAATGGAATTTGATTGTGATACAACTCCTGGAGACAAGTTTTTCTTCAGTAGAGGACTATGTGACCTTGCCGCGGTGGGGAGGCTTGCATGTCCCAATGACACAGATAGCCAAGCCGCAGGTGCAACCATCTCAGATGGGTATCTGTTGAGAGACCAGACTAACAAATGGTTCATCGAAAGGGGGGTAGCAGCCTTTCGGAAGTTGCGAGGGCGGCAGTCTGGATGATTGACTGATATGGCCTTGTAATAATACTCAACATGGCTTAGCTGTGTTGATACTGCTACACGGCTGAAAGCAATGGGAAACTACAGCCGTAAGTAACTCTCGAGGACATGCAGCTCTCTCTGTATGAATGATGTACTGATGATGGCCTCCTCCCGGGTAAAATATTCCGGAGGTAAACTAGCCCACCATTCGGATCTCCGGGTCGGGACTACACGAGATGGATACTGACATTCTGCGACTCGGAGCATGGAATGTTAAAAGTTTGAATCGTTGTGGTAGGTTAGAGAATCTGAAAAGGGAGATGGATAGACTAAAGTTAGATGTAGTTGGTATAAGTGAACTACGTTGGCAGGAAGAACAGGATTTTTGGTCAGGTGACTACCGAATTATCAACACGAAATCAAACAAGGGAAATGCAGGGGTTGGTTTAATAAGGAATAAGAAAATAGGGCAGCGGGTAAGCTACCCTACGACCAGCATAGTGAAAGAATTATTGTAGTCAAGATAGACACCAAACCAATGCCCACTACAATAGTGCAGGTCTATATGCCTACTAGTTCAGCGGATGACGAGGAAATTGAAAGAATATATGAAGAGATGGAAGATTTATTACAATATGTAAAAGGTGATGAGAATCTAATTGTGATGGAAGACTGGAATGCGGTGGTTGGCCAAGGAGGAGAAGGTAATACAGTAGGAGAATTCGGATTGGGACAAAGGAACGAAAGAGGAACTCGGCTGGTTGAATTCTGCACTGATCATAATTTAGTCCTTGCCAATACTTGGTTCAAATACCACAAACGACGGCTGTATACGTGGACGTGACCTGGAGACACTGGAAGATATCAAATAGACTTCATTATGATTAGGCAGAGATTCAGAAACCAGGTGTTGGATTGCAAAACTTTCCCAGGAGTAGACGTGGACTCTGACCACAACTTGTTGGTCATGAAATGCCATCTGAAGTTGAAGAAATTGAAGAAAGGAAAGAATGCAAAAAGATGGGATCTAGACAAGTTGAGAGAAAAAGAGTGTGAGGGATTGCTTCAAGGAACATGTGGCACAACGGCTAAATGAAAAGGCTGAAGGAAACACAATAGAGGAAGAGTGGATAGTCATGAAAAATGAAGTCAGTAGGGCTGCTGAAGAGATGTTAAGAAGGAAGAAAAGATCAACTAAGAATCAGTGGATAACTCAGGAGATACTAGAGCCGATTGATGAACGATGAAAATACAAGAATGCTAGAAATGAAGAGGGCAGAAAAGAATACAGGTGATTAGAGAATCAAGTGGATGGAAAGTGCAAGGTAGCTAAGGAAGAATGGCTGAAGGAGAAGTGCAAGGATGTTGAAGGTTGTATGGTCCTGGGAAAGGTAGATGCTGCATATAGGAAAATCAAGGAAAACTTTGGAGAAAGGAAATTTAGATGTATGAATATTAAGAGCTCAGATGGAAAGCCACTTCTAGGGAAAGAAGACAAAGCAGAAAGATGGCAAGAACATATCCAACAGTTGTATCAAGGTAAAGATGTAGATAATTTGGTTCTGGAACAAGAAGAGGCTCTTGATGCTGATGAAATGTGAGACCCAATTTTGTGGTCAGAGTTTGACAGAGCTGTGAGAGACCTAAATAGGAACAAGGCACCTGGAATTGATGACATTCCTTCTGAATTACTGACTGCCTTAGGAGAAACCAGCATGGCAAGGTTATTCCATTTAGTGTAAGATGTAGGAGACAGGAGAAGTCCCATCCGATTTTCGGCAGAATGTTGTTATACCTATTCCCAAGAAAGCCGGTGCTGACAGGTGTGAAAACTACCGTACCATTAGTTTAGTATCGCAGCCTACAAAATTTTAACACGTATTATTTACAGAAGAATGGAAAAACAAGTTGAAGCTGAGTTGGGAGAAGATCAATTTGGCTTCAGATGAAATGTAGGAACACGTGAAGCAATCCTGACTTTATGTCTAATCTTAAAGGATCGAATCGAGAAGGACAAGCCCACGTACATGGCATTCGTAGATCTATAAAAGGCATTTGATAATGTTGATTGGACCATGCTATTTACGATTCTGAAGGTGATTGGGATCTGATACCGAGAACGAAGAATTATCTACAATCTGTATAAAAATCAGTCTGCAGTGATAAGAATCACGGGCTTTGGAAAAGAAGCAGCAATCCAGAAGGGAGTGAGGCAAGGCTGCAGTTTGTCCCCCCTCCTCTTCAGTGTTTACATAGAACAGGCAGTAAAGGAAATCAAAGAGGAATTTGGAGAGGGAATCACAATCCAAGGAGAGGAAATCAAAACCTTAAGATTTGCCGATGATATTGTTATTTTATCTGAGACTGCAGAAGATCTCGAGAAGCTGCTGAATGGTATGGACGAAGTCTTGAGTAAGGAGTACAAGATGAAAACAAATAAGTCCAAAACAAAAGTAATGGAGTGCAGTCGAACGAAGGCAGGTGATGCAGGAAATATTAGATTAGGAAATGAAGTCTTAAAGGAAGTAGATGAATATTGTTGCTTGGGTAGTAAAATAACAAACGATGGCAGAAGGAAGGAGGACATAAAATGCAGACTAGCTCAAGCAAGGAAGAGCTTTCTTAAGAAAAGAAATTTGGTCACTTCAAACATTGGTATAGGAATTAGAAAGATGTTTTTGAAGACTTTCGTGTGGAGCGTGGCAATGTATGAAAGTGAAACATGGACAATAACTAGCTCAGAAAGAAAGAGAATAGAAGCTTTTGAAAATTGTTGAAGAAGAATGCTGAAGGTGAGATGGATAGATCGAATCACGAATGAAGAGATACTGAATCGAATTGGTGAGAGGAGATCGATTTGGCTAAATTTGACAAGAAGAAGAGATAGAATGATAGGACACATTTTAAGACACCCAGGCCTTCTGCAGTTGGTCTTTGAAGGAAGTGTATGTGGCAAGAACAGTAGGGGTAGACCAAGGTTTGAATATGACAAGCAGATTAGAGCAGATGTAGGATGCAGTAGTTACTTAGAAATGAAAGGGTTAGCACAGGATAGGGTGGCATGGAGAGCTGCATCAAACCAGTCTATGGACTGATGACTCAAACAACAACAGGCCTACTTGCATACTGCTGCAAACCTGGAATCATTGGAGCATGTTGTTGCAAACGTTATAGCACACATTTCCTCGCCTTCAAAGCAAAAATGATGATGATGATGATGATGATTGTATGGCCTCGAATATCATGTGCAGGCATTTGAATTTGACGCCATCTGGCTGTCTGCTCGCCAATTTTGACATGCTCTTCAACTCTTAGGCCTATGTAACCCAATGGGGTATACAGACATACAAAAAAAATGATATTAATAATAGTTGCGCTAAGGCAAGATACCAATATATCGACATCACCGAGTAGTTTCTGGATCGGTAGGTTAAGTTATTCACGCCAGCCAGTGATGTGTGATTAAAAATAGAGGCCGTGGTAATAATGGTGATTTCCTAGTACCAAGATAATTGTATTCGTGACGAACTAACAAATAGCGCAGTGGAAATCATGCGTAAGAGCATTAGGGAAAACCGGGAGTGTCAAGGGAAATTAGGAACATGATGGGTGAAGAATAGAAAAGAAAGCATAATAAACTTTGGAGACAGATGTATTGAAACAAACAAACCAAACCTCTTACAAATTTTCACAAAAAGAAGAAGAAGAATGTACAAATGTGGTACTTTCCCAACAACTAATACTAAAATTCGGATTTTTTTACAAAATAAAATCTACCAAAAGGAAAGAGACCAAATGAGGAAGAACAAAGCAGGAACGGAAAGGAACATTCAGGAAAAATGAAAACTATGCCTATCTGTTGAGAAACCAAGAGTAACAAGAAATATTTAAAAAAAAAAAAAAAGATATACACAATTACAAGATCAGGATACAACAGCAAAAAATCTTCGAAGTAAAGTGCAAATATATAAATAAGAACTGCATCAGTTACCAGTCAGTCACCGCACAACTTTTTATGCAGGCCGAAATCACAATATTATTTGATAAAGCTGTTCCAAGACGGTCACATTCAAAGCTAACCAACTGTAAACATGAATGGCGAAGCACTGTTTATGCATAAGCGCGTATAGGACTCGCGGAGTTCCAGATATCGCATCCGCACAGCTCGAAAGAGTGTTGCAACTAAGTTCTTCAATGGAAACATAAAATAGTTTGAAAGTGTGTGGAATCTTGGTCTGGAAATGCCATGCTCCCTATTAAAATTTGAAAGGAAAATAGTTCCTGGTGAAGCTCGAAATTTTACAGAAAATAAATTAATAGTTTGTCATACCTCATCTTGATATTCGTAGTACTGCCACAAAAAGGACGCTCATGGGCACAAGTCCCTAAGGACGGAAACGATGTTTGGTGTTCCACCCTCCACACAGGCTAAAGTCCATCTTAAATAATCTGGAGAGGCCAGGTTTATATACGGTAGAGTAGAGGGGAAATAATGAGGAATACGTCTGGAAGATTCCAGATGTTACGGGAGCATGCGCAACAAACCCAACAGTGTTGTATGACGTCAGCAGGCAAGAAGGTAGTCAGTTGATAGCAGATAGTAGAGATGGATAGAGCTGAAGTCCGTGCAAAGTATGTGATGTCCAAATAAATATTCACTGAAGTATTTAAGTTCCAGTTGCAGAATGAATTACGGCGTGTTATCAAATGAAGGCGAGTCAATATTAGAAGTACATGGGGAATTTCGTTGCAGTAGATGCCGGTGAAGTGACGAGTCCGTTACACTATCCGCCGGGCACCAGAAAAAAATCCAAAGTATTTTTTTTTTTTGTTGGTAGTAGTTGAAGTAGTTGGTGTCGTTGAAGAATGAAGACTGCTGGTAGGGGATGATAAAGAAGAGATGCAGTTCAGTGGCGACGGCGTGACGGCCCCAGGAACAGCTATGGAGGGCCCTTCCAAGAGCTGGAGCGGGGTCGAGAGCTGCCGCAACAGTGAATCAAAGAGCAAGAATAGTGAAAGAAAAAACAAAAGGCGCCAAAAAAATATCCAAACAAGATAAACATGCCTAATTATGTATATATATATATAGGTACAAAAAGGTAGGGGGGAAAGGGAAGGAAAAGGGCTAATGCGTTAGCAAAGGGAAGAGGAAAGGAAAGAAAAGTAGTTACAAATTGACATATATATATATATCGTAAAATACAACGAAAAGTAAGAACAATTATAATAGAGAAAGAAACAAATGGTTGGGAAGATATATTTACACTCCCATTACAATCTGTGCCATCTGGGCTGGGAGGGAGACTGGAAAAACCTGTGTGGAGGGGGAAAATGAAAAGAAAAAATTCCATAAAGGGAGGAAAAAAAAAGGGGGGGTGAGGTAGACAAACAAAGGGAAAGAACAAAGAAAAATAAATAACAGCGGGAGCATTAGACATTTCCAGACCAGGCGCGGAATAAAAAATTAGAGCGAAGTGGAGGTAATAACAAGGAAAAAGAGAACTCGGGGCAGAGGAAATCGAGATGTGTAAGTTTAAGAAGGATGAAATCCCTTGAGCTGAGTAAGATGAAGTTTCTTAGTGTCAAACAAATCTGTAGTAGATTGCAAAAATACAGTGACAGGGGTAGGGAAAGACAAGATACGATATGTTCCGAGCCATCGAAGGGCAAGTTTAGCAGAGGTAGCATTAATCGCTGAGCTGTGCTGATGATTGGCAACGAGGACTAAATCGCCAATTGTATAGTTGGATGGCTTATGATGAGTATTATAAGCTTTTTTGTGCACTTGTTGAGCTTTAATCAATTGATCAGAGGCGACTTTCCAGAGGGATGAAGAAGATGGCTGATCAGAAGATTCGAAGAGGTGGTGCAGATCCCAACGAAATGAAAGAGGGGTTTGAAGATCACGGCCTAGAAAAAGTTTAGCCGGAGTATGAGCAGTGGAACTATTGATGCTGGAGTTAAAGGCTAATGCCAATGAGGAGAGATGAGAATCCCAGTCCTTCTGGAAAGAACTATGAAATATAGATAGAGCAACTTTGAGATTGTGGTGATACCTTTCCACGGTGTTGGAGTGAGGGTGGTTGGGAGAAGTCAAAATACGTTTGATACCCAGTTGAAAACACATATTAAAGAAGACACTTGAAGTGAAGATAGGAGCATTATCAGACACAATATTAGCAGGCAAACCGGTAATAGGGAAGATTTGTTCAGTGAGTAAATTGATGATGATCTCAGTAGAAATTTTCCGTAAGGGTTGAAGGACTAAAATTTTTGAAAAGGCATCCTACAGGGTGAAAATATACAAGTTGCCATGAGAAGAACGAACTATGGGTCAAACTAGATCAATGAAAAAGGTTTGGGCAGGGTGAGTGGGTGGAAGGGCAGAATGAAGACCAGCAGACTTTATGTTTAAAGGTTTAGAATTTTGACACAATTCACAAGTTTGAACAAAGTTGCGGATAGTTTTACGTACTTGAGGCCAAAAGAAAAGAGAGGCTATACGGTTGTATGTTTTAGTGATGCCTAGATGCCCACCCATAGGGGAGGAATGATAATATTGCAGGATCATGGGTTTAAGAGCCTGTGGAAGTACCACTTCGAAAAGCTATCGTAGTGGGTTTGTAGACAAAGAGATCTTTAAAACTGGTAAGAGGGGTCAGAGATGGATTGTTTGAGTTGGATGCAGAACTTCTCGGTGAGCTGATGCAACTGACAGGATTGAAATGAAAGAGAAAAATCATCTGTTAACGAAAAAACAGCATTAATGGAGGAAGATGAAGGCATCATTGAGATATCCGGGGGTAGATCGTCAGTCGTACTTGACTGGCAGGGGGGAGGGAGGGCAGAAGTTTCAAAAAAGCGACTAAGAGTGTCAGCTATAGAATTCTCAGTGCTAGAAATGAACTTAAGGGAAAGCTTGAATCTGGACAATCGCATAAGCCATCGGCCAGTTCTACCAATCCTAAGTGCGTTGTGTAACAACCATGAAAGGGCCTGATTATCTGTCTTTATAAGGAATTCTTTATGCTCCAGATATTCAGCAAAGTGTTCGATTGTATTTAATAAGGCCAGGGCTTCACGCTCAAAGATTGAATATTTCCTCTCAATAGGAGAATGAAGTCGACTGAAATAGGCGATAGGTAGAGGAACATCATTAACAACCTGAGTTAGAACACCAACAACAGCAAGATTAGAAGCATCAGTATGTATTTCAAAAGGTAGGGAGAAATCAGTAAATTGAAGAATGGGAGCATGCATCAAAAGAGATTTATGCTGAAGAAAGATATCTTGTTGAGATTGAGTCCAGTTAAAGGGAATATTTTTACATTTCAGATAATTGAGAGGCTCAGCAATGTGAGAAAAATTAGGAATGAACCAGTGATAGAAAGAAACCATGCCTAAAAATGTGCGCATTTGCTTAAGATTTTTGGGAGGTGGGATGTTAGAAATAGCAGAAGTACGTTCAGGATCTACAGCTACTCCATAAGATGACACGATGTGACCTAAGAACTTTATAGAGGTTTGAGCTAGGGAGATTTTAGAAGGGTTAACAGTAAGACCAATTGAATGTAATCTAGAGAGAACTTGGTGTAGGTGTGACATATGAGACTCAAAATCCGAGCTGAATATTAAAAGATCATCTATGTAAGGATAGAGAAATTTATACTTAATATCTGAAAATAGAGAATCCACCAATCTTTGCATAATTTGCGACCCCAAATTCAATCCAAAAGGAACTTTAGTGAACTGAAAAAGGCCATTCGGGATGATAAAGGCAGTAAGTAAGCCTGCTGCTGTGAGAGTCCAAGGGGATTTGGTAGTAAGCAGAGTTAAGATCCAAGAGAGAAAAATATTTAGCTTTAGAAAAGAAGTGAAAGGCATTTTGCATTTTAGGAATAAGATAAGAATCATAAAGAATTTTGGAGTTCAATTTTCTATAGTCAATGACAAGGCGCGAAGAACCATGAGGCTTGTCGACTAAAAATGCTGGGGATGCATAATTGGAAGAAGACAGAACTATGGTACCATCCTGAAGCATTTTCTGAATAATGTCATCCATTTTGGCCATCCGAGGAGGGCTAAGATGGTAAGGAGGTGAACAGACAGGAGTTTCTGAAGTAAATCAATGTGAGCCTGATAATTAACAACAGAGCCTAGCTTATCTGTGATAACATTGGCAAATTCAGATTTCGAGACCTCAATGGCATCTTGTTGGGGAGCAGTGGCCTGAAAACGTGGTTCATAGGAAAATTGAGGGGATCTACCATAGGAATTTGAATGTGTGGATTGAAAAAAAAGGAGATAGAGGCCATGGCAGTATTATAAATAAGGCCAGCACGAGCAAAAAAATCATAACCCAATATGACAGGAAGTGAGCAATTATTGACAACCTGAAATTCAAATGGCCAAGAAAATTTGGAAATTTTAACATTAAGTTTTAATTGACCCATGATTTTAAGAGAGTCTTGAGATATGGATAGATATCTAAGGGTAGAAGGGCGTAACTGAAGATGAGGATGTGTTTGTAAAAGTTGCTGAAGAAAAGAGAAACTTATTAGAGAAATTGCAGAACCTGAATCTAATAAGGTTAAGGAAGGAGAGTTATGTAACTGTACAAGAGTATATGACTGTGATTTAGTACCAGAAGAGAATGTTGACGAAACATGAGGCAGATTTTGCCCATGAGGTCGTGAGCTGCCTGCTGACGACAGGAATTGAAGTTTCCCAAATTAGAATCGGTACAATTTCGTGCTAAGTGCCCCATAGCCTGACATTGATAACAGCGGAAACGAGAAATATTACCATGAGAAGGTGGCCGGGTGGTGGGAGGGGTGTGAGTTGTTGAAGTGTTAAACGGGGGAGGTGAAGTGTAGGAATAATAATAAGAAAGGTTACTGTGGGTATTTAGAATATCTAGTTGAGCGATATTGTAAAGATGAGGGATAGTGCTGGGTGGCGTAAAGGGATTAATTATTTGACGGAAAGCTGGAGAAGCATAAAATCGAATAAGAGAAATAATTTCCTGGGGATGTTGAGCAATAGCCAACACGTCAGAATAGCCGATAATGGAGTCAAGATAATCATAAGCCGATTCATCCGGACGTTGGTGACGTCTGATGTACTTGTTACTCAGTTGTTGTCGAATTTCATAAGGCAAAAAATAGGTATGTAAAACTGAGCGAAAATGAGCCCAATCATGAGAAGACTTCATACGTTGGAGCCAAAAATTAAGATGATGACCAGATGTTTTTGGATAAAGCAATGAAAGCAATTGGGAAAATGGAGCTAAATCAGTCTGTAGAAATTTGCGAACCCTAAAAAAAAAAAAAAAAAAAAAAAAAAGCCATTGTGTCAAAGTATCAGGATCAGTAGACTGAATGAGGGGTATCTGGTCAGGACATGTAGTCACAATATGGAAATTAAGTGGTTGATGTGAAGGAGGGTTGTGATGAAATGGAGATTTATAAAAAATATTGCTGAGAAGGGGATGGTGGTGGAGTTCGCAAATCGGGAGTGTGGTGCTGTGCTGATTGAGTTTTATCGAGAGATGGCAGAGGTGCCTGATTGAGTGGAAGTTTAGATTCAGCAGTAAAAAGAGAAAGATCAGGATAGAGAGGGGTGTTAGGTTGAAGTGGGGGTGGTAAAGGTTCAGAGCGCGCACTGGAAGAGACAGTAGTACTAAGAGTACTGGATGTAGAAGTAAGATCAGAATTGCAAGTAACAAAGGGATTATAAGACATATTAGTAAGAGGATTTGGATCAGAAAAATTAAAATGAGGATCAAACGAAATGTCAGAAGTCTCACAAGTGTAGGGAGTAAAATTGCCAGAAAAATAAGCCATGTTGGAAGAGATGACAAAGAAAAACCAAAGTCTAGCAAGGTGAAGTAGTAAATCACACAAGAAAGAAATAGGGCTACTACGGCAGTAACAAGGTGGAGAGTTAGAGTGGTTATAGACTACACAGTTCTTATATTTATGAAGATTTTTTACTCTGCTACCATGCTGTAACCCAATGGGGTATACATACATACAAAAAATCATAATAATAATAGTTGTGCTAAAGCAAGATCCCAATATATCGACAACACCAAGTAGTTTCTGGATCAGTAGGTTAAGGTATTCACGCCATCCAGTGATGCCAGATTAAAATAGAGGCCGCGGTAATAATGGTGATTTCTTAGTACTAAGATAATTGTATTCATGACGAACTAACAATAGCGCAGTGGAAATCGTGCGTAAGAGCATTAGGAAAAAAACCGGGAGTGTCAAGTGAAATTAGGAACATGACGGGTGAAAGAATAGAAAAGAAAGCATAATAAACTTTGGAGACAGATGTATTGAAACAAACAACCAAACCTCTTACAAATTTTCACAAAAAGAAGAAGAAGAATGTACAAATGTGGTACTTTCCCAACAAGTAATACTAAAATTCGGATTTTTATACAAAATAAAATCTACCAAAAGGAAAAAGACCAAATGAGGAAGAACAAAGCAGGAACGGAAAAGAACATTCAGGAAAAATGAAAACTATGCCTATCTGTTGAGAAACCAAGAGTAACAAGAAATATTTAAAAAAAAAAAAAAAAGATATACACAATTACAAGATCAGGATACAACAGCAAAAAATCTTCGAAGTAAAGTGCAAATATATAAATAAGAACTGCATCAGTTACCATCAGTTACCAGTCAGTCACCGCACAACTTATTATGCAGGCCGAAATCACAATATTATTTGATAAAGCTGTTCCAAGACGGTCACATTCAAAGCTAACCAACTGTAAACATGAATGGCGAAGCACTGTTTATGCATAAGCGCGTATAGGACTCGCGGAGTTCCAGATATCGCATCCGCACAGCTCGAAAGAGTGTTGCAACTAAGTTCTTCAATGGAAACATAAAATAGTTTGAAAGTGTGTGGAATCTTGATCTGGAAATGCCATGCTCCCTATCAAAATTTGAAAGGAAAATAGTTCCTGGTGAAGCTCGAAATTTTACAGAAAATAAATTAATAGTTTGTCATACCTCATCTTGATATTCGTAGTACTGTCACAAAAAGGACGCTCATGGGCACAAGTCCCTAAGGACAGAAACGATGTTTGGTGTTCCACCCTCCACACAGGCTAAAGTCCATCTTAAATAATCTGGAGAAAGGCCAGGTTTATATACGGTAGAGTAGAGGGGAAATAATGAGGAATACGTCTGGAAGATTCCAGATGTTACGGGAGCATGCGCAACAAACCCAACAGTGTTGTATGACGTCAGCAGGCAAGAAGGTAGTCGGTTGATAGCAGATAGTAGAGATGGATAGAGCTGAAGTCCGTGCAAAGTATGTGATGTCCAAATAAATATTCACTGAAGTATTTAAGTTCCAGTTGCAGAATGAATTACGGCGTGTTGTCAAATGAAGGTGAGTCCATATTAGAAGTACATGGGGAATTTCGTTGCAGTAGATGCCGGTGAAGTGACAAGTCCGTTACACCTACTAGATGGCAGAGTAAACCGCATCCCTCCAGGGGTCTATGGCTGCGTTTTAATGAATTTTGTCAGGTGAACACCAGATGTGTTACCGGAGATCATTTACATGCAAACATTGTAAACATTGTAATAGGAGTTGAATCATGGCTGAGAAATGATATAATGGATGCAGAAACTTTCTCACTGAACTGGAGTGTGTATCATAGAGATAGGATAGGAATGGTAGGAGGGGGAGTGTTCATTCTGGTGAAAGACAAATTTGTAAGCTACGAAAAAGTTAAAGATGAGAAACATGAAATTCTAGGTGTAAGGCTCATTTCTAAAGATAATAGGCAACTTGATATATTTGGGGTGTACAGACCGGGAAAGGGTAGCGCTGACACGGATTCAGAATTATTTGATAAGATAATCAGCTATGTGAGAAACGACATGGAAAGGAATGTGGGAGATCTGAATTTACCAGATGTCAATTGGGAAGGGAATGCGAACGACAGGAAACATGACTAGTAAATGGCAAATAAGTTAATATGGGAAGGACAGCTGATTCAGAAAGTGATGGAACCAACGAGAGGGAAAAATATACTGGATGTGGTGCTGGTAAAACCAGATGAGCTCTATAGAGAAACCGGAGTAATAGATGGTATTAGGGATCATGATGCTGTTTTTGTCGTAGTTAAAAATAAATGTGATAGAAAGGAAGGTCTTAAAAGTAGGACTATTAGGCAGTACCATATGGCTGATAAAGCAGGCATGAGGGAGTTTCTAAAAAGTAACCATGTTAGGTGGAAAACGGTAAAAAAAAAAAATGTAAACAGACTTGGGATGGGTTTAAAGCAATTGTTGAGGAATGTGGAAACAGGTTCGTACCTTTAAAGGTGGTGAGGAACGGTCAAGACCCACCTTATTATAATAGAGAAATAAAGAGACTAAGAAGGAGGTGCAGACTGGAAAGAAATAGAGTTAGAAATGGCTGTGGAAATAAGGAGAAATTGAAGGAACTTACTAGAAAATTGAATCTAACAAAGAAGGGAGCTAAGGATAACATGATGGCAAGCATAATTGGCAGTCATACAAATTTTAGTGAAAAATGGAAGGGTATGTATAGGTATTTTAAGGGAGAAACAGGTTCCAAGAAGGACATTCCAGGAATAATTAAAGAACAAGGGAAGTGTGTATGTGAGGATCTTCAAAAGACAGAAGTATTCAGTCAGCAGTATGTAAAGATTGTTGGTTACAAGGAAATGTCCAGATAGAGTAGGAGACTAATGCTAAAGAAGTCGCCATAAAACCTATCTGTGTCGGTGCGACATAAAGCCCCTAGCAAAAAAAAAAAAAAAAAAAAAAAAAAAATTAAAAAATACACATGATAACAATGACATTTACAATAAAATACAAAAGTTGAAAACTAGAAAAGCAGCTGGAATTGATAAGATTTCTGGGGATAGGCTAAAGACAATGGGTTGGGATATAGTACCATATCTGAAGTATTTATTTGATTATTGTTTTGTCGAAGGAGCTATACCGGGTGAATGTAGAGTTGCTATAGTAGCCCCTGTGTATAAAGGAAAGGGTGATAGACATAAAGCTGAAAATTACAGGCCAGTAAGTTTGACGTCCATTGTATGTAAGCTTTGGGAAGGCATTCTTTCTGATTATATTAGACATACTTGCGAAATTAGTAACTGGTTCGATAGAAGGCAGTTCGGTTTTAGGAAAGGTTATTCCACTGAAGCTCAACTTGTAGGATTCCAGCAAGATATAGAAGATATTTTGGATTCAGGAGGTCAAATGGACTGTATCGTGATTGACCTGTCTAAAGCATTTGATAGGGTGGATCATGGGATACTACTGGCAAAAATGAGTGCAATTGGACTAGACAAAAGAGTGACTGAATGGGTTGCTATATGTCTAGAAAATAGATGTCAGAGAATTAGAGTAGTAGAGTAGGGGAATTCCTCAAGGCAGTATTATTGGACCTTTATGTTTTCTTATATATATAAATGACTAGCAAGATACCCGTGCTTCGCTACGGTATTATACTGAAATTTATAATTGAATGCTTATTGTTTTAGATATATAATCCGCCGAAATTCGCGATCTGACTCGTTTTCTGCGAGAATCCTCCAAAATTCCCGATCTGACTCGTTTTCTATTATTTTACAGCACGTTTCCTCCCATTTTTCAATATTCCTTTCCAGCAATCGATTTCGTACTTCCCGGGCTAGGCTCAGGTATTCCTCCTGGTCAGTTGGGTCCGTAAATCTTTGCCATCTTTTCCTCTAATCATTTTTAATATGGATAAAATCCTTCAGGAGATCCGGCGTGGTGTCATATTGGGTGATTTGGCGGCACTGAACCCGCGGCCGGACTGCATTCTTAGTCATTACCCGTCCAGGAGCCGTTGCCAGCGCGGTCCGCACATTTGACGACGGTCCGGAACATTATTATTATTATTATTATTATTATTATTATTATTATTATTATTATTATTATTATTATTATTATTATTATTATGTGTTGCTGGAATGGCTGATGACAGGGAAAACCGGAGTATCCGGAGAAAAACCTGTCCCGCCTCCGTTTTGTCCAGCACGAATGTCACATGGAGTGACCGGGATTTGAACCACGGAACCCAGCTTTGAGAGGCCGGCGCGGTGCCGCCTGAGCAACGGAGGATCCTTATAAGTACATTAATAACAGTAAAATCAATTGGTCTCACCTCCTTCTACATCCCACCGCCGTTAAGTTTATTTACCGCCCCCCCACCCCCCCCCCCGCAAAAAAATTAAAAGAAGGCTTGTTTCTTTATGTTTAAGGGAGATTCCAAACACCAATGTTCACGTCTATTACCTTCAGTTTTGAGATAGAAGTATCCCCATAAAAGTAATTTACTTTCTTCATTTCATTTCACACTACTCCCCTCCCCCCCGAAGTGAACTTTCCCGAAAAAAATACTTGTTTCTTTAATAGTAAAGGATCTTCTAAATACCAATTATCACGACTCTAACTTCTTCAGTTTTTGATTTATGTGTCCTCATGAAAGGAATTCAACTCCTTAACAATCCCGCCCTCCAAGATGGTTTCCCGCCCAAAACGCGTTTTTCTTTGTTTTTAAAGGAGATCCAAATACGAATTTTCACGTCTGTAACAACTTTAGTTTTTATTAGATGTATGTATTCTCAGTTTTTATTAGATCTATGTATTCTCATACAATTAAGTCAATAAATGTTTCAATTATTTCACCCCCCCCCCCTTCATTGGATTTTCCTACAATACGTGTTTCTTTACTTTTAAATCAGATTCCAAATATCAAATTTCACGTCTGTAACATCTTCATTTTTGAGATATCAGTAGCCTAATTAAAAGAATTCAACACCACAGTCACTTTTATCCCCCCCTCCACCCAGGTGATATTTCCGAAAACTAAAAATACACGTTTCTTTATGTTTAATAGAGATAAAGAAATACCATTTTTCACTTCTGTAACATGTTAAGTTTTTTAGATATACTGTAAAAATTCTCATTTCAAAATTTCACCCCTTTTGAGTTCCCCTTAAGTGGAGTTTCCAAAAACAAATCACCTATGTTTCTTTAGATTTACAGGAGATTCCAAACACCCAATTTTTACGTCTGTAACATTTTACGTTTCCAAGATATTCTGTAGGTATAGTCTTTCAAAAATTCACCCCAATTTGTCACTCCTGTTTAACCGCCATTAATTGGATTTTCCGAAAACAAAATATACGTGTTTCTTTATTTTTAAAGGAGATTCTAAATACCAATTTTCACATCTATAACCATTAAAAGTTTTGAGATATAGATACACTCATTTTAAAATATTACCCCCCTTTCACCCCCTCCCTTAATTGGATTTTCCAGAAACAAAAAAAATACGTGTTTCTTTATTTTTAAAGGAGATCCCAAACACCGATTTTCAGGTCTGTAATATCTTCAGTTTCTGAGATATAAGTAGCCTCATTAAAGGCATTCAACCCTTTTTCCACCCCTTTTCATTCCTCCTATTGCGATATTCCGAAAACAAAAAAATACGTGTTTCTTTATTTTTAATGAAGATTCTAAATACCAGTTTTTACATCTGAAAACTTTAAAAGTTTGGAGATAGAGATTCACTCATTTTAAAAATTCACCCCTTTTCACCCTCCCATTAATTGGATTTTCCAAAAAACAAAAAAATACGTGTTTCTTTATTTTTAAAAGAGATCAAAAGTACCAATTTTCAGGCCTGTAATATCTTCAGTTTCTGAGATATAAGTACCGGTATCCTGATTGAAGGCATTCAACCCATTTTGCCCCATTTTCACCCTTTTTCACCCCTCCTATTGGGGTTTTCAGAAAACAAAAATATACGTGTATCCTTATTTTAAAAGAAGATTCTAAATACCAATTTTTACATCTGTAAACTTTTAAAGTTTTGAGATATAGATACACTCTTTTTAAAATTTCACCCCCCTTTTCACCCCCTTAGCGACGGAATATCAAAAAATCCTCTCTTAGCGAGCACCTACATCTTAATATGAATATATCCCCAAAATTTCATTCCTTTATGTCCAGTAGTTTTGGCTCGGCGATGATGAATCAGTCAGTCAGTCAGTCAGTCAGTCAGGACAAGTTATTTTATATATATAGATTTGAGTAAAGGAGTGGAATCAGTGGTAAGGCTTCTTGTGGATGTTATTCTGTATAGAGTAATAAATAAGTTACAAGATTGTGAGCAACTGCAACGTGACCTCAATAATGTTGTGAGATGTTCAGCACGCAAGGGTATGTTGATAAATGGGGTTAAAAGTCAGGTTGTGAGTTCCACAAATAGGAAAAGTCCTCTTGAGTTTTAATTACTGCGTTGATGGGGTGAAAGTTCCTTTTGGAGATCATTGTAAGTATCTAGGTGTTAATATAACGAAAGATCTCATTGGGGTAATTACATAAATGGTATTGTAAATAAAGGGTACAGATCTCTTCACATGGTTATGAGGGTGTTGAGGGGTTAGTATCTCATGCCTGCAAAATTCTAACACGTATTATTCACAGAATGGAAAGTCAAGTCGAAATTGAGTTGGGAGAAGATCAACACGTGAAGCAATCTTGACTTTACGTCTAATCTTAGAGGATCGAATTAAGAAGTGGAAGCCCACATACATGCCATTCATAGGTCTAGAAAAGGCATTTGATAATGTTGATTGGACCAAGCTATTTGAGATTCTGAAGATGATCCGTATCAGGTATCGAAAAAGAAGAATTATCTACAATCTGTATAAAAATTGGTCTGCAGCGATAAGAATCAAGGGCTATGAAAAAGAAGCAGCAATCCAGAAAGGGGTGAGGCAAGGCTGCACTTTGCCCCCCCCCCCCCCCCTCCTTTTCATTTTTAAATAGAACAGGCAGTAAAGGAAATCAAAGAAGAATTTGGAAAGGGAATCACAATCCAAGGAGAGGAAATCCAAACCCTGAGATGTGCCAGTGATATTGTTATTTTATCTGAGACTGCAGAAGACCTGGAGAAGTTGCTGAGTGGTATGGATGGAGTCTTGGGTGAGGAATACAAGATGAAAATAATTAAGTCCAAGACAAAAGTAATGGGAGTGCAGTCATATGAAGTCAGGTGATGCAGGAAATATTAGATTAGTAAATGAAGTCTTAAAGGAAGTGGATGAATATTGTTACTTGGGTAATAAGTAAGGAGGACATAAAATGCAAGGAAGGCCTTTCTTAGGAAATTTGCTTACTTTGAATATTGATATAGGAATTAGAAAAATGTTTTTGAAGACTTTCGTTTGGAGTGTGGCATTGTTATGAAGTGGAACATGGTTAACAACTCGCTTAGAAAGAAAAAGAATAGAAGCTGTTGAAATGCGATGTTACAGAAGAATGCTGAAGGTGAGATGGATAGATCTAATCATGAATGATGAGATAGTGAATTGGTGTGATGAGATCAGTTTGGCTAAATTTGACGAGAAGAAGAGATAGAATGATAGGACACACCTCAAGATACCCAGGACTTGTGCAGTTGGTTTTTGAGGAAATTATAGGGGGTAAGAATGGTAGCGGTAGACCAAGGTATGAATATGACAAGCAGATTAGAGCAGATGTGGGATGCAGCAGTTATATAGAAATGAAAAGCTTAGCACAGGATAGGGTGGCATGGAGGGCTGCATCAAACCAGTTTATGGACTGATAACTCAAACAACAACATTGATATGATGTATATTTTCCTACACCACTTGATCTGGTAGTTTATGTCATCATGAAAGAAATGAATCTTTTCAAACTGCATGAGAACAATTTTTTTTATTGAATTGTATGTTCTGTATTTGGTAGTTGATGTTTATCCACAAGATATGTGGTGAAATTTAGTGTATTTTCACTCGTCTTACTTTTAAATTTGCTGGAAGTATTTATCAAATCAGACTGAACCATATTATTCTTCGATTAAATTTTCAGAAGGTACTTCACAGGATATTTAGCAGGCTTTCTGTACTGCAAATTTTTCCCCTGCCCATTGTCATTCATACCGCGTGATGTCATAGCGCTGCAGCCAGTGGGAGCACAACCACTGGATTAGCCTATCTAGTGGTGTAGTTAGCTTGAATTGAATGTTCCAAAGAGAGTATAATCTTCGTTTTAAACAGTCTGAGTCATGGGTCGAGGGGTATTACTAATTGACCTGGAAAGTGCCTTTGAATGTTGGCCAGAGCACTCGGTAGTGCGTATATCGGAAAATCGAGATGGAGGGTGATCAGTCGTATTCAGTTTAAACACTGGAGCATTGATACTTTGTCAATATATGAATTTTTCATCTAAACAGTGTTATGTGGCTGAAGATGTTAATAATATAAGAAACATGTACCACTTTTAACCAAGAAGTTGCCTTAAGCAATTAATGTATCGACAAGGTGGAAAATAAAAATACTTAGTTGTGAATTTTTTTTTTTTTTTTTTTTTTTTTGCTATTTTGCTTTACGTCACACCGACACAGATACGTCTTATGGCGACGATGGGATAAGAAAGGCCTAGGAAAGGGAAGGAAGCAGCCGTGGCCTTAATTAAGGTACAGCCCCAGCATTTGCTTGGTGTGAAAATGGGAAACCACGGAAAACCATCTTCAGGGCTGCCGACAGTGGGATTCGAACCCACTATCTCCCGATTACTGGATACTGGCCGCACTTAAGCGACTGCAGCTATCGAGCTCGGTAGTTGTGAAAAAAAAAAAAAGAAAATCTCGCTAAATCACTTGGTGTTCTGTGATTACTTGTGAAGTTGTATTGAGGGATGAATATACTCTTTGAGATATATGAGTGTAAGTATTCTTGCTGTGACCAGGGGATATTAGGTTAATATAGGAATTTTTGTGGGACTAAGAAGTCCTTGTTACAGTGGAGTTCTTGCTATGTGCCATACTCACTATAGAGGACAACTACTGCATATGATGTTTTTATTACTTGTAAAGAGTTTGAAATTAATTTTGTGACACATTTTCTGAAATTGAATAAAATTGGTCAGTAAAAACATGATTTTTTCTTCCCAAATTTTGTTGTTGGAATTTCTAGGTGTGAGTCTTATATGAATGAGGATGGTATTCGGGATTATGCCATAATTAACCTGCGGTTACTCGCATGGTGAGCGCGGTGCTCACCTCCATAGTATATTGCCTTTTGTTGGAGTTTTACAAGACCTCTACTTCTGAAACTCCCTATACCTTTGAAACACATTGTTAGGAAGGGGATGTATCAGTCATTTCCATTATCTTTGGAAACAAGGGCCCTCAATCTATTATTAGGCGCAACGTGTATGTTTGGTAATTGGTGCGCTCAGTAGCGAGTAACAGTGCTGCACATACTGTGCGCATTATAATAAGTCAAAGTTTGTCTTATGATTGTGTTTAATTTGAAATGTTTATACTGTGACGGTTGTTAGTGAATTTACACAAGTTATACTGGCATCCACTGATCAGATATTTTTGTGTTTGGGTGAAGCGGTGGACGAAGTGGACTTGAACAACAAAAGTGATGATAATGAAACAAATGGAGGTTTACGAAAGTGATCATAAATCTGAAACTGAGTGTCTACAAGTTCTGAAGAAGAAAAGGCACTTTCGTTGATTGAAGGTGTATTCCATTTGTTTTAGGAAAGGATGGAATTACAAACTAGGGCCTCCATGGTCCCGCTACAAATGTTCAAACACGGAAACAAAATTTGCAAACTTTTCCAGGAAAGATGCTGAAAGCAACAGAAGTGAGGAATGTGTAATTTTTTTTCCTATCATGCAGGATTATATGTTTGCATTATTCAGTTCGTACTAAGCATACTCCTACTTCATATGTGTTTAAATTTAAGTATTCGTGTTCCTAAAATAAATAACTATTTGTTTAAATTTAAGCTTTTGTGTTCCTAAATAAATTGTTTGTCTACCCCTTAGAACCGCTTCTTGATACGGGGTCGGGAATGAGGCAAGATGAATTTATATCGCTTGTTTTACGGTAGGATGCCCTTCCTGATGCCAGCTTCTGTAGAGGAGCTAATGAAAATGGAATGAATGATGGTGAATGAAAATTGGTGGGTAGGTGGAAGGTACAGGCTATGGCCTATGAATATAAACTGTCCCTGCATTTGCCTGGAAGCGTAAACAGGAAACCATAGAAAACCATTCTCAGGACAGCCAACGGTGGGGTTCGAACTCACGCGTCTCCTGAATGCAGAGGTTGGCTCCAGAGCAGTCCGCTTGGCCGTGTTGCTAACTAAATAAATATCTCAAATTGACATATTAAAAATATCTCTATCTTTATATGTGCATATTATGGCCTTTAAACACAAAGGTGAGTGCTGCACTCACTAGTGAGTAACGGCGCACGTAAAGACTAGTGAGTAATGCTGGGTTAATCCTGGGCCATGGACGTAGGTTTCCAGTCACTTACTTGAATATGATGTCAGAGCTAAATAGTAGTAAAAGAATCAAGTACTAATTTTCATTGTAGTTGCTTGACCTTACACTGCTGAAAGCTTATAATTTATTATAAACGGAATTGCAATAGATGCTCTGGAAACCAACTTACTACTCTGCCTAAATGCTTGCTATATTGATTCAACAACTCAAGCAACTAAAATCTCACTCACCTACAGGCTCCACAATTTCATCAACAGTACTAAGCGATTGCATTTCATCTTGGCCAAGACAGGAATTCCTGTCCTGCTCAGGACTGATATAACTTGCTTGCTCTAACGCAGTACACCCCACTCTTTTCCTGCCTAACCAGTCAAGCAGTAGTAAGCAGTACAGACAGTGGAAATAAACCAACACCTCTCCTACACTGCTGACCAACATGCAGATGGTGAAATTTTTTTCCACCAATGGAACTCAAATCGTCAGACCATAGAAACTTGATGCCTCAGTGATCATGGCCACCAGGCATTCTATACTTTCTGTCATGTTTGCTGCCACTAGTATTGCTTCGGCATAAAGATTGCACCTTTTACTTTGCAGATCTTTCAGCTCCTCAATTAGATCACCGATGTTATTCGTCTCTATGTCGAGAGTTGCAGATCAGGTTTGTGAAACTTTATCCTTGTGATCAATAGTGATGAGTACCTTTAGCCATATTGTGGATATGATAATACATTCAAACGATCTTAAGTACTTCATGTAACCTAACAGAGCTAAAAGGAGTTATGAAGTACTTACGATCATTTGAATATGTTATCATGTCCACAATATGGCTAAAAGTGCTCGTCACTATTGATCACAAGAATACATTTTTACCATAATTTATGGCATGAATTTTGAGTGGCAAGTGCTTGACAAAAGGTCGAATGCTATCTACTCGGGCCGACCATCTACTTTGAGAAAGGCTATGCAGGGAGCATCCCATCTGTTTTTTCAAGTATTCCTATCTCTGTGGGCTTCTGGAAAAGAAAGCTGTATGTTTTTTGTAACATCCCAAAAAATGTCACCACTTCTTCACAGCACTCTGCGGCATTAACTCCACACAGGATCAGGCTGCATGCAGTGCAATTAGAGTAAAATGCAAGATTTTTATGTTTACCTGTAACAGCTTGAGCACCGTTATAAACTCTGGCCATATTTGCCCCATTGTCATAACCTTGCCCCTACAATCCTTCTTTTCAGGTTCACTCGCAATCAATTTAGGAACATCCTGTCCTATTTTTTGGTTGCAATCAATGAAACTTAAGAACCTCTCAGTAACCTTAAATTCTGATTATCTTAACACCAGTGTTGTTTGCTCCGTGTGGGAGACAACTTGGGTAGAGTCAGCAATAATGGAAAAATATTTGATTTTTTCCTTTCTTGTAGCACCTTCTATTGAACTCTAGCACCACAAGTTTCAGTAAATTCATTTTGGGAATTTTTAAACAAGTACAGTTGAACCTGACTTATACGTATATCAAGGGGAAGAGAAAAAACTACTTGTAACTCAGAATTACTTAGAAATCAGACTTACGCAATACATCACATATTTACTGAAAAACCAATGGAATAGACCGACATGTGTAAATCCTTGCAAATAATAAATTAAGACAGAAAATACTATTTTGAACTTGGCCCAGCCTTAAAGAAATCAGATAGTTTGGCTTGTTTCACTTTTCTTGCATTAAAAGTATAAACCTCCTTTAGCAAACTTAGTAATGAATTCAAAGCATTTTCACTACAACTTTTTGCACTGATGTAACGCCTACACACTTCGATTGCACTTAACACTTCACTCAGTTCAGGTGTCAAGATTCAAGTCGTTATCTCCATCTCCAATGTCACTATCGCTTGTAGCTGGTTCATCACTGCCGCGTTGTTGGAATACATCAGCAATAATCTCTTCATCTGGTAGTTCTCCACACACAGTCAGATTGTCATCGAAATGCACAAAAGTATCGAATTCTACACCCTCCGGTAGCGTTAGCTCATTGCCAGACAAAACTTCGTCCCCATAATCATCATTAGAGGCAGCCTCTCTAGTAAAACACCAGCTTTGCGGAAACAGTTGCTGATTGTGGAGGATGACACCTGCTTCCAGGCAGCTGAAATAAAGTCCATGGCTTGTAGCAAATTAATGGAAAGAGGTTCATTTCCTGCATCACTCAGTGTTATGAAATGTTGAACCAGCATTTTTCTATAATGCAGTTTGAAATTTGCAATGATGCCCAAATCAAGCAGTTGTAGAACACTGGTACAGTTAGGAGGGGAAAATTCCATTTGGACATTCTCCAGAACGATTTGAGGTGGATGCGATGCACATCGATCCATAAGAAGAAGGATTTTTATCTGTTTCTTTTTCATTTTAATGTCCAGTTTTTTCAACCACTGTTCCATTGGATTCATATTCCTTAGGTTTTGTTTTCACACCCTTAAAACACCTCGGATTCTTCGATTTTTCTATCACAAGTGGAGGAAGTTTGTCAGATCCACCTGCATTGGTGGCGAGAAGTACTGTTACATGAATTTTACTTTTCTTCCCTCCATGGCATGAGTCACCCTTTTCAGCTAATGTTTTATTAGGAAGGAGATTGTAGAATAGGCCGGTCTAATCACAGTTGTAGATGTTTGGAGGCTGATAATCGCTTACGATACCTGGCAGAACCTCTTCTTTCCAGTGTTGCACCGTGACGTCGTCTGCAGATTTTGAGTCACCGCAAATTGTTCTCCCTGTGATTCCATGACGATCCTTAAATTCTTGCAACTGTTGTGATGAAGCCTTGAAAGGGGCAGTGATACTCATAATTTTAGCTAAATCTATCGCCTTTGCCTTCAGCATATCGCCACTAATTGGTAGAGCTGCAGCCCGTTTTTGCTGGAACCATGTGAAAAGTGCTTTCTCCAAATTTACGTACCATCCTTCTTGCTGACGGCTGCGCTTTGCTGATTTTGCTGATTTTAAAAACTCATACAAAATAACGTTTCTCTTACTGATGACTGTACATAGAGTGGTATAAGCAATCCCTAAGTCTGAAACGATTTCAGTTTTTGTTTTGTGTGGATTAGCGTCCACTTCTCGTATAAATTTTCCTTTTTCTGTTCTCCATGGCTAATCAAAAGCAACTGAATGACAAAACTACTGTTCAACAGTAAACACCAGATACAAACAAATTTACTCTATTTTCTTTTGTTTCCACACCGAAATCACCCACTTTGCTTATAATGTATCTTAATCTTTGGCAGCGTGTCAAAAACGATGAAGATAGAGGAGGAGCGAAGGGGACTCGCCTTTGTTAAGCCGCCAGTAAGTAAGGATCAACAATGTCACTCAGCGAAACTCTGTGTTCTGTTTCAGCACCGAAACCCGATCGATCTACTTCCACCTACGCCGACAAAAAGGAAACTTCGTAAATACAGTAGTTTCTTCTTAAAAAGCACATTCTCAATTACAATTACTCAAAACTCGGGTATATTTCAATGGCACTTAATACGTATAACAGCGAATTATGTATAAACGGGTTACGTATAAATAAGGTTTAATTACCACGCTTTTAAATTATATTTTGCCGGGACCTAAAGTAAATTACGTATAAATACGAATTACGTATAACAGAGTTACATATAAAGCAGGTTCAACTGTAGTATGCTTGGAGTAGTTTTCCCCCTTCTTGAGCCTTTTTTATTATTGAGATATGTTCTTTTAGTAATGGGTCAAATTCAGATAACTCTTTATCAGCCCCATAAAATTTCCATTGTTGGAATCACCTGTCCTTTCAGAGGTTCCTCTGAAAGCTAAGCCCTGCTCTCCAAGAAACATAACTACAGATAACAATCTTTGAAATATTTCTTTCCAGTATTTCGTTCTTGAGGCCAATTCAGAATCAAGCTGCGAATGGATGTCTGAAGTTTTATTCTTGTGAGAGGTGCTTCTTTCATGCATTGGTAGTTTGTCATACAGTTTCCGCCAACCGCATTATTTCTTCCATCCATTGTTACTCAATAAAACAGACTTGTTTAATTGGATTTCTCACTCCCACAACTGGTATCAAGGAGCCTATACGATAAACAAAACAATGACTCTGTGGTATCACTCCATACAAGTCAATCCCCTCTAACACACTCTCCAGTCGGTCTTTTTTGAAAAAAAGAACAGTTTTTGGAAATGCTCTTTTCCCATCATTTGGCATTTCACAAAAGTCTCAATTATATTGCTGTTTATTCCCTTGATTTTTAGAAGTCCCAAGTCTGAATTTGTAATTGTAGTCCAGATTCTGGTATCCATAGTGTGAGTAGGAGTTACATGTTCTTCTGTAAAATGTTTTGAGATAGGTTCTGGGGTGGAACCTTCTGCTACTGTTAGTTCATCTAAATTACATTTTTCACACTCTCTATTTTCTTCAATGTGAATTTCATCAAAGCATGGAGAAATTTGTTCTGAATTTGTGTCATCAGCACACATAATATCTACTTTATAATTCCAACATCAAATAACGTCCTGCATCCTTTTTCGCCAAAATCAAGTTTCTTTTGTCTTTCTTTGCATTTCTGAGCTCCTGATTTGTGCTTGTATGCATCCATTTTTAATTATCTTGTGCTGAAATTTTAAAAAATTTGAGTTGATTTCTTTTGTATGTATGTTCAGTCATCAGCCCTAAGGCTGGTTGGATCCTCAACAGCTCTGCCATCAGCTGTCATAGATGACCTAGGCATTACTGAAGAAGCTTACTAGGGAAATGAGGAGCGAGGTAGTTTCCTGTTGCTTTCCTCACCAAAACAGTAATTGCAGTTACATATCAGTCTGCCAAGCCCACTAAAATGCATGCACCAACTGACCCTATGAGCAACATTTTCACACCATTCATAGCAGGGACTGGCTACAGAAGGAATGGCATTACTAGCATCACTCATACCTCAGTCACTTTCATATTGTCAAAGCCAAGGATAAGACAGAGACAGATAGATGAACGTAACAAAATTGCTCTAGCCCATACCAGAAGACATAGTGCACTGTAAACACTAGGTCCTGCCAGCAAAGGCATTTAATTTCTTTTATTAGGCCTGTATGGTATAGAACAATATAGTTTCTTTTTTGTTTTTTATATATTTTACAATAAAACAATGCAAATTCATGAAAAATGATCTGACATTAGGCCTAAAACATTTTCTACAGACGCAGGGATGGTTAAGCAAACATGAGTTTTTCTTTTGTGTTTGTTAACAACACTTTAATATTGTATAGTGATGACTAGAGCCCGGATTTCCATGCACTATCAAATCTCAAAATATGTATGCATTGATGCACTATCAAAATTCAGTTCCTTTTGAAACATTGTACAAAAATACCCTAATATCTCCAAACTGTCTTGATTTAAGCTCATCCGGTTATTTGTCAGTACATTCTTAAGCACAGAAAATGATCTTTTTATGTCACAAGAAGTGATAGATGCATACTTCAATGAAGACATTTGGACAAAGTGAGGTCAAATTGCACGTCTTTTGCATTTTCACCACTATACGTCTTTTATAAGCTTGACGAATTCAAAATCAGGATTTGAATGAATTAATTTGTTCAACGTATCTCTAGCTGCGGCAGCTACTTCTCCATGCGATGTTTGCAGACACATTTGAATGTCCTCAATAACTGGTAAGGTTTGCCTGCTGCAGTAACGAAGACATATGGCGAGTGAGAGTTCCAGGTAGGAAATTCCAGGATAACAACGGAAAAGGGTTCAATGCAAAACCAGAGTTTGTAAGCTGCTATCTCAGTAACGCGGCACCACAGAAGTGCGATACAAGTTTTCTTTTGTTCGTCTAACATAGACAAAAAGTGAGCCATCAATGATTAATGTATAATTTACGGTTTAATTTATGGCAATGTACATCTGTAAAACCGGGGCACCTTATCCTAAGAATTAGAGATCGAAGTGGTGCCTTCCGACTTAGGTCATTGTTTACTCAAGCAACAGATAGGTAAGTGTTTGGTTAATTGGATTATAGGACCTGTACCGTATGTAGGCTACCGACTTTGGTTGTCACATAGGATGCCAGGAATACATCTTCTCCATCTCTCTATAGCCTATAACATGGAAAAATTGTCCCAAATTCTGCAAACTAACATTCAGAAAAGGCACTATCATGCAAGTTAACAATATATATGCGTCAAAGTCAGAATAAAAGATATTATGCAATTTTAAATGTCCAAATATTTGCTATTAGATCCAAAATCTTCCAAATATGCGTTATACATGAATTTTCTCCTAAAAAGGCCAAAACATGCATGGAAAAAGGACAGTTATTTGGAATTGTTAAGCCGTAAAATGAATATTTGCAAAGTTTGAGAAGTGTATTTAAAAACATGCATTTGCATGGAAGTCCGGGCTCTAGTGATGACATATGACTTGAATACCATTGTGTTGAAACATAATTTATTGTTTTGACCATTTTATTTATTTTTATAAAAGTGCGTACTGGATGAAAAATCTATTACACTGATTATTCAACGCTGTTTTCTTTTCTTTTGAGTGTTTGATACTGTATTATAAACTATGTAAATAGCAATAGTAGGCTAAGTAAGACATAATAATTAACTGTTTGTTATGTTGAGCAAAGCACACTTAATAATATCAGCATTGAGATCGAGAAAATGAGCTCTGAGTACTGATACAATACTGTAATGTACATGTACAATACCACTGACACAATACTAGAATGTGTAGCTTGCTACTGTTAATCTGTAACTGTGACTGTAGAGTAAATGATTCTTTATGGGCTACCAGCAAGGAAACAATGCTGGGGGATGGGGTTTTCTGACGTTCAGATTACAACTTGTTGGTGAGTGACGAATGTTCACGGCAAAGGATGGGGAGGGGAGGTGAGTCACCATGCCCGCGCTTCTCGCTCTCATAGCGTAATTAACCAGGTGTCACATTATACACGTTGATTGTCATTGGCTGATGATGGCCAGTACAGACCTTGTACCTAAATGTTGGTTTTTTTTTTTTTTTTTTTTTTTTTTTTTTGCTTTACGTCGCACCAACACAGATATGTCTTATGGCGACGATGGGATAGGAAAGGCCTAGGAAGTGGAAGGAAGCAGCCGTGGCCTTAATTAAGGTACAGCCCCGGCATTTGCCTGGTGTGAAAATAGGAAACCACGAAAAACCATCTTCAAGGCTGCTGACAGTGGGGCTCGAACCCACTACCTCCCGGTTACTGGATACTGGCCGCACTTAAGCGACTGCAGCTATCGAGCTCGGTAAATGAAGTTTAAAGCGGGAAGTTGAAATAGTGTTATAAAGATGAACGAGGAGTATAACATATATTGTAAACATACTGAAACAGGTACCGCTCATCGAACTAAGTACCCGCAAAGTACAACCGAGAACTCTAACTCCGACAGTGGTATAAATACTGCATTCTAAGTCTTTCCAAATACTTAAACATTTCGTGCAATTTATAATATACAAGTGTTAGACATCGGGCATGTTAATAATGTGTGTGATAGAACTGTTGATTAGCTTATAAATTAATACAACGAGTTTACGTGTTAACTTCTACGAGTAAATTAATCAGTTAGGACTTTGTTTGTGGAAACTACATGCCTAATACTCCATGGTTAGATGTAAAGACAGTGCCATTAACTATTTAATATTTCGTGGTGATAGAGTGATAGTAGACTGTTTCTCAACGCAGCGGGAACATAGACTGAATCCTACACTAAGATCATGTGTGAAGTTGAATGAATAGATTTTATTTCAATTTCCTTGAACTGCATTAACCTGACAGTCAGAACTTAGCGAAGTCAGGGTATACTTATATATTATAAATCACACGAAATGTACCGTGAAGGTTCAATTATTTTAGCATAGACTTTAAAACATTGATTTGCATTAAACTGGCAAGTGGAACTTAGTAAATTCAGTGTCTCATGACAAATCAGTCACCTTATTAGTGGACTTGGTGCAAATTACTGCGCATATTAGACGTGCTACTTGGAACGAACTGTGCAATATCACTCAAAGTAGTGTGTGTACACCAATGCCTCATGCATACTCCGATCACCCGTATTGTCATGTGAACTCCCGTCGATGGAGATGTGGTAACTCCGAGGGACGTGGTGATGGTGTTCCGGTCTATGGTGGATGTGGTAACTTTGAGGGATACATGATGATGGTGTTCCGGTGATGATGTTCCTGATCCTTGATAGACATGGTACTATAGACTGTGAGGATACAGTCAAACGGAGCCAGTTCTTCAATAAGGTGATATGCATCTGTTTCGTTAAAAAATAGTGTGAACTGTGTCTTATCAAGTAACTTTCAATTCAGCAAGTCACTTTAAAACTTTCCAGCAACTTTATTTCTCATTCAAACCAATTTTTCAAGTGACTTGCTATTTCTTAAAGCCAGTGTAATATTAAGTTGTACTGATAAACTTGCTAATGAGTGGGAACTTTGAAACTTAGCCACTTCGTTAACATTTCTACGAATTAGAACTTTGTTTATCTCCATATTATGTTAGTTAGTTAGTTAGTTAATTGAAGAATGACCTTTAGCTCTTAATTTGATAGGCATATCAAGATTGAACTTTATATGCTCGCACCAATTAATCATTTCAGAAATGAACTCTAATTAATTACGTTAGTTCCATTTTTAATAACTAATTATTTCAAGGTGATCTTAATTAATGTTGTCATTTATAAACTTCAAGAATGAACCTTCTTTATCCAAGTTTATTAATTATATCAGGAAGAGATTTTATTTATTTCGTTGGTGAACTTCATTCTAAATATTTGTTGCTAATAAGATTGACACAATCTATTATCAGTTTATTGAGTATTAAGTGTGGATGAGAGTTCAATTTGACAAATATTCAAGGAAATTATAGGCCATTCGTTTACTTTGACTGATTTCAATAAAGTTTATGTGGCCAGCACATGCAATCTTTTACTCCCTCTCTGTACAATCTCCTAACAAAAGACCGCACACGTCCTGCGAAACCCTCATGCTCAATTACACGCGTCAATGAGTGCGTGTCACTTACTGGTACAATACTTAATTAAACAAAATCAGATTGTAATAAATTAAAAGTTTGAAACATTCAAACAAAGGAAAAAAACACAATTTAAATATGAAATATTTTAATTCAATTTAATATATTGTCAAAATGAATGAAGTTCAGAATATTTGATAAATGATCTGAGAATATTTTAATCTTCTCAGAATATTTTAAAATGTTTCCAGAATATTCTTTGCTGTTAGATCTCTTACAGACAATACAATTTAGAAAATATTTTTAGGATTCTACAATTTGGTGGACATTATCATATATTTATAAATCTTTTAAAATTGTTTTACAAAATTTTTGCCTGTAGGGATATTCATTAATTTTATTAAAATACAATGATATAAATTATTCAGTACCATAATTTATGTGTAACACATTTCCATGTAACGATCTAAAGATCTTGTAGCATGTGCCGTCATTTTGTTGCTACCTCGTGTTTTGAGATTTAGGTACAAGGTACTGATTGGCTAGTCACTGCGCAATGCTGAGAGTGTGACACCTGGTTAATTACACTGTGCTCACTCTACCGTCACCATCACCCGTGCCACAACCCTCAATGACCACAACGACAATAATGGTACAGTCATGCTTCTCTGCTGCACACTGACACACTCTACCTTGATTTGTATTTCAACTTTTCGGCCAGTATCCAGTAATCGGGAGACAGTGGGTTCGAGCCCCACTGTCGGCATCCCTGAAGATGGTTTTCCGTGGTTTCCCATTTTCACACCAGGCAAATGCTGGGGTTGTACCTTAATTAAGGCCACGGCCGCTTCCTTCCAATTCATGGGCCTTTCCTATCCCATTGTCGCCGTAAGACATATCTGTGTCGGTGCGACGTAAAGCAAATAGCAAAAAAAAAAATATCAACTTTTTGAACAACATACATTTGTATTCTTATTGGCATTTAAATTTATTTAAACTTTCAGTTTTTAATTCATTCTTTGGGCCTGGGCCCCTGGGCATTTGCCCCCTCTGCCCTCCCCCCTTGTCGCTGGCCCTGCCTATGAGCTCCATAAATTATGAGAGCAAAGAAACGACAGCCCATTGGTCAGCAACACACGACCATGATGCTCTATAGTACTTCCCTGATAAATGTTGCTACTAGATACTTGGCATCAGGTATGTTTTCATTTTAAATTTTTGTCATATCTAATTCGTAAAATGTGATTAATCGACTTCCTAGAATCATCTGCATAAAATAATTTGTTTTTTACCTTCTGGCACTGGTTTTGGGAGTTTTTATTCTGTCCTATTGGCTACACTGATAGGATTATGTTTTTGCTGGTTAAAATTTCTTCTGCATGCTTTGTTCAGCTATTCTACTTGGCATTGTTATTTGAACTTCGATTGTGTTTGTGTTGTGGCTGGTTTTGCTACTTGTACTGCACTGTGGATTTGCAAAAGTATTTCACAGTGAGTTTGAGATCATGTAGTAGTACTGGAAAAGTGCTGTCAACAAACTCTTGTGATTTTCAAGAGATTCAATTATTGCAGGACTCTCCTTTAAGTAACAGAGAGAAATGCGAGTACACTGATCAATCAATCACCACTGATCTCCATTTAGGGCTCTTTCCCAGGTGGTAGCTCCCATATCAGTTGTGTATCCTTTCTTTTCTTAAATAATTTCAAAGTGGTTTGAAATTTATCAAACATATGTCATGGTAAATTATTCCAATCCCTAACTCCTCTTCCTATAAATGAATATTCGCCCCAATTTGTCCTCTTGAATTCCAAATTTATCTTCATATTGTGATCTTCCGACTGTCCGACTCATTAGCTGAATGGTCAGCGTACTGGCCTTCAGTTCAGGGGGTCCTGGGTTCAATTCCCGGCCGGGTCGGAGATTTTTATCGCTTCTGATTAATTCTTCTGGCTTGGGGACTGGGTGTATGTGTCTTTCCCGACACTCTCCCCATCATATTCAGACAACACACCACACTACCAACCACCACAGAAACACACAATAGTGATTACATCCCTCCATATAGGGTTGGTATCAGGAAGGGCATCCGGCCGTAAAACGAGACCAAATCCATATGTGCGACATAGTTCGCATGTGCGACCTCACAGGTGTGGGGAGAAGCAGTAGCAAAAGAAGAAGAATAAGATTGTGATTTTCCGACTTTTATCTACTAATGTCATTCCACACCATCTGTCCACTGACAGCTTGGAATATACTGCTTAGTCGAGCAGCTCGTTTCCTTACTCCAAGGTCTTCCCAGCGCAAAGTTTGAAACATTTTCACATCGCTAACTCTTTTGTCAGAAGTCACAAATCATGTTGCTTTTCTCTGGGTTCATACCTGTTCCCAAATCAAGTAATCCTGGGGAGGGTCCTGTATACTGGAACTATAGCCTACTGTGGTCTTACCAATGATTCATATGCCCTCACCTTTACCTCCTTGCTGCAACCCCTGAATACCCTCATAACCATATGAAGAGATCTGTAACCTTTATTTACAATCCCATGGTGGTGGTAAACAAATTAAATTTACATTGTTTAATGATATTAACATTAAAAATTCCACCTTTACAATACTTACAAAAGTTTTTATTCTTAAAGCAAGGCTATAGGTATGTTTCGTCCCTCTTGGGGACATCCTCAGCCTAGCAAAGAACGAAAGTTAAATAGAAAAATGAGCATTACAAAGAAGGTGTTATATACATGTCTACAGTAAATCAAATTTGCATTTTCTTAGTGTGCCATTTGACAACAAAATGGTGACATGAAATCCATTTGAAACATCTCATTGTTGTTCAAGTATAGAACAATCTTCTATTTGCAGACACACAGGTTAAGAGAGAAAAATCATGACAAGTAGTTCAATCTTTGTTCTATGCTGCTATTCATCAAATGTGTTCCACCGGGCGAGTTGGCCATGCGGTTAGAAGCGCACGAATTACAGTACAGTTCTGAGCTTGCATCCGGGAAATAGTGGGTTTGAATTCCACTGTCAGCAGCTCTGAAGATGGTTTTCCATGATTTCTCATTTTTACACCAGGTAAATGCTGGGGCTGTACCTTAATTAAGGCCATGGCTGCTTCCTTCCAACTCTTAGATGTTTCCTATCCCATCGTCACCATAAGACCTATCTGTGTCGGTGCGGCATAAAGCCACTAGCATAAACTCTGCACGAAGTCGATAATTTCTGGGATCTTCTTGATCAGACAATTAATAAAATAATTATGAATAACATCAAGATCCTTATAGGGGACTTTAACGCTCAACTGGGTAAGGTTAAGAAGTATTGAGACGTAGGAAAGTGGTCTCCTCATAAATATACTAACAGAAATGGCCAAAGACTCACAGAAATTTGCAGAACCCTTGGACTAATCTCCAAATCTACATATTTTAAAAGAAAACCATAATTTAATCTCAAAATCTACATGTTTTAAGAGGAAACCTCAAAAACTCAAAACATGGAAACACCCTGACTACACTAAAGGAGAATGGCAACTGGATCACATCTGCGTGAACAAATACCACCACAAAGAGATCTATAACGTCAAAGTCCTCCGAGGAATAGACACAGGTTCAGATCACTACATACTTAAAATTAAAATTAAACTCACTCCCCAGAGGAGACAACAAAAGCAAGCCCTTAAAACTAAAAGAAAAATAGATCCTACCCAGCTAATCAACAACAAAAATTACCAGAAAGCAACTGAAAAAATAAAAATCACAGATAAACTTGAAGACTTAGTACACAACCTTAAACAAATTGCAGAAGACCTGGCTCCAATTAAACCACGTAAACAAAACACCAATGGTGGAACAGTGAATGTGATGAAACTGTGGAGAAAAGACATCAGGCATGGCTATTACATCAGTCCCAAAAACAGAAATACCCTATCAAAATCTAGTAAAACAGAGAAAAGAAACTACCCAAGTCTTAAGAAGAATAAAAGGACAACATCATAAGGACACCCTGCAGTTAATTGAAGAACAATTCAATAAAACTCAATTAAGAGACTACTACAAAACCTTCAGAAAGCAGCTCCAAAAATACGAACCCCCGACCCTACTGATGAAGGATGAAGATGGTAAGCTGGCCCATAACAATAAAGATAATGCAGAAATTCTGGCTAAATATTTCAACAAGCTTTTAAATTGTGAGGAACCTACAGAACTCCTTCATTTGGACACTAACACCCCGATAAAAACACCACCAGAGAACATCAATCCCCCCACAATAAAGGAAGTCCACCAAGCTCTGAATAAATTAAAAAACTACAAAGCACCAGGAAAAGATCAGACCTTTGAGAAAATCTGGAAATATGCAGGAACATCAGCAAATTTGCCCTCCATCAACAACTTGTCTCTACCTGGATTAAAGAAGAGCTACCAGAACACTGGACAACAGCCCTCATTCATCCACTGCACAAAAAAGGAGACAAAACTGACGCTAATAATTACAGGGGAATCTCGCTCCTAGACATAACATACAAAATATTTTCAATAATCATCCTTAATAGGATAAGTTTACAACTTGAGAAAGAACTAGGAGAATATCAAGGAGGTTTCAGACCCTGGAGGAGCTGTCCTGATCAGAACATAAGTCTTAAGTTGGTAATGGACTGTAACAGGAGAAGAAACAGAGATATGGTGATAACATTTGTAGATTTCAAGAAAGCTTATGATTGCATCCATAGAGAATCTCTGTTTAAAATTTTAAGACACCTTGGACTACACCCCAAATTAATAAACATGATAAAATTGACTCTCACCAACATCAAATCAAGAGTGAAGTTTAGGGGTGAAACATCAGAGACATTTGAAATTAAAACTGGACTACGGCAGGGAGATGGGCTCTCACCACTATTATTTAACTGTGCTCTAGAAATGGTAATGAGGGAATGGTTTAGGAAATGTCCCCCCAAAATAAAGATTGGCCAAAAAATCAAAACAAATTGCCTGGTTTTTGCTGACGATTTAGCATTACTAGCAGTGGACATAAAAGAAGCAAAAACCCAGATATCAGAACTTCAAAACATTGCAAATAAAATTGGCCTCAAAATATCATTTGAAAAAACAGAAATTATGCCCTGAAAACCAACACAGCTAAAAGAAGTTACCATAAATGGTAATAAAATCAAAATAGTAACTCAATTTAAATATCTTGGAGAAGTAAAAACACATAACCTAAATGAAAAAATCTCAATCCAAATAAGAACAAATAGATTATCAAAAGCACAAAAATTAATATGGGATATCTACAAAAAGAAATGTCTATCAATAAATACAAAGATAAAACACTACAACACAGTTATAAAACCAGAAGCTACATATGCAGCAGAAATACTCTTTTACCTGAATAAACAATCAAAAACTGACAGACTTCAGAAAATTGAAAGGAAGATTGGAAGAACCTGCATCAACAAAAAATACCAGAAAGATGGACGGTGGCAGTTAATACCTAACAAAGTCGTGTACAAAGAACTAGAACCCATTACAGATACTATGCACAAGAGGAGACTGGGATTCTTTGGACATATCATGAAGATGCAGGATTCGAGACTTCTGAAACCACTAGTACAACACAATTTCATCTCAAAAAATACCACAACAGGATGTAAATGGATCAGAGAAGTAAGAGAGGGTCTCAAGGAAATAGGCCTTACAACAGAAGACACCACAAATAAGATAAAATTGTATACAAAACTCAAGAATACAAACCTCCGCTTTACCCTTGCACAAAACAAACCAACAACATGCATATTTTCAACTGAGGAAAGGGCACGAAGATCGAAGCGTCTGAAGAAGTACTGGGAGGACCGCAAAGCCTGAACAATCCCTTCAAAGAGACCTGAACGACGGAATGACTAAAGTGATCGTATTTGGTCATAAAAGAAGAGAAGAAGAAGGAAATAAAACCACACAAACTGAAAACTTAACATCCTGATTGGACAAAAAGAGAATGGTAGCTAGACCATGTATGTATGGACAAATTCTTTCACAATGAAATCCACATTGTCAGAGTTCTAAGGGGGACGAACACTGGTTCAGATCAATACTTAATTAAAATCAAGATTAAATTTACTCTATTAAGAAGAAAAAGACAACATAGAGTTGGAGAGAAAAGGACACACTACCCACATCACTTATTCCGGAATGCCCAGTATTGGCAAAGAACAGGAATTATAAGACTAACAGACAATTTAGATTACAATATAATTATAAAATGAATATAGTAATGGTCCACCTTTCCAATACTATAATATGCAGTATTCTAAATTACATTAATTAGGGACTAGTTTTGGCCGTGGCTGGCCATCTTCAGCCTTAATGTAAAACATCTAATAACTAAACTAAACATGCACACAATTGACATAAAACAAATGAAACAAATATATACAAATTTGTATTAAAAATTGGGATGAAATTATGAGTAAATTTGAAAATAACTAGGTTCTAACATCTTGAGTATGCTCATCATCGAGACTCTTTCATGTATTAATATACACAGAACTGTTAGTTCTAATACTAGTAATCATTAATAATTCAATTGTAAATGGGAACTGGTAAATGTTGATCCCGTAGTTCATCACCAAATCTATTTGAGTGGTGTTAGCCATATGCAAGTCATTGGACACCATTGTAAATAACCACTAGCTGACGGAGAACTGTTAGATGTTGTTTCATCATCAATCAAAGTAATAAAATGAGGTGCTCTTGTGGTGCTTGTTAACTCATGCTGAAATGTTGTTGGACATTGTTAGGAAGGCGCATGAAGATGTGGTTAAAATAGATACATTGTATCTGGTATAAAACTTCATGCGCAACGCAATGAATTGCAAATTTCATACCAGACACAATGTATCTGTTACAACCACATCTTCATGTGCCGCCTGACAATATCCAACAACATTTCAGCATGATTTAACAAGCACCACGAGGGAGGTACATTCAGGGAAACAAGGTGGCCTAGGGAGCGGTGTTAAGGGAACAGAAAACTGGAAATCAAGTAGGGATGACATAAAACAGTTAGTGCTTAACTGTAGAAGTATTGTAAAGAGAGGAATAGAATTAAGTAATTTAATAGATATATACTTACCAGATATTATAATAGGAGTTGAATCATGGCTGAGAAATGATATAATGGATGCAGAAAATTTCTCACGGAACTGGCGGGTGTATCGTAGAGATAGGATAGGAATGCTAGGAGGGGGAGTATTCATTCCGGTGAAAGAAGAATTTGTAAGCTACGAAAAAGTTAAAGATGACAAACACGAAATTCTAGGGGTAAGGCTCATCTCTAAAGATAATAGGCGAGTTGATGTCTTTCGAGTGTACGGATCAGGAATGGGTAGCACAAATGCTGATTCAGAATGTGTGGGAAAGGATAAGGAAAGGAACATGATTGTAGCGGGTGATCTCAATTTACCAAATGTCAATTGGGAAGGTAATGTGAACGACAGGAAGCAATACCAACAATGGCAAATAAGTTAATATGGGAAGGGCACCTGATTCAGAAAGTGATGGAACCAACTAGAGGGAAGAATATTCTGGATGTGGTGCTGGTAAAACCAGATGAGCTCTACAGAGAAATCGAAGTAATAGATGGTATTAGTGATCACGAAGCTATTTTTGTGGTAATTAAAAATAAATGTGAAAGAAAGGAAGATATTAAAATTAGGACTATTAGGCAGTACCATATGGCTGATAAAACAGGCATGAGGGAGTTTTTAATAAGTAACTATGATCGATGGAAAACAGTAAATAAAAATATAAACAGACTCTGGGATAGGTTTAAAGCAATTGTTGAGGAATGTGAAAATAGGTTTGTATCTTTAAAGGTGGTAAGGGAATGGTAAAGATCCACTATATTATAACAGGGAAGTAAAGAGACTAATAAGGAGGTGTAGGTTGGAAAGAAATAGAATTAGAAGTGGCTGTGAAAGTAAGGAGAAATTGAAGGAACTTACTAGGAAATTGTATCTAGCAAAGAAGTCAGTTAAGGATAACATGATGGCAAGCATAATTGGCGGCCATACAAATTTTGGTGAAAAATGGAAGAGTATGTATAGGTACTTTAAGGCAGAAACAGGTTCCAAGAAGGACATTCCTGAAATCATTAATGAACAAGGGGAGTGTGTATACGAGGATCTTCAAAAGGCTGAAATATTCAGTCAGCAGTATGTAAAGATTGTTGATTACAAGGATAATGTCCAGATAGAGGAGGTGACTAATACTAAAGATATTAAAATTTACCTATGACAGCAATGACATTTACAGTAAGTTGAAAACTAGAAAAACAGCTGGAATTGATAAGGTTTCGGGGTATATACTAAAGATAATGGGTTGGGATATAGTACCATATCTGAAGTACTTGTTTGAATATTGTTTGCATGAAGGAACTTTACCAAATGAATGGAGAGTTGCTATAGTAGCCCCTGTATATAACGGAAAGGGTGATAGACATAAAGCTGAAAATTACAGGCCAGTAAGTTTGACATGCATTGTATGTAAGCTTTGGGAAAGCATTCTTTCTGATTATATAAGACATGTTTGTGAAATTAATAACTGGTTTGATAGAAGGCAGTTTGGGTTTAGGAAAGGTATTCCACTGAAACCCAACTTGTAGGATTCCAGCAAGATATAGCAGATAGCCTTGATTCAGTAGGTCAATTGGACTGTATAGCGATTGACCTATCTAAGGCATTCAATAGGGTAGATCATGGGAGACTACTGGCAAAAATGAGTGCAATTGGACTTGACAAAAGAGTGACTGAATGGGTGGCTCTGTTTCTAGAAAGTAGAACTCAGAGAATTAGAGCAGGTGAAGCTTTATCTGTCCCTGTAATAATTAAGAGGGGGATTCCTCAAGGCAGTATTATTGGACCTTTATGTTTTCTTATATATATATGAATGATATGTGTAAAGAAGTGGAATCAGAGATAAGGCTGTATGCAGATGATGTTATTCTGTACAGAGTAATAAATAAGTTACAAGATTGTGAGCAACTGCAAAATGACCTCGATAATGTTGTGAAATGGACAGTAGGCAATGGTATGATGATTAACGGGGATAAAAGTCAGATTTTGAGTTTCACAAATAGGGAAAGTCCTCTCAGTTTTAATTACTGCATTGATGGGGTGAAAGTTCCCTTTGGGGATCATTGTAAATACCTAGGCATTAATATAAGGAAAGATCTTCATTGGGGTAATCACATAAATATGATTGTAAATAAAGGGTACAGATCTCTGCACATGGTTATGAGGGTATTTAGGGGTTGTAGTAAGGATGTAAAGGAGAGAGCACATTTGTCTCTGGTGAGACCCTAACTAGAGTATGGTTCCAGTGTATATTCAACGTTGAATCCTGAAACCAACTCCGACTCTCCTTCAGCAAAATCAAAAGGAACCCTCACCAGGATTACTTGATTCAGGAACTGGAAAAAATCGAAAGAAAAGCAGCTCGATTCATTCTGGGCGATTTCTGACAAAAGAGTAGCATTACAAAAATTGTTGCAAAATTTGGGCTGGAAAGGCTTTGGAGAAAGGAGACGAGCTGCTCGACTAAGTGGCATGTTCCGAGCTGTCAGTGGAGAGATGGGGTGGAATGACATTAGTAGACGAATAATTTTGAATGGTGTCTTTAAAAGTAGGAAAGATCACAATATGAAGATAAAGTTGGACAAATTGGGGCAAATATTCGTTTATAGGAAGGGGAGTTAGGGGTTGGAATAACTTACCTAGGAATATGTTCAATAAATTTCCAATTTCTTTGCAATCATTTAAGAATTATTTAAGAATCATTTAAGAATTATTTAAGAAAAGGCTACTGCCCTAAATGAAGATCGGTAATGATTGATAATGATTGATTGATCTATTTATCATTGATCATTGATCATTTTATTACTTTGATTGATGATGAAACAACATCTAACAGTTCTCTGTCAGCTAGTGGTTATTTACAGCGGTGTCCAATGACTTGCATATGGCTAACACCATTCAAACAGATTTGCTGATGAACTACGTGATCAACATTTACCAGTTCCCATTTACAATTGAATTATGATTAGCAGTATTAGAACTAATAGTTCTGTGTATATTAATACATGAAAGAGACTCGGTGATGAGCATATTCAAGATGTTAGAACGTAGTTATTTTTCAAATTTACTCATAATTTCATGCCAGTTTTTAATGTCAGTTTGTATATATTTGTTTCATTAGTTTTATGTCAGTTGTGTGCATGTTTAGTTTAGTTATTAGATGTTTTACATTAAGGCTGAAGATGGCCAGCCCCGGCCGAAACTAGTCCCTAATTAATGTAATTTAGAATATTGCATATTATAGTATTGAAAGGTGGACCATTACTACATTAATTTAATAATTATATTGTAATTACAATTCACGACGGATCAGAACCATGAAGTTTATAACCTATGACAATTTAGATGACCTAATACGAATTCTTAAACAGAATGCAGAAGATCTAGCTTCATTAAATCCAAGGAAAAGAAAATGCCCGGTTGATATCTGATTGTGATGGAATGCATGAAAAAAGACATCAAGCTTGGTTGAAATTTCAAGCCCACAAAACAGAAGAAAACGCCATGAGCCTCAAGAATATCAGAAAAGAGTTCACCCAACTATTAGAAGAATTACGAGAAAATATCAAAAATATTTAATAAACTCTATTGAGGAAAATTATTATAAAACCAATTCTAGAGATTATTACAAAGCCTTTGGTAAACAATTGCAAAACTAAAACTACACCCCCCCCCCCCACATTATTGTTGAAAAATAAAGATGGAAAAATAGTGCATAACAATAATGAATACTCAGAAATCATGGTGGGAGCATTTAACAAGCTCTTGAACAGTGATGAACCTGAAAAGCTCTTATTAATTGATACACATACCATGATAAAAACAAAACCAGAAAATATAAACCCACCTACAGAAAAAGAAGTTGAAACAGTGCTTAAAGAAATGAAGAACTGCGCAGCGTGTGGAGAAGACCAGGTTTTTGCAGAGATGTGGAAATATGCCGGCAGTGCAACTCAGACATCCCTCCATATGATATCACAGAAGATTTATATATCAGAAAAATTCCCGGAACAATGGAAAACAGCTATAATTAATCCAATTCATAAGAAAGATGAAAGAAGTAATCCAGAAAACTATAGAGGTATTTCCATCCTTGACTGCACGTATAAGATCTTTCCCTAAGATACCATATAATCGGGTTAAAAAACAACTTCATCGCGAGTTAAGTGAATGCCAGGGAGGCTTCAGACCTTGGAGAAGCTGCTCTGAACAAATAATAACTTTGAAGCTAGTCATGGCATATTACAGAAAACAAAACAAGCCCCTTCCAATAACATTTATAGATTCCAAGAAAGTTTACGACTCCATCCACAGACCATCATTATTAAAAATTTTAAGATATTTCGGACTTCACCCAAAGCTAATCAAATTGTTACTCTAACTAATACAATTTCTAAAATTAAGTTCAGAGGAGAACTTTCTGAACCATTCTTGGTAATAACTTGTTTAAGACAGGGTGACGGATTGTCACCTCTTCTCTTTAACTGTGCACTAGAGTACGTTATGTGGGAATGGTACAAGAATAACTTGAAAAATATAAAAATTGGAACCCAGAAGGATAACATACATTTGAACTGTCGAGAATTTGCTGATGATCTAGCTCTTCTGGCCAATGATATTCAGGAAACAAAACAACAAATAAAATCTTTACAGAAAATAGCTCAAAATATTGGTTTGAAAATTTCGTTTGAAAAAAAAATGGAAATTTTGCTATCTCCACTTCTGCTTGCAAACAAATTAAGCTGGGAGACCAAGAAATAAAAATTGTAGAAAAATTTAAATATTTAGGTGAAATAATCACATATAACCTGAACGAGAAACCAGCATGGCAAAATAAAATAGATAAACTGGTTACAGCTCAGCATGTTACCAAGAATACATATAATAAAAAGTGTCTCTCTATAGCAACCAAATTGAAACACTACAAAACAGTCACCCAGCCACAAATTACATATACAAGTGAAACATTATTCAAAACAACAAACACAGTTGCAATAGACAGAGTACTCAAGTTAGAAAGGAGAATATTGAGAACATGTTTAAATAAAAATTATCAAGTAAACAGAGTCTGGAGACTAGCTTCCAATGAGACAGTTTATAAAGAAATGGAACCTGTGACTAGACAATGAAAAAGATATGAATATCTTTCTTAGGCCATCTAATACGGTCACCAGAAAATAGAAAAATTATGGAAGAGTGAGAGTAATAATAATATTAGATGGATCACAGAACTTAAAGAAGACGTGAGAGAGTTGCATATTACAATAGAAAATTTAAAATACAAAACCAATACACTCAAACTATTGAGAGATAAACACACTAGACTACAGCCAAAAATCAACAATCAGAGAATAGGAAGAGTGATTCCAGAAGCAGAAAGAACCGGGCGAGTTGGCCGTGCGTGTAGAGGCGCGCGGCTGTGAGCTTGCATCCGGGAGATAGTAGGTTCGAATCCCACTATCGGCAGCCCTGAAAATGGTTTTCTGTGGTTTCCTATTTTCACACCAGGCAAATGCTGGGGCTGTACCTTAATTAAGGCCACGGCCGCTTCCTTCCCACTCCTAGGCCTTTCCTATCCCATCGTCGCCATAAGACCTATCTGTGTCGGTGCGACGTAAAGCCCCTAGCAAAAAAAAGAAAAGAAAAAAAGAAGCAGAAAGAAAATTACGTTCAGAAAGGATGAAACAGTATTGGGCTGACAAAAAGAAGAAAAACCTCCATAAACCTGACTAAGTAGTCCTATGTTGGCTAAAAAATTTAAATAAATGAATAAATAAATGGGTTAATGGATTATAAACATTTCATCATTGAACGAGTATAGAATCTTACGTTTATTCACACACAGGTTAAGAGAAAAAAAATCATGACTAGCAGTTCAATCTTGGTTCTACACTGCTAAACATAAAATGTGTTCCATTAATAGGTTAATGGATTATAAACATCTCATCATTTAACAAGTACTTAGGTTCCAAAATGGGGAAATAAAAAGTAAATAAATGTAATGTAAATTTTAATCTTATCCCAGTTGCATAGTATTATTTGAAGTAATTCCACATACTGCATATGAGTTGACTATGTTTGTAAGTATAGGAGATATTATACATAGAATTTTGTAAACAATATAAATTTATTAAGGATGATCTGTTTGTTTAATAGAAAAAATTATTAGTGTAAATTGTATATTATTGTATTTTCTTCTTCTTCTTCTCTTGTTAATTTAAAATTTAGTGCTTGACAATAATGTATTTTAGTGTACCATTTGCCACCGAGGTAGACACCTGATTTGAAAATAAAGAGATTTTAATTTGAAGTATGGAATCTTACATTTATTCATACACATTCGGTCATTAACACAGGTGGAACTTTTCATGTAGCAGAGGGTATTCGGAAACAACCCTCGTGTCTTGGCTCGAATACCTCACAACTAGATTAGGAGAAGTGAAGCCTGCATACAAGCCCAGGGTGGTCACTTCGAACAATTCCTATGAGTTTCACTTTGATATATCACATGTTACACCATAGCACTACATTTCTACAACGTATTGACTTGGGAGTGCAGTAGAGTCTCATTGTAGTATTTTGAGTCTCGATTGTTCAGTATAGGCCTACAAGATATTCCATTATTTTTGTGATTTGTCACCCACTACTTCACCTCTGTTCACTTCCATACAATGCCACGCTCCAAACAAAAGTCTTCAAAAACATTTTTCTAATTCCTATATCCTAAATCCTACATCTGCTCTAATCTGCTTGTCACTTTGCAGCATGCATGCCAAAAGAATGCTTAAAATCTGAGGAGAAAAAATGAAGTAACAAAAATTATAAATCAGTTTCAGTGTGCAAGTGCCTTGTATGTGGCAAAAGCTGAACACAACACACGGGAGACGTGCTTGTTGAAACACTAGATATTTTCCTTGAATGCAGTTCCTCAATCCTACCCTGCATATGGTTCTGGTTTATTATGTTTGTTCGAGCAATTAAAAAAAAAATTCACTATGAGTTAAAACAGAAGACACTTCACATTTTAAAGGCCAACGACATTAAAACAGCAATCATCATCGTCATCAAATTTTTTATAAAATGCCATGAAATGTGTGTTTTTACATTCATCACTACTGAAATAGGCACTACAATGTTTAGCTTAAGTAGGTAGTTGATTTTATTTGTTGTTGTTGTTTCCATCATCAGTCCATAGACTGGCTTGATGCAGCCCTCCATGCAACTCTATCCTCTGCTAAAATTTCATTTCTACATAACTACTACATCCTACATCTGCTCTAATCTGCTTGTCATACTCATACTTGGTCTATCCCTACTGTTATTACCACCTACACATCCCTCAAAAACCAACTGAACAAATCCTGGGTGTCTTAAGATGTGTCCTATCATTCTATCTCTTCTTCTTGTCAAATTTAGCCAAATCAATCTTCTTTCACCAATTCGATTCAGTATATCTTCTTTCATGATTCGATCTACCCATCTCACCTTCAGCATTCTTCTGTAACACCACATTTCAAAACTATTTCCTTTCTTTCTGAGTGAGTTATCATCCACATTTCACTTCCATACTGTTCCAGGGATTCTGTGTAACGTAGAGGTGTAAAAAGGTGTGGGCATGATTGAGTGGATTAATTTAATTAAATTTCATTAGATATAATTAGATTGTTTTAAACTTTAAAATTGGTGATTATATGGCTTCCTCATTTTTTTATTTTCCTTTCAAACTTTACACTTTGCTAAACAAATAACAAAAATCAGGTACAAGGTCTAGCTCGTGAGCTAGAGTAACAATATTAGAAAAATCTCGAATAATCAGATAACAACCATTTAACAACCTGAGCTTGAAGCTCCCTAGTTACAACTTTAACAAGAGCACTGCTGCTCCCTTCGACCCACACTCAAGGAGACAGAGCTCCAAATTTTTCATCAGAAGGAAGAGCATCTCTGTTGTACACAATTACTCTTCAGGAGACTATTCTCCAAAATTTTCACTTCCAGGCCTATCAAAGGCACAACCTACATTTAACAAAAACAAACAGTAGAAACTGTCTTCTATGCACAACGGTCTGATTTACCTTAAAGGGAAATGAAAGAAGTTGACTTTAACAGGGGTAACAAGTACCCATTCTATGTGGCCTTTGTTAAAAACAAAAGGTTAATGTTACTGGTCGAAAATCAACATGTTAGGAGGCGAACTCTTGCACTCCTTGAAATTCACACGAAAATACTTAAAACCCTATTTGGGCTTATGGCCTGATTATACAGAGGCTAAGCGTACACTACAGAGGTGACTAGATGAAAAGAAAATCTTAAGTTACAAAATTATGAGAACAGTTTAAGTTTTATGAAAACATAGTCGCCTCACTATCACGTTGAAGGGGAAAACAAGAGGGTACCGCTCTTTATTCTGTTAGTTAGACTAGAGTCCTCAGACTTATTTGAAATTTACATTGAGAAAATAAAAGTTATATTGCAAAAAAAATTTGAAACCTTCCCCTCAAACTATCTTTCTGAGACTATTACATGTTTACACGAAGTCTGCCATTAAGTTGAGCAGGTGGGCCTCCCGGAGATGGATGAGGCAGCCCTTCCACCTGCCTCCGTTACAAACACACTCTAAACCTCTTGACTGGAGCGATAACAAAGACAACATGGCCTGAACGGTCCCAGCTTTTATAGCGGAGAGGAAGGTTCTAGATTTCTCTGGACTGAGGCTCTGACACACCCACAATTCCTATTGGTTAATTTAATAAATATAAAAATTTCTTATTGCTTGAAATATTAAGTTGGCAGGCAGTGATAGAAGTGTTGATAAGTTTAGAACACCAAAAACAATTACAAACAATTAAGTTTTACCAACTAATGAATACTAAATTTATCTTGAATTTTAATTGTCCATCCTCACATCAGAGAGAGTACCAAGTTTGACAGTAGGGACCTCTGTCAAAAAATGTTTGAACTTCTTCCACTAGCAGTTTCAAAGTTTACATTATAGATGGCCTTCTAAAAGGCACTTATTTTAAATGAGCAGGGCGGGTGTACCTCCGGTACAGTCCTCCACCCCCTAAAGTCCTTCCATAGTTTTGAAGTTTTACATTTTAGAAACTTTTGAATAGGAAGACTGAAATCAGAAAATTTCTTGATGTAGAGTTCATTTATAAGTTTTTTCAGGAAATAAGTCTTGAAGTGTTTCTTGAGTCATAGAAATCCGGAAAGTACAGTCCAAGTTTGACGGCAAGAGCAGCCGCCACTGCCGATGCCAGAGTGGGGTCCCTGAAACCTCCCAAGTACTCTCAGATACATCTCTCCCGCTACCTGTGATGCTCGCCAAGACCAGATATTGAAGCACTGCCCCATGATGAAGTAGGCGGTTGCAGAACCACACCTCAGCCCTTGCCGGAAAGGAAGGTGCTCAAGTTTGCTGTCGTGAAGGAGACTGGACCAGAGCGGGGTGGGCCCTTTACCTGCGCCAACATCACTCGCCAGTTGTTGTCACCCGGCCACAGATGACAATTAGGGAACTGAAACAATAATTTTCTGGGTGACAGTGACTGTTTTTATAGAGAGAGAATTTATTTATATTTGAGTTGGTGGTGCAGATAATGCGGGCGGCATTGAGGATGAGTGTGTGGAATGCAAGCTCGGTTTTGGAGGCAGGTGCAAGGTAATGACAGATGGGCAATGGAAGAAAAGCAAAATCTTTCTGAAGGGGAAGGTTTTTACAAAGCTGTTACATAAAAAAACCTAGATATACTTTAGCGGGGAAGAAGGCCTCCTCTTTCAACTTATAACCTAAGTTTTGAATTTTAAGATTCTAAACTGTTAAAAAAAGAAATGTAATTACTTTTTCACTGCCATGACTTAGTGGGTTTTACTTGTGACAAATGAACCCTAAAAATTCTTTTGGTGGCTGGGTTGCTCACCAAAAGGGTGACTGGTGTTAAGAAATCCAAAATAATACACGGTCCATGAAATTTGGGGGCAAGCTTGCCTGCAGGTACAAAATTCTTCACCATGACCTGATTTCCGACCTTTAAATTGGTGGGTCTGCATCCATGATCATATCTCTCGTTAACCTACTCATGAGAAGCCTTAAGATTACATTTAGCCTTCTTCCCTGATATTATTGGGATCTATTGCCTCTGGCAAAATCTCATTGATGGACCATAGATTAGACAGTGGTGTGTTAGGTACAAACTTAACCGTGAGAGAAGCAGGAGTAAATTTGTGTGACTCGTGAACAGCCGAATGTATCACAAAGGATAATCAATGGAGAGAGTATCCCACCTAGAATGGTCGTCATGATGAAAAGCGATCAAAGCCGATTGAAGATTACAGTTAACCCGCTCAGCCAGAGATGGGTGTGGGTAATAAGCCGAAGTAATGACATGGGATATGGATAAGTCAAAACAGAATTTTTGGAATAAATTAGACGTGAATGCCTTAGCATTATTGGAGACTATATATTGACAGGGACCAAAAGAAGCAAAAATAGTATTAAGGCAAGAAATGGTAGACTGAGCAGTAGCCAGCTTAGTTGGAAATAACCATGAAAATTTGGGGAAACCATCTACACACACACACAGATGAATTTGTTCCCGTTCCCCTTAGATTGAGGGAAGTGTCTGACGTTATCTACATACAAACGCTCCATAGGGCGATATGCTTGATGAGATGACAAAAGCCCTAGTTTAGTAGACAAGGTGGGCTTACTAAGCAAGCAATATTTACAGGCTTTAACCATTTCTCTGATTTTGCTGTCCATACTCTTCCAGATGAACATTTCCCTGAATTTTTCTTTGGTTTTGAAGATGCCTAAATGTCCCCCTAATGGGGTCTCATGATAATACTGTACTTGAAGATCATGAGCACAAGAACAGATGGAACTACTACTTTCATCCTCTGATCATGCCTCGAAGGGCAATACAGAACCCCCTTCCTCAGCACATAAGAGACAACATGTTTCCCAGAAGAAAGGGTTTCCATAATAAGAGCCAGCACTGGATCTTCCCGTTGATATTTTTCGATATCTCGGAAAAACATAGGGGCATCCATCAAGATAGCACCAGCACAAGGAGGTATGGAAATAAAAGGAGAAAAACTTTCCTCCTGTTCAATGGATTCATCCTCATCCGAATACATGCGGCTTAATCCATCTGTGACCACATTCTCAGATCCCCTAATGTGTCGCACGTCAAATTGAAAAGCCGAAATATGGATGGCCCAAGGGGCGATACGACCAGTACGACGGGGCCTAGCTAAAACCCAACTTAAAGCCTCATTGTCAGTTTCTAACTAAAATTTAACATGCTCCAGATACAGGCGGAACTTCTCCAACTCAAACAGGACTGCGAGTCCTTCTAATTCATAGATGCTGTACTTGGCTTCTTGAGCTGATAAGGTCCTAGACCTTGAAGGACAGCAGCAACAGCAGATGAAGAGGCATTGGTTTGAACTATGAATCTCTTCAAGAAATCTGGCATAGCTAATACTGGGGCGTTACAAATAGCTAACTTAAGATCTTCAAACACAGCCTGCTGTGATGGCCCCCATTCGAACTTGACACCTTTCCTACAAAGTAGGTTTAGGGATGCCACCCTATTAGCAAAGTTGGGAATACATTTCCTGAAGAAATTCACCATGCCTATTAACCTAGCGATTCCTTTAATGTCCTCAGGAGGCTTGAAGTCACGAATAGCCTGTGTATTAGAATGGTATATTGAAACTCCATTGTGCGACACAATATGCCCTAAGAAAGGTATAGAAGGCTTAGCAAAAGGTACCTTTGATAATTTAACAGTCAACCCAGCCTTATAAAGGCAATTTAGGACTTCCTTAAGATGATATAGGTGTTCTTCAAAGGTTTCAGAAAACACCACGACATCGTCAAATAATGGTAAAGATATTCACATTTGATATCGGAGAAGACCCTATCCAGCAGTCTAGTAAGAACCGCCGCGCCCATGGGGAGCCCGAAAGGCACGTACTTATATTCGTACAAAATACAATCAGTAGTGAAAGCCATCAGATGTTTGGATTCATCCGCCAGAGGAATCTGATTATATACTTGGTTAAGATCTAAGATGGTGAAGAACTTAGCTTTACGAAACCATGGAAAACATGAATGAAGATCAGGAAGGGGCACTGATTGTAATACGACCTTACAATTTAAAGCCCTGTAGTCAATGACAGGCCTGAAACCACCTTGGGGTTTCGGTACAAGAGAAATGGGTGATGAATACACCTACTTTGAAGGTCGAATAATGCCATCTTTCAACATTTAATCGATGATCTCCTTAAGAGCCTTAATTTTAGGTGAAGATAGACTATATGGAGAAAACCATACAGGGATAGAATCAGTTACCTCAGTCTTGTACTCAATTAGGTCAGTGACATCAAGGATTTCCAAAATACATCGGGAAAAGACTGACATAACCTTCGAATACTCTCAGCCTGGTCCTCAGGTAGATGTCTAAGGTCTAACAACATCTCACTCTGGGTAGGTGAAATACTGTAGATGAAGATGATGCAGAATTACAGTATACTCATCTATTAAATTTTAATGTGCACGACTTGCTCTGAAGATTGAGCACAAGACCAGAATGCAACATGAAATCGGCCCCCAATATTACAGCGCAAGACAACTGTTTATCAATTAACAACTTAATTTTCCAAGTAAATTTAGAAATGCACACTTTAGAAAAATGCAGCCTAAAATATCTAAAGGTGAAGAATTTGTCAAAATGCATTTGATAGAAGATAAACAATAATCTGGAAATTTTCAGCAGGCTTTCAAGTTAGAGTACCACTCCTCAGAAATAATAGAGCTGACGCTTCCCGAGTCTAATAGTGCAGGGACAGGTTCATTATTTTTCTCAATTTTAAGAAATGGCATGAATCCTGGTGTCTCAGAAGCAGTTCTAAGGCATTCCCTTCGGCACTTCACAGCATAAATTAGAGTTGGTTTCTTCCTCGAAGGGTTTAACGTGGGCTGAGCCTCGTGAAACTGAACTTTGTGACTCAGCCGACGGCGCTAGTCACTTCCTATCACCTAAGTTAGTGGAGGCAGCACCGAAAGTAGAACAGGACGCTGTGTTTTTGGGTGAAGTACAATTTTTGGCCAGGTGGGAGAATGACCCTCACTTAAAACAACCCTGGGACGGACCTGCTCCATTCCTAGTTTCACTAGGTTTTACCAACGGACACTTACTGCGAAGGTGTTCTACTGATCCACACGCATAACACTTGCGTGAAGGGAAGGTTCAGTGAGGTGGTGGCCGAGAACTGTTAGATGACAGAGGGGGCTCCCTAACGATTCGTAACGTGTCCATGTATCTCACTCCCTATGCTGACCCTGCCATTGCCTCAAGTTCAGAGAGGGTTTGAGGTCAAGAAGCAAATGTAAGTACGAACTGTAGGATGGAAAAATTTGATCTTTGGGGAAATGAAGAGCGAATACCCTCGTATAAAACTTGATGTCTTGGATGAAGTCAGCCAAATTCTCGTCTAACCTTTGGACTTGGAAGTAGTACTTCTGTATTAAAGTACTACATTGCTCTAGCTGGGTCCGACTCGTTGACTGAATGGTCAACGTACTGGCCTTCGGTTCCGAGGGTCCCGGGTTCGATTCCCGGCCGGGTCGAGGATTTTAATCGCTTCTGATAAATTCTTCTAGCTTGGGGACTGGGTGTTTGTGTTCATCCCAACAGTCTCCTCTTTGTATTCAGACAGTATACCATACTACCAACACCACAGAAACACGCAATAGTTATTACATTCCTCCATATAGGGTTGGTGTCAGGAAGGGCATCCAGCCGTAAAAAGGGCCAAATTCACTTGTGTGACACAGTTCACACCTGCGACCCCACAGGTGTGGGAAAAAGTGGTAGGAAAAGAAGAGATTGCTCTAGCTGGAATGAAGTTAGCCAAGAGATGGGCATGGAAGTCTTCTATAGAACATCTGTCAGCTATTGCCTTCACAATTTTATCTGAGAGGATGCCCAGTGAATATGGGTTAATTATTTGGAGAATTTGCAAATGAGACAGAGCAAACACCAAAGCATGATCCTGGAATGCTACTAAGGAATCTCAGAAAGGAAATCAAATCGTTAGTTGAATTTACCGAAAATTTGGAGATGCCCTTAAGCAACATGGCTAAGGGGTGGGGCAGGCTGCTAAAACCTGGCGAAATAATATAACACGGCATTGGAGACTGAGGAGCTTCAAAAGCTGCATTACTGATAGAGAAAGGTGGAAGTTGTTTGAGATGATCCGATACTTGTTCAGATGGGGCAGAAGTTTGTTGTGGAACCCCCAATTTCCTACTCTCATCAGACCTATTAGAATCCTCTTCCATTGTTAAGTTTACAGTTTGAATATGGTTGCTTTTCGCACTAGCGGCTCCAGACAACAATTGACTAACCCTATTGGACATGTCGGAAAGGTGTTCTACTAAATTACTAGCTTCCTTAGCATGCACGTCCTTCAGTTTCAGAGACAACAGGTCCCTAGCCCTATTGTAAAAATGGAAAAATCTAGCTTGAACACGCTTAAGCTGATTTGTGGAAGGGTCACTTACTTCAAAGAAACTTATAACAGACACTAGCTCAGTGGTATTGTCAGTGACGGTGGACAGCCTCATCAATATCCTTCTCCCCAAATACTGGAATACAGATGAGAAATTCTAAAGATTCTTTAAGTTTTGCAATATCTGTGGCAACCGTGCCTCCGGACTGGACCTTCCAAATTAAAAGTTCATAAATTAATTCTTCCTTGCAAAGTACCCCGGTGCAAGGACTTCTCGAGAATGAGACATAGTGAGAGAAAAGCTGACAAAACGGAAACATTTCTTAGAGTCCGGTTTCAAATTCGACTAGGTGCCGTAAAAAGGGGGTTTATCCAGACCCATTCAACCACTCTCTGCTACTGCTTGTTCCGGGGATTCTGTGGAACGCAGAAGTGAAAGAAGGTGCGGGCATGAATGGGTGGATATATAAAAGACTGAAGATTAATTTAAAACTTTACAATTTTATTGATGATTATATTTGTTCCTTCTTTTTGGTCTTTTCCTTTCAAACTGTACACTTTGCTAAGCAAATAACAAAAATCAGGTACAAGGTCTAGCTCGTGAGCTAGAGTAACAATATTAGAAAAATCTTGAATAATTAGATAACAACCATTTAACAACCTGAGCTTGAAGCTCCCTAGTTACAACTTTAACAAGAGCACTGCTGCCCCTCCAACCCACACTCAAGGAGATGGAGCTCCAAATTTTTCATCAGAAGGAAGAGCGTCTTTGCTGTACACAATTACTCTTTAGGAGACTATTCTCCAAAATTTTCACTTCCAGGCCTATCAAAGGCACAACCTACATTTAACAGAAACAAGCAGTAGACACTATCTTCTATGCACAACGGTCTGATTTACCTTAAAAGGAAATGGAAGAAGTTGACTTTAACGGGGGTAAAAACACATTCTTTGAGGCCTTTGTTAAAAACAAAAGATTAAAGTTAGTGGCTGAAAATCAGCATGTTAGGAGGCAAAGTTTTGCACTCCTTGAAATTCACATGAAAATACTTAAAACCCTATTTGGGCTTATGGCCTGATTATACAGAGGCTAAGCCTACACTACGCAGGTGACTAGATGAAAAAAAAATCTTAAGTTACAAAATCATGAGACAGTTTAAGTTTCGTGAAAATATAGTCACCTCACTATCAAGTTGAAGGGGAATACAAGAGGGTACCGCTCTTTATTCCATTAGTTAGACTAGAGTCCTCAGACTTATTTGAAATTTACATTTAAAGTTTGAAATGTACATTGAGAAAATGAAAGTCACATTACAAAAAAATTGAAACCTTCCCCTCAAACTATCTTTCTGAGACTATTACATGTTTACATGAAGTCTGCCATTGTCTTGAGCAGGTGGACCTCCTGGAGATGGATCTTCTTCCTGCCTCTGTTACGAACACACTCTAAACCTCTTGACTTGAGCGATGACAAAGACAACATGGCCTGAACGGTCCCAGCTTTTATAGCAGAGAGGAAGGTTCTGGATTTCTCTGGGCCGAGACCCTGACACACCCACAATTCCTATTGGTTAATTTAATAAATATAAGAAAATTCTTATTGGCTGAAATATTACGTCAACGGGAAGAGGTACAGTAGAAGTGTTGATACCTTTAGAACACCAAAAGCAATTTACAAACAATTCAGTTTTACTAACTAATGAATACTAAATTTATCTTGAATTTTAAATGTCCATCCTCACATCAGAGTGTGTACCGAGTTTGACAGTAGAGACCTCTGTCAAAAAACGTTCGAACTTCTTCCACTGCAGTTTCAAATTTGATGTTATAGATGGCCTTCTTAAAGGCACTTATTTTAAATGAGCAGGGCGGGTGTACCTCCAGTACACATACAGTGGCCTGCTCCAAACGAAAGTCTTCAAGAACATTTTTCTAATTCCTATATCAATATTCGAAGTGAGGAAATTTCTTTTCTTAGGAATGGCCTTCCTTATTTACGCTAGCCTGCATTTTATGTCCTCCTTACTTCTTCCATCGATAGTTATTTTACTACCCAAGTAACAATTTTCTTCCACTTCCTGCAAGACTTCATTCCCTAATCTAATATTTCCTGCATCACTTGACTTCGTACGACTGCACTCCATTACTTTTGTTTTGGACTTATTTATTTTCATCTTGTACTCCTCACCCAAGACTCCATCCATACCATTCAGCAACTTCTCCTGATCTCTGCAGTCTCAGATAAAATAACAATATCATTGTTACAAGATATTAGAATCATTCCGTATTGACGGTTTTCACTTTACAATGGCGAAAAATGAAAGTATCCTCCTATTCAATACATCATATATTCCGTCATTAGACGGAGTAAACAAGTTCAGACATGTTTCGGCTCGTTTGAGCCATCTTCAGTGAAAAAATTAGGGGGGTTGGAATAATTATTTACATAATATGAGTTGAAAAAATGCTAAAAAACATAATGAAAGCGTAAATGAAAAAACAAACAAAAGAGAGCCTAGACGGAAACAAAATAGCACAAATATACAATATTTACATCAATATGCAGAGCAAAACAACTTATTGCGACAAAATTCAGTGAAACAGGTGTTAATTTGAAATAATAATTGATACTAAAAACTGCGTTAACCTAAGAAACAAGGGAATGAGAAAACAAATGATGCAGATGGAAATGAATAATAGTAGCACATGGTGGGGTTGTGGACCTCATAGTTTACAAATTATTAGTTTATAAAAACGACAAAACAGTTTGAAATCGCTGTCAAAATCCTAGTGGAAACCCATCACATCAAAATGGTCAGGAGGAGAGCGGGAGCAAACATTTTGAGAGAAAAACCAAGCCTGAATTAACCTGCAGGCGAAAAGCCTGTGATAAGGAGAAAAAACACCTTAAATTTAAGGCTTCAGAAATAGCAGCATTCTTAATATCTTCTCAATCTAGCGGTCCCTTTCTTCATTATTGTTTCATAATGTTGGCTGGTGTTTTGCCTTATTATAGAGGGGTCGGAAGGGCCGCATATAAAAATATGAGAAGCTGTGTTAGGTAGAAGACAGATGCATAGTAAATTGCAGTAATCTAGTGGAAACCGTCAATGAAGTTCTAATCTGTAATGGAAAAAATGAGGTTGTATGAGAAACATGGGTTGATAAGTAAAAAGTGTGGAATGGTTGTGAAGAAAGCTTAAACTTACGGTGTGCAGTAGGTGGTTGTCCTCTCTAGTGGCCTGGCTTTCTCAAAGTAACGGTCTCGTTCGCGTGATCGAGTCTATTGTTGGTTCGGCTGTGTCTGATAGGATGGAAGGAGCGGAGGGGGAAGGGGAGGTACAGGGCTGGTTTGAGGAAGGGAGGGGTGTTGAGTTGGAGAGATGGAGGTGGGTTTGTTTGGCAAATATAAAGAATGAATGTTTCAAGAGGATGTTAGTTTACTCGCTGACTTCTAAAGCTCGAATGGTGTTGCCTTCTTAAAGTGACGGTCTCGGTCGCGTGATCGAGTCTATTGTTGGTTGGCTGTGTTTGTTAGGTTGGAAGGAGCGGAGGGGGAAGGGGGGTGCAGGGCTGGTTTGAGGAAGGGAGGGGATGTTGAGTTGGAGGGGGAAGGGGAGGTACAGGGCTGGTTTGAGGAAGGGAGGGGTGTTGAGTTGGAGAGATGGAGGTGGGTTTGTTTGGCAAATATAAAGAATGAATGTTTCAAGAGGATGTTAGTTTACTCGCTGACTTCTAAAGCTCGAATGGTGTTGCCTTCTTAAAGTGACGGTCTCGGTCGCGTGATCGAGTCTATTGTTGGTTGGCTGTGTTTGTTAGGTTGGAAGGAGCGGAGGGGGAAGGGGGGTGCAGGGCTGGTTTGAGGAAGGGAGGGGATGTTGAGTTGGAGAGATGGAGGTGGGTTTGTTTGGCAAATATAAGGAATGAATGTTTCAAGAGGATGTTAGTTTACTCGCTGACTTCTAAAACTCGAATGGTGTGGCCTTCTTAAAGTGACGGTCTCGGTCGCGTGATCGAGTTTATTGTTGGTTGGCTGTGTTTGCTAGGTTGGAAGGAGCGGAGGGGGAGGGGTGGTGTGAGGAGGGTGGGGGTGGGGGGGGAGTGGTGGTGAGTCGGGGAGATGGAGGTGGGGTTTGTTTGTGTTATGGAAATTCTGACAAATGTATGGAATGAATGTTTCAAGTAGAATGTTCTTTTTCTCGCTGACTTCATTTAAATTGTGAGTGGGGTTCATAAACTGATCTAGATCGATGTGGATGCTCTCGAGAATGTTGAGCAAGGTGCCTTTTTGCTCATAATGCAAGATCTTCAGGTCTTTGTCTATTGAAGTGTATTCGTGGCTGGATGTTTTATGGTGTTCGCTCATAGCTGAAAAACGATTATATTTGAGAGCGTTGCGATGTTCGGCGTATCTTATGACAAAATTGCGGCCTGTTTGACCTATGTAGCTGGAATTACAGGATTGGCACTTTAATTTGTAAACTCCGGAGTTCAAATATTTGTTGTTGATGTTGCTATTGTTATTGTTGACAGTGTGTGGATTGAAAATGAGTTTGGAGTTGGTGTGGGAGGTTCTGTAAGCTATTTTGATGCTGTGTTTCTTGAAAATATTAGAAATTTGGTAAATGCTACTATTATTGAAAGTGAATGTGGAAAATTTTTCTTTTGGAGCAGAATCTTTTACTAGGGTAGTCTTGGGTCTGCTTTTGTATCTATTGATGATTCTGCTGATGAAGGTTCTATTGTAACCATTGTGTTCTGCAATGTTGTAGATGGTATTAATTTCTTTTTTGAAATTCTTGCGAGATAAAGGGATAGTTAATGCTCTGAGGACCATGCTATTGATGATTTTCACCAACCTGTAGTAAACTTAAGCAAAATCATTCTTGATGCCGATGATCTTGATGTGCTGAGCAAGGGACCTAAACATAATTGGGGTAATCCTTCTAACCGTGATAATTTAATTTCCACCATAGCTGAATCTGAATTGGCCATTAATAAATTACCAATTAATATACAAGAAGAGGTCCGATATGAAGTCAAACACAAGCTATCTTCCATCCTCAATCAACAACAAACCATTAAACCCAACACAGTGCACGTAGCTAAAGTAAACAAACTTAAGAAAAAAGTGAAACAAAACGACTTAATTATAACAAAAGCCGACAAAGGAAATGCTACCGTAATCATGGACAAAAGTGACTATGTTAATAAAGCACACACGTTTTTTACAGACAACAACTTCATAACCTCTAAAAAAGATCCAACTAATAAAATACAAAGAGACCTAAAAACCATCATCAAGAACATTTCATTTCTGTTTAATGACCTTGAAAAATCCAAAATGATTATCATGAATCCGAAACTTCCCACAGCCAAAGCGCTACCCAAGATCCATAAAACAGACATCCCCATAAGACCCATTATCAATTTCAGAAACAGTCCGACCTATGAAGTATCTCGTTTCATTCACAAATTCCTCAAGTCACACTATCGTTTTCAAGCCAACACATCAGTAAAGAACTCCTTAGAATTCTGCAATAAGATCAAACACTTTAATTTATCCAAACACCACACTCTTCATTCTTTTGATATTACTAACATGTACGCTAATGTTCCCGTTAACAGCACCGTACAATTGATCAAAAACAATCTCTCCAAATTCAGCAATTTAAGTATAGGCGAAATAGATGAATTTATTCGAATTCTGGAATTTACTTTGAACAACAATTTCTTCACTTTCAATAATGTCATTTACCAACAGATAGGTCTTCCCATGGGGTCACCAGCTTCAGGAATCCTTGCAGACATCTACATTGATCATTTAGAACATTCTCACATCATTGGCAAGATCAATGGCATTCAACACTGGACACGCTTTGTAGATGACACCTTTGTTATTTTAGACTCCCACGTTACCAACAGCAACACAGTACTTGGATTTCTCAACTCTATTGACCCACATATAAAATTCACCATAGAGTCAGAAAACAATAAAGCCCTTAATTACCTGGACTTAACCATTATGCGCAACAGCAACAACACTTTATCCTTCAATATATACAGGAAACCCACCCACACCATCAATACCATCCATCAGACCTCTGTGCACCCAGACATACATAAAAAAGCAGCTTACAATAGCATGGTCCTCAGAGCATTAACTATCCCTTTATCTCGCAAGAATTTCAAAAAAGAAATTAATACCATCTACAACATTGCAGAACACAATGGTTACAATAGAACCTTCATCAGCAGAATCATCAATAGATACAAAAGCAGACCCAAGACTACCCTAGTAAAAGATTCTGCTCCAAAAGAAAAATTTTCCACATTCACTTTCAATAATAGTAGCATTTACCAAATTTCTAATATTTTCAAGAAACACAGCATCAAAATAGCTTACAGAACCTCCCACACCAACTCCAAACTCATTTTCAATCCACACACTGTCAACAATAACAATAGCAACATCAACAACAAATATTTGAACTCCGGAGTTTACAAATTAAAGTGCCAATCCTGTAATTCCAGCTACATAGGTCAAACAGGCCGCAATTTTGTCATAAGATACGCCGAACATCGCAACGCTCTCAAATATAATCGTTTTTCAGCTATGAGCGAACACCATAAAACATCCAGCCACGAATACACTTCAATAGACAAAGACCTGAAGATCTTGCATTATGAGCAAAAAGGCACCTTGCTCAACATTCTCGAGAGCATCCACATCGATCTAGATCAGTTTATGAACCCCACTCACAATTTAAATGAAGTCAGCGAGAAAAAGAACATTCTACTTGAAACATTCATTCCATACATTTGTCAGAATTTCCATAACACAAACAAACCCCACCTCCATCTCCCCGACTCACCACCACTCCCCCCCCACCCCCACCCTCCTCACACCACCCCTCCCCCTCCGCTCCTTCCAACCTAGCAAACACAGCCAACCAACAATAAACTCGATCACGCGACCGAGACCGTCACTTTAAGAAGGCCACACCATTCGAGTTTTAGAAGTCAGCGAGTAAACTAACATCCTCTTGAAACATTCATTCCTTATATTTGCCAAACAAACCCACCTCCATCTCTCCAACTCAACATCCCCTCCCTTCCTCAAACCAGCCCTGCACCCCCCTTCCCCCTCCGCTCCTTCCAACCTAACAAACACAGCCAACCAACAATAGACTCGATCACGCGACCGAGACCGTCACTTTAAGAAGGCAACACCATTCGAGCTTTAGAAGTCAGCGAGTAAACTAACATCCTCTTGAAACATTCATTCTTTATATTTGCCAAACAAACCCACCTCCATCTCTCCAACTCAACACCCCTCCCTTCCTCAAACCAGCCCTGTACCTCCCCTTCCCCCTCCGCTCCTTCCATCCTATCAGACACAGCCGAACCAACAATAGACTCGATCACGCGAACGAGACCGTTACTTTGAGAAAGCCAGGCCACTAGAGAGGACAACCACCTACTGCACACCGTAAGTTTAAGCTTTCTTCACAACCATTCCACACTTTTTACTTATCAACCCATGTTTCTCATACAACCTCATTTTTTCCATTACAGATTAGAACTTCATTGACGGTTTCCACTAGATTACTGCAATTTACTATGCATCTGTCTTCTACCTAACACAGCTTCTCATATTTTTATATGCGGCCCTTCCGACCCCTCTATAATAAGGCAAAACACCAGCCAACATTATGAAACAATAATGAAGAAAGGGACCGCTAGATTGAGAAGATATTAAGAATGCTGCTATTTCTGAAGCCTTAAATTTAAGGTGTTTTTTCTCCTTATCACAGGCTTTTCGCCTGCAGGTTAATTCAGGCTTGGTTTTTCTCTCAAAATGTTTGCTCCCGCTCTCCTCCTGACCATTTTGATGTGATGGGTTTCCACTAGGATTTTGACAGCGATTTCAAACTGTTTTGTCGTTTTTATAAACTAATAATTTGTAAACTATGAGGTCCACAACCCCACCATGTGCTACTATTATTCATTTCCATCTGCATCATTTGTTTTCTCATTCCCTTGTTTCTTAGGTTAACGCAGTTTTTAGTATCAATTATTATTTCAAATTAACACCTGTTTCACTGAATTTTGTCGCAATAAGTTGTTTTGCTCTGCATATTGATGTAAATATTGTATATTTGTGCTATTTTGTTTCCGTCTAGGCTCTCTTTTGTTTGTTTTTTCATTTACGCTTTCATTATGTTTTTTAGCATTTTTTCAACTCATATTATGTAAATAATTATTCCAACCCCCCTAATTTTTTCACTGAAGATGGCTCAAACGAGCCGAAACATGTCTGAACTTGTTTACTCCGTCTAATGACGGAATATATGATGTATTGAATAGGAGGATACTTTCATTTTTCGCCATTGTAAAGTAAAAAAACAATATCATTGGCAAATATCAGGGTTTGGATTTCCTCTCCTTGGATTGTGATTCCCTTTGCAAATTCTTCTTTGATTTATTATTATTATTATTATTATTATTATTATTATTATTATTATTATTATTATTATTATTATTATTATTATTATTATTATTATTATTATTTCCTTTATTGCCTGTTCTATATAAACATTGAAAAGGAGGGGGGACAAACTGCAGCCTTGCCTCACTTCTTTCTGGATTGCTGCTTCTTTTTCATAGCCCTCAATTCTTATCACTGCAGACTGATTTTTATACAGATTGTAGATAATTCTTCTTTCTCAGTATCTGATACTGATCACCTTCAGAATCTCAGATAACTTGGTCCAATCAACATTATGCCTTTTCTAGATCTTCGATCACCACATACGTGGGCTTGTTCTTCTTAGTTCTGTCCTCTAAGATCATACGTAAAGTCAGGATTGCTTCACATGTTTCTACATTTCTTTTGAAGCCAAATTGATCTTCTTTCAACCCAGCTTCAACTTGTCTTTCCATTCTTCTGTAAATAATATGTGTTAAAATTTTGCAGGCATGAGATACTAAACTAATGGTGCGGTAGTTTTCACACTTTTCAAGAAAGTGGGTGCTGACAGTCATAACTTTCGTTGATTTCAAAAAGGCATATGATTCAATAGATTGTGGAGTGCTCATGAACATTCTGCAGGAGTTTGGAGTGGCCATAATTTGACAATCTCTTACAAACACTTTTTTTTTTTTTTTTTTGCTAGGGGCTTTACGTTGCACCGACACAGATAGGTCTTATGGGCAACGATGGGATAGGAAAGGCCTAGGAGTTGGAAGGAAGCGGCCGTGGCCTTAGTTAAGGTACAGCCCCAGCGTTTGCCTGGTGTGAAAATGGGAAACCACGGAAAACCATCTTCAGGGCTGCCGATAGTGGGATTCGAACCTACTATCTCCCGGATGCAAGCTCACAGCCGCGCGCCTCTACGTGCACGGCCAACTCGCCCGGTCACAAACACGTTTTCTCAAGTCAAATTTATGGGCAAAGTCTCAAATCCATTTGAGATAAAAACAGGTTTGAGGCAAGGAGACAGCCTTTCTCCTCTACTCTTTAATTGCATTTTAGAAAATGTTATTAGGGAATGGAGATTGAGAATGGTATGAAGAATGGGGTAAAGGTAGGTTGTGGAAAAAATGCGATGATGTTGGACTGCTTTGCCTTTGCAGATGACGTTGTTCTTATTACAGACAACCGTCAAACAGCCAAGAAACAAGTTGAAGAACTACAAAATGTTGCAGTCAAAACAGGGTTAAGAATCTCTTTCAAAAAACAGCACACATGAATTCTATTAAAAAAAAGGCGACATGGACAGACTTAAGTAAAATTCCTTCAAGAATAAATTTACTGTGTCCACCTATACAATACAATTATATTCTGTAGTGATTAAATCCTACATGAATTACAAACACTAATTAGGAACACGTTTCGCCCTAGTTTTGGGCATCTTCAGCCTAATAATAATCTTAAGGTCAAGTCTTAAATCTATTAAACATTAGAACTTAAAACTAAATACAATGGTCTTATGCTAAAAATTTTTTTTACAAAAAGTTGTGCTTTAGGTGATATTTACATAGTTTACAATGTGTACAAGGAAGCAATTGAAATTATCTTACAATGACTGTTGTTGTTAGTCGTTTAGTTGCTTTCGACTCTCCGTGACCCGATAGACCAAAGTGCGCCATTTCTTTCTGTTGTATACTATTTTCCGAAGTCTTTCTAAATTGAGAGCTCTGGCTTCCTTGATGCCATCAATCCACCTCATCCGTTGTCACCCTCTTCTCCTATTACCATCAGTCTTCCCCAGCATTAAGATCTTTTCCAGTGAGTCATGTTTTCTCATAATATGACCGAAGTACTCTAGTTTTTGTCTGAGCATTTGACCTTCCAGTGAACAGCCTGGGTTGATTTCCTGTAATATGGACTTATTAGATCTCTTCGCAGTCCACGGAACTCTAAGGAGTTTTCTCCAACACCATAGTTCAAATGCATCTATTCTTCAATGCTCAGCCTTTCTTACTGTCCAGATATCTCTTCCGTACATTGCTACTGGGAAGATCATAGCCTTCACTATACGAATCTTCGTTCTTAAATTTACGTCTCTACTCTTGAAAATGTTATCAAGGTTGGCCATTGCCTTCCTCCCAAGGAGCAAGCATCTCTTAATTTCATGGCTGCAATTGCCATCAGCAGTTATTTTGGAGCCTAAGTAGATGAAACTAGGAACAACCTCCATTGTTTCACCATTTATATGGCAGGAGGTGATAGGTTTAGTTGCCATGATCTTTGTTTTCTTGACATTCAACCTTAGTCCAGCTTTTGCACCTTTTTCTTTCACCTTCATTAGTAGATACTTAAGTTGTTCTTCACTTTCTGATAACAGGGTGGTGTCATCAGCATATCTAAGGTTATTCATATTATGTCTCCCACCAATTTTTGCTCCAGTTTCTGTTTCATTTAATTTAGCAATCCTCATCACATACTCTGCATATAAGTTAAATAAATAAGGTGACAATATGCAGCCTTGAAATACACCTTTCTCAGTCTTGACCCATTCAGTTGTTCCATATAGGGTTCTCACCATAGCTTCCTGATCAGAGTAGAGATTTCTCATAAGGCAAATAAGATGATCTGGTACTCCCATAGTCTTGAGTAATTGCCACAATTTATTGTGGTCAACACAGTCAAAGGCTTGAGCATAGTCAATAAAGCATAAGTATAGGTCTTTCTGGAATTCTCTTGCTTTCTCCATAATCCAGCGAATATTAGCAATTTGATCTCTGGTTCCTCTGCCTTTGTAGAAACCGGCTTGTTCTTCAGGTAGTTCTCGATCTACATACTGCCAAAGCTTATTTTGCAGGATCTTGAGGATAACCTTACTACCATGCAATATAAGTGCGATTGTTCGGTAGTTTGAACATTCTTTAGCACTGCCCTTCTTTGGAATTGGGATGAACACTGAGTTTTTCCAATCTTTTGGCCACTGCTGGGTAGTGCTGACATATTGAATGTAGCACTTTCACAGCATCCTCTCCTAGGACTTTGAACAGTTCTGCTGGGATTCCATCATAACCACTTGCCTTATTGTTTGCAATACGGCCCACTTGACCTCACTTTCTAGGATATCTGGTTCTGCCTCTAACAACAGAGTAACTTCATCATCAGGAGTATTCCAATCTTTCCTATACAAATTGCCTACATATTCCCTCCACCTTTCTTTAATCTCCTCTGCTTCAGTAAGATCTTTTCCATTTTTATCTTTTATCATTCCAATCTTTACCTGGAATTTCCCTCTGATGTCTCCAATTCTTATGTAAAGATCTCTTGTCTTACCCAGTCTGTTATTTTCCTCAACTTCCTTGCAGTGTTCATTCAAAAAGGCATTCTTATCTCTTCTAGCTAGTTTCTGAAACTCTGCATTTAATTTAGACATCTTTGATCTTTCCCCTTTGATTTTTACATTCCTTCTTTCTTCTGCTATTTGTAGTGCTTTACCCAATAATCATTTTGCCTTCTTCTTGTTCTTTTTCTTGGGAATATGCTTTTCTGCTGTCTCCTTAACAACACAGCATACTTCTGACCATAGCTCTTCTGGGACCCTATCTCTGAAATCTAATCCATTAAATCTGTTTCTAACCTACTGTATACTCAAGAGGTATGCTATTTAGGTCATATCTGCTTGATGGTTTGGCTTTGTCACTCCTTTTTAATTTGAGCCGGAATTTGGAAATTAAGAGCTCGTGATCTGATCCACAATCAGCCCCAGGCCTTGTTTTGGATGACTGTATAGCGCTCCTCCACCTCTGACTACAAAGTAAGTAGTCAATCTGATTCCAACATTTACCATCTGGCGAGGTCCAGGTGTATAGGCGTCATTTGGGCAATTGAAACAGTGTGTTGGTAATGACCAGTGAGTTGTATTGACAGAATTCTAGGAGTCTCTGTCCAGCTTCATTTGTTGTGCCAAGGCCAAATTTTCCCGTTACTCCATCTACAGTTTGATTTCCTACTTTGGCATTCCAGTCACCAATAATGAAGACGACATCCTTCTTTGGTATTAACTGTAACAATTCTCGTAAGTCTTCATAGAACTGGGCAACTCCATTTTTCCTTTGGTTTTTGTGTCCAGAATAGTACACCATGTACTCATCTGTAGCAAATTCAACAATACCAATCCATCTCACTTCACTTATTCCCAGTATATCGATGCCCAGTCTCTTCATTTCTCGTTTGACTATATTCAGCTTTCCTTGATACATGGATCTTACATTCCAAGTTCCTAAACAGTACTGTTCCTTGTAGCATCGCACATTTCTTGAGACTTCTCTCAACATAGTTCCCCCCGGAGATCCGACTGGGGAACTTGAAACTCCGGAATATTTTGAATTGAGCAAAGCCATGGGGTTTTCTTGGGAAATTACAGTGGTGGTTTCCCGTTGCTTTCCACTGGGTTGCTCAGCTTAACAGGGGCTCCGCGCGTAGGTAGGATTTGGAGAATTGAGGTGTGAGAGGCTAAGTGAACTCTCTTGGTGAGTTCATATATTCGCGTCACACCCTCGTTTCTAGCCAGAGTCTCAAGATGTTCATAGAGACTACCCCAGGTCGTTTCCTGGGCCCTTACAATGACTAGAAATTGTTAAAAGCGTAAATTGGAAACTTCTCCTACTGTATGGATGAAAGTTTATGCAAATGTGTTCACATTGACTAGAAATTGACCACAGCGTATTGGAACTCCTCCAACTGTATGGTTGAAACATTAGGTTGAAGGTTTATACAGTTGTGTTCGTTCAAAGGTGGTTATGGTCACCTATGTTGTAAGTATACTGTTACAAAACCAGAGAGGAGAGGGTGAGAAGGATGGAGTTGGCATTCAGACTATGTCATGACACCTATAAGTCCAAGTCCCACTCAATTCAGGCCAAGTTAAAACATTACTGCACAGTGGTTAGAACAGAGTGCCTTTATGGAGCAGAAACCTTGACAAGGATGGCTGACCCATCCTTGAAATAAGAGAAAGAAGATTCTTACAAAAAATCTTAGGCCCAAGAAAGTCGATGAGTGACCCAAACACATTTTGGTTAAGATCGAATTTGGGGCCCTACAAGACAGTAGAAAGAATCATGACTGTGATGAGGAAAAGGAGACTGACAATTTATGGGCATATCAAAAGATTGAACCCTGAGATTTTGGCCAACAGGATACTTCTTCTGCAGGAAAAGTGGAAAAAACAACCGGGATGGCTTACACAGGTGCACAATGACTTGACAGAAATAGATATCAAGGAGGAGGATATAAAAGAAAGGACATAATTTAGGAAGAAGGTTGCGGGAATGCAGGATGCGTCTGAAGAGCAACATGCGAAGCCATGGAACATCTCGGTGGAAGAATGAGCAAGAAGAAGTCAAAGACTGTGTAAAGAATAGGGTATCAGTCTGCGTGATAGAAGGAAGATTGTGTAAACGTGGCCCACAGGTGGCCGTATCGATAAGTAATAAAAATAATTATATTAGATATTATATTGTGCACAACTTCCATTATGTTCAGTTTTTTTAAATCGTGCTAACAGTAAGGGAGAAATTAGACATTTTGTGTTTTGGTCTCCTTAATATTGCTATGCCACTGTACATACTTACTAAATGTTGACACAATCCTCTGTGGTCTCATTTAGTTCTATACTTATTATCTTTAAATCGTTAGAAACTGAGTCTAACCATCATTTTCTTGGTCTCCCTCGACTTCTCTTACCCTCCATAACAGAGTCCATTATTCTCTTACATAATGCCAGGCTGAGTAGCTCAGACGGTTAAGGCGCTGGCCTTCTGACCCCAACTTGGCAGGTTCGATCCTGGCTCAGTCCGGTAGTATTTGAAGGTGCTCAAATACGACAGCCTCGTGTCGGTAGATTTACTGGCATGTAAAAGAACTCCTGCGGAACTAAATTCCGGCACCTCGGCGTCTCCGAAAACCGTAAAAGAGTAGTTAGTGGGACGTAAAACAAATAACATTATTATTATTCTCTTACGTAACCTAACCTTCTCCATTCGCCTCATATGACCCCACCACCGAGTTCGGTTTATGCGTACAGATTCATCCATCAAGTTTATTCCTAACTTAGCCTTAATCTCCTTATTCCAAGTACCCTCCTGCCATTGTTCCCACTTGTTTGTACCAGCGCTCATTCTCACTACTTTCATGTCTGATACTTCTAACTTATGAATAAGATATCCTGAGTTCACCCAGCTTTCACTACCGTAAAGCAAAGTTGATCAGAAAACAGACTGATGTAAAGAAAATTTTGTCCGGGAGCTGACTTCCTTCGTACAGAATACTGTTGATCGCAACTGCGAGCTCACTGCATTGGAATAGAACCAGCTTTTGGGTGGTTAGGCCGTATGCGTTTTGGAGAGTTTCGCCCCTCCAAGACTCTGCTTCTCTAATGGCACATCTGGGCGAAACTCTGCAAACGCACACGGCCTAACCACCCGAAAGCTGGTTCTATTCCCGTGATAGTAAGATCTGCGGCTTTGAAAGCCTTTTCTGGTATGTCACTGCATTAGCTTCACTGCACCTTGATTCAATCTCACTTACTATATTACCATCCTGGGAGAACACACATCCTAAATACTTGAAATTATCTACCTGTTCCAGCTTTGTATCACCAATCTGACATTCATTTCTGCTGAATTTCTTACCTACTGACATCAATTTGGTCTTCGAAAGGTTAATTTTCATACCATACTCATTGCATCTATTTTCAAGTTGCAAGATATTAAACTGCAGGCTTTTGGCACAATCTGCCATTAAGACCAATTCATCAGCATAGGCCAGACTGCTTACTACGTTTCCACGTAACTGAATCCCTCCCCGCCACTTTATACCTTTCAGCAGATGATCCATGTAAACTATGAACAACAAAAATGAAAGATTACAACCTTGTCTAACCTCTGTAAGTACCTTGAACCAAGAACTCATTCTACCATTAATTCCCACTGCAGCCCAATTGTCCACATAAATGCCTTTGATTGATTTTAATAGTCTACCCAGTAATCCCATAGTCCCCCAGTATGGCAAAAAATTTTCCCTCGGTATCCTGTCATATGCTTTCTCTAGATCTACGAAACATAAACACAACTGCCTATTCCTCTCGTAGCATTTTTCAATTACCTGGCGCATACTGAAAATCTGATCCTGACAGCCCCTCTATTGTCTGAAACCACACTGGTTGTCATCCAACTTCCTCTCAACCACTGATCGCACCCTCCCTTCCAAGATGCCAATGAGTACTTTACCTGTTATACTAATCAATGAGATACCTTGATAGTTGTTGCAATCCTTCCTGTTTCCTTGCTTATAGATAGGTGCATTTACTGCTTTTGTCCAATCTGAATGTACCTTACCAACCCTCCATGCTAATCTTATTACTCTATGAAGCCATTTCATCCTTGCCTTCCCACTATACTTCACCATTTCAGGGCTAATTTCATCTATTCCTGCTGCTTGATGACAATGCAGTTTATTTACCATCCTCTCCACTTCCTCAAGCGTAATTTCAGCAACATCATTTTCCTCCTCCCCATGAGTTTGGTTGTTCCCAACACCACCAGGAAGATTTCCTTTTACACTGAGAAAATTTTCAAAATATTCCCTCCACCTGTCCAGTGATTCCCTGGGATCTATTATGAGTTGACCTTAATTAGCCAAAACACTGTTCATTTCCTTTTTTTCCCTCCCTTCCTAAGATTCTTTATTACTGACCAGAAAGATTTCCCTGCTGCTCGACCTAGCCTTTCCAGGCTATTCCCAAAATCTTCCCACGACTTCTTTTTGGATTCAACAACTACTTGCTTTCGCTCTGATTCTTTCATCTATGCTCAATTTTCTGTCTACATTAGCCCTTGTTTGGAGCCATTTCTGATAAGCCTTCTTTTTACGTTTACAAGCTGCTCTCACTTCATCATTTCACCAAGATGTTCGTGCCACTATATACTATTCAAATAATATACAGGGTTATTCAACTGAGTTGTCCATCTCAAATATCTTCTGATCTGTTTAAAATGTATACATTTTGTTTTGAAATTCTTTAATTGTATTGATGGGCTCATAAAACACTGTTAATTTTTTTTTCATCACATACATAATTACCAAGAAACTGGTAGCAACTTTGCTTTTTAAATGGGACGATGTTAATTTCACCCAATAGAACAACTAAGAATTGAGTTACAAGTTCAGTGATGTGCTTATCTGAAAATCCAACCAGTAATTTTAGAGGTATTAAAGGGTTTGATATCTATAGGCATTAGACAGAACCACTAACATGAACCAGCATGTTAAACATTCGGGATAATCAGGTATTGCCTTTCAGTCAACATCTGCATTATGAGTATGTTATTGATACTCCGATTTTTCAAGATGACAACAGCAAAGTTCATCGGGCTGGATGCATATGTGGCTGATTTTTTGAACACTCCTCCACCCTATTACATCTTGGTTGGCCTGCAAAATCACCTGACTTGAATCCCATTGAGAATCTGTGGGAATGTTGGAACAGTGGGCAAAACGCCGACATCTTCATCCCTGCAATTACGGGGAATTGCATGATCAAATCCTCAGCGAGTGACTTAACCTGGATGTGACAGACCTGCAAGTCCAGAGGTGGAGTTAAACGGTATTAACCTTTTAAGTGCTGAGTTACCAGTTCACTGTTTGGTACCTCAGTGCCAAGTTTTTTCATTTGTATGTAAAATATTTTGTAGAAGCCTCAATATTTAAGTTATCAGTGGGGTGATTAACTTAAGATGTTTATAAATGTTGGTTCTTTATAAATCTAAATACATTCAAATGGAAAATTCTACACTTATATTCAATATTATTTTGACAGAAAACAAAATCACACTTTTTGTGCCCATGAATACATCATATTTATACAAAGTAAAGAGCCCAAAATAAAATGATTTCCTAAAATCTGTAAGCAAGTAATACATATAACTCATTACAAGTACATAATTTTAATTTTAACAAATTTAATGTAAAATGTAAACTTCTGGTACTCACAGACATGACAGCTCTAAATGTACAGGGATGTCCAATACAGAAATATAATTACCATAAATTGTAAATATTTCTCATGTACAAGTTTCACTTTATGAGCAGTCTGTTTGACATTTGATACCTTCAGAAGGTTTTCTTTATGTGAAACACTTCAAAACATGGTGCAATGCATAGCCCTTTGTCACACAATCGGCACCAGTAGCGACTTTCACAAGCTACTGGGTGGAGTGAGCACATACCTGGCAGTTCTTCTTACCTGGTTTACGATATTTGTAGCACTTGCTGTATCACTTAACAATTCATTAAAATCATCATCTTCATCATCACTTTCTGGTTAATAAGTGAAAGATTCTTTGATCCAAAATAACATTGCGGCGAGAGCAACTAGCTTGTTGTTCCACCATGCTTGTTTACATCACAGATGAACTCTACAGACATCTACATAAAGCTGTGTAAGCTACTTGCCAAAGCTATAAGCTGCAATCAATTTGTTCTACATAATGTGCAACACATGGCAGAACATGCCAGAGATCAAATTGGCACTCAAGAGTGAACAAAAAAAAAAAAAGTTCTCTTGCACTGTCTATAGACTGTGGTGGACCGGCCACGTCAGCCCATGTATAAGCGGGTGTAGCACTCATCGGGTTAAATGATGCTTGTAATGATGACTAAATTTTTGTCTGGTGAGCTTATCTTTACCCACATAGTCATACATTCTTTTTCTAATGTTGAATTGGTAATACAATCTAGGAGGCAATGATCTTGCTGTGTTCGTTCAACTGGCAGTACTGTCTAACGAATGTTCTTCCAGCCCAGTGTTCCCAGGTCTTCCATAATTTTGGAATATCTTCAGAATTTTGAAACTATTCCATAAAATAGGAAATTAGATGGAGATCTTCCAATTTCTTCCGTCCTTGTTTTCTAGACACAAGCTACTTGGCAGAAGTATTTTACATGGCTGCACATCAATACAATATTATGTGTTTAACTTCCCTTCAACTGTTATCAATTTTAAGTGAATTTCGGCTGTGAGCGCTGATATATTTCCTTGAGAATGACTTCTTTAACGTTTCAGTGGTATGGGTCTCTCAGAAGTAAATAATTTTTTTTATCATTGTTTGTAAACTTTTATCCTTCTGCCATACAAAATAATAATACTCTTAAATGATAGCTGACTGAGCTAGGATATCAGTACGTGACCTACCACATAATTCCTAGTGGCAATCTAAGAGTAAACTCCTGCTAGGATTTCGAACTTGGTACAGTGTTTTTATGTCTGACAAGGAACCACATCTATGTGAATAAGAGAGAAGAAGGGGGCAATGATCTAGATGTTAGGCCCTTTTAAACAGCCATCATCATAGTCATCAGAAAGATGATGATCTTAAGATAAGCAGCACATAGTTCTTCAGTCCTATCACTCAGTGTTAATTGTATGATCATTTCATTGTCAGTATCAGTGGCGGATCGTGGCTGTAAAGTATGGTGAAGAGCTATTACCCGTTCGGTTTCGAGTGACAGATTTAGGAACTTCTTTTCTTTCTTTCTTAATCTGCTTACCCTCCAGGGTTAGTTTTTCCCTCAGACTCAGTGAGGGATTCCACCTCTACCGTCTCAAGGACATTGTCCTGGAGCTTCAGACTCTGGGTCGGGGGATACAACTGTGGAGGATGACCAGTACCTTGCCCAGGCGGCCTCACCTGCTATGCTGAACAGGGGCCTTGGTGGGGGATGGGAAGATTGGAAGGGATAGACAAGGAAGAGGGAAGGAAGCGGCCGTGGTCTTAAGTTAGGTACCATCCCGGCATTTGCCTGGAGGAGAAGTGGGAAACCATGGAAAACCACTTCCAGGATGGCTGAGGTGGGAATCGAGCCCACCTCTACTCAGTTAATCTCCCAAGGCTGAGTGGACCCCGTTCCAGCCCTCGTACCACTTTTCAAATTTCGTGGCAGAGCCGGGAATCGAACCCGGGCCTCCGGGGTGGCAGCTAATCACACTAACCACTACACCACAGAGGAGGACAAGATTTAGGAACTACATGTTGTTTTTGGTTGTTTTGTACTCGTACCTCGTACCTGTGACTGACGGAGGGTCCAGCACGTGACCACGATTTATTGAATTTAATGTTTCATCATGACCACGAAAAGCAGGTTCTTGCTTACTTAAATGGAGCACTGCATCAATTACCAACTGAAGGAAAAGCCTACTAAATGTACATTTTCAGTGAACTGTATAATTACAATATACAGTCTGGCATTTTCCTTCAGGACATCAGAGATAGTATTTTGGTTTGTTTCCAATGTCTTGAAATCTAGATGCCGTATTTTATGTTCTGCAGAGTCTGAGTGCTTATGTAAAGAACGTGTTATGTTCAAAAGGGCTGAAAATCCTTCTTTGTTCCAAACGTTATTTTTATTGATAAAAGGCAAGCAGGCCTAACAAAACAACTTCTGTAGAGCTGGAGAGGAGCACAACCATGGAAATTCCTTAAACCACGATCGTTTGAAACTAAGATTGTAAGATTTACCGGAATGTTTCACTTCTTTTGTAGCACAAATTTGCAGTGATTCAGTAGGGCCATCAAAACGTAGAATTTCATTCTGATCTTCGTTTCTCCAACGTGAAAATGGTGTTTATAATAAAATGCACACTATGTCAAAAATGGGATACATATTTAAATAAAACAGCACAACACTATGAATGAACCACGATGCGTAAGTACTCGTACTTCACATAGGATGATGCAGGGAAGACGAAACATTCCGCTCTTCCGACAACTTCACTAGCACATTCCGCTATGTGGAAAGTACGCCGGTGACGTCACGGTTGTTATGGCAACCGCCAAGGCCAAGCGCTAGGAGGGAGCACTTGGGAGGTAGAGGCAGCTGCGGAATCTCTCGTCTTCACTCAGTCTTTACAAGTAATGAAAATCATTATTTTCCGTATTGAAAGAATCTCAATAATAATATAAGAGAATTTATTGGATTCCAACCTATTCAATACATTACAGGATGTTAACATTTTTAGTTAAACATCGTTAAAATGGAGACATCTTTCGCCCTCCATGTGGGGCATCATCAGTCATATCAAAGCACCTCAAAATTAAACCAGACGTCTGGTTGGAAATTATGAACATAATATGTAAGAAAGAATACATTAAAAAACACGTACAAGGTCCTATCCTAAACGAAATAACAATAGACTAGTTACACCTAGTAAAATACGCTAGTGGTTTCTTAATATTAAAATGAGGCCATCATATGTACAGTATAACAATGAAAGTAATCAAAGTCTATATGATATTGAGTTCGATGGTAGTTCTTCGTAGTATGTACAAATGTTGGCAAAATAAAATACAATTTATAATTACTGTACACTTATTTATAATTGTTAAAATTGATGAGGTAAAACATTCTAATTTATCTATTTGTAATTTGGCTCCAACCAAAATAATTCGCCCTAGGATTCATGAGGTAGTCAACTCCGTTGGTCACTCTATATGAATGGAGTGCACAGTGCAAGTGAACAGCTTTTGTTGATTATAAAATGAGGCTGTGCTAAGACAGAGTTAAAACAACAAAGGCTTCAAATGAAGATAGTTAAAAACATCATTAGATTCTTTCTAGTTGACTAGAGGTTTGCGTATATTTTGTTGTTGAAGTGTGGGAAAGTCAGTTGTTGGTTGAATGGGCAACGGTCGAAAATGTTGTGCAGTGCAATCGATGTTTGAGCTGTCCTACATGTGAGGGAATCTGAAAATGGAGGATTTGTCTTAATTAGTTAAGTGAAATGACGGAAAAAGAGAAAAAAAAGGGGAGGAATCATTGAGAAATGAAAGATGTGAAAGTTAAAACTTACCTTGAAAGCTGTTGAGCTGTTACCTAATTGCTAGGAGGTTTGTGGAGCACTGGCTGTCACTAATGTCCTGCTCCTCGTGTTGTACGTGTGACATCTTAGAGGAGGGGAGTGCATTTGAGAAGGCGGGGCTGTGGGTATGTGATTGGCACTTGGGGAGGAGTTGTGTGTATTGGAGGGAGAGTTTTTGATGTTCGTGTTCATTAAATAAAAAAGGTGAATTTTTTAGGAGTGTTTCTAAATTACGCTGAGTTTTTAAGATAGGATCTTTTGAAATTATTGAGTAAGAATTATCGGAAAAGAAATCCTCCGTTTTTTGGATGTAGTCATGTTTATTCATTAGGACTACGGTATTGCCTTTGTCAGCTTTCGTTACTATAACATTATTGGTGTCTACCTTTTTTCTTAATTCGTGGGTTTGTTTGAGAATGGTGAAATTATTGATGTTGGAAACTTCTTTTACAAGGGTGGGTAGTTTCTTTTTTATCTCATATCTCACGTCATTTTGTCTGTCGAAGGGAATTTGTTTATTTATGTTGGATTCAACTTCGGCTATTGTGGTAATTATGTCCTCGGCTTTGTGTGGACTAGGCCAATTATATTTTAGGCCTTGGTCAAAGAAATTGATTTCATTATCCGAAAATGTGGTGTTAGATAAATTGATAGTGGTTGGAGTGTTTTTCCATGAGGGGGTGAAAGTTTCTCTATTTTTGTTTTGGTTTATGGATTTAGGTTTCTCTTCTAATAGACATGTCAACTTGTGGTCTAAGAGCCAATCACATACCCACAGCCCCGCCTTCTCAAATCCACTCCCCTTCTCTAAGACGTCACACGTACAACACGAGGAGCATGACATTAGTGACAGCCAGTGCTCCACAAACCTCCTAGCAATTAGGTAACAGCTCAACAGCTTTCAAGGTAAGTTTTAACTTTCACATCTTTCATTTCTCAATGATTTCCCCCCTTTTTTTTTCTCTTTTTCCATCATTTCACTTAACTAATTAAGACAAATCCTCCATTTTCAGATTCCCTCACATGTAGGACAGCTCAAACATCGATTGCACTGCACAACATTTTTGACCGTTGCCCATTCAACCAACAACTGACTTTCCCACACTTCAACAACAAAATATACACAAACCTCTAGTCAACTAGGAAGAATCTAATGATGTTTTTAACTATCTTCATTTGAAGCTGATGTTGTTTTAACTCTGTCTTAGCACAGCCTCATTTTATAATCAACAAAAGCTGTTCACTTGCACTGTGCACTCCATTCATATAGAGTGACCAACGGAGTTGACTACCTCATGAATCCTAGGGCGAATTATTTTGGTTGGAGCCAAATTACAAATAGATAAATTGGAATGTTTTACCTCATCAATTTTAACAATTATAAATAAGTGTACAGTAATTATAAATTGTATTTTATTTTGCCAACATTTGTATATACTTCGTAGAACTACCATCGAACTCAATATCATATAGACTTTGATTACTTTCATTGTTATACTGTACATATGATGGCCTCATTTTAATATTAAGAAACCACTAGCGTATTTTACTAGGTGTAACTTGTCTATTGTTATTTCGTTTAGGATAAGACCTTGTACGTGTTTTTTAATGTATTCTTTCTTACATATTATGTTCATAATTTCCAACCAGACGTCTGGTTTAATTTTGAGGTGCTTTGATATGACTGATGATGCCCCACATGGAGGGCGAAAGATGTCTCCATTATAACGATGTTTAACTAAAAATGTTAACATCCTGTAATGTATTGAATAGGTTGGAGTCCAATAAATTCTCTTATATTATTATTGAGATTCTTTCAATACGGAAAACAAAATGATTTTCATTACTTGTAATGATAAAGCCAACCAGGCTAATAAAAATAAAAATAGATATCAAAACCTCAAAATCAAAATCAGTAAAATTTCAAAAGATATTTTATTCTTAAAAGAATGTTTAAGATTAGGTCTGGTGCTGAATTTCTTAAAATCAACTCAAAGGAAAAACATTCCAATACTCAAATCTAAAGACGTCCAAAATAAAGTCAACACCATCTGGCTTAGAAAAGAAATTAAACTAATGTATAGAAAAAAATCCCTACTAAACCTGCAGTTTTATCGGGAACATTTGATCACTGCTCAATCATTATCACCTCTTGAATGGAGCTCATACCAAAGACACATTGCATGTAAATTGCAGAACATATTAGACAAAAAACAAAAAACCTTAGACCACAAGTTGACATGTCTATTAGAAGAGAAACCTAAATCCATAAACCAAAACAAAAATAGAGAAACTTTCACCCCCTCATGGAAAAACACTCCAACCACTATCAATTTATCTAACACCACATTTTCGGATAATGAAACCAATTTCTTTGACCAAGGCCTAAAATATAATTGGCCTAGTCCACATAAAGCTAAGGATATAATTACCCGAAGTTGAATCCAACATAAATAAACAAATTCCCTTCGACAGACAAAATGACGTGAGATATGAGATAAAAAAGAAATTACCCACCCTTGTAAAAAAAGTTTCCAACATCAATAATTTCACCGTTCTCAAACAAACCCACGAATTAAGAAAAAAAGTAGACACCAATAATGTTATAGTAACGAAAGCCGACAAAGGCAATACCATAGTCCTAATGAATAAACACGACTACATCCAAAAAAACGGAGGATTTCTTTTCCGATAATTCTTACTCAATAATTTCAAAAGATCCTATCTTAAAAACTCAGCGTAATTTAAAAACACTCCTAAAAAATTCACCTTTTTTATTTAATGAACACAAACATCAAAAACTCATCAACATGAATCCCAAATTACCCACCGTCAGATCACTGCCAAAAATACATAAAAATGACGTTCCCATTCGACCCATCATAAATAGCCGAAACAGCCCAACGTACAAAACTTCTCAGTTCCTCCAAAAATTCCTTAAGAAACATTTCACATTTCACAATAAAAACCCTATTAAAAACTCAATAGAATTATGCGAAAATTTAAATAAATTTAATTTGCAGCCTAACCACATAATGTGCTCATTTGACATTACCAATATGTTCTCGAACATTCCCGCTAAGAAAACTATCGAAATCATACGAACTAATCTTTCTAAACACAGCACCTTAAGTCAGTTAGAAACAGAAGAATGCTTAAAATTACTAACTTTCGTCCTTCATAACAATTATTTTACGTTCAATAATAAGATATACAAACAAGAAGGTCTAGCCGTGGGTGATATCATTTCGGGAATACCCGCCGAAATTTATATGGACAACCTCGAGAATAGTAAAATAACAAACAGCATTAATGGTTTGTGGCTTTGGCTACACTATGTCGATGCCACACTAGCAATAATAGACAAAAGCTGCAACAATAGTGAAGACAAACTAACTTACTTAAACAGCCTTGATAATTGCATCAAGTTTACTAAAGAAGATGAGGACAATAATTTCATCAATTTTTTAGACATTACAATCACCAGGACCTTAAACAATTTCGATTTCCAGATTCACAGAAAACCTTCATTCACTCCCACAACCATAAAACAAAATTCTCTTCACGCACAATCGCACAAACAAGCCTCGTTTTACAGTTTAGTGTACAGAGCGTTAAAAATTCCCATGTCAACCGTCAATTTAAAAAAAAAGAAATAAGTAGCATAAAAGAAATAGCTGTTTTCAATGGATACAATCCCTCAATCATACAGAAAATAATCAATAAAGTGAAATTGAAATTGGCCATGAACCTCTCCCCAATAAAAATTAATAAGCCTAAATATGCATCTTTCACCTACATTAACCCCATTGTACATCAAATCGCTACCCCTTTTAAAAAAAACATGATATTAGGGTAGCCTATAAGACCCAGAATTCTAATCAAAAGCTATTTTTCAACCACAATAAGATAAACTCGGACAACAATAAATTTCCAGGCTCTGGCATTTATAGACTGAAATGTGCTGCATGTAACAGTTCATATATCGGTCAAACTGGTAGAGGCTTTGCAATTAGATATGCAGAAGATTTCAATGCCCAAAAGCACAATAAACATTCAGCCATGAGCATCCATATGAAAGACACCAGACATAGTTTTACCACAATCGAACAGGATCTCCAAATTTTAAAAAGACTAGATAAAGGCAGGCTCATGATCGAGTTCGAAAATTTATACATTTTTTTGGACCAAAAATATAATAAGAATAAAAATTTAAATGATCCAATAGAACCGAAGCCCTCTTTACGAACAATTAATATTTTCGCTCAATAGTTTAAATCTGAAAGACAAAAGACTTGTTAACATCCTCAAAACAAGCTCTCCAAGCACCCCCACTAAGCCGCTCAACTCATCGCACCCCTATTCTCCCTCCAATACACACAACTCCTCCCCAAGCACCAATCACATACCCACAGCCCCGCCTTCTCAAATCCACTCCCCTCCTCTAAGACGTCGCACATACAACACGAGGAGCAGGACATTAGCAACAGCCAGTGCTCCACAAACCTCCTAGCAATTAGGTAACAGCTCAACAGCTTTCAAGGTAAGTTTTAACTTTCACATCTTTCATTTCTCAATGATTTCCCCCCTTTTTTTCTCTTTTTCCGTCATTTCATTTAACTAATTAAGACAAATCCTCCATTTTCAGATTCCCTCACATGTAGGACAGCTCAAACACCGATTGCACTGCACAACATTTTCGACCATTGCCCATTCAACCAACAACTGACTTTCCCACACTTCAACAACAAAATATACGCAAACCTCTAGTCAACTAGGAAGAATCTAATGATGTTTTTTACTATCTTCATTTGAAGCCGGTGTTGTTTTAACTCTGTCTTAGCACAGCCTCATTTTATAATCAACAAAAGCTGTTCACTTGCACTGTGCACTCCATTCATATAGAGAGTGACCAACGGAGTTGACTACCTCATGAATCCTAGGGCGAATTATTTTGGTTGGAGCCAAATTACAAATAAACAAATTGGAATGTTTTACCTCATCAATTTTAACAATTATAAATAAGTGTACAGTAATTATAAATTGTATTTTATTTTACCAACATTTGTATATACTACGTAGAACTACCATCGAACTCAATATCATATAGACTTTGATTACTTTCATTGTTATACTGTACATATGATGGCCTCATTTTAATATTAAGAAACCACTAGCGTATTTTACTAGGTGTAACTAGTCTATTGTTATTTCGTTTAGGATAGGACCTTGTACGTGTTTTTTAATGTATTCTTTCTTACATATTATGTTCATAATTTCCAACCAGACATCTGGTTTAATTTTGAGGTGCTTTGATATGACTGATGATGCCCCACATGGAGGGCGAAAGATGTCTCCATTATAACGATGTTTAACTAAAAATGTTAACATCCTGTAATGTATTGAATAGGTTGGAGTCCAATAAATTCTCTTATATTATTATTCACTCAGTCTCATGCGCCATACTGTGGCCAACAGCCGGCGCTTTCGTGAGTTCCCCTGGTTCTCATCAGGTGATGAAGTGCTCCAAACACCGTACAATAAAACATTTTCTTTCCGTAAAACCAACAAATGTCATAAGAAAAATAAATTTAAGTAATTCATTATTCACCTACTTCACCTGAAAAGCTGCCCCTGGTCAGTATTGACATATTTGTAAACATCTTCTGAAATATTTACTATATCTTCCAAAATTTTCACGTGCCGTCTTCTGAAATATGATTTTTAGACCAGGCAACAACTATCTTCCAAAATTTTTGAGTTCTATCTTCTGAAATATGATTTTTAGTTTTGGCAACACTGTTCCAACCAGTAATATCCATGCTGATATCCATGCTTTTTGTGTGTTCTGTGTAAAATATAATCCAAAATTTGTAGTGTGATCACAAGCAAATCATTATTTCACTGAAGTTACCCGTTTTCAGATTTTATATACAGTTTCAATGATTTTAATTTTGTTTCCTAAGTATTTCGGTTCAGGAGCTGTCTGTCTGAGGCAGTAAAGGCGTGTTCGGTTCGTCCGGAAGGACGTGGGTTCGAATCCCCATCAGGAAGTCATAAAAAATTTACGAAACGAGATTTCCACTTCCGGAGGTGCATAAGACCCTGAGGTTCACTCAGCTTACACCAAAAGTGAGTACCAGGTTAATTCCTGGGGGCAAAGGTGGCCGGGCGTAGAGCTAACCACTCTACCCCATCACGTGCTGAGGTTAACAATGGTGGAAGCCTTTACCTTCCTCTCCTCCAAGGGCCTTCATGGCCTGTACAGAGGTGACTTTGCTTTGCTTTGCTAAGTATTTTGGTTCAATTTATACAGTATATATATTGGTGTCCACCCAAGAGTCATCAGGTGCCTTTTCTCTAGTATTTCAGAAGATATTTTCAATTTCATTTTTGTTGTGTGTAGGCAGAGGCAGCCCAGACAAAAACTGTTTATCCTGTATGTCATGCGAAGTCCAGTGTCAACAGAAAACGATGTTTAAGTTCCCACTGCAAACTAAGTATTGTTTAAAGTGTTATGTTTCGTGCCCAATCAATAGAGCAGCCTCACATTAGTCTAGTACAATTTTCTGTTCAAGAATATTTATTGATAGTGACAGTACAGCTTCCCTGAGTCTGCTGCCTTGTTGTGCACCATACTGTCTCCACACTACTGTCATACAGCAGCCTCACTTAGCCGCTACTAAAAATACTAACTATTCCTCTTGTGCTGTCACCTTCAATGAATATTTTTAAAGTGAATATTGCAGTAGACCGATTTGAGGCTGCTCTATTTATTGGGTACATAAAATTACACTTTAAACAACATTTAATTTCCAGCAAGAACCAAATGACATTTTTCATTGAATCTGGAGGTTGCATGATACACGTGATGAGCAATCTTTGTCTGGGTGACTACCTACACATTAAAAAAACAAAATTGAAAATATCTTCTGGAACTCCACGGCACTTCAAAATAAATTTACAGCATATTTTGTGTAGAATATTAAACCATGCAATTTCTCAGAATTAATAGCTAAATACTAACAAAATTTGTTATAGTCAGTGTGTACCAACATCTTTAAATTGTTGCATATTGGCTCATTCATTAATGAGAGAGGTGTTGTGTCAGAATTTTAAAATATGGTAACGCTATATTTGCAGTGAATGGAAGGCTAAAACAATTGCCTCTTGACTTGTTGGGTCAGAGAGTGTTGTTGCTGTCAGTGTACAGTGTGCTGAGGGGCATAATGTTAGGGCCTGCAATGCAGGCAGACCAATGTCTTTAAGGGGCCCTGCAGACTCCTATCTTTCACTATCAGAATGTTGGCTGGAAGGGTAGGAAAGGTGATGGTATACTATTTCTAATCACTAGAGTGTGTGCCAAATACCTGCATTCAGTTACAAACCTTTCTACAATGTTAATACGTAGAATCCTGCGCGGATAAACAAAATAAGATCCGCTCCACATCCACACTTCCTTCATCCGCATCCACAATTGATTATCTGCGGATACTGTAAATATTTAACTACAGTAAATTACACGCAAGGTATTGAAACTGATATATCTCTTAACATAATACGATAGGCCTGACACCTGGTGCCATACCCCCTACAGACACAGGTTTTTGAGAGATTTTCTCTTGCGAAAACTACCGACGTATTGACCTTTGTTCCTTCCTTCCATTAATTGAGGGCAGGAACAAGTTAGCCTTAGGTCAGATTTATAGTTTTGTGGTCTCAAGGCTCTTTATATATCACCATTCTTCCATACCACTGTCAAGGGTTGCCTAACCACAAGCGAAAATAAGAGTATACCTGAGTGAAAATCAATAAACTTAATTATTTAGAAATTATCAGCAAAACTATCCACACTGCCATACAGTTTGTATCCACCAAGACACTAACTTCGTGGATATCCGCATCCTTGCAGGGCTCTATTGATACGGAGTGAGAGCGTATTACGCTATTGATGGTGATTCGTCTGTTGGATGGGGATGCTACAGCCTTGAGGAGAACACTTGGTGCTATTCGACAGTAGTAGGCTATGTGCCGACATTGGGTTTCACCCTCTTCCTACATCATCATTATCCCACAACCAGATGCGCAGGTTACCAAGGGTGTCAAATAGAAAAACCTGCACCAAGCGAGCTGAACATGTCCTTGGACACTCCTGGTGCTAAAAGTCATATGCTTTTCACTATGTGTCTCGAAGTATACGCCTTCAAGGCTTGTTTATGAGTTAACTCGCGAACCTTTCTACGAAGAGGATCTCCGTTGTCACCTACCGCTACCAACTACACCAACATATCTACAGTTCTTAGAGAAATTAAGAGCAAAGAAGAGAGACATATGGAGCGAATTTTACTCGACGGATGCAATGATTTACAAAGACTGGCAAGGAGGAGGGTGTGAGCTCAGACACTTGATTACACGCTTTGCAATACATGGATTTCATTATAAGCTGTGTAAAACAAAGAAATGCCATCAACCAGACACGGACTGTGTATGTGAATGTTATGATAAGAGCTGTGAACGTTATCAAGCCATGATTTGTACTTGTCGGCGCGAATCGATGATAGCCTTCTGCAGAGATGATTAATGCTTGCTGTCTGTGTATTCATGTAAATATCTTTTGGCCATTGGCTGCAATATAATATATTATTTAAAAAGTCATATGCTTTTTATATATTTATCGGGTAGCTTTTAGTGCCGGGAGTGGCCAAGGACAAGTTCAATTTGCCTGGTGCAAGTCTTTCTATTTGACTTGCACATTTGGATGTAGGATGATTGTGATAAAGAGGTAGGGAGAGAGGGAAACCCGGTGCTGGCACATAGACTACTCGTGTCTAATTACACCAAAGGGTCTGCTCAAGGCTTAACATCCTTATCTGACAGATGGATCACCATCAACAGTGTGATATAGCCTCTCTCCATACGAACACTACTGAGAGGTTTGGAATTGAATCCAGGCTTTTGGCATGCCATCTAGTGATTAGAAATTGTATACCACACCTCTCCTACTCTGCTGGCCAACATTCTGATGATGAATATGGGTGTATATCATACAGGAAGAGGAATGAAGTATTCATTAACAAGAAAACACTGAGAGGAATGAACAAAATGATCCGTGAGGACCTCACACAGGTCTACTCGCAGCTGCTCCAGGAGGCCATCTCCAAATTTGGTATCCGGCAGATGTGGACTAGGGACGGGACTATTATAGTTAAACATCATGATAGGAAGTTTTATATTACAAACAAAGAAGACTTGAAAAACATTCGCTGACCACTAGCTAAATCTTTAAGAAAGGATAGAACTTTGTGAACCAATATTTTAAGTAGATATAATTTAAGTATAGAATAGCACTGTCATGAGTAATTAAGATAGGTTAGTCACTTCTAAATTTTACTTATTTACTATCTAAGGATTTAAGTTTAGACTAGCTTAGAAAACATGAAGTTGGCAACGCAAAAGAGTAGGGAAATAAATGTCTCTAATCTCAGCCCGCATACTTTGGGGAGAGCACAACCAGTCCCAACCCTCACCCCTCCTGTAGCTAGTACTGCTAATTATCTGGCAGACCTTGAATCTAAGCTGCCAGGTTCCATGTTTTAGCCATGTCAACACACAAAGCATAGTTCCTCATTTCACGGATTTCTCTGATGTATTGACCTAAATGTTATTCACGTAATAATGGTATCTGATTCCTGGCTTAAAGAATCAATCCCTTCTTCATTTGTCCATATGGATGGCTACTCACCAGGAATGATATGCATGTAAAAGAGCCATTGGGAAGACATAGGGCCTAAGACCATCAATGGTAATGTGGATATACACAATGATCATTAGACCGTTGATGGCCTATGCTGCAATCATCTGGTGGCAGAAAGTAAGTCGAGGAAAAGTTGGCAGTAGATTGGATAGCCTACAGAGAAAGGCATGCATAGCCATAACTGGAGCTATGAGAACTACGCTGACAGAAGCCTTGAATACTTTATTAGACCTCCCATCACTATGCAATTTCATAAAAGAACAGGCTAGAATGAGTTCACATAGATTGGCACAATCAAAGTGCTGGAATGCACAAAGACCTGATCTAGGACACTGTAAAATTAACAGAGTAATAACAGAGGAAGTTCTACACATGCCTTCTGATCATATGATAACAAAGTACAACTTTGAAAAACCGTTTGAGACCCAGATAATAAAAAAAGAAGACTGGGATATCAACAAATGGAACACTGAAAAAGAAGATATAGTATGGTGCACTGATGACTCAAAGACTGTGGATGGCACAGAAGCAGGGATCAACGGGGGAAGACCTGAGAGATCTATCCAGATGAGCCTGGGAAGACACTCTACAGTCTTTTAAGCTGAAATGATAGCTATCACAAAATGTCATGAAGAAAATCTGAAAATAAACTATAGGAATAAGTACATTTTCATTTTTACGGGCAGCCAAGCAGCCATTAAGGCACTAGAGGCAGTCCGGATAATGTCCAGAATTGTTTGGTATTGCTACTCACTTCTCCTGAAGCTCTCAAAGTACAACATTGTCAAAATAATATGAGTACCAGGGCATGCAGGTATAGAAGGAAATGAAAAGGCAGATAAACTGGCCAGGAAAGGGGCAGAAACACATTTTGTAAGCCCAGAACCTGTATGCGGGATATCCTATGGACAAGCCCGATAGTACATAGGAAAATGGGTACAAAACAAGTAATGGAAAACTGGAAAAATACTCCAGGATGCTAGTAGGACTGTTGACAGGACACTGTCATCTGTAAAAACACCTGCATGGAGTAATAAGAGACAACATGTGTAGGAAATGCAATGAAGCAGAGGAATCAGCTAAACACACACTTTTAGAAGGTGAGGCGCTGGGTAGAATCAGACTCTCCACTCTAGGACTACCAGGTGAAGAGAGAGAAAAAATCCAAGAAGACCCATTAAGAACAACCTGCAGATTTGTGAAGGGAGCAGGTATATCTAGGTGGAAATGAAGGAAAAACATGGTAGCAAAAGATCTTAGATGTCGACGCTAATTAGAAACTAATATTTAGAGGTCCCATGAAGAAAAGAAGAAGAAGAAGATTCAGGAATGACAGAAAGGGAGGGGGAGGTGTGGCAATGTACAAACGGATTGACCTGAAGTTTAAAATAATTCTTAAAATGCCAAATCAATTCACCAATAGTCCCGAATTCCTATTTATTGAATTGCAAGTTTGTAGTGTGAAGTGCCTACTTGGTGTAGTGTATCATGTGCTGAAGACTGGACATATGGAAGAGCTAGAAGGAGCACTTCAGGACTTACTACCCAGGTATGAGCATGTAATTTTAATGGGAGACTTTAATACTGATCTGACAAATCATGCCTTGTTGGAGATTAAACGATTTAAAAACATGTTTACTTCCATTAATATATCAATCCTACCCCTAAGTCCTACTCACCACACAGCTACATCCCATACTCTGTTAGAATAACAGACAGAATACAGACCCACGGACAGTTACTCGCCCCCGGATTATCACACCATGACCTCATTTATGCTGCCTACTCCCTCAAGTGCTCAAAATACAAACCCAAATTGATTACATACCGAGACATCAAGAACTTAAACGAAGACGAGTTCATATTGGATGCATTAAACACACCGTGGCATGGTGGTGGTAATTATTGTTTTAGGAGGAAGTACAATTAGTCAACCATCCTCACACCTTGGCATGACATCCAATACTTGCACAACATAGACGATAAAGTTACCCTCTTCAGAAAATTACTTACGAGACTCTGCGACAAACACGTCCCAGTTCGGACAGCTTGAATAAAAATAAAACCAGCACCATGGCTGACACAAGACATCAGACAAAAACGTGTGACAGAAACGTAGCATATAAACACTCCAATAAATATCCAACAGCTAAAAATGTTGAAAAAATACAAAAAACTACGTAATGCAACACTCAAGCAATCAGAAATGCAAAAATATGACACACGCTTGAAATCCTGAAAAGCAAGAACTTAACCAAGGTGTGGAAATCTCTCTGCAGCATTGGTCTGGGGGGAAGCAAAGAAACAATGTAAAAATAGACATACCACTGGACGACCTCAACAGACATTTTAGCACTCAAATCATCAGCACAGGCAGACGAACAAACCAAAAAAGAAACAATAGAAAGAATTATTTCTAAACAAAGACATTTGACCGATCCATTTCAGTTTTCCCTCATTACACCACATGATGTTAGGCGCAACAGACATTTTAGCACTCAAATCATCAGCACAGACAGACGAGCAAACCAAAAAAAGAAACAATAGAAGGAATTATTTCTAAACGGAGACATATGACCGATCCATTTCAGTTTTCCCATGTTACACCACATGATGTTAGGACCGTAGAATCTGAAATAAAATTGGATGCGACTGGTTGTGACAGAATAAACATGCCATAGATAAAAAGCTTATGGAAATTGTTCTCCCCACAATCATACACATTATAAATACTTCTCTCATGACTGGAATTTTTCCTTCTGAATGGAAGTGTGCCATAATACATCCTTTAGAAAAACAAGAGAACCCAAGCAACCCAGAAGACTTTCGACCAATTTGTATATTGCCCTGCCTAGGTAAAATACTCAAAAAAATCATACATAAACAATTCTCTATTTATCTACAAAAACACAACTTACTGGACAGATATCAATCAGGATTCCAACCAAACCACAGTGGCAGCATTATTGAGAGTTACATTCAATTAGAAATGGACAAAGGACAAATGACAGCTTTCACACTATTAGACTTGAGTAAAGCATTTGACTGCGTAGACAGAGACATATTACTGGCAAAATTCAAGGCTATTAACTTTTCCCCTACACCTTTATCTTCGCTGCAGTCATATCTCACAGGGTGTCAACAATGTGTATCAGTAGGCACTAATACCTTAGACTGGGAACAAACCGAAGTGGGCGTAATTCAAGGCAGTGTCCTGGCACCACTTGTCCTCTCCATGTACCTAAATGACTTACCAGAAAATCTAAAAATCTAAATATCACTTATATGCAGATGACATACAGTTATACATACACACAAACCAAAAGGACATTCACCTGGCCATAAATAACGTGAACGAAGACCTAAGCAGAATTCGAGACTTGACTGTTAATAATTCCCTTAAAGTTAACCCCAAAAAATCACAAGCCATCATAGTAGGATCTAGAAAAAACCACAATAAATTAGAGAGAAAAATTATTCCTCTGATTATGTTCCAAGGAACAGAAATCAGTCTGAAAGACTCCGTGAAGAATCTTGGCCTAATCAGTGACAAAACTCTAACCTGGTCTGAACATGCAACAAAAATCTGCCACCAAATTTCTATACACTACACTCATTTAAAAGGCTAAGAGATCTTCTCCCATTTAAAACAAAGAAATAACTTATACAAAGTTTAATTCTACCTATTTTCAACTATGAAGACATTATATGAAACAGTTTAAACAGCACACAGTACCAAATTACAGCATGCATACAATGCATCTTCAATAAACCGAGACATTGCCCTATCTCCCCCTACCTCAATCAGTTATCTTGGCTATATCTAGAGGAGACAAGAAAGCTGCACTCTGTGTCAGTTTTTCATAGTGTTATATGGAACGAAACATCGGTTTACTTGAGAGATGACCTTCAGTACCTATCATCCAGAAATAGTTTCACTACCCATCACACTACGAGTTACAGCGATTCATTCATCTCGCTACTATCCGCCTGTGGAATTCCCTGCCAGCTGAAATTAGAGACATTTCTAGTACTCAAGCTGTTCAAAAGAAGGTGTTTCAAACATTACTTACATATCAGAATGTAATCTATAGTACATATCTAAGATAATTTACTTTCATGTAAGTATTAACCATAGGAACTAGACAATAAGCTTTTCTATTTAGTCGTTAAGTCTATAATTTAGTATGTTGTAGAAAAAACAAAGACGATAATAAATAAATAAATAAATAAATAATTTTTTTTTTTTTGCACCAACAGGTCTTGAACCAGCTAACCACTATGTTAGACCATAGAGACTTGACACCATAATGATCATGGCCTCCAGGAGGCTTACTGGATAAATTAACCACCTGTATTTACCTTTATCTTTTTGTCTCTTTCCTTTTCCTGTGTTCATCTGGCTTTCTTGTTTCCACATGAAGACATGAGCCATCAATGAGTGATGAAGCCCACCGTCCTGATGACCAGCTCAGAAATGAATGTATAAGAGCTGTGGTTGGTGAGGAAAGATCTGTCTCTCCTGTTTCTGCTGCCCCTCTCCCCCATGTTGATCTGTCAATGTGTTTATATTATTAAGTGCTCCTTTTCATGTTCCTATCTCTTTCTATATGACTTAATTTGTCACTTGTTTGTTCCTTTCCATTACTTAAATTGAGTATTTTATGATATGATTTTAAAAATATAATTTATAATAATAATGTTATTTGCTTTACGTCCCACTAACTACTTTTACAGTTTTCAGAGATGCTCTGATGCCAGAATTTTGTTCCGCGGGAGTTCTTTTATGTGCCAGTAAATCTACCGACACGAGGCTGACATATTTGAGCACCTTCAAATATCACTGGACTGAGCCAGGATTGAACCTGCCAAGTTGAGGTCAGAAGGCCAGCACCTCAACCGTCTGAGCCACTCAGCCTGGCAGAAAATATAATTTGAGGAGTCTGAAGATATCATTATAATAAATTATAATTGACAAGATTTTTAAAAATTTCAGCTCATATGTCATAACTTCCTATTTGTATTATAAACAGTGTTCCACCAATTGGCAAATTTTGTAATTTTCTCACTATAATAGCTAGGGCTGAGAAGTTCATGCCAGCTTTTAGCCCTGGAATATACATGCAAATATACCCCAAAAAATGTTGAAATATTCATAGAAGTAGAGAAGGTTGTCCGGGATCTCTGGTGACGGGTTTGAAGGCCACTGGCGGTGTTCTTATCAACTTGATCATGTCAAAACAGGGAGTGATGATTCATGTTAGTACTAAGAACACGTGTGTGTAGAGTTTCGTGATATTAGCTGCAACGATGCCAAAGCGGATTGACCCTTAATGGGAGGGCTTCATAATAGCCGTTTCCGATGCTAAATATAGCTATTCTGCAATCCATGGAATGTGCAAGAAACACGATTTCTTCATATCAAAGAAGGGGATCAGTGCTGTATTGAATAAAAAAGGCAAAGGCCGATTGGGCTTAATTCCAGAGGGAAAAACACAGGCAAATCTACGACCAACCAACAGCCGTACACCAAAAGTGGTGAGGGAAGTGAAGGCCCTTGTCTCAGATGATAACCCTGCCCTGCAAAGGACTATAACATGTAAGTTGGAGACGTCTGTTTCAACAGTTAACATCATTATCAACAAGGACCTGCAATTAGAAAAATGGCATAAGCGTTGAGTTCACAAAGCTGTTGCCTCATCACATTTCAGAACATTGCACTAATGCAAGAAAGCTGTATGAGGGCTATCTGGCAGGGAACAGATGGAAAAATGTGGTGACATTAGACAAAGCATATGTGTACCTTAGTGAATGTAACAAATCCCGCTCAATGTATAAAGAGAGAAAGAGATAAAGAGATAAAGAAAATGATCAAACATTGTATAAAGAATGCCAAGAAAGTTTTCCAAGGGGTTTCATGATCATCGCTGGATACTGCTACAATGGCAAGTTAACCATTTGCCGTGTCGCTAATATTGGAAGGTGAACTCTACGTACTATCAGCAAGAGGTTTTAACACCCATTTATAAAACAGATATCCCAGCACTAAATGGGAGGGCAAAAAATCAGGTATGGGTACATCAAGATAAAGCATCTAGCCACACTTCTTGTTCAATTTGTCTGTTCTCAGAGAAAATGGAGATGGAAACTGGAATCCATGCAATTCCTTTTACTGACATTCCAATAAAGGCACCTGATGGGTCAGCCAAGGACTTCTGTGCATTTGGACTCTTAAAAAGGGCCTTAGGAAATAGATGTCCATGCACTATCAATGGCCTCTGGAAAGTATTCAGGAGGAGTGGGATAAGATAGACATGATAGTTCTGCGTAAAAGTCTACTGCAATGGAAATTACATTGTTGAGCTATAGCTAGAAATGTTGGCTTTCCAATTGAGTATGATCGTTGATGGTGACATGGCTTTTCATAAGCTAATTACTCTTCAAACATAGTCTCCAGAGATTCCGAATGACCTTCTGTACTTGTCTCCTATCAGACAGTAGCAGAGAACTTCATTCATCATAAAAGGAAACAAGGCTTTTAGTGTTGTGAATGCCTGAATCATACATAGAGATGCCAACCTTTGAAGTGGCTTTTCAGTAATCCGCACCTCCCCTCAGAAAATTTTCCAGTCAAATCCAAAGCATCCACCTCCCTTCTTGATAATGACACCTGCTTTGCCCTTCCTGAAAGCAATCCATTCTAAAGTATATTGTACAATAAAATTTGCACGTTACCAGTCCATTCAGTCACAAAACATTCTCTGTAGCTTTTTTGCACCCAGCAGCTGCTTTTCAGTGTGGGTTTTCTTGAAGCATCCTTCCCCCTGTGACAATTGAAGGTAATTGAAGGAATAGGTGACCATAAGGCTGTAATAATGGATGTAGGACTGGTACTAAAAAGGCTTAATAAGAGAAAAAAACTGAAGTTGATGATCGTTAACAAAACACATGCAATTATATGAACTTCCTAGCATTTGCATCATCATCTTCCCTCTCCTTTCAGTCTTGCATGCTCTGTTGACAAAATAATCAGTTTGTTGAAGCTCATTTAGTAAGAAACTTGAATTTATTATATATAAAAGGCACTATAAAGTATAAAAATACAGTCTCTTGTTCTTTCATTTCCTTATGCAAAACACGTTGACTTAAAATCTAAAATTTTAAACTGGTTATAACATTCTTCATTACATAAAATCAGGAAATTATGGAACCGACAATAATTTGCACAACTTTTGATGGTTTACATCTCATGTTACTGAATTCTTTTTTGATCTTGAACTTATAAATGAAGTTAACATTGGGAAAGGTAAATCATTTAGAAGGTAAAGTTCCATGATGCAACATTGCTATGGCTGTCTGATGCGGCCTTCTTGTATGCCTTCCACTTTTTATACATTTAGAAATAGATGAGAATATGACATTCAGAGTCCTTCCCCTCGACAGGGGGGAGTAATATGGCAGTATAGGTATCACTTTATTCTTGAGTTTCCAATCCTCCTTTTGTGCACCATCTTGCGAGTTCTTAAATGTCATTCCAATTAGACACACTGTATGAACACATTAAATGTTTCACTTGTTGTAATAAACATTAGGGGCAATTTTACTTCATAAGCTGTTATTGAAGATGGCTGGTTGATATTTTCAGGTGAAACCTGAAACAAGAGTGATAAAAAATATATATAATATTACATTAAGAATTTTCTATTACCGAAATGAAAAATACACACCTTAACACTAGGACCGCCGGAACATACTGTATACCTAGAACCGCCGATGCGGTCATTTTGACCGCTGTATTCTAATTATTATTTTTATGCTCAATACGTATAGTAACTCATTATCATCGTTTCAAATATGTATTACTAAGTTTATAAAACATTATTTATGGGATCTAACACGGAAAAGATTCAAAATATTTAATAGTTTTGCAAATGTAGTATTTTCCTAATTTATTACAAACACAAAAACGTTTCTATAAAACACACTTATCTAAAAAGAAACATTGTTTTTACTTCAAATTCTTTTAGTATAAACGGTAAAAATAGTTATTACTCATTATCAGAAAATAGAATTACTGTAACATTCCATTTAGTGCAATTTATGACCTGAAACTTGTTTGCCAAATCCACGTGCCACAACATATTTGTCCCCTTCTTATCCTTCAGTGTATTTGCACACGCTGATGCAATCCTGCGTCTTTTGAAGCAGGAACTACATACCTTAGTTATGTACTTTGAGCAAGAACCACATACTCGCTGTTTGCACTTTCTGCAGGTAAAACTTGTCTTATTCCTGCATTTCCTCATTTGGCATTGCCTATTCTGTACATTTCCTTCCACAGGCTTCCTAAATTGGGGTTCTGTATCCACAGACTTAGGTTTTGATCCCATGTACCCCACACGAAGCTCCACTGCTAGTTTCAGGATGTCATTTCGGCGACTGATCTTCTTCCCTGTCAGTGTTTGAAAATGATCTAGGAGTTGAAATGAAATGGCGTATGGCTTTTAATGCCGGGATGTGTCCGTGGACACATGATGAAGACGACACATATACCCAGTCCCCGTGCCAGGGGAATTAAGCAATTTCGGTTAAAATTCCCGACCCAGCCGGAAATCGAACCCGGGACCCCTGTGACCAAAGGCCAACATGCTAACCTTTTTGCCATGGAGCCAGACATCCAGGAGTTGATAGCTGCCAAGTCAAGAATATTATGAAATACATGAACAGGTCATCTTCGTGTAATGGATCGAATAGTATATTTTCTTCCCATTTGATCTACCGTAGTAGAAGTATTCTGTTGCGGGAATCCTTTTGGGATTAGCTTGAAGTTCAACTTCTGAGTGCAAAGTACTGTATAGAAGGACGTTCTTGTTTCGTTTTCCTTGATAAACAGTGTGTCATTGGAATGTTTCACGAGAGTTGAGTCGTAAAGACTAGCTTTCATAGCCTTCAGAGCTTTAGGAATTTCTCTCCTTGATCGTCTAATGGTTCCAACAATATTCGAACCATTACTTTTCAACTTCTTACCAAGTTTCACTGTTGCAAAGAAAGTTATCTGTAGTCACTTGTCGCCCCTTCTTTTGAAACGGCTCCACCAACTTCATTACTACGCTTTCGGATAGAGCCTCGTCACGTGGTCTGAAATCGTCTTTTCCTAGGTAAGGAAACCCACTGCACGGAAACTTTGAGTCAACGTCCACAAGAAGCCAAAATGTAATTCCAGTTTTATCTGGTTTGTTGGGCATGTACTGTAAGAATGGACACCTTGTTTTTCTTGGAAAAACGCTGCTCATCAGCAGGCAGATTTTCACCTGGAATATAAGACAATTGACAATTTTCGATGAATTTGTTCCATACTTTTGATACTAACGCAAATTTATCAGTTTTCAAATGTTCTAATCTTGTCATTCTGACGTCGAAACGCTAAAATCTTTGGATTTCTGGACAAAAATTCCTCCCCATTGTTTCTCTGAAGAATGGTGGTCCCCACTTTTCAGACCAGAGTTCATTAGGTATAGTGTTACTGGCTCCAAGTACACCACGAGCATACACTAAGCCAATGAATGCCTACAGTTTTCTAAACTTACACTCCACAATTTATCTCCTAATACGCGTTTTGCTTCAGTTTCCGTAGAGTGTTTGATGTGTTTCAGTATAGATTCATCAATAAAAAAACGACATGCACACGCTACACTGTCGTCAGAAACATACCGCTTTGAGTATGGAGAAGGTCCTGGATTTTCTTTCAAGATGTTGTGACAAGCCATCCTTCCAGGTGTAGTCTTCACAAACTCTCATACAGGCCACTCCATGAAGTCATCTGTACCTAGTAACATATTACTTGGTCCTGGGAGGCTTGTGTTGATGCGTCCCTTCTTTCATCCAGCTTTTCCTATCGCATTTTCTACTGCTGTAATAGAACAATCGGAAACTTTCAGTTCTCGGCCTACACCAGGCATAATTACAGTCTAATTGCTGAATTTCAGTACGAAGATTGTAATGTTGACATCAAAATAACGTATATCATTAGGGAATCGTGACAGCGGAAGAATGTTCGCTACTCTCAGAGGACAGTGACCCATTAGCCACCTTTAGAAAAAAGAATAAAGAAGAGAATGAACAATGGCCGTAGATATACTATCAGAGTTTCATAGTTATGCTTACATTATTGCAGGGAGAATAATTATAAACAAATGTTATCTCAAACAGAGGAATAAGCACATGTTCTAATACATTTTATTATGATAATCAATACAGCGGTCAAAATGACCGCTTCGGCGGTTCTAGGTATACTCGTTACCTACGCCCTAACCAATGACGCAAAATTAATTACATTTAATACACATGATTCTGACCGGTAATCAGGAAAAGTCACTGAAGCTCTTTGCAATGCGACAGAAAATGTGGTCAAAATAAGGCTTTGAAAAAGTGTAGCGGTCATTTTGACCGCTCCGGCGGTTCTAGTGTTAACCATTTAGACAGTATTCTAATTAATTTTGTTTATTTTACACATGTTATGATTTTTATCTGTAAAACCTTCTTCTTTCACATCTCTCTTTGTGCATAAATATCTGTTCCTATATTACTCTATTTTGATTTTGTAAAATATGGTATTGTTAAATCAATTATGATTTCAGTATTGAACCCCAGCATGTCATTACAAGAATTTTTGAAATTTAATCATAAAAATTTTGTATTCAAGTATAGGTTAAGTTATTATCAAGGATTTTCTGTACCTTGCCTACCTTTTATGTCCCTTGCTGAGACTTCATTGTTCTCATAAAACCATCTATCTATCTATCTATCTATCTATCTATCTATCTATCTATCTATCTATCTATCTATCTATCTATCTATCTATCTATCTATCTATCTATCTATCTATCTATCTATCTATAGTTGTGGTAAGGTTAGGATTCAAGGTCATCTTTTGCTCTTTACCAATATACAGGAAAAAATTATAAAATATTTAAATATAAAATAAAATGGTTTGAATAATAATATAATATGAAGACAGTTCCACACATGAGAACTGGCTTTGCTGTACACCATAGAATGGTTGACCATATATTAAAATTCATCTCACCCACTGGTAGAACCTCCACACTATCCTTCAGGACCCACAAAAGAGTGAACACCATACCCGGTAGTGAATTTCCATGCACCTACAAACGACACCAATAAGAAAGATCTGGAGGCAGTAGATTACTACTGGAACACCCTTGAAGAGACAGTAGACAAGTTCCAAAACCACCACACCACCATACTCATGGGCAACTTCACCACACAAGTCGGCAAGGAGAAGAAATACCGTAGGGTAGTGGGCAGTTACCCAGCCCACAAAAGGACCAACAGAAATGGTGAGCGACTCATAGACCTTTGTGACAAATACAACCTGGTCCTAAAATCAACCGTGTTCAAGCGATTGCCTAGGAAGGCCATAGCCTGGAAGAGTCCAAATCACATGCTGGGTGAATTTCAGATAGACCATGTGGCTGGCTACTGGCAGGAGATGTCACAAGGAAATACAGAAAGTCAAGGCCTTGAGAGGAGCCAACATCAACTGACCACTATCTCTCCCTAGTAAGGACCAACCTATAACCCTTGAGGAGAGCATCCAAAACCCTGAAGGCCTTGAGGATACCTAGGTTCAATACCCAACGGTTGAGCAATGAGGATTGTGACTTCCAGACCACCCTTGAGAAGAATGCACAGAAACAACGGTGGCCTACTCTTACAAAATGCTCTACAGGATGCTGCTCAAGAAACCATTCCTGCTTCATCCAACAAAGGCAAGCACCCCTGGTGGACCACAGAGTGCGATCAGACTATAGAGGAAAGGTGCAGAGCCTGGATCAAGTGGAACCAGTGCAAGGATGAGCCCAACCATTAGGCTTTCATTGAGCAAAGAAATACAACAGAGAGCATTATCCGTAAAACTAAGAGTCACTACAGCAGGTCTCAAATACAACAGGAAGAAGAAGACTTCAAGGGGAACTATTCAACAGATCTCTTCTAGGGACTCAAGAAACAGTCTACCTCATACATGGCCCCCACCCTACATCTCCGAGAGCCAGATGGGAAGCTCCAAATGAACAACAGAGATGGCACCAACACCTGTGCAGAGTACTTCCAGAAACTCCTCAATGCAGAAGAACCTAAAGAGAGGCTGGCTTTCACCGAGCCCACTGTCAGGAACCAGGACTCTGTACCACCCAACAGGGAAGAAATCAAAAGCCTCAAGGAAAACAAGGCTCCAGGTGAAGGTGGTATAGTTTCAGACATGTGGAAGCATGTAGATGAACAGTCCCTGCAGAGTATCACCCAGATCATTCAAGACATATGGAGAACACAGGTCTTGCCTCAACAACTACATAGGTATCTTCCTGTTGCTTGTAACCTACAAAATCTTCTGTACAGCCCTACTAACTAGAGTCACCAAACAGCTGGACTCCCAGCTAGGTGAATACCAGGCTAGTTTCTGCGTCCCTGTTGCTTGTAACCTACAAGATATTCTGTACAGCCCTGCTAACTAGAGTCACCAAACAGCTGCTGGACTCCCAACTAGGTGAATACCAGGCTAGTTTCTGAGTCAGTAGGTCCTGTACAGAACAGATACAAAACTTCAAGACCATCCTCATATATAGGAGCCGAGGGGGGCATTCCTGGGGAGCCATTATGGTGGATTTCCAAAAGGCATACGATTCAATAGACAGACAGACCCTCTTCTCTACTCTGTGGGAAATAGGCCTAGATAAGAAGACTGGTCCAAGCTTCCTTGATGAACACCACCTCCAAAGTCACATTCAGGGGTGAGCTCTCTGAGAGCTTTCCCATCCAAACAGGAGCCAGAAAGAGAGATGATCTCTCTTACATTATCTTCAACTGTGTACTAGAGAAGGTCTCAGAGAACGGACTGCCACATTGTCATCAGAAGCAGGACCGAAGCTTGGGTACAAGAAAGACAACCTCAGTGTACCCTGTCTAGCCTTTGCTGATGATCTTATCCTACTGGCCAACAGCATGGAGGAGGCTACTCACCAACTACAGAGCCTCTACAGTATTGCAGCAAAAATAGGCTTGAAGGTTAACCTACAGAAGATGGAGTTTATCACTAACATAAAGCAAATTCCTTCTACAATCCTACTAAGAAACAACACCATAAGTAAAGTTCCTGCAGTCAAGTACTTAGGAGAATGGATCTCAGCAAGCGAGAGCAAAACTTTGGCCATAGACACCAGGTGCACAAAGTTAGAGAGGGCCTATCATTCCTGCAAAAGCATCTACACCTCCAAGTACTCTCAAAGAATCTAAAGCTGAAGCATTACAACTCCCAAGGGAACTGTCCATACTGTCATATTGAAATCAACAACAAAATTTCGCAGAGACCATGGGGAGACCCATAAAATATCGATATATAAAAATTTAGCTGCCATTTCAAACTGGAAGGTTTCAAAATCTTGGTACAAAAACTGTGTGACAACACAGCTTACTGGACAACCCTTGCTTCTTGCTGGCATGCGTAGCGCACAGCAGAGTGGAGTTGCAGTTGTGCTGGAGAGAGAGAGAGAGAACAAATTGGCAGGCTGCCACGTGCCAAGGTCACTTTATTGTTACGGAACGAATGTGAAACATAAATGAGGTATGTTAATTGCAAGATAAAAACACAAATATTTTTGGCACCATGCACAATGAATATGCTCTTTGAGGCCTCATCGTTCTTCACAGTTTTCTTTACTTGTTTGACAGGCACTTCGAACTCGGGAGGTCTCTCCATTGTATAATTGGTTGCGAACCATGAGTATTTAATCATGTCCTTAAACCATGCAGAACAAAATTGAAAATGAATGAAGGACTGCATTTTCAGTATGCTGTTTCTCTGGTAAACATCAAACAGAAAGTCTTCACAAGTCGGCACAATGTCTATTAAGTGACAATACAAAGCCTTCCACTGCCAGAAGAAAAACTTGTCCAAGGGCTGTATTTTCCCTGTATGCAAGGAGAAATCTGGAGAATTTCTATACTGTTGCCTGGAGGAATGTTTTCAAGACAGCTCTTATCACTGTAAGTAGTCCAGCAATCTAGCAGTAGCAAACAATTCTCTTCCACAAATGGGAAGACGGTTTCTATAAACCAATACTTTAATTCCTTTTTCCCCATTTTCCCTGATTTTGTGGCTGTTACAATTATATTTCTGGCATGAAACATTTCTTTGGAAACTCTCAGACCGGAAGTTCCAGTTGCCTCCTGTAGTGTAATGAGTAATTTTGGGAAAAGTGTACCGGCCATACTAATTGTAGGCATAATTGTGTAGGAATGGGTGAGTACACTAACTGATTGAGCGACTGTTTCTGTATGTTTTTCACCAACAAACGATAGAGTCCTTTTTGCTTTCATTTTGTGCACGAAACCACTCTGATTAGTATTGTATATTGAAGAAGGGTTGTAGTCTGAAAATTGCTCTGTAGCTGATACCACAAATTTCTTTGCATCTTTATCTTTTTTGTCTTCTTCTTGCAGATATGTATGGGATACAAATTTTGTAATTTTTCTACTTTTTATTCACTTTTTCTTAAAATGACTCAATGAACTAACACATGCACTGAAATTAGTTTGCCCCATTGAAATCTCTCTTGAAATTTCCAAGGCCCACAGTCGCAGGTCTTCATCGCATACATTCCTCTTCAGTCTTCTTGCTTCTGTAAAGGGAGAAAATAATTTTGTATGCATCAATATCATGTGTGTTCAGTGGGGCTTACTGATGTAGATTCTAATTGGTTCTTCCACCTGTACAGTTGTCGTAGTGACGTCACCTTATGACAACGTTTGCAAACAGTGGTTAATAAAAGCCGCTTCTTACCACCCTTATTTAAACATAAATTTACAGCTTTCTTCTTGTACGCAAGATCTACAGTTTGTTTCACTTTCTTCTGTGGACTGGAAACATAGCTTGAACTACTAGATTTGCTAGGTGACTGCAGTGTCTCTTCACTGGATTGACAGGAATCAATCAGACACGGGGCTCAAAATCGGATCCGAAACACATCTTATTTCTGGCAATGGTGTGCTGCCTTCTCTTTTAGATAATGCAGATGAGGTGTCGCTGCTTCCACCATCACTTTCACTGTCACTATTTCTCTCCAGACATGACTCCGAGATGATGCTGGCACCCATGGGATGATTTTCAATTAGTTCGATCACATCTCGACCCATCTCCCTTTCTTTCCAAAGTTATTTCATGGGAAGAGGAGAAACCTTTTTTTACGGAAATAACGTAAAGCATACTCCAGAACATTAGCCGGATTCATGACTACTCTTTCAAAGGAACATGTGTCAACTGTCTAGCACAGAAAGCTTAAGGTAAACTGGTCGCTTCAGCTGGTCGCCAGGGCTGTCCACATCGAGCTATACGCTAACATGTGGAATTCTATTAGACATTTCCGTATCGATTTCAGGACCTTACAGATTGAAATGGCAGCTGAATTTTTGTCCATTGCTTTCTTATGGACTCCTCATCTTCTCTACCAAATTTCATTTTTGATTTCGATATGACAGCATGGACAGTTCCCTTGTCAGTAGAAAGACCCTCTGTACTCTATGCCTCTGAGTGCCTCTTGATGAATCGCAAGGGCCCACTCAGGAAACTAGAACTTAAAGAGAGGAAGATCTTGAGAAGAATACTAGGGCACATAAGAGAGGAGGATGGTACCTACAGGATCAGGCACAACAACGAGCTCTATGCACATCAGGAGGACATAGTCACATGCATGTGGAAAAGGCGAGTGACCTTCTATGGGCACATGAGCCGCCTGAAACCCTTCAGGCTCACAGTGAAAAGTAGGGGAAAGGCTTCCAAGACCAATTGGATCACCTCAGTAAAATCAGACCTAGAGGAACTACAGATCCCATTAGAGACCATACAGAACGGATCTCAGTACCGGCAGGCCATCTACAGGGAGTCTTCCCACTGTCCCTCACAAGCAAAAAAAGAGTACATGGACTACCAGACCTAAGTGGATGGAAGGAAGCAGGCACACAGCCAGAAAATGAAAGTTTACTGGGCCAATAAAAGGCAGAAGACCATAGCTAAAAGTTAAGATGAGCCCTGTGGTCCCTAGCAGGCCAAAATGAACCAAAAAAATATAAAAACTATACTACTGTAGGTAAGAACCATTTTAAACTAATATATACCATAGTATATACAAATATTTATGAGAATAAATTACACTTTCTCACATATAACACAATTTGCACCTTATGTTTATGCATCTAAGAGTACATTCTGTGGAGGCTTAAACGTCGTTAAAGAATTTATGTTGCGGATGTTATTCGGAAGCGAGTTCCATGATCCAGTTCCTGATGCATAAATAAGTAATTATAGGCAGCTGATTTGCTAAAGAGAATGCCGAGGTTGGTAACAGGACATTATGCTGGTGAAAAGAAGAAAGGTATTTGAATTTTGAGGAGGGTAATGTGGGAGATCTCTCAGTTAGGGATCTGAACTCCAAGATGGGTTATAGGAAGATTTCTGAGTGAATTGATTGGTTTTTGCAAATCTATATTTTTGATGAGTCTGTTGGAAGGGATTATCTACTGTGTACTGCAAATTATGTTGAAGAATGCTCTAAAATTGTAGTATGAAATAATTCTTCAAGAACTTCCTAGTAGTTTTTTAACAGAGCAAACTGCATTGGTACCATTCTTGTCTTACCGACCAGTCATTACCTAATTAAACAGATATATTTCTAATTACTATTGTTGGATCAGCTCTTACCTGCGATAAGTCTACAAGACTGCACTGTCTGCATTAAATACAGGAATATATTGTGATGTCAATATGGAAATGTTTAGTCTTGTGGGTGAGGCTAGAAAGCCTTCTAACCTCTGCACCAAAATAATCAATCTCCATCTGTAATTGAGAAGTAATGCTGTTAAGAAATGTTATCATTATTTAAAAAATAAAATACTAATACAAGAGTTTTTGGTAAAATATTCATGTTCAATGCAAATATTAAGTTTGTACATAAGTCTGGAGAAAAAAATTATTGGTTCACATAATTAAAACAAATCAGTAAGTTGTGCCAAAAGAATTCAGAAGAATATAGGAAAATAAATAATGTTATGCTGTGAAAGGGTCCTCCTCTGCGAACCATGTGACCTTGCCGTGGTGGGGAGGCTTGCGTGTCCCAATGATGCAGATAGCCAAGCCACAGGTGCAACCATATCGGATGGGTATCTGTTGAGAGACCAGACTAACAAATGGTTCATCGAAAGGGGGGTAGCACCCTTTCGGTAGTTGCAAGGGCGGCAGTCTAGATGATTGACTGATACGGCCTTGTAATAATACTCAACATGGCTTAGCTGTGTTGATACTGCTACACGGCTGAAAGCAACGGGAAACTACAGCCGTTACTACCTCCTGAGGACATGCAGCTCTCTCTGTATGGATGATGTACTGATGATGGCTTCCTCCCGGGTAAAATATTCCGGAGGTAAACTAGGCCCCCATTCGGATCTCCGGGTGGAGACTACACGTGAGGGGGCAATCATCAGGAAGATGGGTACTGACATTCTGCGAGTCAGAGCGTGGAATGTTAGAAGTTTGAATCGTTGTGGTAGGTTAGAGAATCTGAAAAGGGAGATGGATAGGCTAAAGTTAGATGTAGTTGGTATAAGTGAAGTACGTTGGCTAGAAGAATAAGATTTTTGGTCAGGCGACTACCGAATTATCAACACAAAATCAAACAGGGGAAATGCAGGAGTTGGTTTAATAATGAATAAGAAAATAGGGCAGCGGGTAAGCTACTACGACCAGCATAGTGGAAGAATTATTGTCGTCAAGATAGACACCAAACCAATGCCCACCACACTAGTGCAGGTCTATATGCCTACTAGTTCAGCGGATGATGAAGAAATCGAAAGAATATATGAAGAGATAGAAGATTTAATACAATATGTAAAAGGTGACGAGAATCTAATAGTGATGGGAGACTGGAATGCAGTGGTAGGCCAAGGAAGAGAAGGTAGTACAGTAGGAGAATTTGGATTGGGACAAAGGAACGAAAGAGGAAGTCGGCTGGTTGAATTCTACACTGATCATAATTTAGTCCTTGCCAATACTTGGTTCAAACACCACAAACAACGGCTGTATACGTGGACAAGACCTGGAGACACTGGAAGGTATCAAATAGATTTCATTATGATTAGGCAGAGATTCAGAAACCAGGTGTTGGATTGCAAAATTTTCCCAGGAGCAGACGTGGACTCTGACCACAACTTGTTGGTCATGAAATGCCATCTGAAGTTGAAGAAACTGAAGAAAGGAAAGAATGCAAAAAGATGGGATCTAGACAAGTTGAAAGAAAAGAGTGTGAGGGATTGTTTCAAGGAACATGTTGAAAAAGGACTAAATGAAGAGGCTGAAGGAAACACTATAGAAGAAGAGTGGAGAGTCATGAAAAATGAAGTCAGTAAGGCTGCTGAAGAGATGTTAGGAAGGAAGAAAACATCAACTAAGAATCAGTGGATAACTCAGGAGATACTAGACCTGATTGATGAACGACGAAAATACAAGAATACTAGAAATGAAGAGGACAGAAACGAATACAGGCGATTAAAGAATCAAGTGGATAGAAAGTGCAAGGTAGCTAAGGAAGAATGGCTGAAGGAGAAGTGCAAGGATGTCGAAGGCTGTATGGTCCTGGGAAAGGTAGATGCTGCATACAGGAAAATCAAGGAAACCTTTGGAGAAAGGAAATCTAGGTGTATGAATATTAAGAGCTCGGATGGAAAGCCACTTCTAGGGTAAGAAGACAAAGCAGAAAGATGGCAGGACCATATCCAACAGTTGTATCAAGGTAAAGATGAAGATAATTTGGCTCTGGAACATGAAGAGGCTGTTGATGCTGATGAAATAGGAGACCCAATTTTGAGGTCAGAGTTTGACAGAGCTGTGAGTGACCTCAATAGGAACAAGGCACCTGGAATTGATGACATTCCCTCTGAATTACTGACTGCCTTACAAGAAACCAGCACGGCAAGGTTATTTCATATAGTGTGCAAGAGAGGAGAAGTCCCATCTGATTTTCAGCAGAATGTTGTTATACCTATTCCCAAGAAAGCCGGTGCTGACAGGTGTGAAAACTACCGCACCATTAGTTTAGTATCGTATGCCTGTAAAATTTTAACATGTATTGTTTACAGAAGAATGGAAAAACAAGTTGAAGCTGAGTTGGGAGAAGATCAATTTGGCTTCAGAAGAAACGTAGGAACACGTGAAGCAATCCTGACTTTACGTCTGATCTTCGAGGATCGAATCAAGAAGGACAAGCCCACGTACATGACATTCGTAGATCTAGAAAATGCATTTCATAATGTTGATTGGACCAAGCTATTTATGATTCTGAAGATGATAGGGATCAGATACCGAGAACGAAGAATTATCTACAATCTGTATAAAAATCAGTCTGCAGTGATAAGAATCGTGGGCTTTGAAAAAGAAGCAGCAATCCAGAAAGGAGTGAGGCAAGGCTGCAGTTTGTCCCCTCTCCTTTTCAATGTTTACATAGAACAGGCAGAAAAGGAAATCAAAGAGAAATTTGGAAATTGAATCACAGTCCAAGGAGAGGATATCAAAACCTTGAGATTTGCCGATGATATTGTTATTTTATCTGAGACTGCAGAAGATCTCGAGAAGTTGCTGAATGGTATGGATGAAGTCTTGGGTAAGGAGTACAAGATGAAAATAAATAAGTCCAAAACAAAAGTAATGGAGTGCAGTCGAACGAAGGCAGGTGATGTAGGAAATATTAGATTAGGAAAGGAAGTCTTAAAGGAAGTAGATGAATATTGTTACTTGGGTAGTAAAATAACTAACGATGGCAGAAGTAAGGAGGACATAAAATGCAGACTAGCACAAGAAAGCAAGAGCTTTCTTAAGAAATTTGCTCACTTCAAACATTGATATCGGAATTAGAAAGATGTTTTTGAAGACTTTCGTGTGGAGCGTGGCATTGTATGGAAGTGAAACATGGATGATAACTAGCTCAGAAAGAAAGAGAATAGAAGCTTTTGAAATGTGGTTTACAGAAGATTGTTGAAGGTGAGATGGATAGATCGAATCACGAATGAAGAGATACTGAATCGAATTGGTGAGAGGAGATCGATTTGGCTAAATTTGACGAGAAGAAGAGATAGAATGATAGGACACATCTTAAGACAACCAGGACTTGTTCAGTTGGTTTTTGAAGGAAGTGTAGGTGGTAAGAATGCTAGGGGTAGACCAAGGTATGAATATGACAAGCAGATTAGAGCAGAAGTAGGATGCAATAGTTACGTAGAAATGAAAAGGTTAGCACAGGATAGGGTGGCATGGAGGGCTGCATCAAACCAGTCTATGGACTGATGACTCAAACAACACACGTGAAAGGGTTTCAACAAAAAATTGTAATAAACATGAAAAAAGAGGGTTAGGCACTATCATCTTACGAATGTCCGACTCGTTGGCTGAACGGTCAGCGTACTGGCCTTCTGTTCAGAGGGTCCCGGGTTCGATTCCCGGCCGGGTCGGGGATTTTAACCTTAATTGGTTAATTCCAATGGCACGGGGGCTGGGTGTATGTGCTGTCTTCATCATCATTTCATCCTCATCACGACGCGCAGGTCACCTACGGGTGTCGAGTAGAAAGACCTGCACCTGGTGAGCCGAACTTGTCTTCGGACACTCCCGGCACTAAAACCCATACGCCATTTCATTTCATCTTACAAATAAATTACATTTTGGTCATCTTTACACTGGAAGAAAGTCTTCTTCTACAAATTCACATCTTTTCATGCTGTTTTCAGTATTGAGCTTGTTTACGGGTGAATTGAGATTTTGTTTATATTTCAGCACTTGTTTTCAGGTTTCAATTCTTTAATTGTTCAGCTCCTAGGCTAAATGCTTAGCACCGGGCGAGTTGGCCATGCGGTTAGGGTCGCGCAGCTGTGAGCTTGCATTCGGGAGATAGTGGATTCAAACCCCACTGTCGGCAGCCCTGGAGATTGTTTTCCGTGGTTTCCCATTTTCACACCAGGCAAATGCTGGGGCTGTACCTTAATTAAGGCCATGGCCGCTTCCTTCCCACTCCTAGGCCTTTCCTATCCCATCGACGCCATAAGAGCTGTCTGTGTCGGTGCGACGTAAAGCAAAAAAAAAGTTTAGCATGCTGGCCTTTGGTCCAAGGGGTACTGGGTTCAATTCCTGACCGGGTTTTCTGTGGATCAGGGGCTAGGTGTTCTCTCTTCAACATTAGAATTCATCTTAGGTAGGGTGCCATCTTCACGGATGCACAGGTCGCCCGGCCTTGACTCAAAAGATTTGCACCAGGCCTCTCTGGAGGCCACACGCCAAGTATGAAAACCTACCATATGTTCAGGAGCTGCCCTCAGGGAAAATTACTAGAGGTTCATGAGGAAGTCCACTAGCAGAAGGTGGAAGTAACCATCGTATTTATATAACTGCCATCAACTGGAGGAAAAACAAAGCAGAAATCATTGGTCCTACAATAAGGTTTGAAGTCTCTTTCTCAGCCAGATAACATGGATATTCGAGTATGAGGACTGCTTCTGAGTGCTAGAGGGACCATTTCCAAAAATTTTATTGAATGGCGACAAATGTACAAACTGGACAGAAATCTTCAAGAAAAATTCATAGGTTCATAGATAATTTTTATGAAACCTACAATTAAATCATTTAAAAACAAATTTGGCTAACATATTATATACTGATACCAGAATAAATATGAAAAATTATGGACTCAAGAATATTCAGTTATTTAACTGTTTCATCCCAGTTGCTCTCTCTTAAAATTCATTTATATTTATTACTGTACATTTTTAGCCCTTCTTCTTTTCTTGTTACTTACCAGGTCCCGCTGAAAAACAGGATACCCCTTTGACATTTTGGTGTTGTGTTTCTCATATATCCTATAGCTAGGGTCACTTATCTCAAATTGTAGTTGTGAAAGTTCTTGAAAACATTGAGAAGAATAGAAGACTGCACAGAACTTGAAAAAATGTATGAAATTGAAATGTGACTTTAGAAGAAGAAGAAGTCGATAAAGACTGGATTTGAAAAGAAAATATGAAATTTAATTGTGGTAAGGGAATAAATACTCTCTCTCCTGCAGGACCCATTTTAGTTGGATGTGTGCCAGCAAAACTGTATGAGAACTGTTGGCAGTTTCATTACTGCAGTAAACATTGCTGTTGGGAGGGAGGTGGGGAGTATGGCTAAGGTAAGGAGGGGTAGGGCAAGTATGTGTGACATCTGGCACAATGTTACTGTTTTTATATTGATTTCTTAAAATAGAACATTGATATTCTCAGTTATTTCATTAAGATTGTAATTGGGCTTATTCTTCTGGCACTGGGGTTGTAGATTAATTAATGTCATGTCCACTTCCTTCCCATTCATAGCCCTTTCCTGTCCCATCATGACCATGAAATCTGTCTGTGTTGGTGCGACACAAAGTGAATTGCAAAGAAAAAAACCACATCTGTCTGTGGGTATAGATTTTTTGTAAATGTTCATTATAATACCTTTATTAACCATACATAAGATGCAGACTAGCACAAGCAAGGTACTGTAGGCCTTTCATAGGAAAAGAAATTTGCTCACTTTGAACATTGATATAGGAATTAGAAATATGTTTTTGAAGACTTTCATCTGGAGCATGGCATTGTAGGGAAGTGAAACATGGGTGATAAGTAGCTCTTAGAGAATAGAAGTTGAGAAAGAATGATTAAAATCTGACACATGGATACTTACAGCTGAGCATTTATTGTGTTTTTCTGTGTTAATATGTTCCTGGTAATGGACCAGTAAACTCCTTCCTGTCTGACTCTATATATGAAGCTTTGCACTGTATGCATTTCAATTTGAATATTCCTGAGTTCAAGGTTTTCCTTTTTATTGCTATGAACACTGCTGTGTGGATTGTAAAATATGTGGCTGTTAATACAAGTTGTCTGGGTTAAAGGTATAATAATATAAAATTTAATAACTTGAGATATAGTGGAGATAATTACTTGCAGTTTGTTTCTACAAGTAGGGTAACTCAAAATGTTTGTTTACATATCTAATAAACCTTGATATGCACACCATTAGTGGCGCGACAGACATCTAATCGGTATTCCAGTTCTCTTCAAGTGTTCTGCAGCATTGTAGGCATAACATTTGCGATAGCTGCACGAATGCGATGATGTAGATCTGGTAGATCAAGAACTGGTGTCTGGTACACTTGATTTTTGACAAACCCCCACAGAAAAAAGTCAACTGGCGTAATGTTGGGGCTTCTAGGGGGCCAAGCAATTGATGGATTACCTCTCTCAACCCAGCGATCTGGGAACTCACGATTCAAGAAATCCCTCACAGCTTCTGCATTATGGTCATAAGATCAGGTCACAAGGAAGTTGTGGCACAATATATTTCTCCAACATTTCTAGGTAACGTGTTCCATTAACTGTAGGCTCCGCGAAGAAGAATGGGCCAATAACCCTGTCCTTCAGCAATCCACACCATACATTCACATTCAGAGAGTCCCTTTTCAACTCTATCACTACGTGAGGGAGTTCAGATGCCCATATGTGGCAATTGTGCTTGTTTACCATGCCGGAAATATGAAATGTAGCCTCGTCCGAGAAACAGACTGAATTGAAGAATGCCTCGTTTCCATCAATTTTTGCCAGAATTGTCTCCGCGAATGCCTTCCATAGCAGCCTGTCCTGAGGTTTGATTTCCTGACGAAGCTGCAGTTTGTACACCCGTAGGCACAACCTTTTGTGGACAACATTATGTACTCTCAAACAAGGTAACTGTAACTGCATACTTGCTTGTCGAATTGACTTACGAGGGCTCCGCTTGAAGGACTCACGGATTAAATCAACAGTAGCCTCTGAAACTGCATACTTGGCATGGTGGTCCGACATCAACAGCAAGGTCCCAGATTCTCGAAGGCGCCTGTCCCATTTCATGATTGTTACGTAAGTGGGAACATCATTAGTTGGTAACAGTCCATACGCCAAAATCTACGTTGTACTAGTGTAACAGACTTTATCTCTGCGAGCGAAAGCACACAGAACACCTTCTGCTGTGGAGTCCACATGGTTACTGGCACGCTTCTCGTGAACAATGCAGTTACGTGCATGCGCATGTGGTTCCACCACCACCACAAGCAAACACAGAAAACATTTTGAGTTGCCCTAGTTGCAGAAATGAACTGCCAATAAATATCTCCATTATTTCTTAAGTTATTAAATTTTATATTATTATACCTTTAACCCAGATAAATATGTTTGAAAAGCTATGTTAAAAGTCTGTTTTAAATAGACTGGTGATTTGGAAAATGATGATATTAGATGTCAAAGTAGCAATTCTTTGTTCTTCTTTGTGGAGTCTCTCTCCCCTGTGGATGGGGGCAGTAGAATAACACCCACGGTATCCCTTGCCTGTCATAAGAGGTGACTAGAAGGGGCCCCAGAGACTCTGAACTTTGGAGCATGGGTTGGCGACCACAGGGCCCTTAGCTGAGTCATGGCATTGCTTCCACTTACTTGTGCCAGGCTCCTCACTTTCATCTGTCCTATCTGACCATTCTTGGTCAACTCTTATTCTTTTCCACCCCGAAGCTATTAGGTTTCCAAAGGCTAAGGAGTCTTTCATTTTCACGCTCATGGCCCTTGTCTTTCCTTGGCCGATACCTTCATTTTTCAAAGTGACGGATTCCTTCCATTATTTCTCTCTGATTAGTGTTATATAGAGGATGGTTGTCTAGTTGTACTTCCTCTTAAAACAGTAATCACCACCACCACCACCACCAGCTTTGTGGAGTCTCTAATGAGCATGGAGTTTGGTCAGTTTTTAATTTTATTGATAAGTCTATCAACAACATTGTTATTGTAATCATTGCCAGCCATCACTGCATAAATGGTATGATTTTCTTTTTTAAAATTTTTTGTGACAGGGGGATCTCAATCATTTCAATCAATCACTACTGATCTGCATTTAGGGCAGTCGCCCAGGTGGCAGATTCCCTATCTGTTGTTTTCCTAGCCTTTTCTTAAATGATCGCAAAGAAATTGGAAAATTATTGAACATTTCTCTTGGTAAGTTATTGCAATCCCTAACTCCCCTTCCTATAAACAAATATTTGTTCCAATTTGTCCTCTTGAATTCCAACTTTATCTTCATATTGTGATCTTTCCTACTTTTAAAGACACCACTCAAACTTATTCATCTACTGATGTCCTCCCACGCCATCTCTCCACTGACAGGTTGGAACATACCACTTAACCGAGCAGCTCGTCTCCTTTCTCCCAAATCTTCCCAGCCCAAACTTTGCAACATTTTTGTAACGCTACTCTTTTGCCGGAAATCACCCAGAACAAATCGAACTGCTTTTCTTTGGATTTTTTCCAGTTCTTGAATCAAGTAATCCTGGTGAGGGTCCCAAACACTGGAACCATACTTTAGTTGGGGTCTTATCAGAGACTTATATGCCCTCTCCTTTACATCCTTACTACAATCCCTAAATACCCTCATAACCATGTGCAGAGATCTGTACCCTTTATTAACAATCATATTTATGTGATTACCCCCAAGAAGGTCTTTTCTTATATTAACACCTAGGTATTTACAATGATCCCCAAAAGGAACTTTCACCCCATCAACGCAGTAATTAAAACTGAGAGGACTTTTCCTATTTGTGAAACTCACAAACTGACTTTTAAACCCATTTTTCATCATACCATTGCCCACCGTCCATCTCACAACACTATCGAGGTCACCCTGCAGCCGCTCACAATCTTGTAACTTATTTATTACTCTGTACAGAATAACATCATCTGCAAACAGCCTTATCTCTGATTCCACTTGTTTACACATATCGTTGATATACACTGACTGACAGAGCAAATGCAACACCAAGAAGGAGTGGTCAGAACTTTATGCCAATTGCAGGGTAGACTGACGTCACTGAGGTATGCTCATGATGTGAAATGCGCCGTTGTGCTGCGCACGTAGCGAACGATAAATGGAACACGGTGTTGGCGAATGGCCCACTTCGTACCGTGATTTCTCAGCCGACAGTCATTGTAGAATGTGTTGTCGTGTGCCACAGGATACGTGTATAGCTAAGAATGCCAGGCCGCCGTCAACGGAGGCATTTCCAGCAGACAGACGACTTTACGAGGGGTATGGTGATCGGGCTGAGAAGGGCAGGTTGGTCACTTCGTCAAATCGCAGCCGATACCCATAGGGATGTGTCCACGGTGCAGCGCCTGTGGCGAAGATGGTTGGCGCAGGGACATGTGGCACGTGCGAGGGGTCCAGGCGCAGCCCGAGTGACGTCAGCACGCGAGGATCGGCGCATCCGCCGCCAAGCGGTGGCAGCCCCGCACGCCACGTCAACCGCCATTCTTCAGCATGTGCAAGACACCCTGGCTGTTCCAATATCGACCAGAACAATTTCCTGTCGATTGGTTGAAGGAGGCCTGCACTCCCGGCGTCCGCTCAGAAGACTACCATTGACTCCACAGTATAGACGTGCACGCCTGGCATGGTGCCGGGCTAGAGCGACTTGGATGAGGGAATGGCGGAACGTCGTGTTCTCCGATGAGTCACGCTTCTGTTCTGTCAGTGATAGTCACCGCAGACGAGTGTGGCGTCGGCGTGGAGAAAGGTCAAATCCGGCAGTAACTGTGGAGCGCCCTACCGCTAGACAACGCGGCATCATGGTTTGGGGCGCTATTGCGTATGATTCTACGTCACCTCTAGTGTGTATTCAAGGCACGTTAAATGCCCACCGCTACGTGCAGCATGTGCTGCGGCCAGTGGCACTCCCGTACCTTCAGGGGCTGCCCAATGCTCTGTTTCAGCAGGATAATGCCCGCCCACACACTGCTCGCATCTCCCAACAGGCTCTACGAGGTGTACAGATGCTTCCATGGCCAGCGTACTCTCCGGATCTCTCACCAATCGAACACGTGTGGGATCTCATTGGTCGCTGTTTGCAAACTCTGCCCCAGCCTCGTACGGATGACCAACTGTGGCAAATGGTTGACAGAGAATGGAGAACCATCCCTCAGGACACCATCCGCACTCTTATTGACTCTGTACCTCGACGTGTTTCTGCGTGCATCGCCGCTCGCGGTGGTCCTACATCCTACTGAGTCGATGCCGTGCGCATTGTGTAACCTGCAAATCGGTTTGAAATAAACATCAATTATTCGTCCGTGCCATCTCTGTTTTTTCCCCAACTTTTATCCCTTTCGAACCACTCCTTCTTGGTGTTGCATTTGCTCTGTCAGTCAGTGTATATATAAGAAAACATAAAGGTCCAATAATACTGCCTTGAGGAATTCCCCTCTTAATTATTACAGGGTCAGATAAAGCTTTGCCTAATCTAATTCTCTGAGTTCTATTTTCTAGAAATATAGCCACCCATTCAGTCACTCTTTTTTCAAGTCCAATTGCACTCATTTTTGCCAGTAATCTTCCATGATCTACCCTATCAAATGCCTTAGATAGGTCAATCGCAATACAGTCCATTTGGCCTCCTGAATCCAGGATATCTGCTATAATTTGCTGAAATCCTTCAGTCGAATAACCTTTCCTAAACCCAAACTGCCTTCTGTCAAACCAATTATTAACTTTGCAAACATGTCTAATATAATCAGAAAGAATGCTTTCCCAAAGCTTACATGCAATGCATGTCAAACTGACTGGCCTGTAATTTTCAGCTTTATGCCTATCACCCTTACCTTTATACACAGGGGCTACTATAGCAACTCTCCATTCATTTGGTATAGCTCCTTCAGCCATGCCTGTTTTATCAGCCATATGGTACTGCCTAATAGTCCTAATTTTAATACCTTACTTTCTTTCACATTTATTTTTAACTACGACAAAAACAGCTTTGTGATCACTAATACCTTCTATTACTTCGGTTTCTCTACAGAGCTCATCTGGTTTTATCAGTACCACATCCAAAATATTCTTTCCTCTATACTAGACTTAACTAAAGTTGGCGTCTGACAGGTAAGGTTGGAGGGAGGAGCACTGCACGTGCCATTTCACGATGTTGCCACATTCCAGCATTCCTTTCTACATGCTCTTACCCCTCGCTTCGGGCTCACTTGTTCCCTCCTTCATTCTGACCGCTGTGATCTGTTGTAGACTACCTGGCCAAGCGGTGTCGTCCCATTTGCGATCACTCTTATACAAACAATCAGGTTCTTATCAGTGACAGTGAGAGGTTTGGCAACTCCCAGAAAGACGAGCTGCCCTGAAGTTTTATCTCCATGGCAATCGCAGTCGCCCCACCCTCGTTTCCATGGCAACCACACAGCCACTCCCTTTATCCCACCTCGGCAGGCAGTAAACGGACCTCCCTCTAAGAAATGTCAGACGCCAACTCTTATTATTAGCAGTATAGTTGCCTCCATCACTTTGTAAGCTCTATTAACCAAACTGAATAAAGTTGCTTTCTTCTGAGCTACAGGGTGGAAGATTCTGTTTCATGGTGTTAAATATCCGGCCTAGAAAGCTAAGAATAACGGCTGAGAGGATCCGTTGTGCTGACCACACGACACCTCACAATCTATACGCATTCGGGCTGAGCAGCGGTCGCTTGGTAGGCCATGACCCTTCAGGGCTGTTGCGCCATGGGGTTTGGTTTGGCATTAAATGTCTGAGTTGGTTTCCTGTAGATTTTAAAATAGAGATATTTAGTATCCAGAAATAATAATGATAATAATAAAGACCAAAATAAAAGTAATGGTGTGTAGTCAAACAAGGTCAGGTGAAGCAGGAAATATTAGATTAGGAAATGAAGTCTTAAAGGAAGTAGATGGATGTTGTTACTTTTTTTTTGCTAGGGGCTTTACGTCGCACTGACACAGATAGGTCTTATGGCGACGATGGGATAGGAAAGGCCTAGGAGTTGGAAGGAAGCGGCCGTGGCCTTAATTAAGGTACAGCCCCAGCATTTGCCTGGTGTGAAAATGGGAAACCACGGAAAACCATCTTCAGGGCTGCCGATAGTGGGATTCGAACCTCGAACTTACTATCTCCTGGATGCAAGCTCACAGCCGCGCGCCTCTACGTGCACGGTCAACTCGCCCGGTAAGAAATTTGCTCACTTCGAATATTGATATAGGAATTAGAAAGATGTTTTTTGAAGATTTTCATCTGGAGCGTGCAATTGTATGGAAGTGAAACATGGATGATACGTAGCTCAGAAAGAAAGAGAATGGAAGCTTTTGAAATGTGATATTATAGAAGAATGCTGAAGTTGAGGTGGGTAGATCGAATCACAAATGAAGAGATACTGAATCAGTTTGGTGAGAAGAGATTGATTTGGCTAAATATGATGAAAAGAAGGGATATGATGATAGGACATATCTTAAGACACCCCGGACTTCAGTTGGTTATTGAGGGAAGTGTGGGTGGTATGAGCAGTAGGGGTAGACTAAGGTATGAATATGGCAAGCAGATGTAGGATATGGTACTTACGTATAAATGAAGATTAGCACAGGATAGGGAAGCATTAAGAGCTACATCAAACCAGTCTATGGACTTATGTCTCAGACAACAACAAAAACAATTGTAATATCAAGGAAATTCAACGGGCTACTAGTTACGGATTCTAACATAAACTCAATAAAAGGTTCTATAAAATTGAGCTGTTCTAGTACTGTTGAACTACCGGTACTAGTTATTTGCTGGTCAATAATTTCAAAAATATTGTCAACATACCTGACCCAGAAGACAATACCTTTGATGCTGTTTAATATTTTGAGCTTTTCTATGTTATGTATATAAATCTCTACCAAAATTCCTGAAGCCAGAGCACCCCATTGTGAGACCTTATTGCTGGTATATATTGTTGTTGAAGGAAAGACAGTTATTGGATAGAACAAATCCTAGGATAGTCATGAATTCATCTATTTCATGTCTACTAAGTTTACTGTGTTGGTGGAAGTTGTCTTTAATTATATTCAAGGTAATTTTTAATGGGACATTTGAATACATATTAGTTACTAGCAAAATACCCGTGCTTCGCTACGGCTTTAAACTGACAGTTATTATTCAAAGTTTTACATTTTGGAGAGTCCACTGTCAGCTGAGCCTGTAAAATACATCCTCAGTTTGTATGTCAAACGGTTTGGGGGGTAATGTTTATTTATTTTCTGATCTAACAGTCATTTGAACCCCATGCAGAAGAATTGAAATGTTTTAAACCCTATCTTATTTAACAACTGAGTCGTCAAAGCGACCAACCTGTGAAATTTTGATTTTGTATGTTGAACAGTAATGGAGGAATTAATGCTTTCTAGGGGGGTGAATGTTTAAAAAATGTTTATTAACATCTAGGATATAGCAACCACCCTTCACGTAAAATTTTAAATTCGTGCCTGGAATGTTTTCGGAAGAATTGATGTTGTGCTTCTGAGAGACAACCATCATCTTAACCCCTCACGCGAGAAATATTTTGAAGTATACAATATTTTACACCTAGGACATAAAAGAAGAACCTTCTTGTAAAATTACAACTTCGTACATCAAATGGTTTTGGAGGGATGAATAATTTCATTTCCATAGCTAACCCCATTTAACACTTTAGGGGGGGAATGTTTAAAAATATTTCCTATTTTACACCTAGGATTTCAAATATACACTGCTATTTGGAATTTTGTCTTTGTATGTTAAACCCTTTCAGAGGAAGGAAGGAATGAATGAATGAATGAATGAATATACTGTATTTGTTTTTGGGCTTTAATCCCCATTTAAGTATCTGAGGGGTTAAATTTGTTTTAAACCTTCTGTTATTTAATGCCTTGAATATCATATGAAATTTTAACTTCGTAATTCAAACGGTAAATGCATACTTTTGTCATCATTCCTCACCCCTCCCCCCGTCGGAATCCCTTAGGGGTGTATTGTTTTAAGAGCACTTCTTATTTAAAAGCTATGACACAATTTTATGTTTATAGAGGGCATCACCAATCTCTGATGATGATCGAGATGAAACTTCCATTATTATTTAGGTCTAGTATATGTATTCATCTTGTGTAATTTGATTAGTAATTTGAGAGATTTGAATCTTTAAAAATTAGACATTCATCGTGCACAAGAATATATAGGTCTCACAGTCTCAAGAAATGTTCCTACAGTCATGAACTAAGTTTAAGAATATTTCAGTTAAACCCCTGAGTATTACAAATAAATTTCTTTGGCAATAAAAGAAGAGAAACTGGAAATTTGGTCGAGTAACTTGGCTGTTGTGAAGAGTTAGTTTTAGAACTTCAACAACTTCTACATGGTCAAAATCCTTATATATGTGAAATATTTTGAATTATATCATACTTGACATCTTAAACATCCAAAGTTCTTGTAAAATTACAAATTCATATGCTAAATGGTTTGGAGGGATGAATAATTTTGTCATGAGTCTACACCGTCCAACAAAAATCCCGTAGGGGTATATTTTTCAGACCTGTTATTATTTAAAATGTAAAACGTATAGGAGGAACCATCATGTGACATTTTAACCTCATATGTTAAGCAATTTCAGAGAAATTGATATTTTGTCATCGAGCCTCATACCCATCCCCAGACAAAACCCCTTGGAGGTGTATTGTTTTAAGACCACATTTAAAAACAATTCTATTACATATAGGAGCAGCCATCACGTTGAATATCAATCTAAAAAGTCGAACAGTTTCAGAGATATGAATACAGTAATTATGTTTTCAGGTCTTACCCTCCTGGTCAAAACACTTTAGGGGTGTACTATTTTAAGACTACTTGTTATTTAATATCTGAGACATACAAGACAAGCATCATGTGAAGTTTCAAGCTCATATGTTAAATGGTTTGAAAGAAATGAATATTTATGTTGTCAACTACACCCCTCCAGTCAAACCCCCTTGGGGGTGTATATTTTTAAGACCACTTTTTATTTAAAATCTATTCCATATAAGAGCAACCATAATGTGAAATTTCAATCTCAGGTCAGTTAGTTTTAAAGATATGAATATTTATGCTTTTAGGCTGCACCCTCCTGGTCAAAACCCCTTAGGGGTGAAGACCTCTTTTTATTTACAATTTAAGAGATATAGGTGCAACCATCATGTGAAATTTCAAACTCATATGCCAAACGGTTTGAGAGAAATGAATATTTATGTTGTCAGTCCCCCCACCCCCCATTTGAAACCCCTCAGCGGTGTATTATTTTAATATCACATTTTATGCAAAATTTAAGATAAATAGGAGCAACCATCATGTGAAATTTCAATCTCATATGTCAAACAGTTTCAGAGAAATTAATATTTTTGTTTTCAGATAATAACCCCCACTGAATTGTGTTTCTGAACTTGTTATTTAACATCTAGTTCATCAATCATTGAATGATATTTCAATTTTGTTTGGAAAACGGTTTCAGAGTAATGAATATTTTGGTTTTCTGCATTTTACCCCCGTTTCATCCCGTTAGAGGTGAAATTTTTTGAAACCCTTCTATAGTAGGTGCCTACATTGTAATAGCAATGTATCCCCAAAATTTCATTTGTTTATGTACAATAATTTTGCCTGGGCATTGATATACAATCTGTCAGAATATTGAAGGAATGGATGGTGTGAGAAGATTGTAGTCCGAAATTGTTGGAAATGTTGCAGAATTCAACTGAGTTATTACTAGAAGTTTTTTTTTTAAATGGATTAACTGTGGAGTTTTATATGTAGGGCTATTCCTGAAGTTAACTATAGGTCCAATGGAGGTTCCACCCTTGTGAATCCTTGGTAGTCTTCTCACTATATGAATTTTACTTGTAGGATATTTTTTTGACTCATATGAAGTAAGTAACATTCTGAAAAAAAAACAAAAAAAAACAAAAAAAAAACAAAAAAAACAAACCTATTTTTTATAGTCTTTTTTATGCTATATCACTGTAGTATTCCCCTTGTCTGCCTTTCTAACTACTACATTTCCAAAAGGCATTGCTGGAGCATTTCATTAAAATAAGTTCTAACTTTCAAGTATTAAAAGATATAAACAAAATTTAAACAAATGTTTCTACATTTCTTAACAATTTTCAATTAAAGAAAAGTATAATTTGATAGAATTGATTATGTTTTTTCAAGAACAAAACATATTACCATATTCTTTGTTTAATAATAATATTAATGTAAATGGCTGTATGTCCCACTAACTACTTTTGTGATTTTTGGAGACGCCGAAGTGCTGGAATTTAGTCCTGCAGGAGTTCTTTTACATACCAGTAAATCTACTGGCACGAGGCTGACGTATTTGAGCACCTTCAAATACCACTGGACTGAGCCAGGATTGAACTTAGCAAGCTGGGGTCTGAAGGCCAGCGCCTCAACTGTCTGAGCCACTCAGCTCGGTAATTCTTTGTTTATACTGTGATTTTTACAGGTGTGTTAGAGTTATTAAATGAAATAAGTTTCATAATGATAGATCCGTATTGAACTGTGATTACAATAGAGTAAATTAATGTATTATTTGGGTCCACCTTTTCAATACAAAATGTAAATAGTTTAAATTACATAAATGATTAGGGACTAGTTTCGACCTAGTACTAGGTCATCGTCAGCCTAAAGCAAAATTAAAACACAAAATATCGAGAAGAAATTAAACAATGTAAAGACACGTACGGTTTAATTTCTTCGATATTTTGTGTTTTAATTTTGCTTTAGGCTGACGATGACCTAGTACTAGGTCGAAACTAGTCCCTAATCATTTATGTAATTTAAACTATTTACATTTTGTATTGAAAAGGTGGACCCAAATAATACATTAATTTACTCTATTGTGTTAGAGTTATAACAGGTTTTCGACAGACTGAAGAGCTTTAAAGTTACACCAGTATAAGGTTAAGTTTAAGAAATTGTGAATGGAAGAGAATATTTGTCAAATACCTCTACATCTTCTGTTATCTTGATGAATATTTTTAAAACACAAAAATACAGTACAGATTTAGGGTATTGATTTGAATAAAAGTATGTATGCTCCATGTGGAAGAATGAGTATGATTTATTGTATCAGTCACAACTTTCAACTTTACTCTTTAACATGGAGTAACATGGACTGAGTGCTGGAATGGGGTCACTCAGCCTCATGAGAGTAACTGAGAAGCTGTTTGACATGAGAGGCAGCGGCTCTGGTCGTGAAAGTCAAGCAATACAGCTGAGGAAGTTATCATGGTGTTGTGGTGGTGTAGGGGAGGCAGAGAGGCAAAAATTTGAAGGACCTCACACACCTTTGACCACACACTGCCTTAGATGGTGGTGGTGATTATTGTATTAAGAGGAAGTACAACTAGGCAACCATCCTCAACACTGCCTTAGATCCAGAAGGAGCTTTGTCCAGAGTTCAGTGTCCCTGCAGACTAAACCAGAGACCTGGCATGAGTCGCTTCCTTCCTTCCTTCATTCCTTCCTTTCTTCCTAAAGAAGAACTGAGTAATGGGCATCAGTTAATGGTGTCCACATCTCCCTAGGTAGCTTCAAACCAGATAAATGCTTAACTACATAGATTCAAGATCAAACTAAGATTGTCAGGATTAGAAGTGCACCATTTGTTGCACCATGCTTTATTCAAATAAAATAGTTCTCCAATCAGTCTCTCGCCTAGTAACCAGGAGGTTTTCTTGATTTTACCCTGAAATTCTGGTGTGTGCAGTTGTGATGTATTGGATATCCCAGCTATTAGGAGGATAAAATAGTCTGAGAAATCTGACTTAATATTTGAGCAGTATAAACTGATAACACTATTTGAGAGTCTCTGAGCCTCTTTTATTCTCATTTTTGTAATCAGAGAGGCTTATCTGGGGAAGGGAGGAAAGATATGCACAAAAATATGCTGTGCGGCATTTCTTCATATGCAGTGGTTATCGAGGATGAATGGAACTTACCTGTTGATTTAAACTCCATTGGAGTGTTGGCCATCAGATCTGAAACACAGTCATCAGTCGTCATCACGTCTCTGGAAATCGACAATAGGTACGGCCATACACATCCTGAACTGGTATTCTTTCATCCAAAGGCTGTTCACCTTTCTCATGAAGTCTATCTCTTACCTGAAATATAATAAACATTTATAGCATTAAAACTATATTCTTTCTTGATTATGATTCTTGTTTTGTTATTCTATATATAATTTATTCTCATATTGAAGCATGAACAATCTATAACTGTACAAGGAGTGAGGACACCAATAGTGAAATTTTCTAATACCTTGGCCCTACCATAAATGACAAATGCAATCTTAAAAGTGAAATCTTGAGTAGAAATTCAGTCTGGCTGGAATGGTTCAAGGAGGATTTTTAGTGTGTTACATGACCAGAGGATTCCAGCCAGACTGAAAGAGAAAATTCATAAGTTAGTTATGAGAGCAGCACTCATATATGGAGTGGAAATGTGGGCTGTCACTAGAGGGCTGCTGCAAAAGATATATGTTGCAGAGATGAAGATGCTAGGATGTCAATATGGACTAACAGGGAAAGACAGAGAAAGGAATGAGACAGTCAGAGGAACATTAGGTGTGGGGGAAGCAAGAAGAAAAGTAAAGGAAGGAAGACTTAACTCCATGCTGACCTCCTGAACGATTTATGTAGTTAGGCTTACCGACTCAAGATTATTCCAGAAAGCCGATACATCCAGAACACACTCGGTCCAACCCTTTAGAAGTTTCTAGGATGACATCGGAAGGAGGGCTGGCACATTCACTTTTGGCTCGTCCTTCCTGAGTGGTAATGTAGATCGTGCGAGCGGCAGGTGGGGCCAATTGGCAGCAACATCATGCTCACAGACGGGGCTAAACTAACTCGCCCTCTCCTGCTCCCCAAAACAAAATGGCAAACATCCCGCAACACTACTTTAGAATACATACGTATGCTCTTTCTCGGTAACAGACTGCTTCTGCTTTAGGGACAATGTTTTATTTTGCACCAATCCTCCAGTGAAAATTTAGGAAAGTCTGCCTCCAGAAAAAACTCCATGTTGTACACATGGGCACCCGCAAGGGGGGACGTCTGCCCCCCTCCCCTGAATTCTTTTTTTTTTTTTTTTTTGCTAGCGGCTTTACGTCGCACCGACACAGATAGGTCTTATGGCGACGATGGGATAGGAAAGATCTAGGAGTTGGAAGGAAGCGGCCGTGGCCTTAATTAAGGTACAGCCCCAGCATTTGCCTGGTGTGAAAATGGGAAACCATGGAAAACCATCTTCAGGGCTGCCGATAGTGGGATTCGAACCTACTATCTCCTGGATGCAAGCTCACAGCCGCGCGCCTCTACGCGCACGGCCAACTCGCCCGGTCCCCCTGAATTCTAAGAAGGTTGATGTTCAATTTTTTAATATCATACTAGATTATTTTATGAAGTGAAGATACTGACAGTCATGTAATATCTGTTATAACCGCAAATTTCTGTAAACAATTTAATGTTGCTGACGTCATATTGGTTTTTATTTTGAAGAAAAATATTCTAATAGGCCACTAATGGAAACATTGCTTCAATTTCCAATATGGTTACACCTAACCTAGTGTTTGGTATGTTTCCTTTACATTAGTGGCGACTACCTACTTCTTTTGCCACCCCTTGTACGGTACCTTAGGAAATGACAATATGGGAAAGCACGTTCTGCATATATTTTACGACACTACCACACCTCTAGTGAAGCTGAACCCCTAAACCAAGGTCGTGCTTGCTCACTGGTAAGATATTAGTCCCGTAAGGTTGTGCTTACAAAGCTGATTATTTATTGTGCTCTCACCTAATTTTATGCTGTTTCATCACCGTGATCATGATTCGTGCTGTGAAATGCTGTATATTGTTAAAGGCGCGCAATAGTATGGTGGCTGATTTCTTGTGAACAAAGTGACAATTTCTATAATAGAATGGCAGCCTGCCATTATTCTTTTAGGTTCTTAACCTGTAGTGTTAAATCATCTACAATCAAATCTTTGTATAATAGTTCATTGATCCTGCAATATTTGTGTTGTTATCAAAGTGCCTATTATAGTGTGAAGTGATTTAGTGATTTTTATTTATTTAACTTCGGGGTTATAAATTATTACTAATAATCAAATGATTTAGCGACTTTTATGCATTAGTGATGTACATAAAACAGTTTTTCAGAAAGCCTAAACTTAGTAACTTAAGTGGAACTTCAAGTGGGGGATTGTTAATGAAGTGTTTCTGAAAGATGAAAGTGACAGGAAAGACATTGACATGTTATTAATACAGGAAAATATATGTGACACTCTTAAGTACGAATTATTGCTAAAACCATGGGCTCCACTAGTAATGTACGATTTTGAAGGTGATTTGTGAGCTGGAGCCAGCTGCGCTTTCAAACACCAGTGGTTGAAGGATTATTCTACGTGGCTATGCTATTTCTTGTGAAGTGAAGGGTGCTTTATGCCAAATATGTGTTCTGTTTAAGCCGAGCGTTAAAATAGGTCTTCAATGGCCATTGATTATGAAATCTTTCACAAGGACTTCAATGCCATCGACAAAAAGCATATAAAATCAAATTGGCATAAAGAATCATCAGAAAAGGTGAAAAACTTTGTGGATATCTATAAAGGAAGTCAACTCATGGTAGCTGATCATATCAATAGTAGGCTCCACCATCAGATTGAGTAAAATAGAAAGAAGCTGGAACAAATTTTGTCAATTATTATTTTCTGTGGCACCCATGATATCTCACTTCGCGGTAAACATCAGATAGCGGAGTGTTTCATGACTTATTGGAATTCCACCTGGAGACTGGAGATGCTGTACTTGCTGTACTAGAAGAACACCTCTCAAATTCTGCAAGAAATGCTAAGTACACTTCTCATCAAATTCAAAATGAAATCATAGGATTTTGTGAACGGGAATTACGGGAGATATTGGTTACAGAAGCAGATTCATGCAATGGCTTCTCTGTTATTGCTGACGAGGCAGCTGACATATCTGGAACCGAGGAGCTGTCTATTGGAATTCAGTTTGTCAAGAATATATATAGTGATGATTTGAAAGTATGTGAAGAATTCCTTTGGAAGAAATGAATGCCAGGTCAGTCGCAACATCAAGTTTGAATTTTTTAACAAGCTCTGGTCTGGATTTATCCAAACTATGATGTCAAGGATATGACAGTTGTGCTACAATGGCAGGACATGAAGGTGTTACAAAATTAATACAAGATAGGTTTGTATTGTATTGAACTGATCATACAGTTATATGGGCCATGTCAATAATCATATTTACAGTAACAAAGGATAAAGCAGTAATATGCCTGCCATGAGGAATAAAGATAAATATACAATCTAGTAATGAAGCACAGATAAACAGAAAAATGATACATAAGTTAATTTTCAAGAGGTAAGTATTCTTGAATAGAATAGAAACAATGGTTTGAAACAAATTTGAATAATTCTTTCTTAAATTTTGAACATGGTTTTATGCACTTAATGAAGTCTGGCAATTTATATTAAAAAAATTCACTTCTGCACAACTCAAACTTGATTCATAAAGCTTAGTTTTGTGTGGTTCTATGTGCAGACTTTATCTATTTTTAGTATTAGACCTATGTACTGTACCGGTTACGACCCGTACATGAGTATTTTTTGAGTATAAATTACATTTAATTACCACGCGTAATGTTCTGAGCACGCCTGGTTTGTTTACCGCCAGCGGGGCAAGCAAGCGAGTGAAGGACAGCTGTGAGCTGTGACGTAGCCACAGGGGCTAGTTAGACCACCCGCCCGCCACATCATGTGTTCCCATCCTGGACTCGTATATTCTAGATTCCACGTCACATCTTCCCGAATGTTCGACGGGGAAAATTTTGTAACTCCCGTAATAATTGTGCTAGCGGCTTGAGCGATATGTCATCTTGTTTGGAATCACCTGAACGTCGCAATGCTCAAGTTTCAAGTAAATCCATCAAAGGGTTCAGGAGATATTCAGTCAAGCCGTATTGTGACGTAGACGCCCCGGATCAAATAAAAGGAGGGCCCACTGTAGCATGTTCACTCAGTTACAGCTGAGTAGTCAGCGTGGACACTCTCGCTGCTACTATCGTCGTGTAGTGACAGTCCCGACGAGGAATTCTGTAATTTTCTAAGTTTTCATAAAGTGAACTTGTATTTTCTTCGAGTGTGGGAGAACGAATTCTTCCAAGTATTCTCAAGTGGACTTGCAATATTTCGAGTGTTAAGGAACATTTTCTAAGTCTTCATAATTAAACTTACAATATTTACGGGTGTTCGAGACTGGAACTTTTCCAATTATTCACGAAATAGACTTGTATTATTTACGTGTGTTAAACACATAATTGAACTTGTATTATTTACATATGTTAAAGAACAAATTCTTCATAAATTGAACCTACAATATTTGCGAGTGTTAAGAGACTCATTCCTCTAATAAACAGTGACTTATAAATTTCGCCAGTGATAGACTGTAAATTTATTCATGTGGATGGACTTGTGTTTTCGTACATGTTCACTCAAAGACTTGTACATTCACCAGTGTTGATTCAAAGACTTATAAATTTTGCCAGTGATAGACTGTAAATTTATTAATGTGGATGGACTTGTGTTTTTCGTACATGTTCACTCAAGGACTTGTACATTTGCCAGTGTTGATTCAAAAACTTTATAAATTTTGCCAGTGATGAACTTTAAATCTATTCAAATTTTCATGTGGATGGACTTATGTTTTTCGTCCATGTTCATTCAAAGACTTGTACCTTCGCCAGTGGTGAACTTTAAATTTGGTTATAGTTTCATGAGAAGGGACTTGTGTTTTTTCGCCAGTATTTATTCAGAACAGAGACATATCATGTTATGAGTGTTAAATTTTGAAAATCTTGACAAATAATAACCAGTGACTTCGCTAATAGGTTAATCACCCAAGGTTTTTATGAACTCAGATTTATCAGTACTGCGAGTGACCTTGGAGACATCAACCCTCTCAGTCACATTGGACTGAGGTAGCAAATGATTATCTGCAACATCACCAGGATCATCGGGGTTCAACCTGGGCCTCGAAAGTTTGAGGCATCTCTACCTTCTACCAACCCAGACAGTCCAGCCGCTTCTGTACAGAGTCCCTGGAATCTTCTGGAACGTTTTCCAACCTGCTCGGCTTGGTGAACTGGAGAATCCGAGCCATATTATAGGACTATGTGGAAGACAACTTATATCTACCTGGAGGTGATGTGCAATTTCATGTCTTATATGAATAAACTCATGTTCAGTCAAAGTCAAAGTTTTCTTGTAGATAGGACCCTACCTTCTGTACCGAGCCCTAGCTACTAGTCACCCAGTTTTTGCCCTGAGAACTATATAGTTGCTTATTTTAAAATATAATCTGAGAGTCGGGCTCTTTTACCAGTACAGTACATCTGAGTTTATGGTGAAACTGATTACATTCTCTTTCATATATACAAGTGTTTGGAAGATATAAAGGTTAGGTAATGGTAAAATAGAATAAAGTTTAAAATATTTCTTGCAGGTTGTCTTCCTGCCAACACCGGCCATTCCTCTAATCATTTTCTTTTGTAACTTAAAGATGACTTCTCTATTCATGAATACCCCCAGTAAATGATTCCATAGGTTAGTATAGGATGGGCATATGCAAAATACATTATTCGACAAGCCTCTTAAATTAAAACTATTTTTCGAAGATATTATCACAAAATAAATTATACTTCGTCTTTTCCCTATAAACTCTGTATGCTTTTCCCAGGTTAATGATCCATCGATCCACAAGCCAGAAACTTTGTTGATGATGAGTACTCAACTATGGTCTCTCCAAATGATATTGGAAAAATTTCTGTATTTAGATTAATCTTATGATGAAATCTTATCACAAAAGTTTTCTGTTTACTTAAGATTAATTTATATCTTCAAGCCAGCTCAGGATATTACTCACCACATTGCCTGCCTTTAATTCTAACCCTACAGAACTTTTATGGGCTACAAAAACAGTAACATCAATTGCAAATAAAGTTAACTGCGCTCCTTGCATATTATCGACAATTTGGACTATATCATTGATAAATGAAAATGAAAACCTACAACCTGTTTTCCAGTCATTGACCGGGTCAGGAATGTAATGAATGAAACATATATAGCCTGTTATTACAGTGGGGTTGCCACTCCCAAGGTGATTTATTAATGAGTGATAAATGCTATGAAATGAGAATGGAAAGTGTTGCTGGAATGAAAGATGACAGGGAAAACCGGAGTACCCGGAGAAAAACCTGTCCTGCCTCCGCTTTGTCCAGCACAAATCTCACATAGAGTGACCAGGATTTGAACCACGGTATCCAGCGGTGAGAGGCCGACGTGCTGCCGTCTGAGCCATGGAGGCTCCATCATTGATAAATACCGTACTAAAATAATAATGGTCCTAAAACTGACCACTGTGGAACACCATGATCTACGGTTTGTTTCAGGCACAGGAATACACATTTTTAATTTCATTTTTGCTCAAATCAGTACTAGCATATGATATTTCAACAATCTGTTCTGTATCCCCTAAAAGTGATTTGAACCAGTTATAGGCCATTCCCTGAACTTCATACATGTATAAGTCTAAGAAAATACCTAAACATGCACCCTTCCCATCTAGTGTGTCATATATCTGTTCAATAAAGTTAATGAATGCTGTGGTAGTAGATGTATTTTTATGAAAGCCAACTTGGCAACCAGCTAATATATTATGCTTCTCTAAGAATGATAGTAGTCTATCGTACATAATTCTTTCCAGTATTTTGGAGAATACAGATGGGAGGCAGACAGGTCTATATTTACCAGCATCTTATTCATTGCCCTTTTTATGTATCAGAACAACTTTAGTTACCTTGAATTTTTCTGGAAATTTACCAGCTGTTAGTGACAAACTTATTAAATAACAGACAGGCTTCATTATGTAGTGGTAACAACATTTAATAAGGTAGTTTGAATAAACATCTAAACCGGACAATTTCTTATTACCCATTTGTCTTATTATTTTCTCTATATCTTGCTCAGTCGCAGGAGTAAGAAACACAGATGATACATTCCTATGAATTGCATTCAAGTTTGTTCTTATCATTGATGTTTGAAAATTTTCCATTAAACTCAAAACTGGTTCTAGAAAATACTGGTAGTTACTAAAGATTTCTGCAACTTCTTCTGGATCACTGACTTCCTTCCCCATATTTGTAAGAGTAATATTCTTTTTTTGTTGGAACTAAAGTACCTTTCTCCCTTTTAATAATGTTCCACATACATTTAGACCTGTTTTTAACTCATTTTCATTATGCAATGTTTTGGCGGCCTTCAAAACTTCTATAAATATGTTCTTACATTTTTTTATAATAATCCTTCAATTCAGATGTGGTACTACTCCCTTTCACACATTTGTTTAAAAATCTTAATCGTCTAATTCCTGTTGTAATCCACCCATTCCCTTACAATTACTCTTTTGACTGGTATTGCCACTTCATGATAATAGCTGAATGAACCTAAAAACCCACTGAATTCCTCACTAGTTGAGTTATTTCTATGTACACTTTCCTAAGTTTCCTTGGTCAATAACTGATTAAAATCAGTGGCATGCACTGAACCCCATCTACCCCAGCGTTGCTGGGGTAAATAACTTTGTATTTATATTTTCTTATTGTTCCTTAGAACGCTTTTTAAAAAGTTTAAAAAACTGCTAATATTTAAGCCAAGTACAGCTGTCTTGACGATCTGCTCGCACTACTGCAGTTCAGCTCAGCCTACGAGCTGGGTTTCCTTGCCGGCGTGAAAGAGAGCTACCCAAGCAAAATTTAAGTTCCTTAGATAACACATGCACTTGAAGCTTTCTTGTCCTGGGTGGGAGGCGTGGCTGTCGCCCCTCCCCTGACAGCAATTTAGGGTGACAGGCCAGCTAGCTTAGGTAGGGCCGGTTAGTTTTAATACTTGACACTCGACGTGTTCAGCGCCACACACTAGAGGCTACAATTAAAATATCAACAAGTTAACAGTATAGCCACTTACACATCATCCCGCTAATAAAAATAGAGCCTGTTTATGAAATCAATTGTAATATAAAAGAATATATTTTATTTTATTTTTGGATTTCGGCATGTATAAATTTTTTCAAGCAATTCATTGATGGCACGTGTACAGTATGTTTTCTGATTTATTTATTTATCTATATTGTGTCAGAAGCATACATAAGTTTAAAATTAAATATAATGGATAAACATAAAATATAATATAAATACTTAAATGACGAAGAGCCACATTAAACTATGTGAGGCCAAAACCTTGTGACTTCAAGTGCATTTGGCTTCACTTTAACCAGGTCTTCTGTTGTGCAGCTGAATGGGCATGAACTACACTGCAGCAAATGGACTGTGGTCTGCTCTTCTCCACATACACACAAGGTACTGTCCACTTCGAAACCCCATTTCTTCTGGTTTATCCTGCATCGCGTAACACCAAAGCGCAGTCTATTCAGTGCTCTCCAATTCATCCAATCTGTAACATGGCCAGGAAGGAGTTCCTCTTTTGGGCCATTGACTGATATTTGTATGTTGACTCCTGACGCACCATTCTTGAATTCTTGCTTGCTGCGCTGTTCCTGCAAGTGTTTCGGTTACTCTCAAGAAGCTTTTCCTAGACTTAAGGCACTGGCGTGGTGGCTCATATCCAAACAAAGGGTGGGCTTCAGATGTCAACATCTTTCTCTTTTCTTTCTTGGCTGCTACTTCACGGTGGATATTGGGAGGTGCTATCCCTGCAAGGCAATACACTTTTTCCAAAGGTATAGGTCTCAAACATCCAGTAATAATGCGGCAGGTTTCGTTGAGTGCTACATCAACTGCTTTGGCATGGCAAGATATGTACCACACCGGGCATGCATATTCAGCTGCGGAATAGCAGAGCGAAAGGGCAGATGTCCTCACTGTGTCTGGTTGTGCTCCCCAAGATGTTCTAGTTAGCTTCCACACAATATTGTTTCTAGCAGCCACTTTCTGCTTGATGTTCAAACAATGTTTTCTGTAGGTTAAGGCATGATCCAGAGTGACTCCGAGGTACTTCGGGGTAGGATTGTGTTGTAATGCTATGCCTTGCTAAGTGACCTTCAGAGTTCGGGAAACTTCTCTGTTGTTTTCCGATAGTCGTAGAAAAATATTTAGATTGTCCAACATGAACACAGAGATAAGCGAATGTTGTATTTGGTTGTCTGTAATGGTGGTATACAGGGTGAAGCAAAATTTGCGCACTCGGGCGTCGCAGCGCGACTCCTCACATACCAGCAATAAAAAAATGTCTCTCACAAAAGTTCATCTAATATGTGCTGACAGAGGTAGTTACCGTACATGTGGTTACAGTGTTGCCAGATCGCCACTCTTCAACGTCCTTTTTCTGCCGGATATACTCACAGGACAAACTTTTGTGAGAGACTTTTTTTATTGCTGGCATGTGAGAAGTTGCGCTGCGACGCCCGAGTGCGCGAATTTGGTTTACTCTGTATAGTGAATTTTTGTAGTGTTCCTCTTGGATTACAGGTGGAGTTTTTGTGAATTCTATGCCATTATTCATTAATATAATATGTGTTATGCATCCTGACACTGTAGATTAAGTTATGATGGTGTCATAGCTGCCGTGAACATCAATTTGAAATATGTGCGAGTGTGTAGTGGAAAATATTCTTGAAAGGCCTTTCTCAGGTAGACCTTTCTACGAAAAATGCAGCCTTATAAAAGAAGGTAGGCTAACTCCAGATTTACCAGGCTTAACAAAACAAGTAAAAACAAGCAAAATATCATCTCGGTTCTCGGAGGAATTCTTCAAGAGGCACCAAACTCTCTTTCACATTACAAATCTTGACTGGATTTGAATCCCCCTTCCCGACTGCAGAATACCAGCTACTGGGCAAATATGCAGCTGAGTTCACCTCCAAAAATCATTCATGTGAGTTATAATTTCAAAAGTTCTTTAATACCTAAAATTTATTTATTTATTTATTTATTTATTTATTTATTTATTGTTTGTTTGTTTGTTTGTTTGTTTGTTTGTTTGTTTGTTTGTTTGTTTGTGTGTTTGGTCTGTTTGCTTGTTATATTTTCACTTACTTATCAAGTGAGTTCATAAAATGGTAATGTTGACTTTAGAGAGTGTAGTGGGCTACGATTGCTTATATTTAAAAAAAACATTTTTGCAGCTGGGGTAATGAATATGTTCACCGCAAGTCATTTGTTAAAATATGAAATATTTTCCTTGTTACCCAATCTATTTCTCTGTAAATGGCATTGTTATTTAAATTATGGTTTCCTAGTACAGTACCTTAAAATTTAGATGCACAATTTGAGCAAAATGATCTGAAAAACTTATATCATAAACTTCTGTTTCATAATTCCAATTTTCCTTATTTAGTACAATTTGATCTACTGCTGACTTGGTATCCCCAGACAGTGCTGGATTAAGGTGTTTGGGGGCCCTAGGCTATTTAAAAATGTGGGGCCCCTTCTTCATAACATCACGTACGACTAGCATACTGAAGTCGTTATAGAACTACTTGCACTTAAATTGATGATAGGGAAGTATTGAAATAGACTACAATTTTTCTCTATTTTTCATGTTAATATTTCATAATGCCAAAACATATTTTACATTCGCCTCACCATCACTATCAAATCAACATACAAAACAGAACTTATGTTTTTTGGCACCACTAGGATATTTTCTATCAATTTTACAAAAATATTACAATTGTAACTTACGAATGGTTCAATAATCAGAGGTGAAGTGGAAGTTCTCTTCCTGATGCAAAGATATAGTATACATGCACATTCCACCATGCTTCCCCTGTCCCCTCCTGCTCACTTCCTAGACCTCTTCACCCCCTTCCCCCTGTGCCTGTACTCGCAAGCTGCCAGATTTAAATTTTCGTCAACAATAACCTTTACAATAATTACAGTGCGTAAGTAGCGAGGATTCGTGTCTCTGGACAGTAATTGATTCTAACAGTGATGAAATACTAATGCGGACAGCTGATAAGAAGGAAAAAAGAGTGCGTGTTCGATATTTTGTGAGCGTAAATATTCATATACATGCACGGAGGTGGAGCAGCAGGCCTTTTTATACAATTTTAGGTTCGGTCAAGGGCTGGGGCCCCTTGGCACGTGGGGCCCGGCGCTGCAGCCCCTTTAGCCCCCCTCTTAATCTGGCCCTGTCCTCAGATATTCTAGTTGGTTGATTTACAACTCTCTTTGAACCATACAAGGAAAGCAACATTTCTAGTGTTTGCTTATCTTGCCCGGGATTATTCTCTAAAAAATTTACATTAAAGTCACCCATGATTGTTACATTCTTGTTCTTGTTCTGTAGGTCATCTAAAATAATTTCAATATTATTATAAAAACTTTCAACATTACTAGAAGGATTTCTATAAATGCATATATGTATTAACTTATAGTCCACTACTTCAACAAAGCTAGCCTCAAAATGCTCCTCTACATTCAGATACTGAAATTTATCCAACTGCTTACATTTGAGATTATTATTTACATATATACATGAACCTCCACACTTCATTTTCTTGCTTGCAAGAGTATAACCTTCTAATGCAAAGTTTGTAATTCATCTTCTACCAACCAATGCTCAGTTAAACATAAAAAAAAATCATACCCTTGTAGATTACACTACGTAATAAAAAATTGTTTATGTTTATTTCTTTGTGTTTATTGTATAAAACCAACGTGCTGAATGCGAATATGCTGTTAGTTTTTTAAAATGTCGATACTTTTTGATATTTTAATGGTTTGTGAAAAATTTTGAATTTACCACTTTTTCTGGCAGTCGTAGTTCTTCAAGGTGATCACCACTAGATTGTTTTAATGTGATGGTCCATCAGTATTGGCAGGTATTGGTATACATCTGGAAAGGTTCAATATATCCACTTCTTTAAATAGCCACCTGTATGTATCGATATATATCAATATTTTTCACAAATATCTTCCTGTCATTTGTGAATGTAGATCCAGTTCTGTGGTTATAAGTAATGTCGAATTGTTGTCTTTTACATAAAAACAATATATATACAATTCTCCACCTTATCAATACGAGTTTATTTTACATTACAAATATTCAAGACTAGTTTCGACCCCTATGGGGTCATCCTCAGTTGACAATTGTAAATTGTTCATAAAAACATCACATAGTAAAAGTTAGACTAGTTTAGGCTAATCATTAATGTTTGGTGTGTCTAATACATGACTAGTATGCATTGTTCATAAAGACACATATTACCTTGCTGCTACTACTATCAAATTTTAAGTTAAATAGTATGGAACACAGATATGTTTGTGTGACTTAACAGTGACAAGTTCAAATATTTACAGAAATTGACTGTTGATTAGTCACATGATATAATAGAACACAGGCTTGAACATTTTTGATTTAAGTATCAGTGCAACATCTTGCTTTTGTACATACTAGGAGCTAAATTCATTTTGTAAAGTCATTACATTCTGATTGAAACTTAGTGTGAGGTTAAAATTGAATAAAAATATATGCTAATGTGGACATTAAAATATTGTTAAAATGGGCATATAATCAAAAACAGTGGTATGTATGCCACACATGTCTAGTATAAAAACTCATTACACTGGTGCTGTTAGTGTGCAGTACAGCATATACACTGATTTGGAATAAATGGATTTGTATATATATCGTTCCATAGGGGTCGAAACTAGTCTTGAATATTTGTAATGTAAAATAAACTCGTATTGATAAGGTGGAGAATTGTATATATATTGTTTTTATGTAAAGTAATATCCATCAATACGGAAATGAAACTTATAAACAACAGTTGTTGTCTTTTAACGAAAAATGTCAATATCCAGACATTGTAAATTGCCAACAGACACGTTTTGTTATAATTGTGGACATTACATTGGATCTAAACAAGTGAAACATAAAACTGTGTCTAGTATGAAGTTCTGTGAGGCATACCATGCTTATTTCAGTGTGCATGTTCGAGACAAACATGTTTCATGGGCTCCCGATGCCACTTGTGGCAGCTGTCGGTCTACTTTAGAGGGTTGGCTACGTGGAACAAGAAAATGTATGCCATTTGCAATTCCCCGAATATGGGGAGAGCCTACAAATCATCACGACAACTGTTATTATTGTATGGTGGATATTACACATTACAAAAGTACAAAGAGCAGTAAAAATATTCCATATCCTAGCATACCATCATCTATTGCTCCAGTATCACATAGTGAAGAGCTGCCAATTCCATCACCACCAAAACAGAATATGCGTGAAAAGGGCGTAGAGACAAATTCAAGTGATGGCAGCAATTTGGAACCACAGCTCTTTACTCAGCTGAAATTGGATTACCTCGTTAGTGAGTTGCAACTAACTAAATCAAAGGCTGAACTTTTTGCATCACATCTGAAGCAATATAACTTGCTTGATAAATCCTGTAAAATAACAAAATATAGGCTAAGGCATGAGGATTTGAATGCTTCTACCAAATGTACGGAACTCTTTGTTTTTGTAGTGATGTTAATGGACTGTTTGAACACATTAAGATTCCTTATGAACTGGATCAATGGTGTCTATTTATAGATAGTTGAAGTAGAAGTTTCAAAGCTGTCCTGCTGCACAGTGGGAACAAGTTTCCTTCCAGTAGCTCATTCAGCACAACTTAAGGAGACTTATGAAAATATGAAGATGCACTTGGAAAAACTAAATTAGTACGGATGTTACAAATGGGATGTTTGTGGTGATTTTAAGATTTTGGGATTTCTTCTGGGGCTTCAAGGTGGCTACACCAAATATTCTTGCTTCCTTTGCCTGTGGAACAGCAGAGGGGATGATCAGCATTACATCAGGAGAGAATGGCCAACAAGAAAAGAACTTGTTCCGGGTGCACACAGTGTAAGAAATTAGCCCCTTCTGTCCAGGGAGAAGAGTCTGTTACTACCAATCTATATCAAACTTGGACTTGCTAAACAATTCATCAAAGGTTTACATAGCAACAGTGAGATTCTAAGCCTCATGAGACAAATGTTCCTCAAGTTATCTGAAGCAAAAATAAAAGGCAGAATTTTCACCAGACCTCAGATTCGTGTGATGTTACAATCAAAAGAACTTGTAGATGCAATGACTCTTGATGAATGAAATGTTTGGGATGCTTTTAGAATGGTAGTGCAACAGTTCTTGGGAAACAATAGAAGTGAGAATTACATGAAACTGATAGAGAATTTGATACAGAGTTATCATGTACTTGGATGTAGAATGTCAGTGAAAATGCACTATTTGTTTTCTCATACTGATTTCTTTAGGCCAAATTTAGGAGCTGTAAGTGAAGAACATGGAGAACGCTTTCACCAAGACATTCACTGCATGGAAATAAGGTATCGGGGATGTCAGGACTGTGCTATGATGGGAGACTATGTGTGGGGTATAGTACAAGTAGAGGGGTCAGAAGAACATAAGAGGAAAAGCTGTTCTAATGTACATTTTTGAATGTCACCATTGTTGTGTGAAGATTCAGTGTTATTCAATGTTTTTGCACTTATTCCCACAAATTCTTGAGGTACTGTATGATAGATTACTTCTATAGGACTCTAGTCATCTATATATATAAAATAGCTTGTCCTGACTGACTGACTGACTGATTCATCATCGCCGAGCCAAAACTACTGGACATAAAGAAATGAAATTTTGGGGATATATTCATATTATGATGTAGGTGCTCGCTAAGAGAGGATTTTTGGATATACCTTCGGTAAGGGGGTGAAAATGGGGGTGAAATTTTAAAATGACTATATCTCAAAACTTTAAAAGTTTACAGATGTAAAAATTGGTATCTAGAATCTTCTTTAAAAATAAGGAAACACGTATTTTTTTGTTTTCAGAAAATCCCAATATGAGGGATGAAAAAGGGTAAAAATGGGGGAAAATGGGTTGAATGCCTTTAATCAGGATACCGGTACTTATATCTCAGAAACTGAAGATATTACAGACCTGAAAATTGGTACTTTTGATCTCTTTTAAAAATAAAGAAGCACGTATTTTTTTGTATTTGGAAAATCCAAATATTGAGGGGTGAAAAGGGGGGGGTGATTTTTTTAAAATGAGTGTGTCTCATCTTAAAACTTTAAAATTTACAGATATAAAAATCGGTAGTTAGAATCTCCTCTAAAAATAAAGGAACACGTTTTTTTTTGTTTTCTGTAAATCCTAATAGGAGGGGTGTAAAAGGGTGAAGAATGGGTTGAATGCCTTAATTGAGGATACACATATCTCAGAAACTGAAGATATTACAGACCTGAAAATCGGTATTTGGGATCTACTTTAAAAATAAAGAAACACGTATTTTTTGTTTCTGGAAAATCCAAATATTGGGGGTGAAAAGGGGGGGTGAATTTTTAAAAATGAGTGTGTCTACATCTTAAAACTTTAAAATTTACAGATGTAAAAATTGGTAGTTAGAATCACCTCTAAAAATAAAGGAACACATATTTTTTTTGTTTCCTGTAAATCCCAATAGGAGGGGTGTAAAAGGGGGAAAAATGGGTTGAATGCCTTTAATGAGGATACATATATCTCAGAAACGAAAGATATTACAGAACTGAAAATTTGTATATGGGATCTCCTTTAAAAATAAAGAAACACGTATTTTTTAGTTTTTGGAAAATCCAATTAATGGCAGTTAAACAGGAGTGACAAATTGGGGTGAATTTTTTTGAAAGACTATATCTACAGAATATCTTGGAATCGTAAAATGTTACAGACGTAAAAAGTGGGTGTTTGGAATCTCCTGTAAATGTAAAGAAACATAGGTGATTTGTTTTTGGAAACTCCACTTAAGGGGAACTCAAAAGGGGTGAAATTTTGAAATGAGAATTTTTACAGTATATCTAAAAAACTTAACATGTTACAGAAGTGAAAAATGGTATTTTTTTTATCTCTATTTAACATAAAGAAACGTGTATTTTTAGTTTTCGGAAATATCACCTGGGTGGAGGGGGGGGGGGGGGGTAAAAGTGACTGAAAATGGTGTTGAATTCTTTTAATTAGGCTACTGATATATCAAAAATGCAGATTTTACAGACGTGAAATTTGATATTTTCAATCTGCTTTAAAAGTAAAAATACACGTATTCTCTAAAAATCCAATGAAGCGGGGGGGGGGGGGGGGTGAAAGAATTGAAAAATTAATTGGCTTAATTGTATGAGAATACATACATCTAATAAAAACTAAAGTTATTACAGATGTGAAAATTCGTATTTGGATCTCCTTTAAAAACAAAGAAAAACGCGTTTTGGGCGGGAAACCATCTTGGAGGGCGGGAGTGTAAAGGAGTTGAATTCCTTTCATGAGGACACATAAATCAAAAACTGAAGAAGTTAGAGTCGTGATAATTGGTATTTAGAAGATCCTTTACTATTAAAGAAACAAGTATTTTTTTCGGGAAAGTTCACTTAGGGGGGGGGGGGGGAGTAGTGTGAAATGAAGTGAAAAAAGTAAATTACTTTTATGGGGGATACTTATATCTCAAAACTGAAGGTAATAGACGTGAACATTGGTGTTTGGAATCTCCCTTAAACATAAAGAAACAAGCCTTCTTTTAATTTTTTTGTGGGGGGGGGGGGGGTGGCGGTAAATAAACTTAACGGCGGCGGGGTGTAGAAGGAGGTGAGACCAATTGATTTTACTGTTTTTAATGTACTTATAAGGATCCTCCGTTGCTCAGGCGGCACCGCTCCGGCCTCTCAAAGCTGGGTTCCGTGGTTCAAATCCCGGTCACTCCATGTGACATTCGTGCTGGACAAAACGGAGGCGGGATAGGCTTTTCTCCGGATACTCCGGTTTTCCCTGTCATCAGCCATTCCAGCAACACATAATAATAATAATAATAATAATAATAATAATAATAATAATAATAATAATAATAATAATAATAATAATAATGTTCCGGACCGTCGTCAAATGTGCGGACCGCGCTGGCAACGGCTCCTGGACGGGTAATGACTAAGAATGCAGTCCGGCCGCGGGTTCAGTGCCGCCAAATCACCCAATATGACACCACGCCGGATCTCCTGAAGGATTTTATCCATATTAAAAATGATTAACGGAAAAGATGGCAAAGATTTACGGACCCAACTGACCAGGAGGAATACCTGAGCCTAGCCCGGGAAGTACGAAATCGATTGTTGGAAAGGAATATTGAAAAATGGGAGGAAACGTGCTGTAAAATAATAGAAAACGAGTCAGATCGGGAATTTTGGAGGATTCTCGCAGAAAACGAGTCAGATCGCGAATTTCGGCGGATTATATATCTAAAACAATAAGAATTCAATTATAAATTTCAGTATAATACCGTAGCGAAGCACGGGTACCTTGCTAGTATTAAATAAGCATACAATATTAGTAGCTTTTAAGAAAATTGAAGCATTCATTATCATATCCAAAATATTGACACTTACAAAAAAATATATATTCATAATAAGCATCACCGAATTAAGCAATAAATGCACAGAAAATAAGATAAACAAAAACTTCATCAAATTGAACATTCTGGTGGAACAAATTTAGCTCTCCCTTTAGATTATTACTGTTGTTACTTTTTACCTTAAAAAAATCCTGCTCTAGTAATATTGGTTGTTTCCTTGTCCTACTTGATGTTCTTATTTCTGGTTGTTTAGCTTGCCCTCCTTCAGTTCGTCCTGATGGTGCTCCAACATTCAGCTTTTCTAGTAACACCTCTCCTCGTTCATCCAAGTGACTCCTAATGATGAGCTCAATGGTTACCTCACGAGTGAATTTTCCTTGAATACTCGGTGCTTTCTGGTATTCCTATCTCTGATGATTGGGGTAGAATTACATTAATCCCTTTCAGTTGATTTTCTTCTCCTGGGCATCCTTTTTTTAGTGGTAGCACTCACCTCAATTACTTCCTCAGCTTTTCTTACTTTTCATTACCTGCAAATGTTCTGCATCTTCCTCATCTTTATCGAACAGCAATGGTATGGCATTATTCATGATACCGGTAGTTGTTCCTGGGATCTCTGTTTTTTCCTTATCATATTACATAGCTGCTTTTTCCCTCTTCTGTTAAGATGCATGCCATGAATTGCAAAATATCCTCGATCCATATTGCCCATATCAATTATTTCTGTATTATGAAAGCATTTGACAATCTTCTGTAGCCGCCTGTTTGTATCATTAACTAACTTATTCACACAAGACCATTCTGTTACATCATGTCAATGTGGAATCTTACATAATATTACATTGGTGGTCTTTAATTTACAAAATGTTTTCTTCACCCCAGAAATCTCCAAAGGGCTATTTTCTGTCACTGTGCTAGTCATAAACTTAACCAGTAATAAACGACTTCACTGCACTCTCTGTTGTGAATAATGCAGCAGATACCATAAAGGAAATAATTTTTTTTCGTGAAAGTCCACTCCGAATGAAGCAACTTAACTCTTTTCTGTGAAACAATATAGTTCTCTAGTATAAAAGTATCAGGCTCTTTTCAGAAAACTTTTCCAATATTATGAAGGCTCTCAAAAATATTTCTAACTTCAGAAGTTTCAATTCCATGACACAACAACATGCACAGAACCTTCACTGTTCAGCATTGAACTCTGCCTTTATTGTTGCAATGCACATAATGGTAAAATACAGTGGCATTTTAGAACCGGTAACAAGCTCCCTTCAAGTGGAAGGACTAGAGCTCTTCAAGAACATATCTTGTTGCTACTGGACCTTTTAAAAAGTAACGATCAGATGCAATCACCCACTTACAAGGAATAATGGTAGATGCTGAGGACACAGCTTCTAATACCGGATTTGAAATAACGCTCCTACCCCGCGCTGCCAAGCAGCGTCACAGGGTGAACCACAGTGAATCTAGGCTTGAGGACTATTACTAAGTTTCAGTTTACATTCCCTATATGGACTCACTGATACAATCTCTAGAATCGTGTTTTGGAGAACAAAACAAGGCCACAGTGATGCTATATTCTCTCCAACCTTCGGTTATGAAAATGTTAAGAAAGTTGTTTCTAATGTCTACAAGATAGACGGGTTAATGGTGGACGCAGAATTGTGAACATGTGGCAAACCAAGGACTGTAAACCGGATATGAATTTCCTGGAACTTTTAAAACAAAGTAAGGACTTTTACCCAAGCCTAGGTGTTCGTTTTAGAAATTTGTATCTCCTTGCCTGCAATACTGTGCACAGCGGAGAGGAGTTTGGGCAGGCTTTGTAGGGTTAAATCTTGACTTAGATCAACAATGACAAACAATAGACTTAGTGGGCTTTGCATTCTGTCTTTGCACTGTAAAAGAGTGGCAGAGGACAAATAGAAGTTTATTAAAAATGTTCTCACATGATTTTCTAGAGAAGCTCCTAGAAGAGTGCAACTTCTTACCTGATTTTGATGTTTAAGGACATATTATGTAAGTTTTTCATTTAAAACATTTTTGTCAGGTTTAAGTGTGGTTTATGTCCATTTATACTGTACCAGTAAAATAGCCCGACTTTATGAATTAATTTTAAAGTTAGCATGAAGTTGTTCTCAGGGCAATACTGGGTGATTTCTAGCTAGGGCTTGGTACAGGAGGCAGGGTCCTATCTACAAGAAAATTTTAATTAGATTGAATAATAATTTTTTTATTCAGAAAGTACATTTCAAAGTGCACATCATCTTACTGTTGATAGTCGCTGTCTTCAACATTGCCTTTTGATGACCCGTGCTCCCAGTTCACCAGGCTGAACGATACTGGAACACGTTCTGCAAGTTGCCAATATTTCGTTGAGATAAGGCTGGAACACCCAGGTTGGTTTGATATGGGTTGGAGTCTCGAACTTTTTTCTGGACGGTCTCCAATGCTCTCTGACGATGTTGTGGGGTAATCACTCGTCACATAACTTACACGAGTGTCCAAATTTACACAGTACCCTGGCACTTTGGTAGAACAGCACTGTTTCATTTAATAGGGTTGGGATAAGCCGTCGAATTCACTCTTAATCTTGTAGATAGAATTTATAAGTTCAATAAAGATGAAGATGCGGGTAGCATCGAGATTGGAAGAAAATAAGCACAGTTCATTAATAGAAATAATGAAACTGAAAATTGTTCACGCACTTGGCACAGTTCGTGGTGTTTTCCACTAAATAAAGGAGCACTTGACATTGAAAGAAATGTATAACTCCTCTAGAGTTTATCAAAGACACTGCTGTCAGTCACACACAAATAATTTACACACTGTTCAGAAGAAATAATACACAATTTTGTTTGAATTGGATAAAGAACATAGTTTGAGTTCGGAGTGAAACCTTGGTGTCGTAGCACACGATTATGGTAATCACTTGCATTAACATTCACGTGAAAGTTCGAACACTTTCATTAACTCCCTTGTTCATAAATGAAATTATGCTGACTGAGATTTAACAAAATGTCACAGTTAATAGTATAATGTAGTAGTGTCACACTGAAATTAATATGTGTTCAGAGATTAAGTTCTGCTGACTGAGATTTAAAGAGAATAAATATCACAGTTCCTAGTATATCGCAGTAGTGTCACATTTAAATTAATATTGATTCAGAGACTAATTTTCACACAGGTAACGTGGTAATAAACTCAGTTCCACAAGAACGAAAGTCAGTTATATCGAGAAGTTTCTACATGCGCACTGAATATAAGTTCAACTCAGCTATTGTCACCTAAGTCCAATATACGACTTGTCATAATCAGAGTTCCAATAAGCGCACAGATTATAAGTTCAACTTGATTGATAGACTCAATGTCCATTTTTGTTATACATTAGAGTTCACACGCGCACAATTTATAAGTTCAACACGACTTTCAGAGCTTAAGTCCCACACGAAGACTTCGAATATTCAATGATAACCTCTGTCAGCACTTCGACAAACACTGCAGCATGGAGAGTTAGGCTGGACACCCAGCTATGACTGATCGGGTCTAGTGAGCTCAGCTTATATTCAGTTTGGGGCTCCTACGTCATCATTTAACGTGATCTCTTTGAGGCTGATTATCTCGCGAATCCCTCGACGGATTTACTTGAGATTCACAATTTGAAACGTTTATGTTATCCTCTTCAAAATGACATATCGCTCAAGTCGCTGTAATTACTATTATAGGACTTTTGAAATTTCTTCAATCGAATGTTCGTGAAGGCGTGACGTTCATATCCAGAACATACCAAGCCATGCAGGCTACACGTGGCGTCAGGCGGGTAAGTCTACCCTGTCCCTGCAGCTACATCACACACACAGCTGTCACTGGCTCGCCTGTTCGCTCCTCCGAAGGTAAACAAACCAAGTTTGCTCTGAACGTCTTGCGTGATGATGAAGTACAATTACTCATCAAAAAATATGGCATGTACAGGTCATAACTGGTACAAAACAAATAATGGATAATATTTGTCAAGCGTTAGATATGTTTTGATTTAATGAATGTGTGCACTAGAAATCGTATTACAGAACCAAGCCTTAATTTCCATTTATATTCATAACGCTAAATCATTACAAATGTTTTGATTCATAATTATTTCTTTTTCTTCTCACTTAAAGTATACAGAACATTTGCCTAGCCAGTGCTTTTTACCACTGCATTGAAACTAAATGTGTGAGGAAATAAAATGAACATTACAAAGTTTGTCACTTCTTACAAGTGTTTCATTATTCTAACAAGAGCACCTGCAAAGTATTCATGATTGGCTGTGAAGAAGAGGAAAAATGTGGTGATTCACTGTAATGGTGAGTACAAACTAGATTTATTAAAGAACATTTGGAAACATTAGTTTTAAGTAACTGACAAATTATTCCACTGTGTATGCTATTCAAATTGTTAGCCAAGTTGAGTTTTAGGGATATTTCTACAATTTAATTTAACATAGTCATTTGGGGTTATCTCAAAATATATGTAGATGTTTAGAAAATCGGACAACTGGGTTAACATTGCCATTTTTATGGACGGCTTGATTTCTAATTTTTGGAACTAAAAAATGATCATTTTACTATTTCTAACCATTTTAAGAAACTAATCTTTTGACAATGAATCATAGAAGAGGAAAAGCAAATTTTTATGGTCAAAATTTCTGAACTAAAGGCAAAATATACATCCATTCTGGCCATAAATTAGTCAACAGTTTCACAGCAATGAGATGCATGCATTTAACGAAGCAAGTAAGAAATACAACGAAAAATAGTGGGGGGTTTCGTTTCACCATCATCATCATCATCATCATCATCATCATCATCATCATCATCATCATCTAGGTAGAAAATGAAATGGAAATAATATTTCTTTATAGTAGGAGGGAAAGTTGATCTGGAAAAGTGTTAATGTGCCCCCCCCCCCCAGAAAAATAACTAATACAACACGTTAGGTTGCACTCTTGTATGTGACTGTGATTCTTCACTTAACTTTCATTCACTCTGCTGATGGGCCGAGTGTGAGACAGATACAACTGACCAGTGTCGTGAAGGACCAGAATGACTCTTTGCTAGTTTTAATTTTAGCAGAAAAATCGGCTTCGGTCGCTTCCTTCCCCATGCCTTTCTTCCTCAACTCGCTCATAGCTCACTGCTTGCTTGTATTAAAAAATTCAAACCCACTAAAGAAATGAATAGACCCACAATTAGTATTTCCATCCAAAATATTTAAAGGTGTGGGGAGGGGATCTTTTATTCAATCTTGGACCATCATATTGACCTCAAAAAAATAATTTCAATGCTAATTTTATAAGGGGTTTAGTGAATCCATGAACACATAAGATGAGCTGCATCTACCATGAATGAGCAGTAACGAGAACTTATTGAACTTGCAGCCATACGTAACATGTGATTCATACCTCTCTTCTGATTAGGTAACTGACACCATGTGCAATGCCGAAGTATCATGGGTTGGGGTTTAGATATTACAAGTGCGGTAACAACATTATTTCTAATAAGGCGTGCACTTGCATTATTTTTGGTGCAAACTTCGGAAAAAAGAAAAGTGCGTACATATGGTATACCGTTATTACACTTTTACTGACCCGATTAGAAAACCCTACATTTTTGACCAAAAATGTTTTACATACGATGTGATTTGCCAGTCAGTGACGTTTATCTTTTGGATTTTATCTAGGAAAAAACAGCGTTAGTCCTGATCGTGGATTACCGTTATTACTGTGGAGCATGTTATGGGTAAAAACAAGATACTTTCAAGAATCAGTTAGAATAGAACATCTCTTTATTGCCCACCCTAGTATACACCATCGGCTTACAGTCAATAAAGGCAGCGAAACACATAGAAAAAAATCTACTATATATCTCTTAAAACTACTTAACTACATACTGTAACTAATTTGGTGGCGCCTGCACAGGCGGAATACCAGACCATGAGCTGCACCATCCTTCACTATTCTACTACCTACAACTAACTAACAGAAAAAGAGATAACTGGCTGTTCGTGGTATCCCCTGATAAGGAGAGAGCCCCTCCCGCACATGATACCACTATCCGCCACACCCGTAGGTCAGATGTCATCCCCACCTAAACCTCGTTGGCAATGTGCTTCCCTCCCATTTTTTGCGTGACCAATCACAGAAGCGGAAACCAGTCTATCATGCGACCCGTCACGCTCTTATCTACTGTCCCGCCTGCTAATCCGAGTCGTCTTACATACACAAGAATCAGTTGGATTTCTACTAACCACCGGTGTATCTAGGGCGATGCAGTAGGGTATGTGCCCTGGGTGCGAATGACAAAAGGTGAACAATTGTTGAAAAAATATGAGTTGAAGAAAATTAATTTTGACATAACATGATAGGAATTGAATTTTTTTAAATATTCAAAAGTAGGGAGGAAATGTTAAATCTGAAGTTATCGTCAGCTCTGCAGTGAATACAAGAATATACTGACTGTACCGATTGAATCTAATACCGTAAGTCTTTTTTGTACAAGATAAGCCACGAGATTATTCACACATAAAACAAACGCAATCCAAATAATATCAAAGCCGTCATGATGTTAAAACATGCTTCCTTAGCCAGCAAGGTCTCTAGACCTCTCAGCCGGCGAGAACATTTGGGACCACATTGGACGACAACTTAGGCTAGCGGCAACTGCGGTAGATTAGGAGAGTCAGTCGCGCCAGTACATTTCTCAGGAGAACATCCGACATCTGTACGTTTCCATGCCTGAGCGTATCGCCACCTGTGTAAGTACTAAGTGCATCCTCAAGTGTTTGTTATCCTGCAATAACTGCTTGGTATGCTGCAATAGTTTGATGTTTTCTTCATACTAATATGTCCTGTGTTTCAGTCCTGCGTTGGCTCCATAATGGTGCGCTTTTTTGTTTGGTTTTGCAATCGAGTGTGTAATACACATTGGCGTTTCTATGTTTTCTTTGTTTTTATATGTTACCTGATGCTAGGAGTAAATATTTTGTGCCTAACGTGGAAGTCAACAAATGTTTGACCTTTTATAATAGGTCTATGTTTGCGATTAGGACTCATACTATAGTGATATAGAGCACGGCTGCTCACAATGGTCCCACAAGAATACATAGAATAATTTCACATACCCTCTCCACTTCTCTGAAAACTCGTATGAGATTGAGCCCCGCCAGTTTCTGTAGGTCTCCTTCTGTCCAGTGCCCTGAGCCCAGAAGCTCGGCTAGCAGGTGAGGGTACCGCGACACGTCTTCCAGGCCAAGGGGTGTTCTGAAAACATACATACGCTGTGAAAAATAGAGCATACGAACATTTTTTCATAAACAAATATGACTTACTTATATCATCGTGTGCAGTTTCTTTTTCATGACACAAGAGGCAACTGACGAGAACTTCAAAAGTTCTGGGTCAAAACTTTACATTCCTAGATAATTAACTATTTTCTTCCTCTCGTGATCTCTCCTCACAAAAGGTTGGCGACCATCATGGAGTATTTTTTCCCTTTTTTTGCCTTTCTCGTAACAGATTTGCTGTATTGTAGAAGTCGAAACATTCTCCGAGGTCCTGCACTCAGGGCAATCTTACCGCGCAAGTTGACTTCGGTTTTCGGGTCCCTTAGCCGTGAGATTGTATTCGGGAAATGGTGGATTCGAGCCCCATTGCTGGCAGCCCTGGCGATGGTCTTCCGTGGTTTCCCATTTTCTTTTCTAATTAAAGCCACTTCATCCCAATCACAGAACTTTCCCATGCTTGCGTCGCCGGAAACATCCCATGTGTTACTGCGATGTTAAACAAATTAACAAAATCGGAACATGTGACCGAAATTAGCTGTTTTTCTGTAGATGTTTTGCAGAATGTTAAAGATCATTCAAAAACTACAGCAATTGAAAGAACATTAAAAAATATTATTGTTGTTATTATTGTCGAACACTTTAGTGAGAATGCATCTAAAAGAGAGGGTGTTTAAAGAAAACTAGATTTAATAGTTGGAATAAAGCAACAGAAAGGTTCAAGACCCACCAGAGTAGTAAAGCTAACACATTTTGTACATTAGCGTCATGTTCAAATATTCAGAATGGAAATAAAATCAAAATATTAGTACAGATGTCATCTATCTCATTTTCAGTGATGCAGGCTTCTTTTAGGATGGCTTCGGTCCTGAATTTTGGAAGGTACAATCCAACTATGCCGTCTATAACATCAGGTCTAGAATCTCTAATAAAACCTTAAATACACCAGAAAAGTCTGTAAATCCATCAAATATTAAATATTATGTAATAACCCCTGCAGGCATCCAGGAACAAGTCGGTGAAGTCGGATCTGGAACAACCGGGGATTCTGCATGAGTCCATACATGGCCGACCACAGTTTCGGCAAGCCATCCAGCGGGGAATTTTTTCCAACGTCACTTACCAGTAGGAAGAACACAGGGACCAGCAGACCTATGTGGACGGAGGAAAGAAACCTGGCTCACAGCCAGAAAATAAACGAGTACTGGAAGAGGAGAAAATAGAAGGCCAAAGTGACGAGATGATACAAGCCCGTGGTCCTCAGTAGGCCCAAACGACAAAGAAAGAAAGAAAGAAAGAAAGAAAGAAAGAAAGAAAGAAAGAAAGAAAAGTGGTACGAGGGCTGGAACGGGGTCGACTCCGCCTCGGGAGGTCAACTGAGTAGAGGGGGGTTCGATTCCAACCTCAGCCATCCTCGAAGCAGTTTTCCGTGGTTTTCCAGGCAAACGCCGGGATGGTGCCTAACTGAACGCCACAGCCGCTTCCTTCCTTCTTACTTGTCTATCCCTTCCAATCTTCCCATCCCTCCACAAGACCCCTGTTCAGATAGCAGGTGAGACCACGTGGGCGAGGTACTGGTCATCCTCCTCAGCTGTATCACCCTGGCTGAAAGTCTCACGCTTCAGGACATTGCCCTTGAGACGGTAGAGGTGGAATTCCTCGCTGAGTCCGAGGGAAAAGCCAACCCTGGATGCTAAACGGATTACGAAATAATAATATAATAATAATTGTACATGGAGGTACACCTCAACCCCGCACATTTAAAAGAAGCGCCTTAAGGAAATCTGTCTATCAAACAAAACGTGAAACAGCTAGTGCATAAAGTTGGGACATTAATCGGAAGATGCCACTCATAAATAACAGAGTAATGTGTTATTTTGAAGTTGCCTAAACTGACTGGATTTATTTGTTTTGGTTTACGTCAAGAAGTTTGAACTTTTCTCCATAGATCTTATTACAAAAACTGAGGTAATGCACTCTGGTGTAAGGTAGAAGAATTAGTGATTTAAAGAAGTTTTATGTTCATAGGTTTTCACAACTAAACTAACTTTCATTTATTTCAATATTTCAAGGTTTGCAACACTTCCTTCTCATTCCGCCAGCTTTGGAATCTGGCCAATCAGAAATTTTCTGTAATTATTTTCCAGCCAATAATAGGCTTCTTGTACCTTTTGGATTATCCAATAAAATGAGAGGGTATGTCCGGATTTAGTCCTGAGCCTTCTCGAAACATCCCCTCGGGTATATAAGCTGCGACTTTTCAAGCTACCTTGTCTTATTGATCGTCGACTTACTGAGTGTGTGTCTTAAGATAGGAGGTGGGGTGCCTCATTCTTCGGCAGGCAGTGCACCAGCCCCGGTAATGGCCACCACTTTTCTATCGCTGTAGCTATCTACGCCAACTTATCCGAGGGGAAGGTTCTAAGCTTTAACTGTGTAACAGTGTGATTTCTAAAATGTAAATTACTTCTTGCTAATGTAAAACATAAAGTCCTTAACTGTAAATAGGGGATAGAGAGTGCGTTACCCTCTTGAATTCCCCTTCAATTTATCTCGAGGTGACTACGATTTTGTAACTGTTTCTCTTTCTGTAAAGCATTGAATTAACCTTTCATTCTAGTCACCTCAGTAGCTTGGGATTAGTCTCTGTATCATCGGGCCGCGAGCCCAATTAGGGTTTTATACTTGGTTTTCTAGGAGCGCAAGTGTACGCCTCCATACATTTTGTGTTTGGGCCAGTAATTTAAGCTGTTCTTCTTTCTACGAAGGCCCAGTAGTTTGGGTAATAGATAACCCTGTGTACAAACATTGTAAATTGTAGGTTCGGCCTAGAGAGGCCAGATTGTAAGATTTTTGTGTAATGTTGCCTTGAGTAGGCTGTAAGAAATCGGGAGCCGGTCTTCTTTGTTGAATTCAGAGAGCTTGTAAACTCTTTCTGGTTTTTGTGTGATACTATTAGTGCCTTTGGAAGGCCGTAAATTTGTAACGGTTGGAGCAAAGTGCTCTGGAATTGGGATATTTCTGTCCTTGTCTAAATAACACAACATTTGCGAGGTTGTAAAGTTGTAAATTAGGGGCTTAAAGTCAAAAGTGTTAAATTCCCTATTCTGGGGTTTTCTATTTTTATATCAAAATTGTCATTGTACTTGATGCACTGTTGTTAAGTTTGATTTTCTGAAAATAAATATAACCTTTATTTCAAAGTTTTAAAAGAATATTTGATATTGTGGATATATCCATTCAAGCCCACACCTTCTTTCTCCTCTCTCCGTTCCACGGAAACCCCGGTAAAAACAACAACAACAACAACAATAATAATAATAATAATAATAATAATAATAATAATAATAATAATAATAATAATAATAATAATAATAATCGTATGGCCTCGGCTATCGTTTGCAGTCATTTTAATTTGACGCCATCTGGCTGCCTGCTTGCCAATTTCGACGTTCCGTTTTACTCTAAGCCTACTAGATGGCAGAGTAAACGAATCTCTCTTGGACGTCTACGGCTGATTTTTAATGAATTTTGTCGGGTGAACACCAAATATGTCACCAGAGATCTTTTACATGCCTTTATCAAACGACGTGGAGTGCCGAATGTTTTTTTTGCACTCCTCAAAAATTTTGCTCCCTCTGCCGGGCTTCGAACCCGCGACTTGGGATCCCAAGGCAGACACTCTACTCGAAAGTAGTACTATTAGATTTGTATTTATCCTTTGAATTGTATTCTCTTTCAATGAACTTCTGTAGATTAAAGAACGTAGGCTTTCGTGACCCATTATCATTTAAGTTACCGGTATAAAGTAAATATTATTATTTCTGGATTAAAGCCGAGCCGAGCTTTCAGCCGAGTTTCATTGTTTTTCATCAGGGCAAAACTCACGAAGGACTGCAGAATTTCTTTAGATTCATTTGAACTGGTTGAATTTGAGTGAAGTGTCTTTGATTGAGGTATTCCTTGACATGTTCTTAGTTTCTTTCGTATTATTATCAAATATGTGAAATAAGATGTACGCTAATGGCTATAATTCTTATAAACTTGATAAGAAAATAATATTAATATGAAATGGAGTCAAACAATTCATTCGATTTCCTATATTTCTTAACAAGGCAAAATGTTACAAAGAAATAAATGGCATTTAGTTGTTTCCTGCAACAGAAATAACCTCTTATTACGTACTTACTTAAGTAGAAGGTTGTTAAGAAAGGTTACATATCTCTTCACATGGTTATGAGCGTATTTAGGAGTTGTAGTTAGGATGTGAAGGAGAGAGCGTATAAGTCTCCGGTAACGGCAGAACTACTCGTATTGGATTTGAAAATAATGGACCATAATTGGAGAGTGGCCAAGATGACCGAATTATAATAGAAGAGAGACGAAGTTTTAATTATCCAGTTTTCAGGGGAACACTGTAAGTACCTAGGTGTTATTGTAAGGAATGATCTTCATTGGAGTAATCATATTCAAGAGTTTATAGATCCCTACGCATGGTTACGAGCGTATTTAGAGGTTGTAAGTTAGGATGTAAAGGAGAGGGCATTTAAGTCTATGGTAAGACCGCAGTTAGTGTAGTTCCAGTGTTTGGGATCCACACCAGGAATACTTGATACGAGAACTGAAAAAAAAAAAAAAAAAATCAAAGAAGCACGATTTGTTCTGGGTGATTTCCGACAAAGGAGTAGTGTTACTAAAATGTTACACACTTTGGGCTGGGAACACTCGGGAGTAAGGAGACGAGATGCTCGATTATGTGGTATGTTTCGAGCTGTCAGTGGAGAGATGGCGTGGAATGACATTAGTAGAAGAATAAGCTTGATTTGAGCTTTTAAAAGTAGGAAATATCATGATATGAAAATAACATTGGAATTCAAGAGGGCAAATATTCATATAGTCCGCCTCTGTGGTGTAGTGGTTAGTGTGATTAGCTGCCACCCCAGAGTGCCGGGTTCGATTTCCGGCTCTGCCACGAAATTTGAAGAGTGGTACGAGAGCTGGAACGGGGTCCACTCAGCCTCGGGAGGTCAGCTGAGTAGAGGTGGGTTCGATTCCCACCTCAATCATCCTGGAAGTGGTTTTCCGTGGTTTCCCACTTCTGCTTCAGGGAAATGCCGGGATGGTACTTAAGGCCACGGCCGCTTCCTTCCCTCTTCCTTGTCTATCTCTTACATTCTTCACATCCCCCCATAAGGCCCCTGTTCAGCATAGCAGGTGAAGCCGCCTGGGTGAAGTACCTACCGGTCATCCTCCCCAGTTGTATCCCCCGACCCAGAATCTGAAACTTCAGGACACTGCCCTTGAGGCGGTAGAGGTGGGGTCCCTCATTGAGTCCGAGGGAAAAACCAACCCTGGAGGGTAAACAGATAAAGCAGAAGAAGAAGAAGAAGAAGAAGAAGAAGAAACATTCATTTATAGGACGAGGAGTAAGAGATTGGAATAATTTTTTAAGAGGAATGTTCGATAAATTCCCAAGTTCTTCGAAGATATTTAAGAAAATGCTAGGTAAGCAATTAATAGGGAATCTGCCACATGGGCGACAGTTCTAAATGCAGATCATTGATTGATTGATTGATTGATTGATTGATTGATTGATTGATTGATTGATTGTAGTATTTTCTTCTAAAGCCATGGAGTTTTGCAACACCCATAAGTACATTTCAACTGGCGGTAGTTCTTCTACTTTAACCTCTTTTTTTCCCGCATCAGTGGGGTCGCGGGTGTGAACCTGGGCCACACATATGTGGATTTGGTCCTATTTTACGGCCGAATGCCCTCCTTAATACCAACTGTATATGGAGGGTTTTAATCACTATTGGGTGTATCTGTGATGATTGGTAGTGTAGTGCGTTGTCTGAATATGAGGAGGAAAGTGTTTGGAAAAACACAAACGCCCAGTCCCCGGGCCAGAAGAATTAATCACACGATACTAAAATCCCCGATCCAGCCGGATATCGCAGCCGCGACCCTTTGAACCAAAGGCCTCAGCGCTGACCATTCAGCCAAAGAGTACTCGTGGATGTTAATTGTTGTCTGAAAATAGTTTTGTGTTCATTAGTATGATTTTCAATGATTTCCTTTTCAGCTCTTTAACGAAGTGTTTGATTCTTATTTCTTTCCCCATCTTACATTATTCTTTAACGTGTTGCGCTAAAGCCTTGTTACTGAATTATGCATCAGCAGCCGTTAATCCCGTACAAGTAAAAAAGTCCAGTAAACGTTTCCTGTTCATCTTAGCTCATATACCTTAACCAATCTGTACAATTAAGCAGCATGTTTTATGAATGGAGCAAGGTTTCAACAAATTCACTATTTATCAAATACCTACTACAAATGAGCATTTCATCGACTCCTGGTCACTAGCCCGACAAACATAAATCCTTAAACTGACAACACATGGTACTTATAAATAAAAATTCTGAAATATCGACGTAACATCACTCATAGAATGTTGGCCTTTCCTTGAACAAATTTAGGGACTTTCTTATAAGAAAAAATATTTTACGAGCAATGTAAGAAGTGTCATTAACTTCTGTATCATCTTAGGATTTTACCTAATGAGTGAAAGTAGAAGTTACTCTCCTTCTAGAATGGAACTCTATAATTAGATGGATACGAGTCAAGGGTGAACTTGTTCATGGGACTTTCAAAGCATAGAAGAAATAAAGAATTATACTTCGTACGAAGGGAGCCTCCATGGCTCAGACGGCAGCGCGTCGGCCTCTCACCGCTGGATACCGTGGTTCAAATCCCGGTAACTCCATGTGAGATTTGTGCTGGACAAAGCGGAGGCGCGACAGGTTTTTCTCCGGCTACTCCGGTTTTCCCTGTCATCTTTCATTCCAGCAACACTCTCCATTATCATTTCATTGCATCTATCAGTCATTAATAATCACCTTGAGAGTGGCGACCCCATTGTCATACTAGCCTATATATGTTTCATTCATTACATTCCTGACCCGGTCTAAGGCTGGAAAACGGGTTGCAGGTTTTTTTCACTTCGTATGAAAGAACCCATATATCAATTAGCTGAGGTAGAAAGTAGCGCAAGCTGCTAAAGAGGGAAAGGTAATCCATATTCAATGACTGCTAAAGCTTTCATTCCATACCCCGTTGGGGTACGATGGGTCTCCTTGAGGGTTACGTCCTCTCTCAGGCCAGGATATGTGTTGCGGTGATTTGAGCTACGGAGAAGGGCGAGGGGGGAGTGACCGTGACCTGTACAGTATTCGCTTACGTGAGGAGATTGGAAAATCACGGAAAACCATTCTCAAGAAAGCCGATGGTGGGATCAACCCCCTTTTGTTTCAGACTGTAACTGATCGGTGCTATCTTGACAGAAAAAGTGTTAACATTATCAAGAGACTGTCATGAAACGATTAGAGACTGTTCTGAAGATGGCTTTCCATGGCTTTCCAGTCTCACATCAAGCAAATGCTGCTACTCTACGTTAATGCCACGGCCTCTTCCTTCCTATTCTTAGCCATTTCCCATCCCATCATCACCGAAGACGTATTTGAGTTAGTGCGACGTTAAACTACTAGGAAAGAAAGAAAGACAGACGGGAAGAAATATTTATGGCGACGATGGGATAGGAAAGAACTAGGAATTGGAAATAAGCGACGACGGTCTTAATTGAAGTACAGTCCTAGCATTTGCCTTGTGTGAAAATTGGTGAAAATGGGAAACCACAGAAAACCATCTTCAGGGCTGCAACAGTGGAGTTCGAACCCACTATATCCCGAATAGCTAACGTGACCAAAATCACGCAGCCATTTGTTCGGTAGAAAGAATGAAAGAAATAAATAAATAAATAAATAAATAAATAAATAAATAAATAAATAAAGAAAGAAAGAAAGAAAGAAAGAAAGAAAGAAAGAAAAAATCGCCATAATCACTACACAGCTGACCAGAAATTAAATTGTAAATGCTTCTGTAATGTGTGAATTGATAGTAAGTAATTACGCAGTAAGAAATAGTAGGTAATTGAGAATAAATAAATAAATAAATAAATAAATAAATAAATAAATAAATAAATAAATAAATAAATAAATAAATAAATAAATAAATAAATAAATCTAAGTATGTATGTTCGTTTTAACAAGTTCTGTAAAGATCCATTTGAGAACTAAGTAATATCATCAGGTAGAATCAGATTTGGGAAGTAGTTGAGTAGAAGCAATCGAATTATTTGTAACGACTAGGAACAGTTTTTTAAGTAATTTTCGCTTGTCATCGTTATTTTTTTGCAAAGTGTAATTTTTACTCGTAATTTCCTTCTTTGAATAAAATTATTATCGTTACTTTCTTATTAATCGATATAGGCTGCATCGCATGGAAGCAGAAATGGGAAAAAAAATAAGTGATGATGAAGAAAAACTTTTTTCTGTTCTACCACATCAGAATCAGTAGCCTCGCCAGTGCTGTATAAAGTACTTTCTTACCCTTTCAGTAATTCCAAAATTTCATCGAACTGCTTCTACAATATCAATTACTGCTGGGGATGTTCTTACAATTAAAAACGTATTCCTTCAAGCGTCCCTGTAGAGTGTTTTTCAGCAAATGCAAAGATGTATTTTCTCCGAAGAGGTCGAGGCTTAACGATAAAAAAATTTAATAACCGATTATTTTGTAAAGTTTAGTTAATCAATTTTGTATGTAGAGCAGGCGCTCGCTGATCGGACATATCTTAGACCATTAAGTTGTCCGATTACTGGAAGTGTTCGACTATTGGAAGTAATCCAAAATATCAGAGTATGGCATTTAAAAACACACAATTTGATTAGGCTATAGAGTTTAATATAATGTAGGGTGCATTTATAGAAAAACTATACTTTAAAAATTAATTAAAATAATAATATGTATTGTTTATATGTACTGTTCTCACATGTTTTAATGTTACTGTAAATGAAAAACTTATCTATTGTAGATTGTTTCTTCCCTTTATACAGTTTTACAAGTACATCACTCTTCAACTTTCGTAATGCAGTTAAAGTGCTGGTTGCTGCGGAGTTTTCTTCTCCCCATCTGATACAGGTTTCGATGGCAGAGAGCGCATCTTCAGTTTTTACAGTTGTCTTCGGTAACACCTCGAATGAGTCTTCAGCTTCTTCTCGGTCTGATGAATCTAGCTTTGCTATAATTTCATCATCAGTATTCCTTTGGTTGTGGCACCATACACAACCATTAACTCAGCTCAAGGGAGATAGGGTCACCTTCCCTATTCCTCCACTTGAGTAATTCCTGTCTGGCGCGACCACGTCGTGGCGGTCGGCACCCTACGCTTCAGTAGGGCGGAGTGATAGGATGGCGTGCAGTATAACACGGAACCCATGCCCAGGAATACGGGTGAAGACCTCAATGGCAGTGAAGGCGGAAGTGAAAATCACTGGTACGGTGGATCTGGCGGAAGAGGCAATATCTGATCCCTGAGAACTGACCCAGGGCCTGCTGCCTTGCAGGTTGATAGGGGACTATCAAAGGCTAAGGGAGACAACCCTGACAGAAAAATCTTCGGAAGTGATAGGCCCAGCAAGTCAACTTCTGAATAATTTGGAATTGCTTTCAAAACCAAACGAGGCCTCGGATGGAAATATTGTAATCACCAGAATAATGACTCTAGTTCCCTCCTTGGTAATGCTATTAATGACGGTTCAATACCCGGTGCTCCATCACAACCAAGGAGGAGAACACATAAAACTCGATATGAGACTGTAATCAAAATTGCCACGCTGAACATTCTGACACTAACTGGCAAAAAAGACAATGATTAGACTTAATGAAAACAAGGAACATAAACACACTGGGAATCAGTGAAACCAAGTGGAATCAAACAAAAAATGGAGTTGGTGTTGTTATGGATCATCAAATGAAAGATCATGTAGTAGAAGTAAAATCTGATCGGATTCTTCACATAATGCAAAATTGGATTCTTCCCAGAGCATCAACATCATTCAGTGTTATGCAAATCAGACTGGTTATGAAGATGAAGAAAAATAATATTTTGAAGAAGACATAGAGGAATGAATAAGAGGAGATGGAACGATTATCATAGGGGATATGAATGCTCAAGTAGGCACTATGAGAGATGGATATGAAAGTATTGTAGGAGCACATGGATGGGGTCCACGAAACTCAGAAGGAACTAGACTCCTTGATCTCTGTCTGAGGAACAACCTTGTAATAGGGAACTCAGGGTATCAAAAATTAAAAAAAAGCCATAAGGTCACAAGATATGGATGGGATGGTAAAAGTGAATCTCTTATAGACTATTTTTTGATCGAGAAAGAACTACAAAATAGAGTGTTAGACGTAAACGTGATTCCTAGTGTCTCCCTGAAAAGTGATCATTGACTCCTCATTGGATACTTCAAGTTTAACAAGTTAAAAGAAGTAAGAACCACACAGGTAAAGAAACTCAAGACATCGAAGTTGAAGGACAATGATAGAATAATAGAGTTCCAAGAAAACATCCAAACAGTACTACCAAAGACAGATGAAAAAACAACTGAGGAGGAATGGAAGGATCTGAAAGAAAATCTAGTAATGAAAACTGAGAAGGTATGTGGACGAACCAGTGGCATTAGAAGATGGAAGTAAACTCCATGGTGGAATGACAGAACAAGAACTGTTGTCCTGAACAAGAACAACATGTTTAGAAAATATTTCAAGGACCGAACTGACCATAATAAGGAACTATACAGGGTTGCTTAGAAACAAGCAAAACAAGTTGTTACAGAAGAACGAGAGAAGTGGTTGAACAAGTGGAGTGATGAATTGAAAGAGGATGTTAATGGTAATAAGAAAATGTTTTATGGGATTCTGAAAAATAGAAAAAGAGATAAAGAACACTCCAAATACCTAAGCGATGATAATGGAAATCTGATCACTGAAGATGATAAGATCAAAGAGACTTGGAGGACTTACTTTGATGAATTTCTAAATGTGAATTGCATGCAGCCTACACAAAAACAGCACTATCACATACAAGTCTGTCTCTGACAACGGGTTAGACTTAACATGGAGTGATGTAGAATATACCTGGAAATATATCAAAACCGGAAAATCAGCTGGTTCTGATGATATTAATGGAGAAATGATCAAGGATATGGGTATTTATAGAAAACATTGGATCTACAGACTCTTTCGTAAGATCTGGAAAGCCGGGCTGAGTGGCTCAGACGGTTAAGGCGCTGGCCTTCTAACCCCATCTTGGCATGTTCGATCCTGGTTCAGTCTGGTGGTATTTGAAGGTGCTCAAATACGACAACCTCGTGTCGGTAGATTTATTGGCACATAAAAGAACTCATGCGGGACTAAATTCCGGCACCGCGGCGTCTCTGAAGACCGTAAAAGTAGTTAGTGGGACGTAAAGCAAATAACATTATTTATTAAGATCTGGAAAGAAGGGGACATACCAGTTGATTGGAAAACAGGCATCATAATTCCAATTTTCAAGAAAGGAGATAGAAAGAAATGTTTCAACTATAGAGGCATCACTTTAACATCTCAAGTTAGTAAACTTTATGAAAGAATTATAGAGCGTAAACTCAGACCCCTTATTGAAGAGAATCTCTTAGAAGAACAGTATGGATCAGAAAGGGGAGATCAACAAATTTAATCTTTACCGTCCGTCAGTTAATGGAAAAATACTACGAACACAAGCGAGATTTGTGGTTAGCCTTTCTAGATATCAAAAAAGCATTTGATGCTGTGAACAGAGAGAAGGTGTGGGAAACACTGAAGAAAATTGGAATACAGGATGACATGATATACAGGATCAAGAATTTGAATGAATATACCTGCAGTAAAGTAAAAACACCAGCAGGAATGACTGAAACATTTGATATAAAATCTGGGTTGACAGGGTGGATTGAAATGGAGGGGAAACAGCTACAGATGAACCATCAATTCAAATATCTTGGAAGTGTTATCTCTGATACTGGTTCTATAGACAAGGAAATTTCCCATAGAATTTAGACAGGTAGCAACTTCTACAAAATAGTTAAAGACATAATATGAAACAACAAAATGTCACCAAAACGTAAGAGAGTCATATATGAAACCTATTACGTACCAATCCTGACCTATGGTTGCGAAACATGGACTATGAGAAATAAAGATGTTAGTAGAATCCAGGCAGCAGAAATGAGATTTGTCCATAGCATGATCGGTAAAACACGGAGGGACAGAGTCCGTAATGAGGAAATCCGCAAGCAGGCTCAAGTTGTAAGACTGCAGGTCAGAATAACAGCGCAGCGACTGAGACGGTGTGGACATATGCGACGCATGGGAGATAACAGATTGCCAAAACAAATGTATGATCTAAAACTTGAAGACAAAAGACCAAGAAGGCGACCGAGACTCAGGTACAAGTACATGGTGAAGACTGACATTGAACAGCGAGGTTATACTTTAGAAAGCATCGAAGAAGGAGAGAAGTTCAGAGACCGGAATTGTTGGAGAAGCCTCGTTCGCCGACCGATCGCTTAAGATGGAACGACGTGGGATATGTATGTATATATGTATAGTATTCATCTTGAAAGTCGATATTTTCGTCACACCAATCTTGAATGTCGACTCGTTGAAGCCCAGTGTCTTGGACCTGCTTTACTGCTGACCCTGTCAGGTCTGCTAATGGCATTAAATCTTCTGGACCAAAAGAATCTTGCCGTTCTTCAACAGAGTCCAGTGCAGGCCATAACTTCTTCCATGACGATCTTATTACTGATTGAGGTACAGTATCCCAGGCTGCTGCAACCATGAATACTGCGTCTTTCAAGTAGATTGATTTCAAAGTCACAGTGATGTCATCATTACGGCTAACAGCCTCAAGCAAAATCTTTTTTTTGGTACCTCTTTTTCACCATTTCAATTATGTTTTGGTCCATTGGTTGTAACAGGGGAGTGCAGTTTGAAGGCATGAAAAGAGCCTTAATGCGTCCGTTTTTTGACATTAACACGTCATTTGGTCCATGTCCTGGTGCATTATCAAGGAGGAGTAACGCCTATTCAGGTAAATTTCTTTTTTTGAGAAACGAGCGTACTTTGGGTACAAAATCAGTATAGAACCATTCATGGAAGATTTATTTTGTCACCCATGCCTTATTTTGACCTTTATAAGTGACAGGCAAATTTACATTTTTAAATGACCGCGGACTCTTAGCCTTACCAAGAACCAAAAGTTTCAATTTGTGTGTTCCAGAGGCATTTGAGCAGGGTAAAATGGTTATTCGATCTTTTGGAACTTTGAAACCAGGTGCTCAAGCTTCATTTTGATGAACATAACGTTTTCATTGCAGTACTTTCCAAAACAATCCACTTTCACCTACATTGTACACCTGGTCACCTGTAAGACCTAGTTCATCTACATGCTCTACAAACGGTTCTACAGCTGCATCGTCACTAGACAATTTTTCTCCGGTCACAGTCAACAGACGAATACCATACCGCACTTTAAATTTTGCAAACCAACCATCACTTGCTTTAAAATCATCTTTTCCATACATTTTGTCATTAAAAATTAAATGTTTTTCTTTTAACAATTCAGCATTAATGGGGGTGTGGCGAGTACGTTCTTTTATAAACCAAGAGTAAAGTGCTTCTTCCATCTTAGAAAATTCACCTGCTTTCACAATTTTCCGTAAAGAAGAACCACCTTCGGCATCTTTTACAAACTCCTAAATGTTCTCTCTGCTACTCTTGATCGAGTAGATGGTAGTGCGCGGAATATTATGTGTTCGGGCTATGTTAACAACCTTCTCTCCCTTGTCCAACATTCTTAAAATCTCCATTTTAACACTCAGTGTTAGTCTCATGTTTCCGTTTGACCGTTGACATTTCACAAAAATCTACTTCAGCTGTACAGTATATTGTACTTTTATTTACGTAAACTCCCGTTAAACACACCGATTTAAACTGTAACACTTACAACCACTTAACAGTTAAGTACACACACGTTAAGGTTATGATGCTACACTTCGCTAAGACTGACTGACACTACCTAATAATAACATATCTGTAGTGGCGCCAAGCAACAGGAGTAGTTGGGGTGGAGTGCAATGAACTTGCTTTTCGTACGATTACCGAGCGGTCACCCATCAAAACCGTCCGACAATAGACCTGACCATGTTGTTGTTTGAGTCATCAGTCCATAGACTGGTTTGATGCAGCCTTCCATGCCACCCTATCTTGTGCTAACCTTTTCATTTTTAGGTAACCAATGCATCCTACATCTGCTCTAATCTGCTTGTCAAATTCATACCTTGGTCTACCCCTACCGTTCTTACCACCTACACTTCCTTCAAAAACCAACTGAACAAGTCCTGGGTGTCTTAAGATGTGTCCTATCATTCTATCTCTTCTTCTCGTCAAATTTAGCCAAATCGATCTCCTCTCACCAATTCGACTTCATTTTTCATGACTCTCCACTCTTCCTCTATAGCGTTTCCTTCAGCCTTTTCATTTAGCCCTTGTGCAACATGTTCCTTGAAATAATCCCTCACACTCTTTTCTTTCAACTTGTCTAGATCCCATTTTTTTTGCATTCTTTCCTTTTTTCAATTTCTTCAACTTCAGATGGCATTTCATGACCAACAAGTTGTGGTCAGAGTCCACGTCTGCTTCTGGGAAAGTTTTGCAATCCAACACCTGGTTTCTGAATCTCTGCCTAATCATAATGAAGTCTATTTGATACCTTCCAGTGTCTCCAGGTCTCGTCCACGTATACAGCCGTCGTTTGTGGTGTTTGAACCAAGTATTGGCAAGGACTAAATTATGATCAGTGCAGAATTCAACAAGCCGACTTCCTCTTTCGTTCCTTTGTCCCAATCCAAATTCTCCTACTATACTACCTTCTCTTCCTTGGCCTAACACTGCATTCCAGTCTCCCATCACTATTAGATTCTCATCACCTTTTACATATTGTATTAAATCTTCTATCTCCTCATATATTCTTTCAATGCCTTCATCATCCGCTGAACTAGTAGGCATATAGACCTGCACTATTGTGGTGGGCATTGGTTTGGTGTCTATCTTGACGACAATTCTTTCACTATGCTGGTCATAGTAGCTTACCCGCTGCCCTATTTTCTTATTCATTATTAAAACAACACCTGCATTTCCCCTGTTTGATTTCGTGTTGATAATTCGGTAGTCGCCTGACCAAAAATCCTGTTCTTCCTGCCAACGTACTTCACTTATACCAACTACATCTAACTTTAGTCTATCCATCTCCCTTTTCAGATTCTCTAACCTACCACAACGATTCAAACTTCTAACATTCCACGCTCCGGCTCGCAGAATGTCAGTACCCATCTTCCTGATGATCGCCCCCTTTCGTGTAGTCCCCACCCGGAGATCCGAATGGGGGACTAGTTTACCTCCGGAATATTTTACCCGGGAGGAAGCCATCATCAGTACATCATCCATACAGAGAGAGCTGCATGTCCTCGGGAGGTAGTTACGGCTGTAGTTTCCCGTTGCTTTCAGCCGTGTAGCAGTATCAACACAGCTAAGCCATGTTGAGTATTATTACAAGGCCGTATCAGTCAATCATCTAGACTGCCGCCCTTGCAACTACCGAAAGGCTGCTACCCCCCTTTCGATGAACCATTCGTTAGTCTGATCTCTCAACAGATACCCATCCGATATGGTTCCACCTGCGGCTCGGCTATCTGCATCATTGGGACACGCAAGCCTCCCCACCGCGGCAAGGTCACATGGTTCGCAGAGGAGGGACCTGACCATTCCAACACGAAAAGCGTTCAAAACGTCCGATTAATGGAAATGTCGGACTCTTGAACGTCCGATAAGCGAGTGCCTACTTTATGTACACAGTATATGTATGCGTGTACTCTTAGCGAGTTTTTACGATCCGACCCGATGTCCTTGCTGACGTCAACCTCATCAGAGGAGTTAGTGAGACGAAACGAATGACGCGATATACTATAGTAGGAAGGGAAAGGGTGAAACCCGCTGTCGGCACATGCCCTACTCCCGTCAAATAGCACCAAGGGGTCTTTCAAGGCTTTACGTCTCCATCCGACGGACTAATCACCAACAACAGCGCCATATGCCCTCACTCCAAATGAGCACTGTGGAGCGGTTTGGAATTGAATCCAGACTTATGGCACGCAATCTAGTGATTCGAAATTGTATACACCACCTCTTCCACACTCCTGGCCAACATTCTGTTGTTTTTTTCGACCAACGGGACTCGAACCGGCTAACCACGGTATTAGCTTGTATAGACTTCATGCCTTAACGACCAAGGCCACTTGGAGGGCTTTATTTTGTACAGTAAATGGCAACTTGTTTGACATAATAATAATAATAATAATAATAATAATAATAATAATAATAATAATAATAATAATAATAATAATAATAATAATAATTGTACCGGGTGGTACACCTCTACGCCGCACATTTAAGTTTTCCGCCTTAAAGTACTCCTCTACAGGAGAAACAGTGAACTTAAAACTGGACCTACTTAAACCTTTCCTCTGAAGATGTGACTGGGTGAATTTCGACGTGTTTTTGGTTTACTATTTATTAAGAAGTTTGGACATTCTCTCATAGATGTCACTGCCTAAAAACTATGACCATGCACCCTGGTGCGAAGTGAAGGAACTTTCTTGAAGAAATTTTGTACTCATACGTTTTTTAAAACTAAATTTCGTTCTTTCATTTGTGGGTTGGCAATATTAATATTTTCTTTCCGCCGGTTTTGAACTTAGCCAATCCAGAACTTCTGTAATTAATTTTTGACCAATCGTATCTTTCTTCTTCGATTTTGAGTGTATTTTCAACACTGACCAATAAAGTAAGAGGGTGTGGCTTGATTATTCATGAAAGGTCTCGAACATTCCCCGAGGGTGTATATACTGCTGATTTTCTTGTCTCTCGGCCACTTGATTAACACCTAACCTAGTGTATGGAAGTGTAGCAGGAGGCGGGAAGCGCCTCTTTCATCTGGGAGCAGGTCTTCAATAAGGTAATGGCCATTTAACATCTTTATTTCTTGCTAGCTCAGCAGTTTAACCCGCAGGAAAGATCCGAAACTTTTGCCATGTAACCTACCTTTCTGTAATGTAAATTTCTGCTGTCTTATGTAAATATCTTTAATTGTAAATCGGGGATACAGAGTGCTTTACTCTCTCGAGCTCCCCTTCAGTTTAGTTTGAGATGACTACGTTTTGGTAACTGATTTTCTTCTTTTCCTTAATGTTTTAAATTTCTTTCTTATACGGGTCACCTCCATAGTTTGGGAATAGCCCCTGTTTCATCGGCCTAGTGTCTTTTAGGTTTTAAGAAGTTACATATAGGAGTGCAAATTCACGCCTCCTTTCCTTTTGTATATCGGGCCATTTACTTAACCTGTTCTTTCTCTGCTAAGGCCCAGTAGGTTGGGCACAAGATACTCCCGTTTCATTTTGTAAGTTGTGCCTTGATGGCAATTAAGTGTAAAGTCTGATATTTGCCGAGCTCGATAGCTGCAGTCGCTTAAGTGTGGCCAGTATCCAGTAATCGGGAGATAGTGGGTTCGAGCCCCACTGTCGGCAGCCCTGAAGATGGTTTTCCGTGGATTCCCATTTTCACACCAGGCAAATGCTGGGGCTGTACCTGAATTAAGGCCACGGCCGCTTCCTTCCACTTCCTAGGTCTCTCCTATCCCATCGTCACCATAAGATCCATCTGTGTCAGTGCGACGTAAAGCAAATAGCAAAAAAAGTCTGGTATTGCCTTTAATAGGCTTGAAAATTTGAGAGCGGGTCAGCTCTTTTATGCGTTATAAAAGTGCCTCTAAGAGGTTGGACATTTGTTAATTACGGAGCTGGTGTTCCTGGTACTAGGGGATTTCTGCCCCTTTGTAAATTTATGCTTCTCTGTAAATTTTGTTCTGGAAGCTCAAAGGTTGTAAAACTAAGGGCCGGTAGCCCATGTGTGTTAAAGATTTGATATTTTGGATTATTCTAGTCTTGTTTTTAAATTGCTCTTGTCAACTCACTAAAGTGAGAAATTGTTAACTTGTTGCTTAGAGAAAATATAACCTTCCATTTCAGTTTAAATTCTTTCTTGACAAAGTAGTTAGACCCATTCATCCCGGCACCTTCTTTCACCTCTGCTAATCCACCAAACCACGGTAATAATAATAATAATAATAATAATAATAATAATAATAATAATAATAATAATAATGGCGTGTGGCCTCTGATGAGGTCTGGTGTAGGTCTTTAGAGTTGACACAGTTTAGGCGACCTGCGCGTTTATGAAGATAAATTCGAATGCTGTCAGTCCCGAGCCATCGGAATTAACCAATTAAGGTTAAAAACCCCTTACACGGCCGCGAATCGAACCCGGGACCCCCTGGACCAAAGACCAGTCCCTCCATTTAGCCATGGAGCTGGACATTGGGCATTCTAAAACTCACTGACTAAAATGTGAATTATGGGAAAAAGAATTTTCAAAGTTCCGAGATAACATGTTATGTCTCAGTTAGAGATTATAACCACTTATGCCTCTATTCTAAAAAATACAAAATGAAGACTTTGACTGGCGTTCTGTAAAGTAATGGTAATTGTAATACAACTCTAATATTACTGATGAATTGTTGAAAAAGTGATTGTAATTGGGTAAGATATTGCTGAAATAACTATATTTCAGCACAATTACTATTTTCTTGCACTTCTTTCATCAATGTGTACATGCAGCGTACTTATTTATATAGGAAACTCTTCAGTTGATTTTATACGTTAGAGCGGAGTGTTCTTATAATTGTTGAAGATGTAATTTATCTCCAGCTGTAAACTAATAATTCTGATGAATAAGATATTAGCCAGTGCAAGGCTACAACTTACACGTTAATTCCATCGTAGCCGGCGCCAAGTCCCACATGGTCCACCCCTGCCACCTCGCGGACATGGTTGATGTGAGCTGGAACACACACAAATTAACACGAGTTATTTACGATTTCTGCAGCAAGTATGTCCTTATTTACTCACAGTATGTTGTTATTAAACATGTGAGGTCCTACCAGTAGCGAAGCCAAGATTGACCGATGGCAGGGGGTGAGGTGGGGTGGGGTGGGGTCGTGGTATAGTTACAAAATTATGATATAACATAATGAAGGTGCTTGTGCGTGTGTGATGCGCGCATGCGCGATTGTAATTATAAGGACAGTGTTCCAAGTTATAACCCCCATTACCCCCGCCCCCTAACAGTAAAACATTTCACAGTATAGGTCATAAATAACCAAGTGATTGCTATTTGAAGAGACACTTATCTGCCTCTGATAACGTGCTATGAAAGCAGTAACCCAAGTTCGCACCCTTTCTTTCAAGAAACACCTTGAGAATGCAAGAGCTGAAATAGAAATCGCAACAACGTATTAGGCAAGCTTTTCGGTAGCCTACATCGTGGGGTGCCTGCAGAAACCCCAAGGAGATCTGCTATGAGTCTGAATACTGTGCCCCAGTACGGCTAAACAGTCCTCACGTGTAGCTAATAGATACTCAGCTCAACAATACCATGTGGAAGATCAGCAGAGTCATCAGACCCACTCCCAGTTACTCACTTCCTGTCCTCAGCCACTTTGCAACACCTCACCTGCGGAGAAAATTCGCTAACGTTAGAGAATACGAGAAGATCATGGCTAATCTGGACCTTTGTATTCACGACGACATCCTAGACCTTCACAGGGGCAGGCTGAAGTGAAGGAACTAACTGAGAACCACTTTAATCCATTCAAGAATGGAATGGGCAGTGGACTACCGATACCGGCCATCTGCTTTGGCTTCTGTTCTGCAAAAAACAGCCCTGCTCCAGGATTTCATTTCTAAATAGGATCCGCACAACACCGGAAACAGTGCAAAGACCTTGTTCAGAAACGAGATTTTCACTTTTGGAGCGGCACATGGCTCAGAGGTTTATTCAGCCTGTACCAATAATGAGTGCCACATTCATTTCTACGCACCATGACACAGAAGAGCAGGAAGGACAAGTTCAGGAATGAAAAAATCCGAGAGGAGGTGGGAAAAGGAGGCTCTCTACTACAGAGGATCTTGAAAGCATGACTGAAGTGGTCTGGCAATGTAAGAAGGATGAGTGCAAGCAGGACTGCAAGAAGAGAGTATAAAAGAGAAGTAAAAGGAAAAGGACCATTGGGCAGACCCAGAGGAATATGGACCGATCTGGCGAAGAACGATATCGAGGAGAAAGTACAAGATTGGGAGAAGATTACGAAAGAACAGTGGTTCATGGGCAGACAAAGATAGAGGGGGCTCATACACTATACACGGGCAACTGGAGATGGTCAACGACGATGATGATGAAAAGCGGTTGAGCATAGAGCGAACCACGCTATCCCACATAGTGCCCAGGCCACGGTAAGTGGAAGCCTTTACATTTCCCTCCTCAAAGGGCCGTCATGGCCTTGTGGAGATGGCTTTTTTCGCACAATACAACTACGTTTGTATCTGGTGGTTGGCAGTGTGGTTTGTTGTGTGTATTGGAAAAAATACAAACCTCCCAGTTCCAGAGCTGAAGAATTAACCAGATGCGGCTAAAATCCTAATCTAGCGTATGCCGTTACTCTGACCACTCAGACAAGAACCCTTTGATAATGACTGCGGAGCGGATTTTTATCTGCTAAAAAGTGAAAAATATTTACTTTTTATGTGTAAAAATATTTGATAAAAATTTAAAATATCCTGCTTTAATTATCACCCAACCACTGGCGTTCAAGAGGTAAATAAATACAAATTTTTGTATTAAAATATGGTGCTACCTAACGTGCTCCTTAAGGCAAATGGATGTCTATATATGGAAAAATACAGTACGGTATATTAATTTTTGATGTTCCTGACTAGATATTACGGTATTTACAAAACTGGTAATGGTTTGTTAAACTATAGCAAAAATAAACCCTATCATCTTTGAAAAATTTGTACCAGTTCGTACTCACCAATCACACGCTGGAATATTGGTTGCTAGAAGTAGTCTCAGAATTGCAGTGAACAACTGGATCTTCTGGTTCCTGTGTTTAATGTTTCTGATTCTCTTTTCAGTTTTGCCTTGGAGGGATCTTAGTATCTTCCGAAACTTCTTCTGATTATTTCTGAATTCTGATTTCATTTCCTCACCAAATTCCTGCCAGTTCCTTTCTTTTGCATCTTGTACTTGCCGCTTAGCTTCAACATAATTCCTCCAGTACTTTACCCTTCTTGTTCTCATGTACTCTTTCCAAGCTACCCTTTTCCTCCTTAACACCTTCCTTGACTTCCTCAGTCCACCACTTTGTTCGTTTCCTTCGTGTGTTTACTGTAGTTTTCCCACAGACCTCTTCTGCTACTTTGATAATATTCGTCTTAAACTCCCTCCATCTCTCTTCTAAGTTCCAACCTCTCTCAGGTTCTTCTTTCTGTTTGCTGAAGTTCCCCCCCCCCCACTTCTGAACATAATTCTGCCTTACCTCTTCCTCTCTAAATGCAGAAATTCTTATTTTCTCAAATCGAAGATGAGAGGGTGTGGGTGTAGCCTTGAACCTTGTTTTTATAACCAGAAGCTGATGTTCTGCACTCATTTCTGCACTGCGGAAGACCCTTATATCTAGTGGTGCATAAGTCATGTTCTTAGTGTAACAAAAGTAGTCAATGAAACTCTTTGCTCCTCGGCCTACTGCCTCAAAAGTTATTTTATGGATACTTTTATGGGGGAAAAAGGTGTTGACAATCCTTAGCTCATTATCAATACAGAATTCCAACATTCTTTCACCATTGGTATTGATGGTACGTTCTGCTCCATGTTGACCCATACATCCATGTTCTCGCCGTAACCTATTTCCAATCCTAGCATTCCAGTCCCCCATCACAATAACATGTCTACTTCTTTCCTTGGCTTTGTAGCTTTTTGTATTTGAACATAAAATTGCTCCTTATCTACTTCTTGCATATCTTCAGTGGGGGCATAGATTTGCACTAGCGTAATACTTTCTTCTAGTTCCACATCAACTGTGATACGCCTGGAGTTAATAGGTTCCCATACTGTCACTTTGTTTTCCACTGCTTCGGACATAATGATGGCCACTCCTTCTTTTGCCCTTTCATTCCTGCTGACTCCTGAGTATCTCATTACATGTCCCTTATCCAAATTTATTTCGTCATTACCTCTTCTCTTAGTTTCACTGACTCCAAGTATGGCAAGCTTGTACTTTTCCATTTCTTCGACTATTTCTACCTCCTTCCCTGACAGCGAAGTCACATTCCAAATACCAATTGTCATATACCTTTTCGTGCCAGGTTGTCCCCTTGTTATCCATCCGGCTACTCTCATGTTTTTCTGAATAGTTAATTTCGCTCCACGTGGGTTATTAGCCCTACGGAAGCTAGAATAATGAGGGGGATGCTCTCTTAGCTGTCATGCCAGCCCGTTTTCTGTCAGGGTATCTTCCCTTAGCCTTTGGGGTCCTCTCCCTATCTGCAAGGCAGCAGTTTGTGGTTTGCAGTTCCTCTGCCTACTCCGCCGTTGAGGTGTTTACAAGGTTCCTTCTTCCGCCTTCGTAGCCATTGACTGCCAACATCTGAATTTATGTGCCATTTCCTGCTCAAAGGCCTCATCTGGCCTCCAGAAGGGGAACTCCTCCGCCCGTAGCTGTTGGTGCCCCTTCTAGTTGTCAGGTTTGGTAATGACCGCCTGATCCACGGCCAGACAGCCGTTTACTGTCACATACGGTAGCAGGATATTCCTGACCTGACCGGTAGAAACAATACATTGTCATATTTTACACCTTTTGGCCAAAATAACTACATGGTTTCATTAAACAACCTAGCTACAATGACATGGGTTGCAATTGGCATTTCTTTACACGCTAGCAAATAAGAATGTTTACAATCAGTTTTGTCATTCTTCAACACACCAACTACGTTTCCTACTTTTCGGCCACTTGAATCAGTGGTTTCGTCAATGCTCACCCACAGTTTCTTGCTATCACATACTGCCCAAATTCTTTGTAAAGTTTCTTCGTAACATTTTGGGAGATAGTTAATCCTTAATGTGGATTCGTTTGGAGGCTCAAAATTAATGTATTTTGTTAGGACATTTCTCAGTCCCGGATTATTTATTTTGACAAGAGGAATGTCGGTGCAAACAAATGCTCTGAATAAGTCTAGATAATACTGGGATATTTGGATGGGCCTACATTTGAAGCAGCTGGTTCATTTATTAGTAATGGTCACGAACGTGCATACGAAGCAGCCGCAATGTGCTTATTTCCAGACAAATGCTGGGTTACTTGAGAACGTTGACCTGCACTTACTGTTTTATCCCATGGTTGATAAAACAATACTTTTCCATTGGTAGTGAAAATGTTTTTAAATTCCTCTACGTATTGTTGAAGATGTGATCTTTTAGTCGACTTCACTTTTAGCGTTGTTCTGCAGGTTACGCACGCATTTACGGTGAATCACTGTTTCAATAAAAAGGAATAGCAGCAGGCACTGAAAGAAATATTTCTTCTCTCTTAGAAATTCAGAATAAATCACGTGACAACGAGAACGATATATTGACCCGAACAACTAACCTTACTCTTAGGAGTGACACAATCCCACAGTGCGCAGTTTAATTTACGGTATTCCCCGTCACCTTATTTCTCTGTGATTGCCTTTTGCTGACATTCTATAAACGGAACCAGAGCTGGCTGACTGATAAGAGCAAGTTAGAATGCTAGTTATATAAATTTAGGTATATTTAGTCAGTGACCAGAAAGTCTTCGAAATCCGGGAGTCCATAAATAGCCACAACATTCCGAAATATGACGTAAGAAAGACGTTAAAAACAAGACCGTAATCGTAAAATTAGAATGTGAGCATCATTTTATAACACAGTAGCATTTTAAATTTTATTGAGTAACAAATAATGCCGATTTATGTGCTTATTAAGGATTTTCTTAAAATATGCACTTACATAAAAAAGTGAAAATATGTGTTTTCATGTGAAATAAGATTAAGTTTTAACGCTTCGGGATACACAATAGGAATAATAAACGTTGTAAATTGTGTTGAAACGTGCGAAAAAATATTTAATTACTAGGGTTACGATTTTTAGGTGCAAATTTCAGATGAAGAAAGGAAGGGAAAATGTGCTCAAATAGGGTAAAAAAAGGGACAAAAAGGTGCTAATTCAACGATTTCTATTTCCTCTATTCTAGTTTATTGAATTACATGAACTACAAAATCATAATTTGAAGCTTTACCTCGTAGATTCTGTAAGAATTAGTTTTCGGGGCGGACAAACTATTACAAGACACTGCTAAAATGTAAGCAACCGGGAAAATCGGATCCCTCTGGGAAAATGTTTTACCTCTTCTCAGACATAGTAAATGCAAATTTTACATACAAACATCAAGATATTAATCACCAATGCAGCGGTAAAGTAAACTCGTGTCTTCCTCCTGAGGTGCTGCAGGTCTTTTAAGGCACACCCCTTGGTGGAGGAATGCAGCGGTGCAGCGGTGAAGATGTTATTTATTCAATCGCCTGAACTACGGAGGGACATAATTTTCAACACACGTGATTGGAATGACACTACGCGTAATTCAGAGTGTCTCAACTTGCGACTTTGTTCGCACCAAACCAAACCAAACCAAACCAAACCAAACCAAACCAAACCAAACCAAACCAAACCAAACCAAACCAAACCAAACCAAACCAAACCAAACCAAACCAAACCAAACCAAACCAAACCAAACCAAACCAAACCAAACCAAACCAAACCAAACCAAACCAAACCAAACCAAACCAAACCAAACCAAACCAAACCAAACCAAACCAAACCAAACCAAACCAAACCAAACCAAACCAAACCAAACCAAACCAAACCAAACCAAACCAAACCAAACCAAACCAAACCAAACCAAACCAAACCAAACCAAACCAAACCAAACCAAACCAAACCAAACCAAACCAAACCAAACCAAACCAAACCAAACCAAACCAAACCAAACCAAACCAAACCAAACCAAACCAAACCAAACCAAACCAAACCAAACCAAACCAAACCAAACCAAACCAAACCAAACCAAACCAAACCAAACCAAACCAAACCAAACCAAACCAAACCAAACCAAACCAAACCAAACCAAACCAAACCAAACCAAACCAAACCAAACCAAACCAAACCAAACCAAACCAAACCAAACCAAACCAAACCAAACCAAACCAAACCAAACCAAACCAAACCAAACCAAACCAAACCAAACCAAACCAAACCAAACCAAACCAAACCAAACCAAACCAAACCAAACCAAACCAAACCAAACCAAACCAAACCAAACCAAACCAAACCAAACCAAACCAAACCAAACCAAACCAAACCAAACCAAACCAAACCAAACCAAACCAAACCAAACCAAACCAAACCAAACCAAACCAAACCAAACCAAACCAAACCAAACCAAACCAAACCAAACCAAACCAAACCAAACCAAACCAAACCAAACCAAACCAAACCAAACCAAACCAAACCAAACCAAACCAAACCAAACCAAACCAAACCAAACCAAACCAAACCAAACCAAACCAAACCAAACCAAACCAAACCAAACCAAACCAAACCAAACCAAACCAAACCAAACCAAACCAAACCAAACCAAACCAAACCAAACCAAACCAAACCAAACCAAACCAAACCAAACCAAACCAAACCAAACCAAACCAAACCAAACCAAACCAAACCAAACCAAACCAAACCAAACCAAACCAGTTAATATGATACCAAGAATAATGCCACTTTTATTATTTTAGGTTTTAAGAGAAATTGCAGTGCCGGAATTTCGCCCTGGAAGGGAGTTCTTTAGCGTGCCAGTAAGTCTTCCGACACAGTTCTCTTTCGATTAAGCACTTTCAAAAGCCAACCGAGTACATCTAGATTGATACTGAAACCTAGGGCGTAACATAACATTAATAGAGAATATTAGGGCCGCATACATCTCGTAACCAATAAGAGCTGGCTAACCCGACTGTGGTACACCCTCTATCAATTACTGTATACGTAGCTCACCAGTTTGTTTCGAAAGGACTGCTTTCTCCGGGCACAAGCTAAGTGGTTTGTCCTGGGAGAGCACTGGGCGGAGAGAAGGTATAGAAAGGCAGCTACCCCGGGCAGTATAATTGATGTTCTTGTGCTTGGCCGCTGTGGTTGAACAACCATTAATTTACTCCTGTATTTTGTAAGGCTTATCACTTTTAGGACGATGTACGAGCCATTTTATTGTTTGTGTACGAACATTACAGTCTACCAAGATAAATATCACTTGCTGAGTACATTCAGAATATAGCTGGAACGGCGGTCCTCTCTCTCGGTGGTGCCACGGGGACGTCCGGAGTTCGGTCTTCTTGATAGCGTATCTTCTCGTGACCACTGCTGGCAGCACGAATGTACAATGGAGACATTCCTGCCAAGTCGTTCTGCAATAGCGCGGAAGGAAAATACACCTTCACGTAGCTGCATTATACGGCTTCGTTTAACCGCAGTGAGCTGTTGATACTGGTCTCTTCGTCGTCGTAAAGGCATTCTTGATCCACTCACAGTCGCTCCATTCAGTCTCACAAGTAACTAAAGCTAATACCAATATAAATGGTCCGTTATTGGACATTATAAATTTTCCAGCTAACTCATTCCTGGTTGCCAGCGTTTCGCCCTCGTGTGCTAGGCTGGGCTCATCAGTTGGTACCTAGCACACCTACCAAGACGCTAGCTAGTGCATACCGTGGAGGCCACTGAGTAAGCTAATTGTAGCCACCGGCAGTGCCGATGCACTATGAGACACTTTGTCCCATTATCAAAAATTGATGCCTGCTTGGCCATCAGATGATATAGATGTTGATTCCCATAGGGAATCTGAAATATTTGTTCCGAATGAGTAAATTTATAATACCAATATAAATGGTCCGTTATTGGACATTATAAATTTTCCAGCTAACTCATTCCTGGTTGCCAGCGTTTCGCCCTCGTGTGCTAGGCTGGGCTCATCAGTTGGTACCTAGCACACCTACCAAGCAAGCAGGCCAAGCAGGCATCAATTTTTGATAATGGGACAAAGTGTCTCATAGTGCATCGGCACTGCCGGTGGCTACAATTAGCTTACTCAGTGGCCTCCACGGTATGCACTAGCTAGCGTCTTGGTAGGTGTGCTAGGTACCAACTGATGAGCCCAGCCTAGCACACGAGGGCGAAACGCTGGCAACCAGGAATGAGTTAGCTGGAAAATTTATAATGTCCAATAACGGACCATTTATATTGGTATTATAAATTTACTCATTCGGAACAAATATTTCAGATTCCCTATGGGAATCAACATCTATATCATCTGATGGCCAAGCAGGCATCGATTTTTGATAATGGGACAAAGTGTCTCATAGTGCATTGGCACTGCCGGTGGCTACAATTAGCTTACTCAGTGGCCTCCACGGTATGCACTAGCTAGCGTCTTGGTAGGTGTGCTAGGTACCAACTGATGAGCCCAGCCTAGCACACGAGGGCGAAACGCTGGCAACCAGGAATGAGTTAGCTGGAAAATTTATAATGTCCAATAACGGACCATTTATATTGGTATTATAAATTTACTCATTCGGAACAAATATTTCAGATTCCCTATGGGAATCAACATCTATATCATCTGATGGCCAAGCAGGCATCGATTTTTGATAATGGGACAAAGTGTCTCATAGTGCATTGGCACTGCCGGTGGCTACAATTAGCTTACGCAGTGGCCTCCACGGTATGCACTAGCTAGCGTCTTGGTAAGTGTGCTAGGTACCAACTGATGAGCCCAGCCTAGCACACGAGGGCGAAACGCTGGCAACCAGGAATGAGTTAGCTGGAAAATGTATAATGTCCAATAACGGACCATTTATATTGGTATTATAAATTTACTCATTCGGAACAAATATTTCAGATTTCCTATGGGAATCAACATCTATATCATATAACTAAAGCTAGCCATATACATACGGGAAATCCTCAAGGAAAAAATCTCCGGGATTTCCTTGGGGATTTCCTCAACCAAACCCTCGCCCACACACGGAGAGGATATCCTCAAGGAAATCCTCAAGGAAAAGGCCTTGGGGATTTTCTTAAGGTTCAACTCCAGGTTGACTGGTGGTGGTTGGTTGTTCACGTGGTGTTGCAAATAATTTTCATCATGGTAATTTTTTGAACTCACTTGCCACAAGAAAGGTTCATTCTGGTATATTTGTATAAATTCTGTTAAAAGTTCTCGAGACATGACGATATAGGACACTCCCGACAATCACTTCACTTCACAAATCCTCAAGGCCTACTGCCGTCAACACATACACGCAGCAAGAGACTGGGAAAATCCGGCCTGCTTGGCCTCAAGGCGGAAAAGAATTGAATTTTGTTCGGGATTTTTGGATCTCTCGCACCCAGCGCGGCCTCAAGGACGCCGCCACACACGTTGAGGAATTCCTCACGGATTGGACTGTTCAGGGCCTACCTTGAGGAAATCTTGCTCGTGTATGGCCGCCTTTACGCTCTCGCACAGTACAGCCCGTATTTAAAGCAAGCCTGATGTGCAACGCCATGGGGCCGCTACTAGCATCGCGCTAATGCAATTTGCGGGACATTTGAATCAACGTCATCTTTCAGATGTATAAACACGACTACCAACGTTCGTTAATCTAGCACAATCTCTTCTTGGTGTTTGGATATTTCTTTTCCCCGCCAGTGTATATGAAAGCAAATTCATCTCCGTACAGCCCATGAAGACCCTGGGAGGGGTGGAAGTTACTGTATTCCACTACGCGTAACCTCGGCACTTGGTGGGGTAGAATGGTCAGCTCATTTTTGGTGTAGCTTTAGTGAACCTCATGGCCATGTAAATCTTCGGAAGTGGAAATCTCGTTTCTTAAATTTTTCGATTTCCTAATAGGGAATCGTACATGTCCTTCCGGATGAACCGAGCATGCCTTTCCAGCAAGAAATGTTTGCAGGATGTAAAAAATAAGGTAGGCCATACTTTCAGAACACATTCATTACATGTAGAAGAAGAAATTACGTTATATGCACACGGTGGCAAATGTGCGGGTGCACGAACGACAACACACAGGGCAGAAAATGAGATTATGGGAGCATTCCAGGAAATATTTAATAAGTTCCATCGCGAAAAGCAACACTTATCGATTGGGACAGATGTCCTTTTGGCTCGGGCAGTGTTAAAGACAGACCGCGGAGTGAAAGGAAGGTGATACGAGAAGAAACATGTGCTGGAGTCTGTGCTTCGATTGAACGATTTCCTATGAAGTCGACGCGTAAACGTGCTTCGGAACCCGGTATACCGAGAACAACAATGCGAGATTACTTTAGAAAGGAGCTTAAGTTCAGAACTTTTCGACCGACGTTCGTAAACGAGTTATCGGATAGAGACCGGAATGAGCGTGTTTTAGCATACCGCGCTTTGTTAACTAAATTCCCAAATGCACTGAGCTGTGCCAAGGTTAAGTTTTCAGATGAATGTGCTCGTTATCGCAGCTCACGTACTAAAAACGTTGTCGTGTGGGACAAATGGAATCCTCATTACAGAGTGGAGTTGGAAAGGAACCCGCCTCACGTAATGATTTGGGCAGCGGTGACTACACAGCATCTGCTTGGACCGTACTGTTTAAACGCACTGTGAATAGTGCAAATTATTAACACATGTTACAAACGTGGTTAATACCCCAGCTTGGGGAAAGAGGCCTTACAGAACGCATATGGTTGCATCAACACAGAGCACAGGCTCACTACGCTCTTGCATTGTACGAGTTCCTAAACGAACATTTCCCAGAACGGTGGATCGGTCATGTTTCACTAGCAACATGAAATGGCCACCATGAAATCCTGACCTCACCACACATGACAACTCGTTATGGGGAGTCATTAAGGCGCATGTATCTCCATGTCGTTATGCTACAAATGAAGAACTGTGCAACTCTGTTGAGGATGCATTTTGCACTACAACACCGGGCATGCTCAGAAATATGTCAAGAAGAACATGGAGGCAGAACTGTGTTTACAGCATAAGCAGAACATTCAGATATATTGGACACTTAATACGAAAGTCGCTTAAGCTGCAGTCGCTAAAGTGCGGCCAGTATCCAGTATTCGGGAGATCGAGAGTTCGAACCACACTGTCGGCAGCCCTGAAGATCGTTTTCCGTGGTTTCCCATTTTCACACCAGGCAAATGCTGGGGCCGTCCCTTAATGAAGGCCACGGCCGATTCCTTCCGATTCCTAGCCCTTTCCTGTGCCATCGTCGCCATAAGACCTATCTGTTTCGGTGCGACGTAAAGCAACTTGCAAAAAAAAACAAACAAAAAAACAAAACAAAAAAAAAACAAAAACAAAAAAAACCCAACATTTGATATTAAACACTTACAGAGGTACGGGGATTTCTCGCCCATCCTGTATACTCATTCAATTAGTTTATACAGAGGACTTTAGAAAATAGCATGTACGTAGCATATATATAAACAGTGTGCAGAACCAATGAATTCAATGGCGAGGTATTTGTCAAATATTGTGTTTTATAGTGTTTATTGATTGGATCGAACTTTTTAGGATGATTTTGTGCTGATTGTTTGTTACAGGGATGAGGTTGGTTATATATTTATTCACTAAACTAGTCTCTCTGTGAACACAGCGTAAAATAACTCACCTACTACATCATGCAGCGTCGCCGATTCGCTGCAGCTAATGAAGTGTGGATAGAAGGCAACCATGATGAGCCCACCGTTCACTGACTGTAAAGAAAAAAGAACACACTTTACTTCAGTTGTTCATCTTCTGTGCAGAATACACGAGAAGATGAGAGTTCAGTTTTGTGTCAAAGGAACTCTTTAATGTGATGCAAGCCAACGACATGGAATTGTGCTACTATAGCGTCCAGTCGTTCCCAGACTTTCCTGCTGCCCTCACCCCTCCTGCCAAACCTTTTATAAACTCTGAAAATTCTCTGTCCCCCACAGTCGCGTACACAAGTGGAGGAGTTGATAGGTTTCACCTCTGCCCGTCCCTTGAACGTTCGAAACATTCATATTCACCCGCGGCTTCGCCTGAGTAAAATTAGTTCAATTTTCATACGAATTTTTACCAGTAGAAGATGAGGAGGAGGTACAACACCTGCATGTAATGAATAAAAGGAATGAACAGTGGAGATTGAGGATCAATATGGAAAAGAGCAAGATAATGGCGAAGAATAGAGGAAGTAAAGGAGGAAAATGTGCTTTCACAATTGGAGACAATGAACTGGAAATAGTGGAACACTTAAAACACTTGGGAAGTTAAACTGACAGAAATTGGAAGACTGGGTATGGAAATTAGTAGAAGGGTACAACTAGGGAGTGTCTTTCACCACCAGGTACAGAGATTAATATGGAGTAAAGATGTACCAGTGAAGGCTAAAGAAGTAATGAACAAGGGATATTTCCTTTTTTTTCTTGCTAGTGGCTTTACGTCGCACCGACACAGATAAGTCTTACGGCGACGATGGGATGGGAAAGGCCTAGGAGTTGGAAGGAAGTGACCATGGCCTTAATTAACGTACAACCCCAGCATTTGCCTGGTGTGAAGATGGGGAAACCACGGAAAACCTTCTTCAGGGCTGCCGACAGTGGAATTCGAACTCACTATCTCCCGGATGCACAGCTGCGCACCCCTAACCGCACGGCCAACTCGCTCGGTAGGGATATTTCTTACCTATAATGCAGCAGAAATCTACAGAACGACCCGGAGAGAAGAGAGTAGAATACAGACATTTGCAATGATATTCATGAGGAGTATGGTGCGGAAGACAAGGAAGAATAGAGTGAGAAATGACGACATACGTAAAGAGCTAAATTTGCAAAAACTAAATGACAAGCTGAAACAGAACGGGTTGAGGTGGTTTGGACATGTCGAGCGGATGAAAGAAGGAAAACGAGCGCTGGAAAGGCATATGACAGGTAACAGAGGACGAGAAGACCAACATTACGATGGGTGGACTCTGTGAAGAAGAGCAAAGGACAGCGGAACCTGGACTGGAACACAGTGTTGGATGAGGCATGGTGAAAAGACAGGGCGAGGTAGAGAGGAATCATATTTGCCCACATCAGGTGTCAGATGGAAAAGGTGAAATGATGATGATGAATGGTGATGATGATTATGATGAGTATCTGGCGTGTCCGGCTCCTTGAATGAGTGGTTGGTGTATAGGCCTTCGGTTCAGAGGGCCACGACTTTGACTCCCGACCACGCCGAGGATTTTAACTGCGTATGGTTTAATTAGTCTGACTCGGGGACTGGATGTTTGTGTTCGTTTTATTACATTTCTCTTCATCTACACACAACACACCACACTATCAACTACCACCAGTGGCACTCGATAGTGATTACTTTCCTCTACCGAGTTCGATAGCTGCAGTCGCTTGAGTGTGGCCAGTATCCAGTAATAGGGAGATAGTGGGTTCGAGCCCCACTGTCGGCAGCCCTGAAGATGGTTTTCCGTGGTTCCCCATTTTCACACCAGGCAAATGCCGGGGCTGTACCTTAATTAAGGCCACGGCCGCTTCCTTCCAATTCCCAGGCCTTTCCTATATCATCGTCGCCATAAGACATAATGTGATATAATATGTCTGTGTCGGTGCGACGTAAAGCAAAAAAAAAAAAAAAAAAAAAAAAAAACACCCCACACAAAAGAAGAACTTTCCTCTACATAGGGTTGGAATCAGGAAGGACATCCGGTCGTAAAATGAGTCCAAATCACATCAAGTGCCGACTCTAATAAATTCTGAAAAGGCCAGGGAAGAGGATACTACTACTACTACTAATAACAATAATAATAATCATCATCATCTCGCGTTTTGTTTCCCGGGAGATGACGGCAGTGCTTCAGTGTTCCATGCGAGCAGTATGTGAAGCTTGTGTAAGAGTAGCTGGTAGAAGCGATACGTACTGTACAACAATCGCTCAAGCAGACTGCTGAGAGTCATGTGGGGAAGTTCGGAGTTCGTGGTGGCAGATTACCTTTCTATTCTCTTTACCTCCCTCTTCTCACAAGTAGGTGGACTAAACTTCCCTTCCCTCCTCGACTCCTTAGCCGAATGCAAGCGAGCTGAATCTGCCGTGGAAGAAGTGCGAGTGTTTTCTAAAACACTTCCCAAAGCTCGAAAATACGTAATGTACCCAGTATTATTGATCGTTACTAAGTTCTGTTTTTAATTTAATAACCCCATTCATTTTCTGAAGATTTTGGAGATTCTTACATGCATTTTACTGACAATTTTCAGATTCCGCGCTGGACGAGCGGCCTGGGCTGCTACCTCGAAATGCTACTGAAACTCACAAGAGTGCAATTTTCTGGAAAACCGCTGCAATTACGAAGAAAGTGCATATGCACATTTTAATATAAAAATCCCCTGGAAATATCGGCCGCGAAAGGCCTTTGACCTACCAAGCGACCGCTGCTCATCCCGAAAGCCTGCAGATTATGTGATGCGTGGTCAGCGCGACGAATTCTCTCGGCTTTATTCTTGTCTATCTACACCGGGTCCGCTAACTCATCGTAAACTCATCGTGAGATAGCTCCTCAATTTTAAACTGAGTTGACCTCGAACCACTCCTCAGGTTCAGGTAAAAATCTCTGACCTGGCCCATAACCAAATCCCGGCCCTGTGGGCAAGAGGCAGGCACTCTACCCCTTCATACGGGGCTATGAACATTTTTGTAGGATAATTGTCCGGCTCGATGGCTAAATGGTTAGCAGGCTCAGTTTTGGTCCAAAGTGTCCCGGTTTCGATTCGAGGTGGGGCCACCAGGTATGAGGTAGACATGATGTCTATACCATTGGAGTAATAAATAAATAAATACACTGACTGACACAGCAAATGCAACACCAAGAAGGAGTGGTCAGAACTTTATGCCAATTGCAGGGTAGACTGACGTCACTGAGGTATGCTCATGATGTGAAATGCGCCGCTGTGCTGCGCACGTAGCGAACGATAAATGGGACACGGCGTTGGCGAATGGCCCACTTCGTACCGTGATTTCTCAGCCGACAGTCATTGTAGAACGTGTTGTCGTGTGCCACAGGACACGTGTATAGCTAAGAATGCCAGGCCGCCGTCAACGGAGGCATTTCCAGCAGACAGACGACTTTACGAGGGGTATGGTGATCGGGCTGAGAAGGGCAGGTTGGTCGCTTCGTCAAATCGCAGCCGATACCCATAGGGATGTGTCCACGGTGCAGCGCCTGTGGCGAAGATGGTTGGCGCAGGGGCATGTGGCACGTGCGAGGGGTCCAGGCGCAGCCCGAGTGACGTCAGCACGCGAGGATCGGCGCATCCGCCGCCAAGCGGTGGCAGCCCCGCACGCCACGTCAACCGCCATTCTTCAGCATGTGCAAGACACCCTGGCTGTTCCAATATCGACCTGAACAATTTCCCGTCGATTGGTTGAAGGAGGCCTGCACTCCCGGCGTCCGCTCAGAAGACTACCATTGACTCCACAGCATAGACGTGCACGCCTGGCATGGTGCCGGGCTAGAGCGACTTCGATGAGGGAATGGCGGAACGTCGTGTTCTCCGATGAGTCACGCTTCTGTTCTGTCAGTGATAGTCACCGCAGACGAGTGTGGCGTCGGCGTGGAGAAAGGTCAAATCCGGCAGTAACTGTGGAGCGCCCTACCGCTAGACAACGCGGCATCATGGTTTGGGGCGCTATTGCGTATGATTCCACGTCACCTCTAGTGCGTATTCAAGGCACGTTAAATGCCCACCGCTACGTGCAGCATGTGCTGCGGCCGGTGGCACTCCCGTACCTTCAGGGGCTGCCCAATGCTCTGTTTCAGCAGGATAATGCCCGCCCACACACTGCTCGCATCTCCCAATAGGCTCTACGAGGTGTACAGATGCTTCCGTGGCCAGCGTACTCTCCGGATCTCTCACCAATCGAACACGTGTGGAATCTCATTGGACGCCGTTTGCAAATTCTGCCCCAGCCTCGTACGGACGACCAACTGTGGCAAATGGTTGACAGAGAATGGAGAACCATCCCTCAGGACACCATCCGCACTCTTATTGACTCTGTACCTCGACGTGTTTCTGCGTGCATCGCCGCTCGCGGTGGTCCTACATCCTACTGAGTCGATGCCGTGCGCATTGTGTAACCTGCGTATCGGTTTGAAATAAACATCAATTATTCGTCCGTGCCGTCTCTGTTTTTTCCCCAACTTTCATCCCTTTCGAACCACTCGTTCTTGGTGTTGCATTTGCTCTGTCAGTCAGTGTAAATAAATAAATAAATAAATAAATAAATAAATAAATAAATAAATAAATAAATAAATAAATAAATAAATAAATAAATAAATAAATAAATAAACAAATAAGTACGTACATACATTATCATTATAGACTGTTATGCCTTTCAGCGTTCAGTCTTCAAGCCTCTGTGAATTTACTAAACGTCGCCACAATCCTCTATTTGCAACTAGTGCTGTGGCCTCATTTAGTTTATCTCTTATCTTTAATTCGTTAGAAACCGACTCTAACCATCGTCGTCTAGGTCTACCTCTACTTCTCTTATCCTCCGCAACAAAGTCCATTATTCTCCTAGGTAACATACCTTCCTCCATTCGCCTCACATGACACCACCACCGAAGCCGGTTTATGCGTAGCCTACAGTTTCATCCATCGAGTTCATTCCTAAGTTAGCCTTTATCTCCTCATTCCGAGTACCCTCCTGCCATTGTTCCCACCTGTTTGTACCAGCAATCATTCTCGCTACTTACATGTCTGTTACTTCTAACTTATGAATAAGCTATCCTGCTTCCACCCAGTTTTCATGTCCCGTAAAGCAAAGTTGGTCTGAAAACAGACCGATGTAAAGATAGTTTCGTCTGGGAGCTGACTTCCTTCTTACAGAATACTGTTGATCGCAACTGCGAGCTCACTGCATTAGATTTACTACACCTTGATTCAATCTCACTTACTATATTACCATCCTGGGAGAACACTCAACCTAAATACACTGACTGACAGAGCAAATGCAACACCAAGAAGGAGTGGTCAGAACTTTATGCCAATTGCAGGGTAGACTGACGTCACTGAGGTATTCTCATGATGTGAAATGCGCCTCTGTGCTGCTCACGTAGCGAACGATAAATGGGACACGGCGTTGGCGAATGGCCCACTTCGTACCGTGATTTCTCAGCCGACAGTCATTGTAGAACGTGTTGTCGTGTGCCACAGGACACGTGTATAGCTAAGAATGCCAGGCCGCGGTCAACGGAGGCATTTCCAGCAGACAGACGACTTTACGAGGGGTATGGTGATCGGGCTGAGAAGGGCAGGTTGGTCGCTTCGTCAAATCGCAGCCGATACCCATAGGGATGTGTCCACGGTGCAGCGCCTGTGGCGAAGATGGTTGGCGCAGGGACATGTGGCACGTGCGAGGGGTCCAGGCGCAGCCCGAGTGACGTCAGCACGCGAGGATCGGCGCATCCGCCGCCAAGCGGTGGCAGCCCCGCACGCCACGTCAACCGCCATTCTTCAGCATGTGCAAGACACCCTGGCTGTTCCAATATCGACCTGAACAATTTCCCGTCGATTGGTTGAAGGAGGCCTGCACTCCCGGCGTCCGCTCAGAAGACTACCATTGACTCCACAGCATAGACGTGCACGCCTGGCATGGTGCCGGGCTAGAGCGACTTCGATGAGGGAATGGCGGAACGTCGTGTTCTCCGATGAGTCACGCTTCTGTTCTGTCAGTGATAGTCACCGCAGACGAGTGTGGCGTCGGCGTGGAGAAAGGTCAAATCCGGCAGTAACTGTGGAGCGCCCTACCGCTAGACAACGCGGCATCATGGTTTGGGGCGCTATTGCGTATGATTCCACGTCACCTCTAGTGCGTATTCAAGGCACGTTAAATGCCCACCGCTACGTGCAGCATGTGCTGCGGCCGGTGGCACTCCCGTACCTTCAGGGGCTGCCCAATGCTCTGTTTCAGCAGGATAATGCCCGCCCACACACTGCTCGCATCTCCCAACAGGCTCTACGAGGTGTACAGATGCTTCCGTGGCCAGCGTACTCTCCGGATCTTTCACCAATCGAACACGTGTGGGATCTCATTGGACGCCGTTTGCAAACTCTGCCCCAGCCTCGTACGGACGACCAACTGTGGCAAATGGTTGACAGAGAATGGAGAACCATCCCTCAGGACACCATCCGCACTCTTATTGACTCTGTACCTCGACGTGTTTCTGCGTGCATCGCCGCTCGCGGTGGTCCTACATCCTACTGAGTCGATGCCGTGCGCATTGTGTAACCTGCATATCGGTTTGAAATAAACATCAATTATTCGTCCGTGCCGTCTCTGTTTTTTCCCCAACTTTCATCCCTTTCGAACCACTCCTTCTTGGTGTTGCATTTGCTCTGTCAGTCAGTGTACTTGAAATTATCGACTTGTTCCAGCTTTGTATCACCAATCTGACATTCAGTTCTGTTGAATGTCTTACCTACTGACATCAATTTAGTCCTCGAGAGGCTAATATTCATACCATACTCATTGCACCTATTTTCAAGTTCCAAGATATTAGACTGCAGGCTTTCGGCACAATCTTCCATTAAGACCAAGTCGTCAGCATAGGCCAGAGTGCTTACTACATTTCCACCTAACTGAATCCCTCCCTACCATTTTGTACCTTTTAGCAAATGATCCATGTAAACTAAACAACAAAGGTGAAAGATTACAGCCTTGTCTAACCACTGTAAGTACTCTGAACCAGGGACTCATTCTACCATCAATTCTCACTGAAACCCAATTGTCAACATAAATGCCTTTGATTGATTTCAATAATCTACCTTTAATTCCATAGTCACCCAGTATGGCGAACATCTTTTCCCTCGGTACCCTGTCATATGCTTTCTCTAGATCTACGAAACAGAAACACAACTGCCCATTACTCTCGTAGCATTTTTAAGTTACCTGGCGCACATTAAAATCTGATCCTTACAGCCCCTCTGTGGTCTAAAACCACACTGGTTTTCATCCACCTTCCTCTCAAGGACTGATCGCACCCTTCCTTCCAAGATGCCAGTGAATACATTGCCTGGTACACTAATCAATGACATACCTCGATAGTTGTTGCAGTCCTTCCTGTTCCCTTGCTTATAGATAGGTGCAATTATTGCTTTTGCGCAATCTGAAGGCACCTTACCAACACTCCATCCTAATCTCACTACCGTTTGAAGCCATTTCATTCCTGCCTTCCCACTATACTTCACCATTTCAGGTCTAATTTCACCTACTCCTGCTGTTTTATGACAATGAAGTTTATTTACCATCCTTTCCACTTCCTCAAGCATAATTTCGGCAACATAATTTTCCTCCTCCCCATGAGCTTGGCTGTTCGCAACACCACCAGGAAGATTTCCTTTTACGTTGAAAAGATGTTCAAAATATTCCCTCCACCTATCCAGTGATTCTCTGGGATCTATCATGAGTTTACCTGAATTACTCAAAACACTGTTCATTTCCTTTTTCCCTCCCTTCCTAAGATTCTTTATTACTCTCCAGAAAGGTTCTCCTGCTGCTTGACCTAGCCTTTCCAGGTTATTACCAAAATCTTCCCACGACTTCTTTTTGGATTCAACAACTATTTGTTTCGCTCTGTTTCTTTCATCTACGTACAAATCCCCGTCTGCTTCGGCCCTTGTTTGGAGCAATTTCTGATAAGCCTTTTTTTAACGTTTATAGCCGCTCTCACTTCATCATTCCACCAAGATGTTCGCCTTTTCCCACCTTTTCACACAGTTGTTCCTAGGCATTCCCGTGCTGTTTCTATTACCGTATCCCTATTTGCCACCCATTCTCTTTCGCTTACTGTCTACTGTTCGATACTTCTCACTAATCATATCCATGAACTTCTGTCTAATTTCCTCGTCCTGGAGATTTTCTACCCTTATTCGTTTGCAGACAGATTTCACTTTCTCTGCCCTAGGCCTAGAGATACTTAGTTCACTACAGATCAGATAGTGGTCTGTATCATCGAAAAATCCCCGGAAAACTCGTACATTCCTAACAGATTTCCTGAATTCGAGGTCGTTAAGATATAGTCTATTATGGATCTGGTACCCATAGCCTCCCATATATAGCAGTGAATAGCCTTATGCTTGAAGAATGTTTTCGTAACTGCTAAACCCATACTAGCACTGAAGTCCAGCAAACGCTTCCCATTCCCATTAGCTTCCATATCTTCCCCACATTTACCAATCACCCTTTCGTATTCTTCAGTTCTATTTACAACTCTCGCACTGAAATCGCCCATTAGCACTAATCTATCCTTCCTGTTGACGCTGACCACGATGTCACTCAACGCTTCATAAAACTTGTCAACTTCATACTCATCTGCACCCTCACGTGGTGAATACACAGACGATTCTCGTCCTAATTCCTCTAACTGACAAATCTACCCACATCATTCGCTCATTTACGTGCCTAACACAAACTATGTTCCGTGCAATGGTATTCCTGATTAACAGCCCTACCCCATACTCTGCCCTTCCCTTTCTAACACCCGTCGAGTACACTTCATAATCTCCTATCTCTTCTTCGTTATCTCCCCTTACCCGAAAATCACTTACTCCTAGCACATCCAGATGCAGCCTCTTAGCTGACTCAGCCAGTTGTACTTTCTTTCTTCCATAAGCACCATTAATATTGATAGATCCCCATCGAATTGCATTTCGTTCGCCAAGCTGTTTTCAAGGAGTCCCTCGCCTGTCAAATGGTAGTGGAACTCCGTTTCTCCCATAGGTCCGAGGCTTGCTAAAAATGTTCTGGGCTCGTAAATTCATGAAGCAGGATGCCACCCTACTTTCACATAGTCCAAGTGAGGATCTCTCCTCTAAGGGCTTAGGGACCACCGGTGGATTGTATAGTCCTAGCCACCTGAGCACAAGGTGGGCCACGACTCAGGATGTCCGAGATACCCACTCCCATTCCATAGCAACTGGTATCCCGACTCTCAGGACCACTTACTAGACCAGTCAGCCGTTGCCCATGGTTCACGAACTAGGACGTTACTACAGTAATCCACACCATGAACCATAATAAATAAATAAATAAATAAATAAATAAATAAATAAATAAATAAATAAATAAATAAATAAATAAATAAATAAATAAATAAATAAATAAATAAATAAATAAATAAATAAATAAATAAATAAATAAATAAATAAATAAATAAATAAATAAATAAATAAATAAATAAATAAATACGCATTTCGTATCTTGATCATTTAGTCCGTTAAAAGGCTGGAGCCGCACTGAGTGGCTCAGACGGTTGAGGCGCTGGCCTTTTGACCCCAATTTGGCAGGTTCGATCCTGGCTCAGTCCGGTGGTATTTGAAAGTGCTCAAGTATGTCAGCCTCGTGTCAGTAGATTTACTGGCACATAAAAGAACTCCCGCGGGACTAAATTGCGGCACCTCGGCGTCTCCGAAAACCGTAAAAGTAGTTAGTGGGATGTAAAGCAAATAACCTTATTAGAAGGCTGGTTAGGTAGCCCAGATGGTAGAGCGCTAGTATTGTGAGTTGAAGTTATCTGGTTCGGTCCTGGATCAGTGCGGTGTATTTGAAGGTTTTAAATATGACAGCCTCGTGTCGGTAGATTTACTGGAAGTTGCTGTTAATTTATTATTATTATTATTATTATTATTATTATTATTATTATTAACACACAGTTAACTGGAAGTATGCTTTTCAGCCACACAGTTACGTCTATGTATGTATGTATGTATGCATGCATGTTGGGTGTTCAGCTCGAAGGCTGGTTTGATCGTCTGCAGCTCGGCAAACAGCTGTCATAAATAGCCTAGGCGTCACTGAAGAGGCGTAAGGTAGTTTCCCGTTGTTTTCCTCACCGAGCCAGCAGTTGCTATTACATATCAGTATGCCAAGCCCACTGAAATGCATGCACCAACCGACCCTATGAGCGATATTTCACACCATTCATAACAGGGTCTGGCTGCATCGGGAATGGACTCATACCTCAGTCACTTTCATATTGTCAAAGCCAAGGATGAGACTGAGACAGGTCAATGAAAGTCACAAATTTGATATAGCCCATGCCAGAAGACATGGTGCACAGTAAACACTACATCTCGCCAGAAAAGGCATGTAACTTCTATAATTAGGAAATTTAACTGTCTCATCAATACACGTTTTACGTTGACTCTTTGTAGAATAAAGCGTGAAAGTTGTTTCGGTAGTGGCGAAGCTATTCCTCAAAGGAAGATAGATTAGCATGTTCAACAATGAAGACAGCTTTGTCTCGTATGCACACGATAAAGATGCATAATTAAAAGAATAGCAGGGTGGAGTTAATGGAAAAGCTATTTTTCTGGAAGTGACAGAGCATGTTATTTACCCATCACTCCGTGAGCGCAAATCTCAGATGATATATCAATAAGAAAGTAATTTAAAACCTTTGTTGACTGTACGCTTTAAATAGAAAGTCAAACTCTCCAGATTGAAATCAATTCCATTACAAGGACGGGGAACAATGAATGAAATAAGACAGTCGCTTTGGGATGATATTAAATTAGTTTGTTCTGTCTATACTGTAAAATGAAAGGAGGGTTCCGTGCAGAAATTAATTTAAAGGAACAACTGTTGAGTAAATTGACGAACTCTGTTGTGCTTAACTTCTTATTGTATTCGACTTGAAATAGTAGTCTCCGTTTATTTTTCGCTCTCTAACGTGGTTATTATGAAGAGAATACTGGGTGTTGTATTCACTATTCCTTGAATAGCGAAATAGCGACATATTTTATACAAATGGCCGTAAAACAGGACGAAACTCACATGTGCGACACAGTTCGCCACTGCGATCTCGCCATGGCGTGGCAAAAGCGCCAGAGAAAAACTTATAGGACAACACTAAGAACAGAATTCCGTTGTTATAAGTTTTCCTGTCCGCCTCTGTGGTGTAGTGGTTAGCGTGATTAGCTGCCACCCCCGGAGATCCGGGTTCGATTCCAGGCTCTGCCACGAAAATTTGAAAAGTGGTACGAGGATTAGAACGGGGTCCACTCAGCCTCTTGAGGTCAGCTGAGTAGAGGAGGGTTCGATTCCCTCCTCAGCCATCCTCGAAATGGCTTTCCGTAGTTTCCCACTACTCCTCCAGGCAAATGCCGGGATGGTTCCTAACTTAAGGCCACGGCCGCTTCCTTCCCTCTTCCTTATCTATCCCTTCCAATCATCCCATCCCCCCCAAAAGGCCCCTGTTCAGCATAGCAGGTGAGGCCGCCTGGGCAAGGTACTGGTCATTCTCCCCAGTTGTATCCCCCGACCAAGAGTCTGAAGTTCCAGGACACTGCCCTTGAGGCGGTAGAGGTGGGATCCCTCGCTGAGTCCGAGGGAAAAGCCGAACCTAGAGATGATGATGATGATGATGATGATGATAAGTTTTCCTTAATAGGTAACTTTTCTTTTCTTTTACAAGTTGCTTTACGTCGCACCGAGACAGATAGGTCTTATGGCGACGATGGGATAGGAAGGGTCTAGGACTGGGAAGGAGGCGGCCGTGGCCTTAATTAAGGTACAGCCGAGCTCTATAGCTGCAGTCGCTTAGGTGCGGCCAGTATCCAGTATTCGGGAGATAGTGGGTTCGAACCCCAGTGTCGGCAGCCCTGAAGATGGTTTTCCGTGGTTTCCCCATTTTCAACACCAGGAAAATGCTGGGACTGACACTGACAGCTCGGAACATACCACTTAGTCGAGCAGATCGTCTCCTTTCTCCCAAGTCTTCCCAGCCCAAACATTGCAACATTTTTGTAATGCTGCTCTTTTGTCGGAAATCACCCAGAACAAATCGAGCTGCTTTTCTTTAGATTTTTTTACAGTTTTTGAATCAAGTAATCCTGGTGAGGATCCATACACTAGAACCATACTCTATTTGGGGTCTTACCAGAGACTTATATGCCCCCTCCTTTACATCCTTACTACAACCCCTAAACACCCTCATAACCATGTGCAGAGATGTGTACCCTTTGTTTACAATCCCATTTATGTGATTACCACAATGAAGATCTTTCCTTATATTAACACCTAGGTACTTGCAGTGATCCCCATAAGAAACTTTCTCCCCATCAACGCAGTAATTAAAACTGAGAGGACTTTTCCTATCTGTGAAACTCACAACCTGACTTTTAACCTCGTTTATCATCATACCATTGCCTACTGTCCGGCTCCATGGCTAAATGGTTAGCGTACTGGCCTTTGGCCACAGCGGTCCCGGGTTCGATTCCCGGGAGGTTCGAGATTTTTAACCATCATTGGTTAATTTCGCTGGCACGGGGGCTGGGTGTATGTGTTATCTTCATTATTTCATCCTCATCACGACGCGCATGTCGCCTACGGGAGTCAAATCAAAAGACCTGCACCTGGCGAGCCGAACTTGTCCTCGGACACTCCCGGCACTAAAAGCCATACGCCATTTCCATTTCATTGCCTACTGTCTATCTCATAACATTATAGAGGTCATTTTGCAGTTGCTCACAATCTTGGAACTTAGTTATTACTCTATACAGAATAACATCATCGGCAGAAAGCCTTATCTCTGATTCCACTTCTTTACTCATATCTATATATAAAAAATAACTTGTCCTGACTGACTGACTGACTGACTGATTCATCATCGCCGAGCCAAAACTACTGGACATAAAGAAATGAAATTTTGGGGATACATTCATATTAACATGTGGGTGCTCGCTAAGGGAGGATATTTGGATATTTTGTCGATAAGGGGGTAAAAACGGGGGGGGGGGGCAATTTTTAAAATGAGGATATCTATATCTCAAAAACTTAAAAGTTTACAGACGTAGACATTGGTATTTGGAATCTCCTTTAAAAATACAGATACGCGTATTTTTTTGTTTTCGAAAAATCCCATTAAGGGGGATGAAAAAGGGGGAAAAGTGGTTGAAAACCTTTTATGAGGAGACATATTTCTAAAATGAAGATTTTACAGACATGAACATTAAAATTTGGAATCTCCTTTGAAAATGAAGAGACACGTATTTTTGTGTTTTTGGATAATCCGATGAACAGGGGATGAACAGCAGTGGCAAACGGGGTGAATTTTAAAAATAAGACTAAATCAGCAAATTATCTCAGACACGTAACATATTACAGATTTAATACTGGTATTTGGAATTTCTTGTAAAAGTAAAGAAACATAATTTTTTTTTCCGGAAAATCCACATAAGTGGAACTGAAAAAGAGGGTGAATTTTTGAAATGAGCGTATCTGCAGTATAGGTCAAGAACTCAACATTTTTCAGACCTGAAAATTGGTATTTGGAATCTCCTTTAAAAATAAGGAAACACGTATTCTTTGGTTTTTGGGAAAAACCCTTAACGGGGGAGGGGGGGGGGCGGTTGAAAGAATTGAAAAATTAGTTGAGTTATGTGTACGAGAATGTACCTATATACCAAAAAATCTAAAGATGTTACAAACTTAAAAACTGGTATTTGGAATATCCTTTTAAAATAAAGAAACACACATTTGTTGGGGAAATCAACTTGGTAGGTGGGGGGATGAAAACGGAGATGAATTACTTTTACAAGGATGCATATATCTAAAAAAACTGAAGATGTTGCAGTCGTGATAATTGGTATTTGGAAGCTCTTTTAAAGAAAAGAGTACTATTTGTTTTTGGAAAATTCACTGGAGTGGGGAGTATGAAAGGAAGTAAAAAATTGAATTATTTTTTTGGAGAAACATATATCTCAAAACTGAAGGTTACAGATGTGGAGATTGTTATTTGTAATCTCCTTTAAAAATAAAGAAACACGCACTTCTGGGAGGGAGGAATCTAGTTAACGGGTAGGAAGTGGTGTGTGTGTGTGTGTGTGTGTGTGTGTGTGTGTGTGTGTGTGTGTGTGTGTGTAAAAGGAGTTGAATTACTTTTATGAGGAGACTTATATATCAAAAATTGAAGATGTTGCAGCCATAAAGTTATGTATTTGGAATTTTCCTTCAAAGTAAAGAAACACATAATCTTTGATCTTTGGAAAATCCACTTAAGGGGGGTGAATTAATTGAAAAATTAGTTGAATACTTTGTATGAGGATACTTATATCTCAAAAACTAAATATATTACAGGCGAGGAAATTAGTATTTGGAACTTCTTTAAATATAAAGAAACACGCATTTTGGGGGGGGGGGAATCAACGTGGAGGCGGGGGCGGTGAAAAAGGAGTTTAATTCCCTTTTATGAGGATACATATATCTCAAAACTGAAGATGTTACAGTCGCGATAATTGGCATTTGGGAGCTCCTTTATAAATAAACAAGTTTTTTGGTTTCTGGAAAATTCACTTAAGGGGGGAGGGTGAAGGGGGGAGGGTGACAGGAAGTGAAAAATTTAAATCTTTTTATGGAGAAACTTATATCTGAAAAATTTAAGGTCACCCACGTGAAAATTTGTATTGGGAATCACATTAAAAAATAAAGAAACACTCATTTTTGGAGGGGGGAATCAACTTAAGGGGCTGGGGTGTAAAACGAGTTGAATTCTTTTTATGAGGATACTTATATTTCAAAAACTGAAGATGTTAGATGCATGGACACTTGTATTTGGAATCTTCTTTCAAAGTAAAGAAACACGTGATCTTTTGTCTCTGGAAAGTCCACTTAAGGGGGATGAATGAATTGAAAAATTAGTTAAATTCTTTGTGTGAGGATACTTATCTCTCAAAAACTAAAAATGTTAAAGACGTGAAAATTGGTATTTGGAATCTTCTTTAAAAATAAACACGCATTTTTTGGGGAGGGGGAATAAACTTAACGGGTAGGAAGGGGGGTAAAGAAAGGAGTTGAATTACTTTTATGAGTCCGGCTCCGCGGTGTAGGGGGCAACGTGTCCGCCTGTCACCCACCGGCTTCGGGTTCGATTCCCGGCCGGGTCAGGAACGATTACTTTGATCAAATTACGAAATCCACGCGAGCGAAGCCGCGGGTAATTGCTAGTTTGTATATATATAAGAAAATATAAAGGTCCAATGATACTGCCTTGAGGAATGCCCCTCTTAATTATTACAGGGTCAGATAAAGCTTCGCTTTCGCTAATTCTCTGAGATCTATTTTTTAGATATATAGCCACCTATTCAGTCACTCTTTCGTCTAGTCCAATTGCAGTAATTTTTGCCAGTAGTCTCCTATAATCCACCCTATCAAATGACTTAGACAGGTCAATCAATCAATCAATCAATCAATCAATCAATCAATCAATCAATCAATCAATCAATCAATCAATCAATCAATCAATCAATCAATCAATCAATCAATCAATCAATCAATCAATCAATCAATCAATCAATCAATCAATCAATCAATCAATCAATCAATCAATCAATCAATCAATCAATCAATCAATCAATCAATCAATCAATCAATCAATCAATCAATCAATCAATCAATCAATCAATCAATCAATCAATCAATCAATCAATCAATCAATCAATCAATCAATCAATCAATCAATCAATCAATCAATCAATCAATCAATCAATCAATCAATCAATCAATCAATCAATCAATCAATCAATCAATCAATCAATCAATCAATCAATCAATCAATCAATCAATCAATCAATCAATCAATCAATCAATCAATCAATCAATCAATCAATCAATCAATCAATCAATCAATCATAATCTGCAGTTATTCACTGTTCTCCAGCATACGCCACTGCTATGCATTTAACTCGATAGTATAAATTAATGACCGTGAAAATCCACAGGAAATGATCATTTTAATGTGCGCCATATAACTACTACCCGCATTTTACTAGTAACAGTAAAATAGTAAAGAAAGAATACGTACTAGTAATTTGAGCACATGGTCAGGCACATTCCTCGAGCTGTTGCAGAGTGCGTGGGCGGACGAGTGGGAGAAGATGACGGGAGCTCGACTGATGCGTAGAGCGTCCAGCATTGTAGGCACCGAGACGTGTGATAGGTCCACTATCATACCAAGCCTGTTCATCTCACGGATCACCAGCTGGAACACACAGTTAACATGCCATATTCAGTAAAAGGCAAAGATCTGCAAACAAAGAATCGAATACAACTTGCTTTTTCTCTTTTTTAGTGCATGGGAGTAGGAAACACACCCTAGGCTAGTACAACTAGTGTGCCTCAGTTTTCTTTCCTAGGTCCATTAATATTTATTAATGATATCGGGAACATACCATTGTATGGCAAGCTGCCATGATTTGCTGATACTAACACACACGGAATTATATTCATAATCTTGAAGAAAAGGTACTGTATGGCATAATTTTAATTCACACTTGACAGTATATCGAATAATAATGTCCTTATAAATCTGTCAATATAGTACAATCAGAACCAAACGACCCAATCCTCCTTCCAAGACACAAGTATGTGCCTTCCATTTAAGGAACAGGGAAACTTATCTTGAGTTACGTCTAGAATGGTCAGATATCCAAATGCAGCACTGTCACACTTCACAATACCTCGGAGTGACCCTTGATGGAGCTCTTACATTCAAAACCCATTGTAAGATTAATAAGATGAAAATCTTCACACGAAACAATGTTATTCGCAAACTTGCAGGGTCACAGTGGAGCTCTCATCCTCAAACAATCCGAACAGCAATAGCACTGTGTTTTTCTGCTGCTGAATATGTTTCCCCAGTCTGTTCAGTAGCGTAGCTAGGGACCAACAGATGGGGATGGGTTATAGTTACAAAATTATGATTAAGAAAGTAAACTCGTGTCCTCATCCTGAGGTGGTGCAGCTCTTTTCAGGCAAATCCCCAATGGAGGTGAGCTGCATGTACCATTTCAACCACATATCAGCTGCCGATAGTGGGATTCGAACCTACTATCTCCCGGATGCAAGCTCACAGCCGCGCGCCTCGACGCGCACGGCCAACTCGCCCGGTAAAGAGATTTATTGGTTTTACAATTATGTCTCCGTGAATGTCGAAAAGAGCCAACCCACTTGTTTATTTTCTTTTGTAAAAATTCCATGGGGGTATAACCCCCCCAGTAAACCCCCTTGGCTACGCCCCTGAGTCTGGTACAGTTCATCTCATGCCAGACAGGTAGATACGATCCTCAACGAAACCTGCTGGTTTTTTGAAGCCTACTCCGACAGCCTACCCGGCTGGAATAGCGCCACCCTGCTTAAGTAGAGAAGTAGCTGCCGACACGGAAAGGCTTAAAAGTGGAACAGAACAGCACCCACCCACTGCATGGACATAGTCCCTCCTCAGCAACGGCCGAGACCCCGGAAGAGGTTCCTGAGGACACTGAAGTGCTTACCGTCTCACCAGAGAAGGCAAGGCTGGTGCTGTAGAAGATCTCTGACCTCCGCGGATGGATGCCAGCAGCTGAACAGTTATCACTTGGACATAATGAAAGTTAGCTGGTGTTCAAGTCCATGGACAGGCTACGATCAGGAGTTGGAAGCTCCAGGGATAACTTGAAGAAATGGGGGTTCAGTACAAGTGATAGAAGGTGTAAAATTGGACAGGAACAAACCACAAGCGACATGCTTCAGTGCTCTCTGTGCACAACACCTTGCATGTGCATTGGACATTGAAAAATACTGGGCATGTGTTGTATGAAGATTTCACATGTTATGTGTTTTGTACTTCCAACTGACTTGTACATTACCTGTAAATTTCTATGTTTTTGAATCGAGAATAATACTAAAAGTATCATTTTGCAAACAGTTATGCACTTTTTCTCTGTACATAATCTTGAATTTCTATGACCCCGTGATACCTCGAATTTAAGATACCAGCTGTCTAAGACTTAGCATGGATGAGTTGCTAACGTGTAAAAATCTCATCCAAACACGTTATGATAGAGTAATTCGTGCTTTTAACGTGCTCAGCCGATTAAAATACAATGTTTCTCGTGGACTGTTGCTCTAATTGAAAGCCACCTAACAATAAGTACACTGACTGACAGAGCAAATGCAACACCAAGGAGGAGTGGTTCGAAAGGGATGAAAGTTGGGAAAAAAACAGAGACGGCACGGACGAATAATTGATGCTTATTTCAAACCGATATGCAGGTTACACAATGCGCACGGCATCGACTCAGTAGGATGTAGGACCACCGCGAGCGGCGATGCACGCAGAAACACGTCGAGGTACAGAGTCAATAAGAGTGCGGATGGTGTCCTGAGGGATGGTTCTCCATTCTCTGTCAACCATTTGCCACAGTTGGTCGTCCGTACGAGGCTGGGGCAGAGTTTGCAAACGGCGTCCAATGAGATCCCACACGTGTTCGATTGGTGAGAGATCCGGAGAGTACGCTGGCCACGGAAGCATCTGTACACCTCGTAGAGCTGTTGGGAGATGCGAGCAGTGTGTGGGCGGGCATTATCCTGCTGAAACAGAGCATTGGGCAGCCCCTGAAGGTACGGGAGTGCCACCGGCCGCAGCACATGCTGCACGTAGCGGTGGGCATTTAACGTGCCTTGAATACGCACTAGAGGTGACGTGGAATCATACGCAATAGCGCCCCAAACCATGATGCCGCGTTGTCTAGCGGTAGGGCGCTCCACAGTTACTGCCGGATTTGACTTTTCTCCACGCCGACGCCACACTCGTCTGCGGTGACTATCACTGACAGAACAGAAGCGTGACTCATCGGAGAACACGACGTTCCGCCATTCCCTCATCCAAGTGGCTCTAGCCCGGCACCATGCCAGGCGTGCACGTCTATGCTGTGGAGTCAATGGTAGTCTTCTGAGCGGACGCCGGGAGTTCAGGCCTCCTTCAACCAATCGACGGGAAATTGTTCTGGTCGATATTGGAACAGCCAGGGTGTCTTGCACATGCTGAAGAATGGCGGTTGACGTGGCGTGCGGGGCTGCAACCGCTTGGCGGCGGATGCGCCGATCCTCGCGTGCTGACGTCACTCGGGCTGCGCCTGGACCCCTCGCACGTGCCACATGTCCCTGCGCCAACCATCTTCGCCACAGGCGCTGCACCGTGGACACATCCCTATGGGTATCGGCTGCGATTTGACGAAGCGACCAACCTGCCCTTCTCAGCCCGATCACCATACCCCTCGTAAAGTCGTCTGTCTGCTGGAAATGCCTCCGTTGACGGCGGCCTGGCATTCTTAGCTATACACGTGTCCTGTGGCACACGACAACACGTTCTACAATGACTATCGGCTGAGAAATCACGGTACGAAGTGGGCCATTCGCCAACGCCGTGTCCCATTTATCGTTCGCTACGTGCGCAGCACAGCGGCGCATTTCACATCATGAGCATACCTCAGTGACGTCAGTCTACCCTGCAATTGGCATAAAGTTCTGACCACTCCTTCTTGGTGTTGCATTTGCTCTGTCAGTCAGTGTAATATGATCCATTTTTGGGGATGCTGCAATAAAGAACAATTTGGAAATGTTTTCTATGAACGAGTACCGAAAACACTCTACAACTTACCCATCTTAAGACCGAGCACATAGGTCTACCAGTGACGTAATGTTTTATCACTAGGTGGTCTCCGTAAAAAAAAAAAAAGGTTTCGTCTATTATGTTGTAAAAAGATGAACTACAAAAATACACTGTAAAGCAACGAAATCTACTAAGTATGATACTAATGCTTTGACCGGGCGAGTTGGCCGTGTGGTTAGGGGCGCGCAACTGAGAGCTTGCATCCGGGAGATGGTGGGTTCGAGCCCCAATCTCGGCAGCCCTGAAGACGGTTCTTCGTGGTTTCCCATTTTCACACCAGACAAATGCTGGGGCTGTACCTTAATTCAGGCCATGGCCGATTCCTTTTCACTCCTAGGCCTTTACTATCCCACCGTCACCATAAGACCTATCTGTGTCGGTGCGACTAAAGCAAGTTGTAAAAACACTGATGCTTTGTGGCATTACCCTGTCAAGTTTTTCAGTGGCCTTTGGAGCATGTTCGAGAAGCCACTAAATTGCCAGTCTTCAAAATTGAGCTTGTTCCTTATCTGAAGGCATACGAGTTTACAGAGTTCTGTGTTAATATTCTATATTATTTGTGTTAATATTATGTCTTTGTCACGACAATATTTAAATATTAGAGTTCAGCGTACAGTTGTTTTTTTGTCCGACTCCTTGGCTGAATGGTCAGCGTTGAAGCCTTCAGTTCAGAGGGTCCAGTGTTCGATTCTCGGCCGGGTCGGGGTTTTTAATCGCGTCTGATTAATTCTTCTAGCTCAGGGACCGGGTGTTTGTGTTTGTACCAACATTCTCGTATTCATATTCAGACAGCACACCTCACTACCAACCACCGTAGAAACAGACAATAGTGATTACATCCCTCCACACAGGCTTGGCTTCAGGAAGGGCATCCGGCCGCAAAACAGGGCCAAATCCACATGTTCGAAACAGTTCGCACCAGCTACCCAACACGTGTGGGAAAAGCGGTAGAAGAAGAATAAGAATAAGACGAAGAAGTGTACAGTTTATTCTTTTGTCCTATGCTACTGATCTCTAATTTCGTCTCTGTGGTCAAATGTAACTACAGTACATCGATTATCCGGAACAATTGGGACCTGGGTGTGTTCGGATGAATAATGTTTCGGATAACTGATCATTTATGAAAAATAGCTGGTGTTACGAACTCTATAGGGCTTACATAAAGTAATATATTAAAGTAGGCCTACAGTTTCAGTAGCAGCGGTTAGGCGTGGGTAAGGGAGGGGGGAAGTTGCCGCCCCACTTTGTGGAGAATACCATACAATTTTATTCCATTTTATCCGGCTGAAACTAGAATTATATGAATTATTAAAACAAGCAATTTGTACCAGCCTTGTGGTCATATCAGATAATTATTTACTTTATTTTCTTTAATTATTAACAAAATTATTAGTCGAAATACGCACAAATTATCGTTCGTCGCAGCTAACCGATTTGTATAGCTCCACAGCAAGTAGTGGACATTTTGCAGGAGTTGTGAGGAAGGGTAGCAGGGGTATATTTTTTTGCTGAGGTCATGGACTTTTGAGGTATGATTCACGCGCTTGTCGCGCGCATTCCTCAGTCTGGCAGTCTCTTCAGTGTCTGTTAGGTTCTTAGTTTGTAGTAAACGATTTTAATTGTATAATCTACTCGTACTTCTATACTATATATCCCCCACCCCCACCCACACACCTCTAATTCCCAATCGCCGCTTTGGTACAGATTAGGAAAAGAAGTATAAACAGTCTTGTGCTTCAGAGCCGAGACTCCTTTTCTTGCCGCTGAATCCCGCAAACGTTTTAAAGACAGCATCACATTCTTCTTGTGGTTCTAACCACTTCACAGCCGTCTCAAGCAGTAGTGTGTCCGGGGGGGGGGGGCTTGCTATTGGCTTTACGTCGCACCGACACAGATAGGTCTTATGGCGACGGTGGGTCAGGAAATGGCTAGGACTTGGAAGGAAGCGGCCGTGGCCTTAATTAAGGTACAGGCCCAGCATTTGCCTGGTGTGAAAATGGGAAACCACGGAAAACCATCTTCAGGGCTGCCGACAGTGGGGTTCGAACCTACTATCTCCCAAATACTGGATACTGGCCGCACTTAAGCGACTGCAGTTATCGAGCTCGGTAGGTTATAATTACAAACCGAGTGTGTAGTTCGCGTATGCATGAGTGTCTTTATAAGGACCCCTGATACAAGTGAATTATGTTGATATTCAGACTGCTGTATACTACAACATCCTACATTAAAATACGGAACAAGAACAATGTGATCAAGGTAAACAGTTTCACAGCGAATAGCATGTTCAAATTACAATCTAAAATCCAACTTTTGAGGCTTCTTAGAAAACATATTCAAGAGATCTGTTGGTTTTACAATTATGTCTCCGTGAATGTTCAAAAGAGCCAACACATGGAGTTGACTTTCACTTGTTTATTGTCAGCTTCCCTTTATTTTCTTCTTCTTACTCTTAATCTGTTTACCCTCCAGGACTCAGAGAAGGATCCCACCTCTACCGCCTCAAGGGCAGTGTCCTGGAGCCTCAGACTCTGGGTCGGGAGGTTCAACTGGGGAGGGAGACCAGTACCTAGCCCAGGCGGCCTCACCCACTTCCAGGATGGCCGAGGTGGGAATCGAACCCACTATACTCAGTTGACCTCCCGGGGCTGAGTGGACCCCGTTCCAGCTCTCGTACGACTTTTCAAATTTCGTGGCAGAGCAGGGAAAAGAACCCGGGCCTCCGGAGTTGGTAGCTAATCACACTAACCACTACACCACAGAGGCGGACCACGGTACCTACACTTGAGTGAATGGATCATTTTAGCTCCCTTCTCTTTAGAACTCCGTTATTCAGTATCTCAGCGACAACGTTCGACAGTGATGTACGGTCTTGAGGTAATGCACTGGAGTATGGATGCTGAGCACTGGGGTTCGAATCCCAGTAGGGCGCAGAATGTTTACTGAATAGTAAATGAATGTAACTTTCAGTAATAGAGTACCAAGGAAGTGAGAGGTGCAGAGCAGCCAGTAGGAACAGCTGAGTAGAAGGGTCATGGTGGTGACATGGATGGCTTCGGAAACATGCAAGCAAATATTTGAAATACGGTGTATGAGAAAATATGAACTAAGGAATTCTGAAAAATGACAATGTGAAGGAAATGGTTCGGAAGAAATACCATGAGTAAAGGAAGTTGTTCAAGGGTTGAATATTGAAAATGGCCGTAGCGCCTGTGAGGTAGGCAACTCGCACAGCAGGGGGCCAACGACGTACTTTTAAACAAACCGATATAGAGTCCTCCCTGTATTTTAGACAGCTGGGGTAATGGCCCCGGTGGTTCCTCTGCGATCGGCCGACCGCTGCCTTCGACGTGTTCACAACCACTAGCTCGCCTTTGGTCTTACCTTTATCAAGAGACCAGAAATCCATAATTTGGTTCTGGTTACTGATTGATTGTAAGCAATCACATGCTCACGCATGCGAAATACTGTACACTTGGACCTTGCATTATTCACTGCGAAGTAATTTAAATCTGTATTACATGCCATCTGTATTATTATTGTCATATTCAAATAGTTATTTTCATAATTATTCAATGTTTATCCTAATTACTCGACAGTGGATATACGAACATGACACAATAGAAGTCAGTAGCGTAGGCAGGATCGACCAATGTGGGTGGGGGTTACAGTTAAAAAATTATTATAGAACATAACGAAGGTGCTTGTGAGTGTGAGGTGTGTGCATACACGAGTGTCTTGATAAGGGCACTGGTAAATATATTGATATTCAGATTGCAGTACACTACAAACAACACAACGAGAACAATATAATCAAGGTCAACAGTTTCACAGCGAATGATATGTTCAGTTTACAATCTAAAATCCAACTTCCGAGACTTCTTGGAAAATAGAATCATGAGGTCTACTGGCTTTACAATTATGTCTCTGTGAATATTGAAAAGAGCCAACTGACTCAGTCAACTTCCACATGTTTATTGCCAGTATCAGTTTATTTTCTTTTGTAAAACCTGCATGGGGGGCGGGGGCGGTTTCTAACCCCCCAGTAATCCCCCATGGCTATGCCTCTGGTCTCAAAGTAATGAAAAGCTCCCTCACTGGATGGTCCTTTTTCAGCACTTTCGTCGTCACTAGGCTCTTCCTCGTCCTCGCACCTTACATACATTGCGAACGGCACGACGACGACAGTACTATACGTCACAAGCGAATGTTCACACGCCATTGATGACACGAGGTAGGTCACCTTGGCCGGTTGGCAGGGAGGGGGAAAGCGCTGCAGCGCTACAGCACTATAAAAAAAACCTGAGAGTATGTACGTTCGTTCTCTGTATCTCAATATGATAATACGCACTGGTTGACAGGGTCCAAGAAATTGAATAGACTATTTTGCTGGCCGTGTTTACTATTTTCTGCTGATAACGGTGTATGGTGTAAAAGTGGCTTTGACAATTTGAATACCTTGACACTGTCCATTACAAGGCATGAGAAATCTGCAAACCATATGAAGTGTTTCTTTGGGCTTTGGGCGTACAAGGATCGACCACCAGCTGGATGAACAGAAACGCATCGGTGACCAACTTCATAATGAAAAGGTAAAGAAAAATCGTGACATACTTAAATGAGTGATCGATGCAGTGTTTTTTTTAGCAAAACAGGAACTACCATTTCGCGGATATGACGAGTCTGCAACTTCCGTAAACAGAGGGAATTACATAGAACTTCTACAAATTATAAGTGAATATGATCCTCTTCTGGCAGCTCATCTGAAAGGCTCCACCATTTTTAGAGGGACGTCTTCTGCAATCCAAAATGATTTAATAGCAGAAATAAGTTCAGTAATTGTGAGAAGAATAAAGGAGGAGCTTAAACAAGCAACTTTTGTGGTAATAATGTTGGACGAAACGTCCGACATTATTAATAAGTCACAACTCTCTACTTTACTCCGTTTTGTAGATGAAAGTGATGAAATTGCTGACGTTAGTAAAGATCGCACTGCTGGAGCCCTCTTAAATCATGTTCGTGCTATTTTAAAAGAGTTCAGTTGTGAGGAAAAGATTGTGGCTGAAACATATGACGGTGCTGCTGTCTGAATGGGCTTAATAAACTACTTCAAGACCAGTATCCATATGCGACATTTGTGCATTGTTATAGCCACCTATTGAATTTTCACACTACAGCAGTCTGCTTCAAAAATCAAAGAATGTACAATTTTCTTCCAAACAATGTCAGGACTTGCTGCTTTTTCTTTCAAAGTCTACAAAGAGAACAGCTGCTCTTCGAGATTTTGTTCAGAAGAAGTTGCCAACAGTAGCACCAACGACATGGAATTTTGCTTCATGTCTTATTAATACTGTGAAGGGATATTATGATACGCTGGTGAAATTTTTTCAACATGTACAGGATACTTTAGACGACTGGGATGAAGACACTACATTGAAAGCACAAGGATTTTTGTTCTTCTTACTTAAGTTCAACACTAGATTTCTGCTGGCAGTGTTCTCCAAGATTTTTTCATTCTCCGATACTGTATTCAGTATTTTACAAACTAAAAGCCTGAATATTCAGTACTGTGGCAAAAAGGTTGAGGAGCTCTTTTTAAATATCCAGTCTATGAGAGATGAAGATTTTGATAGTTTGTATGGACATGTTGATACTGAAATTGATGTTTATGGAGGACAGCTGCGCTCTAAAAATCGAAGAATTAGTGGATGAACCAGAAAAATCAAACTACAAACGTCTATTCAGTGAAATTATTGACAATGCACTCGTCCAAATAGGAGAGCATTTTAAATGCATAAAGAAATTTGTGTTCTTCTTGCTGTTGGATTGTGATTTGTTTGAGAAGCACAGAAATAGGTTTCCAGACAGTGATGTTACTGCCCTAGAAAAGACCTATGGGTCATTTTTCGACATTGTTCGCTTAAAAACAGAATTGTGATGTATTCATCTTCTGATTTTAAAGAGAAAAGTGTTTCAGACTTAATGCAGTTTATGCATACTAATAAATTGTACATGGGTATGCCAGAAATTTTCAAGCTCATCAAACTTGTAGCAACAATTCCTGCTACTACATCCTCTGCAGAACGTTCTTTTTCAACACTGAGACGCATTAATACATATTGCAGATCGACTCAATGCCAGGAGAGGATATCATCATTAGCTATGTTGTCGATTGAAAAAGGATTGCTTGCAAAAATTAGATTATAGTCCTCTTTCTATGATGAAGTTATTGATGGTTTTGTAAAGAGAAGCCGCAGAGTAGAGTTTGTTTTCAAGTAGGAAGATTTAATAAATAGTAGCAATTTTTCTGTGTACATAGTTTGACGTTCACTGGCTTGTCATGATTTCTTAATAATTATAAAATGTGTCTGATTGTTATTCCTTTGGCCATTCTTGTAGGTGTGACATAACCAGTTTGAATGCATGTTCATGTAACCGATGATTAAAATGTTCATGTGATTTAGCGATTATTGGGTTTATAAATTTTATTCATTCAGAAATATGCATGTCCCACCCCACCAACTTTCACGAATGGAAGAGCAAGCCTGACTTTCATGACCAGCATTCGCCCCTGATATCGTATATGCTGGCCTGTGGTTGTTCATATATGTAGTGAGGGTTTTTGATGATACGTCTCCCTAAAGTGGTTGAAAATTTAGTTTTAAGAAAGTGTCTGAATTATGTAAACAATCAATCAAGGCGAAAAAGAAAGTGAAACAAAACTTAACTAAGCTGCATGCCAGATTTATGTGACAGAAAACGTTTGTTCGTTTGACTGTTCGTCAGTATGTCTATGTGTCAGCTCAGTTCGAACTATGCACTCGCCGTAAGTAAAACAGGAAGGGCCTTAACACGGTATGGGTGTAGGATCCTTACCGTACTCGAAATAATAATAATAATAATAATAATAATAATAATAATAATAATAATAATAATAATAATAATAATAATAATAATAATAACTTTATTTTCCTAACTGCTCTCTATCTGCAGACATTTTGTCATGAGGGGATCATGAGTTCGTTTTTACCTTCCGAATGGAGAGACTACAATATTTACAAAATTCCTGGAAACACTGTATTTTGCAATCCCACTCATAGGTGAGTTTTCAGCCTGTTGAACTGTGAGAGACTGCCACTGACAGTCATTGCACGAGAGAGGAATCGTATACTTATGTCGTCATACTTGTCGGTGAAAGTCCCTGTGTGCCTCACACAAATTGCATTATGAAATAAACCTTGCTTCTATTACCTCGGTATTCGCCAGTAATGTGCAGGTTTTACATGGTCAGTAAAGGAATAAATAGGTATGGTGCGTAATCAAAGTACAACTATATGAAAGGAAGTGATTTCTTTTGATGCTACACTATTTAAGAATGAAGTACTTGTTAGACAGATGCACAAAGTTAATAATAAGCTGGCTGTGCCGGAGAAGGAGAACTGAGACGCGAAGGGGGAACAGGGGACGTGCTCACATGCGGAAGGATACTTTTCCTCAGCTCTTGAGTTGACTTTCAGTATAGCGGCTGCTAGCGAAACTTCTACATGGCGCGCAAACTTGAATTTGAATTTGCCGTTCTAACCCCTTCGGTTAACCGATATTTCGGTTGATCGATATTCGGATAATCGATGCTCTATTGTAATTGTACTGGATTACAACAATCCCTGGCTTCTTTTGAAACAACTAACCAAATAAGTACATTTTGAGTTGATTTCAAATCTAATATACAGAGTTATAATTTACTGTAATATTTAGTGCAGTGAGCGATCTGGATTCGAGTTTCCTGGGGAGCACAGTTTTGGCCCTTTCACCTTGGCAGCCGTTCTGAAATCTGCAATCCTTTAAAGCTTTATCTAATAATGTTGAGTGTTCTTGGATACCCATGGATTATGTTGCTGATAATACGACTATTCAGAATATTATTTAGCATCCTATTTATATTCATTATCGCATGGCTTTTAGTGCCGGGAGTGTCCGAGGACATGTTCGGTTCGCCTGGTGTAGCCCTTATAAGACAGACCCTCCAACGAGGGTGGGTGGCATCTGCCGTGTATGAGAATTGAGTGTTTTTATAGTGGAGGATAATGTCATGTGTGGTGTGTAAGTTGAAGAAATGTTGGGAACATTGAAAACGCCCAGTCCCCGAGCCAGTGGAAAGAAGGTAAAAATCTCCGACCCGGCTGGGATTCGATCCCGGGCCCCTCTGAATCGGAGGTGACTACGCTGACCAATCCAATGAGCCGGACATTTAGCATCCTGTTCAGTATTTACCATTCTTCCGAGAGCACGGCGCACCTAGCATTCGTTCACGTATCAGATACTAAAGCCAATTTGAAAAACGGACGACGCTTACTGTACAGTTTTCTAAATTGAATGAGATATCTGGCGTTCCCGTTATTTAGAGATCTAGAGACAAGAAACTTATTTATTGTTCTCTTACAGCACCGGTGAAATTTCTAGTTCGATTTGCTGCTAATGATCTCTATTTTTTTTTTTGTGGAAATTCTCTTTTGTTAGTTATTTAACATCGCCATAACAGTGACGCCAGGACGGGAAAGTGCTAGGATTAGGAAGGTAGCGGCGTTGGACTTAAGGCATAGTACCAGCATTCCACTGGCATGATAATGGGAAACCACGGAAAACCGTCCTCAAGGCTGACGACGATGAGATTCGACCCGACCACCTCCTGAATGCCAGCTCACTGCTACGTGGCCTGAACCATACAGCCAAATCACTCAGTACGGAATACTTGACTTCTGTTTATACCATTGTGGACTAAAGAGAAGGTGACCGCTAGTACATCTACTGAAATACTCGGTTTCCTAACAGACGATCTAAGGGACATGCAAGTTATTTGTAAATAATTTGACTGCAGTGAAAGTCAACAATACGTTATCGCTTTGGAAAACAATGGACAGAGGTGTACCTCAAAGTAGTGGCTTATCCCCTTTAATCTTCATTATTTACATGAATCTACCTATCTGGATAAGTGAAGTACTCGTCACGATATACCAGGAACCACCAAACTGATGAAAATGAAATTTGGCGTAGAGATTCCTTTTAGGTCATAAGTAACAGCTAGGAAACCTGTTTGAATGTTTCAACCTCTAAGAGAAAGGCACATGGAGAATGGGAAATATTTCGAAGCGATAGATCGCGGGCTTCTAAGTCAGTTAATTTTAAGCCTCTTGGTAGCGTTCATACCTCATGCTCTGATACTATTTATGTTGCGGCAGGCATTTCATTTTGAGATGGATCAGTTGGCTGTCTGCTCCTTGTTTTGTTCTGTTGACTGAAAGTGAAGCTTTCTTCATGTTTGACGTCGCAAAAATGTGATGAGGAATATGTATTATGTAATGTAGTGGCTATGAGGGGAGATGCTAGTTGCCTATTCACCTTGGTTTCTTGTTATGCGGCACAGCCTAAGCCAGCCAGGGGTTAGTGTGAGTGTATTAAAGGTCCTATCTAGTGAAAAGGGCAAAATGTATGTTTTTTTATTATAAAAACCGTGCGAATAACGGATATTTCTGATAGTGTTATAAAAAAATAATGGAAGCATCATCCCTATGCCAGTATTACCATCAGTTACAACTTTAAATTGGACGCGATACTGTATTCAGTTGATAGGTATTGTTAGCCATCTCACAAAATAATTCTATTTAACATATAGAGTAGATCAGAATACGACATGGAAATCTCAGCTGGAATAATAAAAATACTTGTCTTCCACGGAAAGGAGAAAAAATGAAAACCGAAACAATCCATACATACACATCACTAGAAATAGCTACACACTTAAACTACCTTGTCTATTCCCCCTAGGCCTATAGGACTGCAAAATTAAAATTTTCAGAGCCCCGGGAATTACAAACTCAGCAATGAAACCGCCCTTGGTACAGAGTCATACAAGTTCACATTAACTTTAGTTCGGCCAATCCTTTCAAATTTATGAAAGTGAAGCATGGGCCATCAAGAAGCGGGATGGTGCTACAGAGATAAAATATATGAAGTATACAGGAGGATGCACAAGATTGGGCCATAAAAGAAACGAAGACTAGATAGGAGAATGTAATCCGTATTAAAATATTAAGAAAACTGAAAACCAACGTGGATAGATCGCTTCCTCGAAATGCTTATAGAAATATTTTCCAAGCAGACCCTACGTTACTTACCCTGAGGAAATCGATGTGATTGCCGTCCAGATAAGATATGGACGGGACTGTAGCAGACAACTTGGACTAATACCTGTCTAGAAGATGATTATAATAAGTTTAGCCCAATGATTCTAGACTGTTGTACCGCGGCACACAACAACAGAGCGAAATTCGCTTGGTGAGATGTCAGTTCTTAATCTATGATTTTGGGGCCGATGACCTTCGATGTTAGGCTCCTTTAAACAACAAGCATCATCATCATCATCATCATCATCATCATCATCATCATCAATCTATGATTTTTGTGTTATGGATCATGAAATTTCGGAATCATGTTTCTTTTGGAAGAAACGATGCAATTAACCATGGATAAAAATTATATATAAGACATATTCCTCCAATTTATAATAACCTGTAATCTTTACCAATTTCAAGAAAAGATATTGAACATTTTATCCCAATAAATTATTTGGATCTTCTTGATAATTAGTCCCGTGTTATTCTATGTTTTTACGATACTTTTGTCCACGTTATGTTTGTAATGGTATGTCTATTTTTCAAGAGAGAAATTGTGAACTTAGTTCAATATGTATCACCTTACAGAATTTTAAGTAATACTCCATCGAGAGCCCAAGAAATAGGGGATTTATTTTCCTCTGATAGGATATTTCCCTTGCCACGCCATAACTTTGGTTTTTGTTCGGGATAGCCGAAGATTATAACTTTTACAAATGGTGTTTAACTGATGTATTGATTTCTGGAGTTTATCTTCATCATCCTACAGGATAAATTGATCATCTGCAAAGAGCATAGTATTTATGTATGTGTTTGTGTTCAATTTTATTCCAGAGTGCACAATTCGTTTCCAATTTCTGATTACATCTATATATATAATGAATAGTGTTGGAGAGAGGCTGCATCCCTGACGTACACCTTGATTAATTAATATTTCTTCCGTTAGTTTGTATCCTAAATTCTCGTCCTTTTGTATAGACTTTGGATAACTTGAATAAGATGTTTAGGGTATCCATTTTTTACCATTATATTCCATAACTGTTCTCTATCTACCCTATCAAAAGCCTTTTTATAGTCGACAAAAGCGACATAAGTATTCAAGTTAAATTCTCTTCTCTTCTCCAGTATCTGTACAGGATCTGCCTTTCCTAAATCCACATTGTTCTTCCAATAAGAGATTGTGTGCAATGATTTTAAGTCTATTATTTATTATTTTAGCATATATTTTATAGCCAACATTTAATAAACTTATTCCTCGATAGTTACTGCAAAAACGTCGATTTCCTTTCTTGAAAAGTAATATTATTTTAGCTTTTCTCCATTCTTCGGGTATATTTCTTCTTTTCCAACAAAGATTAATTAAATGTAACATTCTAAATTTAAGAATGATCCCACCATATTTGAACAACTCCATATTTATGTTGTCTAACCCTGGTGCTTTTCTATTTTTGAAAGATTTCAGAACAGTATTAAGTTCTTCTATATCTATTAGGTCAATTCCTTCAATGTCGATATCTATATCTTGATCTTCCTGACTCTCTCCATACTCTCCGTTATACCACAATTCTTTGTAGTGTTGTATCCACGATTCTTCTTCGATTACATTTATATTAGCAGTTTCTCTTTCATCATTGTTGAGGTGCTTCATTAACTTATATGCCATCTCTTGCCTACCATGGATATCATCCTCTATTGAGTTTATTAACCTATCCCATGATTCTTGCTTGAGTTTTCTCGTTAGTGACTTGACCTTGTTCCTGCTGTTTTTATATTCTTTCTCATTTTGTGGGGTGCGATGCTGTATCATTTTTAGGTATAATATTTGTTTTTGCTTGACAGCTTCTGAAATTTCTTTATTCCATATTTTAAGCCCAGTTTTTCTCCTAAATTTCTTCTTCACTCCAATGGCTTCATCTGCTGCCCTCTGAATTGCTGAGGTTATGATTTCCCATTCTTTGTTAATATCAGTATTTGTCGGAATCTGAACTAAATACTGTTGCAGCCGATTTTGATATAAGTATTTTATTCCATCATCCTGTAGTAAATATACCTTATAGATCTCTTGGTTTCTGTGTATATTTCTATTCAGCCTTTTCTTCCATTTAGCAAGAATTCTGATTTTTGCAATGACCAGATAATGATCTGTATATAAATCGCTGCCTCTATGTACTCGGACATCTGTTACATCTGGGCCTAACTTTTTATTGACCATTATATAGTCAATAATTGATCGCTGTCCTCTTGCAGTCCATGTGAATTTATGTATATCTTTCTTCTCAAAGAAGGTGTTAGTAATTTTTAATTGATTATAGAATGAAAATTCTATCAATAATTTACCATTTTCATTCAAAGTTGGTTCACCTTTATTTCCCACTATTTCTGCAATTGGTTTGTTTCCTACTCGAGCATTGAGATCACCAGCCAGAACAACAAAGTCACTTTTACATATGTTATCCAACACTGATTGAAGAACTTCATAAAACTCTTCAGATTCTTCCTGTTTGTTTTCTTCAGGAGCATACACGGCTACCAAGGTTAATTTCCCTCTCTCTACCTTCAACCTCAGCACCAAAATCCTTTCATTTATAATGGTGTAGCTTTCTATTTTGTTTTTCCACTTCCTGTCTATTAATATTGCGACTCCTGCTGCAGCTCTTTTATCCTGTATAACTCCGCTATAAATCATAGTGTATTTATCAATTTCTTTTGTTCCTTGTAATTTCTTTTTTGTCTCAGTAATTACAGCAACATTGATTTCTTTCCTAGCCAGCTCTCTATCCAGTTCTTCTTCTTTTCCTTTTATGCCTCTCACGTTCCAAGTTCCCAACTTTAATGTATCTCTAATTCCAAATCGTTTGGCCTTTGATCTTGCCTTTGTCGTCATCATAGAATACGTCCGGTTATTCATCTGAGATTTATGAGTGAGGTAAGTTTTTAAGTGGAAGAGTTACCAGCCCTTCGCACAACCCCCAACCTGGAGGACCAGGGACTCTTCTGTAGGGGTTACCATACCTTAGCCGAGGGACCCAGTTTTAAGGCGCCAGGTACTCGCCCTCACCCATCCCCATGAGGGGTAGGATTTGCTGGTTACATTGACAGATGGACTGTCAACTAAAGCATTTCATGAGTTTTAATGGCAGCACTTACTCGACATCAGTGCAACCCCCAAGACTCAACAACCAGCCATTGACCCTCCTCCTTTACCGGGCTTGGGACCGGCACTAGGAAATCCGAATCATTCCTAGTGGCGGAGTTAATAATAATAATAATAATAATAATAATAATAATAATAATAATAATAATAATAATAATAATAATAATAATAATAATAATAATAATAATTTGTACTTTATTTTCGTAACTGCTCTCTATCTGCAGAAATTTTTTCATGAGGGGATCATGAGTTCGTTTTTACCTTCCGAATGAAGAGACTACAATATTTACAAAATTCCTGGAAACACTGTATTTTGCAATCCCACTCATAGGTGAGTTTTCAGCTTCTTAAACTGTGAGAAACTGCCACTGACAGTCGTTGCACGAGAGAGGAATCGTATACTTATGTCGTCATACTTGTCGGTGTAAGTCCCTGTGTGCCTCACACAAATTGCATTATGAAATAAACCTTGCTTCTATTACTTCGGTATTCGCCAGTAATGTGCAGGTTTTACATGGTCAGTAAAGGAATAAATAGGTATGGTGCGTAATCAAAGTACAACTATATGAAAGGAAGTGATTTCTTTTGATGCTACACTATTTAACAATGAAGTACTTGTTAGACAGATGCACGACGTTAATAATAAGCTGGCTGTGCCGGAGAAGGAGAACCGAGTCGGGAAGGGGGAACAAGGGACGTGCTCACATGCGGAAGGATACTTTTCCTCAGCTCTTGAGTTGACTTTCAGTATAGCGGCTGCTAGCGAAACTTCTACATGGCGCGCAAACTTGAATTTGAATTTGCCGTTCTAAACCCATCGGTTAACCGATATTTCGGTTGATCGATATTCGGACAATCGATGCTCTATTGTAATTGTACTGGATTATAATAAGCCCTGGCTCGGATGCTTCTTTTGAAACAACTAACCAAATAAGTACTTTTTGAGTTGATTTCAAATCTAATACATACACTTATAGTTTACTGTAATGCCGGCCCCGTGGTGTAGGGGTAGCGTGCCTGCCTCTTACCCGGAGGCCCCGGGTTCGATTCCCGGCCAGGTCAGGGATTTTTACCTGGACCTGAGGGCTGGTTCGAGGTCCACTCAGCCTACGTGGTTAGAATTGAGGAGCTATCTGACGGGGAGGTAGCGGCCCCGGTCTAGGAAGCCAAGAATAACGGCCGAGAGGATTCGTCGTGCTGACCACACGATACCTCGTAATCTGCAGGCCTTCAGGCTGAGCAGCGGTCGCTTGGTAGGCCAAGGCCCTTCAAGGGCTGTAGTGACATGGGGTTTGGTTTGGTTTGGTTTGGTTTACTGTAATATTTAGTGCAGTGAGCGATCTGGATTCGAGTTTCCTGGGGAGCACAGTTTTAGCCCTTTCACCTTTGCAGCCGTTCTGAAATCTGCAATCCTCTAAAGCTTTATCTAATAATGTTGAGTGTTCTTGGATACCCATGGATTATGTTGCTGATAATACGACTATTCAGAATATTATTTAGCATCCTATTTATATTCATTATCGCATGGCTTTTAGTGCCGGGAGTGTCCGAGGACATGTTCGGCTCGCCTGGTGTAGTCCTTATAAGACAGACCCTCCAACGAGGGTGGCTGGCATCTGCCGTGTATGGGAATTGCGTGTTTTTGTAATGGAGGATAATGACATGTGAAAGTTGAAGAAATATTGGGAACAATGAAAACACCCAGTCCCCGAGCCAGTGGAAAGAAGGTTAAAATCTTCGACCCGGCCGGGATTCGAGTAAGGGTCCCTCTGAATCGGAGGTGACTACGCTGACCAATCCAATGAGCCAGACATTTAGCTTCCTGTTCAGTATTTACCATTCTTCTGAGAGCACGGCGTACCTAGCATTCGTTCACGTATCAGATACTAAAGCCAATTTGAAAAACGGGCGACGCTTGTTTATTGTCCTCTTACAGCACCGTTGAAATTCCTAGTTCGATTTGCTGATAATGATCTCTATTTTTTATTGTACAGATTCTCTTTTGTTGGTTATTTAACATCGCCCTAACAGGGACGCCAGGAACGGGAAAGTTCTAGGATTAGGAAGGTAGCGGCGTTGGACTTAAGGTATAGAAGCAGCATTCCACTGGCATGATAATGGGAAACCACGGAAAACCGTCTTCAAGGCTGACGACGATGAGATTCGACCCGACCACCTCCTGAATGCCAGCTCACTGCTACGTGGCCTGAACCATACAGCCAAATCGCTCAGTACGGAATACTTGACTTCTGTTTATACCATTGTGGACTAAAGAGAAGGTGACCGCTAGTACATCTACGGAAATACTCGGTTTCCTAACAGACGATCTAAGGGACATGCAAGTTATTTGTAAATAATTTGACTGCAGTGAAAGTCAACAATACGTTATCGCTTTGGAAAACAATGGACAGAGGTGTACCTCAAAGTAGTGGCTTATCCCATTTAATCTTCATTATTTACATGAATCTACCTATCTGGATACGTGAAGTACTCGTCACGATATACCAGGAACCACCAAACTGATGAAAATGAAATTTGGGGTAGAGATTCTTTTCAGGTCATAAGTAACAGCTAGGAAACCTGTTTGAATGTTTCAACCTCTAAGAGAAAGACACATGGAGAATGGGAAATATTTCGAAGCGATAGGTGGCGGGCTTCTAAGTCAGTTAATTTTAAGCCTCTTGGTAGCGTTCATACCTCATGCTATGATACTCTTTATGTTGCGGCAGGCATTTCATTTTGAGATGGATAAGTTGGCTGTCTGCTCCTTGTTTTGTTCTGTTGACTGAAAGTGAAGCATTCTTCATGTTTGACGTCGCAAAAATGTGATGAGGAATATGTATTATGTAATGTAGTGGTTACGAGGGGAGATGCTAGTTGCCTATTCTCCTTGGGCTCTTGTTATGCGGCACAGCCTAAGCCAGCCAGGGGTTAGTGTGAGTGTATTAAAGGTCCTGTCTAGTAAAAAGCAAAAAATGTAAGTTTTTATTATGAAAACCGTGCGAATAACGGATATTTCTGATAGTGTTATAAAAAATAATGGAAGCACCATCCCTATGCCAGTATTACCATCAGTTACAACCTTAAATTAGACGCGATTCTGTATTCAGTTGATAGGTATTGTTAGCCATCTCACAAGATAATTAGCAAAGCTTAATTTAACATATAGAGTAGATCAGAATACGACATGGAAATCTCAGCTGGAATAATAAAAATACTTGTCTTCAACGGAAAGGAGAAAAAAATGAAAACCAAAACAATCCGTAGATAACACATCAATAGAAATAGCTACACACTTAAACTACCTTGTCTATTCCGCCTAGGCCTATAGAACTGCAAAATTAAAATTTTCAGAACCGCGGGAATTACAAACTCAGCAATGAAACCGCCCTTGGTACAGAGTCATACAAGTTCACATTAACTTTAGTTCGGCCAATCCTTTCAAATTTATGAAAGTGAAGCATGGGCCATCAAGAAGCGGGATGGTGCTACAGAGATAAAATATATGAAGTATACAGGAGGATGCACAAGATTGGACCATAAAAGAAATGAAGACTAGATAGGAGAATGTAATCCGTATTAAAATATTAAGAAAACTGAAAACCAAAGTGGATAGATCGCTTCCTCGAAATGCTTATAGAAATATTTCCCAAGCAGATCCTACATTACCTACCCTGAGGAAATCGATGTGATTGCCGCACAAATAAGATATGGACGGGACTGTAGCAGACAACTTGAACTAATACCTGTCTACAAGATGATTATAATAAGTTTAGCCCAATGATTCTAGACTGTTGTACCGCGGCACACTACAACAAAGCGAAATTCACTAGGTGAGATGTCAGTTCTTAATCTATGATTTTGGGGCCGATGACGTTCGATGTTAGGCTCCTTTAAACAACAAGCATCATCATCATCATCATCATCAATCTATGATTTTTGTGTTATGGATCATGAAATTTCGGAATCATGTTTCTTTTGGAAAAAACGATGCAATTAACCATGGATAAAAATTATATATAAGACATATTCCTCCAATTTATAATAACCTGTAATCTTTACCAATTTCAAGAAAAGATATTGAACATTTTCTCCCAATAAATTATTTGGATCTTCTTGATAATTAGTCCCGTGTTATTCTATGTTTTTACGATACTTTTGTCCACGTTATGTTTGTAATGGTATGTCTATTTTTCAAGAGAGAAATTGTGAACTTAGTTCAATATGCATCACCTTACAGCATTTTAAGTAATACTCCATCGAGAGCCCAAGAAATAGGGGATTTATTTTCCTCTGTGTAAAATAGAATTTTACAGACCATTGCTTGTGAATTACATGTGCAATTCCCAGAACAGAGCAGACTGTAGAATAAATCGACCTCAGACACTCGTTACGATTTTCTACATCATTGAACATAAAGATTGGTAGCTGAGGTTCCCCGCCTGGGAGAGAATATGCTTATAACCTGTGTTTAGAATCCGCTCATCCTGCATAAGATATCGAAAGTTCCGTATAAATATGCAAGAATGAAGACGTAGGCTACAGAACAGTTTATAACCTCACTCCAACATTCGAAGTATTTGAGAGACACGTGTAAGGTAATAGGAGATACGCGCAATCTCTCTTCTACGAATTTATTTCTATGTCCCTTATAATACCAGTTTAAAGAGAAGCAATCAATACTGTAAAATTTTCTCGTAATAAAATCATCCTATCTCGCTGTTAGAGGGATTTGAAGAGGTTGTTGAGTGGTGAGGGAACGGTCTTGAAGAACGAATACAATATCGAAATACAAATGGAAAACAATAGAATGTAAGGCTGTAAAAATTAAATCAAATATGTTAGGTATTCAGCCCGAAGGCTGGTTTAATCCTCATCAGCTTCGCCATGAGCTGTCATAGATGAACTACGTGTTACGGAAGAGGAGTTCTAGGGAAATTAGGAGTGACATATTTCCCGTTGCTTTCCTCACCGAGCCTGATGTTGCTATTAAGTATCAGTCTGTCAAGTCCACTGAAATGTACGCATGAACCGACACTATGAGCGACATTGTCACACCATTCGTAACGGACTGGCTGCATAGGAAATGCTGTTAATAGCATCGCTCATACCTCAGTCACTTTCACATCGTCAAAGTTAAGGATACGTCAGAGACAGCTCAATGACAGTTAAGAAAAAATCTCAAATCAAAAAATCAAAATTTCTTTATTTGCAAATGAGGTGTCTACCTCGGTGGTAAATGGTACATTAAAATACATTATTGTCAAGCACTAAATTTTAAATTAACAAGATAAGAAGAAAATTTTCCTAGAATACAATATTATACAATTTACGCTAACAATTTTCTATTAAACTCACAGCTCATACTTAGTAAATTTATATTGTTTACAAAATTGTACTTATAATATCTCCTGTACTTACAAACATAGTCAACTCATATACAGTATGTGGAATTACTTCAAATAATACTATACAACTGGTATAAGATTAAAATTTACAATGCATTTATTTACTTTTTTTTTTTTTACTCATTTTGGAACTTAAGTAGCATAACGACCTGCTGCATCGTAATCAGAGCCCCTTTTGCCACCACTTTTCAGAGTGGTAGCCCATACCAGAAGACATAGTTCACGGTAAACACTACGTCTCGCCAACAAAGGCACATTTTAGACCATTTCTAAGTTTCATATTTTTACAGGCAATCACAAGTGTATGCATTACTCCAATAATATCTTCAAAACAAAACCAGAATATGTTATTCGAAACAGTTAGTATTATATTATATTTCAAACTACTGGCATCTGAGTTTTTAAGATTTTATTGTCTTCTTCCAGGTGAAGTTATCGGGCATCAGCCAACAGACTGATTTTACGATATTTGTAGTTTATTGTTTCCCAATTTAATACTTCTGCAGAACATTTCATAACAATTGCAATGTACATATTTATATTGACTAAACTAGCTGGGTACTTATAACTAATAATTTTCTAACCATTGATCAAGAAATTTACTCCCTCCGTTACTAGTTCGGTGCTTACACTGTGTTGATATTATTTCTTGTAAAAATCGTCTCCTTAAAGGCACGTTTCACTCGCACTCACCTCACAACGTTAACACAGGACGATGAATAATGCTCACGAATTGTGCAGTGCCTATTTAAAGCAATCTTTCTTTACCAGCACCATTGTTCGTCGACTAGTGCGCATATTTGAATAGGTAGGCGTTATCTTTTAGAAGGACAAACACGCCTATCGAGTATCGTTTATCTAGCACAACTCCTTCTTGGTGTTGGGATTTAATTTTCCGCTATTGTATTACACTCACCGAAATCCAGCCTATAAGAAGATTTTGGTAATTATTGGCAACGTAAAGGGACGGCGCAGTAAAAAATTGAACTCCAAAATCTAGAACAGCCTGTACATGAAGTGACGAGATTTCTAAACAAAAACAAACAACCCACTTCTCAGTGTGTAGCTGAAATCTAAAAAAGTGACGAAGGCAAAGCGATACTAAATGTAACCAAACCTGCTCGCAGCAATGTAAAAGTTTAGTTGCGTTATTACAATTGAGATATTCGCCGGTGCACACCCTGTCAAAATTATGGGCATACAAAACTTTTCTTGAAGCCGAGGAATGTACGCTGCGCAGGTAAAATAGTTACTCAGAATACCATGTTCCGAAATTAGCACCCCCCAAAATGTGTAAATTGCAAGCAAAATCACTCACGCACATTATTTAAATTAAAACGTCGTACGTCGTGCGTCGTGTGTCGTACTGAAAGCAACAAAAATCCTCTGAGTGGCAACGATTACAAGAGGAACTACCACAGCAATCACAAAATCACAACAAGCACCACTAGCACTAAGTAATCACCACCAAGAACAGTCACAAATTCAACCACATTCCGCACCCCTAAATCCTTCCTTCCATTTTTATCCCCTACCTTGTTTCTCAGGATCTCTACAGTCCAGCCCCTTACCTCCAAACAACAATTCCTATGTCTTTACTATAAACTCATTACCATTGAGGCAAGATCAACATAGGCCACCTTAATAAAGTAAACTCGTGTCCTCATCCTGAGGTGGTGCAGCTCTTTTCAGGCACACCCCCAATGGAGGTGAGCTGCATGTACCACTTCAACCACAAATCAGCGCTCCTGCCATTCTTAAATTTCTGACAGTACCGGAAATCGAACCCAGATCCCCGAGGACGGCAGCTAACAACACTAATCGTCACGCTTTGGAGGCGGACGAATTCCGCCTCTTATGCATTCTCCACCCAAATTTTTCTCCTAGCTTACCAGCATCCTCCACTCATTAACCTTTCTTATCTTTCAGAAATTCGTGAATATATTCTATCTTGTGTCTTATAAAACTTACATCATGAAAGATAATCTCCGTCGACCAGTTACTCAATTATCTATCTTCAATAGGAATGCAAATGGTATACAATAAAATCAAGAAACATTCACCAACTTTATATTCTTTATTTATTCTTTATTCTTTATTATTATTTTTCTCAAGATCACAGTAAACAAATACCCAATCGATCCATTGAAAGAGAAAAATAACATCGTTCATCTTAAGCCACACACATAAACTACTACTAACTTAAAAACAAACAGATATAGTTAATATACATAAAAGAAATAAAAGGACACCACAGTTTATAAACCAGAAAAAGAAAACAAAAAGAAAAGAACACCACATAATAACCTACCGTCCGGCCAAGTCATCACCCCTGGTGAGAAGAAGGCCACCCTCCCAGTGATGACTCGACCGGCCCTTCCCGTGGAGACCTCCTGAAGGCCCCAAGATCTAACCAGATGACAATTTTTCCTTCTCACCATTCCACTCGTAATCGTACTCCTTGGACATGCCGTGAAGTCCGTCGGATACTCCGGATATGTGACCCCCTCAGATAGGGCCCCCCAGTAGCCATCCTCAGTGTCTTCATGTCATGTCCAGCATAGCACCAACTTTATACGTAATTACAGACACATATCTTGTACAACGAAGCCCTAAAAATTCCTGGCTATTCAATTTATCTCACGGACTGAATAGCAGAAATTGCCTCCGGTGGAGTAGCAGTCCTTACCCGGGAGAGAATTTGTCATGACAGGATGGAGGTAGTAGGTATTAAACTCCATTGTAGCGATAACACGGATTTTCCTCTGATAAACTCCTATAATCGCCTATAAAAACCACCAACGTATAAACTTAATGTGAATATGAATGGCCTATCCTGCTAATGTTAAATTTGCTAACTTCATGACCCATTTTCTCAAGAACTACTTTCTTCGTGAACCCACTGTCATACCGCCAACAAGAGATTCAGATGCAACATTATTGCAAGTCACTACGCCGAATTAAGGAAAGTGATAAACCTACAGCTTCAATGAAAAGGGAATTCACTTCTCAGAGAGAAGTACGTCATGAGTTCTCCCACAGAGAAAACACCGGGACATTATCTCATACCAAATATAGTCCTGAGCAACCTCATTAAGAAAGCTCTCGCCTACCTTGCTTCTATTTCCACCATTTTACTACAGTCTGTAAATATACAGAAATAATAGATTACCGCACCCCCCTTCCCCCTCAACAACCCTTCAAGCTATACATACACCCATCAGTCTTCTTCAAACCTTGTAAAAGCTGCTCGAGAATTATTCACAAGAGAATATCTAAATATGTTATTCATAACATCATCTTGCCAGAGTTCCAGTTCGGCTTTCGTCCTAAGCACTCTACCGTTCATTAACATCTGCGAGTCACTGAATCTGTTACTGCTGATTGCGAATGAAAGGAATATTCCAACCGTTGATGGATGGCCATGACCGAGAGACATATCGATAGCCTAATTAGAAAACCTCGTATCTCCCAATGCTATTCCTAACCATTATTTTCCTTAAGACTGGTCACATCTCTCAGCCACATGTAGTCCATAAGAACAATTTTCTTTGCGATCATTTTCCTATGCTAATAAACGTTAAATGCATTAGGAGCGCGTAAATACGTCATGCAAACATACATTCCTGTAGTACGGTACGGCAAGGTTCACTTTTCTTTACACTTTAGCATAGGAAAATGAAGCCAAGGGAAATTGTTCTGATAGACAACATATCCACATGTGGCAAGGAGGCATGGCTAGTCTTAAGGAAAATTAATAATGGATATGAAGAGTATTGGGAGATACGAGGATTTTTAATTAGGCTAACGATATATGACATATTTATGATAATTTGATTTTCCCTTAGGGAAATTTCACACAATTTTTTATTTGACTGTCTTTGATTTCTATAATGTTTAATTCAATTTCACCCTGAAGTGTATAGCATACTGCTGATCGACTATAAGTAAATTAAAAAAAAAACAGATTTATGTTTGTAAATTATGAGAAAAATTCTATCTTGCTAGATATTTTGAGGCCCAAATAGGTAACCTTCTCATCTTCTTTCTTTCTTCTTTTATTTTTTTTATTTGCTTTCATATAACTTGCAGTACTTAAATCAAGAGAATTAATTGCACAGTGCACATTGTCTATTTGCTATTGCTATATTTTGTAATTTTGTATATTTTTGAACCTTTTGTCATCCATTTTATGTAGAAAGTACTTCATTGTTCGTCTATGCCTGTCAACTTTCATATTAAATTAATACATAAAAAATGAAAGAAGCTAGAATTATTTATCCACCAAAGAGTCATTAGAATATGAGTAGCTTCATGTTCCAATCTCAAATGTCGATAGTTATTCCTGGTCATCACTTTGTTTACCTACTCATACATTTATTTTGTATTTGCTTTGTCCCTTTGTTTGGAAGCGCTCCTACTCCTAACACAATGAGACGCGCTGTACAATGACGTGTGTTTGATGTTCAGCTTTAATGTACATTATCATCTCCGTTATGGACGGGCAGTTTTGCTTCTTTTGTGTCGCTGAAAGACAGTTGACATACAAATCGTGACAGGTAGCACTCTGATGTTGACAATGGATTATTGAATGAAGTAAACTTGTGTCGGTATACACAGGACGGTGAAGTGGAGTGCATTCAATTGAAAGCTTGTTATCTTTGTTTTTATTGTCAGTGACTAGGAGTTGACATTAATAACGTGATGTGTGGATTGACAGTGATTATGCATTAAAATAATCTGTCAAGTTATTCAAAACTGTATTGCTCATTATATCAGTATTATTATTATGTCATCTAATTTTGTAATACTACAATGGAAGTTGTCTCATTGAGCTGTTATTGTTATGTAGTTACAGTCTGACGTTCCTACCCTCGAGTAAAAGGATTCTAGTGAGGCCAACCAGTGATGGGAAGACTACACGAATAATAATAATAATAATAATAATAATAATAATAATAATAATAATAATAATAATAATAATAATAGTACCGGGAGGTACATCTCTACGCCGCACATTTAAATCTTGCGCCTAAAAGAACTCCTCTACTGGAGGAACCGTGAACTTGAAACTAGACTTACTTACACATTTACTCAGAAGATGTCACTACAGAAATCTGATGAAATTTTGTTATTGTGAAGTTTCCTGTACTCTGTGAATTTCTATTTGTTTTGTTTGCCCTTCATCAAGAAGTTTGGACTTTCTTCAACGGATGTCACTGCTAAAAAACTATGATCATGCACCCTGGTGCGAAGTGAAAAAACTTTTAATTTGAAGAAGTTTTGAATTCATAAGTTTTTTTTACTAATTGATGTTCATTTATTTTTGGGTTGGCAATATTTATCTTTTCTTTCCGCCAGTTTTGAATCCAACCAATCAGCAATTTCTGTAATTAATTTTCCACCTATCACAGGCTTCTTCTCCGATTCTGAGTGTCACTTTTGAACTCAACCAATAAAATTCTGTAGGTGTGTCTTGATTATTCATGAATGATCTCGAACCTTCCCTGAGGGTTTATAAACTGCGGATTTTCACGGCTCTTGGCCAATTTATCGTCAGCTTACTAAGTGTATGTGTGTCAAGCAGGAGGCGGGAGGCCTCTTTCACCAGGCAGCAGTTCTTCGACCAGGTAATGGCCACATAACATCTTTATTTCTTGCTAGCTCCGCAGTTTAACCCGAGGGAAATGTCCGAATCATTAACTATATAAACTTCTTTTCTAAAAATGTAATTCTCTGCCGGCTTATGTAATTAATTCATAAGTTCTTAAAACTGTAAATCGGGGATAGAGAGTGCGTTACCCTCTCGAGTTCCCCTTCATCTTGGTTTGAGGTGACTACGATTTACTACTGTTTTTATTTCCTGTAATGTATTAAATTAACTTTCATTCGAGTCACCTCAGTAGCTTGGGATTAGCCCCTGTATCATCGGGCCGAGAGCCCTGTTAGGGTTTTAATACTTCATTATCTAGGAGCGCAAGTTTACGCCTCCATTCAGTTTGTGTTCGGGCCATTTATTTAACCTGTACTTTTTCCACAAAGGCCCAGTAGGTGGGGTAATTGATATCCCTGTGTAAAATAAATTTTGTTAATTGTGCCTTGAGAGGCCAGAGATTATAAAGTTTTGTGTAATGTTGCCTTAAGCGGGCTGTTAAAATTTGGTGAATGTTGGAGAGCATGTAAGCTCTTTTCTAGTTTACTGTAATATTGAGGAGTGCCTCTGGAAGGCTGTAAATTTGTTGGAGCAAAGTGCTCTTGAATTCGGGAGATTTCTATCCTTGTCTAAATAATACCACTTCGAAATTGTAATTGTGTGAACTAGGGCTTGAAGTCCAAAATTGTTAAATTCCGTATTCTGGGGTGTTCCACCCTTGTAGCAGAATTGGCATTGTACCTGAAATTTTGTTGATTTCACGCAGTGAAATATTTGTTAAGTTTGTGATTTAATGAGAAATATAACCTTTGTTAAAGTTTCAAATTAATTTTTGATATCAAACCCAGCACCTTCTTTCACCTCTCTGCGATCCACCAAAACATGGTAACAATTATTATTATTATTATTATTATTATTATTATTATTATTATTATTAACACCACAATGAAATTGTCTCATTGAGCTGTTCATTTGTAATGTAGTTACAATCTGACTTTCCTACCCTCAAGTGAAAGGATTCTGATGTGGCCAATTTTATCTCTTCCAAAGAGAATGGCATGTAACCGCTTCCTCTTTACTGGTGGTTTAACGTTCCATATTTCATGTGAGACGGATGGAGAACAGGTTATAGTTCTCTCAATTTCCTCGTTAACGACCGGCGACTCAAACCACCCCCCGACAGTAACCAGATTTATGACTGTCTACAGTCGCCTCTGTTGTGACCGATATAATGCTTGCTTTGTCAGTGACAGTCCTCGTGTGGTACTTCAAAAGCGTGCCGATCCTGATGCCGACTCACTTGTCAGGTCTCCGGTGTTGCACAGCTACATGCAGTTCTGTCCAGTCTCACTGCTCGCTCTCACAGGCTAAGTAGTTAGAACGAAGAGTTGACAACAAGTGTCTCGAGTTGGGGAAATCCTAGCACCCCACGGTAAAGGAATGTAAACACAGCCAGCCAGCTAGGATTCAAAACCGTGCTGGTCGTTGACGAAGAAATGCAAGAACTACACTAGGGACACTTTGTGCTTGGCCATGTCGGGTATTAGAAGCAGAGGGTGAACAAGGTGACTACGGTTAGACAGTTTCGCATAATTTAAGGATAATTCTTAATGCCGTATAGCCTCTGTAGAGGCCTTGTGCAGGTCTTTTGAGTTGACGTCCTATGGAGACCTGCGCGTCTGTGAGGATGCAGCCCAACCTAAGATGAATTCTAATGTTCAATCCCCGACCCGTCCGAGAATCGAACCCAGGACCCTTCGGACCAAAAGACACCATGCTGACCATTTAACTATGGAGTCGGACATTTAAATATGAAAGATGTGGAATTAAACGATGACATGGATAGGGGATTATAGAGGCTCATAGCAAATTCACAGAGGCTTGCAGATAGATAACAGGGGCCTAGCTTCTGCATAGTATTAGGAGATGGATGATAGGAAATAACTTCTGCAATAATCGTCGTAATACACATTATTTCGATTAGACATTTATTAAGGGGGATACTACATTTTTCTTGACGTAAAAATGTTTTTCCTTTCGATTTGGCGCTGGGCAGGTACTAATTCTGAAACGCTGATCACAGAATTAGGTTTCCCTATTTCTTTTCTTTGCCGGGAAATATAAGCGTGCGCGACAGATCTGTGAGGTAGCAATCATATACCGGGCGGACAAGTTCCTCCTGGTGTCAGTAGCGCAGCAACAGTGGCTCGAAATGGAGACTGCCATTCTTTCTCCCGCCGCCTGCGAGGTTCGGTCTGTGATAAACTGGGATGGGCCATTCCAAACAAGAGAAATGGAATCAGTGGTGACGCGTGAATAAGGCGTCTGGCGGTTCACTGCTGTCGAAAATAACACGTTGAGATTTATTATTACTTGATGTTTACATAGATGTAAAATAGTGACATTGCTTGATTAGAAACGCGACTTTCCTTTGAAGGGGCACGGCTACAGATCGAAGAAGTTACCAAAACAATGAATATGAAAGACAGAGAATTACTTAAAGGTGATCCAATTTCCTCTGATATTGGAGACATTGCTTGCGTTCAAATAACTTATTCAAGAATGTGTTAGGCAGACTACTGTTGTTTATGTATTGACGTATTTTGCTGCTTACTTTTCATAAAACACGTATTACTAACGTATCGTAAGTTATGATCTTCATTTCCGTGATGACGTTTAACCAATAATGTAGAGTTTGAGGGATGTTCCACCATTCAACACATTCTTATAATTGAATAAATTGTTGCAATGTGTTGAATGGTGGAACATCCCTCAAACTCTACACGTATTACTAATGGCAAGCTCCAGAGGCTCTCAACTTGCGAGCGTGGGTTAGCGACCACGGGGCCCTTAGCTGAGTCCTGGCATTGATTCCACTTACTTGCACTAGGCTCCTCACTTTCACCTATCCTATACGACCGCCCTTGATCAAGTCTTGTTCTTTTCCGACCCCGACGGTATTAGAGCACTCCAGGCCCAGGGAGTGTTTCATTTTCACACCCTTCGTGGCCTTCGTATTTCTTTGGCCGACACCTTCATTTTCGAAGTGTAGGATCCCTTCCATTTTTTTCTCTATGATTAGTGTTATATAGAGGATGGTTGCCTAGTTGAACTTCCTCTTAAAACAATAATCATCATCACCGCTTACTAATGAAACGTTTCATTAATTACATAAGCTTGTTACACCTATTGAGGCTATACAAAACGTATTTACCAAAATTTCCTGGCTCATTGCGGTTAATTACATCAGAATTTCAAAATCGTCAAATTAAAACCCCTCCAAAACCTACCGCATACGGCAAACTTTAACCGCGCGCTCTGACAGCGTTTCGGCTAATTTCGGAACTGCTCGATGTAACTCGTGTCTATCGCTGGTCCAGTCGCCAGCGATTCCTGGGCTAGGATTTCCTTGCTCCTCACAGCCCTTCGCCTTGTGCACCTTCCTTACATCTCACGGCCCCGCTCCCGCAGTCCTGAAATTGAACCTCTTAGCTGGTTCCGAAGAGCAACAGAGTGTTGATGTTAAAAATACCGCTACGCGCGTGGATATACAGAGCTTATTAAAGGACTAGGCCGTAATAAACCATTTTACATAGACTTATCTATTTCTAAGGGGTTCACTGAACCACTGAACAAATAGAACGAACCGCCACTGCATGGAATGCTCAGTGCAGGCGTTGAGCTGACCCACGGCAATGCTCGCTTACATACGGCTCGGCGCTCAGCAACTGCTCTGCAGGAGTTCAGCTTGGACGTGTTCGATCATCCACCGTACAGTTCTGATCTTCCTCCCAGTGATTTTCATCTATTCTTGCACCTCAAAAAATTCCTGTCCCCCTGTTAGCGTTCACATGGATGAAGAGCAGAAGACGAATGTCACACGCGGTTCCATTCCTACGCAGCAGACTTCTACGACTACGGCATACAAAAGTTGATCGGACGATATGACGAGTGTCTCAATTCTGGTGTTGATTATGTCGAAAAATAGCTCCAGCATTGCTCTATCAGATTCCAAAAAGTTTTTCATGTAACAATGTTTTTAAAAAAGGGATTATTAATTTCTGGGCCCGTCAAAACAACATGGTCGCCAAAATAGATCCCATTTTGGCGTTACCACGTTCGAGGGCAATCGTTATAACTTCGGAACAGTCAGTCCAATATAGAAAACCAAAGTGTCTTTTGGAATATAATACTCTACAAAATTACTTATGATCTCTACAGTTGGAGAAGCCGTTAGCGTTGGACGTCTCTTCGAAAACATTTCTTATGAAATATTTGACAAATTTTAATTTTTTCCCACTTTACAAAGCAAGCAAAAAGATGCGATTACTCCACCGCTGATGAGATGACTAAATTTTAAACAAAAATGAGAAGAAAATCAGCTCTGCGGGATAAAGGTTGCATGCGCAGCGATCAAAAGTATTAATGATCTAATATTTGCTGGAAACACTCTTGTAATTACTAACCCTTATGTCTCATACTTCTTATATCATTACCCTGTATTTTATAGATATTTGTGGACGTTATGTAAGTTAAAAATAAATGAATAAGTGAATGTATATAGAAATATATAATGAAATGGGGAATAAAAAGGATGGCGACATAAACATTTTATTTTACACGTTTTCACGCCTTTAAAATTAACGGCAGTGTCATGACCGCCGTCGACTAAAGTAAACTTAAACGGGTGCATGCAAAGAAATATTAAGACGCTTTCAGTGTTTGGGTTGAACGTGTATATCGCCTAGAGTAATTAGCTTACGATTATGTTTGATGTCTCAATTAGCAGATAAAAGAGGAGACTACCTGTTGAAAAAAAATTGGAAATCTGAAACGCAGTTTTCATGAAATAGCGCTTAAAATATGGCGACCGGGCGAGTTGGCCGTGCGCGTTGAGGCGCGCGGCTGTGAGCTTGCATCCGGAAGATAGTAGGTTCGAATCCCACTATCGGCAGCCCTGAAGATGGTTTTCCGTGGTTTCCCATTTTCACACCAGGCAAATGCTGGGGCTGTACCTTAATTAAGGCCACGGCCGCTTCCTTCCAACTCCTAGGCCTTTCCTATCCCATCGTCGCCATAAGACCTATCTGTGTCGGTGCGACGTAAAGCCCCTAGCAAAAAAAAAAAAAGGCGAAATTTGTGCTCAATATGTGACGTCACACGTATTCTCTGTTAAAAGATGGCGCTGTGTTGACTCGCGCGGTCAGCTGGAGGTTTGCTGTCGCTGTGGCCGGTTCTATAGAATAACACATTTAATAATATTTTTAATATATTAGCCTCCGTATATATTCATCCTTTCAATAATTCTGGCGATTTCAAAATGTTTCACTCATGCGTGACTCTGAATCAAGTTTAATGAATGACAACGAGTTTAATATTGATGTTGATGTGCCAAACATCATGATGGCCTACTATTATATAGACATCTAAAGAAATGATAAAGTCACTTGATTTTCCCACACATCACTTTAATTTGAATGTTGTGCCGAGCAACCATCCCAGCACATTGGGCAGTTTATTTATTGATCTTACTTTTACACCTAATATTACTCCCGAACTCTTAAATCATGTCTCTTATTTTTCATATCAGAGACCCGTACTACACCGAGTTATTACCAACACTCCCAATGTACCACGTTCTACTGAATAAAAACAGATTATCATCATATTATTTGTCTCTTATTTCTAGTAAGCAAGTATATGAAATCATCGAAACCCTGCGGCTGTTACAATAGTGACAGGCTATCGCCAATTTTTTTTTGTTCTCATTGTTCATGACTTCCTCCCAACTTCCATTTAACGCAAATTGCTAAATTACTGTAATTATTTTTACCCTTAAATTAAATACGAAACTTTATGGAATACTACCCGGTTGTTTTCTCGTCGTGAGCTATAAATAAATAAATAAATAAATAAATAAATAAATAAATAAATAAAACCAACCAACCAACCAACCAACCAACCAACCAACCAACCAACCAACCAACCAACCAACCAACCAACCAACCAACCAACCAACCAACCAACCAACCAACCAACCAACCAACCAACCAACCAACCAACCAACCAACCAACCAACCAACCAACCAACCAACCAACCAACCAACCAACCAACCAACCAACCAACCAACCAACCAACCAACCAACCAACCAACCAACCAACCAACCAACCAACCAACCAACCAACCAACCAACCAACCAACCAACCAACCAACCAACCAACCAACCAACCAACCAACCAACCAACCAACCAACCAACCAACCAACCAACCAACCAACCAACCAACCAACCAACCAACCAACCAACCAACCAACCAACCAACCAACCAACCAACCAACCAACCAACCAACCAACCAACCAACCAACCAACCAACCAACCAACCAACCAACCAACCAACCAACCAACCAACCAACCAACCAACCAACCAACCAACCAACCAACCAACCAACCAACCAACCAACCAACCAACCAACCAACCAACCAACCAACCAACCAACCAACCAACCAACCAACCAACCAACCAACCAACCAACCAACCAACCAACCAACCAACCAACCAACCAACCAACCAACCAACCAACCAACCAACCAACCAACCAACCAACCAACCAACCAACCAACCAACCAACCAACCAACCAACCAACCAACCAACCAACCAACCAACCAACCAACCAACCAACCAACCAACCAACCAACCAACCAACCAACCAACCAACCAACCAACCAACCAACCAACCAACCAACCAACCAACCAACCAACCAACCAACCAACCAACCAACCAACCAACCAACCAACCAACCAACCAACCAACCAACCAACCAACCAACCAACCAACCAACCAACCAACCAACCAACCAACCAACCAACCAACCAACCAACCAACCAACCAACCAACCAACCAACCAACCAACCAACCAACCAACCAACCAACCAACCAACCAACCAACCAACCAACCAACCAACCAACCAACCAACCAACCAACCAACCAACCAACCAACCAACCAACCAACCAACCAACCAACCAACCAACCAACCAACCAACCAACCAACCAACCAACCAACCAACCAACCAACCAACCAACCAACCAACCAACCAACCAACCAACCAACCAACCAACCAACCAACCAACCAACCAACCAACCAACCAACCAACCAACCAACCAACCAACCAACCAACCAACCAACCAACCAACCAACCAACCAACCAACCAACCAACCAACCAACCAACCAACCAACCAACCAACCAACCAACCAACCAACCAACCAACCAACCAACCAACCAACCAACCAACCAACCAACCAACCAACCAACCAACCAACCAACCAACCAACCAACCAACCTACCTACCTACCTACCTACCTACCTACCTACCTACCTACCTACCTACCTACCTGTGCTGTGTGGAATGCACGGCTGCAAGGTTTATGGCGTATAATACGTTTTTTTTGACAGAAATTAAGATTAAATACTGTGCCGAGTTGAGCTCAGAAGGCCAGCGCTCTAACACCTAAGCTATTCAGCCCGGCAAATAAAAATGTTGATTTTGTATAACTGAGAGAATAATAAGCAATAGTATTTGTTATTTAAAAAAATCGATGGTTTGATACCAGGTGAGAGAAGGTCGAGTGGTAGCTACGGACGTATTACAAATGATAAACCACTGAGGAACATTTCTATATTTATGGAATTAACGGAGTAGAAAGCCACACTTTTAGGCTGCAATAGGTTAGAATGCAAACTACAGTAATTTTCTCACTTCCTTAATGCTGCGACAGTATCATAAATGGGGCTCTAACAGCCTATACTCCTAAGGTGTATGCAAGTCTCATAGCAAAACAGTTGTGCGGACTCGAGGATACTTGTCACTCACTTCCGTATGTTTATATACTAACCTATCACTGCACTTAACTCCGGGCTCTAGTTATGACTGCCTATTTTAAATCTATATGTAAGCCTACTTGGAGTGGGATAATTTATTCTCATTTAATCTATTTTCGAGTTTAACCTATTCTTTAATCATTGACCAGTTGGAATTTAAAACGTAATATGTTTTCTACTCCCTTTTTTGGAAACTTTTTTTCACAATTAAAAATAATTTGGTTAATTTTATGCATACATATACTCTATATTCAACTGGTTGAGAGTGAGGATAAAGATTACAATGACAGATTCCTTGTGCTCAAATGTGTAGTGACACTCAACGTTAAATTATATGACAAAGGCTAATTGAAATGAAAAAAAGAGGACATTGTACGGATACTGGAAAAAGCCCACTCCACATGCAGCCGTCACTTTGATAAGCACTGTCTTTTTTTTCATTTATGTAATGAGTTTGAAATACTGTAAGTACCTCTGAATGATGGACAGTTCCCGTCAGAAGAAACAAGTCTATATCACTGCATGTTTACATGTATACCCTACATCTCAAGTATATACCATGGCAGAGGAAATTTCACGTAAACTCTTCCATCTACATATAGAAATGAGTGTATGTATGTATGTATGTATGTATGTATGCATGTATGTATGTATCTATGCATTACGCCCATCCTGCATCCAGGTTGGTCAACGTAAAAGATTCCCAGCCAGCTTCTTAGGGAATGTCGTATTTGGTTTAAGTTAACGTGGGATCCAGGAGATTATTCGATGCGCTGATAACCATATAATCAACTTCGACCTTACTGATGCACGTCTCCATCCGACACATCACGGCAATGTTACCCAACTCGAAAATGCAGTACCTTAATTCTAATACATCTCATCCTATAATTTTCATAAATAACACTTCAATTTGTCCATTTCTTATAACTATTTATTAAACATAAAGAAGTAATAAAGAATAGGAAGAGAAAAATTTCACTATGTACAAACTGTCTTCCAATAGATAAACAATCATCGAACAGCTGATTTCTAAACTTCTACAACTAGTCTTCATATCTTACTTTCTACTTTCTCCCTGTCATTAATTGAAATGAGTTCGCTTTTCTCCTTATATATTTTCTTACAAGTTGAGATTGATCAATTACCATTTACATCAGACCACTCACATTATCCTAAACTGATCTTTCTTACATTCTTCTTCTTGGTCTATACCTTCAATTAAGAACTGGAGTTTAGCATCGTATCTAACCAAAATTATACTAGTCGACATCATCAGTCAAGTACTAACTCAAGTACAATGGTCTTTCACTATTTATTCTGAATTTATCTGATCTGATTGAAATTTCTTGTTAGACTTTATTATCTGAAACTTTATTATCTGAGATGTATTTATCTGAAATTTATTACCTAAAATTTATTGTGTAGTCTGAAATTTATTATGACCTCAGTCGTCTATTTAGGTTTCGGAAATGCTCAACAAGTTTCTTGTATGCAGCCAACATTTGCTGTTATTAACCTAAAATTCACAACGAAACTTTACTGCATCTAATATACACATATTACATTCATGTAACACATTAGCAAGGTTCACTAGGTCATACCTATCTTACATTCTATATAAATGAGCATTATAAATCAAACATGTGTCAAGAATGTGTTGTACATCCTTCTGTGGTGATATAAGCTGACATTACATATAATTTCATGTGCCATTTACTGAATCACTTCATAACCTCGATATTGACTTGCTCTGGAAAAGCGTAGTTCTGAATGTGTCGACTAACCATATGATATTTCATTACCATGATATCTATTTGAAGTATGAAGGCTATCAGCTGATTAGGGACATTGCTATGAGTTCTATTTAAGGTTGGAATACGCTGTAATCGTAGTGTTACCATCACAACTCGCAACTCGCACTTTACATTGGAAACAACGTATTGGGACCTCACATGCTGTCTTTCGGACAATCCTAAGACACGAACAATTAAAATAATTTTTATTCACTGCGTGTACAGTAATTTACTTCGACATTCGTATGCAATGTAGAATACCGTAGCGAAGCACGGGTACATTTGTTAATTTGTAGATAATGAAGTACTTTTTGCTATCAGACGAGTTTTCCAACTATACCCTTCGAAATCAGTAATGATACATTTTGTAATTATTTGTGGGTTTTGTGTGGAAGTTGGCATTCGAAGTTCTAAAGTTTACTCCACTTGATGTATCGAGGGGATTTTTTTATAGCCTATGAATTGCACTTTGTATTTTTCGCGCACTGTACTGTGCATTAGTACGGGTATCATGCACTGGTAGAAGCGTAAAACATAGATCGACATTTCCTATCACGCAGGCAGATTTTTGCTTCTGTAAAATTACAAAAATTGTCAGAAGTCCCCTTTCACCATCAAGCAATTCAAATATCCCTTAATGGAACCCCTAACTAGACTAATTTATTTATTTAAACATTTATTTATTTAAACGAAGACATCCTCCATTTACAGGTGGATTTTATACAACATAATGCACATCATAAAAACAGAATTTGTGAATAAATAACAAGAAAGTAGTATTTGAAAATGAAAAATAGGGGAAGGAATAACAAGCTTGATAAGTTATAAAACAAATTTAGTACGCTTGTTGTTTCCACCAGCATATATAGTATAAATATTTATGTTATTATACAGTAATACAATTTTTCTGCATATTTTAATATTTTCTGCATATTTTCCACATGATGGATGAAGTCTCTAAGAGCTATAGTAAAGTCAATTATGTGATTGCAAGCAGCAATTTTGTTGGAAAGTTGACACATTCTAACTACTGGAGAATTTTCGTGGCTCATTGTCATCACTCACATTATTTGTGAGTTTCTGCAAGAATATTTGTTGAAGAATTTCCATTTTATAACATAATGACGAAAGTTTAAATTCATTTAGCAAATTGTTGTATGAAACCTTTTCTTTCAGTGCTTAAGCAGGCCAATGATGCGTCTTATAATAGAGAATGGCGAGGAAACTTTGTATCATCTTTTTCGATCTTATTTATATGGGACTGTGGAGGAGTCCACACAACACATGCATATTCAAGTTTACTACCCCCAAATGTATTATAGAGGGCAATTAATATACCGACATCTTTTAGTTCCCTCGAATTCCGAACCACAAAACCTAAGGATGTGTAGGGTCTAGGCTTCATTTGTAACTTTCACTGTGCCCTATTAGAGGACAATGTACTATACATTGAAATGCCCAATTCTTTTACTAATTAGACCTTCCTGCTGCTCTGTCGATTGGGCAAATAAGACTACACTTTAAACAACATTTTGTTTGCAGTGGGAACCTAAACGACGCTTTCTGTTGACAGTGGATGTCGCAAGACGCACCTGATAAGCGATCTTTTTTTGGGCTGACTCTATCTACACATTAAAAAAACGAAATTGAAAACATATTCCGAAACACCAGAGCAAAAATGCCTGACTACTCTTAGGTAAGACACCCAGAATGTGTTCCCAACATTAATGACAGACAGCAACAAAATGTGGTCTATTGTGGGCAGCCATAGGGAATTTCATTATAATACAGAGCACCTCCTTCTGTAGAAGTGAAACATTTTTTATATTAGTCCCTTCTATGTCAGAAAACAATGTCCCTCATCTTACATAAATGAATAATGCAATATTATGTTTGGTCTGTTGTGCTGTATTGTGCTGAGAGCTGTTCGTTAACCAAGAGTGATTTTAAGAGGCTAGAAGCCTTTGAGATGTGGTTTTGGCGTGAGGTGCAACGGATAAGTTAGGTGGAGAAGAAGACCAACAGTGAGGTATTGAACATTGTCCAAGAAAAGAGACAGCTCTTCAATTAGGTTAGGAAGAGACAACTTTCTAGGATTTGACATAGACTTCGACATAGGAATGTGTTGCTGGAAATCGTGGAATGTAAAATACCAGGTACAGGATTGGAGCTATGCAGACGCTAAATGTACAGCTCAGAATCGACCCAGTTGGAAGAGACTCATCACAGGGGCAAACCAGTCATTAGACTGAATTACTCTAAGAAGAATATTAGGTATTTAAAATATAGAAATTGGGAAGTTTATCTCTGACAGTTTTTCTTTCTTTCTTTCTTAATCTGATTACCCTCCAGGTTTGGTTTTCCCCTCGGACTCGGGGAAGGGTCCCAACTCTACCGCCTCAAGGGCAGTGTCCCGGAGCGTGAAGCTTTGGGTTTGGGGGATTCAACTGGGGGCAATGACCAGTACCTCGCCCAGGCGGCTTCACCTGCTATGCTGAACAGCTGCCTTGTCGGGGGTTGGGAAGATTGGAAGGGATAAACAAGGAAGAGGGAAGGAAGCGGCCGTGGCCTTAAGTTAGGTACCATCCCGGCATTTGCCCGGAGGAGAAGTGGGAAACCACACGGAAAACCACTTAGAGGATGGCTGAGGAAAGAATCGAACCCCCCTCTACTCAGTTGACTTCCCGAGGCTGAGTGGACCCCGTTCCAGCCCTCGTATCACTTTTCAAATTTCGTGGCAGAGCCGGGAATCGAACCCGGTCCTCCGGGGGTGGCAGCTAATCACACTAACCAGTACACCACAGAGGCGGTCTCTGACACTTCTTAAGAAATACAATACTCTTTATATTTTAACTTTCAATACTTTTTGTGAGAATGCTAGTTCTTCTCCGGATCTAAATGCATTCCTATTAATTTGACAGGTTCATTTCCATTATTTAATTGATTCGTAAGTGAATTTAATACCATTGTATGATTCCCTTTTCGTTGACCAAGAGCTTATTATCAGAGGAGTGTTAAAAGTAATCCGAATACAATAATGTATAGGGCAAGTGTCCGACTCCTTGTCTGAATGGTCAGCATTGAGGCCTTCGGTTCAGAGGATCCCGGGTGCGATTCCTGGACGGATCGGGGATTTTAATCGTGTTTGATTAATTCTTTTCGCTCGGGGACTGAGATTTTTGTTTGTTCCAACCTTTTCCTCTTCATATTCACACAACAAACTACACTACCAACCACCACAGAAACACGCCATAGTGATTAAATTCTTCTATCTAAGGTAGACGTCAGGAAGGGCATCTGGCCGTAAAACGAGGCCAAATCCACATATGCGACACGATTCTCACCCACGACCCCACAGGTGTGGGAAAAGCGGTAGAAGAAAAAGAAGAAGAATGTATAGGGCAAGGGTTTTTAGGCAATAACAGGTTAGAATGCAAACTTATTTGAACAAGGCGCAAATGTCATCTAGCCGCCTTACAGTTATGTTGTTTGAGTTGCATAAATGTTAGGAGTTCTAATAGTTCATGCAAATCTCACTGCAAAACCGTTGTGCGGGTAGAAGACTCTTGCGCCTTGGTTAAATACGTTTATATTCTAGCCTATTAGTGGCGTAATAATATATTTCATTATTTTGGACGGTGCAGTATTTTGTCTCTGTACCCTCCTTTTCCTAAGACAATCGTATGTTGTCTAAATATCATAGTGTGACTCCTAGGTTCAGCTATGTACGGAGACCATGGACGTCTACATTATGCATTCCTGGTGGGTAACTATTATAATATTGATCTTACGAGATACCTACTTGGCATTCATAACCTCACTTCTAGAGATTGCACACCTTCGATCTGATTGCTTTTTCACTTCATTTCTTTTCTCTTTGTTCTTTATTGGAAAAACTAAATTTACTGCGCCAGTCACTAGGATGCTTCTCACGTGAGTCATCTGAGCCGATAAATGCTATGATAGCGGGGAAGGGGGGGGGGGTGAAATTTAAATGAGTTTACTCACGAAATAAGGGAATGTCTTAAAACGTTGGCGTAATTTTAGAATACCTTCGTTTTTTAAGAAGATAAGTCTGTGAGGTTTTCCTTATCTCTATTTTATTTATGGAAAATATTCATGATCGCTGTAACTTACTTTTTTTTTTGCTAGTTGCATTACGTCGCACTGACACAGATAGGTCTTATGGCGAAGATAGGATAGAAAAGGAGTAGGAGTGGGAAGGAAGCGGCCATTGCCTTAATTAAGGTACAGTCCCAGCATTTGCTTCGTGTGAAAATGGGAAACGACGGAAAACCATCTTCAGGGCTTCCGACAGTGGCGTTGGAACCCACTATCTCCCGGATGCAGGCTCACAGCTGCGTCCCCAACCGCACGACCAACTCGCCCGGTGATTGGTGTAACAGAACCTTATATCCACATGGAATACAATGCAGATATCGTACAGTCCTTTGTCCTTTCTCCAAATCCTTTATTTGTTGTGTGGTATGCATATATAGTTCCTACCAAACCAAACCAAACCAAACCCCATAGCACTACAGCCCTTGAAGGGCCTTGGCCTAGCAAGCGACCGCTGCTCAGCCCGAGGGCCTGCAGATTACGAGGTGTCGTGTGGTCAGCACGACGAATCCTCTCGGCCGTTATTCTTGGCTTTCTAGACCGGGGCCGCTATCTCACCGTCAGATAGCTCCTCAATTCTAATCACGTAGTCTGAGTGGACCTCGAACCAGCCCTCAGGTCCAGGTGAAAATCTCTGACCTGGCCGGGAATAGTTCCTACAATTTATACAAGTATAGGAGAGTACGTCGCTCATAAGTCAGAGGACACCTTAATCATATTTTAATTTCTCATTAATCGCGGTCGCTACATATGGAATAGATATCGCATGGATATCGTCACGGGTCTAAGGACATTGGAAGCGGTCAAATCACACTATTTGTAAGCTGCCCTAGATATCTGAAAACATACAATTTCAAGACTAGCCTATGATCTAGTCAAAGGGCGTTATTTTTTTGTAGAAGACCTGCGAGTGAAGTTCTCGCTTTCTTACACGGACAGCTGGAAGAGATTACTGCACGACAGAGAGAGGAAGGGAAGTGAGATCTGGCCCATCTTCTACACGACGGAGGTCATGATGAACAGATCATGGTCCGACACTAATCAGAAATTTCGGCATCTTGTGAACTCATTACAAACCGTTACAAAATCTGCAAAAAACAAGAGTTTTCATGACCCCGACAGCAAGTGCACATAAGAAGTGTGTGAACAAATCTGTGATCGTTACCATGTTGCTGCATGTAAAAATCTAATAAAATCCCTTGTGGATTTTTGTCTTGTAAACTGAGTGAAAAAGTTCATCGTGTGGTAACACTAGACGTTATGTACGACTTGTGCGCATTTCAGTAAATAAATTAATTTCTGATTTACATGATGTACACTAAGGAGCTATTAGAGGAAACTGACCAGTAGTGTGTAGGATAACCTTTCGCCTTGATGATGGCAACGATGCAGGGTGATATGGATTCGACTAGACACTGGAATTGTCAAGTCACCCTGATCCATGCACACTGCACAGCCTCCCAGGAACAATGTCCAGGGTGCGCACATCCCTGTCGACATCATCGCTGATGTGCGTAATAGGATTGAGGTCAGGTGACCTTGAGGGCTAGACAAGCATCCTCATGCCCATCCTGGATGTGCTCAATAGGATTGAGGTTAGAAGACCCTGGGAGATAGGCAAGCATACGCATGCTCATGGAATGTTAATTGAGGCAGTCGGCCACAATTTGGATACTATAAGAAAGTGAATAATCTTACCGTAGGTGTAGATCTCCTCCAGTTTGCTGAAGGCAAACAAATGGGTGGTCTTGATGTAACAGCATGTTTCTCTGTCATTCGCCGAGAGCGACGTTGCCAGTTGTGTCAGAGGTCACATTTCATCTCTCATGAACCGTCTACACTCGAGGACACCACCATCACCAGCCTGAACTGCACCCTGCTAGCAAGAAGGATCAATTGCTTCATGTGCTTGAGGACAAACTCTGACCCTACCATCGGCGTCTAGCAACTGACACCTCGTCTCATATGTCCAGGTGATCTTTTACCATGCTTCGAGAGTTCAATGGCGATGTTCCTTTGCCATGTCAGTCTTCGTTGTCTTATGACACGTGGAGAGAAGACGTCCTCTAGTGAGACTGCGGCGTCTGTACCCCATTGCGAGGAAATGGTTCTGGATGGCACGTTTGCTCACACATTGTTGTTATCTGCTGTGCTGTGACACGTCTGCCCGCTATTACCATCCGAGCTCTCCGATGGTGACCCTAGTCATCAACACGTTGTACACCAGGGCAGTTGACTCTGGAGGAGCTGGTTTTGACATAAACATGTCTTATGGCTGGTGGTCATCCGAAAATGTGTGTAACGTGACGCGACAAAAAGTGTGAATTGTAACCATAGCAACCGTGCAGGCAGTGATGAAGGGTACGTATGGATGGATGGTCAGACAATATCACCTGGCAACCGTGCAGGCAGTGATGAAGGGTACGTATGGATGGATGGTCAGACAATATCACCTAGCAACCATGCAGGTTATGTCTTATAGCTGGTTGCCATCTGAAATTAACAGCCATTGATGTATGGCCATGACTGAGAGACATATGATCATTTGATGTTCGCAAAGAGAAAAGTGGTTTTTCCCTAATCCATGTACTCACAGTGCTCTCTTTGACACCGTTGGCAATGGAAAACCTAGTGTCTGCACGGTGAAAGGAAAGTTTACGACCTGATGATGATGCTTGTTGTTTAAAGGAACCTAAAATCTAGGTCATAGGCCCCTAATGGTATGAAATGTAATGACAAAAGTTCAAAATCATCCACTGACCAGTATAAATAAATGTGATGAAGAATGAATGGATGGATATGAATTTAAAACAATCAGTGGATCCGACCCAGAAACTATCATAAATAATAGTATTACTGACCAAAGAACTGCTTCTAAAACACAATCCTGAATCGAGGATGCTTGTGTCTAAAACGGTCCAAATCCAGGTCAACGGCCCCTCATAATGGTACTTATCGCTAGTAAAGTAGAACCATGGTATTTGTCATGTTGCAGTACTAATCAAAAGTAGGGTAGACTCACGGTGTTCCACACACTATGGTACTACTCACAAGTATTGTACGTCGCACAGGTAACACAGACCTATGGCGTTTCTCATATAATGGCGCCACTCATAGGCAACGCAAACACATGCTGTTCCTGATCTAGTTGTACTAATCACGGGCACCGGTATTCCCGTGGTGTTCCTCACATAGTAGGTACTAATCATAGGCAACGCAGACCTAGGGTGTCGCTCATATAGTGGTACTAATCACTGGCAACGCCCAGACCCGTGGTGTTTCTCAGTATGGTACTAATCACGGGTACAAGAAAACCCATACAGACTCACCTTCTGTTGCTACTAATCACAAACCTATTGTGTACCTAATATAGTTGTACTACTCGCAAGTAAAGGCGACCCATAGTGTTCCCCACGTGATGGTACTAATCACAGGTAGTTTCATGGTTCTAATACAATCATCCCTTGTTCGCCCCTTTTAGTCGCCTCTTACGACAGGCAAGGGATACCGTGGGTGTATCCTTCGACTGCGTCCCCCACCCACAGGGGTAGTTTACGATCTGGGTGCTATTAAATATGCTGATGTGTCGTACCTTAAGCGCCCAAATGGAAGGCCAAGCAACAATGGCAAGACACCCTAGCTGCAGACATATATATTGTTCATCTGAAACCGAACGTTGCGTCTGATCGCTTACAATGGCGTTCGTCGATCCGAAGAGTGGACCCTGCACCTGAAGGAAAACGCTAAGAAGAGGAAGAAGATGAAGAAGAAGAAGAAGAAGAAGAAGGAGCAGTGTCTTAAAAGTCCGATATTGTACCGTTACTGGCACGAGATCTGACGACATCGCAGTCAAGTGCCATGCTGTACTATTACAATCGCCGGGTCGACTACAGCGCTATTTTTTAACAAGCTTTTTTACGTCACGCTGCTTGGTGTGAAAATGGGACATCACGGAAAACCATCTTCCGGTTGCTCACAGTGGAGCAAGAACCCACTATCACCCGAATGCAAGCTTCCAACTGCGCGCCCCTAACCGCACGGCCAACTCACTCGGTACAGCGCTATTCCTCAAAAGTGGCAGCTATCTCTAATTCAGTTACTCATCAGTGTGTTTAGAAACTTACATCTTATGATCGTCGGAACTGTGATTTCTTGTCGTAGAAAACATCTATAGTTTAGGAACCTTCCCTAGGCTGGTCAGCGATACAAAATATATAGTCCAAATACTTTGTAAACCTGAACGTCCTGCGCAGGAATCGGCCGCGCATACGGAGAGGGGCAATGGAAGGGTGTTGCCACGTTTCCCACTCCTCTCACATCGTGCTAACCACTGTACGCAGTGGCTGAACACAACGTGTCAACAAGTGAGTTAAGAGATAGCGAAGTGGGAAGAGAAAGAGTGGTAATCAGATCTTCCAGACTGCCTACATGACCACGCCCGGCCGGTCAGACAGGACGTTTACCAAGTATTTGGACAATAGTTTTGAAACTAGCTTGGAAATATGGGTTGCATTCCTTCCACTTACTTGTCCTAGTATTTTCACATTCATATCCGACCTCCCTTGCTTTTTCCCCGACACAACGGTATTATGTTTACGAGGCGTAGGAAGTCTTACATTTTCACGCCCTTTGGGGCTTTTCCCTTTCTTTGTCCGATTTATTCTTCTTCTTTACAATGAGGCCTGCTAGGGACCACATGTCAATTTCAGTTCATCCTTCCTTGTTGTTTTCTCTTCCGTTCTTTCCAGTATTCCTTCATCATTGCACTATTCTCTCCTCAGATCACTTTCGACCGGGTTTCCTTTCCATTCTTCCATGGTGGTGGTGGTGATTACTGTTAAGGAGGAAGTACAACCATGCAACTATCCTCTATATAACATTAATCAGAGAGAAATTAAAGGGATCCTACACTTCGAACAATGAAGGTATCGGCCAAAGAAAGGCAAGGCCAAGAAGGGCGTGAAAATGAAAAACTCCCTAGCCCTCGCAAACTTAATAGCGTCGGGGTCGGAAAAGAACAAAAGTTGACCAAGAGAAGTCAGATAGGATAGATGAAAGCGAGAAGCCTCGCAAAAGTGGAAGTAATTCCAGGACTCAGCCAAGGGCCCCGTGGTCGCCAACCTACGCTCTAAAGTTCAGAGCCCCTGGGGCCCCTTTTAGTCGCCTCTTACGACAGACAGGGGATACTGTGTGTGTTATTCTACCACCCCCACCCACAGGGTTTTTAAAATCTTTCTTTCCATAGTTTCCTGTTCTCTTATGTTATTTCTTTCCAAATCTTTCTTGATTTATTGTATCCGGCTCGTTGTTCATTTTTCTTCCAAAGCTACTTGAATATCTGTTTTGTCAATCTGTTATCATCCGTTCTATATCTCCAAAAGATAGCAACCTCCTTTTTCTTATTTTTTCCGTTATATTTTTTATGTTCTTGTAAATGAACTGGCGTATGACTTTTAGTGCCGGGAGTGTGCGAGGACATGTTCGGCTCACCAGGTGCAGGTCTTTTGATTTTCTGCCCGTAGACTATCTGCGCGTCGTGATGAGGATGCACTGATGATGAAGATGACACATACACTCAGCCCCCGTGCCAGCGAAATTAACCAATGATGGTTAAAATTCCTGACCCTGCCAGGAATCGAACCCGGGGCTCTTGTGACTAAAGTCCAGAAAGCTAATCATTTAGCCATGGAGCCGGACTATGTTATGGTATATTTCCTTATTAATTATTAAGTTCCATTATTCTGTTTACATTAGACTTAAGATTTTTCACACGATTCTACTTTGTAGTACATTCTTCCAGTTCATTTCTACGAAATATAGGATTTCTTCCATTTTCTCTTCTGATTAGTGTTAATAGAGGATTGTTGCCCAATTGTACTTTCTCTTGAAACAACAATAACAACAACCACCACCACCACCACCACCACCACCTTTATCGTGACCTCTGTTTACTGGACGGAATTCTTCGAACACTCTGTGTAGAGATCAACTGACATTTCACGAATTCTCACGATATTCGTATTATGGATGCTGTGAATAATACGTCCTAATTGCAAATGTATGTGAAAAGTTTAGCTGTGTACAGTAAATGAAGTACCAACCAAGTCCAATATACTCTCAAAAGCTTTACATGCCACAGAAATCCCGAATAGTTGAAATTGCTGTTCACAATAGTCTTTGATGTATCGCCTTGATGTTTTGAAATTCCTAGTGCGTTACGTGCCAGCATATTGTAATATGCTTGTTGGAATATAGAGAATTGGTTAGTAAACGTGACTGGGACCTGAATAGAAATTGTATGTCAAGCCATACGGCTGATAAACCATCATATAGCTCATTCAAAAAATGCAGAGACTACACACTGAAATGAAGAATGTGCGTTTGCCATACATAAATAAAATTACAAAAGTCTGAAATCTATTCTTTTCGTGAACATTTTCATTTCTGTCTGTCCACTTCGTAACTCTTAGGTGAGTTTCTGTTTGTTCCTTACGAGATTTCGAAACCTCCGAATTGTGCGGATTAAGTAGATTGAAAAGAAAACAAACAAAAACATTCTGCGAGATGATGATGATGTGCGTTATTTAAAGCGGCCTAACACCTAGGTCATCGGCCCCTAATGGAACGAGGTGCAACGAAATGAAACGATAATTGAAACTTCAAAATGTATTCACTGATTAGAATCTAAAAAGAATGATGATAAAAAATGATCATTAATCCAAAAGGGTCCAAAATCCAGGTCAATGGCCCCTCATATTAGTACTAATCACTGGTAAAGCAAAACCATGGTGTTTCTCCTATAGTGGTACTAATCACAGGTAACGTAGGCTCATGGTGTTGCTCGCAAGGTGGTACTAATCACAGATAATGTAGACTCATGGTATGCCACACATAATGGCACTACTTACAGGTAAAACAGACCAATGGTGTTCCTCGCATAATGGTACGGCTCATAAGCAACGCAGACCCGTGGTGTTTTTCCCATAGTGGTACTAATCACAGGTAACGTAGACTCAGGTAATATAGACCAATGGTATGCCACACATAATCGCACTACTTACAGGTAAAACAGACCCATGATGTTCTTCGTATAAAGGTACGGCTCATAAGCAACGCAGATCCGTGGTGTTTCTCCTATAGTGGTACTAATCACAGGTAACGTAGACTTATGGTGTTGCTCGCAATGTAGTACTAATCACAGGTAACGTAGACTTATGGTGTTGCTCGCAATGTAGTACTAATCACAGGTAATGTAGACTCATGGTGTTGCTCGCAATGTGGTACTAATCACAGGTAACGTAGACTCATGGTGTTGCTCGCAATGTGGTACTAATCACAGGTAACGTAGACTCATGGTGTTGTTCACAAGGTGGTATTAATCACAGGTAATGTAGACTCATGGTGTTGCTCGCAATGTGGTACTAATCACAGGTAACGTGGACTCATGGTGTTGTTCGCAAGGTGGTATTAATCACAGGTAATGTAGACTTATGGTGTTGCTCGCAATGTGGTACTAATCACAGGTAACGTGGACTCATGGTGTTGTTCGCAAGGTGGTATTAATCACAGGTAATGTAGACTTATGGTGTTGCTCGCAATGTGGTACTAATCACAGGTAATGTAGACTTATGGTGTTGCTCGCAATGTGGTACTAATCACAGGTAATGTAGACTTATGGTGTTGCTCGCAATGTAGTACTAATCACAGGTAACGTATACTCATGGTGTTGCTCGCAAGGTGGTATTAATCACAGGTAATGTAGACTTATGGTGTTGCTCGCAATGTGGTACTAATCACAGGTAATGTAGACTTATGGTGTTGCTCGCAATGTGGTACTAATCACAGGTAATGTAGACTTATGGTGTTGCTCGCAATGTGGTACTAATCACAGGTAATGTAGACTTATGGTGTTGCTCGCAATGTAGTACTAATCACAGGTAATGTAGACTTATGGTGTTGCTCGCAATGTGGTACTAATCACAGGTAACGTAGAATCATGTTGCTCGCAATGTGGTACTAATCACAGGTAAGGTAGACTCATGATGTTGCTCGCAAGGTGGTACTAATCACAGGTAATGTAGACCAATGGTATACCACGCATAATGGCACTACGTACAGGTAAAACAGACCCATGGTGTTCCTCGCATAATGGTACGGCTCATAAGCAACGCAGACCAATGGTGTTCCTCACGTAATGATACTACTCACAGGTAACGAAGGCCCATTATGAACACAATGGAATCAACACATTCGAACGCAGCGTTCGGCACCTATTCCCGCTAAACGCTAGTCTCTGCAGCCGAGCGCCCGCTTCCCTGCCTCGGTGCGATGCACGCGAGAGTACTAATCACAGGCAACGGCCAGACCCGTGGTGTTCCTTACAAAATGGCACTGTTGCTAGGTAATGTAGACCCAAGGTGTTCCTCACATAGTGATACTAATCACAAGTATTCTCATGGTTCTAATTCCATTATCCCTTTCTTCGCTCCTTTTAGTCGCCTCTTAAGACAGGCAGGGAATACCGTGGATGTATTATTCATCTGCGTCCCCCACCCAAAAGGGGTCATTCTGCAAAAAAATATAAGTGTTATGGTATACTTTGTGAGATTTAGGTTGTCTATCCTTGTAGGAAGTACAAATAAATAAAGCCGAAGCTAACGATACAGAGAAGAAGAGCTAAATTCATTGGCCACATCTTGTGACATTCATTTCTAACCAGTCTGCTGGAAAGGAGAATCACGGCGAAGAAAGGCCAAGGATGACCGAGGGAAAAAAATCCCTTCAAGACTTGGCACATAATTTTTATTATGGTTCCTACTATGAAATGAAACGTGGAGCTGAGGAGAGAACGATGGTTCCACAGAGGAGACATTACCATTAAACACTGATGATGATGATGATGATGATGCTAAAGATACTCCAGCCAAAATGTGTATTTAAAATCATCTAAGCCAAGAGAAGGTATTAGAGCACACATCATTTAATAAATCTGAAAATACTTGAGATTTATAGGGATATCTTTACGGTTATTGTTCAATTTCTCATTTATAACCAATTCTACGTTAAAGTGTTCAATAATCAATCTTTAAAATCGTTTCATCTTCAGCAATTTTTGTAATATTCTCCTTTTTTGCTCCGATAAGTCAAGAGAAGGTATTAAAGCACATATTTAAACATTCTGAAAATACTTGGGGTTGTAGGGATATCTATACTGTTAGTGTTCAGTTTCTCATTTAATAATGTTATTGGCTTTACGCCCCATTAACTACTCTTTTACGGTTTTTGGAGACGCCGAGGTGCCGGAATTCAGTCCCACAGGAGTTCTTTTACGTGCCAGTAAATCTACCGACACGACGCTGACATATTCGAGCCAGGATCGAACCTGCCAAGCGGGGATCAAAAGGCCAGCGCCTCAACCGTCTGAGCCATCATCCCGGCCGGGTTTCTCATTTATAACAAATTCTACGTAAAAATGTTCAATAATCAGTCTTTAACATCGTTTCATCTCCAACAATTTTTGTATTTTTGTATTTTTTTTTTCTCAGATCTAACATAAAGAGGGAATGTTAAGTTTCGCGAGATACGAACTCAGAGTTTGAACCATAATTTAAAGGTAGCGTAAATTTTAAACTATTAAGCGCAATTCAATTGAAATTTATGGTAAAATCAATCACAATTATTATCTTTATTCCAAGCCTAACGAAACACTGCTGACCTTCAGATTTGCTTTCGTTTGGATTACTTCGCCCTTCAAATTCCTATTCGGCATTCTCCTTATAATACTGAAAGATTCTAAAATCATTATCTTCTGCAGTTCAACGCAGATGTTGTTCTTGAAACGAAATGCATCACACGGATTGTGGGAAATTTTTCCTTGTGCTCCCATTACTATTGAAGAAACGGACAATTCTATTGACGGACATCTCTCTGATTTAATTTGTCAGAGAAGATACTTGGTGGAACTTTTCCCTGATCTTCTGGGTGTTCTCATGAGTTGAGATTACAATGTTAATCACTTGTGTGACCTTTGACACCTTGTATGTCGGTACAATATCAAGTTGATTATGATTCGTTGTTTTGTCAGTCTGTACTTTCGTCTTCCAGCACACTTTCCATTCTGATTATTGTAAACTGGTTGCGGATGGTATTGTTACTATGTACTGCCAGCCCTCTGGAAGCCCATTTGGGTATCTCCTGGAAGGGATGAGTAAGTTATGTCAGGGCGGGGAGCTCGCAGCCGGACCGTGGTAATGTCACGGCCTCTCCTGTTGTGTTTTCGTCTGGTTTCCCCATGAGACTTCTGGAAGATGAAACGAAAATATTCCTTTTATAGCCGTGCATCGAAGATTCCAGTACTTCACCACCAGGGATATACATATAGGGTCATTACGAACGACGATTTATTGTTGTTATGGACTATCAAATGTGTGATGGGTGTTCCATCGGAGCCAGTCAGTGACAATTGTGGTGCTGGATAGCGGTAGTGTGGTTGTTATAGTTAAACGTTAAAAAATAGGCCAAAGACATACAGCACTGCTTATCGGGTAAGGAATTAATCTGTTCATTGGTTTCTTCAACTAATAAGTTACTATAACCACAGATCTTGGTTTGAGAGAGAAACATAAGAAGATATTTCACGAAAGGGCGGGAAAGACAGCTTATACATGTTTTTTACGGACAACAATCCGAACAAAACGCCTCCATGGTTCAGGCAGCGCGCCGGAATCTCACCGATGGGTTCCGTGGTTCAAATCCCGGTTACTCTATGTGAGATTTGTACTGGATAAAGCGGAGGCGGGACATGTTTTGCTCCGGGTATTTCGGCTTCCTCTGTCATTTTTCATTTCAGCAACACTCTTCAATATCATTTAATTTCATCTGTCCGGCATTAATCATTGCCCCAGGGGAGTGCGAGAGGCTTCGGTTGCCGGCATAATTCCTATCCTCGCTGCTAGGTAGGGGCTTAATTCATTCCATTCCCTACCCAGCTGGAAATGGAAACAGGCTGTGGATTATCAACAATCCGAACAACTACGTTAAAATACGAAATACTAGTTACAACATTAACGTTTACTGATTACTAGCTAAAATTCATTTATTGCTTTTTGCCAAGCAACTCAATTTGTAATACTGGTTTTAAAAATAATTGTAAATGAGTAGGGCAGATGTTTTGAAGTTTCGTGAGTTCATCGATAGTAAAACCATGTACACGTAAAGGATGGGAAGGGAAATCCCCGCTAAGTTTGATTATTTTACATCGCCAAAGCACATTCCAGTACAGCCTTGCTCTCGCTGGACCAATGGTGTGTCATGTACCATAGCCAACTGATGGCAGCTGGCTCCCAGTTCCAATTCTATAGTGAAGTTTCACTCATAACTGGGGTGTGGAACTACAAAGCCACATCACATAAGACACACGATATTCCACTTTCACAGTGTTGAATAGATCGACCTAGTAGCCACTTGGAAAGTTGTTCAAAAAACTAAAAATCCCGCTAAGCAAGAATATAGTTGGATTAAACAATCTTAGCTGTCCGACTCGTTGGCTGAATGGTCAGCGTACTGGCCTTCGGTTCAGAGGGTCCCAAGTTCGATTCCCGGCCGGGTCGGGGATTTTAACCTTCATTGGTTAATTCCAGCGGCTCGGGGGCTGGGTATTTGAGCTGTCTCCAACATCCCTACAACTCACACACAACACATAACACTATCCTCCACCACAATAACATACAGTTACCTACACATGACAGATGCCTCCCTCCCTTATCGAACGGTCTGCCCTACAAGGGCTGCAACCAGCTAGAAATAGCCATACGAAGTTATTATTATATATATATTATTTCAGTAGTTTAAATCCCTTTTGCGGCGCTCAAAAGTAACCGATCGTGACAAATGAGCATTCAAAAGAAAGAGAATAGACATTATCAGTGACGAATTGCACTTTCATTTCATACATTTGGATAATATTTTTTAAAAAATGAGTTTGAAAATTGTACGAAGTGTGCGATTTGCAAATACTGTTCCTGTAGGAAAATACGCGCCATCATTGCTGTCCACTTGACATTTTAGCCGCTGGGACGCCTGCTTTATGTCATTACAATATACTGTAATTATCAATTAAGAAAAGAATGACAGTAAATCCAAAAATTACTTCCGGAACATTCGTCAGTATAATAATGCACTTGCATTTGCTTCAGTTCAAGTGAATGCCACAAATGTAATAAAATCAAAGATTACATTAAGTGGTAAGTAAGACTGTATAATATTGTACTTATTTGTGTATTGCTTAGTTCACCAGGAGCCTACTCCACCACATACTTTATGAACATGCAAGATTTCTCGCATGGGCCTCCTAGTTATTATATTATCTTAGCTCGTATAAGGCAATGCAAATCAACAGCAGTCAGTGATATCTCTTCCAAGTGTTATTTCAATGTGGAATATCACAGGTCTGTAATAAGCTTGATAAATATTTTATTGCGCACAAATATGCATGAAGAAGGTTCTCACGAACCGTCGTCAATAGAGTCGAAACCAGTTGTAAAGACTCTGAAGGGACCACCAACTAACGGTCGTTACAGGCGATAGTCGCGCAAACGGGTCTTTTTTGTTTGTTACTAGGAAGTAATATCTTTACGTTTTAGGCTGCACAGCAGTGGTGGTTCGTGACATTTTACTCTGGAAGGGCTGTGCCACCATCTCTTCCCCTTTCCCAATCGGCCCACTTTTCACAGACCAACATCACGATATTTTTAGATGAAATATAATCATAATTCTGCCGGGGGTACACCTTCTCCGTCCAGTTAAACTGCACACCTTCCAGGAGGCCATCTGTGCTGGGAATCTAAAACTTTGTATCTGAAGATACTTGGACCTTTAATTTTTAGATGTCTCTACTGTCGGCCTATGTGCCCCCTCTGGCAGGAGGATGAACAATTAATTTGTCAGGGAATTTTCAGTTTTCAATAGTGGTAACCTAAAGTGTTTGTAAATTGTTCTTTTATGTGTTACGGTTACCTGCACTTCTACGACTTCGTCCTTCCTTAGGTTATTAACCAATCAGGAATTTTTATGTATATTTTTATCTGTCTGTTAGGTCATCAGCCCAGAGGCTGGTTGCATCCTCAAATAGCACCACCAATGGTTATGCGGTTATAAGGAAACCCCCAAAACCAATGGCAGCACCAAAATGAGGCGTACTAGGCAAGATGAGGAGTGAGATCGTTTGACATTGCTCTCCTCACTGGGTCAGAAAGTACTATTGCAGCACGACTGACCCTATGAGCAGCACCTTTCATAACACTCAGATGCACCAGTCATGCTCTGAATGTTATTTCTCAGCAGTACCCATACCCCAGCAACTTCCATATTGTCATAGCCATGGATGTTGACTGGGACTTCGGTGGAAGCTACACTTTACTCTGTCCTGTGCCAAGAGATGGATGCAAAAGTACTGTATCCATCAAGAAATGACAGCAGGCAGCGTATATTTTTATAGCCTATTAAAATTGGGTGTGTGTACAGACATTATGCCTAGCTCAAGAGAGTTCTGGAATCTTCCCCTCTGAGTTGCTATAAAAGCTGGGCGCTTTAGGACCGTATTGTCATCTTCATCGCTCCGGTCTAATTCGGTGTAATAGGAGGCAGGGGCAGCCTTGCCGTAGTCGGAAAGCCCAACAACACAAGGTAATGCAGGCATCTCTTAACCTGTAATAGCTCCAGGCAGATAACTTGGGGGGAAGGTTTCAAACTTCTTTTCTTAATGTAAAATTCTAAAGTTTCTGTTTAAATGTAAATTTTCGGCAAGTCTAAAAACTCGGTTCAAATCCCTGCTGAGAATTATATAAATTTAGGGAATAAAGAGGGTTCACCCTCTATTAATTCCTACTCATCTTGCTATGGGGTAACTAAGATTTTCTGAACCCTTAATTGCTTAACTATGGCCCTGAGGTTCACTCAGCCTACACCAAAAATGAGTACCAGGTTAATTCCTGGGGGCAAAGGCGGCCATCACGTGCCGAGGTTAACAATGGAGGAAGCCTTTACCTTCCACTCCTCCAAGGGCCTTCATGGCCTGTACGGAGGTGACTTTGCTTTGCTTTTAAATGCCTAACACTGTTTTGGAACTTAATATTTCGCATTTAGTCACCCCTCTGTAGTATAGGCTTAGCCTCTGCAATTTAGGACCATGTAGGATTTTAAGTGTCTTTCAAAAAGGTGCATGTGTTTCGCCTCCTAGCATTTTGTTCATGGCCGATCGTTTTGAACCTTTCATTTTGTACATCAAGGCCATTTAGAATGGGCACTCATTGTCCCTGCTTCAATTGTCGTTATTTATAGACGAGTGTGTAACAGACTGTCGAGCAAAAATGGCAGTAAACACAGTGTTTGAAGTGTAAATTTGGCAAGAAGCATGTGCCTCTGAGAGGCTGGACTTCAGTAACATTTTGGAGCTCAGTCTGCTAGAATGAAAAATGTGTGGAGCGAATATGCACTTGTAAAATTGTATACCTTTTGAACTATAATGCACATTTCTTGTAAACTATTGTGTCTATGAACTTCTCCGCTGTACCTGATTTTTGATTTTAAGTCATTGTTATTGTGGGAGCTGACATCATATTTAACTGTTATTTGTTATTGTTAGTTTAGATTTTCTATCGGAAAGAAATACAATTTTGAAAATTTAGTATTTTAACTAATGCTCTGATCTTTTCACTGTCCAGCCATTCACCCCAGCACCTTCTTCCTTCTTACACCTGTCTAAACCACGGAAATTCCGTAATAATAATAATAATAATAATAATAATAATAATAATAATAATAATAATAATAATAATAATAATAATTGTTACGGAGTTTTCCGTGGTAGGTAGAGGTGAAAGAAGGTGCGGGTGTGAATAGGTCTCCAGCTACGAAAGCAAAATTAATTTAAAATTTAACAAGGTTATATTTTCTTTTCAAAAACAAAGAAATAACAAGCATGGCAGGTACAAAGTAGCAAATCAAAAAGGGTAGTTACAATATTTACAGGAATTGGGCTTCGCGCCCTGATTTTACACTGCTTGGGCAATCAGCTCAGTTTTACCCCAAAAACGAGTTTTAACAGAGGGGCAGAAAACCCCATTCATACCTAGGAGCCCTTGCTCCAAATTACACAGAAAAGCCTCCACGAGGCATACAACACTCAATTTTCAAAAGAGCCACTCGCTCTCAAAATTTAAGCCTCTCCCAGGCCACACCAAACTCCACCTTCAAGTTGTCCTCACTGGACATAGACACAGGGGTAAAATACCCAACCTACTGAGGTCTATTAAATAAAAATGGACAATTACATGACCTCTAAAATAACAATTTGAGAGGAGGCGATCTTGCACTCCTAATACACTTGTTTTTAAAAATCTAATCTGGCTCTAGGCCACTAATGCAAGGGCTAATCCCATACTACCGAGGTGACTTTAGAAAAGAGCAATTTGTTTTACATTAACGAAGAATAGGTTGAGAAAATAAGTTCACCTCAAGACAATGTGAGTGGGAGCTCGAGAGGGTTAGCACTCTCTATCCCAATATACAGCTTAAAAGAGAATAGAAGAAAAGATCGTTACATTTTAGGAAAAGGTTACATGGAGGAACGCTTCGCACCCGCCCCGAGAGTTAAACTGCTGAGCTAGCAAAGAAAGAATTTATTAATCGGCCATTACCTTATTGATGACCGCTGCCGAGGAAAGAGGCGCTTCCCGCCTCCTGCTATGTACTTTATACACTGAAAGATGGAACAGAAGTGGCCCGGAGACCCTAAAATCAGCAGTTTAAATACTCTCGCAGAAGGTTCTAGGCGTTAGGGGAATGAAAACACCCTCCCGCGATGATTTTATTGGTAGATCAATAAACCCCCTACACAATACTAAGAAGAAACACATAATTGGTGGAAAATTAATTCAAGAAATTCGGGATAGGCTAGATTTAAAACAAGGGGCAAGAAGGGGTTAATATTGCCAACTTAACCAAAGACTGAAAAAAAAATTAGCAAAGAACAAACATTTGAAATAAAAATTTCTCCAACAAAATAGTTCTTTGACTCCGCACTAGGTTGCACTATTGTTGATCTTCAGTAGTGTCCTCTAGAAGAGAAAGTTCACACTTCTTACTTCAAGCGAAACAAAACCACATCAAAAATGACACAGTTCAAAAACTCAAAATTTTCCACGTGGTGACATCTTCTGAGAAAGTAGAGAATTAATAGCGTAGATAAAGTTCAGACTTCCTCCAGCAGAGGAGTTTCAACTGGCGCACATTTTAAATTAGCGGAGTGGAGGTGTACCGCCCGGTACAATAATAATAATAATTGTACCGGTTGGTACACCTATACGCCGCACTCTGAACTTTAAAACTGAATTAATTCAACCGTATATCAGAAGATGTCACTGAGTTAATTTCGAATTGTTTTTGTTTACTAATTGTCAAGAAGTGTGGACATTCTCTCACAGATGTCTCTACCAAAAACTATGATCATGCACCCCGGTGCGAAGTGATGGAACTTTTCTTTAAGATATTTTATACTCATAAGTTTTCCTGTAACTAAATTTCGTTCTTTCATTTGGGGGTTGGCAATATAAATCTTTTCTTTCCGCCAGTTTTGAAGTTAGCCAATCAATTAGTTCTGTCATTAATTTTCAGCCAATTGTGTCTTTCTTCCCCAAATTTTGATGTGTAAATTTCAGTTAGCCAATAAAAGACTGTGGGTATGTCTTAATCATTCATGAAAGGTCTCGAATATTCCCCGAGAATATAAAAACTGCTGATTTTCCTGGCTCTGGGCCACTCATACAACATCTAGCTAAGTGTATGGAAGCATAGCAGGAGGCGGGAAGCGCCTCTTTCATCCGCCAGCAGCTCTTCTACAAGGTAATGGCCGTTTAACATCTTTATCTTGCTAGCTCAGCAGTTTAGTCCTCGGGGAAGGTCCTAAACATTTCCAATGTAACCTTCCTGTCTGAAAATGTAAATTAGTGCCGGCTCATGTAAAATTTTCATATTACTTTAACTGTAAATCGAGGATAGAGAGTGCTTTACCCTCTCGAGCTCCCCTTCCTTTTGTTTTGAGGTGACTACGTTTGTAACTGTTTTCCTTCTTTCTGTAATGTCTTAAATTTTTCTTGTACGAGTTGCCTCCATAGTATGGGAATATCCCCTGTGTAATTGGCCTAGCGCCACTTAGGTTTTAACAAGTTTCATGTAGGAGTGCAAGTTCTCGCCTTCATTCATTTTGTATTTAGGGCCGTTTAAATTAACCTTTTTTCATTTAAGGCCCAGTAGAATGGGTACAGAGTACCCCTGTTCATTTGTAAGTGTGCCTTGAGAGGCAGGCAATGCGAAAGTTGTTGTGGCCTTTGAAAGGCGTAAAAAATTGAGAGCAGGCCAGCTCTTTCTCGTATTTGGATATGTGCCTATAAGAGGCCTGACATTGCTAGGTGGGAGCAAGTGCTTCATGAAATGAGGGGTTTTCTGCCCTTTGGTAAATATGTGGTTGTGAGCTGAGAGCTCAGAGATTGTAAAAAGTGGGGCTTGAAACCCAGATCATTAATTTGTCTCTAAATCCTTGCTTTTCTGGTCTTGTACCTGATTATTGGATAGCTGTTTACTTGTTGTACCCATTAAGTTTTCAAATTCTATGTAAAAATTTGTTAAATTTTGTTGTCTATTGAAAATATAACCTTTATTTAAATTTTAATTAATCTCTCGGCCTTGTAGTTAGACCCATTCCAGCCCGCACCTTCCTTCACCTCTGCTGATCCACCCAAAACACGGTAATAATAATAATAATAATAATAATAATAATAATAATAATAATAATACTATGACACTGGCTGAACAGAAATCTACTTTTCCACTACAACAGTAAATAACTAATGAACTACACTGCAATGACGTTTCTATACACATATACGTATTAGCAGGCTAACAGCTATTGCAATCACGACTTCTATGTCGCTGCACGGTTTCACTGATCACAAATGACAATAACGAAATTCACGAAAACAAATAAACAGTTTATGGCCGAATTTCTCTCCTCTTGCCCAAATTTCAAGCCATAACAGTGCGGATAATTTTGCTGATAATTTCTAAATAATGTTTATTAATTTAAATTCAGGTATACTCTTATTTTTGCTTGTGGTTGGGCGACCCTTGGCAGTGGTATGGGACAATGGGCCTTGAGACCATAAAGCCGTAAATCTGACCATAACCTCCTGCCCGCACTTAATGGAAGGAAGGAACAAAGGTCAATACGTCGTTAGTTGCCGCAAGAGAAAATCCCTCATATATCCGTGATTGTGGTGGTCCGGTGGCAGGTATTAGACCTATTGCATTATGTTGACAGATCTATCCGTTTCAATACATTAGGTGTATACAAGATTTCACCCAGTGAACCAGTGAACCAGTCGTGATGTAAACATAAGCACGTGCTTGGGTTAACGTTTATTGGTTAGTGTTGCCGCGGGACACCTACGCGGAGACATGAAACTAGTTCGTTAGCCACATCATGGCTAATGCGATCCTAGATGCAAAATGTCCGAAATATAATTCCTCAAATAATTTAAGTGAGAGAAATATACAAAATACTATTTGTATTCAATGTTATTTAATATAAACGAGCATTTCAAATTGAAGAGCACAAGGGACGCATTCGCTCATGCTTGACCCGCCATTTTGTTAAGCTGTGAGCTTGGGAAGCAAGCAGATACAGTGCGTGAGTGAGACATTACTTGTTCTTGTGCAATGTGGATCACCGAGTTGAGTTCGTTAAGCATCGCAAAGAGAAACCTTCGAAAAGTGGCGAGAAGGCAATTGCATTGAATGTCTTTCATAAATTTTGTAAGAAATACCCGACTTTAACTTTAAAGGATTTGCGAAGCTGACATCCGATTTCACTTGTGTTTCGGAGTGGAGCATTAATACAGCGCGCAGTGAACGACTGCACCAAGGATTGGTAAGAACACCTGGGAAATCAAAGAAGCGCTTACTTGGAAGGCGTTCGTCCTTTATCATATTCTGATTAGGTAAAGTACCGGTACTGTACATTTTATTGTTTTAATATTGCCTCTTCTAAGTTCCTCGCTAGAATTTTACTTGATTAGAATATTAAATGTGTGAAGTTTTACTTATATGCGCTGTTATAATTGATGTATTACGTATTTACGTTTCGGCCATAAATTCAAATCTACCTTTCTTTTATGATATGTTAAATATCGAGATGCCATTTATCATTCATTGTTGTTTATTTTTCGCGGACAGTGAGTATAATTTGTGCCGTAATCCGCATCACAATTGCCTGTCAACTACTGTACATGTTGACGTGAGTGGTATCCGGCAACAGTCTATGTAGAGCTAATCCTGATGTAATCGCCGCAATCAAGCGAAGTAACGACAGTTTCAAGACTGCCCACGTGGTTCCTGCCATGTGTCCCGGAGTAGCCCAGTGATTCTCCAATCAGCGTTTAGACCGTGCATGGATACATACGGATACACGTTTTTCTTTGTTTACATCAGGTTCGGTTCTCTCTGTGACGGGAGAATAATATAGGCTACTGTATTTGAATATTTACAATATCCGCGGATAACCATTCGCGGATGCGGATAATATTTTGTATATCCGCGCAGGGCTCTAGTTATGGCTACAACTTGAATATTTATTTTAGCTCCTTTATAGAAATGAATTGTTTGAATAGTCAGTATAATGGAATTCATTGTTTTCTAAAATGTTTTGGAATTAATCTCTAACAACACTTAGTTTAAGATGTTGGGGGACAAAAGCCTGGGTACATCGTAAAAAGGTCGGCGATGTTGCTGAGGGCTCTGCCGGACAGACCATACACCCGCCTGTTCTCTTCCTTCCCCTGACAAGCGCATATCGTCTTTCAAGGCCACTCCCGCACCCCGCACACTTGCTAAACTGCAGGAAACTACTGAGAGCTCACCTGTCAGAGCCCGACCACCTCAAGACTGAAGAGAAAAACATCGTGCTGTCACGATCTGACAGACTTTGCCATATCTTTGAAAAGAGAAATGTTTACAGCCAAAATAATGAATATTGTACATCTGAATAGCACACCACCATAAGTTCGACTTCGCTAGATTTGTCCATCTCTTTATGTAATCAGTTACAGAGTGAAATAATGTTAGGTGTTTTTGAAAAGGCGATCGGGCATCGCCCAAAAGCCCTTCATACACGAACCTCCACTGCTCCACACTTAATGATTTAAACTTCAAAAATATAAGTCAAATAAGTGAAGTGGGATTGAGAGGAATTATTTTTCTTCTAATGTTTGCACAGTACGTGCAGCAATAGTATGTCAGCAAAATATAAAATAATAAGTGAGGGAAGCAGTAGCTAGCGATGGCATAATCGAATACAAAATAATCGCTTATTAGATTATTTCATTTTATTCAATTATTCGATTACATTTCTCATTCAATTATTTTTCGATTATTCATTCGAATGAATGAGGCAATCGAATAGTGAATATTTTTCCATTCGATTATTCATTCGGAACTGCATTCGACTGAATGGGGCAATCGAATAGTGAATATTTTTCCATTCGATTATTTTTTTCGATTATTCATTCGGAACTGCATTCGAATGAATGAGGCAATTGAATAGTGAATGTTTGCGAAATAATCGAATGAAAAGTGATGTTATTAAGACTCGTTTAGTTTCAACATTTGGGGATACGTTTCGAAGAACGCGTATTTCTATTTTTCATAAGAGTTCACCTATTCGCTTATTTCAATCGATTATCTTTTCGACACACTCAAATCGAAAAATTGATTCATGACCTATCCGAATATTCAATCCCATAAAACTGAATGATATTTGAAACTCATTCGATTATTTATTCGATTATTTAAATAATCGGATGGAGGTTCTTCGATTAATAAAAGTATTCGATGATCCCATCATTAGCAGTAGCAACAATGTAAATCGATCAATAATGTCGCACACGATCCTGGCTCAGAAATGACATCATCTCTCTGTCCTTCCTTGAGTGTGATATAGCCAATTGCTTCGAGATTCTGATGTTTGTTTCCTATTTTATAATCGCCATATTGTTTGAGACGTTTCCCTTACATTTGCGGCAACCTCTCAGCGATGCTTGCATTGCTCTTTCTTCTTCTTCTTCTTCTTCTTCTTCAAGATATTATTTCACTCCCACCACCAAAAATGGGCGTGGGCTGGCCGACAGCTAAACTGGTAGCTCTTTGGCCGTGGTTAATGGAGTTCGTGTCGTGAATTAACATGAAAAGACAAAATGTATGTATTGTACAGACGTAATTGGGAAAGTAGGAGGACATTTGGCGCAGAGGACACCGAAACCGCACAAGGCAGACACCCAGGAGAAGCCCACACGACACCCGCTATTGTCGAGCCCCTGCTATCCCCAGTTAATTGTCAAATTCCAAGAGAATACATCGATTACATAGTTACAGAAATACAGAGAATGATACAAGTTCACAATACAGAAGTCTTGATGTTATCAGTCTTGATGCTTGCTTCTTGTTTAAAGGGACCCAACGTCGAAAGTCATCGGCCCTATCAGTCTTGGTAATTAGTCCTTATGAGAGACAATTTCACTGCACTTGTAAACTTGTACACGTATCATCACTAATGAGTTCATGTCGTTGGCGGTATAACATCAAAGTAGCGAATTAACAATATGTACCGGTACAAGAAAAGAGCAAAGAAATAGATGATAAATGGTATGTTCACAAGGAAATACTGAAAGTTTGAATATACACACAAAAAATGGTACCATAAACCAAACGCCCAAACTTTCATGCGTGCAAACTGAGGCGCAGAGAGCCTGTGCACAGTGCATCGGTCCCACTCGGCTCGGACCAACGCTTCGTCTCTGGGCTACTCGGCTCAACTCGGCTCGGATTTGGAGCGCTACGGAGCAAGTGAGGAAGAGGGCGACAGGCGGAGTGAGCGAGACAGGCGCGGGGAAAGAGAGATACAGCGCTATTGCTCCAAATCGAGGAGTGGGGGTCTGCACTCTGGTCAACCAAGTAAAGTCGTCTTTTGCACCGTGCACAGTGTATGCACAGGAGAGGCCCTGCCATAAACTATTACGTAGAGAATTGTGGGAGATTTAACAGTCGGCGGAGACTGAAAGAAACCGTATATAATAACAATATGAAAAGAGTGATACATAAAATAAGAAAGAAATAAGGGGTATGAAATTTGAGTATGAGTACTTTCATACAGGTTTAAGATTAAGACAACATAACTGCATTGCTCATTTTACATACAGACTGATTTGAAATCTATTATCTACTGAAAGTCCGACTCGTTGGCTGAACAGTGAGCGTACTGGCCTTCGGTTCAGAGGGTCCTGGGTTCGATTCCCGGCCGGGTTGGGGATTTTAACCTTAATTGGTTAATTCCATTGGCACGGGGACTGGGCGTGTGTGTTGTCTTCATCATCATCATCATCATTTCATCCTCATCACGACGTGCAGGTAGCCTACAGGAGTCAAATAGAAAGACCTACACCTGGCGAGCCGAACCCGTCCTGGGATATCCCGGCACTAAAAGCCATACGACATTTCATTCCATCTACTGAAAACAAGAGAAAATAAGGTTTACATTGTTGTCAGCAATCCCCGAATATGTACTAAACATTATCATTGGAAGCTGTGTCTGGTTCCATGGCTAAATGGTTAGCGTGTTGGCCTTTGATCACAGGGGATCCGGGTTCGATTCCCGGTAGGGTCGGGAATTTTAACCATAATTGGTTAATTCCCCTGGCATGGGGACTGGGTGTATGTGTCGTCTCCATCATCATTTCATCTTCATCACGACGCGCAGGTCGCCTACGGGAGTCAAATCGAAGGACCTGCACCTGGCAAGCCGAAGTCCTCGGACACATCCAGACACTAAAAGACATACGCCATTTCAATTGGAAGCTATAGTCGATACATTTCTCCGAAATGTGATAAAAATAGGCCGTTTTATACGATTTGTCGTACTAAGCGATATTTTAAGCACATTGTTTATATAAAGGGCCCCATAGACGGTCCGTCTTACAGTCCGTCTTGCCTGCGCAGTTCTAAGATGAGAGGTAAGACGGAACACGGAAGAGGACACAGACGCTCCGTTTTGCTGTCAGACTTGCGATCAGTTTTCGTTAGTCGTGCACGGATAACATGCTAGAGGAACTTCTAATTTACACCACTCTAGCATTAGCTTTGAGATCAAAAGCTAAAAAGAAAAGGGCTTGATCAAAATGGGCAAAAGCTTGGTTACTTAAACGAGATACACTGTCGCATATAAATTTAATGAAAGATTTAACTCTTGAACCAGGTGACTGGTGCAATTATATGAGGACGGACAGTGAAAATTATTTATACCTTCTTCACTTGGTCAGAAAGAGTGATAGTGCAATGAGACGGGCAATAGCACCGCATGAACGATTCAACGTCACACTTCGTTTCCTAGCAACTGGAAGAAGTTACGAAGATCTGAAATTTTCCGCTGCAATTTCAGTCCAGTCTTTGGGAGTAATAATTCCTGAGACTTGCGCTGCAATATATAAGGTGCGCAAGAATCAGTATCTCAAAGTAAGTAAAATTTATAAGTTTCTTGTACACGGTAAAAGGAAATGTATTTCATGTTAATTTAATATAAAACAAGGTATAATGTATGCCTTTTGCCTGCTGCCATTTCTTGATGGATACAGTACTTTTGTATCCATCTCTTAGCACAGGCCAGAGTAAAGTGTAGCTTCCACCGAAGTCCCAGTCTCATCCATGGCTGTGACAATATGGAAGCTGCTGGGGTATGGGTGGTGCTGAGTAATGACATTCAGAGCACGTCTAGTGCATCAGAGTGTTATGAAAGGTGTTGCTCATAGGGTCAGTCGTGCTGCAATAGCACTTTCTGACCCAGTGAGGAAAGCAATGGCAAACTACCTCACTCCTCGTCTTGCCTAGTACGCCTCATTTTGGTGCTGCCATTGGTTTTTGCGGTTTCCTTATAACCGCATAACTTTTGGTGGTGCTATTTGAGGATCCAACCAGCCTCTGGGCTGATGACCTAACAGACAGACAATGTATGCTTAGAGTACAATAAGAAAGAATTGTATAACGGAGTGTGAAAATTAACAGTCTTCGTCCAAACAACCTAAAAACAAAAAATATAATTAATTACATTGGGTTAAATTATATTTTAGTTGCATGATTTAATAATAATAACAATAATAATAATTTTATTTTGTTTCAGTTTCCAACAAAAGAAGATTATGGATATGTATTGGACAGCAGTTTGAAAGAAAATGCAATTTTCCAAATTGTCTGGGTGCGGTTGATGGAAAACATGTAAAAATAACCCTGTACCGTGTACTCTTTACTTTTGATTTTCCACTAGCACGGATTACAACGGTATAGCTGTATGAATTCCATTAGAAACGCTCGAGGCATGATTCTTAAATCCGACATTATGTCCTACGAGCGAACTGCTCTGTAGGAGCAATTGGTTAAAACTGACGCTAAGTCTGAAGACGCCACACACGCTCCAACTTGCTCGCCGACTTACCTGTACACGCACAGAAAAATCAGGCGCTGCCAGATTCGCTTCGAGCCAAGCCTAAGACGGTACAGGGATGAAAATTCTACCACACACGGTCCGTCTTACCTGTCGTCTTAGAACTGCGCAGGTAAGACGGACGCTAAGATGGACCGTCTATGGGGCCCTTAAGATTTAGACGGAACCGTTAGATTCCGCCGTTATATACAATACGCCGTTAAAAGAGAAGTCGCAATAAACGGTTTCGACTGTAGTTTCTACCCTCAGGTTACACTTGAGAACAGTAGCGGCGATTGACAATTAAAAGTAGGGGGACAAAAAAATTTACGGACAACAAAGTACCCGGGTTTGTGGCATTGCGGGAGGGGGTTTATATATATAAAAACTGAAAGACTACAAAATTGTACATTTTTACGCTCTCTCAGCGAATTTCGACAGAAGGGTAAAGGTTGACAGCCTACCAACTTAACTGTGGTCATAATAGTTTTTTGAGATTTTGATTCATTACCATACAAAAGCTTAATTTCGTTTTTTAGCCAAATTTTGTTGACTTTGATTTGAGTCTTCTAATGTTGGGGACTGTTACGGGGTTACCTGTGGATCAGCAGAGGTAAAAGAAGGTGCCGGGATGAATGGGTCTAACTACAAAGTCAAAGTTAATTTAAACTTTTAATAAAGGTTATATTTTCTTGAAACAACAAAATTTAAACAACTTAGTGAAATAACACTGACCCAGCAAATTAGACACAAGACTTCGAAAGATCCAAGATAACAGAATTTTAACACACTTGGGCTATAAGCCCCTAGTTGTACAATTTTGAGCTCCTAGCTCAACTTAAAAGCTTACAATTTTACACAAAGGGCAGAAATCCCCTAATACCTGGAGCACTTGCTCCCAAAATTGCAATATCAGGCCTCCCAGAGGCAATTTTACAACACTTGAAAAATAGCTCAAGCTCTCTCAGTTCTCAAGCATATTCCAGGCAACACATTATGAAAATCCAATAATCGCTGGCCTTACAAGGCACTATTTACAAAAGCCATCTTATTACACAGGGGTATCTAGTACCCAAGCTACGGGGCCTTAGTGAAAAAGAACAGGTTCAATAAACGGCCCGAGTACAACTGGAGTGGAGTCGGAGATTGAGTTCCACAAAAAATAAAAAGACCTATAGGGCACTTGGCCGACGAAACAGGGGCTAATCCCAAACTACTGAGGTGGCTCGGATGGAGATAACTTTAATACATAGTAGAAACAAATGCGGTACCTCAAACCAAGATGAAGGGGAGCTCGAGAGGGTAAATCAGTCTCGATCCCCGATTACAGTTAAAGGTTGATGAAAATTTTTATTAGCCGGCAGAACTTACATTTTTTTTGCTAGTTGCTTTACGTCGCACCGACACAGATAGGTCTTATGGCGACGACGGGACAGGAAAGGGCTAGGAGTGAGTTGGAAGCGGCCGTGGCCTTAATTAAGGTACAGCCCCAGCATTTGCCTGGTGTGAAAATGGGAAACCACGGAAAACCATCTTCAGGGCTGCCGATAGTGGGATTCGAACCTCCTATCTCCCGGGTAAAAGCTCACAGCCGCGCGCCTCTAACTTACATTTTAGAGAAGCTAGTTACATAGTAGAGGTTTTGGACCTTTCCCTCAGGTTAAACTGCGGAGGTAGCAAAGAAATAAAGAAGTTAATTGGCCATTACCTTGCTGAAGACCTGCTGCCTGAGGAAAGAGGCACATCCCGCCTCCTGCTTGACACACACACTAAGTTAGATGTTGATCAAATGGCCCAGAGCCGTGAAAACCCGCAGTTTATAAACCCTCGGGGAAGGTTCGAGACCTTTCATGAATAATCAAGACACACCCACAGAATTTTATTGGTTAAATTTAAGTTTCACACCAAATCGAAGAAGAAGCCTGTGATAGGCTGAAAATTAACTACAGAAATTCTTGATTGGCTAAATTCAAAACTGGCGGAACTGAATGAACGAAATTTAGTAAAGATAAAACTTATGAATACAAAGTATCTTCAAAGGGGTTCCTTCACTTCGCACCAGGGTGCATGATCAAAGTTTCTTCGTAATGACGTCTATGAGAGAATGTTCAAACTTCTTGATGAATGAAGAACAAAAACAAGTAGAAATTCGCACAGTTCACAATAACAAATTTTAGTGGTGCCATCTTTAGAGAAAATTTATAAGTTGGTCCAGTTCCAAGTTCAGTGTTTCTCCTGTAGAGGAGTTCTATTGGCGCAAGATTTAAATGTACGGCGTAGAGGTGTACCTCCCGGTACAGGGACTATTCCGATGTTTTCTACGTTAGTTTTGAGGAAATTAGGTGTTAAGTTGTGTATTATATATTGCTTAAGGAAATCTATATCTTTGCCCAGTTTTGCGACCTTGATTTTAAGTCCCATGTAACAGTAGCTGCGATTGGGGCAAAAACTATACAGGCAACAAACACTACCCGGGTTTGTAAGATATAGCGGACGGGGGTGGGGATTATATACATCAAAACTGAAGAAACAAGCTAAACATGGTAAGTTTTCTGATGCTCTCTGAGCGAATTTCGACAGAGAGGTAAGGGTTGACAATTAACCAATTTAAGTGCGCTAATACTAGTTTTCTTGGGATTTTGATCCAATACTACACAATAAAACTTTCACCAAAGGAACTATATTACGCATTTATTACAATTAAATAGAGGTACGGCGTGATATACAATTAAAATAATTTAGTATTTGACTACACACTAAGAAACTAACAGACACTGAAGAAAATGTCAGACGGATGAATGCGCGCGGCAAGCGGGTGAATCATACCTCAGTGTCCATGACCTTGGCAAATACACTGACTGAGCAAATGTCATGGGATAGTGGAGCATTGATACGCAGGGGTGTTGTCTGCGCATTACACGCCCCCTGTGCCAGCGGCAGTTGTATAGGAGACCTTGTGAGCAGTGGCTGCGCATGTGACAGGTGTAACATGGAACGTCGTCGTGAGCTGACACAGTTCGAACGGGGTATGGTGGTCGGTGCCGGACGGATGGGAAATGCGATTTCGGAAGTGGTGCGGGAATTCGGCTTCACACGATCAACCGTGTCCAGGGTGTATCGTGAATGGTTGAATTCGGGTGTCACCGTCCACAACAGACGATTACCGTGACCGGCGACATCTGAGACGGATTGTCAATAGTGACAGACGGGCAACCGTGCAACAAATCACGGCTCAGTTCAACACAGGCCGTCCTAGACACGTCTCTCAGTGGACAATCCATAGGAACATGGGTTCTATGGGGTTTGGGAGCCGGCGCCGCACACGGGTGCCACTGTTAACCCAACGACATCGGGCACAACGACGCGCATTTGTCGCCAGTCACCAGGGATGGACACTGGAACAATGGCGTAACGTGATATGGTCGGACGAATCACGATTTCAACTGCACCATGCCGATGGGAGTAACCGTGTATGGCGCAGACCACATGAAGCGATGGATCCCGCCTGCCTCGAAGGTGTGGTCCAGGGCGCTGGTGTCTCTATTATGGTCCGGGGTGAATTTTCCTGGTATGGAATTGGCCCCCTAGTTGTTTTGGAAGAGACTTTGAATGGTACGCGGTATGTTGAGGTGCTCGGAGACCATCTCCACCAATTTTGGCCTTGCAGCGCCCAGACGGTTCTGCGGTGTTTCAAGATGATAACGCGCCGCCACATCGCTCTCACGTCACCCGGGAATGGTTCCAGGAACATGCATCGGAGGTCCAATGACTGCCATAGCCAACCAGGAGCCCCGATATGAACCCTATCGAGCATATCTGGGATGTCCTGGAACGCAGGCTCCGTGCCATGGACCCTGCACCGACGAACAGACCAACATTGGCGGCCATTCTGCAAACGATTTGGTGTCAGCTACGTCTAGAGGACTACCAGGGACTTGTCGACTCACTACTACGGCGTCTCACTGCAGTTCGCAGGGCCAGAGGAGGCCCCACCCGCTATTAGGTGACTATCCCATGACATTTGCTAAGTTATATATATATACAAACCAGGTGGCTCTCGAACGCAGTACTTTCTACTTATAAATGCTCCGCATGCACAAATGATGAGTGGGATGTCTACCAACTGATTTTGACAGGGGAACTACTGCCAGCGGGCAGGTTACGTCGGAATATAAAGAGATAAGAAACGGAGTGTCGCTCGCAGCATGTTACTCAGCACTGCCGATCTAATGCACCCCTTGCATTAGTAAACATCCTTTTTGACCGCATAGTTCTGGGCTGGTGTATGGTACAGCCGCACTATATTTGCTGTCTGCATATCAGCAATGGCTAGTGTGATCAGCAGCGACGAATACACAGACATTATTTTAATCTGGACAACCTGGTCGGAATGAAACAGAAGCTCCAAACAGACGTATGCCTTCTACACATGTACTTCACCGAACTGTATTAGTTTTTGTTTCATACAATCAACTCTTCCATCGAGTGGAATGTCTACACGTGTATACATTAATAAGTTATTAGATTTCTTTTTCTGCATCTTTGGCGTGTCTACAAACAGTAGCGGAGATTAGGGGGTGGGACGAGGAGGGACAGTCGCCCCCTCCCACTTTGTGGAGTAAACATTACATTTTTATTCCACTTTAGCCAGCTAGAACTAGGCATTATTTAAAAAGAAAAGCTTTTTTTTTAAAATCCTTGTTATCTTTTCTGCTAATTCCTTCGTTTATTTTCTTTAATTATTAACATAACTATTGACGAAAATACACACAAAATGCTGTTTGTCGCGGCTAACCAATTTGTATAGCACTACGGCAAGTAGTGGAGACTTTGCATGTGCTGTGAGGAAGGGTAGTGGGGGTACTTTTCTGGCCGAGGTCGTGGCCACTGAGTTGTAATTCACCCACTTGCCGTGCGCATTCATCAGTCTGGCAGTCTCTTTATTGCCTGTTAGTTTCTTAGTGAATATCCAAATACTAAATGATTTTTAATTGCACAATCATACCGTACTTCTATTTAATCATACCGGGCGAGGTGGCCGTGGGGTTACGGGCGCGCAGCTGTGAGCTTGCACTCGGGACACAGTAGTTTCGAATCCCACTGTCAGCAGCCCTGAAAATGGTTTTCCGTGGTTTCCCATATTCACACTAGGCAAGTGCTGGGGCTGTACTTTAATTAAGGCTACAGCCGCTTCCTTCCCATTCCTAGCCCTTTCCTGTCTCATCGTCGCCATAAGACCTCTCTGTGTCGGTGCGACGTAAAACAACTTGTAGAAAAGTATTTCTCGCCGTAAACCTCGAGATTAAAGGAGGAATTGAGAAAGTGTAAGCGTCCGACATCATGACACTTTTAAACTTCGCTGGCCACTTCATAATTTTTTCTTCTGCAAAGGTTGGTAACAACTCGACTCATCCTAGGTGTCAATGACGTCATCTTCTTCCATACGTCAACCACTCACCGCCATAGTACCACATAAGCAATGGACTAAAACAGTCTAAAACAGTATTTTTGGTTATAAAAGTAAATGTAGTTCTAAGGGTGGATGGGTTGGTCCCTGGCCAGCGTATTGAACACATCTCTCTTCCGCAATCATTTTTAGGTGAGAATAGCAGCATTTAAAGTAACATTTTATGTAATAATCCTTGCGGACCCTTATGTAAATTTCTACCCAATTTAAATCTAAAATCCAACATTCGACGCTTCTTAGAAAATACATTCAACAGATATGTTTATTTTACAATTATGTCTCTGTGAAAGTTTATTTATTTTATTGTCAATTTCTGTTTATTTTATTTTTGTAAACATTCCAGTACTCCCGCCTGGCTACGCCCCTGGAGATTGTACACACGGTGATCAGACTTTTATACAAATGAAGAATTATTTTTCCATATTTGTCACGTCTCTGGTCGCCCCAAGGTGCGATCATTACGGCAACAATGCTGTTCCACGCTTTACAGGACAGATGCGGAGAAGTCTCTGTTAGTGAGGTGTGTAATGTTGAGTCATATCTCATGAACACTGGTGTGTTGAACTAGCACATATTTTAACGTGTTTGTGAGTGTAATGAGAGCAGGAGTTGGCATGGCGGGTCGCCAAATGGTCGTGTCCTTCATGCAGTCAATGATGCGGTTAAGGTAATGTTATCTCTCCAGTTCCGCTGTTTGAACACACCCCACTAGGAAGTAAGCCAATTAGATACATACACAGTGCGCTTCCTTTCAGTTGTACTGCATGTTATTGCCAACCCTAGGGATCACTGTTGTGGACCGAATGAAATAAGATGGAACGAGCCAGTGGATACAGTACAAATTCCTGCGCTCGTTTCTGGTTATGAACCGAACGTTATTGCTAACATTTCGAGACAAGTTTGAATATCTCGTCTGCTTTCAAGCAGAGCAAGAACATAGTATTCTGTATCTAGTGCAAGAATTTATTATGGAGCACCATTCTGGCACTCTGAAAGTCTCAGTCTAGCGATCTATAAAGTTAGGTTTAAAAATAAAATAATTTTCATGTGACTTACATTTTTTGAATGAATGAATACTCTTGTTTAGATTGATGCTTTGACGGCCCGTATTTACAGACATGACATCAGTTTTTGGGCTTTTGCCATGTCAAGAAAACAAGGTGAAAATCTACTACTACTACTAAAATGTTTTTCATTCCTTCGCTGAAGGGGGAGGCGGGCCTCTTAGACGGTGACACCGTCTCTCTGGCCGGGAGATTTGTTACGGTGAAGGAGATGCTCGGTGAAGGTGAGGGGGTTGGCGGCCGTGGCCTGTACTATACTAGGAACTGTCCCGGCATTCGCCTTAGTGCAGGAGACTGGCAAACCACGGGAAACCATTCTCAGGACAGCCGACGGTTGGGGCCAGCCATGAGGTCCAGCCCTGCCCCGCCTCCCGAATGCAAAGATGTAGAGCGACGGGAGAGCCGTGGCCACCCCTCCTCTGCTCGGTTGGCCGATCAGAGTGCAGAGCTGTTGGACCACGGACAAGTTGTGATCACTTATTGGCCGAAACCCACTTTGTATCTACCGACCTGAAATATTTTACGTTTCGCAGAGAACTTTGCTTCACGTCTTCAGAAGAAAATCTCCACTGTTGAAGACTTCTCCAATATTAAATGGTTTAAATTTAGGAATGCTTTCCCGCTCATTCGTCAAAAGATGACTCAGTGTACGCTAGCACCATCTTAATCTTAATGCAATTTAATCGGAGCTTGGATGGTGTCATTAGCTCCCACTTGGAATGCTAGCGTACAGGGAGTCACCTGCTGACCAATGAGCGTACCACTTACTATCGACCAACAGTAAAGCATTCTGAAATTCAAATCTTCATTATTGGAGAAGTCTTCTCGTGAACAGTTGAGGTTTTCTTCTGAAGACGCGCAGCAAAGTTCTCTGCAAAACGTAAAGAGATTCATCTTGTTTTCTTGACACGGCGTAAGCCCAAGAGCTTCTATCATGTCTAGAATCTTCTTCTCTCCCAGACACGGATGTCCACCAACTAGGGAGAGAGTATTCGTTTACTGTAATCATAACACTAACATACAGTTAGTAAACAATTAAAATGCCTGAATATTACTTAGAAATATTTTTGAAATGTGAACAGTCTTAGCCTTCTGAGGTATTTCCTGGACTTTAACTAAGTTACAGCACACCTGCGCCGTAATTTCCACTTATAGATGTCCGGCATGCACCAGTGGTCAATGGGATATCTAGTAACTGATTTTCACAGGGGTATTACTGCCTCAGGTAGGTTTCGTCAGACTACGAAGAGAGAACAACTGGATGCCCGCTCACGGCATGTTCCTGAGCGCTACCCGTCTAACGTACACCCTTGCGTTACTAGGCCTTGTTTTCCAACGCATAGTAGTAGGCTAGTATTTGGTACAGTTGCTCTCAACATACCGACAATGTTTGGTGTGTTCAGAAACGACGAATCAAAGACATAATTTTAATCTATGAAGAATTTGGTCGGAATGCAGCCGAAGCTCGCAGACGGTACGCGCAGGAGTTTGCAAATAGCCGCCTCCCTTCTATACATGTACTTTGCCGAACAGAGTTGCAATTAAGGGTAGTCATGGCTGACATTTGGAACTTGTACAATTTTCCACTTATCACAACCAAATTTTAAACAGAAGTATATATGAATAGGATAGAGCACCACACAAAATTTGTAGTTAATTAGGTAATTGTTTTGAAATTTATTAACAAATGCTGTTTATTTCTTATATGCTGCATGGAAAATGCTCCTTGCGGCACAGTCTTCGTTATTTTTGGGTTATAATTTGACAGAATTATCAACAGTAAACATATACTTAAGAATTATTCTGGATTTTGCAGTCATGTGTAAACTATTGGAGATTTAACTTTTTCAATTCTTCGTTATTCATTCAAGAGGCAAAACTCTAGTTTGGTGCTATTTTAGGAGCAAACATATGAAGGTAATATTCAACTGAAAATAAAATTCGGAACTACATTTGATGTCCGCTTCTGTGGTGTAGTAGTTAGTGTGATTAGCTGCCAGCCCCGGAGGTCCGGGTTCGATTCCCGGCTCTGGCATGAAATTTGAAAAGTGGTACGAGGATTAGAACGGGGTCCACTCAGCCTCTTGAGGTCAGCTGAGTAGAGGAGGGTTCGATTCCCTCCTCAGCCATCCTCGAAATGGCTTTCCGTAGTTTCCCACTACTCCTCCAGGCAAATGCCGGGATGGTTCCTAACTTAAGGCCACGGCCGCTTCCTTCCCTCTTCCTTATCTATCCCTTCCAATCATCTCATCCCCCCCAAAAGGCCCCTGTTCAGCATAGCAGGTGAGGCAGCCTGAGCGAGGTACTGGTCCTCCTCCCCAGTTGTATCCCCGACCCAAAGTCTGAAGCTCCAGGACACTACCCTTACACGGTAGAGGCGCGACCTTTCGTCGAGTCCGAGGGAAAATCCAACTCTGGACGGTAAACAGATTAAGAAGAAGAAAAAGAAGAAGACTACATTTAATTCCTGTACATACTGAAACTTTAGTCCGTCTCTATGGTGTAGTGGTTAGCGTGATTAGCTGCCACCCCCGGAGGCCCGGGTTCGATTCCCGGCTCTGCCACGAAATTTGAAAAGTAGTACGAGGGCTGGAACGGGGTCCACTCAGCCTCGGGAGGTCTAAGCGCTATTCACACTTTCAAGGAAGCACTTTGGAGACATTTTATGCACCAGTAAGGATCATCTGTAAACTTGATGCTGCTACTTACAACCATTCTATTGTTATGGATGTCCTGGTAGAGAGTCTAAAATTTTTATCCGATTTGTCTTTAAAATCAAATGTTATGTACTGCCTTTTTTTTTTTTTTTTACATGTAGGATATTAGTTTTTAGAATTTATCCCTTTTTATGTCTGATTTATTTAATCTTAATTTAATCTTAACTTAATCTTAATTTATTAATTTAATCTTAATTCATTTCATCTTAATGTAATCTCACCATTCTTGTATTATTATTAATTTAATTTGTATTAGACGTAGTTATTGTAATACAATGCAACATATGTATATTTCAGTTCCTGGTTAGATGGAAGAGAAGGCCTGAAGGCCTTAATCTTGCCAGGTAAAATAAAACATTACTAAACTAAACTAAACTGAGTAGAGGTGGGTTCGATTCCCACCTCAGCCATCCTGGAAGTGGTTTTTCCGTGGTTTCCCACTTCTCCTCCAGGCGAATGCCGGGATGGTACCTAACTTAAGGCCACGACCGCTTCGTTCCCTCTTCCTTGCCTATCCCTTCCAATCTTCCCATCCCTCCACAAGGCCCCTGTTCAGCATAGCAGGTGAGGCCGCCTGGGCGAGGCACTGGTCATTCTCCCCAGTTGTATCCCCCGACCAAGAGTCTGAAGCTCCAGGGCACTGCCCTTGAGGCGGTAGAGGTGGGATTCCTCGCTGAGTCCGAGGGAAAAGCCGAACCGGGAGGGTAAACAGATGATGATGATGATGATGACATACTGAAACTTTATAAGAAAGTTTCAAGTGAATGTGATAAGAACTTTGTCGCAAGGAGCATTTTATACAGGGCAATAACCTGATGATATTTTAACGTAGAAAAAGGCAATTAAAGGTTTTAAGAAACATACTTGCATTAAAAACTGCTCGGGACTGTTATTTCCTGAGATTTCTCTCTCCTCTTATACACAGTATAGCCCTACTACAACGTAAATATATTTCAGTGGTATTATTGTAATGGTGGTCCGAAATACTGTATCTCTGAAACCAGTATTGTCTAACAACGTGAGAGGAAGGGGCGTAAGGGTGCTCTATATACGACCGGCCGAGTTGGCCGTGCGCGTAGAAGCGTGCGGCTGTGAGCTTGCATCCGGGAGATAGTAGGTTCGAATCCCACTATCGGCAGCCCTGAAAATGGTTTTCCGTGGTTTCCCATTTTCACACCAGGCAAATGCTGGGGCTGTACCTTAATTAAGGCCACGACCGCTTCCTTCCAACTCCTAGGCCTTCCCTATCCCATAGTCGCCATAAGACCTATCTGTGTCGGTGCGACGTAAAGCCGCTAGCAAAAAAAAAAGCTCTGTATACGCCGTTCCGTTTGTCTTATTCCTCACGTGTATATATTTCTGTATTACTCGAAATTCGGTTACACGAATTTCTCGATTTCTCGAAGTAAACATTTCCTCCCATGAAGCAACAAATACTCTGTAACTCGAATTTTGTGCAAAATTAACTGTGGAATACGCCATTTGTAACCACCGTAGTCGCGGATGATAAGGTCCATTTACGAATCTCGGCTGCGTGGTATTGGCGAGAAGTTTCATCGTGAAGGGAGCGAAAGGTTAACAGGAAGACAGGATACAGTACATACAGCATGAAACAAGAAACATGCCTCCGTTAACTTACTATAATAAATGTTATAATTAAAGTGTGCCATAAAATAGTTTGTATATGTTTAAATGCTGTTAAAAATAATGTATTCAATATAAGCCCGTAGATACATATGAGTCCGCCTCTGTGGTGTAGTGGTTAGCGTGATTAGCTGCCACCCCCGGAGGTCCGGGTTCGATTCCCGGCTCTGCCACGAAATTTGAAAAGTGGTACGAGGGCTGGAACGGGGTCCACTCAGCCTCGGGAGGTCAACTGAGTAGAGGTGGGTTCGATTCCCACCTCAGCTATTCTCGAAGTGGTTTTCCGTGGTTTCCCATTTTACCTCCAGGCGAATGCCGGGATGGTACCTAACTTAAGGCCACGGCCGCTTCCTTCCCTCATCCTTGCCTATCCCTTCCAATCTTCCCATCCCCCTACAAGGCCCCTGTTCAGCATAGCAGGTGAGGCCGCCTGGGCGAGGTACTGGTCATACTCCCCAGTTGTATCCCCCGACCAAGAGTCTGAAGCTCCAGCACACTGCCCTTGAGGCGGTACAGGTGGGATCCCTCGCTGAGTCCGAGGGAAAAGCCGAACCTGGAGGGTAAACGGATGATGATGATGATGATGATGATGATGAGATACATATGATGCATGCTCAAGAATGGTATTCTCTATATCTAGAAATTTCGATAACTCGAAATAAAATCGAGCTCCCGAGGTGATTCCAGAAATCGAGGTTCATCTGTGTATCAATATTGCTTAAAGTAAATGAACCATTCATATGAGAATTAATACGAAGAAATGTCACTGACCCCATAGTTTGGTTTGTGACTTAGCGGTTACTTAGAATCTTTCTGTAATATAATTTTGCATAATAAGCTCTGAAATCTAAACAATCGAATCCAAATTGAACGCAGCCGAGATTGTTAATTCTCCCGTATCACCGCGGGAACTGTTGTGGGCTCGTGGCTTTACACAGTGTTCAGTGGAACTGATTGCCTTGATACGAGCACAACCTGTTTGGAACAAAAGCGGTTGCTCTGCTGGCTTTGTCGTGGATCTCCATTTCCCTTCTGTTGTGCCACTCGACAGTCCATACATTGCCATCAACATTTACGGCGCTCATCTAGTCATCCACTACGGACATACTGGCCCATAGAGCGAACAGCATCAAGGAAGAAACAACTAAATCTCATAACAATTGAAGGTTCCCCGGAATAAGGGTCTATGTCACGAAACTTAAACTTTCAGGAAACAGGAAAACTGTTAAATAACGTGTGAATGAAAAGTAGACGGTGGTCAGTAACAATATGAACCGGATATATCAGCATCGGAGTGTTCGTCATATTGATAACTAATTTGAGACAAATATATATTTGCTAGTTGTTTTACGCCGCACCGACACAGCTAGGTCTTACGGCGACTATGGGACAGGAAAGGGCTAGGGGTGGGAAGGAAGCGGCCGTGGCCTTAATTAAGGTACAGCCCCAGCATTTTCCTGGTGTGAAAATGGGAAACCACGGAAAACCATTTTTAGGGCTGCCGACAGTGGGGTTCGAACCTACTATCTTCCGAATACTGGATACTGGCCGCACTTACGCGACTGCAGCTATCGAGCTCGGTAAGACAAATATTTCTACAGGGTGTATCTGTGATGATGATACGAACTTTCAGTGATGATGGAGGACAGCTGAGATAAGGAATCATATTCCGGAAATTATCGAGCCAAACGTTAAGCAAAATCTACTCATAAAATTCCACTTACCTGCACAAGTTTCACAAGCCGCTACATTTACAACAAATGTTCGAAATGGTGTCCCCCTACGTCAATGCAGGCACAGCATCGTCGCACGAAATTCTGTCGTACTCGTTCGAATATCCTCGGTGTCGTTTGAACAGCGTCACAGGCAGCGAGAATTCTTGCCAAGAGATCCTCTTCAGTCTTGATAGGTGCCTCATACACAAGGCTTCCCACATGGCCCCACAAGAAGAAATTAAGTGGGCTGAGATCAGGTGAACGAGCGGGCCACGAAACAGGACCTCCTCTTCCTATCCACGTTCAGGGATTGTCTGATCCAGGTATTCATGAACCCTCAGTCCAAAGTCAGGTGGGGCTCCATCATGATGGACGAAGAGCAAGTGGGATGTGTTCCAGGAATGTGGGTAGTACATCTCTGAGCACCTCTATGTACACTGCTGCTGTTAAGAACGGACGGACGTTAAACAATTTGGATTATTAATAACTATAGCGGTAGAGTGTCGGCCTCCGGATCCCAAGATAGCGGGTTCAAACCCGGCAGAGGTAGTCGGATTTTTGAAGGGCGGGAAAAAGTCCATTCGACACTCCATGTCGTACGATGTCGGCATGTAAAAGATCTCTGGTGACACATTTGATGTTTACCCGACAAAATTAATTAAATCTCAGCCATAGACGCCCAAGAGAGTTTCGGTTTACTCGGTCTGCCATCTAGTGGGGACCTAGAGTAAAACGGAACGTCGAAAGTGACAAGCAGACAGCCAGATGGCGTCAAATTGAAATGTCTGCATACGGTAGCTGAGGCCATACGATTATTATTATTATTATTAATAACTTTCGACTCGAACGTTTACGGACTACGGTTCCTTATCTCAAATTGATCCATTTGCCGTCTTCCATCATTCCCGACAGTTGGAAACATCATCAAGGTTACACCACGTATATCTGGCGCTGTTGTCATTTTATCACCTGCTGAAGTCTGCCAATCACATCGCTTCGTGGGAGAATTAAAATGGCGAACCTATGTTGCTAAATCTCCACGGGGTTTAAGAAAACAACAACTTCGTCTCGGGAGAGATTTGAACACGGACCTCCGAACTGACAGGATCGTGTCATAGCAAAGTACGTTACGGTAATATCGGCTGAAACCCACGGCGTGTTAGTGTTTATTGCTGACCTTTTGGCAAGGCTCTCAATCCTGTCTTAAGCCACGTGCAGATTAGCAGCATCGCCTTGCAAAGTCCATTTGAATTCGCAATCTGATTGCCTAACTTCGGCAGCTGATAAAATGACAACGTCGCGAGGTATCGAATTATATTATTCAAATTATTTATCAGTATGACCAACCTTCTAACGCTCATATTCCGAGTTCACGTTGTTTCCGACCACCCTGTATATATTTTGAAATAAATAAGATTAATTTTGTTTCTATGTGTTCCTAAAGTAAACGTACTAAAGTAGTAAAAAAACACTTTCCGCCTCTGTGGTGTAGTGGTTAGTGTGATTAGCTGCCACCCTCGGAGGTTCGGGTTGGATTCCTGGTTCTGCCATGAAATTTGAAAAGTGGTACGAGGGCTGGAACGGGATCCACTCAGCCTCAGGACGTCAACTGAGCAGAGGTGGGTTCGATCTCATCCATCAGCCATCCTGGAAGTGGTTTTCCGTGATTTCCCAGTTCTCTTCCAGGCAAATGCGGGGATGATACCTAACTGAAGGTCACGGCCGCTTCCATCCCTCTTCCTTGTCTATCCCTTCCAATCTTCCCATCCCCTTGCAAGGCCCCTGTTCAGCATAGCAGGTGAGGTCACCTGGGCGATGTTCTGCTCATCCTCCTCAGTTGTATCCCCCGACCCAATGCGTCACGCTCCAGGACACTGCCCTTGAGACGGTAGAGGTGGGATCCCTCGCTGAGTCCGAAGGAAAAACCAACCTTGGAGGGTAAACAGATTAAGAAAGAGAAGAAAAAAACTACTTTCTAATTTTGAAATCATGAAGTAAGGAACTAAGCCACATTTTCACAGTTTAAAACACAGTGACTTTTCGTCATTTTTAAACGAGTTACTTCCTATCATTATAGAATTCTTTGAATTCTTGAGGCATATACTCACAGATTTTGAGTAAGCCATCCTTTCTTATTTATTGATGGGCAGTAGAGTCGTGACAGTTCTTGAAGAAGGAGGAAGAGTGGCTGATTCTGTCCTTTCTAAACACTTTAACTAATGTATATCTTTCCTATAGAGCAATTAAATTAAGGGATCTTCGTATATGTTTTTTGAGGTAAGGTTTCTTTTTTCTGAATTTCTATTTATTCGGCTTTAATTACAATCCTCACTCTATGTTTACTGGCAAAATGTGTAAAGAATGCAATCATGTGGTCCCTCTATCGATCCTAAGGCGGTCGTTCCTCTTTGAACGGTGAGGCGTAGCGAGGCAGTCGGAATGTATATACAGCCAACTGCATTGAAACTCCACAGAGAGCTAAGATTTATAATACACTGGTCTGCCTGCTACAACGTCATGGGTTCTTCTCTCGCCCAGATCAATCACCTAACAAAGGAAAATAAGCTTGTTGTCCTGAATAAGGGTGAGAGCAAAGAAGTACAGTAGTTCGGAGTATGGGTTGTATCTACAATTATTTTGTTAATTCTACATACATGCCACGTTAAGTTGGAAAAAATTCTGTAAAAAGATGAACTTGTTTCTTAAATACGAACAATGAAAAGAATATAGAGAAAAGTATCAAAATAAAGATTATATACCGGGCGAGTTGGCAGTGCGGTTAGGAGCGTGCAGCTGTGAGCTTGCATCCGGGAGATAGTGGGTTCGAACCCCACTGTCGGCAGCCCTGAAGATGGTTTTCCGTGGTTTCCCATTTTCACACCAAGCAAATGCTCGGGCTGTACCTTAATTAAAGCCACGGCCGCTTCCTTTCCATTCCTAGGCTTTTCCTGTCCCATCGTCGCCATAAGACCTATCTGTGTCGGTGCGACGTAAAGCATCTAGCGAAAAAAGATTATATAAACAAATTTGGTGTTATAAATATGTCTTTCAATAAATGAAAGTAAAATCTATAACGATAAATTTACAGTGGAACCTCGATAACTCGAATCACCTCGGGAGCTACATTTTATTTCGAGTTATCGAAATTTCGAGATATAGATAATACATTTTTGAGCATGTATAGCACATAATTGAATCATATGTATCTACGGCAGGGCCTCTCAAACGCCCAAAATTTCACGCGTGTAAATCGAGGCGCAAGAGCTCCGTGCACTGTGCATCGCTCCCGCTCGGCTCGTCTCGGACCAACGCTTCGTCTCTGGGCTACTCGGCTAAGCTCGTCTGAACTCGTCTCAACTCGGCTCGGATTTGGAGGCCTACGGAGCAAATGAGGAAAGGGGAGACAGGGGGAGCGACCGAGACAAGCGTGGGGAAAGAGAGAGACAGCGCTATTGCTCCAAATCGAGGAGTGGGGGTCTGCACTCTGGTCAACCAAGGGAAGTCGTCTTTTGCACCGTGCACAGTGCATGCACCAAGCGCGTGCACCCTGAGAGGCCCTGATCTACGGGCTTTTACTGAATACATTATTTTTAATGGTATTTAAAAATATACAAACTCTATTTTAAGCATCACTTTAATTATAACCTTTATTATAGTACAATATTAGAAGACATGATACAGTACATACAGTAGCGAGAGAAAGAACATACCTCGGTTAATACCTTTGGAAAAAATCCGATAGTCTCTTCTGTTTGTTACTGTTAATCTTTCCTCCCTTCACGTTGAAACTTCTCGCAGCCGAGATTCGTAAATGGAGCTCGTCATCCTCGATTTCGGTGGTTGCTTCGCTACGTAACCGTTAATTAATTCACACCCGAGAAACAGTGAGACTTCACCAATTTTCCGATCACTAGAAGTTTTAGTTCTTCGGTTCTCGTCATATTAGCTCCCAGCATCATTGCAACTTTTACTTGTTAACTGTTCCTCACAAACCACAAATACCGTATTGCACAGTTAATGTTGCACAAAATTGGAGTTACAGAGTACTTTTTGGTTCAGGGGAGGAAATGTTTGCTTCGAGAAATCGAGAAATTCGTGTAATCGAATTTCGAGTATAATAGAGAAATAAATACACGCGAAGAATAGGACAAACACCCGGGAAATTTAAGTTACTTCGAGATAATGAAACTTCGAGTAATGGAGGTTCGAGATATCGAGGTTCGACTCTATTTGCATACAACGAATCGTTTTCAGGAGAAATCTGTATGAAACTTGAAGTTGACAAGTGTAGGATTCAGGGCATCGAAAGGGGGAAACGGGACTCGGGGCCTATGAAACTACTACGAATGAAAGAATCACTTCTCTAGAATACGATCAAATGAGGCCTCTCAGTCATGGCCATCCATCTCTACTTCACATCACAGTCTACGTACGACTCGTTGGTTGAACGGTCAGTATACTGGCCTTCGGTTCAGAAGGTCCCGGGTTCGATTCCCGGCCGGATCGGGGATTTTAACTTTAATTGGTTAATTCCAATGACACGGGGGCTGGGTGTATGTGTTGTCTTCATCATCATTTCATCACGACACGAAGGTCGCCTACGGGCGTCAAATAGAAGGACCTGCACCTGGCGAGCCGAATCCGTCCTGGGATATCCCGGCACTAAAAGCCATACGACATTTCATTACATCACAGTCTACACAGTTGCTAGGTAACATCGCATTGCACATTTCGTGACGCAAATTTTCAGATGAACTCCAGCTGTAAGACATATTTATGTCAAACCATTTTCCTTACTGTTATACAGTTCATAGAATAACGTCAATCAATCAATATCAATCATTCATTTACTGATGTGCATTTAGGGCAGTCCTGGTGGCTGATTCCCTATCTGTTGTTTTCCCAGCCTTTTCTTAAGGGGGGATGTAGCGAGTTGTGGTCAAAATTTTAGACAATTGTTTTTTTGTTGTTTTACGTCGCTTATGTTTTCACCGAGCTCGATAGCTGCAGTATCCAATATTCGGGAGATAGTCGGTTCGAGTCCCACTGTCGGCAGCCCTGAAGATAGTTTTCCGTGGTTTCCCATTTTCTCACAAGGCAAATGCCGGGGCTGTACCTTAATTAAGGCCACGGCCGCTTCATTCCCATTCCTAGGCCTTTCCTATCCCATCGTCGCCGTAAGACATATCTGTGTCGATGCGACGTAAAGCAAATAGCAAAAAAAAAAAAAAATGTTTTCTTCAATGTGTGAACATTTGAAAATGATATAGGAACTGGAAGCTAATGAAAATAAATAAATAAATAAATAATGTATCAGTGCGTAGGTACTTCCACGCCACCTTTTATGTCAAACAAGATTCGACGCTTCATGTAATCTATTCATACAATCCTATCACTTATTGAACCATTTCCATGGTCTATCTTACTCCAAACTTCCATTATCTATGTTGTGAAGTACACTTTCTTATCCGCAGATGGCTCTAGTATAGCAAAATTAGGCAAAACGCAAAATACTAATGAAAGTTTAACAATATTCTGTTAGGGAATGTATTAGTGCTTCTAATTACTCGGCTAGTTCGGCTCTATCTTCCTCCACAGAACGATCGAGAACACTTTGTTAGCGCCCCCGAGTTTTCTCGTGTCGTGACATGGTTACATTGTCATCCTGGCAGGAGTCTGCTCTGCGGGGAGTCTAATTTGGACGTGGGGGAGAAAGGAACTCTTTCAGAGCGATATGTAACATCAGCAGCAGCTCTTCTTATCTTTCCCCACCTCTCTAATTCCGCTGGATTGTTAAAACTTTCTTCCTTATTATATTTTTCTCTTCCTCTCTCCTAACAACACGTTTGTCTTCCATAATTAGTTCTCCTCTGTAATCTCTACAATACAGCTCCTCACGCTAAGTGTAATGTTAAGGCACTTAATGGCTTCAAAACGCTTTTATAAGCTCTAAATAATGTTTTCTATGATAGTGAAATGACAACATTCTTTTAATGAAGTTTTATGAGCTGCCGTCGTTAAGCCTTTTCCAGACTATACATCACCCGTTATGCCGTATTGTTCTTTGAACTTCAAGGAAAAGCTTTTAAGATGATCCCGCCGACTCTCTCAAATGTCTTCGCTACAAACGGTTATGGCTCGTTGTGAATTTTATGACGCAAGTTTCTCCCAGGAAGGAGATAAAAACTTGGTATTTTGTGGCCTTGCATCTCATGATATGGTAAATAATGGTACACGAAGCTCTAGACGCGCCTACAGTGCATGACACCTTATTTGTAGACGTGGTTCATCGTTGTTTCTGCTAACCCTTCTGATGATGATGATTAATGAAATATACTCGTCATTAACTGGGTAGATGTGTCGAAAGGACAAACATTACTAGGTTTTTGTACTAAAGATAACGTAGTAACCGTTTTGGAAATTTCAATATTTTTCTCTTGCTAACAGTCACAGACAAATTATTAATATCACACAAAGAAATGACGTATCGATGTGGGTTTGCAACTGACCCTTGTCTTTGTAGTTGCTAATGAACTTATATACTTATCCTGCATACTTTATCATGGCTTATCTTTACACCCTTTGTCGTCGTGTACCTGGCCATTCATACAACCACCAATTAAGATGTTGGATGATGCATAATCTCCGCTGAAAGATAACGATCTTCTAGTCTAACTCGTCGAATCGGTTGAAATGACCTTAATTGACTGAAGGTTGTTGGGAAATTTTTAGTTGCTTACATTCACCATTTGGTTGACTTCAGTAAATTAAATACGGTACACCAAATAAAGTATTGAGAATATGAATACATTCAATCCTAGAAAATACGATGTGAAATTCAATGACAACGGCAGGTAAGCCCTTCACGTCAAATATATTAACTTATTTACCAAAAACCGTGGTAAGGTTCCACAAACTCAAATATAGAATCTGATAAGGCCAACTTAAAACAAATATGTTAAAATATCTCCTCTCAAAAATATTATTATGGTTCTGGAGAAAATGCAATTGAAGTTTTATGATTGTTCCGTTGTTCAGAGTCTGGATATCTTAACTTTTAAACTTATATTTTGGCGCTGTCTAGTGGCTGGGACCAGAAACACAGACATCCAATCAACCTAAAGTTGCCAATCGAAACGAGTTTCATTGACAGGGTGAAACCTAGTTGCCAACTCTCTTGCTTACATTCACCAAGCGGTTAAGATGTATGGTGTTCGGTACTATTCGTGATCTTAACGCATTTTCTTCTGTAATTTGTATCTTTAACGTAGAATATTACATTTTTCGGAGGGCGTACTTCGTAATAAGTAACATGCGGCAGAGTTATCAACATTGGTATAGTGCACGCGTGCACTCTGCCCTGGTCATAATTACAACAAACTATAACTTCAGAGTATGAAAAATAAGCCCCTTTATAGAGGGTGTTGCAAATATGCGGAAAGTATTTGAACCGGTCATTTAAGAAAAGGCTCGATTACATTTTTAAAATAACAACTTTTTTGTGTAGAGTGATGCTTGAAGGGTTGACACATGATTCTGTATTGAAACCGCTCAACTACGTCTACTTGCGTGGAAGAAACAGCAGGTATAATGTAACATTCATTTTAGAAAGGGCTCGAGTACTGGAATTCAGCTACTTTATTTCCTAATATAATATTTCCTGCATTACCTGACTTCGTTCGACTGCACTCCATTACTCTTGTTTTGGGCGTATTTATAAGGCGCGATCGGAATGTCTCCGTTTGAGGGCGTTGGTGCATACATGCAACGTAGCGCGACTCCGATGCGGATGTATAAGCACGGACATGTAGGCAAAGGTATTAGTGTAGTAGTCGTGTAGTGCTGAGGTGTGTGCGTTAAATGCGACCACGTGAACTAAGGCGACGTTATTACCAAATGCGTCCAAACAGGACCAACGTGCTCTTATTCTGTTCTTGGCTGCCAAAGATCAAACACCGGTGGGAATCCATCCGAGAATGAAGACTGTGTATGGAACAGCATGTCTGTCGAAAACCACCGTTGTGGAATGGTGCACCAAGTTCCGTGCGGGTCGCGTTTCTACACAAGATACCGGTCGATATGCGAGACCAGCCTCATCCATTACGGACAACAACAACTGAAGTCGGAAGACAGTCGAACACCCGCCCTATAGTCCTGATCTTTCCCCATGCGATTATTACGCTTTCGGTCCCCTCAAACAAGGCCTTGAAGGGTCGACGCTTCCTGTCTTCAACCTGGAGCTTCGGTGCGATGAGAGCCTCAATGGTCACGGCGATTTTTCCTGATTGGCATCCCTATTCAGGACTGTATGACTGTCGAGCTGAAACTTTTTGATCGTCCCTTGTACTCATTCCCTAAGACTCTGTCTCTACCATATACCCATAGTAGGACATAATCTTCGTCCTGTGTCAGCCATTAGTGGTGAGTGATTTGTTATTTCTGTATTTTTGATATTTCCTCATTCTTTCTTATTCTTAGTAACTGATTTTTCTCATTTTGTAGTCAGACGATTTGAGGTTTTGTGAATTTGTTTTCAACATGTTCTTGTAATACGTTAAATTTACTGAGTACTACATTTTACGAGGGCTATGTGCGCTGTCCTGTTTTAATAGCTGTTTTCGCAGCAGTAGAGTGCTGGAAACATAGGTAAGGCGTTGGTGACTTGGTATGCAAACTGACAATTTAAAAGTTAAGCTGTTCGGAGCAAAACTCCAAGGGAGAAAAATGTTGGTTTTGAGAAGACAAAATAATCTAGATATAGAAGATCAAGGGCCATGTATTGAAATATGAAGTGAAAGACCTATGATATACACTGACTGACAGAGCAAATGCAACACCAAGAAGGAGTGGTCAGAACTTTATGCCAATTGCAGGGTAGACTGACGTCACTGAGGTATGCTCATGATGTGAAATGCGCCCCTGTGCTGCGCACGTAGCGAACGATAAATGGGACACGGCGTTGGCGAATGGCCCACTTCGTACCGTGATTCCTCAGCCGACAGTCATTGTAGAACGTAATAATAATAATAATAACTTACATGTTTCCACCTTTTCAATACAATATTATTATTATTATTATTATTATTATTATTATTATTACTTATATATTATTCAATACGGACCAAAAACATGAAATTCATAACCATCAATTGTAGAACGTGTTGTCGTGTGCCACAGGACACGTGTATAGCTAAGAATGCCAGGCCGCCGTCAGCGGAGGCATTTCCAGCAGACAGACGACTTTACGAGGGGTATGGTGATCGGGCTGAGAAGGGCAGGTTGGTCGCTTCGTCAAATCGCAGCCGATACCCATAGGGATGTGTCCACGGTGCAGCGCCTGTGGCGAAGATGGTTGGCGCAGGGACATGTGGCACGTGCGAGGGGTCCAGGTGCAGCCCGAGTGACGTCAGCACGCGAGGATCGGCGCATCCGCCGCCAAGCGGTGGCAGCCCCGCACGCCACGTCAACCGCCATTCTTCAGCATGTGCAAGACACCCTGGCTGTTCCAATATCGACCAGAACAACTTCCCGTCGATTGGTTGAAGGAGGCCTGCACTTCCGGCGTCCGCTCAGAAGACTACCATTGACTCCACAGCATAGACGTGCACGCCTGGCATGGTGCCGGGCTAGAGCGACTTGGATGAGGGAATGGCGGAACGTCGTGTTCTCCGATGAGTCACGCTTCTGTTCTGTCAGTGATAGTCACCGCAGACGAGTGTGGCGTCGGCGTGGAGAAAGGTCAAATCCGGCAGTAACTGTGGAGCGCCCTACCGATAGACAACGCGGCATCATGGTCTGGGGCGCTATTGGGTATGATTCCTCGTCACCTCTAGTGCGTATTCAAGGCACGTTAAATGCCCACCGCTACGTGCAGCATGTGCTGCGGCCGGTGGCACTCCCGTACCTTCAGGGGCTGCCCAATGCTCTGTTTCAGCAGGATAATGTCCGCCCACACACTGCTCGCATCTCCCAACAGGCTCTACGAGGTGTACAGCTGCTTCCTTGGCCAGCGTACTCTCCGGATCTCTCACCAATCGAACACGTGTGGGATCTCATTGGACGCCGTTTGCAAACTCTGCCCCAGCCTCGTACGGACGACCAACTGTGGCAAATGGTTGACAGAGAATGGAGAACCATCCCTCAGGACACCATCCGCACTCTTATTGACTCTGTACCTCGACGTGTTTCTGCGTGCATCGCCGCTCGCGGTGGTCCTACATCCTACTGAGTCGATGCCGTGCGCATTGTGTAACCTGCATATCGGTTTGAAATAAACATCAATTATTCGTCCGTGCCGTCTCTGTTTTTTCCCCAACTTTCATCCCTTTCGAACCACTCCTTCTTGGTGTTGCATTTGCTCTGTCAGTCAGTGTATTATAGTAGCAGCTTCCTCTGTGGTTCAGCGGGTAAAATGTCGGCCTTCACATCTCAAGACCCTAGGTTCAATCCCAGCAGAGGAAATCGGGTTTTTAAAGGGGTAAAGCATAAGTCCGCCTTGCGAAACCCCCCTTTTAATCATTACAGGTCCATATAATGCTTTATCTACTCTTATTCTCTGAGTTCTGTTTTGTAGAAATTTAGGCACCCATTCAATCCTTGTCTAGTCCAGTACTCAATTTATGTGTGAATATGTATATGATAATGCTGTATTTAGAATGTTAAACTAGTAGCATTTCTTGTAATATTCCATTGAATTGTTTGTTGTATTCTAGTTGTTGTTGTTTAATTATGTTTTAACTTCATTAACACTTGTAATGTTAAACTACGGTAGTAGTAAGATCAACCTATAGTATTGTAAGCTGTAGTATGAAATGGCGTATGGCTTTTAGTGCCGGGAGTGTCCGAAGACATGTTCGGCTCGCCAGGTGCAGGTCTTTTCATTTGACTCCCGTAGGCGACTTGCGCGTCGTGATGAGGATGAAATGATGATGAAGACGACACATACACCCAGCCCCCATGCCGGCGAAATTAACCAATTATGGTTAAAATTCCCGACCCTGCCGGGAATCGAACCCGGGACCCTGTGACCAAAGGCCAGCACGCTAACCATTTACCAATGGAGATGGACTGTAAGCTGTATTGTTAAGCAGCAAAATGCTTAGGTTGTGTGTGAATTTGTATATGATGATGCTGGATTTAGAATGTTAAACTAGTAGTATTCCTTGTAATATTTTCTTTCCATTGAATTTTTTGTTGTACTCTTGTTGTTGCTGTTGTTGGATAATTATCTTTTAACTTTGTTATCAACCTACTGTAAGTTATCATTGCCACCGGTATATAACCCAATTGCGATGTATTTGTTAATAATAATAATATTATTAATAATAGCCCATATTCTCGCCAGTAGTTTTCCTTAGTCTACCCTATGAAAATTCTTGGATATGTCAAAAATAATGCAGCCCCTTTGACTTCCTGAATCTAAAATATCGGCTCTGTCTTGCTGAAAGCCTGCAAGTTGAGCCTCACCGGAATAAAGTTTCCGAAACCCGAACTGACTTTTAACAAGCCGGTCAGTAATTTTGATAAATGTATCTTTCTTTCTATCTTTCTTAATCTGCTTACCCTCCAGGGTTGGTTTTTCCCTCGGACTCAGCGAGGGATCCCACCTCTACCGCCTCAAGGGCAGTGTCCTGAAGCGTGAGACGTAGGGTCGGGGATACAACTGGGGAGGATGACCAGTACCTCGCCCAGGTGGCCTCACCTGCTATACTGAACAGCGGTCTTGCGGGGGAAGGGAAGATTGGAAAGGATAGCCAAGGAAGAGGGAAGGAAGCGGCCGTGGCCTTAAGTTAGGTACCATCCCGGCATTTGCCTGGAGGAGAAGTGGGAAACCACGGAAAACCACTTCCAGGATGGCTGAGGTGGGAATCGAACCCACCTCTACTCAGTTGACCTCCCTAGGCTGAGTGAACCCCGTTCCATCCCTCGTACCACTTTTCAAATTTCGTGGCAGAACCAGGAATCGAACCCTGGCCTCTGGGGGTGGCAGCTAATCACACTAACCACTACACCACAGAGGCGGACGGAAAATTATCTAAAAAGCATAATGCAACGATTTTTCTGATTTAAAAAAGTATTAACATCCTAGCCCTAACCATTATTATTAGACTATTATTATTATTATTATTATTATTATTATTATTATTGAGAGCGAAAAATCACATGGGAATTTTGAAGTGAAGGTTATTTCATTGACTGAGCGGCTACCAGAACATAGCTTCTATTACTTCCATGCAAATATTATCACAGAATGTAGAGCGTATTTAAAATATCTATCGCGCTATTTATATGTAAAACCTAACGAGAAAAGTTAGCCACAATATGCAAATTACTACACAAATTTAATGATCAATTCACGCAGGGAATTTATAGGGAAATTCAATGGTACTTGATATAGAATTATTTGCTATGAATAGATATGATTTATGCATGAAATCCGTTGTTATCAGGTATTTTCGTTCCCCGCATAAAGCGGTTGCAAGCATGGAATAAAATGTGCAGAAGTGTACAACGTACAACAACACATTTCGCTATTTGGTCATGCCTATTGTTATTTGGCCCTCATTGAAATCGCCCAATCACTACAGACTTACAATAAACAATGAATACGCTTGAGCAGCGAGGTTTTTTGACTTGCCTTATGTTCAGTTAAAGGGTTCCAGCAGGCATTGATATGATATTCATGACTGAGGTGATATGGAATTTTTTAGTACAATGGCATTCATTTGGTAAACTGATGAGCGTTATAGTTCGAACCTTGTTGAGCTCCAGCTGGCTGTGTACTGGGACTAATAATCGCGGTCTCTTACTATGAAAAAAAAAAAAAAAAAAAAAAATAAAAAAAATGGCGTATGGCTTTTAGTGCCGGGATGTGTCCGAGGACTTCGACTCGCCAGGTGCAGGTTTTTATTTGACTCCCATAGGCGACTTGCGCATTGTGATGAGGATGAAACGATGATAAAGACGACACACACACACACACCCAGGGGAATCAAGCTGTTATGGTTCAAATTACCGACCCTGCCGGGAATCGAACCCGGGACTCCTGTGACCAGAGACCAGCACGATAACCATTTAGCCATGGAGCCGGTCTTACTATGTTCAGGATTATGGGATTGAATCGTGGTACGGTTGATCTGCAGTTCTTCTCTTCTTTATTTCCTCAATCTTACATGGTTGTCATCCTCACGATAGAGGTATTCTCTCCAGTGCTTTACAGTCCATTCTTGATGTCCGTCATAACTTATTTTCTTGGTCTCCGTCTTCTCTTTTTGTCCTCCATCCTTCCCTCCATCAAAATGGTGCAACAGGGCGAATGTCTTATACGGTGACTTTTGAATCTATTCCTTCGACATTCTAATCTCTTCACCAGCTGATATTTTTCATTTAAACTTTTCAGCATTTCTGGTGCAGGGCATGCGGTGCCAGCACCACATTTCGAAAGCCTGAATTTTCTTTTTATTCCTCTCCATGAGAGTCCGGATTTCTGACCCACACAGTCGAACACTCCATACAAATATTTTAATGCATCTCTTAAGAACATCTATGCTGGTTGCTTTATATTGCACCCATAAGCGAATTTGCCTAATTTAATTCATAATAAAATTGAATATTTCACATATGAGATACCACAGTGAGGCTGTGAAACTAGCAGTCACAAAGGAAATTTCTGGCGCCAGCCTGACGGCGAGAGAATCCATGGAACTTTTCTCTAGACACGACCAGATTGTAAACCACCCTTCAAATAAATTTTATGACACCGCCGGGGAGTGGTCACTTGCTGTCCGCTCTCACGAGAAAAGCACGCGGTGAAGCCTGACCTATTTAGCTAGGACAATAGAGGACCAACGACTGTAACCGCCAATTCGTGGGAAGAAGCGGATGCACCACGTTTGGAAGAGCGCGAAAGTCTCAGCCAATCAGAATATTCTAAATTTGAATGAGCTGTCATACCGGGAGATCTACTAACAGTATCTCGTGATCTGAAGCCCGAGGTGGTAGTGAAAAACAGTGTCCTAACTGCTTTATAATATTTGGTGAATTATCAGTGTCAATCCGTGGTTAATCAGTGCCTAATTAATAAAATTCAACTTCAAACGGAGGAGGAATAGGACCCGGAATGAGGAGTCAGCATGGCGGAACGAGGCCATCCCCCGGAAGAAAATAACACCAGGGACGCGTATCATCGTGTGGATTATCCTATGATCATTTCCCACGGCGCAATATCACATGTGAGTCGGACAGAATTTAGGAAGTTTTGAGTACAAATTGTGAAAACCATAACCTACGGATGTACGAGAAAGCGCTCCCAAGGACTAGATCATTACGCCACATCCCTTCCACGGAACTATTTTCCAGGTGGTGGGAGAAATTTTTATAAAAACCCAGCGACCACAGGGTCGAACTCTCAGTGTGAATCAACTCTCAGTTACTCTCAGTTACTTCTCAGTGTGAATCAACTCTCAGTTACTTCTCAGTGTTTTGAGTCTTACTCAGTCATTCCAAGTTCGCAGTCGTTCTCAGTGTTTTCTAGTTCTCAGTTATTGTCTTGAGTACTTTTAGTGATACTTCAGTATTCTCAGTGAATCTACGTTTTGACAGAGTGACAGAGTGTGTCAGCATAATGCATTTTTAGTCAGTTTTATTTTGGCTGGTAAGAAAGCGATTAGACACTTGGAGGCATTTTTAGAAAGCCTGGTATTATTTACTTGGGAGAATATGCATTTCAGGAAATGAACACTTTCACAGACATTTACTGTAAAGGCAGGGAGTGCAGGCAAGAATTACACTCTAAACTTAAATGAGCTCACATTACTAGTCGAGGGAAACAAGTCCATGTTTTCCAGCATAGACATAACAACATTTCTAACCAGCGGGGAGCGTTATTTGTGAGATCAGTATAAAATTTTCTCCACAACAGAAACGATATTTAGCTTGTTTCTACCATTCAATAAACTGTTTGGCAAGCGAGATGTTATGGGCAGAAACTAGTAAGACAGCCGGGAAGGTGTTTGACTTTCTTCAATGCAGACCGCAATAGCAAACTTGACGGAACAGTTATGCCCCAGTAGGGTTAATGTACTATAAGCTGTAAGGTAAACAAAGCTGAGGGATCGGCGACCAGGCCACCAGGTGATCTTGCAGGCAGATAGCGAGGAGACCATCCGTCTACACAACAGGCAGTGGCATTTCTTCTAAACTTTCACTGGAGTGAGAGAAATACGAGTGTTTTATGCTAAGAATAATCGTGTGTCACGGCATGGCAAGAATGTGTCAAATTCGCGTGTGTATAAATTTGGAATACCACATCAGCTTGAAGATGGAATTCTAATTTCACCATGACGGGGGCCGGTGGGTGAACCGACCTGCTTCCTCCACCATCAGGTATGAGCATCATTATAATGTAAATAATATGTAGGACCGTGGCAAAATCGATGATCAGTGTAGTTTAGAGTACTAAGTAGGGTTGTAAATAATTCACAGTTTTATAATTCTGATAATAATAATAATAATAATAATAATAATTATAATAATAATAATAATAATAATGTTTCTGTTGCACTTTCAGATAGGCTTATTTTGTGCGCTTTGTCTAAGTAGATGTTTGTTTGCGTGTATTTTATGGTTGATTTTGGTAGTATGTCATTCTGACAGTTAGGCAGCTATGATTTTGATCTACGAGTGTAATGTCAGTTTATTATTATTATTTCATCATGATTTTAGATCGATGGTTTTTTGAGTTATATTTGTCTTTTGTTGGAGTTGTGATGTTATGGACACCGCCGCGATGATTTTCAAGGTTTATTGTTTTCACCATTTTTGCGCATTTCAGAGTGTTTTATGTTGCGGAGTCATCCTTCAGATGACCGTTTTCGATTTGTATTTATCCCGCGTATTTTTGCGACGATTTTTTGGGTAGACGCGAATTTATTTCTGTAGTTGCGGTTGCGCACACTTCAACATTTGTGTTTTGAGAGGCAATCTCGTCACTTGTTTTTTATATAGTAACTATGAGCGCCATTGATGAGTCAGC